>NC_092708.1:373455738-375855738 GCF_047496885.1 Scyliorhinus torazame
AATAGGAAAGATTGAATGTCAATCTTTCTGCAGTGAATTAGAGGGGGGGTAATTTTAAGTCTCCTCCCCCCCCACCCCCCCCCCCCCCCCCCCCCCCCGCCCCCCCCCCCCTCCAGTGGAGTAGTGCAAATCGCATCGCAGGAGCCCAGGAATTTAATTTTGATACATTGGCATATCATTAGCGAGCTATCTCTCCAGACCTGTTTCCCCCCCCCCTTTCAGAATACTCAACGGGTGCCAGTGCGACATCACGCTGGCGTTATTTACTTTTTAAAATTAAATTTAGAGTACCCAATTCCTTTTATATCCTATTCAGGGGCAATTTATTTATTAATTTTTAAATAAATTTAGAGTACCCAATTCATTTTTTCCAATTAAGGAGCAATTTAGCATGGCCAATCCACCTACCCTGCACCTCTTTGGGTTGTGGGGGCGAAACCCACACAAACACGGGGAGAATGTGCAAACTCCACACGGACAGTGACCCACAGCCGGGGTCGAACCTGAGGCAGCAGGGCTAACCCACTGCACCACCGTGCTGCTCCTTCAGGGGCAATTTAGCGTGGCCAATCCACCTAGCCTGCACATCTTTGGGTTGTGGGGGGGGGCGGGGGGGGGGGGGGGGTGAGACCGACGCAGACACGGGGAGAATGTGCAAACTCCACACGGACAGTGACCCGGGGCCGGGGTCGAACCTGGGTCCTCAGCGTCATGAGGCAGTGCTAACCATTGTGCCACCATGCTGGGGTCATTTGCAACAGGTTTGGCCAGGCATGAGGCAGTCGAGGGGATATCTCTGGGGGTGTAAGAGGTAGATATAGCCAGGTTGGCAATATTGGAGTGCCAACCTGTTCGAGGGGTAGTGCCCATATGAGTCCCTTGTGTGAGCCCCATTGGGGTGGGGGGTGGGCTTTGGTGCATATATGTGTGGTGGGCAGGAGTGAGACTGGACATTGAGGGGGGTGGATGCTGGTAATGAATGTCAGGGCATGGGGGGGGCAGTGCCAGCGATAGATGTTTAGTGGGTGGTGGGGCGAGAGCCCTGAGACCTCCGTGATGTAGGCAGGGGGCCATTAGACAACAATGCTTGTCTGTTTGGAGCCAGTTTCTGGCTCTAAGAGGCCCCGCCCTGCCAGAGTGACAGCCCAAACCACACCCACTCGCTTTTTTTGGCAAAGACGTCAAAATTCCCATCAGCGGGATTTGCACCATTTTTCTCACTGGAACTGATACTTTGCTGTTTTTTGGTAAGATTCCGTCCAGAAAGTCGAACCTGCCATTTGTTGATCCTGTGTCCCTTTACTTTTTAGGAAACTGGTGATCACTATCTTTATTCCTTGCCTGATACAGTGACCCTTTCTGTTATACTAATAATAGGAGAGTTGATGTGAGAACTCTGGTCTTCTGGTATTTTGCTGCACCCAAAAACCCTTTTGCACAAGAATAGAATGGTCTACATATAAATGTCCTTTACAGCAAATGTATTGAAGTAAAATAATGAAAATTGAAATCACCCCATCATCTGTTCTTTCTCCAGATCATTGTTCTAACTGGAACTGTAAAAAGTTAATCTCCAGGGAGCAGGTTTCTCCATATCGCTCATCTCCCCATCCCCTATGTAGTAATTTCTCACTCACTCCTGACACTCCGAACTATGTGCCAACATCGTTCCACTAAATTGCAAGTGCAGATTTACGAATAATCAATATGAGATCTATAGAGCTTGTATTGATTTTCAATTAAATACCATTCTGGTGTCTTAGTATTGGATTTGCCTTACTGATGACCACCTCACATTGGCTAAAGGTTTTGGCGAACAACCACAACAAAATCTTCTTTAGATACCTGATTCTTTTGGTAATGGAAAACTGTAAAGTATCATTTTCTTGGCATACATTTCTTATGTTAGCTGGCCTGCTATGCTATGCTGGCCCTAACCCTAACCCTAACCCAGGTAAAAATGCCCATTGGACATTGATGAGCTTATCTATAATGCTGCAAAACTTTCAATTGCGGCAGTGTCCAAAATGAATGAAATCAGATTGATAATTTTGTACATATTGTTATATTTCCTTTCGACTAACACTGAAGTTTAAAGTTGTAATTGAATGCGGATAGTGTTCTTGAAACGTATCACCTTACCAAAAGGCTTTGGGCGGGATTCTCCAATTGCCGACGCAGAAGTCGCATTCGGCGATCGGCCGGAGAATCCATTTTTACGCTGCAATCGGGGACGGTGCCATTTTTTCTCATGCTCCGCCCCCTCAAAAATGGCGTACTCGAGGAGTATGCCACACACCGTTGGGACGGCCTTAGGACATCACCTGTGGCCCTCCGCTGATGCTCCGTCCATGATGGACCGATTTCCCGACGGCGAGGGACATGTGTCCTCTCAACTTTCGTGAACCTGACATGGCGGCTGCGGACTTTTTCCAACGCCACCGCAGTCACGTTCCGCTGGCAGGGAGGGCTTTGGCGGGGGTTGAGGGGTCTGGTGGGGGGGGGTCCGGGGGTCACCAGGGGGGTTACAGCGGGACAGTTTTTGGCAGACCAGATACGCAAGCGGCCAGCACTATGTTGTACGGCACAGCCCCGCCGTGCGCATGCGTGGACACGGACCCGGCCATCCTGCGTCCGTATTGGCAGATAAATGTGGCGTGGCTGCTAGCCCCCACCGGGCGGAGCTTCGGTGCGGGGGCGACGCCAACTTTTTGGTTGTAAGACCAGAAGGATCCTGCGGACATAGCCGCAGAATCGGAAAATCCAGCCCAAAGAAAATGATGAATGGCTCATGAAAAGCAGGTGAAGTCGAACAGAGCCATACCATACCACTGCCCCACTATCCTGCAGTGATGTTTCTATCAACTCTTTTGTTTACTTCACTTTCTGGGCATGAATCAGCAGTCAAATAGCCACACTTCACAACAGTGATTGCACGTCAGAAGCACTCCATTGGTGACACATGTGGGCCATGTGACAGGCATAATATAAATGTATGCTCTTTCTGTCACAGTTGTAAGCACTGCTGCCTCAAAGCGCCAGGGACCTGGGTTCAATTCTGTCCTAGTGTGACTGTTTAGAGTTTGCATATTCTCCCCATGTCTGCGTGAGTTTCTTCCGGATGTTCCGGTTTCCTCCCACAGTCCAAGGATGTGCAAGTCAGGTGGATTGGCCATGATAAATTGCTCCTTCATGTTCAAAGATGTGCAGGTTCGGTGAGGATATGGAGATAGGGCCGTAGAAGGGACGAGGACCTGGGTAGGGTGTTCTTGTAGAGGGTTGGTGCAGACTCAATGGGCCGAATGGCCTCCTTCTGCACTGAAGGAATTCTGTGGTTCTATGATTAATGCTGAACCAGATTACGGTCCAGTAAGCTAATTTGCCAATAATTCCATGAAAGTTTAACATTCTAATATGCATTTTGAAAACCCATGCAAGGATCCATCCTCAAAAAATTCCAACAGATTTGTGAGGCATGCCATATCATTTCCAAATTCATAAGGGCTAGGAGTAGGTGTAGGCAATTCAACCCCTCAAAGCCACTCCACCATTCAAAGGCGATCGTGGCTGATCTTCAAATGCTCTTCCATTTAATATTTCCACACTTAACAACAAGTGATAGCATACTCTAAAGTGTGGCCAGATATCCTTACCCCAGTACAGATGTTAGTCTAACTAGTGTTTGCTTATGCCAATGCCACCTCCACCCGCCCCCCCCCCCTCCCCCAACAAGGAAGAGAACACTAGACTGAGAGCAGATGGTTAGTGTTGTACCCTCAATAACGACGCTTAGAGAGTAAAACGGTAAAGAAGGTTTTAATAAGCTAAGAGCTAGCCTGGTGCCGAGAGAGGTGCTAACTGGGTGCCGCCCACAAAGCGGCCCCTTATATACGGCTCCCAGGTGGGCGGAGCCGGAGGCGGTGTCCCCCAGGGTTCCAAGCCCGGTCTTAAAGGGGACATCACCTTACATGATGACAAGGGTACAGTAGTACAGTAACCGTTCACCACAGTTAGTTCGAACTGAAAGCAGAAACAGATAAACGGAACATAAATGACGGTTGTTAAGTTAATTACAAGGAAGCACTCGCTACTCTGGAGTGTCTGCTACTTCTGGATACTTCTAATGTACTGGTGGCCACCATGTACCTTCAACCTTGAGTGAGGTGGGCATATAAAAAAGCTCGAAAGATGGCAACATTGTAGAAATTACAATCAAGTACAGAGTCACAAAGCAGAGAAGAAGGAAATTAATCTTTCATATCTGCGCCGAGAGCAATCCAATTGCCACCCCCCCCCCCCCCCTCCCCTCCCCTCCCCTCCTCCCTCCGGCTCTTTTCCCATTTCACTTCCTCCAAAGCCTTGCAAATTTTTCCTTGCATTCTCAAAGTTTGGAAGCCCGCACTGAGCTAATGCTATTTTGAAATTTACCTGATATTCCTATTAAACCTTATAATTCCCATCTCTTTCAGCATCACTTTGGTTGCTTATCCCAGTTTGCTTTGGATTATTGCTTAGCGTTGTTCTGGGGCTCACCACAGACTTTCTGAAGGACTGCTGCAAGAAGACGTTTTCAGACAAAAAGGAGAAAGAGGAGAGCCAAAGTAAAAGTAGGTTTCTTGTTCAGTTCCTGTGAAGTTTCATTTTGTGGCAACAATACCATGAAATTGGGGTAGATTTGCAACCTGCACTTGAGTGTACAACTGGTGTTGTGGATCGGCAGTCGTTCGTGAGGTAGATCCAATTTCAGGCTGAAAATCTACCTCATTACTTCCAGCAAGTATTATAAGTCAAGAATTTTATTGGCCAGGTAATAGAGTGCAATTTGTCCCCATGTTACTCTACTCTGCTTAAAATTCAACTTTGAAAGACAGCCGTGAATCCCACACCATCCATCCCTCTGGGAAGATTATGGAATTGTTACACTTAATCACCATGGAGTGAATTTGACAGCATTGCTTAATGGGTAACGCTTTGAAAACCTCAGAATTTTTTCCTACAAAATGCTCCAGAAATACAAGCATTAGTGTGTTTTTAAAAATTGGGCACTATCCCATAACATCTGGATGACCAGTGTGGCCATGTTTGGTGTTGAATGTCATAATGAATCTGTACTATTTGACATTTGGACAATTGTTTTCGACATGTCTTAGCCACTAGCTCGAGGACTCTTGTTTCGGATTCCATAATCCTTTGCAGAAACTTGTAAGCTTGTAAAAGATGCACACTTGATATATGAAATCACAAAAAGTTATAGAGTTAAAGATTCAATTTTTATCTCGCCCAGCCAGCCAGATCCAGACCTGTGGAGAGTTGGGGCTGGATTCTCCCGACCCGCCCACCTCAACTATGCCACGGGCGAGCCACGTAGAATGGAAACATCCATTGTCCTCGGGCAGGATTCTCCGGTCGTCGGGTGAACACGGCTGGAGAATCCCGCGCTTAAAATGGCCGCATCCATCGGGATGCCATTGCAGCTCAGTGAATGCCCGAAAGAGAGCGGAGGAGTCCTGTTTTAACTGCAATTTGGGCCTGATGATGTCACTGGGATCAGGCTACAATTTTAACCTTGGGCCTCCCTGTCAGGCCTATCTGACAACAAATGGGAGTGGGGCCCAGGAAAGTTGAGCATTTCTTTAAAAAAGATATACTGACAGGTGGGCTAAGAGAAAAAGTGTTGCTCCTCTATGCCCCATAAGGAAAACTTGAACTTCATCTTCCCTGGGTCCCCCACCCCCTTCCTGACCACAGTGCACTTCCGACCCCATCCTAAACGTTTGTAAGACTGCTGGTAGGCCATTCCATTGCATCGCTCCTGCTACCCAAAATCTTGCTCCTGCCAACCAAGTAGGTACCTCACCATCAGCCACACCTCCCCACTGCACCTCACCGCGGCGCTGAGAGGAGGCTGACGGGAAATGAGACCTCGCGGTTAAAATCTCCTGTGCGTCCCATTGTGGATTGCTAGATTGCTTTCTTTAAAGTCACCTGTTGATTAGTGAAGAATTGAATTGCCAGTTAGAGTGGTCGGTCAAGCCTTTTGGCGGCCTTGGCAGTCGTGGCTAAAGTTCAGTCGGTCGAAAATGAACATGAATAAATAATAAAATAAAATCTTCTCAGTTGACAGGGAACTTGTGAGTCCAGATTCCCAACCAGAGTCTAGTTCTGGCCAGAAGAAGATCCGATTTGCTGAGGATGTTTTACTGTCCAAACTGCCTCCTGATGGTAGGGAGGTGCCCTTTGTGGTACCAAAATTAAAACGAACCTATGTACAACCCAGCATTAACTGGAACTATGAAGACACCGTGCCAGGTATGCCAGTGTCCTGGGCTTTGTTCAGATTATTGGTGGTGTTCGTTGAAATGTTGGGTGTATTGCAGTTTAACTTTCTGGCTGTAATCTTTCCACTGAATATAACCATGACCAGAAGAGGAAAAATTTGCATTCGTATAGAATAACATGGAACAATGGACCAAGGCTCTGCCCGAGGTGTAAGGAGGGGAGGGAGAATGCCAAGCCCAAGGAGAAACTTAGAATAAAACGAGATAATGCTGGAAAAAAACTCAGCAGGTCTGGCAGCAACTGTGGAGAGAGAAACAGAGTTCACGTTCCGCGAATGTATGACTTCTTCGGAGGTCAGGCATTGAGAAGACGTGGGAGAGGTTTATGGGTGGAGTTTCACAGTATGAGGACCAGGCGCCTAAAAGCCATGCCATTAGTGGCCGGGATGAGGTCAGAGAGAGAAATAGTGAGTTTGGAGTGGGATGGGAGGAAGGTGGACCAACATGGAAAGCCATTGAAAAACAAGGATCAAACTGTTTTTAATTTGAGGTCCTGGAGAATTAGGAATTGATATAAGTCAGTGAGAAGAGGATAATCACCAAGTAGGATTTGACAAGGATAGGGACCTTTCAAAAGCAAATGGATGCTTTAAGTAATGACGCAGTCTGTTCAACCTGCTGACTTTTTTCAATAGCTTGATATCAACTTTTAACAACAGGTTTCTCAAGAGCTCATTATGTGGAAAGGAAGCTGGAGCTATCCAATCCACGCCAACACATGCAAGACATCGATGAAATCTACAATCCTAATTACATGTTGTTGCAGCACATTTCCCCAGGACAGGCTAGACATTCCCTACCTCTGGGGAAGCCAGACAGTCCATCTGGGTCAGGTAAGAAATGACTTCAGAATGACGATAGTGAATAAAGGTGGGGAATAAAATCAGTTTAAAAAACGTGGGGCATGGAAAGTCATACCTTGAGGACAGATAATGGAGATTACAAATGGATAAGAAGGGAAAGATTAAGCAGAACCAGAAGAATGAAAGGGGTCAATTATGTAGGGTTTATTAATGAATGGAAACGCATTGGAATTAGTAGCCAAGGAACTAGAGGTACTTCTTGGTTTGGTGGGCGGGATATGAATTCTTACCCTTGATGGGAACTTGACCATAGTTTGATCAGGATTCTGAGATGAAACACCCCTGAATACAGCAATTTCAGGAGAGATACAGAAAGAATTGTAGCCTGGCACAGCACAGAAGGTCATTCAACATCGTGCTGGTACCAGAGGGGAACCCTTGTAGATTAAAGGCACAATTAAAATAATTGAAAGGAAAGTTGATATCAATGCTGGTGTTCAGAAGAGTAAGTCTGGGTTGAGATAATAAATGATAAGGAATCAGTTCATGGGAGTACATTTTAGACCATTGGAAAATTTGAAATAGAAGATAAGATCCGGTAGGCAGCGAAAAAAAGGTTTGCAGTGCTGGGAAAAGGTGTAACCATGGAGATTTCCTAAGGTAGGTTCAAAAAGTACAAATAAATTATCGCCCCAACACTGTTACATCAACACAACCCTGTGATGTGAAAGCTTTAGTTGGGCCAACTGACCATTAAGGAGCTAAGCCCAGTGCATCTGACACAAGAACAAGTTAATGTCATAGATAATTGGCATATGGGTGAATTCCAGACTTATTATTATTCATCATGTTACTGGTGTGATGAGGAACTCATTTGCTGCAGGCAACATTCCATTGACCAAAACCAGTCGTCACCCAGAGAAACATTTTACACATTACAGATTTCAGATGTGTTGGCCAACTTATATATTTCAAAAAAAACTGTACAAACGTAATTTCATAGATTTCTGATTTCATAGAATTTACAGTGCAGAAGGAGGCCATTGGAGCCATCGGATCTGCACCAGCCCTTGGAAAGAGCACCCCATTTAAGCCCACACTTCCAACCTATCCCGGTAACCCAGTAACCCCGCCAACCTTTGTGGCCACTAAGGGCAATTTATCATGGCCAATTCACCTAATCTGCACATCTTTGGACTGTGGGAGGAAACCAGAACACCCGGTGGAAACCCACACAACACGGGGAGAACTGCAGACTCCGCACAGACAGTGACCCAAGCCAGGAATCAATACTTGGGACCCTGGAGCTGTGAAATAACTGTGCTAACCAGTGTGCTACCATGCTGTGGTTAAGATAGCCACAATGCATTGTTGGCTCATGGCACTACGACCAAGAGATTCAAGCACACAATGTTAACTGATACTCTAATGCGACACTGACAGACTGCTGCACTATCAATCGTTTGTTGTTTGTTTTGATACAAACTTTCCTGTCAATTGTTGTAAATGTACCTTTAATCTACCAGGCCATCCCTCTGGCAAGAGCACAATGGGTGATTGGCCTTCCTCAGTGCTGTACCAAGCTATGATTCTTTCTGTATCTCTCTCAATAATGTTACACTCAGGGATATTTAATTTCAAAGTCCCAGTCAAATTGTAGCCAGGTTTCAATCAAAGCTAAGAGATCATGGTCGGAATTCTCCAGCCGTTGGGATTCTCTGTTCCCGCTGACAGGGCACCCCCGCCCGTGGGTTTCCCGGCATCGTGAGGAGGCTTCAATGGGAAATCTCATTGACCAGCGGGAGTAGAGAATCCCTCCACCAGCGAACGGCGGGCTTCTGAGAAACGCGCAGCCGGGGGACTGGAAAATCCCGCCCCATGTCGCTCCATTCCAATTACTGCCTCTAGTTCTTTGACTACTGATTCTGATGTCCAATGCCACAACCCTTACCTATTCATTCTCCTCCAGAGTACCCTTCCAGCCTTGTTTATTCTTTTCTTTGCCTTTTTTCGAGGGGAAGGCATTTAAACTAACATCTGTCCCCTCAAGTGGATGTAAGAGGTCCATGACACAAGTTGAAGGAGAGCAGGTTGGTTATCGCTGGTGTCCTGACCAATATTCACTCCCCAACTAATGTGCCTGAAACAAATGAACTCGTCATTTATCATGCTGCTCTTTGTGGGATCTTGCTGTGCACCAGTTGGCTGCTGCATTTGCCTACACTGCAGTCAGTAGTGATTACACTTCAAAAGTCCTCTTGACCATCAAGTCTTTCAGGATGCCTTGAGGTTGAGAAAGGGCTTTATTAAAGCAAGTCTTTCTTCTTAAACGTATCTTTTCTTTCTTTTCTCTTTTTATATTTTCTCCTTTTTGCTTTCTTCTTTCTTCCAAATTCTGACCCCCCCTATCCTGCTGTTGTGTTATTTCTCATCAGTTTCGTTTGTGTTTTGAGTGGAAATAATTTTGTGCTCAAATTCGTCTTTTGCTAATACTCTGAAAATGTGTAACTCTTTATTTCTCTCACTTGTTTTTCCTTCTACCTACATCCTTCCCAAACTCAAATATAAGGCCATAGATTTGGAGGAATGGTTTAGCTCACTTGGTTGGACATCAGAGGTTTGTGATGTAGAGCAAGGCCAGCAGCGCAGGTTTAATTCCCATAGTGGCTGAGGTTCTTCCTCGCCTGGGGTGTGGTGATCCTCAGGATGAATCACCACCAGACAGCTCTCCCCCTCAAAGGGGAAACAGCCTATGGTCATCTGGGACTGTGGTGACTTTACCTTATAAGGCCACTTCATATTTCTGCTCTTTTATTTCTCAGCCCTGGTAGTATCCTCCGGGGGCCTCAACAAGTCGCTAAGCTACTGAGTTATTAGAAAGAAATTCTGAACCGAAAGAGGGCCCATCCCATCAACACAGAACACAACATCGAGTACACACAGCAGATTAGAGAAGAGGAATGGATTGGAGCACAGAATGGGGCACAGTAGTTAGCACTATTGCTTCACAACGCCAGGGACCACGGGTTCGATTCCCGGCTTGGGTCACTGTCTGTGCGGAGTCTGCACATTCTCCCCGTGTCTGCGTGTGTTTCCTCCGGGTGCTCCGCATTCCTCCACAAGTCCCGAAAGACGTGCTTGTTAGGTGAATTGGACATTCTGAATTCTCCCTCAGCGTACCCGAACAGGCGCCGGAATGTGGCGACTAGGAGCTTTTCACAGTAACATCATGGCAGTGTTAATGTGAGCCTACTTGTGACAATAAAAGCTTATTATTATTCCAATGTTTGTGAGATCAACCTACTTATTCATCAGCAGTTTTATTTTTAATCTGTTTATTTCCTTGCATTTGCGAGGGTGTAACCATAACTAATTTTGCCGATAATTGTTGTTACAAGTTGGCAGCAGCACAGACAACTTCCTCATACTATTTACCTGGGGTAAATGTCTATTTCGAATGGAAGAGAGGAGGGAGATAGAGAAACAATTTCATTACCAATCACGCGACGGTCTGTTGGGCCAATACATGGACCTTGGAGCAAATAGCACTGAGGATGGGGCCTAAATCTGCTCATAGAATAATCCAACAATTTATCATCCAATGTTGCTGGGCCATAAAAATGTCATCTGTGCGAATCAACAATTAACAGTTGAATGACCAGGTGTAAAGCTAGTCAGGTAGCACAGAGTTTCACTTTGTTTTGATCATTCGGAAATCATTGTGCAGCACTTTGCTTCAGGAAACCTAACCGGCTGAATTTTAGCTCCCAAAGTGGGCGGGTCAGGGCTTAAAACGTAAGAAATTAACCACCTTGAACTTGCCTCTTCCAACTTTTGAAAGAAACGGGATGAGGGACAGGTGACCAATCTGCTTGCAAGAAGCGGGCTGGACATTTAATTATCATGATCAGTCTGCGAGCATCATTCTGATTCAACTTTTTGAATTTTGATGTTGTTGGCAGTAATAGCCCGGTTAGGACCCTTTACACCTATCTCCTGGATACAACATCCCTGCCTGTAAAACCCTGCAATTAGGCACTCCAGTCCTGCATCCTCGTCCACATTCACTGATTCCTCCTTTCCCATGTGACCGCTAATCAGCAGTCCACCCGGTATAGCCCCCACCCCAAGGATGACAATCTCTTTTTTTTTTTTAATTTAGTGTATCCAATTCACGTTTTCCAATTAAGGGGCAATTTAGCGTGGCCAATCCACCTACCCTGCACATCTTTGGTTGTGGGGGTGAGACCCACGCAAACACGGGGAGAATGTACAAACTCCACACGGACAGTGACCCAGAGCGGGATCGAACCTGGGACCTCAGCGCCATGAGGCAACTGTGCGAACCACTTACGCCACCGCGCTGCCCAGGATGACAATCTCACCTCCTGCAACTGTGGCACAGGCATAGCTAACCTGACGGACATTATTGTCCTGTTTCCCCATCCTGTCAGTGGACAGAGAACCAATGGGTGCTACTATGCACACATTGCGGAGTTAAACATCTGCAGCATGCAGGGTAGTGATGGCTTGTGGGGCCCCTGTGACTTTCTGATCCAGCTCTTTCTGGCATTTCAGGCAAGTAAAAAATCAGCCCCATGGCGAGGGTCATGGCTTTCAAAGTCTACAGTCGTTTTGGAATAATTATTTTATTTTGTGTTCTTTGTGTTTCAGTGTGGGATTTGAGGAGCCCAAAATTGAGTAGTGCAGGCTTAAGCAGCTCTACGCTCGATCTGACAAGTCATCATGTAAGTCTCTAATCAATTTGGGTTCTGTATCCAGCCCAGACAACCGTATTGGAGTCTTGAGATTGATAATTTTGGAATAAGCGTGCATCTTCTCAAGTTGCAATCTTAGTATAAGAAATTTATTTTGTGTAAAGACAGTATCTTGTAAACTTAAAACAGTTACCTATCGTCTCTTGCTACACAATAGTCTCACCTCTTGGAATTAGCAAATCATTTTGTAATTTTGAATAGCTCATAAGATCGTCTTAAATTTAACACACTTTTTGATCCTGTTCTTGCCCCCACCCCTATCCAACTCCATGTCTGGGAAAGCTACTATACGTTCCGGATGGTGGGAAAAGGTTAAAATGGAACATCTTGTATGGCAATCCACTTGATGGCTTCCTGAAATGCTGAGTGAAGGAATCAGGCGCTTACCAGGGAGCTTTGAGGCAATGATTTCCATGGTTTGATACTTATACCCACAAACGCACTTTGGGTGGTCCCTCACCTTCCACTTATGGAGGAGGAGGCGGCATAAATTGTTATCTGTGCGTATTCAGTTGAGCTCTGCCCATGGTCTTCACGGGAAGTCTAAGACAGCGATCACCCTACTGCTGATCAGTGAGGAGGTTTTCTCTGTTTATGCCCCGTGATTCGGTCTGTATGTATTGTGGTTTGATACCAGCTGCATGAATATCAGCTGCTGTTTCACAGAATGGCTGATACAATTTGAAATGCTTTTCTTGTGGGGTTTTCAAGCCCTTGTGTATGGGAAGATCTGTGCTGTTCATAATCTTTTCCATCTCATGGAACATGGTGGCAGGCGGGGCAATGTGGGACAACATCAGAGTCACACAGTTGGGTGGACTTCAGCATCCCTGGCTCTCACCCTGTCCTCATGGCAGCATTTGACTGCAGGTACGAACTCCATGTGGCCTCCCCCTGTGAGCTAGTTCATTGAAAACCCACCAGCTAATGTTACCCAGAAAATGATCTGGGCAGCAAGGTAGCACAGTGGTTAGCACAGTTGCTTCACAGCTCCAGGATCCAAGGTTCGAGTCCGGCTTGAGTCTGTGCGGAGTCCTCCCGTTCTCCCCGTGTCTGCATGGGTTTCCTCCGGGTACTCCGGTTTCCTCCCACAGTCCAAAGATGTGCAGATTAGGTGGATTGGCCATGCTAAATTGCCCTTAGTGTCCAAAACAAAAGGTCATGTGGGGTTACGGGGATAGGGTGGAGGTGTGGGTATAGGGTGGAGGTATGGGCTTAGGTAGGATGCCCATTCCAAGGACCGGTGCAGACTCGATGGGCTGAATGACCTCCTTCTGCACTGTAAATTCTATGTTCCGACCATCCAAAAGGGGCTGCTCCCACAGAGGACTGGATTCTCCGCAGCCCCGTGCCGAAATCGCGTTTGGAGTGGGGGTGGAGAATCCAATTTCACACCGAAATCGGCCCGGCCCCGGTCCGGCAATTCTCCGGGACCCAAGAATCAGCGTGTTTGAGGAGTACTCCACGTAGCTGGGGGGCCATTGCCAGAGGCCCCAGCAATCCTCCGCTCCCGATCGGCCGAGTTCCCAACGGCGTGGTTCTAATCAACTATCACCGTTCGGGAAGCTCGCATGGTGGCTGCAGACTCAGTCCGCGGCCTCCCCGGTGGGGTCGGGGGGGGATCGGACACTGGGGGGGGGGCCTTATCGACGATTGGGGGATAGATTGGGGTGGTCAGATCTTCAGGCGCACAGCCGATCGAGGGGGGGGCCTACATTCTTCATCAGCCTCCGTGGTCCGAGTCCGCCGTGGCGCTTGGCGCGACTGCTGGAGGCCGCCGTCCTGCGCATGCGCGGACTCAAAATTGGAAGTGCGGGGGCCCGTATCCACAACTAAAGCTGCATGAATCACTCTGGATCCCTGCTAGCCCCCTGCAGGTGAATGAATTGGCTGTTCTTTTTTATAGGCAACTCCAGAGTGAAACATCAACAATTTTACGTCGGCGTGGGGGACATAGTCCCATTTTCGGAGAATCCAGCCCAGAGAATCCGACTTTCTGCATTAACTTTCATTAACCTGACAGGACAGCATGTTCTGTGATCCACCACTGTGTGGGTCTGATGCTATTGTCTTCGCTGTACTCTGACTGACCTACGTCACTGGATTGAACACAGTGGGGTTAATCATTATGTGCATGGGCATACAGTTGGCTGCACTCCTGTAGTTAATGTATGTCTTTAACTTTCAATCCACAGCAATCTGGTTGGGAAGTTTGCATTCTTTGAGCTACACAGGCATTTTTATGTTCCCAGTTCAAATCTAGCAGAGCTATTGGAGCGGGGGCGGGTGGGGGTGCTTTGTGTAGCGGGACTAGCTCTATTAGAGGTGCTGTCCTCCTGTTTGAAGCACTATGATTTCGGTGAGGGTGCTCCCACAATGATGTTAGCTAGAGTGGTTATTACACTTTCAACAGAGTGGCTTGCTTGATTACTACAGTGCGGGTGAAGAGTTAACCACAGATAGACATAGTGGTACCGGTGTGATGTAACATAGGGAAAGGTGGCAGGTTCCTCCTCTCGGTTTTGGAACAATTTGGAAAACCCCATTGGTTATTTTTCTGGCCCTCAATTACCACATTTATTTGAGTTTCGCAACTTGCCACGGAGAATCGACCTTGGGGTTGTTAAGTCAAATGATAGTAACCACAACACGTAGCAGGAATTTCTGCCTCTTCAATATTTGGTGAACTTTTCCGAAGCTAATTGAAGACTTTTCAGCAAAGGAGAAGGTCACTCCCCTTCGTATATGACAGTGGTCCCCTGTCACTCCTCCTTCGCTGAGGCTTGAGTTAATTTGTGCCCAATGTTTGTCAGCATGTTTTCAAATGCAATGATTTGAGGAGATTTCAACAGACAGCAGTGCCTTGTGGAAAGATCTAAGGGAAGGGAGGAGTCCTTTCCTTGTTTCTGTACGATGATTCAGCAAGCTGCCTCATGTCGTTCAGGAGTTGCATCACCACAAAAAGAGCAGAGACTGTTCAGAATAACAATGACAGGGATTCTCCTTTTAGTTTGAAACCAAGAGAAATTTAGTCAAATTAGTGAGCAGTGAGATACCCCCCTCATTTAGGCTCGCCAACATTCCTGAGTTACCCTGACATTTCTTGAAAATAGAGCATTAATCTCCTGGGCAACGCTCTGAGCAACTTGAGGAGAGGAAATTATGAGGGGCATCAGGTGAATTAGTTAAGAGGTTCAGTTGGATTAGTCGAGAGGCTCTGGTGACTGCAGTCCAGGGCTTAATGCCCTGACATGGGTCGCTTGTTGCATTGTACGTCCCTCCGTCACCCCTACCATCTTGCTTTTCTTCTCTTAAATGCTTCCTGCTGGTCAATATTTGCACAGGAGCATCTGTTTTTTTCAGCAATAATCTTGAAAGCAATTGACTGAAGGTTTATTAAAACATGAAACATTAGTTCATACGATGAAGGTGAGGCTGTAATCATTGTTGTGCACTCCAGGATCGAGAAGCTGAATGGCCTTTTTCCTGTTCCCGGTTTAAAACTGTGCCTGTCTTTTTTCTGTTCCTGCACACAGAGGTTTAGTTCAACATCGAGTATAAACAGTACAGTATCCTCTTTGATGGATTCCTTCGGAAGCTCACGCAGTATAGGTGAGTACCGACCTTGAAAACGCTCTCTATTTCAGAGAGCATTTCTAATAAACATCGACGGCTGTTTAGCCTAATGCCGGGTTTTGAGGAATGTAACCCTTTCACTTTCTGCGTCTCGATTTGCCGGGGTGCCTAGTGGGGCTTGCATTGAATTAGTTAGCATCTCTCTCTGTCTCTCTCGCTCTCTCCCTCCCTCTCCAACATTTTCCATTGCACTTCAGACACCTGTTTCCCTCGTGGGTCCCTGTGTGCACACAGACACACACGCGCACATACCACCCCTTATCTGTGCAAACAAATGCCTAGCTCCAGCCACAGCACTTATTTTTCCACCTAGAGCTCCGCTGGTAGCTGTTATGTGCCCTTGTGCCCATAGGCTGTACTTTGAGTAACTGAAACATGCTCTTAATTTTCCTAAGCTGGACGGGCAAAGAGTCACCCAGACTCGAAACGTTAGCTCCCTTACCTCTCCACAGATGCTGTCAGACCTACTGAGATTGTCCAGTATTTTCTGTTTTTGGGCCCAAAACATGTTTGTTTGAACCATGTGGTAGTGACTGTGTGTGTCATGTATGCTCAAAGCATTATTATTACAAACTAAAATCTCTCAGCTTGGACCTCCATAATGGAAATGATCCAAGCATCGTAAATACTGATCCCTCCTGATCATTAAAATAATTCATGAAGCCTTATCTTGTGGTCTGCTACATATTGCGACCAGGATTAAGAAATCTAAGATGATAATCGTTGCACAGTTTTTATACAATTGTGACTTTCACTAGGACGTTTGATATAGGAGCTCAATTGTCACCAATTGGGAGATGAAGAGAGGATGGCTTTAGTGGTGTTGTCGTTAGACTTGTAATCCAGAGACCAAGACCAATGCTCTGGGGACATGGGTTCAAATCCCACAGCAATTGATGGAACTTAAATTAATTCAATTAAGATAATGAATCTGAAATTGAAAGCTCACCTCAGTGATGGTGGCCATGAAAATAATGTCATTTCGGGAAGGAAATCTGGGGCGGGATTCTCCGTTACGCCAGCCGGTCAATGGGGTTTCCCATTGTGGGGCAGCCCCATGGTGTCGGGAAACCCCCGGGTGCCGGCAAAATGGACACTCCCGCCTCTGGTCTGGTCCACATGTGACTCCAGATCGACAGTAATGGCTCTCAACTGGCCTAGGAAATGGCTAGGCGAGCCATCAGTTTTAAGGGCAATTGGGATGGGCAACCAATGCTGCCCTTGCCAGCGGTGCCACATCCCACATCATTTCAGCAGGACAAATGCTTGGCCAACCAAGCTGAAGAAATAACCAATCATCTCACTGCAATCCTCAAATTTAAGAATAGGTGTTCAGCCCGTGCCACAATGTATCTGGCAGAATGTGGGGCCTGTGGTTATTTTTGGGTGGTCAATACCGTTATTGCACATTGAAACCAAACCACACAGAGGGAAAAAATGAACGCACCAGCTTCTTGTCTGTGAAAACTGTTTGGTTACAGCGTACACTGATTTATAGATATCGATATTTAGCAGTGTATGATCTCCCCCAGATACAATCTTCGATGACTTAGGAAAACTCAATCTGAAACTGAGTTACAGACCAGACGTCGAACAAATCTGGATCACTGTGGTACAGGTGAGGCCTAACTATGTGCCTGGGAAAAACTGGAAATTATTTGCAGTATTGCTATTGTTTTATTTCCCCTTTGCTTTTGAACCCATCTTCTCGATGACAGAGCTGGTCTGCTGATGTTTCTATTGCTCTTGTAAAATTACTTTGCAAGTGTCACAAAGGGAGACCAATCTGTTGTTCCATTACCTTGTTACCTCATGAATTTCCCTGATAACCTTTGACTCCCTTGTTAGTCGAGAATCTATCTAACTCCGCCTTAAAAATATTCAATGACCCTACCTCCACCTCTCCCTGGGAAGGGAGTTCCACAGACAACTGACTCGTTGAGAGATAAAAATTCTTAAATGCGAGACAACTTGTTGTTAAACTGTGTCCCCTAGTTTGAGTCTTTCCCACAAGGGGAAACATCCTTCCAGCATCCACAGTGTTAAGTCCCCTCAGGATTGTATACACTTCAGGAAGATCACCTCTCATTCTTCAAAACTCCAACGAACATAGGATCAACCTGACCAACATTTCCTCATAAAATAACCCTTCCCAGGTATCAGTCGAATTAACCTTCTCCAAACTGCTTATAAGGCACATTTTCCCTTTCTTCCCAAAACTGCACACACTACGCCAGATGTGGACTCACCAATGCCCTAAATAGCTGTCACAACCCATCCCTACTTTCATAGAATTAACAGTGCAGAAGGAGGCCATTCAGCCCATCGAGTCTGCACCGGCTCTTGGAAAGAGCACCCTACCCAAGGTCCACACCTCCACCCTATCCCCATAACCCAGTAACCCCACCCAACACTAAGGGCAGTTTTGGACTCTTAAGGGCAATTTATCATGGCAAATCCACCTAACCAGCACATCTTTGGACTGTGGGAGGAAACAGGAGCACCCGGAGGAAACCCACGCACACGGGGAGGATGTGCAGACTCCGCACAGACAGTGACCCTAGGCGGAATCGAACCTGGGACCCTGGAGCTGTGAGGCAGCAGTGCTAACCACTGTGTTATCATGAAACCCTCTCTATTTTTCATCAGCAATGTTAATGACCATACATTTGGGCAACTTATGGGCATTGCAATATAGAAAACTGCTTGTCAGGTAACTTTGTGGTCTAGAGTTGGAACATGGGCTGGTGTCGTGTACCTCTAGTGTAAGCCTAGTATGTCAGGCTATTACATGACTAAATATATGGATACTAATGAGGATTTGAAATGGATATTTGATATAGAAATAGACCATAGCAGCAGCTAAGTAATAACAGTGACCGATTAGCTGAGATCAAGTTCATATGAAGCTTTCCTACACCTTGTTCTGAAGGCGATTTCTGAAGAGGCGACGGGGACCTAAATGCTTCTGTTTCTGAAAAAGTATTAGCTGTACAATTTTCTAATTATGCAACAAAAATAAATTCCCTGCTTAATAACTCAATTTATTTTTCACTAAAAATCCTGCAACCTTTTGAATTAAGCAATATTATTATAACAGCAAAGTGCTAAAAACATCTTTATTAGATTCTCCTTGACATAGAATTGTTGTTGTTCTGT
This sequence comes from Scyliorhinus torazame, assembly GCF_047496885.1. Classification (NCBI taxonomy): domain Eukaryota; kingdom Metazoa; phylum Chordata; class Chondrichthyes; order Carcharhiniformes; family Scyliorhinidae; genus Scyliorhinus; species Scyliorhinus torazame. The sequence goes on from NC_092708.1 coordinate 373,474,453, forward strand.
GCCGAGCCATATGAAAGAAGGAGAAGATTATATAGTTTGAGTTAAAATGAGTTACAGGGCAGGATTCTCCGTTTGGTAGACTATGGGCGAGAATCTCTGTTCCCTGACGTTGATTTTGTAATCGACGATCGGGCGTAGAATCCCTTTTGACGCCGAAATCGGGGACGGCACCAGTTTGACGCATGGTTCGCATGATCCGCCCCCTACGAAATGATGTAATCGCAGCGTGCGCTGCATGACTCCCCGAACAGGCGCCGGAATGTGGCGACTAGGGGCTTTTCACAGTAACTTCATTTGAAGCCTACTTGTGACAATAAGCGATTTTCATTTCATTTCATGACGTTGGGAGGGCCGCAGCGCTTCACCTGAAAGTCCTCCCCCAATGCTCTGCCCCAGGTGGGCTGAGTTCACAACGGCACAGTTCACGTCAGGTCTCCACCATGCGGGAACCAGGCGTGGCGGCTGCGGACTGTCGGGTAGGAGCCATGCTGTTGGCCAGGGGGGCTTCCGTGAGGTCTTGTGGGGACTGGTGGGGGTGGCGAAGGGGTGTCCAGGGGGGCACTACCTGCAGGTTGGGTCCGCGCACGGCCGTGCCATGTTTTACGGCGCGGCCGCTGCAGATCGTTGCCGTGCGCATGCGCAGCCACGGCCCGGCCATTCTCCAGCCGTTGATTTCGTGGAGGCCGGGGGGTTTACGTGGCGCGGTGGCTAGCCCCTCATTGATCGCAGCATCGGTGAAGGGGCAGGCACCAATTCTGTTCCACAGATCCTCCACACTTAGTCTCAGAATCGGGGAATCTGGTTCTCTGTTCTCTAGCTGAAGTAGAATTGGTCCTGATCTGCGCAGGAACTAGGAGCAGCGCCCGGGAGTGATTCACTCTCCCCGGCCATGCAACATATACATGGTGCGGAGCTCCTGGGATTCTGTTCCGAATCTGCAATCATTTCGCCATTTTGAGCTGGTGGTGCTAATACTGAGGTGCGGCTAGCGCCCCCCTCCACAGTGCAAATTCTGCACCCCCCCCGGCACATAGAGGCATCCTCCCCTCCCTCCTGCACCCATGGGATTTGCTAGGTCAGCCCCACACAGCACACAGGCATGAGGGTGACCTGCCCCACCCCCACAGCCTCCCACCAATCCGCATAAGAAACCCTCATCAGAGGCCCCTACCATATCAGAGACCACCCCTCCCCAATCCCATCACTCACTCCTGCCTGGAAGCTAGCTATGATTGACAGGTTGTCACCACATCAAAAGCAGTTTAGTGCTTTCTGCTGAGAAAAAGAGAAGTGAAAGCACTTATCTCCTAAATGTTATAAACATTTTGGTTAGCAGGGTACTTGAGATGCATTCAAGTGTGAAGGAAGATGGAAAAAACAATCCAGACACTTGGCTGCCTGGAAGCTGTTGCCCTGTCAATTACAGCCTACTGAAAGCTATTTCTCTTTGAAGTGAATAGAAGCCTTACAGATCAAATGATCTTAGGATTTCTAAAGCCTTGTGATGTGTTTTGGCTATCTATGAAATAACAGCTACTGCTTTCTACACTTCTGTCTGAGGCAGCAGGTGTAAGGGACAGGTATGTGAGAAAACAGTGATTTTTCACTGTTTCTGCCTGGACTGCTCTTTAAATTCCAAGCAGAGCTGACGGATGGGGAGGGTCTCTGATATTGTGGGGGGGGGTTCCTCTTATATGGGGGGGCTCTCTGATTTTCAGGAATCTATGATATGGGGTTTTCTGATATGGGGGAGTCTCTGATATGGGGAGGTATCTGATATGGGGAGGTATCTGATATGGGGAGGTATCTGATATGGGGGTCTGATGGAAGGGTCTGATGGGGGACTTGGGGGTCAGATGGGAAGGACTGTGGGGTGGAGCAGGGCTTTGGACTTTGGGGGCACCAATGATAAATACTTACCCCCTTGGCCCTCTACGACATCCACCGCATTAGGGTCACGCTGGGAAATACTTGCACCAATCCATGTTAATCCTGGCCCAGAGGGCCACAGCATCCCCAAGGCGTGGAGAATCCGGTGTCCTTAATTCAAATGACCCATTTGCATCCTCCCACCAGCGTTGGGGTGTGTACCTCTCTGGAGAACCAGAGCAGAAATCCCGGGCGGGATTCTCCCGGGCCAGATCGGAGAATCGCCGGGGGGGGGGGGGGGGGGTCACGATTCACGCGACGCTGCTCCGATGCCGGTCCACCGATTTCCCAGTAACTGGAGAATCAGTGCCGGCACGGTCCGGGCTGGTCGGAGGTCGCTCTACACGGCCCTCCCCCGGTGATTCTCCGTGCACTATGGGCGAGTGGCCGCCGAGATAGGCTGAGTCCCGCTGGCGTCATTCACCTGTGGTCCTACCCGGCGGGACCTCGGTGTTCATCCTGCGGGGGGGCGGCCTGGTGGGGGGGAGGGGGGATTCAAACACCGGGGGGGGTCTCCACTGTAGCCTGGCCCGCGATCGGGGCCTACAAATCGACGGGCCGGCTTATCCTGGTTTGGGTCTATGTTTAGACCCCCCCAGGGGCTGGTTTAGCACACTGGGCTAAATCGCTGGCTTTTAAAGCAGACCAAGGCAGGCCAGCAGCACGGTTCAATTCCCGTACCAGCCTCCCCGAACAGGCGCCGGAATGTGGCGACTAGGGGCTTTCCACAGTAACTTCATTTGAAGCCTACTTGTGACAATAAGCAATTTTCATTTTCATTTTTCATGTTCCTCCACAACGGCCCGCTGTAGCTCTCCGCCATGTTGTATCAGGGCCGCCGCGGAGAAGGAGACCAGCACGCATGCGCGAGTTTGCGGCGGTCGTAGTGCGCATATGCGAGTTCGCGCCGGCCGTAGCGCGCATGCGCAGACCTGCGGCGCCCGTTTGACGCCGCTATCGGCAGCTGGAGCTGCGTGATTCGCTCCAGTGCTGTGCTGGCCCCCTGTAAGGGCGCAGGATCACTGCTCCTAGGGGCCTGTTGACGACGGCCTTTACAACGGCGTCAACACTTGGCCTCGGGATCAGAGAATCCCGCCCTCCGTTTTCTGTTCAACTTGGGATTCTCCACCGCATCGGGAACTCTGCGTCAGAGACCAGCCCATAATGTGTGTATGATTATGTTGCCATTAGGTTAATGAACAAATCATTAATAATTATATTCTCATCCTTTTACAGATTAAAGATTTGTATTTGCGGCACAAATCTACAGAGAAAATCCGTGTTTATCTTAAAGGAACAATAACATTACCAAAGCCTGTGCACTTCAAATCTGCTGTGAAGGAAGCTGCCAATGTAAATATTCTTTAGAAAGGCTAAGCCTGTTAATGACAATTATATAACTAACTCCGAATAACTGTTTCTCTTACCCTTTCCCATCCTGTTGTCGGATTAGAACCTCAGTTACATCAGCACCTAAACTGACCATAAATCTACAACTTTTGTTGATATTACAATTCCCTTCCCACACACATAGTGGTTCACTAAGGCAGACTTTAGTGAACACAGCTAGTAATTCCCAGAGCAAGTCATTGGTCTGTCACCAGGGGCTTATAGCTTGAGGTGGCGCCACACCACATCAAGCAGGTGTGACCGGGAGTCTCTCCCGCTCTTACCGCCAGCTATTTGTACATTGGAAGGATTTGCAGGTTGACATTCAATCTGTTTGCCCGCGTTATGAACGCACCTTCCTTGGCCAGCAAGACCTGGGGTAAAACCCGAACCCAGAGCTTCTGCCTCAGAAGCAGGGACGCCACCCACCACATCGCAAGACCTCCATATTTATATGGTGCCTTTTATATTATACCCAGGTCATTCACGGGAGCATTGTAAAGCAAAGTATCGCTCTGAACTATGAGTGAAGATATTAGCTCAGGTGCCCAACTGATTTTGTCAAAGAGGGTTTGGGGGAATGTATTTAAGGAGGAAGTGAGGGAGAGAGGCAGAGAGATTGAGTGAACACATTCCAGAATGCAGGCCTCAGGCTTCTGAAAGGCATGGCCATCAACATTAAAACGATTTAAAATTAGGGAGGCTCAAGAGGTGAGGACACCAAAATCTTTGAGGATTGAAGGTCTGAAGGAGGTTTTAGAGCTGGGGAGGGAGGAGGTCATGGGGGGGGGGGAAGATGAGGACTTAAAATTTGAGGCACTGATTAACCGGGAATCTGTGTGAATCAGTGAACACTAATCTATCCGGACTGCTGAGTGCAACCATTTCTTTTCACAGGAAATAGTTCCCTGTGACAAATACTTGGAGCTGATTACCTTAAAAGCCAATTAGATGGCTGTTTTAAAAAGTGGAATATTGAGGGCATACGGAGGGGATTGGATTAGAACAGGTGGCCTTTTATAGAAAAAGAGACCAATGCAGATTAAATGGTTCAAATTATAATGGAACATCAAAGATTCAGATATAATGTATGTAATCAGCCCAGAAAGGTGAAAATGTGTAACAATCACAGAGCAACAGAAATAGATAACAAATAGAGCAGGATTTTAAAATATTTGCAACATAAATTATCCTAAAATTACAAACATTTTATTGCGATCCCAGACCAGGCACCAACAGTTGCTGTGCTACTGGACTGAAACCCCATCATTTTAGTTTATTTTGTCAGACTGTGAGAAACGGATACTTCACTCCAGGAGTGATTACATTAAGAAATACAGATTTGGTATTTTAACACAAAACACCATTATTAAAACAATCTTAAACTCTTTAACATCACACCCAAAAATAGCTTCCAATTACCCCTTGGACAATACTACTCAATGCAATAAATACAGTTATTATATCTATTAACTACCATTTCTATTCCCAATTAAACAATGAAGACTTTACTTGTGGTCTAAAGGGGGGGGGGCGGTGGTGGTGGTGGGGGGGGGGGGGGGGGGGCAAGATCAGAACTCAACTCAAAAGCTTTCTCAAAATGCCTGAATACATTAGCTCCACCCAGCAATGACATCATCGCCCCAAGCTGAAAACAAATGAACACTCCCGGCTGAAAACACAATCAACTCCCCAGGGACTCCCCCTAGTCAAAGAACAGTGCACTAGCCGAGGCTTTTTACTCTGGACAGTTTCACTTCTGGCTGTTAAAAGCTTTCTGGTCTTGCAAAACAAGATTATTTCAATAACGTGACTGTTGCAGTGAAACACACTCTAACCCTTAAATTGCTAAATTGTTTATAATCCAATATATCTAAAACTCTGCATTCGTCACAATAAAAATGTCATCAGTTACGTACTTCGCTGAGGACCCGAACTATGTAAGGAATAGGGCTACATCTGAACCTGTCCATCTTACACTTTGCGGCCTTGAATTTAGTCCAACTTTTGAGTTGCCTCGATTGCTCTGGGCATTCTGAAATTAGGTCGGCCACATGAGGGATTTACTGAACTTAGTGCAATTATGAACGCTCTTTGCTTATAGAGTTTTGAGCTTGGTAGAGTGCTGTTTCGAGCTTGGTAGAGTGGTGTTGTATGTTTGGTATTGAGTGCTTAAGATCAATCTCCACCCTGTCTGTGCGGCAACATTCTGGGTACTTAATGTAGAGTAAAATATTAACCTGCACTGAGCCATCGTTAAGCTTGTACAGACAATTATCTCAAACAAGTGGTATTTGTTCAAAATAAATGACTTGTGCCTTAATTGCATGGTTTTTTGTGACCTACTCCCTATTGTTGACCATCCTCGGATTCCTGATAAAGAACTTCTGCACAGTTTTTGCTGAATTGTAACATTCACTTTCATAGTTTCTCATCGTTCCCTCAGAACACCCAAAAATGTTCCACAACCTATACCTGCGGTGTGTTTGCAGCGGTGGGATCGTCCTGTCCTATCACTGTCAACAGGATTTCCCATTGTTCACAGCCTCCGCCACCAGCGAACCTGTGGCAGGGAAGGTGGAGTGGAGGGTTACCATCAGTGGGACCAGAAGATCCTGCCTTTGGGAATGGCCATAAGGTCCCATGCACTGTATTATGTGGATGTGTTCTTATGTAGGAAGTGAGATTCACTTGATTCAAGGTTCCTGTCATGGCCCTACCAAGTGTGCTGATTATAACACAAGTCTTGCTCTGTTTGTGTTTTTATCCCTAATATAATGTACCTTCTGGGATGGCCATTATAGTCATTTGGATTTGAGCACTCAGGTAAAGCATTGAGTTGTTCGGAAATTCAAAATCTGCCCCATTCTGAACATTTAACTCTCAAAATCACATCCCCTTACAAGACTCTTGCGAGCCCCAATATTTGTGGGGTGGGGTTAGGGACGCAGAGGAGCTCCAGTCGAACTTAACAACTGATTATAATTTTTTTCCTGCCGTTTCCCACCTGCCAACCTGACCAAATCGACAGACAGGCATTCAGGAAGGAAAATCAGAGGCAGGGGGCCTTAGCCAGGGACACCTGCGGACAGTCCACCGACATTCCGAGAATCGAGAAGGAGCAAAATATCAACAACTGGGGGGCGGAGACCAGAACGAAAGGAAAGACCGGCGAGATCGAGTTTAAGAGGGGAATAAGATGCCAAAGAGGGTGAGAGGGAGCAAGAGGTAAAGGCATGGTGTGGAGGGGAGCAGTTGTGAGATAAGTCATCACGGCAGAGAAAGAGTGAGATCAGGGCAGTGGAGAAGAGAGGAGAAGCCATCATGGCTGGGAAAGAATTCAGTACAGTAGCTAGAGGGGTGTAGTTAATATCAAGGACTGACCTTGACTATGTATGGCAATGTTACCAACCCCACAATACTTGATTAGCAGCTTTCACAGTCTGGTGGCCAGAAGATTGACTCCCTGTTTTCTCTCTTGTTTCCTAGAATTTGGTGTTCTTGGAGACTTATGTGTTTAACATCAAACTGCCTATTCTTCAAAGGCATGGCCTTGTTATCAACATTGTGACTCAGAGCCCACGGAAGAGAGTTAGTGGTGAATGTTCAATGTCACTTAGAGAGTTAAGCAACGTGGAGTCCAACGTCTGGCTTGATATTACTCCACCCTCAAAGACCCAGGTGAGGACATCGTGGCTACTACTTATGGATCTGCTGGCTTTGTGCTGATCATGTATCGGGGTTTTACCAGGAGTGTCTCCGATAATGGTGATCTTATAAACTTTGGGATGTGTCCATTCTCCCGCAGGTCCTCCAGCTGAAGGTGCCGGCCCATCCTGGGCGGCCCCCCATCCCCTGCCTCCGAGGAGAACACCTTGGAGGAGAGCTCTGTGGCTGTAACCATTATGGCCGCGACACAATTATCATCCTCACCCAACTGCCCCTCCATCCCAAGGTGAACCCCAGGGCCCTATGGGCACCGTCCAGGAGGAGGGGGCGCTGAGTGCCAACCCAATGAGTGGCGATGGTGGCCACAGCTCCTCCGAGTTCCACCCCTCTGATGAGGCCATGTCACGGGACAGTGCGGTACGGCTGTGCATGTGCCGCCGACAAGTGTGCCGGCGCCTTCCAGTTCCAGAGTCCCCAGAGGATGCCCATTCGCGGCATCTAAGGACGTGGGGCCAGGTAGGGAGCTGTGCATCCTGGGGAAACACCAAGATGTAGTGGTAGAGCTAGGAGGGCCAAGCACGTTGAGGATCACTGAGGGCACTGGGGGAGGGGGGAGGGGGAGGGGGTGGGGGTAGGTATAGGGTGGGGGGGCGGGAGTCGGGGGGTGCAGCAACATCGGGAGTGGGGTATTGTACAACACATCAAACACCTTTTGCACTATCATTATGACGCCTCTCACTTTCTTCCACAATGCGGGCTGATCTCCGGACCCTGGACCCTTTGCTCATCTCTCCAGGCACTCCGCCATCCTCTGGCGTGGACACGTCCCCGGAGCGGTGTCCCATCCCCTGGGTGTTTGGATGTTGTGTGTCTGGTGTTGCCTCGCACAGTGTTCAGGCACAGTGTCCAGCCATCAGGGTGTCACTCGGATGCTAGGCAATGACCCCCACATGCTACATGGTCCGCCCACCCATGGGAATCCACTTGGGTTGTGTGAAGTGCTCACCTAACCACAATTGCCAATTCCCTATTAGGAATGGCCTTCAGCTGCGCAGCCAGAGGCCTCGGCAGTCAGTGGGGATTATAGGTGGTCGTTGGGGCAGACATGTCGGGTACTCACGATCCAGGGGTTGGCGCAGTGAGCGGTTTCCCCCCCGGTTGCCCGCAAACACCTTCCCCCTAGCACTTTCCCCACAGCCTCCCATGGCGGCCCACCCCTATGGAGGGTCCCACAGCCCCAGCCGAGGGTCCCTCACCCCTCACCGAGCACTGGGGTGGCAATCCCAGTGACCCCGGGCTCATTGCCTGTGAGCAAAGATGGCTACTCACCTCCTCGGCTCCCCGCAGATGCCCTTCCATCAGGTTCATGATTTTAAAAAGGAGTTCTAATCGGCGCCAGCGTGACCACTTGCTGGGAGGCGGCTGAATGACGGGACGCCGTTGGATATGGAGTGGCTCCCGTTAATTGTATGGAAATAGGGTTTAAGTGGTGATAATTGGTTTCTCGCCACACGACGGCAATATCCCGATTTCGCCTATGGCAGCAGGCCAGTTGCATCGCACACTGTTTGGCGTCTGGTGCGATTCTCGTTTTTGGCCTCTCCCACCAATCACCAGCCTCGTAACGCTTGAGCGAGATTGCAACGAGGCCGGAGAATCGCGCCCACGGTGTTCAAAGCCAGGACCAAATAGTCTCTGAAAGAAAAATACTGAAATAAAAAGGGAAAATGCCGGAAATATCAGCATGTCTGGCAGAGTTAACAACCTTCCATCAGAGCATTAACCCTATTTCTCATACCACAGATGCTGCCAGACCTGCTGAGTAATTCCAGCATTTCCTGTTTTTATTCCAAACCGTCTGTGTCCTGTTTCAGTCAAGTCTCCGACTTCTTACTCCAGTGTGCACCACACATTCTTCCTCCTGAATCGGTTTATTTTCCCATTGGAAGCCGTTTAAAGTCCCATACCAGCCTCCCCGAACAGGCGCCGGAATGTGGCGACTAGGGGCTTTTCACAGTAACTTCATTTGAAGCCGACTTGTGACAATAAGCGATTTTCATTCATTTCATTATAAAGTTTTTGCCATTCTTCAAGTATTTGTCACTTGATTAGACAGGTGGAAAACCCCACTGTGGGCGGGATTTGTCCCATCCTCTGTCGGGACTGCCCGGTCCCACCAAAGGTCAGTGGATTTGTGGCCGGCCTGTCGAATCTCGCAATAGTGGCCCCGCCTCTTTGGCTGGATGGGGCTTAATGTTGCCACAAAGGATAAAGAATGAGATTACGATGAATCGGGAGCATAGTTTAGAGAAGATGTATTATTGTAAAGATCTAGTCCAAAGATGTGTGGGTTAGGTGGATTGGCCATAATAAATTGCCCTTTGTGTCCCAAAAAAGTTTAGGTGGGGTTACTGGGTTACGGGGATAGGTTGGAAGTGTCAGCTTAAGTGGGGTCCTCTTTCCAAGGGCCAGTGCAGACTCGATGGGCCGAATGGCCTCCTTCGGCACTGTAGAGGTTCTATGGAAAGGAGAAGGTAGAGGAACAGCGAAAACCAGTCAAGTGTCTGAATTAATTATTTGTGTGTAAAATTGTAATATTTGCTTCCGCAATCATGTTCCCAGTATTGCAGTAGGTGAGTTCCTTTAATTTGGTATTTTCAGTGTTCTAGCATTTGGGCTTAATACCTAAAAAACCGGTTGGCCCAGTGAGAAGGAATTTTTATATTTGCCTTTTAAACTGGCATTTGTGAGCCTGCTCTTCAACTTACTGCTGTTTAGATGCGTTTCATTTTCTGCTGCTGACGTGTCAACCCAATTCTCAAATGCTCCCATTAAGCTCATTTTAAAAAAGCAGATGAACAATGAATGCACTTTGCCTTGGAGCATGCAGGGCTTGGTTTCTGGCGAATAAATTAAAGTGGTGCTGCTATTTTCACTTGTACAAGCCGCCAGGAATGGGCGGCCTGTGGAATTTGCCATCACAGGAAGCAGCTGAGTCCAAAACACTGTGGGCGCAGATTCAGCAGGAAAACATTGAAGTCCGCTTTCGGGCATATTTGGCGGGGTGTCTCTCGGTGGCCGCAGCACCGAGATTCACCCCGCTATTCGCTGGCGTCGTGCTGATTTTTTGGGACCTCGGGGTTTTCCTCCCCGCCGAGCCCACACTTTAATCCATTTCAGCTTGCCGAGGCAGGTCGTTGGGCCTGGTCCACGTTTGTGGAAACCAGTATTAAATGGCGTCCTGGCGAGATCTCGCAGGCGGGGCCTGGTGAATGTGGCGTCCGGGTATTTAAAAGAGCCTTAATGGCTCGTTTAAATCTGTTGATCTGGATCATGCCCAGCGAGGGCGAGATCCAGATCGCGCTGGGTGGAGTGAGTTCGGTGACTCATGCGAGGCTTTGCGCCCAGCAGGGAGTCCGATTTGGAGCTCGCACATGATCCACCAGTTGTACCCGGATCCCCACTGGGCGCAACGCGGTCACTGAATCGCGGCCTGTATGTTTTCAAGAAGCATTTGGATATAGCACTTGGAGTGAAGGGTGTCAAAGGATATGGGGGGGGAGGCGGGATGAGCAATGATCATAATGAATGGCGGAGCAGGTTCGAAGGGCCGAATGGCCTCCTGCTGCTCCTATCTTCTATGTTTCTATGTCCCAATACAAAGCCTGAACAAGTCACTTAAAATTCACACTTGAAGCACAGTGGAGGGGCTTCAATCAATCATAGAATTTACAGTGCAGAAGGAGGCCATTCGGCCCATCGAGTCTGCACCGGCACTTGAAAATAGCACCTCCCTTAAGCCCACACCCGTAACCCAGTAACCCCACCTAAACATTTTTTGGGCACTAAGGGCAATTTAGCATGGCCAATCCACCTAACCTACACATCTTTGGACTGTGGGAGGAAACCGGAGCACCCGGAGGAAACCCACGCAGACACGGGGAGAACATGCAGACTCCACACAGACAGTGACCCAAGCCGGGATCAAACCCTGGACACTGGAGCTGTGAAGCACCTGTGCTAACCATTGTGCTATCGTGCTGCCCAGATTGATGATGTTTTAAAACAATTATCTAGCGGCATCAGTTCAATCTTGACTTTGTTGTGGGCCATAGAAGCATGTTGGAAAAGTCAGTTTAATCTTTTAAGTTTCTGATTTTTCAAAACCCACTTTGAGAATCTATCCAAGATCCCTGTGTAAAATAAAGAGCGGAGACTGAATCGTAACTTGGGTTTTTATTTCCTTTATTTGTTTTTACAATTTTCCCTGATTAACTGCCGAAGTGTAATATTTTCTTTCACCCAGAGCTGTCATGCGATTCTACGATTAGGAACGTGTTTTCAAGCTGTCAGCAATCGGATCCAGCTACAAATCCTGGAAGTACAGAACGTGCCAAATTCCTCCACACCTCTGGCATTAAGTAGGTGTTAATGCAGACGTTTGTTTGCTCAAGTCCTGAAACTGTTCAATGTTGATATTGTAAACTTTCAGAACAATTAAGGTTAAAATGCACTGGGGGTTTGGTGGGGTGAGGGAGATGGTGTGGAAATTTGGACATCTTTGATCTTGTGATGGAGGACAGGTCACAGTCCCTGTGACTCGCTGAGGCCCAAGTGAAGCCTGATATTAAGGGCTGGTTTAGCACAGTGGGCTAAATAGCTGGTTTGTAATGCAGAACAATGCCAGCAGCGCGGGTTCAATTCCTGTACCAGCCTCCCCGAACAGGCGCCGGAATGTGGCAGCTGGGGGCTTTTCACAGTAACTTCATTGAAGCTTACTTGTGACAATAAGCGATTATTCTATTGGGCCTACATTTACATTGCGGCAGCATGACACATAAGGGTTAACGAAGAGTGGGCTGCCGATAAGGTTGCAGTGGCCCTCAGGTAAGTGGGAAGTTTTTTTTTCCTGTATCAAGTGAGTTTTGAGTAAGAGCTCAAGTCATTTGTTAGATGTCCCGTCCCCACCCCCATCTCCATTTTAAAAACACAGCCCCTGAAGCCTGTCAATAGTGAATGTTTTCCGACTCAAAATTGCCACCTCGTCCAAGAAATTCTGGCCCATTACCTCTGTATCCACGCTATTAAAACCTGTCATGATTTTATAAACCTCTATTAGGTCGCCCCTCAGCCGAGACAATGGCGGAATTCTCCCATGGCCCCGCAAACAGGTTCAATGGTGGTCAGGCTGGGGAGAATTCGATGGGGGTCCAACAATCAGTTTTATGCCGGCCTGCATTCCCTGGGGGATCTTCCGCTGATGCCTGCCATGGCGGATCAGGAAACCCGCTGGTGGCGGGCAGGAAACTAGTTTGCGTCCCACTAATGGGATGCAGATGAATGCCCAACAAGAATCTTCCACCCACGCCCGATTCTCTGCGATGCCAGCAGAAAAACACGCCAGTCCAGAAAACACCTGGGACAAAGTGGTGTGCGGGAGTCGGAACTCACCTGAGCAATGCCCGGGTCTGCCTCCGGAGTTCGGGATGGAGGCCGCCAGAAAATCTGGACCCCGGAACACTACATGCAGTGGGTGGGGGGAGCAGCTACAGGTGGATCTTCCAGATTCTGTGTCATCAATGAGGTCCATCCTCCAGCCTCAGAGTGTTCCTGGGGATCCATCTTCTTTTTCAGGAGGTCCCTCTTCTTTCCTCAATGGTGGGTCAGTGATGTTGGGCACCTTTTCAATTTGGCATCCAGATATGCTGGCAGGACTCATGCTCATCCCACCACGGAATATGGTGCTCAGCCCCGGGGGCATCATTAATGAGGTCGGGGCCGGAAGATGCAACGTAGTTTGCTGCCAACCTCTACACTCACACCACAGGACGTGGTCCCTGATGGGAGAAGTCTGCCCAACATGTCAATCCTTTCTTGAAAAAAAAAACCTGGATTTCTAATATCATCCTCATAAATCTTCTCTGCAACCTCTCCGATGCATCCATACCTTTTTTGTGATATACTGACAAGACCAGCACATGGCACTCCAAGTGTGGAGTGGATGACTAGGAATGAAATGCTTTGTTGGGGCCTAGTAACTGTTTCAAACAGATTTGTTCATAACTCACCCAAGGGTGTCCCAGGAATCTGCCCCATTTTGATGTTTGCAGGTAATTTGATCTTCGGATTCCCAACACCGATCTTCAATAGGCGAGAGTATTGATTAAACATATAGATTTATAGGATAGAATTCAAGGGACGTGTAGAACCAAATTATTGGGCGGGATTTACCTCTGGACTAGGGAGTCAGCAATTTTTCCACAAGGATCTATTTTCATGTGCAATTGAGTTCTTCCTGCATTTGGGATGTTCTGGGAGTACACGTAAAATGTTTCCTGGGAATTGTGACAAATACAAGGAGCTCGGACTGGCTAAATTCTTTCTGTTGCACTTCTAAAGTGTGCGTTTTTCCACCCCCCCCCCCGCCCCCCCTCACCACCACCACTATTTAGATTTCTATGTGAAGATAATGATGGAAAGTACCGATGGGCTGTTTGACAAGAAGAAGACTCGTCTTCTGAAAGCTGTGAATGGTCAGGTGAAATGGGGAGAGACGTTTTTGTTCCCGGTTGTTCAAAATAGTCTCCATCTCCAGAGAATCAGCTTCAACGTGAAACTCTACAGCAGGAGCTCAGTAAGACGGAAACACCTCCTGGGGCAGGTAATGTTGGCTCATTCGGTATATTTGGGGATGTTTATGAAATGGGAAATGTGATAAACAGTTTCAGCCTCTGTTACAAACTTGTTTTCGGATAGAGAGTCAGCAACCTACACTTTAACTGGGGCCTTACTGACATTTTAACCGAACCTTTTGTTTTATATATATATATATACTTTAATGTTGGGGGGCCTGAAGGAGGAGATAGATATTCCTGTCAACCCACATTTCCAACTAAAATTAGGATAATATGAATGTAAGAAATGGATAAGAACAGACGGTCAATTGCTATGAATGTTGTAATGTGTAGTATTTAAAAAAAAAAAATTTAAAGTACCCAATTTATTTTTCCAATTAAGGGGCAATTTAGTGTGGCCAATCCACCTACCCTGCACCTATCTTTTGGGTTGTGGGGGCGGAACCCACGCAAACACGGGGAGAATGTGCAACCTCCACACAGTGACCCAGAGCCAGGATCGAACCTGGGACATCGGCGCCGTGAGGCTGCAGTGCTACCCACTGCGCTACCGTGCTGCCGTAATGTGTAGTATGAGCTGCTGGCAGGCACACATTTTTGTCAGACATTGCCCAGAAATACTGAACCGAATCTGTTCCTCAGAGTCCAGCTGCAGTTGGTCTACCATTGCGATATGCTAGATTTGTAACCTATGGGTAGTTAGTTTCATCAGAACGCCAAGCGCTGGGACCTTCTGGAAGTAAAGGGTAACATTTTTAGTTCTTTTCAGCGATCGTTCAATTAATTAAGGGTTTATTGTTGGTTGAGGTCAACTGGAATTTTCCAGCCTGGAAGCAGCAGTATCCCAGTGACAGATCTTGGGCCCAGCATTCCAGGCAGTCTCTGAGGCCCTAGCTGGTTGCAACTACAGCCGCAGTTGTCTCGCTGGAGGGGTTCCACCCTCACCAACGATGCTGGGCGGGCCGCGAAAGCTATTTTCTATTTTAAAATGTCTGAACAACGCTCCATTGTCTTCTCAACCTGCCCCATGTCAGCCCATCACGTACAACTAGACTCAGGTGAGTACGTTTGCAGACGTTCTCCAAACCACAGGAGTTCTTTCCAGAAGAAAACATCTCAATAACTCTCCTACTCTATGTAGAACCTAAAGATTTGTTCCAAACTGTCGTCATTCGTTGCTATTTTGTTCCCCTGCAGGGTTCGAATTAAGGCTAGCACGTTGGCAAAACACTGAACCCCACCCTTGTTTTAATCTATTTCCTGCACACAAACCGATCAATCCCTCAATAGACGACGAGAAAGGATCTCCTTTAATTTGGATCTTATGATCTTTGGCTGGTGGTATCTGATTTAAATCTTTAATTACATCTTCCATGAAAGATAGGTTAGGCTGTCAGGATTAATTGTAAAGAATGGGGAAATCACTATTGGTGAGTCACCTTGACCTCTTTGGAATCAGTTCAAATTCGACAAGTGTCCTGAATGTTTGCTTTATATTGTACTGCCCAAGATTTATACTCTTTAAGCACTAATGACATCTTGATGCTTGATGTTTTAGGTTTCTCTCTGGTTATTTATTTAACAAGAAAGCTGCCTTTCATTGAAGCTTCAGTTAACTAGGTAGTTCCTGATATTCCATTACGGCCCTCCAGGTAAACCTCTGACTCAGTGGAAGATGTCAAATGTCAACCGTATCATTTTTGCTGGCTTCATTTAAGATATTTTCCCTTCCCTTTCCACGGCAGTTGGTGGAATTTGAATTCAGTTCACAAAATCTGGGAGAGAAGGCTAGTCTCAGTAGTGGTGACCATGACAACTATTGTCGATTGTCATAAAGACCCGTCCGATTCACCCTGAAGGGAAGGAATCTGCCACCCTTATCTGGTCTGACCTACATGTGACTTCAGACCCACAGCAATGTGGCTGACTCTTAACTGCCCTCCAATATGGCCTAGCAAGTCACTCAGTTCAAGGGCAATTAGGGATGGACAAAAAATGCTGGCTCAGCCAATGACACCCACATCCCATGAAGAAATGAATGCAAAAATAAATAAGCATGGTAAAATGTCCCAGGATCATTCACAGCCGCCATACAAGGAGATGGTACAAGGATTTTGCAACAGAAATAACATTGAGGTTGTCAGTGCCTTATAAATGGATGAACACACACAAACAAGTCAAATGCAGAAACCAGGGGACCTGCTCCTCCAAAGTCTTCACTACACCAGTACTTCACTGAGAGACTCTGCATTGAGATCCACAGAATGGTGCAAATGGTACTTGGCCTGGTAGATTCCCACTAAACACACCAGGAAAGATCAGAGCTTGTCCATTCTAGCCTCAGTGCATTTTATCAGCGTGCAAGGCCTTAATTACTGCCAAACTACCTTTCTGGCACCAAAAATTAATTGTTGCAACTCTTTCTGGCAGATTTTAATTATTGTTGGGAGATCTTTTGTAAATTTAAGAAGTAATTTACTTAACTTCTTTCTTTCTCTCTCTCTCTTTTATATCTCTTCCTGTTAATCCCATTCAAAAAAAAAATCCCTCTTTTGTGTTTGCTACATGATTTGGCATTGAATTTAATTTTCTAACTTCCTGGTTCAGATTCTGCCATAAGGATTCTTCACTCTGGTAAAGGAATGTACAGTTGCCTGTCCTGTTTACCCAGGTCCCAGATTCTCTGTCGAGTTTTCAGATTCCTAATTACTGCAACTTTCAGTGAGTAGTGTCTGTGGTCAAGTGTACTTGTATTGAAGATATGAACATACGAGCAAGGAGCGGGAGTAGGCCATTCAGCTCCTCGAGCCTGCACCGCCGTTTAATAAGATCATGCGCGCTCTGACAGTAGCCTCTAATCTGCATCCCGCCTAACCCCGATAACCCATTGAAGCGCACAATGACTTACACGAGACGAGAAGCGATGAAGTCTATCTAGGCTTTATTAAACGAGACTTGTTCCCCAGCAGCTCAGTAACAGAATGAGGCTGCGGGGAGAACTCGAGCTCTTATACTCCGCTTTCAGGGCGGAGCCAGAAGTCGGCAGATCCAACCAGGACCCGGGACCTGTCAGCCAATAGCCTCTTGGCTTCACAGGTACCATATTACCCCTAATACATACCACCACACCCATCATCCATTTTCTTACCAACAATTTATCCGCCTCTGCCTTAAAAATATTCAAAGACTTTTGCTTCAACCGTCTTTTCAAAAAAAGAGCTCCAAAGGCTGAAGACCCTCTGAGAGTTCCCCATTCCCCATTCTCCTCTCAGTACTGATTGCTAACGGACTAATTTACCAGTTGTCTTTCACGGCGGTAAGATTGAACATTTCTGAAGTTTGCATGCTCCTTGGTCAGGCTTGTTTGATTATTTTTCTGTCTGGGGAGTGCTCACTTCATGGTTCATTTCAGGCATTTGATTATAAATGATTACCTGTAAATCCTTTGTTACTCAAGGAATGTGTCCTTTTGGCAGCCAGCAGAATACTGACAGGTAACTGATTTAAAAAAAAGAGTGCTCCAGGCAGAAGTAAATTAAACCAGCAATTGTAAGAAATCTTGAAAACTCTCCTGCTTGTTTGCTTTGCTCAAAGAATTGAGAGGTGAGGGGCGGCATTCTCTGTTGCCCGCCGCCAAAATTGTATTGGCTCGTCATCGACCAGCCCACCCACGATGCTCCGCCCCAGTGGGCCGAGTTCCCGCCAGCGCGTGCCACGTGTGGTCTCAACCTTGTGGGAACCCAGCGCGATGGCTGCAAACTGTATCCAGCGGCGCCACACTCGACCTGGATCTGTACCGCTGGCCGGGGGGGGGACTTCTGTAAGGGCTCGGGGGACTGGTGAGGGGTGGCCGGGGTGTGGGCTCGCGGTTGGCAGGTTGAGGGCGTGCATGGCCGGCGCCGTGTTGTATGGCGTGACCGGTGCAGGTCGTCGGCCTTGCGCATACGCGGCCTGGGACCCGGCCATTCTCCAGCCGTTTTCGGCATGGGAGGCAGGGGTTTCAGTCGGTGCCGGTGCTGGCACCTCACCGGTGCAGGAATCGGTGAGGGTTTCACGCCGGTTTTTCGGTGGTGAAAGATCACACATGCTCCGCTGGCGCCGGCACTTGGTCTCCCAAACGGAGAATCCAGCCCAAGATGTCAGGGCTGGGAAGGGCTGATTTCAAGAGCAGTTTATTATTAGCAGGTTTAGATGTGAGGGATGCGACGTGTGGAGGGGGATCTATTGATGTTTGTAAGGACTGGAGTGAGAAAGATGTGTTAGCCTCTCACTTTGGATTTGGAATGGCAATTGGAAAGTCCATGAAAAGGGACATTTGGGGAGATAGGGACGTGAGGCTGGGAGGGTGGGTGGGCGGGGTGGTGGTGGTTATCATCTGGAGGAGTTGTCTGGAGTTGTCAATCTTCTCCCCTCACTCTTGCATAATTTGGGAGGACTCGGAAGATTCGGAGATGAGGGGGGTGGGAGAATATTACTTGAGGTCCTCGAGCCAGCTCTGGAGGGAAACGGCTAATGCCATGTGTGCATCAATCACACTATCGCCTTTGGAACAGATTTGCACATACAGGAGAGGGACTTATACAATGGGGTTAGAGTGAGGGACTTGGATCTGCCTTTAGATCAGATCTGGAAAGACAATTGAAATGTGGGAGGGAATTTTAACCACAAAAAACAGGTTAGCGTGGGGTGAGGGTGGTAGCGGTGGTGGTGGTGGGGGGGGGGGGGGGGGGGGGGGGAGGAGGAGGAGTGGAAGGGTGAGGTAATATCTGAAACATCACAGATATGCCTCAAAGCCCATCTATGTAACAGGTGGGAAGATGG
This sequence comes from Scyliorhinus torazame, assembly GCF_047496885.1. Lineage (NCBI taxonomy): Eukaryota > Metazoa > Chordata > Chondrichthyes > Carcharhiniformes > Scyliorhinidae > Scyliorhinus > Scyliorhinus torazame. Next base: position 373,492,896 of record NC_092708.1, read on the forward strand.
GTGGATGATTCTCTCACTTCCTAGGAGGCGAGTTGGCACTTTAAATTACAAACTTCCCAGGCCCTCACCAATAACGTAACACGGTTCATCTCACGAAGAGCATGAACATGTGGGGTCGAGGTTCTGATTCTGAACGGTGAAGACAAGGTGGAGTGCAGAGAGGACACAGGGAGCATTTACCCTGGCAGAACGGGGTAGATCATTCATCATTTTGGGGCATTGCACCCCTGTTCTCTTGTGGAGGGTACGGGCACTGACTAGTGCTGCCACCGTCCAGCAGGCAGCTCATGCTGGAGGATCTCCTGCCAGCCTGAGGGTAGATTGTTCCCTTCTCTCCAGCAACAATCAAACGGGTGAGGGCCCCTCCGTGAAGCGAGGAGCAGGCTTCTTCGCTGCCATCCTCCTGGCTGTTTAAATGCAGACCCCTTTACTGAACTCGGGTTACCCTTGGGGCAGGTGAATCACATTCTTCACGCCTTTCAAGAAAACCCTAAAAATTGCGGTCACGATCGCACCGCCAGGGCCAGCGGGATTCGCAACAGTTTTTGCGCCAAAAGTGACACTTAGCCAAATTGTGGAAACATTCTGCCTGATATTTTTTATAATCAATGAGTTAAATTATTAATTAATTGCATCTGAATTCCACCAACTGCCACGTTGTGAGTTGAACACCTGTCCCAAGAGAATTATTTTGAATGTCTGGAATTAACAAAAGCAATACCCCATCTCCCCGCATTAACTTCAGTCAATCTTTAACACTGAGTATCTGATCCATTAAAAAAAAAATGTTTTAAATGCTTTTCTTTTTCTCAAAATAAAAACATGTGCGGGGGAAATTGCAGCCGGCAAATCCAGGAATAGTGTAATAAGAACGGATGCATCTTGGTGATGACATTCCAGTTTGGCTGAGGCAGAAAGACCAGTTTAACCATGTGTGTTGCCTATGTTTGACTGTGACCTAAGTGCTTTTTATTTTTAGATGGTGATCGGATGGGACAGCAGTGGAGAGGCTTTCGAACAGTGGCAAGATATGAGTGCAAATCCAGAGAAAGTTGTCATAAAGTGGCACAACCTGAATCTCGCCTGAGGTCACGGTATTTCGTCCCAATCAGACTCGAATCGCAAAGAACTAGGACTAAAAGATGAACCGTGCCTTAGTATCATGTGACTTATAAATAGATTTTCAGGGAATATTAGTATAATGTTGCATTCTTGATTGTCAAGCCTTGGACCTTGTGGACTATGGAATACAAAAGGCAAAAAAAAAAACTTGTTGGAGGGCATCACAGGATTCCAAATGGCAGAATGATTTCCTAAGCCTGTGGAACTGCTTTAATGCCTTAACTTGGGCCCCAGACTGTATGATATACTATTGTCTTCACGTTTTGTAGCACAGACAATGACCAGTGATAAGTTCTCCATTCATTGAGCCAATAGCCACAGACAACCGTAATATTTGGATTCACCTCAGTGTATATAACAGGAATCTTTCAGAGCCTCTATGTGTTTGTCTATCATATATTATAAATAATAGTTTTGAAAAACTGCACTTTCAAGTAAGTTGAATGGAGGCCCTCAATTTTTGTCTTTTAACTTCAAGCACCACTTGAACATCAATTGCAAGATCAAGGTATTCTGGAGGCCAAAATCTTGAAGTGTTTTTTGTCATGAAGAATAAAAAGATTCCCGTGTTGGGGTCAGCTAGGTGTTTCATTTTACTTGGTGGTCTTAGCTTATGTGGTAGGATATCTAGACAAAGTAGAAAATGAAGTATTTAATCTGAGCAACACTCAGTGCTCTCCATTCTACATTTGAAGTCGCATATATTAATCATTATTCAGCCAGTAAGACAAAGTTGGGCAATTTCTCTGAAAAACACAGGGGGTTGCCTTGTTAGGGATGTAGCATGTTTTGTGCAAGCTGTTTTTGCCTGTTAAATACCCTCCGGACGTTGGAATGTGTCTACCTGAAGCAATTGGTGATTTTTGATGCCAATGTGAAAATGTGTGATCTTTGTTTCTGGGTTTTTAACTGTATCTGCTTTGTATCTGTCTGTTTTAAGTTCCGCACTCAATTTGATACTTTACTTCCCTAGCTTTTGGACAAGGTAAATGGACCGAATGGTACCTTGGGCACATAAATGCACACTATTTTCCATACAGGTGTTTTCCCCCTGATGTACACCAGTATAATCCCTGCACGATGTGCGTTCTCGGATGGTTTTCAGATATGCTGGGAGAGGGGCAATGCTGCCCATCTCCTAACGCGCACAATGACCTGTTCACCCGTCACCATTGTGCCCTCTGACCGAGACTGGCTCCCCATCTAACAAAGTCTCAGTTTTAAAATTCTCGTTCGTTTTCAAATCTCTCCCCAGCTTTGCCCACTCACTATTTCTGTAGCTTACTCCAGCCCTCCGAGATACCTGTGCTCCTCCAAATCTGGCGTCTGGTGTAATCACAATGTTAATCACCCCACCACTGACGGCACTGCTTTCATTCAGCTGCCTAGGGTTCTTAGCTTTGGAATTCTGTCCCTAAACCTCCTCACTTCTCGTAAGACACTGCCTAAAACCTACTTCTTTGACCAAACCTGTCCACCCCTCCCAGTATCTCCTCAACGCTCCAGTGTCAGATTTGATAATGCTCCTGTGAAGAGCCTTGGGACGTTTGGTTACGTTAAAAGTGCTTAAAGTAAATACAAGTTATTGTTGTTCACCTCCATGCAGCAGATTCCATTTCTGAGATCTGCCCAGTTCAAAATGAACAAATACAGCCAATTAAACGTTTGGGGTGTGTTTTCAGGAAGATTGAAGTGGTTTTATTCTGTTATTGAGGTGGAACACGTCCTTATCTCCTTACTGGAAATCGGGTGGTGTGCGGAATGTGGTAAATATGAGAATTGTTTTTAATATGAATTACTCTCATAACTCACCAAACAAAGGCTGCTGACTGGCTACGTGCGATTTGAATTTTTCCAATCGGCGAGACCGCGACATGAAGAAACGTAGAGCGCGATTCCCCGACCTCGTTGCGCTCTTGCTCGGGTGAAACGACGCCGGTGAATAGCGGGGGAGGCGGAAAACGAGAACCATGCCAGGCGCCAAACAGTTTGCAATGCAACTGGCCCGCTCCCGTGGGCGAAATCGGGATCTCTCCGTAGCGTGGTGAGAAACCGATTGTCACCACTTGAGCCCTATTTCCATGCAATTAACGGGAGCCACTCCATATCCAACGGACTCCCTAGCAAGTGGTCACGCTGGCGCTGATTAGTACCCCTTTTAAAAATATGAACCTGCCGGACGGATTGCTGCAGGGACCCGAGGAGGTAAGCGGCCATCTTCGCACACAGGCATGAGCCCGGGGGCACTGGGCTTGCTGCGCCTGTGCTTGGGGGACTGGGGAGGCAATCGGGGGGGTGCAACCCCAGTTGGGGGTGGGCCGCCACGAGGGACCAGAGGTATCGGGGCTGGGGAGGGGTCCCTGCAGTCAGTTGGGGGAGGGGGGGGCGGGGGGGAGACGTGCACGGGTCCACCATGCCAACCCCTGTACCGTGTGCTCCCATACCAGGGGCAACCCTAGCCTCTGCCTGTCTGCTGCACCGATCACCCATGACTCCCACTGACCACGGAGGCCTCTGACCTTGTGGCTGAAGGCTATTGCTAATCAGGAATTGACAATTGTGGTTAAGTGAGCACTTCACACATCCCAAGTGAATCCCCGTGAGTGGGCGGACCATGTAGCATGTGGGGCTTATTGCCTAGCACCTCAATCACATCTTGATACATGGACACTGTGCTTGAATATCACGGGAGGCAACACCACAGACGCAGCGGCCAATCTTCGATCACCAAGGGATGGGCCCGAGCCCTGGGCACATAGGGCAGGGTGTGTCGTATGGTGGGCGGGGAAGGGGCATGTCTGGGGGGATGGGGCATGGGATTAGTGGTTGGCCCGCATTGCGGAATAAAGAGCCAGAGGGTCTTTTACTGTTACTCGTGTGCAAGGGCTTTTTATGTGCTGCTCGACCTTGTTAGTGCGGGGGGCAAGCGAGCACTGTCCCAGTGAAACGGCTGGCGAGCCTTCATTTGCGGATGAACCCCATGAGGCCTCGTTAAGTGGACCAATTAACATTGAATAGCATTGCCGGCCGAGTGCCGGGAAGCTCGCGGCAGTTTCCGCTCGCTACCACACTTAGAAATCTTTCCGGAGAATCGCGCCCGTAAATTCATTTTGTTACCAATTGTAATTTGTTTTCAATAAAAATGCACCAAAATGTGTTGTGTAAAAGATACCCCAAGTAGTAGATGGCTTTTTACAGCATGAGACACATGAGTTGCTCCTCCCACCACGCAGGTCCCGTTTGGCATGTAGGGACCTCTCCTGAGAGTAGCGACTAATTACGAATAAAACAAACACCAGGGTAAAAGTTTTCTGTAACTAATCAATCTAATCATGCACATCTCTGGGATGCTGATTTGCTATTGCAGCCTCTACACTACTCAGCATTGACCTCCTCCATTTCACACATGTACTCTTAAATTATGTTTTCAAAGCTTTTATTTTCATCCCAATTCTGTCTTGAGTCCTTTTCTCATAAATGTTTAGTTACCTCTGTTTTAAAGGACTTAATTGATTAAAGTGTTAATGGCTTTGGAGGGGTGGCTATTCAGAACTGTGAATGTTACATACCCGCTTTTTATTCTGCAAACAACTTGCAGCCCCTTACAGAACCGGCCCCTGTTTTTCAAACATTCGTCACTCTTAAGGACTTGGATCATGTCCGTTCCTTAAATTTTTTTCTTTCCTTTCTGTAAAAACTCATTCATTTCCTTGGCACCTCGAGGGAGTCTCTATTTGTCATTATCCTCTGTAGGTTGTAGTTTTGGACTCGCAAAACATGTTTACTGCATCGTTTGCAGGCTAAAACGAAGCCGGGATGATCATCCAGCTTCACGTCACCTGGAATTTTTCAATAATCATACTCTGCTCTCCTTTCTTTTCCAGCAGGACAGCATGGTAGCACAGTGGTTAGCACAGTTGCTTCACAGCTCCATGGTCCCAGGTTCGATTCCCAGCTTGGGTCACTGTTTTTTTCCCCATAAAATTTACAGTGCAGAAGGAGGCCATTCGGCCCATCGAGTCTGCACCGGCTCTTAGAAAGAGCACCCTACCCAAGGTCAACACCCCCACCCTATCCCCATAACCCAGTATCCCCATAACCCAGTATCCCCATAAACCAGTATCCCCACCCAACACTAAGGGCAATTTTGGACACTAAGAGCAATTTATCATGGCCAATCCACCTAACCTGCGCATCTTTGGACTGTGGGAGGAAACAGGAGCACCCGGAGGAAACCCACGCACACACGGGGAGGATGTGCAGACTCCACACAGACAATGACCCAAGCCGGAATCGAACCTGGGACCCTGGAGCTGTGAAGCAATTGTGCTATCCACAATGCTACCATGCTGTCTGTGCGGAGTCTGCACGTTCTCCCCCTGTCTGCTTGGGTTTCCTTCGGGAGCTCTGGTTTTCTCCCACAAGTCCTGAAAAGACGTGCTGTTAGGTAATTTGGACATTCTGAATTCTCCCTCAGTGTACCCGAACAGGTGCTGGAGTGGGGCTTTTCAAGGTAACTTCATTGCAGTGTTAAAGTAAGCCTACTTGTGACAATAAAGATTATTATTATTAATAGATCAAAAAGAAAATCCAAATTGGGTCTGTTTATTCTGCTCACTTTAGCTGCAGCTTCTCTAAGTATATCCTGTCCTTATTAAATCCCACTTGTGCCCATCCAATGGAAAATGATAGGGAATTGTTCCATATAATATGTCATCGCTCTTCGAGATCAGCACATAGTAGGACCATTTCATGAGTCTGAATTGTTGACTAATTTTGGACTGAATAATGATGGAGACTTGCCAGCGCGATCTGTGTGTTATGCATTGTTGTGTTTTTGTGATTCCAGGTGTTGCTGGTTGGAATCAACGAATGTGAATTGCTTTTTCTTTCTACTTGCTGCCTATAAACCATGTCTATCCCATCAAACCTTCCTGTCTAAGGGGAGAAATGCTTGATTTATTTGTCCTTGTCAATCTAATGTCTTGCCTGCACATGCAGTATCTGATTTTTTAATTTGAACTCCAGTACACTATGAGTGCTCCCCTGATTCAGGATAGGTGTACTCTGGCTCTGGGGAGGATATACTTTGGCTGTGGGATGGGCCTACCCTGGCTTTTAGGCTGGATATGCTCCAAGTGTGGAATGGCTGACAATCCTGTGCTGTTCTGCTAATTAGCTGAGCCATTCCGCGCCACCTCACCGCCCCTGCCCCACCGATTCTCGATCATCATTACCAATCGGGTGAGCAGCTTATGAACCGCTCCCGGAATCTTGTCAAGGATTTACATAAGTCAGCTTCTGGGAGATGTGTGAGGGTGATTTGTTTGCATGTCCTCTCTGTTCTACCTGTGAGATTCATTCATGTAATATAAGGTCCACATTAGTAAAGAATTATTTATATATAAAATTGGTAGAAGACTCCACGGCCCCAATTCCACTATCTAGGTTTCACCATCAAAAAAAACAACCTCACTATTTCCATCCTGTCAATGCTAATGACTGAAAAATGATGGGCAAAGCACCAATGATGTTCTGACATGCGGGGCTGGATTCTCCATTCTGGAGACTCAGTGCTCCCTCCGGACTAGAATCACTCCTGGCCTCCGCTGCGCTAGGAGGGGCACCCAGCAGTGATGCTCTCTTCTGTGCAAATTTATGCGTGGAGGGGAGCATGGAATCCCAGTATCGGCCATCCAGCTCAAAATGATGGCCATTTTGAGTGGGTGGCCCAAAACCGAGGTCCGGCAGCTGGCCCCCTCCATCCCCCTACAATGTAAATCCTGCCACCCCCAAGAGACTCCTCCAATGGAGACCTCCCATCTGACTCTCTTCCATCTGACTCTCTTCCATCTGACACCACTGGCTGGCTGCCATCAGACACTCGTGCTTTGATTCACAGATCCTCACCACATCAAAAGCAGATAAGTGATTTGACTTCCTGTTTTTCACAGCAGAAAGCACTTAGCTGCTTTTGATGAGGTGAGGATCTGTCAATCATAGCCAGAGTGTTCATAAACATTGTAGTTAGCCTCAAAGCAACGGAGATACATTCAAACATGAAGGAATAAGAATCACCAAGCAGTTGGAGTAATAGAACAGTCAATCACTGGCTAATGCAATGTATTACTATGTGAAATTGAATGGAAGAACTGCATTTCAATGGCTAGCAAGGGATGTTAGGCCTTTTGAAGTGGACTGGGCTGTCGAGGAAGCCTCTGACACTTGTAACAGCTGCTGCTTTGAACACTTTTGTCAGAGGCAGCAGATGTTGGGTAAGTGTAAGTGAAAATGCAATGTTTTTTTCACCCCACTGTCTGCAATTTCAGGCAAGGCTCTCTGATGAGGGGGTGGTTTCCGATGGTTGACAGGGGAGTCTAATTGTGGTGGTTGAGGGGTCTGATGGGGGTCTATTTGTGGGGCTGGGTGGTCTCTGATGTGGGGTTGGGGGCTTCTCATGGGCGATCAGTCGGTTGCGGAGACAGAATTTGCGCTGTGTGGGGAGGGGCCCTCTGATGGACATTGGGGACAGCTACCTTACACCTTTAGTCCCTTGACCCTCTGCATCAAGGCCATGCTTAAAAATGCCTGCACCAATCCACACCCACATGAATCCTGGCTGAGAGGCTTGAAGGATCACAGAGGCCTGGAAAATTGGGCTTTGAGCCTGTTAATTGTATACAGGTGGGTGCAAATGACCCATTTGCATCGTCCTGTTGGAGCGGGGCATGTAGCTCGCTGCCGCCACCAACAGGGAGCCGAAGTGGTTTTAGCCCGACACTCGATTCTCCACTGGATCCTGAATCCCGCAACGTACACTGCCCCCTGGTGGTGCACAGTCTTCTCCATTGCTACCTCGGGTTTATAGAATGGACTCAGATTTCTATAACGCCTTTCTCAACCTCAGGATGTCCCAAAGCGATTTACGAGCATACATGTAAAATAAGATCAGAAGTAGGCCATTCAGCCCCTTTTGACTGTTCTGCCATTCAATAAGGATCATGGCCAATCTGTTTGTCTTTCGAGTTTCGCATTCCCATCTACCCCAATACCTTTGATTTCCTTGCCTAACAAGATTCTATCTACCTTTGCCTTGAAAATGTTCAGTGACCCCGCTTTCACCACTTCCTGAGCCGATGAGGAAAATAAATATAGTCACTAAAATAAACACAAAATACTGCAGATGCTGGAAATCTGAAATAAAAACAAAATCCGAAAAAAAACTCAGCAGGTCCGGCGGCATCTGTGGAGAGAAAAACAAAGTTAATGTTTCAAATCCTTGGGTTAAGGGGTGGGGGACGATTTTCCTCATCCCCTGCAGTGGGTCTCTTGGCAGATGGAGGTGGCCCGCTGTTGGCCAGTGGAGGGATCGTCTGGTTCCACTGCTGTCATGGGATTTCCCATTGAATCCACCCCTGCCACCAGTAAACCTGCAGCTGGGGTTCGTAGTTGGCAGGATTGAACAATCCTGCTGGCGAGGATGGACGTAAAATTCAATCCTCCCTCCCCCCCCGTCAGAGCTAAAACGAGGGGGGGGGGGGGATTGCATTTCTCCCTCTATCTGGCTCGGAGGAGGTCACATGGACTTGAAACGTGCTGTTACATCGGATGCACAACAATCAATTTACGCAAAGCAAGATCTCATAAACAACTAAAATAATGACCGCGATTACTCATTTTTAGATGTTGGCTGAGGCATAAAGATTGCTTAAACCTGAGGGAAAACCTCCCCTGCTCCTCCTCGAAATAGGAGAGGGCGGAGGGATCCGGGTTTAATTTTGCCTCTGAAACGTGGGTCCTCCGACAGTGCAACTCTCCCCCAAGTGCGAGTCTTGGCTGAATGCTTGTTTCCGAATGCGCTCGCTGCATAAATTAGGGAGTGGAGTATTTGGACAATGTGGAAGGACAGATGGAAGCTATATCAATAGATTAAGTAATTATTTAGGATTAAATAGTTGGAGCTTTTGGTTTGAAATATCCAAAGAGGCAGACTATTGAATTTCAGTTGAACTTCATTAAGGTCACCAATGATTAAATCTCGGTGACTGCGAATTGTAATATTGCATCATGTACCACTTTGTATTTAAAGGCAAATAAATCTATAACTGCGTTCATTCATGACCTGGGTCCCTGTTCATGCAGCTGGAGAAGCAACGATAATCTCCTGTGGCTGTCTCATTCTGTGTGCCAAATATGGGCGAAACACAAGTGCCTCACGGACTTTGAGAATAAAGAATAAAGGACACATTTAAAGCAGGAAATTCTGTTCCACATTTAGGTCCAAACAGAAAAAAACTCATTTTATAAATTGATTATTAAGATAACATTTAAGAATATGTACTCACTGCATTAAATCCCCGTTCAAAATTTATTAATGTCCTAAATTCTATGAAAAAAAATAAGGGTCGAACATGAATTCTTTTAAAATGTTTACTGACAATTGCATCACATTTTTTTGACATTTTTGTAACAATCAAAGGAATTAATTCAATTGTTTGTGTCTCTTTCACCATAATTATTACTACAATATGATTCTTTTCATATCTGATCCTCACATAATAGCTCATCTCCGTTCCAGATATGTAAAACCTTGTAAGGACTCTCTGTTCCTTTCTGACAGTTTTTCTTTACACACATATCTGGTGGTCATTTTTAGCTAAATGAATAACTTTGCAATACCAAGCAGGCGTGTCCTGAATTCCTTAATCCACCGGTAATTAAACTCCTGCGATGCATGTCCAACTCCGCTGTAATCCGCAGGAACAGGACAAGGCCATTTAACCCCTAAACTACACCATTCTATTAGATCACTATAAAAAGTAATGACAGAGTCTGAGATTAAGTTGGGGGGTGGAGAGGGAATTTCAGCTTCCTTGAATTGACTTATTCCTTTGAGCATAAGTATAAAAAAAAAGTAATGTAACACTTCATCTGACGGGAAGCACGAGACTGCACCAAGCTCCAACCATGAGTGGAGGCAGGCTTTGCTTCTCTGAGGGCTGCACTCTTTGTCACTGTCGGTCACTTCTGGCAATGTACCGCTCACTTTTCAAAGAGCGAATGAAACTTGCAATACCACGAGTGTAAACTGTGTATCGGGAATCTCACATTATACTTGGCTCTGGCGAGTGGCCCTCTGAAATCCAACCTGCTTAATGCAACAGGGACCCACCTCTCTGCCAAGTTAAAAGGTCTGAAACTCAATCCACAGCACTTTATTGCACCAAGTATTAAAACACATTTAATTAAATTTGATGTTGAAACACGCTTGGCTCAAGAAGCGATTCCACTCTGCCAAATGATACGCAGGCTGTATCTCACGATATGGGGAATTTGATGTTATCGGGCTGGATCTAGTCTTGGTTCCCTTCTGCCTCTTGGATAACCTCATCTGAAAACACAGCATCAGTTTTCACATGTACACCAACAACACCGAGCTCTACCTCATCCTCACTGCTCTCGAATCCTTCACTGCCTTTAAAATAGTCGGACTGCTTGTCGGCACCCAGTAGTGTAGAGGTTTCTTTCGATTCAATATCGGGAAGACCTGGGGCGTCATTCTCCGACCCCCCGCCGGGTCGGAGAATGGCCGTTGGCCGCCGTGAATCCCGCCCCCGCCCCCGCCGAAGTCTCCGAAGGGAGAAAAGTCGGCGGGGCGTTAATGAGAATGCCGCGGAGAATGTCACGGGTCTGCGCAAGGCAGCCGATTTTCGGCCTGCCGATATTCTCCCTTTCGGATGGGCCGAAGTCCCGTCGACGTGATGACCGTTCACGTCGACGTGAATCAAACCTCCTTTTCATCGGCGTGACCCGGTGCTCCAGGCTCACGCCGACCAGCGAGGAGGTGAGTGACGGCCTGGGGGGTTGGCTCTGGGCAGGAAATGGCGTGGCCGCAGACTGATTGCGTGAGGAGAGGTGTGTCTCGGGTTGTGTGTGTGTGTGTGCGGGGGGGGGGGGGTGGTGGTTAGAGTAGGCTGGGCTCCGGGGGAGTGCCGGGAGGGGGTCCGTGCTGGGGTGGAGGTTGGGGGAGGGGTCCGTGCTGGGGTGGAGGTTGGGGGTTGGGGGGGGTCCGTGCTGGGGTGGAGGTTGGGGGTTGGGGGGGGTCCGTGCTGGGGTGGAGGTTGGGGGGGGGGGGGTCCGTGCTGGGGTGGAGGTTGGGGGTTGGGGAGGGGGTCCGTGCCGTGTGGAGGTTGGGGGGTGGAGGTTGGGGGGTGGGGTCCGTGCCGGGGTGGAGGTTGGGGGGGGGGGTCCGTGCTGTGGTGGAGGTTGGGGGTTGGGGGGGTCCGTGCTGGGGTGGAGGTTGGGGGGGGGGTCCGTGCTGGGGTGGAGGTTGGGGGGGTGCCCGTGCTGGGGTGGAGGTTGGGGGTTGGGTCCGTGCCGGGGTGGAGGTTGGGGGGTGGGGTCCGTGCCGGGGTGGAGGTTGGGGGGGGGTCCGTGCTGGGGTGGAGGTTGGGCGTTGGGGAGGGGGTCCGTGCCGGGGTGGAGGTTGGGGGGGGGTCCGTGCTGGGGTGGAGGTTGGGGGGGTGTCCGTGCTGGGGTGGAGGTTGGGGGTTGGGTCCGTGCCGGGGTGGAGGTTGGGGGGTGGGGTCCGTGCCGGGGTGGAGGTTGGGGGGGGGGTCCGTGCTGGGGTGGAGGTTGGGGGTTGGGGAGGGGGTCCGTGCCGGGGTGGAGGTTGGGGGGTGGGGTCCGTGCCGGGGTGGAGGTTGGGGGGGGGGTCTGTGCTGGGGTGGAGGTTGGGGGGGGGGTCCGTGCTGGGGTGGAGGTTGGGGGTTGGGGGGGGGTCCGTGCTGGGGTGGAGGTTGGGTGGGGGGTCCGTGCTGGGGTGGAGGTTGGGGGGGTCCGTGCTGGGGTGGAGGTTGGGGGTTGGGTCCGTGCCGGGGTGGAGGTTGGGGGGTGGGGTCCGTGCCGGGGTGGAGGTTGGGGGGGGGTCCGTGCTGGGGTGGAGGTTGGGGGTTGGGGAGGGGGTCCGTGCCGGGGTGGAGGTTGGGGGGTGGAGGTTGGGGGGTGGGGTCCGTGCCGGGGTGGAGGTTGGGGGAGGGGTCCGTGCTGGGGTGGAGGTGGGGGGGGGGTTCCGTGCTGGGGTGGAGGTTGGGGGGGGGGTCCGTGCTGGGGTGGAGGTTGGGGAGGGGGTCCGTGCTGGGGTGGAGGTTGGAGGTTGGGGGGGGTCCGTGCTGGGGTGGGTGATGGGAGGGCAAATGAGTTGGTCCACCTGGCCAGGTGCCAGCCTCCAACAGTTGGACCCATGCGGTCCATGCCACCTGGCTGGGGGGAGGAGGGGATATGGGCAATGATGACATGTCGTCGTTCCCCTCCCCCTCCACCAGGCCGTCATGTTTTCAGACCATCCAGCGATGTTGGCCGCCGTGGTGGCAGCCGCTCATGTCTATGTTGCCCTGGATGAGGAGGAGGAGGAGGAGGAGGAGCGTACCAGAGAGGCGGCGCAGGCTGCCGCAGAGGGGCAGGCGGCAGCCGCCCAGGCTGGAGGGACACCTGACCGACAGGACGAGGAGGGGGAGGAGGACGTCGCGGCCCCACGGCAACGGAGGCACCCGAGGGCGCTCCGTGTGTACCGGCCCCGGCAGTCATACCAGGACCTCACGGACCGGGAATGCAGGAGGAGACTCCGGATGAGCCGGGAAACCGTGGCACACATCTGCCACCTGCTGGCACACCTGTCACCGCGTGGCACTGGCGGGGGACACCCTCTCCCCGTGTCCGTCAAGGTTACGGTGGCCCTGGACTTTTATGCAACGGGGTCATTCCAGGCACCGAGTGGGGACCTGTCCGGCATATCGCAGACATCGGTGCATCGGTGCATCCGGGCAGTGACAGATGCCCTTTATGCCATGGCGCACCGCTACATCCGCTTCCCCGTGGACCGGGCCAGCCAAGATGCCCGGGCCGTGGGCTTCTCTGCCGTTGCCGGGTTCCCCATGGTCCAGGGCGCGATCGATGGGATGCACGTCGCGGTGCGGCCACCTGCAGAGAACAGGGCCGTGTTCACTAATAGGAAGGGGACCTATTCGATGAACGTACAGGTGGTCTGCGACCACCGCATGATGATCCTGCACGTCTGCGCCCGTCACCCAGGCAGTGTACACGACTCATTCGTGTTGTCACGGTCATCCATCCCCGGCATGTACGAGGGACGCCATCCCCGGCTGAGGGGCTGGTTGCTGGGCGACAGGGGCTACCCATTGCGATCGTGGCTGATGACGCCTATATGGAGGCCACGCAATGAGGCGGAGAACCGCTACAATGATGCCCATGTAGCGACAAGGGGAGTGATCGAGAGGTGCTTTGGCGTGCTGAAGATGCGTTTCAGGTGCCTGGACCTCTCTGGGGGCGCCCTCCAGTATCGGTCAGATAGGGCCGGCCGCATCATGGTGGTGTGCTGCGTCCTGCACAACATAGCCCAGCAGAGGGGCGATGTGCCACAGGCAGAGGAGGGCGGAGTGGAGGAGCAGCAGGAAGAGGCGCAGTCCTCCCCAGATGAGGGGGATGGGGGCAATGGTCAGGGCAGACGGGGTAGACACAGGCGGGTGGCTGTCCACCGTTACCGGCTGGCCCAGCGGGCACGGGACAGACTGATAGACGCCCGCTTCACTGACTAGATGGGCGTGGGAATTGGGTAGTATGGCCACAGACCGCACACCATGGCACCAGCCGACCACCCCCACCCCCCACCCATCCACCCACCCAGCACCCTCACCCCCCTCCCCAACCCCACACACCCCACCCGCATGCACACCCCCCCCCAATTGCCGATCCACCGGCGGCACAACGGGCCGGGCTCACCCAGTTGCGGGTGGACGCGTGTCTATCGCAGGCCATGGAGGATGATGACAACACGCCTCCGATGAGCTCCTGGCTCTACATCGTTGGACTATGTCTGACCCATGGCCACAGTACCACCATCCACCCGGACCATCCCTGCATGCGGCTGTGACACTGCAGCGCACGGTCCCGTCCTCTGCCCGGGGGATGTTGATGGCGGCCCAGGGGGAAGGGGGCAGACTCACCTGGGGCTGAGGTAAGACCACCCGTCACACACACACTTGCGCTCAACGTACATGACACGACCGCACACTTTGGACAGAGCACAAAGGCAGCTTCGGTAGGTGTAACATTGACTTTAATAACCAAAGGAGTTCATGCACGTGCCCTAGCCCCTAAAACTCATCTGTGGCCTGCACCCGTGCCAACTTACTCAGTGTCTAATTGTTTGGCCTTACGGGCCCTTTGACTACGTCTACGTGGTTCCCCAGACGGTACAGCAGAACTGGAGGTGGACTCCTGTGATTGCTGCCCTCTGACACTGGATCCCTTTGGCGGCCGTTTCCTGGGGCGTCCTGGCCTAGATGGGCCAGGCTGCGGCCCGGGCGACTGGGACGGCGAGCTGCCAGCCTGTCCTGCCCGTTGCCCACCCGATGCACCTGGGACGGAAGGGGGGGAGTCCGAGGTGTCGCGGTGTACCGGGACCTCCCCTACAGAGGGAGCCGGGACGGACCACACCACCTCCTCCTCCCTCGGGGTGCCCGATGGCCCCCAGGCCTCTACATGGGTGGGGGATGCGAACGGACTGGCCATCCGACGCGCCCCCGACATCTGGCGCTGCCAGTCCTGGAGGCCCGTGCTGGTATCGACAGGGGTCTGCAGGTTTGCAGCCATGGAGCCCAGGGGGTTGTCGAACCCTGTCTGTGACAGTGCGACGTCGGCTCGCACATGGCCACTGGCGCCGATGCCCTCAGCGATGGCCTGCAGAGACTGGGCCATGGCCTGCTGAGACTGGGCCATGGCCTGCAGAGACTGGGCTATGGCCTGCTGAGACTGGGCCATGGCCTGCTGAGACTGGGCTATGGCGTTGAGCGCCTCTGCCATCTGGCGCTGGCACTGGCTCATGGCCTCCTGTGAGAGGGCAGCCATTTCCTGGGCCACAGACGCCGCCTGCACGGGAGGCCCCAGGCCTCGCAAACCGTTCCCCATGTCTTACACCGTCGCACCCATTGCCTCCACCGCAGACGCCACCCGTGCGGTGTCAGCCTGGGTGGCACGCATGACCGGGACCACTCCTAGCTCCTGGACGCGGGTGGACTCCTCCACCTGCGACCGCAGCCGCCGCAAGCCACCCGTCACCCTATTCGCTCGTCTCCATGTCGGTGGTTGCATCGGATCTATGTGTGGGTGTGGTAACTGCAGGAACCCGGGATCCATCTGGGCGGCAGATGTTCGTTTGGCCTGGGCTGCCCTCCGACCACCCGGTCCCTCTGCTGCTACTACCTCCACCTGCTGTACCGGGACGGCTGTGTTGTGCGCACCAGTGAGTGTACCAGACGCCTCATCACTAAAGTGCCCAACCGTGGTGAGTGTTTCTGCGATGGTGGAGGGTGTTGGTGACAGCAGTGGCGTTGTGTCGTGCTCTTCGTCCCACTCTGAGTCCATGGCACTTTGGGGTGGGGGTTCGTCTCCACCCATCCACTCTGAGTCACTGTCCGGTATTTCGTCTTCCCGGGTAGGGGTGTCCTGGGTAGCGCTGTCCCGGGTAGGGGTGTCCTGGCTTGGATGTGACGGGGGCCTGTGGCTGCCCCCCTCATCGCTGGGTGGTCGCTCCCGCACGTGACGGGGGTGTCGTCTCCCTGTTGCTCCAGGTCTCTCCGTCTCCCGTGGTGTGCGAGGGGCATCCTGCGGACGTCGCATGCTGGATAGTGCGGGTCTCTCCGTCTCCTGTGGTCTCCGAGGGGCATCCTGCGGGCATCGCATGCTGGAGGGTCCAGGTCTCTCCGTCTCCCGTGGTGTGCGAGGGGCATCCTGCGGGCGTCGCATGCTGGAGGGTGCGGGTCTCTCCGTCTCCAGTGGTGTGCGAGGGGCATCCTGCGGGCGTCGCATGCTGGAGGGTGCGGGTCTCTCCGTCTCCTGTGGTCTCCGAGGGGCATCCTGCGGGCGGTGTGCATCTGCGGAGATGGGTGCCTGGACGTTTGGTCCTGCGATACACAATGAAGCATGCATGGTTAGACATCAGGCAGTGATCAGGTGATACGGGGGAGGGGGATATAGGGGAGGGGGGATATGGGGACGGGCTGTTGATGGCTCACTTGCTCGTGGGCCCCCGACCTCTGCATCAGCAACCTCCCGGTCCTCAGGTCCGCCAGCCAGTTCCAGGGCCCTTTCCTCGTGTACGGTCAGTGAGTGGCCTCTCATCAGCGGGCCCTCCTCCAGTCCTCACATGCTCCCTATTGTTGTGTGCGCGCTTCTCCTGTGGGGGGGGGGGCTGGTGGCAGGGGTAAAAGGCAACAGTGTTAGGCAGGTATATGAATGCACGCCATCGGTTGCGCGTGCATTGCAGAGGTTAAGGTTAGGGCTGGATTCACTTGGGGATATGGGGAGGGGGGGATATGGGGGAGGGGGGGATATGGGGGAGGGGGGATATGGGGGAGGGGGATATGGGGGGGGTATGGGGGGGAATTGGGGGAGTGGGATATGGGGAGGGCGGGAGGGGGGATATGGGGAGGGGGATATGGGGGAGGGGGGATATGGGGGAAATGGGGGGGATATGGGGGAGGGGGATATGGGGGAGGGGGGAATATGGGGAGGGGGGGATATGGGGGAGGGGGGATATGGGGAGGGGGATATGGGGGAGGGGGGATATGGGGGGGAATATGGGGGGAGGGGGATATGGGGGAGGGGGGATATGGGAGGGGGGGATATGGGGAGGGGGGATATGGGGGAGGGGGGATATGGGGGAGGGGGGATATGGGGGAGGGGGATATGGGGGAGGGGGGATATGGGGGAGGCTCACCCTGCCTGCTCTGACGAGGTTGTTCACCTTCTTGTGGCACTGGGTGCCTGTCCGTGGTGTCAGGGCCACAGCGGTGACGGCCTCTGCCACTTCCCTCCACAGACGCCGGCTGTGGTGTGGGGCAACTCTGCGGCCGTGCCCCGGGATACATGGCGTCCCTCCTCTGCTCCACCGCGTCCAGGAGCGCCCTCCACATCGCGTGACTCGAACCTCGGGGCTGAGCGACGGCCAGCCATCAAGTCGGAGTGAATGAGTGGTTGGGTAATGGAGAAGGGTGACCAGGTTATTGCCGAGTAAGTGCCGCTTGACAGCACTGTTGATGTCTCTTTCCATCACTTTGCTGATGATGGAGAGCAGACTGATTGGGCAGTAATTGGCTGTGTAAGATTTGTCCTGTTTCCTGTGTACAGGGCACACCTGGGAGATTTTCCACATTGCCGGATAGATGCCAATGTTGTACCTGTACTGGAACATGACGATGTGGGGGGTAGGATCAGTAAGTTTGCAGATGTCACAAGATAGGCCGAGTGATTAACAATGAGGCTGAGAATCTTGGGTGACAGGAAGATATAGACGAGATGTATAAATGGGCAGAAAAGTGGCAAATGGAATTTAATCCTGAAACGTGTGACGCTTTGGAAGGAGCAATTTGACAAGGAAATATTCAATGACTGGCACCACACTGGGAAGTTCTGAAGAACAAAGAGATCTTAGCGTGTTTGTAAATAGATCTCTGAAGGCGGTAGGGCAGGTTAATAGGGTGGTAAAAAAGGGCACACTTGCCTTTGTCTATCGTGGTATAGATTACAAAAGCAAGGAAGTCATGTTGGAATTATATAGAACTTTGGTGAGGCCACAGCTGGTGTACTGTGTGCAGTTCTTTTTTTTTTAATGAACATTTTATTGAGGTATTTTTTGGTATTATAACAACAACACAATGTACATGAAACTATAAACATAGTGCAAAAGCCGTACAGGTCCCATCTTTATTAACCCCCCTACTCTAAGCTAAACTAACCCCCCCCCCCCCTTCTGCTGACGATTAATTTTCCGCGAAGAAGTTGACGAACGGTTGACACCTCCGGGCGAACTCTAACAGTGAACTTCATTTTCTCCAAACAGATAAAGCTAGCCATATCCGATAGCCAGGTCTCCGACTTCGGGGCTTTGTGTCCCTCCAAGCTAATAGTATCCGTCTCTGGGCTACCAGGGAAGCAAAGGCCAGAATGTCTGCCTCTTTCTCCTCCTGGATTCCAGGGTCTTCCGACACCCCGAAAATCGCCACCTCTGGACTCAGCGCCTCTCTTGTTTTTAACACCGTGGACATGGCATCTGCAAACCCCTGCCAAAATCCCCTAAGCTTCGGACATGCCCAGAACATGTGGACATGGTTCGCTGGTCCTCCCGCACATTTTGCACACCCTGTCTTGCACCCCAAAGAATCTGCTCATCTGGGCCACTGTCATGTGAGCTCAGTGAACGACCCTTAAATTGTATCAGGCTGAGCCTGGCACATGTTGCGGACCCTTTGACTCTACTCAATGCGTCCGCAATGTGCGTCTGTAGCAGATAGCACTGAACCCAAGGGCGGTGAACACAAACTTAAACAGGAAGTGCAGGGGGGTATTTCAGCACTGGCTGAAAAATATCTGCTGTGGATTTCAGCTTAAAATGGGATTTGAACTTTTAACCTTCTGTCATTATGAACCTGTCCTCGACATCTCCTTGTCTACGCTGTCATGAAAAATGTATGTTAATTGAGAAGTGTGCGAGATTTAGCCTTTTAGCCGTCCTACATTTTCCTCACTGGTTTCTCCAGGGCCCAGCATTTGTTATCTGTACTCTTCCTGGCAGAGGAAGCAGGAAGGCAAATTCAATAACCCTGTGACCCTGGTCTGGAGCCTCCCGAAACAGGGCTGTTAATCACCACAGGACTACAACTCTGGCACGACGGTGTGACGCCATGCTGAAACTACCGAATAAAAGAGGTGACGTGAGGTAATGTTGATTTCTTTTTTGGAATTTTGTATGGGCTGTGTTTTTAAAAATTTGGTATGTGGCCATCTGAAATAGCCGCCTGAAAAGGATAATGGGAATTGTGGTCAGGTTGGGACACAGACGATACACAGCCCCTGTGTATTGTGCAGAGGAAACCAGACCTACACAGAAACTTGCACCTGCTAAAGGTCAATCACTGATTTCACCAGGACAATGGGACACAGATTGAAACATAGCAGCAGTAACAGACTCGGGGGCACCTATTTACCTTATTTGGGAGTGCCTACATGCCTTGGACAATAACAACTAGGACCTGCCCAGCAATCAAGGTACCCGCCCCTAATTGGCCAGAATCAATTAAGGGGATCAAAATCCTATCGATCCATTGGATCCCGAGTTGGGACCGCCCAAAAGAGCACGAAAGATCGGAGGATAGAAGAACTGCGCAACCAACGTTCTGTCTCTTTTGGGACCGGCCTCTGCCCCACCAATTGCAGCACATCGATCAGCCAAGTTCAAGGACGGGTGATCGCTACCAGAAGGACGAGCCGTAGCCTAGACGTACCTGACAACTTCCAGCCGCCACACGTGGGGATTCAGACAAAGGCCTTGTCTAACCTGCACAGAGCCGGTTATATGAAAGTTAAGAAAGGTCATTTAAGCTGTTAGGTATAGTTTAGTAAGAAGTCTTACAACACCAGGTTAAAGTCCAACAGGTTTGTTTCGATGTCACTAGCTTTCGGAGCGCTGCTCCTTCCTGTTGATTATTACGCATAGAACCGAGCCTATGTTTAATAATAAACAATAATTGGACTAATATACTGGTTGTGTGGTCATTTGTCCAGTACACTGAACGTACTCGCGTCTTGTTGTTATTATTAATAAAGATAAAAGAGCAACAGGTGGCTGTACAGTAGTGGACAGAAAGATTATTACAATGACTCCATCTAGTGGGAGCACACCACTCACAGTCTAATTGAATTGTGTGTTCAGCACTGGAATAATTTTTACACCACTCATAATGAAGGGAGGAAAGGAGAAATTGCATTTTTATAGCACCTTCCATGACCTCAGGATGTCCGAAAACAATGACGTAACTGTTATATACAATTTGCACTCAGCGAGACCTCCATAAACAACAATGATCCACTCTTCGGGGTTTCTTGAGAGATAAATATTGACTGGGACAAATGAAGAAAACTCTTGTTCTTCGTGGAAGCAGTGTCATAGGATCGTTCTCAGCCACTAAGAGGGCATATGCGGCCTTGGTTTAATGGCTGTTGCACAAGACGCTTCCACCAAGAGCACAGCACTGAACAATAAAGACAAAATGGCAAGGAAGGGAAACACTGAGGATGTTAATGGACAGAGCTGGCTTCATGGATATTAAGTGTGTTGAAAATGCAAACACATGCTGCAATATTTATTTAAAATTATGGGCCCTAACTTCCTGGCTCTCCAGTGTCACATGGGGGGGAGGGGGGCTGGGGAATCCCTCTCGGAAGGTCCCACGTAGGTGTTTACCTGGAAATTGTCCAGAAGAGCCAACTTCCCTTGGACGATTGCGCTGAGCTGGGAATGATCTGACAAAGCGAGTTAAATTGCTAACTTCAGACGGTTCTGCCAATTTTACCCTCATAGTTATTCTGAAAGAATTAGAAGGATAAAAAGCACCTCTAACTCTACACTATTTTTAAAAAACCAGATCCAGTCTTGCACAGGACACTCCCCGACCCCCCCCCCCCCCCCCCCCCCCCCCGAGGGGACCACCCCCATTCCCTCTCAACGAAGCAACCCACCTCAACCTACTAATGTGCGGACCGGCCCAACACACCCGTCTGTTCCGTCCCCATTACCTGACACCTGCTACCCCACCCCCACGTCCAGACCCGAACCCTCCCCACCACCACCTAATGACTGGATCTGACCTGATCCCCTGTCAACCCGGCCTGATAACCCCCACCGGCACACTTCTGATAACCCAACCCCCATGTCTGCAATGAACCCTACACCAACCCCCAACAACCACCACCCCCCCCCCGTGTATCCGGACCTGACCCAACACTCACCACTCAACCCGACACGTCCCTAACCAACACCCCCCCCCCCCCCCCGAGACCCCTGAGCTGCTTCATTGTTTCAGTCTCCCCCGCCTGAGTCGGGAAGGTCAGCCATGTGATGGAAAGAAACTGGAGCCTCGACCATCACTGTCCAGAGCTTCAGGCTACGACGTGCATGTAAAACCTGGACTCTTTGGGGAGGTTTGCTTCCCCATTTGGGACATGCCACCTTGTTGTACCCATGGTGAAGATTGCGGAGGAATCATGAATCAACCTGCTTTTGTTCAGAGAAATAGAGAAGTATACTCTCGTTTTTTCAGATGAGACTTCAAAGCCAGGAGCTGACAGCACACTCGGCTGGATGTCAGGTTCCAGGTCATTATTGGAAAAAGGGCAGGGGAATTCCCCTCATGTCCTGGCCAATCAACATTACCCCCAAAACAAACAGATGATTTGATCATAATCACATTGCAAATTAGCCAGATGCTTTCCCACATTAAAGTAATGGCTACTCTTTAAGTGTACTTCACTGGGACTTCCAGAGGTCAGGAACCATACAGATTTCTTTGTACTCGGATTTATGATTTTCCCACAAATGCGGAACAGAGGAACTCTCCCCACCCGTAACCGTTTTAGGGGTTTCGTGAGAAAGACTGTTGTGCTCCTGAGATGCCCGGTTGCTATTGGCGACAGCTGTCCACCTTTTGAAAGTAGCATCAGTGCCTCTCAGTTTTACACCAAGGCCCAGTATCTTTCATGTGTAGCAGCTGTTGAAAGTTTCTACACTTTTACTGTGTGTGTGAATTAATTCCACCCCTGCTGTGGTTTCCAGGATGTCACTAACAAAGCAAACAGCAGCTAAGGCCTTTTCTCCCTCTTTAAAGTGAACAAGATCAGGTGACTTTTTGTGCTGTGCACCAGCTTTTTTAAAAAAGCCCTAATTAACCTTCAATCCGTTGTTGACCAACGGGATTTGAACTGCAACTTTGGAATCTTTGTGATTGGTTCTGACCATTGAAGCTATAGCAACTTGGTAACAACGGAAAAATAAATAGAAAGTGAAAATCCCCCTGCGAAGGTGAAGTTGATCAGAGCAATATTTATATTCTCTGTGATGACTGTTTCAGTAGAGGTTTTACCCAGTTAGTGGAATCAAGGTTCTAAAGCCAGAAAAAGAAACAGAATCCATTTCTCCATTAATAATAATAATAATAATAATAATAATAATAATAACCTTTTGTTGTCACAAGTATGAAATTACTGTGAAAAGCTCCTAGTCGGCACATTCCGGCGCCTGTTCGGGTAAGCTGGTATGGGAATCGAACCCGCGATGCTGGCCTTGTTCTGGATCACAAACCAGCTGTCTAGCCCTCTGAGCTAAACCAGCCAAACTTTGTTAAACAAAGTGGTCAACATTAGTGGCAAATTAAATACACGTCGATGTAAGTGGATTTGAAGCTAACGTTGGGAGGGGGAGGGTGGTCATTGAAATGGGGAAAGAGTGCCCTCGGGCTGGCATGCACAAGATGGGTCGAATGGTCTCCTTTTGTGCTGTAACTTTTCTACGATTCTATGGAGTTAAATATATGTGGAATAGCTGGGAGGGGGCAGCACGGTGGCGGAGGGGTTAGCAGTGCTGCCTCACGGCACCGAGGGTCCAGGTTCAATCCCGGTCCCGGGTCACTGTCTGTGTGGAATCACACCCCCTCAACCCAAAAGATGTGCAGGGTAGGTGGATTGGCTACGCTAAAACTGCCCCTTAATTGGAATTTTAAAAAAAACAAGAGCTGGGAGGGTTGGAACTGAAGGTGAGATTGGCTGGGCTGGAGTGTGGGGAGAGGGGACCTTGGGTTAAAGTTCAAATCACTGGCATTTAATTGAGAATAAAGATGTGGGACATCTCAGAGAGAAGGTTGTGAAGGAGGAATCTCTGTCAGGGGGGAGCACCGAGGAGGAACTCTGAGCCAAAGGGTCAAATTGGGCTGTTCACATTAATGGGTAACTTTATTCACTCCCAGAAACGCTAGAGAACATTCAGCCTACGGGATTACACAGTGCTCCAATTTATGTGGAATCCTACAAAAGATCAGAACTATACACTCTTGTTTACATTACTTAAACTGATCTTTATTTAATGGAGAGCTAGTGAGCCTTGAGGTGGCAGCACGGCGGCACAGTGGTTAGCACTGCTCCCTCACAGCATCAGGGACGCGGGTTCATTTCCGACACTGGGTGACATTCTGTGTGGAGTTTGCATGTCCTCCCCGTGTCTGCAATAATAATAACTTATTGTCACAAGTAGGCTTCAATGAAGTTACTGTGAAAAGCCTCTAGTCGCCACATTCCGGCGCCTGTTCGGGGAGGCCGGTTCAGGAATTGAACCCGCGCTGCCGGCCTTGTTCTGCATTACAAGCCAGCTGTTTAGCCCACTGTGTCTACGTGGGTTTCCTCTGGGTACTCTGGTTTCCTCCCACAAGTCCCGAAAGATGTGCTGTTAGGTGAATTGGATATTCTGAATTATCCCTCTGTGTACCCGAACAGGCGCCGGAATATGGTGACTAGGGGCTTTTCACAGTAACTTCATTGCAGTGTTAATGTAAGCCTACTTGTGACAATAAAGATTATTAGATTAGATTAGGTTAGGTGGATTGGCCATGCTAAATTGCCCCTTAGTGTCCAATGATTTGCAGGTTAGGTGGGGTTGTGGAGGTAGGGCGGGGGAGTGTGCCTAGGTGGGAAGCTCTTTTGGAGGGCCAGTGCAGACTCAATGGGCTGATAGCCTCCTTCTGCATGTTATCTCTTTTTTGAACATTCTCCAAATTAAGTGACTCTCAGGCACCTAACCTGGCAGTGGCAGACCTTCTCCAGGAACAAATATTCATTATTCGGACTATGTCCCCACGCTGGCATCACAGCAGCACGGTAGCATTGAGGATAGCACAATTGCTTCACAGCTCCAGGGTCCCAGGTTCTATTCCGGCTTGGGTCACTGTCTGTGCGGAGTCTGCACATCCTCCCTGTTTGTGCGTGGGTTTCCTCCGGGTGCTCTGGTTTCCTCCCACAGTCCAAAGATGTGCAGGTTAGGTGGATTGGCCGTGCTAAATTGCCTTTAGTGTCCAAAATTGCCCTTAGTGTTGGGTGGGGTCACTGGGTTATGGGGATAGGGTGGAGATGTTGACCTTGGGTTGGGTGCTCTTTCCAAGAGCCGTGCAGACTGGATGGGCCGAATGGCCTCCTTCTGCACTGTACATTCTATGAGAATCTATGAAAAATGTAGAGTTTTATGCCAGAAAACATTGGTTCAAGGGTTCACAAATTCCAAGCCCTGCAGGGGGCTAGCAGGGACCCAGAGTAAATCTTGAAGCTTTTGCTGCAGATACGGGCCCCCGCACTTCCCAGGTTGGAGGCCGTGCATGCGCACGTCAGCGGCCTCCAGCAGCCGTGCCAAGCTCCATGGCTAGACCCACAAAAGAGACCCCCTGATAGGCCGCGCGTCCAGCCCTCACAACCGACACAAGCACTCCCTGGCCGCCTATCCCAGGTGAGTGATGCCAGGAGGGGAGTCTCAGGCTCGGGGTTGCGGGAGCAGGGTGGGAATGCAGATGGGCAGTAAGGACAAGGGGGCATGGGTCTCAGCCCACCCTTCCCTTCCCGATGCTGTGTCCCTCTATCAGATACGGTGCCTTTGAATACACAATTCCACCTTTTCCACCACCCCCAACCTCCCCTCCCCCCACCTCCCCCCCACCCCACCTCCCCCCCACCCCTCCCCCACCGCCACCCCCACCCCCCCCCTCCACATGGGCCCAAGAGAGGAAGTGGTCTGCAATGCAGACCTTTGCAAAGCCAGTTTTTAAGAGTGTCTGTATTGACCACATTGATAATGTTTTCCCTGAGACATTCCCCTCAAGACAATCTTCTTGGGGATTCTGAATTCATCCATGTGAGAGACATGGTCTGCTCATTTAAGCTAAATTTTCTGGCGGGTGATCTCCTTGCTGTTGAGCCCAACATGATGGAAGATCTTTGGTGTTTGCTATTGAATTCTCATAATGCACATCAGGTGTCTTTGGTGAAAGCATTCGGCTTTGATGTGGCACATAATGCAGCAGACCCGGGATTCTGCACCTTACCGACGAGCGGACTCTCAGCTCGGGACAGGGAGCGCCACTGAGAGAGGTGGCCGGTGCTGAAACAAGATCGGAAAACAATTCAATTTTAAGGCATATCTGAAGAGTGAGCATTAAATAAATATTTATGTGGGCCAAGTGGACAACCCCCAGATAATGGAGGGGAAACCTCTTCAGTGGCGGAGTGTCAGGGCTGTGAGGCTTCACCTGCTGCCTAGTGGATCCCTCTCAGCACCATGAAACAATTGGCTCCAATGGAGCATCTGGGCAGCAGATGGGAAAATGGCTTTTAAAAAATTTTTTTTTAAAGTAGCCAATTTTGTTTTCCAATTAAGGGGCAATTTAGCGTGGCCAATCCACCGACCCTGCACATCTTTAGGTTGTGAGGGTGACACCCATGCAGACATAGGGAGAATGTGCAAACGCCACACAGACAGTGACCCGGGGCCGGGATCGAACCTGGGACCTCGGCGCCGTGAGGCAGCAGTGCTAACCACTGCACCACCGTGCCACCTTGGGACAGTGGCCTTCAATTGGGCCATTACTCATTGAAATTGGTTGCCTCCAAACCACAGCTGTTCCTGACACTGGGAAACCTACCCAGTGGTGGGATTGCATTGGGGAAAATTCCTGACATGGCTCCTCAGCAGTTTACCAGCTCTTGCCCTCACCTCCACTCCCTCTACCTGGAGGGAGAGGGTGAGGGAACAGGGGTGGGGGTGAGAGATGGTAAAATTGAGCTGATCATGCTGTTTGTGCTGAAAGTATAGGATGTGATTGGTATGTGTTGACTTATTTTTGCGTCACATTGTGAAACGAGATAACTATAGTGTTGAGATTAGAGCTCAGGATGATTACTTACACCCCAGGTGGTAAACAAGTGTGTGACCAGAGGCCTATAAAGATCTTGAGCTTTTGTTCACAATTTGTAGAAAGAGTCAGGATTGAAAGGATCTCTAAAGGCCACATCTACCATATGGAAATATTCTGTGCATCAAAGACAGAGAAAATGTCAAATACAGTGAAAATCCATGACTCAGATCTTCCAGTCTCCGTACAGTCAGAGACTGGACCAAACCGCCAAGGTGCTGTTTGGGACCCCTAGAAAATCTGATGCATGGACTCCGCCAGAATTGCCGGGAGGTTTAAATTTCCGATGGAGAATTCCCCTGCTTCAAGGGACTCTCCAAAAATGTCTGCAACTACAATTTACAGTTGGAGACGTTGGAAATTTCCAATTTATTTACCTGGATATTGACTATGAAATGTTAGACAGAAAAATCTTAGTTTAACTCCCGGGCAACAAAACAACAACAACCCCCCCCCCCCCACCACCCCATTCACTTCCCCCTTGACTCCTCGATTCAACCTGACCCAATCTCACCAATTTATCCACCTATCAGCCTAACTATCTGCCACCCTACCCAGTTTCTGCCTTATCCACTTACCACAACTACACCGCCCCTGACACACCAACACATTCAACCATTCAATCATGCACTCATTCACTGACACACAGAAGATTTGAGACATTTAAACACTTACCAGAGTACAGCAGCCAATTATGTAAAAAAAGAGGGCAGTTGTTTCTGTGCAGATTCTCTCCACTGATCTGTCTGAAGTTTCCTGCACTCAATCAGTTCTGCAGATCCTCCATGGTGAGGTTGACCAGAAAATTTAGAAAGCAAGAGGCCAGTTTTTTGTCTGATTACAGTCGGAAACAAGGGGCGTCATTCTCCGACCCCCCGCCGGGTCGGAGAATGGCCGTTGGCCGCCGTGAATCCCGCCCCCGCCCCCGCCGAAGTCTCCGGTACCGGAGATTGGGCGGGGGCGGGAATCGGGCCGCGCCGGTTGGCGGGACCCCCCGCTGGATTCTCCGGCCCAGATGGGCCGAAGTCCCGCCCAGGAATTGCCTGTCCCGCCGACGTAAATCAAATCTGGTATTTACCGGCGGGAC
Source organism: Scyliorhinus torazame (assembly GCF_047496885.1). Taxonomy (NCBI): domain Eukaryota; kingdom Metazoa; phylum Chordata; class Chondrichthyes; order Carcharhiniformes; family Scyliorhinidae; genus Scyliorhinus; species Scyliorhinus torazame. Next base: position 373,519,959 of record NC_092708.1, read on the forward strand.
CAGGCGGCGTGGGCGGGCTCCGGGGTCCTGGGGGGGGGGGGGGCCATGGGGCGATCTGACCCCGGGGGGTGCCCCCACGGTGGCCTGGCCCGCGATCGGGGCCCACCGATCCGCGGGCGGGCCTGTGCCGTGGGGGCACTCTTTTCCTTCCGCCTCCGCTACGGCCTCCACCATGGCGGAGGCGGAAGAGACTCTCCCCACTGCGCATGCGCGGGAAACTGACAGCGCCCGCTGACGATCCCGCGCATGCGCCGGCAAACTGACAGCGGCCGCTGACGCTCCCGCGCATGCGCCGCATTTCCGCGCCAGCTGGCGGGGCAACAAACGCCATTTCCGCCAGCTGGCGGGGTGGAAATCCCTCCGGCGTCGGCCTAGCCCCAACATTGAGGGGCTAGGCCGCCAATGATGCGGAGCATTCTGCACCTTTGGGCAGGCGCGATGCCCGTCTGATTGGCGCCGTCTTTGGCGCCAGTCGGCGGACATCCCGCCGTTGGGGGAGAATTTCGCCCAAGGGATCTGACCCTTAGCTGAAGATTTGGTTCCATATTTGAAAGTCAGATTTCTACAAACATCATCAGTTCTGAAATAATAACCATGTGTGGACAATTTTCTGAATGTGGTCAATGCTAATCCAGAGATGATTTAACATCCTGGCACAGTGGTTAGCACTGCTGCCTCACAGCTCCAGGGACCCGTGTTCAATTCCGGCCTCGGATGACTGTCTGTGTGGAGTTTGCACTTTCTCCCCGTGTCTGTGTGGGTTTCCTCCGGGTGCTCCGGTTTATTCCCACAGTCCAAAGACTTGCAGGTTAGGTGGACTGGCCATGGTAAATTGCCCCTTAGTATCCAAAAGGTTAGGTCGGGTTAACGGGTTTATGGGGATAGGGTGGAGGTGTGGGCTTAAGTGGGGTGCTCCTTCCAAGGACCGGAGCGGACTTGAATGGCGTCCTTCTACACTGTAACCTCTATGGGCGGGATTCTTCGAGCCACCACGCCGAAACCGGTCTCAGCGTGGGGGCAGAGAATAGGGGTCTGACGTCTTCCCGTGATTCTCTGCGGACCGGGGAATTGCCGCCAGTCGCGCGTGCGCCGCGGCGACGGTCGGGGACCATTGAAAGAGGCCCCACGGCCATTCTCTGCCGGCAGCAGGCCAGGTTCCCGCCGGCGTGGTTCCCTCATGGTTCCACCCAGCGGGCACTTCGGAGTAGCGGCTGTCATGGCCGCCCTGCTAGGGGGTGGGGGGGATCCGTCGCCGGGAGGGGGCCTCCAGGACGGCCAAGGTTCCGACCAGGGCCAACCGATCGGCGGGCGCGGGCGATCTGGGTGGGGGCCTATATTTTGGGGGCTGGCTTGCTGTGTGGGTCCGCCATGTTGCAAGGGGCCGCTGCCACAGGCGGCCGCCGTGCGCATGCGCAGACCCGCGGCCGGAGGTGCACGGCCCCGTATCGGCAGCTGGAGCTGCGTGGAGCTCTCCGGGGCCCTGCAAGCCCCCTTCAAAATGTAGAAGCACTGTGTACTTTCTCCAAGAAAGTTCATGCGCGTTTTCTGTCGGGCGTGGGGACATAGCTCCATTTTCAGAGAATTCCGCCCTATGATTCTATAAGTCACAATTTCGCAACGGAGGGGCACGTATCTTTCTGATCGATATCCATCCAGAAATAATACTTAAAACAAACGCCTGGCTGGGTTACCTCGAAAAACATTTTAGCTTTGACTGGTGCATTTAAGTGCCTGCCAGGAAATTAGAAGGTTGCTTTTGACCAAAATTCACCTGTCTTTGTGATATTGCAGCCAAAGGAAAGATCAATAGACTGATGAGTATTTGATTCATTTTTAAAATTTAAAAAAATATATTTTATTAAAGTTTTCAAACACAATTTTTCCTCCTTACAAATCAACAAAAACGGTAACACGATAACTAATAGATAACATTGTTTAAATAAAGTAGTGAGCTAACAAAATAACACGAGATAGTGCTCCCCCCCCCGCCCCTCCACCCCATCTAGAACAAAAACAATTTACCCCCCCCCCCCCTCTCTTTCTGGGCTGCTGCTGCTGGCTATCTATTTCCCCCCTAACGTTCCGCTAGATAGCCGAGGAACGGTTGCCACCGCCTGGAAAACCCCTGAGCCGATCCTCTCAGTGCAAACTTTATCCGTTCCAGTTTTATGAACCCTGCCATATCGTTTATCCAGGCCTCCACGCCGTGGGGTTTTGCTTCCTTCCACGTGAGTAAAATCCTTCGCCGGGCTACCAGGGACGCAAAGGCCACAATATCGGCCTCTTTCGCCTCCTGCACTCCCGGCTCATCCGCTACCCCAAATATAGCTAACCCCCAGCTTGGCATGACCCGGACCTTCACCACCTTCGAGCTCACTCTTGCCAATCCCCTCCAGTACTCCTCCAATGCTGGACACGACCAAAACATGTGTGTGTGGTTCGCCGGGCTTCCCCCGCACCTCCCGCACCTGTCCTCCACTCCGAAGAACCTGCTCAACCTAGCTCCCGTTATGTGTGCTCTATGTAGCACCATAAATTGGATCAGGCTAAGCCTGGCACACGAGGAAGAGGAATTTATCCTACTTAGGGCATCAGCCCACAAACCCTCCTCAATCTCCTCCCCGAGCTCTTCTTCCCATTTTCCTTTCAGCTCTTCTACCAGCTCCTCCCCCTCTTCTCTCATCTCCCGGTATATTTCGGACACTTTGCCCTCCCTGACCCACCCCCCAAAATCACTCTATCCTGGATCCCCTGTGTCAGGAGCAGCGGGAATTCCCTCACCTGTCGTCTCGTGAACGCCCTCACCTGCATATACCTAAAGATATTCCCTGGAGGCAGCTCATACTTTTCCTCTAGCGCTCCCAAGCTCGCAAACGTCCCATCTATAAATAAGTCTCCCACTCTCCTAATTCCTGCCCGGTGCCAGCTCTGAAACCCTCCGTCCAGCCTTCCTGGGACAAACCTATGGTTGTTCCTGATCGGGGACCACACCAAGGCTCCCAATACACCCTTCTGTCGCCTCCATTGCACCCAGATACTTAATGTTGCCGCCACCACTGGGTTCCTGGTAAACCTTTTCGGGGAGAGTGGTAGTGGCACCGTCACCAGCGCTTTTAAGCTCGTTCCTTTACAGGACGCCATCTCCAGCCTTTTCCACGCCGCCCCCTCTCCCTCTATCATCCACTTGCGGATCATCGCCACATTGGCGGCCGAGTAATAGTCGCCCAAGTTCGGCAACGCCAGTCCCCCTCTGTCCCTGCTACATTGCAGGAACCCCCTCCTTACCCTCGGGGCCTTCCCTGCCCACACGAAGCTCATGATGCTCCTATCTATTTTCTTGAAAAAGGCCTTAGTGATCAATATGGGGAGACATTGAAACACAAATAGGAACCTCGGGAGGACCATCATCTTAATCGCCTGCACTCTGCCCGCCAGTGACAGCGGCAGCATATCCCACCTTTTGAAATCCTCTTCCATTTGCTCCACCAGCCGAGTCAGATTGAGTTTGTGTAAGGTTCCCCAGCTCCTGGCTATCTGAATCCCCAGATATCGGAAGTTTCTTTCCACTCTCCTTCGCGGCAGGCCATCTATCCCTCTACTCTGGTCCCCATGGTGTATTACGAAAAGCTCACTCTTCCCATGTTAAGCCTATATCCCGAGAAATCTCCAAACTCCCTCAATATCTGCATAACCTCTGTCATCCCCCCCACTGGATCCGCCACATACAGCAGTAGGTCATCTGCGTAGAGTGACACTAGGTGTTCCTCTCCCCCTCTAACCACCCCTCTCCATTTCCTGGGAGTATTTGAGTCATGAAACCTGTGACTGGCATTCAAGTCAAGAAAGTTGAGTTTACAATAATTACAAGACTCTTTGACTGACAGAAGAGCCCTCTGATATTTTCCTCAGAGGGTAGAATTAAAGTGATTGGGAGAAAGATTAGAGGGGAGATGGTGAAACATGTTTTCACCCAGAGGGCAATAACCCTGAACTAATTTAGAAGATGTCTGGATTTGCACCTCAAGTGCCTTAACCTGCGGGGTTACGGACCAAATGTTGGAAAATGGAATTAAGCTTGGTGGCTCGTTTCTTGGCTGATGCAGACACAATGGGCCAAGTGGCCTCTTTCTGTGCCATGAACCTTCAATGATTTCTATAAGAAGTAGACAGATAGTCCTTTACCCCACTCCTCCCACTCGAGCATTCCAGCTGCTGTGCATCCCCACACCCCCAGGGAAAGTAATAAAACTAACTTTAGGTGGACTGCAGTGGTTCCGATCCACTTCTTGCTGGCTTCAAATGTTAAGTTGATGTTTTTCTGCCCAGGCACCAAATAAAAATTGTATTGGGCGCCCAATGTGCTAGGAACACATTCCACATATGTAAAAATGGATACTACTGGCTTTGGGCGAGCCCTGTCAATTGATTAAAGTAAAAAGGAAAGGTAGATCAATCCAGGAAAGATACCAGGAGGTAAATCACACAGAGGATTTAAACAGCCCATCAGTGATTTTCATTGGGCAGGGAGAGCAAAAATCTCTAAAGAGAAGGACTGGATAAGCCACATATTAATTGGTCGCACCATTACATGGATTTTTCCATTTGTCATTCTAGTCAAAATTGTGGCCTCCAGTTGACTCGGTGCTCTGTGCATTTGACATATTGTGCAACACTCGAATAAGGATCTTTCCTAGGGTACACTGGATTGTTTTCACAGGGAGGGAACTGCACTTTGTGTTGCAACCGTGAGGTATGAAAGTTCACTCCTGACATCATCTGTTCCATTCCTATTGAAGCCGGATTCACTGTGGCTTTCAATATAATTGAGAAACAACTTTGTGCAAAGTTATTGCCTCTTTTACATCAATAGGTTGCTAAATGGGGTTTTATGATGATATTTAACTTTCTAGCATCAATATCGATTTAAATTGTGTCACCATTGCCTGCTATTGACCTTACACTGCTCCGGAATGTATTAATCTGTAAACAAAATCAGGCATATTGTGAATACCTCCCCACACCGAAAAGAATGAGCAGTGTACAAAATATAGGGACATATTTATCACTGCGCCCCCAACAACACCCCCTCGCTATTCAACGGACAAATGTACCATCTTCTGGTACTGAGCCCGGCAGACAGCAAGGTGTCAGATCTCCAGTTAGCTCACCTTGATTTGAGTAAGGGTTGTGGTGCTGTGTTGTGGTTGGTCTCAGTGAGTTTGAGATGGATATGAGTTAAAAAAACAATTGTGCATTCCTGTTCCACATTACCCATGCTCAGCTAGTGCACTGGCCAGAACATGACCCTAATACACAATTGTCATTTTGGAGCTTTCAGTTTCATATGAACAGAAGGATGTGTTGCTAACTTTTCAGTTGGTTCAATTGCTCTTTTTTATTACCTTTGCTCTCGAGTCGCCAGGTATCTTTATGATACCGCCACGAGGTTCAAGTCCAAGTAATGATCAATAACTCAATACACCGATTAGTAAGATTCAAATCAATGCACATTTATTATACACAGTAATCGCTACTCATGCACAAATTCTACGTCTAAGCTACTTCTACAACTAACAGGCCTATACTTAACTTCGGACTGGCCCACCAGGTCAGGGGAACAAATGGCCTTTCGTTCGGGTTCTGAGTCTGCGGGATTCGAAGTTGGTACGGGTTGGTAGCTAGGAGCGCCTATCTCATAGCGAGCGTTGAATTAAGACTTACGGTCTTTCAGCGGTCACTGCACCGGTCACGATCAGGGTTGGTTCGCGTTGCTGGGTAACCTGGGCAGGAAGAAGAGAGCGAGTTGAACTTGGGGGCTTAACTTTATAGTCCCTAGGGGCTTCCCGCCTTTCGGGGCGGACCCTGTATCTGGTTCTAGGTGATTGGACTTTGTTCCAATCGCTTGGTTCGATTTCTCCAATACTGGAGCGGTTCCTTGATCGATGGGCGGTCTTGAGGTGTTCGTTAACTTCTTTTGTGTTGGCTCCTGCTGGCGTCAGTGAGTCTGGCTTAGTTTTGTGTGTCCCAAATGTTGCTATTGTTCCCGGGGATTGCTCATTAGTATGTAGATGGCTGCTACATTATTATGCTGATGGTCGCTGGTATCGATGCTGTCTGGGCTTTTGCAGAGTTAAATACACAGCAAACCTGCACCTGCTGGTTTCTGCCTGTGTTGGCTTAATTTCCCTTCAGCCTTTGCCGTTCGCCATTTTAAATCGGGACTTGGCCAATTCAGGTGGCTACAGATGGCAACAGTTAAATATCCTGCAAAGAAAATGCATACCTGTGCACTACCAGAGGAAAATGAATTACACAAGCTGAAGCATTTGCAACCTACTACAACTCTTCAGCCAGAAATGCTGATGGGATGATCGATCCTCCTGAGGCCCTCACCATCATAGGTGCTAATTTTCACCCAATTAGGCTCACTCTATATGATGTCAAGAAACATCTGAATGCGTTGGATACAGCAAAGGCTATTGGCCTAAAGATTTGTGCTTGAGAACTAGCCATTCCCCTAGCCAAGCCATTCCACTACAGCTGCAACACTGACATTTACCTGACAATGTGGAAACTTGCCTGGGTGCGTCCTGCGATGGTATGTGCCTGCATGCAATATAATGTAAAGATGCTCTGCAGAGCAATTGTTAACATGGGAATGGAGAGTGTTACTGCCCACAGTGTGATGGTGTGCAGTCACATTGTCAGAGAACAGTCTAGAAGAACACTCCCTTGCATGCTGGGAGAAGCGTCATGCATGACCGTACTTGGAACTGTTAATAGTTTAAGCCTACTGACAATGGTGTTTGTGTTAAGCACACAAGCTTCATGATTTCATTAATGAGCCACCACCACACCAGCTGAAAGAGTCCTGGGGCTGGATTCCTGGATCCCTGACGCCAAAATCGTGTTTGGCGATGGGGTGGAAAATCGCCGATGACGACGAAATTGGGGGGGTGGAGCTGCATTCGCAATGCTCCGCCCCTGAAAAGCGGCGTTCTCTAGGCCATTGCCTGAGGCCTGCCCCGCGATGCTCCGTCCCTGACCGGCTGAGTTCCTGACGGTGTGGGACACGTGTGGTCTCATCTGTCGGGAACTCAGCGTGGCAGCTGCGGACTCAGTCCAGCAGTCGGGGGTAGGGCCGATTTGCGGTGGCATTTTTTGGGGCTGGGGGCAGTGTGTGTGTGTGTGGGGGGGGGGGGGGGTCCGGGATGCGGGTGCCAGCAAAGGGGGGACTATTTTTGCGGGCCGGGTCTGCGGGCTGCATCCGTCATGAGGCATGGCGCGGCCACTGCTGCAGGTCGCCTTCGTGTGAATGCGCGGCCACGGACCCAGCAATGCTCCAGGCCGTTTCGGAGCTCTACACTGCCTGGCTACTAGCTCCCCCCTCATCCCCGGAGCAGGGAATCGGTGGCCATTTTCACGCTGACGTGGGGACTTAGTCTCCCAAATGGAGAATCCATCCCCCAATTATGACATGAACTCTCCACAAAAAGCAAGACAAATCCAATTCGGCCATTTATGGCCCCATGGTTGTGCAGGTGGCCAATCATCTCAGTAGGAGTTACTCAGGATACTGTCCTAGGCCCAACCATCTTTAACTTCTCCAAATATAACTTTTCCTTGATCATCAGGCCAGAGTGGGGATGCTCACTGATGACTGCACCGTGTTAATTAATATTCACAACTCCTCAGACTCTATGGACAACATTCTGACTTGGGCTAATCAGTAGCAACTAACATACGTGCCACAAATATCAGGCAATGACCACCCCAAACACAAATCAAACCACTTTCCCATGAAAGTAAATGATTACCATCGCTGAATCCCCAGAGTCAATGCCTTGCGAGTTACCACTGACCACAAATGTAACTGAAATTAGCTATATAATTACTGTGGCCACAAGAGCAAGTCAGAGGCTGGGAATTCCCCAGTGTGTAACTCATCTCCTAACATCCAAAAGCCTGTCCACCATCTACAAGGGCACAAGTCAGGAATGTGTTGGAATACTCTTCACTCGCCTGGATGAGAGCAGGTCCAACAGCACTCAAGAAGCTCAACACCATCCAGGACAAAGCAGCCTACTTGATTGCCATCCCATCACCACCTTAAACATTCACACGTTCCAACACTGATGTACCACCTATAAGATGCAATCCAATAGTTTGGCAAGACTTCATCAACAACATCATCCAAACCGGAGACCGTTACCACCTAGAAGAACAAGGGCATAGAAACACCTGAATCTCCAAGGTGCACAAAATCCTGACTTGGAACTATATCATCTTTCCTTCACTATGGGTGGGTTGATATCCTAGAAATACCTAGACTAGATGGACTGTTCACAAAGATATCTCACCACCATCTTCTCAAGGAAACTAGAAATGAGCAACAAATGCTGGCCTTGTAAATATTGTTCTAATTATAAGGTTTACAAAATTATAAAGTTTTGGCACTTACATTTAGGAAAATGAAATGTAAGCCTGAATGGTCTGATTATTAGAAATCAAAGGAAGGTTTAGATTGTTTTATTTGACAGAAGGTGCAAAGTATTTGAGCTTGGAGACAATGGCAGCAATCTCTAAATTTACAATGAGTAGACTCTGAGGATTCTCACTATCGAATATGTAGCTTGAGTAGGGACATTTCTGGGCTTGGTGCACCTGCCTTGGGAATAATTGCTGTGATTAGCATGATTTTCATTTGGGAGTACTGGGTTCAATGTAGAATCAGGTTTTCCATCCATGGTGAGATGGCCAGTGGGGCTGCTCAGTGCTGAGGTGGGCTGGTTAAAAGTCCCTCAATTCAATATTAATCACTTTAGACCTCACCCCTCCCGCCCCCTCATACCCCCTACCCACTCTTCATACCCCATCCATATCAACTCATGCTAATGTATGCCCTTTCACTCACCCAAAAATAGCCCCTCATACTCTCCGACAATCCATGGACCCACCCTCATTACAATGGCCCATCACACCCTCCATGGCAATTCAAAGGACTTCCACATCCATTCACTTAGTATGCACTCTTTAAATAACTAATGCACAATAGCATGTGTAGAAAAGCTCTAAAAAATTCATTCATAACTTTCTTTAAAAACTGCTATTATACAACCCTATAAAATTGTCAATCAATCATACCTTAAAAGTATCAGTAATAGAAATTATAAGCACTTGACACCAACTCTGACAATTGACTTGAGACTTCCCTCTATGTTCCTACTCAGCGAAACAGGAAAATGGGAAGCTAGGAACAACTGTGAACCTTTTGCTATAAGGACTGTAATTCCACGGGGTGTATGATTTTTGGTAAGTATAACAGGGAACAAGCCTCTCTGTAATTTAAAATATGAGTTGCCTACAAATGAAAATAGTGTTTAGTTGATAGTACTTTTAGTCACTTGTTACAGTAAAAGTTTAAAAATGTGAAATTTGGCCATGTCACTCTTTCAGTTAATAACTGGAAGTTGGGATCCTTTTGTAAAAGGTATTGGTCTCTATGGGTATTGTAACAAAATCTGTGGAATTTTAATCCGCAGACTGCGGTGAGTACTGTGGGTCTGGCCAAAGCTTTTAGATGAAAGAGGTTGTATTTTTTGTGACTTTTGCTGTATTCATTGAATAGTTAAAAATGGCTTTGTCTATTGTTGAAGCTTTCCTTGAAAGAGTGGACTTGTCTTTGAGTGCCTTCCAATGCCTAACCTAAAATAGGTTAATTTAAAAGCAATGGCAGAATAGTTGGAATTAGAGTTAAAAGCAGGAGATAGAAAAGTGGAAATGTTACTGACTCAACGTTTGAACCTTGAGGAAGAAAAAGACAATCCAGAGTCGGCTAGGATCTATTGCAAGTGAAAAATCGCGAAGTTAAAAGAGACAGAGAAAAGGAAGTTTAATTTTAAAGAGGACAGGAAGAAAGAAAAAGAGAAAATGACATGTGAAAACTTGATTTAGAATTTCAAAGAGTAAGAGCAAGGGAAAACCTTGAATTCAAAGAGAAAGAGAAGCCAGGAAATTTGAACTGATAAAGAATGGTTTGATTATGTAAACATGCTGTAGCAAGCAGGTTTGACAATTAGTTATATTTAACTTCTGACTTTGATTTAATAAGGAATAATTGCCGAGTACCTAAATTCTGTGAGGAAGTAGTTGAAATGTATTCTTGAGACAAACTTTTGAAACAGAATTGATATTCAATAGTCCATAGAATCCCTACAGTGCTGAAGGAGGCCATTTGGTCCATCAAGTCTGCACCGACCCTCCAAAAGAGCACACCACCCAGGTCCGCCCCCCCCGTCCTATCCCCGAAACTCTGCGCATTGATCATGGCCATTCCACCGAACCTGCACATCTTTGGACTGTGGGAGGAAACCAGAGCACCCGGAGGAAACTCACTGAGATCTGGGGAGAATGTGCAAACTCCACAAGGTCACACAGGCTGGAATCAAACCCACATTATAGGAAGGATGGGATTGGGGGTGCAGAGGCAATTCACCAGGATGTTGCCAGGGATGGAACATTTAAGTTATGAAGGGAGGTTGGGTAGGCTTGGGTTTTTGCTGGAGCAGAGAAGACTGAGGGGTGACCTGATTGAGGTGTACAAGATTGTGAGGGACATGGACAGGGTGGATAGGAAGCAACTGTTCCCCTTAGTTGAAGGGTCAGTTATGAGGAGACACAAGTTCAAGGTGAGGAGCAGGAGGTTTAGGGGATTTGAAGGAAAACGCTTTTACCCAGAGGGTGGTGATGGCCTGGAATGCACTGTCTGGGAGGATAGTAGAGGCGGGTTGCCTCACATCCTTTAAAAGTACCTAGATGAGCACTTGGCACGTCAGAACGTTCAAGGGTATGGGTCAAGTGTTGGCAAAGGGATTAGGTAGACAGGTCAGAAATTTATCATGTGTCGGTGCAGACTCGATGGGCAGAAGGGCCTCTTCTGCACTGTATTATTCTGTGATTCTGTAAAGATGCTCTGGCGAGGTCTTGCAGGTGCAGCCAGTGACTACCGAGAGAAATCAGTGAACATCTCGCGAGTGCATCTCGCAAGACGTTTCAAGTGTCGCAAATCTTGCGAGAGGCTTCTCGCGTGATTCAACGGCTTCTTCGCGACACCAAGTCTGGTGCGGCGAGGCTGCTGAATTGCGTCCATAGTTTCTGCCATGTCATTGTTTCCATTATTAATTCCTCATCTTCTCCAGAGGGCCAATATTTACTTGAAGTATTCTTTACTATTTTATAAATCTGTAGACGCCCTTACTGTCTGTTTTTATATTTCTTGCTAGATGACACTCATTCTCAATTTCCTTTCTTTTTGTAGTCATCCTTTGCTGGTCCCTAAAATGATCCCAATCTTCTGGCCCACCACAAACCTTCATTAATCTTTTTGAATGTCAAAGCACTGCATTTTAAAATATTTTTAAAAGTCCTTGTCACCTTTATTCTAGCTTCTATCCTGGCAAAATAAATGATAATGGTTTAATTATCTGGAAAATCAAATCTAAAAGTGTAGAATTTTAAATGCTCTTAACTTCCTGGTTTGCTGTGTGTAAATACGTCAATGTAATTGGCCATATGCTTGCTTGCTGACATCACGACAACTGTATGCCAAGAAATCTGGCGGCAGATTTAAACTGACCTCTTGCTTCACCACTGACTGCAAAATCCAGGAATAATGAGAAATTACCAGTTAACTTGTTAATTTACTCCTAGTGGAACATGGAATGCTGGTCAGGATGTGGGGAGAACTTCCTTCTACTTTGTTTTGGTACTAGAGGATATTCATAGAATCATAGAATCCCACACTGCAGAAGGAGGCCGTTTGGCCCATCGAGTCTGTGCCGACCCTCCGAAAGAGCACTCTACCTAGGCCCGCACTTTCCCCACAAGCCCACCTAACCTGCACATCTTGGGAGACTAAAGGGAAATTTAACAATAGCCAAACCACCTAACCTGCACATCGTTGGACTGTGGGGGGAAACCTGGGGCGAAATTCTCCGGAAACGGCGCGATGTCCGCCGACTGACGCCCAAAACGGCGCAAATCAGACGGGCATCGCGCCGCCCCAAAGGTGCGGAATGCTCCGCATGTTTGGGGGCTGAGCCCCAACCTTGAGGGGCTAGGTTGGCGCCGGACGAATTTCCACCCCGCCAGCTGGCGGAAAAGGCCTTTGGTGCCCTGCCAGCTGGCGCGGAAATGACATCTCCGGGCGGCGCATGCGCGGGAGCGTCAGCGGCCGCTGACAGCTTCCCACGCATGCGCAGTGGAGGGAGTCTCTTCTGCCTCCGCCATGGTAGAGACCGTGGCGGAGGCGGAAGGGAAAGAGTGCCCCCACGGCACAGGCCCGCCCGCGGATCGGTGGGCCCCGATCGCGGGCCAGGCCACCGTGGGGGCACCCCCCGGGGCCAGATCGCCCCGCACCCCCCCCCCGCAGGACCTCGGAGCCCGCCCGCGCCGCCCTGTCCCGCCGGTAAGGTAGGTGGTTTAATTTACGCCGGTGGGACAGGAATTTTAGCTGTGGGACTTCGGCCCATCCGGGCCGGAGAATCGAGCGGGGGGGCCCGCCAACCGGCGCGGCGCGATTCCCGCTCCCGCCGAATATCCAGTGCCGGAGACTTCGGCAACCGGCGTGGGCGGGATTCACGCCAGCCCCCGGCGATTCTCCGACCCGGCGGGGGGTCGGAGAATCTCGCCCCCGATGTAGACACAGGGAGAATATACAAACTATACACCCAAGGCTGGATTTGAACCCAGGTCCTTGGTGCTGCGAGGCAGCAATGCTAACCACTGTGCCATGGTGCTGATCCGAAAAATGGAATCTCTGACAATGCAGCAATCGCTCAAAACTAGCATGGAAATATCAGCATAATTAGGAAGCAAGAACGCACATTTCATTAGAAATAAGGGTGCTTCCACTAAGCCAAACTGACAGACAATTAATGTGTGACGTATTCACAGACTAACAGAATTAAATTGTCATAGTTCTCTAACTCATCAATCGAAGAATGAGTGAGATTTATGATCACATGGGACAAAACTGATTTCAAATACATTTGAAAAGTGGAGGTGTATTTATGTTTCAGAGCAATGTTTTTCAAACGCTTTTTCCAACAACCCACCCTTTCCAAATGGCTGTCCCTCACGACCCACAATATGTAACATGATTTTTTATTTAATATGTTCTGCATTAACAAATAGATGGGAATGGTTGTGCATGTTCAATTAGAATGTCGTACGGCAGTGTTATGCTTTAATCAGCAATGGGAGTGAATGCAGGTTGGCTGGGAACATTGGAAGTTCTATTGGAATGAAAGGACCATGATTGCAGTATGGGCGACCTCTCGTCTTTTAGTTTAAAATAGTTCTCGGGCCAGAATGAATCCTTTCTTCTTGTTCAGTCTGGGGGCAGTTGAAAGTGGTTTCGACTGCAAGAGTCCAATTACTGTCTGTGCGAACGGGGTTTAAAATAGATCAGAGCATTCCGTTCGTAGCCTGGGCTGGCAGTCTTCAGCCACACTTGGAGTTTTACTGAGAGGCCAGGCTCCTGTCTCCGACACTGCCCTGGGAGGAGTTGCATTGAAATCAAATAGCCCCAATCCGGATGGATTCTTCAACAACAGAGGAGAGAGAGAGGAGCATCAAGCTAGCTCGAATTCATTTACAGATCAGGGAAACATGACACATGCTGGGGATCATTTTTGGCAACCCATTTTTCACAATTCCCTCACAGTGTCAACGGTCGATAAGCTCAGAAGATTCATATACTATCTTATTTTATTACAGAATTAACTCAAAAGCATTTGTTCTTTTTCCGATTTATCAAGGATGCAATTAACCCCAAGACAAATGAGAATTGCTAAGGGTCATTCTCAAAACTTTCCTCTTTAAATATAAATAACTAAAAGAAGGATTAACTTTGAGGCCAAAGAGGACAATTAAAATTGGAACAATTTAAACTTGATTGTTATTTTTCCCTCATGCCTAAAGGCACTGATTTAACTTATCTAAAATCATAAGGCTTTTACTAGCTATCTTTCTTATGTGTAGTGTTACGAGGGCGTGGTCAGTTCCAGCCCCACAACCCCGGAGTCCCCACATAAGTGAATTAACCAATAAATCATGTTTCCCAAAGATCTTTAAGCCTTGACTGCTCCAATAAATTACAGATACCACGGGCTGTATTCTCCAGTCGCTGATGTCGAAATCAGAGAGTACACCGAGAGTTCAGAGAGTACACCGAGCAAAGTATCGATGGCCTCAGGACATTGCTTGAGGCCCACCCCCCAATGCTCTACCCTCAACTGGCCGTGTTCCCAACGGCGTCGGTCGCGTGTGGTCTCATCCGCCGGGAACTCGGCATGGCGACTGCAGATTCAGTTCAGCGTCGCTACAGTTGGGGGAGGGCTGATCCCTGGGCATGGGGGACATTATCAGGGGCTGGGGAACGGAGGAGGGATGGTCCAAGGCGTGCGAGCCAGCCAAAGGGAAGGACTATTTTGCAGGCCAGGTCCGCGAGCGGCCGTCGCCATGTAGCATGGGGTGGCCACAGCAGGATGCCGCCGTGCACATGTGCTGGCCACGGACCCGGCAATTCTCCACGCCGTATCGGCAGCTAGAGCTGGATGCTGTATGCTGCCTTGATGCTAGCCCACGGCCAACGGAGGATCGGTGGCCATTTAATGTCATTTCTTCTGTCATAAAACGCCACCGTTCCCACGCCGGCGTGGGGACGTAGCCTCAAAATCAGAGAATCCAGCCCCAGATTTATAAGTAAGACATCAAACAAACGTTTATTAATAATAAGAGGAAAAGATGATGTATATAAAAAATAACAGGACAATGGTCTACCAGTCTACCTAATCCCCCCACCTTGTTCCATCCTTCATCTAGCCACCTACAAGAGAGACACATGGTAAGGATAGGAAAGGATTAAAAGAAAATGGGGAATAAATGGAAAATTTTGAGGTGAAACTTCACTGCTGTGGCCTCTCGGAATAGATTTGCTCAGGGAATTCAGGTCAGTACAGTTCCATCTTTCTACCACCAGATGGAGCTAGGTACAAGATGGTCAGGTCATTGCAATTCCAATCATCAGCCACCAGATGATGCTGTACACAGGATGCTTATGTGTTCCTCAGTACAATCCTGCTCTTCTACCACCAGATGGAGCTTTGATTTGTATTGTCACATGTACCGAAGTACAGTGAAAAGTATTTTTCTGCGGTCAAGGGAACATACACAGTACGTACATAGTAGACAAAAAAGAATAATCAACAGAGTACACAGACAAATGGTACAGCGACACACAGTAATTGGTTACAGTGTGGAACAAGGGGCCAAACAAAGCAAATACATGAGCAAGAGCAGCACAGGATGTTCTGAATAGTGTCCTTACACATCAGTCCGAGGGAGAGTTGTTGAGGAGTCTAGTAGCTATGGGGAAGAAGCTGTTCCTATGTCTGGATGTGCGGGTCTTCAGGCTTCTGTATCTTCTGCCTGATGGAAGGGTCTGGAAGAAGGCAAAGCCTGGATGGGAGGGGTCTCTGATAATGGTGTCTGCCTTCCTGAGGCAGTGGGAGGTGTGAAGGGGGTGTCCAGTGATGAGATCTCTTAAAACGGAATAGCTAGGATGCCACTAGAGTAGTTTTACATAAGTTAGTTTATTAAGGATTGAGATTAATTATAGAAAGTGTACTGGGTAATCATTATTAACCATTAAACCTGTATTTTGGGACATAGCAGTGATAATCATGTAAACTCTGGGGTACAAGCAGTGACCATAATGCATGATGGAATTTAGGATAGCTAACTTATCCATTTTTTTGAGACACACAAGATGTGTGGTTAGCAGACGACATAATAAGCACGCTATATCACTGGCCTCCAGTATCCTCTGGAACAATCTATGAAGTGAAAAGGAAGCCACTTCTGATACCCTGGCTCCCAGAAACAATCCATGGCAGGATGCTGGGATGGGGAAAACAACTTAAGATTGACATAAAGCTTTTGGTAAACAACAGGTGACAGGATGAGGCTCAATCATGGGTTGATTGCAATTTTATTGGGTAGGTTTGGACATGACAACTTCAGGGATTGGATCGAGTCCAATTGGGGTGGGCTATTGATTTTTGGAAATTGTATAATTGATGTGTTTTTATCAGTGTTCAGTAGATCGATCTTAGCATTCTCCAGGTCCATCTCCGTGTACACAAAACCAAGCTTGAGGTAATAAATAGCCGCCTTATCCAAGATTGTTGTGTGTCTGCTCTGTTTATTAAGCTAAGGCCTAACAATGAGGGACAGACCCCACGTTAAGGCTGGTTTAATACTCAGGCCTTGAAAATGCTCCGACAAGGTGTAGACAGAATCAATGTGCGGGTGGCAAGCTTGTGTGATGCATTGGGCTGAATTCACCACACTCTGCAGTTTCTTGCGATCTTGGGCCGAGCAGTTGCCATACCAAGCTGTGATGCAGCTGGATATGATGCTCTCCATGGCACATCTGTAAATGTTTGTGAGAGTCGATGCAGACATGCCGAATTTCTTCAGCTTCCGTAGGAAGTAGAGATGTTACTGGGCTTTATTGACTGTTGGTCAACCTGAGTGGACCAGGAAAGACTTGGTGATAGTGACCCCAGGAACATAAAGCTATCGACCAACTCCACCTCAGAGCCATTGGTGCAGACGGCGGTGTGTGTCGTTCTATGCTTCCTGAAGTTGATGATCAGTTCCTTGGTCTTTGCGACATTTAGAGAGAGGTTGTTTTCAGTAAACCATGCAACTAAGTGAATTATCTCCCTACTGTAGTCTGTTTCATCATTGTTTGAGATACAACCCATCACAGTCAAATCCATCCACAAACTTATAGATTGAGTTGGAGTTAAATCTTGCTACACAGTCATATGTGTATAGGGAGTGCAGTAGAGGTCTGAGCACACATCCTTGCGGGGCCCCGGTGTTGAGGACTATTGTGGAGGAGGTGCTGTTGCCTATCCTGACAGATTGCGGTCTGCTAGTGAGGAAGTCAAGGATCCAGCTGCACAGGGTGGGGTCAAGTCCAAGATTGCAGTTTGGTTATAAGTCTTGTCAGGATAATGGTGTTGAAGGCAGAGCTGTAGTCAATGAACAGCAGTCTCACGTAGGTGTCCTTGTTGTCGAGGTGTTCAAGTGTTGATTGTAGAGCCAGGGAGATAGTATCTACTGTGGACCGGTTGCAGTGATAGGTGAACTGCAGTGGATCGAGAATGTCTGGGAGGCTGCTGTTGAGGTGAAGCACTGCTCGATCACGCTCCTGGTTGCTGTATGGGCGTCATAACGGATCTTCGCATTGATCTGTGGTCTCCGGATAAGTGTCATCAGCCATGACCGCAGTGGATAACCCATCACCCAGGAGCAAATTCCTCAGCTGGGGAGACATTTCAAACTTGTCAGGAATTGACAGGTGAACCCTGCTGCCCGGGCATCCTGGTGGGCTTGGTCCACATTGAAATGTATGTATTGTTCTGCCTGGGCATAAAGGGCCTCCGTGATGGCGCGGACGTACCTGTGCACCGAGGTCTGTGAGATCCCAGACAGGTCCCCACTGGGCGCCTGGAAGGGCCCCGTTGTGTAAAAGTTCAAGACGGGTGTCCTCCCCCATACCCCCGCGGTGACAGGTGTGCCATCATCTGACAGATATGTCGCACTGTCTCCCTGCTCAGCCTTTGACGGCATACCAAATCTGGCAGGTCCTCAAATGACAGGCGGTGCCAGTGTACACGAGGCCTCATGCGACACCTCCTTGGCACCTCTTCCTCCTCGGCACCTCTTCCTCCTCAGCCTGTTGGGCAGCCAACTCTCCAACCTGGGCAGATGCCACCTACCCCTCTGCTGCCCACTCTGCTGCTGCTCACTCTGCTGCTGCTCACTCTGCTGCTGCAGCTTCCTCCTCCTCCTCGAGCAGTGCCAGCTCGTACAGTTGCAGGGCTGAGGCAACTGGCAGGAAGGCCACTGTTGCTGGTTGAATTCCAATATCCATTGCCTGCAGGGGGTGACAGGTCAACATGTTAATATGGTGCGTACCCCTCGTGCCCAACCAGGTCAACCAGGCTACACGTTGGCACTGCGGGCTCTGCCCTCAAATATCCCTCCCCCCCATCCCCGCAGCCCTGGCCCCGTTAGTGGCCGGCACCATGGGGGCCTCTGGCCCTGGCGGCCATCCCTAATGCCAGGGCTACCATTGGCTGGCACTGCCCCTGCCAGGGGTAGGCACCGTGGCCCCCATAGGGGCTACTGTGGGTGTTTCTTGGGTGGGCCGCCGACGGGTGGCGGCAGGGGTGAGGTGGGATGTGGCAGGGGATGGGGTGTGGGTGTGGGGGGGTCCATATGGTTGGTGTCACTCTGCAGAACCAGGGACTAGGGTAGGTGGTTAGTGGGGTGCGCAGCAAGATGGCTACCTTGCAGGCCACGGTAATGGTGATTCGTGCCTGGAAACCGTCCAGTCCCGTAGGGGGTCACCCGGTGACTCGGCCTGTTCCTCCCATCACCACCTCCACCCACCGCCGGCCCTGGCAGAGCCCCCGCCAGTGTCCTGCCTGGCCGCCCGCAGTCGTTCCTCTCTGTGTCCTACCTCCTCTCTCTCTCCTTCATCATCCAGGACACCGGTTTCACGATTTTTTAAGTGACCCATGCCGTCGGGAACTCGGCCCATCGGAGGAGGAGAATAGCAGAGGCCCTAGAGAATACTGGGTTGGACCCGCTAATGATATGCAAATGATGTTTACTGACCATGGGTTCCGGAACGCAATGATGTAGCTGTCGAGTTGACAGACCATTGCGATTTGGCATCAAATCGGCACCCGCCGATTTAACCCAATGATTTAACCCATTTTCCAATGGGTTAAAGATCCACTCAAGGACTTGAACACAACACTCTTGGTTGATACTCTGGTGCAGTACTGAGGGGCTGTTTTTCAGATGACATGTTAAATAGGTTCCCTGTTTCCCTTCCTAAGGTGGATCTTATAATTCCCATGGCAGTATTCCAAAGAATGGGAGTTAACCTCAGTGACCGAATTAATATAGATTTTTCTATCAACATCACAAAAGCAGGGAAACAGGTTATAATTGCCATGGTGTTTGTGGGAACTTGCTGTGCACAAATTAGAACCATAGAATTCCTAAAGTGCAGAAGGAGGCCATTCTGCCCACTGAGTCTGGACTGAGCCTCTGAAAGAGCACCCTACCTAGGCCCACACCTCCACCCTATCCCCGTAACCCCACCTGTCTTTGGACACTAAGGGGTGATTTAGTGTGGTCAATCCACCTAGCCTGCACATCCTTGGACTGCGGGAGGAAACTCACACAGACATAGGGAGGAAGTGCAAACAGTCACCCAAGTCCAGAATTGAACCCGGGTCCTTGGTGGCATGAGGCAGCCACCTTAAATGCCACATTTCCTACAACAGTGACTACACTTCAAAAGTACCTTGTTAAATGTGAAATGCTCTGTGATGTCTTATGGACATGATGAAAGGCACTATGTAAAGTTTGTCTTTTATGGTTGCAGGTATTTACAACATTTTCAAGCCCCGAGCATGTTGAATTACTGACAGTTTGCATTGTCAATCTGAAATAAAATCCACTGAAACAGTAAATACAAACCATTTAAACAGAAAACGAGAAGCTCAAATTTTATTTTTTAAAGTGAACATGTCTGTTGTGTATGCAATTTAATTCAACTGAGTAGCACTTACAGCTGTCAAAAACATTCCAAAACATTGACTGAAGCATGCATATGCTATACAAATCTGACTTAAATAAAGACCTCTTTAAAATTTAGTCAGTCTCCTTCTAGTTCAAGCCACTCACAATGTTGACCCCCCTATTGAATCCTAGTGTTAGTATCGGCTAAATGCAGAGATCATGGAAAAGAGCAGGAAACATGAAGTTGGTATGCTTCCAGCATTGCAATTCAATGGATGTGGATTAATTGATCATTAGTGCATAGGGTACGGTCCAATTTAGCCCCCTTTCTATCTGAGCTTGATTTGAATCTCATCTTCAAGATGAGGGTGGTGCTCAAACCCAGTGACACTGTTTTCTTCCAAATATTCATATCAATTAGCTCAGTTTATTCTAGACCAGTTAATACTGGAAAATAAAATGCAGAAATTTGCATCGTCTTTATTTTAGATTTATTTATTGAATTTAAACAGCTTGCTCCCTGGTGATGGATGTACTTTAAACTTCCAACATGGGGTTTTAATGTTGAATTTACTCCAGTAATGTTGCAAAGTGAAATAAAACATAATAAATGTTCCTAGACCGATGGCAGTTATCATGCTGACCAAATAGTGGAATGGATATGCCATTGGTGGGTCATCAACATAAATCTGGAAGAAAAATGAAACCCTCACGAGTGAAAAATCAAACACAGCATTATGTTAAACTACAACCATTATTTACACAGTTTGCATCATCAGTTTGGAATAATATCTCCCTGAACTGTAAATACAAACTTTCTAAACAGATAAAGGAGACAATCTGCTTTTATTTTTTATTTGATGAGTGGAAGAAGAAAGCTTCAACAGCATCAGGGGTGACTTTCCATACGATTGTGCATTATATGATTATGGCTTTAACATTACTGTCCCCTCCACCCCCACATACACATACACACACACACCCCTTGATGCCGTTTTTAGTCAAGAATCTATCTATCTCTACATTAAAATACCCTGCCTTTACCACTCTCTGAGGAAAAGAGTACTAAAGACTCACAGCTGCCTGAGAGAAAAATAAAATCTGCTCAGCTCCATCTTAAATGTGAGATCCTTTATTCTTAAACCGTGTCCCCTAGTTCCACAAGGGGAACAATCCTTTCAGGATCCATCCTGTTAAGCCCCATCAGGGTCCTACGTTCCAGTAATCTTTTATTATTGTCATAAGTAGGCTTATATTAACACTGCAATGGAGTTACTGCAAAAATCCTCTAATTGCCACACTCCGGCACCTTTTCGGGTACGCTGAGGGAGAATTCAGAATGTCCAAATTACCTAACAGCACGTCTTTCGGGACTTGAGGGAGGAAACCGGAGCACCCGGAGGAAACACACGCAGACACGGGGAGAACGTGCAGACTCCGCACAGACAGTGACCCAAGCCGGGAAACGAACTGGGGCCCTGGCGCTGTGAAACAACAGTGCTAACACCACTTTGTTACCGTGCTGCCCATAAATTCATCTCTCATTCTTCTAAACCCCAATGGGTACAAATTTATAATCCAGATATATTAACTGAATTCAAGCTCCACCAACTGCTATGGTGGGATTTGAACCCCTGCCCCTAGAACCTGTCCAACCTTTTCTCATGATAACTCACTCATCCCAGAAAAAAGTCAAGTTCTTTGAACTGATTCAAATGCAATTGTGTCCTTTCTTAAATAAGGAGACCAAATTTGTACACACACTCCAGATGTGCTCTCATCAATGCCCTGTAGAACTATAGCAAAACATCCCTACTTTTATATTTCATTCCCCTCGCAATAAACAACAACATCCCACTTACCTTCCTGATCAATTGCTGGACCTGCTTATTAACCCATTTCACTCTATTCCTCAGAGTTTTGCAATCTCTCTCCATTTAGATAATATCCTACTTTTCTAATGACATCATATCACATTTAATGAAAGGTTAATGTTCTTAAGTTAACACCAGTCAAAATTCTTCTTCCTTTAATGCTTCTATAAAATGAGTAACTACTTGGAATTGAAAGTCCTTCCCTCTCATTCTTCCTTTTTCTTTGGCAAACTCACTTTAAAATATCTAAACAGAACTGGTATTACCTGAAATTCCTCAACCAAGTTACAGAAGGATACTCCGGAAATTACTGTTATTCGGAAATGATACAGTTCTGAACCCTACATTGCAGAAAAATCAACTGTGAGGTAAAACAGATTGAATATGATTTTGCGACAAGAACAATGATGAGGCTAATAATGTTTATATTAAAACAGAGCAAATTAGATGGAAACTTCCCTGGTGTCTACAAATTTAAACACAGAAGTCCAGAAGCTACTGTTAGTCAGAGATACTCCATTCCTCTAAAAGATGCTCTGTAACAGCCCACACCAAGGGATTCTGCACCAAAATCAATGCAATGGCATGAATTAGAGATATTTTCCCACCAGTTACCATCTAATGATGGCTGCAAAAGTTAGGGCTGGTGCATTCAGGAGTGAGTTTTTAACTCATCAGTGGGAGGATTGTTGAACAACATGGCTTGACCTAAAGTGCAAACAGTTGCTGACACATTTCTCTTGCAGGAGAAAGTTGGGCACAAAAGGAGACATCAGGAATTAACCAAAGAGGGAGGAAGAGTCTTGCCATAATGGGAGATCCCACGGTTGAAGCGATGGCCACTGGCGGAGCTGATGCATTTAGAGTTGAGGGCCTCCACATTCTGAATATTCCTCCTCTAATCACACTTCTCCCTCATTGCTCAATCTTTTCAGAATTCCACGATGCAGATGGTGAAAATATACATTTTCTATTTTAATTTCTCTTCTCTCCAGAACCTACTGTCATGATCATGGAGAAAACTCCCCAATTACATATGGACATATTGGACTTTTAAACAAGACATGTGAAGTGGGATTCACTGTCGGCAGCATCCTCTGACTTGCTGGCAGTGCACCCATGCCCGTGGGTTCCCCGATGGCGCGGGGTGGTCACAATGGGAAGCCCCATTGCCGACTGTGGGAATGGAGATTCCCGCTGTCGTTGGGGACACGCTGTGCCGGAAAACAGGGATGGCAGGATGGAGAATCCCACCATGTATATTTTTTTAAATGGACATTCAAGCCAAAGATGGTTGAGGATATAAATTCTGAGAATGTAAATTCAGTGACTGAGAATTTCCTGCGTGGGTGATACTGAGTCCTGAGCGACAATGGAATATCACCCCATTTTTCTAGACAGGGACATATTAAAAGCACAAAGCATTTGAATGTAATCTCCTGTGGAGATAATGGAAGCTGATTATCTTCTCAGCAGGAATCATATTGTGTAAGCGATGTCCCAGTTTATGGGTTTTCACCTTCCCAGGAGTACAAGAGAGACTGGGATAAAAAGCCAGCTACAAACCAGGTCAAGAGGGATTAGAGCTGGGTATGCCAGAATGTGTGACACAGAAGCAAGAGTATCAGATAACAACCTAACCCTCTGATTCCTGGAAGCAGCCAAATCAGCAAAGCCACTACTGAAAAGGAAGTAGGACAGCCCCTCACAGTTAAACTGCAGCGCCCTGGAATCTCAAAATTAACTATTCAACTGTTGAAGTCAGACTTACTAAAATCACGAATTTCAACTACTGCAACGCTTCACCACCTACTCCTCACGGACAAGTTAATGACTGATTCGTATATTTTTAAAAGACACTTATTTTCGGACTCCTTGAGT
Organism: Scyliorhinus torazame; assembly: GCF_047496885.1. Taxonomy (NCBI): domain Eukaryota; kingdom Metazoa; phylum Chordata; class Chondrichthyes; order Carcharhiniformes; family Scyliorhinidae; genus Scyliorhinus; species Scyliorhinus torazame. Next base: position 373,543,394 of record NC_092708.1, read on the forward strand.
GAGATCTTCCAGCTCTTCACGCTGGCGGGATTTTATGGTCCTGCTTATGGCGCACTCCGCAGCGGGCGTCCTGCAGTTGTGAGGTAGAATCAATGAGAAATTCCACTGATTGCGGCGGGACTTGAATATCCTGCCACTGGCCAATGGCGGTCTGCCTCCTGCCTCCGAGAAACACGTCAAGGGGAGACCAGAGAATCCTGTCCCTCATTTCTAATCAGTGTGAATGTTTGTGCATGTATTTTTTTATTGTATTCCTTGTGTTTGGTAACTAATAAACTCACTCTATCTTTAATTAAATGTTTGATTAATGTATCAAGGCAAAATTATTACTTACGAATAGACTGATGGATAGTCCATCTGGATTGTGCATAGCTGTAGACATTACAAAATATTTTCTTAGTTTGTCAAAACTTGGGTTAATTTTTGTACCTAGACAAAATACAAATGTCATCATCAAGATCTGATTTAATTCACAATATCAGACTTTTAAAAATCAGCTGCACTCTTTTACTTAGCCATTTCAATCATTTTCTCAATGTTTATAAAATTGAAAAATATTCATTCAGGATGCAGTAACTCTCTTCAACTGCCTGCATTATTTATCGGCTGCAGGACTGTGCTAGTTCCGAGATTAGGCATCTATAATCAACACATGCATAAATGGATACAACCAATAATCTTATCTTCTCCTTAAATTTCACATTGGCTCCTTTTAATAGAGATGAGAAGTTGAGTTCCTGATCTTCTCTTTGGTTGAGGCTCATCCTGTTTGGGTGCAGTCAGCAGGGTCTGTCAAGAGAGATATTACCCTTTCAGTGTTCCATGTTTCCTTTCTGCTGTGGGACACTCTGAAACAACCCTTCTAGTTTTAGTGAGTTCCATAATGTTGGTCTTTCTGAACTTTCTGGACCTCCCACTTGCTCAAGATTGATTCATTTGGAAATGTCCGCTTTCCTACAACAAAGTTGGTGACCTCTTCAGATATTTTCAAACGTATTATTTTCTTTCCACAGCAGAAACCATGCACCCGTTTTTGAGGCAGATATCTGTCTACAGGTTCAACTAAAAATGGTTAGATCGCACAAGATCTGTGTGATCTCTGCTTCTTGTGTGCACCTATTTTCTGGACACAAAGCTGAGGAATAAAGCAGTGATGACCTATTATGATGATCACCAAGTCCTTCTGCTCAGATCCTGCCTTGACTGTTGAAAAGCCATTGGCCCATGACGTCTGACCTGGAGGAAGTTCAAAGTTTGTTAACTTATATGAATATAAGCTGCAGCTCACACTTGGACCTTATCGGGAAGTCATGGGTGCACTCAAATCTTCTTGAAGCAAAAAATCAGAGGCCCAAACTTCATAACGTCTAGTTTCTACAGTATTAAACAGGAACTTGATTTACATCCAGGTCCACAGGTTTATTCCATTGTTGACGATGGTGCAATCCTAATTGTTCTACTTTTCTATTATCTAATTCATTCATGTCAGGGACGATAGTGACATTTAAGGGGCATCTTGACAAATACATGAATAGGATGGGAATAGAGGGATACGGACCCAGGAAGTGTAGAAGATTGTAGTTTAGTCGGGCAGCATGGTCGGCACGGGCTTGGAGGGCCGAAGGGCCTGTTCCTGTGCTGTACATTTCTTTGTTCTTGTTCTTTGTCTCAAGTATTGAATAATTGTCTTGTCACCAGAGCAGGTGTGAATGATACAGATGTGAAGTTCTTCATAGGAGGTGAAAGTGCCATTCGATCCAAGGAAGAAACATACAAATTGGCCAGAAAAAACAACAGACCTGAGGATTGGGAGCAGTTTAGAATTCAGCAAAGGAGGACAAGGGGATTGATTAAGAAGGTGAAAATAGAGTACGAGAGTAAGCTTGCGGGAAATATAAAAACTAACTGTCAAAGTTTACATAGGTATGTGAAGAGAAAATTCTTGAAAATCCCTTACAATCAGAAACCGGTTGGAGAACAAAGAAATGGCTGAGCAACCAATTATATACTTTGGGTCTGTTTTCACAAAGAAGGACACAAATAACGTGCCAGAAATGTTGGGGAACACAGGATTTAGTGAGAGGGAGAACTGAAGGAAATCAGTATTAGTAAGGAAATTGTGTTGGGGAAATTGATGGGATTGAAGGTCAATAAATCCCCAGGACCTGATAATCTACATCCCACAGTACTTCAGGAAGTGGTCCAAGAAATAATGGATGCAATAGTGGTCACCATCCAAGATTCTGGAACAGTTTTCACTTGTTGGAGGGTAGCTAGTGTTAACCCCACTATTTAAAAATGGAGGTAGAGAGAAAACGGGAACTATAGACCAGTCAGCCTGATGTCGGCATGAGGAGAATGCTAGAGTCCATTATAAAAGATTTAAAACAAGAGCACTTGGAAAACAGTGGCAGGATTGGGCAGTCAATGTGGATTTCCAAAAGTGAAATCATGACTGACAAATTTACTGGAATCCTTCGAGGATGTAATTAGTAGAATTGACAAGTAGAGCCAGTGGATGTGGTTTCTTTGGACTTTCAGAAGGTTTTGACAAAGTCCCACAGAAGAGATTAGACTGTAAAATTAAAGCACATGGTATTAGGAATAGAGTTTTGAGTTGGATAGAAAACTTGTTGGCAGACAGGAAACAAAAAATGGGAATAAATGGGTCTTTTTCGACCAAATGGCAGGCAGTGACTAGTCGGGTAGTGCAGGGATCCATGCTGGGTCCCAGCTATTCACAATTTATATTAATGGTTTAGATGAGGGAACTAATTGTAATATCCCCAAATTTGCAAATGACACAAAGCAAGCTGGGAGGGTGAGCTGTGAGATGGATGCAGAGATGCTTCACTGTGATTTGGACAAATTCAGTGAGTGAACAAGTGTATGGCAGATGCAGTATAATGTGGATAAGTGTGAGGTTATCCATTTTGATATCAAACGCAGGAAGGCATATTATTATCTGAATGGCTATAGATTGAGAGAGGGGAATGTGCAATGAGACCTGGTTGTCCTTGTACCTTAGTCACTGAAAGTAAGCATGCAGGTGCAGCAGGCGGTAAAGAAGGCAAATGTGTTGGCCATCATAGTGAGAGGATTCAAGCACAAGAGCAGAGATGTCTTGCTGCAATTATACAGGGACTTGGTGAGGCCACACCTGAAATATTGTTTGCAGTTTTGGTCTCCTTATCTGAGGAAGGATGTTCTTGCTATAGAGCAAAGGTTTACCAGACTGATTCCTGGGATGGTGGATGACGTATAAGGAGATATTGAGTTAGTTATTTGCGGGAGTTTAGAAGAATGAGGGTGTCTCAAAGAAACCTATACAATTCTAACAAGACTAGAGAGGGTAGGTGCAGAAAGGATGTTCCTGATGGTGGAAGAGTCCAGAACTAGGGGTCACAGTCTAAGATTACAGGTTAAACCATTTAGGATTGAGATTAGAAAAAATGTCTTCACCCAAGAGTGATGAGCCACAGAAAGTAGTTGAGACCAAAACATTGTTGTTTTCAAAAAGGGGTTAGCTTTGGCTCTTGGGATTAAAGGGACCAAAGGATATGGAGGAAAGCGGGAACAGGTTACTGAGTTGGATGATCACCCATGATCATAACGAATGATGGAGCAGGCTCGAAGGGCTAAATGGCCTTCTCCTGCTCCTATTTTCTGTGTTTATTTGCTTCATTTTCTCAAGCTGGTGTTTCACCTTTGTAGCCACCTAAGTTGGCCAACTCCCGATTTAAAATGGCGAACGGCAAAGTATGAAGGGAAATTCAGCCAACACAGGCAGAAACCAGCAGGTGCAGGTTTGCTGTGTATTAAAACTCTGCAAAAGCCCAGACAGCATCGATACCAGCGACCATCAGCATAATAATGTAGCAGCCATCTACATACTAATGCGCAATCCCCGGGTGCAATTGAAACATTTGGGATAAACAAAGCAAAGCCAGACTCCCCGGCGCCAGCAAGAGCCAACACAAAAGAGGTTAACGGACACCTCAAGACCGCCCATCGATCAGGGAACCGCTCCAGTATTGGAGAAATCGAACCAAGCGATTGGAACAAAGTCCAATCACCTAGAACCAGGTACAGGGTCCGCCCCGAAAGGCGGGAAGCCCCTGGGGACTATAAATTTAAGCCCCCAAGTTCAACTCGCTCTCTTCTTCCTGCCCGGGTCACCCAGCAACGCGAACCAACCTTGACCGTGACCGGTGCAGTGACCGCCGAAAGACCGTAAGTCTTGATTCAACGCTCGTTACGAGATAGGCGCTCCTAGCTACCAATCCGTACCAACTTCGAATCCTGCAGACTCAGAACCCGAACGAAAGGCCATTTGTTCCCCTGACCTGGTGGACCAGTCCGAAGTTAAGTATAGGCCTGTTAGTTGTAGAAGTAGCTTAGACGTAGAATTTGTGCATGAGTAGCGATTACTGTGTATAATAAATGTGCATTGATTTGAATCTTACTAATCGGTGTATTGAGTTATTGATCATTACTTGGACCTGGCGACTCGAGAGCAAAGGTAATAAAACAGAGCAATTGAACCAACCGAAAAGTTAGCAACATATTATTTGGCGACTCCGCCGGGACCCGATCTAGAAGTGACATAACCACTCCGGCAGAACCCAGAATTTGAATTAGAGATCCAATTGGGAACAGAAAACCACAAGCGTTCAAGCAGTTCTGATCAATCCTCATAATTCGGAAGTATGTGTATGCATGCGTAACTAACAGGGCGATAAGGTAAAACCGATAGATTTTTTGTTGCGACAAAGCTTTCGGGAGTTTGTATTTCGGAAAGTAGCGTAAACCGTACCCGTATTTACAGCACCACCTTAATACCCCTGTCACAAATTTGAAGAGCAGCATTCGGACAGGAAAGATGGCAATGCAGGCAATGCAACGCCTCATGAACCCCGAGGAATTTGCGGTCGCAGCGACCAGCAGCAGTAGAGTGGGACAATATCCCATTTGGGAAGAGGAGATCAGGAAATATCTCAAAGGGAAGGGATGGCCCCTTTGGAGTGAATTCTGTGACAATGAGGAATCAGGCCCCGGGAGTATAGGACATACTTGGTGGGAGACCCTGAGCGAGATCCACAAGAAGAGCTTAGGAAATGCTTGCAAGCCGATGGCAATCGTGTCCTGCTTGGCACAATTGCGAGGCACAGAGGAGGTTGTTAGGACGCTCCGGAAAGAGGTAGAAGGCATACATCGAATGAGTAAGTGAGGTAGAAAGAGAGAACTTAGAGTTGAGGAGGAAGTTGGTAGCAAAAGACGGAGAGGTGGATGACGCCAAAAGGGCACACCAGTCTTGTCTGGCGCACTTAAGCAGCTTCCAGTCCCAGTATGAAAAGGCCTATCAGGACACGCAACGTGCAGTCCAGGTACGAGAAGAAACCGAGAAGTAGGTAGAAGCATTGCAGAGGCAGTGTAGTGACCTGAAGGCAGCGTTAAGAGCACTCCATGCTGCCACCACAGAGCACAGACAAAGCTCACTAGACCACGCAAAGTGCCGGAAGCAGATTGCAGAGCTGCAATCGCTGCTTTCAGTCCAAAAAGGATTCCAGGAAACCTTTGGAGCAAAATTAGATAAGGAAGACGGCCCTGATTGGGAAGAATTAAATGAAACAACGCAGAGATATGTTCAGGGAACATGTGCGCAGGGAAAGCCCCAGAAGAGAAAAGCGCCCCAACCCCCCACAGAGCAGATAGTTCAGGCTCCAATGAACCCAGTAACCATCCACCGCACAGCCATATCGGACGACGCGGAATTTCTATACACCACCCCCTTAACAGTGACCCAATTACGGGACGCATGCGATAAGATCACACCGTTCCTCCCCACCTCAGACCCCACCATTTCTTTGCCAGAGTAAAGCAGCAGGCAACCATGTACGGCCTGGATGAGCGAGAGCATGTAAAGCTCACAGTTTTAAGTTTAGACCCTTCAGTCGTAGCAGCCCTTCCCGACCCACAGAATGTAGGAGGAGGCACCCTTGCAGAAATGCATACCGCGATCCTGGATGCGATCGGGTATAACCGGGGTGACCCCGTAGATGGCCTCAATAAATCCAGGCAAAAGAAAACCGAGCACCCCACAGCGTTCGCTGGACGACTATGGATCCACTTTGCAGCAGTCTTTGGAGACGTAGACCGCGCCCATTTGTCCCCAGACAACATGGCCAAATGGACCCGCACCCTTATCTCCCATGCCACAGAAACAGGACAAAAAGCCTGCGCAAATTATGTTCCCTCAGAGGAGGCTCATAATGAAAAATGGGTAGTAAAAAGATTGTCCCGCGCCTGGGAGCAATCTGTACAAAACAAACCACCAGTTAAAACTCCCAAAGAAAAGCAGGCCGACGCAGATATACAGGCAGTTACAACACACCAGAACCCCGCATGGGTGAATGAAGGAAAGAACAGCCCCCCACCCAAGTCACAGGAGTGTTACAACTGTGGACAGTTGGGACACTTTGCAAGAGAGTGCAATGCCCCACGAAAGCCACAGAGAGCCCAGCAGACGGGCACTCTGAGTAAGAAGAAGACAGAGCCCATTCATAATGTTAGCGCCCGTTCAGATCAGATGGACCTGACCGGAATGGACTGACGGTGTTCGGGCTCCCCCAGTTGGGTCTGCAACACCCTTTGGGATAGGTCCGGACGACCGGTAGTTGCAGCGAAAATTTGGGGACAGCCCGTTGAATTTCTATGGGACACAGGAGGGTCCCGCACCACAATAAATTCCTCCACCCTGTTTCAAAAAGACACGTGGCCCACTACAGCCACCATCACCCTCAGCGGCTTTACAGGCCACTCACAGCAGGGACACATCACAGCCCCTGTACCCATTCAAATCGGCAACATCATCACCAAGCACCCCGTGGTTTTAGTTGACCTGCCCCACACAGCAGAACACATTCTAGGAATAGACTTCATGAATTCCCACAATCATTTGATCCAGTCAACCAGTGTGTCTGGAAAATGGCAAAGTCTGCAAGAGCCCACGCAACGCTCAACATTGGAGAATACGCCAACAAAATCAGCGCAGTAGGCGAATTTTGGTTCAACCCGACCCCAAGCTTAGCACGGACAAGCAGGTTAGGGCAGTTCTGCAAAAGAACAGGGCAGCATTCGTGACCCACAAACACGACTGTGGCCGGATGACTGGCTCCGTACCAATCACAGGACCTGACCCTAGACCCCAAAAACAATATGGATTTCCCCAAGAGACAGAGGGAGAAATCGCAAAAGTAATTGAAAGCTTATTAGAGCAGGGCGTACTTAGATCAGTAGCCTCCACTAATAATGCCCCGATTTGGCCAGTGAGAAAGCCCGATGGATCATGGCGACTGACCATCGATTACCGGGAACTCAACAAAATCACCCCCACAGTAGCCCCCACAGTAGCCACAAGTCCCGAGACCATGCTCAAGCAGGGACTCAATTCCCGATTCTTTACGATTTTGGATGTCAGTAATGGATTCTGGTCCATTCCATTGGCAAAGGCGTGCCAGTACAAATTTGCCTTCACTTTTCAAAATCAACGGTACACGTGGGCATGCCTGCCACAAGGATTCCACAACTCCCCCTCCATTTTCCACCGACAGCTGGCAAATGGTTTAGCCAAATTCTCTCGCCCCGAATGTCTCGTCCAGTACGTAGACGACCTACTACTGCAGACAGACACCAAGGAAGAGCACATCGAGCTTCTGTCCGAAATCCTGGAACTCTTACACTCAATTAGTTGTAAAGTTAACCCTAAAAAGGCCCAGATTTTGGAAAACAAGGTGATATATTTGGGAACAATTATCACGCACGGTAAACACGAGATCGAGCATAAAAGGATTGACTCGATTGCTAAATTGCCCCTTCCCCAGAACGTTTCAGCCCTCCGGTCGTTTTTAGGACTGGTTGGCTACTGCCGAAACCACATTGACGGTTTCGCCAGCAAGGCAGCGTCCCTCTCAGACCTCCTAAAGAAAGTAGCCCCCTGGGAATGGCTTCCGCAGCATACGGATGCTGTGGACTCTTTAAAACAGGCACTCATAGCAGCCCCCGCACTACAAGTTCCAGACCCGCTTTCCCCTTACGCTATAAAGGTAGCAACCACAGACCGCACCCTTTCGGCCGTGCTCCTCCAGGAACGGCACGAACAGTTAAGGCACGTAGCTTACGCCTCCAGAATTTTAGATGCCGTGGAGCAGGGATTTTCAGCCTGTGAGAGGCACCTGCTCGCAGTATTTTGGGCAGTTCAGTATTTTTCGTACATTACCGGACTGAACCCCATCACAATCCTCACAGAACACACCCCCACCCAACTTTTACTGGATGGACGACTCAAGGACGGTACCGTCAGTCAGATAAGAGCAGCCAGATGGACCCTTCTTTTGCAGGGACGGGACATCACTGTTAAAAGGACAAAGACCCACACTTGTTTAGCCGACAACCTACAGTACCCCGGAGCCCCCCATGAATGTGAAATTATCACTCCACACCACAACACAGGCCCCTTCATTGCGAAAACACCCCCCAGAAAGATAGGTAGTTCAACCCAGAGCCCCAAGCACACAGACACGTGCGAGCCCATAAAGATATATGTGGCTGGATCTTCCACAGTATTGGAAGGGAAGCGCATAACAGGATGCGGTATTTATGTCGAGGACACGCAGTGACGCACCCTAGAGGAAATATCATTAAAACATCCAGGCCACTTAGGCGCGCAGGCAGCAGAGCTTGCGGCCATCGCGTATGTAGTGGAACACCCAGATTCCTTCCCCAGCCCAGCAGACATATACTCGGACAGCCTCTATATCTGCAACAGCCTCACGGAATTCCTGCCCCTGTGGAAAGCAAGAGGATTTGTTTCCGCAGGCGGAAAACCCCTCCCTTCAGCCCCATTGCTCCGTCACATCTTAGAGAGAGCACAGAATAGGACTTTTGGTGTAGTCAAAGTTCGAAGTCACCATCGTTCCTCCCCCCCTGGAAATGTAAAGGCCGACGCACTGGCTAAAGCAGGTTCCAGACACGGATATTTTTGGATACCCCCCAAAAGCGCACCAGTGAATGCAGCTCAGGTCTCGCAGACTAAGATCGAGGATTTAGTGCACGCCCAAAAGCAGGACAGCAATCTCAGGGAGATTTTAAAAGGAAACTATCCAGCACCCTACGAGAGGTTTAAAAATGCTGTGACCACACATGACGGTGTGGTGTTAAAAGACACCCTTTATGTGGTTCCTGAACAGGACAGGAATCAACTGATTTGTTTGTTCCATGACGGTCATGGACATCAGGGAATCGATCCCACTACAGCCCACCTCAGGCAGCTTTGTTGGTGGCCGAATTTAAAGGACGATGTTGTGGTAGTATGTATTGGGGGTCATGTGGGACTGGAAGCCCTAATGTCATTGGCTGACAGATCCCGGGTCCTGGTTGGCCGTTGACCTCATACTCCGCCCTGAAGGCGAAGTATAAGAAGCCGGTGCCTTCCCCCGCAGGCCAGTTTACTATCGGGCTGCTGGGGAACAGACACGCTTAATAAAGCCTCATCGACTTCACTCTTTTCGTCTCATGGAGTCTTTGTGCGCTACAATTTATTAAGCGTGCCTAAAAAGGACTATGGAGCTCAGGATCATTCCAGAATGCCTGAGGATCAGCCCCCACGCAGTGAATGCGGCAGCAGCCTTCAAACACTGGCAGACTTGCTTCGAGGCCGACCTCAGACCGACCACTGGCCGGGTCTCAGACGAACAAAAACTGCAGGTCCTGCACTCGAGGGTGAGCACGGAGATTTTCACCCTCATTGAAGACACTGACGATTTCCAGACGGCGTTCGCAGCACTGAAAAGTCTCTATGTCCGCCCAGTTAACCAAATCTACGCTCGCTACCAGCTCGCGACGAGACGGCAAGCTCCCGAAGAATCGATGGACGAGTTCTACGCCGCGCTACCCGCGCCTACGGCCCCGACCGCGCGGCAGGCCATTGGGCCCCGTACGTACCCGTCGCGGCAAAAAACCCCCCCCGGACACCCCACAGGCTTGCGCGGCCCAAACGTCGAGTCGCACCGGGGGCGCCCGCTGTTATTTCTGCGGCCAGGCGAACCACCCCCGACAACGCTGTCCGGCCCGCGCAGCCATCTGCAATAGCTGCGGGAAAAAGGGCCACTATGCGGTGGTGTGCCGATCCCGCGAGGTCGCCGCCGTCCCGGGGCCAGAGGGAGCCCTACAGGCAGTCTATGCCTCCCAACCCCCCCAGCACGCCATGTGCGACCGGCAGGCGCAGCTGCTCTGGGTCCCGACCACCGCTGCCCCGGGAGAACTGGGAGCCCTGCACGCCGCCCACGCTCCCCAACCCCCCTCCCCGCAGTCCATGTACGACCCGCCGCCGGCGCTCCCGATTTGGATGCCGGCCAACACTCTCCACGGAGAGGAATGGGTCTTTCGCGTCCCGAACGCCACCCTCACCCCCCTCCCGCGCCCCACGCCTGACCCGCCGGCTCCGCCGACTTGGGCCCCGACCACCGCTGTCCCCGGTGAGGGAGCTCCGCGCGGTCCTAGCTCTCGCCGCCCCACGCCTGTCCGGCCGGCGCCGCCGACCTGGGCCCTCACCCCCGTCCCGCGCCCCACGCCTGACCCGCCGACCTGGGCCCTCACCCCCGTCCCGCGCCCTACGCCTGTCCCGCCGGCGCCGCCGACCTGGGCCCTCACCCCGCGCCCCACGCCTGTCCCGCCGGCGCCGCCGACCTGGGCCCTCACCCCCGTCCCGCACCCCACGCCTGACCCGCCGGCGCAACTTACCTGGGCCCCGACCGCCGCTGCCCCCGGCCATTTTGTCCACCCCCGACGCCATCTTGTGACCCCCCAGCCACGTGCGATGTATGGGGGCAGCCATTTTGTCCATCCCCGACGCCATCTTGGACGGCAACAACGGACCCCACCCCACTACGACAACCACGGCTCGCTTCGGTTACGCTCGATCAGGCTCGGCCCCGGACTGTCCAGACGACGACGACAACGGTCCTAATTAACGGCCACGAGACGCCATGCCTAGTCGACTCCGGGAGCACGGAAAGTTTTATACACCCCGACACGGTAAGACGCTGTTCCTTAACTACCTACCCCAGCGCACAAAAGATTTGCCTAGCTGCAGGATCCCACTCCGTACAGATCCAGGGATTCTGCATAGTCACCCTAACGGTACAGGGGAGGGAATTCAAAAACTACAAACTTAACGTCCTTCCCCAACTCTGTGCCCCCACCTTGCTGGGCTTAGACTTCCAATGTAACCTACAGAGCCTTACGTTTAAATTCGGCGGCCCCATACCCCCACTCACTATCTGCGGCCTCGCTACCCTCAAGGTGCAACCCCCGTCCTTGTTTGCGAACCTCACCCCGGATTGCAAACCCGTCGCCACTAGGAGCAGACGGTACAGCGCCCAGGACCGGACCTTCATTCGGTCCGAAGTCCAGCGGCTACTAAAGGAGGGCATAATCCAGGCCAGCAATAGTCCCTGGAGAGCGCAGGTGGTAGTAGTGAAGATAGGGGAGAAACAAAGGATGGTCATTGACTATAGCCAGACCATCAACAGGTACACACAACTAGACGCATACCCTCTCCCCCGCATATCCGACATGGTCAATCGGATTGCCCAATATAAAGTCTTCTCCACCGTGGACCTCAAGTCCGCCTACCATCAGCTCCCCATCCGCCCAAGTGACCGCAAGTACACAGCCTTCGAGGCAGACGGGCGATTATACCATTTCCTACGGGTCCCTTTTGGCGTCACAAACGGGGTCTCGGTCTTCCAACGGGAGATGGACCGAATGGTTGATCAACATGGATTACGGGCCACGTTCCCGTACCTCGACAATGTAACCATCTGCGGCCACGATCAGCAGGACCACGACGCCAACCTCCAAAAATTCCTCCAGACCGCCAAAGCCTTGAACCTCACGTACAACGAGGACAAGTGCGTTTTTAGCACCGATCGGCTAGCCATTCTGGGCTACATAGTGCGCAATGGGATAATAGGCCCCGACCCCGAACGTATGCGCGCACTCATGGAATTTCCCCTCCCGCACTGCCCAAAAGCCCTGAAACGCTGCCTGGGGTTCTTTTCGTACTACGCCCAGTGGGTCCCCCAGTACGCAGACAAGGCCCGCCCCCTAATACAGACCACGACCTTCCCTCTGTCGACAGAGGCTTGCCAGGCCTTCAGCCGCATCAAAGCGGACATCGCAAAGGCCACGATGCGCGCCATCGACGAGTCCCTCCCCTTCCAGGTCGAGAGCGGCGCCTCCGACGTAGCTCTAGCGGCTACCCTTAACCAAGCGGGCAGACCCGTGGCCTTTTTCTCCCGAACCCTCCACGCCTCAGAAATCCGCTACTCCTCAGTGGAAAAGGAAGCCCAAGCCATAGTGGAAGCTGTGCGACATTGGAGGCATTACCTGGCCGGCAGGAGATTCACTCTCCTCACTGACCAACGGTCGGTAGCCTTCATGTTCGATAATGCACAGCGGGGCAAGATTAAAAATGACAAGATCTTAAGGTGGAGGATCGAGCTCTCCACCTTTAACTATGAGATCTTGTACCGGCCCGGAAAGCTGAACGAGCCGTCCGATGCCCTATCCCGCGGCACATGTGCCAACGCACAAATTAATCGCCTCCAAACCCTCCACGAGGACCTCTGCCACCCGGGGGTCACTCGGTTTTACCACTTCATCAAGTCCCGCAATCTCCCATACTCTTTCGAAGAGGTCCGTCCAGTCACAAGGGACTGCCACATCTGCGCGGAATGCAAGCCGCATTTTTTCAGGCCAGATGGAGCGCACCTGATTAAGGCTTCCCTCCCCTTTGAACGCCTCAGTCTCGATTTCAAAGGGCCCCTCCCCTCCACCGACCGCAACGCATATTTCCTTAATGTAGTGGACGAATACTCCCGCTTCCCTTTTGCCATTCCCTGCTCCGACATGACCGCGGCCACAGTCATTAAAGCCCTGAACACCATATTCACACTGTTCGGTTGCCCCGCATACGTCCACAGCGACAGGGGGTCCTCTTTCATGAGTGACGAGCTGCGCCAGTTCCTGCTCAGCAAGGGCATAGCCTCAAGCAGGACGACCAGCTACAACCCCCGGGGGAACGGGCAAGTAGAAAGGGAGAACGGCACGGTCTGGAAGGCCGTCCTACTGGCCCTACGGTCCAGGGATCTCCCAGTTTCACGGTGGCAGGAGGTCCTCCCGGACGCTCTCCATTCCATCCGGTCGTTATTATGTACAAACACTAATCAAACGCCACACGAGCGTCTCCTTGTCTTCCCTAGGAGGTCCTCCTCTGGAACGTCGCTGCCAACCTGGCTGGCGGCCCCAGGACCCATCCTGCTCTGAAAGCATGCGCGGGCACATAAGGCGGACCCGTTGGTCGAAAGGGTTCACCTCCTCCACGCAAACCCCCAGTACGCCTACGTGGAGTACCCCGACGGCCGACAGGACACGGTCTCCCTGCGGGATCTGGCGCCCGCCGGCACCACGCACACCCCCCCGACACCATCAACCCAACCGCCCCCCTTCCTGCCACCGCCGCACCCCGCGACCGCCCCCTTCCCAGGAGGATCAGTCCCCCTCCCCTTTGCACCGACAGCTGAAACCGTGCGGCTCCCGGAGGCGACAACGCTGGTACAAGCACCACCACCACCGTGGGGGCCGAGGCGATCGACACGGACGACCAGACCGCCCGACCGACTCGTGGCGTCGATGTAAAACAAAGATGGACTGTTCAATGAACATTTTGTTTTTCCTATACCCTCTGTAAATAGTTGTAACAGGACGATACTGTCCAATACTGTATTACCATGTAACTGTTCTATCCTCCCAGGACCAGCCCTGTAAACCCTTACCACCATACGAAGCATCACCCCGCCGGGTTCATTTTTGACAAGGGGTGAATGTGGTAGTATGTATTGGGGGTCATGTGGGACTGGAAGCCCTAATATCATTGGCTGACAGATCCCGGGTCCTGGTTGGCCGTTGACCTCATACTCCGCCCTGAAGGCGAAGTATAAGAAGCCGGTGCCTTCCCCCGCAGGCCAGTTTACTATCGGGCTGCTGGGGAACAGACACGCTTAATAAAGCCTCATCGACTTCACTCTTTTCGTCTCATGGAGTCTTTGTGCGCTACAGATGTAAATCACTACATCGAGAATTGTCTTATCTGTGCCCAGAATAATCCAGACAGATATGCCAAAAAGGCTGCGCTTAGTCACACCCGCCCCGTTAATGGCCCCTGGACTAACCTCCAGATTGATTTTATAGGACCATTGCCCCCTTGCAGGAATGATTATAAATATGTACTCGTGGTGATAGACACGTTTACGAAATGGGTGGAAGCATTCCCATCCAGAACTAACACGGCAAAGACCACAGCCAAGATTTTAACCCACCACATCTTTACAAGATGGGGACTCCCCCGCAGCATTGAATCCGACCAAGGTTCCCATTTTACGGGACGCGTCATGAAGAACGTCCTCACGATATTTGGCATTACCCAAAAATTCCACATTGCATACCACCCACAGTCGAGTGGTATCGTGGAGCGCATGAATCGGACCCTAAAATCCACCCTCAGAAAAATGGTCCAGCAAAACAACACCACTTGGGACTCAGTCCTCCCTTTTGCGCTGATGTTTTTGCGCAATACAGTTTCAACTTCCACAGGTTACACCCCACACACTCTCATGATCGGACGCCCCATGAAAGGCACAGAATTTTTACTAGGTTTAGACTTGACCAGCCCCGAAGTGACGGCCCTCACACACGAGAACGCAGTCAAACAATTAGTGGATAATGTTAAAACGGCTCAGCTAGCAGCCGCAGTGAAATTGGGCACAAGAAAGAAACAGAGCAAGGCCTGTTTCGACAAGACAGTGCATGCGACTGAGTTCAGTGTAGGACAGCAAGTCATGCTCTCCGTATCCAAGCCCAGCACATTCCTGTCACCAAAGTACTCGGGTCCGTACTCCATTGCGGACAAAGTAAGCCCTTCCGTCTACAAAATAAAGTACCCCAATGGAAAGACTGCGTGGTTCCATATCAACCAGCTGAAGGCATATGGAACACAGTCTAACCACGCACACCACGTCATGCTCGACGCAACACACCACACCCCGCCCACAGCCAACGTAACCCTACCATCCCCCAACACGTCCGGCCCAGCCACGGACTCAACCTCGACTCCACCCCCGAAATATACACTCCGCCCCGGAACGCCCACAGACTGCAGCAGCAGAGACAGTGACTGTGACTCGGAAGATAGCCACAATACGCCTCCCTATTATCCCCATGCAACAGGACCCACACCCAGCGAATCTGACCACGATTCGAGTGATCCCTTCACGATCACTTTCCTACACAAACCCCACCACCGACCATCGACCTACCATGACGACCCCGATTCCGTCCCCACACAACTAGACACCCCCTATTGGCACAGCGATAATTCGTGCAGACCCGCCCGGAATGACGAGAGCGATCCAAAATCATACCAAGCAGCCCTATCAGCCCTGATACATTCGAAGGTTTGGCATCCGGGAGAAGATGACGACCTTGAGTCTGACTCCCAAAACGAGAACCCCTTTGCGACCCTGTTCGCAACCAATAACTGAGGTGTCCAGATGATGTTTTAAAAGGAACCGCTTGGGAGAAAACGGTGTCCTTTCTGATGGAACCTGCAGCATGTTTTATGTTGTTTGTAGTGTTTTGTTACATGTTGTATGTTAGACCGGAATTTTTTTTTTCACGACCCCACGCCTTTTCGGCTGAAACCTCTGAGGACTTGCCCACAGAGACTTGCTACTGTCCCAGACGCCTGTTCAGAGGAACTCGTCTGTTGACAGATGCCCGTTCGTAACTGCCCTTCTGGTTCGAAGGTAGAACCAATACGGCAACCCCCCACGATGACTACATTTCTTGCCCGTTTTTGTTGGTTGCTCAGGCAGTGGAGAAACGGCATTGGGACCCGCCCTGCCAGGGAACCCCCCTCTGGTCAGCTATGCTCGGGTAGGGCACACACGGCATTGGTCGCCGTCCTACCCGGGGACTCCATCCAACTCTTACCCGTCGCGGCCCATACGCACCTCATTTTGGAAAGTTTTAGTTCAAAAGATTTTGATTTGTTTCAGGTAACCCTTAGGTTGCCAACCATATGCTTTTTACATCCTCAAACATTTTAATGGTAAATCGCACAGTCTGCGAGACGGCTCGCACTGGTTCATTATTTGTAAGTGTGTCTTGTCCTGAAATTCGTTTTTTGAAAAAAAAAATGAGGGCGTCACACATAGTGACCAATTATAAAGGGAGTAATTGGCACTAAAGGACAGACAGGCTATCATACGAGATGTTAAACCAAGATAGTAACAGACACTATGCTTGTTTCCACAGAACTCCAGAAGCTCCAGGACAGGAGAAGAGAAGAGAAGAGAAGTGAAAGAAGAAGAACCATGAGGACATCCTCCGTGTGGTTCATCGTTATAATGGACATTTGGTTGCGCGCGAATGTGAATCCCATGACCTCAAGCCCCCCAGCCGTTAATGATTCACTTCCCCACAGTACCCAGAGCCCAGTCACCAGCGACACCACACCATCTTGGTGTGACAGGTTTATAACCTGGTACTCCCTGTCCTACTTGATAGAATCCCTATTGGTATCGGTGATACTCTGCTGCATCGTGCAGACTATGCGTCTGAGAAAATGGAGAAGGAGAGCCTACCGCGCTCGCACCCCGGTATATAGGATCAGATCCCCTATTTTCGGATACGACCAGACCCCCGACCCCCCGATCTATAATAAAGAGCATTTGTTTGCGTTTTTGTTATAAATAAAGAAATGTTCATGAGCTTGACTGCCAAGCCAGGAAAAATGTGTATAAACTGCTATGAGTTTGTTTGTATGGTTGAGGAAGTTAGAGTGATGAAATGTTTAAGTGAGTGTAGTGTATTAAGGATAGTTAGACATTCCCATTTTCTTGTTCTGTAATGCATGTCCCTGTTTGACATAGCGACCCTTAGAATTGTCAGTTAAAACGTTTTTGCATAGTTATGGTCAGTGTAGAGGCCATGAAAGAAGTGCTCACCGGGTCAGGGAATGAAGACAACGCAGTTATGTGATCCTTCATGCTTCTCGCTAGGATCACAAGGAGGGTGTGTAGCCACCTAAGTTGGCCAACTCCCGATTTAAAATGGCGAACGGCAAAGGCTGAAGGGAAATTCAGCCAACACAGGCAGAAACCAGCAGGTGCAGGTTTGCTGTGTATTAAAACTCTGCAAAAGCCCAGACAGCATCGATACCAGCGACCATCAGCATAATAATGTAGCAGCCATCTACATACTAATGCGAAATCCCCGGGTGCAATTGAAACATTTGGGATAAACAAAGCAAAGCCAGACTCCCCGGCGCCAGCAAGAGCCAACACAAAAGAGGTTAACGGACACCTCAAGACCGCCCATCGATCAGGGAACCGCTCCAGTATTGGAGAAATCGAACCAAGCGATTGGAACAAAGTCCAATCACCTAGAACCAGGTACAGGGTCCGCCCCGAAAGGCGGGAAAGCCCCTGGGGACTATAAGATTAAGCCCCCAAGTTCAACTCGCTCTCTTCTTCCTGCCCGGGTCACCCAGCAACGCGAACCAACCTTGACCGTGACCGGTGCAGTGACCGCCGAAAGACCGTAAGTCTTAATTCAACGCTCACTACGAGATAGGCGCTCCTAGCTACCAATCCGTACCAACTTCGAATCCCGCAGAGTCAAAACCCGAACGAAAGGCCATTTGTTCCCCTGACCTGGTGGGCCAGTCCGAAGTTAAGTATAGACCTGTTAGTTGTAGAAGTAGCTTAGACGTAGAATTTGTGCATGAGTAGCGATTACTGTGTATAATAAATGTGCTTTGATTTGAATCTTACTAATCGGTGTATTGAGTTATTGATCATTACTTGGACTTGAACCTTGTGGCGGTATCATAAAGATACCTGGCGACTCGAGAGCAAAGGTAATAAAACAGAGCAATTGAACTAACTGAAAAGTTAGCAACACCTTTCCCCAGTGTGCAACACAGAAGACTAGAGACAATGTCAGTTTGTTGCCTTCTTTTTCAAGGGTTTTTGAAGGTTTCTCTCAAAACCTGATTTTTATTGATGTTAGCATGACATTTGGGGTCAAATGTCCAAGAGGCTCCAAGAGAGAAAGGCACAGAACAGATTGTGTCTGTAGGACCACATGCTCACCGCAGTATAAAGATTTGGTACATACAGGATTAATGTGGGACTGAGTATAGTACTGTTCACACAGTGATGTAAGAGTGCACCTAACCCACACTCAGAGTGAGTCTAATGTTGGACAAAGCCAGCATAGCAGCAAACATGGAGACAGCTCCTAGTTTGTTTCAGGACTTTTGCCTATGTCTGAAGGACATTGAAGACCACAAACAGGGATACGTGTCAGTTGGAACCAAGTGACAATCTCGACAATCATCATTCCTAGTCATCTCAGAGTTCAGTTATGGATTGGATATAGTCAGCCTACATGTCAGGGGTAGTTTTCATTCTATCACCCACCACCTGATAGCTCCTGGTCTCTCGCTCTCTGATAAGAGGGATGCACCTGTATTACTTATCTCCATAGCACCTTCTTCTACACCTGTTAACTGCCCAATTTCTCATGGGCTCCTGCCAGCTCTTTGCTTTTCTTTTGCATTTTGAGGTTTCTTCTGTAAGAGACAAGAAACCAGGGGCGACATTCTCCGACCCCCCCCCGCCGGGTCGGAGAATCGCCGGGGGTTGGCGTGAATCCCGCCCCCGCTGGTTGCTGAAGTCTCCGTCACCGGATATTCGGCGGGGGCGGGAATCGCGCCGTGCCGGTTGGCGGGCCCCCTCCCGCTCGATTCTCCGGCCCGGATGGGCCGAAGTCGCGCCGATAAATTGCCTGTCCCGCCAGCGTAAATTAAATCACCTACCTTACCGGCGGGACAAGGCAGCGTGGGCAGGCTCCGGGGTCCTGGGGGGGGCGCGGGGCGATCTGACCCCGGGGGGTGCCCCCACGGTGGCCTGGCCCGCGATCAGGGCCCACCGATCCGTGGGCGGGCCTGTGCCGTGGGGGCACTCTTTCCCTTCCGCCTCTGCCACGGTCTCCACCATGGCGGAGGTGGAAGAGACTCCCTCCACTGCGCATGCGTGGGAAACTGTCAGCGGCCGCGGACGCTCCCGCGCATGCGCCGCCTGGAGATGTCATTTCCGCGCCAGCTGGCGGGGCAACAAAGGCCGTTTCCGCCAGCTGGCGGGGCGGAAATCCCTCCGGCGTCGGCCTAGCCCCTCAATGTTGGGGCTCGGCCCCCAAAGATGCGGAGCATTCCGCACCTTTGGGGAGGCGCGATGCACGTCTGATTGGCGCCGTTTTGGGCGCCAGTCGGCGGACATCGCGCCGTTTCCGGAGAATTTCGCCCCAGATCTGCGAGTGAAGAAAGATCATGTAGGAGCTGGTTTAGCACAGTGGGCTAAATCGCTGGCTTGTAATACAGAACAATACCAACAGCGCGGGTTCAATTCCCGTACCAGCCTCCCCGAACAGGTGCTAGAATGTGGCGACTAGGGGCTTTTCACAGTAACTTCATTGAAGCCTACTCGTGACAATAAGCGATTATTATTATGAACGCAGTGCATTCATTGAGGGTGAAAATCAGACAAATGCATCACATTGCACAAGGATTGGGGTGCATAGCAGCAGTGGATAGATACATGGGAAGCGAGGTAATGCATTGCAAGTTCAATTGTGAGGAGTGATCTCATGGAGTAAACTTGCATGACAGAGTGACGATATTATGGTTTGCACCACAGCATGCAGATGAATAAGCAAATACATTCACTTTTTCTGATCTGGTTAGGTCATCAAGCCCTGTATCTGAGACTGGGGAGCAATGCTTCTGTTGCTCTTCAATCAACTTTAATCATGTCTTCTTGATTATAGCAGCAGGCTTCTTCCTCCTATTGACGGAAAATGTATGCTCCTATTGATCTTGCTGAATTCAGCAATAATTCAAGCAAGTATCATTAAAACAGGGGTCTTATGCTTTATTCTTTCATGGGATGTATGCATTTCTGAAAAAGCCAACATTTGTTGTCCATCCATAATTGTCCTTGAAATGAACATTTCAGAGGGTAGTTAAGAGTCAGGTGGCACAGAGCTTCCTGCCAGTCATTGACATCTGTCGCCTTTCAAATGGACCAGTTGCTCACGGTTTGCCAACAGTGGTCAAGGTCACTACAGCTCTGACTTTATTCACCTCCAGCTCCTTCCGGGAGGTCACTTTGACATTTGGAGTCAATAACCAGGGGATAGTTTTCAAGTAATTGTCAGAAGGATTAGAGAGGAGTTGAGAAATATTTACTGGTGGGCCCAGAGGATGGTGGGAGTATTGACTCAAAGTACTGTCACCTGTAGAGCATGGACCAAGAGCTGGAAAGTGGGATTAGGCTGGATTGCTCTTTTTCAGCTGGCATAGAAACAATAGGCTGAATGACCTTCTGGGTCATAAGTTTTCGATGTTTCTGTATCCAAGGAGTGCCATGATACATTCATCCTGCATAATCATGTCTCCCACAGACCTCCAAGCAGAGTCAGGAGATGACTGCTTGGAAACTACAATTACCTTCTAAGAATAAGTCTGGTGATACCAGTCGGGACACTCAAGTTGATGTCCAGGAAAGGTATATTAGCACAAAAGATAGAATTTAGCAAACTGTTGGGATGCTGGAGATGCGATCCAGGTGTCCAGACAGATCTCGGATGATGCTGTGGTTGATCATTTAGTTGCCAGGGATGCCCAGGAAGGACTCATTAAGGCACTCTCAGCTAATCTGAGGCAATGGAATCATCTGGCATATGAATTCTGAACTCATCATTCGCCAACAGCTTCAGCACAAAGCAATTCCGCAAGCAGCAAATCATTCCCTTCACTGATATCCATTGCACATCTTTTATTCTTGTCATACCATTCTTCACAAGACAGAAGACCATTCGGCAGGTTCCAAACAAAAAATGGGGAGGTCAAGACAGTTGCGCTTTGAAATGAAGGTTAAGGTGCACAAACATTAAACAGAAATACATTAAAATAGTTGCTGTTAAATGGAATAATAGCAGGAATATATAAGATTTGCACTCCTTCTGCATGTACTTCACTTACTAGTCGCCACCCAGTTAGTCCTGTTGTTAAGTTCAGAGATTAAAACAAAGTAAGGAGCGCTCAATTGCTGAAGGTCTTGGTTTGATTTCTTCAGGTAAAGTTTGAGAAGAAAATCATTGACTGGATAGGTAACCCGGTAAACCTACAGGAATAGACAATGTGATATTAGTTGGAATGCCACACTAACATTATCATAATACGTTGTTGTGTGTGCTCCATTGACAAACAATGGTAGTGCAATTGTGCAAGAAAAATAGTGTATTACCAAACAAAATAATGCTTGTATACTTAAGTTTCTATGGGAATGAGGTTCAGCTTTTTAACTCTTTTTGTTTTACCCCCAGTAGTTGGTGAGTGTTCTTCTTTTGTCTCCAAGTTAGGAAGCTATAACTTGCTTTACTTTACTTTGCTAAATTAATAACTCATTAACTAACAAAATAAATAAATAAGGTCAGAGAGAGATGATGGCGTGCCCTAATTGCAACCCTGGACAACCAGAGTGCAGTAAATCTTCCTTAGTTCGAGCAACTTCAGATCGGAGTTGCTGAGCTAGAGCTCAAGCTGCAGACATTGTGCAACATTACTTTGCAGGTGAAAGTTACTGGGGCACTTTGTTATAGAAGGCAGTTACATGGCTGAAGTTAAGAGAAACTTTAGAGTTGGTCAATGTTCAGGGACAGGAAGGTGTGACTGTGAGCCAGGCAGATACGGGGATCCAGCATGTAGTGAGGGAGGAGCCTCGGCCTTTGAAATTTGAAGTATTTGCCTGGTAAATATGAAGTGAAATAAATATTTAATATTTCTGCCATCTTTCTTTTGTTACCTGTGGTATTATCCTGCCAAAGTCTTAATGGCTCAGTTCATATCCCAGGTTTTTTTTTAGTTGATGTTCTGTAAAATATTTGACCATTTTATTTTATTCTCCTTGATAACTTAACTTCATTGTTCCGCTTTGCCTTTCTAAGTTTTTTAAACTTCTCTCCTGTTCTCTTATATTATGCACTTCTCTGCTATCTATGTACTTAACGTTTGTCTCGTTCTTCACCTTCAATTATTCATTTATGTTTTTACTTGTCCATGGAGTCTTGCTAACAGTTAGTTTGTTATTTCCCTTCAGTGGAATATATTTTATAGGCTTCCAAATTGTAGTTGTACCATCGGACATAGCATTCAGCAAAAAAATTGGAATTTGAAACAAAGGCATTGTGATAATTTGGGGGACTTTAAATCTTCATATAGCAAAGCAAAGATAAGGGTTCAAGGAATTAAAGCAGTAACAGTTGAACTTCTTTGTATTGTGGAGCCATAGACTTTAAAATATAAACAGGAAGTTTGTGAAATGTTTTGAGGGGAACATGTAGTTTAATCCTCAATATGTAAATTATGCAATGTATAAACTACAATTGTTCACATGACGAGATTGTCTTCAAATATTTGTGAATAGATACACCATGCAATCTTATCTATGACAGGTACCTGTGACGTGGGCAGAAAATGGGGTGGAATTTTTTCATGTCCCGCCAGCGGGTTCAATGGCGTTCTCGGGGAGATGGAATGGGGTGGGGGAGGGGGGGTTAGAATTCGGCAGGAGTCCAAAAGTTGGCTTTATGCCAGCATGAATTTCCAACGTGATCTTCTGCTGGGATCCACCACAGTGAATCTGGAAACCAACTGGTGTCCAGTGTTAAGTTGATTTGTTTTCCATGAATGTGAACTCACTTCCTCCCCGCATGTGGGCGAACTTACACCAGATGGACTGCAGCAGTTCAAGAAGGCAGTTCCGCATCACCTTCTCAGGGGCAATTTTGTATGGGTAACAAATGCTTGCCAGAAATAGTCAGAGTCAATGAAAGAATAAAAATAATTAAATGTAGCAGCCAATTTGCACTTCTCAAAATAGTGTCATGGGGTATTTTACATCCACTGTGAGGGCCTCAATGTAATCTTATATCCAAAATACAGTGCCTTCCACTGAGCATCATTCCCTCAGTAGGTTAGGCAGGTAGGTTCGATGTGGACTGCACTTGATGCACGGAAGCTAGAAACAGACGTCTAACACTGGGGAAGATCCAACTGTTTTATTCAACGATAGAACTGATATACATATTCAGCTGTGGGTCGACACTATACTGAACTGACTGGAGACCTTGTAGTAGCCTGACTAGACTTACTAGCTACCGCATGGTGTTTGCACTTGCTAGCTCGTGGAATCTGACTGTCACAGTGGCTGGGTCCCGAGAGTCCCTAGTGCCCTCTGGCTTCATAGTGGTAGTGTCCTGTCTGGTGATTGGCTGCACTGTGTTGTGTGCTTACTGGTCATCCTGTGTGTCAATCACTGCCCGTCTGCATCTCATTATATACATGAGTGGCTATTATGACATCTTCCCCCCCTTTTTTTAGATAAATAAATACTAAGGTGTACGTGTGTATATATATATATATATATATATGTATGCCTGACTATATACAAAAGGTGTCTAAATAAACATATATACATAGGAAGGTGTCAATGGTGCAGATACATGGCAAACGAAACAATATTTACAGAGGTTAAATCGACGAAGTCACAAAATGTACAAAAGTTCAGTCTACAGATTCAGTCTTTGTGGTGGGTGACGAATTCTTGTTGATCGCCGCAGAGGTGGATCAGGAGCCGCCTGCACGTGGATAGGCGGGATCGCTGCCATCGCGGTGGTCGCATGGGCCGGCAGGATTGCTGGTAGATCGGTGGCCTCGTGGTAGGGTACGTCCAGAGGAAGCATCGTGGGCGGCGGGGCACTTCGGTCAGGTATCGGGCGTGGAACTCTTCGCAGTGCCCGTCTGTTGCGCCGTAGCAGGGAGCCATCAGCCATGCGGACAAGGAACGATCTTGGGGCCACTTGTTTGATCACAACAGCTGTGGCTGACCAGCCACCCTCAGGCAACTGGACACGAACATGATCAGTTGGGGCCAGCTCAGGTAGATCCGTGGCATGAGCATCGTATGTGGCCTTCTGTTGGGCCCGTGACTGCTGCATTTTCTGTAAGACCGTGAGGTGGTCAAGGTCTGGAACATGGATGGCTGGAACTGTGGTCCTCAGAGTGCGATTCATGAACATCTGCGCTGGAGACAACCCAGTGGGCAGTGGGGTTGCCCGGTATGCCAGCACTGCCAGGTTGAAATCGGAGCCTGAGTCTGCAG
The DNA here is from genome assembly GCF_047496885.1 of Scyliorhinus torazame. Taxonomy (NCBI): domain Eukaryota; kingdom Metazoa; phylum Chordata; class Chondrichthyes; order Carcharhiniformes; family Scyliorhinidae; genus Scyliorhinus; species Scyliorhinus torazame. Next base: position 373,567,804 of record NC_092708.1, read on the forward strand.
CTTTGCACAGCAACCGCTTTACAATATGGACCCCTTTCTCGGCCTTCCCGTTTGACTGCGGGTAGTGGGGACTGGAGGTTACGTGACGGAAGTTGTAGGACTGTGCAAAATCAGACCACTCCTGGCTGTAAAAGCAAGGGCAGCACGGTAGCATTGTGGATAGCACAATTGCTTCACAGCTCCAGGGTCCCAGGTTCGATTCCGGCTTGGGTCACTGTCTGTGCGGAGTCTGCACATCCTCCCCATGTGTGCGTGGGTTTCCTCCGGGTGCTCCGGTTTACTCCCACAGCCCAAAGATATGCAGGTTAGGTGGATTGGCCATGATAAATTGCCTTTAGTGTCCAATATTGCCCTTAGTGTTGGGTGGGGTTACTGGGTTATGGGGATAGGGTGGAGGTGTTGACCTTGGGTAGGGTGCTCTTTCCAAGAGCCGGTGCAGACTCGATGGGCCGAATGGCCTCCTTCTGTAAATTCTATGATAATCTATCTATGACCGTTGTCGCTCATTACCGTGAGTGGAATCCCATGCCTGGATTTGCAAGCTTTGATTACCGCCTTCGCTGTGGGGTCGGACAGTTTCACCACTTCTGGGTAACTGGAGAAGTAGTCGACCAGGAGTATGTAGTCACGCCCCTTGGTGTGGAAAAGGTCTACACCTACTTTGGACCACGGAGAGGTCACGATCTCGTGCTGTTACAACGTTTCCTTGGGTTGAGTTGGTTGAAACTTCTGACAGGTAGGGCAGTTGAGGACTGTGTCGGCAATGTCCTGGCTGATACCCGGCCAATAGACTGCCTCCTGAGCTCTGCGTCTGCATTTCCCGACCCCAAGGTGACCCTAATGGAGTTGGCCCAGCACCATAGCCTGCATGCTCTGAGGAATTACGATCCTGTCGAGTTTCAGAAGGATTCCCTCCACCACCGTCAGGTCGTCTTTTACGATATAGAACTGGGGACATTGTCCCTTCTGCCAGCCATTGGTAAGGTGCTGCATCACACGCTGCAGCAGAGGATCCTTGGCCGTCTCCTCACGAATTTGGACCTCCCGTTCGTCAGAGACTGGAAGGTTGGTGGCACACAACTGCACTTGCGCTTCTATGTGGCAGATGAAGTCACTTTGTTCACACGGTGTGGTAATGGACCTGGATAGGGCATCTGCAACGATCAGCTCTTTGCCTGGCGTGTAGACAAGTTCGAAGTCGTAGCGGCGTAGCTGAAGAAGAATTCGCTGTAACCGAGGTGTCATGTCATTTAAATCCTTCTGGATTATATGGACTAGAGGCCTGTGGTCCGTTTCTGCCTTGAATTTTGGCAGGCCGTAAACGTAATCATGAAACTTGACTATCCCTGTCAGGAGGCCCAGACACTACTTCTCAATCTGAGTGTACCGTTGCTCAGTGGGCGTCATGGCCCTGGAGGCATACGCCACTGGAGCCCAGGATGAGGAGTCATCTCGCTGAAGGAGCATCGCCCCAATGCCGACCTGGCTTGCATCAGTCGATAGCTTGGTTTCCTTGGTTGGGTCGAAGAATGCTAGAACCGGGGCTGTGGTGAGCTTTGCTTTCAGCTCACGCCATTCCTCTTCATGCGTGGGCAGCCACTGGAATTCCGTCGACTTCTTGACGAGATGGTGGAGGGCCGTGGTGTGGGATGCCATATTGGGAATGAATTTCCCGAGGAAGTTGACCATCCCGAGGAAGCGGAGGACCACCTTCTTGTCCTCCGGGGTCTTCATGGCGCTGATCGCCAAGACCTTATCGGCGTCTGGCTGCACACCCTGCCGCGAGATGTGGTCGCCTCGAAACTTAATATCCGATTGACCAAATGAGCACTTGGCCCTGCTGAGCTGGAGACAACGTTCATGAATTCTCTGGAATACTTTCTTGAGGCGAGCGATGTGTTCATGGGGAGTTGTGGACCAGATAATTACGTCGTCAACGTATACTCGCACCCCCTCGATGCCGTCCATCATCTGCTCCATGATGCGGTGAAATACTTCGGAGGCAGATATGGGGCGTCATTCTCCGACCCCCCGCCGGGTCGGAGAATGGCCGCTGGCCGCCGTGAATCCCACCCCCGCCCCCGCCGAAGTCTCCGAAGGGAGAAAAGTCGGCGGGGCGTTAATGGCGCCGCTGCCGCGGAGAATGTCACGGGTCTGCGCAAGGCAGCCGATTTTCGGCCTGCCGATATTCTCCCTTCCGGATGGGCCGAAGTCCCGTCGACGTGATGACCGTTCAAGTCGACGTGAATCAAACCTCCTTTTCATCGGCGTGACCCGGTGCTCCAGGCTCACGCCGACCAGAGAGGAGGTGAGTGACGGCCTGGGGGGTTGGCTCTGGGCAGGAAATGGCGTGGCCGCAGACTGATTGCGTGAGGAGAGGTGTGTCTCGGCTTGTGTGTGTGTGTGTGCGGCGGGGGTGGGGTGGGGGGGGGTGGTTAGAGTAGGCTGGGCTCCGGGGGAGTGCCGGGAGGGGGTCCGTGCTGGGGAGGAGGTTGCGGGTTGGGGGGGGTCCGTGCTGGGGTGGAGGTTGGGGAGGGGGTCCGCGCCGGGGTGGAGGTTGGGGAGGGGGTCCGTGCTGGGGTGGAGGTTGGGGGCTGGGGGGGGGGTCCGTGCTGGGGTGGAGGTTGGGGAGGGGGTCCGTGCCGGGGTGGAGGTTGGGGGTTGGGGGGGGTCCGTGCCGGGGTGGAGGTTGGGGAGGGGGTCCGTGCCGGGGTGGAGGTTGGGGAAGGGGTCCGTGCTGGGGTGGAGGTTGGGGAGGGGGTCCGTGCCGGGGTGGAGGTTGGGGGTTGGGGGGGGTCCGTGCCGGGGTGGAGGTTGGGGAGGGGGTCCGTGCCGGGGTGGAGGTTGGGGGCTGGGGGGGGTCCGTGCTGGGGTGGAGGTTGGGGAGGGGGTCCGTGCCGGGGTGGAGGTTGGGGAGGGGGTCCGTGCCGGGGTGGAGGTTGGGGAGGGGGTCCGTGCCGGGGTGGAGGTTGGGGGGGTGGGGTCCGTGCTGGGGTGGAGGTTGGGGAGGGGGTCCGTGCTGGGGTGGAGGTTGGGGGCTGGGGGGGGTCCGTGCTGGGGTGGAGGTTGGGGAGGGGGTCCGTGCCGGGGTGGAGGTTGGGGGGGGGTCCGTGCTGGGGTGGAGGTTGGGGAGGGGGTCCGTGCTGGGGTGGAGGTTGGGGGTTGGGAGCGGGTCCGTGCCGGGGTGGAGGTTGGGGAGGGGGTCCGTGCTGGGGTGGAGGTTGGGGAGGGGGTCCGTGCCGGGGTGGAGGTTGGGGAGGGGGTCCGTGCCGGGGTGGAGGTTGGGGAGGGGATCCGTGCCGGGGTGGAGGTTGGGGGGGGGGTCCGTGCTGGGGTGGAGGTTGGGGAGGGGGTCCGTGCTGGGGTGGAGGTTGGGGGTTGGGGGGGGGTCCGTGCCGGGGTGGAGGTTGGGGAGGGGGTCCGTGCCGGGGTGGAGGTTGGGGGCTGGGGGGGGTCCGTGCTGGGGTGGAGGTTGGGGAGGGGGTCCGTACTGGGGTGGAGGTTGGGGGTTGGAGGGGGTCCGTGCCGAGGAGGGTGATGGGAGGGCAAATGAGTTGGTCCACCTGGCCAGGTGCCAGCCTCCAACAGTTGGACCCATGCGGTCCATGCCACCTGGCTGGGGGGAGGAGGGGATATGGGCAATGATGACATGTCGTCGTTCCCCTCCCCCCCACCAGGCCGTCATGTTTTCAGACCATCCAGCGATGTTGGCCGCCGTGGTGGCAGCTGCTCATGTCTATGTTGCCCTGGATGAGGAGGAGGAGGAGGAGGAGGAGGAGGAGCATGCCAGAGAGGCGGCGCAGGCTGCCGCAGAGGGGCAGGCGGCAGCCGCCCAGGCTGGAGGGACACCTGACCGACAGGACGAGGAGGGGGAGGAGGACGTCGCGGCCCCACGGCAACGGAGGCACCCGAGGGCGCCCCGTGTGTACCGGCCCCGGCAGTCATACCAGGACCTCACAGACCGGGAATGCAGGAGGAGACTCCGGATGAGCCGGGAAACCGTGGCACACATCTGCCACCTGCTGGCACACCTGTCACCGCATGGCACTGGCGGGGGACACCCTCTCCCCATGTCCGTCAAGGTTACGGTGGCCCTGAACCTTTATGCAACGGGGTCATTCCAGGCACCGAGTGGGGACCTGTCCGGCATATCGCAGACATCGGTGCACCGGTGCATCCGGGCAGTGACAGATGCCCTTTATGCCATGGCGCACCGCTGCATCCGCTTCCCCGTGGACCGGGCCAGCCAAGATGCCCGGGCCGTGGGCTTCTCTGCCGTGGCCGGGTTCCCCATGGTCCAGGGCGCGATCGATGGGATGCACGTCGCCGTGCGGCCACCTGCAGATAACAGGGCCGTGTTCACTAATAGGAAGGGGACCTATTCGATGAACGTACAGGTGGTCTGCGACCACCGCATGATGATCCTGCACGTCTGCGCCCGTCACCCAGGCAGTGTACACGACTCATTCGTGTTGTCGCGGTCATCCATCCCCGGCATGTACGAGGGACGCCATCCCCGGCTGAGGGGCTGGTTGCTGGGCGACAGGGGCTACCCATTGCGATCATGGCTGATGGCGCCTATACGGAGGCCACGCAATGAGGCGGAGAACCGCTACAATGATGCCCATGTAGCGACAAGGGGAGTGATCGAGAGGTGCTTTGGCGTGCTGAAGATGCGTTTCAGGTGCCTGGACCTCTCTGGGGGCGCCCTCCAGTATCGGTCAGATAGGGTCGGCCGCATCATTGTGGTGTGCTGCGTCCTGCACAACATAGCCCAGCAGAGGGGCGATGTGCCGCAGGCAGAGGAGGGCGGAGTGAAGGAGCAGCAGGAAGAGGCACAGTCTTCCCCAGATGAGGGGGATGGGGGCAATGGTCAGGGCAGACGGGGTAGACACAGGCGGGTGGCTGTCCACCGTTACCGGCTGGCCCAGCGGGCACGGGACAGACTGATAGCCGCCCGCTTCACTGATTAGATGGGCGTGGGAATCGGGTAGTATGGCCACAGACCGCACACCATGGCAACAGCCGACCACCCACACCCCCCACCCATCCACCCACCCAGCACCCTCACCCCCCTCCCCAACCCCACACACACCCCACCCGCATGCACACCACCCCCCCCCCACCAATTGCCGATCCACCGGCGTCACAACGGGCCGGGCTCACCCAGTTGCGGGTGGACGCGTGTCTATCGCAGGCCATGGAGGATGATGACAACCCGCCCTGCGATGAGCTCCTGGCTCTACATCGTTGGACTATGTCTGACCCATGGCCACAGTACCACCATCCACCCGGACCATCCCTGCATGCGGCTGTGACACTGCAGCGCACGGTCCCGTCCTCTGCCTGGGGGATGTTGATGGCGGCCCAGGGGGAAGGAGGCAGACTCACCTGGGGCTGAGGTAAGACCACCCCTCACACACACACTTGCGCTCAACGTACATGACACGCCCGCACACTTTGGACAGAGCACAAAGGCAGCTTCGGTAGGTGTAACATTGACTTTAATAACCAAAGGAGTTCATGCACGTGCCCTAGCACCCGTGCCAACTTACTCAGTGTCTAATTGTTTGGCCTTACGGGCCCTTTGACTCCGTCTACGTGGTTCCCCAGACGGTACAGCAGAACTGGAGGTGGACTCCTGCGATTCCTGCCCTCTGACACTGGATCCCTTTGGCGGCCGTTTCCTGGGGCGTCCTGGCCTAGATGGGCCAGGCTGCGGCCCGGGCGACTGGGATGGCGAGCTGCCAGCCTGTCCTGCCCGTTGCCCACCCGATGCACCTGGGACGGAAGGGGGGGAGTCCGAGGTGTCGTGGTGTACCGGGATCTCCCCTACAGAGGGAGCCGGGACGGACCACACCACCTCCTCCTCCCTCGGGGTGCCCGATGGCCCCCAGGCCTCTACATGGGTGGGGGATGCGAACGGACTGGCCATCCGACGCCCCCCCGACATCTGGCGCTGCCAGTCCTGGAGGCCCGTGCTGGTATCGACAGGGGTCTGCAGGTTTGCAGCCATGGAGCCCAGGGAGTTGTCAAACCCTGTCTGTGACAGTGCGACGCCGGCTCGCACATGGCCACTGGCGCCGATGCCCTCAGCGATGGCCTGCTGAGACTGGGCCATGGCCTGCTGAGACTGGGCCATGGCCTGCTGAGCCTGGGCCATGGCCTGCAGAGACTGGGCTATGGCCTGCTGAGACTGGGCCATGGCCTGCTGAGACTGGGCTATGGCGTTGAGCGCCTCTGCCATCTGGCGCTGGCACTGGCTCATGGCCTCTTGTGAGAGGCCATGAGCCCCAGGCCTCGCAAACCGTTCCCCATGTCTGACACCGTCGCACCCATTGCCTCCACCGCGGACGCCACCCGTGCGGTGTCAGCCTGGGTGGCACGCATGACCGGGACCACTCCCAGCTCCTGGACGCGGGTGGACTCCTCCACCTGCGACCGCAGCCGCCGCAAGCCACCCGTCACCCTATTCGCTCGTCTCCGTGTCGGTGGTTGCATCGGATCTATGTGTGGGTGTGGTAACTGCAGGAACCCGGGATCCATCTGGGCGGCAGATGTTCGCTTGGCCTGGGCTGCCCTCCGACCGCCCGGTCCCTCTGCTGCTACTACCTCCACCTGCTGTACCGGGACGGCTGTGTTGTGCGCACCAGTGAGTGTACCAGACGCCTCATCACTAAAGTGACCAACCGTGGTGAGTGTTTCTGCGATGGTGGAGGGTGTTGGTGACAGCAGTGGCGTTGTGTCGTGCTCTTCGTCCCACTCTTATTCCATGGCACTTTGGGGTGGGGGTTCGTCTCCAGCCATCCACTCTGAGTCGCTGTCCGGTATTTCGTCTTCCCGGGTAGGGGTGTCCTGGGTAGTGCTGTCCCGGGTAGTGCTGTCCCGGGTAGGGGTGTCCTGGGTAGTGCTGTCCCGGGTAGTGCTGTCCCGGGTAGGGGTGTCCTGGGTAGTGGTGTCCCGGGTAGGGGTGTCCTGGATAGTGGTGTCCTGGGTAGTGGTGTCCTGGCTCGGATGTGACGGGGGCCTATGGCTGCCCCCCTCATCGCTGGGTGGTCGCTCCCGCACGTGACGGGGGTGTCGTCTCCCTGTTGCTCCAGGTCTCTCCGTCTCCCGTGGTGTGCGAGGGGCATCCTGCGGGCGTCGCATGCTGGAGGGGCGGGTCTCTCCGTCTCCCGTGGTCTCCGAGGGGCATCCTGCGGGCGTCGCATGCTGGAGGGTCCGGGTCTCTCCATCTCCCGTGGTCTCCGAGGGGCATCCTGCGGGCGTCGCATGCTGGAGGGTCCGGGTCTCTCCGTCTCCCGTGGTCTCCGAGGAGCATCCTGCGGGCGTCGCATGCTGGAGGGTCCGGGTCTCTCCGTCTCTCGTGGTCTCCGAGGGGCATTCTGCGGGCGTCGCATGCTGGAGGGTGCGGGTCTCTCCGTCTCCTGTGGTCTCCGAGGGGCATCCTGCGGGCGGTGTGCATCTGCGGGGATGGGTGCCTGGACGTTTGGTCCTGCGATACACAATGAAGCATGCATGGTTAGACATCAGGCAGTGATCAGGTGATCCGGGGGAGGGGGATGTAGGGGAGGGGGGATATGGGGACGGGCTGTTGGTGGCTCACTTGCTCGTGGGCCCCCGACCTCTGCATCAGCAACCTCCCGGTCCTCAGGTCCGCCAGCCAGTTCCAGGGCCCTTTCCTCGTGTACGGTCAGTGGCCTCTCATCAGCGGGCCCTCCTCCAGTCCTCACATGCTCCCTATTGTTGTGTGCGCGCTTCGCCTGTGGGGGGGTGGGGGTGGTGGCAGGGGTAAAAGGCAACAGTGTTAGGCAGGTATATGAATGCACGCCATCGGTTGCGCGTGCATTGCAGAGGTTAAGGTTAGGGCTGGATTCACTTGGGGATATGGGGGAGGGGGGGATATGGGGGAGGGGGGATATGGGGGAAAGGGGGATATGGGGGAGGGGGGATATGGGGGAGGGGGATATGGGGGAGGGGGGATATGGGGGGGATATGGGGGAGGGGGGATATGGGGGAGGGGGGATATGGGGGATATGGGGAGGGGGGATATGGGGATGTGGGGGAGGGGGGATATGGGGGATATGGGGGAGGGGGATATGGGGGAGGGGGGATATGGGGGAGGGGGGATATGGGGGAGGGGGGATATCGAGGAGGGGGGATATGGGGAGGGGGGATATGGGGGAGGGGGGATATGGGGGAGGGGGATATGGGGGATATGGGGGAGGGGGGATATGGGGGAGGGGGGATATGGGGGATATGGGGGAGGGGGGATATGGGGGAGGGGGGATATGGGGGAGGGGGGATATGGGGGAGAGGGGATATGGGGGAGGGGGGATATGGGGGAGGGGGGATATGGGGGATATGGGGAGGGGGGATATGGGGGATATGGGGGAGGGGGATATGGGGGAGGGGCGATATGGGGAGGGGGGATATGGGGGAGGGGGGATATGGGGGAGGGGGGATATGGGGAGAGGGGATATGGGGGAGGGGGATATGGGGGAGGGGGGATATGGGGGAGGGGGATATGGGGGAGATGGGGGAGGGGGGGATATGGGGAGGGGGGCTATGGGGGAGGCTCACCCTGCCTTCTCTGACGAGGTCGTTCACCTTCTTGTGGCACTGGGTGCCTGTCCGTGGTGTCAGGGCCACAGCGGTGACGGCCTCTGCCACTTCCCTCCACAGACGCCGGCTGTGGCGTGGGGCAACTCTGCGGCCGTGCCCGGGATACAGGGCGTCCCTCCTCTGCTCCACCGCGTCCAGGAGCGCCTCCACATCGCGTGACTCGAACCTCGGGGCTGAGCGACGGCCAGCCATCCAGTCGGGTGTTGCGGTCGGGTGTTCCGGTCGGGTGGGGGGGAGCTGCGCGGCCTTATGAGCCGTCATGCCGTGCAGCGCGTATGACGCTGCACGGCGTGAACCACTGCGCAAGCGCGGATCCCGTTACGTCGCTGCTAGCCCATTTCGGGCCGGAGACTATCGTCCCATTTTTATGACGTGACGCAAGTGGGATTTGCGCCGTTTTTTGCGCCGATCGGCGGACTTTCCGCCGGTAACGGAGAATTTCGCCCATGATCCCAAAAGGCATCCAGTTGTAGCAGCAGCGACCGAACGGGGTGTTGAATGTGCACAGCTTGCAACTGGACGCGTCCAGCTGTATTTGCCAAAAACCCTTGGAGGCGTCCAGCTTAGTAAAGAATCTGGCATGAGCCATCTCACTGGTCAACTCTTCACGGTTTGGTATCGGGTAATGCTCCCGCATGATGTTGTGGTTTAGATCCTCAGGGTCAATGCAAATGCGAAGCTCCCCTGACGGCTTCTTCACACAGACCATGGAGCTGACCCAGTCTGTTGGCTCTGTGACCTTCGATATGATGCCCTGGTCTTGGAGGTCCTGTAATTGCTTCTTCAGACGATCCTTGAGGGGTGCCGGCACCCGGCGTGGTGCATGAATTACAGGGGTGGCATTCGGCTTGACCAGGATTTTATATTGGTATGGAAGCGTACCCATTCCATCGAATACGCTGTGGTACTGCGTCATAATGCCATCTATGTCGGCTTGCAAGTTTCCATCAGGCGAGGCCGTCGCCAGTGATGATGAAATGGTGTGGACTCGCTGAACCAGGTTCAGGAGCTTGCAGGCTCGAGCACCGAGCAGGGACGCTCTGTCAGGCCCGACGATTTCAAACCGCAGTGTTGCCTTGATCGCCTTGTTGGATACCCCTAGTTGACAGGAGCCACTGGCAGCTATGGCATTGCCATTGTAGTCAAGGAGCTGGCAGGCCGGTGGAAGAATGCTTGGTCTGGCGCGGATGGTGTCGAGGTCAGATTTTGAGATGAGGTTCGCTGATGCGCCGGTGTCCAGTTACAATCAGATGCGAGCCTTGTTAACTGTGAGGACAGCAGACCACTCGTCGCGGGATCCACAGTGAGGATCAAGAGGCGTTTCGCTGCTGTGGTGGAAGGCAGCGCATGTGTAGTTATGATATCCACCCGGTATGGGGACTTGAGACACTCAGCATCAGGGTCTGTTGGGCTGTCGGGATTGGAATTTGGTATGCCTTGTTGTACTGAGCGGACACTTCTGCGCCGCAGCAGGGATCGGTGGCTGCTGAGCGGTGGAGCAGATCTGCAAAGGGCTGCGTAGTGGCCAAGCTTGCCACACTGTAGACACCGGCGTCCTTTTGCCGGACATTGCCGCTTTAAATGTGCGGAGCCACAATTTTGACACGTTATGACGCCGATGTCACTCATGCACAGTGCGGTCAGTCGACGTACGCACCTGCGCAGTCGGGTTGTCGGGCTCGTCGTCCACTCAGTCGTGGATGCGCAGGGACCCGGGAAAAGCGCGCGAAATGGCCACTCTCCTCGATACTCAGGACCTGCATTGGTGTAATGGCCTGCACCCATTCTACCTCGTGGGAGGCCAGCTTTGCAGTTTCTGCCACCCTGATGTTGGAGTAACTATTCTTAGCATGCTCATGGACAACACACGTCTCGATAGCGACAGAGAAGGTTAACTGTTTGACTTTCAGGAGCTGCTGCCGAAGGGAATTGGAGTGGACCCCGAAAACGATCTGATCCCAGATCATGGAATCAGCCGCCGAGTCATAGTTACATGACTGCGCTAGGATGCGGAGATGGGTCACGAAGGACTGAAAAGGTTCATCCTTACCCTGAAGCCTCTGCTGGAAAACATACTGTTCAAAGCTCTCATTCACCTCAATGTCGCAGTGGGTGTCAAACTTCAGCAGGACTGTTTTGAATTTTGTTTTGTCTTCGCCGTCAGCGAACGTAAGGGAGTAGTAGATGAGGATGGCGTGGCCCCCGTGGTGGAGAGAAATAGCGCAATCGTCCTGGCATCCGATGCTGCTTCGAGGTCGGAGGTCTCGATGTACAAGAGGAACTTTTGCTTGAAGATTTTCCAATTGGCGCCGAGGTTGCCGGGGATGCGGAGCTGCGGAGGAGGCTGGATGTTTTCCATTTCACCAGATGGCTGCTTGCTGGTCAATGCTGATTCATTCGAGGTAGGTCCGTCAAGATCAGTATCAGTCTGGTACCATGATGTGTTAGGCAGGTCGGTTCGATGTGGACTGCACTTGATGCAGGGAAGCTAGAAACAGACGTCTAACACTGGAGAAGATCCAACACTGTTTTATTCAATGATAGAACTGATATACATATTCAGCTGTGGGTCAACACTATACTGAACTGACTGGAGACCTTGTAGTAGACTGACCAGACTTACTAGCTACCGCATGGTGTTTGCACTTGCTAGCTCGTGGACTCTGACTGTCTCAGTGACTGGGTCCGAGAGAGCGGGAAACCTAGTGCACTCTGGCTTTATAGTGGTAGTGTCCTGTCAGGTGATTGGCTGCACTGTGTTGAGTGCTCACTGGTCATTCTGTGTGTCAATCACTGCCTGTCTGCATCTTATTATATACATGAGTGGATATTATGACAAGTATTGCTTCAAAGAGTCAACCTTGATTTTTGTGCTCAAGTCCTGGAGTGGCACTTAACAGGAAATCAACACCCTGGGGAGCGATTCTCCGAGGCCCGCGCCAAGCCGGAGAATCGCCACAACCGCGCCACGACGCCCTGACGCCAGCGCGCGATTCTCTGAGGTGCGGAGAATCGGAGGCATTTGCATCCCCACGTTCGACATGGCGCCGGTCGCGGGCCGCTGGAATCGGTGGGGCCGCTGATTCTCCGGTGCGGTTGGGCCGAGCAGCCACGCGGAAATGGCAGAGTCCCGCCGGCGCCGTTCACCCCTGGTCTCTGCCGGCGGGAACTCTGCGCGAAGAGTCGAGGGGCGGCCTGTGGGGCGGGGAAAAGCGCTCCTTCACCTGAGGGGGGCATCTGATGAGGTCTGGCCCGCGATCGGGGCCTACCGATCGGCAGGCCGGCCTCTCCCCCCCCTGGCCTACTTTGTTGCGCGGCCGGTCCCTGAACCCACACGCCATGATGCGTAGGAGCAGGTTGGCGCGGCCCAACTGCACATGCGAGGATTGGCGCGGCGCCTATTTGGCACCGGGAAGGGAGGCTGGAGCGGCGTGAACTGCTACAGCGCCGTGCGTGCCCCCTGTGGGGAACAGAATCGGTCGTCCCCATGCCCGTTTTGCGCCATCGTGAAACACAACGGCGTTTACGACGGCGTGAACACTTTGTCTCCATTTTGTAGAATCGACCTCCCCCCCCCCCTCATCAGAGACAAAGTTCTACACAGGCTAGTAATTGGGAGGAAGACTGGGGGGGAGAGGAAGCTATTGAAAGGTTTCTCAAAAGGTGTCAACCTCCATTGTAGAGTCTTCGACCTTTGGTGTGGCAGTAAAGCTCATTGCCAGAGTTCTTCCTGATTCTTTGTCACTAGTGTAGCCCTTTCCACTACAGAAAGGCTGTCGCCGGATATTCCAAAACCTTGCCACCTTGCACCTTTCATGATGCCACTTGGCTCTGACAGGGAAGGCCTGTCTTTTTCACGGGCATCATTGACCAATGCAGAATGGTCAGAAATGAATGATGGCAAAACCAACCAGTAATTGGCTGGAATGGTCAAAAAGGAGCTAAATGTCAGCCCACCCCCATTATTATTTTCAGGTCAGTTCACTGTACCTGTGGAAAGGTCCGATTAGGCCTGTTCTGTAACTATTTGCTACCGACCTCAGCATGTTCTTACCGGCTTCATTGGATAATACCAATATAGGCCATTATAGGCGATTTTCAGGCCAACCAGCGCCTGGGAAAAACGTCCAGATGTTCTCCTCATCACACCAACATCCTGACACACACCACAATTCACCAATTCAAACCCTTAGGGGAAAGATGTTGTTCAACCCAGAATGGTCGAAAAAATACAATTTCACAGCAAAAAGCGCTAAGGGCGAGCATCATGCTTTCTGCTCTTTGTTTCAATGTGATATCGACGTTAGCCACTGAAGAAAGGGGGATGTGCATCAACACATTTTGTCAGAAAAGCACATATAACACTCAAAGTGCAGGTACATCATCATTGAGCTCCTTTAGTGGGGTTTGATGCTGCAGCCATTTACAATAGAAATTGTAAATGCACGGTAGCATTGTGGATAGCACAATTGCTTCACAGCTCCACGGTCCCAGGTTCGATTCCGGCTTGGGTCACTGTCTGTGCAGAGTCTGCACATCCTCCCCGTGTGTGCGTGGGTTTCCTCCAGGTGCTCCGGTTTCCTCCCACAGTCCAAAGATGTGCAGGTTAGGTGGATTGGCCATGATAAATTGCCCTTAGTGTCCAAAGTTTCCCTTAGTGTTGGGTGGGGTTACTTGGTTATGGGGATAGGGTGGAGGTGTTGGCCTTGGGTAGGGTGCTCTTTCCAAGAGCCGGTGCAGACTCAATGGGCCGAATGGCCTCCTTCTGCACTGTAAATTCTATGATCTATGATCTATAAATTGTGCATGTTGCCAGTCAAAATTATGATTGCAGGTGCCCTCTCAAGAGTTTTCAGAACAAGGGACAGTAAATGTCTCAAAGCCAGGTGAATACATGGGGTTTTATAAGATTACAAAATAAAACTGTATATTTGACATGAAGCTTCTTTTGGAAATATACTTAATCATTGTTGTTGTCTGTATGATATGGTGTTTAATTTGTTCATGAAGTTAAGAACTTGCTATATTTTGAACACTGTTGTGAAGAAAGCTTTACTGTGGTGAAAGTTTATTTTTTCCAAGGGGGTGGGAGAATTGCGATGGTCTTTGGCCTGGAACAGGAAATAAAACTTATATCTACTTTAAAACATTTGGGGAATCTATAAATGTTTGAGTTGAAAATGTCTTTTAAGAGTTTGCATCACCTGTAAAAGGATCAACTATATTTTTTGGATAATCAGAAATATTAGTTCATTTCACCTTGGAAGCAATGCCAACAGGAAGGAAGCTAAAATACAGAGGCCATGTGGTAGGCAGACAAGAACAGAGAGTTCTAGAGAGAAGCTAAGAAGGTTCTGGAAAGCAGAAGGCCATTGTGTTGAAGATTGCATGGGTGGAAACCCATTTATGCAGATGGTACTGCCTGGGGAAAATCAACCCTGTCCGCAAAGAAAACAAATTTGAATTCTGCTTGAAAGGACTATGTGGCTGAAATTGGAACATTAAGTGATAAAATGATTAATTCAATATTAACTTATCCAACCCTATAACTATTAATTTGTAGTTGTTGCAAAATCTTATCACTTTGCATTTAATATTTAAGACTAATTGGTCAAATATTTTTACTTTGCGATTAAAACCTTTAGCTATTTGTCTTTGGACAGCCTAAATTTAATAATATAATTTTTTTTCTGTGATCATAAATGGACTCGGTTCGTGGTAATTACATACTGACCATGTACAGACTGAATGTGGGTGCTGATAAGTATTGATTCAGTGCTGTTTATCCTAACCTACACCAAATATGCTTTTGCTTTTTATGCTATAATGCAAAGCACAGTTGAAGTAATTGTTGAGCAAATCTCTTACCTTCTCTCTACAATCCGAGTATTGAATGAATGAAGATAATTTCATCGCTTCTGTACAGCCACATTCCTTTCTTGATTTCTTCATTTCACATTGCTTGTAAAGCCCTGTTTTCTGTAATTAAAATAAGACAAAATGTTACCTTTGAATTTCAATCCAATAAGGAGAATTAAGAATTAAGAAGGATTCTTCATGGGAAGCATAAAGGTTTGGCTATAGAAATGTAAAGCACCCTAAAAAAAACCTAAAATGAGTAGTTGTTGTGATATTGTAAGGAAAATTGGATTATAAATGTAGTGGGAAAGAATGATTTGCTCCAGGAGTGATTGCATGAAAAAAATAAGGCTTTGGTATTTCTAAAAACAAGCCTTTATTATAAAGTTTTAAAAGCCTGGGGTTAGAATGTGTTTGTTTCAAAGAATTTTGTTTGTAGAATCTGGGTGGTTTTAAGAGAAACTGATGCAGGAATGTGTTTATCAGTCGAGGCTAATGGACTGTGGTTTGACTGGGTAAGTCCCTGTTAATGTGCAGAATGAATTTGTTTTTTTTAAAGCATATATTAGCTTTGGTGAAATGAGGTCATTACTGGGTGGAGCCAAGGAATGCAGAGAGACACTTTCAAAAAGGCAGAGAGGCAGTTTGGAGAAAGCTGTGGAGAGAGACAGGGTTTGGGAGAAAAGGCTTTCGGAAGTGAAGCCTAATCTGACAATCTTTGTGTTTTTTTAGACCACAGATAAAGGCAGTTTTCTTTCCCAGTAGGATAGGGGGAAAAGAGTCAGACTATTTGAAAAGCAGAACATTCTTGCCTGAAGACAAGGAAGAAGCTGAAACAACCACGTTGAAGCAGTTATTTGAAGATATTCAGCCAGAGCCTGAAATGGTTCTAACAAGAGCCAGAATCCATTCTGTGCCACAAGTATTACTCTATGCCCTGCTAATTATAAGATGGATTAAGAGCTGTATGTTTCTTTTCTTATTGTTTGATGGGAAATTGTATAGTTGTGTCAAGGGGTAATTGTAAGCTATTCTTTCTCGGGTGGTGAAGTTAAAACTTTAATATTGTATTTATAATAAAGGTTTGTTTTAGAAATACCAAAGCCTTATTTTTTTCATGCAACCACTCCTGGAGCAAATCATTCTTTCCGCACAGTCTTAAAATAAACTAAAATATTGAGGTCCAGTATCCTAGCCACTATTGGGGTCTGGTCTGGGATTGTGATAAAATTGGGGGCTCATCCAGGATCGGAACTCTTAAGTTTAATTATTTGTTTGGCTTGCTTTTAAAATATTATTACTCTTTTTTCCCCTATCCTACTTGGAAAGAAGACTGGCTCTCCACAGCTTTCTCCAAACTGCCTGTCTGGAATCGTAATAATGGGCAATTTGCATTTGTAATTGTGAGCTTAAAATGTGACCATCTTTTTCTATGATTTTTTTTTACTCCCTTCCCACTTTTGAACAAATGGATTTGCATCCATATAGCTCTATAGTTTCTGATTTATGTTACAGACTGTGATCATGGAGAACTGAAACCCATGATCCCTTCCCTTAATGTCTATAATCAGCGTGTTTTTGAAAAGAAAGGCGTGGATGTTTCTTCAACATTGAATGCATGGTCAATTTGACTAACTAGCAGCAAGCTTTTTGTGGGTTTAATTAAAAAGAATTATTTAATCTCACATTCACCCCAAAAGTCAAACCATTAAGTCGCTCCCTCAGTCTGCGGCCGCCATGGTTGGGGACGGGCCGATCAGTGGGCAGGGGGTGTCTAATACGGCACCGTGCTAATTTTGGGTGGGCGGTCCAGGCCAGACACGTGGCCGATCAGGGGCAGTATTTGGAGGGTCCAGCTCTGCGATCTGAGTCTGCCATGAAGCATTGCGCGGCCGCTGGAGGCCGCTGCTGTGCGACCTCGGACCTGGGCGTCTGGGGGCCCGTATCTGCAGCAAAAGCTGCGAGCTTTCCGTTGGTTCACTGCTAGCCCCCTGCAGGGCTATGAACATGTGGCCCTGGCGTGAAAGGTCACAGTGTTTATGATGGTGTGGGGACATAGTCCCAAAAACAGAGAATCCAGCCTAAGGTCTTTTGAGCCAGTGTTCCATTCTGGAATCTTTCCATCCAGTTATAACATCAACTGGGATTGTAACATGTTGCAAGTCCAGTGAAGGAGGTGTTTTCATTCCTGAAGTGCAGGTGGAACCAATAGCCAGAGTCAAAAATATCAGGATTATTGCAGGATTCGCTTGAAGAGATGGATTTTCAGCAGGTCACACAATTAGTTATGCGTATTTTGCTACTAGGTCGGTTTTCTGTAGTGGAGGACTTGAAAAGGAACAGGCTTGGAAACCGTACATCATTGCAGTCTCCAGGTCTTAAAAAGGTGTAGATGTCGCTGTTCTTACTGTTGCTATTGACTCTGCAGTGTTGTTCTGTGTTCTGCAAGCAGCACTTACAGCTTTTTTTCACAGATGGCCTTTCATAACTCCTTTCCAAAATGTTTTTGGGCTTAAGATAATTAGCTAGAATGTAGAATATTGTGTGCAGACATTCACCCTGGGCATCTGAAACAATCACAATCTTCTGTCCTGGAAAGACCCATTCAAGTCAGGAAATCTCTTTTGAATGATCTCAGGATGTGGATATTAACATTTCTCAGTTTGGAATGTGACATTTATTCATTTTGAGACAGGTTTTAATCAGTGTATTTTCACACACATCCACTTTGGGGAATAGTGCTAAAGTGGTGGAAGGATTCCTGAGCTGATTATCAACCCATTGAACTGTGTTATGAACACTCCTTCTATGGCGAACAAGTCTTGGTGTTCGACTTGCACCCGGAGCTTCTCGTCCAGAGGTAGGGGCTCTACCATTGTGCCACAAGACCTCCCTTTGGGACAGTGTGACAGTCTAAATTTACAGATAAAGTCAGGTGATTCTTTTGTCGAATTTTAATGTTAATTATTAAAAGAAAAATCAGTTGCAAAATACTCCAAACTGATTACATGTGCATGTTTTAAAAGTTATGGATAGGGCATGCCTTTACTGGGCATGACAGTGGGCATTGCTGTAATGTAGGAAACACAACAGCTAAAATGATGGATTACAAATTCCCACAATCAGCAGAGTCATAATAATCAAATAATCTAGCTTAATAATGAGAAATAGGATGGGGCGTCAAGGATGGATCCTTTGTGAACACTAGAAGTAATGGTGCAGGAAGGGAAAGGGAAGGCATTGCACGTTATTTGCTTGCTATAGCTGGATTGATAAGAATGAAATCAGGGGACGGAAGCCCCATTCAACTGTACAACATGGAGAGGCATTGACGAAGGATGGTGTGGTCAACCTTATCAAAAACAGCAGACATATCAAGAAGGTTGAAAAGGAATCTATTAATTTGTCGCAGTTATTTAAGATGTGATTTGCGACATTGATAAGAGTTATTTTGGCACCACGTTGGGGTGGAAACTTGACTGGCAGTTCCTGGAAAAGATGGCACAGAGTTGGGATGCAAGATCATGTTCAAAGACTTGGGAAGGAAAGACAGTTGCAAGGATGTTGGAACGGTAA
Organism: Scyliorhinus torazame; assembly: GCF_047496885.1. NCBI lineage: Eukaryota > Metazoa > Chordata > Chondrichthyes > Carcharhiniformes > Scyliorhinidae > Scyliorhinus > Scyliorhinus torazame. The sequence continues at coordinate 373,585,864 of NC_092708.1, forward strand.
TGAAGGTGGATAATGTGATCAACTGTGTCAAAGGATGTAACGGATTCATAGGTTAAGGAGGGATAGTTTATCTGCAAGTTAATGGGGGTTATATGGCGGCCATATCTGCCATCAGCAAGAACAGCAACGCACAAAATCTTGTGAGAGTCGGGAACTGAGATTCTTGCCGGAGAGATCTCATTTACTGACTTTCCCCGACCCTAAACAGTGACAACCCGGCAGTGCCAACCTGTGCCAGGGGCAGTGCCGAGGCAGTCCCTCTGCGGAACTCCTATTGGGGGCAGGGTTCACATTATGTTTGGAGATGGAGAGCCTGATGTTGATGCTTGTAGTGGGGAGGTCTACTGTGTCCATTATGGGGACTAGCTGGACTGGGGGGTTCTTTCAGTGATGATAAAGGGCGAAAGGGCACCCTGATCCGGCTCTATCAGGCTCAGCCAAAGTGACGGCATAAATCACGCCCACTGATGTTTTTCAGAGAGGTTCAAGATCTGCACTAAAAACTCAGCTATGCAGCAGGAGTGACACGCCAATTTTCAATCAGAACCCTGACACTCTGAAAATTTACCCTGCAGTTTGAGAGAGAGAAGCTGCAATCAGATGGAACGGTATTACAATTAAATAAGGGTAACTAAAAAGACATGAGGGAGGAACTGGCCAGAGTTGATTGGAAAAGGAGCCTAGCAGGGAAGACAGTGGAACAGCAAAGTCAGGGGTTTTGGGGGTTATAAGGAAGGCACAACAGAAATTCAATCCAAGTAGGAGGAAACATGCTAAGGGGAGGAAAAGGCATTCATGGCTGACAAGGGACGTCAAGGACAGCATAAAAGCTAAAGAAAAAGCATACAAAGTGGTGAGGATTAGTGGGAAACCAGAGGATTGGGAAGCCTTTAAAAGCGACCAGAGGACAACTAAAAAAGCAATAAGGGGGAGATGATGAGCTATGAGTGCAAGCTAGCTAGTAATATAAAAGAAGATAGGAAGAATTTCTTTCAATATATAAAAGGTAAGAGAGAGGCAAAAATAGACATTGGACCACTGGAAATAGTGGCTGGAGAAGTAATAATAGGAAACAAAGAAATGGCAGATGAACTGAATAGTTACTTTGCATCAGTCTTTGCGGTGGAAAACACGTGGGGTGCCAGAGCTCCAGGAGAACCAGGAGGAAGAGGTGAGTGCAGTGACCATTACTGAGGAGAAGGTTCTGCGTAAACTGAAAGGTCTGAAGGTGGATAAATCACATGGACCGGATGGACTGTATCCCTGGGTTCTAAAAGAGATAGCTCAGGAGATTGTGGCGGCATTGGTGGTGATGTTTCAGGAATCACTGGAGGCAGGAAGGGTCCCAGAGGACTGGAAAGTGGCTAATGTAACACCCCTGTTTAAGAAGGGAGGGAGGCAGAAGATGGGAAATTATAGGCCGGTTAGCCTGACTTCGGTCATTGGTAATATTTTAGAATCCACTATTAAAGATGAGATCGCGGAGTACTTGGAAGTGCATGATAAAATAGGACTGAGTAAGCACAACTTCATCAAAATGAGGTCATGTCGGACAAATGTTTAGAGCCCAAGCGATCGGGAGCCCTTGAGTGGTCGGGTTGTGGACAGGGTTGTTCCCTGGTACCTGAACACTATGACACTGCCAGGACATGGGCACCCTGGCAATGCAGCCTGGGCACAGTGCTCAGATGACACTGGCACCATGGTAGTACCCCGGTGATGCCAGTGTGGCATCTTGCCCATGCAGGGGATTGGACTTGGATGCCCTGCCTTTATGTAGGGGGCTCAAGACTCTCTCATTGGTAAGTTGGGGCATTGGGGGGTCCTGAGGCCATGGTGAGCAGTTTAGAGATCAGGTGCCATTTAAAAATGGAGCGGAGCTTGTTAGTGCAGGAAATGGGACTAAGTGCGGGCTCGGTGGGGTGTTGCTCATTGAGGCCCTGAAATGAAACAGAGTCCCGTTTAATAGCAGGGTCATTCTCAGCGCTGCCAGCACCAGGAAACACTCAGCTAAACATGCTCTACACAGATTCTGTTTCATTTCCGTTAAACCGCGTCCTCATATTTGCTTGCTCTGTTCATGCAGATTCCGAATGCCCTGTAGAGGGCACTGCACTGTTTTCACCTTGCGCTTCCAGCAACTGCCATTGTTAAACATAGTAAGAAGTCTTACAACACCAGATTAAAGTCCAGCAGGTTTGCTTCGAATCACTAGCTTTCACTGCTCCGAAAGCTAGTGATTCAAAACAAACCTGTTGGATTTTAACCTGGTGTTGTAAGACTTCTTACTGTGCTCACCCCAGTCCAACGCCAGCATCTCCACATCATTGTTAAACATCATTAACATTAAACAGACAACAAACAGTTTACTCATTGCCCTGTGCAGAATATATTTGGCTATTAGTTGACATAGAACACCTCTGAAACTGTGCGTCAAAATTGGACATTCAAGAACATAATGCATTTTAGATACACATAAATGTTAAGCTTCAGGATTGAAAAATAGTTCCTATTAAAATCAGAGCCCTGGAGAATATTCCTTGGAACAGGGAATCAAAAAATTCAATTAATTATTAATGAGTTTCCCAACAGGGAAACAGCTATGCGCAGGTGCAAATCACAACTCCAAATATTGATTTCCTGGGCTGCCAGATCATGCTACCATTGCATTACATTTGCAAGCATTCCAGGAGGGTTGGTAAACTTGCATGACGTTTTCTCCTCCACTGCCCAAGCATTCGTAGGACAACGTCAGTGCTGCTACAATACTTTCTGTGAAGATAGCCACTCAGCTCAGACTGAGGATCAAAGCTGGGTCATGTGCGGAATTTATGGGGAAAATTTTCAGTTTAGGTCAAAATGGTGGTAACTTAGCAGCCACTCACCTACCCCTCCCATTTTTCATTCCCATTGACTTTCATAGAATTTACAGTGCAGGAGGCCATTCGGCCCATCGAGTCTGCACCGGCTCGTGGAAAGAGCACCCTACCCAAGGTCAACACCTCCACCCTATCCCCATAACCCAGTAACCCCACCCAACACGAAGGGCAATTTTGGACACTAAGGGCAATTTATCATGGCCAATCCACCTAACCTGCACATCTTTGGACTGTGGGAGGAAACCGGAGCACCCGGAGGAAACCCACGCACACACAGGGAGAATGTGCAGACAAATTGAAGGTTGTACTATTGTCGTCTTTCTGCCTGTGTCCAAATAGAAAATGGCCAGTTACCAACATGGATCAATGTTACAATTCCTATTTCACGTATCTGAACAAAATACTTACTTTTGAAAGTTCATAAAAATTTCGGAATTTGGGTTTACTCGGATCAGCATTATAGAAATTTTCGGAAACAGGAAGATTTATTCCAAATATAGATGGTGGTCTGTAATTCACCTATCATGAACAAAAAAAGCGGGATTTCTTCTCTTACGTTGATAGTTTGAAATAACAGATGTTGGGAATTAATATATAGATTAAGTGTGGCATATTATAATATCATTTTTATGGATAAAGCCCTTGTAATGTCTTGCATCCAGAATACTTAGCCTGTCACCTTACTATAACCTTCAGTTGCTTCTCAAATGTTCCCTGTTTCAACCCAACTTTTTGTTCGTTATCTTCTTGTGTGAAAATGCATTTCCCCACAAATCCACTAAATTTGTCTTCACATCTATGTATCACACCCTCTAATTCTATTGCCTTGACGCATGTGAAATCATTGTTCAGTTTTACTTCTCTATCTTGTTTTCCATTATTTGTCCATCCCTAAAGGCTTGTAAACTGAGTGTCCAGTTAGGCGACTGCAGAGGGCATAAGAATCAACCACATTTCTGTGAGCCTACTCTGGAGTCACATGTCAGCCAGACCACGTAAGGAAGTCAGATTTTCTTCCCCAAAGGACACTAGTAAACCAGAAGGGCTTTCAACATTTGCTAATAATTGTCATGGTCTTCATTACAGAATTTAACTTACTATTCCAGACTTATTAATTGAATTTAGCTGCCTTGGTGAGACTTGATTCCTGCCCCCAGAACATTAGGCTGGGTCTCCAGTGACATTACCTCCATTGCCTCATTGTCAGGAGTACATCTGGTATGCTGCAGCAAATATCAGTGTTTCATTTCTAGTTAGATATTAAGCCAAGACAGAAGTACATTGATACACTGAAGATTGAAGTAATCAATCAAAAGTCAACCAAGAAGGGCAGCATGTGGCGCAATGGTTAGCACTGGGACTACGGCGCTGAGGACCCGGTTCGAATCCCGGCCCTAGGTCACTGTCCATGTGGAGTTTGCATTTTCTCCTCGTGACTGCGTGGGTTTCACCCCCACAACCCAAGATGTGCAGGTTAGGTGGATTGGCCACACTAAATTGCCCCATAATTGGAAAAATAAATTGGGTACTCTAAATTTATTTTTAAAAATGTCAATGAAGTCTGATTTCAGTTACACACCAATGCTTCCTAAATGCATGATTATAACTGTTCCTCTGTACATAATCTTATCCAATTTTAATTATCTCAATCATAGTGAGAGGTCACCAGAGCCACATAGACATATTTTCTTTATTCTGCTTCAATTGAAAAAAAAAGAAATCTGCTGGTGGGGCAGTGACAGAGGCTGCTGCCAGCGTGCCAGAGGGCACAGCCCAGCCTCGGCTCTCAAACCCAGGTCCTCCAAGCACCTCTGCACCCCTGGCAAGGACATCACCACTGGCTTTCGATTCTCACGACACTGCTGTCTCCAACATCCTCCACCATCCCAGAGGCGCTCACCTCAGTTAGGTATGTTAGTGAAGAAGCTCCTAGGGCACTATCTGGTGCGCACCACACACATGCTGCAATAAATTAGGTGGAGGTATGAACCCCCGAGGGGGTGGACAGTCAGAGAGCGGCCCGACCCCATGGACGGTTTTGGGCTTCTGGAAAGGGCTGTCCCATCAACAGTGCAGCTGCAGTCACAGAGTCAAGGACTGTATGTGGGGGTGTCAGCAACCATCCAGCATCTGCAGGTGCAGTTTAAGGTGTCCAATGCCTACAGGGGCAGGTGGTGGTGCGGAGAATGCGTGCCACCCAAGCTAACACTGCGTGGGGCTTGGGACGGGATGCAAAGGTTTTGGCCGTGAGTCAAGATATCCAAGGTCTGGGGCACTCTGTGCGGGCGGTGACCGAGGAGCAGGACCCTGCCTTGTCACAGGCAGTCATCTGGACATTGCAGCAACACTCCAGAGCGTGGCCCAGTCCTAATGGTCCATAGCTGAGGGCATCAGTGGCATAGCATGGGTGCTGGTTGACATGGCACAGACCCAGAGGGAGACGTCGCAGTTACTGGCTGATATGGCGCAGACCCAGAAAATGGTGGCACAGTCGCAGTGTGATGTGGTGCAGTCGAGAGGGAGGTGGTCCACTAGCTGCGCTCCATGGTCGCCAGAATGAAGGCCCTGGTTGAGATGGGAGCGGGCCTCCAGGAGGCCTACTGCACACCCGATTTACTGCCAGAAGACTCTCAACCTGGCCCCCTCCAGTCCATCCCAAGCCCCCCAACTCCCAGTCCCTTGAAGGACCATCCACAGCATTTGGCAATGTGCTCCATGGAGGAAATAGAGAGGGGTACTCACTTCCATGCTCCCTTTGGAGTGTATGGCGCCTGAGTCCCCACTTTTAAGGACCAGCAGTTATTGCCCCCAGGTGACTTCCTGCTCAGGGGTTGGAGTACCAGCTTGTCGCTGCATTCGACTTTAATCTCTCTCATGCAGATTAATTGCACGATCATACAGTAATATTCTTGTCAGATGGCCTGATTTATATTACAAAAACACCTGTAGCTGAAGCTAGAAATGATTTATTAACACTAACTATGGGTAAACTATACAAAACAACAGATGAATAACAGTATGATCATGCACAGGCAACCTCCCTCTTCCAGCTTCCTCGTCAGTCTGAGGTCACCTAACTCTAACATGGGCTTATATACTAATGAGACTCCTAATGGTCAGTCAGTGAATTACAACGCAACCATGATATCACTACACATATGAGCTGGAGTGGGCTGGGAGGCACAAATCCTGTTTTGGGGCTCTCTGGCAATTCTCCCCCCCCCCCACCCATAATGGGATTTGCGCCGGGTGCAACGTGGCTGGAGAATTTCCCACTGTGTCTGCAATGCATGAGCACAGACTGACTAGAATAACAAACCGTTGTTAATACATGAGAACAGTGGGTGTATAATGGATAACTTGGGTAACTTACAGTTATAAATGACCGTTCATGCAAATGTGTCTTTTATTTTCTCGGCATATTTCTTTAATTTCATATGAAAAGTTAGGGTTTTGAAATGTATTCAGTCCAGCATTACACCTGGATTTCTGTCGTCAGATGACAATGCCATGAGGCAATCTGTCTGTAAGTCACCATCCTACATTGGCTCAGTAAAGACCTCTCACTGAGACAGACTTTGAAGAAGCATTGCCGTTTAAACTTGAAACACTCTCTTTCGACACTGCTCACTCTCTCCCCTGACATTGCTCACCCTCTGCCCCAACACTGCTCACCCTCTCCCCCAACACTGCTCACCCTCTCCCCAACACTGCTCACCCTCTCCCCCGACATTGCTCACCCTCTCCCCCAACACTGCTCACCCTCTCCCCCAACACTGCTCACCCTCTCCCCAACACTGCTCACCCTCTCCCCCAACACTGCTCACCCTCTCCCTCAACACTGCTCACCCTCTCCCCCAACACTGCTCAGCCTCTCCCCCAACACTGCTCACCCTTCCCAACACTGCTCATCCTCTCCCCCAACACTGCTCACCCTCTCCCCCAACACTGCTCACCCTCTCCCCCAACACTGCTCATCCTTTTCCCCGACACTGCACACCCTCTCCCGCGACACTGCTCCCCCTCCCCCCCAACACTGGTCACTCTCTCCCTTGACAATACTAACCCTCACCCTGACACTACTCATCCCACCCCCACCACCCCGACACCGCTCAATATCCCACTACTCCCAACACTGTTCACGCTCTCCCTTGACGCTGCTCACCCTTTTCCCCCCGACACTGGTCACCCTCTCCCTGACACTACTCATCCCACCCGGACACCGTTCACCGCCCCACTACTCCCAACACTGTTCACGCTCTCCCCCGACACTGCTCACACTCTTTCCCCCGACACTGCTTACTCCTCCCGCTATCCCGACACTGCTCACTCTCTTCCCTGACACTACTCACCCTGATACTCTCTATCTCCCTCAACACTACTCACCCCACTCATGCCCCTGGAAAAGCTCCAATAGTTCAATGCAAAAGGATTAATGCCATGAGAATTTCGGCATTCTTCACTGCTGGGATTGAAGATCTGGGTCATTGTATTTACCTGAGGAAGGAGCAGTGCTCCGAAAGCGATTTGAAACAAACCTGTTGGACTTTAACCTGGTGTTGTAAGACTTCTTACTGTGCTTACCCCAGTCCAACGCTGGCATCTCCATAAGACCATAAGACATAGGAGCGGAAGTAAGGCCATTCGGCCCATCGAGTCCACTCCACCATTCAACCATGGCTGATTTCAACTCCATTTACCCGCTCTCTCTGCATAGCCCTTAATTCCTCGAGAAATCAAGAATTTATCAACTTCTGTCTTAAAGACACTCAACGTCCCGGCCTCCACCGCCCTCTGTGGCAATGAATTCCACAGACCCACCACTCTCTGGCTGAAGAAATTTCTCCTCATCTCTGTTCTAAAGTGACTCCCTTTTATCCTAAGGCCGTGCCCCCGGGTCCTAGTCTCCCCTGCTAATGGAAACAACTTCCCTACATCCACCCTATCTAAGCCATTCATTATCTTGTAAGTAAGTTTCTATTAGATCTCCCCTCAACCTCCTAAACTCCAATGAATATAATCCCAGGATCCTCAGACGTTCATCATATGTTAGGCCTACCATTCCTGGGATCATCCGTGTGAATCTCCGCTGGACCCGCTCCAGTGCCAGTATGTCCTTCCTGAGGTGTGGGGCCCAAAATTGCTCACAGTATTCTAAATGGGGCCTAACTAATGCTTTATAAAGCTTCAGAAGTACATCCCTGCTTTTATATTCCAAGCCTCTTGAGATGAATGACAACATTGCATTTGCTTTCTTAATTACGGACTCAACCTGCAAGTTTACCTTTCGAGAATCCTGGACTAGGACTCCCAAGTCCCTTTGCACTTCAGCATTATGAATTTTGTCACCGTTTAGAAAATAGTCCACGCCTCTATTCTTTTTTCCAAAGTGCAAGACCTCGCACTTGCCCACGTTGAATTTCATCAGCCATTTCTTGGACCACTCTCCTAAACTGTCTAAAACTTTCTGCAGCCTCCCCACCTCCTCCATACTACCTGCCCCTCCACCTATCTTTGTATCATCGGCAAACTAAGCCAGAATGCCCTCAGTCCTGTCATCTAGATCGTTAATATATAAAGAGAACAGCTGTGGCCCCAACACTGAACCCTGTGGGACACCACTCGTCACCGGTTGCCATTCTGAAAAAGAACCTTTTATCCCAACTCTCTGCCTTCTGTCTGACAGCCAATTGTCAATCCATGTTAGTACCTTGCCTCGAATACCATGGGCCCTTATTTTACTCAGCAGTCTCCCGTGAGGCACCTTATCAAAGGCCTTTTGGAAGTCAAGATAGATAACATCCATTGGCTCTCCTTGGTCTAACCTATTTGTTATCTCTTCAAAGAACTCTAACAGGTTTGTCAGGCACGACCTCCCCTTACTAAATCCATGCTGACTTGTCCTAATCCGACCCTGCACTTCCAAGAATTTAGAAATCTCATCCTTAACAATGGATTCTAGAATCTTGCCAACAACCGAGGTTAGGCTAATTGGCCTATAATTTTCCATCTTTTTCCTTGTTCCCTTCTTGAACAGGGGGGTTACAACAGCGATTTTCCAATCCTCTGGGACTTTCCCTGACTCCAGTGACTTTTGAAAGATCATAACTAACGCCTCCACCATTTCTTCAGCTATCTCCTTTAGAACTCTAGGATGTAACCCATCTGGGCCCGGAGATTTATCAATTTTTAGACCTCTTAGTTTCTCTAGCACTTTCTCCTTTGTGATGGCTACCATATTCAACTCTGCCCCCTGACTCTCCGGAATTGTTGGGATATTACTCATGTCTTCTACTGTGAAGACTGCCACAAAGTACTTATTCAGTTCCTCAGCTATTTCCTTGTCTCCCATCACAAAATTACCAGCGTCATTTTGGAGTGGCCCAATGTCAACTTTTGCCTCCCGTTTGTTTTTAATGTATTTAAAGAAACTTTAACTATCATTCCTAATGTTACTGGCTAGCCTACCTTCAAATTTGATCCTCTCTTTCCTTATCTCTCTCTTTGTTATCTTCTGTTTGTTTTTGTAGCCTTCCCAATCTTCTGACTTCCCACTACTCTTTGCCAAATTATAGGCTTTCTCTTTAGCTTTGATGCATTCCCTAACTTCCTTTGTCAGCCATGGCTGCCTAATCCCCCCTCTGATAAACTTTCTTTTCTTTGGGATGAACCTCTGTACTGTGTCTTCAATTACTCCCAGAAACTCCTGCCATTGCTGTTCTACTGTCTTTCCCACTAGGCTCTGCTCCCAGTCGATTTTTGTCAGTTCCTCCCTCATGCCCCTGTAGTTACCTTTATTTAACTGTAACGCCTTTACATCTGATTCTACCTTCTTTCTTTCAAATTGGAGATTGAATTCGACCATATTATGATCACTGCCTCCTAAGTGCTACCTTACTTTAAGATCTTTAATCAAGTCTGGCTCATTAAAAAACACTAAGTCCAGAATGGCCTGTTCCCTCGTGGGCTCCATCTCACAAGCTGTTCCCAAAAGCCCTCCCGTAAACATTCAATGAATTCCCTTTCCTTGGGTCCACTGGCAGTATTATTTACCCAGTCCACCTGCATATTAAAGTCCCCCATGATCACTGTGACCTTGCCTTTCTGACATGCACTTTCTATTTCGTGGTGCATTTTGTGCCCCTGGTCCTGACCACTGTTAGGAGGCCTGTACATAACTCCCATTATGGTTTTTTTGCCTTTGTGTTTCCTCAACTCTACCCACACAGACTCCACATCATCTGACCCTATGTCGTTTAGTGCTATTGATTTAATTTCATTCCTAATTAACAAGGCAACCCCGCCCCCTCTGACCACCTCTCTGTCTTTTCGATAGGTTGTGAATCCCTGGATGTTTAAATGCCAGTCCTGAACCCCCTGCAACCATGTCTCTGTGATGCCTACCACATTATACCTGCCAGTCACAATCTGGGCCACAAGCTCATCTACCTTGTTCCGTACACTGCGCGCATTTAAATATAGCACCTTTAATTCTCTATTGACTGTCCCTTTTTGTTTTCTTAGTGTGGTGGACCTTGGTTTACTGAGCCTTTCCATACACTGTGTCATATTTTGTGGGATGGGGACAATCGTAACCACTCTTGAGTTTTGTCTGTTCGTGTTTTTTGTAATCCTAAGCATCTACGCTCCCCGCTGATTACTTCACCTCTTGGTTCCCTGACTTTCCCTTCCCCCCCAATCTTTAGTTTAAAGTCCTATTGACCACCCTATTTACTCTTTTTGCCAGAACACTGGTCCCAGCTCGGTTCAGGTGGAGACCATCCCAACGGTATAGGTCCCCCCTGTCCCAAAACTGATGCCAGTGTCCCATGAAAAGGAATCCCTCATTCCCACACCACTCTTTCAGCCACGTGTTAACTTCCCTTATTCTTGCCCCCCTATGCCAATTTGCACGTGGCTCGGGCAGTAATCCGGAGATTATGACCCTTGAGGACCTGTTTTTTAATTTGAATCCTAGCTCTTTATAATCTCTAAACAGGTCCTCTTTCCTAGACTTGCCTATGTTGTTGGTACCGACATGGACCACAACAACTGGATCCTCCCCCTCCCTCTCCAGTATCCTTTCAAGCCGGTCAGAGATGTCCTGCACCCTAGCACCGGGCAGGCAACATACCATGCGGGACTCTTTATCCTGCTCACAAAGGATACTATCTAACCCCCTGATAATAGAATCCCCTACAACTACAACTTGCCTATTTGCTCCCTCCTCTTGAATGGCCTGCTGAACCATGGTGCCTTGGTCAGCTGACTCATCCTTCCTGCAACCCTGTCCGCCATCCACACAGGGAGCAAGTGCCTCATACCTGTTGGACAGAGTCAAGGGCTGAGGCTCCTGAGTTCCTGACTGCTGGTTCCCTTTACCTGCCTGACTTGCAGTCACACCCTGCTGTCCCTGGCCACTGGCAGGATTTAAACTACTTACTCTGACAGGTGTGACTGCCTCCTGAAACACAGTGTCCAGGAAAGTCTCCCCCTCCCGGATGTGCCTCAGTGTTTGAAGCTCAGACTCCAGCTCATCAACTCTGAGCCGGAGCTCTTCAAGCAGCCAACACTTACTGCAGATGTGGTCGCTGCAGCTCGCAATGGGATCTGCCAGCTCCCACATCAAGCAGCTCAAGCACATCACCTGACCAGCCATCACTAATTAATTAATTAGTTTAATTTAAGTTTATGGTGGGGGCAGCTTCAGCTTCTCCACATCATTGTATTTAGGGTTCAGGGAACAAAAAGATTTTCATAACAGGAACTCTGACACAAAATATTTTTTGTTGGACAATATTATTTTTCTACACAAATATTTCAGATATAAAAATCTAATTTTCTGCATATTACTTACAGGCAAGTTTTTCAAAATGGCATTTTCATGTGCTTCATTTTTTTCATTGTAGTGTAACCAATCTTCCTTTTTGATAAATATAGGTGTTTCATATACAATCATTTTTCCTGCTGGACAACTGCATTGCACAATAATGGCGAAGCAAGTGATTGGACAGATCAGCGAAGCTTCAGGAATGGTCACCAAGATTGTGGTGTATCCCTGAAATATTGAGAAAACAAGTTAGTTTCTGCTGGACAAACTGACACGCATAATTAGCTGAGACTTCTGAGAGAGACAGAGAGCAATGTTCCATCTTCCTGGAGGATGATTCAAATAAGGTCGCTCTAAGACCTCTGAATCCACTCGCTGTTTGATGCAGGCAGTCATTTGTCATAGTCATAGTCCTACAATCTTTATGACACCCTGCAATTTTATTTTCCTCCAGTGACTTTTCAATTTATTTTTGAAATCATTGATAATCTCCACTTCAAGCACCCTTAAAGATTCTTCCTCAGGTTCCAGTACCACCATCTACTCCAGAATTTTGCCTAAATCCTTATATCTATGTCCATTAGTCCATTAGTCCTTGAGCATCAGTTTATGGAAACAGCTTTTCTTCTTCCTTCTCTAATCTGCCATAATCTTGTACTCAGCTAATAAATGTCCCTTCAATCTCCTTTGATCCAAGGACAACAACCAAGCTTTCCAAACTAACTTTACAGCTAAAATTCCACATCCCTGAAATAATCCTGGTGAATCTCCTCTGCACTTACCCAAGGACAATCACATCCTTCCTAATGTCTAGCGACCAGAGTAAGCTGCAGTACTTCAGTTTCAGCCTAATCAGAGTTTTATAAAGGTTCCGCATAACATCCCATACTTTATTTGTAAACTGAAAATTGAATAGGCTTTGCTAATTTGCCTCCGTCAAAGATCAATTCTCATGAAACTAGAGGTCCCTCTGTTCCTGCGCACTTTTTAGAGTTGTACCATTAAATCTATGTTGCCTCTTCCAAAAACTTCTGCCAAAATGCATTATCCTCCACCCCAGCTAGCCTGGCCAGTGTCCGGCCAGACAGCCCACAGTCGCTCTCTGTGTGTCCTCCTCCTCTCTCTCCCTCATCAGCCACAATGTTGGTTTCACGATTTTTAAAAGCACAAGTGAACTGTGTCATGGGAGTGTCCCTTTAAGAAATGTTTTTGTCTTATCATATGGCTTCAGTGATGTCAATGTGTGGGTGGAGCTGGGCTGTGGCTCTAGTAGTTTTTACTTTCGCTTTCAGTTTTGGACTGGTTTGAACTGCACAGGTTGAAAGAAGTGTCTCTCAATCTTCATTTTAAAAGCTGTTCCAGATACTTGGTAACTTAAAAGAAATAATTACTTTCTGGAAGGAATTCAAATCTGCTGTTTGAAAAAGGGAAGAGTATCAATAACAAGTCTTATACCAGTAAGAATTCTGTGTGCTGGGCCACACCTTTGAAAAGGGGTTTCTGGTTTTACTTGGATTTTGTTATTGAATTGGAACAGTTAAGGGGGAATTCATTAAGAGTCATACATAGATTACTGTAGCTGTGTGGAGTCTTTATGTTTGTAGTTGATAAAAATTCTTGCTGTGTGTCTATACAAATGTTCACTAAATTCTTAGAATAAAGCTTGCTTTTTGGCTTAAAAGTGCCTAAGAAGTCCGTTGAATAACACCTGAAAGAAAGGCTCTTGTACTCATCTCAGCCAAATTCAACATAAAGGTTTTGCGATTTCGGCGTCAGCCAACGGAGAATCCCGTCCAAGTTCTTTGAAGGTGAAGATTGGAAATTCTTGTGTCAGAGAAGGAGTTTCATTGAGAGTGGTTGATTCATGGGGCGGGATTCTCTGTCCCGCCACACCCATTTTCTGGTGCAGCACGCCCCTGTCGGCAGCGGGATTCTCCATCCCAGCAGCCGGCCAATAGGGTTTCCCATTGTGGGCACTCCCATGCCGTCAGGAAATCCGTGGGCATGAGTGCGCTGCCGGCGAAATGGAGGATCCTGCCGATGGAGAAACCAAGCACATGATGTTACTAATGTCAGGGTGGATTGTTGAGAAATCTGCAGAATCATTTTGAGTCGCATTTGACATTCATTGTGCAGTGCGATGTTTTATCTTTCTGACCTTGTATAGTAAAGTTTACTTTTGTTTGTTCAAATCTGTAGAATCTTGTAGCTTTATTCACTGAGCTAATGCCTTAAATCTCAAACTTTGTCTATTTTAAACAAAATGTTATTGGTTCCTAACCAGATCTCACCAACAAACTGGGAGTCTGACCAAACAATACACACTGTATATTTTATATAGCATTATCCACAAATACACAATTTGCAGCCAAATTGCAACCATCATCTGTGCAAAGCTATTAAATACAATCAACATTTTATGAAACGCTTAAATAATTGCATTTTATTTCAAAAGAATATCCTTACCCTCTGGTTAAAATTGCTGGTAATAACTAGATTTAAGATGCTGACACCAGATTCATCCCATTTACTTTCAGACTGTATTTGTACCAACTGTGGATTTCCAACAGTCACTTTAAATACTTGTGCACCTGGTATAGGAGACAAGACCCAAGAAGATATGAAAAATGAACTTATTACCATTATTTTTTCGGCTTAAATAGGAAAGAGGGTTGGATCACCTTCTATACAGAATCAAACATTCCCGTTATAGCTTGAAGATTCCCACTCTTTCCTAACAACATGATTTTTAAAAATGTGATCATGGTTGTGGGCATCATTGGTATGGCCAGTATTTATTGACCATTCATATTTACCATTAAGAGGGTGGGGGTGAGGTACCTTCTTGATGCAAGAGGCACAGATACATCCACAGTTCTGCTAGGGAGGTATTCCGGGATTTTGACCCAGCCATTGAGGGAACAAAAATATATTTCCATGTCAGGATGGTATGTGACTTGAAGGGGAAGTTGCAGGTGGTGGTGTTCCCATGTACCTGTTTTCCTCGGTCAGGAATTCCCAAACTGTGGATTGAGATCCCCCCGTGAGGTTACACAATGAGACCACAATGGGTCATGACTCCAAGGCAGCAATGACTGCTGTCGAGCTTGGACTCAATGCTAACAGCTGCAAAGTCCCTTCAACATCTCGCATTTTTATCTATTGTGGGTATGCTTAAGGGACAAACCTTTGAGGCCACTGATTTCCTCAAAAATAAATGTCTGTGAAAAGATGGGTATCCACCCCTCTCAGCTCAACAACTATCATATCCCCACTAATTTTCACTCTGGGCTTAAGTGGGGCGACACGGTAGCACAGTGGTTAGCACTGTTGCTTCACAGCGCCAGGGTCCCAGTTCGATTCCCGAATTGGGCACTGTCTGCGCAGAGTCTGCGCGTTTCCCGCATCTGGGTAGGTCTCCTCCGGGTGCTCCTGTTTCCTCCCACAAGTCCCAAAGACGTGCTTGTTAGGTGAATTGGACATTCTGTATTCTCCCACAGTGTAACCGAACAGGCGCCCGGAGTGAGGTGACTAGGAGATTTTCACAGTGACTTAATTGCAATGTTAATGTAAGCCTACTTGTGACAATAATAAAAATTATTATTAAAAAAAGGGAACTCTGGGCATTAAAATGAGATTTCACAGGACTCATATAAAAGTTTGAGGAGACTGCCATTTAATACAGCTGGCTTCAATTTGATTCAAAGTCCTAGAGGTTATTGACTAGTGTCCAACACATTTTTTAACCAATTTCCATTTATTAAAAATAAGCATGGAAATTGTTTTATTCCATCTACATTATTGGTAATTTTACTGAGTGTTTTATCGCTTATCTTCTAAACTGAATATACCTAAAACTCTGCTTTACTTTGTGACTGATGAGGTCACAAGATCAATCACATGATGACCCATGCATTTCAGCAACAGAATTTGACATACAAGATGAATAAATTTCAATCCCATGGAACTATAATTTGGTTAGCCCTCAAAAATCAGGTACAGAAATGCTGAAGCAAAAGCAGAAAATGCTGGATAAACTCAGCAGGTCTGGGAGCATCAGTCATTTCAAGTGCATATGACCTTGCTACAGAATCAAATCCTGATGTATAATTAACCCACACCCATTAAGCGAATGCAGGCAGCATACCAAGAGTGTTACTTGCTAATTATACTCATTTCTGTGAACACCAGCACTTCCCACTATACCTGTTGGCTGTACACATCAAGTGGAAGCCCAATAACATTTGTATCTTGCATTTCATAAAGCACAACATAAAGGGAAGGAGTGTTGTCGTTCAGGGTCATTCTGCAATTGAATGTGATCTGGGAAAGAGAGACCAATGGCTGAGACAATAGGCCTCACAGTTTTTGAATGCTGCACTGGAAAACCCAGAGCAATGGGAAGGAGAAAGGTGTCTTGTATCTTGTATATCTTGTATCCTTGGGGAGAGGTGGAGGTTGTTGGGCAGGATGCTCTCCAAACACCACCATCACCCTCGGCGGCTCCCCCAACAGCGGCCTCTTCCTCAGTGACCTGTGCGCTCGATCCACCTTGAGGGGCTGGTCAACGGCCCGCTCCCCCATCAGTTTCTCCAAAATGCTTGCCACATACTTGGCAGTCTCCGCACCTTCCATGCCTTCAGGCATCCCCACAATCCTCAGGTTCTGCCACCTGAAGCGGTTCTCAAGGTTCTCCAGCTTCTCCCTCAGCCTTTTCTGGCTGCTCAACACCATGGCCATCTCTGCTTCCAGCAAGGTCAACCGATTGTCATGCTCCACCACCGACTGCTCCACCTTTTGGATCGCCAGGCTCTCAGCCTCCTTCCTCTGCTCCACCTGCTCGATTGCCACCCTAAGCAGCTCCATCACCATAACCAAATCCCTCGAGGCCTCCTTCCTCTGCTGCTGAAATTTGCCATTCAGGAATTCCACCAGCTGCTCCGTCGACCACTGGGAGGGAAGCGCTGTCCCCTTGCTCTCCACCATGTTCTCCAGTGTCACACCACAGAAATTTTCTTACTCCAGCTGCTGTCTCTTCCTCGTGGCACCCATAGTCCAATGAGCCATACACCAGCCCCACCAAAGGAGTATTACAGTCCCTGGGCACTCATGCACCTTTTGCCCTCAAATATCAAACAATTTGGGTAGGGAACGACTGAAAAACACCTCTTCGAGTGGGAGCTACCAGATTTGTGACCACTCAATCCATGGCCACCAACGGACATCCTCACCTAGGCGTCTTTTCTGACAGGTTTTTAAAATGAAAACTGACAAGGTCACCTCTGAGGGGAGTTTGGAGGTGAACGCAGAGTTTACCATGGGCCAACATCGATGAGTCTTATAGGAGAGGGGGAGCCAGCTATGGGGCCTTGCGGTTTGGCGGGGGGGCGGGGGGGGGGGGGCGGGTGTCAGCCACGAAAAGGCATTACTGCTGGGGATTTCGGGGGTGATATGCTGCCTTGAGAAGGCATTGAGCCTCAGGGTTGTTGGGGAAGGGTTGTGGGATGCCTTGAGAAGGCATTGGGCCTTAAGGCCCTGGGGGATTCAGCAGGTATGGGACCTTGGGGTAGTGAGGGGGTTCAGCCTCAAGCAGGAATGGGGCCTTGGGGTGGAGAGGGTTTGGGCGCTGCCTCACATAGGCAGGAGCCTCAGGGTAGTAGCGAGTTTGTGGTGTGGGGATAGTACAGGGGCAGCCAGTTAACTGTGCAAGGTTGAGGGGGTGACCAGCCTGCATGCAAGTTGAGGCTGTTTAGCACAGGGCTAAATCGCTGGCTTTGAAAGAAGACCAAGGCAGGCCAGCAGCACGGTTCAATTCCCATAACAGCCTTCCCGAACAGGCGCTGGAATGTGGCGACTAGGGGCTTTTCACAGTAACTTCATTTGAAGCCTACTTGTGACAATAAGCAATTTTTATTTTCATTCAAGAGCAAGGAGGAGTGTAGAGGCGGGGGGGGGGGGGGTAGTCAGTGGTAGAGTGGATACCAATGGGCAAGGTAGATCAGGTGGAGGTGTTTGGGAGAATGCGGTTGGGGGGTCTTGATGGGGCTTGAGCTGGCAAGGCACTTCGCTCAGAGGGTGAGAGTTAGTGGAGGGAAGGAAAGAAGGATTGGTGACAGGGAAAGGGGCAAGTGCATCGATGAGCAATGAGGGAAATAGGTATTTCCTGAAGTGGAGGGAAGGACTCATCATGAAAAGTGGAAGACAAAAAGAGGAAGTAAGCAGCATGTAAAACTCACCCTTCCTGAGACTGCAGTCTTCAGCTGCTGGGCCTCTGCCTTCTTGATGGGCCCTGACATTGGAAAGGGAAACTTGAGCTAGTGGTTTGGGTAAGTGCCCAGTTGACACACTCTGAAGCATTCACTTTGATGGGCGCAGTGGGAGTTTGTCTGTGCGTTCATGACTGAGCAGCTCCAGCTATGGAAAGACCTTTGCATATCAGATCAGTGATCCATTTATCCATTAACATTCTTTCAGTAGCTGTGTCAATTATGCCCACTTACTCGCCACCAATGTATGTGATTGTCACTGATTGCAGGTCAGCAGTTAACACTTTGCATGCTGATCTCCCCATTCTGAAAGTACCATGGATCCCCTACACTATTCTCCAAGAAGGAGAGCAGATACCACAGAAGGCAAGGGCAAAATGGTTCAGTAGAGCACTTGATCCTCAGGTGTGGGTTCTGCGGTGTTCTTATAGGGCCCTTCACCTTCCCCCTTTGACAGGGTAGTGCACATGGCCTTCCAGTGATCCACGGGACAGATGACAGTGACAGATGAGAGCTGAGGAGACGGGGGGGGTTTCCAAAGCTGTGACCACTCGATCAGGCTGAGTGGGGAAAGGGTGGTGTTATAACCCACATCAGACCTACGGGGTTGAAACGACCAGTCTCCCCGAATATGAGCTCGCCCACTAAGGGGGCACGAAGCCTGAGGCCATTCATAATCATGATCTGTACAAAGCCAGCCGGGTATGTAACTGATGGAACAGCCCCGGAACAGACCCGGCTGGGATCTGAAGTAAATTGTAAATCTATTTGCTTCACAATAGACCAAGTTTTCTTTTGACCATCTCGGTCAGGACTTGTTTGTGGCCTACTCAAGGTGATGCTGAGTCTTGTCCATTCTAGGACACTGTAAGAAAAAGGTCCTCACTGATGAAATCTTGGAGCCTGGAAGCTTTACTTCACTCAGGTGGGAGACGCGTTAGTGAAACTCCCATGCTTCCTTCCTTCCTTGATTTATGCTTTCCTCAGACCTTGATTTATGCTTTCCTCCCCTTTGCCGTACAGTTGCAACACTCCCTGGTCATTTATTTTTGAACTAAATAGTGCCCAAGACTTAAAATCTTTGCTAAAGATTTTCTGGCTCACTAATTTAGAGCTCTTCAAGATTCTGAAAGGATAAAACAAAGCAGATAGGGGTGAATTGTTTCTTCTAGTCAACAAGACAGTAAGAAGAGAGCGCAAAATACAAAATAAACAGATTGGGTTGGTTGACTGGCTTTATCAGAACTGTCAGTTTTGGCTGTTCCTTTTTTTTAAACAGCCGTTTTTTTCTGGTCTGAAGTTCTGGCTGTTCAATGTGGACAAAGATGAGCAGCGGAATTCTCCGTCGGCGGGATCTTCTGGTCTGCTGGCAGTGCACTTGCGCCTGTGCGTTTCCCAATGGCGTGGGGTAGCCACAATGGGAAACCTCATTGGCCGGCTGGAGGAACGGAGAATCCCGCTGCCTATAGGGGCGCGATGCACAGGAAAACGCGGTGGGCGGGGCAGAGAATCCCGGCCAAGAACTCTGTTTACAATAACAAGCCCAGGCCCCCAAAGCTCCTAGGCCCAAAGCACAATGTTTGGCATTATGTTTGTGCCCATACCCCAATGTCCTGAACCCTGATTGTGGCCATCATACTTTGGAAGGATGTGAAGGCATTAGAAACGCTGTAGGAAAGATTCACGAGAACAGTTCTAGGCATGAGTGTCTTAATTTACATGGATAGATTAGATAAGTGGTTCTCCTTACAGAATAAAATGGTCAGAGTGATTTAGAGATGTTCAAAATCATGAAGAATCTGGCCAGAGTCGATAGGCAGAAACTGTTGCCTTTGGCAGAACCCAAGGACACCAATTTACAGTGAAGGGCAAAAGATCATGAGGATAAATGTTTTCACACAGCAAGTGGAATGCATTTGAATTCGCTGCCTGAGGTTGTGCTGGAGATAGATTTAATCTTGATTTTCAAAAGAGAATGGATAATGATTTGAAATCAAAATATTTTTGTGGGTTAAAGGGAAATAGCAAGAGAGTGGGACCGACTGAGTTATTCTTGCAGAGAGCCAGCACAGAGATGACAGGTCAACTAACCTCTGTGTTGTAACCATTATGTGAGTCTTTAATTCTAAATAAACCATTTTATATTAATAATAGACAATCTTATAAGAAGAAATTATATCAGTAATGAACTTTTTAAACATATAAACCATAGCATTCAACCACACAGAAGAAGACTTTTATGATCATGGGGGTGATTTTTACTCCTGGGAAGGCAGGATATTAATAGCCGGGCCACATTAGCAAAATTTCCAGGAAGTCATACAGAATCAGCTGCCCACTCCTATTCTTGGCTCCGTAAAAAAAAAGGCTTACCTGAAGGAACCTCTTCTCCTGCTTATGCCCCTTCTCCTAACTTTAACCTGTTGGGAAAGTTACAGCCATGTCCTTGCTCAGGCCAATGTTAAAATGGTTATCTAGTTTGCTGCTAATGTTACATCATATTTATCACTGAAAATAATTATTTTAAAAACATAATTTTAAAAAATAAATAAATTTAGAGTACCCAATTCATTTTTCCAATTAAGGGGCAATTTAGCGTGGCCAATCCACCTACCATGCACATCTTTGGGTTGTGGGGGTGAAACCACGCAAACACGGGGAGAGTGTGAAAATTCCATATTGTTAGTGACCCAGGGTCGGGATCAAACCTGGGACCTTGGCGCTATGAGGCAGCAGTGCTAACCACTGTGCCCCGTGCTGCCCCTGAAAATAATTATACCAGGTATTGCAAATATTGTAGGTAAAGCATGGACACTTTCATTGTGAATTGTCTTACACAAGTAGGCTTCCATAGGAGTTTTCAATGCAGTTTAAAATGCAATTAGTTGCTCGTATACATTTTTCAAACAAGAAAAAGATAACTATTAATGGAAGAACACAGCTGGAGTTCATTCTAGCGCTTTAACAAATATGACAAATTCCACTAGAATGTCTGACCTGTTTTTATGCTTGACATTTTGAAGTTAAATTTGACTGTATCATTAAGATCCAAATGAATGAATGGATTCAGATACGCTTTGTTGGAATCCTCAGTCCAGGAGGAACACATATTTTCATAAATACTCCATGTGCCATTCCTGGAGCTGAAGTCATAAAGGAACCATTTCCCTTTGTTGATTAATACGTAGTAAGAAGTTAGCATTGGCATTGTAGCATATGCTAGGACAAGATTGCTGCTATTCACTCTAAATATCAGAAAACTACTGTATCCAGGAACAACCAATGTCTTCTCAAAATCATCAGCTTCAAAGCCATAATCTGTTGAAACAAATTGGTGATGTGAATTATTAGTCTATCTTTCATACCATTACTCACAGATCAATGACTGAAAAGCTAAGAGCAAGCCAAAGGGCAAGGTCGGGCAGAATGAGTAACAGAACAAGAATTTCTGATTTGCACTGGGACCAGGAGTTTGATTTCAAATGTACTCCAATGATATTCAGTACAGCGATGTTAAATAACAGAACAAAGTTTTTGGCATGAGTGAGATAAAAAAAATAATTTGTAGTTTATATAATGAGGTTCCAATTGTAAATTTACAAATTTTATGTTTCATGTGAGCCACTGCAAAAAATATGAATGAAAATGGAAAAGAAAGTTAAATTAAAGGGGTCAGAGCAATTAAACATAAGCATCAGAATCTGACAAGCAAAACACCGCAGATGCTAGTAAGTGGAAATAAGAACAGAAAATCTTGGAAACACTCAGCAGCTCTGGCAGCATCTGTGGTGAAAAAAGTTCATGTTTCAGCTAATTATCTTTCATCAGGATTCTCAACACATTTGCAGCCGATGCCAAGGTTGACCTCGTAGGGGTTGAGAAATGACAGGTTGAGATAAAGGGAATCGAATGTGTGGGTGGCACGGTAGCGCAGTGGTGTTGCTTCACAGTGCCAGGGTCCAAGGCTTGATTCCCGGTTTGGCTCACTGTCTGTGCGGGCCTGCACGTTCTCCCTGTGTTTGCATGGGTTTCCTCCGGGTGCTCCGGTTTCCTCCCCCAAATCCCGAAAGACGTGCTGTGGGAATTTGGCGACTAGGGGCTTTTCACGTAACTTCATTGCAGTGTTACTGTAAGCCTGCTTGTGACAATAAAGATTATTAAATTAAATTATTAATTGGATTGGATCAGAGCCGACTTTCCAGCCAATCAACTCACTTTCTTCCTGCAGTATAAATTGTTGTGATCATTTTAAATTTGGCATTCTTGCATTTGTCCTGGCAAGCGCAAGATGAAGTTCTCTTTTCAGCAATATCTTTGTCCATAACATAAGTCAATCAATCACAGTTTTGAAATTTTAATTGGTTTAGCCTCAACAACTATTTTGGGGAGAGAGTTCCTGATTATTTCAAGACTGTTGTGTGAAGAAGTGCTTCCTGACATCACCCTTGACTGCATTGCTGTAATTTTGGGTTCCAGTAAAGAGTTTGTCCTCATCTTCTATCTATCCTTACTCAGGGCGGCATGGTAGCACAGTGGTTAGCACTTTTGCTTCACAGCTCAAGGGTCCCACGTTCGATTCCCGGCTTGGGTCACTGTCTGTGCGGAGTTTGCATGTTCTCCCTGTATCTGCGTGGGTTTCCTCCGGGTGCTCTGGTTTCCTCCCATAAGTCCCGAAAGATGTGCTTTTGGACATTCTGAATTCTCCCTCTGTGCACCCGAACAGGTGCCAGAATGTGGCGACTAGGGGCTTTTCACAGTAACTTCATTGCAGTGTTAATGTAAGCCTACTTGTGACAATAAAGATTATTATTAATTATTATTAGACTGCATCTTCAGAGATGCTACAAGATGGGCTTTGAACCTAGAGCTGCAAAAGAAGACACACTTATTTCAAGCCTTGCTTACATTGCTGCCTTGGTCCCTGAAGATCCTATGATCTGAAGGGCCCTAAGCATAAGGCATATTATCAACCTGGGTGGTTATGTGTATAAATAATAAAGTGAAGTAATTTAGGTAATTAGCATATTGTTGCAAGATGCTATCCTCATTAGAACATGGAAATTGTCTTTGGGATAGGTGATAAACACTGTAGAATTCAGATTGGTGAACAAGACAAGCCCTGCAACACAAGCCCATCTGTGAATATCTAACAAGATTCATTAAGCACTCCAATTGGACTGTTTGAGAGATTCAGAATTTATGTTCCTCATCAGTTATTAAATGTTAAATTAAGGGGGTTTATATAAATTTTCTTACGACTTACAGATAACAAGTGATAACTGTGATCAGATTGCATAGGTGAAATTGGAATTTACAGCAGAGTGCCGGTACAGTCTTTCAAAACGATAGCCGCACGATAAAGTTCAAGAGAACTGTTAATGTTGGGGTTGGCATTTATTTATTTCTCATTCTTTTTTTAAAAAGAAATTTGGTGTACCCAATTAACTTTTTCCAATTAAGGGGCAATTTAGCGTGGCCAATCCACCTAGCCTGCACATCTTTGGGTTGTGGGGGCGAAACCCAAGCTAACACGGGGAGAGTGTGCGAATTCCACACGGACAGTGACCCAGACCCGGTATCGAACCTAGGACCTCGGTGCGTGAGGCTGCAGGGCTAACCCCTGTGCCACCGTGCTGCCCCTTTATTTCTCATTCTTAATAGCCTTGAGAAGGTGATACTGGGCCTTCTTGAACCAAGTAATCCATGTAGTGAAGATCCTTCCACAATACCATTAAGTAGGGAGTGCCAGAAATCTGACTCCATAATGATTGTGTATGACCAAGGCAGATTGGTGTGTTTTGGAGGCAAATTTGGAAGAAATGGTGTTCCCATGCACCTGCTGCCTTTTTCTTTCCGGGTAGTGAAGTTGTGGGTTTGCAAGCTGCAAGTAAAGAGGCCTTAGCGTATTGCTGCAGCTTAATCTGCACTGCAGCCTTGCCACACTAATGTTGAAGGCAATTAATGTTTAATCTGGTGATAAGATGCCCATCTAAAATGTTTGTGTTATTTATTCATTCAAGGGATATGGACATCGCTGGAAAGGCCAGCAATTTCTTATCTCTAAATACCTTTGAGAAGGTGGTGTGAGCTTCCTTCTTGAACTGTGCAGTCCTTGTAACTATACCCACAGTGCTTATGGGTGGAATGATAGCACAATGGTTAGCACTGTTGCTTCACAGCACCAAGGTCCTGGTTTCGATTCCTGGCTTGGGTCACTGTCAGTGCGGAGTCTGCACATTCTCCCCATGTCTGCGTCGGTTTCCTCCGGGTGCTCCGGTTTTCTCCCATAATTCCCGAAAGACGTGCGTGTTAGGTGAATTGGACATTCTGAATTCTCCCTCCCTGAATGTTCCCGAACAAGTGCCGGAGTGCGGCGACTAGGGGATTTTCACAGTAACTTCATTGCGGTGCTAATGTAAGCCTGCTTGTGACACTAATAAAGATTATTATTATTAAAAAGGAAGCTCCAGGATTTTGACCCAGCGACAGTGAAGGAAAATGGGCTGGATTCTCCCCCGGAGGGATGCTCCGTTTTGCCGGCAGCTTGGGGGTTTCCCAATGGCGTGGGGCTGCCCCACAATGGGAAGCCCCATTGACCAGCCGGCATAACGGAGCATCCCACCGGTGGGGTGAAACAGAAATGTGGTGCGGCAGGGTGGAGAATCCAGCTGCATATAGTTTCAAGTCAGTATGGTGTGAGGCTTGGAGTGAAACTTGCAGGTGGTGGTGATTTCATGTATGTGCTGTTCCTGTCCTTCCAGATGGTAGAGGTCATGGGTTTTAAAGGTGCTATTGAAGGAGTCTTGGTGAGTTGCTGCAGCACATCTTGTAGATGGTGCACACTGATTCTACCATGCACCTATGGTGGAGGGAATGAATATTTAAGATGGTTGATGGGGTGCCAATCAAATGGACTGCTTAGTCCTAAAGGATGCCAAAAGTTGCATTAGTCATGTTGGATCTGCCAAGCAAATGGAGAGTTTCCATCACATTTCTAACACCCATTTGTAGATTGTGGACAGGTTTTAGGGAGTCAGGAGTTGGGTTACTCATCAAAGGACACCTAGTCTCTGTCAGTTAGGTTCCTGGTCAATGATGATCCCCAGAATGTTGATGGCAAGGAAACAGTAATGATAATCCTAATAAATGTCAAAGGGAAATTGTTAAAGTCTTGTTGGAAATGGCCATGCCTAGAGATGAATGTTACTTGCCAGTCATTAGCTCAGGTTTGAATGTTGTCCAGATCTTGTTGCTTGCGGCATGGACTGTTTCATTATTTTAGGAATTGTATAATAAACTGAACATTGTGAACGTCCCACATCTGACATTATAATCAAATGAAGATCACTAATAAAGCAGCTGAAGTTGGTCAGGCACTACCCTGAAGAGCTCCTGCAGCAACATCTTGAGACTGACATTACTGACCTCCAACTGCCACAACTACCTTGCTTTGTTTTAAGTATGACTCCAGCCAGTGACAAGCTTTCCTACTTATTCACACTGACTTCAATTTTATTGGGACTTCTTGATGTCACATTTGGTCAAATACTACCTTGATGTCAAGGGCAGTCAATCTTACCTCACCTCTGGGATTCAACATTTTGTTGATGCATGGACCAAAACTGCAATGAGGCCTGGAGCCGAGCAGTCTAGGAAGAATGCAAATTGTGCATTGGTTAGCAGGTTATTGTTGAGCTTTGACTGCTTGTTAGCACTGTCAATGCCAACTTCTATCAATTTTCTGATCATTGAAAGGAGATAGTTGGGAAAGTAGCTGGTGGAATGGACTTGTTCTTGTTTTTTTTGGCTTTTGCACATTTGTGCTGGTCTCCACCATAATTGAGGATAGGAATGTTCTTGGAGCCTCATCCTCCCATTAGTTTCTTAAATGTCCACCAACATTTGCAATTAGATGTTATAGGTGTGTGGGTGGAGCTTAGATCCAATTGTTTGTTGTGGAATTGTTTACTACTATCTATAGCATGGTACCTCTACTGTTAAGCAAGAGTACAATCCTGTGTAGTAGCTTCCTCAGATTGGCAAATAAATGTTAGTAACCTGGTGCTGGTCCGGGCATGATTTTCTATACTTCTCATTGAATCAGGATTGATCCCTTGGTTCAATAGTCATGGCCGAGTGAGGGATATGCCAGACATTGAGGTTACAGATTGTGTATCGCCATAGTCGTTGCTAGGTTGGAGATAAAAAAAACATTGTAGTTTACCATCCCTAGGAAGGACTTTAATTCTTCCACATTCTTAGGTGGCAGGACTTCTCTAATGGCTTTCACCTTGTCTTCGCGTGGGTGCAGGTCTTTTGAGTCCACTTCTAACCGAGGTAAGTGACCTCACTAGCTTGAAAAGTGAACTTCTCATGCTTCAGTAAGATTCCCGTATCACTAAATCCTCTCAGCATCTCTTCGAGGCTTGCTAGGTGCTCTTCATGTGATGTTCCTTACTGGAATATTATCCAGTAGACCACAGCCTTGGGGATGCCCTGGAGCAGATTATCCATTGTGTGTTGGAATATTGCAAAGGCCGAGCTGATGCCAAAGGGTAATCTGGTATATTGAAACAGGCCTTTATGTGTGTTAATTGTCGCAATCTTTTGAGAATTTTCATCCCGTTCCAACTGCAAACAGGCATGACAGATGGAGTTTGGTGTACGTGAGGCACCCTGTCAACTTCACATAAAGGTCTTCAATTTATGGAATTGGGTATTTGTCTACTTGGACTGTCTGGTTTATCGTAATCTTGTAATCCCCACATCTTCTAACTGAGAGGTCCGGTTTTAGCACAGGGACAAGGTGGCAGCCCATTCAGAAAACTGCACAGGTCTGATAATTCCCAATTCTTCCAGGCGTTTGAATTTAGCTTCCACTTTTTAGTGTAAGATGCAAGGGACAGGTCTCGCTGTGAAAAGCTTTGGTGTGGAATCAGGTTTGATGTAAATCTTGGCTTTTACTCCCCTTATTCAACCCAACTCGTTCTGGAATAGGTCTTTATATTTACATAAGACTTCCTGTAAGACACTATCTGAAATTTTGAAGACCAGTTCAACTTGATTTGGCATAGCCAATCTTGTCCCATGAATCTTGGCTAATGCCCCTTGACAATGATCACAGGTAGCTGGACATCCTGTTGTTGATACGACACTGGCGCCATGGTTGTCCCCAAGATTTTCCAGGGTTTCTCCTATATATATCGTCAACTTGGCTATTAATCTACTTAGGTTCAAAGGCTGAACTTATTCTCAAAGATATTTGAATGTTGTTCACCCAGAACCGTGGCTGACATCCTGGTGTCCATAAGACCATAAGACATAGGAGCGGAAGTAAGGCCATTCGGCCCATCGAGTCCACTCCACCATTCAATCATGGCTGATTTCAACTCCATTTACCCGCTCTCTCTCCATAGCCCTTAATTCCTCGATAATTCAAGAATTTATCAACTTCTGTCTTAAAGACACTCAACGTCCCGGCCTCCACCGCCCTCTGTGGCAATGAATTCCACAGACCCACCACTCTCTGGCTGAAGAAATTTCTCCTCATCTCTGTTGTAAAGTGACTCCCTTTTATTCTAAGGCTGTGCCCCCGGGTCCTAGTCTCCCCTGCTAACCTCCATTTTTAGTGTTTTTCATTTACTGTGATAACAATCTCAACTGGAGCTGTCTTGCTCACTTTCTCCATGTTTAATCTGTATATTTCAAGTTCTTCATCTGAATTTCTCTTCACTTTGTCCACTGGAATTATGCCTTGTTTTTGATTTTGTTTTTGATTTGGCACGTTCTGCCTGACAAGGCAACATGGCTGGATATTCAAAAACAAATAAACTCCCTGCAGCACCACACTTCTTGAGGGTGGTAAGCCTCATACCGGCAGTAATCATTTTGACTTCTGCTGACCTATTTTCTTCCCTGACCACTGACTACAATCCTGTTCCCGGGATTGTAGCAGAATTTCCTCTGTGCCTGTCAACCTAACTGTGCACCTTGCAGCCATTCCACCCACAGCTCATTCATCTCACCCTCTTGCATTCTTTTAGATTGTGGCAAACCCCTCTTGACGCACTTAGTTGCCTGAGCAATTTCCATCGCCATATCTAGGGTAATCTTCCTTTCAGCCAGAATCTTCTTTTGTACACTAATGTTGTTCATACCGCAAACTAAGCGGTCGCATAGCTTGTCGCTGCGCACTGTGCTGAACTCACAATCCAAGGCCATTTGGTGGAGTCTGGCAACAAAGGTAGAGATCTTATCTCCTGGGTCCCAGGCATCCAAATTAAACTTGTATTGTTGCAGTATGATTGAGGGTCTGGGATTGAAATGCTTTCTGACCAGCGTCACTAACTAGCCGAACGACTTGTTGTCAGGAGCCTCCGGGGCCGTCAAATTCCTTATGGAGCCCACAAACTGTTAATGTCTTCTGATTATCTTTCTCCGTTAATGGAGCCGCTCGATATACTGGTTCCAGCCTTCACCTCCCTGGTCGAATGGGTCAAGGTTCCCAATCATGGGCATTTTATACTCACTTCTTTATTGATGCCATCAATGTTTTTCACTTTCTCTGTTCACTTTCAAGGCTTCTCCCTTCTCCCTTGAATTTTGAACTACGGAGGACTTGCTTTCGATCTGGTTTATACTCGTCGCCAATGTGGTGGCTTGAGGCAATGCTAGGGAGATTTCCAATATAACTGAACAAGGGTTTATTGGTAACAAATAAAGGTAAACTATACATAGACACAGAGTCACTAAACAGGCCTTCACTCTCTGGCTCCAGGTCCGTTCTGCACGAGGGCCCTGGACTTTTTCCCCATTGGTTGAAGTTTGCATGCTCTCATGTGATAGGCTACAAGCCAGTCCTCTGGACTGCAAAGGCCTTGCTCTTTAAAGAGGCTGCACTACCAAACTTATGTAGTTCAAAACTCAGTCAGCTCAATCAATAGTGGTGCTACAACACCACTCTTGCTCATGGACATTGAAGTCTCCATTCAAAATACAGTGTATGCTCTTGAGTCCATCACTGTTTCTTCCAAGTAATGTTCAACATGAAGCAGTATTGATCCATCAATTGGTGGAGGGTGGTTAGTGGTAAATATCCTTGCCCATGTTTGACGAGATGCCATGAAACTTCATGGGTCTGATGTCAGTGTTAAGGAGTTTCAGGGTAACTCCTTCTGACTGTATTCCACTGTATCCTCAGTTTGATCAGTCTCCCCTTCTGGTGGGAGAGGACATATGTAGAATGGGTTCTACTGCGGCATTGGTTGCAAGGTAGGATTCTGTGAGCTAGTTTCTCAAATTTTGGCACAAGCTCCCAAAGTTAGTGAGGAGGACTTTGAAGGTTTGACTTGGCTGTGTGCCAGATTAGGTGATCATTTTGTGCAACACCACCCTTCAGTCTGCAAGCTGTTGCCTGTCTTCTTAATTTTCCTCCCCATCTATTGATTAGGCATGACACAGCCTTTCAAGCTCAATGCTGAGTTCAACAATTTCAAATTATATTCACCCACCCATATTTTGACAACAGTTGTGGTAGTTATTCAGTAATTGGATTGGTTAACTGACAAGAGGCAGAGGGATAATGGGTAATTTTCAGATTGACAAGCTATTACTAGTGGAAAACCACAAGGATCAGCTATCTACAAACCTTATTAATGACCTGAATGAAAAACCAACTACATTGTAGCCAAATTTGCTGATAGTACAAAAATAGGCATGAAAATAAGTTGTGAGGAGGATACAAAGAGTATCCAAAAGGATACAGATAGGCTAATTGAGTGGGCAAACATGTGGCAGATGGAGTAGAATGTGGGAAGATGTGAGGTTCCCTATTTTGGCAGTGTTATAACCCCCATGAGGATCATGAGACAACAATTAATTTTCTTCCAATACAAGCTCTCCAGGTAGGGGGCAGAAAC
Organism: Scyliorhinus torazame; assembly: GCF_047496885.1. NCBI lineage: Eukaryota > Metazoa > Chordata > Chondrichthyes > Carcharhiniformes > Scyliorhinidae > Scyliorhinus > Scyliorhinus torazame. The sequence continues at coordinate 373,615,757 of NC_092708.1, forward strand.
CCACCACCTGAGTGTCGTCAGACTAGAGGTTGGAAGCAGGCCCCAACTGGGGCCTGGTCAGATCTATTCTCCCAGTAAGGCCTGCACTGGGAGTAACACACTTGCACAATATTACTTAAATAGACTGCAGAATGCTGCAGTACACAGTGGTCTGGGTGGCCTTGTAGATGTAACACAAAGGTTAGCATACAAGTACCGAATGTAATGAGGAAGGTAAATGGAATGTTGGTCTTTATTGCAAGGGGGATAGAATATAAAAGCAGCAAACACTTTCCCTCTCAGACTAAAGGGACGATCCTTTAAAACAGAGATGAGGAGGAATTTCTTCAGCCAGAGGGTGGTGAATCTGTGGAACTCTTTACCGCAGACGTCCGTAGAGGCCAATTCACTGAGTGTCTTTAAGACAGCGATAGATAGGTTCTTGATTAATAAAGGGATCAGGGGTGGGGAGAAGGCAGAAGAATGGGGATGAGAAAAATATCAGCCATGACTGAATGGAGGAGCAGACTCGATTGGCCGAGTGGCCTAGGGCGAAATTCTCTGGTATCGGCGCGATGTTCGCCGACCGGCGCCAAAAACAGCGCAAATCAGTCGGGCATCGTGCCGCCCCAAAGGTGCGGAATCCTCCGCATCTTGGGGGGCCCAGCCCCAACCTTGAGGGGCTAGGTCGACGCCGGACTAATTTCCGCCCCGCCAGCTGGCGGAAAAGGCCTTTGGTGCCCCGCCAGCTGGCGTGGAAATGACATCTCCGGGCGGCGCATGCGCGGGAGCGTTAGCGGCTGCTCACGGCATCCCCGCGCATGCGCAGTGGAGGTAGTCTCTTCCGCCTCCGCCATGGTGGAGACCGTGGTGAAGGCGGAAGGAAAAGAGTGCCCCCACGGCACAGGCCCGACCGCGGATCGGTGGGCCCCGGTCGTGGGCCAGGCCACCGTGGGGACAGCCCCCCGGGTCAGATCGCCCCGCGCCCCCCCCCCCAGGACCTCGGAGCCCGCCCGCGCCGCCTTGTCCCGCCGGTAAGAGAGGTGGTTTAATCCACGCCGGCGGGACAGGCATCCTAGCAGCGGGACATCGGGCCATCCGGGCGGGGGGTTTGAGAATCTCGCCCCCTATTCTGCTCCTATGTCTTACGGTGAGACTGGATCTATAGTACAATGCATAATTTTGGGGCGTGATCTAATGGTTGCCTTGTGCCCGACTCGGGGCATTACGTGGTTGGTAAATCTCATGAGAGAGCTCCCTTTAGATCTCGCAAGACATCGTGATCTGGATCCTGCCCATAATGGGTGGTGCCTAAATTTGCATATTTAAGTGTGCCATTAGGTACACTTAAACATGTCTCTGCCGGATCTAACCAACACCTGGGATCGTACCTCACAGAGGGACCCAAGCTGGGTGCTGTTTAGCACTGGCCTCCACAAATGGGTACCTAGCAGAACGGCACTTGGGGGGATTCCCAGGTGATCGGAAGCCCCGGGGTGGTTGGCCTCTGGAAAGAGTGGCACCCTGGTACTGCTGATGCCAACTAGGCACCTTGGCAGTGCCACGTGTAAAGGTGACATTTTGCCCACACCATTGATCAGGCACAGTAGTGCCCTGCCCTTAGGAGGTGGGGTGCAGGGCTTGAGAACCCCCCAATAGGCGTGGGGGGGGGGGGGGTGGGGGGTGAATTCCGCCCTGGATGTGATAAACATGGGGAGAGAGGAAGTATTAATGGGATTACCATCCTTGAAAGTGGATAGATCACTGGGGTGGATGATGTTGCCCGAAGAAGTCAGGGAGGAAATAGCAAAAGATCTGACCATCATTTTCCAACTCTCAATGGACACAAATGAAGTGCCAGAGGATTGGAGGACAACTAACGTCGTACCTTTGTTTAAAAAGGAAGCGAGGTTTAGACCAAATAATTTAAGGCCTGTCAGTCTACCCTCAATAGCAACTCACTGGTAACAATGGACACAGTGGGTGGAATTTTCCATTGTTGGGCCGAAGGGGGGAGTTTCTGCCCCCATATTCAGCAGGTGGGAATGGTGGCAGAGGCCAAGAATAAAGGGGGAGTCCCAAAACGGCTTTCACACCAATGGAATTTCCCCACTCGATTGTCAGTGCCTCCCCCCGGCAATGATGTAATGGGGTTCCCAACATGAAAGGTCGGGAATACAATTGCCATACATTTAAATCTCATTAGCAGGCTTCTACGCTGTACTAACCCCCATATAAGGATATCCCCCCGTCACCCCGCCAGCATGATGTCACAGGACAATGAGTGAAAATATATAGCAGGAAAAGTCGGCAGCATGTCAAATCTACAGTTGTCGAATCCCAGGCGAGATGTGATTCGTCCACCCCAATGTTACCTCGTAGAACCAAATGTCCTGGTGCCACATTTAAACTGTGCTCGCACACACATTCACTCACTACAGGAATTGTTTAATAGAAAAATGCATAGAAAATAGAAGCAGGAGGAGACGATTCGGGCTTTCGAGCCTGCTTTACCATTCATTATGATCTTTGGCTGATCATTAAGTTCAATACCCTGAACCCGCCTTCTCCTCCATATCTCTTGATCCCTTTAGCCCCAAGAGGTATATCTAATTCCTTCTTGAAATGACATGGTTTGGCCTCAACTACTTTCTGTGGTAGTGAATTCCACAGATTCATCACTCTCTGGGGAAGAGATTTCTCCTCACCTCAGTCCTAAAAGGTTTACCCCTTATCCTCAAACTATGACCCCTAGTTCTGGACTCCTTCCACCATCGGAACATTCTTTCTGAATCTACCCTGTCTAATCCTATTAGAATTTTATAAGTTTCTATGAGATACCCTCTCAGTTTTCTAAACTCCAATGAACATAATCCAAACCGATTTAGTCTCTCCTCCAATGACAGTCCCACTATCCCAGAAAACAGCCTGGTAAACCAGGCCTGGTAAAATTGGGGTTGCAATCATGCAGGCAAATGGAGAGTATTCCATTACACCCCTGACTTGTGCCTTGTAGATGGAGGACAGGCTTTGGGGGATCAGGAGGTCGCTGTAGGATTCCTAGCCTTTGATCTGCACTGGTAGCCACAGTATTAATATGGCTACTCCAGTTCAGTTTCTGATCAATAGTAACCCCCCAGGATGTTGATTGTGGGGGATTCAGCTACGGTGATGTCATTGAATGTCAAGGGGTGATGGTTAGATCCCCTCTTGTAAGAGATGGTCAGTGCCTGCCACTTCTGTGGCATAAATGGAACTTGCCGCTTGTCAGCCCAAGCCTGGATATTGACCATGTCTTGCTGCATTTGGACATGGGCTGCTTCATTATCTGAGAAGTCGCAAATGGTGCTGAACATTGTGCAGTCATTTGTGAACATCCCCACTTCTGACCTCATGATGGAAGAGAGATGATTGATGAAGCAGCTGAAGATGGTTGGGCCTGGGACCCTGAGGAACTCCTGCGGTGTTGTCCTGGTGCTGAGATGATTGACCTCCAACCACCAAAACCACCTTCCTTTGTAGCGTATATGACTCTAATCAGCGGAGAGTTTACCCCCTGATTCCTATTGACACCAGTTTTACTTGGTCAAATGCTACCCCGATGTCAAGGGCAGTCACTCTCATCGCCCCTCTGGCATTCAGCTCTTTTGTGCACATTTGAACCAAGGCTTTAATGAAGCCAGGAGCTGAGTGACTGGTGGAATCCAAACTGAGCGTCCTTAGGCAGGTTATTGCAGAGTAAGTGCCGCTTGATAGCACTGTTGATGAAAAATGAAATGAAATAAAAATCGCTTATTGTCACAAGTAGGCTTCAAATGAAGTTCCTGTGAAAAGCCCCTAGTCGCCACATTCCGGCACCTGTTCGGGGAGGCTGTTACGGGAATTGAACGGTGCTGCTGGCCTGCCTTGGTCTGCTTTCAAAGCCAGCGATTTAGCCCTGTGCTAAACAGCCCCTGCAGTGACTCCTTCCATCACTTATCTGATGATGGAGAGTAGACTGATAATTTGCTGGGTAATTTGCTGGGTTGGATTTATCCTGTTTCTTGTGTACAGGGCACACCTGGGCAATTTTCCACATTGCCGGGTAGATGCCAGTGTTGTAGCTGTACTGGACAACTTGGCTATGGGTGTGGCAAGTTCAGGAGCACAAGTCTTCAGTACCATTGCTACAATATTGTCAAGGCCCATAGCCGTTGCAATATCAAATGCCTTCAGCTATTTCTTGATATCATGTGGAGCGAATCGTATTGGCTGAAGACTGACATGTGTGATGCTGGAGACCTCCATAGTAGACCAAGATGGATCATACACTCGTCACTTCAGGCTGAAAATGGTTGCGAATGTTTCAGCCTTGACTTTTGGATAGATGTTCTGGGTCCCTCCATCATTGAGGATGGTGATATTTGTGGAACCTCCTTCTCCAGTGCGTTGTTTAATTGTCCACCACCATTTACGGCTGGATGTGGCAGGACTGCAGAGCTTAGATCTGATGTGTTCACTCTGGAATTGCTTAGCTCTGTCTATTACTTGCTGCTTATGCTGTTTGGCACACAAGTAGTCCTGTGTTGTAGCGTCACCAGGTTAACACCTCATTTTTATGTATACCTGCTGTTGCTCCTGGCATACCATCCTGCACTCTTCATTGAACCAGGATTGATCTCCTGACTTGATGGTAATGGTAGAGTGTAGGATATGCCAGGCCATGAGGTTGCAGATTGCGGATGAGTACAATCCTCTGCTGCTGATGGCCCATAGCGCCTCATGGGTGCCCTGAGTTGCTAGATCTGTTCGAAGTCTATCCCATTTGGCACGGTCGTAGTGCCACACAACAAGATGGAGGGTATTCTCAATGTGAAGAAGGGGCTTTGTCTCCACCAGGACTGAGATATGGTCACGTCTACAGATACTGTCGTGGACAGATACATCTGCAGCAGCTGCTGAGGATGAGGTCAAGTATGCTGTTCCCTCCTGTTGGTTCCCTCACCACCTGCTGCATCCCAGTCTAGCAGCTATGTCCAGTGGTGGTACTACTGAGCCACTCTTGGTGATGGACATTGAAGACCCATTCTGTGCCCTTGCCACCCTCAGTGCTTCCTCCAAGTGGTATTCAACATGGAAGAGTACTGATTCATCAGCTGATGGTGGACAGTACATGGTAATCAGCAAGAGGTTCCTTTGCTCATTTTTAACCTGAAGCCATGAGCCCAATCATGCCCAGCAAACGACAACCAAACAGAAATAGGACATAAAAACTGATGAGGGATGAGGGCGTGCCAGAAGACCGGAAGAGGAGAGGGGTCAAGATGAAAGGGGTAGAGGGAGGTAGGGGACACAGCTAGAAATGAACACCTATTGGAGAAAGTAAAACAAGAAGCTGGAACCATTGTAAATAAGAAAAGTCAACTGATGTAAATAATAAAAGATGACCGATGTGTATATATTATTATATTTTCTTCTTTTGTTCTTCGAGTGTGATCACGCTTGCCTTTGTTTTGTACAATATGAAAAATTCTTTAAAAAAACATTTTTTTTTAAAATGTAAGAGTCATGCAAGCCCCCAGGATATTTTGTGCAAACCTGAATTATCTTCTTTGATCACAGATCATAGAACCATAGAATCCCTACATTGCAGAAGGAGGCCATTCAGCCCTCAAGATCTGCACTGATCCTCTGAAAGAATACTCCACCCAAGGACACTTACCCACCCTATCCCAGTAAACCCTTAACCTAATCTGCACACACCTTTGGACACTAAGAGCCAATTTATCATGGTCTATCAGCCTAAGCTGCACATCTTTGGACTGTGGGAGGAAACCCGAGCACCCAGAGGAAACCCACACATACACGGGCAGAATGTGGAGATCAGCTGCAGGTTTAGAGTGTAGAATCATTTTCTGTTGATAAATCTTACTGGCTGTGTTCATATATACAGCAAAGAATATACAGGTATGAATCTGACTTTATCCTAGATCTTTACACATATCTGCGTGTCACTAGACTGACCCTAGCTCTGAGAGATGTGCCTTCTTATATCACTGTCTGGGCAGTACTGTACTCAGTCACACATTAACCGTGTATAGAACCATAGTATCCCTATAGTGCAGAAGGCCATTTGGCCCTTCAAGTCAGCACCGACCCTCTGAAAGAGCACCCTGCCTAGGCCCACTGCCCCGCCCTATCCCCATAACCCACCTGTCCTGCACATCCCTGGACATTAAGGGGCAATTTAGCTTAATCAATCCACCGAACCCGCACATCTTTGGACTGGGAGGAAACCAATGCAGACATGGGGAGAACATACAACTCTACACAGACAGTCACCCAAGGCTGGAATTGAACCCGGGCCCCTAGTACTGTGAGGCAGCAGTGCTAGCCACTGTCACACTCCGATAGTTGTGTCCAACTGTCAGTGCCTAGAGAGACCTTCCCCCTCCCATCACCGGGACCAAGACGTGTGTGCCATGTAATGTTCTCTAGTATGGACCTATCTTTTAAATATGTCCCCAACAGTGTGGCCTTAGCCCCAGGACTGTTACACACAATTTACCTTCTGTACCTCTGACAAAGACTGTCTATCCACTTCCTACTCATAGTCATACTGTTCCACTCTTCCCTCCTATATTCCAGTCAAGTCCTCCTTTCCCTCAACCCCCCCACCCGCCGAGTCATGCCTCTGCCTTCCCATTCCCAGCAGGTATTGCCTCCCATACACCAGCCATGGTCCAGCTTTTGACAAGCACCAAAGTCCCATGTTAAAGGTATAGGAAAGCATTGTGTATGTATCGTGAAGTCACTGGTGAAGTGCAGCTCACCAGGTGAGTGCCATCTAAAAATGGTAGTGAAACAAACCATTCTATTGATCCATTGGTAGGGCTATTAAATTTGGAGAGAGAATGTGATTCCAGTAAGTATTTTTAATGACCATTCTTGAGATGCAAATGGATGCAAAAACGGTTCCCGACATAGATCAGGAGAACAAAATTCCAAACTAATATTCTGTCGGCTCAAAACTGTCTTTTACTCTCACTCCAAATTTTGTGCCCCCACCCTCCATTAGTTCCATTGCTGATGGGAGCATAAAATCCTCCTCTGTGAATTCACCCCTATCTTTCCAGCATACTCTGAGCAATCATCTGTGGACCTGAAATTTGTAATGGTGATTAATTAGTCAGAGGCCAAATTATTTGAGCACACTCACAGAAAGCAGATAGACACAAAGCTGCCAAATGTCTGCCTGGCCTCTCAGCTGAGGAATGGTTCATAGCAATAATAAAATTTTAAGGATGTGTTACGAAATATTATGGGCAGGATTCTCCATTTTCGGGTGCGTGCACCCCCACTGGCAGCGGGATCCTCCCTCCCGCCAGTCGGCCAATGGGGATTCCCATTGTGGGCACCCCCACACCGTTGGGAAATACGCGGACATGAATGCGTTGCTGGTGAAATGGAGAATCCCACTGCCAGAGAATCCAGCCCTATATTTTTCAATATTTTTCCAATATCACTATCGTATACTGTGAAACAGGCTTGTATATGTGAGTATGGGTACCTTAATTAAACTGAAGACAGTAATTGCAGAGTTCAGAACACCAAAGGGGAGTTAGGTGAGGAAGACAAGTGGTTTGAAGTGGATATGAACAGAACTGAGATGGGGTACCAATGGGCAGCATGAATGGAAATTTACATTAGGAAGATAAGGGAAGTGACCGGAAGTTAACTATTGTATTTGAAAAGGAACATATACAATTGACATTGCGTGTAAGCTGATGGTTAACAGAGTGGTAAGTTTACTTTTTGTCTAAAGAGTAGCGGCCATTACGTAACATGAAAGAATTGAACTTCTGAGGGAACGTAGAATATTCAAAGAGACGTTGAAAACTGTAGGGAGGTGGTTATGAGATCCTGAAGCACTGTCTGCTGGAAACAGACTTTGGAAAAGCAGTTTCTGCCAACCTCAGAGAAAAATGAGCCACTCTCAGAGTAAAGTTTTGAGATAGGTTTTGGCTTCTTAGTGTTGGATGAGAGGGAGAGAAAAATGTGTTAGATTTTCCCTACAGCAATAGATGATGAGCGGTAGGATTACTGGAATTTTTACAAAGTAGAATCTTTGAGGACTGTTGCCTAAAAGGGACATTTAGTTCTGCATTAATTAAGCAAAAATCTTTTGGGAAATGCTTGTAGAAGTACGATTAACCGCCTTTAAGATTACATTTTTCTTCACTTTAATAAATGTTTCAATTTAGATTTTAAAATCTTCACAAGTGATTTGAACTTATTTCTGCTGACTTCATAAAATACAAATTGCAAATCATTGTGATGCCTTTATCAAGTTTCTCTTTGGGATTTGAGCAGCCTGGCGCTCACTCCCTGCAATATCATAACAGGGGATAGGAAGTGATACACAAAAAATCTTAAAGGAAATAACATGTTAAGGCAGGGTTCAATTAAATAAATGTTGTTAACATCGAGTTGCTTACCAGCATCCAACAGCTCAAGGTGGAATATTTTCTCTCTTTTCACAATAAGCAGTTTGTTCAAAAAGAGCCTTCTTCGAAAAGGTTCTGCATAAAATGACCACAAGATGTTTGCAATTGCAACAGCCAAAAATTGACATTCGGAAGGCTCCTGGTAAACTTCTGTGATCTCAGCCCCTCCCCCTAACCTAAAATTAGGAATGTGTATTTGGTTAATGATAAATAATTCCATCAATTTTTTAAATAACTACTGTTTACTTTGTTTGAAAAGTATTTAAGTCAACAATGCTATATCATTGCAACGCTGAACCAACAAATCTATTAAGTTTTAAAAATATTTCTATATCTTTACAATCTAACTCCCTCGAAATGAGGTTGAATTTGGCCATTTTGCAGTGTAGCCAGTTAAAATGGCTAACTCCCGATTTAGAATGGCTAACTCCGATTTAAAATGGCGAACGGAAAAGGCTGATGGGAAAATCAGCCAACAGGACGAAAACAAGCAGCTGCAGGTAAACTGTGTATTCACCTCTGGGAAGGCCAGACAAGATCGATACCTGCAGCCATTAGCACAAGAAAACACCAGCCATCTGAATACTAATGAGCAATCCCTGGGAACAATGTGCAACAATTTAGACACACAAAGCCAACCCAGACTCTTCGGCGCCAACAGGAGCCTACACAAAGGGAGGTGAACGATCACCCCAAGACCGCCCATCGATCAAGGAATCGCTCCAGCATTGGAGAATATCGAGCCAAGTGATTGGGACAAAGTCCAATCACTTGGAACCAGGTACAGGGTCCACCCCGAAAGGCGGGAAGCCCCTGGGGACTATAAGAATAGAGTCCAAGTTCAAATCGACACTTCTGCACCCTTCTGCACCCTCCTGCCACCCTTCTGCTAGCCTTCTGCAACAGCCGCTCAAATCGTAAGTCTTACTTCAATGCTCACTACGAGATAGGCGCTCCTAGCTATCGATCTGTACCAGCTTCGAATCCTGCAGGCTCAGAACCCGAACGAAAGGCCATTCGTTTCCCTGACCTGGTGGGCCATTTCCAAGTTAAGTATTGGCCTGTTAGTTGTAGGAAGTAGCTTAGACGTAGAATTTATGCATAAGTATTGATTACTGTATATAATAAATGTGCGTTGATTTAACTCTTACTAAGCAGTGTGTTGGATTATTGATCATTACTCGGACTTGAACCACGTGGCGGTATCAGAAAGATACCTGGCAACTCAAGAGCAAAGGTAATAGAACAGAGCAATTAAACTAAGGCTAAAGTTAGCAACAACATCTGGCGACATCCTGACGGGACCCGATCTAGAAGTGGAAAACCACTCCGTGAGAACCCATTAATTAATTAAATTAATTATTAATTTGAATTAGAGATCCAATTGGAAACAGAAAACCACAAGTGTTCAAGAAGTTCTGATCAATACTCATAATTCGGAAGTGTGTGTATGCATGCGTAACTAACAAGGCTATAAGGTAAAACTGATAGATTTTTGTTGCGTCAAAACTGTCGGAAGTTTGTATATCGGAAAGTAGCGAAAGCCGTACCTGTATTTACAGCACCGCCTTAGCTCCCCTGTTGCAAATTTAAAAGAAGCATTCGGATAGGAAAGATGGCAATGCAGGCAATACAGCGCCTCATGAACCCTGAGGAATTTGCAGTCGCAGCGACCAGCAGCAGTAGAGTGGGACAATGTCCCATTTGGCAGGAAGAGATCAGGAAATATCTCAAAGGGAAAGGATGGCCCCTTTGGAATGATTTCTGTGATAATGAGGAATCAGGTCCCGGGAGTATAGGACATACTTGGTGGGAGAACCTGAGCGAGATCCACAAAAAGAGCTTAGGGAAAGCTCGCAAGCCGATGGCAATCGTGTCCTGCTTGGCACAATTGCGAGGCACAGAGGAGGTCGCTAGGACGCTCCAGAAAGAAGTTGAGGCCATACATCGGATGAGTAAAGTCGATGTAAGCGAAGTAGAAAGAGAGAATTTAGAATTGAGGAGGAAATTGGCAGCAAAAGATGGAGAGGTGGGTGACGCCAAAAGGGCTCACCAGTCTTGACTGGTGCATTTAAGCAACTTCCAGTCTCAATACGAAAAGGCCTATCAGGACACGCAACGTGCAGTCCTGGTACGAGAGGAGACAGAAAAACAGGTAGAAGCGTTACAGAGACAGTGTAGCGATCTAAAGGCAGCATTAAGAGCACTCCATGCTGCCACCACAGAACAAAGACAAAGCATGTTAGACCACGCAAAGTGCCGGAAGCAGATTGCAGAGCTGCAATCGCTGCTTTCTGTTCATAAAGGTTTTCAGGAAACCCTTTGGGGAAAAATTAGATCAGGAAGACGGCCCTGATTGGGAAGAACTGAATGAAACAGCGCAGAGACATGTTCAGGGAACAAGTGCGCAGGGAAAGCCCCAAAAGAGAAAAGCACCCCAACCCCCCACACAGCAGATAGTTCACACTCCAATGAACTCAGTAACCACCCGCCGCACAGCCACACCAGACGATGCGGAATTTCTATATTCCACCCCCTTAACAGTGACCCAATTACAGGACGCGTGCGATAAAATCACACCGTTCCTCCCCACCTCAGACCCCCACCATTTCTTTGCCACAGTTAAACATCAGGCGACCATGTACGGCCTGGATGAGCGAGAGCATGTAAAGCTCATGGTTTTAAGTTTAGATCCGTCAGTAGCAGCAGCCCTTCCCGACCCACAGAATGTAGGAGGAGGCACCCTTGCAGAAATGCATACCGCGATCCTGGATGCGATCGGGTATAACCGGGGTGACCCCGTAGATGGCCTCAACAAATGTAAGCAAAAGAAATCCGAGCACCCCACAGCGTTCGCTGGACACCTGTAGATTCACTTTGCAGCCGTCTTTGGAGACGTAGACCGTGCCCATTTGTCCCCAGACAACATGGCCAAATGGACCCGCACCCTTATCTCCCATGCCACAGAAACAGGACAGAAGAGGCTTGTACGAGTTATGATCCCTCAGAGGAGGCCCATAACGAGAAGTACAGGGATGGTGCAGGTGGGAGGGATTCAGATTTCTGGATAACTGGGGCCCTTTCTGGGGAAGGTGGGACCTCTACAGACAGGATGGTCTACATCTGAACCTGAGGGACACAAATATCCTGGGGGGGAGATTTGTTAGTGCTCTTTGGGGGGGTTTAAACTAATGCAGCAGGGGCATGGGAACCTGGATTGTAGTTTTAGCGTACGGGAGAATGAGAGTATAGAGGTCAGGAGCACAGATTTGACGTCGCAGGAGGGGGCCAGTGTTCAGGTAGGTGGTTTGAAGTGTGTCTACTTCAATGCCAGGAGTATACAAAATAAGGTAGGGGAACTGGCAGCATGGGTTGGTACCTGGGACTTCGATGTTGTGGCCATTTCGGAGACATGGATAGAGCAGGGACAGGTATGGATGTTGCAGGTTCCGGGGTTTAGGTGTTTTAGTAAGCTCAGAGAAGGAGGCAAAAGAGGGGGTGGTGTGGCGCTGCTAGTCAAGAGCAGTATTACGATGACGGAGAGGATGCTAGATGGGGACTCTTCTTCCGAGGTAGTATGGGCTGAGGTTAGAAACAGGAAAGGAGAGGTCACCCTGTTGGGAGTTTTCTATATGCCTCCAAATAGTTCTAGGGATGTAGAGGAAAGGATGGCGAAGATGATTCTGGATAAGAGCGAAAGTAACAGGGTAGTTATTATGGGAGACTTTAACTTTCCAAATATTGACTGGAAAAGATACAGTTCGAGTACATCAGATGGGTCGTTTTTTGTACAATGTGTGCAGGAGGGTTTCCTGACACAATATGTTGACAGGCCAACAAGAGGCGAGGCCACTTTGGATTTGGTTTTGGGTAATGAACCAGGCCAGGTGTTGGATTTGGAGGTAGGAGAGCACTTTGGGGACAGGGACCACAATTCGGTGACGTTTACATTAGTGATGGAAAGGGATAAGTATACACCGCAGGGCAAGAGTTATAGCTGGGGGAAGGGCAATTATGATGCCATTAGACATGACTTGGGGGGGGATAGGTTGGAGAAGTAGGCTACAAGTGTTGGGCACACTGGATAAGTGGAGCTTGTTCAAGGAACAGCTACTGCGTGTTCTTGATAAGTACGTACCGGTCAGGCAGGGAGGAAGGCGTCGAGTGAGGGAACCGTGGTTTACCAAAGAAGTGGAATCTCTTGTTAAGAGGAAGAAGGAGGCCTATGTGAAGATGAGGTGGGAAGTTTCAGTTGGGGCGATGGATAGTTACAAGGTAGCGAGGAAGGATCTAAAGAGAGAGCTAAGACGAGCAAGGAGGGGACATGAGAAGTATTTGGCAGGTAGGATCAAGGAAAACCCAAAAGCTTTCTATAGGTATGTCAGGAATAAAAGAATGACTAGGGTAAGAGTAGGGCCAGTCAAGGACAGGGATGGGAAGTTGTGCGTGAAGTCTGAAGAGATAGGCGAGATACTAAATGAATATTTTTCGTCAGTATTCACTCAGGAAAAAGATAATGTTGTGGAGGAGAATGCTGAGACCCAGTCTATTAGAATAGATGGCATTGAGGTGCGTAGGGAAGAGGTGTTGGCAATTCTGGACAGGCTGAAAATAGATAAGTCCCCGGGGCCTGATGGGATTTATCCTAGGATTCTCTGGGAAGCCAGGGAAGAGATTGCTGGGCCTTTGGCTTTGATTTTTATGTCATCATTGGCTACAGGAATAGTGCCAGAGGACTGGAGGATAGCAAATGTGGTCCCTTTGTTCAAAAAGGGGAGTAGAGACAACCCCGGCAACTATAGACCGGTGAGCCTCACGTCTGTTGTGGGTAAAGTCTTGGAGGGGATTATAAGAGACATGATTTATAATCATCTAGATAGGAATAATATGATCAGGGATAGTCAGCATGGCTTTGTGAAGGGTAGGTCATGCCTCACAAACCTTATCGAGTTCTTTGAGAAGGTGACTGAACAGGTAGACGAAGGTAGAGCAGTTGATGTGGTGTATATGGATTTCAGTAAAGCGTTTGATAAGGTTCCCCACGGTAGGCTATTGCAGAAAATACGGAGGCTGGGGATTGAGGGTGATTTAGAGATGTGGATCAGAAATTGGCTAGCTGAAAGAAGACAGAGGGTGGTGGTTGATGGGAAATGTTCAGAATGGAGTTCAGTTACAAGTGGCGTACCACAAGGATCTGTTCTGGGGCCGTTGCTGTTTGTCATTTTTATCAATGACCTAGAGGAGGGCGCAGAAGGGTGGGTGAGTAAATTTGCAGACGACACTAAAGTCGGTGGTGTTGTCGACAGTGCGGAAGGATGTAGCAGGTTACAGAGGGACATAGATAAGCTGCAGAGCTGGGCTGAGAGGTGGCAAATGGAGTTTAATGTAGAGAAGTGTGAGGTGATTCACTTTGGAAGGAATAACAGGAATGCGGAATATTTGGCTAATGGTAAAGTTCTTGGAAGTGTGGATGAGCAGAGGGATCTAGGTGTCCATGTACATAGATCCCTGAAAGTTGCCACCCCGGTTGATAGGGTTGTGAAGAAGGCCTATGGAGTGTTGGCCTTTATTGGTAGAGGGATTGAGTTCTGGAGTCATGAGGTCATGTTGCAGCTGTACAAAACTCTGGTACGGCCGCATTTGGAGTATTGCGTGCAGTTCTGGTCACCGCATTATAGGAAGGACGTGGAAGCTTTGGAGCGGGTGCAGAAGAGATTTACCAGGATGTTGCCTGGTATGGAGGGAAAATCTTATGAGGAAAGGCTGATGGACTTGAGGTTGTTTTCATTAGAGAGAAGAAGGTTAAGGGGAGACTTAATAGAGGCATACAAAATGATCAGGGGGTTAGATAGGGTGGACAGTGAGAGCCTTCTCCCGCGGATGGAAATGGCTAGCACGAGGGGACATAGCTTTAAACTGAGGGGTAATAGATATAGGACAGAGGTCAGAGGTAGGTTCTTTACGCAAAGAGTGGTGAGGCCGTGGAATGCCCTACCTGCAACAGTAGTGAACTCGCCAACATTGAGGGCATTTAAAAGTTTATTGGATAAGCATATGGATGATAATGGCATAGTGTAGGTTAGATGGCTTTTGTTTCGGTGCAACATCGTGGGCCGAAGGGCCTGTACTGCGCTGTATCGTTCTATGTTCTATGTTCTAAGTGGGTAGTGAAAAGATTGTCCCGCGCTTGGGAGCAATCTGTTCAGAGCAAACCCGCAGTTAAGGATAGCGAGGAAAAGCAGGCCGGCGCAGATATGCAGGCAGTAAAAACACACCAGAACCGTGCATGGGTGAATGAGGGAAAGAACAGTCCCCCACCCAAGTCACAGGAGTGTTACAACTGCGGACAGTTGGGACACTTTGCAAAAGAGTGCAATGCCCCTAAAAAGCCACAGAGAGCCCAGCAGACGGGCATTCTGATTAAGAAAAAGACAGAGCCCATTCATAGCGTTAGCGCCCGTTCGGATCAGACGGACTTGACCTGAACGGATTGACGGTGTACGGGCTCCCCCAGTTGGGTCTGCGACACCCTTTAGGATAGGTCAGGACGACCGGTAATTGCAGCAAAAATTCGGGGACGGCCCATCGAATTTCTCTGGGACACACGAGGGTCCCGCACCACAATAAATTCCTCCACCCTGTTTCAAAAAGACACGTGGCCCACTACAGCCACTATCACCCTCAGCGGCTTTACAGGCCACTCACAGCAGGGACACATCACAACCCCTGTACCCATTCAAATCGGCACCATCACCACCAAGCACCTTGTAGTTTTAGTTGACCTACCCCACAAAGCAGAACACATTCTGGGAATCGATTTCATGAATTCCCACCACTTTTCATTCGATCCAGTCAACCACTGTGTCTGGAAGATGGCAAAATCCGCAAGAGCCCCCGCAACGCTCAACATAGGAGAGTACATGAACAAAATTAGCGCCGTAGGCGAATTTTGGTTCAACCCGACCACGCTTAGTATGGACAAGCAGGTTAGGGCAGTTCTGCAAAAGAACAGGGCAGCATTCGCGACCCACAAGCACGACTGTGGACGGATGACTGGCTCCGTGCAAGTAACAGGACCTGACCCTAGACCCCAAAAACAGTACGGATTTCCCCAAGAAGCAGAGGGAGAAATCTCAAAAGTAATAGAAAGCTTATTAGAGCAGGGCGTACTTAGATCAGTAGCCTCCACTAATAATGCCCCGATTTGGCCGGTGAGAAAGCCCGATGGATCATGGCGACTGACCATCGATTACCGGGAACTCAACAAAGTCACCCCCGCAGCAGCCCCCACAGTAGCAACAAGTCCCGAGACCATGCTCAAGCAGGGACTCAATTCTCGATTCTTTACGGTTTTGGACGTCAGTAATGGATTCTGGTCCATTCCATTGGCAAAGGCGTGCCAGTATAAATTTGCCTTCACCTTTAAAGCACAGCAGTACACGTGGACATGCCTGCCACAAGGATTCCACAACTCCCCCTCCATTTTCTACCGACAGCTGGCAAATGGTTTAGCCAAATTCTCTTGCCCCGAATGTCTGGTACAGTATGTAGACGACCTACTACTGCAGACAGACACCAAGGAAGAGCACATTGAGCTTCTATCCGAACTCCTGGAACTATTACACTCAATTGGTTGTAAAGTTAACCCCAAAAAGGCCCAGATTTTAGAAGATAAAGTGATATATTTGTGAACAATTATCACACATGGTAAACGCGAGATCGAGCATAAAAGGATTGACTCGATTGCTAAATTGCCCCTTCCCCAGAACGTTTCAGCCCTCCGGTCGTTTTTAGGACTGGTTGGCTACTGCCGAAACCACATTGACGGTTTCACCAGCAAGGCAGCACCCCTCTCAGACCTCCTAAAGAAGGGAGCCCCCTGGGAATGGCTTCCGCAGCATACGGATGCTGTGGACTCTTTAAAACAGGCACTCATAGCAGCCCCCGCACTACAAGTTCCAGACCCGCATTCCCCTTGCGCCATAGAGGTAGCGACCACAGACCGCACCCTTTCAGCCGTGCTCCTCCAGGAACGGCATGACCAGTTAAGGCCCGTAGCTTACGCCTCCAGACTCTTAGATGCTGTGGAGCAAGGATTTTCAGCCTGTGAGAGGCACCTGCGCACAGTATTCTGGGCAGTTCAGTATTTTTCATACATTACCGGACTGAGCCCCATCACAATTCTCACCCAACACACCCCCACCCAACTTTTACTGGACGGACGACTCAAGGACAGTACCATCAGTCAAATAAGAGCAGCTAGATGGACCCTTCTCTTGCAGGGATGGGACATCACTGTTAAAAGGACAAAGACACACACCTATTTAGCCAACAATTTACATTACCCCGGAACCCCCCATGAATGCGAAATTATCTCTCCACACCACAGTACAGGCCCCTTTATCGCTAAAACACCCCCCAGAAAGATAGATAGTTCAACCCAGAGCCCCCAGCACATGGACACGTGTGTGAGCCCATAAAGATCTATGTGGACGGATCTTCCACAGTCTTGGATGGGAAACGCATGACAGGTTGTGGTATCTATGTCGAGGACCAGTACAAACGCGCCCTCGAGGAAATAGCGTTAAAACTACCCGGACACTTAGGTGCGCAGGCAGCAGAGCTTGCGGCCATCGCATATATAGTTGAGCACCCAGATTCCTTCCCCAGCCCAGCAGACATATACTTGGACAGCCTCTATGTCTGCAACAGCCTCACGGAATTTCTGCCCCTGTGGAAAGCAAGAGGATTTGTTTCCGCAGATGGAAAACCCCTCCCCTCAGCCTCATTGCTCCGTCATATTTTAGAAAGAGCCCAGAACAGGACTTATGGGATAATCAAAATCCGCAGTCACCATCGTTCCTCCCCCCCTGGAAATGTGAAAGCCGACGCACTGGCTAAAGCAGGTTCCAGGCATGGATATTGTTGGACACCCCCCGAAAGCGCACCAGTGAGTGCAGTTCAGGTCTCACAGACAAAGATCGAGGATCTAGTAGAGGCCCAGAAGCAGGACACCATTCTCAAGGAGATTGTAAAGGGAAAATATCCAGCTCCCTATGAGAGGTTTAGAAATGCACTGACCACACATGACGGTGTGGTGTTAAAAGACACCCTTTATGTGGTTCCTGAACAGGACAGGAATCAATTGATTTGCTTGTTCCATGACGGTCATGGACATCAGGGAATCAATCCCACTACAGCCCATCTCAAGCAGCTTTGTTGGTGGCCGAATTTAAAGGAGGATGTAAACCATTACATAGAAAATTGTCTTAACTGCGCCCAGAATAATCCGGACAGATATGCCAAAAAGGCCCAACTCAGCCACACCCGACCCGTTAATGGCCCCTGGACTAACCTCCAGATCGATTTTATAGGACCATTGCCCCCTTGTAGGAATGGCTATAAATATGTACTTGTGGTGATTGACACATTTACAAAATGGTGGAAGCATTCCCAGCCCGTACAAACACGGCAAAAACCACAGCCAAGATTTTGACCCACCACATCTTTACAAGATGGGGACTCCCCCGCAGCATTGAATCCGACCAAGGCTCCCATTTTACGGGACGTGTCATGCAGAACGTCCTCACGATATTTGGCATCACCAAAAATTCCACATAGCATACCACCCACAGTCGAGTGGTATCGTGGAGCGCATGAATCGGACCCTAAAATCCACCCTCAGAAAAATGGTCCAGCAGAACAACACCACTTGGGACTCAGTCCTCCCTTTTGCGCTGATGTTTTTGCGTAACACTATTTCTACCTCCACAGGTTACACCCCCCACACTCTCATGACAGGACGCCCCATGAAAGGCACAGAATATTTGTTAGGTTTGGACTTGACCAGCCCCAAAGTGACGGCCCTCACACACGAGAAAGCCGTGGAGCAATTAGTTGACAATGTTAAAACAGCTCAGCCAGCAGCCGCAGTAAAATTGGGCACAAGAAAGAAACAGAGCAAGGCTTGTTTCGACAAGATAGTGCATGCAACTGAGTACAGTATCGGACAGCAAGTGATGCTCTCTGTATATAACCCCAGCACATTCCTGTCACCAAAATACTCGGGTCCGTATTCCATTGCGGATAAAGTAAGCCCTTCCGTTTATAAAATAAAGTACCCCAATGGTAAGACTGCGTGGTTTCATATAAACCAGCTGAAGGCATATGGAACACAGTCGAACCACGCACACCACGTCATGCTCGACGCAGCACGCCACACCCCGCCCACAGGCAACATAACCCTACCAACCCCCGCCACGTCCAGCCCAGCCACGGACTCGACCTCGACTCCACTCCCGAAATATACGCTCCACCCCGGAACGCCCACAGACTGCAGCAGCAGAGACAGCGACTGTGACTCGGACGATAGCCACAGCATGCCTCCCTACTATCCCCATGCAACAGGACCCACACCCAGCGATTCCGACTACGATCCAAGTGATCCCTTCATGATCACTTTCCTAAATAAACCCCACCATCGACCACCGAACCACACTGACGACCCCGATTTTGTCCCCACACAACTAGACACCAATTATTGGCACCGTGACAACTCATACCAACTTGTCCGCAACGACGAGAGCAACCCCAACTCACACCATGCAGCCCTTTCAGCCCTAATCCACTCCAGAGTTTGGCACCTGGGAGAAGAGGACAACCTTGTGTCTGACTCCCAAACCGAGAACCCCTTTGCGACCCTGTTCGCAACCGAGAACTGAGGTGTCCAGATGATGTTTTAAAAGGAACCGCTTGGGAGAAGTGTTGTTTTTTCTGATGGAACCTGCAGAATGTTTTATGTTGTTCGTAAGTTTGTTAAATGTTGTATGTCCGACCGGAGAATTTTTTCTCACTGCCCCACGCCTATTCGGCCGAAACCTCTGAGGACTTGCCTACAGAGACTCACCAGTTCAGCAGAAACCTCTGAGAGCTTGTCTGCAGAGACTGGTTACGGAACCAGACGCCCGTTCGTAACTGCCCTCCTGGTTCGAAGGATAGAACCACTACGGCAGCCCCACCACGATGACTACATTTTTTGCCTGTTCTTGTCGGTTGCTCAGGCAGTGGAGAAACGGCTTGAGACCCGCCCTGCCTGGGAATCCCCCCTCTGGTCAACTACGCTCGGGTAGGAGAGACACGGCATTGGTAGCCGTCCTACCCGGGGACTCCATCCAACTCTTACCCGTCGTGGCCCATACGCACCTCATTTTGGCATTTTTTGTTTTGTTTTGTTTAGGTAACCTTTAGGTTGCCGTCCATCTGCTATTTACATCCTGGAACATTTGGATGCTAAATCAGCACTGGTTCATCATTGGGAAGTGTGTCTTCTCCTAAAATTTGTTTTTTTGAAAAAAAATGAGGGAGTCACACATAGTGACCAATTATCAAGGGAATAATTGGCACCAAAGGACAGACACACTAGCGTACAAGATATTAAACAAAGATAGTTACAGACACTATGCTTGTTTCTAAAGAACTCCAGAAGCTCTAGGACTGGAGAAGACAAAGAAAGAAAAGGAAAGAGAAGAGCCATGAGGACTTCCTTCAAGTGGATCACACTTGTGCTTTTGGACATTTGGTTGCGCGTGACCGCGAACCCCATGACTTCAAGGCCCCCAGCCGTTAATGTTTCACTATCCCGCAGTACCCAGATCCCAGTCACCAGCGACACCACAGCATCTTGGTGTGCCAGGTTTATAACCTGGTACTCTCTGTCCTATGTAATCGAAACATTACTCGCATTAGCGATACTCTGCTGCATTGTGCAGACTATGCGTCTATGGAAATGGAGAAGGAGAGCCTACCACGCTCGAACCCCGGTATATAGGATCAGATCCCCTATGTTCGGTTACGACCAGACCCCCGATTCCCGCGATCTATAATAAACTATATTCACTTGCGTTTATTGTTATTGTAAATAAGGAACTGTAAAGAACTTTTTCATGAGCAAATTGTATCATCCTGAGCTTGACTGCCAAGCCAGGAAAGACTATATGAAATGCTATGATTTTGTTGTATGATTGAGGAAGGTAGGATAATGGAACGTTTAAGTGAGTGTAGTATATTAAGAGTAAGTTAGAGGTTCCCAGTTTATTGTTTTGTAATGCATGTCCCTGTCTGACATAGCGCCCTTAGAATTGTTAGTTAAAATTTTTGGTGCATAGCTATGATAGCTATGGTCAGTGCAGAGGCCATGAAGGAAGTGCCCCCCCCCCCCAGGTCAGGGAATGGAAAGCAACATAATGATGTGATCCTTCACGCTTCGCGTTAGGATCACAAGGAGGGAATGTAGCCAGTTAAAATGGCGACCTCCCGATTTAGAATGGCTAACTCCAATTTAAAATGGCGAACGGAAAAGGCTGATGGGAAAATCAGCCAACAGGACGAAAACAAGCAGCTGCAGGTAAACTGTGTATTCACCTCTGGGAAGGCCAGACAAGATCGATACCTGCAGCCATCAGCACAACAAAACACCAGCCATCTGAATACTAATGAGCAATCCCCGGGAACAATGTGCAACAATTTAGACACACAAAGCCAACCCAGACTCTTCAGCGCCAACAGGAGCCTACACAAAGGGAGGTGAACGATCACCCCAAGACCGCCCATTGATCAAGGAATCGCTCCAGCATTGGAGAATATCGAACCAAGTGATTGGGACAAAGTCCAATCACTTGGAACCAGGTACAGGGTCCGCCCCGAAAGGCGGGAAGCCCCTGGGGACTATAAGAACAGAGTCCAAGTTCAAATCACCCCTTCTGCACCTTTCTGCACCCTCCTGCCACCCTTCTGCTAGCCTTCTGCAACAGCCGCTCAAATCGTAAGTCTTACTTCAACGCTCGCTACGAGATAGGCGTTCCTAGCTATTGATCTGTACCAGCTTAGAATCCCGCAGGCTCAGAAACCGAACGAAAGGCCATTTGTTTCCCTGACTTGGTGGGCCATTTCCAAGTTAAGTATTGGCCTGTTATTTGTAGGAAGTAGCTTAGACGTAGAATTTATGCATAAGTATTGATTACTGTATATAATAAATGTGCGTTGATTTAACTCTTACTAAGCGGTGTGTTGGATTATTGATCATTATTTGGACTTGAACCACGTGGCGGTATCAGAAAGATACCTGGCGACTCAAGAGCAAAGGTGATAGAACAGAGCAATTAAACTAAGGCTAAAGTTAGCAACAACAGCAGGTGTAAAAAAAGAGCATCTGGGTCCAGTATAGTGAATATCATGTGCAAGATGGAGATGTGTTCACCATCATATTGTTAGTATTCAGAAGATGTTGTTGTGGTTTAGCGATCCCAGTTCCATATGGGGACAAATGGAAGCAAGCTCCTGCACTATGTCTAGTCTTCGTGCAATAGTTACTACAATGTTGCCTTTTCCTCCATTTAGATTTTCTTCAAATCCAGTGATAGTGTCCTCTCTGAGAACTTGGAAGCAGTTTGGACAACATTTCAAGCTCCTTTCCCTGTCTTCGCTAGCCCCGTTTGTAATAACCACTTTTTCCTACCAGCTGGTTTGGACTCGACATTTAAGTCCTGGGAGGGGAAGGGCCTGGAGAGATTTGGGGACCTGTTCATGGAGGAGAGATTCGCTAGTTCTAAGGAGTTAGCTGAGAAATTCCAACTGTCTGTTTCCAGTCTTTTCAGGTCTTTTCAAATTTGTGATTTTTCGCGTAAAACTTTCCCCTCCTTTCCTTTGCACCACCCTTTATCCTGTCGATGAGGATTCTGTCTCTGGCTAGGCCTGACAGGGGGTTTATTGTGAACATTTCTGGCCATATCCTTTCAACAAATTATGTTCCGTTGAGTGAGGTGAGGGTGAAATGAGACAGTGAATTGTGTTCCATTCTGAATGGTGAGGTATGGAGTGAGGCCCTTTGCAGGGTCAACTCCACGTCTTCTTGTGCTCAGTTGAGCCTGACTCAATTCAAAGTTTTGCATAAGATGCACCTGACCAGAGCTAGGATGAGCGAATTTTTCTCTAGGGTTGAGAATAAGTGAGCGCTGCTCTCGTGGGCCAACTGACCATATGTTTTGATCCTGTCCAAGTTGATAGGCTTCTGGGGTTCTTTCTTTTACACCATGTCAGAAATACTCCGTGTAGATTTGGATCCATGTCCGCTGGTGGTCATATTTGTGGTGTCTGATTCGCCGGTGATACAGACTGGGGTGAAGGGAAATGTCTTCACCTTTGCCTTGTTGACATCCCAGAGGCAAATTCTGCTTGGGTGGAGGTTTCCTACTCAACCTCGTGCCTCGGCTTGGCTGGGTGACCTCGTATCATTATTGCATTTGGAGAAGGTCAAGTACACCATCAGGGAGTCAGTGGAGAGGTTCTACCTAAGATGGCAACCATTACTTTCCTTTTAGAAGGAGTTAGTCACCATCATCTGTTCGGGGTTTAGGTTAATTTTTGTGTCAAAGTTAATTAGTTGTTGTGTGTGTTTTTGCTTTTTTGTTCTTTTCTTCTATTGTGTAATTATGTTTGATTGTTCCGGTCTGTTTTCATTAATATGAACATTTTTAATAAACATTTTTGTAAAAATGTATGCATTTGCATGGATGGATAGTTGGTTTCATGACTGCTTGCATAACTGGCAGTGGAGGAGGTGTAAGATGTAAGATGTGATCATTATTTTGGTCAGGTGTGAGTTACTGATTGAAACTTTGAACTATTGTAACAGTCTGAGCTGTGGCTAGGATGGCCACCTTCCTTTCCTTATCTCCACGACAATCATTTTTAGGTAAGAAGTGGTGGGCAATTTGTTCCTCCCGCCTCTCTCATCCTCACTGACGTACTATGTTGAGCAGAACGCAGCATATTAGTGCTATTGCAATGGCCTCACTGTGAGTACTAAAGGGCACCTCCAGAACAGTACGACAACTGAAACAGAATTGTGAGCATGCTGATGGCTTGTTTGATGACAAATGTTATTGTATGGCTTATACTGTAATGTTTCTGATGGTAATTTGTCATGTTGCTCAGAAATGTCATCAGCCATATTTGGTATCTTACGTCACCTTGGCTTCAAGCCTGAAAAGATTGGAAATGTTGGATTCTGTAGTACGCATGCACCTGGAAAGTCCCAGGAATTCTATCACAGATCTAGATGAACCTTTTCTTGTCGCTTCCCACCAACTAAACACTGATGGAATTGTACTTAAACATAGAAACATAGAAAATAGAAGCAGGACGAGGCCATAAGACCATAAGACATAGGAGCAGAATTAGGCCACTTGGCCCATCGAGTCTGCTCCACCATTCAATCATGGCTGATATTTTTCTCATCCCCATTCTCCTGCCTTCTCCCCATAACCCCTGATCCCCTTATTAATCAAGAACCTATTTATCTCTGCCTTAAAGACACTCAGTGAATTGGCCTCCACAGCCTTCTGCGGCAAAGAGTTCCACAGATTCACCACCCTCTTGCTGAAAAAATTCCTCCTCATCTCTGTTTTAAAGGATCGTCCCTTTAATCTGAGATTGTGTCCTCTGGTTCTAGTTTTTCCGACAAGTGGAAACACCCTCTCCACATCCACTCTATCTAGGCCTCGCAGTATCTTGTACGTTTCAATAAGATCCCCTCTCAGTCTTCTAAACTCCAATGAGTACAGACCCAGAGTCCTCAAACGTTCCTCATACGACAAATTCTTCATTCCAGGGATAATTCTTGTGAACCTCCTCTGGACCCTTTCCAAGGCCAGCACATCCTTCCTTAGATATGGGGCCCAAAGCTGCTCACAATACTCCAAATGGGGTCTGACCAGAGCCTCAGAAGTACATCCCTGGTCTTGTATTCTATCCCTCTTGACATGAATGCTAACATTGCATTTGCCTTCTTAACTGCCGATTGAACCTGCACATTAACCTTAAGAGAATCGTGAACAAGGACTCCCAAGTCCCTTTGTGCTTCTGCTTTCTGAAGCATTTCCCCATTTAGAAAATAGTCTATGCCTAGATTCCTCCTTCCAAAGTGCATAACCTCACACTTTTCCACATTGTATTTCGTTTGCCACTTCATTGCCCACTCTCCTAGCTTGTCCAAGTCCTTCTGCAGCCCCCTTGCTTCCTCAAGGACTACCCGTCCTTCTACAGATCTTTGTATCATCTGAAAACTTGGCAACAGTGCCTTCAGTACCTTCTTCCAGATAATTAATGTACATTGTAAAATCCCTTCAAGCCTACTCTGTCATTTATTATGATCATGGCTGATCAGGAGGTTCAATACCCTGATCCTGCCTTCTCCCCCATATCCCTTGATTCCTTTAGCCCCAACATCTATATCTAATTCCTTCTTGAAATTACACATCGTTTTGGCCTCAATCCCTTTCTGTGGTAGTGAATTCCACAGATTCACCACTCTGAGTGAAGAAATGTCTCCTCACCTCAGTCCTAAAAGGTTTAACTCTTATCCTCAAACTATGACCCCTAGTTCTGGACAGATGCTTCTCATTATCTGACTTGTTTGGATTGTCAAAGGTGCAATTGATATCACCCTGTCGATCTGGGAAGCCAGCCAATGACGCAAATCCACGTGCCTGCTCTATCTCGCTATTGTTACCACATGATTAGTAAATAATACCCAGCTCTGGCAAATATTCCATCTGCCAACTGTCTCAAGCATTTCTTACAAGATCTTTGCTATGTCTCTGGCAGTGCCCTGGATGAAACCAGACAATTACTGTGGCCAGCAATAACTATCATAGTCACTGCTAATGCATGGCCACCATGCTAAATTGCCCTTAGAGTCCAAAGGTTAGGTGGGGTTAAGGGCTTACAGGGATATGGAAGGGGATTGGGCCTAGGCTGGGTGTTCTTTCGGAGAGTCGGTCAGATTCGATGGGCTGAACAGCCTCCTTCTGCACTGCAGGAATTCAATAATTCTATATTTTCATTGCACTAGGGATGGGCAAGAAAGGACAGTCTTGTCTACATTTTGGGAATTAATAATAAATATATTATTCATGGACACAGTGGGGGAGCCAGCATGGGATATTTTAGCTTTGATCTTTATTTATTGGGGTCTAGTGGCGCAGTAGCAATGCCCCACCCTCTGGGCCGGAAGCTCCGAGTTCAAGTCCCACTTCAGGACTTGATGGCCACAGAAATAGCATTCATCATGTGGCCTAGGTATGGTGTTCTTTCAGAGGGTCAGTGCAGACACAATGAGCCGAATTTCCTCCTCCTGCACTGTAGTTATTCTAGTATCCAGAAAACGCCCAATTGTTTTTTTTCTTGCCGCAATGACTGCATCCCTTGTTATGATGGATGTAACAAAGCACCAAAACTGCACATGGATGAAGCAACAGATAATCTGCTTTTTGCTGTGGTATTAATTGGGGGATGAACGTTGGTCAAGACACCAGGAGACCACCATGCTCTTCAAATACCATCGGGCTGAGCATCCAGACATGGTCTCAGCTTCGATTGCAGCTAAAAGACAGCACTTCTGGCAGCGCAGCACTCTCTCAGTATGGCAGCGAAGTGTCAGCCTGGATAATGTGCTTAAGTGAGGACTTATAACTTAGTTGGGTTAGGATCAGACTTCATTAATTTTATCATTAAATGCCACAACTCCAATCCTTTCGTGCCTGTGGGAGTGAAAGTGGTGAAGATGGTTGGCACCAGAGTCTCTGGCGAGAAAACCTCCAATTAATTCTAATTATAGTGCACACGAGGCAGGGAACAGACAAATGCACTAGACACCCAAATTCTTTGTTTCTGCTTTCCCAATTCAAGGCTGTGGGAATAATGTTGCTTGTAAAGTTCATCCTAATATGTCTGAGAGAAGAACATTTTTACAGAATCTATATTGTAGGATATAAACAGTTTAATTACCTCATTATTATAACTTTTCCAACGTGAACTTCAGAAAACATAGGTTTGGACCCAACATCAGGTTCAATCCAAGAAATGTGCTCAAAAAACATTACTTTTTTGTCAGTGAGAAACTGCATTGCAAGAGGTCTAGAAAATCCTGCATCATCTTCCTGGAAAGTAAAATAAAAGTAAATGACAAAACCTTGAGTAGCAATTTCAAAAATGTGCATTTCTGTGACAGTTTACTCAGTTTCAAAGTAATTAGTTGCTTGAGTAATTGATAATAATAATCTTTATTATTGTCACAAGTAGGCTTACATTAACACTGTAATGAAGTTACTGTCAAAAGCCCCTAGTCGCCATACTCCGGCACCAGTTCGGGTACACAGAGGGAGAATTCAGACTGTCCAAATTACCTAACAGTATGTCTTCCAGGATTTGTGGGAGGAAACCGGAGCCCCCAGAGGAAACCGATGCAGACATGGGGAGAAGGTGCAGACTCCGCACAGACAGTGACCCAAGCCGGGAATCGAACCTGGAATCCTGGCGCTGTGGGGCAACATTGCTAACCGCTGTGCTACCGTGATGAGTTTCCCAAACCCATAGAAATCTATGCAGGGGGAAATGAGTTCGTTGAAAGACAGAGGGCCTGAAGAGAAACCACTTTAGTCATCTAAAATTGCATCTTTGGCAGAATATTATTCAAATCGACCTGTTCGGAATGGGTGGGGTATCGGGGCATTGGTGTGGCAGTAGCAGGCCAGGAACCTAATTGTTGCAATATTGGTCTTTGCTGTGACTATTCAACTCAGCCCTGCTCTGGTCAGCTGGATGTAAATGCGGAACCACAGGGATCATCCATGGGAAGGAAACGATTGGACAACCAATGGGAAATCTAAGTGCTTCGATCTGCATTTCCAGAGGGATTGAACACGCTTCTCTAGAATGTTGCCCTGATGTCACAGGAATGCATGCTGATGCCAGGCTGCATGGCAAGAGTGGTCACCAGCATGTAGAATCACATTTTGTAGGCCGCTGAGTACATGCTGGCACAGACCAATAGCCTATACATTCTGATTGTCACTTTACACAGGATGGAGCAAAGCCTCACCTTTTTGGATCAGTTTCCCACTGATATGCAGCCAAGTGTTCTGGCTCATAGGGAACTGCGGATAGGCCATGAGAGGGAAGGTGGAAAAAAAGTACATGACAATGCAAATACTATTTACGGTGTTCATACTTCTCATCCCTTTCTCACTCAGAGCCACACAAATTGCCTTCTACTGCAAGGTCCAAGTTTGCCCCAACAGAACCCATCTGGTTCACTAATGTCCTTTAGGGAAGGAAACCTGCCGGTTTGCCCTCCATGTGACTCCAGATCCACAACAATCTGGTTGACTCGTAAATGCCCTCTGAAATGGCCCAGCAAACCACTCAGTTCAAGGACAATTAGGGGTGGACAATAAATGTTTGTTTTGCCAGTGACACCCACATCCCATGAATGAATTTTAAAAAGTGCAGGTGTGGCAGTATTTTGCAGTTCTGAAATTAATATAATAATCTTTATTAGTGTCACAAGTAGGCTTACATTAACACTCCAATGAAGTTACTTTGAAAATCCCCAAGTCGCCACATTCCAGCACCTGTTCGGGTACACGGAGGGAGAATTCAGAATGTCCAATTCGCCTAACAGCAGCACGTCTTTCGGGACTGTGAGAGGAAACCACTCTCTACAGTTTCTTTTTGTATTTATTGACAGGGCGATAATGCACGGGCAGAAAGCACAATACAAACTGGAGTTAGTGCTGGATTCTGAAAATGCAGAAATAATCCTCAGGGTCCAGAAACATCTGGGTAAAGCAAACACATTAAGCTTCAGGACACAAAAACAGAAACTTCAGGGAAATCTCAGCGTATCTGGTAGCATCAGTGGAGAGAACGTGCAGACTCCGCACAGGCAGTGACCCAAGCTGGGAATCGAACCTGGGACCCTGGCGCTGTGAAGCAACAGTGCTAAGCACTGTGGAGTCAGGGTGGATGGACATGGAGCGCCATTGACGGCAAGGCAGCCATGCAGCAGCTGCACACTGCTAACAGCCTGGTTTGAACCTGGTTCCGCGGGTCATATAGGAGTCCCCCCAGGGCACCCCCTGGGTGCTCTCCCATCAGCTGTATGGGTGCACTCCAGCACAACCATTGCCATCTTTGTGGTAGTCGGTATTAGGGGTATTACGGTACCCAGGTTGATGCTGTAAGACCATTGGTGTGGGAGGTAACTGAGACAGCAATATCATTGGTGAGGCCTGCCTGCTAGTTCCGCCCAGTAAGGCGGAGTATAAGAGCCTGTGTCTCCCTAGCAGCTGCATTCTGTACCTACGCTGCTGGGGCAAACATCTAGTTCAATAAATTGATGCTCGATCAATAAGCAGAAGTGAGATTGGATGCCAACCTCCGAAAATTCCTCCATACCGCAAAAATCCTTAATCTAACCTACAACAAGGACAAATGTGTGCTCAGCACCGACCGTCTAGCCATCCTCGGCTACGTAGTACATGATGGAGTTATAGGCCCAGATCCCGAACGCATGCGCCCCCTCATGGAGTTTCCCCTCCCCCACTGCTCCAAGGCTCTGAAACGCTGCCTGGGATTTTTTTCATATTATGCCCAGTGGGTCCCCAACTATGCGGACAAGGCCCGCCCACTAATTCAATCCACGGTTTTTCCCCTGTCGGCAGAGGCCCGCCAGGCCTTCAGCCGCATCAAAGCGGACGTTGCAAAGGCCATGATGCACGCAATCGATGAATCCTTTCCCTTCCAAGTTGAGGGCGACGCGTCTGACGTAGCTCTGGCGGCCACCCTCAACCAAGCGGGCAGGCCCGTGGCTTTCTTCTCACGTGCCCTCCACGCTTCAGAAATCCACCATTCCTCAGTTGAAAAGGAGGCCCAGGCCATAGTAGAAGCTGTGCAGCACTGGAGGCATTACCGGGCCGGCAGGAGATTCACTCTCCTCACTGACCAACGGTCGGTTGCTTTCATGTTCGACAATGCAGAGCGGGGCAAGATAAAAAACGATAAGATCTTACGGTGGAGGATCGAGCTCTCCACCTACAACTATGAGATCTTGTATCGTCCCGGGAAGCTAAATGAGCCTCCTGATGCCCTATCCCGCAGCAAATGTGCTAACGCACAAGTGGACCGACTCCGGGCCCTCCAAGAGGACCTCTGCCACTCGGGGGTCACTCGATTCTTCCATTTCATACAGACCCCAACCTGCCCTACTCCATCGAGGAGGTCACTTTACACAGAATGGAGCAAAGCCTCGCCTGGACCCTTTCCAAGGCCAGCACATCCTTCCTTAGATGTGGGGCCCAAAACTGCTCACAATACTCCAAATGGGGTCTGACCAGAGGCTTATAAAGCCTCGGACGTTCATCTCTGGTCTTGTATTCTAGCCCTCTCGACATGAATGCGAACATTGGATTTGCCTTCCTAACTGCCGACTGAACCTACATGTTAACCTTAAGAGAATCGTGAACAAGGACTCCCAAGTCCCTTTGTGCTTCTGATTTCCTAAGCATCTTCCCATTTAGAAAATAGTCTATGCCTCCATTTCTCCTTCCAAAGTGCATAACCTTACACTTTTACACATTGTATTTCATCATCATAGAATTTACAGTGCAGAAGGAGGCCATTTGGCCCATCGAGTCTGCACCGGCACCTTACCCAAGCCCACACCTCCACCCTATCCCCATAACCCAGTAACCCCATCCAACACTAAGGGCAATTTTGGACACTAAGGGCAATTTAGCATGGCCAATCCACCTAACCTGCACATCTCTGGACAGTGGGAGGAAACCGGAGCACCCGGAGGAAACCAACGCGCACACGGGGAGAACGTGCAGACTCCGCACAGACAGTGACCCACGCCGTGAATCGAGCCTGGGACCCTGAGGCTGTGAAGCAATTGTGCTCACCACTATGCTACCGTGCTGCCCATAATCTGCCACTCATCTGACAGTTCTTTGCCCACTCTCCTAGCCTGTCCAAGTTTTTTGCAGCCTGCCTACTTCCTCAATGTTACTTGCTCCTCTACAGATTTTTGTACCATCTGCAAACTTAGCAACAGTGCCTTCAGTTCCTTCCTCCAGATCATTAATGTATATTGTGAAAAGTTGTGGTCCCAGCACCGACCCCTGAGGCACACCACTAGTCACCGGCTGCCATCCTGAAAAAGACCCCTTTATCCCCACTCTGCCTTCTGTCAGTCAGCCAATCCTCTATCCATGCCAGGAGCCTACCCTTAACACCATGGGCTCTTAACTTATTTAACAGTCTCCTATGCGGCACCTTGTCAAAGGCCTTCTGGAAATCTAAATAAACCACGCCCACTGGTTCCCCTTTGTCTAACTTCCTTGTTACTTCCTCAAAGAATTCTATAGATTTGTCAGACATGACCTCCCCTTGACGAAGCTGTGCTGACTCAGTCCTATTTTATCATGCACTTCCAAGTACTCCGCAATCTCATCTTTAATAGTGGACTCTAAAATCTCACCAACGACCGAAGTCAGGCTAACCGGCCTATAATTTCCAGTCTTCTGCCTCCCTCCCTTCTTAAACAGTGGTGTTACATTAGCCACTTTCCAGTCCTCTGGGACCCTTCCTCCCTCCAATGATTCCTGAAAGATCATCACCAATGCCTCCACAATCTCCTGAGCTATCTCTTTTACAACCCTGGGGTGTAGTCCATCCGGGCCAGGGTATTTATCCACCTTCAGTTTCCCCTGAACCTTCTCCTTAGTAATGGTCACTACACTCACCTCTTCCCCCTGGTTCTCCTGGAGCTCTGGCATCCTACTGGTTTCTTCCACTGTGAAGACTGATGCGAAGTAACTATTCAGTTCGTCTGCCATTTCTTTGTTTCCTATTATTACTTCTCCAGCCACAATTTCCAATGGTCCAATGTCTACTTTTGCCTCTCTCTTACCTTTTATATATTGAAAAAACTCTTCCTATCTTCTTTTATATTACTTGCACTCATACTTCATCTTCTCCCCACTTATTGCTTTTTTAGTTGTCCTCTGCTCACTTTTAAAGGCTTCCCAATCCTCTGGCTTCTCACTAATCCTTGCCATTTTGTATGATTTTTCTTTAGCTTTTATGCTGTCCTTGACTTTCCTCATCAGCCATGATGCCTTGGCCTGCCCTCAGCATTTTCCTCCCCCTTGGGATGAATTTCTTTTTTTTTTTAAATTTAGAGTACCCAATTCATTTTTTCGAATTAAGAGGCAATTTAGCGTGACCAATCCACCTACCGTGTACATCTTTTGGGTTGTGGGGGCGAAACCCATGCAAACACAGGGAGAATGTATAATCTCCACATGGACAGTGACCCAGAGCCAGGATCGAACCTGGAACCTCGGCACCGTGAGGCAGCAGGGCTAACCCACTGCACCACCATGCTGCCCCTTGGGATGAATTTCTGTTGTGCCTCCCGAATGACCCCCAAAGCTTCTACCATTTCTGTTCCACTGTCTTCCCTGCTAGGCTCCTTTTCCAATCAACTGTGGCCAACCCCTACCTCATGTCTTTGCAGTGACCCTTATTTAATTGTAATACCATTACATCTGATTGCAGCTTCTCCCTCTCAAACTGTAGGGTAAAGTCTATCATATTGTGGTCACTGATCCCTCAGGGTTCATTCACCTTCAGTTCCCTATTCAAGTTTGCCTCATTACACATCACGAAATCCAGAATTGCCTGTTCCCTAGGAGGCTCTGTCATAAGCTGCTCCAAAAAACATCTTTTAGACATTCCACAGATCCCTCCTGGCCGCCCTCTGCAAAAAGACTCTCTGAATCTGAGGTACCTTACCTGCCCATACAAGGGCCGACGTTATCCTATTTATCCTCCCCAAAATTATTAGGCAGGAAAATCAGGAGATTCTGGAAAATAGATTAAAACTTCGGAAGAATCGTCTTTTTCACTGTTTGAACCCTCCCTGCCAACGATAGTGAGAGAACATCCCACCTCGTTAGATCTTCCTTCACCCCCTCTACCAAGTTGACCACATTCAACTTGTCCAATAAAGCCCATCCGTATTCCCAGATACTGAAAACCCATCCTGACCAACCAAAGCAGCAACTTCTCCAGGGTCCTAACTTGCCCCTGGGAACTCCTCACTTTTTCCTACATTTAGTTTGTACCCTGAAAAAGAGCCACATTTACTTGGCGTCTCCATACTCCTACTCATACTGGAGATCAGTAATAAGAAGTCGTCTGCATTCAGCACACTCGATGTTTCATATCCCCCCCTCTATTCCCCTCCACATCATCGATGCCCTAAGTGCCATCGCAATGGCTCAATTGAAAGCGCACAGAGTAATGGGAAAAGTGGACATCCCTGCATTGTACCCCTGTGCAAACGGAAATACCCCAAATATGTTGTGTTCATGCAAACACTAGCCGTGGGGGCGCTGTACAACAACCTAATCCAGACAATGAACCTGACAAATGTGATATAAAATAACTGTTTTAGAGATATTAGTTACTGTAATGTAGAGATAGGCCAGTCTCATTCTGGTGAGTTCACAGACAAAGGATTTCAGAACGCATGGCAAAGCAAGGGGGAGGAGTGTCCAGCAAAGGAGGAGAAAAGGATGCTGGGTCATAGGGGGCCAGAGGAAGGGATTGGAAGTGAGCCAATTAGTGACCTGTATGGCCAGGTCAGGAGGGGTATAGGATGACCTATGGGAATCGTGTATGTGAAACTTGATGCCATTTGAATGTATTTGCAGAAATCCCTTTGTCTCCTTCTTCATTCATTTTCCAAGGGTCTAGGAGACTAGTTCTGTGTCCTGTGCCTCTGTGAAATGAATCAGACTTGCAAGTCAAATAAAATAACTAATGCTGTACCTGCAAATCCATCTCGACTTTTATTGAGGCCAGACTGACGGGTAAAGAAATTTATATTTGTCAAACCCTGTCCAAATCTAAACCGCCCCAATACCGCAAAAAGATCATAAGACATAGGAGCAGAATTAGGCAATTCAGCCCATCAAGTCTGTTCTGCCATTTAATCATGGATGAAATGTTTTTCATTCCCATTCTCCTGCCTTCTCCCCAAAATCCCTGGTCCCCTTATTGATCAAAAACCTATCTGTGTCTTAAAGACACTCAGTGATTTGGCCTTGACAGCCTTCTGCGGCAATGAGTTCCACAGATTCACCACCCTCTGGCTGAAGAA
The DNA here is from genome assembly GCF_047496885.1 of Scyliorhinus torazame. Classification (NCBI taxonomy): domain Eukaryota; kingdom Metazoa; phylum Chordata; class Chondrichthyes; order Carcharhiniformes; family Scyliorhinidae; genus Scyliorhinus; species Scyliorhinus torazame. The sequence goes on from NC_092708.1 coordinate 373,649,291, forward strand.
ATTCCTCCTCATCTCTGCTTTAAAGGATCATTGCTTCAGTCTGAGGCTATGCCCTCGGGTTCTAGTTTCTCCAACTAGTGGAAACATCCTCTACACATTCACTCTATCCAGGCCTCTCAGTATTCTGTAAGTTTCAATGAGTTCCCCCCTCATCCTTCTAAACTCCATTAAGTACAGACCCAGAGTCCTCAACCGCTCCTCATATGACAAGCCCTTCGTTCTAGGGATCACTCTTGTGAACCTCCTCTAGACCCGGGGGCATCATCGCCATATTGAATAACCTCCTTATATTGGTCGACAATTGTCACCCCTTCACAAACTCCATCTGGTCATCAGCTATCACCCCTGGCGCACAATCCTCCAAGCATGTTGCCAACATCTTAGCCAGTAACTTCGCATCTGCATTTAGCAATGATATCGATCGTTAAGAACACCGGGGGCTCTGATTTGTACAGCCCCCCGTAAAAGGCCTCAAACACCCCATTCACCTTACCTGATCAGAGACCACCCCGCCCCCGAGGTCCATTATTTGCCCAATTTCTGTCAAAGCCACCTGCGTCTCAGCTGGTGTGCCAGCAACCTACTGGCCTTCTCCCCATGTTCATAAAACGTCCCCCATACCCGACGCAAGTTGACCGACCGCTTTCCCCGTTGACAACAGTTCAGACTCCATCTGGAGCTTCTTCTTCTCCTTCAACAACTTCTCCTCTCGAGTGGCAAGATACTGCTGGTCCATGACCAAAATGTCCTTCACCAACCTCTGTCTTTTCATCCTCTCCACCTTCTCCCTATGTGCCTTAATCAAGATTAGCGCCCCCTTAATTACTGCCTTCAACACATCCCAAAACGTGGAAGGAGAGGTCTCCTTGTTCTTATTGAACTTGTCATACAGACCTATAGCCGTTCCAATCCTCTCACATGTTCCCTTATCCGCCAACAATGCCACATCTAACCTCCATGGCAGTCACTATGTGCCCCCCTTGTCCACGCACAGATCCACAAAGTGTGGCGTTTGATCCGGTATGACAATACCGAGTATTCCGATCCTACCACCAATGGAAGCAGTGCCTTATCTATGATTTAAAAAGTCAATTGGGGAGTACACTCAGTGTACATGCAAAACGAAAGACAATTTTTCCTTGGGTGCATGGATCCAGAACACCCGAACCCGGCCCCCCCCCCCCCCCCCCCCGCCCCCCCCACCCCCCCCACCCCCCCCACCCCCATCCGCTCCATGAACCCAAGCAACTCCTTCGCCTCCCCCCAACACCTTCAGAGATTTGGGGCACATTCAGTCCAGGGTCAAACACACAATCCCCTCCCATAATCAAGCGATTCGTATTCAAATCCAGAGCCCTCACCAACACCTTCTTGATAAATTCCACATCATCCCAATTAGGAGCGTACACATTCACTAATGCCACAAAAAACCACTCCAACCTTCCACTCACCATCACATAAGGGCTGGTTTAGTTCAGTAGGCTTGACAGCTGGTTTGTGATGCAGAACAAGGCCAGCAGCGCGGGTTCAATTCCCGTACCAGCTTACCCGAACAGGCGCCGGAATGATGTGGCTAGGGGCTTCTCACAGTAACTTCATACTTGTGACACTAAAAGGTTATTATTATTATTACGTATCTTCCCCCACTATATTACTCACTGAAAAAGCCGCCCTGTAATTAATAAGCACCACAGCTCCCCTCGTCTTCGTATCCAATCCCGAATGGAACACTTGTCCCACCCACCCTTTCCTCAACCTCGTTTGCTCCTTAACCCTCAAGTGAGTCTCCTGCAAACAGACCACGGGGCCGATGCCAAATTCGCAAAATGCGATTGGGCGGAGAATCCCTTTTGACGTCGAAATTGGGGGCGGCGCCTGTTTTCAGATGCTCCGTCCCCTCCAAAATGGCGTAATCGGTGAGTATGCCGCACGCCATTTGATGTCACCTGAAGGCCCTCCCCCGATGATCCGCCCCCGATGGGCCGGGAGGTCGACGGCATGGGACAGGTGTGCTCTGAGATTTCATCAACCTCGTGTGGCGGCTGCAGATTGTGTCCAGTGCTGCTATAGTCGAGGGGGGAGGGGGCGTTCCGCTGGCCGGAGGGGCTTTGGCCAGGGCTGGGGTGACTGGTGGGGGGGTGGCCCAAGAGTGGCAAGTAGGGGTACAGGGGGGCACTATCTGGCAGGCCAAGTGCCCACGCGGCCAGCACCATGTTGTACGGCGCGACTGCTGCAGGTCATTGCCGTGCGCATTCGTGGCCACTAACCTGGCAAATCTCCGGCAGTTTACGTCGGGAACGCTGGGAGTTTTATGTGGCGTGACTGCAGGCAGGAGCATCGGCGCGACCGGGTGGAGCATTGGCACAGGGGCAGCGTCTACTTTTTCATCGTAAAACTAGACACTTCCTCTGGACATAGCCTCAAAATCGGAGAATCCAGACCCATGTCTGCCTTCAAACTTTTTAAATGGGCGAACACCCGAGATTTTTTTAATCGACCCATTTATTTCCCTCACATTCCATGGGGTTGGAGGGCTCCAAAGCACCTGCACCCCCTCCCACCCAAATTCTAATGGACTCCCCCAGGTCTCTACCTTGCTCACTTTCCGGCCCCACTCATGATGGCTGTCACTACTCCCCTTCATCCAATGAGTCCATAAAGAAACCTTCATCATCAGCAACCCACCCCTCACCCCCCCCCCCTTCTCCCATCCCAAACAAAGAAAACCCCACTGCCCCAACCACGCTATCCCAACCACATGAAATACAAAGAAAACAGAAAAAACAACTCCCCTTCCCCCCGCCCCCCAAAAAAAAGCCAGTCTTTCTCTCTCCCCCACTTCACTTCCATGAACTAGCATTTCTACTAGCAGGGTGACCCCCACTGAAGGCTGAACAAAAACCTTATTTACAAAAAGACGCGCAAACTGCCCAGTTAGGAGTGTACACATTCACTAATACCACAAGAACCCCCTCCAATCTTCACTCACTTCCAATAAGGACAAAAAAAAACATCCTCAGGCAGGAGCCACCTTATGTGCAACCACTCACTCCATGGCTGCCGCCAGAAGACTCACCTTCTTTCAACTGAACTAACTACTTTTTCTGTCTCAGTTGAAAGAAGGTGAGTTCAGTTGGAAGTAGGATTATACAGAAACTGCCAGAACAGGTAAGATAATGCAAGGGGACAGAAAACAAGTCACACACTAAAGTACAGAAAGGTTCCAAGACAAGGGAGAGAGACAGAAGGTAGTTCTAAGACCTTCTGTCAAAGGAAAAGCACAGGAGTCTGGAAAGTGACGTTTAGAGTGAGGAACAGTGAAAGGCCCCAGGTTTAAAAAGAGAAAGCTGTAGGAAGTACACTTAAAGTAAAATGGGCCTGTGAAACAGCAGTGTTCTGTTGGCAGAGCTGGTTATCTGAGAGATTGCAGGGAGGTGAATCCTGAATGCACATGGTAATCCAGGGCAGAGGAACAATGGAAGGAGAGATTCAAACCCTGGAGGTGGATCCTTGGAGAAGTTGTCCAGGAGAAAGCATAATTTGGGGAAAGATTCCAAGGGGGGGGATATTGATGAGAAAACTGTAGACGCTGTTTGGGTGGCATCTATCACTTGGCTTCAGAATGTGGTATCATGGACTATGTTTTGCATGGGCTATGTACTTACTGTGAACATTAATGTATGAGATGGATTTTGTGTTCGCCTTAGGAATCTGCATTTATCTGTCAAGGTATCGGGGTGAAGGACTATTGTAAAATAGTTCATATTTTCTTGTTTAATAAATGTTTTATTCTTTTGTTAAACATTTATCATCTGCCACCTGTGACTCTGTTCAGTAGCCACCCTCCATGTATCTAAACAACAAAAAAAGTTAAGGAGTGGGATTCTCCGTCCAGGGACTCTGGAAACGCGAATCGCACTCGGGCGGAGAATTGCACGTCAGCCGAAAATCGAGGGCGCACAACGAACGCTGCCTGGTAGGGCAGCACGGTAACATTGTGGATAGCACAATTGCTTCACAGCTCCAAGGTTCCAGGTTCGATTCCGGCTTGAGTCACTGTCTGTGCGGAATCTGCACATCCTCCCTGCGTGTGCGTGGTTTTCCTCCGGGTGCTCCGGTTTCCTGCCACAGTCCAAAGATGTGCAGGTTAGGTGGATTGGCCATGATAAATTGCCCTTAGTGTCCAAAATTGCCCTTAGTGTTGAGTGGGGTTACTGGGTTATGGGGATAGGGTAGAGGTGTTGTCCTTGGGTAGGGTGCTCTTTCCAAGAGCCGGTGCAGACTCGATGGGCCGATCCGCACATCTATGGGCCACAGTGGGCAGTCAGTGGGGTGCACAGCCAGATGGCTGCCTTGCCAGCTGCGGCAATGGCGGTCCTTCTGCACTGTAAATTCTATGAAAAGCAATGCTCCGGCGCCTCGATAGCAGCGTGAATGTGGTCCATGCAGTACGCCAGCATAGGCATGTAAATTGTACAGTAACGGACGTTAGCATTTCGTTAATGGGCCCAACCCAGTCGTCTCCGGCCTCCTGCGATGCTCTGCTTCCGCCAGGCGGAAGTGACAATGGCGTGGTTCACTTGTGGTATTTAAAATCAGGAAACAGACGCCGTGACCAATAAGATTGAGAGAGGATGTAAGCCAAATTTCCAAAGGCGCAAAAGTGGGCTGGCTGGGGTGGGCGTCTGCCAGTGCTCGGGGGAGTAGTGGGGGGGTTACCAGGGGATGAGCCATGGCGTCGTGGTGTCACCCCGGTTCTGGGGTGTCCAGTCATGGACCGCCATTGCCGCAGCCGGCAAGGCAGCCATCTGGCTGTGCACACCACTGACTGCCCACTGTGGCCCATAGATGTGCGGAGCACCACTGGTGGTATGGGTGCCCCCACATCCTCCAGGCCACCCTTCTAGGAGCCCACAGACCCCAGCCGACCCATCCACTGGATCAGCGTGGCTCAGCGCAGCCCATGGCACACCAGGTGTTGGCACACCCCAGTTCACCCATCCGAGGCATTGCCTCACTGCAGGGGCAGCAGGGCGGCCGTGAAGAGCACCTCAAATGGCGGACGCTTGCATCTCTGCCGGTCAGCACCTACCCTGACATGTACGAGCAGGGGCTGCAATGCAGGCTAGGGATACCGTGTAGCCCGTTGGACGTGTTGTGTACGGGAGTATTCACCATGTTAACATGTCTGCCCTTCACCCCCTGCAGAAAATGGATTTCGGAGTGGTTGGCACCTGCCTAACCGCAGCCCTAGCAGACGCAATGAGGTTGCACAAGCAGAACAGGATCTACCCCGGAGGAGCAGGAGACAGCCGCTGATGATGGAGAGCCGGCTTCCCAACAGGCCGAGGAGGAGGGAGGAAGGATGCATCACATCAGGCCTCGCGTGTATCGGCAGGGCCTGTCATACGAGGACCTGCCAGATCGAGCATGTCGCCGAAGACTTTGGCTGACCAGGGAGACCATACGGCACTTCTGCCGCATCATGGCGCATCTGGATCTGCGGGGAATGGAGGAGGGCACCCGCTGCCAGTGGCTGGCAAGGTAACGGTCACCCTGTACAGTTCTGCCATGAGGTCTGTCATGATATGCAAACATGCAGCTAATGAACACATAGAATAGGACACGACCAATGAGCAGTCAGGACACTCAGGGGTGGTTTCTCACTATGAAAGGGATGAGGCACTCACACCCCGCCTCTTTCCACAGAGCAACATCTACAGAGTGAGTCAGGGTATATCCTCAGCATCACACCCCAGCATGTGGCTTAGACCAAGGCTAGTTCAATTAGACTGAGTTGCTACATTTAGATTAGCAGAGAGTCGAACTCAGTGAGAACTGAGCTAATAGTTCAATAAAACACATTGAACTCACTTCAAAGTCTGGAGCATCTTTTACTCAAAACTGCATCAAGTGGCAGCTTGTGTTATTCCAAATTACATAACACACCATGATGCCAGGAGCCTGTTCAATCTAGTTAGTTCAACGCAGCAAGATCCGTGACGACCAGCGTATACCGGCACAATCGAAAAGATTCAGGGTCCTCACCAGCTCAGACATTCTGGCAGACATTCAAGCAGAAATTTCAGCTTTACGTCGAAGCATCAGACCTCAGTGGTGCGTCTGATGCATAGAAGATAGCTCTTCTCCTCATCACAGTGGGTTATCACGCCTTGGAAATATTCAACTCCTTTCACTTCGCCGAAGACCAGGACAAGACAAAGTTTCAGACCATCCTGGACAAGTTTGACAGCCACTGTGAGGTGGACACCAACAAAATCTTCGAGCGCTACATATTCAAGCAGCGATTGCAAGATAAAGACGAATCCTTCAACTCATATTGAACTAACCTTAGACTGCTAGCGCAGTCCTGCAACTTCGGTGATATCACTGACTCCATGATAAGAGACCAAATCGTTTTTGGAGTTTACTCTGATCCTCTGAGAGAGCAGTTACTGAAGATCAAGCATATGACCCTGCCAGTCGTGATTGAAACATGCACAGTGCATGAGCACGCTAAACATCGCTATTCCCTGTACAAAACGGCAGAAAATGATAAAGTAGCCTCCCACGAGGCGGAGAGTGTGCAGGCCATCTCCCGGATGCAGCACCTCAACATTGAAGAAAACGGCCATTTTGCGCGCTCTTCCCGGGGCCCGACGCATGCGCGATGCGAACGGGATAATGAAGCGGCTGAAACCTGCACTGCGCAGGTGCAGACGTCTGAGAACCGCACTGCGCATGCGCAACGACGCACGGAGCGTCAGGACGCCGACGTCATGACGTGTTCGAACTGTGGCACCGCCCATTTAAAGACACACTGCCCTGCAAGAGGCAGATGCTGTTTAAACTGCGGGAAGCCAGGCCACTATGCAAACCTGTGCAGATCTGCACCACCAGTCAGGAACCAGCACTCCCAATTCCGACAACAGCGCATCCGGAGTGTGCAACAACGCCTACAGGATTCTGATCCCGGCAGTGCAGTGGATCCAGATGATGAGTGCCTGGACAACGCCTACCGTGTGGGCATTATTACAACGTGTGAATATGTCACACCAGACACATCGCAAGTCCAATCAATCCTAGCTGTGGATTCCGAGGACGAATGGCGAGCAGCGATGAAGGTCAACCACTGCCCCATCCAGTTCAAGCTGGACACAGGTGCCTCTGCCAACCTCCTCTCACAGACAGACTTCAGACACATTAAGAAGCCCCCCTTCCAGCTGCCTGAAAGCTCCTGGATTACAGCGGGAATGCCATCACGGCACTGGGATTCTGTATCCAACTGACACACACAATAACAGTTACGCTTTGAAATTGTTTAGCCGGACAGGGCATCCCTACTAGGTGCGCACGCCTGCAAGCATTGAAAGGGTTTACACCACGACATCCTCCCATGTGGATCTTCAGGCCGGCATCGACGACCACCTTGCCCAGTATCCAGATGTGTTCAACGGGATGGGCACGCTGCCGTATCAATACAGGATTCTGCTACGACCTGATGCCAAGCCAGTGGTCCACGCACCACGATGAGTCACTGCTCCACTAAGAGAGCACCTGAAGGCACAGCTCAAGGATCTTTAGCAAAAAGGCATCATATCCAAGATCACCGAACCGACTGACTGGGTCAGCTCAATGGTGAGCGTTAGGAAGCCTTCGGGAACCTGCGCATCTGCATTGATCCCAAGTATCTCAATAAGAATATCATGCGGGAACACTACCCCATCCCGAAGCGGGAGGAACTCACAAGAGAGATGGCACACGCGCGCTTCTTCACCAAATTGGATGCACCACAGGGATTTTGGCAAATCCAGCTGGAAGAGTCCAGCAGAAGGCTCTGCACCTTCAACACGCCTTTTGGCAGATACTGTTACAATCGCATGCCATTTGGCATCATCTCAGCATCGGAGATATTCCATCGCATCATGGAGCAGATGATGGAAGGCATTGAAGGGGTTTGTGTGTACATGGACGACATCATCATATGGTCCATGACCCCCGAAGAACAGGTATCCCGTCTCCAGAATGTATTCCGCTGTGTACATGCCAACGGCCTAAAGTTAAACAGGTCCAAATGTTGTTCTGGCACATCGAAGCTCAAGTTCCTAGGCGACCAGATCTCACAACATGGTGTGCGCCCGGACACAGACAAAATCAAGGCCATCGAGGCAATGAAGGTCCCTGAGGACAAAAAGGCGGTGCTGCGCTTCTTGGGTATGGTCAATTTTCTGGGCAAGTTCATTCCAAACATGGCCACTCACACCACGGCCCTACGCAACCTGGTGAAAAAGTCAACTGCCTTTGAGAGGAAAGCGGCACACCAGACAGAGTGGCTGGAGCTGAAAGCCAAGCTCACCACTGCACCAGTCCTGGCATTCTTCGACCCGGACCAGGAGACAAAGATATCCACAGATGCGAGTCAGGATGGCATCGGCGCGGTGTTGCTTCAACAGGATGACACATCATCCTGGGCACCAGTAGCCTACACATCAAGGGCGATGACGCCCACTGAAACCAGATATGCACAGATTGAGAAGGAGTGCTTGGGTCTTCTCACCGGCATCCTCAAATTTCCTGATTATGTCTACAGCCTGCTGACATTCTCTGTCGAGGCGGATCATAGGCCTCTGATCCACATCATCCGCAAGGACCTGAATGACATGACGCCTCGGTTGCAGAGAATCCTGCTTAAACTTAGGGGGCGGGATTCTTCGATATCGTCGCGATGTCCGCCGACCGGCGCCAAAAACGTCGTGAATCACACCTGCATCGCGCCACCCCAAACGTCGCTAATTCTCCGGCCCAGAATGGGCTAGCAGCGGCGTGACGCTATTCGCGCTGGCTCATGCCGTGCGGCGTCATTCACGCCGCACGGCGTGACGGCTCAAAAGACGCGCTGCTCACCCCCACCCGACCAGAAGACCCGACCGGATGGCCGCCTGCCGCTCAGCCCCGAGGTTCCAGTCCCGCAACGTCGAGGCGTTCCTGGACGCAGTGGAGCAGAAGAGGGAGGCCTTGTATCCCGGACACGGCCGCAGAGTCACCCCACCCCACAGCCGGCGTCTGTGGAGGGAGGTGGCAGAGGCCATCAGCGCTGTGACCCTGACACCACGGACAGGCACCCAGTGCCACAAGAAGGTGAACGACCTCGTCAGAGCAGGCAGTGTGAGCCTCCCCCCCTCCCTGCCCGATATCCATATCCCCCTCCCCATATCCCCCCTCCCCCATATCCTCCATATCCCCCCTCCCCATATCTCCCAAATCCCCCTCCCTATATCCCCCTTATCCCCCTCCCCATATCCCCCCTCTCCCATATCCCCCATATCCCCCCTCCCCCATATCCCCCATACCCCCCTCCCCCATATCCCCCCTCCCCATCACCTCTCCAGCGGCCAACCCCCCAGGCCATCACCCACCTCCACGCTGGTCGGCATCAACCATGAGCACTGGTTGGCGCCGATTTAAAGGTGTTTTGATATACGCCGACGTGACCCATGGTCACGTCGGCGGGACTTCGGCCCATCCAGACGGGAGAATATCGGCAGCCCCGAAATCCATTGCCTCGCGCCCACCCGTGCCATTCGCCGAGGCGTGCGGTGCGATTGACGCCCCGCCGACTTTTCTCCCTTCGGAGAATTCGGCGGGCGGTGGGGGCGGGATTCACAACGGCCCACGGCGATTCTCCGACCCGGTGGGGGGTCGGAGAATCGCGCCCAGGAGGTATGACTTCAACTTGGTTTACACACCTGGCAAGGAGCTCATTATCGCTGAAGCATTGTCCCGCTCCATCACCTCACCCAGTGAGCCGCTGAAGATCATCCAGCACATCGAATCGCAGGTGCAGCTGTGTGCTAGCACTCTCCCGGCGACAGATGAGAAGGTAGTTCTCATCCGTGATGAGACAGCCAAAGACCCCCTCTTGCAGTGCGTCATCCACAACCTCACCAATGGCTGGTAGAAAGGGCAGTGCCCACAATTTTACAATGTGAAGGATGACCTGACGGTGATTGATGGTATCCTCCTGACGGTGATTGATGGTATCCTCCTGACGGTGATTGATGGTATCCTCCTGACGGTGATTGATGGTATCCTCCTGACGGTGATTGATGGTATCCTCCTGACGGTGATTGATGGTATCCTCTTAAAGCTGGACAGGATTGTCATTCCGCTCAGTCTCCAGAGCTTGGTGCTGCGCCAGATTCATGAGGACACCTGGGTGTCGAGAAGTGCAGACACAGAGCTCGGCAAGCTGTCTACTGGCCCGGCCTCAGACAGGACACCACGAACATGGTCCTGAACTGTGTTACCTGTCAGCGGTTCCAACCAGCGCAGAGCAAGGAGACGCTCCAACAGCATGACATAGTGACCTCTCCGTGGTCCAAGGTTGGCATCGATCTCTTTCATGCGAATGGTCACGACTACGTATTGATCATCGACTTTTTCTCGAATTACCCTGAGGTGCTGAAGCTCCCGGACCTCACCTCTCGGACCGTCATCAAATCTTGTAAGGAGATGTTCTCAAGGCATGGCATCCCAATCACCGTCATGAACGACAATGGCCCGTGCTTTACCAGTCGGGAATGGTCCACGTTTGCCAGGTCATACAATTTCCAGCATGTCACTTCCAGTCCGCACTATCCGCAGTCCAATGGAAAAGTAGAGAAAGGGGTGCACATTGTGAAACAGTTCATCTGCAAGGCCGCGGACTCTGCTTCCGACATACACCTTGCACTGCTCGCGTACAGGGCGACTCCATTGTCCACTGGCATGTCGCCCTCAACTCCTGATGAACAGGGATCTGCGGACGATGCTTCCAGCTATACACCTGCCCAACCTGGATCACCTCCCGGTGCTGCAGAAGATGCAGCAGCTCAGAGACCGTCAAAAGCAGGGCTATGATGCCTATGCCACCGATCTGGTCATGCTATTCCCGACAGACACTGTCAGGATCAAGATACCGGATGGTGGGTAGTCTGCCCGAGCTGTCATTGTTCAACAGGCCGCGCCCCGCTCTTATGTTGTATGTATGGCTGATGGCTCCATCGTGCAAAGGAATCGACGGGCACTGCGCAAAGTTGCCTGCCCGCAACACTTTCTCCTCCATTTCCATATGTTGAATTGCCACCTTCTGATACCTCGCACCACGAGGCCACCAGTCGGGCTTCCATCCCGCCTGTCAAGGCGCCGTCGTCCCCTCCACCACCTCTCCGGCGGTCGACCAGGATCAGACGCAGGCCTCAGAGACTGGACTTGTGAACGTTTGTTTTGTTTGCTCTGTTCTGTTCTCCTCCGTCAGTCACGTTAGACAGACTCATTCACATGTAAATACATTCACATACGCCAACAAAACATTTTTAAAAAGGGAAGATGTCATGATTTCCAAACATGCAGGTAATGAACACATAGAACAGGACACGACCAATGAGCAGTCAGGACACTCAGGGGTGGTATCTCACTATAAAAGGGATGAGGCACTCACACCCCACCTCTTTCCACAGACCAACATCTACAGCATGAGACAGGGCGTATCCTCAGCATCACACCCCAGCACGTGGCTTAGAGCAAGGCTGGTTCAGTTAGACTGAGTTACTACATTTAGATTAGCAGAGAGTCGAATTCATTGAGAACTGTGCTAATAGTTCAGTAAAACACATTAAACTCACTTCAAAGTCTGGAGCATCTTTTATTCAAAACTGCATCAAATGGCAGCTTGTGTTATTCCAAATTACATAACACAATATGGTCCTTCCAGGCGCTGGATGGGGACCTCTGTGCACAGGTGCATCCGTGCCATAACGGATGCACTGTATGCCCGGGCAACACAGTTTATCCACCTGAACATGGAGCGAGCCCACCAGGTTGCCCGGGCAGCGGGATTCACTGCCATTGCCATGATGCTCCAGGTCCAGGCGGTGATCGATGGGACACATGTCCTCTACAAGCACCGCTGCATGAGGGGGTGCGCTTCACAAACCGAAAGGGATTCCACTCTCTCAATGTGCAGTTGGTGTGTGACCACCATGCACGCCTGCATCTGATATCCAGGCAGCGTGCCACGTGCCTTCATCCTGGTACACTCGATGATACCTCTCACTATTGAGGTGCTTCCCTGGGTGAGGGGTTGGCTTTTGGGTGACAGGGGTTATCCGCTGCAGTCGTGGCTGATAATGCCTATACAGAGGCCACAGATCAATGCGGCGAACCGCTATAACAATGTCCATGCAGCTACCAGGAGCATAATCAGTCGGTGCATCGGCATGCTGAAGAAGCGGGTCAGTTGCCTGGAACTCACTAGGATGGTCTGCCACATGGTGATGGCCTGCTGTGTCCTCCACAATATCGCGCAGAAGAGGGACGATATGCTGGAGGAGGAGGATGAACACCAGGCCCGAGCTGCCAAAGGAAACACGCACGGGACAATCTAATTGCCTCCAGGTCCACCAACTAGACCTGGCCACCGGTAGCTCAAACATCCCGTTCCACTTCCACAGTGCCCCCCCCCCCACACCCAACCACCACCACCTCCCCTGTCCATCCTCCCTGCACTCCAGCCCCACTCCTCACCCACATCGGCACCCCTCTCCATGCTTCCCACTCGCTTCACTACAGGGTTCTGGCCCTGGGTTCGCAGTAACAGTGGGTCCATGGGATGGCGGATGATGACAACCCGTTCCGCGATGAGCTCTGGTACTCTGCATCATTTGACAAGGTCTGACTCCTGTCCTCGGTAGCACTTTCCACCGTCCGTTCGGGTGATCGCTGCGTGTGTTCTGGCCATTTCATCTCACTGTCTCATGAAACCCTGGGGTGGTAGGGCTGTGGTTGGGGTCCTGTGGGGGGTGGAGGGGTGCGGTTGGGTATCGGAGCGGTTTGCAGTGAAGGGTCACTCACCAGGTCGGCCTACTACAAGGCGCCCCCGCAGATCTGGCCATGTCCCCTGCCACCTCTGAGGGCGGCCCCAGCGGTGGCCTCCAACTGCCCTGTGGGCCCTGGCCCGTGTGCACCTCCAATACCCGCATCCCACACCACCAGCCCCCCACCCAGCACACCCTCTGCTCTTGGCCCAACCCATCCCTCAGGCAGAGGACCGAGGCAGTTCAGAACGTCAGTGAACAGGTGTTTATTGTGATATATACAAGTATTGCGCCCTAGCCCCTATCGCTAACTATTGTGCTTCACCCATGCCACATTAAAAGTGTCTAACTTTCTAACCTTACATGCCCTAACATTCCTTCTAGAAGTGGAGGCGGCCTGCTGCGTATCTCACCCTATGACCTGGGTCTCCTTTGGCGGCCATCCTCTGGAGTGACCAGGCCCGGATGGACCCGGCAGTCTTCCAGGTATCAAGGGTGGCAATGGTGCCCACTGCCTATCGGTTGCATCAGGGATAGGTGGGGGGATTCAGAGGCTCTGCGGTATTCCAGCACCTTGTCACTGGCATGGGCCGCATCAACTCCTCCTCCCTCAGGGTGCCCAATGGCCCCCGGGCTACTCCTTGGGATGGGTGCACGGCCAGACTGTACCCCAAGGTGTCCCCCGCCACCTGATGCTGCCAGTCCTGGAGGCCCGATCCCATCTCTCCCAAGGCCATGCTTGCGGCCATGGAGCACGGGAACTGTGCCACGTCCCTCTGGGACTGTGCTATGTGTCTCTGGGACTATGCCATGTCCCCCTGGGGCTGTGCCATGTCACTCAGTGCCAGACCAATGCCCTCGATGCCCACAGGCATGATCCATTGTGACTGGACCAAGCTCTGGAGCACTGCAATGTCCATGTGGCCCTGGTACTTGGCTGCCTGTGACATGGCTCCCCTGTCATGTGCCTCGGCCACTGCCCGCATTGGGTGCCTCAGGCCTTGTACACCTTGATCCATGGTCGATATCTTCGCACCCAAGGCCTCCACTTCCAGGTGTCAAGGGTGGCAGTGTCAGAAGGCTACCAGTGTCAGAAATCTAGCTCCCAAAACCTCAGCATTTCCCTGTAGCATCATATGTAATGCATCAGGAACAATGTCAGAATTTGGGAATGAGCTGACCTTGCATTACCAGCTTGTTGGCCTAAAAGCACCCTTAACATCTGGAATGCATTACTGGCCCATGGCTGTCTCAACCTTCCAGTTCCAGAGAAGAAAAAGCAATGTTTATTTGACCACTAACTAGTTGAAACTTAATAAAATTAAAATCTAATGGTCCTACTTTTGTGATAGTGACTTTTAAATTATGAAAATAAAGGTACTCATAATGGAATTGAAACTTACTTGTATCAGTGTTGCAAGGTCAACAATTTCATGCGTCAGCCCAGTTCGGCTTCTTCTATTTAATTGTATATTCGTTAAAATTCCCAAATGATCACAGTACAAAGTCGATACTGTTCCTTTCGGAATGGAAAGCGTGGCATATCTGGCAAGACCTTTAGTGAAAAACAAGAATATACTGAAAAATACCGATGTTACGTAAGAGATTGCTAAGCTATATGTCAGTGCTAATAAATACATTCTGCAGGAAAGTTACATGGGAAACCTTCTATAAGATTTTCAATGTTATGAAATTAGAGCGTCATTCAATGATCTTTCCTATTCCCATACTAGATTAAAATAATTTGCTTTCCCCTAACTTTCAATCTCAACACACAGTGAAAGCAAGAACAAACACCAACCTTCTTTCCAAAGCCCACAAATGTTGATGCAAATCTTTTACACAACTTCTGCAGGCCCTTTGGTATGCTTCAGCTGAATTCAAGGAACTGTTGCCAATTTAGCTAGATCCTCAAAAAGACACAGCTAACAACACATCCGCTAACTCATAGATACATTCTGCTACATAGGTACATACAACTTAGGAGCAGGACTAGGCCACTTGGCCCCTCCAGGCTGCTCCGCCATTCAATAAGATCATGGCTGACCTGTTTGAAACCTCAACCCCACATTCCTTCCGACTCCTGATAATCTTTGTTAATCAAGAATCTATCGAGCTCTGCGTTAAAAAATATTCACAGCCTCTGCTTCCACTGCCTTTTGAGGAAGAAGATTCCAGAGGCTCACTCGTTCTGAGAAAAAAAAGTTCTCCTCACCTCTGACTTAAATGAGATATCCCATATTATTAAACATTGACCCCCTAGTTCTAGAAACTCCAACAAGAGAAAACATCCTGTCCACATCCACTCTGTCAAGACCCCTCAGGATCTTAAAAGTTTCAATCAAGTCGCCTCTTATTCTTCTAAATTCTCGTGGATACAAACCTAATTTGTCCTTTACTCATAAGACAACCCGTCTGTCCCTGATATTGGTAAACCTTCTTCAAGCTGCTTCTAATGCATTCAAATCTTTCCTTAAATAAGGAGACCAATATTGTGCACAATACACCAGATGTGGTCTCATCAATGCCCTGCACAACTGAAGCATAATCTCCCTACTCTTGTAATTAATTCCCCTCACAATAAACAATAACATTCTATTAGCTTTCCTAATTACTTGTTGTACTTGTATACTAGCCTTTTGCGATTCATGCACTAGGACATCCAGATCCCTCTGCACCTCAAGAGTTTTATAATCTCTCACCATTTAAGTAACATACTTTCTTTTTATTCTTCCAATCAAAATAGACAATTTCTCATTTACCCATATTAAAACCAAGGGTGGCATGGTAGCTCAGTGGTTAGCACTGTTGCTTCACAGCTGCAGGGTCCTGGGATCAATTCCCAGGATGGGTCACTGTCTGCGCTGAGTCTGCACGTTCTCCCCATGTCTGAATGGGTTTCCTCCTGGTGCTCTGGTTTCCTCCCACAAGTCACAAAAGACGTGCTTGTTAGATGAATTGGATATTCTGAATTTTCCCCCAGTGTACCTGAACAGGCGCTGTGATGTGGCGATTAGGGGCTTTTCACAGTAACTTCATTACAGTGTTAATGGAAGCATATTTGTGATACTAATAAAGATTATTATTATTCTGCACAACCCGTCACGTATTTTGCGGCGGCGGAGGCGCCCGCCATTGGCCTGCAGGAGGATCTTCTGGTCCCGCCGTTGTCAATGAAGATTATGCTTCAGTTGTACATGAATGGCTGGAAAATTCCAGCCCATCATACCATGTTAAAAAATTGCAATGAATTTGGTAAGCATATATCCATATTTTTCTAAATTAAACATTTGCCAGAATGTTCCTGTCCTATGCCATTTGCTTACTTCCACAGATAATGCTTATATTTTGTTGGGAATGGAGGGGAAGTGCAACTGCTTGCAGTACGATGCCGGCATTAGGTGTTCTGTCATTTTCCAGCAACAACCAGATGTTTTATGGCCAATCGGTAATACTGGGAGCCATGGAGTTAAAATTGATAAACACAGGATTTCCTCATCATTCTTTGAATTGCCTCCTGAACCCTACAATAATGTCAGGCCTCTTGTGGATTTCCTCTGCTTGGCACCCCCAATGCGTCACCAAGAAAGAAAGGGATGCAGGAGGTAGGGAACATTCCCATTGTCTTATTGAGGGATATGTCAACTCTGTGTTAACTCCAGTTGTACAACCAAAGGAAACCAAAGAAGTTCCAGATCAGGCGTGGGCTAGACATTCAATGCAGCAAATCTTGATGTCTATTTTCTCCATACTGTCCAGGAGCTGAACCTTCCTCAACCACTACAAAGAGGAAAAAATACCTTTATACACTTAAATTTAAATACCCTTAACTTTTTGTTACTAGCTTTACAGTAGGACGCATAAATGTAACATTACCTGGTCTGGTGTAATAGACAGTCTGTCGGACAGTTACAAAGATCACAGCTTGATTGTGAGGACATGTCACTATCTTTTCAACATAATCTAATTTCAATTTCAATAGTAATTGAAATGAAATGCCCCCATCGGTTGAATACCACACCTGAAAAGAGGAAATTGCTGATTACTGCTAATTTAAAAAGAAATCTTCGTCTTGTTTTCAAATCCCGTCGT
The DNA here is from genome assembly GCF_047496885.1 of Scyliorhinus torazame. NCBI lineage: Eukaryota > Metazoa > Chordata > Chondrichthyes > Carcharhiniformes > Scyliorhinidae > Scyliorhinus > Scyliorhinus torazame. Next base: position 373,666,237 of record NC_092708.1, read on the forward strand.
GGCCTCGCACTCACTAATTCTCTAATTTCTTCCAGTTTCAATTTTTCTTAAAAAAAATATTTTTATTGATTTCCATTTGTATTTATAACAAAACAGAAAAGGTAAGAACACACAGGAAAGACATACATAAACATGAGGCATGTTAATGGTAAACTCTGAGTGGTCAGCTACAACAGCTGTATTATTAACTCTATACATGTCACCCCATGGCATTAAAACATGCCAGGCATGTTGTGAGGCCACGGAGGCATAACCAATTTGTTACCGTGGCAGCATCAATGTTTTGCACCCCCGTCAGCAGCTTTTGGTTCCTCTGTACTCGCTTTCCTTGGCCTCTGGGTGTTGCCTCCCCTTGACCCTTCCCCCCCTCCCCCCCCTTCCCCCCCCCCCCCCCCCCACTCCACTTCTTCCCCCACCCCACTTCCTTCTTTTCTCCCTCCCTGTACTCCCCACTCCCCCTCCCAGGTTAGTTGCTGATCACAAACAGGTCCTTGAAGAGGCCGGAGAATTGCTTCCATGTATTGTGGAGCCATTCTTCCGATCCACTGATACCAAATTTAATTTTCTCCAATTTGAGGAATTCCGCCAAATCTGAGAGCCAGTCTGTGGCTTTGGGTTGTGCTGCTGATCTCCAGCTAAGCGGAGGTCTCCGGCGGGCGATCAGGGAGGCAAAGGCGAGGGCATCTGCCCCTCATCCCGTAAAGAGCTCTGGCTGATTCGGCACCCCGAAGGCTGCCACCATAGGGCATGGCTCCACCCCCACTCCCATAACCCTGGACATGGCTTTGAAATAGGGGCCCCAGTAATTGACATCTTTGGGACAGATTCAGAACATTTGGGTGCGGCTGGCCTGGCCTCTCTGGCACCATTCACATTTGTCCTCCATCTCCAGGAAGAACCTGCTCAAATGTGTTTTGGTCAAGTGTGCACTGTGCTTCTGGTCTTGCCCCAGACTTGCTGGGTACTGGACAGCCTTCTTCGAGGCAATGTCCAAAGTGGTGGGGATGCGGGTGGAGCCATGCCCGAAAGTGGCAGTCTTCGGGGTTTCAGACCAGCCAGATCTATTCCTGGGAGGAGGGCGGACGCCCTTGCCTTTGCCTCCCTGAACACCCGCCGTAGAATCCTGTTCGGCTGGCGGTCAGCAGCACCACCCAAAGCTGCAGACTGGCTGCCCGACCTCTCAGAATCTCTCCAAATGGAGAAAATCAAATTCACCATCCGAGGGTCAGACGGTGGCTTCCACAGAACGTGGGAGCCATTCATCCAATTGTTCCGAGACCTGTTTGTGGCCAACAGACAAGCAGAAGAATAGCCAGATAGCCAAGAATCAGGGGACAGTAGCCAAAGCATGAGAGGGAGAGATAGACTGGGAGAGGGGGGGACGGACAGCAAAACCTAAGAGGAACGAAAGGCGAACCACAGGAGGGGGGAGGGGGCAGAAACGGGGGGTGGGGGGGAGGGGGAAGGGACAGGGATCAAGAGAGGAGAACCAGGGGGGTGGGGGGGGGGGGAGGCAGGGGAATGACTGCCAGAAGGAGGGCACAGGATAAAATAACAAACTTGGCATCTCCAGGAACAGAGAACACGGAGAATACAGGCGAAAGACGGGAGCAACGGCTGAAGCGGAGGCGAGTGCGAGACGACAACGGTAGCAAGATCCATCCGGGAGAAGCAAGTGACAACACCAAGACCAAACCCATTTGAGTATTGCCCACTGTAATTGTTTCTCTGGCACCCAAATGTATATTTACCTCCCCAGTCTCCACTCCCCCCTCTCTCCCCCCCCACAAACAGTTGCCTACTTATGAGTTGTAAATCATTTTGCCAGTTGTACAGTGTTGCTGCTGTTGAGCTGGTGTACAATACCCTACCAGTTATTCTATTTTATTTTTTATTTTATTTTTTATTATTACTTTTTTTTTTGGTATGTTGGGTGTGCCCTTCTCTTCTACATATGTATGTATATATATATTTCTTATTCTGTGTACATAACGGTAAATATACTTTGTTCAAAACCCAATAAATTTTTAATAAATAAAAGTGCACTACTTTCAGCTGCGTTAAGGTCATGAGGAGGTGGAGTTCGCCCCATGTAATGCTTCAATCCAGAGTACTCCCTATCTTCTTGCCCAGTTTATCTTCCCACTTTTCCCGTGACTCGTACAGCGGGGCCCTTATTCCTCCAGCAGTCATCTGTACATGTCGATGCAGTTACCGTCCCCTAATTCGCCCAATGCTAGCAGTCTGTCCAGTTGGGTGTGTCCGGCTGTGCTGGGGGAATGTTGCGGTCTCCTTGCGGAGGAAATTTCTCAGTTGCAGGTATCAAAGCCTGTTCTCTTTCAGGAGCTGATGCTTTTCTGTCAGTTCCCCAGGGCCGTTACTCTGCCATTTATGTAGAGGTCCCATACTGTCAGTACCCCTTTGTCCTATCTCCACATTTTAAAGAAGCCGTCCATTGTCGCCGGGATTCATTCATGTTTTCTGCAGATGGGGGCCATAGCAGATATGGCAGAAAGATTAAAGTAGTGCCTGAGCTGGTTCCAGGTCTTTAGTGTGCCCACCACCACCGGGCTTCTCAAGCAGTTGGCTGGGGGAAATGGGAGTGGGGAGGTCCCCATACAGGAGGTCTCCTCCATTCACACCCATTCCGCCTCTGGTTCTTTTACCCACCTCGCACCCTTTCTTCCTTCACTGCCCAGTGGTAGAATAGGAGATTCAACAGTGTTAGCCCCCCCATACTCCTCCTTCTTTGCAAGATGCTTTTACAGATCCTGGGGTTAATTCCTGCCCACACAAATGTCATAATTAATTTGTCTATCTTGGCGAGGCAGGCCTTGGGGATCTTGAATAGGAAGCGGAATCTTGGCATGACATTCATTTTTATTGTCTGCACTCTTTGTTCCAGAGAGAGCGGGAGAAAGTCCCACCTCCGCAGGTCTCTCTTTACCTCTTCCTCTAGGCTCGACAGGTTTCACTTATGGATTTGTGTCCAGTCGTGGGCTATCTGGATCACTAGGTATCGTAATTTGGTTTGGGCCAGCTTGAATAGCAGCTTTGCAGACTCTGATCCTCCTCCCTGGGTGTTCATGGGGAAGATTTTGTTCTTGCTCAGGTTAAGTTTGTAGGAGTTCCGGTATTCCTTCCGTGCTGGCTAGGAGGTTTGAGGCATTGAGGAGTAGGTCATCTGCATAGAGTGAGACTCTGTTCTTTGTTTCCACTTTGAATGTCCTTTCATTCCTTTGATGACCTGAGGACCAAAGCCAGTAGCTCAATTGCCAAGGCAAATAGCAGCAGGGATAGTGGGCATCTTTGCCTCATGCCTTCGTGCAGCTGGACGTATTCAGAGCTGGAGGCGTTTTTCCATTTGCTCGCCATGGCAGCGCTTCACAGTAGTTTCACTCACGAGGTGAACTCTGGCCCAAACCCAAACTGTTCCAGTACCTCCATGAGGTACCTCTATTTGACTCTGTCGAAGACCTTGTCTGTGCCTAGGCAGGGATGCATAGGGCGATGATCACGTCTGACGTCTCTTCCCCAGGTGGGGTCATAATTAAGTTCAGCAGGCGTCTGATGTTTGCCGTTAGCTGTCTCCCCATGACAAACCAATCTGTTCTTCTGCGACGACTCTGGTACGCAACTGTCCAGTTACCTCGCCAGGGCCTTCACCAAGACCTTAGCATCAGTGTTCAGGAGTGAGATAGGTCTGTATTTTTGTGTTCCGTGATCTTTGTCTTGCAATGATTCTACAGAACTGCTGGTGACTTAGGCAGAACGATGATTTATTAATGTACACGTGGTAAGGTAACAATCAGAATCTTATGCAGACCAAATTATTGCAGAGTTTCATTAGACTCTCCTGGAACTACCCTTATGTGCGACTGTCTCATGTATGCCTTACAACCTTCTGCTAGTAGCCGGATCTCACCTGATTGATGTCTGACGCCTGATGGGAGGTCACACTGCTGAGTACATAAGAACATAAGAACATAAGAACTAGGAACAGGAGTAGGCCATCTGGCCCCTCGAGCCTGCTCCGCCATTTAATGAGATCATGGCTGATCTTTGTGGACTCAGCTCCACTCTCCAGCCCGTCCACCATATCCCCGAATCCCTCTATTCTTTAGAAAGGCATCTATCTTTTTCTTAAAAACGTTTAAAGAAGGAGCCTCAACTGCTTCACTGGGCAAGGAATTCCAGAGATTCACAACCCTTTGGGTGAAGAAGTTCCTCCTACACTCCGTCCTAAATCTACCTCCCCTTATTTTGAGGCTATACCCCCTAGTTCTGCTTTCCCCGACCAGTGGAAACAACTTGCCCGGATCTATCCTATCTATTCCCTTCATAATTTTATATGTCTCAATAAGATCCCCCCCCGCATCCTTCTAAACTCCAATGAGTACAGTCCCAGTCTACTCAACCTCTCGTCATAATCTAATCCCCTCAACTCTGGGATCAACCTAGTGAATCTCCTCTGCACTCCCTCCAGTGCCAATATGTCCTTTCTCAGGTAAGGAGACCAAAACTGAACACAATACTCCAGATGCGGCCTCACCAACACCCTATACAATTGCAGCATAACCTCCCTAGTCTTGAACTCCAGCCCTCTAGCAATGAAAGACAAAACTCGATTCGCCTTCTTAATCACCTGTTGCACCTGCACACCAACGTTTTGCGACTCGTGCACCAGCACACCCAGGTCCCTCTGCACAGCAGCATGTTTTAACATCTTACCGTTTAAATAATAATCCATTCTGCTGTTATTCCTCCCAAAATGGATAGCCTCACACTTGGCAACATTGAATTCCATCTGCCAGACCCTAGCCCATTCACGTAACCTATCCAAATCCTTCTGCAGACTTCCGGTATCCTCTGCCCTTTTTGCTTTACCACTCATCTTAGTGTCGTCTGCAAACTTTGACACATTGCACTTGGTCCCCAACTCCAAATCGTCTATGTAAATTGTGAACAACTGCGGGCCCAACACTGATCCTTGAGGGACCCCACTAGTTACAGGTTGCCAACCAGAGAAACACCCATTTATCCCCACTCTCCGCTTTCTGTTAGTTAACCAATCCTCTACCCATGCTACCACTTTACCCTCAATGCCATGCATCTTTAGTTTATGCAGCAACCTTTTGTGTGGCACCTTGTCAAAAGCATTCTGGAAATCCAGATATACCACATCCATTGGCTCCCCGTTATCTACTGCACTGGTAACGTCCTCAAAAAATTCTACCAAATTAGCCAGACACGACCTACCCTTTGTGAACCCATGCTGCGTCTGCCCAATGGGACAATTTCCCTCCAGGTGCCCCGCTATTTCCTCCTTAATGATAGATTCCAGCATTTTCCCTACAACCGAAGTTAAGCTTACTGGCCTATAATTACCCGCTTTCTGCCGACCTCCTTTTTTAAACAGTGGTGTCACGTTTGCTACTTTCCAATCCTCTGGGACCACCCCAGAGTCTAGTGAATTTTGATAAATTATCACTAGTGCATTTACAATTTCCCTAGCCATCTCTTTTAACACTCTGGGATGCATCCCATCAGGGCCAGGAGACTTGTCTACCTTTAGCCCCATTAGCTTGCCCAATACTGCCTCCTTAATGATTACAATCATCTCAAGGTCCTCACCTATCATATCCTTATTTCCATCAGTCACTGGCATGTTATTTGTGTCCTCCACTGTGAAGACTGATCCAAAAAACCTGTTCAGCTCCTCAGCCATTTCCCCGTCTCCTATTATTAAATCTCCCTTCTCATCTTCCAAAGGACCAATATTTACCTTAGCCACTCTTTTTTGGCTTATATATTTGTAGAAGCTTTTACTATCTGCTTTTATGTTCTGAGCCAGTTTACTGTAATATTATCTTCAGGCATATCACCACATTCCCCGTCCTTAGGAGCTATTGATGTTTGTGTACAAACATTATTAATATATTTACTTTTGGTAAATGCATAAACAATACAAACAAATTTAACTAGTGGACCATGGACATGATATGCATGTAAGGTGTATGTCCCTTGCACACAGCTCATTGTGCCTCCCTCACGAGATCACCCCTATGATCACATGGGCTGTTGCCAGCCGTTTTAAAGACTGGTTTGTGTGCCGGTCTCTTGCTTTGTATTCTTTTGACACAATGCCTCTAGAAGACATGTATCCTTGATGGCCACACGTGCGTCACCAGCTTTTTCTTTTTGCGCTTCTTCCCACGACGCCGTTTGCTGCTTTGGTGTATGTTTTCTGTCTCTGGCTTGTCAGTCACAACATCACCATCTTCTCTTTTGTTTTCATCAGTGGGATGTGCTAGCTCTCCGACTCTTCCCCTCTTCCTGTTTTTTGTTTTAGTGATCATCTGGCGAGTACCTTTCATTTTATGTTTGAGTTTAGAAACCCATGTTTTAGTGCTGGTCTGCATCCTGTGCATAGAAGTGCACGGATCCTCAGTTGGGACCTGTGTCCCGGCATGCTTCCTTGGGATGGATGCCAGATCAACTGGAAGAAAAGAAAAAATGTGACTTTGAAAACAATTAAAACTAAGCTGAAGCACAAGGGTCGGAGTATTCCAGAACAGTTACGTAAACTATACCAAATGACTCAGTCTTTAATTTCTTCAGTCGTCCTGAAGTTCCACAGTGTGGAATGTTAAATAAGAGTTCGGCAGCAAAACTCAACGCTGACTTTGAAATTGGCTGCCTCCTGTGTAAATACTTAATTCTGTGTGCAATATTGGGCGGAATTCTCAAACCCCCAGCCGGGTTGGGGAATTGCCGGCGGGCCGCGTGAATCGCGCCACGCGGCCCAGAAGCCAGGACTGCGGAGAATCTGCGCCACTGGGGCCGGTGTGGCCACGCCCAACTCTGTGCCCTCAACTGGAGGTTGGAGGGCCTCGCTCTCTGGTGCCTGGGTGGAAGTCACATCTATAACATCAGGTGCTGTTCCTTCTTGGCTTGTTGGAACAACGATTAATGGCTCCTCCTCACTGGAGATGATGAGACAAACGCTCTCTGACCCTGACGATGTAGGCGATGGATCATCCTGGTCTTGCTCTAGCATATATGTGTGAAACAACGATATAGTCATCAGCTCCTCTAACTCATCTTCCAGTGGAGCAGCCTCCAGGATCAGGGAGTCGACTCCCGGAATCATTGCAGAGGCCTGAGACGATTCACTATGTGCCTCTGGAGTGAGCTTCTCCAAGATTGGTAAGGTGTCTTCTGTTACCAGCTTAGTCGAGAGCTGTTCATCTAAGGTGTTCGCCACTCAATCTTACTTTTCATGCCGGAGTGCGCCATCTCAGAGCTCTCGCACTTCTCAGTGTCCTGAGTGGTCTGGCCGCCCCTTGTGGCTACCTTGTCATTCCCGCCAAGCCACCAGAGCAGATCTTATCATCCTCTTCATTGAGCCAGCCATTACTGCTGCGAAATAGATTGACGAACATTTCATAGGCGTCTTTATCTGGCTCACCTTCCACGACTTTACTCTCCACATCATCTTTGTAGTCATCATATATATCTTCGTTGAATTCATATTCGGAGTCAGTATCTTCTGCAATAATTTCTCCTGTAAAATACAACAGGCGGGATTCTCCCATCGGGCGGCTAAGTGTTTTACTCCGGCATCGGCGCCCGTTCCGAGACCTGATTCTCCCAGCCACAGTGGGGCAATGCCGCTCCAGCTGCTGATGCCTGCGTGAACCCGGTGCCACAACGTCCGCGCATGTGCAGTTGGCCCGACGCCAACTAGCGCATGCAAAGTTGACCCAGCGCCAACTAGCGCATGCGCAGTGGCCTTCTTCCCCACGCCGGCCCTGACGCCAAATGGCGCAGGGCTACAGGAGCCGGCGCGGAGGAAAGGAGGCCCCCCCAACAGAGAGGCCGGCCCGCCGAACGGTGGGCACCGATCGCAGGCCAGGCCACTACGGAGGCCCCCCCGGAGTCCGACCCCCCCTCCCCCTCCACGGCCGCCCTCGGACCCTTCAACGCCGAGGTCCCGCTGGCTCAGAGGATGTTAGAACGGTGCTGGCGGGACTCGGCTTTTTGTTGACAGCAACCCGGCCCATCCGGGCCGGAGAATCGACGCGCCGGCCTGTGCCGGTCCGGGTCAGAGAGTCGCCGCATACCCTGACTGGTGCCGCGCCGACCACACCGGCCCCAGTGGCGCAGATTCTCGAGGCTGCTCCACTGGAAGATGAGTTAGAGGAGCTGATGACTATATCGTTGTTTCACACATATATGCTAGAGCAAGACCAGGATGATCCATCGCCTACATCGTCAGGGTCAGAGAGCGTTTGTCTCATCATCTCCAGTGAGGAGGAGCCATTAATCGTTGTTCCAACAAGCCAAGAAGGAACAGCACCTGATGTTATAGATGTGACTTCCACCCAGGCACCAGAGAGCGAGGCCCTCCAACCTCCAGTTGAGGGCACAGAGTTGGGCGTGGCCACACCGGCCCCAGTGGCGCAGATTCTCCGCAGTCCTGGCTTCTGGGCCGCGTGGCGCGATTCACGCGGCCCGCCGGCAATTCCCCAACCCGGCTGGGGGTTTGAGAATTCCGCCCAATATTGCACACAGAATTAAGTATTTACACAGGAGGCAGCCAATTTCAAAGTCAGCGTTGAGTTTTGCTGCCGAACTCTTATTTAACATTCCACACTGTGGAACTTCAGGACGACTGAAGAAATTAAAGACTGAGTCATTTGGTATAGTTTACGTAACTGTTCTGGAATACGCCGACGCTTGTGCTTCAGCTTAGTTTTAATTGTTTTCAATGTCACATTTTTTCCTTTCTTCCAGTTGATCTGGCATCCTGTGCCCCCTATGATTTCTAGATCATCAAGGAGCGAAGATCCAAGCTCGTTAGGCCGCGATTCCATCTATGTGCTTTCGTGATTATCTCATTTATAAAGTACTCACTAGGTTCAAATTTAAACTCCAGAGTGAAGCTCCTCGGCTTTTCATGCTCTGAACATTTAACATTCACATCTTGTAGATGCTTTAACACAGGCTCATCATGCTCCTTTATCATGCCACTGAGTACATACACCTTCTTGAAGACTGTTAACCAGAAGTGCGGAATGCTCTTGGCTCTTCTGTCTCTTCCTCTGATTTGCCATCCTCTGCCTGTACTTCCACTAGATCCTCATTGAATGGCTGCACTATCATTTTTCGTGGGGATTTGTAGTATTTGCCTGGCCATCCATCTTCTGGAATGTACAGTCGCTCAACTAGGTTCAAGGATTCACATGCATCTGCTCCTATGATGGTCTCGATTTTCATGTCCACAATATAAAATGGGAACATGTACGTTGTATCGTGCATGCTAAGCTCAAGTTCACATTCACCGAATGTCTCCATCTTTTCCGTATCGTAGCAGTCCCGGTCGATCAACAACTTTCTGCTGCACATTCAGCCTGTGCAAAGCGGACCGATTGAGGAGAATGGCTCTCGTTTGGATGCCGAGATCGCATTGTACCAATGAGTCATTCATCCACACTAAGGTTTTCCATCTGATTTTAATGGCCTCAGATTTGTTCTCAATAGTTTGTTCTTTTTTGAAATTATATCTTCCTCTTTAAGGGTCGGACTCTTCTGGTCCTTGATTTCGTCTACTGTCATAATATACACCAGTATATCTAGGTGCAGACACACACACTGATGGACACACAGCAAGACCAATCAACACTCACAACACCGCAGCCAATCACCAGTTAGAGCACACTCACTATAAAGACAGAGGGCATCAGTTTTCCCGCTCATTCAGGATGCAGCCTCTTAGAAGGACAGAGCTTACAGCTTACAGCACAGATCTTTACCATGTGCTGAGAGCATAGACTGGTTAGGACAGGCTTAGGTCTTTAATTTAATCTAACATCGTGTTAACCCACAGTGAAAGTATGTTCAACAGTTTCTAGCTTAATAAAATAGTGTTGTACTATTTTAAGTGTTGGTGGCCTGTATGTGTTCCACGGATCCAGAGCACCCAACACATCAGTCTACGTTACCCAATATGTGAAGCTGGTGTGGTGCCTTCAAACCTTCTATCTCGAACTTCAGTGTCTTTTACTGCATTGAGTTGCCAATGGTCGCAGTTCACTCGGTCGGTTCTTCAGCCAATTCAACTTCGCCTTTTCCGACGTTACCCTCAAATCTTCAGCACTTCTGGTACCATGTTGTGTTCCGTGATCTTTGTCTTACAATGATTCTACAGAATTTCTGGTGACTTGTTATTGCCTTACTGACTCATCCCTCCCACTGACCACATGTCCATTCTCCTGCAGGTCCTCCGGCCGATTACGCCGGCCCATCCCAGGCGGCAACATCTTCTGCCACCCAGGAAACTACCTCGGAGGAGAGCTCCGAAGACGCAACCATTGTAGTCGCAGCACGGTTCTCTTCCCCACCCTCCACCAGTGCAGATACACACACCTCGGTGTAAAATGTTAGTGGACAGGCTCCTAGGGCAGAATCTGTGAACACCGCACTGCTATTGATGTACATCAGGTGGAGGCAGGAACCCCCAGGTAAGACAGCGGTCGGAGGGCTGCTGGATCCCAAGACACTGCTGGGTCTCAGCCTGATGCTGAGCTTGTGGTACAGGGTTACCTGGAGCTGATGGAGACAATAGGGAGCAGCCAGGACATTCAGAGGGAGATTCCAGCATTACTCCAACAGATCCATAGCCGGTTTGAGAAGTCCCAGATGTTACGGACGCAGGAGATGGCGCCGGCAATGTGTGGCACCATGGCTAACACTGCTAGGGCGGCAAACGCAGTGGAGAGTCTGGTGCACTCTATCCAATTTTTAAACTGTCCAAATCTTAAGCCTTGCTCAAGCTAGCCTTCTCCCCGTTTTAAAAGGCTTCAACTTTCCATCTCAAAGATTCAGAAAGCAAAGTACTGTGCACAGGGCAGCACGATGGGGCAGTGGTTAGCCATCCCTGAATAAACTTTCAACCACTCGGGACTGAATGATGTCCTTCTGTGCTGTACATGTTTCTGCATTTTCATGTCCCACACCAATGCAGGTTCCCAGCCCCATACACCCTTCCTCCAAATACCACTTTTAAAAACGTTTCTCTCCTCCAATGGCTTCGTAGCCATGGCCTTGACACTTCAGATATTTAGTTCTCAGTATTTTCTGCGTCCACCTTCCATTTACAAAATTTCTGCCTGCCCGAAAATCTTTCCAACCCACAGCTGATTTAAAAAAATGTTCTAGATCAAGTTGTCCTGCACATTCTCTTTATTGAATTTAAAGCTTCCCCTTCCTTATATTGTCACCCCAGTTCAGCATTATCTTTCTTCATTACAGCTTTCCACCAGTGAACCCAGCCTGATTTTTCTTCAAAATCAAAAAGCTGCAGAAGAAAAGTCTCTCTGAGACATGAACATTTTTCTCTCTCCAAAGATGCAAAATATTTCTTGCATTTTCTGTTTTAATTTCATTTTTCTTCAACAATGATTTTTTGCCAATACTGCTTTTCAATATAATTTACACCTATTGGCAGTCCCCCATCATTTTCTTTCTTTGACAACCTCTTTCCTGGTGAGCTCTCAACTCTATTCTCCAATTTACATTGCCGCAGGAAATCCATTAGGTGTAGATTCTTAAAAAGTCAATGAAACAATTAATGAAAACAATATATCACTTTCAGAACTCCAAACAACAGAAATAGATATATGTACGTTCTTCACCTGTGTTCCAAACACATACAGGGAGTATGTACTTGGGTACATGAACATTCCATTTGGAAGAAAACTTTTATCTGGGAAATAGAATTCTGGAAATGCTCTCTCTTTATGCGGTGTGAAATCTTCATTAAACCTCTGCACGGTAAGTTTAGCCTGAGACTGAGGATAAAAAGAAAACAATTCATTTTGGTTTAAATAAATGAAATAAAAACATATTTCACAATGATGAGGCAAAATTCTAACTGTCAGAAGGAGGCAGGTTCAGGTGGAGGCAGGGAATTAAAACCCTGGAAAGTGCTGTGGGATTGAGAATTTAACGTAACCCACCCACTTCCAGGTTTAATCCTGAAGGGTTTACTGGTGAGCGGCTAACCCTAATACCAACCCCGGTATCTCCACTTCAACAGCTAGAACCCAGGTTTCCTGTGCTGTATGTAACTAATCAGGGTCAATAGGTCAAAACACAATTGAACAATGAAACTGCTAAGCATTTAAAAAGTGAAATTGCGGACTTCCGGTGGCGTGGGCAAACAGGGCGGCCGCAACAACAAGAGCTCCCGCCGGTGGCCGCGATTCGCGGCGATTTCGGAGAAATCCCCGAGTCCTCACGCACTCCCCGACTATCGTCGGCCTTTGGGGCCGCCATGAGCAGCCAGCGGGGCCGGTTTAAAATCCGGCGACGTACCTGTAGCCATGTAAAATGGCTGACTCCCGATTAGAATGGTCAAATCCCGATTTAAAATGGCGAACGGAAGAGGCTCATGGGAAAATCAGCCAACAGGACCCAAAACGGACAGCTGCAGGTAAAATAGTGTATTCGCCTCTGGGGAAGTCAGTCCAGACCGATACCTGCAGCCATCAACATCACAACAACCCAGCCACCTGCATATTAAGCAGCCATCCCCGGGAACAATTGCTACAAATTAGCAACTCAAAGCCGACCCAGACCTTTCGGCGCCAGCAGGAGCTTACACAAAGACAGGTAAACGACCACCCCTCGATCAAGGAATCACTCCAGTATTGGAGCATATCGAACCAAGTGATTGGGACCAAGTCCAATCACTTGGAACCAGGTACAAGGTCCGCCCCGAGATGCGGGAAGCCCCTGGGGACTATAAGAATAGGGGCCAAGTTCAACTCGACCCTTCTTCCCTGCTCCGCACCCTTTGAGACCCTTGCTGCAAGAAAACCGTAAGTTTTACTCCAACGATCGCTACCAGATAGACACTCCTGACTATTGACCTGTACCAGCTTTTGAATCCCGCAGGCTCAGAACCCATTTGAAAGACCATTCGTTTCCCTGACCTGGTGGGCCATTTCCAAAGTTAAGTATTGGCCTTTTAGTGGTAGGTAGTAGTTTAGAAGTAGAATTATTGTATAAGTATTAATTGCTGTATATAATAAATGAGCGTTGATTTAACTCTTACTAAGCGGTGTGTTGCATTATTAATCATTACTTGGACTTGAACCACGTGGCGGTATCAGAAAGATACCTGGTGACTCATGAGCAAAGGTGACAGAATAAGAATAAGTAAACTAAGGCTAAAACGAGCAACAAACCCCGCGCGGGTGTCGGGCGGCGGGGGCTGAGACGTAGGGCCCGGCGCAGCTGATTAGAGCAGCGGGGGAGGAGCTACGAGGAGGCCGAGGCGGCAGACCCGAGGCCAGGGCACTATGTAGGGAGGGTGCTCCACATTGGATGGCTCCCACCTAGGAAGAAGAAAGAAGGTTGAAGCCTGGTCCCAGGGGAGCTCTGGGTAAATGCAGAGGAGAAAGAAAGAAGGTTTAAGGAAGTTTGGTGAAAGTTTTTTTTTCTCTCCCCTTTTTTTTTCAAAAAAAGAATGTCAGATTGATGAAGGACAGGAGGGTGAAGGGGGAGAGAGGAGAAAAGAAAGAAGATAAAAAACAATAAGCCGCTAAAGGATGCGAAGAGCAGCGTCGAAGAAAGGAGGAAACGCGGGTTCGCCGCCGAAGGAGAAGATGAGCAAAAGTGTTGCCAGGATGGCGGAAGCCGAACTGCAAGGTGGGGCCGCACTACTTACGGTGGAGAAGATGACCGAGGTGATGGCGGTGGAGCTGGAAAAACAGTTTGTGAGGCACATGGAGGCCTTGAAGAAAGAGACGGCGGTCGTGTTGAGGTCATTGGTGGAGGAGGCAATCGGCCCGATGAGGGTGGAGGTGCCAAAGGCATCAGCCGAGGTGAGAGAGCAGGGTGAGAAGATGAAGGAGGTGGAGGAGGCCGTGACACGACACAGCGACCAGGTCACCTCGATGGGGGACAAGCTGCGGAGGGTGGTGGAGGTTAACAGAGGACTCCGAGCAAAGCTGGAAGACTTGGAAAACCGCTCAAGGCGGCACAATTTGAGAATTGTGGGTTTGCCCGAAGGGACAGAGGGCACAAGACCAATGCAATACTTCGCTAAGAAGTTGGCGGAGCTGATGGGGGAGGGTGAAAGCCCCACCCTGTACGAGCTAGACTGAGCTCATCGGTCATTAAGGCCGAAGCCCAAAGTGAATGAGCCGCCAAGGGCAGTAATTATCTGCTTCCATAAGTTTTGCATGAAGGAGAAGGTATTAAGCTGGGCGAAGCAGGAGCGTGAGGTGCTGTGGGATGGTACTATGGTTCGGATCTACCAGGACTTGACGGTGGAGTTGGCAAAAAGACGAGCGGCGTTTGGGCGAGTGAAGGCGGCTTTGTACAAGAAGGGGGTGCGATTTGGTGTGGTGTACCCGGCGAAGTTGAGAGTAACATATAACGGCAAAGACTTTTATTTTGAGACAGCGGAGGCGGCTGAGGCGTTCGTGAGGGCAGACGACTTGGGACAGACGTGAAGAGCGGAACTGGAAGAGAGACTGTGGACTGTGTTTGAGCGGCTGGAAAATGTACAAATGTTACAACTTTCTTTTTACTGATTTGTATTGAAATTTACTTCTCTTTGCATTGTTACAGAGTTCAAGTTAATGGCGTTCTGTGTTGCGACAGTTAAATGTTATGTTAGTGAATTGTAGGGGTTGATTTGTTGGGTTTGTTTTGGTGTTTCTTTCCCTGGGACTGGGTGGAAGGGGGCGAGAGGTATTGGCGGGGGGGAGCCACCCTTGCTAGCTAACTAAAGTCAGTTAGTGAACGGGAGTGAGGTGAGAGGAGGGCTGCGGAGGTTGGAGCCTGGATAGCAGGCTTCAATGGGCCTACGAGGCGAGCAAGAGGGGGTGGAGGGATGGATGTTGGGGGATGTTTTTGTAGGAGGGGTTCTTGGGAGGGGGGGAAGGGGTTCGATGTTAACAATGGACACAGGTGGGTCAGGCTTATGGGGCAGGGCCCGGTGGTATGGTGATGGTGGATAAGAAAGGTGGGGGGGGGGGGGTGAGAGACCCCCAGTAAGGATAGTCATGTGGAACGTGAGAGGGCTAGGAGGTCCGGTCAAGAGTGCTTGTACATCTTAAAAGTTTGAAAGCCGATGTAGCAATGCTGCAGGAGACTCATTTGAGGGTGAAGGACCAGGTGAGACTTAAAAAGGGCTGGGTTAGCCAAGTGTTTCACTCCAGATTTGATGGAAGGGCTCGAGGGGTAGCGGTGTTGGTCAGCAAAAGGGTACGCTTCCAGATGGAGAAGGTGGTGGTCGATCAGAGGGGTAGATATGTGATTGTGGATGGGGTGCTGGAGGGGAGATTAGTAGCGCTGTTAAGTGTATACGGTCCCAATTGGGACGATGTGGGATTCGTGCGGAAGGTGTTTGGGGCTATTCCCAACTTGGACACGCATGAGCTGATTGTGGGGGGGGACTGGAACTTGGTGCAGGAGCCAAGGTTGGACAGATCACGGCCACGTTCGCTGGTCCCATCGGGGGGGCGAAGGCGCTGGCTGGGCCCATGGTGGAAATGGGAGGGGTGGACCCTTAGAGGTTCCTGCACCCAAGGGAACGGGAGTACTCATTTTTCTCAGCGGTCCATAAGGTATACTCGCGGATCGACCTTTTTGTGGTGGGGAAGGCTTTGTTGGCTGAAGTCAAGGGGTCGGAATACTCTGCAATTGCAGTGTCAGATCACGCTCCACATTGGGTGGATATGGTGCTGGAGAAGGGGGCAGCGCAGAGACAGGGGTGGAAACTGGATGTGGGGCTTTTGGGGAACCAAGTGTTCTGTGAGATAATTGAAAAGGTAATTAAGGAATATGTAGGTTTCAATTGTACGGGTGAAGGCAGTCGTCTGGGAGGCTCTAAAGGCGGTGATGAGGGGTGAGGTAATTTTGTTCAAGGCCAGGGTGGATAAAGAGGAGAGGTTGGAGCGGCAGTGGGTAATAGATGAGATGTTGGAGGTAGATAGGAGGTATGCAGAGGATGGGTACCCGTCGAAGCTGGAAAAGAGGAAGGATCTACAGGCGAGCTTCGACCGACTGTCCACCAGGAAGGCGGTGCGCCAACTGAGACGAGCAAGGGGTGCAGTTTATGAACATGGAGATAAGGCATATGTTAGCAGGTCAGCTCCGGAGGGAGGCAGTGGCAAGGGAAATTCTTCAGGTGAAGGATAGGGCAGGGAAATTGGTGGTGGCTCCAGTGCTGATGAACAAGGTTTTTGAGGAGTTTTATGAGAGGTTGTACAAGTCAGAGTCACCCGGGGGAGACCGTGAGATGCAGGAATTTCTAGATGGGTTGGAGTACCCGAGGCTAGGGGAGGGGGACAGGGCAACATTAGAAGGAGCAATAGTGGAGCAGGAGATAAACGATGCGATTGGGAGGATGCAGTCGGGGAAGGTGGCAGGGCCGGATGGGTTTCGGTGGAATATTATAAAAAATTTAAGGATAGGTTGGCACCCCTGATAGTGGGGATGTTTGAGGAGGCAATAGGGAAGGGGGTGTTGCCGCAAACCTTGCGGCAGGCATCGATCTCACTGTTGCTAAAAAAAGATACGGATCCGACGGAGTGTGGGTCGTATCGGCCCATATCACTTCTGAATGTGGATGCAAAAGTGTTGGCGAAGGTACTGGCGGGTAGGCTGGAGGAGTGCCTCCCGAAGGTGATAGGGGAGGATCAGGCGGGGTTCGTGAAAGGGAGGCAGCTGTTTTCGAACATTAGGAGGATTTTGAACATTGTTATGGCACTGGCGGAAGGGAAGGAAACAGAGGTAGTTGTGGCATTGGACGCCGAGAAGGCGTTTGATCGGGTCGAATGGGGGTACCTGATGGCAGTGCTGGAGCGGTTTGCGATTGGACCAAGGTTTGTAAACTGGGTAAAGCTATTATATAAGGGGCCGAAGGCGAGTGTCCGCACAAATAATATCAGTTTGAGATACTTTTCTCTCCACCGTGGGGCGAGACAGGGCTATCTTATGTCCCCCCTGCTGTTTGCACTTGCGATTGAGCCGTTGGCCATCGCATTGAGAAATTCGGGAGCATGGAAAGGAATAGTGCGGGGGGGGGGGGAATAGAGCATAGGGTGTCCTTTTTTGCCGACGACCTGCTGCTGTATGTGTCGGAACCAAGTGCGTCGATAGGAGGAATATTGGAGCTACTGCGGGTATTTGGGTCTTTCTCGGGGTACAAGTTGAACCTGGACAAGAGTGAGTACTTTGTGGTGTCTCGGCTGTGGGTGGGGGCAGGGGTGGGGGTGCTGCCATTCCGTAGAGCAGGGCCCCATTTTAGGTATCTGGGGGTGCAGGTTGCCCGGGAGTGGGGGAGGCTTCGCAGGTACAACATCACTAGTTTGGTGGGGAGAGTGAAAGCCGATCTGGCAAGGTGGGACGGCCTTCCTCTGTCACTGGTGGGTCGGGTACAGGCGGTTAAAATGAATGTGTTGCCGCGATTCCTGTTTATTTTTCAATGCCTATGGATTTTCCTGCCGAAGTCTTTTTTCAGGGAGATTGAGGGAAGGATTACCTCATTCATATGGGGAGGGAAGGTGGCCAGAGTGAGAAAGGTGCTGCTACAGAGGGGAAGGCAGGCAGGGGGTTTGGGTCTCCCGAACCTGTTGTACTACTACTAGGCGGCGAATGTGGAGAAGGTGCGGAGCTGGGTCAGAAGGGTTGATTCTCAGTGGGTCAGAATGGAGGAGAGTTTGTGCAGGGGGTCGGGGCTGAAGGCACTAGCAACAGCGCCGCTCCCGATAGCTCCGGGGAAATATTCAGGGAGTCCGGTAATAATAGCTTCATTGAAAATCTGGAGGCAGTTTCGCCAACACTTCGGGTTAGGTTTAGGGTCAAGGGAAATGCCGATTCGGGGGAACCACAGATTTGAGCCATGGAGGTGAGATGGAAGTTTTCGGAAATGGGAAGAGAAGGGGATTTAGACGCTAAAAGTTTTGTTTCTTCGGGGTCGGTTTGCAGGATTGAGGGAGCTGGAAGCGAAGTATGGGCTCGAGCAGGGAGAAGTGTTTAGGGACATGCAGGTTCGGGATTTTGCCAGGAAGGAGATACAGAGCTTCCCAGAGGAACTGGCCTCCACATTGCTGGAGGAGGTGTTGACGACAAGGGGACTGGAGAAGGGGGCAGTGTCAGCCGTGTACGGAGCTATTTTGGAAGAGGATAAGGCACCACTGGAAGGGATCAAAGCAAAGTGTGAGGAAGAGCTGGGGGAGGTTATAGAGGAGGGGGTCTGGTGTGAGATGTTGGAATACTTGACCCTTGAGAAGGTTAAGTTCAAACTGAGGGGAAGCTCGGAGGGGTTCTACAAGTCATGGGCACTATTTATTATGCACTTTCAAGAACTGGATAACATCAAACATTAGTTGGGGGGGGGGGGTGGGGGGGGAGGGGGGCTGTGTAGATTAAGGGTGACTATGGGTAATCCTTGATTCCTTTTTGTCATTTGTTTATGTAAACATGCGGGCTGATGTTTGGGGGTTGGTGGGCGGATGGGATCGTTGTTATTATGGGGATTGACATATCTTGCTGATTATTGTTTATTGTTGATGGGTGTAAATGCTGGAGAAAATGTGAAAAAGGAGAATAAAAATATATATATTTTTTAAAGTGAAATTGCAAAGTCTGTGACCAGCCTGAATGAAAAGTATGTGGTTACGGGATCTGAGAGTCCGATTTCGCTGATTTGCTGATCTTTTCATCATTTCCAACTTTTTGAAAGTACTTTCACCTACCGAGGAGTTTAATCACATGTGGTAGTCACCACTAGTCGTATGTTACATGTATTACGACACTGCCCGTATAGTAGAGGTACATGGGTAAATCCCTGCCTGCTGGCTCCGCCTAGTAGGCGGTGTATAAATGTGTGTGCTCGCCGGGGCTGCAGCCATTCTGGTTCCAGCTACAGGAGGCACAACATCTTTGCTCAATAAAGCCTTGATTATTCCACTACTCTCGTCTTTGTGGTGATTGATAGTGCATTATCACATTCATCTCAACTTTCCTGATCTCATCCTGTCCTGCTATCATCCTTCCAATGTGGCTAAAAGTGAAGTTACACATTTTGGTGTGAAAAACATAAAGGAAGAATATTATTAAATGGTGATATATTGGGAAGTGCGGATGTACAAAGGGGTCTGGGTGTCCTTATACACCAATCAATGAAAGTGGAGAGCCAGGTGCAGCAAGCAATTAGGAAGGCAAATGGTATGTTGGCTTTCATTGCAAAAGGATTTGAGTTCAGAAGTAGGAATGTCGTACTGCAGTTTTACAGGGCCTTGTTGAGACCATACCTGGAGTACTGTGTGCAGTTTTGGTCTCCCTATCTCAGAAAGAATATACTTGCCACAGAAGGAGTGTAGCGGAGGTTCACCAGGCTGAAAACTGGGGTTGGCATGACTGTCCTATAGGAAGAAATTGGTTCAACTAGAGTTTGGAAGAATGAGAGGAGATCTGATTGAAATGTGTCAAATTCTATCAGGCCTCCAGGGAAAATGTTTTTCCTGGTTGGGGAATCTCGAACCAAGGGACACATTCTCAAGATATGGAGTAGTCCATTTAGGACTGAAATAGGGAAACATTTCTTCACTGAAAGAGTAGTGAACCTGTGGAATTCTCTCCCACAGAAGTCTGTGGAGGCTAAGTCACTATTTAAGAAAGAGATAGGTAATTCTTTTGGATTTTTATGGCATCAAGGGGTATGGGGAGAAAGTGGGAATATGGTATTGAAACAGATCACAGATCAGCCATGATTACATTGGATGGTGGAACAGCCTCAAAGGGCCGGATAGCCTGCTCCTGCTCCTAGTGACTAAGCTTTGTTGCAGCATGGGAGCAACCTATGCAGCAGTAGCATGGATCTCTGATGAGGAGTAACAAGATTGGATTGGATTTGTTTATTGCCACGTGGACCGAGGGACAGTGAAAAGTATTTTATTACGTGCAGCTCAGATAATTTAGTACATGAAAAGAAAATACATAATAGGGCAACACAAGGTACACAATGTAAATACATAGACACCAGCATCGGGTGAAGCTTACAGGACTGTAGTATTAATCAGAGCAGTTCATAAGAGGGTCGTTCAAGAGTCTTAACAACGGGGAAGAAGCTGTTTTTAAATCTGTTCATGTGTGTTCTCAGACTTTTGTATCTCCTGCCCGACAGAATAAGTTGGAAGAGTGAGTAAGTCGGGTGGGAGGGGTCTTTGATTATGCTGCCTGCTTTCCCCAGGCAGCGGGAGGCGTAGATAGAGTCAATGGATGGGAGGCAGGTTTGTGAGATGGACTGGGCTGTGCTCACGACTCTCTGAAGTTTCTTGCACTCTTGGGGCGAGCAGTTGCCATACCAGGCTGTGATGAAGTCAGATAAGATACTTTCTGTGATGCACCTGGAAAAGTTGGTAAGAGTCAATGTGGATATGCCGAATTTTCTTAGTTTCCTGAGGAAGTATAGGCGCTGTTGTGCTTTCTTGGTTGTAGCGTCGACATGGGTGGGTGGGCCAGGACAGATTTTTGGAGATGTGTACCCCAAAGAATTTGAAACTGCTAACCATCTCCACCTTGGCACCATTGATGCAGACAGGGGTGTGTACAGTACTTTTTTAAAATATAAATTTAGAGCACCCAATTAATTTTTTCCAATTAAAGGACAATTTAGCATGGCCAATCCACCTACCATGCAAATCTTTGGGTTGTGGGGACGAAACCCACGCAAACATGGGAAGAATGTGCAAACTCCACACGGACGGTGAACCAGAGCCGGGATCGAACCTGGGACCTCGGCGCCGTGAGGCAACGATGCTAACCACTGCCTCATCGTGCTGCCCTGTGTACAGTACTTTGCTTTCTGAAGTCAATGACCAGCTCTTTAGTTTTGCTGGCATTGAGGGAGAGATTGTTGTCGTTACACCACTCCACTAGGTTCTCTATCTCCCTCCTGTATTCTGACTCATCGTTGTTCGAGATCCGGCCCACTATGATCGTGTCGTCAGCAAACTTGTGGATGGAGTTGGAGCCACATTTTGCCACACAGTCGTGTGTGTACAGGGAGTATATCAGGGGGCTAAATGCGCAGCGATGCGGGCCCTCGCATTGAGGACTATCGTGGAGGAGGTTTTTTTTATTCTTACTGAACAGCCACCAACAGAGTAGCACCAGGAGCCACCAGCTGCACAACAAACAAACACAGCAGTAACAACAGCAGCTAACCTCTCTGCAGCTACATGCTGCTCCATAGAGTAGCGAGGATAGACACAGAGTTCCAACTGAAAGGAGGTGATGCTCCTAGCACAGGGTTTACAGATAGACAGTGAGCTTCCTCAACGTGGAGAAACATCTCAGGAAGCTCAGTCTTTCACAGCACTTGACTGCTGGCAGCTGCAGTCTCATGGTTTATGGGCAGGTTTCCTTTTAGAAGGCCCAGGTAGGAATGCATTACCAGTGGCTGACAGCATCACCACATCTCTGAATGCTTGCAGGAAATGCTTAGGCCGGTCTCTCCGGGACCACACAATCTGTTCCCCATAAACGCAAACCAAGGTTGCCACTTATGTGGGGTTTCACCTAAACAGGGTGGCAGGTTTACTAGTGCCGATGGGGAGGGTTTATGGGCAGGTTTACTAGTGTCAATGGGAGGGTTTATGGGCAGGTTTACTAGTGCCGACGGGGAGTGTTTATGGGCAGGCTTACTAGTGTCAATGGGAGGGTTTATGGGCAGGTTTACTAGTGTCGACAGGGAGTGTTTATGGGCAGGTTTACTAGTGCCTATGAGGAGGATTTATGGGCAGGCTTACTAGTGTCGATGGGAGGGTTTATGGGCAGGTTTACTAGTGCTGATGGGAGCGTTTATGGGCAGGTTTACTAGTGCTGATGGGAGGGTTTATGGGCAGGTTTACTAGTGCTGATGGGAGCGTTTATGGGCATGTTTACTAGTGCGACAGAGAGTGTTTATAGGCAGGCTTACCAGTGTCGATGGGAGGGTTTATGGGCAGGTTTACTAATGCTGACGGGGAGGGTTTATGGGCAGGCTTACTAGTGTCGATGGGAGGGTTTATGGGCAGGTTTACTCGTGCTGATGGGAGCGTTTATGGGCAGGTTTACTAGTGCCGACAGGGAGTGTTTATGGGCAGGCTTACCAGTGTCGATGGGAGGGTTTATGGGCTGGCTTACTAGTGCTGATGGGAGCGTTTATGGGCAGGTTTACTAATGCTGACGGGGAGTGTTTATGGGCAGGCTTACTAGTGTCGATGGGAGGGTTTATGGGCAGGTTTACTAATGCTGACGGGGAGTGTTTATGGGCAGGCTTACTAGTGTCGATGGGAGGGTTTATGGGCAGGCTTACTAGTGCTGATGGGAGCCTTTATGGGCAGGTTTACTAATGCTGATGTGGAGGGTTTATGGGCTGGCTTACTAGTGCTGCTGGGAGCGTTTATGGGCAGGTTTACTAATGCTGACGGGGAGGGTTTAGGCAGGCTTACTAGTGTCGATGGGAGGGTTTATGGGCAGGTTTACTAGTGCCGGTGAGGAGGGTTTATGGGCAGGTTTACTAATGTCGATGGGAGGGTTTATGGGCAGGCTTACTCGTGTCGATGGGAGGGTTCATGGCAGGCTTACTAGTACCGATAGGGAGGGTTTATGGGCAGGTTTATTAGTGCCGATGGGAGGGTTTATGGGCAGGTTCACTAGTACCGATAGGGAGGGTTTATGGGCAGGTTTACTAGTGCCAACGGGGAGGGTTTATGGGTGTGGTAAACTATTGTTGCACCTCTATTAGGCGATGTATGGTAGGACCTGTACTACAGGTACGTTGGTAGTCCCCGCCTGCTGGCTCCGCCCAGTAGGCAGAGTATAAATATGTGTGTCCTCCATGCTGCAGCTATTTCGCCAGTTGCTGTGGGAGGCCACACATCTTAGAGCAATAAAGCCTCAGTTGTGCCCAACTCAAATCTTTGTGCAATTGATCGTGCATCAATTTATTGCTCTAAGATTTTCAAAAGATGGACCTCCGTATCAAACCTGCAGCTGGATCTGCATTCAAGCGACGCCAAAAAGAACTTTCAACACTGGCTAGCTTGCTTCGAGGCGTACATCAACTCGGCATCCACCCTCGTCTCGGAGGCTCAGAAGATACAGATCCTGTACTTGAGGTTGAGCTCCAGCGTCTTTCCGCTAATCCAGGACGTGCCGAATTACGCCAAAGCCATGACGCTTCTCAAGGAGAATAACGCTCAGAAGATGAACACGCTCTTCGCCAGGCACGTACTCGCCACTCGCTCTCAACTCCCTGGTGAGTCCATAGAAGACTTCTGGCGGGCCCTAATCCCACCCGTCCGGGGCTGTGACTGTCAGGCCGTAACGGCCACTGAACATTCAAACCTCCTTATGCGGGACGTGTTTGTTAAGGGGATTGGGTCGGACCTCATACGCCAGCGACTGTTAGAGGGGGCCATGCTCGACCTAGCGGAAACAAAGAAATTAGCGCTCTCCATGACGGTCGCCTAGCGCAACGTTCAGGCCTACACCCTCAGCTGCGCGGCCCACATCTCCTGTGCATCGTGGACCCCACAGACGGCCGCCCCAGCGGGGGCCTTACCCAGCCAATACGCCTGCGCCACGCACCAGCCAGCAAACCTCAGGGGTCCGCGATGTTTTTTCTGCGGCCAGCAGAAACACCCCTGCCAACGCTGCCCGGCCCATGCTGCCCTTTGTAAGGCTTGCGGCAAGAAGGGGCACTTCGCCGCGGTGTGCCAGGCCCATGCAGTCGATGCAATCGCCCCCACCCCCCTCGTTTACGGACAATCGGCGCCGCCATCGTCGCTCCCTCAGACCAAGTGCGGCCCATGGGCGCCGCCATCTTTTTCAACCTGTTATAACCTGCCTACTTACGAATGGCTGGGGGCTAATGACTATCCCACAATCCTATGGGAGTATGAACTTCCCCAATGAGGGGGCGGAGAAACTCCTACTATAAATAAGCTGGCCAGTTCAGGAACCAGCAGGAAGGAGGAGGTAGCAAGGGAAGTTACTGCTACTGTTATGTATATATTGTTATAGTAAATAAACGTTATTACTTTGTATCCTTAAAACTCGTGCTGGATTCTTCGTGGCCCTTACAAAACTGGCGACAAAGGTAAAAGTGAATAGCTGTCTACACTGCTGAAGCCACCTCCCAGGATTTTTGTTGGATACAGGTTGGAAGTTGTTTTCTATTATACCATGCCTCTGTACGGACGTTTGGATGTTTTTGATGCTGCGCTGGAAAGCTGGAACCAGTACACACAACGGATGCGTTACTATTTCCGGGCAAACAATATCACTGAAAACGAGCGCCAGGTGGTCATATTGCTCACCGCCTGCAGGCCGCATACGTTTGGGGTGATTAGGAGCCTTACGTACCCAGCTGCGCCGGACACCAAAACGTTTGACGAACTTGTGAATATAGTGGGGCAACACTTTAACCCAACCCCGTCCAAGATAGGCCAGCGTTACCGGTTTAATACCGCTGAGAGGACCCCTGGAGAATCCCTTGCCGATTTTTTATCCAGGCTACGCGGGATTGCGGAATACTGTGACTATGGTGAGACCTTGTCAGAAATGTTACGCGACCGTTTGGTTTGCGGTATTAACAATGCAGCAACCCAGAGAAAGTTATTAGCGGAGCCAACATTGACTTTTCAACAGGCAATACAAATAGTCTTGTCCCGAGAGAGCGCAGAGCGAGGAGTACAGGAGCTACAGGGAATGGAAGTGCATGCCTTGGGGCGCAACCCTTTCCGCCCAAAAACGTCCCCCCGCACTCCTGCGGTACCTTGGGCGAGGCAACGACCGGACCGACGCCAGTGGCCATCGGACATTCCTCCCCGAAGGGAGCCTTCTCCAGAGCCAATGGATGAGGAGCCATGTCCGTGTCAGACTTGTAGGCACCGACCCCGTCGCGGACAGCGGTCCTGGGGACGCCAGAGGCGCCGTCGTTCCGACCGAAACTGGGACCAGCCCAGGGGCCGTAACTGGGACCAGCCCAGAGGCCGTACCTTCCATGTGGATGAACCTGCGGCGACCACTCCTGTGGACGTGGAGACGGAGGACGACTGCCTGCAGCTGCATTGTGTGGCAGCTCCCCGTGTGGCCCCCATTAAGGTGACAGTACGGGTCAATGGCCACCTGCTGGAGATGGAGTTGGATACTGGCGGAGCGGTCTCCGTGAGCGCCCAGAGGACATTCGACCGCATCAAGCAGGGTATACAGACCCTTACATTAACTGACTCACAGGCCAGGTTGGCCACCTACACGGGGGAACCACTGGACCTTGCAGGAACTACAATGACCCCTGTTGTCTATGGATGCCAGGAGGGGCGTTTCCCACTTATCGTAGTGCGTGGCCATGGGCCCAGCCTGTTGGGTCGGGACTGGTTGCGCCATTTGCGGTTGCAATGGCAGCACATCCTCCAAACAGTTTCTGGAGGGTTGACTGAGGTGCTAGGACGATACCCAGAGGTATTCCAGCCTGGTTTGGGGAAAATAAAAGGGGCCGTAGCCCGTATCCAAGTTGAACCAGGAGCCACGCCGCGCTATTTCCGGGCGCGGCCAGTGCCTTATGCTTTGCTCGAGAAGGTAGAAGGGGAGCTCACTCGTTTGGAGAGTTTGGGTATTATCAGGCCCGTCCGTTTTGCTGACTGGGCAGCACCAATTGTACCAGTAATGAAGCCAGGTGCCACAGTTCGCTTGTGTGGCGACTATAAACTTACAGTGAATACAGTTTCCCGACTCGACCGATACCCAATGCCTCGCATAGAGGATCTCTCCGCGAAACTTGCAGGTGGACTCTCATTCACAAAATTAGATATGAGTCACGCCTACCTGCAGTTGGAGCTGGACCCTGCCTCCCGACCATGTGTAACAATTAACACACACCGGGGCCTGTATGAATATACACGGTTGCCTTTTGGAGTATCCTCTGCCTGCGCAATTTTTCAACGTGTTATAGAGGGCATTTTGAGAGGTTTACCACGTGTGGCTGTCTACCTAGATGACGTGTTGGTTACAGGGACGTCGGAGCAAGAGCATTTGGAAAATCTGGAGGCTGTCCTTAGATGCCTTTCGGAGGCTGGAGTCCGTTTACGTCACACAAAGTGCGTATTTCAGGCAAAAGAAGTAGTCTACCTAGGTTATCGGGTGGACCACGAGGGTCTGCACCCCGTCGCAGAGAAGGTGCGTGCAATTCAACATGCCCCCACCCCGACTGACACTTCGCATCTTCGTTCTTTTCTCGGTCTCGTAAACTATTACGGGAAGTTCCTCCCCAATCTGGCAACTACGCTGGCCCCCTTGCACCTGCTGCTAAAGAAAAATCACACCTGGGTTTGGGGTCAGCCGCAAGAAACCGCTTTCCGGCGGGTAAAGCAACAATTGTCGTCGTCTGGGTTACTAACCCACTATGATCCGGGAAAGCCTTTGCTCGTCACATGTGATGCATCCCCGTATGGTATTGGGGCCGTCCTGTCCCACAAGATGGAGAACGGGGCCGAGCGACCGATAGCTTTCGCCTCCCGCACATTGACTGCAGCGGAGAAAAAGTACGCGCAGATCGAGAAGGAGGGCCTGGCAGTGGTTTTCGCGGTGAAACGCTTCCACCAGTATGTGTATGGCCGCCATTTCACTATCGTGACTGATCATAAGCCCCTGCTGGGACTCTTCAGAGAGGATAAGCCAATACCGCCCATTGCTTCTGCACAGATCCAGCGCTGGGCTTTGTTGCTTGCTGCATATGAGTATTCTCTGGAGCACAAACCAGGTACGCAGATAGCAAATGCCGACGCACTGAGCCGATTGCCTTTATCGACCGGCCCCATGTCGACCCCCACGACCGGTGAGGTGGTTGCAACCCTAAATTTTATGGACACCTTGCCTGTCACGGCATCACAGATCCGTGAGTGGACCCAGACGGAGCCAGTCTTGTCAAAGGTTCGGCACATAGTCCTGTATGGTGGGCAGCATAGACAGCTCCCAGGCGAGTTGCGGGCATTTTCCTCCAAGCTGTCAGAGTTCAGCGTGGAAGACGGCATCCTCTTGTGGGGGACGCGTGTGATTGTCCCGGAAAAAGGCCAGGAGCTGATATTATCAGACTTGCACAATGGGCATCCGGGCGTGACCAAGATGAAAATGTTGGCCCGGAGTTATGTCTGGTGGCCAGGCCTCGACACCGACACTGAGAAGGTGGCCCAAAACTGCTCCATTTGCCAGGAGCATCAGAAGCTTCCGCCGGCCGCGCCCCAACATCACTGGGAATGGCCAGGGCGGCCTTGGGCACGCTTACATGCAGATTTCGCAGGCCCTTTTCAGGGATCCATGTTCCTTCTACTAATTGACGCCCAGTCCAAATGGCTGGAGGTGCATAAGATGCAGGGAACAACGTCCTGCGCAACAATTGAAAAGATGCGTTTATCATTTAGTACACATGGCCTCCCCGAGGTGCTGGTCATGGATAATGGCACTCCATTCATGAGTGAGGAGTTTGCTAGGTTTACAAAGATGAACGGCATCCGCCATATCCGCACTGCCCCTTACCACCCGGCTTCAAATGGGTTGGCAGAGCGTGCAGTGCAAACATTCAAAAGAGGCTTAAAGAAGCAGTCTTCCGGATCAATGGACACGAGACTGGTTCGCTTTTTGTTTACGTACAGGACCACCCCCCATGCAGTGACTGGGGTAGCTCCCGCAGAACTACTAATGGGCCGAAGACTTCGCACCCGCCTTAGTATGGTCTTCCCGGACATTGGCGCAAAAGTACGCCGCACACAAGAACGGCAGGGACAGGGATTGTCTCAGCATCGTCCGATTCGGCAGTTTGCGCCCGGTGACCCAGTATTAGTGCGGAATTTTGCTGGTGGTGCCCAATGGGTTCCTGGTGTAATCTTTCGCCAAACGGGCCCTATATCTTACCAAGTGCAAGCCCAGAGTCGTCTCCAGCGAAAACATGTAAACCACGTCCGGTCCAGAAGATCATCCCCTCAAAAGATTCCCCGCCCCCGGAGCTCATTTCAACAGCCGCAAAGATCAGAGACAAGGGAAGGTAGTCCTCAAAATCTTCCACTGGTGCCTCACTCGAAGCCTGCACAGGTCGTTACGGGACCGAATGGAGATAGAGACACAGACATGACGGAGGCAGCAGACTCTGACTCCGAGATGGAGACACAGGATGCATCAAAGGGGGAATCCTCGGGTCCACAGGCCGTGGATGTACAACCGCGCCGTTCATCACGGAAGCGCCGATCTCCGTTTCGTTACACGCCGCCTGATCCAGCGCCGCGTGCAAATGGCGTCCGGCCTGCAGCCAAACGAGTTCGACGCCTTCCTTCGCCAGGGTCTTCGGTGGATTCCTTGGACTTTGGGTGGGGAGGGATGTTATAACCTGCCTACTTACGATTGGCTGGGGACTAATGACTATCCCACAATCCTATGGGAGTATGAACTTCCCCAATGAGGGGGGCGGAGAAACTCCTAGCATAAATAAGCTGGCCAGTTCAGGAACCAGCAGGAAGGAGAAGGTAGCAAGGGAAGTTACTGCTACTGTTATGTATATACTGTTATAGTAAATAAACATTATTACTTTGTATCCTTAAAACTCGTGCTGGATTCTTCGTGGCCCTTACAAAACAACCCCTCCACGTGCGGCCCATGGGCGCCGCCATTTTGTAACCCTATAGATCTTCAGCCGCCATTTTGTCCTTCTCGAGTTCTTCAGGCGCCGCCATCTTGTCTCCCCCACGGCACATGGGCACCGCCAGCATTCCAGGACCAGGGCCCCCGGGCTCCCTGTCATCCTACACCAGCGACGACCGACCACGACTCGCCTCAGTGACCATCGACCAGTCTAGTCCGCACAACCTGGCCACCGCATCGACCAGCGTGAAAGTCAATGGACATGTGACCTCTTGCCTGCTGGACTCCAGGAGCACCGAGAGCTTCATCCAACCAGATATGGTAAGGTGCTGCTCCCTCGCGGTACACCCCGCCAATCAAAGAATCTCCCTGGTCTCTGGATCCCATTCCGTGGTGATCCGGGGATCCTGTACGGTCACACTCACGGTCCAGGGTGTAGAATTCAGCGGCTTCCGCCTCTACATCCTCCCTAACCTCTGTGCTGCCCTACTGCTAGGCCTGGATTTCCAGTGCAATCTCCAGAGCCTAATCCTGAAATTTGGCAGGCCCCTACCACCCCTCACTGTGTGCGGCCTCGCGACCCTAAAGGTCGATCCACCTTCCCACTTCGCAAACTAACCTCGGATTGCAAACCCGTCGCCACCAGGAGCAGACCCTGGACAGGACCTTCATCAGGTCCGAGGTCCAGCGGCTGCTTCGGGAAGGCATCACCGAGGCCAGCAACAGCCCTTGGAGAGCCCAAGTGGTAGTAGTTAAAACTGGGGAGAAACACAGAACGTTCGTGGACTACAGCCAGACCATCAATCGGTACATGCAGCTCGACGCATACCCCCTCCCACGCATATCTGATATGGTCAAAAAGGTTGCACAGTACCGGGTCTTCTCAACGGTAGACCTCAGATCCGCCTACCACCAGCTCCCCATTCGTAAATGGGACCGTCCATACACAGCCTTTGAGGCAGATGGCCGCCTCTATCACTTCCTCAAGGTTCCCTTCGGCGTCACCAACGGGTTCTCGGTCTTCCAAAGAGAGATGGACCAAATGGTCGACCGGTACGGTTTGCGGGCCACCTTTCTGTACCTAGAAAAAGTCACCATCTGCAGCCATGATCAGCAGGACTACGATGCCAACCATGCCAAATTTCTCCGCACCGCTACTCTCCTAAACCTCAGCTACAACAAGGAGAAGTGCGTGTTTAACGCGACCCGCTTAGCCATCCTCGGCTATTTGGTCCAGAACAGAGTTCTGGGGCCCAATCCTGACCGTATGCGCCCCCTCATGGAGCTCCCCTCCCCCACTGCCCCAAGGTCCTCAAACACTGCCTGGGGTTCTTTTCGTACTATGCTCAGTGGGTCCCAAACTATGCGGACAAGGCCTGCCCACTCATACAGTCAACCCATTTTCCCCTGACGGGCGAGGCACAACAGGCCTTCGTCCGTATAAGAGTAGATATTGCCAAGGCCGGGATGCACGCAGTAGGCGAGACACTGCCCTTTCAAGTAGAGAGCGACGCATCAGACGTCGCCCTAGCCGCCACCCTCAATCAGGCAGGCAGACCCGTGGCATTCTTTTCCCGCACCCTTCATGCCTCAGAAATTCGGCACTCATCCGTCGGAAAATAGGCCCAAGCTATCGTTGAAGCTGTGCGGCATTGGAGGCAGGAGATTCACTCTCCTCACTGACCAACGGTCGGTAGCCTTCATGTTCAATAACACAAAGCGGGGCAAGATCAGAATGATAAGATCTTGTGGTGGAGGATCGAGATCTCCACCTACAATTACGAGATTTTATATCGCCCCGGCAAGCTCAAAGAGCCCCCAGACGCCCTATCCTGAGGTACATGTGCCAGCGCACAAGTAGACCGACTCCGGACCCTGCTCGACAGTATTTGTCACCCAGGAGTCACACAGTTGTACCATTTCATAAAGTCCCGCAATCTGCCCTACTCCGTCGAGGAAGTACAGACAATCACCAGGGACTGCCAGGTCGGTGCAGAGTGCAAGCCGCACTTCTACTGGCCGGACTGTGCACCTGGTGAAGGCCTCCCGCCCCTTTGAGCGCTTCAGCGTGGATTTCAAAGGGCCCCTCCCCTCCACCGACTGTAACACGTATTTTCTCAATGTGGTCGATGAGTACTCCAGATTCCCCTTCGCCATCCCGTGCCCCGATATAACATCTGCCACCGTCATCAAAGCTCTCAACACAATCTTCGTTCTGTTCGGTTTCCCCGTCTACATCTACAGTGACAGGGGATCCTCCTTCATGAGTGATGAGCTGCGTCAGTTCCTGCTCAGCAGGGGTATCACCTCCAGCAGAACGACAAGCTACAACCACCGGGGAAACGGACAGGTAGAGAGGGAGAATGGGACGGTGTGGAGGACCGTCCAACTGGCCCTACGGTCCAGGAGCCTCCCGTCCTCCCGTTGGCAGGAGGACCTCCCTGATGCACTACACTCCATTCGGTCACTACTGTGCACCGCCACTAACAACACACCCGCTGAACGTCTTTTTGCCTTCCCCAGGAAGTCCACACCCGGGGTGTCGCTCCCGACTTGGCTCGCAGCTCCAGGACCCGTCCTGCTCCGTAGGCCTGTCCGACTCCACAAGGCGGACCCGTTGGTGGAAGGGGTGCAATTGCTCCATGCAAACCCCCAGTATGCCTATGCGGCGTACCCCTACGGCTGCCAGGATACTGTCTCCCTCAGGGACCTGGCACCAGCAGGTTCCACGCACACACACACACCTGGCTCGGCACCACCCTCCCCTCCCCCGGCACTCCCAGCAGCAACCCCCCCGGGACCATCCGTCTTCCCCCTGCCCATGCCCGAGAATGAGGAGGATTTCGGCACTCTCCCGGAGGCACCGGACATCAGACCAGCAGACCAGCATCGGCATTACCGCCACCACTACGTCGCTCCCAGCGGCACATCAAGGCCCCGGACCGGTTAAACCTCTAACTGGTCCACTGGACTTCAAAAGACAATTTTTTCTCTCTGTTAAATATTGTAAATGTAAATGTAAAAAAGAAAACCATTTGTTGTATATAGTTCTCCACCACCCCCGCCAGACTCAATTTTAACAGGGGGGGAATGTGGTAAACCACTGTTGCACCTCTATTAGGTGATGTATGGTAGGACCTGTACTACAGGTACGTTGGTAGTCCCTGCCTTCTGGCTCCGCCCAGTAGACGGAGTATAAATATGTGTGTCTTCCATGCTGCAGCCATTTCGTCAGCTGCTGTGGGAGGCCACACATCTGAGAGCAATAAAGCCTCAGCTGTACCCAACTCAAGTCTTTATGCAATTGATCGTGCATCAATGGGCAGGCTTACTGGTGCCGATGAGGAGGGTTTATGGGCAGGCTTACTAGTGCCGATGGAGAGGTTTTATGGGCAGGCTTACTAGTGCTGATGAGGCGGGTTGATGGGTAGGTTTACTAGTGCCAATGGAGAGGGTTTATGGGCAGGTTTACTAATGCCGATGGGAAGGGTTTATGGGCAGGCTTACTGGTGCTGATGTGGAGGGTTTATATGCAGGTTTACTAGTGCCAATGGGGAGGGTTTATGGGCAGGTTTACTAATGCCGATGGGAAGGGTTTATGGGCAGGCTTACTGGTGCTGATGAGGAGGGTATATGGGCATGTTTACTAGTGCTGATGGGAAGGGTTTATGGGCAGGCTTACTAGTGCCGATGGGAGGGCTTATGGGCAGATTTACTAGTGCCAATGGGGAGATTTTATGGGCAGGCTTACTAGTGCCAATGGGGAGGTTTTATGGGCAGGTTCATTAATGACTTGGATGAGGGAGTTGAAGGGTGGGTCAGTAAATTTGCAGACGATACGAAGATTGGTGGAGTTGTGGATAATAAGGAGGGCTGTTGTTGGCTGCGAAGAGACATAGATAGGATGCAGAGCTGGGCTGAGAAGTGGCAGATGGAGTTTAACCCTGAAAAGTGTGAGGTTGTCCATTTTGGAAGGACAAATATGAATGCGGAATATAGGGTTAACGGTAGAGTTCTTGGCAATGTGGAGGAGCAGAGAGATCTTGGGGTCTATGTTCATACATCTTTGAAAGTTGCCACTCAAGTGGATAGAGCTGTGAAGAAGGCCTATGGTGTGCTCGCGTTCATTAACAGAGGGATTGAATTTAAGAGCCGTGAGGTGATGATGCAGCTGTACAAAACTTTGGTAAGGCCACATTTGGAGTACTGTGTACAGTTCTGGTCGCCTCATTTTAGGAAGGATGTGGAAGCTCTGGAAAAGGTGCAAAGAAGATTTACCAGGATGTTGCCTGGAATGGAGAGTAGGTCTTATGAGGAAAGGTTGAGGGTGCTAGGCCTTTTCTCATTAGAGCGGAGAAGGATGAGGGGCGACTTGATAGAGGTTTATAAGATGATCAGGGGAATAGATAGAGTAGACAGTCAGAGACTTTTTCCCCGGGTGGAACACACCATTACAAGGGGACATAAATTTAAGGTGAAAGGTGGAAGATATAGGAAGGATATCAGAGGTAGGTTCTTTACCCAGAGATTAGTGGGGGCATGGAATGCACTGCCTGTGGAAGTAGTTGAGTCGGAAACATTAGGGACCTTCAAGCAGCTATTGGATAGGTACATGGATTACGGTAAAATGATATAGTGTAGATTTATTTGTTCTTAAGGGCAGCACGGTAGCATTGTGTATAGCACAATTGCTTCACAGCTCCATGGTCCCAGGTTCGATTCCGGCTTGGGTCATTGAATGTGCGGAGTCTGCATGTCCTCCCCGTGTCTGCGTGGGTTTCCTCCGGGTGCTCCGGTTTCCTCCCACAGTCCAAAGATGTGCCGGTTAGGTGAATTGGCCAATGATAAATTGCCCTTAGTGTCCAAATTGCCCTTGGTGTTGGGTGGAGGTGTTGAGTTTGGGTATGGTGCTCTTTCCAAGAGCCGGTGCAGACTCAAAGGGCCGAGTGGCCTCCTTCTGCACTGTGAATTCAATGATAATCTATGATTAATCTAGGACAAAGGTTCGGCACAACATCGTGGGCCGAAGGGCCTGTTCTGTGCTGTATTTTCTATGTTCTATGTTCTATGTTTACTAGTGCCGATGCGGAGGGTTTATGGGCAGGTTTACTGGTGCTGATGGTGAGGATTTGTGGGCAGGCTTACTAGTGCCGATAGGGAGGGTTTATGGGCAGGTTTACTGGTGCTGATGGTGCGGGTTTATGGGCAAGATTATTAGTGCCGACAGGGAGGGTTTATGGGCAGGTTTACTGGTGCTGATGGTGAGGGTTTATAGGCAGGTTTACTAGTGCTGATGGTGAGGGTTTATGGGCAGGTTTACTGGTGCTGATGGTGAGGATTTGTGGGCAGGCTTACTAGTGCTGATGGTAAGGGTTTATGGGCAGGCTTACTAGTGCTGATGGTGAGGGTTTATGGGCAGGTTTACTGGTGCTGATGGTGAGGGTTTATGGGCAGGCTTACTAGTGCTGATGGTGAGGGTTTATGGGCAGGTTTACTGGTGCTGATGGTGAGGGTTTATGGGCAGGTTTACTGGTGCTGATGGTGAGGGTTTATGGGCAGGCTTACTAGTGCTGATGGTGAGGGTTTATGGGCAGGTTTACAGGTGCTGATGGTGCGGGTTTATGGGCAAGATTATTAATGCCGACAGGGAGGGTTTATGGACAGGTTTACTAGTGCTGATGGTGAGGGTTTATAGGCAGGTTTACTAGTGTTGATGGTGAGGGTTTATAGGCAGGTTTACTAGTGCTGATGGTGAGGGTTTATGGGAAGGCTTACTAGTGCTGATGGTGAGGGTTTATAGGCAGGTTTACTAGTGCTGATGGTGAGGGTTTATGGGAAGGCTTACTAGTGCTGATGGTGAGGGTTTATAGACAGGTTTACTAGTGCCGATAGGGAGGGTTTAGGGGCAAGTTTACTGGTGCTGATGGTGCGGGTTTATGGGCAGGCTTACTAGATGGGGAGGGTCTGCCCCCTATTGGCTTACAAGTTCTGAATTATGACTTCTTGGTGCTCAATACCAGCACTCACACTTGTATCGAACTCACTGGCTGTGCTTACTTTGTTACATTGTCACATTTGCATTCTGGATTCTGAAAAGCTGATGATGTGTTCCCACAGTATACTATCCCACAGTAACAATATTTTCAAAACTTGGGTTTAATATTTCCCCACAATAGTGTATGAGGCAGATGAGCTGAGGACAGATATTGATAATTAAAACTACTAAAACATGGCTTAGAGAGGGCAGCTTCTGGGTTACAGCCTTTTTGGATGAGATAGAGAGGGTTATATAAAATGGGGTGGGGTGATTGATGTGTTGGGTACTCTGGATCTGTGGAGACTGCATTTACCTTAGCAGTAACATACACAGGCTACCAACACTTGTAATAGTACAACTCTATTTTATTTAACTAAGCATAATTAAACATACTTGTACTGTCGGTCGACACTATGTTAGATTGACTGAAGACCTATGCCTAACCTGACCAGCCTATACTGTTAGCATATGGTGGATGTTTGTGCTACTGACCGAGGGCTCTGTCTGTCTCAGAGGCTGCATCCTGAATGTGCGGGAAATCTAGTGCCCTCTGTCTTTATAGTGACCGTGCCCTAACTGGTGATTGGCTGCTGTTTTGTGTGTGTTGATTGGTCTTGCAGTGTGTCAGTCAGTGTGTGTCTCTGCACCATCATATACTGATGTGTATATTATGACATCCCCCTTTTCTAAAAAAAATGTGTGTTTGTGGCAATAAATAATGTAGTATGCGAATGTTCCTAACTATGTGTGGCATATGCGAGCATATTTACAGGACTATGTACAGAAACTCTAAGATATTTACATTGGAAGGTGTCTAGTGCAGATGGACAGTATGTAACACAAAATATAACTAGAACAACAGTATGTACAAACCAGTGAGTTAATCAAACAGGGTAATGAAACAATCATTTCATGAGTTCAAAGAGTCCATGAATTCAGGCAGTTCATAAATTCAGTCTCTGAGGTGGGCGACAAATTCTGGTTGACCGCCTCAAGGGTGGGTAAGGGGCCGCCTGTTCTGGAATGGCGGGACTGTGTCAGACTCAGAGGGTGGCAGAGCGAAAGGGAGATCTGCAAAGTCCGTGACGGGTTCGTCGTGATGGCGAGGCAGGACATGATGATCTGGTGGCGAGCGAGGAAGGAGTCGTAGTGCCCGCCTATTTCGGCGAAGAGAGCCGTCTTGTAGACGAACCAAAAATGACGTGGGGGCCACTTGTCTGAGCACCACAGCGGTGGCGGACCAACCACCATCAGGAAGTTGGACACGGACCTCGTCATCAGGAGCCAGAGCAGGGAGAGCCGTGGCGCGGGCGTCATACGCCGATTTGTGTTGGGCCCGAGACAACTGCATTTGATGAAAGACCGGAAGGTTGTCCAAGTCCGGGAATGAATGGCCGGCACCGTCATCCGCAGCGTGCGATTCATCAACAATTGAGCCGGTGACAGATCGGTGGAGAATGGAGCTGATCTGTAAGCAAGCAGGGCGAGGTAGAAATCGGATCCTGCATCGGCCGCCTTGCACAGGAGTCATTTGACAATGTGCACCCCCTTTTCAGCTTTGCCATTGGATTGGGGGTAATGGGGACTGGACGTGATATGTGTGAAGTTGTATCGTTTGGCAAAATTGGACCACTCCTGACTGGCAAAACACAGGCCATTGTCGGACATGACCGTGAGCGGGATGCCATGGCGAGCGAAGGTTTCCTTGTACGCACGGATGACCGCAGTTGAGGTGAGGTTGTGTAGCCTAACTACCTCCGGGTAGTTTGAGAAATAGTCCACAATGAGGACGTAGTCCCGGCCAAGTGCATGGAACAGGTCGATGCCCACTTTGGTCCAGGGGGACGTGACCAACTCATGGGGTTGCAAGGTCTCCCTTGGCTGAGCAGGCTGGAAACACTGGCATGTTGGGCAGTTAAGAACGGCGTTGGCAATGTCCTCGTTGATTCCAGGCCAATACACTGCCTCACGGGCCCGGCGGCGGCATTTCTCCACTCCCAGGTGGCCCTCATGGAGCTGCTCAAGGACGAGGTTCCGCATGCTGTGCGGAATTACGATCCTGTCCAGCTTTAGTGGAATTCCATCTACCACCACCAGGTCATCTTTAATGTTATAGAATTGAGGGCATTGGCCCTTGAGCCACCCGTCTGTCAGGTGGCGCATGACACATTGGAGCAGGGGATCGTTGGCCGTCTCACGACGAATCTGGATGAATCGTTCGTCCGTGGCGGGCAGATTGGATGCGGCGAATGCCACCTGAGCATCAATTTGGCACACGAAGCCCGCTGGGTCGCAGGATGTGGTGACAGATCGGGAGAGTGCATCGGCGACGATGAGCTCCTTACCCGGGGTGTAGACGAGTTCAAAGTCGTACCGTCTGAGTTTAAGGAGAATGCGCTGCAGATGCGGCGTTATGTCGTTAAGTTCTTTTTGAATGATATTAACCGTGGCCTGTGGTCTGTCTCGACTGTGAACTTTGGGAGTCCATAGACGTAGTCATGGAATTTGACAACTCCGGTTAGAAAACCCAGGCACTCATTTTCAATTTGTGCATAGCGCTGTTCGGTGGGCGTCATTGCACGTGACGCGTATGCGACAGGAGCCCATGAGGAGGCGTCGTCAAGTTGAAGGAGCACTGCTCCAATGCTGGACTGACTGGCATCCGAGGAGATCTTTGTTTATTTGGCCGGATCGAAAAATGCCAACACCAGAGCCTTGATCAGCTTCGCCCTGAGCTCCCGCCATTCTTGTTCGTGGGTGGGGAGCCATTGGAACTCGGCCGTCTTCTTAATCAGGTTCCTGAGAGCCGTGGTGTGGGAGGCGAGGTTAGGGATGAATTTCCCCAGGAAATTGACCATGCCCAGGAAGCGGAGGACCACCATCTTGTCCTCCGGTGTCTTCATGGCTTTGATGGCAGATACCTTGTCAGCAACCGGCTGCACGCCAAACTGTGAAATGTGGTCTCCGAGGAATTTAAGTTCTGTTTGACCAAAGGAGCATTTGGCCCTGTTGAGGCGGAGGCCATGCTCATGGATACGTCGGAAGACGCGTTGGAGGAGATCAATGTGCTCCTGCGGGGTGGTAGACCAGACGATGATGTCGTCCACATATACGCGAACCCCTTCGATACCTTCCATCATCTGCTCCATTATTCTGTGGAGCGCTTCCGATGCAGAGATGATGCCAAACGGCAGCCGGTTGTAGCAATACCGGCCAAATGGGGTGTTAAAGGTGCAGAGCTGGATACGTCGAGTTGGAGCTGCCAGAACCCCTTGGATGCGTCTAGCTTGGTGAAAAATTTGGCGCGTGCCATCTCGCAGGTGAGTTCTTCGCGCTTTGGCATGGGATAGTGTTCTCTCATAATATTGCGTTTAAGGTCCTTGGGATCAATACATATGCGTAATTCGCTGGATGGGTTTTTCACGCACACCGTAGAGCTGACCCAGTCAGTTGGTTCTGTAACTTTCGAAATTACGCCCTGGTATTGGAGGTCCTGCAGCTGCTGCTTGAGGCGGTCCTTGAGGGGTGCTGGTATCCTGCGAGGTGCGTGTACCACAGGCGTGGTATTTGGTTTCAACAAGATTTTATAAGTGTATGGGAGTGTGCCCATGCCCTCGAATACACTGTGGTATCGGGTGATGATCGCGTTTAGCTGTGTCCGAAAGTCAGCGTCCTGAGATGCGGAAGCGTCAGCGGACAGGGAGTGAACCCTTTGGACAAGGTTTAGAAGTCTGCACGCCTGAGCATCAAGCAGGGAGGCTTTAGTGGATCCCACTATTTCGAATGGCAGGTTAGCCTTTAATGACCGGTGCGACACTTCAAGCTGGCAAGAGCCACTGGCAGCAATGGCATTACCATTACAGTCCAGAAGCTGGCAGGCGGATAGCAGGATGGTAGGCTTAACACGGAGGCTTTCGAGATCAAACCGCATAATAAGGTTGGCTGAAGCGCCGTGTGCAGGCGGAATCGGATCCGGGATCGGTTGACCGTGAGGGTGGCACACCACTCGTCGTCCGGATCAATGCTGAATATTGGGAAAGACTTGGCTTTTGTCTTCTGGAGCATCTTGTGTTTGGTGATGATGCCCACCCAAAATGGTGCTTTAGGGTTCTCGGCGTCAAGGTCCGGAATCAAGTCGGAGTCGGAATCGGTGACCGGTGGCTGGATGGTTCGGACATCCCTGCGTGGCTGGTTGGAGCGACGAGAGGTAGTAGGTTGAGCAGACCTGCATAGGGCTGCGTAGTGGCCAAGCTTGCCACATTGGAGACAGCGTCGGGATTTTGCAGGACATTGCCGCTTTAAGTGGGCGGAGCCACAGTTGCCGCACGTCATGACGTCAGAACGTTCAGTACGCCACCGCGCATGCGCGGTGCAGTAGTACCTAGTATGCACCTGTGCAGTCCAGTCTTCGGCCACGCTGTCCCCTCGGTCAGTGTGCGCATGCGCGGGAGTCTGCGAAAAGCGCAAGTAATGGCTGCCCTCATCCAGGCTTAGGCCCTGGAGTTGTTTACTGGCTTGCACCCGCTCTGTCTTGTGGGGACCTTGCCGCGCCGTTTCAGCCGCTTGAATGTGCGAGTATCGGTTAGTGGCGTGTTCATGCAGAACGCAGGTCTCAAGGGTGAGCTGTTTAACCTTGAGGAGCTGCTGGTGTAGGGGGTCCGATTGCACACCGAAAATGATCTGGTCACGGATCATCGAGTCGGAGGTGGAGCCGTAATTGCAGGATTGCGCGAGGATGCGAAGGTGGGTGAGGAAAGATTGAAAAGGTTCATCCTTACCCTGCAGACGCTGTTGAAAGACATAGCGCTCAAAACTTTCATTTGCCTCGATGTCACAGTGACTGTCGAATTTGAGCAGCACTGTCTTGAACTTGGACTTGTCTTCACCTTCAGCGAAAGTGAGAGAGTTGAAGATATGGATAGCGTGGTCCCTGGCCATGAAAAGGAAGAGAGCAATCTTTCTGGCGTCTGAAGCAGCTTCCAGGTCTGTAGCTTCGAGGTATAGCTGGAATCGTTGCTTAAAGATTTTCCAGTTCGCACCGAGGTTGCCGGTGATGCGGAGCGGCGGGGGAGGGCGGATGCTGTCCATACTACCGGATGGCTGATTGCTGGTCGAAGGCAGATCACTTGAAGGTAGGTCTATTAAACTCTAACATCACATACCGGTACCATGATGTGTTGGGTACTCTGGATCTGTGGAGACTGTGTTTACCTTAGCAGTAACATACACAGGCTACCAACACTTGTTATAGTACAACTCTATTTTATTTAACTAAGCATAATTAAACATACTTGCACTGTGGGTCAACACTATGTTAGATTGACTGAAGACCTATGCCTAACCTGACCAGCCTATACTGTTAGCATATGGTGGATGTTTGTGCTACTGACCGAGGGCTCTGTCTGTCTCAGAGGCTGCATCCTGAATGAGCGGGAAATCTAGTGCCCTCTGTCTTTATAGTGACCGTGCCCTAACTGGTGATTGGCTGCTGTGTTGATTGGTCTTGCAGTGTGTCAGTCAGTGTGTGTCTCTGCACCATCATATACTGATGTGTATATTATGACAGTGATAATATTGATAAATAAGTAACTTTAGCCATGAGAAATGTTCCTTAGAAGGATCATTCTAATGAGCCTATATGATTTGAACTAAGGAATCAAAAAGGGGCAATCACACTTCCTGTGATGATGATGTGCTGAGCAGTCACACATCAAGTGGCTCCCCTCCAAAACACAACCAAATAGGCACCTTTAGTAGAATGTAAGCCGAAAATTCAGACTTATTTGATCCACAAATAAGAAAGGGAGGAAATAGGAACAACATGCCAGCTGATGGGAGCTCGCAATGTCACAGAGAAGCTAGGAGCGGAGGAAAAGGCCAAGAGCAGCGGGTGAGTGAGTCGGCGGATCCACAAGGCGAGGGATCCCCGGCCACCCCAGAGAGAGGGAAACCGTTGACCTGAACGATGGCCTCCCCCCTCCCCTCCCACCCCCCACCCCACCCCACCACCTGGAGATGGATGGGAGACATTCCTGACGAAGGAACTGATGGCGATGAGGGAGGTGATAAA
Source organism: Scyliorhinus torazame (assembly GCF_047496885.1). NCBI lineage: Eukaryota > Metazoa > Chordata > Chondrichthyes > Carcharhiniformes > Scyliorhinidae > Scyliorhinus > Scyliorhinus torazame. The sequence goes on from NC_092708.1 coordinate 373,707,048, forward strand.
AGTGGAGATCCAGGTGGCGGGCAAGGTGACAGTGATGGAGGCGTTGGTCGCCATGCAACGGAGAAGAAGCTGGAAGTTCAGGGGAAGAGCTGGAAAAGGAGTCAACGGACCAGAACAACAGGACTGTTGCTCTGCAGGCCAAAATTAAAAGGGAACTCTGAAGGGGAAGGTCGAATACCAAGAGAATCGGTCTCGGTCTAAAATATCCAGATTGTGGGCTTACCAGGCAGTATCAGGGAGGTGCCAGGAGAGGGGAGGTCGTTACAGGGTGAACTCCTTTGTTCTCTCTGCATTGGCGTGACCTTTAAAAATAGTGCTCCAATCCTGGGCTGTCCAAGTTGCTGGCAGGGTTGGGGGGGGCAGGGGGAAGTACCAGTAGCCACCCCACTAGCTATACATCATGGGACCTAATCCTTCAAGGATTTTCAAAGATCCAGATCATTTAGCGGAGAAAGCCGTCATTTCTGCCAATGGCTTCAATGCCACTTTAACTTTCATCAGCCTTTACCGATTTCCGGGCAAATCTCACCCCTAATTTATGTTGATCTGTAGCAATATTTATGGTTTTATTTTGACCACCTTTTTAAACAGTTCAGTTTTCATTTCTGCTAGTGAGACAATTTGCAGTGTGTGGTAGTCACCACTGATTATATAATAGTTGTTATTAGAGGTAATACGGTAAGACTCCTGTACTACAGGTACGGGGGTAGATCCCTGCTTGCTGGCTCCGTCCAGTAGGCGGAGTATAAATGTGTGCACACTGAGCTGCTCCCAATCTGGGAGCAGCTCCACCAGCTCCCCATCCGCAAGGCGGACCGCCAATGCACTGCGTTTGAAGCAGACGGCCGTCTTTACCACTTCCTTAGGGTTCCCTTCGCCGTCACTAACGGGGTCTCGGTCTTCCAACGTGAGATGGACCGAATGGTTGACCGGTACAGACTGCTGGCCACCTTCCCGTACCTATATAACGTCACCACCTGCGGCCACGACCAGTAGGACCACAACGCTAACCTCTTCAAATTTCTCCACACCGCTAAACTCCTTAACCTCACGTACAATAAGGAGAAGTGCGTGTTCCGCACCAATCGCTTAGCCATCCTTGGCTATGTTGTGAAAAATGGAATTCTAGGGCCTGACCCCGACCGCATGCGCCCCCTCATGGAACTCCCCCTTCCCCACTGCCCCAAGGCCCTGAAACGATGCCTGGGGTTTTTCTTCCATTATGCCCAGTGGGTCCCTAACTATGCGGACAAGGCCCGCCCACTCATCCACTCCACAGTTTTCCCCCTGACGGCTGAGGCCCGCCAGGCCTTTAACCGCATCAAGGCAGACATCGGCAAGGCCACGATGCACGCGGTCGACGAGACCCTCCCCTTCCAGGTCGAGAGCGATGCATCGGACTGGCCGCCACCCTCAACCAGGCAGGCAGACCCGTGGCATTCTTTTTCCGCACCCTCCATGCCTCCAAAATTCGGCACTCCTCTGTCGAATAGGAGGCCCAGGCCATCGTGGAAGCTGTGTGTCATTGGAGGCATTACCTGGCCGGCAGGAGATTCACTCTCCTCACTGACCAACGGTCGGTTGCCTTCATGTTTAATAATACACAGCGGGGCAAGATCAAAAATGATAAAATCTTAAGGTGGAGGATCAAGCTCTCCACCTACAATTACGAGATTTTGTATCGCCCCGGGAAGCTCAATGAGCCCCCCGATGCCCTATCCCAAGGTACATGTGCCAGCGCACAAGTGGACCGACTCCTGGCCCTACACGATGGTCTCTGTCACCCAGGGGTCACGCGGTTCTTTCACTTCACAAAGGCCCGCAACCTGCCGTACTCCATTGCGGAGGTGAGGGCTGTCACCAGAGACTGCCAGGTCTGCGCGGAGTGCAAAACGCACTTCTACCGGCCAAGCCGAGCGCACCTGGTGAAGGCATCCCGCCCCTTTGAACGCCTCAGCATGGACTTCAAGGGTTTACCTCTCATAGTTACTCTGAATGAGTTAGGAGAAACCCGAACCCCTCCAGACCCGAATAAGACTCCTCTCCCCGAGACCCAACCCAGCCTGCCCCCAATTTCTGAACCCCCCGCCAATGTCCAGAATCATCCGCATCCCCCCGCCACCGCCACTAGTTAGGGGGGGTGGGGATCACACCAGCTGACCCTCTCCTGAAGCCAGTGTGATAATAATCTGGACTATTTGACTTCCGGTTGTGGCTATGCCTAGGTAGGTCGCACGTTCTGCAGCTCCCGCCGGACGGACCCAACGGCAATTGTTCGACGGCTCCCAGTGTGGGAAGGTGACAGCAAGGTTCCCCCAACACTGTATGGATTGGACCAGGAGTGGAGCGGTTAAAAAAGTGATCCTGGTGCAGCGGAAAGTGCGAGGGAGGAAAAGCAAGATGGCGGCGGGTGGAGACCAAGCAGCGTGGACGCAGTGGTTGCAGGAGCAGCAGGAGTTCCTTAAACGCTGCTTTGCGGAGGTGAAGACAGAAATGCTGGCGCCAATGAAGGCGGAGATTGAGAAGCTTGTGGAGACCCAGAAGGCGATCCGGGAGGTGCGGCAAAAAGCCTCGGAGAACGAGGACAAGATCTTGGGCCTGGCGGTGAAGGTGCAGACGCACGAGGTGCTGCATAAGAGGTGGGCGGAAAAATTTGAGGACCTGGAGAATAGGTCGAGGAGGAAGAATCTTCGGATTCTGGGTCTCCCTGAAGGAGTGGAGGGGCCCGATACCGGGACATATATGAGCACGATGCTCAATTCCCTGATGGGCGCGGGAGCTTTCCCGAGGCCCCTGGAGCTGGATGGGGATCATCGGGTCCTGGCAAGGAGACCCAAAGCCAACGAGTCGCCAAGGGCTGTAGTGGTGAGGTTCCACTGCTTTATGGACAGAGAGTGTGTCCTGAGATAGGCCAAAAAAGAACGGAGCAGCAGGTGGGAGAACACGGAGATCCAAATTTACCAGGACTGGAGTGCGGAGGTGGCTAAGAAGAGGGTTGGTTTTAACTGGGCTAAGGCGGTTCTCCATCGGGTGAAGTTCGGGATGCTGCAGCCAGCGCGATTGTGGGTCACGTTCCAAGATCGGCACCACCATTTTGAAACGCCTGATGAGGCATGGAACTTTATCCAGTCCGAAAAGTTGGACTCAAACTGAGGGTTTGTCATGGGGGGATGTTTACTGTGCTTACTGCGTTTGGGGAATGTTCTTTTTGTTTTGGTGCTGGGTGGGGATGGGTGAATGGATTTGATGTGGGGGCTGTGGGAGAGTGTGGGCGTCGGTGTTGGAGGGGCAGGGTCCCGCGGAGGAAGAGGGGGGGGTGGAGGCCCGGGGATGGAGAGTTGGGGTAAGGCCGCAAAAAGGAGCTGCGCCAGAGGGGGCGGGGCTGGCTCAGCCGGAAGTGCGGGCTTTTTCCCGCGTTAGGGAAGGATGGGGGCGGGACCGGGGGCGAAGGGCGGTGCTGGAGAGGAGCGCACACTGACTGCCAAGGGGTGGGGGGATTCTCACACTGGGGGGTTGATGGAATGGCGGGAGAGGCCGGGGTCAGCAGGAGTCAGCTGACTTACGGGAGTGTCAGGAGGGGAGCAAAATGGCTAGACGAGGATCTAGTGGGGGGGAGGGGGGAGGGAGGGAGGGGGGCGAGGGAGGGAGTGGGGGGGAAACTGGGTTGCTGCTGCATTGACCAAAGGGGAGCTGGAAGTAGGGGAGGTAGTTGGGGCGGGGGTCCGCCGCCTGGGGAACTGGAGGGCGCGCGAGGCGCGGGCACGTGGCTGGCCTAGAAAAGGAGATGGCTAGTCGGCAGGGGGGGGTGGGGGGAGAGTAGCCCCCCCCCGATCCGGCTGATAACTTGGAATGTGAGGGGCCTGAACGGGCCGGTCAAGAGGGCCCGGGTGTTCGCGCACTTAAAGGGACTGAAGGCAGACGTGGTTATGCTCCAGGAGACACATCTGAAGGTGGCAGATCAGGTTAGGCTGAGAAAGGGATGGGTAGGGCAGGTCTTTCATTCAGGGCTGGATGCGAAGAAGAGAGGGGTTGCAATACTGGTGGGGAAGCGGGTGTCGTTCGAGGCACTGAATATTGTAGCGGATAATGGAGGTCGATATGTGATGGTGAGTGGTAGGTTGCAGGGGGTGCGGGTGGTACTGGTCAACGTATATGCCCCGAATTGGGATGCTGCCGGATTTATGAAACGCCTGCTGGGTCGGATTCCGGATCTGGAGGTAGGAAGCTTGATAATGGGGGGGGGGGGACTTCAACACGGTGCTGGACCCAGCACTGGACCGTTCTAGGTCCAGGACGGGTAAGAGGCCGGCTGCGGCCAAGGTGCTCAGGGGGTTTATGGACCAGATGGGGGGAGTGGATCCGTGGAGGTTTGCCAGGCCGCAGGCCAGGGAATTTTCCTTCTTTTCTCACGTCAATAGAGCCTACTCCCGGATAGATTTTTTCATTTTGAGTAGGGCGCTAATCCCGAAAGTGGAGGGAACGGACTATTCGGCCATAGCCATCTCAGACCATGCCCCACATTGGGTAGAGCTGGAGTTGGGGGAGGAGAGGGACCAGCGCCCGCTGTGGCGCCTCGATGTGGGACTGTTGGCGGATGAGGGGGTGTGCGGGCGGGTTAAGGGGTGTATTGAAAGATACTTGGAGGCCAACGACAATGGGGAGGTGCAGGTGGGGGTAGTCTGGGAGGCGTTGAAGGCGGTGGTCAGGGGAGAGCTAATCTCCATTAGGGCCCACAAGGAAAAGAGAGAGAGGAGGGAGAGGGAGAGGGTGGTGGGGGAGATTTTAAGGGTGGACAGGCGATATGCAGAGGCCACCGAGGAGGGGCTACTTAGGGAGCGACGGAACCTCCAGATGGACTTCAACCTGATGACCACGGGGAAAGCAGAGGCACAGTGGAGGAAAGCGCAAGGGGAGTATGAGTATGGGGAGAAGGCGAGTCGGATGCTGGCACATCAGCTTCGTAAGAGGGAGGCAGCGAGGGAGATTGGTGGAGTTAAGGATAGAGGGGGGAATACGGTGCGGAGTGCGGTGAGAATAAACAAGGTATTTAGGGACTTCTATGGGGATCTGTACAGGTCTGAGCCCCCAGCGGGGGAGGAGGGGATGCGACGATTCCTAGATCAGCTGAGGTTCCCGAGGGTGGAGGAGGAGCAGGTGGCTGGTTTGGGGGCGCCAATTGGGCTGGAGGAGCTGGTTAAAAGATTGGGGAACATGCAGGCGGGGAAGGCCCCGGGGCCGGATGGGTTCCTGGTTGAATTTTACAGGAAATACGTGGACCTGCTGGGCCCGTTGCTAGTGAGGACTTTTAATAAGGCGAGGGAGATGGGGACCTTGCTCCCGACAATGTCCAGGGCGCTGATTTCTTTGATCTTGAAGGATCCATTGCAATGTGGGTCTATTAGACCGATCTCGCTCCTCAATGTTGATGCTAAGTTGCTGGCGAAGGTGCTGGCTAAAAGAATTGAGGACTGTGTCCCGGGGGTGATTCATGAGGACCAGACGGGATTTGTGAAGGGTAGGCGGCTAAATACAAATGTGCGGAGGCTCCTCAATGTGATTATGATGCCCTCGGTGGAGGGGGAAGCGGAGGTACTGGCAGCTAAGGACGCGGAGAAGGCCTTTGATCAGGTGGAGTGGGAGTATCTTTGGGAAGTGTTGCGGAGGTTTGGGTTCGGGGAGGAGTTCATCAGTTGGTCAGGCTGCTACATGGAGCCCCGGTGGCGAGTGTGGCTATGAACCGGCGGAGGTTGGAGTACTTTCGGCTGTACCAGGGGACGAGGCAGGGGTCCCTTATCCCCCTTGTTGGTTGCACTGGCAATTGAGCCGCTGGCCCTGAGGGAGTCCAGGAAATGGAGGGGATTGGTTCTGTGGGAAGAGGAACACCGGGTGTCGTTGTATGCCGATGACCTGTTGTTGTATGTGGCGGATCCAGTGGAGGGGATGGCGGAGGTCATGCGGATCCTTAGGGAGTTTGGGAAATTTTCGGGGTATAAACTTAACGTATGGAAGAGTGAGCTCTCTGTGGTGCATTCAGGGGACCAGGGAAGGGGAATAGACGAGCTACCGCTGAAGAGGGCGGAAAGGAGTTTTCGGTACCTGGGGATACAAGTAGCTAGGAGTTGGGGGGGCCCTGCACAAGCTCAATTTGACGCGGTTGGTGGAGCAGATGGAGGAGGATTTTAAAAGATGGGATATGCTACCACTCTCACTAGCGGGTAGGGTGTGTCATGATATTCAAACACACACATCATGAGCAGAACATTGGAGCAAGAATCCTGAGGACACCGACATCGAGTAGCCAGATAACGAATTTAAAACCCGCAGCAGTTTCAAGTGAACCAAGTGTGCTTTCCACTAATGGTGAAGATGCAGATAAGGTCGACCCGATTATCCTTTGTACCACACTAACCCCAGTGATTAAGCAGTTATGTATGGGGAGTATAATGTGGGCAATTGAGAACAGTAAAAGAGAGACTGTGACCATGCCAGTCCCAGCAAAATCAGACCCAGAGACCATGAAGGCATGTACATTAGACAAAGATACATATGAGGTACCTGAGAAGAAAAGTGAAATGGAATGTTCTTTGGAAAATAGTACAATGTCGATAGAAACATTGGATCCTATATTCGAGACCATACATATGGGAGAATTTGGGGGTAATAAACAAGGTTCTGCAATGTCTGGGGGAAGATTTAAAATTCCAAAGAAGAAAAGCCCAAATGAAGGACAACGGCAAGACAATGACAGTCCACCGACATGGTGTGCACCACCATATGAAAACTCTGACAATTTACCCAACCCTAGTGAACAGCAAGCTGCTAATGAGGATCTATCCACGGGATGTGAGACGAGTGACGACAGCATCCCACTTCCCATGCAAAAGGTGCAAGGTGACAGACCTCGCCTAGTGCGTACCGAGGCACTCGGCGATCACGGTGGGACCACTGACGACTGCGGTGGCGGCGCACCGCTTCCACCCTCGATGGCTCGAGCCTCTCCACTGGTCGGTGCATTCCTGCATGTTCCGACTCCAGAAGTGCTGCTTCAGGGAATCACGGCTGCCTCCAGTGAACCTGTTGGGACTCCGGACGGGGAGCATCGACGGAAGGCAGACCGGACTCCAGATGGGGAGCAGCCAAGCGCCGACTCTGATTCGCGCACGCCAGACCTTGCTCCGGACGGGCGGTGTCGCGGCCTTGGTGATGGCACGCTCAGGGTGACGGCGGATGCCACGGCGACATGGAATGGATCGCGTGGCAGTCCCACTGGGTCGGCAGTGGCGACCAGCACCGGCGGTCCAAGACGGATACACCAATTCGCGCCATCGCCAGACGTTGATGCGAGCAACAATTCTCTCTCCAAGGCGACATGCTTCGACGTTTCTCTGCGGAGTCGCCCTTCCGGCACAGCAGGTGGCCGGAACCAGCGTGCACGGTCTCGGCCAACTTCCACATCTGGCACAGTCATCGCCTTGCATGACATTAGTGATGGTGCTTCTTCGATGGCAACGACCCATCGGCTACAAGATGCCGTCCACCACAAACGTAAAAAGAAAAAAGATTCCACCTTGTCCCTGGCATGCAGGGCGGATGGATTGGTGCGTATGCGCAATCAGCGAGCTTTGCGCCGCCTTCCACGCTCGCAACTGAACCGTACGCACACGCCGGATCCTGCACTGGTTCCCAAGGATGACTTTGTGGAGATGCCACGGATCATGCCCCTTCCATCGCCATCCGTGACCAGGCCACAGCAGCTAAAATCCTCCCCATGCAGAAGCTAAGGCTGTTTCTGGGACCTTGCCACCTGTCAAATCCAGGGCAAACTTTATTGAAGCAGACAAGTATTTTCTCCCTTTTGAGTTGGCATGCCAGTCGAAACGTCCCCGCATAGTCAGCACATCATCTGACTGGTTACAGAAATTAATTGATAGAATTATAGAGACAATATGTGGTTGTTCTCAAGGACCACAAACCGACAAAGGTGTTCAGTTGCAGATAATTAAGGCCTTACTAACTACAGTAACATCTCAGCACATAGAAATACACGAAGGAACTGTGTTACAGGCTGTTAGAACGCGCTACAATATACACCTGGCCAGCAAAAAACTTAGTAAACCAAACCACAGCCAAGGCAACACTAACAAAGATGTTGAATGTTATATTTGCACAAATGAAAAACCAAGCACTGCACGAAGTACAACAAATGGAAAAGTAGAGACTTCGGCAACAGCATCACCTCCAACAGTCCAATGTGAACCAGTGTGAACCCAAATCTCCACAGCTGAACCGGCTTGAGGACCAGCCTATTCTTGAGGCGGTCACCCATTAGACTGGACTTATAACGCTGTTCATATGTTCAAAAAGTCAAACACTTCTGTATTATAACCTGTTGCTGTTTATCGTTCCAGATATCGTCGGACCGGACCACTGTTCAAGTTTTTTTTTTTCTCGCATTCATGTTTTGTTATGGTACAACCTTGTTAGTGTGACGCACCCGACATCGCCCCATGTAAATAGTTACGTCATATACACACGCTGTACACAACACACACACACACTCTTAGATGCACTCACAACACGATTATATTTATAACCACGTAGGCACATATCTTTGTAAAAAGGGGGGATGTCATGATATTTAAACACACACATCATGATAGACACACCAACAGACAAATCAGAACACACAACACCACAGCCAATCACAGACAAAGACAGGAAACATATAAAAGCACAAACACGACAGCTGGTGGACAGTATTAGCTGGAGACAAGGACAAGGACAGACCTGTTACACGACACACTCAGGGAGACAGCACGTGCAGAGTATCCAGAACGAACTGTATATAAGAGTTAAAATAAAATAGAGTTGTACCACATACAACTGTGTTGGCTCATCTGTGCACCAGAGCACCCAACACCACAGGGTGCAGTAGGTCAAAATGACGGTCCTTCTGAGGTTTCTCTTTGTGTTCCAGTGCCTTCCCATTTTGATCCCCAAGGCCTTTTTCAAATGGGTAAGCAGGAGCATCATGGGATTTGTGTGGGCGAATAAGACCCCAAGGGTGTTTCTGGAGGGTAGCAGGGACAGGGGGGGGCTGGCGTTGCTGAATGTGTGTGGCTATTATTGGGCAGCCAATGTGGTGATGATCCGTAAGTGGGTAATGGAGGGAGAGGGGCGGCATGGAAGAGACTAGAGATGGCATCCTGCGTGGGCACGAGCCTGAGGGTGCTGGTGATGGCACCGTTGCCGCTCTCGCCGACAAGGTACACCAGGAGCCCAGTGGTGGCGGCGACGCTGAAGATCTGGGGGCAGTGGAGGCGACACAGGGGCGAGGTGGGAGCCTCGGTTTGGTCCCCGATTCGGGAGAACCATCGGTTCGTCCCGGGAAGGATGGATGGGGGTTTCGGAGCTGGCATTGGGCAGGGATTAGAAGAATGGGGGACCTGTTCATCGATGGGACGTTTGCGAGCCTAGGGGCGCTGGAGGAGAAGTTTGGGCTACCCCCGGGAAACGCTTTCAGGTACATGCAAGTGAGGGCGTTTGTGAGGCAGCAGATGAGGGAATTCCCGCTGCTTCCGGCACGTGGGATCCAGGACAGGGCGATTTCGGGTGTATGGGTTGGAGAAGGCAAGGTTTCTGCGATTTACCAGGAGTTGCAGGAAGAGGAGGAGGCCTCGGTGGAGGAGTTAAAGGGCAAGTGGGAGGAGGAGCCTGGGGAGGAAATCGATGAGGGTCTGTGGGCTGATGCCCTGAGTAGGGTTAACTCTTCATCCTCTTGCGCCAGGCTCAGCCTAATACAGTTCAAAGTTACTCATAGAGCGCATACGACAGGGGCGAGGTTGAGTAGGTTCTTTGGGGTGGAGGACAGATGTGGGAGGTGCTCGGGGAGCCCGGCAAATCACATCCATATTTTCTGGTCGTGCCCGGCGCTGGATGGGTTTTGGAGGGGTTTTGCGAGGACTATGTCCAAGGTGGTGAACGCCCGAGTCAAGCCGAGCTGGGGATTGGCATTATTTGGGGTATCAGACGAGCCGGGAGTGCAGGAGGCGAAAGAGGCCGGTATTCTGGCCTTTGCGTCCCTGGTAGCCTGGCGGAGGATTTTGCTACTATGAAAAGATGCGAAGCCCCCTCATGTGGATTGGGTTAAGGTGGGGTGTTTTCCCTATTTGTGGTTTTTACTGTTGTATGGGGGGTTATTGTCTGTGGGGGAAATCCAATGTATAATTTCTGCTTGTTGTGTTCTTGTTTCTTTTTTCTTGTTGCGGGGGGGGGGGGGGGGGTGTTGTTGAAAATTGGTTGAAAAATTTGAATAAATATATATTTAAAAAAAATAATCTGGACTATTTCCAAATAAGGGATGAGAAGTGTGGTTAAAAGTTAAAAAGTCAAAGTCTTTTGTTGGTACATTAAATGAAACAAAAGCTTGGTGCCCTGGCCCTCAACTAACACCATTAAAAACAGTAACTGATCATTAATTTCACTGTTACTTCTGGATCTTGCTGTGTAAAATCTTTAAAACCTTTAATTTAACAGTCGTGACTAATAATCCGCGTGAAACACTTTGGGACATTCTTCAGATATATCGATAATACAGAAGCTTTTCTTTTCTTTCTCCAGGTGTATCAAACTATAGATACATTAATAAAGAATATCCTTTTGATTTCATTACATCTAGCACACTAAAGAAACTACTTCCAGCCCATTAAGTTTAATTTTAACATCTGGAGGTAGCCCCAAATTTCATTGTCCAATTGTAAAGTGTAAGATAGAAATTACAAATGAGAAAAGGACATTTAACTGACTGAGCTTATCCCTCTATTTTTACACAAAATCATTTAAATCCCATTTCCTTGTAAAGACATTACAAGCTGGATTTTCACCTTTGAGGCAGGTAGCAGGGATTGGGAAATCTCCCAGTTTAGCATGGGATTTTTGTTCCTTACACTCCATGCTGAGCTACGTCCATCCACCTACCCTCCATGGTCCCTCAGATCCTCCATGACAAGCTGTGGCACTTACATGGATACATAGAAGATAGGAGCAGGAGGAGGCCTTTTGGCCCATCAAGCCTGCTCCGCCATTCATCACGAACATGGCTGATCATCTAACTCAATAGCCTAATCCTGCTTTCTCCCCATAGCCTTTGATCCCATTCTCCCCAAGTGCTATGTCTAGCCACCTCTTGAATATATTCGATGATTTAGCATCAACTACTTCCTGTGGTAAAGAATTCCACAGGCTCACCACTCTTTGGGTGAAGAAATGTCTCCTCATCTCTGTCCAAAATGGTCTACCCTGAATCCTCAGATTGTGACCCCTGGTTCTGGACACACCCATCATTGGTAACATCTTCCCTTCATCTACCCTGTCTAGTCCTGATCGAATTTTATAAGTTTCTATATGCTTATAGTATATGTTCATCCTTGCACTGTATAATCTGTATAGAGCCAATGGGCCCTACAGAGACAACAGGATGTGTTTTTAAAAATGTTATTAATGAAATATGCATTTACTACAGTCCAATAAAAGTGTAAATCATCCAGATTCTTTAGAGGATCAATAACAGAAACTGCAAGTTATAACTGCAAGTTCTTGTAACATTGAAACATTTCCATCTTGGGCTACATGGTGGCACAATGGTTAGTAATGCTGCCTCATAGCACTAGGGACCTGGATCAATTCCAACCTCAGGTAACTGTCTATGTGGAGTTTATACATTCTCTCTATGTCTGTGTGGGTATTCTCTGGTTTCCTGCTTCGGTTTCCTCCACAGTCTAAATATGTGCAGGTTAGGTGGATTGGCTATGCTAAATTTCCCTACAGGGTGGGGTTGCAGAAATAGGAGGGGGATTGGGTCTAGGTAGTGTGGTTGTTCAAAGGGTTAGTGCAGGCTCGATGGGCCGAATGGCCTCCTTCTGCACTGTAGAGGTTCTATGTATATAAATATTGGGCGATTGTCAGAATAGATCAGTCATGCAATGTTTTCCCTGGGGCAGAGCAATTTCAAATACTTTAATGGATGCCTGGGCTCTCAATAAAGCCTCATTATGTATTCTTAGTTGAGAGCCATTTGTTGATCTGTTGAAAACCCTGAAACCCAGAGGAAAAATTGCTGGATTGACAGCTCTGACGTTTTGATCTATTCTGCCAATTGTACATTGTTTATGTTACCGGGTAAAGATGTTTATAATACTTAAAAGTTTCTGTGATTGATATTTTAAAGGTTCAGGATGATTGACACTTCTATGGATCTGTGGTAAAAGAGTTTTTTATTGAATAAATGACTTTTTCTAAAGCGTTTTTAACACATCCTATTGTCATTGTAGGGTTTATTGATTCTACACAGAATGTATAGCCACCGAACTGGCATGGAAGAACTATAACAAGACATGGAGAATATGAGGGTCCATGGGGATAGTTAAAGGGATATAGCTTTGAAGGGCAAACAAATTGAGAAGAGAGAACCTGATGGACTCCACAGAGTCTCCCTGACCCCATGAAAATCAAGCCCTACAATTTACATGGCCTGTAGAGGCACTCAAAACTGTGACAAAAACAATACTGTGACAAAGACCTTAGGAGAATATGCCAGGTATGATAGAATAATAAGTGTGTTTCTTTGTCGGTCCCACACAGTAGTGATAATGTCCGGAATATAATCATCCTCTGAAGGCGAACATGGGTGCCACGTGTGAAAAGGAGAAGCAGCATAAAAACAAGTGTGGACCTAAGGAACAAAAATTCTAACGTAAAACATCAAGGATATACATGCAATAAATTGAAAAGTATCTCTCAAGTTTATTTCTTGTAACAAAATAACATGCATATGACATCAAATCCTTAAAAAAAAAGTTGGGCTCAGAAATTCAGGCACAGCCATATTTGTCTGTTCCTCAATGGTGACCTCCAAGCTAATCCTGATGTTTGTCCTTATACCCCATTTTAATAGAGCAAAGGAGCACAATAGTTCGCTGGTGGAGAATAGAGAAACATTAGACCACCGCTACCCGGGGGTTGATGGGGGAGCCAATACAATGTGGGGTTGTTGGTCTGACCTGGTATCAGGATCAGAGATCATGAGAAAGTGAATGGGTGATCAAGCGGTCATAAGTGGTGCTGATTGGAAGCTCGGTTAAACAATGCTCGGTTAGCATTGCTGTCTGCCAGGGACCCAGGTTCAATTCCAACCTTGTGTGGAGTTTGCATGTTCTCCCTGTGTCTGCGCGGGTTTCCTGTGGGTGCTCTGGTTTCCTCCCACAGTCCAACGATGTGCAGGTTAGGTGGATTGGCCATGCTAAATTGTTCCTTAGTGTCCAAGGATGTTGGGTTATAGGGAGAAGGCGGGGGGGGCTGGATGGGAAACTCGTCAGAGGGTTGGTGCAGATGTAATGGGCAAAATGGCCTCCTTCTGCACAATAGGGATTCTATGTCTATGATGTCGGTAGGAACTGTACTGCTTACTTACCTTCAGGCAGTCCCTAGGTTGCTTCCCCAGAGTAGAGCCCACAATGGCTTTTGTTTGGCTAGGCAAATAAATTTTGGAGAAGGAACGTCAAGCAGGTGTTAAGAACCTATAGCCTGCACACCTGCCTAAAATGTGTGTAAAGGACAGAACGTGTTTGTACAGACAAAATATGGTAGGTGGAGCACTTCTAGTCAGAAGTGTGTGTGTATGCTTCCATTAATTTTATATCGATTGTATTTAATAGTATGAAGGTGGTGGTCATAACTGGGGATTCATTTGTGCCCCTATAAATAGACATAGACTGAAACTGTTGTGTTTGAATTAGAAGATAGAAGCTAGTCAAACTGTCCAAAAATACTGTCACGGGAGTGTCACTTTAAGAAATGTTTTGTCTTATCACAAGACTTCAGTGATGTCATTGTGTTAGTGGAGCTGGACTGTGGCTCTGAGGTTTACTTTCGCTTTGGTTTGTTTTGTGGCTCTGAGTTTTTGGTTTCGTTTTCACTTTTTGGCTGCTGGATTCAGACAGAGAAGTCTTGTCCTGTCTCTCTCTGCATTTTAAAAGCTGTTTCCAGATTACATGATAACTTGAAAAGAAATAACTGCTTTCTGGAAGGAATTCAAACCTGATGTTTTGAAAAGGAAACAAGAGTGTATACCAGGTCTTGAGTGCTGTGTGACATCTTTGAAAAGGGGTTTCTGGTTTATGGGATCTTGTTACCAGATTGGGACAGCTTAAAGGGGGAATTTATTAAGGGTTATAGCTGTGTGGGGTATTTATGTTTGTAGTTGATTATAAAATGCCTACTGTGTGGGTTTATAAAAATGTTAACTAAATTCGTAGAATAAACTTTGTTGTTGATTAAAAGTGCTTAAGGCCTCTTTGAATAACACGTGAAAGGTAGGCCCTTGTGCTCCTCGTAACCAAAATAAATAAAGAGTTGTAGGTCAGGTGAACTCCATTATATACTGTGGAGTTTTCTAAACCCTGGCCCATAACAATACTTATAAAAAAAATGTAAAGATTGGCTCTTTCACTAAGTGGCTGTCTGGAAGATAACATGAAAGCAGAGGAAGGTTGCCTCAAGGTGAAGTTTGAACATTTAAAAAAGAAAAATTCAGACAATGACGTTTTAAGCCTTCATTTAAAGTTAGAATCCATAGAATCCCAATAGTGCAGAAGGAAGCCATTCAGTTCATTGAGTCTACACTGAGCCACTGAAAGAGCATCCTGCTGAGGCCCACACCCTGCCTTATCCCCGTAACCCCATCTAACCTGCACATCTTTGGACACTAAGGGGCAACTATAGCATGGCCAATGCACCTAACCTGCACATCTTTGGACTGTGGGAGGAAACCGGAGCGCCCGGAGGAAACCCACGCAGACACGGGGAGAAAGTGCAAACTTCACACAGTCACCCGAGACCAGAATTAAAGCTGGGTTACTGCCGCTGTGAGGCAGCAGTGCTAACTACTGTGCTACCGTGCCGCCCCTTGGATAAGATCTATGAGCAAAATTCTACTAAGTGTCGATGAGGCATGTCAAATATTGATAGATTTTGGAAAACAGATGGTCATTCCATGGGTAAATATATCATGGATTGTATGAAGGATTGTTGGAATTAAATTTAGAGGTCCTTGGATCTGCACTAGTGTTTAAATTGTTAGATTGGGCTAAGGTGTTGCATATAGACAGGCAACTGGTTCTAACTTGCTTTGCTTCTTGGAGAAAGGAAACCTTTTGGATTGATGCCTGCTACCTTAAAGAATTTCCTGGGAAAACAATCATGGAACAAATGAGACATTCCATGGTGACACATGGAATAAAGGATGCAATGTTTGCCAGATTGTGAAATCATCCAGTTAATAGGCTCATTGTGTCAATACAAAGGAAGGGTTAAAGACAGCAGTGCCAATCAGAAGATGGGTTAAATCAATCATAGAGTCAGAAGAGGCCATTTGGCCCATCGGGTCTGCACCAACAAAACTACACGAAATCTGCACAAATCCCACTTTCCAGCACTTGTCCCATAGTCTTGAATGCTACGATATTTAAATATGGCGATGAAATAAGGATGAAAGCACTTTTAGCTAGTTAACTGGATATTACAACAGAAGATAGAATTGGAACAGTAATTGTAGGTTAATGAATCCCAGGCATGCTGAAGGAACAGCTAAAATGTGCCTCAAGCGTGACACTTCTTTTTGCAAAACAGAGAAGCAGAGCCCCAGAAATAATACGTGGTTCAGAGATTTCTGAGGAAGAGGATGAAAATAATGAATCCAACCAAATTATACTGGTCGCAAAGAGATTGGTCCTGTGTTGAATGTTTTAGTCATGGGTTACTTTAACTGTGCAGTATTATATAGTACTTATACTGCAATAATATGTGGAACTGACTAATTAAAACATTTTCTTATTTCAGTAAGTGGCGAGGATCAATGCAAGATTAAGGAATATAAAATGACTCTTTTCTTTAGATTTAGTGATGACTCCACTGAGGTCACTGCAGAGAGAGCTGATATTTCCTCTGGTGAGCTACCTATGCTGTTGAGTAACATACATTGGAGGCTGGTTTAGCACAGTGGGCCAAGACAGCTGGCATGTAATGCAGAACAAGACCAGCAGCAGGTGAGGTTCAATTCCCGTTCCAGCCTCCCCGAACAGGCGCCAGAATGTGGCGACTAGGGCTTTTCACGGTAACTTCATTGAAGCCTACTTGTGACATAGAACATAGAAAATACAGCACAGAACAGGCCCATCGGCCCACGAACCTTTGTCCTAGATTAATCATAGATTATCATTGAATTTACAGTGCAGAAGGAGGCCATTCGGCCTTTGAGTCTGCACCGGCTCTTGGAAAGAGCACCATACCCAAACTCAACACCTCCACCCAACACCAAGGGCAATTTGGACATTAAGGGCAATTTATCATTGGCCAATTCACCTAACCGGCACATCTTTGGACTGTGGGAGGAAACCGGAGCACCCGGAGGAAACCCACGCAGACACGGGGAGGACGTGCAGACTCCGCACAGACAATGACCCAAGCCGGAATCGAACCTGGGACCATGGAGCTGTGAAGCAATTGCGCTATCCACAATGCTACCGTGCTGCCCTTAAGAACAAATAAATCTACACTATATCATTTTACCGTCATCCATGTACCTATCCAATAGCTGCTTGAAGGTCCCTAATGTTTCCGACTCAACTACTTCCCCCACTACTCTCTGGGTAAAGAACCTACCTCTGATATCCCTCCTATATCTTCCACCTTTCACCTTAAATTTATGTCCCCTTGTAATGGTGTGTTCCACTCGGGGAAAAAGTCTCTGACTGTCTACTCTATCTATTCCCCTGATCATCTTATAAACCTCTATCAAGTCGCCCCTCATCCTTCTCCGTTCTAATGAGAAAAGGCCTAGCACCCTCAACCTTTCCTCATAAGACCTACTCTCCATTCCAGGCAACATCCTGGTAAATCTTCTTTGCACCTTTTCCAGAGCTTCCACATCCTTCCTAAAATGAGGCGACCAGAACTGTACACAGTACTCCAAATGTGGCCTTACCAAAGTTTTGTACAGCTGCATCATCACCTCACGGCTCTTAAATTCAATCCCTCTGTTAATGAACGCGAGCACACCATAGGCCTTCTTCACAGCTCTATCCACTTGAGTGGCAACTTTCAAAGATGTATGAACATAGACCCCAAGATCTCTCTGCTCCTCCACATTGCCAAGAACTCTACCGTTAACCCTATATTCCGCATTCATATTTGTCCTTCCAAAATGGACAACCTCACACTTTTCAGGGTTAAACTCCATCTGCCACTTCTCAGCCCAGCTCTGCATCCTATCTATGTCTCTTTGCAGCCGACAACAGCCCTCCTTACTATCCACAACTCCACCAATCTTCGTATCGTCTGCAAATTTACTGACCCACCCTTCAACTCCCTCATCCAAGTCATTAATGAAAATCACAAACAGCAGAGGACCCAGAACTGATCCCTGCGGTACGCCACTGGTAACTGGGATCCAGGCTGAATATTTGCCATCCACCACCACTCTCTGACTTCTATCGGTTAGCCAGTTCGTTATCCAACTGGCCAAATTTCCCACTATCCCATGCCTCCTTACTTTCTGCATAAGCCTACCATGGGGAACTTTATCAAATGCCTTACTAAAATCCATGTACACTACATCCACTGCTTTACCTTCATCCACATGCTTGGTCACCTCCTCAAAGAATTCAATAAGATTTGTAAGGCAAGACCTACCCCTCACAAATCCGTGCTGACTATCCCTAATCAAGCAGTGTCTTTCCAGATGCTCAGAAATCCTATCCTTCAGTACCCTTTCCATTACTTTGCCTACCACCGAAGTAAGACTAACTGGCCTGTAATTCCCAGGGTTATCCCTAGTTCCTTTTTTGAACAGGGGCACGACATTCGCCACTCTCCAATCCCCTGGTACCACCCCCGTTGACAGTGAGGACGAAAAGATCATTGCCAACGGCTCTGCAATTTCATCTCTTGCTTCCCATAGAATCCTTGGATATATCCCGTCAGGCCCGGGGGACTTGTCTATCCTCAAGTTTTTCAAAATGCCCAACACATCTTCCTTCCTGACAAGTATTTCCTCGAGCTTACCAATCTGTTTCACACTGTCCTCTCCAACAATATCGCCCCTCTCATTTGTAAATACAGAAGAAAAATACTCATTCAAGACCTCTCCTATCTCTTCAGACTCAATACACAATCTCCCGCTACTGTCCTTGATCGGACCTACCCTCGCTCTAGTCATTCTCATATTTCTCACATATGTGTAAAAGGCCTTCGGGTTTTCCTTGATCCTACCCGCCAAAGATTGTTCATGCCCTCTCTTAGCTCTCCTAATCCCTTTCTTCAGTTCCCTCCTGGCTATCTTGTATCCCTCCAATGCCCTGTCTGAACCTTGTTTCCTCAGCCTTACATAAGTCACCTTTTTCCTCTTAACAAGACATCCAACCTCTCTTGTCAACCATGGTTCCCTCACTCGACCATCTCTTCCCTGCCTGACAGGGACATACATATCAAGGACACGTAGCACCTGTTCCTTGAACAAGTTCCACATTTCACTTGTGTCCTTCCCTGCCAGCCTATGTTCCCAACTTATGCACTTCAATTCTTGTCTGACAACATCGTATTTACCCTTCCCCCAATTGTAAACCTTGCCCTGTTGCACGTACCTATCCCTCTCCATTACTAAAGTGAAAGTCACAGAATTGTGGTCACTATCTCCAAAATGCTCCCCCACTAACAAATCTATCACTTGCCCTGGTTCATTACCCAGTACTAAATCCAATATTGCCCCTCCTCTGGTCGGACAATCTACATACTGTGTTAGAAAAGCTTCCTGGACACACTGCATAAACACCACCCCATCCAAACTATTTGATCTAAAGAGTTTCCACTCAATATTTGGGAAGTTAAAGTCGCCCATGACTACTACCCTATGACTTCTGCACCTTTCCAAAATCTGTTTCCCAATCTGTTCCTCCACATCTCTGTTACTATTGGGGGGCCTATAGAAAACTCCTAACAAGGTGACTGCTCCTTTCCTATTTCTGACTTCAACCCATACTACCTCACTAGGGTGATACTCCTCGAACTGCCTTTCTGCAGCTGTTATACTATCTCTAATTAATAATGCCCCCCCCCCCCCACCTCTTTTACCACCCTCCCTAATCTTATTGAAACATCTATAACCAGGGACCTCCAACAACCATTTCTGCCCCTCTTCTATCCAAGTTTCCGTGATGGCCACCACATTGTAGTCCCAAGTACCGATCCATGCCTTAAGTTCACCCACCTTATTCCTGATGCTTCTTGCGTTGAAGTATACACACTTCAACCCATCTCCGTGCCTGCAAATACTCTCCTTTGTCAGTGTTCCCTTCCCCACTGCCTCATTACATGCTTTGGCGTCCTGAATATCGGCTACCTTAGTTTCTGGACTACAAATCCGGTTCCCATTCCCCTGCCAAATTAGTTAAACCCTCCCGAAGAGTACTAGCAAACCTCCCTCCCAGGATATTGGTGCCCCTGTGGTTCAGATGCAACCCGTCCTGCTTGTACAGGTCCCACCTTCCCCAGAATGCGCTCCAATTATCCAAATACCTGAAGCCCTCCCTCCTACACCATTCCTGCAGCCACGTGTTCAACTGCACTCTCTCCCTACTCCTAACCTCGCTATCACGTGGCACCGGCAACAAACCAGAGATGACAACTCTGTCTGTCCTGGCTTTCAACTTCCAGCCTAACTCCCTAAACTTGTTTATTACCTCCACACCCCTTTTCCTATCTATGTCGTTGGTACCAATGTGCACCACGACTTCTGGCTGCTCACCCTCCCCCTTAAGGATCCTGAAGACACGATCCGAGACATCCCTGGCCCTGGCACCCGGGAGGCAACATACCTTCCGGGAGTCTCGCTCGCGACCACAGAATCTCCTATCTATTCCCCTAACCATTGAATCTCCTACAACTATTGCTTTTCTATTCTCCCCCCTTCCCTTCTGAGCCCCAGAGCCAGACTCCGTGCCAGAGACCTGACCGCTAGGGCCTTCCCCCGGTAGGTCATCCCCCCCAACAGCATCCAAAACGGTATACTTGTTTTGAAGGGGAACGGCTACGAGGGATCCCTGCACTGTCTGCCTGTTTGTTTTTTTCCCCCTGACTGTAACCCAGCTATTCTTGTCCTGTACCTTGGGTGTGGTTACCTCCCTGTAACTCTTCTCAATCACCCCCTCTGCCTCCCGGATGATCCGAAGTTCATCCAGCTTCAGCTCCAGTTCCCTAACACGGTCTTTGAGGAGCTGAAGTTGGGTGCACTTCCCGCAGGTATAGTCAGTGGGGACACTGGTGGTATCCCTCACCACCCACATCCTACAGGAGGAGCATGTAACTGGCCTAGCCTCCATCCCCTCTTACCTTAAAGAATATAGCTGCTGTGTGGACTAACTAGATCTCCGCCCTCCGACTCTGCTCCCAGTCAGCTACACTTCCTGTAAACTCCTGGCTCTCTTCGCACTCTTTGCGGAAATGTCGGAAACAAAATGAAAGGAGCACCTTACTCCCTCCTCACCTAACTCCCTCGGTCACCAAACTCTCACTATCGCACTCAAAAAGCACCAAATTCAGCACTCAGTCACAATAAGCGATTATTATTATCAAGGGGTCCATGAAATTTGACATGGAGGATAGTAAGGCAACTAGTTTTGGATGTCAGTGAGTCTGCAGTTTACCCCTGGTCAGGATATTATTGTATTGCCTTAACTAAACCTGATATTTCTCATCAGAGTGTTCAACAAGTATTAATTGAAACAGAGGGAAAAAAAGAAAATTGTCTTAATGGTACATTGGCAATTTGTTCACCTGACTTTTCAAAGATTAAAAATCTTGTTAAAATGTGAAGGTGTGTTTGATGAAGAGTATATGAGGCTAATGGAAGAAATTAATGAGAAGTATGAAATCTGATACCACCACACAAAATGGAGAATTTTCCAATGGTGAGTTCAGAGACGTGTGAAAATATGAAAATCACAGTGATGAATACCACAGCCAAAAGCTCTTCCAGGAATATACAAGGGATCATTTATGGATCGATGAAATAAAATAAAATACATTTTTGCTGATCATCCAGACTGCAAGCTGCTGTCATGGTATTGATGGCGCATGCAAATAATTCACTGCAGCTGACCTAACGCTATAGTCTCCATTTATTAGATAATGTGTGAAATCCAGAATTGCCTTCTGTGTTATGTCATAGTCTTCGGGGGCGATTCTCCAAAATGGAGGCCAAGTGTTCACGCCGTCGTGAACGCCGTCGTGTTTCGCGATGGCGCAAAACGGGCATGGGGATGACTGATTCTGTCCCCCACAGGGGCCAGAACGGCGCTGGAGCGGTTCACGCCGCTCCAGCCTCCCTTCCCGGTGCCAAATGGGCACCGCGCCAACCCGCGCATGCGCAGTTGGGCAGTGCCAACCTGCGCATGCGTGGGGGACTTCTTCATCGCGCCGGCCCCGACTCAACATGGCGTCGGTGTTTAGGGGCCGGCCGCGCAGGAAAGTAGGCCCGGGGGGGAGAGGATGGCCCGCCGATCGGTGGGCCCCGATCACGGGTCAGACCCCATCGGAGGCACCCCCCCGGTGAAGGATCGCTTTTCCCTGCCCCACAGGCCGCCCCCCGACCCTTCGCACAGAGTTCCCGCCAGCAGCGACCAGGGGTGAACGGCGCCGGCGGAACTCTGTCGTATCCGCGCGGCAGCTCGGCCCATCCGGGCCGGAGAATCGGCGACCCCGCCGATTCCAGTGGCCCGCGGCCAACGCCACGTCAAACGCGGCAGCACAAATGGCGGCGATTCTCCGCACCTCGGAGAATCGTGCGCCGGCTTCGGGGCGTCGTGGCGAGGTTGCGGCGATTCTCTGGCCTGGCACGGGCCTCGGATAATCGCCCCCTTCATGTTCAATTTTTTTTTTCTGCACATTTGAATGCTTTGCATGCAGGGAGATGGGTCTGAACCAAGGGCAAGAACTGAGAGAAAATTTAGAGTGCTGGGGTATCATATAAGATCATCAAGAACAGAACTTATTTCAGAAGGTTTAGCAGATTATAAAAGAGAGCTCTAATAAGGAAGGGAATGGTCCTGATAAAGTAATAGATTTTGATGATCAGACAGGGTCAACCAGATTTGCTAGATCAGTGCATTTGTCCTGAAAGTATCCTTAGAAATGGAGCTTGAAAAGCTAAAGCAAAATTAGTTGCCCGGGGTTTTGAAGAGTGACTGGGTGACATAGATGTTGCACCAGAAAATCTTTTTATCTCTTTTGGCCACATACGCATGAGAGAGTGTATGTAGTGATTTAATTTCGGCACAGCAATACATTTCAGAGAGAAGTTTCAAATTGTCAGCAAATGCAAAAGGCAATCTATGCATCTATGACCTGAATGATGCTTCCAGAGTATGATATTTTCCAATGAGATCTGTTTTGCTGAAAAGAGGCTGCATTCAGCTAAAAGCAAATCCAGCAGTGTATTATTTATATTTATAAAGGAAAACTTACATGAAACTTTACATGCATCTTCATAATGCATGTAGTATTGTGAAAATTGAGAAATGCATTATTAATAAGTTTAAAGTAAAATTTTTAAAATTAGTCCAAGAACACAATAGAGCGAAAGAGAGAGAGCACTGCAAGAACATAGGGAGGTTTGTGAGCCTAGTGGGGATAAAGCAGTGGAGAAATAAGAGTGAGAGCACTGCGAGAAAAAACGGAAGAAAGTTATGGAGTGATATTGCAGGACAGTGGCTGGGTGATTGTTTGCTGAGTATTAAGGTTTCTTACTGGATTCTCCAGTTCCCCCAGTTGCGTGTATCTCAGTGGTACGTTGTTTGCTGATGGCGGGATTCTCTGTTCCTGCCACTTGTCAATGAGATTTCCCATTGAAGCCACCCCATGCCGCCGTGAAACCCACGGGAGGGGGTGAGCTGCTAGCGGGAACAGAGGACTGGATTCTCCGCACCCCGATGCCGAAATCGCGTCCGGCGCCGGGGCGGAGGATCCACCCGTTGAAGAGGGATGGTGGTTGACCAGCGAGGGTGGGGGAGAGGCCCCCCCCCTCCCCCAGTTGATTGCATGGGACATCTGGGGCTTAAATGGCCCAGTCAAAAGGTTGCATGCTTTCACTCATTTAAGGAATTTGAAGGCGTTGTGTTTTTACAGGAGGCACACATGAAGTTGGGGAACCAGACGAGGCTGAGAAAGGGCTGGGTGGAGCAGATGTTCCACCCGGGGTTAGATATGAAGACGAGGGGGGTGACTGATTAAGAGAAGGATGGCCTTTGAGGTGGGCAGTATTGTTCATGATGGTGAGTGGAAAGCTGAAGAGGACGCCCTTGGTGCTAGTGAATATATAGGCCCCAAATTGGGATGATGTGCATTTTGTGAAGTAGGTCTTGGCGAAGATTCCAGACCTGGACACAAACCGGCTGATTATGGGGGGTGATTTTAAACCAGTTCTGGAACTAGGGTTGGATCGGTCATGCTCATTGTCCCGGAAGGTTTCAGCAATGGCTAAGGAGTTGTTGGGGTTTATGGATCGTACGGGTGTTGTGGACCCGTGGCTATTTGAAAGGTCGCAGGCAAAGGAGTTTTCGTTTTTTTCTCACGTGTGCTGGGTGTATTGATTTCTTTGTTTTGGACAAGGCGTTGGTGGTGGGGTGGTAGGATCGGAGTATTCGGTGATTGTGGTCTTGGAACATGCGCCGCACTGGGTGAATTTACAGGTGGCGCAGGAGGGGGCCCAGCAGCCACAGTGGAGGCTGGATGTGGGGTTACTGGAGGACAAGGAAATTTGCGAGAGGGTGAGGGTGGCCATCCAGAATTAGGTGGAGCTTAATAAGACGGGGGAGATTTTGGCCTCCACGTTGTGGGAGGTGCTGAAGGCGGTGGTGGGGGGTGTTCGATTCGAGCGCATAGGGAGAAGGTGGAACGAACGGAGATGGTGAGGTTAGTGGAGGACATCTTGAGGGTAGATCGGCGGTGTTCGGTGGCATCGGATGAGGCATTATTAATGGAGAGGCAGAGGCTCCAGATGGAGCTTGGGCTAATGTCTAGAGGGAAGGTGGTGGGACAACTGTGCAGAGCTAGGGGTGGCAATATATGAGTACGGGGAGAAGGCGAGTAGGGCGCTGGCACATTGAGGAAGAAAGCGGCAGTGAGGGAAATTGGGGGGGGGGGTGAGGGACAAGACAGGTGCAGTGGTGTCAGAGCTGGAGTGGGTAAATGGGGTTTTTAAGCTTTTTATTGAGGTTTGTATAAGTCAGACCCTCCGACGGGGGATGAGACGGTTTCTAGATGGGTTGGAGTTCCCAAGGTTTGGAGGGTTGAGGAGGGGAAGGTGGAGGGACTGAGGGCCCCGAATGGGCTGAGGGAGGTTATAGACTGTGTGGGGTCGATGCAGACGGAGAAGTGCCTGGGCCCGGAGGGTTTCCCAGTTGAGGTTTATAAAAAGTTTGGGACGGAGATGGGGCCCCTGCTGGTGGAGATGTTTAATTAGTCGAGGGTGAGGGGTGAGTTCCTCCCCACGCTGTCTCAGGCATCGATTTCACTTATCCTAAAGAAGGATAAGGACCCAGAGCAGTGTGGGCCGTATCATCCCATCTTGCTGATAAATGTAGAGGCAAAGGTATTGGCGAAGGTGTTGGTGACGCGGATAGAGGAGTGTGTGGAGGAGTGATGGGGAGGATCAGATTGGGTGCGTGAGGGACGGCAGTTGTTGGTGAATGGTTGGAGGTTGTTCAATGTATTATGATGCCCTCGGAGGGGCGGGAGGTTGATAATAATAATAATCTTTATCAATGTCACAAGTAGGCTTACATTAACACTGCAATGAAGTTACTGTGAAAAGCCCCTAGTCGCTACTAAAACTCCTGTTCGGGTACACAGAGGGAGAATTCAGAATGTCCAATTCACCTAACAAGCAAGTCTTTCGGGACTTTTAGTGGGAGGAAACTGGAACACCCAGAGGAAACCCAAGCAGACATGGGGCGAACGTGCAGAATCTGCACAAACAGTGACCCAAGCTGGAAATCGAACCTGGGTCCCTGGCGCTGTGGAGCAATGGTGCTAACCACTGTGCTACCGTGTCGCCCGAAGTGGTTGTGGCAATGGATGTGGAGAAGGCGTTCGGCCAAGTCGAATGGGAGTATTTGTTTGAGGTGTTGGGTGGGATTGGACAGGGATTTGTGGATTGGGTTCGCCTGTTGTATAAGGTGCCTAAGGCAAGTGAACAAACAAGGTCAGCTCAGGGTATTTTGCTTTGCACTGAGGGACAATGCAGGGGTATCCATTCTCCCTGCTGCTCTTTGCCTTAGCAAGTGAGCCGTTGGTAATTGCGCTTAGGAATTCGAGGGGGTGGAGGGGCATCGAGCAAGGGGGGACATCGAGCACCGGGTTTCGTTGTATGCAGACGACCTCCTTATGTATATTTCAGACCCGGTCGGAATGAAGGAGGATTGGATTGGATTGGATTTGTTTATTGTCATGTGTACCAAAGTACAGTGAAAACTATTTTTCTGAGAGCTGATCATTAAGTACATGAAAAGACAAGGAAATAAAAGAAAATACACAATAGGGTAACACAAGGTACACAATGTAACTAGATCGGGTGAAGCATACATGGGTGTAGTGTTAATCAGGTCAGTCCATAAGAGGGTCGTTTAGGAGTCTGGTAACAGTGGGGAAGTTATTTTTGAATCTGTTAGTGCGTGTTCTCAGACTTTTGTATCTCCAGCCTGATGGAAGAAGTTGGAAGAGTGAGTAGGCCGGGTGGGAGGGGTCTTTGATGAATGAGTAGGCCGGGTGGGAGGGGTCTTTGATTATGCTGCCTGCTTTCCCCAGGCAGCGGGAGGTGTGGATGGAGTTAATGGATGGGAGGCAGGATCGTGTGATGGACTGTGTAGCGCACAAAGACTCCGTGAGACGAATAGAGTGAAGTCGATGAGGCTTTATTAAGCGTGTCTGTTCCCCAGCAGCCCGATAGTAAACTGGCCTGCGGGGGAAGACACCGGCTTCTTATACTTCGCCTTCCGGTCCGGAGCTTGAGGTCAACGGCCAACCAGGACCCGGGATCTGTCAGCCAATGACATTAGGGCTTCCAGTCCCACATGACCCCCAATACATACTACCACATTCACCCCTTGTCAAAAATGAACCCGGCGGGGTGATGCTTCGTATGGTGGTAAGGGTTTACAGGGCTGGTCCTGGGAGGATAGAACATTTACATGGTAGTACAGTATTGGACAGTTTCGTCCTGTTGCAACTATTTACAGCGGGTATAGGAAAAAACAAAATGTTCTTTGAACAGTCCATCTTTGTTTTACATCGACGGCACGAGTCGGTCGGGCGGTCTGGTCGTCCGTGTCGATCGCCTCAGCCCCGGCGGTGGTGGTGGTGCTTGTACCAGTGTTGTCGCCTCCAGGAGCCGTACAGTTTCAGCTGTTGGTGCAAAGTGGAGGGGGACTGATCCTCCTGGGAAGGGGGCGGTCGCGGGGTGCGGCGGTGGCAGGAAGGGGGGCGGTTGGGTTGATGGTGTCGGGGGGGTGTGCGTGGTGCCGGCGGGCGCCAGATCCCGCAGGGAGACCGTGTCCTGTCGGCCGTCGGGGTACTCCACGTAGGCGTACTGGGGGTTTGCGTGGAGGAGGTGAACCCTTTCGACCAACGGGTCCGCCTTATGTGCCCGCACGTGCTTTCGGAGCAGGATGGGCCCTGGGGCCGCCAGCCAGGTCGGCAGCGACGTTCCAGAGGAGGACCTCCTAGGGAAGACAAGGAGACGCTCGTGAGGCGTTTGATTAGTGCTTGTACATAATAACGACCGGATGGAATGGAGAGCGTCCGGGAGGACCTCCTGCCACCGTGAAACTGGGAGGTCCCTGGACCGTAGGGCCAGTAGGACGGCCTTCCAGACCGTGCCGTTCTCCCTTTCTACTTGCCCGTTCCCCCGGGGGATGTAGCTGGTCGTCCTGCTTGAGGCTATGCCCTTGCTGAGCAGGAACTGGCGCAGCTCGTCACTCATGAAAGAGGACCCCCTGTCGCTGTGGACGTATGCGGGGTAATCGAACAGTGTGAAGATGCTGTTCAGGGCTTTAATGACTGTGGCCGCGGTCATGTCGGAGCAGGGAATGGCGAAAGGGAAGCGGGAGTATTCGTCCACTACATTAAGGAAATATGCGTTGCGGTCGGTGGAGGGGAGGGGCCCTTTGAAATCGAGACTGAGGCGTTCAAAGGGGCGGGAAGCCTTAATCAGGTGCGCTCCATCTGGCCTGAAAAAATGCGGCTTGCATTCCGCGCAGATGTGGCAGTCCCTTGTGACTGTACGGACCTCTTCTAAAGAGTATGGGAGATTGCGGGACTTGATGAAGTGGTAAAACCGAGTGACCCCCGGGTGGCAGAGGTCCTCGTGGAGGGTTTGGAGGCGGTCAATTTGTGCGTTGGCACATGTGCCGCGGGATAGGGCATCGGACGGCTCGTTCAGCTTTCCGGGCCGGTACAAGATCTCATAGTTGAAGGTGGAGAGCTCGATCCTCCACCTTAAGATCTTGTCATTTTTAATTTTGCCCCGCTGTGCATTATCGAACATGAAGGCTACCGACCGTTGGTCAGTGAGGAGAGTGAATCTCCTGCCGGCCAGGTAATGCCTCCAATGTCGCACAGCTTCCACTATGGCTTGGGCTTCCTTTTCCACTGAGGAGTGGCGGATTTCTGAGGCGTGGAGGGTTCGGGAGAAGAAGGCCACGGGTCTGCCCGCTTGGTTAAGGGTGGCCGCTAGAGCTGCGTCGGAGGCGTCGCTCTCGACCTGGAAGGGGAGGGACTCGTCGATGGCGCGCATCGTGGCCTTTGCGATGTCCGCTTTGATGCGGCTGAAGGCCTGGCAAGCCTCCGTCGACAGAGGGAAGGTCGTGGTCTGTATTAGGGGGCGGGCCTTGTCTGCGTACTGGGGGACCCACTGGGCGTAGTACGAAAAGAACCCCAGGCAGCGTTTCAGGGCTTTTGGGCAGTGCGGGAGGGGAAATTCCATGAGTGCGCGCATACGTTCGGGGTCGGGGCCTATTATCCCATTGCGCACTATGTAGCCCAGAATGGCTAGCCGATCGGTGCTAAAGACGCACTTGTCCTCGTTGTACGTGAGGTTCAAGGCTTTGGCGGTCTGGAGGAATTTTTGGAGGTTGGCGTCGTGGTCCTGCTGATCGTGGCCGCAGATGGTTACATTGTCGAGGTACGGGAATGTGGCCCGTAACCCATGTTGATCAACCATCCGGTCCATCTCCCGTTGGAAGACCGAGACCCCGTTTGTGACTCCAAAAGGGACCCGTAGGAAATGGTATAATCGCCCGTCTGCCTCGAAGGCTGTGTACTTGCGGTCACTTGGGCGGATGGGGAGCTGATGGTAGGCGGACTTGAGGTCCACGGTGAAGAAGACTTTATACTGGGCAATCCGATTGACCATGTCGGATATGCGGGGGAGAGGGTACGCGTCTAGTTGTGTGTACCTGTTGATGGTCTGGCTATAGTCAATGACCATCCTTTGTTTCTCCCCTGTCTTCACTACTACCACCTGCGCTCTCCAGGGACTATTGCTGGCCTGGATTATGCCCTCCTTTAGTAGCCGCTGGACTTCGGACCGAATGAAGGTCCGGTCCTGGGCGCTGTACCGTCTGCTCCTAGTGGCGACGGGTTTGCAATCCGGGGTGAGGTTCGCAAACAAGGACGGGGGTTGCACCTTTAGGGTAGCGAGGCCGCAGATAGTGAGTGGGGGTATGGGGCCGCCGAATTTAAACGTAAGGCTCTGTAGATTACATTGGAAATCTAATCCCAGCAAGGTGGGGGAAGGACGTTAAGTTTGTAGTTTTTGAACTCCCTCCCCTGCACCGTTAGGGTAACTATGCAGAATCCCTGGATCTGTACAGAGTGGGATCCTGCAGCTAGGCAAATCTTTTGTACGCTGGGATAGGTGGTTAAGGAACAGCGTCTTACCGTGTCGGGGTGTATAAAACTTTCCGTGCACCCGGAGTCGACTAGGCATGGCGTCTTGTGGCCGTTAATTAGGGCCGTTGTCGTCGTCGTCTGGAGAGTCCGGGGCCGAGCCTGATCGAGCGTAACCGAAGCGAGCCGTGGTTGTAGTAGTGGGGTGGGGTCCGTTGTTGCTGTCCAAGATGGCGTCGGGGATGGACAAAATGGCCGCCCCCATACATCGCACGTGGCTGGGGGGTCACAAGATGGTGGCGGGGGTGGACAAAATGGCCGCCCCCATGCGTCATACAGGTCGGGGGCGGTCCAAGATGGCGGCGCCCCTCCTCCCCTCGTGGTGGTCGGGACCCAAAATGGCGGCGTCTGCGGGTCGCACAACGGCGCCCCTCCTCCCCTCGTGGTGGTCGGGACCCAAAATGGCGGTGTCTGCGGGTCGCACATGGTGTGCTGGGGGGTCTGGGGAACGCTAGGACCGCGCAGAGCTCCCTCACCGCGAGCGCCAGGGCCGCGAGCGCTAGGACCGCGCGGAGCTCCCTCGCCGGGGACAGCGGTGGTCGGGGCCCAAGTCGGCGGCGCTGGCGGGTCAGGCGTGGGGCCGCGAGCGCAAGGAGCGCGAGGAGCTCCCTCACCGGGGACAGCAGTGGTCGGGGTCCAAGTAGGTGGCGCCGGCGGGTCAGGCGTGGGGCGCCGCGGGACGGGGGTGAGGGTGGCATTCGGGAAGCGAAAAACCCCTTCCTCTCCGTGGAGAGTGTTGGCTGGAACCCAAAACGGGAGCGCCGGCGGCGGGTCGTACATGGGCTGCGGGGAGGGGGGGTTGGGGAGCGTAGGCGGCGTGCAGGGCTCCCAGTTCTCCCGGGACCGCGGTGGTCGGGACCCAGAGCGGCTGCGCCTGCGGGTCGTACAAGGCGTGCTGGGGGGGTTGGGAGGCACAGACTGCTTGTAGGGCTCCCTGTGGCCCCGGGACGGCGGCGACCTCGTGGGACCGGCACACAACCGCATAATGGCCCTTTTTCCCGCAGCTTTTGCAGATGGCTGCGCGGGCCGGACAGCGTTGTCGGGGGTACTTCGCCTGGCCGCAGAAATAACAGCGGGCGCCCCCGGTGCGACTCGGCGTTTGGATTGCGCAAGCCTGTGGGGTGTCCGGGGGGGGGGGTAGGGGGTTTGCCGCGACGGGTACGTACGGGGCCCAATGGCCTGCCGCGCGGTCGGGGCCGTAGGCGCGGGTATTACGCGCGGCCACGTCTAGGGAGGCTGCTAGGGCCCGTGCCTCTGAGAGTCCTAGCGACTCTTTTTCTAGAAGTCTTTGGCGGATTTGGGAGGATTGCATACCTGCCACAAAAGCGTCGCGCATTAACATGTCCATGTGTTCGTTTGCATTCACCGACGGGCAGCTGCAGGCTCGTCCCAAAATCAGCAGCGCGGCGTAGAACTCGTCCATCGATTCTCCGGGAGCTTGCCGTCTTGTCGCGAGCTGGTAGCGAGCGTAGATTTGGTTAACTGGGCGAACGTAGAGACTTCTCAGTGCTGTGAACGCCGTCTGGAAATCGTCGGTGTCTTCAATGAGGGTGAAAATCTCCGTGCTCACCCTCGAGTGCAGGACCTGAAGTTTTTGTTCGTCTGAGACTCGGCCTGTGGTCGATCTGATGTAGGCCTCGAAGCAAGTCTGCCAGTGTTTGAAGGCTGCTGCCGCATTCACTGCATGGGGGCTGATCCTCAGGCATTCTGGAATGATCCTGAGCTCCATAGTCCTTTTTAGGCACGCTTAATAAATTGTAGCGCACAAAGACTCCGTGAGACGAATAGAGTGAAGTCGATGAGGCTTTATTAAGCGTGTCTGTTCCCCAGCAGCCCGATAGTAAACTGGCCTGCGGGGGAAGATACCGGCTTCTTATACTTCGCCTTCAGGGCGGAGCTTGAGGTCAACGGCCAACCAGGACCCGGGATCTGTCAGCCAATGACATTAGGGCTTCCAGTCCCACATGACCCCCAATACATACTACCACAGACTGGGCTTTGTCAACGACTCTCTGAAGTTTCTTGCGGACTTTAAGAGGTGAGATATGTTGCCATTATCATTGGCGAGTCGGGTACAGACAGTGAAAATGAAGAGCTCTCCCTACAGATGCTGCCAGACGTGCTGAGATTTTCCAGCATTTTCTCTTTCGTGAAGATGACGGTGCTGCTAAAGTTTTTATTTGTGTTCCAGAACCTCCCGATTTTTGTCCCCATGTCTTTTTTAGGAAGGTGAACGGTATGATTTTGAGGTTTGTGTGGGCGGGGAAGGCCCCATGTATTAGGAGGGTGTTCATGGAGAGGGAGCAACAGGGCGGGGGTTGGCGTTGCCGAATTTGATGAACTACTACTGGGCAGCAAACATTGCTCTGGTTAGGAGATGGGCTGGGGAGGAGCGGTCGATTTAGGTGCGGATGGAGGCAGGCTCATGTAAGGGACCAGTTTGAGGGTACCGTTTATGGCGCCCCTTCCGCTCTTGCCAGTCAGGTACTCCACAAACCTGATGGTATCAGCACTGAGGGTATGGAGCCAGTATAGGCAGCACTTTGATTTGGAAGGCATGTCTTTGTGGACACTAATCTGTGATAATAATAGGTTTGTGCCAGCAGGGCTGAACGCGAGTTCTCGGGGGTGGCGGAAGGTAGGGATAGAATGTTTCAGGGATTTATACATTGGGTAAATGTTTGCAGACTTGGAGGAACTAGAGGGGATGTATCAGTTACCAAAGGGGAATGGATTCAGGTATCTGCAGGTTAGGAACTCGTTAAGATGGAGGTGCTACCGTTTTTGAGATTGCCGCATCCGGCATAGCAGAACAGCAGCTAGCACACCTGCCTCACAGCGCCAGAGACCTGGGTTTAATTCCCATCTTGGGTCACTGTCTGTGTGGAGTTTGTAAATTCTCCCCGTATCTGCCTGAGTTTCCTTCAGGTTCAAAGATGTACGGGGAAGGTGGATTGGCCATGGTAAATTGCCCCTTGGTGTGCATGGATGTGAAGGTTTGGTTATGGGGCTGCAGGGATAGGGTGGGACATGGATCGGTGCAGACGTGATGAGCCAAATACACTGTAGGGATTCAGTGATTCTAAATTGATTCTAAGCTCCACTGGTGCTAGCCCCTCAATGGTAGCAGAATCGGTCCTGCTGCGGCGCCGGTTTTTCTGTCGTAAAAGTTCACGGATTCTCCGTTGGCATCAACTTACGGCGAGATTCTCCGATCCCCGATGCCGATTTTGTAATCGCCGATCTGGCGGAGAATTCCTTTTGATGCCGAAATCAAGGGCGGTGCCTGTTTGATGCAGGTTGTATGCTCCACACCCTCCGAAACGGCGTCATCAGGGTGCACGCCGCACGTTGTTGGGATGGCCTCAGCGCGTCACCTGAAGGCCCTCCTCCGATGCTCCACCCCCAATGGGCCGGGTTCACGACGCCGTGGTTCACCTCTGGTCTCAGCCATGCAGGAACTATCCTGCCACAGTCGGGCGGGAGCCATGCTGCTGGCCGGGGAGGGCTGTCGCAAGGGCTGGGGAGACTGGTGGGAGATGGCCAGGGGTGGCCAGAGGGTGGCCAGGGGCGCACTATCTGGCAAGTCGGGTCCTTGCACAGTCGGCGCTATGTTTTACAGGCGACCGCTGCAGGTCGTTACCGTGCACATGTGCGGCCACAGACCCCGCCATTCTATGGCTGTTTATTTTGTGGAGGCCAGGAGTTTAACGTGGCCCAGCTGCTAGCCCCTCACTGTCGCAGCATCGGTGAGGGGGCGGCACCGATTTTGTCCACATAAAATGCCACAGGTCCTCCGCACTTAGCCTCAGAATCGGAGAATCTGGCCCTTGGTCTCAGAAACAGAGAGTCCAGCCCATGAAAGGAGCTGTTTTAGATCTCAGTCAACAGCAAGAATAGCTGATTAACTCTGATGTACCGTCAATTACCACGAGGCGAGAATGGTGAAACAATCAAGGCTTTATTGCACAAGATGTTGTGCCTCCTGCAGCTGGAACCAGAATGGGAGCAGCGCAGAAGAGCATACACTTTTATACGCCGCCTGCTGGGAGGAGCCAGCAGGCAGGGGTTTACCGTTGTACCTGTAATAGAGTAGCAGTACCGTAATACATGCAATGTGTTACTAATGGTGTTTACCACATTCCCCCTGTTTAAAAAAAGAGTCCGGCGGGGATGAAGAGAAACATTACAGATTGAGGGGGCTCTGACCCTCCGCTGCGATCGCCTCAGTCCTAGTGGTGATGTGGGTGCCGACGTGGTCACCTGCGACTCCGGGAGCGTGTTGGCCTCTTCTTCGTCACCCCTCAGTGGATCCAGTGAGGGGACGGATCCTGCTGGGGTGGGGGCTGCGGTGAGGTTCGCTGGTGGGAGTGTGGGTAGCGCAGGGGTGAATGAGGCAACCGGGGGGGGGGGGAAGGAGCATTATCAGGTCGGGGGTTGTAGGTGGGGACCCAGCGGGTGCCAAGTCCTGGAGGGAGACTGTGTCCTGTCGCCCGTTGGGGTGTGCCACGTAGGCGTACTGCGGGTTTGCATGGAGGAGGTGGACCTTCTCAACCAAGGGATCCGATTTATGGTTCTGCACATGCTTCCGAAGGAGGACGGGTCCAGGAACTGTTAGCCATGTTGGGAGCGAGACCCTGGAGGTGGACTTCCTCGGGAAGGCAAACACAGGCTCGTGAGGGGTTTCATTAGTAGCGGAGCACAGGAGTGACCGGATGGAGTGGAGCGCGTCGGGGAGGACCTCCTGCCAGCGGGAGACCAGGAGATTTCTAGACCGAAGGGCCAACAGGACGGCCTTCCAGACCATCCCGTTCTCCCTCTCCACCTGCCCGTTTCCCCGGGGGTTGTAGCTGGTCGTCCTGCTCGAGGTGATGCCCTTGCTGAGCAGGAACTGACGCAGCTCATCATTCATGAAGGAGGATCCCCGATCACTGTGGATGTAGGTGGGGAAACCGAACAGAGTGAAGATGCTGTGCAGGGCTTTGATGACCGTGGCAGAAGTCATGTCGGGACATGGGATGGCGAAAGGGAACTGGGAGTACTCATCAATTACGCTGTGGAAGTACGCATTGCGGTCGGTGGAGGGGAGGGGCCCTTTGAAGTTCATGCTGAGGCGCTCAAAGGGGCGGGAGGCCTTCACCAGGTGCGCTCTATCTGGCCGGTAGAAGTGCGGCTTGCATTCTGTGCAGACTTGGCAGTCTCTGGTTACGGTCCTGACCTCCTCAGTGGAGTAGGGGAGGTTGCGGGCCTTGACAAAATGGAAGAACCGGGTGACCCCCGGGTGGCAGAGGTCATTGTGAAGAGCCCGGAGTCGGTCCACTTGTGCGCTGGCACATGTACCGCGGTATAGGGCATCAGGGGGCTCATTGAGCTTCCCCGGGCGATACAAGATCTCATAGTTATAGGTGGAGAGCTCGATCCTCCACGTCAAGATCTTGTCATTTTTGATCTTGCCCCGCTGCGTATTATTAAACATGAAGGCAATCGACCATTGGTCAGTGAGGAGAGTGAATCTCCTGCCGGCCAGGTAATGCCTCCAATGTCGCACAGCTTCCACAATGGCTTGGGCCTCCTTTTCGACAGAGGAGTGCTGAATTTCGGAGGCATGGAGGGTGCGGGAAAAGAAAGCCATGGGTCTGCTCGCCAGGTTGAGGGTGGCGGCCAGAGCTACGTCTGATGCATCGCTCTCCACCTGAAAGCGGAGGGTCTCGTCGACTGCGTGCATCGTGGCCTTGGCGATGTCCACCTTGATGTGGTTGAAGGCCTGGCGGGCCTCAGCCGTCAGGGGAAAAACTGTGGACTTGATGAGTGGGCGGGCCTTGTCCGCATAATTCGGGACCCACTGGGCGTAATACGAGAAAAACCCCAGGCATCGTTTCAGGGCCTTGGGGCAGTGGGGGAGAGGGAGTTCCAGGATGGGGCGCATGCAGTCGGGGTCGGGCCCTAGGACGCCATTTTCCACTACGTAGCCAAGGATGGCTAAGCAGTTGGTGCGGAACACGCATTTCTCCTTATTGTAAATGAGATTAAGGAGTTTGGCAGGATGGAGGAATTTTTGGAGGTTTGCGTCGTGATCCTGCTGATCGTGGCCGCAGATGGTGACGTTATCTAGGTGCGGGGAGATGGCCCGCAGCCCATACTGGTCAACCATTCGGTCCATCTCTCGCTGGAAGCCCGAGACCCCATTGGTGATGCCGAAGGGAACTCTGAGGAAATGATAGAGGCGGCCATCTGCTTTGAATGCAGTGTATTAGCGGTCCTCGGGGAGCTGGTGGTAGGCGGACTTCAAGTCCACT
Organism: Scyliorhinus torazame; assembly: GCF_047496885.1. NCBI lineage: Eukaryota > Metazoa > Chordata > Chondrichthyes > Carcharhiniformes > Scyliorhinidae > Scyliorhinus > Scyliorhinus torazame. The sequence continues at coordinate 373,742,396 of NC_092708.1, forward strand.
GTAGAGAAGACTCGATACTGCGCAATCTGATTGACCATGTCAGATATGCGTGTGAGTGGATATGCGTCGAGCTGCGTGTACCGGTTGATGGTCTGACTGTAGTCAATGACTATCCTGTGCTTCTCCCCAGTCTTCACTACCACCACTTGAGCTCTCCAGGGGCTGTTACTGGCCTCAATGATCCCTTCCCGCAGAAGCCGTTGGACCCCCGACTTGATAAAGGCCCTGTCCTACGCACTGTACTGTCTGCTCCTAGTGGCGACGGGCTTGCAGTCCGGGGTGAGGTTTGCAAACAGTGAAGGTGGATCGACCTTAAGGGTCGTGAGGCTGCAGACGGTGAGGGGGGGGGCAGGGGTCCGCCGGATTTCAAAGAAAGGTTTGGAGGTGGCATTGGAAATCAAGGCCTAGTAACAGGGCAGCGCAGAGGTGGGGGAGGACGTAGAGCCTGAAGTTGCTGAACTCTACGCCCTGAACGGTGAGGATCGCGACACAGTACCCCCGGATTTCCACGGAATGGGATCCGGAGGCCAGGGAGATTTTCTGGGAGATGGGGAGTACCGAGAGGGAGCAGCGCCTTACCGTAGCCGGGTGGACGAAACTCTCTGTGCTCCCGGAGTCAAAGAGGCAGGTCGTCTCGTGCCCGTTGATCTTCACCGTCGTCATAGCGGTCGCGAGGTTGGGGGGCCGAGACTGATCCAAGGTGATGGAGGCAAGCTGCGGAAGATGTTGGGAGGTCCCGGGCTGATCAGCGGTGGCGGAGGTATCAGCGGGCAGCGAACGGCCAGACGAGCAGGGGTCCGGAGGTGCGGTCCAAAATGGCACCGAAGATGGCAGTGCCCACAGGGCGCACATGGAGGACGGCATCAAAGATGGCGGCGCCCACGAGCCGCACGTGGCTTGTGGTGGGGAAGATGGCGGTGCACCTGGATCACACGTGGGGGGTGTAGCAATGCCGGGCCTGGAAACAGCGGCGACCGACCAGGCCTGGCAAACGGCAACGAAGTGGCCCTTCTTCTGGCACCCGTTGTAGGTTGCGCTCCGCGCTGGGCAGCGCTGCCTGGGATGTTTGCTCTGGCCGCAAAAATAACACTTGGGCCCTGTGGTATTATCAGGTATTACAGTACCCAAGAGGCTGAAGACCTTTGGTTAAACCTAGGAGTTTACCATTGGCTGTTGGTATGTAGCTCCACCTTGACAGGTGGGGTATAAGAACGGGTGCCGTCCCAGCAGCCCTCATTTTCTGTACCGAAGCTGCTGAGGAACAGTTCTAGTCGATTAAAGCCTTCAGTTATGTTACAACCTCGCCTTTGATTGTAATTGATCGTGCATCAATTTAATCGACTAAACTTAAGCTGAAAGGATGGATCTCCGAATCAAGCTTGAGTGTCTATAACTCAGCCCCCACGCGGAGAACTCGGCGGCGGTATTTAAGCACTGGCGGGCGTGCTTTAAAGGCTACCTCGAGACGGCTTGAGGCACCCCCTCAGGAGAACAGAAACTGCATCTCCTGCACTCGAGGGTGAGCCCTGGGATCTACACCCTCATCGAGGAGGCGGAGGACTTCGATGCTGCGATCGAACTGTTAAAAGGACATTATATCTGCCCTGTAAATCAGGTCTACGCATGTCACCTGCTTGCAACTAGACGGCAAAGCCCCGGGGAATCGTTGGGGGAGTTCTACCGTGCGCTACTGGTGCTGGGCAGAAACTGTGGCTGCCCGCAAGTTTCGGGGAGCGAGCACATGGAACCTCTAATCCGGGTAGCAGGTATGAGCTCCTCAGAGATCCGCCAAAGACTCTTAGAAAAAGACACCCTGGGACTGAGAGAGGCACGGGCCCTGGCACGGTCCATGGATGTTGGCTCCTGAAACGCGCAGTCCTATGCGCCCGACCGCTGGCGGCCCCCTGGGCTGCGTGGCATCCAGCAGCGGCAGCCCCACTGACCTGCCCCGTGTCCCCGCAGGCCTGCGCTGTAAGACGGCCCGCTAACTCCGTCGGGCCCCGCTGTTTCTTCTGCGGGCAGGCGAAGCATTCCCGCCCGCGCTGCCCGGCCCGCACCTCCACCTGCAAAAGGTGCGGCAAGAAGGGCCATTTTGTGGGAGTCTGCCAGGCACGAGCCGTGGCCATGGTCTCCAGCGACTCCGGACGCCGCGGCAACCTTCCGTTCGGGCCCCAGGCGGCACCCCGATCCTAGGGCCACGTCCGACCCACAGGCGTGGCCATCTTGCCCCTCGGACACCAAGCTGGACGGATGGGCGCCGCCATTTTGTCCATCCCTGCCGCCATTTTGTCCCTCCCTGACCACCATGTGCGACCCATGGGAAACGCCATGGCCCCAGGCCCCCAGCACGACCGACTACACGCTGCCCGATCACAACCCGCAACTGCCCCATCTGGCCTCGGTGACGCTGGACCAAAATCGACCTCGGACTCTCGCAACAGCAACGACGACGGTCTTCATCTATGGCCACGAGACGTCTTGCCTGATCGATTCTGGGAGCACAGAAAGATTTATACACCCCGACACGGTAAGGCGCTGTTCACTTGTTACCCACCCTGTAAACCAAAGAATCTCCCTGGCCTCCGGGTCACACTCGGTGGAGATAAGGGAGTTCTGCCTAGCAAACTTCACTGTCCAAGGCAGGAAATTCAACAAGTTCCGCCTTTATGTCCTGCCGCACCTCTGCGCGGCTACACTCCTAGGGTTGGACTTCCAATGTAACTTGCAAAGCCTGACCTTTAAATTCGGCGGCCCTATACCCCCCCTTACTGTGCGGCCTCGCGACCCTTAAGGTCGACCCGCCTTCCCTGTTTGCGAACCTCACCACGGATTGCAAACCCGTCGCCACCAGGAGCAGACGGTACAGTGCCCAGGACCGGACTTTCATCAGGTCAGAGGTCCAAAGGCTGCTGAGGGAAGGGGTCATCGAAGCGAGCAACAGTCCCTGGAGAGCTCAAGTAGTGGTGGTAAAGACCGGGGAGAAACATAGGATGGTCATTGACTGCAGTCAGACCATCAACAGGTTTACGCAGCTGGACGCGTACCCTCTCCCCCGTATAGCCGACCTGGTTAACAGGATCGCGCAATACAAGGTCTTCTCCATGGTGGATCTCAAGTCCGCTTACCATCAGCTACCCCTCCACACTAGTGTCCGCAAATACACTGCCTTCGAAGCAGATGGGTGGCTCTATCAATTTTTAAGGGTTCCCTTTGGTGTCACTAATGGGGTCGCGGTCTTCCAAAGCGAGATGGACCGAATGGTTGACCGGTACGGCTTACACGCAACGTTCCCGTATCTTGATAACGTCACCATCTGCGGCCATGACCAGCAGGACCACGACACCAACCTCCGAAAATGTTTCCGGACCGCGAAAATCCTTAACTTAACGTATAATAAGGATAAATGCGTATTTAGCACTGACCGCCTCGCCATCCTCGGCTACGTGGTGCGAAATGGAGTTATAGGCCACAACGCTGAACGCATGCGCCCCCTTGTGGAATTCCCTCTCCCTCACTGCCCCAAGGCCCTGAAGCGCTGCCTCGGGTTTTTCAGTTATTACGCCCAGTGGGTCCCTAACTACGCAAAGCCCGACCCCTAATCCAGTCCACAACCTTCCCCCTGTCGACGGAGGCCCGCCAGGCCTTCTGCCGCATCAAAGCAGACATTGCAAAGGCCACAATGCACGCCATCGATGAGTCCCTCCCCTTCCAGGTCGAGAGCGATGCGTCCGACGTAGCTCTGGCCGCCACCCTCAACCAAGTGGGCAGACCCGTGGCCTTCTTCTCCCGTACACTCCATGCTTCAGAAATTCGCCGTTCCTCGGTCGAAAAAGAGGCACAAGCCATAGTAGAAGCTGTGCGACATTAGAGGCATTACCTGGCCGGCACCTGATTCACTCTCCTCACTGACCAACGGTCGGTGGCGTTCATGTTCGATAATGCACAGCGGGGCAAGATAAAAAACGACAAGATCTTGTGGTGGAGGATAGAACTCTCCACCTGCAACTACGAGATCTTGTACCGTCCTGGGAAGCTAAACGAGCCTTCCGGCACTTCTACCAGCCAGAGAGGGCGCACCTGATAAAGGCTTCCCGTCCTTTTGAACGCATCAGCATGAACTTCAAAGGCTGCCTCCCCTCCACCGACTGCAACACGTATTTCCTGAACGTGATTGACGAGTACTCCCGGTTCCCATTTGCCATCCCCTGCCCAAACATGACCGCCAACACCGTCATCAAGGCCCTCTTTACACTGTCCGGGTTCCCCGTGTACATACACAGTAATAGGGGGGTCCTCCTTTATGAGCGACAAACTGCGTCAATTCCTGCTCGACAGGGGCATTGCCTCAAGCAAGACAACCAGTTACAACCCCCGGGGAAACGGACACTTAGAGAGGGAGAACGGAACGGTCTGGAAGACCGTTCTACTGGCCCTACGGTCCAGGAATCTCCCAGTCTCCCACTGGCAAGAAGTCCTCCCAGAGACCCTCCACACTATCCGGTCTCTGCTCTGTACAACTACCAATCAGACACCTCATAAACGTCTCCTTGTCTTCCCCAGGAAGTCCTCCTCTGATACCTCGCTCCCAACATGGCTAGCAACACCCGGACCTATCCTGCTTTGGAAGCACGTGCGGGGGCACAAGTCAGACCCGTTGGTCGAGAGGGTCCACCTGCTGCATGCTAACCCCCAGTACGCCTACGTGGCGTTCCCTGACGGCTGGCAAGTAGTCTCCCTTCGGGACCTGGCGCCCGCCGGAACCCCATGCGCACCCGAACCATTAACCACCCCCCCCCCACCCCCCAGCACCTCACTGGAGGGTCAGTCCTCCCGCCACTCCTGCCTAGGCCCTCCCACCCACCAACGCCCCCTACAGGCGCCCCCCCTCTCGGGCCAACCATTTGCCCCACCAGCACCGTCTAGGGATGACGAAGCTGCCACGGAGGCCGACGCCACGCTCCCGGAGTCGCAGACGCCCGGACCCCCACCAGAATCACCACCGAAGCCTAGACGATCCAGGAGGACGACCAGGCCACCCGACCGACTGATTGTTTCACTGTAACTGTAACTGTAAACGAACACTGAATGTATATATCTTCCACGCTTGTAAATATTCTCGACAACTCTGTAAGGTGGTATCACGGTACCTCCGTATCTGATCATACCATGTTAGATGCAATTGTAACCACTGACCACCACCCCCGCTGGACTCTTTTTTAACAGGGGGTGAATGTGGTATTATCAGGTATTACAGTACCCAAGAGGCTGAAGACCATTGGTTAAACCTAGAGTTTACCATTGGCTGTTGGTATGTAGCTCCACCTTGACAGGCGGGGTATAAGAACCGGTGCCGTCCCAGCAGCCCTCATTTTCTGTACCGAAGCTGCTGGGGAACAGTTCTAGTCGATTAAAGCCTTCAGTTATGTTACAACCTCACCTTTGATTGTAATTGATCGTGCATCAGGCCTCCCGAAGTTGGCTGGCTGCCGCGCGGCGCAGGCTTGAGGTGAGCTCGAGTCGGCAGCTGGTGGGGCCCACGATGCCCACAAGGGTGGCGCGCGGTCGGGGGTGTAGTCCTCCAAAATGCGGGAGGCCACTTCTAGTGAATTAGCAAGCTGCCTAGTCTCTGCTAGATCGAGCGTACCCCCTTCCAATAGTCGCTGGCGAACATACGTAGGCTTCATGCCCGTGACGTAAGTGTCTCTGATTAATAGTTCGGTGTGTTGGACTGCCAAAACTGCCAGGCAGTCACAGTTCCTGCCGAGAATCTGTAGGGCCCGCAAGAAATCGCCCAGAGTCTCCCGCGGAAGTTGCCATCTCGTGGTCAGGAGGTGCCTGGCATACACTTGATTCACTGACTTAATGTAATGTCTCTTCAGTAGCGTCATCGCTTCTGTGTAGGTGGGCGCATCCCAGAAAAGGGGAAAAATTTCAGGGCTCACCCGTGAGTAGAGGACTTGGAGCTTCTGTGGGCTCGAGAGTTCTTCAGTAGCTGCTCTGAGGTAGCCTTCAAAGCAGGCTAGCCAGTGCTCGAAGGCAGACATGGCGTTGGCTGCGTGAGGGCTCAGCTGCTGGCGATCAGGCTTGATTAGGAAGCGCATCTTTGTAAAATCTTGTGCAATAAATTGATGTACCGTCAATTACCACGAGATGAGAATGGTGAAACACTCGAGGCTTTATTGCACAAGATGTTGTGCCTCCTGCAGCTGGAACCAGAATGGGAGCAGCGCAGGAAAGCATACACTTTTATATGCCGCCTGCTGGGAGGAGCCAGCAGGCAGGGATTTACCGTTGTACCTGTAATAGAGTAGCAGTACCGTAATACATGCAATGTGTTACTAGTGGTGTTTACCACAAACTCCTAGTAAACAATGTTAACAAAGCCAACCCCAACAGAAGTAAAGGTACTGTGTGGTAAAAATTACTGGATTTTTGTCAGTCTTGAAACCTATAAGATGTTGCTGAACAGATTGGGGAACATTAGCGCTGAAAGTAGTTAAATTAAGATTGTTTGGAAATGTTTAAAGTATTGGTACTGTGTGATGTCATTCCATGGCAGACTAGAGGACTGGGAAGTCTTTCGGGGACAACAGAAAGCTACTGAAAAAGCTATAAAGAAGAGTAAGGTAGACTATGAAAGTAAACTTGCTCAGAACATAAAAGCAGATAGTAAAAGCTTCTACAAATATATAAGACAAAAAAGAGTGGCTAAGGTAAATATTGGTCCTTTGGAAGATGAGAAGAGAGATTTAATAATAGGAGACGGGGAAATGGCTGAACAGGTTTTTTGGGTCAGTCTTCACAGTGGAAGACACAAATAACATGCCAGTGACTGATGGAAATAAAGATATGATAGGTGAGGACCTTGAGATGATTGTAATCACTAAGGAGGCAGTATTGGGCAAGCTAATGGGGCTAAAGGTAGACAGGTCGCCTGGCCCTGATGGGATGCATCCCAGAGTGTTAAAAGAGATGGCTAGGGAAATTGTAAACGCACTAGTGATAATTTATCAAAATTCACTAGACTCTGGGGTGGTCCCAGAGGATTGGAAAGTAGCAAATGTGACACCACTGTTTAAAAAAGGAGGTCGGCAGAAAGCGGGTAATTATAGGCCGGTAAGCTTAACTTCGGTTGTAGGGAAAATGCTGGAATCTATCATTAAGGAGGAAATAGCGGGGCACCTGGAGGGAAATTGTCCCATTGGGCAGACGCAGCATGGGTTCATAAAGGGTAGGTCGTGTCTGACTAATTTATTAGAATTTTTTGAGGACATTACCAGTGCAGTAGATAACGGGGAGCCAATGGATGTGGTATATCTGGATTTCCAGAAAGCTTTTGACAAGGTGCCACACAAAAGGTTGCTGCATAAACTAAAGATGCATGGCATTGAGGGTAAAGTGGTAGCATGGGTAGAGGATTGGTTAACTAACAGAAAGCAGAGAGTGGGGATAAATGGGTGTTTCTCTGGTTGGCAACCTGTAACTAGTGGGTTCCCTCAAGGATCAGTGTTGGGCCCGCAGTTGTTCACAATTTACATCGATGATTTGGAGTTGGGGACCAAGCGCAATGTGTCAAAGTTTGCAGACGACACTAAGATGAGTGGTAAAGCAAAAAGTGCAGAGGATACCGGAAGTCTGCAGATGTATTTGGATAGGTTAGATGAATGAGCTAGGGTCTGGCAGATGGAATTCAATGTTGCCAAGTGTGAGGCTATCCATTTTGGGAGGAATAACAGCAGAATGGATTATTATTTAAATGGTAAGATGTTAAAACATGCTGCTGTGCAGAGGGACTTGGGTGTGCTGGTGCATGAGTCGCAAAAAGTTGGTGTGCAGGTGCAACAAGTGATAAAGAAGGCTAATCGAGTTTTGTCTTTCATTGCTAGAGGGATGGCGTTCAAGACTAGGGAGGTTATGCTGCAATTGTATAGGGTGTTGGTAAGGCCACATCTGGAGTATTGTGTTCAGTTTTGGTCTCCTTACCTGAGAAAGGACATATTGGCACTGGAGGGAGTGCAGAGGAGATTCACTAGGTTGATCCCAGAGTTGAGGGGATTAGATTATGACGAGAGGTTGAGTAGACTGGGTCTGTACTCATTGGAGTTTAGAAGGATGCGGGGGGGATCTTATTGAAACATATAAAATTATGAAAGGAATAGATAGGATAGATGCGGGCAGGTTGTTTCCACTGGTTGGGGAAAGCAGAACTAGGGGCATAGCCTCAAAATAAGGGGGAGTAGATTTAGGACCATGTTTAGGAGGAACTTCTTCACCCAAAGGGTTGTGAATCTCTGGAATTCCTTGCCCAGTGAAGCAGTTGAGGCTCCTTCTTTAAATGTTTTTAAGAAAAAGATAGATACCTTTCTAAAGAATAAAGGGATTCGGGGATATGGTGTACGGGCCGGAGAGTGGAGCTGAGTCCACTAAGATCAGCCATGATCTCATTAAATGGCAGAGCAGGCTCGAGGGGCCAGATGGCCTACTCCTGTTCCTAGTACTTATGTTCTTATGTTCTTTATTTAAGTGTAATTCTATTTCATTTTATTGTTTTTCCTGAATCCTAATAAACATTTACTTTGCCATAAAATTATTCCAAGTCGTCAGGGACATCAATTCTGGATTTCACAACCTCTGCTCATACTATACAAAGAGAAATGTGGGGGCAGCTGTTTCAAGTTTACCTTCTGGACTTTGAACAGCTCAGCGTTTAAATTGAACTGTACCTTTAACACAGGGGACTGGCAGATGACTAATGCAATTCCTATATTTAAGAAAGGGAACAAAACATGCCCAAGAAATTGTAGACCAGTCATCATAACATTAATGACCAGAAAAATAATGGAAACACTAATTAAAGGAGAGAAAAGAAGAACATATATAAATGAGAAATATAATGAATTGTCAGGATGGATTTCAAAAGAGAACATTTTGCTTAACCAACCATGTTAAATCTTTTGAGGAAGTAACAAAGAAAATAGACATGGGGCGGGATTCTCCGACCCCCCCGCCGGGTCAGAGAATCGCTGGCGGGCCGCACGAATTGCGCCACGCCGCCCCAATACCAGGACGCGATTCTCCGCAGAGCGGAGAATCGGCGCTATTGGGGCTGGCGTGGTCGGCGCGACGCCGGTCGGGGTATGCGACAACTCTCCAGCCCGGGCCGGCGCGCCGATTCTCCGGCCCGGATTAGCGGAGTAGCTATCATCAAAAAGCCGAGTCCCCCCGGCGCCGTTCTAACATCCTCTGAGCCGGCAGGGACCTTGGCGTTGAAGGGTCCGGGGGTGGCTTGTGGGAGGATGGGGGGGTCCGACCCCAGGCGGGCCACCGTAGTGGCCTGGCCTGCGATAGGCGCCCACCGATCGGCGGGCCGGCCTCTCTGTCCCCCGGCTTCCTTTCCTCCGTGCCGGCTCCTGTAGCCCTGCGCCATTTGGCATCAAGGCCGGCGTGGGGAAGAAGGCCACTGTGCATGCGCGGACCCCACAGCGCCAAGTTCAGGCTGGGATCGGCAGCTGGCGTGGCATGGGCCGCTCCAGCACCATGCTAGCCCCCTGTGGGCCACAGAATGGGGTACTGGAACGGGCACCAACGTCGGAGTAAAACGCTCCCGTTTTTACACCGGCGTCGGCACTTAGCCGCCCGATGGGAGAATCCCGCCCATGGTAATTCAGTTGATGTAATTTATCTGCATTTTCAACAGGCTTTGATGAGGTGCCCCATAATGGTAGGAAGAACTTGGGAGGTGCACGTCTCGGTGAGTTGAAAAACAAAAGGAAATCAGAGTACAAATACACAAATCATCAAAAGCTGCACTATGGGTTGACAGGCCATTTGAAATGAAAACCATGCACTAAGTTTTATTTCTAGAGAGATGGAATTGCAAAGTAAAGAATTTATGCTCAGCCTGTCTCGAACCTTGGGTAAATGACACTTATAGAATACAGCATCTACCGAGAGATAACAATGATTTAAAGGCACTGGAGAAGATGCAAAGAAGATTTACAACAATTATATCAGAAATCATGGGCGTCATTCTCCGACCCCCCAGAGGGTCGGAGAATGGCCGTTGGCCGCCGTGAATCCCGCCCCCGCCGGTTGCCGAAGTCTCCGAAGGGAGAAAATTCGGCGGGGCGTTAATGTCGCCGCTGCCGCGGAGAATGTCACGGGTCTGCGCAAGGCAGCCGATTTTCGGCCTGCCGATATTCTCCCTTCCGGATGGGCCGAAGTCCCGTCGACGTGATGACCGTTCACGTCGACGTAAATTAAACCTCCTTTTCATCGGCGTGACCCGGTGCTCCAGGCTCTCGCCGACCAGCGTGGAGGTGAGTGACGGCCTGGGGGGTTGGCTCTGGGCAGGCAATGGCGTGGCCGCAGTCTGAATGCGTGAGGAGAGGTGTGTCTCGGGTTGTGTGTGTGTGTGTGTGCGGCGGGGGGGGGGGGTTAGAGTAGGCTGGGCTCCGGGGGAGTGCCGGGAGGGGGTCCGTGCCGGGGAGGTGGATGGGGGGTCCGTGCCGGGGTGGAGGTTGGGGGGGTGTCCGTGCCGTGCCGGGGTGGAGGTTGGGGGGGGGGGGTCCGTGCTGGGGTGGAGGTTGGGGGGGGGGGGGTCCATGCCGGGGTGGAGGTTGGGGGGGGGTCCGTGCCGAGGAGGGGGATGGGAGGACAAGTGAGTTGGTCCGCCTGGCCAGGTGCCAGCCTCCAACAGTTGGACCCATGCGGTCCATGCCACCTGGCTGGGGGGAGGAGGGGATATGGGCAATGATGACATGTCGTCGTTCCCCTCCCCCCCCACCAGGCCGTCATGTTTTCAGATCATCCAGCGATGTTGGCCGCCGTGGTGGCAGCCGCTCATGTCTATGTTGCCCTGGATGAGGAGGAGGAGGAGGAGCGTGCCAGAGGGGCAGGCGGCAGCCGCCCAGGCTGGAGGGACACCTGACCGACAGGACGAGGAGGTGGAGGAGGATGTCGCGGCCCCACCGCAATGGAGGCACCCGAGGGCGCCCCGTGTGTACCGGCCCCGGCAGTCATACCAGGACCTCACGGACCGGGAATGCAGGAGGAGACTCCGGATGAGCCGGGAAACCGTGGCACACATCTGCCACCTGCTGGCACACCTGTCACCGCGTGGCACTGGCGGGGGACACCCTCTCCCCATGTCCGTCAAGGTTACGGTGGCCCTGAACTTTTATGCAACGGGGTCATTCCAGGCACCGAGTGGGGAACTGTCCGGCATATCGCAGACATCGGTGCACCGGTGCATCCGGGCAGTGACAGATGCCCTATATGCCATGGCGCACTGCTACATCCGCTTCCCCGTGGACCGGGCCAGCCAAGATGCCCGGGGCTTCTCTGCCGTGGCCGGGTTCCCCATGGTCCAGGGCGCGATCGATGGGATGCACTTCGCCGTGCGGCCACCTGCAGATAACAGGGCCGTGTTCACTAATAGGAAGGGGACCTATTCGATGAACGTACAGGTGGTCTGCGACCACCGCATGATGATCCTGCACGTCTGCGCCCGTCACCCAGGCAGTGTATTCGTGTTGTCGCGGTCATCCATCCCCGGCATGTACGAGGGACGCCATCCCCGGCTGAGGGGCTGGTTGCTGGGCGACAGGGGCTACCCATTGCAATCGTGGCTGATGACACCTATACGGAGGCCACGCAATGAGGCGGAGAACCGCTACAATGATGCCCATGTAGCGACAAGGGGAGTGATCGAGAGGTGCTTTGGCGTGCTGAAGATGCGTTTCAGGTACCTGGACCTCTCTGGGGGCGCCCTCCAGTATCGGTCAGATAGGGTCGGCCGCATCATTGTGGTGTGCTGCGTCCTGCACAACATAGCCCAGCAGAGGGGCGATGTGCCGCAGGCAGAGGAGGGCGGAGTGGAGGAGCAGCAGGAAGAGGCACAGTCCTCCCCAGATGAGGGGGATGGGGGCAATGGTCAGGGCAGACGGGGTAGACACAGGCGGGTGGCTGTCCACCGTTACCGGCTGGCCCAGTGGGCACGGGACAGACTGATAGACGCCCGCTTCACTGACTAGATGGGCGTGGGAATCGGGTAGTATGGCCACAGACCGCACACCATGGCAATAGCCGACCACCCACATGCCCCACCCATCCACCCACCCAGCACCCTCACCCCCCTCCCCAACCCCACCCACCCCACCCGCATGCACACTACCCCCCCCCCATTGCCGATCCACCTGCGGCACAACGGGCCGGGCTCACACAGTTGCGGGTGGACGCGTGTCTATCGCAGGCCATGGAGGATGATGACAACCCGCCCTGCGATGAGCTCCTGGCTCTACATCGTTGGACTATGTCTGACCCATGGCCACAGTACCACCATCCACCCGGACCATCCCTGCATGCGGCTGTGACACTGCAGCGCACGGTCCCGTCCTCTGCCCGGGGGATGTTGATGGCGGCCCAGGGGGAAGGGGCAGACTCACCTGGGGCTGAGGTAAGACCACCCCTCACACACACACTTGCGCTCAACGTACATGACACCCCCGCACACTTTGGACAGAGCACAAAGGCAGCTTCGGTAGGTGTAACATTGACTTTAATAACCAAATGAGTTCATGCACGTGCCCTAGCCCCTAAAACTCATCTGTGCCCTGCACCCGTGCCAACTTACTCAGTGTCTAATTGTTTGGTCTTACGGGCCCTTTTACTACGTCTATGTGGTTCCCCAGACGGTACAGCAGAACTGGAGGTGGACTCCTGTGATTCCTGCCCTCTGACACTGGATCCCTTTGGCGGCCGTTTCCTGGGGCATCCTGGCCTAGATGGGCCAGGCTGCGGCCCGGGCGACTGGGATGGCGAGCTGCCAGCCTGTCCTGCCCGTTGCCCACCCGATGCACCTGGGACGGAAGGGGGGGAGTCCGAGGTGTCGCGGTGTACCAGGACCTCCCCTACAGAGGGAGCCGGGACGGACCACATCACCTCCTCCTCCCTCGGGGTGCCCGATGGCCCCCAGGCCTCTACATGGGTGGGGGATGCGAACGGACTGGCCATCCGACGCCCCCTCCGACATCTGGCGCTGCCAGTCCTGGAGGCCCGTGCTGGTATCGACAGGGGTCTGCAGGTTTGCAGCCATGGAGCCCAGGGGGTTGGCAAACCCTGTCTATGACAGTGCGACGCCGGCTCGCACATGGCCACTGGCGCCGATGCCCTCAGCGATGGCCTGCAGAGACTGGGCTATGGCCTGCAGAGACTGGGCCATGGCCTGCTGAGACTGGGCTATGGCGTTGTGCGCCTCTGCCATCTGGCGCTGGCACTGGCTCATGGCCTCCTGTGAGAGGGCAGCCATTTCCTGGGCCACAGACGCCGCCTGCACGGAAGGCCCCAGGCCTCGCAAACCGTTCCCCATGTCTGACACCATCGCACCCATTGCCTCCAGCGCGGACGCCACCCGTGCGGTGTTGGCTTGGGTGCACGCATGACCGGCACCACTCCCAGCTCCTGGACGCGGGTGGACTCCTCCACCTGCGACCGCAGCCGCCGCAAGCCGCCCGTCACCCTCTTCGCTCGTCTCCGGGTCGGTGGTTGCATCGGATCTATGTGTGGGTGTGGTAACTGCAGGAACCCGGGATCCATCTGGGCGGCAGATGTTCGCTTGGGCTGGGCTGCCCTCCGACCGCTCTGTCCCTCTGCTGCTCCTACCTCCACCTGCTGTACCGGGACGGCTGTGTTGTGCGCACCAGTGAGTGTACCAGACGCCTCATCACTAAAGTGCCCAACCGTGGTGAGTGTTTCTGCGATGGTGGAGGGTGTTGGTGACAGCAGTGGCGTTGTGTCGTGCTCTTCGTCCCACTCTGAGTCCATGGCACTTTGGGGTGGGGGTTCGTCTCCACCCATCCACTCAGAGTCACTGTCCGGTATTTCGTCTTCCTGGGTAGTGCTGTCCCGGGTAGGGGTGTCCTGGGTAGTGGTGTCCTGGGTAGTGGTGTCCTGGCTCGGATGTGACGGGGGCCTGTGGCTGCCCCCCTCGTCGCTGGGTGGTCGCTCCCGCACGTGACGGGGGTGTCGTTTCCCTGTTGCTCCAGGTCTCTCCGTCTCCCGTGGTGTGCGAGGGGCATCCTGCGGGCGTCGCATGCTGGAGGGTCCGGGTCTCTCCGTCTCCCGTGGTCTCCGAGGGGCATCCTGCGGGCGTCGCATGCTGGAGGGTCCGGGTATCTCCGTCTCCCGTGGTCTCCGAGGGGCATCCTGCGGGCGTCGCATGCTGGAGGGTGCGGGTCTCTCCGTCTCCTGTGGTCTCCGAGGGGCATCCTGCGGGCGGTCTGCATCTGCGGGGATGGGTGCCTGGACGTTTGGTCCTGCGATACACAATGAAGCATGCATGGTTAGACATCAGGCAGTGATCAGGTGATACGGGGGAGGGGGATATAGGGGAGGGGGGATATGGGGACGGGCTGTCGGTGGCTCACTTGCTAGTATGCCCCCGACCTCTGCATCAGCAACCTCCCGGTCCTCAGGTCCGCCAGCCAGTTCCAGGGCCCTTTCCTCGTGTACGGTCAGTGGCCTCTCATCAGCGGGCCCTCCTCCAGTCCTCACATGCTCCCTATTGTTGTGTGCGCGCTTCTCCTTTGGGGGGGGGGGGGGGTGGGGGCAGGGGTAAAAGGCAACAGTGTTAGGCAGGTATATAAATGCACGCCATCGGTTGCGCGTGCATTGCAGAGGTTAAGGTTAGGGCTGGATTCACTTGGGGATATGGGGGATATGGGGGAGGGGGGGATATGGGGGAGGGGGGATATGGGGGAGGGGGGATATGGGGGAGGGGGGATATGGGGGATATGGGGGAGGGGGGATATGGGGGAGGGGGGGGATATGGGGGAGGGGGGATATGGGGGATATGGGGGAGGGGGGATATGGGGGAGGGGGGATATGGGGGCTATGGGGGAGGAGGATATGGGGGAGGAGGGGATATGGGGGAGGGGGGGATATGGGGGAGGGGGGGATATGGGGGAGGGGGGGATATGGGGGAGGGGGGATATGGGGGAGGGGGGGATATGGGGGAGGGGGGGATATGGGGGAGGGGGGATATGGGGGATATGGGGGAGGGGGGATATGGATATTGGGCGGGGGGGAGGCTCACCCTGCCTGCTCTGACGAGGTTGTTCACCTTCTTGTGGCACTGGGTGCCTGTCCGTGGTGTCAGGGCCACAGCGGTGACGGCCTCTGCCACTTCCCTCCACAGACGCCGGCTGTGGCGTGGGGCAACTCTGCGGCCGTGCCCGGGATACAGGGCGTCCCTCCTCTGCTCCACCGCGTCCAGGAGCGCCTCCACATCGTGTGACTCGAATCTCGGGGCTGAGCGACGGCCAGCCATCCAGTCAGGTGTTGCGGTCGGGTGTTGCGGTCGGGTGGGGGGGAGCAGGGCGGCCTTATGAGCCGTCACGCCGTGCAGCGTCATACTGCGCAAGCGCGGATCCCGTTACGTCGCTGCTAGCCCATTTCGGGCCGGAGACTATCGACCCATTTTTCCGACGTGACGCAAGTCGGATTTGCGCCGTTTTTTGCGCCGATCGGCGGACTTTCCGCCGATAACGGAGAATTTCGCCCCATGTCTATAGATACCAAGAAAGGTTTGGCCTCTTTTGCACAAAAAAGGTTGAGGGGTCTAACAGAAGTGGATAAAATTCTGAAAGATTTGGATTGAGTGGATACACAGAAAATATTTATTCTTGGTGGGAAGACCATACATAGAAGTCATTAATATAAAACTTTACCAAGAAATAAGGAATCAAAAAGAAACTTATTTACCCAAAGAGTGGTGAGAATATGGAACTTGCTACCAGTGAGCGGTTAATGTGAATCCATAGAATCCCTACAGTGCAGAAAGAGGCCATTCGGCCCATCGGATCTGCACTGACCATCACCACCAAGAGAGCGCTCAACCCAAGCGCCCTCCCCCGTTCTATCCCCGTAACCCTATGCATTGATCATGGCCATTCCACCTAACCTGCAGATCTTTGGACTGTGGGAGGAAACCAGAGCACTCGGAGGAAATCCATTCAGACACAGGGTGAATGTGCAAAATCCACAGTCACCCGGCCAGAATCGAACCGAGTCCCTGGCACTGTGAGGCAGCAGTGCTAATCGCTGTGCCACTCCAGTGAATATTATAGGTGGATTTAAGAGGCAGCTTATCCAAGCATATGAGGGATATGGAAATAGCTAGTTATAATTGTGAATTTAGATAAGGAAAAATGGGATGAGGCTTGAATGAAGTATACACATTGTTTCTGTGGTCTTTGTATATCCTCTGTAAAATTGGCAGTCAGTACCAAATAAATTGATTTAGATATTAAGCAGTGTAAATCTGGAATAACTTTAAATCAATAATTCTTTTTAAAGAGTGTTATGTCCAGTCCGACTAATCTTGCTGACCAGACAAAAATAATGCAGACCTTTAAACTGAGAAATATGGAAAATGCGGTGGTCCGAGTGAATTCAATGTCTTCATATAAAGTCTCTTTAAATCACCAGTGCTCATCCTAACGAGTTAACCGTGCCTCCCCAACCCACCCACCCACCCACTGGACTCTAATCTACCCCTCCCTTGCAATGTGTTAAACTCCAGATCCAAAATGACACAATCAACATTCCACTGGAGGAACAGTCTTATTGTTAAACTGAAGCAATATTACTCTGAAGTAAACTTACTCTTTTGATTTCAGGTGCAAATGCTGACATTGTAATGCTCAGAAAATCCTCTGAAGAAAGCAAATAAAACATTTTAAAAGTAATTGCAGAAAATCAACAGAAATTATTGAGCAGAAAAATTAATTAATCGGTTTAAGAACATATGATTCTAAGGAATATGAGCAATCCATACACCTTCTCCATTCAACATGATCTAAAGCTGAACTTTTATGTCAACTCCCATTCCCTGTCCTATCACCATATCACTTGATTACCTTAATGCCCAGAAATCTACTGTTCTTAGTCTTGAATATACTTGATGACTCAGTACCACTGCAATAGGAAATTGAGAAATTTTATAGTAATTTATATTTGAATTTGTGTATGTTACGTAAAAGGCATGGCTTTAAGTTTAAGCTTAATATGTGTTTCTGTATTAGTGTGTTACAAAAGGGCTAATAACTTGGGTTTTGGTTTGATTTTTAAAAGGCTACCTGTAAATCTGTGGGTCTATTTAGATACCTACATGGTAATGTGGTTTCCATGATACCTAAAACTAATGCAAGGGATGACGTTTTCCCATAATTTGGCAGAATGTGGTATTGGACAGGAAAGCAGCATTTAGCCTACTGGTGGGCTAAATTGTCTTCTCTATCTGAATGTCCCTGCAGAAGGTTGCATAAGTGAGCCACCATTTCTCTGGAGAGGCAAAGTCTTCGCCGACACTGGTTGTCGCTCATCTGCAGGAGGGTCAACCACCAACTGTAGACCTCTGAGCGAACGCTCTCTGGGTCTTTCCTGTGGCAGTGGATCTGACCCTGTCACCGCTTCCTCCTCAGGGTTCTGCCCTTGCCTCTGGAGAGCCAGACACCTCCATTGATGTCTTCTCCCCTCTCAATGTGCAAGAAGAATGAAAGACAGTTCCACAAGCTCCATCTCTCCCTCATGCTAATCACTGCAAAGTAAAAGAGAGAGAGTTAACGGTGTGCTTTTGCCACCAAAAGTTGACCCTTTGCCCATTGATCTTCGGTAGCTGTGTCTCGATGGCAAGTGACTACTGTGTTGGACATCTCATTGAGTGCCTGTTCCTCAACAGTACACAGAATGGACAAGACCCCACCACCCTTTACCAACTCAGCTTGAACGAGTAGCCACAGCTTTGATAACCCTCCTGTCTCCTGAGCTCTCATGTAAGGTGCAGGCATTAGTCTCCAGTTTCAAAGATGCCCCAGCACCCACATCTGAAGGATTAGCTTATATGCCCTTGCTCACTGTTGAGGGGGATGTATGTGCTGGCCCACTGGATGGTACAGGGAAACCATAGCAGTCTCAGAATGAGGACGTCAATATGCCAAGGGTAACTGCTGAACAGTAATCAGTGGTGTCATAATATCCGCTCATGTATATAATGAGATGCAGACAGACAGTGATTGACACACAGGATGACCAGTAAGCACACAATACAGTGCAGCCAATCACCAGACAGGACACTACCACTATAAAGCCAGAGGGCACTAGGTTTTCCACTCTCTCGGGACCCAGCCACTGAGACAATCAGAGTCCACGAGCTAGCACAGGGCAAACACCATGCGGTAGCTAGTAAGTCTGGTCAGGCTACTACAAGGTCTCCAGTCAGTTCAGTATATTGTCGACCCACAGCTGAATATGTTTATCAGTTCTATCGTTGAATAAAACAGTGTTGGATCTTCTCCAGTGTTAGACGTCTGTTTCTAGCTTCCCTGCATCGAGTGCAGTCCACATCAAACCTGCCTGCCTAACACATCAAGTGGCACTCACACATCAATGGGCAGAATTGGCTTAGCTGTCAGACTGAAGAACAGTTAATTAACTTGTGGTTGAACATCTCAGCTACAAAGGAATGTTCATTGCTGTCATCATGCATCTTGATTAGGGTTGACATAGTCAATAATGAATTCGCAGGCAAGCCCCGCTCCCCACATCTGAGTGGATCCTTCAGCCTGTGGTTACTGGCCACCCACGCAAAGCACTATCCCAGTGTCAGGGTCCTCCAAAAGGGTAGAGGCCCAACAGCTGAAGGATGGAGCCGTAGGATGGGTTAATTTAAAAATGTTCTTCCCTTCTAGTGTTGAGTCCTCGCCCCTTCTGAGCACATCTCTTTCCACTTTTTGGCACCAAAGCTGTTGCCCCTTTGCCTCAGCTCCATTGCCCCTTCAGCCCTTGCGTCTTCAGCCCTTGAGCCCTCAGCTTTTTGCCTGGTGCATTTGTCCCTTCTGCCACTGGTGCCTCTGCCAGAATCCTCCACCCCCCTGCCGGTTGATCTTTTCTGCCTGTTATGTCCTTCTGCAGGTTCGGCCCCAATGCAAGACCAGCCCCTATGGTGGATCACCCCCTCTACCAAATCACTCCCTCTACTGGGTCAGTCCTTCTAACCAAACAGCCTTGCCGGCTCAACATCCCCTCTGCCCGAGCAGCCTTGCAAGTTGGCCCTGCTCTGCCACTTAACCCCCTCAACTCCGGTCCAGCAGCTGCTTCACTCTCTCACCTCTGGCCCAGTCACCACTTCACACCCCTCACTTCTGGCCCAGCCATCACTTCAACCCCCTCACCTCTGGCCCAGCCATCACTTCACCCCCATCACCTCTGGCCCAGCCATCACTTCACCCCCCTCACCTCTGGCCCAGCCATCACTTCACCCCCCCCTCATCTCTGGCCCAGTTGGCACTTCACCCCCCTCATCTCTGGCCCAGTTGGCACTTCACTCCCACTCATCTCTGGCCCAGTCGGCACTTCACCCTCCCTCACTTCTGGCCCAGCCACCTCTTCGCACCCCTCACCTCTGGTGCAGTCTCCGCCTCAAACACTCACCTGGTGCCCATTCACCAACTCACTCCTTGCCATTCACACCCAATGCGAACAGAAACTCAAAATCCTGGCCAAGGTATAAAAAATTAGGCTATGGCTTAGAAACCAGGGCCTCACTTAGAAAAGCAGAAGCAGTTAGTCCAGTTGAAAGGACGTCACCCAGAGGTAAGCAGTTCTCACAAAAACTGTTAGAACAGGCAGGACAATAGCATAGAATTTCTACAGTGCAGAAAGAGGCCATTCAGCCCATCGAGTCAATACCGACCCTCTGAAAGAGCATCCCACCTAGGCCCACTCCTCCATCCTATCCCTATAACCCCATAACCCCACCTAATGTGCACATCTGTGGACACTAAGGGGCAATTTAGCATGGCCAATCCACTTAACCTGCACATCTTTGGACTGTGGGAGGAAACCGGAGCACCTGGAGGAAACCCACGCAAACACTGGGAGAAAATGTAAACCTCACACAGACAGTCACCCAAGGTTGAAATTGAATCCAGCTAACCACTGTGCCACCCTAATGCATAGGGGCAAAAAGCCAGTCCCAAGATAAAGAACAGAAAGTCCCCAGAACCTGGGAAAAAGACAGAAGACTGTTGAAGGAAGACTATGAAGTCAAAGGAACAAAGAACAAGAATCTGTAAAAAAGATTCTGGTCAGTGAAATTGAGAGTGAAGAGCAGGAAAAGCTTCAAGTTAAAAGGCATAACTGCAGGAAGCAGAGACAGTGCAATAAGCTTGTGAAAAACTGAGATCTAACATGGTCCAAAGGTTGGTGACACCTTAATATGACCTGTGAAGCAGTGGAATTCTTTAATAGCTGGCAATCCAGGGCAGAGGAATACTAGGAGAGGTTGAAAACCTGGAGGTGGATCCTTGGTGAAGAAATCTAAGAGAAAGCATTGTTTGGAGAGTAGTCCGAGGTGGAATCAAGAGCAGAATTGGAAACCCTTGTATTGAAGACAGGGTTCCACTGAGACCCTTGGATCATAGTGTGAGGAGGGAGTTGATGAGAAATCCACAGATTGTATTGGGTGGCCTCTTGTCACTTGATTTGAGAGTGTGGGTGTCTGACCGGTTTACCTGTTGGTTTGTATGGACTGCATTGTTTCTGAGAGCATTAGAGTATAAGGTACATTTTTTAACGTGTTATCCAAATAAATCTGTTTCTATCTGAAAAGGTGTAGTTGGAGTGAAGGAGTAGTATATTATAATTAATCTTTTTTCTTTTAATAAATGTTTTGATCTTTTTTTGAAAGTTCATTGGCAACACTGTGACTGTTCGGTAGCCACCTTCCACATATCTGAACAAAAAATAGTGAACAAAGATAGAATCTACCAAGCCGGTGACCACTCTGGGATCTGATGTATCCAGTAGGAACATCAGCTTGCATCGTAACAACAGTCTTTAGGATAGAGATTTCCAAAGATTTACATCCACTGAGTAAAGAGATTCTCTTTCATTTCAGTCTTTAAATGATTGACAGCCCATATCCTGAGATTAGAACTCCTAGTTGTAGACTCTACAGATGGCAGAAACAGACTTTCAGTATCCATCCTATTGAATCCTCTGAGAAGTTTATACATTTCAATGAGATTAACTGTCATTCTTCCAAGCTTTCTGAGAATTTAGAATTGGATATTCTACTCAATTTCTTACTCTTTCTAATCCTCCCATTATGTCCACGTTTTTCCCCAGAGTCCACAGCTGAGGTTGAGGCTGTCTGCTGCCTTCTGCGCCCTGTTGCCTGAGAGGACTTTGGTGGGTGTCCCCTGGGGAGCCTAGACCTTGAGGGTCCATGAGTAGTTTCGGGTGGCACGGGTGTTGCTACCCTCCTCAGTGTTCGGGGCTGCAGCTGTGTCGCTCACAGGGAGGGGGCATTCAGATAGACTGGACACCCCCGGGGCCCATGGGTGCTGGGCTCCAGGCTGTGATCCTGCCTTAGGCTCTTTTCTTCATGTGCCCAGGGCCCCTGTGCTTCTTCATGAGGCGGTGGGGCAGGGGGAGTGAGATCCAGAAGTCCTGCCATCCTCTGATGCTGACACTCGTGGATTTCCACCCAGTGCCTGTACCATGCAGTTGAAGCTCACAGCCATGGAGTTCATGCCGACAGCCATGGAGGTCAATTGCCCAGCCATGGAGGTCATGAGCTGAGCCATGCAATGGACGTCTCCCGCCATGGAGTGCACGTCTTGCACCAAGGTTTCCACTGCGATGTCATCCTTGCAGTGTTGGCCACATTGCGTTGCATTGACAGCACCATCACCTCGGCCAGAAGGTGAGTCGACTCCTCCAGTCTGCCTTGCAGTTTGATAATGGATGCTGTCATCCCTTCCCGATTCTCACAACTCTGCCTTTGCAGTTCCATGAGCTCTGGGACGACCAGCCTCAGAAGCACGTCATCGGCCAGAGGCTCATCATTGTCCTGGGCTTCGGCATCCCTCTGAGGACCGGATCCCTCAGATGTACCTGCCTCCACCTGCTGTGGATCATCAGCTGTGAGGTGTTCACTTGACGGGGACCCAGAGGCTTCCCTACTGCTTAGTCCCACCATGATGTGAGCATCTATGCTGGTGGAGGGTGCGGCGTCAGATGTGATGTCAAAGAATTTTCCTCTGATCTGCTGAGGTCAGTGGTATCCAGGGGGTGTGAGGATGGTCTGGGCTGCTCTCTTGATTGACCAGTAAAGGAAGGGTGATGGAATTCATACATCACAGGGAATAAGTGATGTGAGATGTTTACTCACATGAGGTTTGAGGAACCGCTGTTTGTCCTTAGGGTTCTCAAGTTTGCTCGCTGCCCTACTTTGCCGTCAGCGCAGGCACAGTCCTAATCCTCCTTGGCCAGCTCAATGGCTTTTTCCTCATGGGGGTGAGGGTGTGGCGTGCCCACATGACTCCAGGTGGCTGTTCCCTGTGATGTCTGTTGTGCTCGATTTTGTCCTGCGAGCATGCAGATGGGGGGATTGTAGGTGTGAGCCCTGTCAGTTCGGATGGCTGAGGAGTGACATGTGTGGGAGTGGATGGAAGCAAGGATGTATGGAGCTAAGTTGAGATTGTGGGACACCAAGCTGGTTGGGAGGCAGAGATAGGGGGAGGGCCTTTTAACAACCCACAGCACATGACTGGGTGAGATCACCTTGGAGGTGCGAGGGATGGGTGAGGGGGGAGGGGGGTGGAGAAATGAGAGACTGGAGGTTGAAGACCTCCTAGCCACGCAAAAGCCATTAATTGTTTTATGGCGCTGCTGCCCCGTCCTCTTTTGCAGGGAGTTGTCACTACCTAAAGCTGCAATGCACTCCCAGGTTGCAAACCTCATGCCCCAGGAGGGAAAGGTCACTGATGAGTTCATGGGAGGTGAGCATTTATATGGCTGGTCCAGTTAAGTTTCTGGTCAATGGTGATCCCTCGTACAATCATAGAATCATCATCATCGTACAATCATAGAATCCCTACAGTGCAGGAGGAGGCCATTCAACCCATCGAATCTGCACTGACCCTCTGAAAGAGTACCCTGCCTTGGCCCACTCCTGTGCCCTATCCCCGTAACCCTGCCTAATCTGCATATCTTTGGATTCTAAGGAGAAATTTTAGCATGCCTAATCCATCTAACCTGCACATCTTTGGACTGTGGGAGGAAACTGGAGCACCTGGAGGAAACCCACACAGACACGGGGAAATTGTGCAAACTCCACACAGTCACCCAAGACTGGATTTGAACCCGGTCCCTGGCGCTGTGAGGCAGCAGTGGTAACCACTGTGTCATCATGCCGCCCCACCTTACATGTTAATGATTGGGATTTCAGTGATGCTAATTCCACTGAATGCAAAAGGGAGATGATCAGTTTCTCTTAGTTGGAGGTGGTCATTTCTTTGCACCTCAGACTTGTCACTTATTAGCACACCCCTGAATGTTGTCCAGGTTTTGCTGCAAGCAGACATAGACTGCTTTATTAGCTGAGGAGCAGTGGATGGAATGGGTGTATATGCAATCATGCGTGAAACTCTGATTTTACAATAGAGGGAAGGTCATTGATGAATCAACCAAAGATGGTTGGGCCTGGGACACTATCCTGAGGAACTCCTACAATGTCCTGAGGCTGAGATGCTTGAACCCCTAACAACCGCAGCCATTTTCCTTTGCGCTACGCATGACTCCAACTACAGTATAGTTTTCCCCTTAGTCCTATTTTACTACAGCTTTCTGATGCCATTCTCTATCACATATTTCCTTGATGTCAAAGGCAGTCATTCTCATCTCGGCACTTGAATTTATTTTGCCCATGTTTTGACCAAGGCTGTCCAAACTGAAGACAGATTATCTGCAGTGTTTAGGACATGAAAGTAATGTAAGTGTTAAAGGCATGCAATTGAAGTAGGAAGGGTCAAGTAAATGTTCTATAAGGAAACAAGCAGTAGGTAGAGATTTCCATTCGGTGTTAAGTAAAAGTTTGTTGTTTTAGCTGTTAAATTTTGAAGTGGGGGGTAAGGTTTTACAACTTGGAGAAGGACTTAAATAAACAAGGTTAACTTTCTAAAATTTTATTTGACCCGAAAGTGTGAGCAATACCCTGAACGATTTTTATATTTTGAGAACGTTAGATTCAAAGAAGTGCTAAGGACATTGGAATCAAAGATTAAAAAGCAAAAAGGATATTCAAGGAGAGATGTCAAGAGCTCAGGGGGTAGCTAAGTGAGACTTCCAGTGGTGCAGCTCTCTGTTGGAAACAAGCGCTCTTGGAAGCAGCCAAGCCAAACAAGTCTCTGATTTTCAGAAAACAGGGTTGTGTTTTGAAGTTTCTTGAATTCCACAGCAGACATACCTCCCTACAGTGGGTTTGCCTAGTAGTAATATTACTGGAATTCTGTTGTGAAACATCTACAAGGAAGTATTGCCTAGAGGCTGTTTACCTATGTATCTAACCAAGTGAGTTTTTATTTGGGATATTTTGTGAAACAAATTTTAAAAGTGTAAATGTAATCATGTGTGCTTAAGTTTTCTTTTCTTTTGCTAATAAATGTTTTAATTGAATGTTTAAAATCCCAAAAGTATTACTGGAATTTGTGGCTTCTGAATTCAGTAAACATTTCTTCTCATTGTCAGAATACAAAAAGCAGGCTTGTGATAAATAGGCCAAGAGATGTTTGGCAGGGATGCACCTGCACAGCATGAACAAGCACCACGAGCAGCTCACTGGAACCCTGTATTCCACATAAGGGTTTCCAAATTCTGTTCTTAATTCTATCTCGGAATAATCTCCAAGCAATGCCTTCTCTTGGATATCTTCGCCAAGGATCCACCTTCAGGGTTCCAACCTCTCGTTCTGGTATTCCTCTGTCCTAGATTGCCATGTGCATTCAAGAAGTTGCCTCACAGTGTGACAAGCATCTGGGGGAATTGATAAGAAATCCAAAGGAGTTGTATTGCATGGCATCTGTCATTTGGTTTCAGAGTGTGGGGTGTCTAACCATATTTTGCTTATTGGTTTACATGGATTGTGTACTTATGTGAACATTCGAGTATAAGATAATTTTGTAACTTGCTCTATCCGTACAAATGTGTATCTATCTGCAAAGGTAAACTGGGGTGAAGGAATAGTATACTATAATTAACCTTTTGTTCTTTGATAAATGTTTTATTCTTTTGTTACCAGTTCACCAACCGTCCTGTGACTGTTCATCCACATTTCTAAACAAAAATTAAAAGTTAGGATCTAGCAAGCCAGGTTCCACCCTGGGATCTGTCTTGTCCAGTAGTAACACCAGCTGGGATCATAACAAAAGTTCTCTGGTCTCCTCTTCATGGCTGCAGAAAATAGCATTTATGTCTTGAAAATGCTACCCATGTCAATACAACATTCCTTCTTACACCCTCATTTGAATGCACTTGTGTATCACAAGACTGTGAGAAATTTTCCTATCGTCCCTGCAGCCTCTGTTCTCATCCATACCAGTAGCAAATACCACATACTTGTTGGATAATGGCAAAGGCTGAGGTTCACCCACCATTGCATTTGCAGTCACCTTATCTGCTTGAGCTGCAGTTACACATTCCTGCTCCTGACCACTAACCAAATCTAAACCATTGTCTAACCTGTGATGTGTGACTCTGTCCTGGGGACAATGTATAAGTAACTCTCCACTTTCCTGATGCATGTGATGGATAACAGAATTACAGATATATTGTATTATATGTATTTGGTGCAGTAAGGGTTAAACACCTGGGTTAGTATGTGACTGCTGCAGTCATATTTTTAAAAGTCATGATTTGAAAGGCAGTTTGACTTTTTAGAGGTGCAATTAAAGCATCGTAAAAGTAAGATCACAATTCTAATGATGGATATTGTTTGCTGAAGTTGGGCTAATGGACTTTTGTTTATATTGAGGGTTCCTCGAGGAGTAATAATTAGAGACATTCTGTTTAGTTTTAGTAAGGTGATGCAGTTAATGGGAGGAGCCAGGGATTGAAGCACTCAGTTTGCTTTTTAGATTGGGATGTGAACAGACAAGAAGCTGTGCTCTCAATACAGTTCAGTTAAAGATCTGTCTGTGAATAGATATTCTTAAAGGCTGGCAGACTAACCAGTAGTTTGACTCAGGCAAGAATCTGCAGCTGGTTCCTGAAGGATCTCTCTTTCTCAAAGTGGTTTATCAAGACATCTCTTTATAGCACATATTCCTGTGTCTGTTAACTGTATTTAAAAGTGGATTGTGACCTGAGATGGGTTTTGGTTAGTGTGGAGATAAAGATAGCAGTTAGGATTGCTTAATTGTATTGTTAAGCATTGTTTAACTGGTTATTGAAAGGTCTTTATGATTCTAAAGTTAGTAATACTGTGTTAGTAATAAAGTTCGTTTTAATATACCAAATCCCAATTTGTGTGTGAAATCACTCCTGGAACAAAGTATGCTTTCCTCACAGTCTTACAAATTAAATACAATATTGGGGTTTCTATCTGGTGTCCTAGCAGCTGTTGGGGTCTGGCCCAGGATCGTAATGTATTACATTGTCTTCAACACCAACCCAGCTCAACAGCTCTCCTCAAATTGCAGACACATACAGCAGATGTGGTTGTCCACAAACTCACAAGTGCTGAAGATAAAGCACCCCTGCTACATTATTAATTCACTGAGCTTATTATAGACTGATCATTTAAACTAAATGGATTCAGCATATTTGCAGCAAATTTCAATTCTCCAATTCTCAACTTCCCAATTAAGGAAGGAAGGATTGAATAATCGAATCATATAACACAGAATGAAGCCATCGGTCCATTGTCCTTGCGCTGCCCTCAGATAGACCTATCCAATTAATTCCAGTTCCCTGCTCTTTCACCACAGACCTGTAAAATTGTACCTATCAAGTATTTATTCAGCTTCTTTTGGGTGTTAGGGAGAGAGAGAGGAAGGAAAGTTTTGTATTTATACTATCAAAATGTGCCAAAGTGCTTGACACCAATTAAGTGTATTTTGGCTGTTTTAAAATAGGAAACAAGACATCAAATTTACACACACACATGAATTGCACAAACAGCATTAAAATAAATGACCAGATGATTTGTTTTAACTGGTGGAGGGATAAATATGAGCCAGGACACTGGGAGAAATCCCTGACTCTTCGTCAAATGGTGGAATACGATCATTCATGTTTGTCTGAAAGCACAAATTGAGCTTTGGTTTCATGCCTCATTCAAAAGGCAGCACTTCTGACATTGCAGCACTCCCTCAGTACTACTTAAATCCACAATCTTCTGACTGGGGCAGTGAACTCTGCCAATATCTACTCCCAGTATGAAAACTGAACCCAGACAAATTTTGTGGTTTGGGACAGGAGGGTATGGGTTTGCGTGTGTGGATTATATTTCAATTAAATCTCTTAATCCATCATCAATTATACTCCTGACATTTACTGCTTAATGGAGATGATCGGGAAATTACTTTGGCATGAATATGTGGGCAGCTCCTAGCAATGTTCAACTGAAATTCAATGCAGGGAATGCAACCTTGCTTTAAGAGGTGTTTCTTCACTTTAAAGAGGCCATGATCATAATGAATGGCAGAGCAGGCTCGAAGGGCCGAATGGTCTCATCTTGCTTCTATTTTCCAAGTATGTTTCTATGTACAATGGTATCCCATTTGGCCCAACCCCTTGTACATCCGATTTGCAACCCACATTAAAATTAAGACTATACTGCCTGGACCAGTTGCCACAAGACACAGCAACCTGAGATTGACAAGTTTAGCAGACAAACAATGTCCAAGCTGGATCATCTCTACATAAAGAATTTGGTAATGATTTATAACTAGTGTGTGTCAATTTATGGAAATATTTGGGGGATGGGAGAGGGGTGGTTAAGGGGAGTCTGAGTAATACCCCATAATCCACCAGTGCTTCAATTTGACATTTCACAACCCCATGTTGAAAATCACTCTAGGCTTTGTCTGTTTTTATCTCCGTAACATTCTCCAATTCTATAACTTTCATAAAACAACATTCTACCAACACTGACCTGTTGTGCATTCCCCGCCTCCTTGAGCCCTTTGTGGAATCACTTTAAGTTGTTGAAGGCCGAAGCACTGAAATCCCTTCTTTAAGTCTCTCCATCTCTCTCCCCTCCTTTAAAACAGTCCTTAAAATTACCTCCTTTCATAAAACATTTATTCATATAATAGAGTCTCTTCCTTTGATTCAATGCCAATTATCATCCGGTCACACATCTGTGAAGTGTCTTGGGACATTTTGCTTTGTTAAAGGTACCATTCAGATGTACGTTAATTTTGATATTGTAACACTGGGTCAAAAGTAGAGTGTAATAAAAATGGAAGATAATAATGGTCAAAAATTCTCTGTTTGAAAGATTAAGGCTGGATCCTCTGTTTGAGAGACTAAAGTACTGATGTGGAGACTGAATGGGTGTGTTCCTCAGTCCCGATGGTGGTGCCAATCCCAGAGCAATTCAGAACATGCTAATGGGCTAGCACTCTCAACAAGTGGAACTAGTGCAATTGCAAACGACGCCATCTTCGGATTCGCTGGGGTCAAGATTGGCACTGGAGAGCTTGACAAGCTGGAGCTGCATATAAGCACTCCACTTCCCACACACACACTCATTCCAGCCAAGAAGATGGCACCCTGAAGAGTGCAAACGCAGAGCTCAAGACACCGCTGGATGCTGTGGAGGAGAGGCGGGACACCCTCTCTCCATGGTGGAAAGGAGGCTGCCACCCGTTGAGGTCAACCGGGCATGGGCAGAGGTGGTGAGGGCTGTGGGCCCCACGGCAAGGACCGGCCTCAGTGGTGGAAGAAGCTGCATGACCTCCTCAGGGTGGTCTGGGTGAGTCCACATTTCCATACCCCTGGCACTACCCCCGCCCTACACACCTCACCAATTGCACTCCCCCCCACCCCACTCCGTTCCCCATGCAGTCCCCACGAGGCAGACGAGTAGGCAGTGCCGCATGAGGATGGGCAATCCCCCAGGCCGGCCAGGTTACATCCCCACATCCGTTTCCCTGGCAGCACCCTCGTCCCACACCCTACACCACATGCCAAAACCCATACCACCTGCCATGGACGGGTGCCCTGCACACACAAGCCACACGCCGCAGACCCCCCTATGCTGCCCGTGTCTGAGTGTCTCACACTGTGCATTATCTGTCCCCCAGGAGAAGGCGGCCCATAACCACCGGGAGCGGGAAAAGACCAGAGGGGGTCCGCCTGACCAGTGGATCATGGAGCAGAGGGCAATGGACCTGTTCGGTGGGGTGGGAGAATGGGCAGTCGCCGATGCGGAGGTTGGCATGGGATAACTAAGTAAGTCCAATGAATTATGATGTCCCTATGATGGCACATGTCACCCCTCCCTGTGCCCGCCCACACCACATCTACCCTTGATTTCACCATGCGTTTTGTCTTTTGTCTTGCAGGATCATTTCCTGATGGAGCGGGACCAGTCGGGGTCTGTTGCCCCCAGCCGCAAACCCATAACTCACCAGCCAACAGGGCCAGATTGTCCGGGGTCCTGCCCCCCAGCCGTAACCCCGCATCGATCTGGGGATGACATCAACCTCACGTCACCGTTGTCATCAGCACCTTCCGCCATCCCAGAGACACTCACCTTGGTGGGTCATTTTAGTGAAGAGGCATCTGGAACACTATCTGGTGTGCATGACATACATGCAGCGGTACATCAGGTGGAGGTAGGAAACACCTAAGGGGCGGACATTCGGAGGGTGGCCTGACCCCAGGGACTAGCCGCGTCCAGACGTGTCTCAGGCTTCTGGAAATGGCAGTTCCATCAATTCTGGATATGCAAGCGCAGAGCCAGGGACTACAGGAGGGGGCGTCAGCAACCTCCACAGTCTGCATTTGGACGAGTCCAACCGACAGCAGGAGCAGGAGGCGCTGCCGACAATGCATGTTACCCAGGCTAACACTGAACGGGTGCCGGTCGCAGTAGAAGCCATGGATGTGAGGGTCACAGCCGTGGTCAGGATATCCAAGGCCGAGGGCACTCTGTGCAGGCGGTGACTGAGGTGCAGATCAGGGCAGCCATATCAAAGGCAGCAATGTAATGGCCACATGGACACTGCTGTGGTGCAGTAAAGTGTGGCCCAATCGTAACGGGCCATGGCTGCAGGCGTCAGGAGCTTGGACTGACACTGGCTGATCTGAGCCAGTCACAGAGGGACCTGGCATGATCCCAGAGGGATGTGGCACATCGCACAGTCCCAGAATGATGTGGCATGGTTTCTGTGCTCCATGGCTGCAAGCATCGAGACACTAGATAAAAACAAATTACTGTGGATGCTGGAATCTGAAATGAAAGAGAAAATGCTGGAAAATCTCAGCAGGTCTGGAAGCATCTATAGGGAGAGAAAAGAGCTAACATTTCGTGTCCAATGACTCTTTGTCAAAGCGTTTTGCCTTATTACATCTTAACTATTTACAACAGTAATGTACATTTCAAAATGAAGCAATTGGTCGATTGGGGGCCCTGGTCATCCTCTGCGATTGTCGTAGCTTTGGTGGTCATGCCGGTGGAAGTTCGGGCGTCTGACTCCGGGAGCGTGGTTTTGGCTTCTGTGGCAGCTTCATCACCCCTAGACGGGACCGGTGGAAGGACCGACTGACCTGGGAAGGGGGCGGCTGTGGGGTGCGCCGGTGGCCGGGAGGGCCTAGACGGGGCCGGTGGAAGAACCAATCCACCTGGGAAGGGGGCGGCTGTGGGGTGCGCCGGTGGGAGGGAGGGTGGGACTGGTGGCTGGGGTGGGTGTCGGGATTCAGCTGGCGCCAGGTCCCGTGGGGAGACTGTATCTTGTCGGCCGCCGGGGTATGCCACGTAGGCGTACTGAGGGTTAGCGTGGTGGAGATGGACCCTCTCGACCAATGGGTCCGATTTGTGCGCCTGCACGTGTTTTCGGAGCAGGATGGGTCCGGGAGCTGCCAGCCAGGTCGGGATCGAGGTCCCAGAGGAGGACTTACTGGGGAAGACAAGGAGACGTTCGTGAGGTGTTTGGTTGGTCGTGGTACAGAGCAGTGACCAGATGGAATAGAGGGCATCCGGGAGGACTTCCTGCCAGCGGGAGACTGGGAGATTCCTGGACCGCAGGGCCAGTAGGATGGTCTTCCAGACCGTTCCGTTCTCCCTCTCTACCTGTCCGTTTCCCCGGGGGTTGTAACTGGTCGTCCTAATCGAGGCAATGCCCTTGCTAAGCAGGAATTGACGCAGTTCATCGCTCATAAAGGAGGACCCGCTATCACTGTGTATGTAGGCGGGGAAACCGAACAGCGTAAAGATACTATGCAGGGCTTTTATGATGGTGCTTGGGTCATGTCGGGGCAGGGGATGGCGAATGGGAACCAGGAGTACTCGTCAATCACGTTCAGGAAGTACGTGTTGCAGTCAGTGGAGGGGAGGGGGCCATTGAAATCCATACTGAGGCGTTCAAAGGGACAGGAAGCCTTTATTAGGTGCACTTTCTCTGGCATGTAGAAGGGCGGCTTGCACTCCGCGCAGATTTGGCAATTCTTGGTGGCTTCCCTGACCTCCTCGATGGAGTAGGGCAGGTTGCGGGTCTTGATGAAGTGGAAAAATCGAGTGACCCCCGGGTGGCAGAGGTCCTCGTGGAGGGCTTGGAGGCGGTCCACTTGTGCGGTGGCACATGTGCCACGGGGTAGCGCATCAGGAGGCTCGTTTAGCTTCCCAGGACGATACATGATCTCATAGTTGTAGGTGGAGAGTTCGATCCTCCACTGTAAGATCTTTCGTTTTTTATCTTGCCCCGCTGTGCATTATCGAACATGAAAGCAACCGACCGTTGGTCAGTGAGGAGAGTGAGTCTCCTGCCGGCCAGGTAATGCCTCCAATGTTGCACAGCTTCTACCGAGCTTCTACCGCTCACCCGACGAGTGCGCCAGGACGAATGCATGTCACCCGGGTATCAGGTGCAAACGTGCACAATGAGCATTCTGTGGTTACGCACCAACTGTACGTTCATCAAGTGGAATCCCTTCCTATTGATGGAGGGCACCACTTCATGTGGCATTGTTCGTAGGGGGACATGTGTCCCATCTATCACCCCTAGACTTGGGCATGCCTGAGATTGCTGCGAATCCTGCTGCTCGGGAAACCTGGTGGGCAGGTCTACATTGAAGTTTATATAGTGCACTACATGGATATAAATAAACAAATAAAATATGGACAGATAGGGTTTCCATGACAGCGCAGATACACCAGTGTACAGAGGTCTGGGAGATCCTAGACTGTTCCCACTCGGTGCCTGGAAAGACCCCATGGTGCAGAAGTTCAGGGTGACTGTAACCTTGACGGCTACCGGGTGCCTGGTGTGTTCCCCCATACACCTTCAGTTCCAGGTACGCTATAATCTGGCAGAGATGTCACACTTGGACCCAATGTTGTCAGAGACATGCTGGGTCCGACAGGTCCTCGAATGACAGGTGCTGCCGATATACACGAGGTCTGATGGGGCGCACCTTTCCCAACTCCTCCTCGGCCTGTTGGAAGGCCGACCCTCCAGCCTCACCGGCTGGCCCCTGCTCGTCTGGGGCAGGCTCCTGTTATGCAAGGTCCTCCCCGAACTGCTCCTGTTCGTGCAGCCTCTGTGCATCAGCAAGAGCTACTGTGGCCAGCCAATGCTAACCATTCCTGGTTGAACTCTGAAATCCATTGTCTGCAGGGGGTAAAGGGCAGACATGTTAGCATGGTGAGTACTCCCGTGCCCATCCAGGTCCAACGGGCTTCATGATAGCCCTGGCTTGCACTTCAGCCCCTGTCCCTGCCCACCCACCCTTGGCTGTTCCACCCTGACACTTTGCCTTCCACGCTGCACCCCCGGGGTATCAGTGCTTGACGCTACCCATGCCAGCGATATGCTCTATGGCCCCTGTCCTGTGCTCTCCTGTGGGGTCTACCATGGGTATTCTCCTTGGGTGGGCCGTGTGATAACCTGTCAACAGTGTGGAACCTGGTTGTGGGGTGGATGGGGGGCGGGGGGGGTTCAGCGTGTGCCACCGGTGTACTCCATGTTTGATGACATGCATGCAGGCAGGGCCCATGGATGGGGCTGGGCGAGAGGGGTGGGCACCTGTTGGGATTATAGCTGCAGTGTGCTGTGGGCTTGGGCGACATACAGGTTGTGCCTACCTGTCTGAGGGCAGGATGAATGGGAGCAGGGGCAGCCAGGGCTTGGTGCGGTGGTTCTGCACGGTGGGTGGATGATATTGCCACTAGTGGGGCATCATCCCTAAGAGGGGCAGTGTGCAGGGTGGGTGCCAAAGGCCACAGTGCATGCATCCGCTGTTCAGGGTGCGCTGTGCTCTTGCCCTGCCCCCCTTGCAGTGGGCAGCACCTCAGATGGGTGCACTGAGGAGCGCCAACACCTGGTGGGCCACTGGCTGTGTTGGACCACATCCATCCTGTTGATTCTAGTGTGTTTCTTGGTTGTCTCCTTTGTAGCAGCCTCTGGTGTGGCACTGGCTGTCACTATGTGGTGAGGTGTCCGAAGAGGTCGAAGCGTCTCCTCATCTCTGGACGGGGTTATCGCGCCCATTTCTGCAGCCTCATCAACATGCTGGATCGCCTCGGTTTCTAGTGCCGGCATGGAGGATGGAGCCATGGTTCGCGGTCTCACCTCATCTTAGCGTGCTGGAGCATCGGTGACATGCTTGTCATCACTTCAGATGATTATAGTGTCTGGCTTAGCTGATCCAAGCTCTGGGTTTTCTCGGTCAAAATCGCAAATTGGTAAATGGTGCATCGAGCTGCACAATGATATGGTCATTAGGTCATCCTCAGAGTGAGTGTCAGTCAGTCACCTAACAATGCAACTTCCACATTGCTGCAATCAGCATCTTCATCTATATCCTCCCACTTGTCATCGGTGTCGTTGACAGCTTGGGAGTAAATTACTGGAGCCATTTCAAGGACTTGTGGCGGGACATCACATATCTCCGAGGCCCGTTTTTCCAAGATTAGTCCAACATCTTGCGTCTCGGGTTCCCTCAATAGCCGATCTTCAATAGTAATCAACAGCCTTGAATTCTACATGCTTCATCTCCAAATTCCTGCTCTCCACAGAGTCCAACACGATCTGAGCGTCCCCCGTGACCACCTCATCATTGCTTGCAGACCACCGGACCTCTGCCACTGGAGCCTCATCTGTGCTGCTGGAGAAGAGATGTACAAGCAGCTCAATGTGTTCATCATCCGGCTCAGCTTCATCATCGTTAGTAACGCATCTAGATTTTCATAGTAGTTGGCCTCAGATTCAGCAACATCGTCAGTCTTTTCACCTGAAAAATATAACTTTGCATACGGAATTATTTGTTTTCGAAATAGCGCGCTAAGTTCGAAATAAGCCTCTTGTTTGGCTACCAAAGCTTGGCTTAAAATTCCACTCTGTGGAACTTCAGTGGGACTGAAGAGGTTGAAGGACGATTCCTTGGGTATGGTCACTGTTCTTGGATTGCTTCGACCCCTGTACTTTGGTTTCGTTCAAATTGTTCTTACTGTTACATTTTTGCCCTCCCTCCAGTCGATTGTGCAGCCTGTGCAAGCCGATGAACTGCGGCTCACCAAGCATGATTTCAGCAGCCGTGATTGCCTCATTCATGAAATACTCATTAGGCCCAAATGTAAACTCCAGAGTGAAGCTCCATGGCTTGTCAATCTCTGTCCATTTAACACTCACATCTCGCAGATGCTTGAATATGGGTTCATCATGCCCTCGTATCATGCCTTGAGTCTATTCACGTTCTTCAAGACTGTTAACCAGAATTTCAAATGCTCGCTGGCAGTTCCGTCCCTATGACTGGTTTGTCGTCTTCCACTAGGATTTATTCTAAATCTTCATATACCACGCATACCGTAATGCCTTGCATTGGTTCATTGTGCTCAGGTGATTAGCTATCTCCTAGGAGATTTGGCTGCTCGACTAGATTCAAGGATTCATATGATTTTATTACTGAGTCCACATCCAAATCTATAATGTGAGAGTATTGTAATCTTTATGCCTGCCACTGAGAGCACAAATTCGCAAACATCAAAGGATTCTAGAGCTCTTGTGCTGAAGTCTATCATGATCCCTGACCGATTTGCAAAGTCTTGCTGCACATTTAGCTTTTGCAAAGCATGTCGACTTACGAGGTTAGCTGTCGCTTTAGGGTCAAAGTCACGCCGAATGAAAGTATAATTTCTACACCTCCCGCTGCCTGGGGAAAGCGGGCAGCATAATCAAAGACCCCTCCCACCCGGCGTACTCACTCTTCCAACTTCTTCCATTGGGCAGGAGATACAAAAGTCTGAGAACATGCACAAACAGACTCAAAAACAGCTTCTGCCCCACTGTTACAGACTCTTAAACGACCTTCTTATGGACTGACCTGATTAACACTACACCCCTGCATGCTTCACCCAATGCCGGTGTGATGTAGTTACATTGTGTACCTTGCATTGCCCTATTGTGGTGAATGTATTTCATTAACCATTCACCATGTATGTAACTGTATCACGCTGTTGCCCATGAGGGCTATGGACCATTGTAAGGTATTACTTGTGATGTATCATGTTGGTGCCTTTCTGGGCTCCGCCCCTGGCTCCTCCGCTTGAGGGGAGGTATAAAGAGCAGTAGCCCTGTAGGCGGCTCCCAGTAGCAGAGCAGTCGCAGGCAGGTACTGTTCTAGTCGATTAAAGCCACAGTTTACTTCTACTCCTTGTTTCGTGTGAATTGATGGTCGTATCACCTATTATGTATTCTCTTTTATTTTATTTTCATGTACTTAATGATCTGTTGAGCTGCTCGCAGAAAACTATTTTTCACTGTACCTCGGTACACGTGGCAGTAAACAAAATTCAAATAAACAAAATCCATTGAGCATTA
The DNA here is from genome assembly GCF_047496885.1 of Scyliorhinus torazame. Taxonomy (NCBI): domain Eukaryota; kingdom Metazoa; phylum Chordata; class Chondrichthyes; order Carcharhiniformes; family Scyliorhinidae; genus Scyliorhinus; species Scyliorhinus torazame. The sequence continues at coordinate 373,778,287 of NC_092708.1, forward strand.
CCTTTGATTTGAGTACGGGCGTAAAAGCTTTCGGAACATTCTGATTGTCTTCATGCTTTGTTACGATTCTGCTTCCATCTTTGTTTCTGTTAGTCGTGTGGTTTCTCGGTGTGATGAAATCAATGAAAAATTGTTCTTCTGTGTTTATCTCATTTACTGCATTCTCATGCATGATCTATGGTGGAATACGCAAAGCATCACACCTGGAACAAACTTTTCCATAGGCCGGACATTGCCGTGGGGGATGTCGAGTGCCACATTTTCAGCACAAGATGGCGGCGGCGGCACCTGTCGGCCGCTTAAAATGGCCACCCTCGCTGAGACCATGTTTCTTTATGACATGCGTCGCAGCACTAATGGCGCTGGCTTCTCCATCCATGTTGCCGCCAAAATTTTGTTGAGCAGAGTGCGCCTTTTCTTTGTGCAGCAATCTAGCTCGTCTGGTAAATCTTCATTGCCTTTTCCAGCACCAAATAACAATAAATCAAATCAAATCAAATCAAATCCTCCTCCCGCAATAATATCATCCGAAGCTTATCTTCAAGCAAACCAAAGACAATTTGGTTGCGGATTAAGGAAGATTTTGGGTCACGAAAGTTGCATGACTGGGCCTTCAGCCTCAAGTCTGTGACAAAACTGTCAAATGATTCACCAGGTCTCTGAGTACGCATACAAAATATATAGCGCTCAAACATTTCATTCTTCTTGGGAGAACAATGCTGATCAAAGTGCTTTATCACTTCATCAAAATTCTCCTGATCCCCCTCACATTCAAAGACAAACAAGTTATATAGTTCGAGCACTTGTGAACCTGGCACTGTTAGCAGCAAAGCAATTCGCCTTTCATCAGGCTGGGCCGCCACTGCCGAAACATAAAGTTCAAACTGCTGTTTGAACAGCTGCCAGTTCTCACCTATGTTACCGGATACCTGAAGCTGGTGGGGGGCCCTCAGTCCGTCCATCTCGAGCTTCAGGATTTTTTACACGTTGGGTCGCCTCAGGTTGCAGTTCACCAGGTCTTCAAGCCGAATGCCTAACGTTGCCAACCTTAAATCTTCAAGCACTTGAGGTACCATGTCGTGTTTGGTCCCTTGTACTTTATGAAGTAACTCAACAAACATTTTGATATGTCCAAACCAGGATCCTTTTATTATGTCTCATGTGGTAAGATGGCAATCTGATTCAGATCACGTTATCATGAAGTCTTGCTACTCCTCTGGAACATACACCTAGCACTGACCAATTACTTGTACGTCTTATTACCCTCTCAATCTTCTTCTCCAGATGGCCGGCTATATATCTCCCTTTACATCTGGGTCCCAGGTCACAAGGCCTTGGTCTGGAGACCGCATGATGTGCCTGTACCACCACTTGCTGGTTGGAGGTCGCACACCATCCAACTATGATGTAGCCCATAGACACAGGGCAGGCTCCTCCTGTGCAGGGTCCTCCCCGGGCAGGCTCTCTGCCACAAGAGTGGCAGGGTCCTCCAGTCTCGGTGTATCCACAATGGCATCTGCGGCCAGGTAGATGGCAAACATTCCTGGCTTCAGTCCGAAATCCATCTTCTATAGAGGGGGGGGGGGAGAGAAGACATGTTAGCGAGATGAGTATTATCTTGTTGATCCAGATCCAACGGGCTACATGGTGACCTTGAGTTGCACTTCAGCTCTGCCTTCCACATGCCCCCCCCCCAAACCCACCCCCATCCCTCAGCTATTCCACCCGATATGTTGCCTTCCCCTGTCCCCAGCATTGAGTGGCACCGGGCCTGTGATGTGGGGAGCCTCTATCCTCACCAGCCATCCCTGAGAACAGGGCTACCGGTGGCTGCTGCAACAAATGGCCGTGATGGCCTCTGCAGGCCTTGTCCTGTCTCCCCAGTGGGGTATACTCTGGGTAGCCTCATTGAGTGAGCCGTGTGTTATTCCAACAGTAGGGTGACGCCTTTTTGTACGCTGGAGAGCGTCATCATGTGCCACAACCGCCTCCATGCTTAGAGATTTGTGTGTGGACAAGTCGTACACATAGGGGTGAGGCAGGGAAGAGTGCGTCTACTGGAAGTGTAGCTGCAGTGTGATGTGGGTTCTGGGTGTGAAACACAGGTTGTGACAACCTGACCAGGAGCAATGACGCAGTGGGCAGGCACGACTTGGAGACAGCTGGTGGTCTTGCGGAGTGGGCTAGCTGATAGTGTAACTGGTGAGGCCTCTGCCCTGAGAGGGGCATTGCACCAGGGAGGGTGCCAAAGGCCACGGTGCATGTGTCCTTTGTTTGGTGTGAGCTCTCCTGCTTCCCTGCAGTGGGGCTGCTCTTCTGCTAAATGCACTGAGGAGTGGCAGCACCTGGTGTGCCACTGATTGAGCTTGGCCACGTCCCATATACGTAACTGTATCAAGGGGGACACACCAAATCCACGGGACTGTCAACAAGTCTCTCCCCGCTACTCCCCCTGGTAGCGCCCCCCCCCCCCCCCCCAGCAAGCAGAACAATTGTGAACAGTTTTTCAAACTTTGCCTTCCTTCTCTCTCTCCCTCAGCAGCCATGATGCCCAGTCCCCACTTGCAAATACCTGTAGTTAACCGCACCTGCGTTGATGTGTTGGGTGTTCTGGATCACATACAGGTCACCAACACTATTTTATTGAACCATTAACTGTTTAAACAAATTTAGACTGTGGGTCAGTACGATACTAGCTTTAACTAAAGACCTTTGCCTTGTCCAAACCAGTCAAAGCACTCAGCACATGGTGAATGTCTGTGTTGCAGGCTATGAGTTCTGTCCTCCTAGCTAGCTGCTACTCGAATGAGCGGGAACTCTGATGCCCCCTGTCTTTATAATGCGTGTGCTCTCACTGGTGATTGGCTGTGGTGTTGTGTATGTTGATTGGTCCCACTGTGTGTCCATCAGTGTCTGTCTGCACCATGATATACTGGTGTATATTATGACATCCCCCTTTTATAAAAAAATATACCTGCGTGACAATAAATAGTGTATGGTGAATGTTCCTGACTACGTGTGTGCGAAATATTTACAGGACTATGTACATAAAAACTAAGCTATTTACATGGGAAGGTGCCTGGTGCAGAAAAACAGTGTGTCACAAGAATAACGAGATGAACACTATATACAAACCACTTGAACGATTAAACGGAAGAACAGAACAGATCATAAAGTCCATAAGTCCACAAAGTTCACAAATTAAGTCTCTGAGGTGGGCGACGAATTCTGGTTGACCGCCTCAAGGGAGGGTCGGGAGCTGCTGGCTGAGGAGCGAGCTGGACTGCGTCAGAGTGAGGAGGATGCAGAGTGACCGGAATCTCTGCATAGTCCAGGTCAGGGGCAACAGGAGGGCGTGGCAACGGTGGAGGATCATGTAGCGAGCGCGGAATGAGACGAAGGGCACGTCGATTGCGGCGCAGAATGGAGCCATCCGGTAGACGAACCAGGAACGAGCGGGGAGCCACCTGCCGAAGAACCACAGCAGTTGCAGACCAGCCACCATCCGGAAGATGGATGCGGACATTGTCATCTGGAGCCAGAGCAGAGAGATCAGCTGCACGGGAGTCATGAGCCGCCTTGTGCTGTGCACGGGACAGTTGCATTCGTTGAAGGACCGGAACGTGGTCGAGGTCTGGGATGTGAATGGACAGCACCGTCGTCCTCAGGGTGCGACCCATGAGCAGCTGGGCTGGCCACAGGCCAGTGGAAAGTGGGGCTGAGTGATAGGCCAGCACGGCAAGGTAGAAATCGGACCCAGCATCGGCAACCTTGCAGAGGAGCCGTTTTACTATGTGGACACCCTTCTCCGCTTTGCCGTTGGATTGGGGGTACAGGGGACTGGATGTCACATGCACAAAGTTGTACCTCCTGGCAAAGTTGGACCATTCCTGGCTTGCGAAGCAGGGGCCATTGTCCGACATCACAGTGAGTGGGATGCCGTGTCGAGCAAAGGTGTCCTTACAGGCGCGGATGACTGCAGACGATGTGATGTCATATAAACGTACCACCTCCGAGTAGTTAGAAAAATAGTCTACAATCAGAACATAGAATCATAGAATCATAGAATCATAGAAGTTTACAGCATGGAAACAGGCCCTTCGGCCCAACCAGTCCATGCCACCCAGTTTTTTACCATTAAGCTAGTCCCAGTTGCCCGCACTTGGCCCATAACCCTCTATACCCATCTTACCCATGTAACCATCTAAATGCTTTTTGAAAGACACAATTGTACCCGCTTCTACTACTACCTCTGGCAGCCCATTCCAGACACTCACTACCCTCTGAGTGAAGAAATTGCCCCTCTGGGCCCTTCTGAATCTCTCCCCTCTCACCTTAAACCTATGCCCTCTAGTTTTAGACTCCCCTACCTTTGGGGAGTCTAAGTCCCTGCCCAGCGCGTGGAAGAGGTCGATGCCGACCTTGGACCAAGGGGACGTGACCAACTCATGGGGCTGTAGGGTCTCACATGGTTGGGCCGGCTGGAAACGCTGACAAGTGGGGCAGTTGAGCACTGTGTTGGTGATGTCGTCATTGATGTCGGGCCAGTACACTGCCTCTCGGGCCCGTCGGCGGCACTTCTCCACGCCAAGATGGCCCTCGTGTAGCTGTTCGAAGACGAGCTGGCGCATGCTGTGCGGGATGACAATGCGGTCCAGTTTCAGGAGAACACCATCGACTACCGCCAGATCGTCTCTGATGTTGTAGAACTGCGGGCATTGGCCCTTGAGCCACCCGTCTGTTAGGTGGCGCATGACACGCTGTAGCAGGAGGTCAGCCGCTGTCTCGCGGCGAATTTGGACGAGGCGTTCATCCGTGGCAGGTAAATTGGAGGTCACGAAGGCCACATGGGCGTCAACTTGGCAGACGAATTCCGCTGGGTCACACGGAGTGTTGACTGCCCTGGAGAGAGCGTCGGCAATGATTAGGTCTTTGCCCGGGGTGTATACCAGCTGGAAGTCGTATCGCCGGAGCGTGAGCAGAATGCGCTGGAGGCGAGGCGTCATTTCGATCAAGTCTTTTTGTATTATGTTGACCAGCAGGCGATGGTCGGTCTCGATGGTGAATTGGGGAAGGCCGTACACATAATCATGAATCTTGACGACACCGGGCAACAGGCCCAGGCACTCCTTTTCTATCTGCGTGTAGCGCTGTTCCGTGGGGGTCATGGCGCGTGACGCATATGCAACGGGGGCCCATGATGAGGCCTCATCGCGTTGCAGGAGCACTGCCCCAATGCCAGATTGGCTGGCATCGGTCGAAATCTTTGTCTCTTTCGCTGGATCAAAAAACACCAATACCGGGGCCGTGGTGAGTTTGGTTTTGAGTTCTCTCCATTCACGCTCGTGGGAAGGAAGCCATTGGAAGTCTGTTGGCTTCCTGACCAGGTTCCTGAGAGCCGTGGTATGAGAGGCGAGGTTAGGGATGAACTTCCCTAGGAAGCTGACCATGCCCAGAAATCGGAGGACCGCCTTCTTGTCCTCTGGCATTTTCATGGCTGTGATAGCAGCCACTTTGTCCGCATACGGCCGCACACCCAACTGGGAGATGTGGTCCACTAGGAACTTGAGTTCCATCTGACCAAAGGAGCATTTGGCTCTGTTGAGGCGTAGGCCCTGCTCCCATATGCGTTTGAACAAGCGCTGGAGGCGACTGACATGCTCCTGAGGGGTGGTGGACCAAATGATTATGTTGTCGACATAGATGCGAACACCTTCAATGCCTTCCATCATTTGTTCCATGATCCTGTGGAACACTTCTGAAGCCGATATGATCCCAAACGGCATCCTGTTGTAACAATATCTGCCATAGGGGGTGTTGAAGGTACACAGTTTCCTGCTGGATTTGTCGAGCTGGATTTGCCAGAACCCTTTCGAGGCGTCAAGTTTGGTGAAGAGCTTGGCGCGAGCCATCTTGCATGTGATCTCTTCGTGCTTGGGGATTGGATAATGCTCCCTCATGATATTGCGATTCAGATCCTTGGGATCAATACAAATTCTGAGCTCGCCGGAAGGCTTTTTTACGCACACCATGGAACTGACCCAGTCGGTTGGTTCCGTAACTCTGGAGATCACTCCTTGGTCTTGGAGGTCCTGCAGCAGCTGCTTGAGGTGGTCCTTGAGGGGTGCTGGGACTCTGCGAGGTGCATGCACCACAGGCGTGGCGTTCTGTTTGAGTAGGATCTTGTAAGTATATGGGAGCGTGCCCATGCCTTCGAAGACGTTGCGGTGCTGGTCGATGATGGCGACGAGTTGCGCCCTGAAGTCAGCGTCCTGGAAGGCAGACGTGTCATCAGAAGAGAGAGAGTGGACTCTTTGAACGAGGTTCAGCAGCTTGCACGCCTGTGCGCCAAGCAGGGAGTCCTTCGAGGAGCTCACGATCTCAAAAGGAATGATGGCTTTTCGTGACTTGTGCGTCACTTCAAGTTGGCACGAGCCGGTAGCAGGAATGATTTTGCCATTGGAGTCCAATAGCTGGCAGGCCGATGGAAGGATACGAAGGCTTTGGAAAGCAGACCACGCCATGAGATTGGCAGAGGCACCAGTGTCCAGGCGGAATCGTATTTGGGACCGGTTGACCGTCAGGGTGGCACACCATTCATCGTCTGGATCGATGCTGTATACCGACAGCGGCTGGTGTCTTTGCTTCGGGGACAGCCTGTTTGTTGTTACGACACCGACTCGAAAAGGCACCTTCGGGTCCTCGGTGTCACTGCTGTGTGGGATGTCCTCATCGGAGTCGGTGACCGTGGGTTGAATTGCCCTAATATTCCTGCGAGGCTGGCTGAAGCGATATGAGTTGGCAGGCGGAGCTGCTCGACAGCAGGCAGCATAGTGGCCACGTCTTCCACATCGTAGGCATTGTCGAGATTTTGCGGGGCATTGCCGCTTTAGATGGGCGGAGCCATAGTTGCCACACGTCGTGACGTCAGCACGTTCGCTGCGCCACCGCGCATGTGCGGTGCGGTCGTGCATGGTGCGCGCCTGCGCATTACGTTCCTCAACGTCGCCGTCCCCTCGTTTGGTGCTGTTGTTAACTTTGGTTGGCTCTTAATTCGTTGCCCGTTGGGTCTTTACTGAATTTGCTCTGTTTCTATAACCTTTGCTCTAGAGTCGCCAGGTATCTTTACGAGGTTCAAGTTCAAGTACTGATCAATAACTCAATACACCAGTTAGTAAGTTTCAAATCAAAACACATTTATTATACACAGTCAATCACTACCTATGCATAAAACTCTACTTTCTGGACTATCTCTATCACTAAAAGGCCTATACTTAGCTTTGGACTGGCCCACCAGGTCAGGGGAACAAATGGCCTTTCGTCGGGTTCTGAATCTGCAGGCTTCAAAGCTGGTACGGACTAGTAGCTAGGAGCGCCTATCTCGTAGCATGCGTTGGCTGGAGACTTACTTGGTTGGTGCAGCAACTTAGGCAGTTCACTGTCAAGGGTGGGTCCGAGCTGCTGAGTGACCCTGCCAAGAAGGACGATTTGAACTTGGGGACTCTACTTTATAGTCCCCAGGGGCTTCACGCCCATTTGGGCGGACCCCGTACCTGATTCCAAGTGATTGGACTGCGTTCCGATCACTTGGGTCGATTTCTCCAATACTGGAGCTGTTCCCTGATCGCTGGGCGGTCCCTAGGTGTCCGTTGGCCTTCCTTTGTCTTGGCTCCTGCTGGCGCCGAGGAGTCTGGCTTGACCCTGTTTTACTAAATGTTTCCAATTGTTCCCGGGGATCGCTCATTAGTATGCAGATGGTCGGTAGTTTCAGTGCTGTCTGGGTTTCTGCAAAGTCTAATACACAGGAAACTTTGCACCTGCTAGTTTTTCCTGGCTTGACTGAATTTCCCTGGAGTCTTTGCGGATCTCCATTTTAAGTCGGGAAGTGGCCAACCCAGGTGGCTACACTCCCTCGTTGTGATCCCTAACGCAAAGCGTGAAGAATCACATAACTGCGTTGTCTTCACTGACCCAGCGAGCACTCTTCCATGGCCTCTACACTGACCATAACTATGTATGAAAATTTTTAACTAACAATTCTAAGTGGCGCTATGTCACAACAGGGGCATGCATTACAACATAAAAAAACGGTACCTCTACCTATCTTCCATTAACTACACTCACTTAAACATTCAATCATACTAACTTCCTAACAATACAAAAATAATAGCAGCATTCACATTTTCCTCTGGCTTGGAGGTCAAACACAGAGTTGTACAATCTTTCTTTATTCACAAGTGACGCAAACAAATGTCCTTTATTGTAGATCAAGGGGTTCGGGGGCCTGGTGAAAACCGAATATAGGGGATCTCATCCTGTATACCGGGGTGCGAGAGCGGTAGGCTCTCCTTCGCCATTTTCTCATGCGGATAGTCTGCACAATGCTGCAGAATATCGTCAATACTAAAAGGGATTCAATTACATATGAAAGAGAGTACCATGTTATAAACCTATCACACCATGATGGTGCGTTGTTACTTGTCATTGGGCTCTGGGTGCTATGGGGAAGTGAGTCATTGACGGCCGGGGGGGGTTGTGGTCATGGGGTTCGCGTCCGCGCGTAACCGAATATACATTATAACGAAAAACACGTATGCCGTCTTCATTGTTCTTTTCTTTTCCTTTCTTCTCTTCCTTTTTGTCTCTTCTCATTTCCTGGAGCTTCTGGAATTCTGGGGATCAAGCATAGTTTCTGTTACTATCTTGTGTAATATCTTGAATGTTAGCATGTCTGTCTTTTAGTGCCAATTTCCCTTGGTCACCATGTGTGACTCCCTCACTTTTTTTTTATAAACCGAAAATTTGGACAAGACATCTAAGAACATACTGCTGTACTGCGAGCCGTCTCGCAGCCTGTGTAATTTACCATCCTAGTGTTTGAGGATGTAAATAGGAGAGGGAAGCAACCATAGGTTGCCAAAACCAAACAAATGAATTTTGAACATAATGAGCCAAAAATGGGGTGCGTATGGGTAAGGGTATGCGTATGGGTGCGGGTAAGATTTGGATGGAATCTCCGGGTAGGACGGTGATCAATGCCGTATGTGCTCTAACCGAGCGTAGTTGACCAGAGGTGGGGGGGGGGTCCTCAGGCAGGGCGGAGATCAATGCCGTTTCTCCACTGCCTGAGCAACCGGCAAGAACGGGCAAAAATGTAGTCATCGTGGGGGGTTGCTGTAAAGGTTCTACCGTCGAACCAGAAGAGCAGTTATGAACGGGGGCTGGCAAGCTCTCAGCGGTTTCTGCCGATAAGCGTGCTGGCAAGTTTTCATAGGTTTCTGCCGACAAATATGGCGTGTGGCCGTGGAACTTCCGAGTTTACAAACAACACTTTAACGATAACATTAACGAACAAACATTGAACAATCATGCTGCAGGTTTCATCAGAAAGGACATCGTAAATCACATTTGGACTGGGGTGTAACTAGCATATGGAGGCAGTGTAGTGTGGCCGAAGAAGAGAGGAAGGAGGAGTGAAACAAAAATGAAGTGGCATTGCTGAGGTGTCCCTGCCAGGAGTAGTGGTGGGTAAGCGCTCACAGTTTGCATGGGGCAGCTGGGACCTTTTAGCTGCTGTGGGTGGAGTTCTCTTTCCTATCTGGGGGCTAGTCCAGCTGGTGGAGGTCTCCTGCAATCTCGGGCGAAGTGTCCTGACTGCCCACAGTTGTAACATGACCCCTGGGGCACATAAGATGGAGTAGGCTCTCTGGTGCATTGTTCCCTTGGGTATGGTTCCCTGGGTGGGGGTTCGGAGCTGTTGGTGTCTTTGCTGGTTCGGGGGGCATTTGTGGGCTGATTCCGTTGCTGTTTCAGAGGGGCTTGACATTCTCGTGCGTAATGTCCTAATTGTCCACAATTGTAACATTCTTGAGCTTTGGGCTGGGGTTGGCTGTTCCTGCCCTCATTTACCCATGCGGGGTTCTGGTGTGCTTTAACTGGGTTCATCTCTAACTGCTCTTCATCGGGTGCTATAAATGCGGTTTTGCCTGCAATTGATTGCTCCCCAGCGCGGGACAATCTCTTCAAACCCCATTTTTCATTGTGGGCCTCACCTGAGGGGACATAATTTGCACAAGCTTTTCGTCCTGCCTCTGTGGCGTGGGAGATAAGGGTAAGATAAGGTCCATTTGGCCATGTTGTCTGGGGACAAATGGGCGCGGTCTAAGTTTCCAAAAACGGCTGTAAAATGAATCCACAGGCGTCCAGCAAACGCTATGGGGTGTTCTGTCTTCTTCTGCCTGCACTTATTCAGGCCTTCTACTGGGTCACCTCTGTTATAGCTGATCGCATCTAGGATCGCCGTGTGCATCTCTGCAAGGGTGCCTCCTCCTACATTCTGTGGGTCAGGAAGGGCTGCTACAACCGAAGGGTCTAAGCTTAAAACTGTGAGCGTTGCTTGCTCACGCTCATCCAGGACGTACATGGTTGCCTGCTGCTTCACTCTAGCAAAGAAGTGGTGGGGGTCAGAGGTGGGGAGGAACGGTGTGATCTTTTCGCATGCGTCCCGTAATTGAGGCACGATTAAGGGGGTGGTGTAAAGGAATTCCACGTCTTCGTCCGATGTGACTGTGCGGTGGGTAGTTACTGGATTCATGGGTGCCTGATCTATCTGCTCTGTGGGGGGTTGGGGTGCTTTTCTCCTTTGGGGCTTTCCTTGCGCACATGTTCCCTGTACATATCTATGCGCGGTTTTGTTTAGTTCTTGCCAATCAGGGCCGTCTTCTTCATCTAATTGGGATCCAAAGGTGCTCTTCAACCCATTTTGTACTGAAAGCAAAGACTGCAGTTCCGCAATCTGCTTCCAGCATTTCGAATCATCCACTGAGCTTTGTCTGCTCCGTGGTGGCAGCATGGAGTGCTCTTAACGCTGCTTTTAAATCGCTGCACTGCCTTTGCAATGCCTCTACCTGTTTCTCTGCCTCTTCTCTTACCAGGACTGCACGTTGCGTGTCCTGATAGGCCTTTTCATATTGGGTTTGGAAGCTGCTCAGATGCGCTAGACAAGACTGGTGTGCTCGCTTGGCATCGTCCACCTCTCCGTCCTTTGCTGCCAACTTCCTTCTTAACTCTATGTTCTCTCTCTCGATCTCACTAACATCGACCTTGCTCATTCGATGTCTCTCTTCTACCTCTTTGCGGAGCATCCGAACGACCTCCTCTGTGCCTCGCAATTGTGCCAGACAGGACATGATTGCCATCGGCTTGCGAGCTTTCCCGAAGCTCTTCTTATGGATTTTGCTCATGTTCTCCCACCAAGTATGTCCTATACTCCCGGGACCTGTTTCCTCATTATCACAGAATTCACTCCAAAGGGGCAATCCTTTCCCTTTGAGATATTTCCTGATCTCTTCTTCCCAAACGGGACACTGTCCTACTCTGCTGCTGGTCGCTGCGACCACGAATTCTTGAGGGTTCATGAGGCGTTCCATTGCCTTCATTGTCATTTTCCCTATCTCAATGCTCTTTTAAAATTTGGAACAAGGGGTACTAAGGCGGTGCTATAATTACGGGTACGGCGTTCGCTACTTTCCGGAATACAAACCCCCCACAGTTTTTTCGCAACAAAATCTATCAGTTTTACCTTATATCCCTGTTAGTTACGCATGCATCAACATGCTTCCGAATTATGAGGATTGATCAGAACTGCTTGAACACTTGTGACTGTTTCTGTTCCCAATTGGATTCTCAATTCAAATTTTGGGTTCTCCCGGAGTGGTTAGGCCACTTCTAAGTCGGGTCCTGTCAGTATTCGCCACTAAATGTTGCTAACTTTGGTTGGCTCTTAATTCGTTGCCCGTTGGGTCTTTACTGAATTTGCTCTGTTTCTATAACCTTTGCTCTAGAGTCGCCAGGTATCTTTACGAGGTTCAAGTTCAAGTACTGATCAATAACTCAATACACCAGTTAGTAAGTTTCAAATCAAAACACATTTATTATACACAGTCAATCACTACTCATGCATAAAACTCTACTTTCCAGACTATCTCTATCACTAAAAGGCCTATACTTAGCTTTGGACTGGCCCACCAGGTCAGGGGAACAAATGGCCTTTCGTCGGGTTCTGAATCTGCAGGCTTCAAAGATGGTACGGACTAGTAGCTCAGAGCACCTATCTCGCAGCGTGCGTTGGCTGGAGACTTACTTGGTTGGTGCAGCAACTTAGGCAGTTCACTGTCAAGGGTGGGTTTGAGCTGCTGAGTGACCCTGCGAAGAAGGATGATTTGAATTTGGGGACTCTACTTTATAGTCCCCAGGGGCTTCACGCCCCTTTGGGCGGACACCGTACCTGGTTCCAAGTGATTGGACTGCGTTCCGATCACTTGGATCGATTTCTCCAATACTGGAGCTGTTCCCTGATCGCTGGATGGTCCCTAGGTGTCCGTTGGCCTACCTTTGTCTTGGCTCCTGCTGGCGCCGAGGAGCCTGGCTTGACCTTGTTTTACTAAATGTTTCCAATTGTTCCCGGGGATCGCTCATTAGTATGCAGATGGTCGGTAGTTTCAGTGCTGTCTGGGTTTCTGCAAAGTCTAATACACAGGAAACTTTGCACTTGCTAGTTTTTCCTGGCTTGACTGAATTTCCCTGTAGTCTTTGCGGATCTCCATTTTAAGTCGGGAAGTGGCCAACCCAGGTGGCTACAGTGTGTACAAGCGCAGGAGTCCGCGAAAAGCGGGCGAAATGGCCACCGTCATCCAGGCTGAGGCCCTGGAGGTGCTCAATCACTTGGACCCGTTCCGCCTCGTGGAGACCTTGCTGCGCCGTTTCAGCCGCTTGTACATGGGAATACCGACTCGTGGCGTTTTCATGTAAGACACAGCTCTCGATGGCAGTCGCTAGGGTGAGTTGCTTTACTTTGAGGAGCTGCTGATGTAGGGGGTCCGACTGAACACCGAAAACGATCTGGTCGCGTATCATGGAGTCGGAGGTGGGCCCGTAGCTGCAAGATTGCGCAAGGATGCGGAGGTGCGTTAGAAAGGATTGGAAAGGTTCATCCTTACCCTGCAAACGCTGCTGGAACACGTAGCGTTCAAAACTTTCATTCACCTCTACGCTGCAGTGAGTGTCAAACTCGAGGAGGACCATCTTGAACTTCGTCTTATCTTCGTCATCTGCAAAGGTGAGAGAGTTGAAAATGTGGATGGCATGGTCCCCGACCGTGGAGAGGAGGAGAGCATTCTTTCTGGTGTCCGAGGCACCCTCCCTGTCCGTGGCTTCGACGAAGAGCTGGAAGCGCTGTTTGAAAATCTTCCAGTTGGCCCTGAGGTTGCCGGCGATGCGGAGCGGCGGCGGCGGGCTGATGTTGTCCATGTTGCAGGATGACGGAATGCTGGTGGAAGGCAGATCACTTGCAGGTAGGTCTAAGAAGTGCTAGTATCCCACCACACCTGGTATCATGATGTGTTGTGTGTTCTGGATCACATACAGGTCACCAACACTTGAAATAGTGCAACACTATTTTATTGAACAATTAACTGTTTAAACATATTTAGACTGTGGGTTAATACAATACTAGCTTTAACTAAAGACCTTTGCCTTGTCCTAACCAGTCGAAGCACTCAGCACATGGTGAATGTCTGTTGCAGGCTATGAGCTCTGTCCTCCTAGCTAGCTGCTACTTGAATGAACGGGAACTCTGATGCCCCTCTCACTGGTGATTGGCTGCGGTGTTGTGTACGTTGATTGGTCCCACTGTGTGTCCATCAGTGTGTGTCTGCACCATGATATACTGGTGTATATTATGACATGCGTGACTTCTGGCTGAGAGGGGAGGAGAATCGCGGAGGCCCGGAGCATACTGGGTCCAACCCGCTAATGACATGTAAACAAATGTAAATGCCAGTTTTGCATGCTGCCACAGGGCGCAAACCCCGTTATCGCCATCAGCACGGGACCAGAGCATGATATTCGATTCAGCGCCGGGCATGAACATCGATTTTGGCTGGACGCCCAATTCTCCACTGATCACAGTTCGCATTTCCAGCGTCGAGGGGTGGGGAATTTAGTCCAACATGTATATTTCCACTGTAAATCATAAATTTTATATCATACATCATTGAATCAGACAATGCCACATTCTAAAATTAACCAATTAATGAAATTACCCTGATTCACTGTGTTATCCGTGAAGCACTGGTCAGTCTTCCACAAGTATACATTTTCACGATTAGTCTGTTGAAAATGAAAGAAATTGTTGATTTTAGACTACTGTATTGATAAGTGGGACCAGTATTATAAACTTATTCACATTTCTTGATCTTTATTTTCCAACGTGAGGACAAATGTATTCAAAAGTATGTTATAAAAGCAGTGGGCAATTATTGTCCATCCCTAATTGCCCCTGGGAAGGTGGTGGTGAGCTATCTTTTTGCGTGGTGATCCAAATTGGTTGAAATCAGTCTGAGAAGAAGGAAGCATCCACAGCTGACACTGAAGCAATGCAGATGAAGCAGGTGAGAGCCTGTCTTTCCATTTTGGTGACTTTTGTACCAGTGGTCTCTCATTCAGGACTCTTGCCAGGGAGGAATTAACATCTGAGTACACCTGAGAATAAGAAGTGTTCAGAAAAATAGTCATATTCTACCCTTTAAATTTGTTTATCTCTCCACAGAGGTTAACAGGCAACCTGCCATTTCCAGCAGTGTTTTCTTTGAATTGTCACATCTCTTGTGGCAGTTGCCAGGTCAAAACAGAGTGGCTCAGACCACAGAGAGCCCACAGTTCAACATAGGCTGTGAGTGATCGATGGGAGCTCCTCATGCTGAAAGATGGCAAGAGGAGACCTCCCAGCCAGCCCAAAAAAGCCGGATGTTTGTCGCGGCCGTGGGGCAGTGCAAAGGAAGTGCCATAAGAAGTTGAATGACCATTTACATTTGGCAATGGTGAGTGTCCAACCTTATTGTGTACGGACCTATGAGAAGATGGGAGGATGTGATGCAAGTCATGTGTGAAATTGTCTTTTGTCTGGGCCGCTTGCAGAAGGTAGAATGAAGTAGAATGAAGTAGACAAGTCAAACTGGATAGCACTGATGAGATTCTGTGTGGAGTTGGGGGTGGAATGGGGGGCTATACTCAGAAGTAAAAAACCTGTTAGTTTGCAAAGATCATTGCGAAGTGGTGGATGCCAACAGTTGGACACACATATAATAGCATCATCTTCCCATAGAAGATTAACAACACTTTTCCTTTTGCTTTGCAGAAGAAAAAGGTTCAGGTTGCTCCATAATAGCTGAAGAAAAGCAGTGTTCAAAGGAGCCTGTTGGGTTTACAGCAGTCTATCTCCAACAGATTGCAAAGACCAGAGGCACTACCTCTGGAGAGTAATAGCACTGTGAAGTACCAACCTGCTCCATTTCAGGATGACAACATCTATCCTCTCATCACTGTCCTTGCTTGCTCCTTGTCAGCCAAGACTGCTTTGCATGCCAAGCTGGTACGGCCCAAAGTCTGAACCTCTGGAGCCAAAGACGATGCCTGCAAGATCATCTGCAGTCTCTGCCACTAAAAGTCAGCAGCTTCTCGCTATTTGTGCTGCAGTCACTGGGCTAGACTCTATAGGAGACCTAGGACAGGCACTAAGGGAATTCACAAGGGTGATTAGTTGACTTTTGTATGATTTTCAAATTTGGTTTGGAATGTTAGCTTTGTGGGGTGTGGTAGTCTGTGTAGAGGTATTATGGTACCTGGTAATGCTGCAACACCATTGGTAGATATTGTATGCTTCCTATTGGTCAAGCTGTATGTTAGCTCCGCCCTGCTAGGTGGGGCAAAAGAGCCCATGCCACCCCAGCAGCCTTCATTCTGTACCTGAGCTGCTGGGGGAAACATCTAGCTTATTAAAGCCTTCAGTTGGACTACAACCTCGCTTTAGTGGTCATTGATCGTGCATTAATTTAATAAGCTAGATTTAAAAGGATGGAGCTCCGAAACAAGCCGGAGTGTCTGCAACTCAGCCCCCACGCGGCGAACTCTGCGGCAATCTTCAAGCACTGGCTGGCGTGTTTTAAAGGATGTCTCGGAACGGCCAAAAACACACCCACAGGAGAACAGAAAATGCAAGTCCTGCACTCGAAGGTGAGCCCGGAAATTTACACCCTCATCGAGGACGCGGAAGACTTCGATGTGGCAATAGAGCTGCTAAAAGGACATTATATCCACCCAGTAAACCAGGTCTACGCACGACATCTGCTAGCAATGAGGCGACAAATCCCTGGGGAATCGCTGGAAGAATTCTACCGTGCACTCCTGGTGTTGGGGAGAAACTGCAACTGCCCGCACGTTTCGGCAAGCGACCACACAGAACTCTTGATCTGGGACGCTTTCGTGGCAGGTATGCTGTCCTCCCAGATCCGCCAGCGATTGCTGGAAAAAGACACCCTAGGCCTCAAGGAGCCACGGGCCCTTGCCGGCTCCCTAGACGTGGCCTCCAGAAACGCCTGCGCTTACGTTCTCGACCGTGCGGCAGCCCCCTGAGCAGCGTGGAACCCCTCTGCAGCCGACCCCGAGACATCCCCCATCCTCCCAAAAGCTTGTGCTGTGAGGCGGCCTGGCAACCACGGGGGGCCCCGCTGCTACTTTTGCGGGTAGGCCAAGCACCCCCGCCAGCGCTGCCCGGCCCGCGCATCCACCTGCAAGGGATGCAGTAAAAAGGGTCATTTCGTGGTGGTATGCCAGGCCCATGCGGTCGCCCAGGTCCCCGGTGGCGAATGCGAACCGCCGCCACAAACCTCTCCACGGTCCCCATGCGGCGAGTGGGCGCCGCCATCTTCCTATTCCAGGGCCACGTGAGGCCCCCGGGCGCCGCCATCTTGTCCCACGGACGCCACGTTCGATGGATGGGCGCCACCATTTTGTGACCAATGGGAGCCGCCATCTTGGATGGACTGTCAGGACCCCAACTCGGCCGACCACCCACCGCCCGAAGAGAACGCTCAACTGCTGTGATTAGCCCCGGTGACTCTGGATCAGTCCCCGCCTCGAACACTCTGAACTGCTACAACAACAGTACTAATCAATGGGCACGAGACGTCCTGCTTAATCGACTCTGGGAGCATGGAGAAGTTCATACAACCCGACACGGTAAGGCACTGTTCTCTCCTCGTCCACCCCGTTAATCAAAAAATCTCCCTGGCCTCCGGTTCCCACTCAGTAGAGATAAAGGGGTTTTGTGTAGCAAACCTCACAGTCCAGGGAAGGGAGTTTAAAAATTACCGGCTCTACATCCTTCTCCACCTCTGCGCGGCCACACTCCTAGGGTTAGACTTCCAGTGTAATCTCCAAAGTCTAACTTTCAAATTATGCGGCCCGATACGCCCCCCTCACTCTCTGCAGCCTCGCGACCATCAAGGTCGATCCGCCTTCCCTGTTTGCGAACCTCATCCCGGATTGCAAACCCGTCGCCACCATGAGCAGACGGTACAGTGCCTAGGATCGGATCTTTATTAGGTCAGAGATCCAAAGGCTACTGAGGGAAGGAGTCATTGAAGCTAGCAACAGTCCTTGGAGAGCTCAAGTAGTGGCGGTGAAGACCGGGGTGAAGCATAGGATGGTCATCGACTACAGTCAGACCATCAACAGGTTTACACAGCTGGACGCGTACCCTCTCCCCCGCATATCCAACCTGGCAAACAGGATCATGCATTACAAGGTCTTTTCCACGGTGGATCTTAAGTCCGCCTACCACAAGCTCCCCATCCGCACTAGTGACCGCAAATACAAAAGAACAAAGAACAAAGAAATGTACAGCACAGGAACAGGCCCTTCGGCCCTCCAACCCCGTGCTGACCATGCTGCCCGACTAAACTACAATCTTCTACAACTCCTGGGTCCGTATCCCTCTATTCCCATCCTATTCATGTATTTGTCAAGATGCCCCTTAAATGTCACTATCGATCCTGCTTCCACCACCTCCTCCGGTAGCGAGTTCCAGGCACCCACTACCCTCTGCGTAAAAAACTTGCCTCGTACATCTACTCTAAACCTTGCCCCTCTCACCTTAAACCTATGCCCCCTAGTAATTGTCCCCTCTACCCCGGGGAAAAGCCTCTGACTATCCACTCTGTCTATGCCCCTCATAATTTTGTAGACCTCTATCAGGTCGCCCCCTCAACCTCCTTCGTTCCAGTGAGAACAAACCGAGTTTATTCAACCGCTCCTCATAGCTAATGCCCTCCATACCAGGCAACATTCTGGTAAATCTCTTCTGCACCCACGCTAAAGCCTCCACATCCTTCTGGTAGTGTGGCGACTAGAATTGAACACTATACTCCAAGTGTGGCCTAACTAAGGTTCTATACAGCTGCAACATTACTTGCCAATTCTTATACTCAATGCCCTGGCCAATGAAGGCAAGCATGCCGTATGCCTTCTTGACTACCTTCTCCACCTGTGTTGCCCCTTTCAGTGACCTGTGGACATGTACTCCTAGATCTCTTTGACTTTCAATACTCTTGAGGGTTCTACCATTCACTGTATATTCCCTACCTGCATTAGACCTTCCAAAATGCATTACCTCACATTTGTCCGGATTAAACTCCATCTGCCATCTCTCCACCCAAGTCTCCAAACAATCTAAATCCTGCTGTATCCTCTGACAGTCCTCATCGCTATCCGCAATTCCACCAACCTTTGTGTCGTCTGCAAACTTACTAATCAGACCAGTTACATTTTCCTCCAAATCATTTATATATACTACAAACAGCAAAGGTCCCAGCACTGATCCCTGTGGAACACCACTGGTCACAGACCTCCAATTAGAAAAGCATCCTTCCATTGCTACTCTCTGCCTTCCATGACCTAGCCAGTTCTGTATCCACCTTGCCAGCTCACCCCTGATCCCGTGCGACCTCACCTTTTGTACTAGTCTACCATGAGGGACCTTGTCAAAGGCCTTACTAAAGTCCATATAGACAACATCCACTGCCCTACCTGCATCAATCATCTTAGTGATCTCCTCGAAAAACTCTATCAAGTTAGTGAGACACGACCTCCCCTTCACAAAACCATGCTGCCTCTCACTAATACGTCCATTTGCTTCCAAATGGGAGTAGATCCTGTCTTGAAGAATTCTCTCCAGTAATTTCCCCACCACTGAAGTAAGGCTCACCGGCCTGTAGTTCCCTGGATTATCCTTGCTACCCTTCTTAAACAGAGGAACAACATTGGCTATTCTCCAATCCTCCGGGACATCGCCTGAAGACAGTGAGGATCCAAAGATTTCTGTCAAAGCCTCAGCAATTTCCTCTCCAGCCTCCTTCAGTATTCTGGGGTAGATCCCATCAGGCCCTGGGGACTTATCTACATTAATATTTTTTAAGACACCCAACACCTCGTCTTTTTGGATATCAATGTGACCCAGGCTATCTACACACCCTTCTCCACACTCAACCTCTACCAATTTCTTCTCTTTGGTGAATACTGATGCAAAGTATTCATTTAGTACCTCACCCATTTCCTCTGGCTCCACACATAGATTCCCTTGCCTATCCTTCAGTGGGCCAACCCTTTCCCTGGCTACCCTCTTGCTTTTTATGTACGTGTAAAAAGCCTTGGGATTTTCCTTAACCCTATTTGCCAATGACTTTTCGTGACCCCTTCTAGCCCTCCTGACTCCTTGCTTAAGTTCCTTCCTACTTTCCTTATATTCCACGCAGGCTTCGTCTGTTCCCAGCCTTTTAGCCCTGACAAATGCCTCCTTTTTCTTTTTGATGAGGCCTACAATATCTCTCGTTATCCAAGGTTCCCGAAAATTGCCGTATTTATCCTTCCTCCTCACAGGAACATGCCGGTCCTGAATTCCTTTCAACTGACACTTGAAAGCCTCCCACATGTCAGATGTTGATTTGCCCTCAAACATCCGCCCCCAATCTATGTTCTTCAGTTCCCACCTAATATTGTTATAATTAGCCTTCCTCCAATTTAGCACATTCATCCTAGGACCACTCTTATCCTTGTCCATCAGCACTTTAAAACTTACTGAATTGTGGTCACTGTTCCCGAAATGCTCCCCTACTGAAACATCTACCACCTGGCTGGGCTCATTCCCCAATACCAGGTCCAGTACCGCCCCTTCCCTAGTTGGACTGTCCACATATTGTTTTAAGAAGCCCTCCTGGATGCTCCTTACAAACTCCGCCCCGTCTAAGCCTCTGGCACTAAGTGAGTCCCAGTCAATATTGGGGAAGTTGAAGTCTCCCATCACCACAACCCTGTTGTTTTTACTCTTTTCCAAAACCTGTCTACCTATCTGCTCCTCTATCTCCCGCTGGCTGTTGGGAGGCCTGTAGTAAACCCCCAACATTGTGACTGCACCCTTCTTATTCCTGATCTCTACCCATATAGCCTCACTGCCCTCTGAGGTGTCCTCCCGCAGTACAGCTGTGATATTCTCCCTAACCAGTAGCGCAACTCAGCCACCCCTTTTACATCCCCCTCTATCCCGCCTGAAACATTTAAATCCTGGAACGTTTAGCTGCCAATCCTGCCCTTCCCTCAACCAGGTCTCTGTAATGGCAACAACATCATAGTTCCAAGTACTAATCCAAGCTCTAAGTTCATCTGCCTTACCTGTAATACTTCTTGCATTAAAACATATGCACTTCAGGCCACCAGACCCGCTGTGTTCAGCAACTTCTCCCTGTCTGCTCTGCCTCAGAGCCCCACTGTCCCTATTCCCTAGTTCTCCCTCAATGCTTTCACCTTCTGACCTATTGCTCCCGTGCCCACCCCCCTGCCATACTAGTTTAAACGCTCCCGTGTGACACTAGCAAACCTCGCGGCCAGGATATTTATGCCTCTCCGGTTTAGATGCAACCCGTCCTTCTTATATAGGTCACACCTGCCCCAGAAGAGCTCCCAGTGGTCCAGATAACGGAAACCCTCCCTCCTACACCAGCTGTTTAGCCACGTGTTTATCTGCTCTATCTTCCTATTTCTAGCCTCACTGGCACGTGGCACAGGGAGTAATCCCGAGATTACAACCCTAGAGGTCCTGTCTTTAACTTTCTGCCTAGCTCCCTGAACTCCTGCTGCAGGACTTCATGCCCCATCCTGCCTATGTCGTTAGTACCAATATGTACAACGACCTCTGCCTGTTTGCCCTCCCCCTTCAGGATGCCCTCTACCCGTTCGGAGATATCCTGGACCCTGGCACCAGGGAGGCAACATGCCATCCTGGAGTCTCTTTCACATCCACAGAAGCGCCTATCTGTGCCCCTGACTATAGAGTCCCCTATTACTATTGCTCTTCTGCGCTTTGACCCTCCTTTCTGAACATCAGAGCCAGCCGTGGTGCCACTGCTCTGGCTGCTGCTGTTTTCCCCTGATAGGCTATCCCCCCCGACAGTATCCAAAGGGGTATACCTGTTCGAGAGGGGGACAACCACAGGGGATTCCTGCACTGACTGCCTGCCCTTTCTGGTGGTCACCCATTTCTCTGCCTGCACCTTGGGTGTGACCACATTTATATAACTGCGATCTATGACGCGTTCCGCCACCTGCATGCTCGTAAGTGCATCCAATTGCTGCTCCAACCGAACCATGCGGTCTGTGAGGAGCTCCAGTTGGGTGCACTTTCTGCAGATGAAGCCATCCGGGACGCTGGAAGCCTCCCGGACCTGCCACATCTCACAGTCAGAGCACTGCACCCCTCTAACTGACATTGCATCAATTAATGAAAATTAAAAGTTAAAATTTTTTTAAAATATATGTTTAAAATTTTTTTAAAGTTACGGTTAACTATCTGTTTCCTAGCACTAGATTTCTAATATAAATGCGAAAGCTAAATATAGTACTCTCCGATCTCTGGCTTAGATACCCCTCTAAATTATAATTAAGTAATTATGTTTAATTTGTTACCAATGCTTAATTTTTTTAATTTAGTGTAGATTCCCAACCAGCCACTCAGGTCACACACAATTTGAAAAAGGTATAAAAGTAAAAATGAGTAAAAATCACTTACTTACCTTCTTACCTTCTGAGTGTCTTAGAAGTTCTCAGGTTCTCTCCCTGACAGAGACTGCTCCTCCTCCTCCGAACGTCTCCCGAAACTAGGCCGCAATCTTTTAAAATCTCCGCTCTGACTCACAGCTCCTGCGCTTTTTAAATCTCCCGCGCTTTTTAAATCTCCCGGCTCCCTCTCCTCTCGCGCTGCTTTCAATGTCCCGGCTCTCTTTCCTCGCGCGCTTTTAAAATCTCCCGCGCTTTTAAAATCTCCCGGCTCTCTCTCCTCCCGCGCTTTTTAAATCTCCCGGCTTTCTCTCCACTCGCGCTGTTTTCAATGTCCTGGCTTTCTCTCCTCCCACGCTGTTTTCAATGTCCCGGCTCTCTCTCCTCTCGCGCTGTTTTCAATGTCCCGGCTCACTCTCCACTCGCGCTGTTTTCAATGTCCCGGCTTTCTCTCCACTCGCGCTGTTTTCAATGTCCTGGCTTTCTCTCCTCCCACGCTGTTTTCAATGTCCCGGCTCTCTCTTCACTCGCGCTGTTTTCAATGTCCCGGCTCACTCTCCACTCGCGCTGTTTTCAATGTCCCGGCTCTCTCTCCTCCCACGCTGTTTTCAATGTCCTGGCTCTCTCTCTCTCGCGCTGTTTTCAATGTCCCGGCTCTCTCTCCTCTCGCGCTGTTTTCAGTGTCCTGGCTCACTCTCCACTCGTGCTGTTTTCAATGTCCCAGCTTTCTCTCCTCCCGCGCTGTTTTCACTGTCCCGGCTCTCTCCTCCTGCGCTTTTTAAATCTCCCGCTCTCTCTCCACTCGCGCTGTTTTCAATGTCCCAGCTCTCTCTCCTCCCGCGCTTTTTAAATCTCCCGCTCTCTCTCCACTCGCGCTGTTTTCAATGTCCCAGCTCTCTCTCCTCCCGCGCTTTTTAAATCTCCCGCTCTCTCTCCACTCGCGCTGTTTTCAATGTCCCAGCTTTCTCTCCTCCCGCGCTTTTTAAATCTCCCGCTCTCTCTCCACTCGCGCTGTTTTCAATGCCCCCTACACTGCCTTCGAGGCAGATGGTTTACCGGTACGGTTTACAGGCAACATTCCCATGTCTTGATAATGTCACCATCTGCCAGCAGGACCACGACACCAACCTCCAGACCGCAAAGATCCTTAACCTTACATACAACAAGGACAAATGTGTGTTTAGCACCGACCACCTAGCCATCCTCGGCTACGTAGTACGAAATGGAGATATAGGCCCCGACCCTGAGCGCATGCGCCCCCTTATGGAGTTCCCCCTCCCTCACTGCTCCAAGGCCCTGAAGCGCTGCCTAGGGTTTTTCAGTTACTATGCCCAGTGTGTCCCCAACTATGCGGACAAGGCCCATCCCCTGATCCAATCCACAGCTTTTCCCCTGTCGATAGAGGCCCGCCAGGCCTTCAGCCACATCAAAACGGACATTGCAAAGGCCACGATGCACGCCATCGACGAGTCCCTCCCCTTCCAGGTCGAGAGCGACACGTCTGACGTAGCTCTGGCGGCCACCCTCAACCAAGCGGGCAGACCCGTGGCCTTCTTCTCACGTACCCTCCATGCTTCCGAAATCCGCCACTCCTCAGCCGAAAAGGAGACCCAGGCCATAGTAGAAGCTGTGCGACATTGGAGGCATTACCTGGACGGCAGGAGATTCACTCTCCTCACTGACCAACGGTCGGTTGCTTTCATGTTCGATAATGCACAGCGGGGCAAGATAAAAAACGATAAGATTTTACGGTGGAGGATCGAACTCTCCACCTAAAACTACGAGATCTTGTATCGTCCCGGGAAGCTAAACGAGCCTCCTGATGCCCTGTCCCGCTGCACATGTGCCACCGCACAAGTGGACCGCCTCCGGGCCCTCCACAAGGACCTCTGCCACCCAGGGGTCAGTCGCTTTTTCCACTTTATCAAGACCCCCAACCTGCCCTACTCCATCGAGGAGGTCAGGACAGCCACCAGGGACTGCCAAATCTGCGCGGAGTGCAAACCGCACTTCTACCGGCCAGAGAAAGCGCACCAGATAAAGGCTTCCTGTCCCTTTGAAAGCCTCAGCATGGACTTCAAAGGCCCCCTCCCCTCCACCGACCGCAACACGTACTTCCTGAACGTTATTGACGAGTACTCCCGGTTCCCATTCGCCATCCCCAGCCCCGACATGACCGCAACCACCATCATCAAGGCCCTCCATAGCATCTTTGCACTGTTCGGGTTCCCCGTGTACACACATAATGATAGGGGGTCCTCCTTTATGAGTGAAGAACTGCGTCAATTCCTGCTCAGCAAGGGCATTGCCTTGAGCAGGACGACCAGTTACAACCCCCGGGGTAACGGACAGGTAGAGAGGGAGAACGGAACGGTCTGGAAGACCGTCCTACTGGCCCTACGGTCCAGAAATCTCCCAGTCTCCCGCTGGCAGGAAGTTCTCCCAGATGCCCTCCACTCCATCCGGTCATTGCTTTGTACCACAACCAACCAGACACCTCACGAACGTCTCCTTGTCTTCCCCAGGAAGTCCTCCTCTGGGACCTCGCTCCCGACCTGGCTGGAAGCTCTTGGACCCATCCTGCTCCGAAAACACGTGCGGGCGCACAAGTCGGACCCGTTGGTCGAGAGGGTCCACCTTCTCCACGCTAACCCCCAGTACGCCTACGTGGCGTACCCCAACGGCCGACAAGATACGGTCTCCCTACGAGACCTGGTGCCCACCGGAACCCCACGCACACCCCAGCCACCAGTCCCACCCTCCCTTCCACCAGTGCACCTTACAGGAGGATCGTTCCTCCCGCCGGCCCCGTCTAGGCCCCCCCCCACCCACCGACGCACACCGCAGACGCTCCCTTTCCAGGTCAACCGTTTTCCCCACCAGCGCCGTCTAGGGGTGTCGAAGCTGCCACAGAGATTGAGGCCACTGTCCCGGAGTCACAGACGCCCGAGCCTCCACCGGAGTCACCACCGAAGCTTTGACGATCACAGACGACGACCAGGGCCCCCGATCGACTGATTGCTTCATTTTAAAGTGTATAGCTAATTATGAATCATAAATTGTAAATAGTTAATAGAACTATAAAAAGTTACAAAACACTGTACGGAGGTATTACGGTACCTCCATAACTATAATTCTACCACGTTACCATGTTGTAGTATCAGGCCACCACCCCCGCCGGACTCTTTTTTAACAGGGGGTGAATGTGGTAGTCTGTGTAGAGGTATTACGGTACCTGGTAATGCTGCAACACCATTGGTAGATATTGTATGCTTCCTATTGGTCAAGCTGTATGGTAGCTCCGCCCTGCTAGGCGGGATATAAAAGCCCGTAGCCTTCATTCTGTACTTGAGCTGCTGGGGGAAACATCTAGCTTATTAAAGCCTTCAGTTGGACTACAACCTCGCTTTAGTGGTCATTGATCGTGCATCATGGGGGTTATTATTTAGATTTGTGGCCAACAAAACACTGTCATGATCAGTAAGGGAGGGAAGTCAAGTTGTGAAACTATTGGTGAGCTGGGGATTAGGGTTGCATTCACTGGTGGTGCAGCCTGATAAATGGAGTGGGCAGCTCTAGACAGAAATGGTGGGTGTTAGTTACCTCTTTTCCTTCATGTTCCTCCTCAACTGGTCACTGTGTAGCTAGTGCCAACAGCTCTGCCCTCATGAGTCCATCATGCAGCAGACCACAACAAATTTTGACACTCACTCTGATGAGTACTGTAAGACTCCTCCAGATTGATTCATGCAGTAAAAGCATTGTCTAAGTACCCAAATGTGCTGCTTGATCACATTTCACGTGATAGTGTGGCTTTTATTATATTAATGTTTGCCCACATGTAGGCTGGTTGTATACTGGAGATAATAGTCATGTGGTCAGCAGATAGCTCTTATCTCCCAGTCGACAATACCTGGTTTGTCATGGGTACATATTGACCATGTGAGCTGCCCCTTTTGCATGATGAGACAGGAAAAGGTGGATAAAATGGTGATTAGATTTTTTAATAGAATTTACAGTGCAGAAGGAGGCCATTCGGCCCATCGAGTCTGCACCGG
Source organism: Scyliorhinus torazame (assembly GCF_047496885.1). Lineage (NCBI taxonomy): Eukaryota > Metazoa > Chordata > Chondrichthyes > Carcharhiniformes > Scyliorhinidae > Scyliorhinus > Scyliorhinus torazame. The sequence goes on from NC_092708.1 coordinate 373,804,287, forward strand.
CTCTTTGAAAGAGCACCCTACCCAAGCCTACACCTCCACCCTATCCCCATAACCCAGTAACCCCACCCAACACTAAGGGCAATTTTGGACACTAAGGGCAATTCAGCACGGCCAATCCACCTAACCTGCACATCTTTGGATTGTGGGAGGAAGCCGGAGCACCCGGAGGAAACCCACGCACACACGGGGAGAACGTGCAGACTCCGCACAGGCAGTGACCCAGGCCGGGAATCGAACCTGGGACCCTGGAGCTGTGAAGCAATTGTGCTAACCACCATGCTACCGTGCTGCCCTTGAAGGGGAGAAAAGGTCTTTGAAAGTGGACAGTGAAACCTCTGGTTCAGAAGTGTATCCTTTTTGGAGATGGGAGCGCATCTATTCCACCCTGGACCACTGGGAGTCATGGCATTTGCCAGGAAAACATACACACATATGCAGGAAGCTGTTGCTGTGCATTGAGACTGGCTGAACATTGAGGGAGTTAAAGTCCTTTCTGTTGCTGAATCTCATTGGCTAGTCAGTTGGAGCCTTGATGGCCACAGGGATACAATTAATGACATGTTGTATATTGGGGAGTCCAACAATAGAAAATCCAATATCCTTTGTCCCTGAAAGGGCCAATTAAAACATTTATTTTTTAATAGGATGCGGGCATCATCGGCAAGGCCCATCCCTAATTGCCCTTGAACTGAGTGGGTTGCTAGACCATATCAGAGGGTAATTAAGGGTCAACCATATTTCTTTGGTTCTGGAGTCATATGTACGTCAAATAGGGTAAGGATGGCAGATTTCCTTTGCTAAAATATATTAGTGAACCAGATGGGTTTTTATAACAGTTGATGATAGTCGACGTGGTATTCATAAAGGAAAGGGATGATGTGGATATAGTAATCCAAGAGGAGCAGTGCAAAATATTGGACAAGATAATCATAACGAGGAGGAAGTGTTAGAGGAGTTGGAATCCTTGAAATGAATAACTCGCCAGGAGGATTATTTTCCAGGATGTTGAAGGAGGTCACGGAGGAAATAATAGATGCCTTGAGGATTGTTTTCCAGTCTTCACTAGACACAGAGAGGTGCCGGAGTATTGAAGGAATGCAAATGTGGTTCCGTTGTTTAAAAAGGGTACAAAGGAAATGGCAAACAATTATAGGCCGGTTAGTCTTACTTCAATGATGGGCAAATTGTTCGAATCAACCCTGAGAGATTGGATAAACTGTCACTTAGAAAGGCATGGACCAGTCAAGCATAGTTTTATTAAGGGAAGTTTACAAATTTGATTGATTTCTTTGAGTAAGTGACAAGGAGGATCAATGAGGGTCATGCAGTGGATGTTGTCTACATGGATTTTAGTGAGGCATCTAACAAGGTCCCAGATGGCAGGTATGTAGCCCTTGCATCCCCACTAAAAACCCTTCAACCTACCAGTGAGCTCTTTAACTAGCTTCATTGAACATATTTATGAACTTACTTTGGGGTGAGTTTCCGGGACAAGCCTTTCTCTTTCCTGATGAAATTTACCAGTGGCTGGAATGGTGAACGGAAACCAGCACACTATCCTGGGCTATTATTTTCAGTGCCTGCCTGCCTCTGTTCCCTCATCCCAACAGGGGATTTTTAAAAGAAATGTCCCTTTGATTTATATAAATATATTTATTTTTAAAAATATTTATGTATTTAATGCCAATGAACAGCAGCACGGTAGCATTGTGGATAGCACAATTGCTTCACAGCTCCAGGGTCCCAGGTTCAATTCCAGCTTGGGTCACTGTCTGAGCGGAGTCTGCACATCCTCCCCGTGTGTGCATGGGTTTCCTCCGGGTGCTCCGGTTTCCTCCCACAGTCCAAAGATGTGCAGGTTAGGTGGATTGGCCATGATAAATTGCCCTTAGTGTCCAAAATTGCCCTTAGTGTTGGGTGGGGTTACTGGGTTATGGGGATAGGGTGGAGGTGTTGACCTTGGGTGGGGTGCTCTTTCCAAGAGCCGGTGCAGACTCGATGGGCCGAATGGCCTCTTTCTGCACTATAAATTCTATGAAACTCTATGAAACAAGAGGAATTAGGACCACATGCACTGTTCAACTCAAGCAAGGGTAGAGAGTGAGGAATAATAGGTGGGAGAGAGGAAGAATGAGGAAGAAGTAAGGCGGAGGAATGTGCAAGCGCAGCAGGTGATAAACAGGAAAGGAAGAGGTAAATCAATGGAATGGAGTCCTTGCAGGAGACAGGATGCAAAGAAGTGTTGTCGAAGTAACTGTGGGAGTGGTTATGAATATTGGAAGACAGTTTGGTCCCAGAAATGGAGACAAAGAAATCAAGGAAGGGAAGTATCAGAAATGGACCATGTGAAGGTGAGAGATGGATGGAAAGTAGAAGCAAGGTTAAAGTTGTTTTCCAGTTCCAGATGAGAGCAGGAAATGGCACTTACTCATCAATGGAACATGAGTTTGGGGAAGGGTTCTAGTGGGACTGGATCAAGGAGTATTCCATATACCCCAAAAAAGAAAAGCATAGCTAGTGTTCATGTGGGTACCCAAAGCAATACATTTTTCTTGGAGGAAGTAATTGTTCAATATGAGAATAAGTTCGGCCAACAGAGGAAGGTGGTGGTAGATGGGGACTGTTTGAACCTCTGTTCATGTAAGAAGTGAAGTGCCCTCAGATCATCGTGGTGGGGTATGGAAGTATAGAAAGATTTTTTTGGTCATAGTGCAGAGGGGATGGATAGGGCCAGACAACTGGGAATTGCTGAAATTATGTAGGTTTTCAGAAGAGTGACAGATGTAGGCAGGAAGAGACTGTTCACAGGCCAGTGGTAGGGGCCCAAGTGGTATGAGAATACTGAAGGTGGGTGAAAGGATTGGGCTGATAAGTGGTCAACAAAATTTACACTATTCAAGTGCCAGGCAATGGTTATCCCCAACAAGTAAATTTCTAAGTACATCCCCTTAATGTTCAATAGCATTGTTATTGGTGAATATTCCACCATCAACATCCACTGACCAGAAACTGAATTGAACCAGCCATTTAATAACTGCAGCTAGTAGTGCAGGTCAGAATCTAGAAATTCTGTGTCAAGTAACTCACCTCCTGACTCCCAAAGCCTGTCTTAGATCTATAAGGTACAAGTCAGGAGTATGGTGGAAAACTCCTTGTTTACTTGGTTAGTGCAGTTCCAACAATACTCAAGCACTCAATGGCATAGTGGTAATGTCACTGGACTAGTAATCTGGAGACCGAGGGTAATACTCTGGGGACTGGGGTTCAAATTCTCCATGGCTGATGTTGAAATTTCAATTCAATGAAAACCTGAAATGAAAAGTCTAATGATGACCATAAACTAAATACATCAAGGTGTAGCCACCTGGGTTGGCCAACTCCCGACGTAAAATGGAGAACAGCAAAGGCTGAAGGGAAATTCAGCCAACAGAGGCAGAAACTAGCAGGTGCAAGTTTACTGTGTATTAAACTCTGCAAAAGCCCAGACAGCATCGATACAAGCAGCCATCTGCATAATAATGTAGCAGCCATCTACATACTAATGAGCGATCCCCGGGAACAATCAAAACATTTGGGATAAACAAGGCCAAGCCAGACTCCTCGGCGCCAGCAGGAGCCAACACAAAAGAGGTTAACGGACACCTCAAGACCGCCCATCGATCAGGGAACCACTCCAGTATTGGAGAAATCGAACCAAGCGATTGGAACAAAGTCCAATCACTTGGAACCAGGTACAGGGTCTGCCCCGAAAGGCGGGAAGCCCCTGGGGACTATAAAGTTAAGCCCCCAAGTTCAAATCATTCTTCTTGACCGGGTCACTCAGCAACATGAACCAACCCTTGACAGTGACCGGTTCAGCTGCCGCCAAGATCCAGTAAGTCTTAAGTCAACGCTCGCTACGAGATAGGCGCTCCTAGCTACCAGTCCGTACCAACTTTGAATCCCACAGACTCAGAACCCGAACGAAAGGCCATTTGTTCCCCTGACCTGGTGGGCCAGTCCGAAGCTAAGTATAGGCCTGTTAGTTGTAGAAGTAGCTTTGAAGTAGAATTTATGCATGAGTAGCGATTACTGTGTATAATAAATGTGCTTTGATTTGAATCTTACTAATTGGTGTATTGAGTTATTGATCATTACTTGAATTTGAACCTTGTGGCGGTATCATAAAGATACCTTGCGACTCGAGAGCAAAGGTTATAAAACAGAGCCAATTGAACCAACCAAAAGTTAGCAACAAAGGGCAAAAGAGTAACAAGGGAGAGAGTAGGGCCTCTTCAGGATCTACAAAGTCATCTATGTGCGGATCCACAAGAGATGGGTGAGATTCTAAATTAATATTTCTCATTGGTATTTACTGTTGAGAAAGGCATGGATGTCAGGGAACTTGGGCAAATAAATAGTGATGTCTTGAGGGGTGTACACATTACAGAGAAGGAGGTGCTGGAAGTCGTAAAGCGCATCAAGGTGGATAAATCCCCTGGACCTGATGAAATATATCCCAGGAGGTTGTGGGAGGCTAGGGAGGAAATTGCGGGTCCCCTAGCAGAGATATTTGAATCGTCGACAGCCACAGATGAGGTGCCTGAAGATTGGAGGGTAGCAAATGTTGTGCCTTTGTTTGAGAAGGGCTGCAGGGAAAAGCCTGGGAACTACAGAGCAGTGAGCCTAACGTCTGTGGTGGGTAAGTTGTTAGAACGTATTCTGAGGTACAGGGGGCTGGATTCTCCGCCGGCGGGATGCTCCGTTTTCCCGGCAGCCCGGGGGTTTCCTGACAACCTGGGGCAGCCCCACAATGGGAAACTCCATTGACTAGCTGGTGTAACGGAGTATCCTGCCGGCGGGGTGAAATAGAAATGTGGCGCGGCGCGGTGCATAATCCAGCCCAGGATCTACAGACATTTAGAGAGGCAAGGAATTGTCAGCAAGGTTTTGTGAGTGGAAAACCATGCCTCACGACTTTGATTGAGTTTTTTGAAGGGGTAACCAAGAAGGTAGATGAGGTCAGTGCAGTCGACATTGTCTACATGGACTTTAGCAAGGCCATTGACAAGGTACCGCATGGTAGGCTGTTGCATAAGATTAAATCTCACAGGATTCAGGATGAGGTAGCCAATTGGATACAAAATTGGCTTAACGACAGAAGACAAAGGGTGGTTGTAGAGGGTTGTTTTTCAAACTGGAGGCCTGTGACCAGCGGTGTACCTCAGGGATCAGTGCTAAGTCCCCTGTTTTTTTAAAAATATATGTTTTATTGAAATTTTTTCAAACAAAATTTTTTTCCCCTTACAGAACAAACATAACAGTAAAGAAAGTTTAACAATAAACAAATGGCTAATAATCTAATCATTTAACATAAACTAAAACTTCCACCCCCCCACCCCTCCCCCCTGGGTTGCTGCTGCTGGTCATCTGTCTTCCCTCTAACGTTCCTCTAGGTAGTCGAGGAATGGCCGCCACCGCCTGGTGAACCCTTGAGCCGATCCTCTCAGGGCAAACTTTATCCGCTCCAGTTTTATGAACCCCGCCATATCGTTTACCCAGGCCTCCAGTCCGGGGGGTTTCGCCTCCTTCCACATGAGTAGAATCCTACGCCGGGCTACTAGGGACGCAAAGGCCACAACGTCGGCCTCTTTCGCCTCCTGCACTCCCGGCTCATCCGCAACTCCAAATAGAGCTAGCCCCCAGCCTGGTTTGACCCGGGCCTTCACCACCTTAGAAATCATTCCCGTCACTCCCTTCCAAAACCCCTCCAGTGCCGGACACGACCAAAACATATGTGCGTGGTTTGCCGGGCTTCCGCCGCACCTCCCACACTTGTCCTCCACTCCAAAGAACCTGCTCAGTCTTGCTCCCGTTATGTGTGCTCTATGTAGCACCTTGAATTGAATCAGGCTAAGCCTGGCGCATGAGGAAGAGGAGTTTACCCTGCTTAGGGCATCAGCCCACATACCCTCCTGTATCTCCTCCCCTAGCTCTTCTTCCCACTTTCCTTTTAGTTCGCCCACCAACTCCTCCCCCTCTTCCCTCATCTCTCGGTATATCTCTGATACCTTGCCCTCTCTGACCCACACCCCCGAAAGCACTCTGTCCTGAATCCCCTGTACCGGGAGCAGCAGAAATTCCCTCACCTGTTGTCTTGTGAACGCCCTCACCTGCATATATCTAAGGAAGTTTCCCCGGGACAACTTGTACTTTTCCTCCAATGCTCCCAAGCTCGCAAACGTCCCATCTATAAATAAATCTCCCACCCTCCTAATTCCCAACTGGTGCCAGCTCTGAAATCCTCCATCCATTCTTCCTGGGGCAAACCTATGGTTGTTCCTGATTGGGGACCCCACCAGGGCTCCCCGCACACCTCTCTGTCGCCTCCATTGTCCCCAGATATTCAATGTTGCTGCCACCACCGGGTTCGTGGTAAACTTTTTTGGTGAGAACGGTAGCTCGTCCCTTTACAGGACTTTCTCTCCAGTCTTTTCCACGCCGCTCCCTCTCCCTCCATCATCCATTTACGAATCATCGCCACATTGGCGGCCCAATAGTAGTCGCCCAAATTCGGTAGCGCCAATCCTCCTCTGTCCCTGCTACGTTGTAGGAACCCCCTCCTTACCCTCGGGACTTTCCCTGCCCACACGAAGCTCGTGATGCTCCTGTCTATTTTTTTGAAAAAGGTCTTAGTGATTAGTATAGGGAGACACTGAAATACAAATAAGAACCTAGGGAGAACCATCATCTTAATTGCCTGCACTCTGCCCGCCAACGACAGAGGCTGCATGTCCCACCTCTTGAAGTCCTCCTCCATTTGTTCGACCAATCGTGTCAGATTAAGTCTGTGCAAGGTTCCCCAGCTCCTAGCGATCTGAATCCCCAGGTATCGGAAGTTTCTTTCCACTTTCCTTAGAGGCAGGCCTTCTATCTCTCTACTCTGGTCCCCTGGGTGTATCACAAATAGTTCACTCTTCCCCATGTTAAGCCTATATCCCGAGAAATCTCCGAACTCCCTCAACATCCGCATAACCTCTATCATCCCCCCCGCTGGGTCCGACACATACAACAGTAGGTCATCCGCATATAGCGAGACTCGGTGTTCTTCTCCCCCTCTAATCACCTCTCTCCATTTCCTGGAGTCTCTCAACACCATGGCCAAAGGTTCAATTGCCAATGCGAACAACAGTGGAGACAGCGGGCATCCCTGTCTTGTTCCCCTATATAATCGGAAATACTCCGATCTTTGCCGACCCGTGACTACACTTGCCATTGGGGCCCCATAAAGAAGTTTGACCCAGCTAATAAACCCGTTCCCGAACCCAAACCTCCTTAATACCTCCCATAAATACTCCCACTCCACCCTATCAAATGCCTTCTCTGCATCCATTGCCGCCACTATCTCTGCCTCCCCCTCCACTGGGGGCATCATTATCACCCCTAATAGTCGTCGCACATTAACATTCAGTTGTCTCCCTTTTACGAACCCTGTCTGGTCTTCGTGCACCACCCCCGGGACACAGTCCTCTATCCTCGATGCCAGTATCTTTGCCAGCAATTTGGCGTCCACATTCAATAATGAAATAGGTCTATAGGACCCGCACTGCAACGGATCTTTATCCCTCTTCAAAATTAGCGATATCGTCGCCTCCGACATTGTCGGGGGTAAAGTCCCTCCTTCCCTGGCCTTATTGAACGTCCTCACCAACAACGGGGCCAACAAGTCCACGTATTTTCTATAAAATTCCACCGGGAACCCGTCTGGTCCCGGAGCCTTCCCTGCTTGCATGTTCCCCAGCCCCTTAATAACCTCGTCCACCCCAATCGGTGCCCCCAGGCCTTCCACCTCCTGCTCCTCCACCCTCGGGAACCTCAATTGATCCAGGAACTGCCGCATCCCCTCCTCTCCCTCTGGGGGTTGGGACCTATACAGCCCCTCATAAAAGGTCTTGAACACCTCATTTATCTTCCCTGCTCTTCGCACCGTGGCTCCCTTTTCGTCTCTAATTCCCCCTATCTCCCTCGCCGCTGTCCTCTTTCGCAACTGATGAGCCAGCAGGCGACTAGCCTTTTCCCCATATTCATACCTCCTCCCCTGTGCCTTCCTCCACAGCACCTCCGCCTTTCTGGTGGTCAGGAGGTCAAACTCTGTCTGGAGTCGTCTCCTCTCCCTGTACAGTCCCTCCTCCGGGGTCTCTGCAAATTCCCTATCGACCCTTAAAATCTCCCCCAGTAATCTTTCCCTTTCCTTGGCCTCTGTTTTCCCTTTGTGGGCCCCAATGGAGATCAGCTCTCCTCTGACCACCGCTTTTAGTGCTTCCCATACCACTCCCACACGGACCTCCCCGTCGTCACTGACCTCTAGGTATCTCTCAATACACTCCCGCACTCTTCCACACACTCCCTCGTCCGCCATCAATCCCACATCTAATCGCCAGAGTGCTCTCTGCTCCCTTTCCTCTCCTAGTTCCAGGTCCACCCAGTGTGGGGCATGGTCCGAAACCGCTATGGCTGAATACTCAGCTTCTTCCACCCTTGAGATCAACGACCTTCCCAAAACAAAAAAATCTATCCGGGAGTACACTTTATGGACATGGGAGAAGAAGGAGAACTCCCTGGCCCTCGGTCTAAGAAATCGCCATGGATCCACTCCCCCCATTTGGTCCATAAACCCCTTGAGCACCTTGGCCGCTGCCGGCCTTCTTCCGGTCTTTGAGCTGGATCTATCTAGCCCTGGGTCCAGCACGGTGTTGAAGTCCCCTCCCAATATCAAGTTTCCTACCTCCAGGTCCTGTATACGACCCAGCATCCGTCTCATAAATCCCGCTTCGTCCCAATTCGGGGCATATACATTAACCAACACGACCTCCATTCCCTCCAGTCTGCCACTCACCATTACATATCTAACTCCGCTATCTGCTACGATGTTCTTTGCTTCAAATGCTACCCGTTTCCCCACCAATATGGCCACCCCTCTATTCTTTGCATCTAGTCCTGAGTGGAACACCTGTCCCACCCATCCTTTCCTTAACCTAACTTGGTCCGCCACCTTCAGGTGCGTCTCTTGGAGCATAGCCACGTCTGCCCTTAGTCCTTTCAAATGCGCAAGCACTCGGGCCCTTTTAACGTTAGTGATAGCTAACGTTCCACGTGATCAGCCTCACTAGGGGGCTACCTGCCCCCCTCCCGTGTCGACTAGCCATCACCTTCTCTAGGCCAGTCCCATATCCCGCCTCCGCGCTCCCACTCGCTCCCCAGGCGTCGCATTCCATCCCCGTCCACCCACTCTTTAGCCATTTCCTTTTTGATTTCCGCAGCAGCAACCCAGTTGTTCCCCCCCCCCCCCCCCCCGCTAGATCCCTTTCTAGCGTGATTGCTCCCCCCATATTACTTCCGTAAGTCAGCTGACTTCAACTGACCCCGGCTACTCCTGCTCACTCCTTGACCCCCCCGTGTGGGGAACTCCCATCCGCCTTGCGCCTGTCTTCCCGCCATAATCTTTCTGGCGCGGGAACATCCCTTTATCTGACCCGCCTCTTGTGGCGCAGCTCCCTTTCCTCTCCCCCTCCCATTCCTCATTCTCCGCCTATGTCCCTTCTTTCCCCCCTCACCGGCGCCCACATTTCCTAGTGTCTCCCCCCATCCCAATTTACTTCTCTATTTACATCAACCATAACAATAACAATAACATTCCCTGCGGTGTCAGTCCCCTAAGTCCACTGTTACTTGTAACTTATATTAATGATTTGGATGAGAATTTAGGAGGCATGGTTAGCAAGTTTGCAGATGACACCAAGATTGGTGGCATAGTGAATAGTGAAGAAGGTTATTTAGGATTGCAATGGGATCTTAGGCCAGTGGGCCAATGAATGGGAGATGGAGTTTAATTTAGTTAAATGTGAGGTGATGCATCTTGGTAGAGAATTGGGGCAGTACCTACTCAGTTAATGGCAGGGAGCTGGGGAGAGTTATAGAACAAAGAGATCTAGGGGTACAGGTTTACAGCTCCTTGAAAGTGGAATCACAGGTGGACAGGGTGGTGAAGAAGGCATTCAGCATGCTTGGTTTCATTGGACAGAACATCGAAAACAGGACTTGGGACATCTTGCTGAAGTTGTACAAGACATTAGTAAGGCCATACTTGGAATACTGTGCACAGTTTTGGTCACCCTATTATAGAAAATATATTATTAAACTAGAAAGAGTGCAGAAAAGATTTACTAGGATGGTACCTGGACTTGATAGTTTGAGTTATAAGGAGAGGCTGGATCGGCTGGGACTTTTTTCCCTGGAGCGTAGGAGGCTTAGGGGTGATCTTATAGAGGTCTATAAAATAATGAGGGGTATAGATAAGGTAGATAGTCAACATCCTTTCCCAAAGGTAAGGGAGTCTAAAACTAGAGGGCATAGGTTGAAGGTAAGAGGGGAGAGATACAAAAGGGTCCAGAGGGGCAATCAGAGGGTGGTGAGTGTCTGGAATGAGCTGCCAGAGGCAGTAGTAGAGGCTGGTACAATTTTGTCTTTTAAAAAGCATTTAGACAGGGAAAGCTGGGTATAGAGGGTTATGGTCCAATTGCAGGCAATTGGGACTAGCTCAGTGGTAAAAAAAACCTGGCAGCAAAGACAAGTTGGGCCGAAGGGCCTGTTTTCATGCTGTAACCTCTATGACTATAAGCATTGTCGATTGTCATAAAAAACATCTGCTTCACTAATGTCCTTCATGGAACAAAATCTGCCATCCTTACCTAGTCTGGCCAACATGTGATTCCAAGTCCAAAACAACGTGCTTGACTCTTAAATACCCTCTGAAATGGCCTAGCAAGCCCCTCAGTTCAATTAGGGATGGGAAAGAAATGCAGGCCCAGCCAGCTGTGTCCACATTCCATGAACAAATTTTAAAAAAATAACTCATCAGTGTCAAAGGGAAAGCAGCTCTCATGTAACCAAGAGCCCATTCACCAGATTAAACAACCACTTTTTCCACTGTTGGCTCATGGTAGCAGCAGTGTGTAACATCTACAAAATCACTGTAACTCAACTCAACTGAACAAGGCACCTTCAACAGCTTGTTCCAAACACGTAACCTCTACCACCTAAAGGATAAGGAGACAGGCACATGGAAGCCATCATCCAAAAGGTCCCGTCCAAGTCACAACCCATCTTGGCTTGCAATAATATCTTGGAACTTCCTCTATAACAGCACTGTAGGTGTACCTTCACCGAATGCAAACAGTGGATGGGATCCTTTGCTGATGACAGGGCATTGGCCGCAGGCTGGAGTTGGAGAGGCTCCTGCATCGCCTCTTTGTAGGAAGACCAGCAGGTAATCAGGCATTTGTCAACTGGTGGGCCTTTCCCCAGGAGGACTCCAGAACAGAAGTCCCTGCTACAGGGAGTTGCCTGCAAATAAGACACTGACAGCTCTTTTCAATATTGTCATCACTGGGGAGGTGGCACTGATGAAAGAATAACACCAATCTGAGGCCCATTTTGTCTGAGCAATAAATGCTGGCCTTGCCAGCGTCACTCGGATACATTGAATTAATTTTAAAAAACAAATTGATGTTGAAGGGCAAACTGAAATAATTTTCAAGGAGGAGAAAAATTCTTTATTTAGCTCTCCTGAAAGGGGCCTGCTGACTGTGAGTACTGTGAGTTGCTGTGTATATCACATGGTGAGTCAGACTCTGGCACAGATCAATTTCATAAAATGTCCTAAAACCAGAATTTGAATATTATAATAAGCTTCATGAATTGTTCTGATATATCATGGGCACCTAGGGTAGAGGCCTGCCAGGTTAAACCTGTTTTGCCACAGGAAAACAGTTGCAGCATGATCAAAGTTCTAGGCAAGAGGTAAGTGATGGCAGGTCAGTGGCAAGAGGGACCCCTTTCCCAATGCCAGGTCTCTCAATCAGGCAGGTGCTTTTGACTGAGGAAGCCTTGGAAGTCTGGTGACAGGCTCACTAGCTGATGGTTTAATATCAACAGTGGTAGCACAAGGTCCTTAAGTGGACATTAATCGGAGGCGGTGCAGGATGGCCATCAATGGACCTTTCTGACAGGGTCAGGATGGAGGCAGAAAGGTGGCAGACCCGCACCTGCTAGCATGACACTTAATCAAATGCGTTACGCATTATGCAACACTCATTAAATGGGCTAGTACGCTGTCAATTCCATCCCCACTTGTCCCGGAGTCACAATACAAGTGAATTAACCAATAATTCTTATAAAGGTTTTTGGCCCTTGGCTGCCAATTAATTACAGTCTCCAGGTTTGTAAGTTTAAAGACACTTACTGTTTACTTATAACAAGAAATATGCAGCAGATACTGTTAGCTAACTTGTAACTAATATCTAACTCACACTCTAACTTTTCCCCCACCCGCTACAGACACACAAGACGGACAAACACAGAGGGGTGGAAAGGGGTAAAAATCATAAGGGAAAGAAAGAAAGTCTTTGTTTCAGGTGATGGTTTTTGGCATACTTTTCTTCGCAACAAGCCTTCAGATTAAACTATTTGTTGCAACCTGTACTGGTCTCCACTGTTGATTAATTCAGTCAGGTTCTCAGTGGTTTGAAAATACAGTACTCACAACATTTCTGGAGAGGACCCTTCTCATCAAAATTTGCTTTCAGTTTGTTGTTTGTCTTCAAGCCTCTATAGTTTCAGGAATCAACACCCACAGGCTTTCTGGAGAGAGAGACACACCACACAGCAGCCTTCTGGAGAGAGTCGCTGGATCTTTTTGGAAATGGTTAGCTGGATCTCTTACCTCCGTGCTGCCAGAATTGAAACTGAAACCTCAGGTCTCTGAGAACATTCCACTGGGATAAGATTCAATCACCCACTGTTACCTGGCAGAGCGCAGCCTTTTGGGCTAATTCATTGGCTATAAGTCAAATCAATCAAATCCTACCCCATCTCTCTCACTGGTGTCAGCCAGTCTACAACTCCAGTTTAAACCAGTACAAGCTTCTGGATTCTTCCGCTTGAAATAAACATCCATGGATCAAAAATGTAACGGCAAAAATAAAAAGGAAAATAAGGGAATAAACAGGAAGGATCATTACAAGTGTCCTCCTCGACTCCAAGCTCACCACAGGCGTGGACATAATATACCACCCAAAGTTTCAAAAACGTATCAAAAATTCAATTGGCAGCAAGTACATGTAGACATTATATTACCAATATTCAAACAATAAAGTGAATATTTTAAATGACTCCAAGGAGCAGCCAAGGATTGGAGAAGAAGCCAGACAGCAGCAATGGAAGAAGGGCCAGACAACAGACCATGTGACATCTAACAATTGGGGACAGGGGCAGTGTCAAATCACAGTGGTTATTATTAGATAGGAATATGTTACAGAGTGTACTTTTGAGTACAGTGTTATAAGCCTTTCGTCTATGTAATTGTTTTACTCATGTCTGTTGAAGCTTCTGATCATGTGCGAGTTTCGGGTGGGCTTTTCTGCCTGCCAGAGGTGACCTGTAAGCAAGACCTGTTTTATTAGACTTCTTGTTTCAGTTATTATTGTCATTGTTAAGCTTCATTATTTATTTATGGAAAGAAATTCCTTCTTTTAAATAACACATTTGACTACCTCTTTCATGATCTCAAGTTACCACAGAACATTACAAAATAACAGGCTTTTGAGTAGCTGCCCTCAAAACTTGCAAAAATGTCACAGACCTTCTGTGATAGTATTGATATATTTTATTAATGGGGGGGGGGGGGGGGGGCTGGGCATTTGCAGGACAAAAATGGCTGAGATGCCATGGAAGCAATTGACAGATAGAACAAAGTCTGAGTAAAGAAAGCAGCAGTGGATAAAAATAACCAAGTATCTGAGCAAGCAATTAAGGCCAACAAGTGGTCTAAACCAACCAAAAGCAGGAAAATAAAACACAAGACCTCAAAAGGCAGGCAGACAGGCATAATGGAGTCTTTTGAATGCCAGGGCAGAAGGGACTCAATCATTCTTCAAAATATGAGAGGAAATAAATAATTTACTAAACACTAAAACTACACATAAACAATAATATTACATTTCAAATTTCGAGGTCCACTTACGTTCAATGAAAGTACAAATTGTGCACTTAAAATCTTTGCTTTATAATATTCAAGCTGACTTCCAGACTAGAAGAAATAGTTCAGAATTTTAGATCAAATAGTCCTCTCACTGTTGATGTCAAATTAACTTGGACAGTACATTAGAAATATGGGCACAGCAATTTACAAAAGAAAAACTGACAATATTTTCTTGCAATTTTGGCAAGATTTGGAGACAGACAATGCATGAACACAATATTTTAATAAAATATATAAATATTTTCACATTTGTGTTTTCTAACTCTCCATGATCAGTGTATGCTTGTACTTGAAGGGTGTTTATTTGTTGACCCTCTGAATGGTGGTTTGGATTAAATAATTCCTGCTACAAGTTTTTTGAGTTTTTCCAAGTCAATTTATTGGGATTTTCATTTTTTACAAAACATTTGCATCAAACAAACAAAAGCAAAATGATAGCTGTAGGTGTCAATGTGCAACAAATACAGCACAAAATAATAGTTATTACGTAATTGGGAACAAATAAGACCAGATGAATCAGACAGAAACCCCAACATGTTCCTTCCACAGATAAATGACCTATCTGCACCCAAACACGATGCAGGCAACATTGTAGACTGACATAAGAACATAAGAACTAGAAGCAGGAGTAGGCCATATGGCCCCTCGAGCCTGCTCCACCATTCAATGAGATCATGGCTGATCTTTTGTGGACTCAGCTCCACTTTCCGGCCCGAACACCATAACCCTTAATCCCTTTATTCTTCAAAAAACTATCTATCTTTATCTGAAAAACATTTAATGAAGGAGCCTCTACTGTTTCACTGGGCAAGGAATTCCATAGATTCACAACCCTTTGGGTGAAGAAGTTCCTCCTAAACTCAGTCCTAAATCTACTTCCCCTTATTTTGAGGCTATGCCCCCTAGTTCACTCGCCAGTGGAGACAACCTGCCCGCATCTATCCTATCTATTCCGCTCATAATTTTATATGTTTCTATAAGATCCCCCCATAGCTTACCCATAGCTACAAAACAAAATGACAGAAGAAGAAAGCAATAGGCTGAGAACCCCAGTGATAAGGGGAATCGACTAACTCTTCCAGCACAATCTAGATCCAGACTGGAACAAGCAGCCATCTTACACCTTTGAGATGGCAAAATGACAAAACCAAAGACAAAGAAAGGACTGGGCACAACCAAACCTGAATACTCAACTTAGGGTCTCCCATAGAAGAAGTAAAAAGAGGGCGAGAACAAGAGCCAAGAGCAAGAATCCAAACTTTCATTATCCCATCTCCCAGCCCAGGTCAATGGAGAAAACAGATCACTGGACAACCTGTATCAGTAACGTCCTCAAGAGGACAACATGATCTTGCAGGACCAATAACCAAAACGAATATAAACTGGTCCCAATCGTAAAATGAGGGAGGGACCCACTCCAGGACAAGAGGACCGTCAGAGCGATACCCAGACTGGAGAGTGCTCTGGGAGGGAGGGCCAACCCATGCCGCCTGGATCTGCGGGACCCCCCCCCCCCAACCAAGACCACTCAAAAGAAGAAATGATGAGGCTACCCAAAATCCAATGTAGATCCGAATCCAATGTATCTGAATGTCCATGACGCTAAGGCTCAACATCCAACACCATCACTGCCAGCCCTCACAGGCACCAGTACAATGATAGAAATAGAAGCAACGCCCCCCCAAAATTCTCAAAGTCAGAAGAAGAATGAAGAAAAACAAGAACTGTCATAAATAACACCTCGGATCGACAAACCACCTCCTAGGATATTTCTACGAGACAAGAACTGGCTACCCAAACGCCAAGTGGGCCTCTTCCATTTCCCAAGATGAAAAGAAGAAAGATAATTACTGGTTACATCTTCGGACCCTTCCCCAATCTTCACCTCTCTGGGTGTGGACCAACCCACACTGGACTCTCCCACAACACCCCCAAGGGAGGTATCCCTGTTAAAGGAGCAACAGGATATTGATTGCAATGCCGAGCCTGGCCTAGCTCCGCACTGCCACAAGGAAAAAAGAAAGATCAGAGAACAGGCTCCAAGAACACCCCAGTCCCTGCACCCCTCAAAGCTAATCCAATTTGGTCACGTACAGACAAGCCAAGTCTCCTCCCCTCCAAACTATCCAATACACATTTCAAGAACAGAACCAACAACCCCATCCAAACAGAACAGAAGAGAACAATGAAACCCACTTGGGAGGGACCACCCCACTCGATATACCAAGTGCCACCAAATAAAGGATATTCAGCCCGATCTCACTCACAAGCAGTTGGAACAATCAAAGAGAGGGACCAACAGCAGGAGAAATGATTGGCTCCCCTTAAATGGGAGCTTGACAAACCCCAGTCATCAACAGGGTAAGACGTAGTCCATCTGGATCTGGAGAAGGAAAAGGCGCTGCCCAAAATAAAATAAAAAGTGACTCTGACTATGGGTGACCTTCCTCGAACATAGTGAGGACAAACCTAAATTTACAACCCACAGATTCCACCCCTCCCTCGTTCCGGCTCTGCTCATCCTCTCCCAAGGATATATTAGGATAATGAAACTGTACATAAATCACTCCACTTTTTAAGAAGGGTGAAAGGGAGAAACCAGGGAATTACAGACCAGTTAGCCATCAGTAGTGGGGAAATTGTTGGCATCTATAATCAGGGATTGGGTAACTGAACACCTTGAAAAAATTTGGTCGATCAGGGAGAGCCAGCATGGATCGTGAAGGGAAGGTCATGCCTAACTATACTTACTGAATTTTTGAAGAGTTGACTAAGGTAATGGACAGGGGAATGTCCACGGATGTTATTTATATGGAATTCCAGAAGGCATCTGATAAAGTCCCACATAAGAGACTGTTAAGTAAGGTTGGAAGCCCACTGAGTTGTTTTTTAAAAATAAATTTAGTGCACCCAATTAATGTTTTTCCAATTAAGGGGCAATTTAGCGTGTTCAATCCACCTACCTTGCACATCTTTGGGTTGTGGGGGCAAAACCCACACAAACACGGGGAGAATGTGCAAACTCCACACAGACAGTGACCCAGAACTGGGATCGAACCTGGGACCTCGGCACCATGAGGCAGCAGGACTAACCCACTGTGCCACTGTGCTGACTCCACTGAGTTGAGGGCAAATTATTGACATGGTTAGGAAATTGGTTGAGTAGCAGGCGACAGAAAGTGGGGATAATGGGTTATTATTCTAATTGGCAGGAGGTGACTAGTGGTATACCATAAGGATCTGTATTAGGGCCTCAATTAGTCACATTATTAATGACTTGGCATAGAAAGTCATACATCCAAATTTGCTAATGATACAAAGTTAGGTCACATTGTAGACAGCCTAGGTGATAGCATAAAATTGGAAGGAGATATTGACAGACCAGGAGAATGGGCAAATTTGTGCAGATGGAATTCAATGTAATTAAGTGTGAGGTTATAAATTTTGGACCAAAAAAGGACAGAGCAGAGTACTTTCTAAATTGAAAAAGATTAGATACAGTGGATGTCCAAAGAGACTTGGGGATTCAGGTGCATAGATCCTTAAAGTGCGATGAACATGTGCAAAAAATAATCAAAAAGGCTGATTGAATGTTAGCCTTTCTATCTAGAGGATTGGCTTATGAAGACACAGAAGTTATACGGCAGCTATACAAAACCCTGGTTAGACCCCACATGGAGCACTGTGAGAACATCATAGAAAGGATGTTTTGGGATTGCAGGGAGTACAACGCAGGTTTACTAAAATGATATCTGGACGACAGGGGTTAGATTACAAGGAGAGATTACACATGTTTTTTAGGCCTGTTTTCCCTTGAATTTAGAAGGTTAAGGGGTAATCTGATCAAAGCATTTATGATATTAACAGGGAAAACAGGGCCGATAAAGCTAAACTATTTCCACTGGTTGGCGGTTCTAAAACTAGGGGCATATTCCAAAATTTAGGGCTAGACTGTTCAGGAAAGATGTTAGGAAACACTTCTTCACTCAAAGTGTGGTGGAGGTTTGGAACTCTCTCCCACAAAGAGTCGTTGAAGCTAGAGCAGTTGTTAATTTTAAATCTAAGATAGGCGGATTTTTGTGAAGCAAAGATATTAAGGGATATGGGCCAAAGGTGGGTAGGTATATGAAGTTAGGCCACAGATCAGCCATGATCTCATTAAGCAACAGGACAAGCTCGAGGTGCTGAATAGCCTACTCCTGGTCCTTTGTTTACCATCACTAAATTAATGCACGTACCTTTTCCACCTGGAGCAAGTTCTGGCTTATAAAAAGGCCATGCGTGGTCAACAGTGCCAGATGCCGATTGATCAATGCAAAATTCTTCAGAGAAATATGATCACAAGCTAAAGGCAAAATAGAACATAGAACATAGAAAAATACAGCACACAACAGGCCCTTCGGCCCACAATATTGGCCAAACCTTTGTCCTAGATTAATCATAGATTATACAGTGCAGAAGGAGGCCACTCAGCCCATCGAGTCTGCACCGGCTCTTGGAAAGAGCACCCCACCCAAGGTCAACACCTCCACCCTATCCCCATAACCCAGTAACCCCACCCAACACTAAGGGAAATTTTGGACACTAAGGGCAATTTATCATGGCCAATGCACCTAACCTGCACATCTTTGGACTGTGGGAGGAAACCGGAGCACCCGGAGGAAACCCACACACACACGGGGAGCATGTGCAGACTCCGCACAGACAGTGACCCAAGCCGGAATCGAACCTGGGATCCTGGAGCTGTGAAGCAATTGTGCTATCCACAATGCTACCGTGGTGCCCTTAAGAACAAATTAATCTACACTATATCATTCTACCGTAATCCATGTACCTGCTTGAAGGTCCCTAAAGTTTCGGACTCAACTACTTCCACAGGCAGTGCATTCCATGCCCCCACTACTCTCTGGGTAAAGAACCTACCTCTGACATCCCCCTATATCTTCCACCATTCACCTTAAATTTAGGTCCCCTTGTAATGGTTTGTGTTCCACCCGGGGAAAAAGTCTCTGACTGTCTACTCTATCTTTTCCCCTGATCATCTTATAAACCTCTATCAAGTCGCCCCTCATCCTTCTCCGTTCTAATGAAAAAAGGCCGAGCACTGTCAACCTTTCCTCGTAAGACCTACTCTCCATTCCAGGCAACATCCTGGTAAATCTCCTTTGCACCTTTTCCAAAGCTTCCACATCCTTCCTAAAATGAGGCGACCAGAACTGTACACAGTACTCCAAATGTGGCCTTACCAAGGTTTTGTACAGCTGCATCACCACCTCACGGCTCTTAAATTCAATCCCTGTTAATGAACGCTAGCACACCATACGCCTTCTCCACAGCTCTATCCACTTGAGTGGCAACTTTCAAAGATGTATGAACATAGACCCCATGATCTCTCTGCTCCTCCAGGGCTGGTTTAGCACACTCGGCTAAATCGCTGGCTTTTAAAGCAGACCAAGGCAGGCTAGCAGCACGGTTCGATTCCCATACCAGCCTCCCCGAACAGGCGTCGGAATGTGGCGACTAGGGGCTTTTCACAGTAACTTCATTGAAGCCTATTCGTGACAATAAGCGATTTTCATTTCATTTTCACATTGCCAAGAACCCTACCGTTAACCCTATATTCCGCATTCATATTTGTCCTTCCAAGATGGACAACCTCACACTTTTCAGGGTTAAACTCCATCTGCCACTTCTCAGCCCAGCTCTGCATCCTATCTATGTCTCTTTGCAGCCAACAACAGCCCTCCTCACTATCCACAACTCCACCAATCTTCGTATCGTCTGCAAATTTACTGACCCACCCTTCAACTACCTCATCCAAGTCATTAATGAAAATCACAAACAGCAGAGGACCCAGAACATCCCTGCTGTACGCCACTGGTAACTGGGATCCAGGCTGAATATTTGCCATCCACCACCACTCTCTGACTTCTATCGGTTAGCCAGTTCGTTATCCAACTGGCCAAACTTCACACTATCCCATGCCTCCTTACTTTCTGCATAAGCCTTGAGGCACGATCAATTTGGCTGGAGACGAAGTTGAATTCAAACTGAGGCTTTATTAGTATCAGATGTGTGGCCTCCTACAGCAGCTGACAAAATGCCTGCGAGCTGGAGGCCATGCATATTTATAACCCGGCTCCTGGGCGGAGCTAGCATGCAGGGGCCCAGGTGAACCTGTAGTGCAGGTTCTACTGTACAATCTTTAATATAAGAACACAGTGGTTTACCACATTCACCCCCTGTTAAAATTGAGTCCGGCGGGGGTGGTGGGTAACTATATACAATTCGTAATCTTTAATATTTACAGAACAGCAAAAAAAATGTCTCTGGTCATCCGGCACGCCGGTCAGAGGTTCAGCCGGTCCAGCGCCTTGATCGTCCTCTGAGATCGAGGATGTTGGTGCTGTCGTGGTCGAAGTTGACTCCGGGAGCATGCCGAAATCCTCTTCATCAACGGGGGTGGGGAGGGGGAGGACGGACAGTCCTAGGGGGGTGATGGGGGCGGCGGGGGAGGGGAGGGTGGCGCCGGGGGCGCCGAGGGTGGTGTGGGGGTGGAACCTGCTGGTGCCAGGTCCCTGAGGGAGACGGTATCCTGGCAGCCATCGGGGAACGCCACGTAGGCGTACTGTGGGTTTGTGTGGAGCAGGTGCACCCTTTCCACCAACGGATCCGCCTTGTGGAGCCGCACATGTTTACAGAGAAGCACGGTTCCCGGAGCTGTGAGCCAAGTTGGGAGCGATACCCCGGTTGTGGACTTCCTGGGAAAGGCAAAAAGACGTTCATGCAGTGTACTGTTAGTAGCAGTGCAGAGTACTGAGCAAATGGAATGTAGTGCATCAGGGAGGACCTCTTGCCAACGGGTGGCCGGGAGATTTCTGGACCGTAGGGCCAGTTGGACGGCCCTCCATACCGTCCCATTCTCCCTTTCTACCTGTCCGTTTCCCCGGGGGTTGTAGCTTGTCATTCTGCTGGAGGCAATACCCCTGCTGAGCAGGAACTGACGCAGCTCATCACTCATGAATGAGGATCCCCTGTCACTGTGGATGTAGGCGGGGAAGCCGAACAGAGTGAAGATAGAATTAAGGGCTTTAATGATGGTGGCAGACATCATGTCGGGGCATGGGATGGCGAAGGGAAAACAGGAGTATTCATCGATCACACTGAGGAAATACGTGTGTCGGTCGGAGGAGGAGAGGGGGCCTTTGAAATCCACGCTGAGGCGTTCAAAGGGGCGGGAGGCCTTCACCAGGTGCGCGCGGTCCGGCCGGTAGAAGTGCGGTTTGCACTCCGCACAGACCTGGCAGTCCTTGGTGATCGTCCTTACTTCCTCGACGGAGTAGGGCAAATTTCATGCCTTAATGAAGCGGTACAACCGAGTGACCCCTGGGTGACAAAGGCTGTCGTGCAGGGCCCGGAGTTGGTCTACCTGTGCGCTGGCACATGTACCTCGGGATAGGGCGTCTGGGGGCTATTGAGTTTGCCAGGGTCATACTTAATCTCGTAGTTATAGGTGGAAAGCTCGATTCGCCACTGCAAGATTTTGTCATTTTTGATCTTGCCCCGCTGTGTGTTGTTGAACATGAAGGCAACCGACCGTTGGCCAGTGAGGAGAGTGAATCTCCTGCCGGCCAGGTAATGCCTCCAATGTCGCACAGCCTCAACGATAGCCTGGGCGTCCTTTTCGACGGATGAGTGCCGAATTTCAGAGGCATGGAGGGTGCGGGAAAAGAATACCACAGGCCTGCCTGTCTGGTTGAGGGTGGCAGCAAGGGCGACGTCCAATGCATCACTTTCTACTTGGAAAGGAAGTGTTTCGTCTACAGCGTGCATTCCAGCTTTGGCAATATCAGCTCTGATCCAGGCGATAGCCTGTTGGGCCTCGGCCGTCAGGGGGAAATGAGTGGACTGTATGAGTGGGCGGGCCTTGTCCGCATAGTTTGGGACCCACTGAGCGTAATACGAGAAGAACCCCAGGCAGCGTTTGAGGGCCTTGGAGCAGTGGGGGAGGGGAAGCTCCATGAGGGGGCGCATGCGGTCGGGATCGGGCCCCAGAACTCCGTTCTGGACCATGTAGCCGAGGATGGCTAAGCGGTTTGTACGGAACACACACTTCTCCTTGTTATACGTGAGGTTGAGGAGAGTGGCGGTGCGGAGAAATTTAGCGAGGTTGGCGTCATGGTCCTGCTGATCATGGCCGCGGATGGTCACATTGTCTAGGTACAGAAACGTGGCCCGCAAGCCGTACCGGTCGACCATTCGGTCCATCTCCCTTTGGAAGACCGAAACCCCATCGGTGACGCCGAACGGGACCCGAAGGAAGTGATATCGCCGGCCGTCTGCCTCGAAGATGGTGTATGGCCGGTCCGATTTACGGATGGGGAGCTGGTGGTAAGCGGATTTCAGGTCCACCGTTGAGAAGACCTGGTACTGTGCAATCTGGTTAACCATGTCAGATATGCGTGGGCAAGGGTACGCGTCGAGCTGCGTGTACCTGTTGATGGACTGGCTGTAGTCTACGACCATTCGGTTTTTCCTCCCCAGACTTAACCACTACCACTTGAGCTCTCCAGGGGCTGTTGCTGGCCTCGATGATTCCCTCCCGAAGCAACCGCTGGACCTCGGACCTGATGAAGGCCTTATCCTGGGTGCTGTACCGTCTGCTCCTGGTGGCAACGGGTCTGCAATCTGGAGCTAGATTGGCAAAGAGGGAAGGAGGATCGACCTTTAGGGTCGCGAGGCCGCACACAGTGAGGGGTGGTAAGGGTCCGCCGGATTTAAGGGTCAGGCTCTGGAGTTTGCACTGAAAATCCAGGCCGAGGATAAGTGCAGCGCAGAGGTTAGGGAGGACGTTGAGGTGAAAACCGTGGAACTCTACGCCTTGGACTGTGAGCGTGACCATGCAGTACCCCCGCATCGCTACGCGATGGGATCCAGAGGCCAGCGAGATACTTTAATTGGTAGGGTGTACCTTAAGGGAGCAGCGCCTTACCGTATTTGGATGTACAAAGCTCTTGGTGTTCCCGGAGTCCAGTAGGCAGGAGGTCACATGGCCGTTGACTTTCACGCTGGTGGATGCGTTGGTCCTTCTTCCCGCAGGCCTTACAAAGGGCAGTGCGGGCCGGGCAGCATTGGCAGGGGTGTCTTTGTTGGCCGCAAAAATAGCATCGGGGCCCCCCGGAGATCACTGGCTGGCGCGTAGCGCAGGTGTATTGGGTGGGTAGCGCCCCCGCTGGGGCAGCTGCCTGTGGGGCCCATGAAGCGTAGGAGGAGTGGGCCGTGCGGTTGGGGGCGTAGGACTGTACATTGCGCAGGGCGACTGTCACGGGCCCCTTCTAGGAGCCGCTGCCTGATAACATCGGACCCAATCCTAGTTACAAAAGCGTCCCTCATAAGGAGATCTGAGTGCTCCTTAGCTGTAACGTCCTGGCAGTCACAGTCCCGCACTAGTAGGATCAGGGCCCTCCAGAAGTCCTCGATTGACTCACCAGGTAGTTGAGTATGCATTGCGAGCGCGTGTCTGGCGAAGAGCGTGTTCGTCTTCTGCTCATAATTCTCTTTGAGTCGAGTCATAGCCTCAGCGTAATTGGGCGCATCCTGGATCAGCGGGAAGATTTTAGAGCTGAGCCTGTAGTACAAAATCTGAATCTTCTGAGCCTCTGGAACAGGGGTCGGCGCCACGTTGATGTATCCTTCAAAACAAGCTAGCCAGTGCTGAAAGTCCTTTCTGGCGTCGCTTGCGTGTGGGTCCAGCTGCAATCGATCTGGTTTAATCTGGAGGTCCGTCTTCTGAATCTGATACTAATAAATTGAGGCACGATCCATTTGGCTGGAGACAAAGTTGAATTCAAACTGAGGCTTTATTCGTATCAGATGTGTGGCCTCCTACAGCAGCTGACGAAATGCCTGCGAGCTGGAGGCCACGCATATTTATAACCTGGCTCCTGGGCAGAGCTAGCATGCAGGGGCCCAGGTGAACTTGTAGTGCAGGTTCTACCGTACAACCCTTAATACAAGAACACAGTGGTTTACCACAAGACTACCATGGGGAACCTTATCAAATACCTTACTAAAATCCATGTACACGACATTCACTGCTTTACCTTCATCCACATGCTTGGTCACCTCCTCAAAGAATTTAATAAGACTTGTAAGGCAATACCTACCCCTCACAAATCCGTGCTGACTATCCCTAATCAAGCAGTGTCTTTCCAGATGCTCAGAAATCCTATCCTTCAGTACCCTTTCCATTACTTTGCCTACCACCGAAGTAACACTAACTGGCCTGTAATTCCCAGGGTTATCCCTGTTCCCTTTTTTGAACAGGGGCACGACATTCGCCACTCTCCAATCCCCTGGTACCACCCCTGTTGACAGTGAGGACAAAAAGATCATTGCCAACGGCTCTGCAATTTCATCTCTTGCTTCCCATAGAATCCTTGGATATATCCCGTCAGGCCCGGGGGACTTGTCGATCCTCAAGTTTTTCAAAATGCCCAACACATCTTCCTTCTGAACAAGTATTTCCTCGAGCTTACCAGTCTGTTTCACACTGTCCTCTCCAACAATATGGCCCCTATCATTTGTAAATACTGAAGAAAAGTACTCGTTCAAGACCTCTCCGATCTCTTCAGACTCAATACACAATCTCCCGCTACTGTCCTTGATCGGACCTACCCTCGCTCTAGTCATTCTCATATTTCTCACATATGTGTAAAAGGCCTTGGGATTTTCCTTGATCCTACCCACCAAAGACTTTTCATGCCCTCTCTTAGCTCTCCTAATCCCTTTCTTCAGTTCCCTCCTGGCTATCTTGTATCCCTCCAGCGCCCTGTCTGAACCTTGTTTCCTCAGCCTGACATAAGTCTCCTTCTTCCTCTTAACAAGACATTCAACCTCTCTTGTCAACCATGGTTCCCTCACTCGACCATCTCTTCCCTGCCTGACAGGGACATATATATCGAGGACACATAGTACCTGTTCCTTGAACAAGTTCCACATTTCACTTGTATCCTTCCCTGACAGCCTATGTTCCCAACTTATGCACTTCAATTCTTGTCTGACAACATCGTATTTACCCTTCCCCCAATTGTAAACCTTGCCCTGTTGCACGCACCTATCCCTCTCCATTACTAACGTGAAAGTCACAGAATTGTGGTCACTATCTCCAAAATGCTCCCCCACTAACAAATCTATCACTTGCCCTGGTTCATTATCAAGTACCAAATCCAATATGGCCTCCCCTCTGGTCAGACAATCTACATACTGTGTTAGAAAAGCTTCCTGGACACACTGCACAAACACCACCCCATCCAAACTATTTGATCGAAAGAGTTTCCACTCAATGTTTGGGAAGTTGAAGTCACCCATGACTACTACCCTGTGACTTTTGCACCTTTCCAAAATCTGTTTCCCAATCTGTTCCTCCACATCTCTGCTACTATTGGGGGGCCTATAGAAAACACCCAGCAAGGTGACTGCTCCTTTCCTATTTCTGACTTCAACCCATACTACCTCAGTAGGCAGATCCTCCTCGAACTGCCTTTCTGCAGCTGTTATACTATCTCTAATGAACAATGCCACCCCACACCTCTTTTACCACCCTCCATAATCTTATTGAAACATCTATAACCAGGGACCTCCAACAACCATTTCTGCCCCTCTTCTATCCAAGTTTCTGTGATGACCACCACATCGTAGTCCCAAGTACCGATCCTTGCCTTAAGTTCACCCACCTTATTCCTGATGCTTCTTGCGTTGAAATATATACACTTCAACCCATCTCTGTGCCTGCAAGTACTGTCCTTTGTCAGTGTTCCCTTCCCCACTGCCTCACGACATGCTTTGGCGTCCTGAATATCGGCTACCTTAGTTACTGGACTACAAATCCGGTTCCCATTCCCCTGCCAAATTAGTTTAAACCCTCCCGAAGAGTACTAGAAAACGTCCCTCCCAGGATATTGGTGCCCATCTGGTTCAGATGCAACCCATCCTGCTTGTACAGGTCCCACCTTCCCCAGAATGCGCTCCAATTATCCAAATACCTGAAGTCCTCCCTCCTACACCATTCCTGCACCAACGTGTTCAACTGCACTCTCTCCCTATTCCTAGCCTCGCTATCACGTGGCACTGGCAACAAACCAGAGATGACAACTCTGTCTGTCCTGGCTTTTAACTTCCGGCCTAACTCCCTAAACTCGTTTGTTACCTCCACACCCCTTTTCCTACCTACGTCGTTGGTACCAATGTGCACCACGACTTCTGGCTGCTCCCCCTCCCCCTTAAGGATCCTGAAGACACGATCCGAGACATCCCTGGCCCTGGCACCCGGGAGGCAACATACCTTCCGGGAGTCTCGCTCGCGACCGCAGAATCTCCTATCTATTCCCCTAACCATTGAATCTCCCATTACGATTGCTTTTCTATTCTCCCGCCTTCCCTTCTGAGCCCTAGAGCCAGACTCAGTGTCAGAGACCTGTCCGCTAGGGCCTTCCCCCGATAGGTCATCCCCCCCAACAGCATCCAAAACAGTATACCTGTTTTGAAGGGGAACAGCCACGAGGGATCCCTGCACTGTCTGCCTGTTTGTTTTCTTTCCCCTGACTGTAACACAGCTACTCGTGTCCTGTACCTTGGGTGTGGTTACCTCCTTGTAACTCTTCTCTATAACCCCCTCTGCCTCCCCGATGAGACGAAGTTCATCCAACTCCAGCTCCAGTTCCCTAACACGGTCTCAGAGGAGCTGGAGTTGGCTGCACTTCCCGCAGGTATAGTCAGCGGGGACACCGGTGGTATCCCTCACCACCCACAGGAGGAGCATGCAACTGGCCGAGACTCCATCCCCTCTTACCTTACAGAATATAGCTGCCCTGTGGACCAACTGGACCTCCGCCCTCCGACTCCGCTCCCAGTCAGCTGCACACTCTGTAAACTCTTGGCTCCCTTCTCGCTCTTTGCGGAAATGTAGGAAACGAAATGAAAGGAGCACCTTACTCCCTCCTCACCTAACTCCCTCAGTCACCAAACTCTCACTAAAGCACTCAAATGCACCAAATTCAGCACTCAGTGCAAACAAAATTCTGCACTGTAGGTGGATCACTTTTATACTGTGAATCTAGCCTCTGAAAACTGGCCTAATACAATTAACTAATTAATAAGCTCCAGCTGTAAGTACCTACAAGTAGAACCTTTGTTTAAAGCTGATTGAAAATTCACCTTCTTCTAAACCAAACAGCAAGTTTTAAGTAAATTAACTAAATAAAAGAAAGACTAGACTTTAGATAAAAATGAACCCCTATACTCCCCCAGCCACCAAACTCTCACTATAGCACTCAAATGCACCAAATTCAGCACTCAGTGAAAACAAGGTCTGCACTGTAGGTGGATCATTTTTATACTGTGAATCTAGCATCTGAAAACTGGCCTAATCCAAATAACTAATTAACCAGCTCCAGCTGCAAGTACCTACAAGTAGAACCTTTGTTTAAAGCTGTTTGAAAATTCACCTTCTTCTAAACCAAACAGCAACTTTTAAGTTAATTAAGAAAATAAAAGAAAGACTAGACTTTAGATAAAAATGAACCCTTATACTCCCTCAGTCACCAAACTCTCACCATAACACTCAAATGCACCAAATTCAGCACTCAGTGCAAACAAAGTCTGCACTGTAGGTGGATGACTTTTATACTGTGAATCTAGCCTCTGAAAACTGGCCTAATCCAATTAACGAATTAACAAGCTCCAGCAGCAAGTATCTACAAGTAGAACCTTTGTTTAAAGCTGATTGAAAATTCACCTTATGAACCTCCGGGTGCGGCTATGCAGAGCTAGGTCGCATGTTTGGTAGCTCCCAGTTGGAACAGACTTTTGGGCTCTTTACAGGGCCCCCACGGCATTTGTTTGACATTTCCCGGTGTGGGAAGAAGACTGCAACATTCCCCCGACAGTGTCCCCCAGGAATGGTATGTCTCTTCGTTACCAGACCCGGCAGAAACAGTAAAAGATTTGGCTGTAACTGCAGCATAAACAGAGCCTCTTCCAGCATGCAGGCGGGGGAAGGGCAAGCTTAAAGCTGCAAGCTGACTTCAGGGCCTTTAGTAAAGGTGAATTCTAGCAGCAGAGGGAACAACTGTGAAAAGATCTACTAAGGCCACTGAAGAAGCGGGGACGAGGCTTCCGGTGGAGGCCATGGAGGAGTAGGTTGCACATTCGGCAGCTCCCGTCTGGAATGGGCTCTCAGACCTTTTTCAGGAGTTTCCACAGACTTTTTGGGGCAGATTGGTGAAGCGAACACTGCCAAAAGGATTCCCTCTCGAGATTTCCGGTTGTGGCTATGCGGAGCTAAGTCGCACATGTGGCGGCGGCTCACGCAAAAACGGACTTTTGGGCTCTTTTCAGGGCCCCAAGGGCACTTTTTCGACGTTTCCCGGTGTGGGAAGGAGTTAATAATAGCTCCCTGTCAGTATATGGCTTTAAATAGGAGCGGGGCGACAAAAAAGGTGGTGGTGGACCAGAAGGGAGGGAAGAAGGACAAAATGGCGGCGGGCGGAGACCAGGCAGCGTGGAGGCAGTGGGCAGAGGAGCAACAGGAGGGTATCCAGCGCTGCCTCAGAGAGATTAAAACGGACCTGCTAGAGCCGATGAAGGCTTCTATTGATAAGCTGCTGGAGACACAGATGGCCCAGGGGGTGGCGATCCGAGAGGCTCGACAAAAGATCTCTGACAATGAGGACGAGATCTTAGGCCTAGCGGTAAAGGTGGAGGTGCTCCAAAAGAAATGGCAGGAGCATTTCGAGGAGATGGAGAATCGGTCGAGGCGGAAGAATCTGCGGATTCTGGGCCTCCCGGAGGGGCTGGAGGGGCCGGATGTGGGGGCCTATGTGGTCACCATGTTGAACTCGCTGATGGGAGCGGCGTCCTTCCAGAGGCCCCTGGAGCTGGAAGGGGCCTATAGAGTGTTGGCAAGGAGGCCCAAGGCTAACGAGCCTCCGCGGGCGGTGCTGGTGCGGTTCCATCGGTTCGTCGATAGGGCGTGTATGCTCAGGTGGGCCAAGAAGGAGAGGAGCAGCAGGTTGGAGAACGCGGAGGTTCGGATATATCAGGACTGGAGTGGGGACGTGGCGAAATGGAGGGCCGGGTACAATCGAGCGAAGGCGGTGCTGCACAGGAAGGGGGTGAAGTTTGGCATGTTGCAGCCGGCGCGACTGTGGGTTACCTACAAGGACCGGCACCATTATTTTGAGTCTCTGGAGGAGGCGTGGGCCTTTGTTCAGGCCGAGAAGCTGGACACAGACTGAGGGTCGGGATGGGCGACTGGGGACTGCGGTGGATATGTTATGCCTATTTTTGGTTCGGGGGGGGGGCCTTTGCATTGTTTTGGATTTCTTTTTCTCTGTGTTTTTCTCTTTCGGGTTGGGGAGGGTGGATGGGGCGGGTTGGGCACTGTTTTGGTTGGTGGCGGAGCCTGGTAGGTGGAGAGCACGGGCTTTTGTCCCGCGCCGAAGACTGGGGGGGGGGCGGGGCCGGGGCGGGGAAGAGAGGATTGTTTCCCGCGCTTAGAACGGAGGGGGGAGGGGGAGAGCCTGTGGATGGGGAGCGGGAGAGGTGGGTGTGCCACACAATGGGAGGAGTCGAAGGGGGGGCGGGAGTGGCCGGGGTCAGCAGGAGTCAGCTGACTTGCGGAAGTGCAATGGGGGGAGTAAACCAGATAGGAGGGGTCCTAGCCGGGTGGGGGGGGGGTCGAGTCGCTGCTGCTAAGGTCAAGGAGGAGCTGGGACGAGTGGGGGGGGTCGAGATGGGGGTATGCCGCTGTGGGGAATGGGCCGGGTGTGGGGCGCGGGCGCGTGGCTGGCCGAGGAGGGGTCATGGCTAGTCAGCGGGGGAGGGGGGCGGGTAGCCCCCTGATCTGGCTGATAACCTGGAATGTAAGGGGACTGAATGGGCCGGTTAAGCGGGCCCGCGTGTTCGCGCACCTGAAGTGGCTCAAGGCGGATGTGGTTATGCTCCAGGAGTCACACCTGAAGGTGGCAGACCAGGTAAGACTGAGGAAAGGGTGGGTAGGTCAGGTGTTTCATTCGGGGCTAGATGCCAAAAATCGAGGGGTGGCGATCTTGGTGGGAAAGAAGGTGTCATTCGAGACGTCGGGCATTGTGGCAGACAATGGCAGTAGGTGCATAATGGTCAGTGGTAAGTTGCAGGGAGAGAGGGTGGTACTGGTCAATGTGTATGCTCCGAACTGGGACGATGCGGGTTTTATGCGGCGAATGTTGGGTCGGATACCAGACGTGGAAGTGGGGGCCTGATAATGGGGGGAGACTTTAACACGGTGTTGGATCCGGCACTGGATCGCTCCAGGTCTAGGACGGGTAGGAAGCTGGCGGCGGCTAGAGTGTTGAGGGGATTTATGGACCAAATGGGAGGGGTGGACCCTTGGAGATTCGCAAGGCCGGGGGCTAGGGAATTTTCATTCTTCTCACATGTCCATAAGGCTTATTCTCGAATCGACTTTTTCATTTTGAGTAGGGCGCTGATAGCGAGAGTAGAGGATACCGAGTATTCGGCAATGGCCATTTCGGACCACGCCCCGCATTGGGTGGACTTGGAGATGGGGGAGGAGAGGGACTAGCATCCGCTGTGGCGCTTGGAGGTGGGGCTGTTGGCGGACGAGGAGGTGAGCGAGCGGGTCCGAGGAAGGTACTTGGAGACCAAAGACAACGGGGAGGTCCGAGTGGGGAGGGTATAGGAGGCACTGAAGGCGGTGGTGAGGGGAGAGCTGATCTCCATTAGGGCCCACAAGGAGTGGAGGGAGCGGGGGGGGAGAGGGAGAGGCTGGTGGGGGAGATGGTGAGGGTAGACAGGAGGTATGCGGAAGAGCCTGAGGAAGGATTGTTGAGGAAGAGGCGCAGCCTCGAGGCCGAATTCGACCTGGTGACCACCAGGAAGGCGGAGGTGCAGTGGAGGAAGGCCCAGGGGGCGGTCTACGAGTATGGGGAAAAGGCAAGCCGGATGCTATCGCATCAGCTTCGGAAGCGGGACGCAGCTCGGGAGATCGGGGGAGTTAAGGACAGGGGAGGGAGCGTGCTGCAGAGTGGGGTTGGTATCAATGGGGTCTTCAGGGACTTCTACGAAGAATTGTACCAATCCGAGCCCCCACGGGAGGAGGGAGGGATGGGCCGTTTCCTGGACCAATTGAGGTTTCCAAAGGTGGAAGAGGGACTGGTGGCGGGATTGGGGGCCCCGATTGGGCTGGAGGAGCTGATCAAAGGGATAGGAAGCATGCAGGCGGGGAAGGCACCGGGGCCGGACGGTTTCCCGGTCGAGTTCTATAAAAAATATATGGACCTGTTGGGCCCGCTGTTAGTTAGGACCTTTAATGAGGCAAGAGAGGGGGGGCTTTACCCCCGACAATGTCCCGGGCACTGATCTCCTTGATCCTGAAGCGGGACAAGGATCCCCTGCAATGTGGGACCGATTTCTTTGCTAAATGTAAATGCCAAGGTGCTGGCGGAGGTCTTAGCCACGAGGATTGAGGATTGCGTGCCACAGATCATCCATGAAGACCAGACGGGGTTTGTGAAGGGGAGACAGTTGAACGTGAATGTGCGGAGGCTTTTGAACGTTATCATGACGCCGGCGAGGGAGGGGGAGGCGGAGATAGTGGTGGCGATGGACGCTGAGAAAGCCTTCGATAAGGTAGAGTGGGGGTACCTGTGGGAGGTGCTGAAGAGGTTCGGGTTTGGGGAGGGGTTTGTCAGGTGGGTTAGGCTGTTGTATGAGGTCCCGATGGCGAGTGTGGCCACAAATAGGAGGTCCGAGTACTTTCGGTTGCACCGAGGGACGAGACAGGGGTGTCCCCTGTCCCCAATGCACTTCGCACTGGCGATTGAACCCCTGGCTATGGCACTGAGAGAGTCGAGGAACTGGAGGGGGCTGGTGCGGGATGGGGAGGAGCATAGGGTGTCGCTTTATGCGGACGACCTGCTGCTGTATGTGGCGGACCCGGTGGGAGGAATGCCAGTGGTAATGAGGATGCTTAGGGAATTCGGGGACTTTTCTTTCGGGGTACAAGCTCAATATGGGGAAGAGCGAGCTGTTCGTAGTTCAGCTAGGGGACCAGGAGAGGGGGATTGGCGAGCTCCCACTAAAAAGGGCGGAGAGGAGCTTCAGATATTTGGGGGTCCAGGTGGCCAGGAGCTGGGGGGCCCTGCATAGGCTTAACTCTACAAGGCTGGTGGAGCAAATGGAGGAGGAGTTCAAGAGGTGGGACGCGTTGCCGCTATCCTTGGCGGGTAGGGTGCAGCAAATCAAAATGACGGTGCTCCCAAGGTTTTTGTTCCTGTTCCTGTGCCTCCCCGTGTTTATCCCGAAGGCTCTTTTCAGGCGGGTTAACAGGAGTATAATGGGATTTGTGTGGGCACGAGGGACTCCGAGGGTGAGAAGGGTGTTCCTGGAGCGGAGTAGAGATAGGGGGGGGCTGGCGCTGCCCAACCTCTGTGGGTACTACTGGGCCGCCAAAGCGACAATGGTGCACATGTGGGTGATGGAGGGGGAGCGGGCTGCATGGAAGAGGCTGGAGACGGCGTCCTGTGTGGGTACGAGTCTGGGGGCTCTGGCAACGGCGCCGCTGTCGCTCCCTCCAAGGAGGTATACCACGAGCCCGGTGGTGGTGGCGGCCCTCAAAATTTGGGGGCAGTGGAGGCGGCATAGGGGGGAAGTTGGGGCCTCGGCGTGGACCCCATTACGGAGGAACCACCGGTTCGCCCCAGGAAGAACAGGTGGAAGGTTTTCGGGGTGGCACAGGGCAGGGATACGAAAGTTGGGGGACCTGTTTGTGGACGGGAAGTTCGCGAGCTTGGGTGAGCTGGAGGAGAAGTACGGGCTCCCCCCCGGGGAACACCTTCAGGTACTTACAGGTAAGGGCGTTTGCCAGACGGCAGGTGGTGGAATTCCCGCGGCTACTGCCACACACAGTACAGGACAGGGTGCTCTCGGGGGGGTGGGTGGGAGTGGGGAAGATCTCGGAAACTTACCAGGTGATGCAGGAGGAGGAGGCGGCCTCGGTGGTGGAGTTGAAAGGTAAGTGGGAGGAGGAGTTGGGAGAGGGGATCGAAGGGGGGACGTGGGCAGATGCCCCAGGGAGGGTGAATTCTCCCTCTTTGTGCGCGAGGCTCAGCCTCATACAGTTTAAGGTGCTGCACAGGGCACACATGACCGGGACAAGGATGAGCTGGTTCTTTGGGGGTGAGGACAGGTGTGTTAGGTGCTCAGGGAGCCCAGCAAATCACACCCATATTTTCTGGGCATGCCCAGCGCTGGAGGAATTTTGGAAGGGCGTAGGGAGGATGGTGTCGAGGGTGGTAGGATCCAGGGTCAGACCGGGCTGGGGGCTCGCAATATTTGGGGTGGCAGAGGACCGGGAGTGCAGGAGGCGAAAGAGGCCGGAATTCTGGCCTTTGCGTCCCTGGTTGCCCGGTGAAGGATTCTCCTTCAGTGGAAAGATACGAGGCCCCCAAGCGTGGAATCCAGGATCAGCGATATTAAATTGGAGAGGGTGAAATTCGCCTTGAGAGGATCGGTACAAGGGTTCTTTAGGCGGTGGCAACCGTTCTTAGACTTTCTGGCAGAACGATAAACATTGGTCAATGGCAGCAGCAGCTCTGCGGGGGGGGGGGGGGGTGTTACCTTATTTTTGTTTATGTTATTTACACTGGAGGGTCTGAGGGGGTGTATACACCTGTTGTGTTAAGTCGGGGTGTTAATGTTAATTTATTACTTATGTACGGGGGGGAGGGGTTTGGGGGATTGCTTTTTTGATTGTGTTTTGTACTTAACCCTGTTGGGTTCTTTTTTCTTTCTCATTTTGTTATTGATATTTTATGGAAACCTTTCAGAAAAATTATTTAAAAAAAAAAAAGAAAATTCACCTTCTTCTAAACCAAACAGAAACTTTTAAATTAATTAAGTAAATAAAAGAAAGACTCGACTTTAGAAAAAAATGAACCCTTATACTCCCGCAGTCACCAAACTCTCACTGTAGCACTCAAATGCACCAAATTCAGCACTCAGTGCAAAGTCTGCACTGTAGGTGGATCACTTCTGTACTGTGAATCTAGCCTCTGAAAACTGGCCTAATCCAATTCACTAATTAACAAGCTCCAGCTGCAAGTACCTACAAGTAGAACCTTTGTTTAAAGCTGATTGAAAATTCACCTTCTTCTAAACCAAACAGCAACTTTTAAGTTAATTAAGTAAATAAAAGAAAGACTAGACTTTAGATAAAAATGAACCCTTATACGCCCTCAGCCACCAAACTCTCACTATAGCACTCAAATGCACCAAATTGAGCACTCAGAGCAAAATGTAGTGTATTATTTAATTAACTGAACAAATATATTTCCCTGAAATATTTTGTCCCCAATTAAAAATATTCTTACAAAATGACCTAACTTTATGAGAAAGCATGAATGCACTCAGTTTTGGCTGATCATATATATATTTGTACGAAAAATAAATATATTTTCACCGAGGTTAATTTCTGGCATTAACAGATGTGCATAATATATAGTGGAGGGGTGAATTTCCTCAATGTTTCTTGTATATTTACAGTTAAGGTTCAATTGCATTAAGGAAGTAATTACTATTGAATTTGCACCTTTAATTCATTTCTCTTCAACAACCATTTTGTCCCTTCCTGCTATCTTCCCATGGTATCAACTACATATTGTGCTACACATCAGAATTTCCTACTTGTATCCTGCTGCATCATGAAAGAGGTGCAGCAACTCCTGACCTAGGCACAATTGAGAAGTTTCGGAGCTTGAAAGGTCTCCAAACTTTAATTACTGATTACTGGATTCTGCAAAGCTGTTTCATCCTTTTTTCTTTGCCGACAGGTTCATTTCACTTTAATCGAGTGTCTCCCCTCATATAGGCTTCAAGATCATAAAAGCGTGCTGCATATAAATAGGCTCCTCACTCCCACCTCCTTCCACCCAACCTGGCTGTTATGGATGCCTGGTCAGCTCTCAACAGTGGCTAAGAGACTAGACCAGAGCCATAACTTTTTAAAGTTTTAAGACGGTGCAGAAAGATCGATTCATTATCGGTTGATAGTAGAAGAAATAGGGTTAGGTTATTTTATTTTTTAAAAATGTTTTAAAAAAGAAAAGAAAACAATATTTAAACTTTTAAACTTCAACTCTAACACTAACAGATTACATGTAGTTTCTTAACCTTAACATACTAGTTCTCATTAAACAGCACTTTAACAGAACTTGCCGCTCCCATGCCACTTACACAGGCAATCAAAAGGCAATACTTGCATTTATGAAGCAATTTTTCTTCTGTTTGGGATATTCATTCAGAACCCATTTCCAAAGTCTGCCTCGGTGGCAACTTTCATGACCTCTCTTGATCGATTTCCAAAGCCTGTACCTGCTCCAAACAGCATTCACATTCTTTCCCTCTCTCTATGTTCCGCCCTGCCCCTCAAACAAGGGTTCTCTGCTGGGGTTTCCAGACTTGAACCCATCATTGTTACCTTGGCTGTTTGATGGTCCACTCCCATTCATACAAAAGAACAGAGCCATGCTATTGATATGCAACTAACCTCCCACTGACAGACAAAGAGGCTATCAGGCTCCGTAACAGACTAATAGCTGGTCAGACAGGAGTGTCCCGAAGAACCATGGATCTGGGTATTCCCACTAACGAGTTTAAGTCTGACTAGGTCAATGTAATTCGGCCGGGTGTGGGCGTATCCATGCTAGCAGTATTGTCCCTCAGTCGGTTTAACCCCTAAATGCCTGTTACATTGGGGTCTCATTTCTGGACCCAGTTTCCAAACATCTCCCTAGCTTAACACTGCCTCTTTTGCCACCTACGCTAAGTCTATAAGAAAATAAGAACAATGCCCTCTCTACAAGTGGAAACAGTTTCTTTATCATTACTCTTTCAAATCCTTAATATTTTTTATAAATATTTTTATTCTAAAAATGTTCAGATAAACACATACAAAACACATACGTTTCAATATAATGCAAGTCATTTGTAATTTTTTTTACAAAATAGTAATAACCCTAACCCCCCCTACCTCCCCTCCCCCACAACCCAAACCCCCCCCCCCAACTTTCTCCCTCCCCTAATCACTCCCCCCTCCCCCCCCCCCCCAATTGCTGGTCAAAAACAAGGTGAACGGCTTCCACCTGAAACAGAACCCTTCCTCCGACCCCCTAATGAAACACGTAATCTTTTCCAATCTCAGAAATTCTTCCAAGTCCCCCAACCATGCTGAGGCCTTTGGTGGTGCTGACAACCTCCATCCAAGCAGGACTTGTCTCCAAGATATTAGACAGGCGATTATCAGGACATCAGCCTTCCTCCCTTCGCCGGGGAGTCGACACCCCAAAGATCGCCACCAATGGACATGGCTCTAGCCAGACCCGCACGATCTCCAACGTAATCTCAAAAAAGAAGACCGAGAACCCAAACAACTTAGAGCAGTACCAGAACATGTGTGAATGGTTCACCTGCCCCCTTAAACAACCCTCACATCTATCCTTTATTCTGGGGAAGAACCCACTCGTGCCCTCTAGTCAAGTGCGCCCTGTGAACTATTTAAAACTGTATCAGGCTCAGCCTGGCACAAGAAGAGGTGGAATTCACCCTGTGCAAAAATCTCACTCAACACCCCTCCATCCAGCCCCAGTTCCTCCTCCCACTTCCCCTTTACTTCCACAAACAGTACTTCCCCTGTCTCCAACAACTACCCAGATATATCAAATATCTTCCCTTCCCCTATCTCATCTCAAGATAGCATCCTGTCCATAAGTGCATGTTCCGGTTTCCAAAGGAACGAAGACAGCTCCTTGCTAATAGTTTTTCACCTGCACATACCTCAACGAACTCTCCCTCGGGAGTTGAAATTTCTCCACTATCTCTGCCAGTCCTGCAAACCTACCCTCCACAAACAAATCTCTGACCCTCTCGATACCCTCCCTCTTCCAAATCTTATACATTGCATCCATCCCAGACGGCACAAACCTATGGTTCTCATAAATTAGTGACAGTAATGACATTGCCCCCAATTTAAAATGCTGCCTACATTGGTTCCAAATTCTTAGCGATGCCACCACCGGGCTCGTAGAGAACCTGGCCAGAGAGAATGGAAGAGGGGCCAAGGACAATGGGAGGGCATCCCACCTCTTCAAACCTCCCTTCATCCTCTCCACCCGACTGGCCAGGTTCAATTTATGCAGAAAGGCCCAAGCATGAGCCATCTGAATCCCTAAATACCTAAACCTTGTCCTGGCCAGCCTAAACAGCAGCTTTCTCAAATCCGCCTCCAGGGGATTCGCCGGGATAATCATGCTCTTGCTCACATTCATTTTGTACCCTGAAAAAGACCCAAACTTCTTCAACAGCTCCATTATCCAACCCACACTAAACAGAGGATCTGAAACGTGTAACAGCAGGTTGCCCGCGTAAAAGGACACCTTATGCTCCTTATCCACCCCTCCCCCATACCCCTCCACTACCTGACAATGTAAACGTGATGGCCAATGGCTCAATCGTCAGTGCAAACAACAATGGGACAGCGGGCATCCCTGCCTTGTGCCCATGCATAAGCGGAAGTATCCTGAACTCATCATGTTGGTGCGGCACTGCCTGTGAGGCATTATACAGCAGTCTCACCCAGGAGATAAATGCTGGCCCAAATCTAAATAGCCCCAAGGTCTCGAAGAAATACCTCCACTCTACCCAATCGTAGATACATAAAATATAGTAGCAGGAGAAGGCCTTTTGGCCCTTTGAGCCTGCTCCGCCATTCATCACGGTCATGGCTGATCATCGAACTCAATAGCCTAATCCTGCTTTCTCCCCATAGCCTTTGATCCTATTCTCCCCAAGTGCTATATCTGGCCACCTCTTTAATATATTCAAAGTTTTTGCATCAACTACTTCCTGTGGTAATGAATTACGCAGGCTACCACACTTTGTGTGAAGAAATGTCTCCTTATCTCTGTCCGAAATGGTTTACCCATAATCCTCAGACTGTGACCCCTGGTTCTGGACACACCCATCATTGGTAACATCTTCCCTGCATCTACCCTGTCTAGTCCCATTAAAATGTTATAAGTCTCTATGAGATCCCCCCTCATTCTTCTGAACTCCAGCGAGAACAATCATAAACCTAGTCCAGCTGTCCTCATATGACAGTCCCACCATCCCTGGAATCAGTCTAGTAAACCTTTGCTGCACTCCCTCGAGAACAAGAACATTCTTCCTCAGAGAAGGAGACAAAAACTGCACACAATACTCCAGGTGTGGTCTCACCAAGGCCCTGTATAATTGCAGCAACACAACCCTGCTTCTATACTCGAAACCTCTCGCAATGAAGGCCAACATATCATTAGCCTTCTTTACCGCCTGCTGCACCTGCATGCTTACCTTCAGGGACTGGTGCACAAGGACACCCAGGTCCCACTGCACACTCCCCTCTCCCAATTTACAACCATTCAGGTAGTAATCTGCCTTCCTGTTTTGCTTCCAAAGTGAATAACCTCACACTTACTCAAATTATACTGCATCTGCCATTGATTTGCCCTCTTGCCCAACCTGTCCAGATCACGCTGTAGAATCCCTGCATCCTCGTCACAATCAACCCTCCAGCCTATCTTGGCATCATCTGCAAACTTTGAGGTGTTACATTTTGTTCCCTCATCCAAATCATTAATATATATTCTGAATAGCTGGGGTCCCAGCACCGATCCCTGTGGTACCCCACTGGTTACTGCCTGCCAATTTGAAAAGAACACCCATTAATCCCTACTCTTTGTTTCCTCTCTGCCAACCAGTTTTCTATCCACCTCAATACATTTCCCCCAATCCAATGTGCTTTAATTTTGCACAATAATCTCTTATGCGGGGCCTTGTCAAACGCCTTCTGAAAGTCCAAATATGCCACATCGACTGGCTCCCCCTTGTCAACTGTACTGGTTACATCTTCAAAGAATTCCAACAGATTTGTCAAGCATGATTTTCCCTTCATAAATCCATGCTGACTCTGACTGATCCTGCCACTGCTTTCTAAATGTTCCGCTATAAAGTCCTTGATAATGGATTCAAGCATTTTCCCCACTACCGATGTGAGGCTTACTGGTCTATAATTCCCTGCTTTCTCTCTACCTCCCTTTTTGAATATCGGACTGACGTGAGCTACCCTCCAATCTGCAGCGACAGTTCCAGTCTATTGTGGCTAATTTGATTTGCCCAATCTATGTGAAGATTAAAATCACCCATGATCACCGATATTCCCTTATTACATGCATCTCTAATTTCATGTTTAATGCCATTCCCAACCTCACCACTGCAGTTTGGGGGTCTATATATGACACCCACTAATGTTTTTTGCCCCTCGGTATTTCTCAACTCTACCCATACAGATTCCACATTGTCAGAGCTAATATCCTTTCAAATACCTTCTCCGCATCCTTGGAGATGATTACCTCCGGAACCTTCCCCAAGGAGGGCAATAAGATCACATTTAAAAGTCTCCTGATGTTGGCTGACAACTGTTGGCCCTTGACAAACCGTCTGGTCCTCACAGATCACCCTCCGGCAAGCACCCTACAGATGCGTTGTTAGCACCTTAGCTAATACTTTTTCATTGGCATTCAACAGTGAGATAGGCTTGTAAGACCCACACTTCCCAGGATCCTTGTCCTTCTTCGGGATCAAAGGAATCGACGTTTGCGCCAACATCGCCAAAAGCTCCCCCTTGAGACAGAAAGTCATTTAACATCTCCAACAAATGTGGTGCCAACAAGGCCACAAAGATGGGGGGGGAGCGACACGGTGGCGCAGTGGTGACACGGTGGCGCCAAGGACCCAGGTTCGATCCTGGCCCTAGGTCACTGTCCATATGGAGTTTGCACATTCTCCCCATGTCAGTGTGGGTCTCATCTCCACAACCCAACGATGTGCAGAGTAGGTGGATTGGCCATGCTAAATCTCCCCTTAATTGGAAAAATAATAAAAAACAAGGCCTCAAACTGTTTGTAGAATTCCACCAGGAAGCTATCGGGCCCTGGTGCCTTCCCCGGCTGCGTTGAACCAATACAGTCAATAGACTCCTCCAATCCCAACCAGTGCCTTTAACCCCTCTCTCTTCTCCCTCTCCACTACCAGAAAGTCTAACCCATTCAAAAACTGCTCCATCCCCAAGTCATCCTCCAGAGGCTCAGATTTGTACAGCCCCCAGTAGAAATCCTCAAATGCCCCATCAATCTTATCCAGAGCAGTAACCAGCCCTCACCCCCACCCTTAACCTGGGCTATCTCCCGTACAGCCGCCTGCTGCCTCAACTGAGTTCAGTGAGTTGGTCACACCGCAGTTAAAAATTACTGAGGGAGATAGAAAATGGGTGACTACCAGACAGAGGAGGAGTAGGAAGGCAGTGTCCCCTGCAGTCATCTCCCTCCAAAACAGATATACCATTTTGGATATGTTGGGGGCGATGGCTCACCAGGGAAAGATGGCAGCAGCCAGGTTCATGGCACCGTGGCTGGCTCTGCTGCACAAGCAGACAGGAAAAAGTGCGGCAGAGCTATAGTCATAGGGGACTCAATGGTAAGGGGAATAGATAGGCGTTTCTGTGGACGCAAACAAAACTCCAGGATGGTATGTTATGTCCCTGGTGCAAGGGTCAAGGATATCTCGGAGCGGCTGCAGGACATCCTGGAGGGAGGAGGGTGAACAGCCAGCTGTCGTGGTGCATATAGGCACCAGCAATATAGGTAAAAAACGTGATGAAGACCTACAATCTGAATTTCAGGAGTTAGGAGTTAAACTAAAATATAGGACCTCAAAGGTAATAACCTCAGGATTCCTACCAGTGCCACGTGCTAGTGAGAGTAGGAATATCAGGATAAGATGAACACATGGCTTGAGAGATGGTGCATGAGGGAGGGATTCAAATTCCTGGATCATTGGAACTGGTTCTGGGGGAGGTGGGACCAGTACAAACCGGACGGTCTGCACGTGGGCAGGACTGGAACCAATGTCCTAGGGGGAGTGTTTGCTAGTGCTGTTGGGGAGGGTTTAAACTAGTGTGACAGCGGGATGGGAGCCGTGCAGGAAGTCGGAGGGAAGTAAAGTGGGGGCAGAAACAAAAGGCAGTAAGGGGAAAAGTGAACCGCAGAGAAACCAAAGTCAAAAATCAAAAAGGGCCACAGTACAGAGTACAGAGACTGTGGATAACCCAGTAAGGCTAAGAGAAATCAAACACAGGGAGAGTGTACAAAACATGACCGGACAGATGGTCTGGGAAAGCAGGGCAGAGAGCAAGGGAAGTCTAGATTAAACTGCATTTATTTCAATGCAAGAGTCCTGACGGACAAGGCAGATGAACTCAGGGCATGGATGGGTACATGGGACTGAGATATTATAACTATTACTGAAACATGGCTAAGGGAGGGGCAGGACTGGCAGCTCAATGTTCCAGGGTACAGATGCTATAGGAAAGATAGGACAGAAGGTAAGAGAGGAGGGGGAGTTGCGTTTTTGATTGTGGAGAGTATCACAGCAGTACTGAGAGGGGATATATCTGAGAGTTTACGGACTGAGTCTATATGGGTAGAACAGAAAAATAACAAGGGAGAGATCACTTTGATAGGCTTGTACTACAGGCCCCCAAATAGTCAGCGGGAAATTGAGGAGCAAATATGTAAGGAGATTACAGATAGCTGCAAGAATCATAGAATTTACAGTGCAGATGGAGGTCATTCGGCCCACCGAGTCTGCACCAGCTCTTAGAAAGAGCACCCTACCCAAGCACACGCCTCCGCCCTATCCCTGCAACCCCATCTAACCTAAGGGCAATTTAGCATGGCCAATCCACCTAACTTGCATATCTTTGGACTGTGGGAGGAAACCGGAGCACACGGAGGAAACCCACCCAGACACAGGGAGAACGTGCAGACTCCGCACAGTGACCCAAGCAGGAATCGAACCAGGGGCCCTGGTGCTGTGAAGCCATAGTGCTAACCACTATGCTGCCGTGCTGATAACACGTGCCCAGATCAGTTTTGGGGCCTTTGTTGTTCGTGGTGTATTTAAATGATTTGGAAGAAAATGTAGCTGGTCTGATTAGGATGTTCGCAGATGATGCAAAAATTGGTGGAGTTGTGGAGAGTGAGGAGGATTGTTAGAGGATACAGCAGGATATAAACTGGTTTGAATCTTGGGCAGAGAAACAATAGATGGAGTTTAATCCGGACAAGTGTGAGGTAATGCACTTTGGAAGGTCCAATGCATGTAGGAATTAAACAATTAATGGTAGATTAATGACAAGCAGAGAGATCTGGGCATGCATGTCCACTGATCACTGAAAGTGGCAACGCATGTGGATAAGGTGGCCAAGAAGGCATACGGCATGCTGACCTTCATCAGTGGGGCATTGAATATAAAAATTGGTAAGTCATGTAGCAGCTGTCCAGGAGCTTAGTTCGGTCTCATTTGTAATATTGTGTACAATTCTGCTCGACACACACCAGAAAGATGTGGATGCTTTGGAGAGGGTACAGAAACGGTTTACTAGGATGTTGCATGGTATGGAGGGCATTAGCAATGAGGAGCGGTTAGATAAACTCGCTCTGTTATCAATGGAACGACGGAGGTTGAGAGGCGACCTGATAGAGATCTGCAAGATTATGAGTGGCATGGACAGAGTGGATAGTCAGATGGTCTTTCCTAGGGTAGGAGGGTCAAGTACTAGGGGACATAGGTTTAAAGTGGGTGGGGAGAAGTTTAGAACTGATGTGCGAGGCAAGTTTTTTACACAGGGGGTGGTAAATATATGGAACGCACTGCCTGGGGAGGTGGTGGGGTACGATAGCAGAATTTAAGGGGCATCTAGACAAATACATGAATAGGGTGGGAATGGAAGGAAATGGACTCCGTAAGTGCAGACTATTTTCGTTTAGGCAGGTAGCATGGTCGGCGCACGCTTGGAGGCCCGAAGGACCTGTTCTTGTGCTGTATTGTTTTTTGTTCTTTGTTCTTTGTCCAGGGGTGAGTTTATGAGTGGCTTGTGTTAAAACAGGAAATTACGCAATGCGGGCATACATCAATTCTAAGGAAATTAAATCCAGGAGGCTGTGCATAACAAAGTAATTTGTAAACGTGAGAGTGCGAAACTAGGAGAATGTGTTAAAGAAAAATAGGATGGTAATAGTTGGGGACTTTAACTTTCCCAACATCGACTGGGACAGCAATAGCATTCGGGGCTTGGATGGGGCTTGGATGGAGAGAGATTTGTTGAGTGTACTCAGGAGGAATTTCTCGTTCAGTATGTGGATGGCCCGACTAGAGAGGGGGCAAAACTTGACCTCCTCTTGAGAAATAAAGAAGGGCAGGTGACAGACGTGTTCGTGAGGGATCACTTTGGCACCAGTGACCATAATAGGCAGCACAGTAGCATTGTGGATAGCACAATTGCTTCACAGCTCCAGGGTCCCAGGTTCAATTCCGGTTTGGGTCACTGTCTGTGCGGAGTCTGCACATCCTCCCCGTGTATGCGTGGGTTTCCGCCGGGTGCTCCGGTTTCCTCCCACAGTCCAAAGATGTGCAGGTTAGGTGGATTGGCCATGATAAATTGCCCTTAGTGTCCAAAATTGCCCTTAGTGTTGGGTGGGGTTACTGGGTTATGGGGATAGGGTGGAGGTGTTGACCTTGGTCAGGGTGCTCTTTCCAAGAGCCGGTGCAGACTCGATGGGCCGAACGGCCTCCTTCTGCACTGTAAATTCTATGAATTCCATTAGTTTTAAGATAGCTATGGAGAATGATAGGTCTGGCCCAAAAGTTTAAATTCTAAATTAGGGCAAGGGCAATTTTGATGGTATTAGGCAGGAACTTTCAAAAGTTGATTGGGGGAGTCTTTTGGCAGGCAAAGGGACGGCTGGTAAGTGGGAGGCTTTCAAAAGTGTGTTAACCAGGGTTCAGGGTAAGCACATTCCTTTTAGAGTGAAGGGCAACGCTGGTAGAAGTAGAGAACCCTGAATGACTCGGGATATTGAGGCCCTGGTCAAAAATAAGAAGGAGGCATATGACATGCATGGGCAGCTGGGAAAGTGGATCCCGAAAAGAGTATAGAGGTTGTCGGAGTAGAGTTAAGAGAGAAATCAGGAGGGCAAAAAGGGGACATGAGATTGCTTTGGCAGATAAAGCAAAGGAGAATCCAAAGAGTTTCTACAAATACATAAAGGGCAAAAGAGTAACAAGGGAGAGAGTAGAGCCTCTTAAGGATCTACAAGGTCATCCATGTGCAGATCCACAAGAGATGGGTGAGATCCTAAATGAATATTTCTCATCAGTATTTACTGTTGAGAAAGGCATGGATGTTAGGGAACTTGGGGAAATAAACAGTGATGTCTTGAGGAGTGTACATATTGCAAAGAAGGAGGTGGTGTCTTAAAGTGCATCAAGGTGGCTAAATCCTTGGGACCTAATGAAATGTATCCCAGGATGTTGTGGGAGGCTAGGGATGAAATTGC
The DNA here is from genome assembly GCF_047496885.1 of Scyliorhinus torazame. Lineage (NCBI taxonomy): Eukaryota > Metazoa > Chordata > Chondrichthyes > Carcharhiniformes > Scyliorhinidae > Scyliorhinus > Scyliorhinus torazame. The sequence continues at coordinate 373,848,915 of NC_092708.1, forward strand.
AGATCCCCTAGCAGAGATATTTGAATCGTCACAGGTGAGGTGCCTGAAGGTTGGATGGTAGCAAATGTTGTGCCTTTGTTTAAGAAGGGCCGCAGGGAAAAACCTGGGAACTACAGACCGGTGGCCCTAATGTCTGTAGTGGGTAAGTTGTTAGAACCTATTCTGATAGACAGAATCGACAGGCATTTAGAGAGGCAAGGACTGATTAGGGACAGTCAGCATGACTTTGTGAGTGGAATGTCTCAATTTGATTGAGTTTTTGAACGGGTAACCAAGAAGGCAGATGAGGGCAGTGCAGTCGACGTTGTCTACATGGACATTAGCAAGGCATTTGACAAGGTACCACATGGTAGGTTGTTGCATAAGGTTAAATCTCACAGGATCCAGGATGAGGTAGTCAATTGGATACAAAATTGGTTTGACGACAGAAGGCAAAGGGTGGTTGTAGAGGGTTGTTTTTCAAACTGGAGGCCTGTGACCAGCGGTGTGCCTCAGGGATCAGTGCTAGGTCCACTGTTATTTGTTATTGATATTAATGATTTGGCTGAGAATTTAGGAGGCATGGTTAGCAGTTTTCAGATGACACCAAGATTGGTGGCATAGTGGGCAGTGAAGAAGGTTATCTAGGATTGCAACGGGATCTTGTTCAATTGGGCCAGTGGGCCAATGAATGGCAGATGGAGTTTAGTTTAGATAAATGTGAGGTGATGCATTTTGCTAGAGAATCGGGGCAGTGCCTACTCAGTTAATGGCAGGGAGTTGGGGAGAGTTATAGAACAAAGAGATCTAGGGGTACAGGTTCACAGCTCCTTGAAAGTGGAGTCACAGGTGGACAGGGTGGTGAAGAAGGCATTCGGCATGCTTGGTTTCATTGGTCAGAACATTGAATACAGGAGTTGGGACGTCTTGCTGAAGTTGTACAAGATATTAGTAAGACCACACTTAGAATACTGTGCACAGTTCTGGTCACCCTATTATAGAAAGGATATTATTAAACTAGAAAGAGTGCAGAACAGATTTACTAGGATGCTACCAGGCTTGATGGTTTGAGTTATAAGGAGAGGCTGGATTGACTGGGACATTTTTCATTGGAGCGTGTGAGGCTTAGGAGTGAACATATAGCGGTCTATAAAATATTGAGGGGCATAGATAAGGTAGATAGTCAACAATTTTTCCCAAAGGTAGGGAGTCTAAAACTAGAGGGCATAGGTTTAAGGTGAGAGGGGAGAGATACTAAAGGGTCCAGCGGGGCAATTATTTCACACAGGATGGTGAGTGTCTGGAACGACTGCCAGAGGCAGTAGCTCAGGCGGGTACAAGTTTGTCTTTTAAAAAGCATTTAGACGGTTATATGGGAATGCTGGGTATAGAGCGATATGGGCAAAATGCGGGCAATTGGGACTAGCTTAGTGGTAAAAACGGGGCGGCATGGACAAATTGGGCCGAAGGGCGTGTTTCATACTGTAAGCCTCTATGACTCTATAACTAAAACATAGAACATAGAACTGATGCACGATCAATTACACTCAAGACAAAGTGATTTCACAACTGAAGGCTTTAATCGACTAGAACTTGTTCCCCAGCAACTTTGGTACAGAAAGTGAAGGCTGCTGGGACGGCACCGGTTCTTATACTCCGCCTGTCAGGGCGGAGCTACGTATCAACAGCCAATGGTAAACTCCTAGGTTTAACCAATGGTCATCAGCCTCTTAGGTACAGAAATACCTGATTACCACATTCACCCCCTGTTAAAAAAAGAGTCCGGCGGGGGTGGCGGACAGTGCTAACAGTCGCCTTTAACATGGTATGATCAGATATGGAGGTACCGTGATACCTCCTTACAGGGCTGTCGAGAATATTTACAAAGTGTTCGTTCACGGTTAAAGTCACAGCGAAGCAATCAGTCAATCGGGTGGCCTGGTCATCCTTCTGGATCATATGGGCCTCGGTGGTGATTCTGGTGAGGGTCCAGGTGGTTGCGACTTCGGGAGCGTGGTTTCGGCCTCCCTGGCAGCTTCGTCACCCCTAGGCGGCGCTGTTAGGGCAAACGGTTGACCCGGGGGGGCACCTGTAGGGGGCGTCGGTGGGTGGGCGGGCCTCGGCAGGAGCGGCGGAAGTACTGACCCTCCAGTGAGGTGCTGTGGGGGGGGTAATGGTTCGGGTACGTGTGGGGTTCTGGCGGGCGCCAGGTCCCGAAGGGAGACTGTATCTTGCCGGCTGTCAGGGAACGCCACGTAGGCGTACTGGGGGTTAGCGTGCAGCAGGTGGACCCTCTCGACCAACGGGTCCGACTTGTGCGCCCGCACGTGCTTCCGAAGCAGGATGGGTCTGGGTGTCGCTAGCCAGGTTGGGAGCGAAGTCCCGGAGGAGGACTTCCTGGGGAAAACAAGGAGACGTTCATGAGGTGTCTGATTGGTAGTTGTACAGAGCAGCGGCCGGATGGCGTGGAGGGCCACCGGGAGGACTTCTTGCCAGCGGGAGACTGGGAGATACCTGGACCGTAGGGCCAGTAGAACAGTCTTCCAGACCGTTCCGTTCTCCCTCTCCACCTGTTCGTTTCCCTGGGGTTGTAACTGGTCGGCCTGCTTGAGGCAATGCCCCTGCTGAGCAGGAATTGACGCAGTTCGGCGCTCATGAAAGAGGACCCCCTATCACTGTGTATGTACGCGGGGAACGACCGAACAGTGTAAAGATATCCTGGAAGGCCTTGATGACAGTGGTTGCGGTCATGTCTGGGCAGGGGATGGCGAATAGGAACCGGGAGTACTCGTCAATCACGTTCAGGAAATACATGTTGCGGTCGGTGGAGGGGAGGGGGCCTTTGAAATCCATGCTCAGTGTGGTAGTATGTATTGGGGGTCATGTGGGACTGGAAGCCCTAATGTCATTGGCTGACAGATCCCGGGTCCTGGTTGGCCGTTGACCTCATACTCCGCCCTGAAGGCGAAGTATAAGAAGCCGGTGCCTTCCCCCGCAGGCCAGTTTACTATCGGGCTGCTGGGGAACAGACACGCTTAATAAAGCCTCATCGACTTCACTCTTTTCGTCTCATGGAGTCTTTGTGCGCTACAATTTATTAAGCGTGCCTAAAAAGGACTATGGAGCTCAGGATCATTCCAGAATGCCTGAGGATCAGCCCCCACGCAGTGAATGCGGCAGCAGCCTTCAAACACTGGCAGACTTGCTTCGAGGCCTACCTCAGACCGACCACTGGCCGGGTCTCAGACGAACAAAAACTGCAGGTCCTGCACTCGAGGGTGAGCACGGAGATTTTCACCCTCATTGAAGACACTGACGATTTCCAGACGGCGTTCGCAGCACTGAAAAGTCTCTATGTCCGCCCAGTTAACCAAATCTACGCTCGCTACCAGCTCGCGACGAGACGGCAAGCTCCCAAAGAATCGATGGACGAGTTCTACGCCGCGCTACCCGCGCCTACGGCCCCGACCGCGCGGCAGGCCATTGGGCCCCGTACGTACCCGTCGCGGCAAAACCCCCCCCCCCCGGACACCCCAAAGGCTTGCGCGGCCCAAACGCCGAGTCGCACCGGGGGCGCCCGCTGTTATTTCTGCGGCCAGGCGAACCACCCCCGACAACGCTGTCCGGCCCGCGCAGCCATCTGCAATAGCTGCGGGAAAAAGGGCCACTATGCGATGGTGTGCCGATCCCGCGAGGTCGCCGCCGTCCCGGGGCCAGAGGGAGCCCTACAGGCAGTCTATGCCTCCCAACCCCCCCAGCACGCCATGTGTGACCGGCAGGCGCAGCCGCTCTGGGTCCCGACCACCGCGGCCCCGGGAGAACTGGGAGCCCTGCACGCCGCCCACGCTCCCCAACCCCCCTCCCCGCAGTCCATGTACGACCCGCCGCCGGCGCTCCCGATTTGGGTGCCGACCAACACTCTCCACGGAGAGGAATGGGTCTTTCGCGTCCCGAACGCCACCCTCACCCCCCTCCCGCGCCCCACGCCTGACCCGCCGGCTCCGCCAACTTGGGCCCCGACCACCGCTGTCCCCGGTGAGGGAGCTCCGCGCGGTCCTAGCTCTCGCCGCCCCACGCCTGTCCCGCCGGCGCCGCCGACCTGGGCCCTCACCCCCGTCCCGCGCCCCACGCCTGACCCGCCGACCTGGGCCCTCACACCCGTCCCGCGCCCCACGCCTGACCCGCCGACCTGGGCCCTCACCCCCGTCCCGCGCCCCACGCCTGTCCCGCCGGCGCCGCCGACCTGGGCCCTCACCCCGCGCCCCACGCCTGTCCCGCCGGCGCCGCCGACCTGGGCCCTCACCCCCGTCCCGCGCCCCACGCCTGACCCGCCGGCGCAACTTACCTGGACCCCGACCGCCGCTGTCCCCGGTGAGGGAGCTCCTTGTGCTCCTTGCGCTCGCGGACCCACGACTGTCCCGCCGGCGCCGCCGACCTGGGCCCTCACCCCCGTCCCGCGCCCCACGCCTGACCCGCCGGCGCAACTTACCTGGGCCCCGACCACCGCTGTCCCCGGCGAGGGAGCTCCGCGCGGTCCTAGCGCCCGCGGCCCTGGCGCTCGCAGAGAGGGAGCTCCGCGCGGTCCTAGCGCCCGCGGCCCTGGCGCTCGCAGAGAGGGAGCTCCGCGCGGTCCTAGCGCCCGCGGCCCTGGCGCTCGCAGTGAAGGAACTCCGCGCGGTCCTAGCGCTCCCAGACCCCCAAGCACACCATGTGCGACCCGCAGACGCCGCCATTTTGGGTCCCGACCACCACGAGGGGAGGAGGGGCGCCGCCATCTTGGACCGCCCCCGACCTGTACGACGCATGGGGGCGGCCATTTTGTCCACCCCCGACGCCATCTTGTGACCCCCCAGCCACGTACGATGTATGGGGGCAGCCATTGTGTCCATCCCCGACGCCATCTTGGACGGCAACAACGGACCCCACCGCACTACTACAACCACGGCTCGCTTCGGTTACGCTCGATCAGGCTCGGCCCCGGACTCTCCAGACGACGACGACAACGGTCCTAATTAACGGCCACGAGACGCCATGCCTAGTCGACTCCGGGAGCACGGAAAGTTTTATACACCCCGACACGGTAAGACGCTGTTCCTTAACTACCTACCCCAGCGCACAAAAGATTTGCCTAGCTGCAGGATCCCACTCCGTACAGATCCAGGGATTCTGCATAGTCACCCTAACGGTACAGGGGAGGGAATTCAAAAACTACAAACTTAACGTCCTTCCCCAACTCTGTGCCCCCACCTTGCTGGGCTTAGACTTCCAATGTAACCTACAGAGCCTTACGTTTAAATTTGGCGGCCCCATACCCCCACTCACTATCTGCGGCCTCGCTACCCTCAAGGTGCAACCCCCGTCCTTGTTTGCGAACCTCACCCCAGATTGCAAACCCGTCGCCACTAGGAGCAGACGGTACAGCGCCCAGGACCGGACCTTCATTCGGTCCGAAGTCCAGCGGCTACTAAAGGAGGGCATAATCCAGGCCAGCAATAGTCCCTGGAGAGCGCAGGTGGTAGTAGTGAAGACAGGGGAGAAACAAAGGATGGTCATTGACTATAGCCAGACCATCAACAGGTACACACAACTAGACGCGTACCCTCACCCCCGCATATCCGACATGGTCAATCGGATTGCCCAATATAAAGTCTTCTCCACCGTGGACCTCAAGTCCGCCTACCATCAGCTCCCCATCCGCCCAAGTGACCGCAAGTACACAGCCTTCGAGGCAGACGGGCGATTATACCATTTCCTACGGGTCCCTTTTGGCGTCACAAACGGGGTCTCGGTCTTCCAACGGGAGATGGACCGAATGGTTGATCAACATGGATTACGGGCCACGTTCCCGTACCTCGACAATGTAACCATCTGCGGCCACGATCAGCAGGACCACGACGCCAACCTCCAAAAATTCCTCCAGACCGCCAAAGCCTTGAACCTCACGTACAACGAGGACAAGTGCGTTTTTAGCACCGATCGGCTAGCCATTCTGGGCTACATAGTGCGCAATGGGATAATAGGCCCCGACCCCGAACGTATGCGCGCACTCATGGAATTTCCCCTCCCGCACTGCCCAAAAGCCCTGAAACGCTGCCTGGGGTTCTTTTCGTACTACGCCCAGTGGGTCCCCCAGTACGCAGACAAGGCCCGCCCCCTAATACAGACCACGACCTTCCCTCTGTCGACAGAGGCTTGCCAGGCCTTCAGCCGCATCAAAGCGGACATCGCAAAGGCCACGATGCGCGCCATCGACGAGTCCCTCCCCTTCCAGGTCGAGAGCGACGCCTCCGACGTAGCTCTAGCGGCTACCCTTAACCAAGCGGGCAGACCCGTGGCCTTTTTCTCCCGAACCCTCCACGCCTCAGAAATCCGCCACTCCTCAGTGGAAAAGGAAGCCCAAGCCATAGTGGAAGCTGTGCGACATTGGAGGCATTACCTGGCCGGCAGGAGATTCACTCTCCTCACTGACCAACGGTCGGTAGCCTTCATGTTCGATAATGCACAGCGGGGCAAGATTAAAAATGACAAGATCTTAAGGTGGAGGATCGAGCTCTCCACCTTCAACTATGAGATCTTGTACCGGCCCGGAAAGCTGAACGAGCCGCCCGATGCCCTATCCCGCGGCACATGTGCCAACGCACAAATTAACCGCCTCCAAACCCTCCACGAGGACCTCTGCCACCCGGGGGTCACTCGGTTTTACCACTTCATCAAGTCCCGCAATCTCCCATACTCTTTAGAAGAGGTCCGTACAGTCACAAGGGACTGCCACATCTGCGCGGAATGCAAGCCGCATTTTTTCAGGCCAGATGGAGCGCACCTGATTAAGGCTTCCCGCCACTTTGAACGCCTCAGTCTCGATTTCAAAGGGCCCCTCCCCTCCACCAACCGCAACGCATATTTCCTTAATGTAGTGGACGAATACTCCCGCTTCCCTTTTGCCATTCCCTGCTCCGACATGACCGCGGCCACAGTCATTAAAGCCCTGAACAGCATCTTCACGCTGTTCGGTTACCCCGCATACGTCCACAGCGACAGGGGGTCCTCTTTCATGAGTGACGAGCTGCGCCAGTTCCTGCTCAGCAAGGGCATAGCCTCAAGCAGGACGACCAGCTACAACCCCCGGGGGAACGGGCAAGTAGAAAGGGAGAACGGCACGGTCTGGAAGGCCGTCCTACTGGCCCTACGGTCCAGGGATCTCCCAGTTTCACGGTGGCAGGAGGTCCTCCCGGACGCTCTCCATTCCATCCGGTCGTTATTATGTACAAGCACTAATCAAACGCCGCACGAGCGTCTCCTTGTCTTCCCTAGGAGGTCCTCCTCTGGAACGTCGCTGCCAACCTGGCTGGCGGCCCCAGGACCCATCCTGCTCCGAAAGCATGTGCGGGCACATAAGGCGGACCCGTTGGTCGAAAGGGTTCACCTCCTCCACGCAAACCCCCAGTACGCCTACGTGGAGTACCCCGACGGCCGACAGGACACGGTCTCCCTGCGGGATCTGGCGCCCGCCGGCACCACGCACACCCCCCCGACACCATCAACCCAACCGCCCCCCTTCCTGCCACCGCCGCACCCCGCGACCGCCCCCTTCCCAGGAGGATCAGTCCCCCTCCCCTTTGCACCGACAGCTGAAACCGTGCGGCTCCCGGAGGCGACAACGCTGGTACAAGCACCACCACCACCGCGGGGGCCGAGGCGATCGACACGGACGACCAGACCGCCCGACCGACTCGTGGCGTCGATGTAAAACAAAGATGGACTGTTCAATGAACATTTTGTTTTTCCTATACCCTCTGTAAATAGTTGTAACAGGACGATACTGTCCAATACTGTACTACCATGTAACTGTTCTATCCTCCCAGGACCAGCCCTGTAAACTCTTACCACCATACGAAGCATCACCCCGCCGGGTTCATTTTTGACAAGGGGTGAATGTGGTAGTATGTATTGGGGGTCATGTGGGACTGGAAGCCCTAATGTCATTGGCTGACAGATCCCGGGTCCTGGTTGGCCGTTGACCTCATACTCCGCCCTGAAGGCGAAGTATAAGAAGCCGGTGCCTTCCCCCGCAGGCCAGTTTACTATCGGGCTGCTGGGGAACAGACACGCTTAATAAAGCCTCATCGACTTCACTCTTTTCGTCTCATGGAGTCTTTGTGCGCTACACTGAGGCATTCAAACGGACGGGAAGTCTTTATCAGGTGCGCCCTCTCTGGCCGGTAGAAGTGCGGTTTGCACTCTGCGCAGATTTGGCAGTCGCTGGTGACTGTCCTGACCTCCTCGATGGAGTAAGGCAGGCTGCGGGTCTTGATGAAGTGGAAGAAACGAGTAACCTCTGGGTGGCAGAGGTCCTCTTGGAGGGCTCGGAGGCGGTCCACTTGTGCAGTGGCACAAGTGCCGCATGACAGGGCATCAGGAGGCTCGTTTAGCTTCCCCGGACGGTACACGATCTCGTAATTGAAGGTGGAGAGTTCTCTCCTCCACCGCAAGATCTTGTCGTTTTTAATCTTGCCCCGCTGTGCATAATCGAACATGAAAGCAACCGACCGTTGGTCCGTGAGGAGAGTGAATGTCCTGCCGGCCAGGTAATGCCTCCAATGTCTCACAGCTTCAACTATGGCTTGTGCCTCTTTTTCGACCGAGGCATGGCGAATTTCGGAAGTGTACTGGGGAAGAAGGCCACGGCCTGCTCGCTTGGTTGAGTGTGGCGGCCAGAGCTACATCGGACGCATCGCTCTCGACCTGGAAGGGGAGGGACTCGTTGATAGCGCGCATCGTGGCGTTTGCAATGTCTGCTTTGATGCGGCTGAAGGCCTGGCGGGCCTCCGTCGACAGGGGGAAGATTGTGGACTGGATTAGGGGTCGGGATTTGACTGCGTAGTTAGGGAGCCACTGGGCGTAGTAACTGAAAAACCCTAGGCAGCGCTTCAGGGCCTTGGGGCAGTGAGGGAGGGGGAACTCCATAAGTGGGCGCATGCGCTCAGGGTCGGGGCCTATAATTCCATTTCGCACTACGTAGCCTAGAATGGCTAGACAGTCGGTGCTAAATACGCATTTATCCTTATTGTACGTTAAGTTCAGGATTTTCGCGGCCTGGAGAAATTTGCAGAGGTTGGTGTCGTGATCCTGTTGGTCATGGCCGCAGATGGTGACGTTATCCAGATACGGGAACGTTGCGCTTAAGCCGTACCGGTCAACCATTCGGTCCATCTCTCGCTGGAAGACCGAGACCCCATTAGTGACACCAAAGGGAACTCTTAAAAATTGATAGAGCCGCCCATCAGCTTCGAAGGCAGTGTACTTGAGTCAATATTACGGAGGGGTAGCTGGTGGTAGGCGGACTTGAGATCCACCGTGGAGAAGACCTTGTATTGCGCGATCCTGTTAACCAGGTCGGCTATACGGGGGAGAGGGTACGCGTCCAGCTGCGTAAACCTGTTGATGGTCTGACTGCAGTCAATGACCATCCTATGTTTCTCCCCGGTCTTTACCACCACTACTTGAGCTCTCCAGGGACTGTTGCTCGCATCGATGACACCTTCCCTCAGCAGCCTTTGGACCTGGGCACTGTACCGCCTGCTCCTGGTGGCGACGGGTTTGCAATCCGTGGCGAGGTTCGCAAACAGGGAAGGTGGTTCGACCTTAAGGGTCGCGAGGCCGCACAGTAAGGGGGGGTATAGGCCCGCCGAATTTAAAGGTCAGGCTTTGCAAGTTACATTGGAAGTCCAACCCCAGGAGTGTAGCCGCGCAGAGGTGCGGCAGGACATAAAGGTGGAAATTGTTGAATCTCCTGCCTTGGACACTGAGGTTCGCTAGGCAGAACCCCTTTATCTCCACCGAGTGTGACCCGGAGGCCAGGAAGATCCTTTGGTTTACAGGGTGGGTAACAAGTGAACAGCGCCTTACCGTGCCGGGGTGAACAAAGCTTTCAGTGTTCCCAGAGTCAATCAGGCAACACGTCTCGTGCCCGTTGATGAAGACCGTCGTTGTTGCTGTTGCGAGTGTCCGGGGTCGACTTTGATCCAGTGTCACCGAGACCAGATGAAGCAGATGCGAGTTCTGATTGGGCAGCGTGTAATCGGCCGTGTTGGGGGCCTGGGGCCCCATCCAAGATGGCGTCTCCTATGGGTTGCACATGGTGGCCGGGGGTGGACAAGATGGCGGCGGGGATGGACAAAATGGCGGCGCCCACCCGTCCAGGGCGGTGTCCGGGGGGCAAGATGGCCGCGCCCGTGGCCCTCGGATAGGGGGGTGGCGGTGAGCGCTGGCCGGTCGGGTCCTGAAGGGGGGGTTGCCGTGGCTGTCCGGAGTCGCTGGAGACCGTGGCCACGGCACGGGCCTGGCAGACCCCCACAACGTGGCCCTTCTTGACGCACCCTTTGCGGGCTGGGCAACGTGGGCGGGGTTGATTCGCCTGCCCGCAGAAGACACAGCAGGGCCCGGCATCATTAGCGTGCCGCCTTGCAGCGCAGGCCTGCGGGGTCAGGGGGAAGATCTGTGGGGCTGCCGCTGCGGAGTGCCACGCAGCCCAGGGACCGCCGCACGGTCGGGTGCATAGAACTGCGCGTTTTTGTAGGCAACGTCCATGGACCCTGCCAGGGCCCATGCCTCTCTAAGTCCCAGGGTGTCCTTTTCGAGGAGTCTTTGGTGGATCTCTGAGGAGCTCATACCTGCTACAAAGGCATCCCTGATTCAAACTTCGGTGTGCTCGCTACCCGAAACTTGCGGGCAGCCACAGATTCGGCCCAGCACCAGTAGCGCCCGGTAGAAATCCTCCAACGATTCCCCGGGGCTTTGCCGTCTAGTTGCAAGCATGTGACGTGCGTAAACCTGATTTACAGGGCAGATATAATGTTCTTTTAACAGTTCGATCGCGGCATCATAGTCCTCTGCCTCCTCGATAAGGGTGTAGATCCCAGGGCTGACCCTTGAGCGCAGGAGATGCATTTTCTGTCCTTCTGAGGGGGTGCCTCTGGCCGTCTCGAGGTAGCCTTTAAAGCACGCCAGCCAGTGTTTAAATATTGCAGCCGAGTTCTCCGTGTGGGGGCTGAGTTGTAGGCACTCCGGTTTGATTCGGAGATCCATCCTTCCAGCTTAAGTCTAGTCGATTAAATTGATGCACGATCAATTACACTCAAGACGAAGTGATTTCATAACTGAAGGCTTTAATCGACTAGAACTTGTTCCCCAGCAGCTTCGGTACAGAAAGTGAAGGCTGCTGGGATGGCACCGGTTCTTATACTCCGCCTGTCAGGGCGGAGCTATATATCAACAGCCAATGGTAAACTGCTAGGTTTAACCAATGGTCATCAACCTCTTAGGTACAGCAATACCTGATAACACCACAAGAACATTACAGCGTAGTACAGGCCCTTCGGCCCTCCATGTTGCGCCGACCTGTGAACCCACTCTAAAGCCCATCTACACTATTCCCTTTTCGACCATATGTCTATCCAATGACCATTTAAATGCCCTTAGTATTGGCGAGTCCACTACTGTTGCAGGCAGGGCATTCCACGCCCTTACTACTCTCTGAGTAAAGAACCTACCTCTGACATCTGTCCTATATCTATCTCCCCTCAATTTAAAGCTATGTCCCCTCGTGCTCGACATCACCATCCGAGGAAAAAGGCTCTCACTATCCTCCCTATCCAATCCTCTGATTATCTTGTATGCCTCAATTAAGTCACCTCTTAACCTTCTTCTCTCTAACGAAAACAGCCTCCAGTCCCTCAGCCTTTCCTCATAAGATCTTCCCTCCATACCAGGCAACATTCTGGTAAATCTCCTCTGCACCCTTTCCAATGCTTCCACATCCTTCCTATAATGCGGCGACCAGAATTGCACACAATACTCCAAATGCGGCCGCACCAGAGTTTTGTACAGCTGCAACATGACCTCATGGCTCCGAAACTCAATTCTTCTACCAATAAAAGCTAACACACCGTACGCCTTCTTAACACCCCTCTCAACCTGGGTGGCAACTTTCAGGGATCTATGTACATGGACACCGAGATCTCTCTGCTCATCCACACTGCCAAGAATCTTATCATTAGCCCAGTACTCTGTCTTCCTGTTATTCCTTCCAAAATGAATCACCTCACACTTTTCCGCATTAAACTCCATTTGCCACCTCTGAACCCAGCGCTGCAGCTTATCTATGTCCCTCTGTAACTTGTAACATCCTTCGCACTTTCCACAACTCCACCGACTTTAGTGTCATCTGCAAATTTACTCACCCATCCTTCTACGCCCTCCTCCAGGTCATTTGTAAAAATGACAAACAGCAGTGGCCCCAAAACAGATCCTTGTGGTATACCACTAGTAACTGGACTCCAGTCTGAACATTTCCCATCAACCACCACCCTTTGTCTTCTTCCAACTAGCCAATTTCTGATCCAAACTGCTAAATCACCCTGAATCCCATGCCTCCGTATTTTCTGCAGTAGCCGACCGTGGGGAACATTATCAGACGCTTTACTGAAATCCATATACCCTCATCCACCTGTTTGGTCACCTTCTCAAAGAACTCAATAAGGTTTGTGAGACACGACCTACCCTTCACAAAACCGTGTTGACTATCTCTAATCAAATTATTCCTTTCCAGATGATTATACATCCTATCTCTTATAAACCTTTCCAAGATTTTGCCCAGAACAGAAGTAAAGCTCACTGGTCTATAGTTACCGGAGTTGTCTCTACTCCCCTTCTTGAACAAGGGGACAACAGTTGCTATCCTCCAGTCTTCTGGCACTATTCCTGTAGACAAACATGACTTAAAGATCAAAGCCAAAGGCTCAGCAATCTCCTCCCTAGCTTCCCAGAGAATCCTAGGATAAATCCGATCCGGCCCAGGGGACTTATCTAGTTTCACACTTTCCATAATTGCTAACACCACCTCCTTATGAACCTCAAGCCCTTCTAGTCTAGTAGCCTGAATCTCAGTATTCTCCTCGACAACATTGTCTTTTTCCTGTGTGAATACTGACGAAAAATATTCATTTAGCACCTCTCCTATCTCCTCGAACTCCACGCACAACTTCCCACTACTGTCCTTGACCAGCCCTACTCTTACCCTAGTCATTCTTTTATTCCTGACATATCTATAGAAAGCTTTAGGGTTATCCTTGATCCTACCTGCCAAAGACTTCTCATGTCCCCTCCTCGCTCTTCTTAGCTCTTTCTTTAGGTTCTTCCTAGCTAACTTGTAACTCTCGAATGCCCTAACTGAACCTTCATGTCTCATCTTTACATAAGCCTCCTTCTTCCTCTTGACAAGTGTTTCGACTGCTTTAGTAAACCACGGTTCCCTTGCACTTCCTCCCTGCCTGACAGGTACATACTTATCAAGGACACGCAGTAGCTGTTCCTTGAACAAGCTCCACATTTCCATTGTGCCTATCCCCTGCAGTTTTCCTCTCCATCCGATGCATCCTAAGTCTTGCCTCATCGCATCATAATTGCCTTTTCCCCAGATAGAACTTTTTTTAAAAAAAATAATTTTCTAAAGTCTAGTCTTTTTTTTATTTACTTAATTAATTTAAAAGTTGCTGTTTGGTTTAGAAGAAGGTGAATTTTCAATCAGCTTTAAACAAAGGTTCTACTTGTAGGTACTTGCAGCTGGAGCTTATTAATTAGTTAATTGCATTAGGCCAGTTTTCAGAGGCTAGATTCACAGTATAAAAGTGATCCACCTACAGTGCAGACTTTGTTTGCACTGAGTGCTGAATTTGGTGCATTTGAGTGCTATAGTGAGAGTTTGGTGACTGAGGGAGTATAAGGGTTCATTTTTATCTAAAGTCTAGTCTTTCTTTTATTTTGTTAATGAACTTAAAAGTTGCTGTTTGGTTTAGAAGAAGGTGAATTTTCTTTTTTTTTAAATAATTTTTATGAAAGGTTTTCATAAAATATCAATAACAAAATGAGAAAGAAAAAATAACCCAACAGGGTTAAGTACAAAACACAATCTAAAAAATTAACTCCCCAAACCCCTCCCCCTCGTACCTAAATAATAAATTAACATTAACACCCCGACTTAAGACAACAGGTGTATACACCCCCTCAGACCCTTCCAGTGTAAATAACATAAACAACCCCCTGCTGCTGCTGCCATTGATCAATGTCTATCGTTCTGCCAGAAAGTCTAAGAACGGATGCCACCGCCTAAAGAACCCTTGTACCGACCCTCTCAAGGCGAATTTCACCCTCTCCAATTCAATGAACCCTGCCATATCGCTGATCCAGGATTCCACACTTGGGGGCCTCGTATCTTTCCACTGAAGGAGAATCCTTCGCCGGGCTACCAGGGACGCAAAGGCCAGAATTCCGGCCTCTTTCGCCTCCTGCACTCCCGGCTCCTCTGCCACCCCAAATATTGCGAGCCCCCAGCCCGGTTTGACCTGGATCCTACCACCCTCGACACCGTCCTCGCTACGCCCTTCCAAAATTCCTCCAGCGCTGGGCATGCCCAGAACATATGGGTGTGATTTGCTGGGCTCCCTGAGCACCTAACACACCTGTCCTAACTCCCAAAGAACCTGCACATCCTTGTCCCGGTCATGTGTGCCCTGTGCAGCACCTTAAACTGTATGAGGCTGAGCCTCACGCATGAAGAGGAAGAGTTCACCCTCCCTAGGGCATCTGCCCACGTCCCCTCTTCGATCTCCTCTCCCAACTCCTCCTCCCACTTACCTTTCAACTCCACCACCGAGGCCTCCTCCTCCTCCTGCATCACCTGGTAAGTTTCCGAGATCCTCCCCACTCCCACCCACCCCCCCCGAGAGCACCCTGTCCTGTTCTGTGTGTGGCAGTAGCCGTGGGAATCCCACCACCTGCCGTCTGGCAAACGCCCTTACCTGTAAGTACCTGAAGGTGTTCCCCGGGGGGAGCCGGTACTTCTCCTCCAGCTCACCCAAGCTCGCGAACATCCTGTCCACAAACAGGTCCCAACTTTCGTATGCCTGCCCTGTGCCACCCCGAAAACCCTCCACCTGTTCTTATTGGGCGAACCGGTGGTTCCCCCGTAATGGGGTCCACGCCGAGGCCCTAACGTCCCCCCCATGCTGCCTCCACTGCCCCCAAATTTTGAGGGCCGCCACCACCACCGGGCTCGTGGTATACCTCCTTGGAGGGAGCGGCAGCGGCGCCGTTGCCAGCGCCCCCAGACTCGTACCCACACAGGACGCCGTCTCCAGCCTCTTCCATGAAGCCCCCTCCATCACCCACTTGCGAACCATTGTCGCATTGGCGCCCCAGTAGTACCCAAAGAGGTTGGGCAGTGCCAGCCCCCCCCTATCTCTACTCCGCTACAGGAACACCCTTCTCACCCTCGGAGTCCCTCGCGCCCACACAAACCCCATTATACTCCTGTTAACCCGCCTGAAAAAAGCCTTCGGGATAAACACGGGGAGGCACTGGAACAGGAACAAAAACCTTGGGAGCACCGTCATTTTGATTGCACCCTACCCGCCAGGGACAGCGACAACGCGTCCCACCTCTTGAACTCCTCCTCCATTTGCTCCACCAGCCTTGCAAAGTTAAGCCTATGCAGGGCCCCCCAGCTCCTGGCCACCTGGACCCCCAAATATCTGAAACTCCTCTCCGCCCTTTTTAGTGAGGGCTCGCCAATCCCCCTCTCCTGGTCCCCTAGCTGAACTACGAACAGTTCGCTCTTCCCCATATCGAGCTTGTACCCCAAAAAGTCCCCGAATTCCCTAAGCATCCTCATTACCTCTGGCATTCCTCCCACCGGGTCCGCCACATACAGCAGCAGGTCGTCCGCATAAAGCGACACCCTATGCTCCTCCCCATCCCGCACCAGCCCCCTCCAGTTCCTCGACTCTCTCAGTGCCATAGCCAGGGGTTCAATCGCCAGTGCGAAGAGCAGGGGGGACAGGGGACACCCCTGTCTCGTCCCTCGGTGCAACCGAAAGTACTCGGACCTCCTCCTATTTGTGGCCACACTCGCCATCGGGACCTCATACAACAGCCTAACCCACCTGACAAACCCCTCCCCAAACCCGAACCTCTTCAGCACCTCCCACAGGTACCCCCACTCTACCCTATCGAAGGCTTTCTCAGCGTCCATCGCCACCACTATCTCCGCCTCCCCCTCCCTCGCCGGCATCATGATAACGTTCAAAAGCCTCCGCACATTCGCGTTCAACTGTCTCCCCTTCACAAACCCAGTCTGGTCTTCATGGATGATCTGCGGCACACAATCCTCAATCCTCGTGGCTAAGACCTTCGCCAGCATCTTGGCATCTACATTTAGCAAGGAAGTCGGTCTGTAAGACCCACATTGCAGGGGATCCTTGTCCCGCTTCAGGATCAAGGAGATCAGTGCCCGGGACATCGTCGGGGGTAAAGCCCCCCACTCCCTTGCCTTATTGAAGGTCCTAACTAACAGCGGGCCCAACAGGTCCATATATTTTTTATAGAACTCGACCGGGAAACCGTCCGGCCCCGGTGCCTTCCCCGCCTGCATGCTTCCTATCCCTTTGATCAGCTCCTCCAGCCCAATCGGGGCACCCAGTCCCACCACCAGTCCCTCTTCCACCTTTGGAAACCTCAATTGGTCCAGGAAACGGCCCATCCCTCCCTCCTCCCGTGGGGGCTCGGATCGGTACAATTCCTCGTAGAAGTCCCTGAAGACCCCATTGATGCCAACCCCACTCCACACCACGCTCCCTCCCCTGTCCTTAACTCCCCCAATCTCCCTAGCTGCGTCCCGCTTCCGAAGCTGATGCGGCAGCATCCGGCATGCCTTTTCCCCATACTCGTAGACCGCCCCCTGGGCCTTCCTTCACTGCACCTCCACCTTCCTGGTGGTCACCAGGTCGAATTCGGCCTGGAGGCTGCGCCTCTTCCTCAACAATCCTTCCTCAGGTTCTTCCGCATACCTCCTGTCTATCCTCACCATCTCCCCCACCAGCCTCTCCCTCTCCTCCCGCTCCCTCCGCTCCTTGTGGGCCCTGATGGAGATCAGCTCTCCTCTCACCACCGCCTTCAGTGCCTCCCATACCATCCCCACTCGGACCTCCCCGTTGTCGTTGGTCTCCAAGTACCTCTCTATACTTCCTCGGACCCGCTCGCTCACCTCCTCGTCCGCCAATAGCCCCACTTCCAAGCGCCACAGCGGGCGCTGGTCCCTCTCCTCCCCCATCTCCAAGTCCACCCAATGCGGGGCGTGGTCCGAAATGGCTATTGCCGAATAATCGGTATCCTCTACTCTCGCTATCAGCGCCCTACTCAAAATGAAAAAGTCGATTCGAGAATAAGCCTTATGGACATGTGAGAAGAATGAAAATTCCCTAGCCCCTGGCCTTGCAAATCTCCAAGGGTCCACCCCTCCCATTTGGTCCATAAATCCCCTCAACACTCTAGCTGCTGCCGGCTTCCTACCCGTCCTAGACCTGGAGCGATCCAGTGCAGGATCCAACACCGTGTTAAAGTCTCCCCCCATTATCAGGCCCCCCACTTCCAAGTCTGGCATCCGACCCAACATACGCCGCATAAAACCCGCATCATCCCAGTTCGGAGCATACACATTGACCAGTACCACCCTCTCTCCCTGCAACTTACCACTGACCATTATGTACCTACCGCCATTATCTGCCACAATGCTCGACGCCTCGAATGACACCTTCTTTCCCACCAAGATCGCCACCCCTCGATATTTGGCATCTAGCCCCAAGTGAAACACCTGACCTACCCACCCTTTCCTCAGTCTTACCTGGTCTGCCACCTTCAGGTGTGCCTACTGGAGCATAACCACATCCGCCTTGAGCCTCTTCAGGTGCGCGAACACGCGGGCCCGCTTAACCGGCCCATTCAGTCCCCTTACATTCCAGGTTATCAGCCGGATCAGGGGGCTAACCGCCCCCCTCCCCCGCCGACTAGCCATGACCCCTCCTCGGCCAGCCACGTTCCCGCACCCCACACCCGGCCCGTTCCCCACAGCGGCATACCCCCGTCTCGACCCACCCCACGCGCTCCAGCTCCTCCTTGATCTTAGCAGCAGCAGCTCGATTCCCCCCCCCCCCCCTCCCCCCCTGCTAGGATCCATCCTAGCTGGTTTACTCCCCCCATTGCACTTCCGCAAGTCAGCTGACTTCTGCTGACCCCGGCCACTCCCGCCTCCCCTTCGACTCCTCCCATTGTGTGGCACACCCTCCTCTCCCGCTCCCCATTCACAGGCTCTCCCCCTCCGTTCTAAGCGCGGGAAACAATCCTCGCTTCCCCGCCCCGGTCCCGCCGCCCCCCAGTCTTCGGCGCGGGAAACAAATCCCGCGCTCTCCACCTACCAGGCCCCGCCACCAACCAAAACAGTGCCCAACCCACACCATCCACTCTCCCCAACCCGAAAGAGAAAAACACAGAGAAAAAGAAACCCAAAACAATGCAAAGGCCCCCCCGCCCCCCGAACCAAAAATAGGCATAACATATCCACCGCAGTCCCCAATCGCCCATCCCGGCCCTCAGTCTGTGTCCAGCTTCTTGGCCTGAACAAAGGCCCACGCCTCCTCCGGAGACTCAAAATAATGGTGCCGGTCCTTGTAGGTAACCCACAGTCGCGCCGGCTGCAACATGCCAAACTTCACCCCCCTCCTGTGCAGCACCGCCTTCGCTCGATTGTACCCGGCCCTCCACTTCGCCACCTCCGCACTCCAGTCCTGATATATCCGAACCTCCGCGTTCTCCCACCTGCTGCTCCTCTCCTTCTTGGCCCACCTGAGCACACACTCCCGATCGACGAACCGATGGAACCGCACCAGCACCGCCCGCGGAGGCTCGTTAGCCTTGGGCCTCCTCGCCAACACTCTATGGGCCCCAGATAGAACTCTTGCCCTGCGGTATATACCTATCCCTTTCCATCACTAAAGTAAACGTAATCGAATTGTGGTCACTATCACCAAAGTGCTCACCTACCTCCTAATCTAACACCTGTCCTGGTTCATTACCCAGTACCAAATCCATATTTGGCCTCGCCTCTCGTTGGCCTATCTACATACTATGTCAGGAAACCCTCCTGCACACATTGGACAAAAACAGACCCATCTAAAGTACTCGAGCTATAGCGTTTCCAGTCAATATTTGGAAAGTTAAAGTCCCCCATAACAACTATCCTGTTGCTTTCGCTCCTATCCAGAATCATCTTTGCAATCCTTTCCTCTACATCTCTGGAACTTTTCGGAGGCCTATAGAAAACCCCAAACAGGCTGACCTCTCCTTTCCTGTTTCAACCTCAGCCCATACTACCTCAGTAGACGAGTCCTCATCACACGTTCTTTCTGCCACCGTAATACTGTCCTTGACTAACAATGCCATCCCTCCCCCTCTTTTACCACCTTCCCTGAGCTTACTGAAATATCTAAACCCCGGCACCTGCAACAACCATTCCTGTCCCTGCTCTATCCATGTCTCCGAAATGGCCACAACATCCAAGTCCCATAACTGGCTGGCCTTCTCACCGTACTCATAAACTGCCCCTCATGAGCGACGCAGTAGGCTCGCCGCCTTCCCCATTGAATCCGGCTCAAACTCCATCTATAAAGCCTCTTTCTCTCTGCTAACAACTCCACCATCGGGGCTGTGGACTATTGCCGGTCCACCTCCAGAATGGAGTCAACCAATCTCTGCCTTTTTGCCCTCCCAACCTTATCCCTATGGGCCTTATTCAAAATTATCTCCCCTCTGACCACCGGCTTCAAAGCTTCCCAGAAAGTGGAAGGTGAAACCTCCCCATTCTTGTTAAAACCTACATAGTTTCCGATAGCTGAGGCCACCCTTTCACCGAGTACTCAGCTCCCACCCCTGGGAGTAACTATTTCTCCACCCCAGAAAAATCTATGCGGGAATAGACCCGGTGCAATGCGAGAATAAGGAAAACTACCTCTCCCTCAGATATCTAAACCTCCACGGATCCGCTGCTCCCATCTGCTCCATGAACACTGCCAGCTCCTTTATCATCCCCAAAGTTACAAAAGACTTGGGATGACTTATCCATTCTCTGATCCAAAACACAGTTGAAATCTCCCCCCATGATCAATTGGAGCTTGATCAGCTTGACGATGGTTGCCAACACCTTCTCAATAAAGTCTATGGAGTCCCAATTCAGTGCATAGATGTTCATTAAAACCACCAGGGCGCCCGTCAACAACCCACTCACTATCACGTTATCACTGCCCCAGGGTCCGTCAAAATACTGGATGCTGAAAAGGCCATTCTCCTGTTAATCAAGACCGCCACCCCCCTCGTCCTCACATCAAACTTCGAGTGGAACACACCTGGCCCACCTTCCCTTCCTTAGTCTTGTCCGATCCCTGACCCTCAAATGCATCTCCTGCAAAAAGACTACACCCGCCTTCAAACTCTTCAACTGGGCAAATACCTGGGACCTTTTAACCCCCTCACATTCCATGTAACCTTCCAAACTGGGGTTCTCTGGAGCCTCCCTACTAGAATCAGCCATATTGCACCCGTGAGGATTGCCAACAGGGCCAAATCTACCCCAATTCCAGGCCCACCCAAAATGGCCACCATCACCACCATCACACAAACCCATAAACAAAGAAACCTTCATTGCTAGCTGATGCGCGATCAATTACACTCAAGACGAAGTGATTTCACAACTGAAGGCTTTAATCTACTAGAACTTGTTCCCCAGCAGCTTCAATACAGAAAGTGAAGACTGCTGGGACGGCACCGTTTCTTATACTCCGCCTGTCAGGGCGGAGCTATGTACAACAGCCAATGGTAGACTCCTGGTTCTAACCAATGGTCATCAGCCTCTTAGGTGCCGCAATACCTGGTACTACCACATTCACCCCCTGTTAAAAAAGAGTCCGGCGGGGGTGGTGGCCAGTGGTAACAGTCGCTTTTAGCATGGTATGACCAGGTATGGAGGTACCGTGGTGTCGAGGATATTTACAAAGTGTTCACAGTGAAGCAATCAGTCGATCAGGTGGCCTGGTCATCGTTTTGGATCGTCTGGGCTTCAGTGTTGATTCTGATGGGGGTCCCGGTGGTTGCGACTCCAGGAGCGTGGTTTCGGCCTCCCTGGTAGCTTTGTCACCCATAGGTAGCGCTGTTGGGGCAAACGGTTGACACGGGGGGGGGGGGGGGGGGGGGGGGGGGCGTCTGTAGGTGGTGTCGGTAGGTGGGCAGGCCTAGGCAGGAGCGGCGGGAGTGCTGACCCCTCCCACTTCTGTGGGGGGGGGGAGTAATAGTTCGGGTGCGCGTGGGGGTCCGGCGGGCGCCCGGTCCCGAAGGGAGACTGTATCTTGCCGGCCGTCAGGGAATGCCACATAGGCGCACTGGGGGCTAGCGTGCAGCAGCTGGACCCTCTCGACCAACGGGTCCGACTTGTGCGCCCGCACGTGCTTCCGAAGCAGGATGGGTCTGGGTGTCACTAGCCAGGTTGGGAGCGAGGTCCCGGAGGAGGACTGCCTGGGGAAAACAAGGAGACGTTCATGAGGTGTCTGATTGGTAGTTGTACAGAACAGCGACCGGATGGCGTGGAGGGCCATCGGGAGGACTTCTTGCCAGCGGGAGACTGGGTGATCCCTGGACCATAGGGCCAGTAGGACAGTCTTCCAGACCGTTCCGTTCTCCCTCTCTACCTGTCCGTTTCCCCGGGGGTTGTAACTGGTCGTACTGCTCGTGGCGATGCCCTTGCTGTGCAGGAATTGACGCAGTTCGTCGCTCATAAAGGAGGACCCCCTATCACTGTGTATGTACGTGGGGAAACCGAACAGTGTAAAGATACCCTGGAGAGCCTTGATGACGGTGGTTGTGGTCATGTCTGGGCAGGGGATGGCGAATGGGAACCGGGAGTACTCGTCAATCACGTTCAGGAAATACGTGTTGCGGGAGGGGAGGGGGCCTTTGAAATCCATGCTGAGGCATTCAAAGGGACGGGAAGCCTTTATCAGGTGTGCGCTCTCTGGCCGGTAGAAGTGCGGTTTGCACTCTGCGCAGATTTGGCAGTCCCTGGTGACGGACCTGACCTCCTCGATGGAGTAGGGCAGGTTGCGGGTCTTGACAAAATGGAAAAAGCGAGTGACCCCCGGGTGGCAGAGGTCCTCGTGGAGGGCTCGGAGGCGGTCCGCTTGTGCAGTGGCACAAGTGCCGCGGGACAGGGCATCAGGAGGCTCGTTTAGCTTCCCCGGACGGTACAAGATCTCGTAGCTGAAGGTGGAGAGTTCTATCCTCCACCGCAAGATCTTGTCGTTTTTAATCTTGCCCCGCTGTGCATTATCGAACATGAAAGCAACCGACCGTTAGTCCGTGAGGAGAATGAATCTCCTGCCGGCCAGGTAATGCCTCCAATGTCTCACAGCTTCTACTATGGCTTGTGCCTCTTTTTCGACCGAGGAATGGCGAATTTCGGTAGCACGGAGGGTACGGGAGAAGAAAGCCACAGGCCTGCCCGCTTGGTTGAGGGTGGCCGCCAGAGCTACGTCGGACACATCGATGGCACGCATCGTGGCCTTGGCAATGTCTGCTTTGATACGGCTGAAGGCCTGGCGGGCCTCCGTCGACAGGGGGAAGGTTGTGGACTGGATTAGGGGTCGGGCTTTGTCCGCGTAGTTGGGGACCCACTGTGCGTAATAGCTGAAAAACCCGAGGCAGCGCTTCAGGGCCTTGGGGCAGTGTGGGAGGGGGAACTCCATGCGTTCAGAGTCGGGGGCTATAACTCCATTTCGCACTACGTAGCCTAGAATGGCTAGACGGTTGGTGCTAAACACGCATTTATCTTAATTGTATGTCAGGTTAAGGATTTTCGCGGTCTGAAGAAATTTGCGGAGGTTGGTGTCGTGGTCCTGCTGGTCATGGCCGCAGATGGTGACGTTATCCAGATACGGGAACGTTGCGCGTAAGCCGTACCGGTCAACCATTCGGTCCATCTCTCGCTGGAAGACCGAGACCCCATTAGTGACACCAAAGGGAACTCTTAAAAATTGATAGAGCCGCCCATCTGCTTCGAAGGCTTTGTACTTGCGGTCACTATTACAGAGGGGTAGCTGGTGGTAGGCGGACTTGAGATCCACCGTGGAGAAGACCTTGTATTGTGCGATCCTGTTTACCAGGTCGGCTATACGGGGGAGAGGGTACGCGTCCAGCTGCGTAAACCTGTTGATGGTCTGGCTGTAGTCAATGACCATCCTATGCTTCTCCCCGGTCTTTACCACCACTGTGGTAGTATGCATTAGGGGTCATGTGGGACTGTGAAGCCATAATGTCATTGGCTGACAGATCCCGGGTCCTGGTTGGACGTTGACCTCTAGCTCCGCCCTGAAGGCGGAGTATAAGTACCTGGAGTCCTCCCCCGCAGTTCGGTAGTAGACTGCGGGGGAAACAGTCACGCTTAATAAAGCCTCATCGACTTCACGCTATTCGTCTCTCGGAGTCTTTGTGCGCTACAATTTATTAAGCGTGACTAAAAAGGACTATGGAGCTCAGGATCATCCCGGAATGCCTGAGGATCAGCCCCCACACAGTGAACGTGGCAGCAGCTTTCAAGAACTGGCAGACTTGTTTTGAGGACTACCTCAGAACGGCCACCGGCCGGGTCACAGAAGACCAAAAACTACAGGTCCTGCACTCGAGGTTAAGCACGGAGATTTTCTCTTTCATAGAAGACGCAGAGGTTTTCCAGACGGCGTTCGCAGCACTAAAAAGTCTCTATGTCCGCCCAGTAAACCAGATCTACGCTCGCTATCAACTCGCAACGAGACGGCAAAGTCCCGGAGAATCGATAGATGAATTCTACGCCGCGCTACTAATTTTGGGACAAGCCTGCAGCTGCACGTCGGTGAACGCAAATGAACACACGGACATGTTAATGCGTGATGCTTTTGTGGCATGTATGAACTCCTCCCAAATCCGCCAAAGACTTCTAGAAAAAGAGTCGCTAGGACTCTCAGAGGCACGGGCCCTAGCAGCCTCCCTAGGCGTGGCCGTGCGAAATACCCGCGCCTACGGCCCCGACCGCGCGGCAGCCCATTGGGCTCCGTACGTACCCGTCGCGACAAACCCACCCCCCCCGGACACCCCACAGGCTTGCGCGGTCCAAACACCAAGTCGCACCGGGGGCGCCCGCTGCTATTTCTGCGGCCAGGCGAAACACCCCCGGCAGCGCTGCCCGGCCCGCGCAGCGATCTGCAAGAGCTGCGGGAAAAAGGGCCATTTCGCGGTTGTGTGCCGATCCCGCGAGGTCGCCGCTGTCCCGGGAGAACAGGGAGCCTTGCACGCCGCTTACGCTCCCCAATCCCCCCTGCGCCCCATGTACGACCCGCAGGCGCAGCCACTCTGGGTCCCGACCACCGCGGTCCCTGGAGAACAGGGAGACCTGCACGCCGCTTACGCTCCCCAACCCCCCCCCCCCGCGCCCCATGTATGACCCGCCGGCGCTACCACTTTGGGTCCCGACCACCGCTCTCCCTGGAGAAGAGGGAGTTCTGCGCGGCTCTAACGCCCCCCAAACCGCCCCCCCCGCGCCCCACGTATGACCCGCCGGCGCTACCAATTTGGGTCCCGACCACCGCTGTCCCCAGAGATGAGGGAGCCCCGCACGTTCCTAACGCTCCCCAACCCCCCCAGCGCCCCATGTGCGACCCGCAGGCGCAGCCATTTTGGGTCCCGGCCACCACGAGGGGAGGAAGGGCGCCGCCATCTTGGACCACCCCAGACCTGTACGACGCATGGGGGCGGCCATTTTGTCCACCCCCGCCGCCATCTTGTGACCCCCCAGCCATGTGCGATGCATGGGGGCAGCCATTTTGTTCAACCCCGACGCCATCTTGGACGGCAACAACGGACCTCAGTGTCGACGGCTCCACGGGGTTCGAAGAAGACGCTAAACTACTACAACCACGTCTCGCTTCAATAACGCTGGACCAAGCTCGGCCCCGGACACTCCAGACGACGACGACAACGGTGCTGATAAACGGGCACGAGTCACCATGCCTAGTCGACTCCGGGAGCACGGAGAGCTTTATCCACCCCGACACGGTAAGACGCTGTTCTTTGACAACCCATCCCAGCGCACAAAAGATTTCCCTAGCTACAGGATCCCACTCCGTACAGATCAAAGGCTTCTGCATAGTTACCCTAACGGTGCAGGGGAGGGAGTTCAAAAACTACAGGCTCTACGTCCTTCCCCAACTCTGCGCCCCCACATTACTGGGATTAGACTTCCAGTGCAATCTACAGAGCCTTACCTTCAAATTCGGCGGCCCAATACCCCCACTCACTATCTGCGGCCTCGCAACCCTCAAGGTGCAACCCCCGTCCTTGTTTGCAAACCTCACCCCGGATTGCAAACCCGTCGCCACTAAGAGCAGATGGTACAGTGCCCAGGACCGGACCTTCATTCGGTCCGAAGTCCAGCGGCTACTAAAGGAAGGCATAATCCAGGCCAGCAATAGTCCCTGGAGAGCACAGGTGGTAGTAGTAAAGACAGGGGAGAAGCAAAGGATGGTCATAGACTATAGCCAGACCATCAACAGGTACACACAACTAGACGCGTACCCTCTCCCCCGCATATCCGACATGGTCAATCGGATTGCCCAATATAAAGTCTTCTCCACCGTGGACCTCAAGTCCGCCTACCATCAGCTCCCCATCCGCCCAAGTGACCGCAAGTACACAGCCTTCGAGGCAGATGGGCGATTATACCATTTCCTAAGGGTACCATTTGGCGTCACAAACGGGGTCTCGGTCTTCCAACGAGAGATGGACCGAATGGTTGATCAACACGGGTTGCGGGCCACGTTCCCGTATCTCGACAAGGTAACCATCTGCGGCCATGATCAGCAGGACCACGACGCCAACCTCCAAAAATTCCTCCAGACCGCCAAAGCCTTGAACCTCACGTACAACGAGGACAAGTGCGTTTTTAGCACCAACCGGCTAGCCATCCTGGGCTACGTAGTGCGCAATGGGATAATAGGCCCCGACCCCGAACGTATGCGCGCCCTCATGGAATTTCCCCTCCCGCACTGCTCAAAAGCCCTGAAACGCTGCCTGGGGTGTTTTTCATACTACGCCCAGTGGGTCCCCCAGTACGCAGACAAGGCCCGCCCCCTAATACAGACCACAACCTTCCCTCTGTCGACAGAGGCTTGCCAGGCCTTCAGCCGCATCAAAGCGGATATCGCAAAGGCCACGATGCGCGCCATCGACGAGTCCCTCCCCTTCCAGGTCGAGAGCGACGCCTCCGACGTAGCTCTAGCGGCCACCCTTAACCAAGCGGGCAGACCCGTGGCCTTTTTCTCCCGAACCCTCCACGCTTCAGAAATCCGCCACTCCTCAGTGGAAAAGGAAGCCCAAGCCATAGTGGAAGCTGTGCGACATTGGAGGCATTACCTGGCCGGCAGGAGATTCACTCTCCTCACGGACCAACGGTCGGTAGCCTTCATGTTCGATAATGCACAGAGGGGCAAAATCAAAAACGACAAGATCTTAAGGTGGAGGATCGAGCTCTCCACCTTCAACTACGAGATCTTGTATCGTCCCGGAAAGCTGAACGAGCCGTCCGATGCCCTATCCCGCGGCACATTTGCCAATGCACAAATTAACCGCCTCCAAACCCTCCACGAGGACCTCTGCCACCCGGGGGTCACTCGGTTTTACCACTTTATCAAGTCCCGCAACCTCCCATACTCCTTAGAGGAGGTCCGTACAGTCACAAGGAACTGCCACATCTGCGCAGAGTGCAAACCGCATTTTTTCAGGCCGGATGGAGCGCACCTGATTAAGGCTTCCCGCCCCTTTGAACGCCTTAGTCTGGATTTCAAAGGACCCCTCCCCTCCACCGACCGCAACATATACTTCCTTAATGTGGTGGACGAGTACTCCCGCTTCCCATTCGCCATCCCCTGTCCTGACATGACCGCGGCCACAGTCATTAAAGCCCTGAACACCATATTCACACTGTTCGGTTGCCCCGCATACATCCACAGCGACAGGGGGTCCTCCTTCATGAGTGACGAGCTGCGCCAGTTCCTGCTCAGCAACGGGATAGCCTCGAGCAGGACGACCAGCTACAACCCCCGGGGGAACGGGCAAGTAGAGAGGGAGAACGGCACGGTCTGGAAGACCGTCCTACTGGCCCTACAGTCCAGGGACCTCCCAGTTTCACGGTGGCAGGAGGTCCTTCCAGACGCCCTCCACTCCATCCGGTCACTACTGTGTACTAGCACTAACCAAACGCCTCATGAGCGCCTCCTTGTCTTCCCCAGGAAGTCCTCCTCTGGAACGTCGCTGCCGACCTGGCTGGCGGCCCCAGGACCCAACTTGCTCCGAAAGCACGTGCGGGCGCACAAGTCGGACCCGTTGGTCGAAAGGGTTCACCTCCTTCACGCGAACCCGCAGTACGCTTACGTGGAGTACCCCGACGGCCGACAGGACACGGTCTCTCTGCGAGATCTGGCGCCCGCCGGCAACACACACACCCCCCCGACACCAATCACCCAACCCCCCCCCTTCCTGCCACCGCCGCACCCCGCGACCGCCCCCTTCCCAGGAGGATCAGTCCTCCTCCCAGGCCCGACCAGGAATGAAGCCCAAGCTGAAACCGTAAGGCTCCCGGAGAAGACAACACCGAAACAAGCACCACCACCACCACCGGGGCCGAGGCGATCGACACGGACGACCAGACCGCCCGACCGACTCGTGGCGTCGATCTAACAGTACAATGTGGACTTTGTGGACTTTTAACGAGAACATTTTGTCTTTTCCTGAGGATTACTGTAAATAGTTTGAAACAAAAAAAAACAACCTTGTACATACTGTTATAACATGTGAAAGTTTTCCTGACAAGACCAGCCTTGTAAACCCTTACCACCATGCGAAGCATCACCCCGCCGGGTTCATTTTTAACAAGGGGTGAATGTGGTAGTATGCATTAGGGGTCATGTGGGACTGTGAAGCCATGATGTAATTGGCTGACAGATCCCGGGTCCTGGTTGGACGTTGACCTCTAGCTCCGCCCTGAAGGTGGAGTATAAGTACCTGGAGTCCTCCCCCGCAGGCAGTCTACTACCGAACTGCGGGGGAAACAGTCACGCTTAATAAAGCCTCATCGACTTCACTCTATTCGTCTCTCGGAGTCTTTGTGCGCTACAACCACTACTTGAGCTCTCCAGGGACTGTTGCTCGCATTCGATGACCCCTTCCCCCAGCAGCCTTTGGACCTCTGGCCTGATGAAGGTCCAGTCCTGGGCACTGTACCGCCTGCTCCTGGTGGCGACGGGTTTGCAATCTGGGGTGAGGTTCGCAAACAGGGAAGGCGGGTCGACCTTAAGGGTCGCGAGGCCGCAGACAGTAAGAGGAGGTATAGGGCCGCCGAATTTAAAGGTCAGGCTTTTCAAATGGCATTGGAAGTCCAGCCCCAGGAGGGTAGCCGCGCAGAGGTGCGGCAGGACATACAGGTGGAAATTGTTGAATTTCCTGCCTTGGACAGTGAACAGCGCCTTACCATGTCAGGGTGAACAAAGCTTTCCGTTCTCCCAGAGTCAATCAGGCAATTCGTCTCGTGGCCGTTGATGAACACCGTCATTGTAGCTGTTGCGAGTGTCCGGGGTCGACTTTGGTCCAGTGTCACCGAGGCCAGATGAAGCGGTTGCGAGTTCTGATCGGGCAGCGTGTAGTCGGCCGTGCTGGAGGCCTGGGGCCCAATCCAAGATGGCGTCACCCATGGGTCGCACATGGTGTCCGGGGATGAACAAGATGGCAGCGGCAATGGACAAAATGGCGGCGCCCACCCGTCCAGCGTGGTGTCCGGGGGGCAAGATGGCCACGCCTGTGGGTCGCACGTGGCCCTAGGATAGGGGGGGTGGCGGTGAGCACTGGCCGGTCGGGGCCTGAAGGGGGGGTTGCCGCGGCTCTCTGGAGTTGCTGGAGACCGCGGCCATGGGGCGGGCCAGGCAGACCCCCACAAAGTGGCCCTTCTTGCCGCACCCTTTGCAGGTGGCGGTGCGGGCCGGGCAGCGCGGGCGGGGATGATTCGCCTGCCCGCAGAAGAAATAGCGGGGCCCGGCGGCGTTAGCGGGCCGTCTCGTAGCGCAGGCCTGCGGGGTCAGGGGGAAGGTCTGTGGGGCTGCCGCTGCGGGGTGCCACGCAGCCCAGGGGGCCGCCGCACGGTTGGGCGCATAGGACTGTGCGTTTTTGTAGGCAACGTCCATGGACCCTGCCAGGGCCCGTGCCTCTCTAAGTCCCAGGATGTCCCTTTCTAGGAGTCTTCGGCGGATATCTGAGGAACTCATACCTGCTACGAAAGCACCCCTGATTAAAAGCTCCGTGTGCTCGCTCCCCGAAACTTGCGGGCAGCCACAGTTTTGGCCCAGCACCAGTAGCGCCCGGTAGAAATCTTCCAACAATTCCCCGGGGCTTTGCCGTCTAGTTGCAAGCATGTGACGTGCGTAGACCTGATTTACAGGGCGGATATAATGTCCTTCTAGCAGTTCGATCGATCGCGGCATCATAGTTCTCCGCCTCCTCGATAAGGGGGTAGATCCCAGGGCTGACCCTTGAGCGCAGGAGATGCATTTTCTGTCCTTCTGAGGGGGTGCCTCTGGCCGTATTGAGGTAGCCTTTAAAGCACGCCAGCCAGTGTTTAAATATTGCAGCCGAGTTCTCCGCCTGGGGGCTGAGTTGAAGGCACTCCGGTTTGATTCGGAGATCCATCCTTCCAGCTTAAGTCTAGTAGATTAAATTGATGCGCGATCAATTACACTCAAGACGAAGTGATTTCATAACTGAAGGCTTTAATCTACTAGAACTTGTTCCCCAGCAGCTTCGATACAGAAAGTGAAGGCTGCTGGGACGGCACCGTCTCTTATACTCCCTCCGCCTGTCAGGGCGGAGCTACGTACAACAGCCAATGGTAGACTCCTGGGTCTAACCAATGGTCATCAGCCTCTTAGGTACCGCAATACCTGGTACTACCACACCAGCATTCTACCCTTTCCCCCAACCCCTGCCCCCCCAACCCCCCACCCAACATTACTCCCCATCCCTTCCCCCTTCAAGCTACAGATAACCAACCCGCCCAGCTCCAAAAAGCGCCCTTCCCAATCCCCCACCCCAAAGAAAGCCCAGTCAACCTAGGCTAGTTTCTTTACCCCACAAACAAAACAGGAAACACGCCCTCCCTCTCAGGTAAGCAGTCGCAGCCCTCTCCCCACTTTGCTCCCGTTTACTAGCATACCTGCTAGCAGGATGACCCCCACTTGGGGATCAAGAAAAGAACCAAACAACAAAAAATCAAACACCCCCTTTTCCCAATCCCTCATCAAATACTGGGAAGAAAGAACCCGCATCTTCCGTCGATGAAACAAGCAATCCCATACTACCATGGGGAGGAAAAAAAATGTAAAACAAAATAGCAAAAACGCAGAAAAAGGCAAGAAACATGAACATGTAGCTTTCAAAACTCCATCACATCCAACAACCACAATCAGATCTCTCCCAGTCCATTTTTCCTCACAAAGTAATTTGTTTCCTCCAGCATATTACAATAATGGTCTCTGTTCCTTGAACAATCGAGCCAGGTACACCACTCTGAACTGCAGCTTGCACTTGTAGAGCGCCACCTTGGCCTTCTTGAACCCAGTTCATTTTGCCAGTTCTGCCTCGATGTCTTGATAAACTCGGATGGGATCGCCTGAACCGAATCTCCTGGTCATCCACCTTGACATTCAATACCTTTTGGGCCTCCACCAACAACACCACTTCTGACTCCAAAGACGTTTTCCAGTCACTCTGGTCTGTGACCGCCTCCTCCACCTCCCAAATCGTCGTGGCCTGCGATTCCAACCACTGCTCCACCCTATCCAAATCACGCGAATGGGTCTCACTGCCACCTCAATCACTTTGGACAGGTCCTCCAACATTGCTTCTGGAACTCCCCCACAAGTTTTGTTTGCACTGAGTGCTGAATTTGGTGCATTTGAGTGCGATAGTGAGAGTTCGGTGACCGAGGGAGTTAGGTGAGGAGGGAGTAAGGCGCTCCTTTCATTTTGTTTCCGACATTTCCGCAAAGAGTGCGAAGAGAGCCAGGAGTTTACAGAAAGTGTAGCTGACTGGGAGCAGGGTCGGTGGGCGGAGATCTAGTTAGTCCACAGGGCAGCTATATTCTGTCAGGTAAGAGGGGATGGAGGCTAGGCCAGTTACATGCTCCTCCTGTAGGATGTGGGTGGTGAGGGATACCACCGGTGTCCCCACTGACTATACCTGCGGGAAGTGCACCCAACTTCAGCTCCTCAAAGACCGTGTTAGGGAACTGGAGCTGAAGCTGGATGAACTTCGGATCATCCGGGAGGCAGAGGGGGTGATTGAGAAGAGTTACAAGGAGGTAACCACACCCAAGGTACAGGACAAGAATAGCTGGGTTACAGTCAGGGGGAAAAAAACAAACAGGCAGAAAGTGCAGGGATCCCTCGTGGCCGTTCCCCTTCAAAACAAGTATACCGTTTTGGATGCTGTTGGGGGGGATGACCTACCGGGGGAAGGCCCTAGCGGCCAGGTCTCTGGCACTGAGTCTGGCTCTGGGGCTCAGAAGGGAAGGGGGGAGAATAGTAAAGCAATAGTTGTAGGAGATTCAATGGTTAGGGGAATAGATAGGAGATTCTGTGGTCGCGAGCGAGACTCCCGGAAGGTATGTTGCCTCCCGGGTGCCAGGGCCAGGGATGTCTCGGATCGTGTCTTCAGGATCCTTAAGGGGGAGGGGGAGCAGCCAGA
Organism: Scyliorhinus torazame; assembly: GCF_047496885.1. Lineage (NCBI taxonomy): Eukaryota > Metazoa > Chordata > Chondrichthyes > Carcharhiniformes > Scyliorhinidae > Scyliorhinus > Scyliorhinus torazame. The sequence goes on from NC_092708.1 coordinate 373,880,643, forward strand.
AGTCGTGGTGCACATTGGTACCAACGACATAGGTAGGAAAAGGGGTGTGGAGGTAATAAACAAGTTTAGGGAGTTAGGCTGGAAGTTAAAAGCCAGGACAGACAGAGTTGTCATCTCTGGTTTGTTGCCGGTGCCACGTGATAGCGAGGCTAGGAATAGGGAGAGAGTGCAGTTGAACACGTGGCTGCAGGAATGGTGTAGGAGGGAGGGCTTCAGGTATTTGGATAATTGGAGCGCATTCTGGGGAAGGTGGGACCTGTACAAGCAGGACAGGTTGCATCTGAACCAGAGAGGCACCAATATCCTGGGAGGGAGGTTTTCTAGTACTCTTCGGGAGGGTTTAAACTAATTTGGCAGGGGAATGGGAACCGGATTTGTAGTCCAGCAACTAAGGTAGCCGATATTCAGGACGCCAAAGCGTGTAATGAGGCAGTGGGGAAGGGAACACTGACAAAGGAGAGTACTTGCAGGCACGGAGAGGGGTTGAAGTGTGTATACTCCAACGCAAGAAGCATCAGGAATAAGGTGGGTGAACTTAAGGCATGGATCGGTACTTGGGACTACGATGTGGTGGCCATCACGGAAACTTGGATAGAAGAGGGGCAGAAATGGTTGTTGGAGGTCCCTGGTTATAGATGTTTCAATAAGATTAGGGAGGGTGGTAAAAGAGGTGGGGGGGTGGCATTATTAATTAGAGATAGTATAACAGCTGCAGAAAGGCAGTTCGAGGAGTATCAGCCTACTGAGGTAGTATGGGTTGAAGTCAGAAATAGGAAAGGAGCAGTCACCTTGTTAGGAGTTTTCTATAGGCCCCCCAATAGTAGCAGAGATGTGGAGGAACAGATTGGGAAACAGATTTTGGAAAGGTGCAGAAGTCATAGGGTAGTAGTCATGGGCGACTTTAACTTCCCAAATATTGAGTGGAAACTCTTTAGATCAAATAGTTTGGATGGGGTGGTGTTTGTGCAGTGTGTCCAGGAAGCTTTTCTAACGCAGTATGTAGATTGTCCGACCAGAGGAGGGGCAATATTGGATTTAGTACTGGGTAATGAGCCAGGGCAAGTGATAGATTTGTTAGTGGGGGAGCATTTTGGAGATAGTGACCACAATTCTGTGACTTTCACTTTAGTAATGGAGAGGGATAGGTACGTGCAACAGGGCAAGGTTTACAATTGGGGGAAGGGTAAATACGATGTTGTCAGACAAGAATTGAAGTGCATAAGTTGGGAACATAGGCTGGCAGGGAAGGACACAAATGAAATGTGGAACTTGTTCAAGGAACAGGTGCTACGTGTCCTTGATATGTATGTCCCTGTCAGGCAGGGAAGAGATGGTCGAGTGAGGGAACCATGGTTGACAAGAGAGGTTGAATGTCTTGTTAAGAGGAAAAAGGTGACTTATGTAAGGCTGAGGAAACAAGGTTCAGACAGGGCATTGGAGGGATACAAGATAGCCAGGAGGGAACTGAAGAAAGGGATTAGGAGAGCTAAGAGAGGGCATGAACAATCTTTGGCGGGTAGGATCAAGGAAAACCCCAAGGCCTTTTACACATATGTGAGAAATATGAGAATGACTAGAGCGAGGGTAGGTCCGATCAAGGACAGTAGCGGGAGATTGTGTATTGAGTCTGAAGAGATAGGAGAGGTCTTGAACGAGTACTTTTCTTCTGTATTTACAAATGAGAGGGGCGATATTGTTGGAGAGGACAGTGTGAAACAGATTGGTAAGCTCGAGGAAATACTTGTTAGGAAGGAAGATGTGTTGGGCATTTTGAAAAACTTGAGGATAGACAAGTCCCCCGGGCCTGACGGGATATATCCAAGGATTCTATGGGAAGCAAGAGATGAAATTGCAGAGCCGTTGGCAATGATCTTTTCGTCCTCACTGTCAACAGGGGTGGTACCAGGGGATTGGAGAGTGGCGAATGTCGTGCCCCTGTTCAAAAAAGGGACTAGGGATAACCCTGGGAATTACAGGCCAGTTAGTCTTACTTCGGTGGTAGGCAAAGTAATGGAAAGGGTACTGAAGGATAGGATTTCTGAGCATCTGGAAAGACACTGCTTGATTAGGGATAGTCAGCACGGATTTGTGAGGGGTAGGTCTTGCCTTACAAATCTTATTGAATTCTTTGAGGAGGTGACCAAGCATGTGGATGAAGGAAAAGCAGTGGATGTAGTGTACATGGATTTTAGTAAGGCATTTGATAAAGTTCCCCATGGTAGGCTTATGCAGAAAGTAAGGAGGCATGGGATAGTGGGAAATTTGGCCAGTTGGATAACGAACTGGCTAACCGATAGAAGTCAGAGAGTGGTGGTGGATGGCAAATATTCAGCCTGGATCCCAGTTACCAGTGGCGTACCACAGGGATCAGTTCTGGGTCCTCTGCTGTTTGTGATTTTCATTAATGACTTGGATGAGGGAGTTGAAGGGTGGGTCAGTAAAATTGCAGATGATACGAAGATTGGTGGAGTTGTGGATAGTAAGGAGGGCTGTTGTCGGCTGCAAAGAGACATAGATAGGATGCAGAGCTGGGCTGAGAAGTGGCAGATGGAGTTTAACCCTGAAAAGTGTGAGGTTGTCCATTTTGGAAGGACAAATATGAATGCGGAATACAGGGTTAACGGTAGAGTTCTTGGCAATGTGGAGGAGCAGAGAGATCTTGGGGTCTATGTTCATACATCTTTGAAAGTTGCCACTCAAGTGGATAGAGCTGTGAAGAAGGCCTATGGTGTGCTCGCGTTCATTAACAGAGGGATTGAATTTAAGAGCCGTGAGGTGATGATGCAGCTGTACAAAACTTTGGTAAGGCCACATTTGGAGTACTGTGTACAGTTCTGGTCGCCTCATTTTAGGAAGGATGTGGAAGCTTTGGAAAAGGTGCAAAGAAGATTTACCAGGATGTTGCCTGGAATGGAGAGTAGGTCTTACGAGGAAAGGTTGAGGGTGCTAGGCCTTTTCTCATTAGAACGGAGAAGGATGAGGGGCGACTGGATAGAGGTTTATAAGATGATCAGGGGAATAGATAGAGTAGACAGTCAGAGACTTTTTCCCCGGGTGGAACAAACCATTACAAGGGGACATAAATTTAAGGTGAAAGGTGGAAGATATAGGAGGGATATCAGAGGTAGGTTCTTTACCCAGAGAGTAGTGGGGGCATGGAATGCACTGCCTGTGGAAGTAGTTGAGTCGGAAACATTAGGGACCTTCAAGCAGCTATTGGATAGGTACATGGATTACGGTTAAATGATATAGTGTAGATGTATTTGTTCTCAAGGGCAGCACGGTAGCATTGTGGATAGCACAATTGCTTCACAGCTCCAGGGTCCCAGGTTCGATTCCGGCTTGGGTCACTGACTGTGCGGAGTCTGCACGTCCTCCCCGTGTCTGCGTGGGTTTCCTCCGGGTGCTCCGGTTTCCTCCCACAATCCAAAGATGTGCAGGTTAGGTGAATTGGCCAATGATAAATTGCCCTTAATGTCCAAATTGCCCTTGGTGTTGGGTGAAGGTGTTGAGTGTGGGTAGGGTGCTCTTTCCAAGAGCCGGTGCAGACTCAAAGGGCCGAATGGCCTCCTTCTGCACTGTAAATTCAATGATAATCTATGATTAATCTAGGACAAAGGTTCGGCACAACATCGTGGGCCAAAGGACCTGTTCTGTGCTGTATTTTCTATGTTCTATGTTCTATGTAAGTATTTCCACTAACTTCTCCATTGCCCATTGGGAAGGCACATCGATGACACGGAGGCTATGGGTCCTGAGAATATTCCGGCAATAGTACCGAAGGCTTGTGTTGCAGAGTGTGCCGTACCCCTAGCCAAGCTCTTCAAGTGCCACTTGATAGCACTGTTGAAGACCCCTTTCACCACTTTACTGATGATGGAGAGTAGACTGATGGAGCGGTAATTGGCTGGATTGGATTTGTCCTGCTTTTTGTATACAGGGGATACACAGGGCAATTTTCCACATTTCCAGATGCCCATATTGTAGTTGTACTTGAAGAGTTTGGCCTTTGTAGTATCTAGTGCCTTCAACCAATTCAATGAAGAATGCAAGAGGGCATGCCAAGAGCAGCACCAGACATACTTAAAAAGGAAGTGTCAACCTGGTGAAACTATAACACAGGTCTAATTGTGTGCCAAACATCATAAGCAGCAAGTAATAGACAGAGCTAAGCAATTTCACAACTAACAGATTCAGGGTGCGAGATATAGGAGGGATGTCCGAGGTGGGTTCTTTACTCAGAGAGTGGTTAGGGTGTGGAATGGACTGCCTGCTGTGATAGTGGAGTCGGACACTTTAGGAACTTTCAAGCGGTTATTGGATAGGCAAATGGAGCACACCAGAATGACAGGGAGTGGGATAGCTTGATCTTGGTTTCGGACAATGCTCGGCACAACATCGAGGGCCGAAGGGCCTGTTCTGTGCTGTACTGTCCTATATTCTATGCTAACAGATCAGACGTAAACTCTGCAGTCCTGCCACAACCAGCCGTGAATGGTGGTGGACAATTAAACAACTCACTGGAGAAGGAGGCTCCACAAATATCCCCATCCTCAATAATGGAGGTGCCCAGCACATCAGAGCAAAAGATAAGGCTGAAGCACTTGCTATAATCTTCAGCCAGAAGTGCTGAGTGGATGATCCATCTCGGTCTCCTCCAGAGGTCCCCAGCATCACAGATGCCAGTCTTCAGTCAATACGACATGGACAACATTCAGCATTGAACAGATAAATGGCAAGTAAGATAATTGCACAAATGTCAGGTAATGATCATGTCCAACAAGGGAGCATCTAACCATATCACCTTGATATTCAATGGTATGACCATCTCTGAGTTCTGCATCAGCAACATCCTAAGCTTCACCACTGAATAAAAAATTAACTGGACAAGCTGAACAAATACAGTTGTTACAAATGCAGGTGAGAGGTTTGCTTGGGAATTCTATGGCAAATATCCCAACTCTTGGTTCCTTAATCCTGTCCATTGCGTAGGGGGCATAAGTCAGGGAACTGTCTGGGTGAGTGCAGTTCCAAAAACACTCAAGAAGCTTAACACAACCCTGAATAAAGCAGCCTGCTTGATGGACACCGACTCCACCATCTTAACCATTTAATCCCTCACAAGTGGCTGCAATGTATACCATCTACAAATGCACTGCAATAACTTGCCATAGCTATTTTGACAGCAACTTCCAAACTCAGAACCGTTGGCACTTAGAAGGGCAACGGCAAGAGGTGCATGGCAATACCATCACCTGCAAATTCCTCTAAGTCACACACCATCCTGACTTGGAAACATCACCATCCTGACTTGGAAACATATCACTTTCACTGTTGCTGCGTAAAAACCTTTAAACTCTCTCCCTAATAGCCCTGTGGTTGTACCTATACTATGTGGATTGCAGCAGTTCAAGAAGGCTGCTCACCACCACCTTCCAAAGGTCATTTAGGGATGGGCAATGAATCGCTTCATGGCCTTTTGGCTCAGATCAAGTGTAGTATCTGTTCTTATCAGTTTGGTACCTGATACGTCCCCTATCTGGGGACCAAATATTAAATTGATTTTTGGGACTCAGAGATGGTTCAGGGGCTTGCTCCTTCCGCTCCAAGCATTAACTTGGTCTGGCAGTGCTTCCAGGAATGGTGCCCTCACCCTGCTTTGGGGATGTAAAACAAAAGGGATGGGCAATGAATACAGGCCTTGTCAGCAGTGCTGACATCCCATAAATTAATTTTTTTCTAATTCTTTTTCGTCTTATTGCTACAGATTTCTGATTCTGGATTTTTATGCATCTTCCCCATACATTTCTTTCGACACACCGACAGCAGCAAAGTCTTTGGTTTTCTGGACCGTAATTAATTTCCCTAAATTCCACTGCTCTTGACTTTTCAACTTCTATAACCTGTTTCTTGCCAAACGCTTTCACTACAGCTTAATGTCTATTGCCTTATCTAGTCTCACTTATCTTGTTCTTTTTCTTTTAAAGTGCTTTAGGACACTTTCTACCCCTAATTAATGTTCATTATTGTAGATATGCCATTATTTATTCCCTTAGAATGTTCTCTAAATATTTTATTTAATATGGTTGTCAGAGTCTTAGGTTTATAATTCCCAGAATTTTCAGTTTTCAGGCACCATTCCTGTTACCAATTAAGCTCTGAAGGAGCCCATTGGTTGATGCCTGATTTAAACCCACAAAACAAATGGGACGTTTTAACCTAAAAACTAATCTTCAAGAGAATAAATTAATTCAAATTACCTCCTTTGAGTACAGCACACAAGGTAGGTTTGACATCATACCACTGGTCGTATTCTGATGTAAATCCACTCCTGGTTACCAACAGATAAATACCTATACAGAAAAAAATAATAAGGATTAGTCAAGAAATACTGCAAAAGAATTTGTTTAAAAGATGCAGTCCACAATGTTTCATTTTTCATTTTCTGGAAGCATACGTAAAGAGAATAGAAGATAGAAAGAGTGAGACAGAAATCATGAGGAATTATTATTCAGTGATGTATATCTTAATGGGAAAACTGTGTGCCTGCTTGAGAAAGAGTACTTGGAACTACGATGTTGTGGCCATTCTGGAAACATGGGTTTCGCAGGGGCAGGAATGGTTGTTAGATGTTCCGGGGTTTAAATGTTTTAAGAAGAATAGGGAGGGAGGTAAAAGAGGAGAGGGAGTGGCACTGTTAATTAGGGAGTGCACCACAGCTGTAGAAAAGGAGGTAGTCGAGGAGGGTTTTTCTACTGAGTCAGTAGGGGTGGAAGTCAGAAACAAGAAAGGAGCAGTCACTTTATTGGGAGTGTTCTATAGACCTCTCAATAGCAGCAGAGAGATGGAGGAACAGATTGGGCGGCAGATCTTGGAAAGGTGCAGAAGTAAGAGAGTTGTTGTCATGGGTGATTTCAACTTCCCCAAATTGACAGGAACCTCCTTAGTGCAAATGGTTTGGATGGAGCAGATTTTGTCAGATGTGTCCAGGAAGGATTCCTGACTCAATATGTAGATAGGCCGACTAGGGGGAAGGCCATATTGGATTTGGTGCTTGGCAACGAACCAGGCTAAATGTCAGATGTCTCGGTGGGAGAGCATTTCAGTGACAGCGACCACAACTCCTTGACCTTTACCATAGTCATGGAGAGGGACAGGAACAGATAGTATGGGAAGGCATTTAATTGGGGGAGCGGAAATTATACTGCTAATAGACAGGAACTGAGGAGCATAAATTGGGAACAGTTGTTCTCAGGGAAATGCACAACAGTAATGTGGGGGTTGTTTAAGGAGCATGTGCTGCGAGTGCTGGATAGTTTTGTCCCACTGAGACAAGGAAGGAACGGTAAGGTGAAGGATGCTTAGATGACAAGAGAAGTGGAGCTTCCAGTCAAGAGGAAGATGGAAGCTTACGTAAGGTTGAGGAAGCAAGGATCTGGCACAGCTCTAGAGGGTTACAAGGTAGCCAGGAAGGAACTCAAAATTGGACTTAGGAGAGCTAGAAGGGGACATGAAAAAGCCCTAGTGGGAAGGATTAGGGAAAAACCCCAAGGCGTTCTACACTTATGTGAGAAATAAGAGGATGATCAGAGTGAGTGTAGGGCTGATCAGGGATAGTGGAGGGAACTTGTGCCTAGAGTCTGAGGAGATAGGGGAGGCCCGAAATGAATATTTTGCTTCAGTATTCACTAGAGAGAGGGACCTTATTGCTCATCAGAACAGTGTGAACCAGGTTAATAGACTCAAATAGGTTGCTATCAAGAAGGAGGATGTGCTGGAAATTTTGAAAAGCATCAGGATAGATAAGCCCCCTGGGCCAGAAGGGATATACCCAAGGTTACTACGAGAAGCGAGGGAGGAGATTGCTGCACCATTGCCGATGATCTTTGCATCTTCACTCTCACTGGAGTAGTACCGATGATTGGAGGAAGGCGAATGTTGTTCCCCTGTTCAAGAAAGGGAATAGGGAAAGCCCTGGGAATTACAGACCAGTCAATCAGACTTAAGTCTGTGGTGAACAAAATACTGGAAAGGATTCTGAGAGATGGGATTTATGATTATTTAGAAAAACATAGTTTGATTAAAGATAGTCAGCATGGCTTTGTGAGGGCAGGTCATGCCTCACAAGCCTCAATGAATTCTTTGAGGATGTGACAAGACATATTGATGAAGGTTGGGCAGTGGATGTGATGTATATGGATTTCAGTAAGACATTTGATAAGGTTCCCCATGGCAGGCTCATTCAGAAAGTCAGGGGGATGGGATACAGGGAAATTTGGCTGTCCAGATACAGAATTGGCTGGCCAAAAGAAGTCAGCGAGTGGATGGAAAGTATTCCGCCTGGAGGTCGGTGACCAGTGGTGTCCCGCAGGGATCTGTTCTGGGACCTCTGCTCTTTGTGTTTTTTATAAATGACTTGGATGAGGAAATGGAACGGTGGTTTAGTAAGTTTGCCGATGACACAATGGTTGGTGGAGTTGTAGATAGTGTCGAGGCCTGTTGCAGGTTACAACAGGACATTGACAGGATGCAGAGCTGGGCTGAGAAGTGGCAGATGGAGTTCAGCCTAGATAAACGTGGTGATTCATTTTGGAAGGTCAAATTTGAATGCTGAATACAGAGATAAAGGCAGGATTCTTGGAAGTGTGGAGGAACAGCGGGATCTTGGGGTCCACGTACATAGATCCCTCAAAGTTGCCATCCAGGTTGTTAGGGTTGTTAAGAAGGCATATGGTGTGTTGGCTTTCATTAACAGGGGGATTGAGTTTAAGAGCTGCAAGGTTTTGCTGCAGCTTTATAAAACCCTGGTTAGACCACACTTGGAATATTGTGTCCAGTTCTGATCGCCTTATTATAGGAAGGATGTGGATGCTTTGGAGAGGGTGCAGAGGAGATTTACCAGGATGCTGCCTGGACTGGAGGGCATGTCTTATGAAGAAAGGTTGAGGGAGTTAGGGCTTTTCTCACTGGAGCGAAGAAGGAAGAGAGGTGACTTGATAGAGGCGTACAAGATGATGAGAGGCATGGATAGAGTGGATAGCCAGAGACTTTTCCCCAGGGCAGAAATGGCTGTCACGAAGGGGCATAATTTTAAGGTGATTGGAGGAAGGTATAGGGGAGATGTCAGAGGTAGGTTCTTTACACAGAGAGTGGTGGGTGCATGGAGTGCACTGCCAGCGGAGGTGGTGGAGTCAGAGTCATTAAGTATAGTTAAGCAACTCTTGGACAGGCATGGACCGTAGTAAATTGAAGGGGTGTAGGTTAGGTTGATCTTAGATTAGGATAAATGGTCGGCACAACATCATGGGCTGAAGGGCCTGTACTGTGCTGTACTGTTCTATGTTCTATGTGAGTACACACATCTGTGGAAGACAGTGACAGGAAATATGAATCGGATTGAGAACAAGAAGCAAAAGCAATAAAAATATACTTTATAATATTACCTTGTGCTACATGATGTAACTATCATGTCATTATAAACAGCATAGCTCTGACTGAATGCCAAATCATGAGGTTAACTCGTCATTTCAGTCTTTACTGTTTTTGAGAAATTACTATGTGCAAAATGGCTTTTATGTTTTTCTGCATCAGGCGTTTCAAAATAGTTCATTGTGTGAAGCAATTTTAAGACATTTGTTAGGCTCGTGATAAAGCACTAGATATTAACTATCCAAATAGAACAATTCTCTTCAAATAAAATCTCTCACTGATCAATAGAATCTGCAGAATCCCTTTAGTGCAGAAGAAGGCAATTTGGTCCATCGAGTCTGAACCGACCTCTGAAAGGGCCCCATACCGAGGCTCACTCCCCCACACTACCCGTAATCCCACCTACCTGTACATCTTTCAACAGTAAAAGGTAATTTTACCATGGCCAATCCATCTAACCGGCACATCTTTGGGAGGAAACCGTAGCACCGATAGGAAACCCACACACCCAGGGGGAGAGCATGCAAACTCTACACAGGCAGTCGCCAAAGGCCGGAATTGAACCCAGGTCCCTGGCGCTGTAAGGCAGCAGCACTAACTACTGTGTCACCATGCTCTTGTAACACTTGAATATAAGATTTTCATTACCTGGCACAAAATCACAGAGTTTGGCAAATTATACCATCCTTAAAATGTGTAAAGGATAGTGAACTAGCTGCACACATCAACTATATATGCCTTGTCTAACTATATTTGAGTACAGACAATATCCACTACCTCTGATGTAAAATGTGTGATTTATATAACACATTGATTCAAAACAACTGCAATCTATGTACCTGTATTAGGCATTTCATGGCTGCTCAACAGAGGTGCAATAATCCCCACGTCAGAAGCACAAAGCCGACTTGCAGCTAATAGGGTATGTGCAACTTGTAGAACTGGAAGTACTTCAGATGCACCAACTTCTACACCAATTCTCCACTGCAAGAGAGGTTCTATAAGAACACAATGGTAAAAGGAAAATACACCAGGACTGTTGTTAAATATGGTATTTTGTCCTGAAACTTTATAGATATAATTTTACAAGGCACAGCTACTGACAGAACCTCACGAGTCATGAACGCCAGTTGGAAACAAGAGAATAACATTAAAACCCAATTCTCTGTCTCCCAACAGATTTCCAGACAGTGCAATCCAGATCCTAAACATTCACTGCATAAAAAGTATTCCTCAAGTCACCTTTGGTTCTTTTACAATTTATCTTACCAGGATTTTCTAGTTCTCAACCCCTTTTTTATTCTTTCATGGGATGTGAGCAATACTCCAGCACATGATGCCCATTTCTCATGGCCCTCGAGAAAGTAGCCACCTTTTGAACACTTCAGAGCATCTGGCATAGGTTCATCCACAAGTAAGGGATACCAAAATATTGACTCAGTGATTCTGAATGAATACCATTATATTTGCAAGTTTGGATTTGGATTTGTTTATTGTCAAGTGTACTGAGGTACAGTGAAAAGTATTTTTCTGCAAGCAGCTCAAACAGATAAAGATTAGTCTGATTATAAGAGATGTAAAAAGAGGATCTGTTTGGGAGAGCTTGCAGAGAGTCGCCACGCTCCGGCGCCATCTTGCCTGTCAGGATGGTACATGGCTTGGAGGGGAACTTGAGGGTGGTGTTCCCATGCGTCTGCTGCCTTTTTCTTCTAGATACTAGGGGTCATAGTTTCGGAAGGTGCCATTGAAGAAGCCCTGGTGAGCTGTTGCATCTTGTTTATGGTATACACTACTGGAACCATGTGTCAGTGGTAGAGCGAGTGAATATTGAAGTTAGTGGTTGGAATAATGATCAAGCTAGCTACTTTATGTTATTGATTTCAAAATCAGTAGTTTTAGTGTGACTATCATTTTGTAGTTTAATTTAATATGTTCTTAAGCATTTTTTGCTAAAATTGATGGAAGCCATTTTAATAATATCGAACTAGTATTATAGGAAATCAGGCATATTAGTTAAGTAGACATCCTTAATTGGGAGACAATTAAAGAATAAATAATTCATTAATAGATATTTTAGAAAGGCCGGAAATGTAATTTGGAACACAAATGTTTATAACGTCCATAATTATCAGCATATTATTAACACTTGATGTAGATTTAGATTTATTGCCACATTTACCAAGGTACAGTGAAAATTATTGTTCTGCGCAAGTGCAGGCAGATTGTTCCATGCATGAACAAAAACATAGGACATACAATAAATACACAATGTAAATACATAGATAAAGACATCGGGTGAAGCATACGGAGTATAGTGCCACAACAGTAGTGAAGATGTGTAGCGAGATCAGTTCAGTCCATAAGAGGGTCATTCACGAGTCTGGTAACAGCGGTGAAAAAGTTTTTTTTAAATCTATTGGTCTTAGCCCTTTGTAACTTCTGCCTGATGGAAGAGGTTGGAAGAGAGAGCAACCCGGGTTGGAAGGGTCTTTGATTATGCAGCCCGCTTTTCCAAGGCAGCGGAGGGGAAAAAGAAGAGTAAATGGATATGAGGTGGGTTTGCATGATGGACTGGGCTGTGTCCACGACTCTCTGTAGTTTCTTACGGTCTTGGGCCGAGCAGTTGCCATATAAAGCTGTGATGCAGCCGCTAGGAAGCTTTCTATGGTGCGTCTTTAAAAAGTGGTAAGAGTCAATGCAGACATGCCGAATTTCCTTAGTTTCCTGAGGAAGTATAGGCGCTGTTGTGTTTTCTTGGTTGTGGTATCGATGTGGGTAGCTCAGGACAGATTGTTGTGATGTGTACACCTAGGATTTTGAAGCTATCAACCATCTCCACCATAATCATAATTCAACGGCACCACTGATGTAGACAGGGGTGTGCACGACACTTCGCTTCCTGAAGTCGATGGCCAGTACTTTAGTTTTGCTGACATTGAGGGTGAGATTGTTGATGTTGCATCATGCCATTAGGTCCTCTATTTCCCTCCTGGAGCTGACTCATCCTTGTTTGAGATCCGACCCACTAGTCACGTCATCAGCAAACTTGTAGATGGAGTTGGAGCTGGATTTTGCCACACATTCGTGCGTGTATAAGGAGTATAGTGATAGCTAAGTATGCAGCCTGGTGGGCCCCCGGTATTGAGGTTTATCGTGGAGGTGAAATTGTTGTTTATCCTTACTGATTGTGGTCTATGGGTTCAGGAAGTCAAGGATCCAGCTGCAGAGAGAGGAGCCAAGGATTATGAATACAGACATTTAAAGTGTGTGAGAGAAAAGATTAATGTGTGTTTCTCAGGCCACAGAATAAAGAGATCACATGAATGTTAACCTTGACTATGAGAAGGACTGAATAGGCCATTGTCGCAACTCCAGACAGCCAATTATTGGTCGAGACCCAAGCCTACCTCAACATAAGAGATATAGGGCGTGATTTAACGGAAAAGTTTCTAAGTGTGATAGCGAGCGGGAACAGCGGGTGTTTGCCGATGGCCGACCTGGAGAGGCCGCCACCGTTATCCAACGTTAATTCGGGCACTTTATGACGCCCTACGGGCTGGAAATGACTGCCCTGCCAGCTAATTCACCTGGACCGGACTCGGCATCTCCCCGCGAACAAGGGACAGCAGCTCTTGAACCAATCCCGCAGAGCAAACCCTAGACAGCACGCAGCCATGCCACCGCGTTTCAGTGATGTCAACTTGGCCCAACGGTTGAACGCGTTGGAGTCCAGACGGGATACCCTGTTCCCTGAGGGGGTCGAACGGTCAGCCACAGGGCAGCCAGTGTCGTCTAGGGTGCAGTGGCGGCGGCCATCAGCACGAGGGGGACCGCCGCCGTGTGCCATGAGAAGCTAAACGGGTGAGTTGGCATTGACTCCCTGGCACCGGTCCCGCTTTCCACCTCCGGCTGTCCCCACGCCCGACAGAACAGCGGTTGGCACCGCATCACAACACACCATCCCCAGCACAATAACGCAGCCGTGCCTCTGCGCACCCTGGCACCCACCTGTGTATCTTACCCATGCTCAGTGGCAGTGCCCACCTCTGACGGCGCCATAACACCCACCCCACGAGACATGAAGTGTGCGGCTCACAATGTCCTTTCTTTGTCCTTGCAGGAGATGTTGGCCCACAACAGATGGCAAAGGGCCCAAATAGGTGGCGGGATGCTGGAAATCAGAGTCCTCACCTCCTACGAGGAGCAGGCCCTGAAGGTTTAGGGGGGTGGCCGAAGACAGATCGGTCACCGACATCGAACTTGGCCTGTGCCATAGAGGTGAGTATCCACCGGCCCCCACCCAGACCATCTGTCACATGTGTGTTCATGTCATACATAATGATTCTTCCCTCTCACTGACCACATGTCCTTTCTCCTGCAGGATCTCCAAGCGATGGCCCTGGCCCATCCGGGATGGGGTTGCAGCCCCCTACCGTCCAAGAGAACACCTCAGAGGAGAGCTCTGAGGATGCCACCACTGAGGTGTCACAGCTGTCATCCCCAAACCTACCAGTGCAGAGACTCACACCTCGGTGGGCGAAAGTAGTGGACAAGCTTCTGTGGCACAATCTGGTGAGCACCACACAGTTGTTGATGCACATCAGGCAGAGCCTGTCCTGGGGGGACAGCAGTTGGACCTCTGCTGGATCCCAGGACCCAGATGTCAAGCCTCTGGACCTTTTTAAACAGTTCCTTTGTTTACGAAAGATAGCAAGGATAATCCAGGGAACTGCAGGCCGGTGAGCCTTATGTCAGTGGTAGGGAAATTACTGGAGAGAATTCTTCGAGACAGGATCTACTCCCATTTGGAAGCAAATGGACGTATTAGCGAGAGGCAGCATGGTTTGTGAAGGGGAGGTCGTGTCTCACTAACTTGACAGAGTTTTTCGAAGAGGTCATAAAGATAATTGATGCGGGTAGGGCAGTGGATGTTGTCTATCTGGATTTCAGTAAAGCCTTTGACAAGGTCCCTCATGGCAGATTGGTACAAAAGGTGAAGTCACACGGGATCAGGGGTGAGCTGGCAAAATGGATACAGAACTGGCTGGGTCATAGAAGGCAGAGAGTAGCAATGGAAGGGTGCTTTAATGATTGGAGGGCTGTGACTAGTGGTGTTCCAGAGGGATCAGTGCTGGGACCTTTGCTGTTCGTAGTATAGATAAATGATTTGGAGGAAAATGTAACTGGTCTGATTAGTAAGTTTGCAGACGACACAAAGGTTGGTGGAATTGCGGATAGCGATGAGGACTGTCAGAGGATACAGCAGGATTTAGATTGTTTGGAGACTTGGGCGGAGAGATGGCAGATGGAGTTTAATCCGGACAAATGTGAGGTAATGCATTTTGGAAGGTCTAATGCAGGCAGGGAATATACAGTGAATGGTAGAATCCTCAAGAGTATTGACAGTTAGAGAGATCTAGGTGTACAGGTCCACAGGTCATTGAAAGGGGCAACACAGGTGGAGAAGGTAGTCAAGAAGGCATACGGCATGCTTGCCTTCATTGGACGGGGCATTGAGTATAAGAATTGGCAAGTCATGTTGCAGCTGTATAGAACCTTAGTTAGGCCACACTTGGAGTATAGTGTTCAATTCTGGTCGCCACACTACCAGAAGGATGTGGAGGCTTTAGAGAGGGTGCAGAAGAGATTTACCAGGTAGTTGCCTGGTATGGAGGGCATTAGCTATGAGGAACGGTTGAATAAACTCGGTTTGTTCTCACTGGAACGACGGAGGTTGAGGGGCGACCTGATAGAGGTCTACAAAATTATGAGGGGCATAGACAGAGTGGATAGTCAGAGGCTTTTCCCCGGGGTAGAGGGGTCAATTACTAAGGGGCATAGATTTAAGGTGCGAGGGCAAGGTTTAGGGGAGATGTACGAGGCAAGTCTTCTACACAGAGGGTAGTGAGTGCCTGGAACTCGCTGCCAGAGGAGGTGGTGGAAGCAGGGACAATAGTGACATTTAAGGGGCATCTTGACAAATACATGAATAGGATGGGAATAGAGGGATACGGACCCAGGAAGTGTAGAAGATTTTAGTTTAGACGGGCAGCATGCTCGGCACAGGCTTGGAGGGCCGAAGGGCCTGTTCCTCTGCTGTACTTTTCTTTGTTCGTTGTTATCCAGGAGCAGATGCATATGCTAATGTATGGCCCTAAAATTCAGAGGGGGATGTTGGCGACACTCTAGTGGGTCCATAGCCGATTGGAGGAGTCCCAATGGCTACAGGCACAGGAGGTGACAATGAGTGGCATCGAGGCCAACACTGGCAACCGCAGTGGAAAGCCTGGAGCACGATATCAGCAGCATAAGTAGTGATGTTCAACGCATTGCTCAATCAGTGACAGCCATGGTTGAGGGCCTGACAGCATGCCTGGTCACTGGGGAACGTGTCCCTGATGCAGGTGGACCCTGCCGAGGCACTGAAGAGCATGTCCCACTCTAGGTGGGCATTGCTGAGGGGCTGCAGATGTCCCACCTCACTGAGGAACGTGTCCCAGGTGCAGGTGGGGATTTGCGAGAGCATGGCCCGGTTGCAGAGGGGCATTGCTGAGGGCATGGACACCATGATGCAGACAATGGGGAGCCGCCTGGGCTGGCAGAGCAAGATAATGCACAAGCCTCTGCAACTGTCCACCCCCCTCCGTCCCAAGGTGACCCCCAGGGCCCTAACGACCAGAAAGAGGGAGCAGTGGAAGCCAAACTGCAGTCGCCCTCCAGTGAGACTAATCACCAGCTCTCTCGAGTCCCCCCTCCTGACAATGGCATGTCTTGGGGTCAGCGGCAGGACAGGGTGGCACGGCATGGCATGTGCCACTGGCAAGTCAGCCGGGTCCTCGGGCCCCACACCCTCCAGAGGTGGGCAGCAAAGGCCTCAGGGCGTGGTAAGCAGCAGGGTGCCTCCACCTATGATGGGCACCTTGGGGACACACCTAGATGTAGCGGACGAGAACGGAGGGCTAAGACGATTGAGGATCACTAAGAGGGCACAAAGTGGAGGGCATCATCGGTAGCTGGGGACAGTTAGGGTCATGATTGTAAACCATTAAACATCCTGGGCGCGATTCTCCACTCCCACGCCGGTTGGGAGAATCGCCTGGGCCGCCAAAATTTCCGGGGACGCCGGTCCGACGCCCTCCCGCGATTCTCCCAAGAGGCGGGAATGGCCCGGTCGAATTTCGCGGGCCGCAGGCCGGAGAATCGCCGAAGACACACAAAATGGCGATTCTCCGGAACCCCTGCTATTCTGAGGCCCGGATGGGCCGAGAGGCCAGGCCAAAACGGCGGATTCCCCCCGGCGCCATCCACACCTGGTCGCTGCAGTTGTGGGTGGTGCGTGAACGCTGGGGGGGCGGCCTGCCGGGGGGGATCCTGCACTGGGGCGTACCTCAGATGTGGGGTGGCCCGCGATCGGTGCCCACCGATCGTCGGGCCGTCCTCTCTGAAGGAGGAACTCCTTCCTTCCGCGGCCCTGCAAGATCCGTCCGCCATCTTCTTGCGGGGCGGATTTGGACAGGACGGCAACCACGCATGCGCGGGTTGGCGCCGGCCAACCCGCTCATGTGCGGATGACGTCCGTTATGCGGCGCCGGCCGCGTCATCTATTCGGCGCCGCTTTTACGTGGGCGACAAGGCCTGGCGCGGGTAGATGACGCGGCCCCGATACTGGCCCATTGTCAGGGCCTGAATCAGTCGGGACCGGGGCCGTTCCGCGCCGTCGTGAACCTCGACGGCGTTCACGACGGCGCGGCCACTTCGGCGTGGGGGTGGAGAATCCCACCCATTATGCTCGAGACATGTGAAGCCTGTCACATTATTCCGCACTGCGAACCAGCCTGCACCCATTCCCCGTTTGCCCTCCTCCCAGCTCCAGACCCCCAGCCACAGTGGCCCTAGATCTGCCACCCCTCCCAAGGCATTCCATATGCAAGTGTGAATGCGCTGGGAGCAGACAGACAGGACAGACATGAGTCAGACAATGGCCTAGATTGAGGTGCTCATCTCACAGCAGGTTATCATCACCCTCCAGCCTTATACATTGACCCACTGACAGTGTCGACACAGGCCCATCACCCTGGAGTGATGCAACACAGACACTGGGAGGGTGGAATAAGGCGATTGGTGGGGAAGGGGGTTGGCGGATTGGGCGGGGGGATGAGTGGGGGGGGGGGAAGATGGTGGGTGTGAAGGGGAGAGGGGGTGAGATGACAGACAAAACCACTGTCTAAGACAAGCAGGTGAGGTTGAGGACCTCCCTGGCCCTCGGACATTCCGGACCCATGCTGCTGCTGCCTGGCCTCCATCCTCTAGCTGCTCCTGCGGGTCGTCCCCGGGCTTCCCCTCCAGTCCCTCTTGGTCCTGCTCATCCTGGTCCTTCTCCTCTGATGAGGCCGCATGTTACTCCTCCTCCACCTCCAGCAAGATGCCCCGCTACTGTGCCAGGTTGTGGAGGGCACAGCAGACCACCACACAGCAGACGACACTCCATATGCCATCTTGTGCCAAAAGTGTGGCACTCGGCACACAGCAATGGAAACGTTTGTTCCAGGTGCGTTTTGTTGGCCCTTTTGCAAAACAGTGTTTTACGCGTCCTTCAATTCACTATATAAGATCAGTAAATGTAGTTGATGAGATAAATCCGACTAACAGTTCTTCATCAATCTCATTGCAACCATGGGCCAGAAGAGTCCGAATAAAAAAGATGAAAGTACAATTTCAGAAAAAAACGAAGCTAGTAAGAACTCTCCGAAACCATCAAAACCAGATGGAAATCGATGATGTTACTGAATAAATCATTATTACCTTGCGATTTTGACGCTAAAATGAGAGCCAACCTCCTCAGTCGGTCTGCTTTGTACAAGCTGAACGTGCAACTGAAAGTCGCTGATCAGCCAGGACTGCCGGTATATTACGGAACAGAAAAGGTGGAGACTTTCAGTGAATGTGAACTTCAGCTCTCCGTGTTGATATGAGGTACATGTTACTGTTTCATATTGTAGACATAGACACTGAGTCCATTGTAGGAGTGGATTCATGTGAATCCCTGAACCTAGTTGAGCGACTGTGTGCCCCAGAAGATGGCTGGTCAGCTGGATACTACAGATCCCTCCAAGATATTAGAGTGTGCACGTTTTATGTGGATTCAGAAGAAATCCAGGTGGAGGACGAGAAATCAGACAAGAAGATTAAACTGCTAGTGCGCATTCCTGAATTCTGGCTAACAGTCTTCAAGAACATGCATGTTCAGTGGCATGATACAGGAGCATGATGAGCCCATATTAAAGAATCTGCAAGTTGTGAATGTTAAATGTTCCGAGCATGAGAAGCGGAGGAGTTTCACTCTGGAGTTTAAGTTCGAGCCCAATGAGCATTTCATAAATGAGCTGATCACGAAAGTATATCAATTGGATTTGCGGCCACTTTAATTATTCTTTTTTAAAAATAAATTTAGAAACCCAATTAATGTTTTCCAATTAAGCGGCAATTTAATATGGCCAATCCACCTAACCTGCACATTTGGGTTGTGGGCGTGAAATCCACGCAGACACGGGGAGAATGTGCAAACTCAACACAGACAGTGACCTGGAGCCGGGAACAAACCTAGGTCCTCAGCGCCGTAGGCAGCAGTGCTAACCAATGCGCCACTGTGCCACCCTCACTTAAATCATTCTTTGATGAACCAGAAAACATGGGATGCACAGGCTGTAAGATTGATTGGAGGGAGGGCAATAATGTAACGGTAGAAACAATTCAAACGAAACCGAAGCACAAAGGTCGAAGCACTCGCAGAACAGTTATGAAAACTGTAGCAAATGAATCATTCTTTAATTTCTTCAGTCCTCCTAAAGCTCCACAGCATAGAATTTTAAGCCAAAGTTCAGCAGTCAAACTCAAGGCTGACTTTGAACACGGCACTCTACTGCGTGAACACATAATTCCGTGTGTAATGTTATATTTTATAGGAGAAATCATTGCAGACGGTGCTGAATCCAATTTTGACTACTACGAATATATGCTTGAGGATTTAGAAGAAGATGCAGAAAGCAATAGCGTGGAAGGTGAGACAGATGAAACAGATGAAGACCAGTATGAACTACTTGTAGATCTTTTTCGCAGGAGCAAAGATGGGTTCAATGACAAGGAGTGCTACTCCAGTGGTTTGGACGGAATTACGAAGTGGTCACAGGAGACGTCCAGACCGCACTGGCAACTGAGAAGAGCGGGAGGGCGGAGATGGTGCACTCAAAAATAAAAACTGCAATCGAAGCTGCTGATACCACAGAGGACCACCACAGAAGACCAGCCACTGACCAAGCTTGAAACAGAGATATCCTCTCGATATTAGAGAAGCTTGTTCCAGAGGTACTTTATGTCCCGTTCCAGCCCTTTGAAGCGATTCCTGTAGTTGATCCCCAGATCACCGAGAACACTGAGAATGAGTGGAAAGACATTGATGGTGAGGATGATGGCAGCAACTCTGATGTTGGAGAGTTTGACAACTCCAAGACTGAAACAGTGGAGATCCTTGAGGATGCTGACGATGAATTGGAAGATATTGATGATGAATACGGTGACAGCATCTTGGATGTCGAAGTGATTGGCAACTCTGAGAGTGACCCAGAGAAGGAGCTGATAACAATCTCATTATGCAGCTCAACAGATCACTCACACTTTCTTGAATTTGACCAAGATGACCCAATGCCTGGATCATCGTGACCAGCGAGCATCGTAATCTCCAGTGAAGAAGAGCAATTGAGCGATGCTCCAGCGAGCCAAGAAGGGGTGGCACCTGCTGCTGCACTTCCAACCTCCACCCAGGCACCAGAAAGCAAGGCGCTTCAATATTCTATAGAGGCCGCAGAAGTGGGCGTGATCACACAACCCAGTGATGACGCATCGGCCCCTCAGGGTGCACCTGAAACTCCGCAGACCCCCGAACACAGGGTGAAGACCAGTACAATGCTGCCAAACATAAACACAAACATAAGAAACTTCGTAATTCCATTCTCAGAACAAAAAGAAGAAAGAGGAGAAGACTGGGAGAGTTAGCTCATCCCACTAACAAACCAGAAACAGAAACAAAGAGAAGCAGCAAACAGTATTGTGGCAAGAAGAGGAAAAGGAAGCTGGTGACGCAAGCGTGGCAATCATGGACACAGGCCTTTCAAAGGCACAGAGCAAAGAGGAGAAGAAGCAAGAGGCCGGCACGTCTTCAAAGAGGCTGGCAATAGCCCAAATGATCACAGAGGTGATCCCGTGAGGGAGTTACAATGACCTGTGTGAAAGAGACGGACACTGCCCAGGCATATCATGTATATGGACACCCTAATTAAACTTATTCACATTGTTAGACATCGCATGAATGTATAAAATTTAAAGATTAATATTGGTTGGAAACAAATCTTAATGTTTTCTGAGGAAGGGAATGTCGTGAGATGCCTGTGAGCAATATCACAGATGGCTGGTGGTGCGACCTACAACCAGTAGGTGGCGGTACAGACACACATGTGGTCTCAGGACAGTGGTCATGTGACAAGGTACTCCAATATAAGTGGGGGCAAATCCGGCCATCACCACATGGCTGTAAGACATACAAGTGAACAGTCGTGCTAGGTGTAGTTCCAGAGGAGTACAAAGTGATGTGTTATGTACTCTGGGATAACACAGGCTGCAACTCGATGCAGCTTTGACCAAAAGCTACTCCAGACTTTGAAGTAAGTTCAATGTGATTTATTGAACCATTAGCACAGTTCTCTATGAGTTCGACTCTCCTGCTAATCTTGCTATAGTAACGCAGTCTAACTAACCAGTCTGCTCTAAGCCACGCGGCGGATGTGATGCTTCTGATCTGCCCCTGTCCTTCTCGCTAAGTGTCGCCTGTGGAAAGAGACAGAGCATGTGTGCCCTGTCCTTTTATATGGGTTGTGTAATGCTCCCTTGTGGTAATGCCACCTCTGGGTGTCTTGACTGCCCATTGATCATGTCTTACTCTATGTGTTCATTAGCTGTATGTCTGCATGTCATAACATCTCCAGTGCTCCCTCTAGTGTTTACTTAGTTGTAGTGTATTTACATTAACCCCTTGTGTATATACAGTGATGCATATCGCCACACAAAGGAACTCCATGATAACTTGCTCTGTAACAGATTGCTATTTTACCATGTGTGATTCAATAAAGATCCTGGTTTGGACAAGTCAAGGTGTTTGGTAGATTCTTTGCTAGACAGCAAACACCAAACACAGCAAATTGCAACTGTGAATGAGGGGACAAGGTCGGAATATACCAGGGCATTAGAGCGTTAGCCTGCTGGGTTCAACAGGGCCAAGGCAACTCTCTATCAACGGCAGATCTGGTTCAGGATGCTATACCCGGCGAAACTGTGGGTAACCTCTGAAGACCGGGAGTACTATTTTGAAACCCCAGAGAAGACCAACGACTTTATTAAACAGCATAAACTGGGGGAGAACTTAACTTTGATGGAAGACGGAGGAGTTGGCACAGTGGAGTTCAGAGGACACGAGTAGTGTGGGCGTTGGAGGGTGGGGGGGGTGCATTTATTTCTTTTCAGACGGGGAATCTCATTGGGAGAACCATTTGTGAAGGGGTAATAAGTTTGTAAGGCGGCAGCCGCATTCCCTCCTGCTCTCCTGCTGCCTGTGTGTTTTGGAGGGGTTGACCTGTGGTTTTGGATGTGCCTTGGTTTAGGTGGGGGAGGGGGGAGTTCCATAGGGAGCCGCTTGCACAGATAAAGGAGGAAGGGGTGGTGAGAGGGGTGGAGGGGTAGGTAGGAGGAGCCTTCAGGCAGGAGATCCCACACTGGTAATGCTGGTGAACGGAAGTGAGGTGGGGGAAATGGCCATGAGAGATGGCTAAGGGGGGATGGGTAGTGGGGGAGAGAAGAGGGAAGGAAGGGGGAGGGAGATGTGACATGGCAGTATTGGAGGAGAAGAGTGGTCATAGGTGGTGAAGGCGGCCATTTTGGATGGGCTCGGTTCAGAGTGAAATTAATGGGGACAGAATCGGTAGGGGAGGATGGCGGACAGTAGAGGGCAGTGGAGGCACAAGCCTCCAGTAAGGTTCATAACATGTGTGGTGAATGTATTATATTAATAATCCACCATTTGTATCTGTGCTATTCTGTTGCCCTTGTGGGCTCCACCTATGAGCCATTGTATGGCATTATCCATAAGGTAACATGTTGGGGCCTGTATGGGCTCCGCCCATGGCTCCTCCCTTGAAGGGAGGTATAAAGAGCAGTCGACCAGTAGGCGGCTCTCAGTGTTCAATCAGTCGCAGGCAGGCACTGTTCTAGCTGATTAAAGCCACAGTTTATTTCTACTCTTGTCTCGAGTGAATTGATGGTCGCATCAATTTAATCAACTACAACGCAACTATGGAATCGGCCCTCAAACCTGACCGACTGGAACTCGATCTGCAGGCTACGGAGGCGAATTAAATGTTTTCGCACTGGCTCCGCTGTTTCAAGGCCTATCTCGCCGTCTTCTCCACGTCTTCCGTCACCGATGAACAGAAGCTGAGCCTCCTCCACGCACGGGTGAGCCATCGAATCTCTGTTCAACTCGAGGAGGCCTCCTCCTATGCAGACGCCCTCGCGATGCTTAAACGCCTCTATGTAAGGCCCGTGAACAAGGTATCCACGTGACACATCCTCACCACTTGCCGCTAGCGTCCCGGGGAATCGCTAGAAGACTACCTACACAACCTCAAAGTCCTCGTAAGCAGCTGGAACTACCAGGCCGTAACGGCCACTCAACATGTGGACCTCGCCGCCCGAGATGTCTATGTGGCGGGAGTCCGGTCCAACTACGTGAGACAGCGCCTACTCGAAAAAGGGGCCCTAGACTTGGATCGGACGGTAAAATTAGCCTGCTCTCTGGAAGTAGCGTTCCAAAGCCTTGACGCGTTCCCGTCTGACCACGCGACCACCTCATGAACCCCCGACCAAAGACTACTCCATGCCTGTGCCGCGCGGCTGCCCGCCCACCATGGGGGGCTACCCTGCTATATCTGCGGCCAGTCCCAACACCCCCGGCAGCACAGCCCGGCCCGTAACACGAACTGCAGCAGCTGCAGGAGAAAAGGACATTTCGCCAAAGTTTCCCTGGCCAGGTCCAAGAACTCTAAACCGCAGGCACGACCCTCAGACTCACAGGCCCACAGACCACGCAGTGTGGCAGCGTGTCTGCCGACTCCGCCCCTGTAGGCGCGTCATCCGCCTCGTGCTATCCGTGGGGGCAGCCATCTTCCAGCCCACACAGCACGTGCGACTCACAGGGTCCGCCATCTTGGCCGCCATCTGCTACGCCGCTCAACACGTGCGACCAACAAGGGCAGCCATCGTGGAATCGCCCCAGCGCCTCCAACCACGCCGGCTACCCGTAACTCAGCGTCACTCTGGACCAGTCGCGACCCAAACACCTCTGGAGTTCCATGATGACCGTTCGGGTAAACGGGCATGAAACGCCTTGCCTCTTCGACTCTGGGAGCACAGAGAGCTTCATTTATCCGGACATGGTAAGACGCTGCTCGCTCCCAATTTTCCCAGCGCACCAAACCATCTCCCTCACCTCTGGGTCGCACTCGGTGCAAATCCGAGGGTGCACTACTGCAACCCTAGCAAGACAGGGCGTCGAGCACGCCGATTTTAAATTATACGTACTCCCAGACCTCTGCGTTCCTCTCCTATTGGGACTAGATTTCCAATGCAATCTCAGGAGCCTAACCCTGAAATTCGGGGGGTCCCTACCCCCCTCACCGTATGTAGCCTCGCGGCCCTAAAGGTCAACCCTCCCTCACTCTTCACAAACCTCACCGCCGACTGCAAACCAGTCACCATCAGAAGCAGGCGGTATAGCGTACAGCACAGGACTGTCATCAGGTCTGAGGCAAGCGACTCTTGCGGGAGGGAGTCATCGAGGCCAGCAGTAGCCCCTGCCGAGCTCAGGTGGTGGTCCGCAAGACCAGGGAAAAGAACCGATGGTTAATCATGGTTAACCAGATTGCACACTACCGGGTGTACTCCACGGTGGATCTGAAGTCTCCATATCACCAGCTCCCAATTCGCCCGGAGGACTGCCACTACACGGCTTTTGAGGCAGACGGCCGCCTTTTCCACTTCCTCCGGGTCCCCTTTGGCGTCACGAACGGGGTCTCGGTGTTCCAAAGAACAATGGACCGAATGGTGGACCAGTACGGGCTGCGGGCCACATTTCCGTATTTGGACAATGTCACCATCTGCGGCCATGATCAGCAGGACCAAGATGCCAACCTCCACAGATTTTCCAAACCACCCAAACCCTTAACCTCACTTACAACAAGGAGAAATGCGTTTTCCGCACAACCAGACTAGCCATCCTCGGCTACACCGTGGAAAACGGGGTTCTAGAACCCGACCCCGACCGTATGCGCCCCCTCCTGCAACTCCCCCTCCCCCACTGCCCCAAGGCCCTGAAAAGGTGCCTCGGGTTCTTTTCATATGATGCCCAGTGGGTCCCCAACTATGCGGAGAAAGCCCGCCCACCAGGCCTTCAGCTGCATCAAGGCGGACATCGCCAAAGTCCGTCCCCTTCCAGGTGGAGAGCGACGCATCCGAGGTCACTCTCGCCGCTACCCTCAATCAAGCAGGCAGACCAGTAGCGTTTTTTTCACGCACCCTCACCACCTCCAAAATTCAGCACTCCTCAGTCGAAAAGGAGGCCCAAGCCATCGTGGAAGCCATCCGGCACTGGAGGCACTACCTCGCTGGTAGGAGATTTACCCTCGTCAACCACCAATGATCGGTAGCCTTCATGTTTGATAATACGCAGCAGGGCAAAATCAAGTACGATAAGATCTTGAGGTGGAGGATCGAACTCTCCACCTATAATTATGATATAGTATATCGTCCTGGGAAGCTCAACGAACCCCCAGATGCCCTGTCCCGTGGCACATGCCCCAACGTGCAAGATGTCTGACTACGTGCTATCCACGATGACCTCTGCCACCCGGGGGTCACCTGGCTTATCCACTACATCAAGGCCTGCAACCTGCCCTACTCCACTGAGGAGGTCAGAACTATGACCAGGGACTGCCAAATCTGTGTGGAGTGTAAACCGCACTTCTATCGACCAGATAAGGCCCACCTTGTGAAGGCATCCCGGCCCTTTGAGCACCTCAGTATCGATTTCAAAGGGACCCTCCACTCCAACAACCGCAATACATATTTTCTCAACATTATCGATGAATTCTCCCGCTTCCCCTTTGCAATCCCTTGCCCCGACATCACCACAGCCACTGTCATTAAAGCCCTACATAGTGTCTTCACCCTGTTTGGTTTCCCCAATTATGTCCACAGTGACCGGGGCTCGTCGTTCATGAGCGACGAACTGCTTCAGTACCTGCTCAGCAAGGGCATCGCCTCGAACAGGACTGCCAGTTATAACCCTAGGGGAAACGGGCAGGTGGAGATTGAGAACGCGACGGTCTGGAAGACCATCCTACTGACCCTACGGTCTAGGAATCTCCCAGTTTCCACTGGCAGGAGGTCCTCCCCGACGCGCTCCACTCTATTAGGACCCTACTTTGCACGGCCAGTAAAGAGACCCCTCATGACCGCCTATTCATTTTCCCCAGGAGATCCACCTCAGGGGCCTCGCTTCCGTCATGGCTGAAGACACCGGGGCCCGGCCTACTCAGAAAACACGTCAGGAGCCATAAGTCCGACCCTCTGGTAGAGAGGGTCCAGCTCCTACACGTCAACCCCTAATACGCATACATCAAACACCCCGACAGGAGACGGTCTCCCTCCGGGACCTGGCACCTGCCGGTTCCACCACCACCGCCACCGCCACTCCACCCTATCCCGCCCAACCTAACATGACCAGCGCCCCACCCCTATATGGCCCCGCACCCCCTTCCGCCCGCCATCCTCCCTTCACGGACCCACAGGAATGAAGCTCCAGAAGAGACGCTTCCGGAGTCCACGTCTGTACCTGCACCGGCGCCCTCACTACCGATGCCAGCACGGACGAGTTCGACACCCGGGCCAGCAACAACGCCAGAGCTACAGCGATCACAGCGCACAATCCGTGCGCCGGACCGGCTGAACGTATGAACCCGTCACCCCCGCCAGATTTCATTTTTTAACAGGGGGTGAATGTGGTGAATGTATTATCTTAATAATCCACCATTTGTATCTGTGCTATGCTGTTGCCCTTGTGGGCTCCACCTATGGGCCATTGTATGGCATTATCCATAAGGTAACATGTTGGGGCCTGTATGGGCTCCGCCCATGGCTCCTCCCCTTGAAGGGAGGTATAAAGAGCAGTCGACCTGTAGGCGGCTCTCAGTTTTAGATCAGTCGCAGACAGGCACTGTTCTAGTTGATTAAAGCCACAGTTTATTTCTACTCTTGTCTCGAGTGAATTAATGGTTGCATCAACATGGAATGTGTGGGGGCTGAATGGCCTGGTGAAGAGATCTCAGGTCTTTGCGCACCTAAGGCGTTTGAAGGCAGGGGTGGTCTTCTTGCACGAGACGCACCTCTGGGTGAGAGATCAGGTTAGGCTGAGAAAGAGATGGGTGGGTCAGGATTTCACTTGGGATTTGACTCAAAGTCACGGGGTTTGTAAGGGCTAAGGAAGTATGGGACCTGGATGGGCAGTACGTGATGGTGAGCGGGGTGTTGGAGCGGACGCCGGTGGTGCTAATGAATGTATGCGTGCTGAATTGGGACGATGTGGGTTCATGAGGGGGCTGCTGGGAGCGATTCCGGACTTGGCCACACATTAGATGATTATGGGAGGGGACTTTAATTGATTGCTGGAGCCGAGGGTGGACAGGTCGTGCCCCACATCAATGGGAAGGCTGTGGATGGCGAAGGAGCTGGGAGGATTTATTGAAAGGATGAGTATGGTGGACCTGTGGAGATTTAAGAACCCGGGGGAGAGGGAGTATTCCTTCTTTTCGCACGTGTCTAAGGTATACTCCAGAATCGATTTTCTTTTTTTGTGTTGAGCCATGAGGTGTTGGTGGGGGTGTTGGGGGCAGAGTACGCGGGGATAGTAATCTCGGACCATGCGGCGCACTGGCTGGAGGTTTGTCTTAACTCGGGACAGGAGCAGAGTTCGGGATAGAGGTTAGACTCAGAGCTGTTAAGAGGACAGGGGGTTTTGCGATAAAGTGCGGTCGGTGATTAAGGACTACGTGGAGTTGGACCAAAATGGGGCGGTATCGGCAACCACATTTTGGGAGGCACTAAAGGCTCATGGAGATAGGAAAAGAAGATAGGAGGACAAACGATTATTGGGCGTGTTAGTCGAGGTGGACAGGAAGTATGCGAGGGGTCCCACTGTGGAGAGATTTGCGAAGAGAAAGAAGTTACAGGTGCAGTTTGATGGGTTGACAATGGGAAGGTCAATTGGGCAGCTACGGAGGGCGAGGAGGGTGCAGTATGAATATGAGAGAAGGCGAGCTGCATGCTAGCCCATCAGCTATGGAGGTAGGCCGTGTCTAGGGAAATCTTGAGGGTATGGACAGGGAAAGGGGAGGTAGTGTTGGAGCCAGAGAAGATAAATGAGGCATTCAGGGACTACTATGAGGAATTGTACAGGGCTGATCCGGGGGTTGAGAATGGGGATATGGGGCGGTTCTTGGATGGGTTGGAATTTGCATGGTTGGATGAAGAGAGGAGGCAGGTGCTAGAGGAGCCTCTAGGGCTGAGGGAGGTAATGGAAAATATAAGGGGGATGAAGTTGGGGAAGGCCCTGGGGCCGGATGGTTACCCAGCAGAGTTTTATAAGGAGTTTGTAGTGGAGCTGTCACCACACACACTGGGGGCATTTAGCGAGGTATTTGGAGAAGTGGGAGCTGCCAGAGACAATGAGACAGGCGACGATCACACTAATACCAAAGAAAGGGAACCACCCATTTCAATGTGGGTCATACAGGCCTCACTGTTGAATATAGACGTGAAAGTGTTGGCTAAATTAGTGGTGAGGAGGACATAAGGATGCGTTCCGAGGGATGGTTGCAGAGGATCAAACGGGCTTCGTGAAGTGCAGGCAACTCTCGAGTAATATTAGGCGGTTGTTGAATGTGGTCATGATCCCGTCGAGGGGGCGTGTACCGGAGCTGGTGGTGTCTATGAATGCGGAGAAGGCCTTTGGTCGGCTGGAGTGGCAGTACCTGTTCAAGGTTCTGGGAAGGTTTGGGCTTTGCGCCAAAGTTTGTCACTTGGGTGCCCCCGTGGCAAGTGTACGGACCAATGAGATGAGCTCATGGAGTTTCGGGTTGCATAGGGGCACGAGGCAGGGTGTCCGCTGTCGCCGCTGCTGTTTGCGCTAGTGATAGAGCCACTGGTGATGGCCCTTAGGGGATCAGCAGAGTGGCAGGGGATTAGGAGGGTGAGTACGGAGCACCAGGTGTCACTGTACGTGGACGACCTGCTGTTATATGTGTCAGACTTGCTGGAGAGTGTGGGAAGGATTATGAGCCTATTAGAGAGGTTCAGGACTTTCTCGGGTTATACATGCAAACCACAGCATTATGTTCTTGGGCTTGGAGAAGTTAGATACTGGGCGGGAATGTTTGGGATGCCAGCAAAGATTGTGGAGAAAAGCTCGGGCTGGACCCGATGGTGGAGATTTTGGGGATATTGGAAATGCCGGAGCTGATGGAGGGGAGAAAGGCCGACGTCGCGGCCTTCGCCTCTCTAGTTGCCCAGCGAAGAATTTTGCTGGAATGGCGGTTGACAACGCCGCTGGGAGTGGCGGCCTGGCTAGGGGATCTGTACGACTTCCTCAAGTTGGAGAAAATTAAGTTTGAATTGAGAGGTTCAGCGGAGGGCTTTGAGGCAAGGTGGGGCTTGTTCGTGGACATGTTCGAGGAATTGTTCGTCGCGGGGAGGGGTGGGGGGGGGAGACGAAAAAGGGGGAAAACGTGTACAGACTATATAAACTGTGAGATGGGGAGAGTGTTCCCCGGATTATTTATGTTTTTGTATTTTTTGAATATGTTTTGAATAAATATATTTTTAAAAAAGAAACTTAGAAACTTGTAAGTGGCAATGGGAGCAGCAGGACATGACGAATATTGAACGCTTTTACAATAACACTTAATAACACTTAATGCTGCATGTTTGGAAACATTCTGGCAACATCTAACTAACAATACCAGGCTTTAAAGATGAAGCACAAGCTTTCTGTTTCATTTTAGTGCCAAGTTAAGCGAGACCGTTTATCTGGAAAAGAGTTTGAGATACTACATCCCGAATGCTTATTTAAAACAGATGATGTTTGATTTGGGGAAGAGATTGATTTTATTCAGTCCAAGGTTAACAGTAAGATATGGAAGTTATCCAAATATAGGGATCTTTTAGCGTATGGCCATCATTGTTGTGCTGTCAGAAGTGATGGTATGATCAGAGACAAATTAAAGAGATTCTTTCAGCTCAAAAAACAATTGAAACAGGAGAAACAACTCCGTTCAAAGCATGTACCAGACCAATCAGAGCAGCTAGAAAAAGAGAGAGGAACCCATTCAAAGCAGCTGGAGCAAGAGAGAAGACATGCATCAGTTTTGTTACAGCAGCAGGGCCATATCATTGCCTCTGTTAATGAGACAGTTGCAAAAGCGGAAGATTATAAGCAGAGATTTTCACAAGCTGAGGAAGAAATGACGAGGGCGATTCTCCCAAATGGAGCCCAAGTGTTCGCTCCGTCGTGAACGCCGTTGTGTTTCCCGATGGTGCGAACCGGACCCGGGTACGACCTATTCTGTCCCCCACAGGGGACCACCATGGCGCTGGAGTGGTTCACGCCGCTCCAGCCGCCAATCCCGGCGCCAAATGGGCGCCACGCCAACCCGCGCATGAGTAGTTGGGCTGCGCCAACCTGCACATGCGTGGGGGACCTCTTTAGCATGCCGGCCCCGACTCAACATGGCGTTGGTGTTCAGGGGCCGGCCGCGCAGGGAAGTAGGCCCGGGGGGGAGAGGCCGGCCCGCCGATCGGTGGGCCCTGATCACGGGCCAGACCCCATCGGAGGCCCCCCCCTGTTGAAGGAGCCTCCCTCCCACCCCCACAGGCCGCTCCCCGACCGTTCGCGCAGAGTTCCCGCCAACAG
Source organism: Scyliorhinus torazame (assembly GCF_047496885.1). Taxonomy (NCBI): domain Eukaryota; kingdom Metazoa; phylum Chordata; class Chondrichthyes; order Carcharhiniformes; family Scyliorhinidae; genus Scyliorhinus; species Scyliorhinus torazame. Next base: position 373,911,196 of record NC_092708.1, read on the forward strand.
CGACCGGGGTGAACGGCGCCGGCGGGTCTCTATCGTATCTGCGCAGCTGCTCAGCTCATTCGGGCCGGAGAATCGGCGGCCCCGCCGATACCAGCGGCCCACGGCCAGAGCCGCGCTAAATGCGCCGGCGCAAATGGCGCCAATTCTCCGCACCTCGGAGAATCACGCGCCGGCGTCGTGGCACGGTTGCGGCGATTCTCCGGCCCAGCACTGGGCTCGGAGAATCGCCCCTGACATGTCTCAAACTGGAATTGCATTACTCAGGCTGCTGTTAGGGAGTGTTTGAGAGTGGAACTAGATCATACACATCGTGAATTGTGATGAATGTATATTTTTATTTGTTGCAATAATGTTATTAAAAACACTGGATTAAAACACATGCAGGCACTATGCCTGCTAAAGCTGTAATTAAGGTAATGTAAAAGAGGGAGGTAATTATTGTTTCGAATCATTTACTTGGTTACAGATAAATCTAATGGTATGTCGTTATAATTGCTGGAGATTTCCTGGAGAGTATATAATTTATGAGGGAGTGGCATGTATTCCTAGCACAGCAGATCATGGACTTAGTGGGACACAAATGATGTAATTAATAGGGTGAGCCAGGTTTGCCTGTAGCTTTGTGATCTGTTGTAGGATTTGACGTTGAAAAGCAGTTTGCCATTAGATTTGGGTTTGACAAGACAGAAGTCTTGGACCTGCTCTTGAAAGGAACGCTCTCCAAAAATCTTTACACAGCTAAGCAAGTGACCTGTTTTGTTAACTTTATTTATAAGTGGCATTTGAACTGTATTGGGTTGTGTAATTGGAATTAGTGGCAGATGTAGATATTACGTTTTTTCACCCTTGTTTAAGAACTCTTTAACTGCTAATTGTATGCTGGGGATGAAGGTGGCCCGGGGTTCAGAGGTAGGTTCAGGGTGTTGGAAGATCCAGGAGTCCAGGGAGCGAGAGAGACAATGTCTTGCCCTTTGCCTCCTTGATAGCCCGGAGATGGATTTTGCTCGGATGGAGGGACTCGGAACCGCTGAAAGCGTGGTGTGGATGAGTGATCTGGTGGAATTCCTGAGGCTGGAGAATGTCAAGTTTGTCTTGAGGGGGTTGGTTGATGGTTTGCTCAGAAGGGGAAGCCGTTCATTGACTTCTTAAAGGAAGATTGAGGGGTCAGCAAAGTGGGGAGAGGAGAAGGCAGGATGGGAGAAGGGGGTGATGGTGGGGAGCGGGGGGGAGAGTGGGGGTTGGTTATTTATAATGTTGTATGATACTTCTGCTTTGGTTTGTTTTTATGAAAATGTCTGATTAAAAGATTTTTTAAAAACTGTTAATTGTCAAGCTATTTCTGTGTTTAAATCAAAGTTTGTTTTAACATACAAGGGCCAGGGTTCTCCGAGCCTCCTCGCTGAAGTTACACTCCCCGCAGGGGTGGAGAATGGGGCGTCAGACCCGCAATCGGGTGACCCACTGACCGTCCACTGTGCCCGTGGTTGTGCAGAGTGGCACCGGCCGTATGGGTGCACCCACTCTACCATCCCCGCACACCATCCCTCACCCTCCACCCCAGCACATCATCCCACACCAAACCACCCCTGCATTCCAACCCCCACCCTCCACCACATCAACCCTCCCCCCAACCCCAACAGGCTATCACCCACCAGCATGACAGCATACGACCCAACCAAGGGCAACGCCCACAGTAGCCCCTACAGGAGGGCGCCGGTGGGAGGCCGCGGAGCGTACGCTGGCATAGGTAGTGCCAGGCAATGGTAGCACCGGCAGCAGGGACGGGCACCAGGGCCCCCACGTTGCTGGGCACCGACGAGGCTAGGGGTGCAGAGGGCACAGTGCCAGGGGGAATGTCCGGGTGTGGGTAAGGAGATTGGGAGCGGAGGGGAACATGTGAATCAGTGTCTGCAATGCAGACCGAGGCCACCGTGTAGCCCGTTGGACCTGGTTAGGCATGGGGTACACACCAGGCTATGTTTTCCTTTCACCCCCTACAGACAATGGACTTCGGAATCCAACCGGAATGGTGGAATTCATCCGAGTGCCTGCGGCAAACTCCCTCCCCTGGATGATGCACTGAGCCTGTACGAGCTGGAGCTGCTCGATTTTAAGGATAACAAAAGTTACAAACTATGCCTCATACTACAATGTTCACGGTAAGGACATGATCCAAGTAAGCCAGGAGGTTAACTATGGTGAGATCCCCCACATTCTGAAACCAAGTGGAGACGGCACCCAATATAACGTCTGTAGATTTCTCATCAAATCCTCCAGATGCTTATCACACTGTGAGCCAACTGGGCTCACTGGAAATTTTGACTTCCACACGTTCTTCCAAGCCCCATTCTCAAAAAATACACCTTAGAATCTCCCCCAAACAACTATTTCTCTAGGATGCCTTCACCAAAGATCTACTTCCAGGATTTCAGTCTCCCCTTTCAGTATTCCTTTGCCTTGGATTGCTATGTGCATTCAAGATTCCACACAATCTCTCAGGTACCCAGCCATGCTAACAGCACACAACTACTTTTACAGGCTGTATTGTCATCAAACTTTTGATTTTCCTCAGATGTTTGGCTTCATATCTAGCTAATATTAAATCTAATTGAACTGTCTCCTTACTCAGAACTTTTGTTAACTTGTACTTGACTTCTCCTGAACAGGACCTTGTATAAATCCTTGTTCTTTGTTCCTTTTAATTTAATTGGCTTCCTGCACCATACCTTTTGTCGCAACTCTCTGGTTTCTGGGATTTCTTGTGTTATTTTGGGAAGTCTGCTTTTTGCAGCTCCCTGGTCCTGTCCGGTTGTTTCTGGGTTCAGCTTAAGTGGCTCGGGTTGTTAGGCAACAGCCTAGAGTGGCTCGGGTTGTTAGGCAACAGCCTAGTCTTTCTTTGTTTTCATGGCATAAATCCTTTAATTGCAATGCAGACACAATTGGAAATGAAACCAAAACCTAGACATGCAAGCACCTCTGTTTAACATGAGCTAAATGAAGTTTTAACCCTTTATTATACAGAAGCACAGAATTAAACTTTAAATCTATACTTTACTTCTAATATCCACAAATACAAATATAGATTTCTTAAAACTGCCTGATTCCTGACAGAGACAAATCTGTGTTATTCAGCGAGTGGCTAAGGTATGCAAATTGCTGCCTGAGAGTGTGGTGGAGGCAGGTTCAATGGAGACATTCAAAAAGGAATTAAAAGGTCATCTGAAAAGGAAATAATGTACAGGGTTATGGGGAGAAGGCAGGGAATAGCATTTTGTGAATTATTCATTTGGAGAGCGAGTACAGACATGGTCGGCCAAATGACCTCCTTCTGTGCTGTAACAATTCTGTGATTTGGCAATCCAATTATGATTTCTGTAAATTTAATTACTATGATTATCTAAATCAAGTTGCTAGTGTTTGTCATATACAACAATATTAAGATACAAGGTAATTCCAAGGTGTGTGCTTCTCAGAGGATACAGGTCAATGAATCACTCATTGCTATTTTTTCTCCATTTGAGCACTGATTAATTTATAGAATTAGTGCTATAATTATAATGTTTCCATAATAGAAATCTACTAAAACCAAATACATTATAATATAGAAGAGGTACATTGCTGCTGGAGATTCCCGTACCAGCCTCCCCAAACAGGCGCCAGAATGTGGCGACTAGGGGCTTTTCACAGTAACTTCATGTGAAGCCTACTTGTGACAATAAGCGATTTTCATTTCATTTGTTACAATCCAAGCCACTGCTTTCCTGTTTTGCATTAAAAGTTGCTATTGTGTAGTTCTCAAACATTATGTTGATCATAATTTATATTTATTATAACTAGTATTTCTATCTGTTAAGTATTATGGCACTCTGCTGGCATTTTGCACAAAGGCGAGCACACACAATGGTAGTAGGTAAATGGAACTTTGCGCATGGTAAAACACAGACATCAGAGTTTTCTATGACTTCAAGTTTACAGGAGATAATGGGCAGGATTTTCCGTTCCCCCCTCCCCCCACTCCCAGTAGCGAGTTTTCCGACAGCGGAGGCAGCTCTTCATTGGCCACTGATGCGATCTTCTAGTCCGGTCGATGTCTACTCCGTTTTGCATGGCTCTGCCAACCCCACTGCCATGTGAAGTTGCCATCAGCGGGACCAGAAGATCCCACCAGTGGGAAGGGCTGGAAAATCCTACCCAAAATACGGCAGAACAACCCAGAGTGCATTGGAATGGTAGGTAACAAATGCATGAAAGAGGGTTTCAATGGCAGATGAACTGAGGTGAAAATAGGCAGTCTTAGTAATGGCATGAATATGTGGGTGCAAGCTTATCTCCAGGTCCAGATTTGACACCATGGCTGTGAACAGACTGGTATGGTCTCAAACTATTGTCAGCAGAGGGATGGAGTTGGACTCTAGCGAACAGGATTTGGAGCAGGAACCGAAAACAACAGATTCTATTTTTCCAATATTTAATAGGAGTAAATTGCTGCTCATCTAGTAGTGGATGATATATTAGAGATGCAATGGTGATGTACGTCTAGGTATCCTCTGCGGTCATGTGAAAAATAATGTGATGCCTGAGGATGATGTTACCAAGGGACAGCATGCAGATGAGAAATTGGAGCGAGAAGCCACTGCAAGTGATACTTAGGCTGTGATTAGATAAATACAAATAAAATCAAACAAGAGTAGTCCCAACTAACTGGATGGCAGTGATAGCATGATAAACAATGTCAAAAGCTTCAGACCGATCAAGGATAAGAAGGGATAGTTTAACTTACCACAGTCACAAAGGATGTAATTTGAGACTGATAAGAATCATTTCTCCCTGCACTGGAAACCTGATTGTAGGAATTCAAATATGGAGTTCTGAGAAAAATGGACACTGATTTGGGAGATCAAAAGCACATTCAATGAGGGGAAGGAGAGATTGGAGATGGGGCAGAGGTTTACAATGATCATAGGTTCAAGGGTTTATTTTTTGAAGAAAAGGGTGTTGACAGAAGAATGTAAAGGACAAAGGAACAATGTCTGAAGAGAGAGAGCCATTAACAGCATTGGCTAACATAGAGACAATGAGAGATTTGGGTGCTCAGCAGTTTAGTGGAAGTTTAGTAGATGTAGACACTTGTAAACCAAATTGACTAAATGCTGAACTGGTTCAATTTTCAACCTACCTCTCACAACATCCAGCAAAGTTCCTTCTGTTAAGAACAAACGTGACCCATAGTGCACTTTTAATTTCACATGCCATTCATCGCCGGGAAATACATCTATCACATAAAACAATAAATGTCAGTTTTACGCTGATAAAATAATTCCAAAAAATCTGACAGTTAAATTAGAAGTTGGAAGTTCTGCTTCTCAAATAATTAGATCTACTGTATTGAATCATCCATTGTGTTTTTGGGATTCAACTCGGTGAAGGGATTTGTTGTCAACCTTTATTGAATGATGCTGGTCGAAGGGAACCTTGTGTTGGGGAATCTGAAATGAATGAAATGTTCGGGAATGTGGGCCTATGTTGGCAGGGAGAAGTTAATTTCAACCAGAATGAGATTCAATGGCCCCTCTCATTTCGTCCAGTTGCATATAGTGGATGTAGTTGCCTCCCTGTCTCCTCCTCTCCATTTAGTAAGGACGCTTAGAAAATTAAAAGATAGAAAGATGTGCGTACATATCGCACTTTACACAACCGTTGGATATCTCAAAGTGCCAATTCGGCCATTTAATAAAAAAATCTAACCACTGTTGGAAATGCAGACGCCAATTTGCTTAGAGCAAACTCCCACAAACAGCAATGTTATAATGACCAAATAATCTATTTTGTGGTGTTATTGAGGAATAGGTATTGGCCGGGGTACTGAGGATAATTCTCCTGTTCTTTTTAGAAATAACACCCAACAAAGCAGATGAACTCTTGAATTAATGACTTATCCAAAAGATTGCACCTCTAGCGATCCATCACTCCTTCAGTAATCTATTGGAGTATCTGCCTTGATTTTTGTGCTCAAACTCTGAAGTGAAAATTGAGTCGGAACCTTGTGAATCAGAGGCAAGCATGTTACCGACTGAGCCACAGCTCCAGTATAATGCTGCAGCATTTGAACAACTGTCATTTATATAACAACCTATGTTTCACAAAGATGGAAGAAAAAACTGGGCATCAAACCAAAGAAGGCAGAGAGAGAAAGTGGAGAAGCAGAAGGGTTTAGGGAGGTTGTGATGTTCCTTGTGGAGTATCTTAAGGTGGCTAAAAGTCATGGTGCTGTCAAAGAACATCAAGCTATGTATTTCAAACAAAGTTAGTTTATTTACACTACTTTAAGTGATTTGCCCACCTTACTAAGTAATAACTAAGAAAAGAACAGTATTAAATCTATGCTACAGAATCTATATCTCCCTAATACAACTAGCACCCTCTCTCAACCCTTAACTAACACCTTCTCCAACACCTCTCCCAGAACCTGTATATTTATATGACTACTCATGGTGCCATCTAGTGTTGAGATGCATGAACACCATCTTGTTAACCTGTTGCACTCGCTACACTATACATACCATTACAGAGGATGAGGTCTAGTCTGCTGAACACTGAGGTGTCATGATGAGGCAGGGATAATCCTCAGGCAAACCATTGTACCCGATGTGATGAATGTAAGAAATTGGTATATATTGCAATTTATGTATTTGGTGAGTAATGTTTTTGAAAGCCTGGGTTAGGGCATGCCTATATCTGCTAAAATAATATACTTTTAAAATCCTGTTTGAAAGACAGTCAGACATTGTGGCTGCAAAAGATGCAATGAAGGTGCTGTAAAATTGAGCTCACCCTTCTTTCCAACCTGTATTTGTTTACAAAGAGAGGCCTAATGGATTTTTGTTAGATTTCTGGGGATTCCCTGGGGAGAACATAATTAGAGACATTGGACACAATTCAATGGAAACATTTCTAAGTGTCATTTTGGGCGCATTTGGCAGGGTGTTTCTCGGTGGCTACATTAGCGAGATCGTGTCCCATATTCAACGGCACTTAGTGCCAAAAATTAGCCTCTTTGAGATTTCCCTGTTACTAGGCTTTTTTGCCATCTGATTCATTGGAATCATGCCTCAGCTTCTCACTGCTAACAAGGGAGAGATGCTTTTCTCACCATTCACTCACAGGCAACACACAAGCATGACAATGCACAGACCTGCTCCTTGCTTTGGCGATGCCGACTTCACAAGGCTGCTCAATGCTGTGAATGAGAGGCAGGGAATCCGATATCCTGTGGGGGTTGGAGGACAGCAGCAGGGTCAGCAATGCCACCTGGGAGGCAGTGGCAGCAGCTGTCAGTATGGGCAGCATGACCAGGGGGACCGGCATCCAATGTCGGAAGAAGACCAATGGCCTCCACCGTACTGCAAGTGTGAGTTACCACCTCCCCCTGGCATCAGTTCCACCTGCCACCCCTCAAATTCACAAACCTCCACAAATCAACGGCTGACACTTCGCACCCTCCTCACATCCGATCTTTGTGATTGTTCCTCAATACCCTGGCACCCACCAGCACAACTCCTTCATTTCCAGGTGTGATGTCCACACACATGCCACTGACCCATCAAGCATGCAAATCACAATGCCCTCTCTTTGTCCCAGGAGAAGATAGCCCTCAGAGAGCTTCAAGAAGACCACCAGCGAGGCATCACAGCTATCACCCCCACCTTCTACCAGTGCAGAGTCACATACCTCGGGGGTAACATTAGTGGACAGGCTTCGGGGTGCAATCTGGTGAGCACCACATAGTTGCTGGTGTAAATCAGGTGGTGGGAGGAACATCTAAGGGAGTCAGCAATCAGAGGTCTGCTGGATCCCAGGATTCAGCTGGGTCCCAGTCAGATGATTACCCTCTGGATGAGGTTCTCCCAGAGCTGATGCAGATGATAGGACACAGCCGTGACATTCAGGAGTAGATTTCAGCAACATTCTTGCGAGTGTCCCAAAGGATTCTGGCACAGGAGATGGTGCACAGGAGATTGTGTGGCATCGAGACCAACACTGGTAGGATGGTGACCGCAGCGGAGCACGAGGTCAGCATCTTGAGAGGTGGTGCCAAGGCATGGCTCAGTCTGTGACCATCATGTCCAAGCCGCTGAGGGACGTGTCCCAGATGCAGGTGAACCCTGTCATGGCACTCCAGAGCATGGCCCAGTCACTGAGGGGCATCACTGAGGGCGTCAACACCATGGTGCAATGCGGAGCCACCAGGACTGGCAAGACCAGATGACTCAGAAGCCTCTGACGCTCACTCCAATTGCCCCTCCGCATGGAGTCCCCCAGGGCCTTAATGGACACAGGCAGGGAGGAGGAGGTGCTGGACACCAACCTGGAGTCTGACACCGAGGGGACGACATCGGTCTCCAGTTCTTCTGAATCCACTCTTCCCCCCCCCCCCCCACCTCCTGACACCAGCGCATCTCAAGGACAGTGGACAGATCAGGGTGGAGGATGTCTGCCATATTAAAGACCACAGGGAGCAGAAAGCAGCAGGCTGCCTCCACCTCTGATGAGCATCCTGGGGACATGCCTAGACGTAGCCAAGACCATGAAAGATCAGGAATTGTGAGGATCACTGAGTGTGCACTGAGGGTTCACTATCTGTAGCTAGGGGGAATGGAAATGTCAAATGTTCACTATTAAAACATGTAACACCTGATGCATGTGAAGCCTCTGTCACGCTAATCTTCACAGTGAGCCTGCTTGCATCCCCGCCCACCGTTGCCCTCTGCTCCCCCGCCCCTCCCTGGGTACAGTGGTGCAAGATCAAAAGCCCCCATGCAGACCCCGTTTAGAAAGACTGGAGTCAGAATTTTGCAGGAGCTGAGGAGCACCAGAGCTTTCCTCACATCAAGTGATCATCACTCTCCTGCCTTGTATATTGGCCCACTAACAGTGCTGACACAGACCAATCACCCTGGAGTAATGTTACACAGACCATCGAACAGGGTGCACGGTTGTGGGGGGGTGGGGTGCAGTGTGATGTGAGGAGGACAGGGAATGGAGGGGACTGGGAGGTAGAGGAGATTGGGGGAGGGGGAAGAAGGGAAATGAGGGGGGGAGGAAGAATTGGGGGAAGGAGGGAAATGGGGGAAAGAGGGAGAAGGAGGGATTGGGGGGAGGGAGGGAAATGGCAGGGTTGAACTGACAGACACAGCCTCATCCTGTGAGAATCTGAAAACGATGAGGGCCTCCCTGGTCCTCTGGGCATGTTGGACCCTTGCCGCTGCCTGTCCTCCACCCTCTGGCTCCTCCTTGAGCTCGTCCTCCAGCCCATCCTGGTCCATCGCCTCCTGAGATAAGGCCGCACGTCCTTCATCTTCCTCCTCCAGCATGTCGCCCCGCTGCTGTGCCAGGTTGTGGAGGGTGCAGCAGACAACCACAAAATGGGAGACCCTCTGGGGGTGTACTGCAGGGCAGCCCCAGAGCGGTCCTGGCATCGGATCCATATTTTCAACAGTCTGATGCACCGCTCAATGACAGCAAGGGTGGCAACATGGGCCTCATTATAACGGGTCTCCGCATCGATCTCAGGCCTCCGCACTGACATTATCAGCCATGAGCTCAGCAGGTATCTCTGGTCCCCCAAAGGTTAGCCCATCATCCTGGGGTGATCCTCGAAGACACCAGGGATCTCAGAGTGCCTGAGCATGTAGCTGTCATGCATGGTCCCTGAGTAGCATGATACGGAGGCGGTGGTCGCAATCGATCTGAACATTCAGGGAGTAAAATCCCTTCCTGTTAATAAAGGGCACTCCCTGATGTCCCTTTGTGCACAGGACGACCTGTGTCCCATTGATTGCCCCCTACCTGGGGCACCCTGGCAATGGCAGCAAATCCTGCAGCCCAGGCACCTTTGTAAGCCTGGTCCAGCTTAAAGGTGATAAAGTCTGATGCCCGAGCATACATGGGATGCGTGTCTACCTGGATGCATCTGTGGACTGTAGATTGTGAAATGCCGCACGGGTCCCCCCGCCGAGCCCTGGAATGAACCGGTGGCATTGTGGTCGGGGATATTAGTGACCTTCACAGCCACTGGGAGCAGGTGCCTTGATCCTCCAAGGGGTGCCATTTCCATGAGGAAGTGGTACAATTGTCACACTGTCTCTCTCCTGAGACGGAGCCTTCTGCGGCACTTGCTGTCCGCCATCTCATTGAATGAACAATAATGCCTGTACACCTTTGGCCATCGCTAGCCACCCCTTCTGTGTCCCTCCTCAACCTGATAGGTGGCCGGATCTTCCGGGTGTGTGGCGGCCCCCTGCACATGGGGTGCCGCCTACAGCTTGCATTGTCGCTGCTGCTTTCACTGGCGTCTTCGCTGTCGTCAACAATGCGAGGGCAGCTGTTACAGGATCAACTGCAGCAACCATTTTTGTATCTGTAAGGAATTGGAGAAGGAGATACATGGACAATCAGTTAGGGCTTCCATCCTGTGACCATCAAATCCCTCAGCCTACTCCACCCTGACATGCCCTGCCTTCTCTCAGTGTGCCTTCCAGCGAGCTAATTGTGCTGGCAACCCTTGCTCTGCACATTGACCCCAACCACATCCGGAGCCCCTAGACCCCAGATCTCTGCTGGAAACATTAGGGAGTCCATGCTCAGGTGCCCTCCCCTGATCCACACACTTACCCTTTGGTCGTGGGAAAATCCCCAGTGCTAAAGGCCTGCTCTTTAGTGCTTGATTGTAAGCAGCTGCCTCTATGTTGCTCTTGAGGGTGAATTGTGATGAGGATGCAGGGATCCTACAGCATGATCTGGACAGGTTGGGCGAGTGGGCAAATCAATGGCAGATGCAGTATAATTTGGATAAGTGTATGGTTATTCACTTTGGAAGTAAAAACAGGAAGGCAGATTACTACCTGAATGGTTGTAAATTGGGAGAGGGAAGTGTGCAGCTGGACCTGGGTGTCCTTGTGCACCAGTCGATGAAGGTAAGCATGCAGGTGCAGCAGGTGGTAAAGAAGGCTGATGGTTATGTTGGCCTTCATTGCGAGAGGTTTCAAGGATAGGAGCAGGGATGTGTTGCTGCAATTATACAGGGCCTTGGTGAGGCCACACCTGGAATATTGTGTGTAGTTTTGGTCTCCTCTGATGAAGGATGTTCTTGTTCTCGAGGGAGTGCAGCGAAGGTTTACCAGACTGATTCCAGGGGTGGTGGGACTGTCATATGAGGACAGGTTGACTCGCCTGGGATTTTTCTCGCTGGTGTTCAGAAGAATGAGGGGGGATCTCATTGAGACTTATAAAATTTTAACGGGACTAGACAGGGTAGATGCAGGGAAGATGTTACGAATGATTGGTGTGTCCAGAACCAGGGGTCACAGTCTGAGGATTCAGGGTAAACCATTTCAGACAGATATAAGCAGACATTTCTGCACACAAAGAGTGGTGAGCCTGTGGAATTATTTACCACAGGAAGTAGTTGATGCTAAAACTTTGAATATATTCAAGAGATGGCTAGATATAGCACTTGGGGCGAATGGGATCAATGGGTATGGGGAGAAAGCAGGATTAGGCTATTGAGTCCGCTGATCAGCCATGATCGTGATGAATGGCGGAGCAGGCTCGAAGGGCCAAAAGACCTCCTCCTGCTCCTATCTTCTATGTATCTATGATGCTCCTCAAGTTCACACTGTTCAGGCATCAAAGTTTGCTTGACATCCAATGCACTAATCATCCTCTGAGACACAGTTGAGAGATGAGGAGCGTGAAGTGCTATCACAACTAACAAGGCTAATTCCTCAGTTGAAATAGCATTCAACTGTGAAGCTAGAAGTTGGTCACAGTCAAAGGGAGTGAAATTGATTTTCATGAGATAAGCCATAGCAGGGCTCTGTCCTGGAAGTGTTTGGTAGGACAGACAGGCTGCACTATAGTTGCCCCTGTTATGGGTCTCCACAACACTTAAAGATGGCTTGAAGGCCTCACAGACAAAAAGCCCTTCACTACCCGGTCCAGCGGTGACTGCCGACCTAGAATGTTTCAGCCTTCTGACCAAGCCCAAACCACCCCCTCCCCCCTCCGCCGAGCACTGGGGCAGCAGCTCTGGTGCCCTTAAGCTGCATGCCGGGAAATGGAAATGGCCACTCGCTTCCCCTCAGCAGCCATTTCGCCAGCTTCATGTTTTTGAAAAGGAGTACTAAATGACACCCACATGACTTCCCACTGGGGAGTCAGGTAATTCCCGGGAGGCCGCTGCATTCGACTTCGCTGATAAGATTTCAATTAATGCAAATGAGGATTAATGGTATGCTCACCATTTTGGGATGAGATCCGGAACTCACCATCGGGAGCGGGCCAGGTGAATTGCAAATTGGTTCATGCCCGGCGCAAATCTCGATTTTGGCCTTTCTCTCTATTTACCCGGCATGCCGAGATCCGCGCCAGGCACAACACGGTGGTTAAATTGTGCCCCTTGTGTATAAGCGTAAGCAAATAGGTCATGGGATTCGAGTAGGATAGGGATGATGCAATGAATGGGTGGAGCCAAGCCTGTAGCAGGCAGTCAGTTTAGTTTCTGGAAGCTGTGAGCTGAACAGTTCCACCGAACGCTATTAGATATTCAGCATTAATGTGACAGTATCTCGCTCGCTCTACAAGCAGTTTTTCAAACGATCTCTGTATGCAAAGATTGGTAAGTAATCCTACGTCTGCTAACTGTACTTAAATGTGAAATTTTGACCTGTGATGGGTTTTGCTTGATTGGAGATAAAGACGGTATCCGTTGGAAGTTAAAGTGTTTATTTTTATTGTTAAGTATTGTTTAACTAGTAATTCTAAGCTATATTTCTGTGATGTTAAGGTAGTTTAATACTGCATTAATAATAAAGTTTGTTTTAATATACCATAGAATCACTTCTAGAGTGAAGTAGTTTTACAAATTTTAAAAAAGAGTTGTCCAGTATCCAAGCAAATGTTGGGGTCAGGTCATAATACAGAACATCCTTGAGTAAAGTCAAAGGGAAATGAGAGGACAGATTGAGAAGATTCCATCTCAACTCATTAAAATAATAGAGTTGGGCTGCACATATGCAAACCCAGCACCTAGAAGGACAAGAGTCACAGATGCATGGGAATACCACCACCTGACAGTTCCCCTCCAAGTCCCATACCATCCTGACTTGGAAATATATTGTCATTCCTTCACTATCACTGGATCAAAATCATGGAAATCCTGGAACAGCACCATGGGGGTTCTTACAAAACACAGACTGTAATGGTTCATAAAAGACAGCACATCGCCACCTTCTCAAGGGGAACTAGGGATGTACAATAAATGGTCCTGGCCAGCAATGCCTACATCTCATTAATGAATAAGAAAAAAAAAGTGTATGCCCAATTGCGTCATGAAAATGCCCCAGGAAATAACAGAAGACACAATGGGGTACAGGACCTCATGTAGTAGGTTGGCACAACTTTTTTTTCTGCTCTGTGGCTAGGAAATACCCATTTCCCAAGCTCATTACAGAGAAAAATCTTCCAAATAATCTAAAGCTATTTCCTTGCCCTTTTCTTTTAACAATAATAATCTTTATTAGTGTCACAAGTAGGCTTACTGCAATGAAGCTATCCAATACATACTCAATTAATTTAGCTGATTTTGTTCGTCTGTTCTCAAAAACCACTCAACACAAAGCATTTTATGTCTAGGAGCCCAATATGAAAACATTGGAAGTATCCTGTGATAAGAATGTAACAGCCAGGAGGGCTGTCCTCGCCCTGGCCTTGAAACCACCTTTGAAATTCCAGTTCTGGAATGAAGGAGTTGACACAACTGTGACCGCTCTTTTGCAGCTCTTCGCCTCCCCAGATTCTGTTCCTGGCTCATTGCTAAGATCCTTGCAAAAGATCCTTTGTGGGTATGATGTTTTGGCATGTCCTCTTTCTCTTACTTCCTGGCAAAGCTTCATCTCTCTGTCCCCTACCCACCATGTTTTGCTCATATAGGAAAGCAAGTGACATTGCAACAGTTCTCCCCAAACCTATGCAAGGTATTGTATTCTCCTGCTCAGCAAAAACCTCCAAGTTGCTCCAAGAACAAACTTTGCTTTGCAAACTTTCCCTCAGCATAAGTAAATCTGCACCTCATCTGCAATTTAGGGTACCCGTTTAAATAATGCTTGTTGATTCACTCATGAATGACAAATACTGCCTGTTGGTGTTGACCAAATCTGGTATCCCAGCTTTGGATCAAACCATTTAGGTTGTTGATGTCATGTTATCACAATTTCAAAGTCTTAAAGTTCACACAGGGGATGAGGTACTTTATTTCATTAATGTCAAGTGTAAGAAATGGCCAGCAGTGCTTGAAATGAAAATGAAAATGAAAAATGTGCATGTGCATGAAAAACCTTTGTAGCTTTGTAGCACTGCCACTTCCATGCCTCAAGAGTTTCTGTTTTAACCTGCACAGATCCTATTGGGTGGGACAATTGGTTACCCCATGGATCTTGGGGAATATGAGCTCCCCTGATAAGGGGGCTGGCCAATCGTTAACCTTTTCTATTGTATAAATAGAGCTGGCTAGTTAGGTACCAGCTAGAGAGAAATGGGTAGTGAACTACTGATGCATGTAAATATTAGTGTAAATAAAGTTTTAAGTTTCGTTTGACTCACAAACTCGTGTTGGATTCTTCATGGTCCTCACAAAGGTTTCTACTAGTTCAATGTTTAAATTAATGCTCACTAATAAATAAAGATTAGAAATGTCAGCACAGGGATTGCAATGAGTATGTGGTTTTAGATAGTGAAAATATTCCAGATGGCCACATCAGTAGGAAATGTGTCTGCCTTGAGACACCAGCTGTTGTTGAAGAGTCCAGTGCAAGGGGCCATGACATTAAAATTAAGGCTAGTCATTCAGATGGGTGGTGTCAGAAAACATACAAAGTATAATGAAAATTTGAAGCCAATTCCCTAAAAGCTGTTGAGGCTAGATCAATTAAAATCTTCAAAACTGATTTTTATCGGGCAATGGTATTAAGGGTAACTGAATCAAGACAGATGGACTGGGTTAAGATATGGATCAACTATGATTGAACTGAATTGTACACAGGATGATGGACTTCATGGTCTATTCCAGTTCCTATGCCTGAAGCATTCAGTGGTGATACATGGGGTATTGCAAAGAGTGCACAGTCCCAGGCTCCCAGTCACATGAGTGGGAACTAATAGTTTAGAAAGCCAGTTGGGAGACAATTTCTCCCTGAAAATATAGCCAGGTTTAACAGGTATTATTTCTAAAGAGTAAAGGGAGACTTTATTTATGTTTAGTTCTGAGCATCAACCATCAACCCCCAAAATCACCTGTAGCCGTTATAATCTTTTCTCTAGGAATTTCCAGATGCCATGCAGCCATATCCTGCACCTGGGTGAAATTGGAAATAAAATAAATACAAATCAGTACAACAATTTTTGTAACAAATGTTGGTTAAATAGATTAAAATTCTTATTGCTAAAAAATGTTATGCCTTAGGCATATACACACATCCACACACATGCATACAATAATATACCAAAAGAGAAAATGCTGGAAAATCTCAGCAGGTCTGGCAGCATCTGTAAGGGGAGAAAAGACCATTTCGAGTCCAGGTGACCCTTTGTCAAATACAATATATATTCTTTTCACTATAATCTTTACTTTGGAACACAGGTTATTGTCCAGATTTTGTGGTGGAGTGGCAGTGTTCATTGTTCACCTCAAGATAAACTTGTCCACAAAGATTCAGTGGGTTCAAGAACCAATAATTGAAGAACATCCACATACAGTAAACCAGGAAATGAAAAGTATAGATTATTAATCACATGTTAATTATTTTACAAGAAAGAGAAATAAAGACGTGGGATAAATGAAGAAGCTCAAATTTCAAACAAATTTTAGAAAAATAAAATAAGAAATTATTTTTCTTTACAAGTCATGGAATTATAGACGAGCACAATGAGGCCAGTAGAAGGATAAAAACTACAGCAGAACTGAGACCAAGTGAATAGTGAGGTCAGTAGGAGCATTAAAGAGAGATGGCAGCAGCACCAAGACTGAGTGCACAGTAAGTTCAGAGGGAGGATAGAAGAGTGGCATTTATAGCACCGAGAGCAGAGTGAAACTAGCTGGAGGATCAAGAATGGCAGCAGCGCCAAAAGCGAGAGATCAACGAGACCAATGGAAGAATAAAATTGTAATAGCAGCAGCATTTAAGAGGGAGTGCACAGCGGAACCAGCAGGAGGATGAAGAGCAGCGGGAATACTGAGAACAAATTCACAATAAGACAAGTGGGTGGTTAAAAGAACAGTTGAAACAGCACTAAGATCAAATGCATAACAGTACCAGCAGGAGGATAAAAAAGCAGTGGCGGTACCACCGAGAACAAGTGCACAGCAAGAAAAGATAAAAGAGATGCAACCAGCAGTACCTAGGGCGAGTGCACAGTGAGACCAGTGGAGGGATAAATGAGCTTAGATCCAACCAAACATATTCAAAACAAAATCAAAGAGCGATGTTACAGGAAAGCAATTATTGGGTGGCAAGTATTTTTCTCCTCTGTCTCAAAAATAGGGGGCGGGATTCCCCAACTGCCGGCGCTGGAAATGCAAAACATGATTGGGTGGAGAATCAGTTGTGACGACAAAATAGGCCACGGGGCCAGGCGCGGCACCCGCCACAATGCCATGCTCCGGAGTCAATGCGTTCCACTCCGCATGTATAGCAAACGCCGTTCGCATATCAATAGCGTGCCTGACCCAGTATTCTCCGGGGCCTCCGCAATTCTCCAAATCCATTCAGGCAAAATCCTGACGGCGAGGTTCACTTGTGATTTTAAAAGTCGGGAAAACAGGCACAGGGAGAGGGAGGAAGGAGGACATGCAGAGGCCCCGCCATGGGCTGGCGGACCTGCCACTGACAGGGCTGGCTGGGGAGTGGGGGGGCCTCCACAAGGCCCGAGCGGGACAACGGGAGATGATGGGGTCTGATCAGGGGATGAGCCATGGGGTCGGGGTGACTGTGAGTGTGTGTGGGGATGGGGAAGGGAAAGCATGGACAGGATATGCAGAGAGGGGCCACCATGTAGCCCAGTGGACATGGTCGGACATGGGGTACACAACCATGCAAACATGCCTGCTTTTCATATCCTGCAGACAATGGAGTTCGGAATTCAACCAGGAGTGGGAGCCTTCATCCTGGTCGCCACAGGCCTGGGTGATGCACTGACGCTGTACGAGCTGGAGTTGTGTGAGGAGAGTCCTGCAGCAGCGAAGCTTGCCCCAGAGGAACAGGAGCCAGCCGTTGTGGAGGGGGAGCCGGCCACCCAACTGGCCCAGGAGGAGGACGTGGGAAGGAGATGCTGCATGAGGCCTCCGGTGTACCTCAGCAGTGCCTGTCTGTCGAGGACCTGACGGATCGGGCATGCCGTTGAAGACTCCGGTTGAGCAGAGGGACAGTGTGACATATATGCCAGATCATGGCACACCTGGCACCGTGGGGTACGGAGGAGGACACCAGCTCCCCGTGGCCGTTGAGGTAACAGTTGCCCTGAATCTTTACACCACAGGGTCCTTCCAGGCGTCGCTTGGGGAATTGTCCGGAATCTGACAGACCTCGGTGCACAGGTGCTTCCGCACTGTCACGGAGGCCCTTTATGCCCGGTTGGGTCAATTAATCAAATTCAATGTGGACTGAGCCCAGTAGGATACCCTGGCAGCTGGGTTCGGCGAGAACACTGAGATATCTCCTGTCCGGGGGTGATCGACTGGATGCCCTAGGAGCACCAGCCCATGACAGGCCGGTCTTCAGAAACCGAAAGGGGTTCCACCTGATGAACGAGCAGCTGATGTGTGACCAGGAGCTGCGCATCATGCACGTCTGTGCCCGATAACCAGGCAGTATGCACCACGCCTTCATCCTGGCACAATCAACGGTTCCTAACCTCTTCGAGGCTCACCTCCAGCTAAGGGATCGGCTCCTGGGTGACAGTGGTTATCCACTGCCACTGTGACTGATGACGCCCATCTGGAGGCCAGATCAATGTGGAGACCCACTACAACAATGGCCATGCCATGGCCAGGGGCATGATCGAGTAGTGCTTCGGCATCCTGCAAATGCGGTTCAGGTATCTGGACCGCTTTGGAGGGGCCCTTCAGTATTGCACTAGGAGAGCCTCCCACATCGTGATGGCCTGCTGCGTCATCCACAAAATCGTGCTGCAGAGGGGAGACAAGCTGGAAAAAGAGAATGAATGCTAGTCCTTGTCCGACTAGGAGGATGCAAGGGAGGGCGCGAATGGGCAGAACATGGGGCCCGGGCAGGAACGGGAGTCCGCACAAAGTGTGCACTGGGCCAATGCGCACAGAACATTTTAATTGCCTCCAGGTTCACCAACTAGGGGGCCTGGCCAGCAGCACGGACATCGCATTCCAAATCTCCCCCCACCAGCTGACCACCCATCCCATGAACACCCTCCCTGCACAACCACAACCCCCCTCATTCCTACCTGTCTCATTACGAGATGCCCCATGGTTGGCACTAGGCATCCCGCTCTGTGATGAGCTCTGGTGCTCCGCGTTGTTTGACAACATCTGACTCCTTCCCACGGTAGCACTTTCCACCGTCCACCTGGGTGATCCCTGCACATGAGCTGGCCATTCCATCACACAGTCCCATCAGATCCTTGGGGTGGCAGAGGTGGGGACAGTTGAGGTGGAGGGGAATGGGGGTTGGGACACTGGAGCAGTGAGCGCTGGCTGAACTGGGGACCCTGCGTCAAGCCCACCCCCAATGTCCGCCCATTCCCCCTCGCCCCCTCTACCAGACAAGCCCTACCCATCTCTCACACCCTTCCAACCTTCTGACAGAGCACTGAGGCAGGCTGTAACATTGTGATCAGATGCTGAATATGAACATATATATATACAGCTTTATGCCCTAGTCCCTATCGTGATCCTATGTTCTGCACCCGTGCCAACTTAATCGCCCTGTGATCTGGGTCACGTATGGCATCCGTTGTAGTGATCTCTGTGTGTGTATGTGGGGTTAATGTGTAATCTAATGGGTATAAAAGCCAGACTCAGGCTGTTCCTCTTTTGTTACTCTTCTGTGGTATGTTTGGTTATACTACTGAACGTAACATACGTTACTCAATCCAGTTGCTGATGAGGTTTTCTGTATCTTGATGAAAAAGACTCAAAGTCGTCCATAAGCAATGAAAGGTTTGTTGAGTAACTAAATCAACAATTTTGTGAGTTCTTTACTTGAAGATTGATACTAGTAGTAAGGTTACAAGATCTAAATACAGTAACTATGTTTGACTACACTAATCACTCCGAGCTAAATCTATGCTCCTGCTCTCGTCACAGTACAACCTAAAAGAGAGAGAGGAACAGCCTGAGTCTGGCTTTTATACCCATTAGTGCTGCCCTCTAGTGATCTTCTGATTACACATTAACCCCATATGTACATGCACATAGAGAGATCACTACAGCCGTCTTCTGGGGCGACAAGCCTTGGATTCTGCTCGGGTGTCCCAGGTGGCATGGTGCCATCTTGTTCTGCCCGTTGCCCACCAGATGTGCCAGAGACAGGAGGGGGGAATCCAAGGCGCCGTAGAGTTCCGGCACCTCCTCTGCGGGAGTCATTGGCAAGGGCCCCCATCATCTCCTCCTCTCTCAGGCTGCTCCATGGCCCCCAGGCTACTTCATGGGATGGGGGTGCAAGCACAGCTAACCCCTGAGGCTCCCTTGCCACCTGGTGCTGCCAGTCCTGGAGGCCCACGACCGCCCCGACCAGGTTCTCGATACTCGCTGCCACAGAAAGTGGACCGATGTCCTCAGCCATGACCCGCTGTGACTGGGCCATGCTCTGGAGCGCCGCTGCAATGTCCAGGTGGCCCTGGAACATGGCTGCTTGGGATGGGACAGCCCTGTTCTGGGCCTTGGCCACCACCTGCACAGAGTGCCCAAGCCTTGGACATCCTGACCCATGGCTGAAACCTTCGCTCCCAAGACTTCCACTGCGGATGCGACCAGTGCAATGCCAGCCTGGGTGGCATGCATTGTTGGCACCATTCCCAGCTCCTCCTGCTCCTACCGGCGGTTGGACTCCTCCAACTGCACCTGGGTGCCGACAACCCCTCATGCAGTCCCTGGCTCCGCGACGAGAGCTCCACTATAGATAGGACCATCCTTTTCAGAAGCCCCAAACCCTTCTGGGCGGCAGTTACTCCCTGGGGATGGGCCGCCTTCTGACAGTCCGCCCCTTGGGAATTCCTACCCCCACCTGCTGTACCGCAACATGTGTGTGGTGCACACTGATAGTGTCCCAGAAGCCTCTTCACCAAGGGACCCAGCTGAGGTGAGTATTTCTGGGATGGTGGAGGGTGTTTGAGATAGCAGTGACGGAAAGTCAGTGTCGTCCCCGGACTGGTGCTCCAGGATGGCTTGTCCTGCAGGCCAAGGGCTCCCATCGGTGTCCATTTCTTTCTCCTTGCTGCTCTCCTCCTGGGGTTTAGATTTCATAGAATTTACAGCGCAGAAGGAAGCCATTCGGACCTTAGAGTCTGCACCGGCCCTTGGAAAGAGCACCCTACTTAAACTCGCATCTCTACAGTATCCCCGTAACCCAGTAACCCCACCTAACCCTCTTGGACACCAAGGGCAATTTAGCATGGCCAATCCACCTAACCTGCACATCTTTGGTTGTGGTCGGGAACAGGGCACCAGAAGGGCCTGCCACATGGCCAGGTGATCCTGCAAGACACAAGACAAGACGCATGATTGGACCGTTGGTTGGGGTGGCGGGTGGTGGTGGAGGGGGCAGTGTGGAGGGGGTGGTGGATATGATGGTGGAGGAGGGGGAAGTGGGGGGGGGGGGGGGGGGGAATGGTGCTGGGGAGTGGAATGCTTATAAGCGCTGCAGCTTGTCAGCCACTCAATTATCAATCGCGACTCCGGCAAATCAAACGTTTTCATTGGAATCAGTCGTGTTCCAAATGGCGCCGCTGCTCGCCCATTAACAGTTGATGAATTGCTCTGGGAATGCCGAGAATCTTCCCATCATAGAACACCACAGATTCATTCCCAGTGTCAATACTTAGTCTCTGAACAGGCAATCCAGACGAGGTTATTTTTTTGAGTTCGGAGTGCGGAATTTAAAATGTTCAAATGAGTCAAGAAAAACAGTATTGTGAGGACCATGAAGAGTCCAGCACGTTAGTTGAGTCAAACAGAAAGTAACTTTTATTTACAACAATATTCACACAGCACCAGTAGTTCACTACTCGTTCTCTCTCTCTAACCGGTACCACACTGGCCAGCTCAATTTAAACAGCGGAAAGGTTAACGATTGCCCTGCCCCTTTTACCGGGGAGCTCATATTCCCCAAGAGCTCCAAGTGGCTGTAGGTTGTGTGTACTCTGTGCGCCTGTGTTCAGCAGCAAAACTGCTTGAAGACCTAATATTTTGTTTGCTGGCTGCCTTTTCTGCTTCTGAAGCCTGGGATGAGACAAAGGAAAACAGTGAACAAACCTACTGCCAGTCTGAAGAAGGGGAAGAGTTACTTTCTTCCAAGCACGAGGGCATACGAGTGTGAGGGCAAAGCGAGTGTGAGGGATTGTTTTAACATAGAACTGGAGGGTGTCCCGAGTGCGAGGGCATACCATGTGCGAGGTCATACCGAGTGCGAGGGACTGTTTTAACATCAAGTGGACGGTGTCCCTTGCGCGAGGCCATACCGAGTGCAAGAGCATACCGAGTGCGAGGAACAACATCATGCTAAGTGCGAGGACATACGCCACGTGCGACCCGTGGGGGCCGCCATCCGTCACGTGCGAGTCATGGAGGCTACCATTTTGGGACCACCCCTCTACCGCCGACCGGACCAGTCATTCGCAGCTAGGCTCTGTTACACTCGACCAGTCCCGGCCCCATCACCTCAAGAACTCTATGATGGCCATCCGGGTCAATGGGCATGAGACGTCCTGCCTCTTCGACTCCGGGAGCACGGATAGCTTCGTCCATCCGGATACGGTAAGGCGCTGCTCCCTCCGGATTTTCCCCGTGTCCCAAACAATCTCCCTTGCTTCCGGATCACATTCCGTGCAGATCCGGGGGTACTGTGTTGGAAACCTTGTGATACAGGGCGTCGAGTACGCCAACTTTAAACTTTACGCGCTCCCCTCTTATTAGGACTGTATTTCTAGTGTAACCTCCGAAGCCTGACCCTGAAGTTCTATGGACCCCCGCCCCCTCGCACAGTCTGTAGCCTGGCGACCCTTAAGGTCGCCCCTCCCTCGCTCTTTGCGAACCTCACCCCCGACAGTAAGCCCGTCGCCACCAGGAGCAGACGATACAGTGCTCAGGACAAGGCCTTTATCAGGTCGGAGGTCCAGCGACTCTTGCGGGAAGGGATCATTCAGGCCAGTAACAGCCCCTGGAGAGCCCAAGTGGTAGTCGTCAGGACCGGGGAAAAGAACCGGATGGTCGTCGACTACAGTCAGACGATCAACCGGTACATGCAACTCGATGCGTAGCCTCTTCCCCGCATATCTGACATGGTCAACCAGATTGCGCACTACCGAGTCTTCTCCACGGTATACTTGAAGTCCGCGTACCACCAGCTCCCTCTCCGCCCGGAGGACCGCCACTACACTGCCTTCGAGGCAGATGGCCGCCTCTACCACTTCCTCAGGGTCCCCTTTGGTGTCACCAATGGGGTCTCAGTCTTCCAACGAACGATGGACCGAATGGTTGACCAGTACGGGCTGCGGGCCACATTCCCGTATTTGGATAATGTCACCACCTGCGGCCATGGTCAGCAGGACCACGACGTTAACCTTAAGAAATTCCTCCACACCGCCCAACTCCTTAATTTGACCTATAACAAGGAGAAATGTGTTTTCCGTTTCGTGGAAAACGGAGTCTTAGGGCCCGACCCCGATCGCATGCGCCCCCTCCTGCAACCTCCCCTCCCCCACTGCCCCAAGGCCCTGAAGAGATGCCTGGGGTTCTTTTCCTACTATGCCCAGTGGGTCCCCAATTATGCGGACAAGGCCCGCCCACTTATCAAATCCACCATTTTTCCCCTGACGGCTGAGGCCCGCCTGGCCTTCGACCGCATCAAGACAGACATTGCCAAGGCCACGATGCACGCTATGGACGAGTCCATTCCGTTCCAGGTGGAGAGAGATGCTCTCGGACTTTGCTCTGGCCGCTACCCTCAACCAGGCAGGAAGTCCCGTGGCTTTGTTTTCCCGTACCCTCCATGCCTCCGAGATCCGACACTCCTCTGTCGAGAAGGAAGCTCAAGCCATTGTGGAAGCTGTGCGACTTTGGAGGCATTACCTGGCCGGCAGGAGATTCACTCTCCTCACTGACCAACGATCGGTTACATTCATGTTCAATAACACACAGCGGGGCAAGATCAAGAACGACAAGACCTTGAGGTGGAGGATCAAACTCGCCACCTATAACCACGATATCTTGTATCGTCCTGAGAAGCTCAATGAGCCCCCAGATGCCCTGTCCCGCGGTACATGCGCCAGCGCACAAGAAGACCGACTTCGGGCCATCCACAATGACCTCTGTCATCCGGGGGTCACCCGGCTTCTCCATTTCATCAAGGCCCGCAGCCTGCCCTACTCCACCGAGGAGGTAAGGACCATGACCAGGGTCTGCCAAGTCTGCGCGGAGTCCAAGCCGCACATCTATCAGCCAGACAGAGCTCACCTGGTGAAGGCCTCCCGCCCCTTTGAACGCCTCAGCGTCGATTTCAAAGGGCCCCTCCCCTCCACTGATCGTAACGTGTACTTCCTCGACATCGTTGACGAGTACTCCCATTTTCCGTTTGTGGTAGTCACCACTGTTGAATTATATTGTATATATGGGTATTACGGTAAGGCCCCTGTACTACAGGTATGGGGTAGATCCCTGCCTGCTGGCTCCGCCCAGTAGGCGGAGTATAAACGTGTGTGCTCTCTGAACAGCAGCCATTTCGTAAGCTGCTGTAGGAGGCCACACATCTCGGTAGCACGGTAGCATTGTGGATAGCACAATTGCTTCACAGCTCCAGGGTCCCAGGTTCGATTCCGGCTTGGGTCACTGTCTGTGCGGAGACTGCACATCCTCCCCGTGTGTGCGTGGGTTTCCTCCGGGTGCTCCGGTTTCCTCCCACAGTCCAAAGATGTGCAGGTTAGGTGGATTGGCCATGATAAATTGCCCTTGGTGTCCTAAATTGCCCTTAGTGTTGGGTGGGGTTACTGGGTTATGGGGATAGGGTGGAGGTGTTGACCTTGGGTAGGGTGCTATTTCCAAGAGCCGGTGCAGACTCGATGGGCCGAATGGCCTCGTTCTGCACTGTAAATCCTATGATAAATCCTATGATAATCTCTGTGTAATAAAGCCTCAATTACATTCTACTCTCGTCTCGTCGTAATTGATAGTGCATCAATTTATTACACGGAGATTTTTCAGAGATGGACCTCCGCATCAAGCCGGATCATCTGCAGCTGCATCCTCAAGCAGACGCCAAAAAGGACTTCCAACATTGGCTAGCTTCCTTTGAAGCCACCACCTTGCCTGCGCCAGACCCAATCTCAGAAGCACAGAAGCTCCAGATTCTGTACACGCGGCTGAGCTCCAACGTTTTTCCCCTCGTCCAGGACGCGCCTACCTACGCAGAGGACATGGTGCTTCTGAAGGAGAATTACGCTCAGCAGACCAACAAGATCTACGCCAGGCACCTCCTATCCACGTGGCACCAACTTCCCGGTGAGTCTGTGGAAGATTTCTGGCATGCCCTGCTCGCCCTGGTGAGAGACTGTGGCTGCCAGGCCATTTCGGCCACTGAACATTTGAACCTGCTAATGAGAGACACGTTTGTTACGGGCATAGGGTCTGACTACATCCGCCAGCGCCTCTTAGAAGGGGGCACGCTTGACCTCGTGGCGACCAAGAAACTAGCGCTCTTGCTCACGGTCGCCTCACGCAACGTACAGGCTTATGCCCCCGACCGCACGGTCCAACCCCCCCCCCGATCATCGTGGACCCCGCCAGCGGCCACCCCATCGTGGACCCCATCAGCGACCACCCTCAGCCAACCCCACGCCTGCGCCGCGCGGCAGCCAACCAACCCCAGGGGACCCAAGTGCTACTTCTGCGGACAGACAAAACACCCCCGGCAGCGCTGCCTGGCACGGAGCGCGCTCTGCAACGCCTGTGGCAAGAAGGGACGTTTCACTGCAGTGTGCCAGGCTCGCTCAATCGCCGCTATTGTCATGGCACCCCCCACGTGCGGCCAGTGGGCGCCATCATGTTCCTCTCCAACCACGTGCGGCCCGCGGGCGCCGCCATCTTGCTCCACTCACAACACGTGCGGCCCGTGGGCGCCGCCATCTTGCTTGCCTCAGAACCAATGGGCACCGCCATCTTGACTGCCCCAGGACACTTGCGGCCTGAGGTAGCCGCCATCTTGCCTGCACAAGGACACGTGCGGCCCGTGGGCGCCGCCATCTTACCCGCCTCAGGACCCCTGCCCGTCGGGCACGTCATCGGGCCGCTCATCGCCTGCAACCGCCGACGACCAGTCACGTCTCAGGTTCATGGCACTGTGGCTGGCTCTGCTGCGCAGCAGGGAAGGAAGAAGAATGGCAGGGCTATAGTGATAGGGGACTCAATTGTAAGGGGAATAGACAGGCGGTTCTGCGGACGCAATCGAGACTCCAGGATGGTATGTTGCCTCCCTGGTGCAAGGGTGCAACTTGTAAACTCACTCCCAGTGAGTTCTCCCAGTGAGCCAGAGAAGACGGAGCCAGGAGTAAGACACAGCTAAGAGTGAGTTTGGGAATTTGAATCTCGGTGGGAATTGAATTAAATCAGTAAGGCAGCTCCTTTTAAATTTCAGGAGTTTAAATTAATTTAAATTAAGCTAGTATTGTGCAGTGTGGGTTAACAAGGGCTGCCCCACCCACTCACATAACTGGTTGGCAGTTAAGTGTCAGTTACTTAAATCTACCTTGATCTAAAAGCAGGTGGGGGAGGGGAGTCAATTCAGGACAGTTTAAAAATAGCAACTTGTAAACTCACTCCCAGTGAGTTCGCCCAGTGAGCCAGAGAAGACAGAGCCAGGAGTGAGGCAAAGCTAAGAGTGACTTTGGGAATTTGAATCTAGGTGGGAATTCGAATCTGGGTGGGGAGGAAGTGCTTTTTATCACTGGTAAGTGACTGGTAAGTAGTGTTTCTGTTTTTCTGTTTCTTTTCATTGGTATATTTATTTATTTTTTCTTTGTTGTTTTTTTTGTTGAAATTGTAGTTGTTGAAGTTAACCGAAGGTTTAAGACATGGCAGGAGATCTCAGACCCGTGTCATGCTCCTCGCGTGTGATGTGGGAGCTCAGGGACACGTCCACTGTCCCTGGCTCCTTCACGTGCAAGAGGTGTGTCCAGTTGCAGCTCCTGTTAGACCGCTTGATGGCTCTGGAGCTGCGGATGGACTCACTTTGGAGCATCTGCGATGCTGAGGATGTCGTCGATAGCACCTTTAGCGAGTTGGTCACACCGCAGGTGAAAGGTACTGAGGGAGATAGAAAATGGGTGACCAAAAGACAGAGCAAGAGTAGGAAGGCAGTGCAGGTGTCCTCTGCGGTCATCTCCCTGCAAAACAGATATACCGCTTTGGATACTGTTGAGGGAGATGGCTCACCAGGGGAAGGAAGCAGCAGCCAGGTTCATGGCACCGTGGCTAGCTCTGCTGCGCAGCAGGGAAGGAAGAAGAATGGCAGGGCTATAGTGATAGGGGACTCAATTGTAAGGGGAAAAGATAGGCGGTTCTGCGGACGCAATCGAGACTCCAGGATGGTATGTTGCCTCCCTGACGCAAGGGTCAAGGATGTCTCGGAGCGGCTGCAGGACATTCTGGGGGGGGGGAGGGTGAACAGCCAGCTGTCGTGGTGCACATAGACACCAACGATATAGGTAAAAAACGGGACAAGGTCCTACAAGCTGAATTTAGGGAGCTAGGAGTTAAACTAAAAAGTAGGACCTCAAAGGTAGTAATCTCAGGATTGCTACCAGTGCCACGAGCTAGTCAGAGTAGCAATGTCAGGATAGAGAGGATGAATGCGTGGCTCGAGAGATGGTGCAAGAGGGAGGGATTCAAATTCCTGGGACATTGGAACCGGTTCTGGGGGAGGTGGGACCAGTACAAACCGGACGGTCTGTACCTGGGCAGGACTGGAACCGATGTCCTAGGGGGTGTTTGCTAGAGCTGTTGGGGAGAGTTTAAACTAATGTGGCAGGGGGATGGGAACCGATGCAGGAAGTTGGAATGTAGTAAAACAGGGACAGAAATAAAAGGAAGTAAGGGGGAAAGTGTAAGGCAGAGAAGCCATAGTCAAAAATCAAAAAGGGCAACAGTACAAGGTACAGTGACTGAGGGGAGCTCAGTGAATAGGACCAGGAATACTAAAAGAAATAAAACGGGAAGTGAAAACATTAATGGTAAGCGATGCGGCAGGTTGTTACATGAAGATATGGGTTCAATGACAAGGAAAATTAGGAGGAAATATAACTTAGGAGAGGTTACTGATCAAGGTGTTAAGATTCAGAACAGAGGTAAAAAAGCCAACATAAGTGTACTTTACCTGAATGCTCGTAGTATTCGGAATAAGGTAAATGAGTTGATGGCGCAAATCATCGTGAATGACTATGATTTAGTGGCCATTACTGAAACATGGTTAAAGGATGGTCACGACTGGGAGTTAAATATCCGAGGGTATCAAACTTTTCGGAAGGACAGAGTGGATGGTAAGGGAGGTGGTGTAGCTCTGTTATTTAAGGATGATATCCGGGAAACAGTAAGGGATGACATCGGTGCTATGGAGGATAAGGTTGAATCCATTTGGGTGGAAATCAGGAATAGTAAGGCGAAAAAGTCACTGATAGGAGTAATCTATAGGCCACCAAATAGTAACATTATGGTGGGGCAGGCAATAAACAAAGAAATAACAGATGCATGTAGAAATGGTACAGCAGTTATCATGGGGGATTTTAATCTACATGTTGATTGGTTTAACCAGGTCGGTCAAGGCAGCCTTGAGGAGGAGTTTATAGAATGTATCCGCGATAGTTTCCTAGAACAGTGTGTAATGGAACCTACGAGGGAACAAGCGGTCCTAGATCTGGTCCTGTGTAATGAGACAGGATTGATTCAGGATCTCATAGTTAGGGATCCTCTCGGAAGGAGCGATCACAATATGGTGGAATTTAAAATACAGATGGAGGGTGAGAAGGTAAACTCAAGCACTAGTGTTCTGTGCTTAAACAAAGGAGATTACAATGGGATGAGAGAAGAACTAGCTAAGGTAGACTGGGAGCAAAGACTTTATAGTGAAACAGTTGAGGAACAGTGGAGAACCTTCCAAGTGATTTTTCACAGTGCTCAGCAAAGGTTTATACCAACAAAAAGGAAGGACGGTAAAAAGAGGGAAAATCGACCGTGGATATCTAAGGAAATAAGGGAGAGTATCAAATTGAAGGAAAAAACATACAAAGTAGCAAAGATTAGTGGGAGACTAGAGGACTGGGAAATCTTTAGGGGGCAACAGAAAGCTACTAAAAAAGCTATAAAGAGTAAGATAGATTATGAGAGTAAACTTGCTCAGAATATAAAAACAGATAGTAAAGGTTTCTACAAATATATAAAACAAAAAAGAGTGGCTAAGGTAAATATTGGTCTTTTAGAGGATGAGAAGGGAGATTTAATAATGGGAGATGAGGAAATGGCTGAGGAACTGAACAGGGTTTTTGGGTCGGTCTTCACAGTGGAAGACACAAATAACATGCAAGTGACTGATAGAAATGAGGCTATGACAGGTGAGGACCTTGAGAGGATTGTTATCACCAAGGAAGTAGTGATGGGCAAGCTAATGGGGCTAAAGGTAGACAAGTCTCCTGGACCTGATGGAATGCATCCCAGAGTGCTAAAAGAGATGGCTAGGGAAATTGCAAATGCACTAGTGATAATTTACCAAAATTCACTAGACTCTGGGGTGGTCCCGGCGGATTGGAAATTAGCAAACGTGACACCACTGTTTAAAAAAGGAGGTAGGCAGAAAGCGGGTAATTATAGGCCAGTGAGCTTAACTTCGGTAGTAGGGAAGATGCTGGAATCTATCATCAAGGAAGAAATAGTGAGGCATCTGGATGGAATTGTTCCATTGGGCAGACGCAGCATGGGTCCATAAAGGGCAGGTCGTGCCTAACTAATTTAGTGGAATTTTTTGAGGACATTAACAGTGCGGTAGATAACGGGGAGCCAATGGATGTGGTATATCTGGATTTCCAGAAAGCCTTTGACAAGGTGCCACACAAAAGGTTGTTGCATAAGATAAAGATGCATGGCATTAAGGGTAACGTAGTAGCATGGATAGAGGATTGGTTAATTAATAGAAAGCAAAGAGTGGGGATTAATGAGTGTTTCTCTGGTTGGCAATCAGTAGCTAGTGGTGTCCCTCAGGGATCAGTGTTGGGCCCACAACTGTTCACAATTTACATAGATGATTTGGAGTTGGGGACCAAGGGCAATGTGTCCAAGTTTGCAGACGACACTAAGATACGTGGTAAAGCAAAAAGTGCAGAAGATACTGGAAGTCTGCAGAGGGATTTGGATAGGCTAAGTGAATGGGCTAGGGTTTGGCAGATGGAATACAATGTTGACAAATGTGAGGTTATCCATTTTGGTAGGAATAACAGCAAAAGGGATTATTATTTAAATGATAAAATATTAAAACATGCTGCTGTGCAGAGAGACTTGGGTGTGCTAGTGCATGAGTCGCAAAAAGTTGGTTTACAGGTGCAACAGGTGATTAAGAAGGCAAATGGAATTTTGTCCTTCATTGCTAGAGGGATGGAGTTTAAGACTAGGGAGGTTCTGCTGCAATTGTATAAGGTGTTAGTGAGGCCACACCTGGAGTATTGTGTTCAGTTTTGGTCTCCTTACTTGAGAAAGGACGTACTGGCACTGGAGGGTGTGCAGAGGGGATTCACTAGGTTAATCCCAGAGCTAAAGGGGTTGGATTACGAGGAGAGGTTGAGTAGACTGGGACTGTACTCGTTGGAATTTAGAAGGATGAGGGAGTATCTTATAGAAACATATAAGATTATGAAGGGAATAGATAGGATAGATGCGGGCAGGTTGTTTCCACTGGCGGGTGAAAGCAGAACTAGGGGGCATAGCCTCAAAATAAGGGGAAGTAGATTTAGGACTGAGTTTAGGAGAAACTTCATCACCCAAAGGGTTGTGAATCTATGGAATTCCTTGCCCAGTGAAGCAGTAGAGGCTCCTTCATTCAATGTTTTTAAGATAAAGATAGATAGTTTTTTCAAGAATGAAGGGATTAAGGGTTATGGTATTGTGGAGCTGAGTCCACAAAAGATCAGCCATGATCTCATTGAATGGTGGAGCAGGCTCGAGGGGCCAGATGGCCTACTCCTGCTCCTAGTTCTTATGTTCTTATGTCTCGCCTCAGTCACGATTGACCAGTCTCGACCGCACAACCTCGCGACCGCTTCGACAAAGGTGAAGGTCGACGGGCACGGGATATCCTGCCTCCTGGACTCTAGGAGCACTGAAACGGTAAGGCGCTGCTCCCTCGCGGTACACCTCGCTAACCAAAGAATCTCCCTGGCCTCCGGATTCCACTCCGTGGCGATCCGGGGGTACTGCACCACCACCCTCACCGTCCAGGGCATAGAGTTCAGCGGCTTTCAGCTCCACGTCCTCCCCAACCTCTATGCTGCCTTGGTACTTGACCTGGACTTCCAGTGCACCCTCCAGAGCCTAACCCTGAAATTTGGCAGGCCCCTACCACCCCTTACTGTTTGCGGCCTCGCGACCCTTAAGGTCGACCTGCCTTCCCTGTTTGCAAACTTCACCCCGGATTGCAAACCCGTCGCCACCAGGAGCAGAGGGTACAGTGCCCAGGACAGGACCTTCATCAGGTCTGAGGTCCAGCGGCTGCTGCGGGAAGGTATCATCGAGGCCAGCAACAGCCCCTGGAGAGCCCAAGTGGTAGTGGTGAAAACCGGGGAGAAAAACAGGATGGTCGTCGACTACAGTCAGACCATCAATCGGTACACGCAGCTCGATGCGTACCCACTCCCACGCAAATCTGATATGGTCAATCAGATTGCACAGTACCGAGTCTTCTCGACAGTGGACCTGAAATCTGCCTACCACCAGCTCCCCATCCGTAAGGCAGACCGCCCATACACTGCATTTGAAGCAGACGGCCGCCTTTACCATTTCCTTAGGGTTCCCTTCAGCGTCACCAACGGGGTCTCGGTCCTCCAATGGGAGATGGACCGAATGGTTGACCGGTACGGGCTGCGAGCTACTTTCCTGTACCTGGACAACGTCACCATCTGCGGCCATGACCAGCAGGACCACGGCGCTAACCTTTCCAAATTTCTCCACACCGCCACACTACTCAACCTAACTTACAACAAGGAGAAGTGTGTGTTCAGCACGAACCGATTAGCCATCCTCGGCTATGTGGTTCAGAACGGAGTTCTAGGGCCCGACGCCGATAGCATTCGCCCCCTCATGGAACGCCCCCTCCCCCAAGGCCCTCAATTGATACCTGGGGTTCTTTTCGTATTCCACCCAGTAGGTCCCAAACTATGCGGACAAGGCCCGCCCACTCATGCAATCCACCGTTTTCTTACTGACGGCCGAGGCTCACCTGGCCTTCAACCGCATCAAGGCCGACATCGCTAAGGCCGTGATGCATGCGGTCGACGAGACGCTCCCCTTCCAAGTCGAGAACGATGCACCAGACGTCGCTCTGGCCGCCACCCTCAACCAGGCAGGCAGGCCCGTGGCATTCTTTTCCTGCACCCTCCATGCCTCCAATATTCGGCACTCCTCCGTCGAAAAGGAAGCCCAAGCGATCATTGAAACTGTGCGACATTGGAGGCATTACCTGGCCAGCAGGAGATTCACTCTCCTCACTGACTAACGGTTGGTTGCCTTCATGTTTAACAACACACAGCGGGGTAAGATCAAAAATGATAAAATCTTGAGGTGGAGGATCGAGCTCTCCACCTACAATTACAAGATTTTGTATCGCCCCGGTACGCTCAACGAGCTCCCGATGCCCTGTCCCGAGGTATATGTGCCAACGCACAAGTGGACCGACTCCGGACCCTGCACGACGATCTCTGTCACCCGGGCGTCACCCGCTTTTACCACTTCATTAAGGCCCGCAATCTGCCCTACTCCATCGAGGAAGCCAGGGCTATCACCAGAGACTGCCAGGTCTGCGTGGAGTATAAACCGCACTTCTACCAGCCAGACCGTGCGCGCCTGGTGAAGGCCTCAGCGTGGACTTCAAAGGGCCCCTCCCCTCCACCGACCGCAACACGTACTTTCTTAATGTGGTTGACGAGTATTCTCGATTTCCCTTCGCCGTCCCATGCCCCGATATGACGTCTGCCACCGTTATCAAAGCCCTCAACACCATCTTTGCTCTGTTCAGTTTTCCCGCCTAGGTCCACAGCGACCGGGGATCCTCATTTATGAGCGAGGAGCTGCGCCAGTACCTGCTCAACAGGGGCATTGCCTCGAGCAGGACGACCAGCTACAACCCCAGGGGAAACGGGCAGGTGGAGTGAGAGAATGGGACGGTCTGGAGGGCCGTCCAGCTGGCCCTACGGTCCAGAAATCTCTCGGCCTCCCGCTGGCAGGAGGTCCTCCCCGACGCACTTCACTCCTTTCAGTCGCTCCTGTGCGCCGCGACCAACGAAAACCCCCAACATCTCTTTGCCTTCCCCAGGAAGTCCACCTCCGGGGTTTCGCTCCCAACGTGGCTGGCAGCTCCAGGACCCGTTCTCCTCCGCAAGCACGTGCGGCTCCACAAGGCGGACCCGTTGGTTGAGAGAGTACAGCTACTCCATGCGAACCCGCAGTACGCCTACGTAGCGTACCCCGACGGCCGCCAAGACACAGTCTCCCTCAGGGATCTGGCACCAGCTGGGTCCCCCCCCCCCCCCCCGATCTGGCGCCACCCTCCCCTCACCTGGCGCACCCCACCGCAGCCCCCACTCCAGGACAATCCGTCCTCCCCTTGCTCCCACCCGGGGAGGAAGAGGATTTCGACACGCTCCCAGAGTCACTGAGGATCAAGCCGACGCCTGAGTCGCCACCAGCACTGCGGCGCTCTCAACAATAGATCAAGGCGCCGGATCGTCTAAATTTGTAACCTTCTCTGTAATTTTAAAACCAATCTGTATGTATATAGTTTTCCACCACCACCGCTGGACTCATTTTTAACAGGGGGTGAATGTGGTAGTCACCACTGTTGTATTATATTGTATATATGGGTATTACGGTAAGACCCCTGTACTACAGGTATGGGGGTAGATCCCTGCCTGCTAGCTCCCCCCAGTAGGCGGAGTATAAATGTGTGTGCTCTCCGAACAGCAGCCATTTCGTAAGCTGCTGTAGGAGGCCACACATCTCTGTGTAATAAAGCCTCGATTACATTCTACTCTCGTCTCGTCGTAATTGATAGTGCATCACCCTTTGCCATCCCATACCCCAACATGACCTCGGCCACTGTCATCGAGGCCCTACACAGCAACTTCACCTTGTTCGGTTTCCCCTTCTACATCCACAGCGATTGGGGCTCCTCTTTTATGAGCAATGAGCTGCGTCAGTTCCTGCTTAGTAAGAGCATCGCCTCAAGCAGGACCACCAGCTATAACCCCCGGGGAAACGGGCAGGTGGAGAGGGAGAATTCGATGGTCTGGAAGGCCATCCTTCTTGCCCTATGGTCTAGAAGTGACCTAGTCTCCCGCTGGCAGGAGGTCCTTACTGATGCGTTCCACTCCATCCGGTCGCTTCCCTGCACCGCCACTAACGAAACCCCTTACGAACATTTGTTTGTCTTCCCCAGGAAGTCCATCTCCAGGGTCTCGCTTCCATCCTGGCTGACAACACCAGGGCCTGTCCTCCTCAGGAAGCATGTGAGGAGCCATAAGTCCGACCACCTGGTCGAGAGGGTTCAGCTCCTCCATGCAAATCCTCAGTATGCATACGTGGCACACCACAACGGAAGGCAGGACACAGTCTCCCTCCGGGATTTGGCACCTGCAGGTTCCCCAGCAACCTCACCAACGCACCCACCCCTACACCGCCTATCACCATCACTCGAATGTTGCAGGACTTGGCACCGGCAGCCCTGCCTGGGGCCATTACCACCGCCCCCGCCCCTACAACGTCTCCCTGTCAACACATCGCAATGAAGCTGCAGACGACATGCTCCCAGAGTCGAAGGTCCCGACACCCGTGCCCACACCGCAGCCGGGGCTGAGGCGATCACGGCGGAAGATCAAGGCTCCCGTCAGACTCAACCTGTGAGTCCACTTCACCCCCGCTGGACTTTTTTTTAAACTGGGGGTGAATGTGGTGAACCTTTACCATTATTCGTCCTACTGTTATACACCACTGTATATATGTTCACTGTTGTTCTTATTCACTGTTACTTACTGTTGTTGTGTTAATGCTTCTGTTGGCTCTGCCCCTCGCGGGAGGTATATAACTGGCAGACCTGTGGCCAGCTCTCGGGAGCAGCAGCAGGCTAGCATACTTCTTAGCATATTAAAATCACTGTTCTCTTTGTGTGAATTGATGGTCCATCAGCAGTCAGGCGAAAGCTCCTTGACCATGCTACTTGGACCTGCTAATGACAGCTTTGGCCAGGTCTCTGAATGCACTTGCTCTATGCAGTACTGATTTTATGGGGGTTTGGGGAAAATAGCAACATTGTAGAAAAAGAATGCAATGAAAAATAAAATAACCCTGAAACTGGGAAAGTTTGGATTTGTTTTAATTATTAGTATGTCTTAATTATATTAGTATGCCTATTTCTTGAAGACTAAATTCTCTTAATGCTGTTTGATCTTATTGAGGTCATAAATATAAATTTGTATATAAAGTCGGATCTTACCAAGGTTTTTTCAAACTTGAATGACATTAGGGAAGTTCTGTTAAATATCTCAATACTTGGAATCAATCCCATACTGGTATAGATAGGAGAAAGTATGCTCAAATCGCCTCTATCAAGATGATTTATAACGTACAAATTACAGCTGACTTCCTGAAAGATAGAAGATTGTTTTTAAAAATTATCGTTCAAACCATTCAAGTATTGTGAACAACAGAATTAGTAAGAATTTTTGATAATGAGAAATAGACAAGGGGGCAGACTAGGTTCTAAAGTCCTCATTCTTTGGGCGCTCACTTTCAACAAGTGTGCCAGATGCAATATTTGTTAAAGGAGTTTGCTGCATGCATACGCAAAACATTCAGTGCAAAAAAATCATGATACACTAATAATGCCAAGGTAGAGCTCCACATTCCAACCTATGCCCTCTCTTACCACCCCATAGCTTAACATATCATGAAGGAGCACCCCACCAACATCCTTATTTGGTGTTACTTAACAGGATCCTGAAATATTTCAGAATAGGTACAATGTTATTTCCTTTAGCTAGCTGCAGTTAGAAATGCTTTGGATGCTTTTCCTAAATTGAAAAAATATCAATAGATTACAAGTTGTCCAGCTAACGATAAAGAACCTTTTGGTAATTTTAAGGTTTGTACACGGACCAGTTGCTTGGGCGACCAAGTATCACTTTGTTTTGGCATCAAACATAACTGAGACACTGCGCAGAAACCATGTACAACTGGACAAGCTGCCAGAAAAGGGAGGCGGAGAAAGTAAATAAGGGCAGAGGATGTTTATGGGGCAGTTCTCATACCTGAACTTCAGTGACAACTGATGCTTGAGGCGCCTATGCTTCATTAAAGATGTTGGTAGAGCTCCAACCTGAGATCAAAGCAAGCACTCTGAACTTTGATTCATCGGGCTCCTTCCAGGCTGCTGCTGAGATGTATACATCTCAGTCTGCATTGCATTCCTGCATATGAGAGGTCACTGAGGTTCTTCAATGACAACTTCACTGCATTCCCTTTTGCCAGAGACAAGCAGCTGGAGTGATCATCCCCATAATGCAGTATGCCTTAGAAATAATTACTTTGCATGTATCTCATGTCAAATCGGGCCAATTACCTGAACTAAAAGGGATTGCACTGGAGTGTAACCACAGACATTGTATCAAGCAGCTCAATGGTGATCCGCTGATAACGCAGCTCATGACTCTGGTCTAGAACACATATACACATGCACAGCAGCCATCCACCGGCAGTTACGCTGCCACAATTAACCTTATATAGCTGACCATCTGCATCCTCGGTGTTTCTGCTGCTTGGACAGCTCTGTACATGATCAGGAAATCCGTGAACAATATCAGTAACTTCAACCTCAATTCCCCATTCACCCAACAGTCCCACAATCCTCACCTTTTCTCTGACTATATCGTTATCCTTGTTCTCACAATGCAAATATAAAAATAAACCATATTCAAATACATATTCAAATCCAAATTTATAACCTAAAATATGCCATTGTGAATACAAGGGGCATTCCAATTAGCTCAATTGGCTAGATAGCTAGCATGTAGTTCAGAATAACACAAATACCAAAGGGTTCAATCCTTGAAATAGCTGCGGTAGACTTGGAGATCTGCTTCTCTTTCCTAGTATCATCAACATTTAAATAATTGAGGATACTACCTGGAGAAGAACTGAATGGTATCACCCTTGCGCTCTCACTTTTAATGCCTTGCTCATGCATCTTTGCCTCTCCTAGTGCTCCTATAAGGTGTTTTCTGACAGGTAAAGCATTGTTCCCGACTTTCGGGAGAGGAGGCTTCAGGTGACATTGGTCAGTGAAAGTCTAAGGGGCCTGGCTACAGGCTGTTCCATCTAAGCATCAGCTGCAGCAATTTGACTTGTCTAACTGACATACAACAGCAAAGGCAGTCACAAAGTGACAGTGGTGGAAGCACAAACGCCAATCTCCCACAAGAGCATTGCAAGTTCCTAGTCCATAGAGCCACTCCTACTCTCTAGAGCTGGTCCACGATTGAGGGCTGTTATGCCCGCAAAGATCATTTGAACGCCGACACAGTGG
The DNA here is from genome assembly GCF_047496885.1 of Scyliorhinus torazame. Lineage (NCBI taxonomy): Eukaryota > Metazoa > Chordata > Chondrichthyes > Carcharhiniformes > Scyliorhinidae > Scyliorhinus > Scyliorhinus torazame. Next base: position 373,948,317 of record NC_092708.1, read on the forward strand.
CATAGTGATTAGCAGTGCTGCCTCACGGCGCCCAAGGACTCTGGTTCGATCCCGGCTCCAGTTCACTGTCCGTGTAGAGTTTGCACATTCTCCCCGTGTCTGCGTTGGTCTCACCCACAAAACCCAAAAGATGTGCAGGGTAAGTGGATTGGCCACACTAAATTGCCACTTAATTAGATTTTTTTTTCTTAAAAGACCCTTTGAACACTGGTATCCAGAATCATGCTGGCCACAGTCAAGAGATTCCAAGTCAGAAAGTTGAGATTCCATGTCAGCAAATTGAGCAACTCTCATTTAACAACTAAGTGAAAGGGCATATTCCAAAAACACCCCATCTTCAATGATGTGGGATCCTAGCACATCAGTGCATAAAGAAAGGCTGATTAATTTTCCACCACCTTCAACTAGAATGACAAGTGGGTTATCCATATTTGATTCATTCCATGCGATATCAAGAAACAAGTGAATGCAATAGATACAGCAAAGACTATAGGCCCTGACAACATCAGAACTAGCCGTACCCTCAGCTAAACTGCTCTATTACAGCTACAAGATTGGCATCTACCGACAATGTGGAAAATTACTCAGTTATGCACTATGAATGAAAAGCAGGACAAACCAATCGAACCAATTACTGTCCCATAAATCTACCCTCAATCATTAGGAAAGTGGCGGAATTTGTTCTATCTGTTGTCAGTGCTAGCAAGTGGCATTTATTCACCGAATATCTGTACACCAAAGCTCAATTAGGGTGCTGCAGGGGCACATAGCTTCAGATTTCATTACAAGTTTGGTCCAAACATGTCAAAAGATAATGAAATCATAAGAGGTAAGAGCAGCGATAGACCACAGTTATGGTGAGTGACTTCCCTGGACATCAAAGCAATATTTAGAATAGAATAGAATAGAATCATAGAATACCTACAGTACAGAAGGAGGCCACTCAGCCCATTGAATCTGCACCGACCTTTCGAATGACCACCCGATCTAGGCAAAATCCTCTGCCCAATTCATGCAACTCCGCCCTAAGGGGCAATTTGACTGAGTGTGGCATCAATGAGCCCTAATAAAATTAAAGTTAATGGGAATCAGGAGGAAAACTCTCCATTGGTTGTAATCATATTAGAACAAAGGTTACTGGAGGCTAATCATCTCAGTCTCAGGACATTGCTTCAGGAGAACCTTGATGTAGTGTCCAAGGTCCAACCATCTTCAGCTACTTCATCAATGCTCTTCCCTCCAACATAATGTCAGAAGTGGGGATTTTCACTGATGATCGCACATTCGTGTACTCTCAGATACTGCAAGAGCTGGGCAACATTCAGCCTTTGACTGCTAAATGGTAAGTAATATTGACATCACACAAGTGTGGGCAATGACAATATCCAACAAGAATCTAAGAATTTCTCCTTGATATTCAATGGCCCACTGAATTCCTCACAATCGCTCTTCTGGGCGTTAGCACTGAAAACACACAATTCGACTAGCCTTATAATGATTGTGGCTTTATGCGCAGATCAAACAATTCTGTGACGAGTAACTCCCTCCTGATGGCACGGTGGCACAATGGTTAGCACTGCTTCCTCACAGCGCCAGGGATTCGGGTTCAATTCTGGCCTTGAGTGACTGTCTTTGTGGAGTTTGCACATTCTCCCCGTGTCTGCATGGGTTTCCTTTGGGTACTCCGGTTTCCACTTAGAGTCCAAAGATGTGCAGGTTAGGTGTATTGGCCATGCTAAATTTCCCCTTAGTGCAGGTTAGGTTATGGGGGTAGGGTGAATGGGGAGTGGACCTGGGCCGAGTGCTCTTTCAGAGGGTCGGTGCAGGCTCGATGGGCCGAATGGCTTTCGTCTGCACTGTAGAGATGCTATGATTCTGTGACTGTCCAATGTCTATCCACCATCTACAAGGCACAAATCAGGAATATGATGCATTATTCACTTGACTTGCATGGTTACGTGCAGCTCCAAAAACACTCAAGAAGCTCAACACCATCCAAGCAAAGCAGCCCACTTAATTGGCAGGGTAAATACCACCTTTATTATCTCTACCACCAGTGCACAATGGCAGCAGTGTGTACCATATACAAAGTGTACCCAGGCTACTTCCACAGCACCCTCTAAACCCACAACTTCTACCACTTAGAAGAATAAGGGTTAGGGTTTCTTCCAAGTCACACACCATCTTGACTTGCAACCGTATCAGCTTCACTGTATTAAAATCCTACAAATCTCTCCATAATTGTAATGTGTGCAGCTACACCAATTGGACTTCAGCAGTTCAAGAACGCAACCCACCACCACCTCAGGGGCAATAAATGTTGACCTTGCTAATGATGCTCACATCCCAGGAACAAATAAGAAAAGACATTGGGGAGTATTGCTTGTATTGCAGTGGAACCTACAGCAACGACCATGAAATGCTACTACAGCTCCACAGTTATAATGATCAAGTTGGTCATCCATTCGATGTTGAAAAGTAAAGGCTCCAAATTCTATCGATGCTGGACTCCTTCATGTTGCTTGGCATGAAACATGAGTTTTTAGCAGGCTCCTGAGTGCAGAAAGCCTTTTATTGTGCATATCATCAGCTTTCCTCTGTAGCCTGGCAGATCAAAGTCCTCATGTGAGTCCTCTGCAGCTCACAATCCAGCAATCTGGCACCTAAACCATGCTTTCCTCATCCCTGACTTCAGCTCACATGTGCCTAGTGTCTCACCACCTGCAGATCCCACCTGTATCCTCTAAATCAGATGCAGTGCCAATATATGAGTTTGTGGCTGTGACTGTGAAACCAAATGATGGTATTCACTTCCTTCCTCCTCCTTCTTCACTGCCTGGCCAGTTTTCAGTTCTTGAGTATCTGAAATGATAAAAGGAAAATGGATTGGGATGAAGAAGTGTCTGCTTACACCAAATGCAGCTTGCAAGTCAGAAGAGTGTGGGGGATGAGGTAGAAGTTAGATGAGAGGAAGAGGATTAAATTTGCATATACCCTTATCTTAAATCATTCCCACCATTAGTCACAGCCTAAGAAATTGCCTTTTCCATAATGGCCAAAATTGTCTCAACATGGTGATTCAAATATTCAGGCATGCCTCTCCCTCTCCAGTTAATTTCTTCCACGGAGTATCCCTTCTCCTGGAAGCAAAAGTGAATTGTGTCAGTGAGTGTTCAGAAAGGGCAGCAAGGTGGTGCAGTGGTAGCACTGCAGTCTCACGGCGCCGAGGTCCAAGGTTCGATCCCGGCTCTGGGTCACTGTCCATGTGGAGTTTGCACATTCTCCCCGTGTTTGCGTGGGTTTCGCCCCCACAACCCAAAGATGTGCAAGGTAGGTGGATTGAACACGCTAAATTGCCCCCTTAATTGGAAAAAATGAATTGGGTACTCTAAATTTTTTTTTTTTAAGTGTGTTCAGAAATCTGTTTAATGTAACTATCACAGTTGAATGGCTAGCTGCCAACATGTATAAACTTTGAGATGTAGGTGCAAAACTTGCAACACTGAAATGTACAAGAGTGAGGTGAAGCATATGAATGTTAGGTTTGAGTCCTACTTGATAGAGATTGTTGCTAGGTAGATAGGTGATGGGCATATAAGAATTGAATAGTACTTGGGGATAGAGGTGCAGCTGGTAGCATACAACATCTGAAAATGTACTCACTAACAACTTATGTGAGATTGTTAAACCACTTTCTGCTCCACATCCAGGTCCTTCAGGCTACATTCCCAACAGTGATCTGCAGAGTTATCTCTTGCCACTACTCTCTGAGCATGTGTCAAGAGGCAGCTCTGGCCCACCTGAGGATGCAGGACATTTCTTCTTTTTTTTTACCTCTTCTATCAGGAATTCCAATGGTGGACGGCATCAAAAAAACTTGCTGGATGCTCTCTGCCATGGTTACCCATTGTTGATGACAGGATCACAACATAGTTCAAAGTGACTTTGCTTACTATACTATAAGCTATTTCTTTCATAAAAGTAATGTTTTCCTATATCAATTTAACTTCTTTCACCGTTATATTTTTGTTCATTATATTTAAGAAAATTTACAATCAACTTTCATTATTAAATATGAAATTCTGAACTTAAAACTATTTTCTCAAAAAACATTGTTCATGGTATTGTTCACGTGGTAAAATGTGCCTCGATCTTCTGGATCAGGTGTTCATTGCTCAGTGTTGAGTTCAAAACATATATTGACATTTCTGAAGGGTCATATTCAAATTGAAACATTGGGTGGGATTTTTCGGCAGCGCCCGCCCTGAGACCATATATTCCTGCCCAAGCTCAATGAACCTTTATATGGTCCCCGTCCCATCCGTGACGATTCTTGCGGCAGTGTTGTCAAAAATCCCACCCATTAACTCTGTTTCTCTCTCCACAGATGCTGCCAGATCTGCCAAGTAATTTGCAGGACTTTAGCCGGGCAGCACGGTAGCATTGTGGATAGCACAATTGCTTCAAAGCTCCAGGGTCCCAGGTTCGATTCCGGCTTGGGTCACTGTCTGTGCGGAGTCTGCACATCCTCCCTGTGCGTGCGTGGGTTTCCTCCAGGTGCTCCAGTTTCCTCCCACAGTCCAAAGATGTGCAGGTTAGGTAGATTCGCCATGATAAATTGCCCTTAGAGTCCAAAATTGCCCTTAGTGTTGGGTGGGGTTACTGGGTTATGGGAATAGAGTGGAGGTGTTGACCTTGGGTAGGGTGCTCTTTCCAGGAGCCGGTGCAGACTCAATGGGCCGAATGGCCTCCTTCTGCACTGTAAATTCTATGATCAAAAATTCTATGATCTATGATCTTTATTTCAGGTTTTCCAGCAGCCGATGTATTTGATCGTTATATTACTATACTGGCGGTTTTTGTGACTATTGCTTCTGGCGTTGAAGGGGTTGTGCTTCATTTTACTGGTGTTGTCTCATTTGTTAGTGATGTTGATGATGTTACACCACTTGTTGAAGATGCTATTGATGTTAGCCCATTTGTTTTTTAAATTTATTTTATTACAAACACATTCAAATACAGACAACAAATAACATGTCACACAGCGTTTGTCAATTTTCTCCTAAATCTCCCCCCCAGCCAGCGATGCCCACATCCCATGAATGAATTTTTAAAAAACACAACCATCTTCCTTTGTGCAAGGTATGACTCCAACCAGTGGAGGGTTTACCCCTGATTCCTACTGACTCCAGTTTTGCTGGAATTCCTTGACACAATACTCAAATGCTGCCTTGATGTCAAGGGCAGTCACTCTCACCTCGCCTCTGGAGTTAAGCTCTTTTGCCCATGTTTGAAACAAGGCTCTAATGAGGTCAGGAGCTGAGTGACCCTGGCGGAATCCAAATTGAGCATCGGTGAGCAGGTTATTACTGAGTATGTGCCGCTTGATAGTGCAGTTGATGACCTCTCCCATCACTCTATTTATGATCATAATAAGACCATAAGACATAGGAGCAGAAGTAGGCCATTCGACCCATCAAGTCTGCTCTGCCATTCAGTGAGATCATGACTGATCTGATGTGATAATCCTCAACTTCACTTTCCCGACTTATCCCTTGATACCCTCACTCATTAAAAATCTGTCTATCTCAGCCTCCATCTGAACAGACTTAATGACTCAGCTTCTACAGTTCTCTGAGGTAAAGAATTCCACAGATTCCCTCTGAGAGAAGAAATTCCTCTTCTGTTTGCCTTCTCCATTACCTGCTGAACTTGCATGCTTGCTTTTTGTGATTTACGCACGAGGAGCCCCAAATCCCTCTGTGCTCCTACTTTCTGCAATGTTTCCTCATTTAAATAATATTCAGCTCCCTTATTCTTCTGACCAAAGTGCATATCTGTACATTTTCCTACAATATATTCCATCTGCCAAGTTTTTGCCCATTCATCTAAGCTGTCTATATCCCTCTGTGTCATTCTCACCACTTGCATTCACATCTATTTTTCTGTCATCTGCAAACCTAGCCATAGTACAGTAAGAAATCTTACAACACCAGATTAAAGTCCAACAGGTTTGTTTCAAATCACTAGCTTTCGAAGCACTGCTCCTTCCTCAGGTGAATGAAGAGGAATGAAGAGGATTCACCTGGGGAAAGAGCAGTGCTCCGAAAGCTAGTGACTCAAAAGAAACCTGTTGGAATTTAACCTGGTGTTGTAAGGCTTCTTACTGTGCTCACCCCCATCCGGCATCTCCACATCCTAGCCATAGTACATTCACTTGCTTTGTCGAAATCATATTGTAGATAATTGTGGCACCAGCAGTGATCCCTGTGGCACTCCACTAGTTACAGGTTGTCATCCTGAAAATGCGCTTCGCCCTTCTCTCTGACTTCTATCAGTTAGTCAATCCTCTATCCATGCTAATATACTACTCCCAACACCATGAGTTCTTATTACGTATCGGTACCTTAGCAAATGCTTTTTGGAAATCCTCATCTATTGGCTCCCCTTGATCTATCCTGCTCATTACCATCTCAAAAGAATTCTAATGCAATTGTCAGGCATGATTTCGCCTAGCAGGGAGGGTGCAGACGATCAAGATTAACGTGCTGTTCAGTTTCCTCTCCCTGTTCAGATCTCTCCCGACCTACATCCCCAAGGCTTTCTTTAACACAGTTGATAAATTGTTTATCATGGCGTTTGTTTTGTGATATTGGGGGGGGGGGGGGGGGGGAGAGAAGAACCAAGGAGCCCCAAAAGGGTCCTACAAAGAAAAAGAAGCACAGGAGGCCTAGCCCCCCCCCCCAAAAAAAAACCTACATACTATAGTAGCCACACTCCGGACCTGGAACCAACTGAGACAGCACTTTGGTCTGACCGAAATGTCCACCATGGCCTCCATCTGCAGCAACCACAGGTCCGTGCCATGTTTTAGAGGTGGAGACAGGACGGTGAGACACTGACAGTTCGGGACTTCTACACAGACGACAGACTAGCGATGTTAGAGGAACTGACGGAAAGGTTGCAACTGTCCAACAAGGAGGCAACATCATACCCACGGATGGCGAGACACTCAATGATAGAGGAGCGATTGGACATGGGCGACTTAGTGGGGGGAACTGCGGGGACCTGTACGGATGACTGTTAGAGGAGGCATGCTCCCCGCTGGACGAGACACGGGAAAAATGGGAGGAAGAACTAGGGACAGAAATAGGGTGGGGACTCTGGAGTGAAGCACTGAACAGGGCCAACTTCATATGTGCAAAGCTAAGCCTAATACAACTGAAAGTAGTGCACAGAGCACACCTAACTAGAAACCGAATAGACAGGTTCTCCTCAAAGTTGGAGGACAAATCTGAATGGGTGACGGGGAGGCCTGGCCAACCACACCCACATGTTCTGGGCATGCCCCAGACTTGTTGGGTTCTGGACAGCCTTCTTTGAAGCAATGTGGTGGTCACAATTTTAATTAATTGACGCAATGTCAGTTAGAAGGGTGCAGTGCTTAGACTGTGAGATGTGGCAGGTCCGGGAGGTTTCCAGCGTCCCGGATGGCTTCATCTGCAGAAAGTGCACGCAACTGGAGCTCCTCACAGACCGCATGATTCGGTTGGAGCAGCAATTGGATACACTTACGAGCATGCAGGTGGCGGAAAGCGTCATAGATCGCAGTTCTATAAATGTGGTCACACCCAAGGTGCAGGCAGAGAAATGGGTGACCACCAGAAAGGGCAGGCAGTCAGTGCAGGAATCCCCTGTGGTTGTCCCCCTCTCGAACAGGTATACCCCTTTGGATACTGTCGGGGGGGATAGCCTTTCAGGGGAAAACAGCAGCAGCCAGAGCAGTGGCACCATGGCTGGCTCTGATGTTCAGAAGGGAGGGTCAAAGCGCAGAAGAGCAATAGTAATAGGGGACTCTATAGTCAGGGGCACAGATAGGCGCTTCTGTGGACGTGAAAGAGACTCCAGGATGGTATGTTGCCTCCCTGGTGCCAGGGTCCAGGATGTCTCCGAACGGGTAGAGGGCATCCTGAAGGGGGAGGGCAAACAGGCAGAGGTCGTTGTACATATTGGTACTAACGACATAGGCAGGAAGGGGCATGAGGTCCTGCAGCAGGAGTTCAGGGAGCTAGGCAGAAAGTTAAAAGACAGGACCTCTCGGGTTGTAATCTCGGGATTACTCCATGTGCCACGTGCCAGTGAGGCTAGAAATAGGAAGATAGAGCAGCTAAACACGTGGCTAAACAGCTGGTGTAGGAGGGAGGGTTTCCGTTATCTGGACCACTGGGAGCTCTTCCGGGGCAGGTGGGACCTATATATGAAGGACGGGTTGCATCTAAACTGGAGAGGCATAAATATCCTGGCCGCGAGGTTTGCGAGTGTCACACGGGAGCGTTTAAACTAGTATGGCAGGGGGGTGGGCACGGGAACAATAGGTCAGAAGGTGAGAGCATTGAGGGAGAACTAGGGAATAGGGACAGTGGGGCTCTGAGGCAGAGCAGACAGGGAGAAGTTGCTGAACACAGCGGGTCTGGTGGCCTGAAGTGCATATGTTTTAATGCAAGAAGTATTACGGGTAAGGCAGATGAACTTAGAGCTTGGATTAGTACTTGGAACTATGATGTTGTTGCCATTACAGAGACCTGGTTGAGGGAAGGGCAGGATTGGCAGCTAAACAATCCAGGATTTAGATGTTTCAGGCGGGATAGAGGGGGATGTAAAAGGGGAGGCGGAGTTGCGCTACTGGTTTGGCAGAATATCACAGCTGTACTGCGGGAGGACACCTCAGAGGGCAGTGAGGCTATATGGATAGAGATCAGGAATAAGAAGGGTGCAGTCACAATGTTGGGGGTTGACTACAGGCCTCCCAACAGCCAGCGGGAGATAGAGGAGCAGATAGGTAGACAGATTTTGGAAAAGAGTAAAAACAACAGGGTGATGGGAGACTTCAACTTCCCCAATATTGACTGGGACTCACTTAGTGCCAGGGGCTTAGATGGGGCGGAGTTTGTAAGGAGCATCCAGGAGGGCTTCTTAAAACAATATGTAGACAGTCCAACTAGGGAAGGGGCGGTACTGGACCTGGTATTGGGGAATGAGCCCGGCCAGGTGGTAGATGTTTCAGTAGGGGAGCATTTCGGTAACAGTGACCACAATTCAGTAAGTTTTAAAGTGCTGGTGGACAAGGATAAGAGTGGTCCGAGGATGAATGTGCTAAATTGGGGAAAGGCTAATTATAACAATATTAGGCGGGAACTGAAGAACATAGATTGGGGGCGGATGTTTGAGGGCAAATCAACATCTGACATGTGGGAGGATTTCAAGCGTCAGTTGAAAGGAATTCAGGACCGGCATGTTCCTGTGAGGAAGAAGGATAAATACGGCAATTTTCGGGAACCTTGTATAACGAGAGATATTGCAGGCCTCGTCAAAAAGAAAAAGGAGGGATTTGTCAGGGCAAAAAGGCTGGGAACAGACAAAGCCTGCGTGGAATATAAGGAAAGTAGGAAGGAACTTAAGCAAGGAGTCAGGAGGGCTAGAAGGGGTCACGAAAAGTCATTGGCAAATAGGGTTAAGGAAAATCCCAAGGCTTTTTACACGTACATAAAAAGCAAGAGGGGAGCCAGTGAAAGGGTTGGCCCACTGAAGGATGGGCAAAGGAATCTATGTGTGGAGCCAGAGGAAATGGGCGAGGTACTAAATGAATACTTTGCATCAGTATTCACCAAAGAGAAGAAATTGGTAGATGTTGAGTCTGGAGAAGGGTGTGTAGATAGCCTGGGTCACATTGATATCCAAAAAGACGAGGTGTTGGGTGTCTTGAAAAATATTAAGGTAGATAAGTCCCCAGGGCCTGATGGGATCTACCCCAGAATACTGAAGGAGGCTGGACAGGAAATTGCTGAGGCCTTGACAGAAATCTTTGGATCCTCACTGTCTTCAGGTGATGTCCCGGAGGACTGGAGAATAGCCAATGTTGTTCCTCTGTTTAAGAAGGGTAGCAAGGATAATCCAGGGAACTACAGGCCGGTGAGCCTTACTTCAGTGGTAGGGAAATTACTGGAGAGAATTCTTCGAGACAGGATCTACTCCCATTTGGAAGCAAATGGACGTATCAGTGAGAGGCAGCATGGTTTTGTGAAGGGGAGGTCGTGTCTCGCTAACTTGATAGAGTTTTTCGAGGAGGTCACTAAGATGATTGATGCAGGTAGGGCAGTGGATGTTGTCTATATGGACTTCAGTAAGGCCTTTGACAAGGTCCCTCATGGTAGACTAGTACAAAAGATGAAGTCACCCGCGATCAGGGGTAAGCTAGCAAGGTGGATACAGAACTGGCTAGGTCATAGAAGGCAGAGAGTAGCAATGGAAGGATGCTTTTCTAATTGGAGGGCTGTGACCAGTGGTGTTCCACAGGGATCAGTGCTGGGACCTTTGCTGTTTGTAGTATATATAAATGATTTGGAGGAAAATGTAACTGGTCTGATTAGTAAGTTTGCAGACGACACAAAGGTTGGTGGAATTGCGGATAGCGATGAGGACTGTCAGAGGATACAGCAGGATTTAGATTGTTTGGAGACCTGGGCGGAGAGATGGCAGATGGAGTTTAATCCGGACAAATGTGAGGTAATGCATTTTTGAAGGTCTAATGCAGGTAGGGAATATACAGTGAATGGTAGAACCCTCAAGAGTATTGAAAGTCAAAGAGATCTAGGAGTACAGGTCCACAGGTCACTAAAAGGGGCAACACAGGTGGCGAAGGTGGTCAAGAAGGCATACGGCATGCTTGCCTTCATTGGCCGGGGCATTGAGTATAAGAATTGGCAAGTCATGTTGCAGCTGTATAGAACCTTAGTTAGGCCACACTTGGAGTATAGTGTTCAATTCTGGTCGCCACACTACCAGAAGGATGTGGAGGCTTTAGAGAGGGTGCAGAAGAGATTTACCAGAATGTTGCCTGGTATGGAGGGCATTAGCTATGAGGAGCGGTTGAATAAACTCGGTTTGTTCTCACTGGAACGAAGGAGGTTGAGGGGCGACCTGATAGAGGTCTACAAAATTATGAGGGGCATAGACAGAGTGGATAGTCAGAGGCTTTTCCCAGGGGTAGAGGGGTCAATTACTAGGGGGCATAGGTTTAAGGTGAGAGGGGCAAGGTTTAGAGTAGATGTACGAGGCAAGTTTTTTACGCAGAGGGTAGTGGGTGCCTGGAACTCGCTACCGGAGGAGGTGGTGGAAGCAGGGACGATGGTGACATTTAAGGGGCATCTTGACAAATACATGAATAGGATGGGAATAGAGGGATACGGACCCAGGGAGTGTAGAAGATTGTAGTTTAGTCGGGCAGCATGGTCGGCACGGGCTTGGAGGGCCGAAGGGCCTGTTCCTGTGCTGTACATTTCTTTGTTCTTTTGTTTGTCTAAGGTTGTGGGTGTGAGGGTGGAGCCAAGCCTGAAAGTGGCAATCTTCGGGGTATCAGACAAGCAGAACTATTCATGGAAAGGGGTCCAACGTCCTTGCCTTTGCCTCCCTAATCGGCTGCCGAAGAATCCTGCTCGGCTGGCGATCAACGGCACCACCCAAAGCTGCAGATTGGCTGGCCGACCTGTCAGAATTTTACCACCTGGAGAACCCTCCGTCCATCTTTCCTGGGACAAACCTATGGTTGTTCCTGATCGGGGACCACACCGAGGCACCCGTCATCCCCCTGTGTCGCCTCCACTGCCCCCAGATCCTTAAGGTTGCCACCACCACTGGGTTTGTGGTATACCTTTTCGGGGAGAGCGGCAGCGGCGCCATCACAAGCGTCTTTCGGCTCGTTCCCTTACAGGACGCCATCTCCAGCCTCTTCCACGCCACCCCCTCTCCCTCCCTCATCCACTTACAAACCATCACCACATTGGCGGCCCAGTAGTAGTCGTCCAGGTTCGGCAACGCCAGTCCCCCTCTGTCCCTGCGACGCTGCAGGAACCCCCTCCTTACCCTCGGGGTCTTCCCTGCCCACACTAAACTCATAACGCTCCTGTCTATTTGCTTGAAAAAGGCCTTCGTGATCAGAATGGGGAGACATTGAAACACGAAAAGAAACCTTGGGAGAACCATCATTTTTACCGCCTGCACTCTGCCCGCCAATGAGAGCGGCAGCATATCCCACCTCTTGAAATCCTCCTCCATCTGCTCCACCAGCCGCGTCAGATTAAGTTTGTGTAGAGTTCCCCAGCTCCTAGCTACCTGAATCCCCAAATATCGGAAGCTCCTTTCCACTCTCCTTAACGGCAGCGCGTCTATTCCTCTTCCCTGGTCCCCAGGGTGTATTACAAAAAGCTCACTCTTCCCCATATTTAGCCTGTATCCCGAAAAATCTCCAAACTCCCTCAATATCTGCATAACCTCTGTCACCCCTCTACAGGATCCGCCACATATAGCAGTAGGTCATCTGCGTAGAGTGACACTCGATGTTCCTCTCCCCCTCTAACCACCCCCCTCCATTTCTTAGAGTCTCTCAACGCTATGGCCAGTGGTTCAATTGCCAACGCGAACAGTAATGGGGACAGGGGACACCCTGCCTTGTTCCCCTATGTAACCGAAAATACTCTGATCTTTGCCGGTTTGTGAGTACACTTGCCACTGGGGCCCCTCTAGGAGTCTGACCCAACTGACAAACCCCTCCCCGAACCCAAACCTCCTCAACACCTCCCATAAATACTCCCACTCTACCCTATCGAATGCCTTCTCCGCATCCATCGCCACCACTATCTCTGCCTCCCCCTCCACTGGGGCATCATTATCACCCCCAACACCCGTCGAACGTTGACATTCAGTTGTCTCCCCTTTACAAACCCTGTCTGGTCTTCATGCACCACCCCCGGGACACAATCCTCAATCCTCGTCGCCAGCACTTTTGCCAGCAGCTTGGCGTCTACATTTAGGAGTGAGATAGGCCTATATGACCCGCATTGCAGCGGATCTTTATCCCGCTTCAGGATTAGTGATATTGTCGCCTCCGACATTGTCGGGGGTAGAGTCCCCCCTTCTCTGGCCTTGTTAAAGGTTCTCGCCATCAGTGGGGCCAACAAGTCCACATATTTCCTGTAAAATTCCACCGGGAACCCGTCTGGTCCCGGGGCCTACCCTGCCTGCATATTCCCCAGCCCTTTAGTCACCTCATCCACCTCAATTGGCGCCCCCAGACCTGCCACCTCCTGCTCCTCCACCCTCGGGAACCTTAGTTGGTCCAGAAACTGTTGCATTCCCTCTTTTCCCTCCGGGGCTTGGGACTTATATAGCCTCTCATAAAAGGTCTTAAACACCTCATTTACCTTCCCTGCTCTCCGCTCCGTAGTTCCCGTTTCATCCCTAACTCCCCCAATCTCCCTCGCCGCTATCTTCTTGCGAAGTTGGTGGGCCAGCAGCCGGCTCGCCTTTTCCCCATACTCATATCTCATCCCCTGTCCTTCCTCCACTGTGCCTCTGCCTTTCCTGTGGTCAGCAGGTCAAACTCCGTCTGAAGTCTTCGCCTCTCTCTATATAGTCCTTCGGCCGGGGCCTCCGCATATCTTTTATCCACCCTCAAAATCTCCCCCACTCATCTCTCCCTTTCTTTTCCCTCTTGTTTCTCCTTGTGAGCTCTAATGGAGATCAACTCTCCCCTAACCACCGCCTTCAGCGCTTCCCATACTACACCCACCTGGACCTCACCATCGTCATTGGCCTCCAGGTACCTCTCAATACATCCCCGCACCCTTCCACAGACCCCCTCATCCGCCAATAGTCCCACATCCAGTCGCCAGAGTGGGCGCTGCTCCCTCTCCTCTCCTAATTCCAGATCCACCCAGTGCGGGGCATGGTCTGAAATGGCTATGGCCGAGTACTCCGTTCCTGCCACCTTCGAGATCAGTGCCCTACTCAAAACAAAGAAATCGATCCGGGAGTATACCTTGTGGACATGGGAGAAAAAGGAGAACTCTTTGGCCAACGGCCTAGCAAATCTCCACAGATCCACTCTCCCCATTTGCTCCATGAACCCCCTAAGCACCTTGGCCGCTGTCGGCCTTCTTCCGGTCCTGGATCTAGACCGGTCTAGCCCTGGATCCAGCACAGTATTGAAATCCCCCCTCATTACCAGGCTTCCCACCTCCAGGTCCGGGATACGTCCCAGCATCCGCTTCATAAATCCCGCGTCATCCCAGTTCGGGGCATGTACATTTACCAGCACGACCTCCTTTCCCTGCAATCTACCACTCACCATCACGTATCTACCCCGTTATCCACCACTATATTCCTAGCCTCGAACGACAGCCGTTTCCCTACCAATATTGCCACCCCCCTATTTTTCGCGTCCAACCCTGAGTGGAACACCTGTCCCACCCAACCCTTCCTTAACCTAACCTGATCCGCCACCTTCAGATGCGTCTCCTGAAGCATGACTACATCCGCCTTCAGTCTTTTTAAGTGCGTGAACACTCGGGCCCTCTTAATCAGCCCATTCTTCCTCTCACATTCCACGTGATCAGCCGGATTGGGGGGCCACCCACCCCCCCACCCCCCTCCCGCCGACCCCTATTCTAGGCCAGCCCCCCGTCCGGGTCCCGCGCACCCACCCATCCCCCAGGCGGCGCCTTCCCGTCCCGACTACCTCTTGCCAGCTCCCCCTTGCTCTCAGCAGCAGCAACCCAGTTAGTCCGTCCCCCCCCCCCCGTCCGCTAGATCCCCATCTAGCATGATTACTCCCCCCATGATGCTTCCGAAAGTCAGCTAACTCTAACTGACCCCGGCTTCCCCCGTTCTCTCCTTGACCCCCCTGTGCGTGGAACTCTCTTCCTTCCTGCGCCTATCTTCCCGCCATCATCTCCATAGCGCGGGAAAAACCCCGCACTTTCCTATGGCACAGCTCCCCCATTCCCCATCCCCCCTCTCAGTCCCTTTTTCCACCGGCGCCCACATTTCTCCGTGTCCCCCCATCAAGAGGAGAAAAGTTCCCCGCCTATCGTTTCAATACTATAAACCTCCCATTCCCCAATTTACACTTCTGTACAACAACCTCGTTGTCTCCCCCCCAACATCAGTCTCTCAGTTCTAGTCCAGTTTCTCTTCTTGGACGAAGGTCCATGCCTCATCCGCTGTTTCGAAGTAGTAGTGCTTGCCCTGGTGCGTGACCCACAATCGCGCCGGCTGCAGCATCCCAAATTTTATTTTCTTCCCGTGAAGCACCGCCTTGGCCCGATTAAAGCGCGCCCTCCTTCTCGCCACCTCCGCACTCCAGTCCTGATACACTCGTATCACCGCATTCTCCCACCTGCTACTCCGTACCTTTTTGGCCCAGCTCAAGACAGACTCTGTCCGTGAAGCGGTGAAATCTCACCACTATCGCCCTTGGTAGTTCTCCAGCCTTTGGTCTTCTCACAAGGACCCGGTGAGCCCCTTCCACCTCCAGGGGGCCCGAGGGGGCCTCAGCTCCCATTAGCGTATGGAGCATCGTGCTCACATAAGCCCCAACGTCAGCTCCCTCCATTCCTTCGGGGAGACCTAGAATCCGGAGGTTCTTCCTCCTCGAGCTGTTCTCCAGGGCTTCGAGACTTTTGATACACCTCTTATATAGCGCCTCATGCGTCTCCGTTTTACCACAAGGCCCTATATCTCATCCTCGTTTTCGGCTGCCTTTGCATTCACCCCACGGAGCTCTATCGCCTGGGCCTTTTGTGTTTCTGTCAGCCCATCGATTGCCAATAACATCGGCGCCAGCACCTCCTTCTTTAATTCCTCCACACACCAGCGGAGGAATTCCTGCTGGTCCGGGCCCCATGTCGTCTGGGCTCCATCCGTCGCCTTCTTGCTTCTTCTTTCTCTTCTCTGCTGCTGCTCCATAGGATCCTTCGCTGGCCACTGCCACTGGTCTTTTCCACACACACCCGGGGGGACATCTTCCTTCATCACCCTACACTGGGTTTGGTCTGAAAAAATTTCCGTTGTGGCTCCCGAAAAGAGCCCAAAAGTCCGTTAGAACGGGAGCTGCCGAAACGTGCGGCTTAGCAGTGCATCGCCGCAACCGGAAGTCGCCCTTCTTCCTTTTTCTGATTGTACATGTCAAATTGTCACATGTTAAAAACTAAAACCCAATAAAAACATTTAAAAAAAAACAATGATTGCTGTCACCTAGGGGCTCCTTTGCCACGAGTTACTGATTAATCCTGTTTCAATTCTCATTACAAGGTTTACAAAAGCCTGCTCCTTCATTGGCTCTAGAATGTACTGCTCTAAGAAATTGTTCTGATCACACTTGAACTCATTTTCTAGGCTACCCTTGTCCATCTGATTCAGCTAATCTACATGTGGTTTAAATAGATTATTGTAGTACCTCTCTTAAATGCCCCATTTGTCTCCTCCTGTATACTGTCTTACAGTGTAACTACTGTTAGAGGGCCTAAAAACAACTCTTACAGATGACTCCTTACCTTTTCTATTTATCTCAACGCAAACTGAGGACCGTGATTTCCGGCACTCCACCTCCAGTCTGGGACCTCTCACTACAATGATGCACGAGTTTGTCCTGCATAAAGACAGAGTGTGTGAACAAGATGCATATCAGGGCAGATGACAAGGAAGCCTGACATGTGTGGGTGGTGAGCGAAGCCATGAAAGGGATGAGGACATAAGCTCAAGAGGCGATGAGGCCAGATGAAGATGTGAAGTTATGACTGAGAGAGTGATTGTTGATATCCTTTGAGCTGGCAGTGAGCAAAATCAATGTGTATGTGAGGGTTTGTGAGTGTGTGAATTGAGTTATATGAATGAGATCATTCATCCTCTTCATGCACTGGGTGACTGACCTCTTCTGTACTGCATTGACACTGGCCACCACTATCACCATCTCCCAAGTCAGAATGTTCACCTTGCTGGATTTCCGACAACCAGAGCGGGTAGAGGACTTGATGGAAGTCACGACTGCAGCCAGCAGGTGCTCCAGTGAGGCCTCACTGAATTTAGGTGCTGCCATCCTCTTGGGTTTTAGGGCTATGTCTTCAATGAAGTACTCCTGGGCTGCCGATATTGAGAAGGCTGTGCATGGCTGCATTCTAAATATGGTACCTGAAGTGAGGAATCAGTGAGCTCATGGTGAGGTGAGCGAATCAAAGGCTACCTGCCAACAATCTGGTCTGTTTCCCTTATGTGCCAAATTAATGCTGGAGGGAGTAGGCGATACAGCGCGAAAACCCACCATTGCGGCCAGTGGGTAGAACTCCGTTTTTCAAGACCGTGCCTGAACTTAGTGCAATGTGGGGGAGAAATTCCCGTCCTCTGTCTTTTTACCATATTTGCACTCTCTCTCAGGCCTTATCTGTTGGTGCAGTCTTAAGTTGGTACCTTCCTACCACTCTCTGACAATCATCACCTAAATCACTGCTCTATTACCTTATTGTTTATCTTTGATTTATCACGTATCCTCCCACATGATCCATTCCCTCCATCAGTTAGTTTAAATCCCTCTCTACCACCCTAATTATCCAACTCGACAGAACACTGGTCCCAGCACGATTCGTGAAGACTGTCCCAAAGGTGCAGCTTCCATTTTACCCAGTAACTGAGACAGCTAAAACACAAGACTAGTCAACATAGTCAGTTCTTAGGGCTACGCTTTGCATGAAGGTGCTTACACTTGGAAAAATCATAAGGCAGAGTGCAACGCCTTCTATGTCTTCAATGCACAATTCAAACAGTCTACATCACGTGGCACTCTACGTCACTATGGCCATTGATTTGACATTGCAGTCATTCTGCTGATGTCATATTTGCACCAGGAAATACAAATTTAATCACAATATCCGTGAAACATTCAACTTGAGCTGTTCAAACCCTTATTCATCGCATTCTTATGATGCAGGAGAACTACAATGTGCCTTGTAGGACTTTGTTATCTATGTGAAAAAAGGGGAATTTAAATTTCAGGATCCACAAAATCACATTCGTATATCATTCATTTTTAAACACAGAATTTGAAAAATTGGCCTTATATATTTAAATCAGCCCTCCTCATTGGAGCAACAAAGTCATATTTAGAACATCACAAATCCTGGTTACATTCTCCAGTTGCAATGAAAGGCAACAAATAGATTACTACACTGAGCTGGACTACGCTGAGAAAATACCATACAGTATCATATTTATTTCATAGTTCAGGTACTGTTGAATCAGCTGTGGTCACCTGGGTATGGGAGTCAGGAATCAGTCCAAACACATAATATACAAAAATTAATATCTTGTTCAAATAGAATGATTCACTAAGACTTACAAGTTTCACATTTGCTCAAAAAATCATAATGATTAAAATAATGTAAACAAAGATTTATGAAATGAAACAATCTGAAGGGGGAAATTTGATTCATGTAACTTCAAAGACATTTCCCCACTAATATCACTGAGGAAATCCACACAGGCCATGAAGGTAGTAGCCCACAGTACTCTCTGTCGCCGGGGAATCAACATAGTCTGCAAGGTGATATATTAATTCAGCTCGATGCAAATCATTTTTTTCTCAAAGACTTTAATCTTTTTCAGAAGATCGGACATCGTACGATCCAGACAGGGAGAGAAATACGATAACTACTTAAATTTATAGAGAACTTTAACAAAAGTAAAATGCCCCCAAGGCACTTCACAAAAGGAGTAAGGGCAGGTAAGAAAAAATTAACCAAATTTGTATATTTTAAGGAGTGATTTAAAGGAGAGAAAGGAGATATGTGTGGAGCTAACAAAGGCATAAATGATGGTTTCAACAGCAACACTTTTGAAACATATTCAAAAGTAGTTATCAATATAATAGAAAAAGCAATTCCTATATGCTTATATTCATTACCAATTTTTCTACATAAAGAAACATTCTGATCCTGTCAGCAAAATTGGCTCCTTCTTCTGCTGTACATCTAAATTTTGCAGAGTCTCCAGCTAAATGGAAAAGAAATATGGTTATAATCTTACACAGATTAACTCAGAGCATAAAATAAGAATATAAGTAATATCAAGGACAATTAGGGATGGGCAACAAAAATGCTGGCCTTGCCAGTGAAGCCCACATCCCATAAAAAAAGGAGAAAGCCATGTAGCCCCTCAAGCCTGCACTGCCATTTAATAATATCATGACTGATCCGATTGTGATCTTAACTCCACTTCCATGTCTGTTCCCTATAACCCTTGACTCCCTTATATTTAAAGAATATATCAATCTTGAATATATTTAATTACTCAAGTTACCCATAACTCTCCTGGGTAAAGAATTCCAAATATTCACGGCACTCTGAGAGAAGAAATTACTCCTCACCTCCGTCTTAAATGAGAGGCCCTTTATTTTTAAACTATGTTCCCCAGACCTAGATTCCTCAACAATGGAAAACATCCTCTTAGCATCTACCCTATAAGCCCGAATCTTGAATTAATAAGAGAATTTCTCACTCTTCTAATTTCTACTGAGTATGAGCTCAACTTTTCTTCATAGGTCAAACCCTTCATCCCAGGAATCAATTAAGTGAACCTTCTCAGAACGACAACGCAAAAAGAGCATATCCTTCCTTAAATAAGTCAATCAAAACAGTGTGCAGTACTCTAGGTGCAATCTCACCAACACCCTTTGCAGTTGTGGTAAGGCTTCATTACTCTTCATTATCCAACACGCCTCAGCAAAGAAACGCACCAACCTCCTCAGAAGACAAACACGGGACAAAACCGACAGAGTACCCTTCGTCGTCCAGTACTTCCTTGGAGAGGAGAAACTATGTCATCTTCTTCGCAGCCTTCAACACATCATCGATGAAGACGAACATCTTGCCAAGGTCATCCCCACACCCCCACTACTTGCCTTCAAACAACCGTGCAACCTCAAACAAACCATTGTACCCAGCCTTCAGAACAGCGACCACGATACCACACAACCCTGCCATGGCAATCTCTGCAAGACGTGCCAGATCATCAACATGGGTACCACCATTACACGTGAGAACACCATCCACCAGGTACGCGGTACATACTCATGGGACTCAGCCAACGTTGTCTACCTCATACGCTGCAGGAAAGGATGTCCCGAAGCTTGGTACATTGGCGAGACCATGCAGACACTGCGACAACGGATGAACGGACATCGCGCTACAATCGCCAGGCAGGAATGTTCCCTTCCAGTCGGGGAACACTTCAGCAGTCGAGGGCATTCAGCCTCTGATCTTCGGGTAAGCGTTCTCCAAGGCGGCCTTCAGGACGTGCGACAACACAGAATCGCAGAGCAGAAACTTATAGCCAAGTTCCACACCCCAACCGGGACCTTGGATTCATGTCGCATTACATTCACCCTCCACCATCTGGCCTGGGCTTGCGAAATCCTACCAACTGTCCTGGCTTGAGACAATTCCCACCTCTTTAACCTGGGATTACCCCTCTCTCTGGCTCTGTAAAGACTTAATTACCTGCAAATGCTCGCATTCAAAGTATCGGCATTGACTTTGTCTATATAAATGTTTCTGGAACCTACCTCTCCATTCACCTGAGGAAGGAGCAGTGCTCCGAAAGCTAGTGATTTGAAACAAACCTGTTGGACTTTAACCTGGTGTTGTAAGACTTCTTACTGTGTTCACCCCAGTCCAACGGCAGTATCTCCACTTCATTATTCTTGTACTACAATCATCTTGCAAAAGAGCCAGTATTCCATTTGCCTTTCTAATGGCCCGTTGTACCTGTACATTATTTTTTGATGTTTCATGTACAAGGACACCCAAATCCCTCTGTATCAATGTATTCCTAGTTTCTCCATTTAAAAATTAGTTAATTTTTCTATTCTTCCGACCAAAGTGGATTAATTTGCATTTACTCACATTATATTCCAATGCCAATTTTTTGCCTCGTCACTTAACCTATCTATATTCCCTTGCACTCTTTATGTCCTCCTCACAAATTGCCCAAGAAGCGAAAGTCCTGCCTCCAGGCAATTATTGCACTTTGGAGCATTAAATGACTGTGGGGTAGTCGACATTGGTTGATTGGGCATGAAGCTCAGCAGCACCACCAAGAATGGTGGCTACTGCTGGGACTACAAGCAGTTCCACTGGTCTAAGTGGCAGCGTCCATGGGATCATGTAGGTGCAGGGTCCTGAAGTGAAGACAGGAGGGGAGTTCCAAAGGGTGAGGGGAGACGAGGGAAAGGGGTATGATGGTAAGTCCAGGAGGGGAGGTGACACTCCTGGAGGAGACGAGATCTTGGTGGAATGTTCAATTTGGAAAGGGGGCCAATAATTGAGGTAGTTGCCTTTTTCCCTCCCAAAGCTTGAAAAGGGTGATCTGCCAGGCTAACCGCTCCCCCCCCCCCCCCCCCCGCCCCTCCACCCCCATCTCACCGGCCCATCCATGAATTCCTCACATAGGTTTAAAAATGGCAGCGGGCAAGAAGCCGCCATTAAATGGCCAATAAGGACCTGAATTTGGTCAAAGAGGACAGGCTTGTAATAACCTGCATCCCACAACACTGCGGACAAGTCGCAAGTGGGTGGTATAGCGGTGAGAAGGCCACCCAGAGAAATCTGTATACACCACCACCTGCAAATCCATTAGTGGGAGACTGTACAATTCTGCCCTTAATATGTGGCACTGGGCATTTTGGATAGTGAGATCCACTCAGTGACTGATAACACAAGAGTCCTGATAAGCTGAAGCATGATTATGGGTTGTATTATTGACTCCAGCCATCAACATTTTTCAAATATCAATGTTTACCATAAGTTCACCTCTGCTTTTGAAATTTTAAGTACAATGCAAAATGGACAGATAAATGATGCAATTATGGGATTTTTAAAAAGGTTAATAATTATACAGCACCTCCGGTATTGAATACGGGCTGTGATTTAGAAAGCAAAAGTTTCACCATAATAATGATGACCACATGCACCCATTCCATGCTGCTAAAAGACGTTCCTGAAATTAAGAAATGATACAACCGTTACTGAATGTGCAGTTATCAGTAAAACACTACTAAAAGCCTTCAAACAATAATTCTATATGAATTGATGACAATGTAAATTATTTTCAATTCTTGAGTTGGAGAAGTGTGCTTTTATTTCAGGTGGCAAAAATTCAACTGAATGTCAATACTTTAGACAAAAACCCTCCTATTTCTTTATTCCGTCGATGTATTATGTCAATTACTAAAATAAAATGCAGTTTTTCTAGATCGACTATTCTAACAAAATGTACCCAGTATCAAAGATTCAAACTTACATAATATTAGAGTAACTTCTACTTAGGAAAGAAAATTCTCTCTATTCAGTACAACAAATCTAAAATATTGTTGTCTTAAAAAGTCATTGGTTTGTCTGTGTGGAATTTGCAAATTCTCCCCGTGTCTGCGTGGGTCTCACACCCACAACCCAAAGATGTGCAGGGTAGGTGGATTGGCCACGCTAAAGTGCCCGTCACTTGGGGAAAAAAATGAATTGGGTACTGTAAATTAATTTTTTTTAAAGTCATGGGAACATCAGGTCAGTTAGAATGTGAAAAATAAAATCAGAAGAGCATCCACTATTAACGTCATCTCTATAAATATATTTGTAGAGAACAAGGATTTAGACAGAGGCCATGAGATAACGAGCAAAATTTATCTCTGTGAAGTCCATTTTTCAGTGCTATAAGACACACTGAAGTTTAAAAATGGCATGCATAATGTGGGTGCACACTTCCAACATGAAATGTATTTGACACCACGGCCGGAATTTTCTGCCCCCACCATCCCCAGCATGTTTTCCGATGGTGGAGGCAGCTCGCCACTGGCTGCAGAAGGGATCTTCCAGTCCCACCGAGGTCTATGTCATTTTGTATGGCTTGCCCGCCACGCCGATGGGGAAAGCAGAATGCAGGCACACACCCAGTACCCACCTATTCATGCAGAACAGACCAATCATGATGTCAATCATTTTGCAAAGCTGAGTTGCTACCATTCTGGGGCTCCACGCTCCAGCTTTCCCTGTCCTAACAGCTTAAAATGGTATGAAGGACTCCTCACCAGTACTAATTAAAGGAGTCATAAACTATTCACAGCTTAACTGTAGATTATTTCTTCTGGCTGTTGGTATAATTCTATAGACTCTAACATCTGATGGCATAGCAACTGAGTCAGATTGCCACTCTGCTCGAAAATACTTACCTGAAAATCCAGCAGACTCTATCCCGCCTGACCTTCTGGAGTACGGAGAGGGGTGTAAGGAACTAGGCTTTGTGGTAGGAAAGTTGGGAGTCAGGCCTTGGGATCAGGGGAGAAAGGGACCGTAGTTCCCATAGTGGGGTAGGGGAAGAGCATCGATGGGGTGGGGAGTTCCTGTGGGGGAGGTAGGAGAGTCCCGTGGGGGTGGGGAATCCTCTGGGGGAGGTAGTTGGATGTCAGAGGTGGGGGGTCCCATGGTGGTGGCTGTTTTGGGGAGTCCCTTGGGGGGGGGGGGTTCAGAGGTTTGGGAAAGTCCTGTGGTGGTTGGGGGAATCCGGTGGAGGGGGGGGTTAGCACCCTGTGGAAAGTGGGGATTGGGGTTGGGGAAGTCCAATGGGAGGGATTTGGATTTGGATTTATTTATTGTCGCGGGTACCGAGGTACAGTGAAAAGTATTTTTCTGCGAGCAGCTCAACAGATCATTAAGTACATGGGAAGAAAAGGGAAAAAAAGAAAATACATAACAGGGGAACACAAGGTATACAATGTAACTACATAAGCACCGGCATCGGATGAAGCATACAGGGTGTAGTGTTAATGAGGTCAATCCATAAGAGGGTCATTTAGAAGTCTGGTAACAGTGGGGAAGAAGCTGTTTTTGAGTCTGTTCTTGCGTGTTCTCAGACTTCTGTATCTCCTACCTGATGGAAGAAGTTGGAAGAGTGAGTAAGCCGGGTGCGAGGGGTCTTTGATTATGCTGCCTGCTTTCCCCAGGCAACGGGAGGTGTAGATGGAGTCAATGGATGGGAGGCAGGTTTGTGTGATGGACTGGGCAGTGTTCCCGACTCTGAAGTTTCTTGCGGTCCTGGGCCAAGCAGTTGCCATACCAGGCTGTGATGCAGCCAGATAGGATGCTTTCTATGGTGCATCTGTAAAAGTTGGTAAGGGTTAATGTGGACATGCCGAATGTCCTTAGTTTCCTGAGGAAGTATAGGCGCTGTTGTGCTTTCTTGGTGGTAGCATCGACGTGGGTGGACCAGGACAGATTTTTGGAGATGTGCACCCTGAGGAATTTGAAACTGCTAACCATCATCACCTCGGCCCCGTTGATGCTGACAGGGGTGTGTACAGTACTTTGCTTCCTGAAGTCAATGACCAGCTCTTTAGTTTTGCTGGCATTGAGGGAGTGATTGTTGTTGCTACACCACTCCACTAGGTTTTCTATCTCCCTCCTGTATTCTGACTCTTCGTTATTTGAGATCCGGGCCACTATGGTTGTATTGTCAGCAAACTTGTAGATGGAGTTGGAACCAAATTTTGCCACGCAGTCGTGTGTGTACAGGGAGTAGAGTAGGGGGCTAAGTACACAGCCTTGCGAGGCCCCGGTATTGAGGACTATTGTGGAGGAGGTGTTGTTGTTCATTCTTACTGATTGTGGTCTGTTGGTCAAAAAATCGAGGATCCAGTTGCAGAGTGGGGAGCCAAGTCCTAGGTTTTGGAGCTTTGATACTGAGCTTGGCTGGGATTATGGTGTTGAAGGCGGAGCTGTAGTCAATAAATAGGAGTCTGATGTAGGAGTCCTTGTTGTGGGGCGGGGTGGGGGGGGGGGGGGAGATTGGTGTGTACCTGTTGTTATTGAAAATATGGAAAGATGTGTAATTTGAAACATGGAAGTCTGGTAATATCTGGTCTGAGAGAAACATGAGAGAATACAGGGCAAGGTCCCACAAAGGGTTAACAGCAGCTGCCAGTGAAGGATTGTAAAATGCAGATAGCCTTGGTCAAACAGGCTTAGCAAACAAGACAAACAGGATTTTTGTTTGAAGCCATAAACAATGGCTCATGCCTTCATTGAAATTAACTATCTTAGTAAACAGCTGGAAAGGAAAGGGTGAGGTTCAGTTGAATTTGGTGACAATTCTAGGTGTGAAATTTTGCTAATACCAGGTAAATTAAAGAAAACTGGAGACGATCAGTCTACGAGAAACATAATTCAAAGCCAAAATCAAAGTCAAAATTATGAGCTGAGGACACAATTGGAAAATAAAACTATAGAAATGACAGGAACCAAACCAAAATTCACACCTCTTGAAACCAAAGCATTTTTGAATATCACAAAGGAACTTTGAATATCACAAAGGAAACAATGTAATCAGAGACCTGAGAGCTGAGGTCATGTCAAAATGTTGGATTAGAATGTTTAGATCAAAGATACTTTTTACAATCAAAGTGATAAAAGTTACTTTACAATAAAGTCATAAAAACTAGATAACTGTTAGAAAGAGAATATAAACCTAGAGACCAGAGCAGGAACTACCAGAACCCGAACCCAGAGAGCGGCGGAGAAGCAGAGAAGGAACAAGCAGCTCAGAGTCAGATTACAGTCAGCTCGGCCATGGGAAAGGGACAGGGCAAAGCAGCCGAGCTAAAACAGCTAATACATCCAAGGAAGACTAGAATTTAAAGAGTAAGCAGAGTCAGCTCAGAGACAGCCAGTAGAGCCAGCTCTCACAGCTCGGTACATGGGAAAGATAGGACATAGCAACTGAGCTCACCAGCGAATACATCTAAAGACCAGATTTTAAAAAGAT
Source organism: Scyliorhinus torazame (assembly GCF_047496885.1). NCBI lineage: Eukaryota > Metazoa > Chordata > Chondrichthyes > Carcharhiniformes > Scyliorhinidae > Scyliorhinus > Scyliorhinus torazame. The sequence goes on from NC_092708.1 coordinate 373,974,009, forward strand.
TGATTGTCAAGGTGGGCCTGAAGGTCCCTTCAACCAACCAGAAGGATCCAGAAGCAAGATCTTTTTCCTTTCTGTTAAGAAAGTAATTGCAGCTTTTAAAAGAAAAAATATAATAATAAAATAACTTAATTTAACCTGAAATAGTGGTTATTCCAAAGTCTACTTTACTTACTTAGCAGTGCGGGACCCAGGATCGATGCTACTGAGTGGTAAGTAGATGAAATCTTCGGTGAAGGTATGGGTTATACCGGGGGATAACTTGAAAATATAGTTTGACCTGAATAGCACCCACTGAAGCCTGCATCGGAGTTGGGGAGTGAGAATCCCTGTTTACCATTTAGAATGTCGGCCCTTTTTGGTATAGGGGGACTTCTAAGAATAGTGGTGAGTTTTCAACAACACTGTACAATAGTTACCCAGAAGGTAGAAGTGGTTTTAATTATTCTATCTTTTTCTAGGTAACTATTGATGTAACACATCGGAACCATCCAATGTTTACGATTTAAATTGCATTTTCAGATGGTTCCCAGTGCAGGACAATTGCCTATCGGATGTTTGCACTTCCGGGCAATTTTCATGCAACCTTACCCGGGAACCTATGGGGGAGGGGGGGGGGGGGTGCAGCACCCCTAAGTTACAATGGCCTGGAGCTTGGAGGTTGCAGCCAAACGCACCTGCACATATGGTCATATCGCTCAACCAACAGCTTTGTTGCACCCGGCCTACTGCTTGCACATGACCTCCCACTCCTACCCTACCCTACCCACCCCTCCCGTCAGTCACTGGCCCGCTCCCTCTGCCATCCTGAGCCTCACCCACCTTGTCCTTTGCACTTGAAGTGCTCTTGTCTCCAGCCATTACAAGTGCCAAGTTTATCTCAATTCACTGTTCAAATATATTGCACTTCCAGATGTTTAGAGAAGTACTTAATTTCTGGATCATTAGTATATTACAAGCTGATAATGTGTCAGGCTGTCTGATGTGTTAGGCAGGTAGGTTCGATGTGGACTGCACTCGATGCAGGGAAGCTAGAAATAGACGTATAACACTGGAGAAGATTCAACACTGTTTTATTCAACGATAGAACTGATGTATATATTCAGCTGTGGGTCGACACTATACTGAACTGACTGGAGACCTTGTAGTAGCCTGACCAGACGTACTAACTACCGCATGGTGTTTGCACTTGCTAGCTAGTGGACTCTGACTGTCTCAGTGGCTGGGTCCAGAGAGAGCGGGAAACGTAGTGCCCTCTGGCTTTATAGTGGTAGTGTCCTGTCTGGTGATTGGCTGCACTGTGTTGTGTGCTTACTGGTCATCCCGTGTGTCAATCACTGCCTGTCTGCATCTCATTGTATACATGAGTGGATATTATGACACTGTCCATATTGAAATGGCAATAAAGCTTTTTTTAATTTAAGCCATGAGCTTTAACAGTGTTAAATGTAAAGCAGCTCCATGCGCATTTTTGAAATCTCCACATTGATGGACACAACATTTGTTTCTTTCCACTCAAACGAATAACACTAACTACCAATTTTTTTTTAAAATCATTTGCAGAATGTAGGCATTGTTAGCTAGGCCAGCATTTATTGCCCACTCCTCAAGAAGGTGGGTAATGAGCTGCCTCTTGAATCGCTGTAGTAGCATAGGTACACCGGCAGTGCTGCGAGTTCCAGGATTTTGACCCAGTGACAGTGAAGGAACGCCGATATATTCCCAAGTCAGGATGGTGAGAATTTGCATGTGGTGGTGTTCCCATGTGCCGCTGACCTTTGGAGAAATGAATAAGAAAATCAACTAATTCTTAAGATGGGGCCCTGTGAAGAAAACAGTACATGGAATTTGTGTGGTGAAACCACTGTGTTGTGTGTTGCCACTGTATTACGTGTTGTACAGTTTTGCCACTATATTACATGTTGTACGGTTTTGGCTCTGCCCGTGGCTCCTCCCCTTAGGGCCTGGGTACATAAGCTGCCGACCTTACACACTGCCTCATTCTGGGGCACACTGCCAGTTCTGTTGTAAGTCAATTAAAGCCATAGTTAATTCACTTTGCATTCTCCGTCTTAATTGATGGCACATCAATTTAATTGACTTACATTAAATCAAAGAGCTGTTTAACATGGATCCGGGTCTCAAACCGGACCTCCTGCAGGTCAACCCCCATTCAACTGACGCCGATGTCTTCCTCGCACACTGGCTTCGCTGTCTAGAATCCTTCATCAATTCTGCCGCCGTCGCCGTCTCCGAGGAACACAAGCTGCGAGTCCTCATCTCCCGGGTGAGCCTGCAAATTTTTCTCATCTTCTGGGACGCGGCCTCGTTTGATGAAGCCATTACTCTCTTGAAAGGACGGTATGTGAAGCGGGTTAACGGACTGTTCGCCAGCACCTCCTTGCCACGCGGCGTCAGCGCCCTGGAGAGGCGCTGGCAGAATTTCTGCGCGTTTTGCGGGTGCTCGGCAGGGCCTGCAACTGCGAGACGGTGTCGGCTGCTAAGCATACCGAACTCCTGATCCGGGACGCCTATGTTGCCGGCTTTGACTCACACTGCGTTCGCCAGCATCTGCTAGGGAGGGAGACAATCGACCTCCGGGAAACGGTGCAGCTTGCTGAATCGCTGGAGGTGGCCTTCCGTGACATGGGTGCCTCCGACCACACGGCACCCTTGGGGACGCGGGGGACGCCATCTTTGATGCCACCCGCCACATGCAACCCGTGGGGCCGCCATTTTCAATGCCACCCACCACGTGCGACCTGCGGGCACTGCCATCTTCGCAAACCGCCACGTGTGACCCTTGGGACCGCCATCTCCGACACCATTTTTGAAGTCCACCGCCACATCTTCAACGCCATTTTTGAAGTCCACCGCTGCAACTCCGACGCCATTTTTGAAGTCCACCGCCGCCTCCCGGAACTCCGACTCGCCCGTCCGTCAGCTGGCCTCCACTACTCTCAACCGGCCCGCCTGCTGTCTGAAGCCCGCCCGCCATCTGAAGCCAGCCCGCCGTCCGGTGGCCACCTCCATCACCCTAGATCAGTCTCGGCGTCGCAGCCTCACTAAATCTATGATGGCGGTCCGGATCAACGGCCACGAGATGGCCTGCCTTTTTGACTCCGGGAGCACAGACAGCTTCATACACCCGGACACGGTACGGCGCTACTCCCTTCCCGTTTTACCCGCAGCCAAGAAAATCTGCCTGGCCTCTGGGTCACATACCGTGCAAATCCGTGGGTACTGTGTTGTGACCCTCATGGTACAGGGCGTATCTTTCAAAAATGTTAAGCTCTTTGTCCTCCCACACCTCTGCTCGGCAATTCTTCTGGGTCTCGACTTCCAGTGCAACCGCCAGAGTATCACCCTGAAGTTCGATGGACCCCTGCCCCCTCTCACCGTCTGTAGCCTCTCGGCCCTTAGGGTCACCCCTCCCTCGCTCTTCGCCAACCTCACCCCAGACTGTAAGTCCGTCGCCACTAAGAGCAGACAATACAGTGCTCGAGACATGACCTTCATCAAGTCGGAGGTTCAGCGACTCCTGTGAGAAGGGATCATAGAGGCCAGTAACAGCCCCTGGAGAGCTCAGGTGGTGGTCATCAAGACTGGGGAGAAGCATCGGATGGTCATCGACGACAGTCAGACTATCAACCGGTACACGCAGCTCTATGCGTACCCACGTCCCCGCATATCTGACATGGTCAATCAGATTGCGCAGTACCGGGTCTTCTCCACCGTGGACCTGAAGTCCGCGTACCACCAGCTCCTTATCTGCCCGGAGGACCGCAGTACACTGCTTTTGAGGCAGCTGGCCGCCTCTACCAATTTCTCCGGGTTCCCTTCGGCGTCACCAATGGGGTCTCGGTCTTCCAGCGAGCGATGGACCGAATGGTGGACCAGTACGGGCTGCGGACTACATACCCGTACTTAGATAATGTCACCATCTGCGGCCATGATCAGCAGGACCACAACACTAACCTCAAGAAATTGCTCCACACTGCCCAGCTCCTTAACCTGACATACAACAAGGGGAAGTGCGTTTTCCGCACAACACGGCTAGCCATCTTCAGCTACGACGTGGAAAACGGAGTCCTAGGGCCCGACCCCGACTGCATGCACCCCCTCACAGAACTTCCCCTTTCCCACAGCTTCAAGGTCCTCAAACGATGCCTGGGGCTTTTCTCCTACTATGCCCAGTGGGTCCCCAACTATGCGGACAAAGTCCGCCCACTTATTAAAACCACTACATTTCCCCTGACGGCTGAGGCCCGCTCGGCCTTCGGCCGCATCAAGGCCGATATCACTAAGGTCGCCATGCACACGGTGGACGAGTCCATCCCCTTCCAGGTCGAGAGCGATGCGTCAGACGTCGACCTGGCTGCTACCCTCAACCAGGCGGGCAGGCCAGTAGCCTTCTTCTCTAGAACCCTCAATGCTTCCGAGATTCGACACTCCTCTGTCGAGAAGGAAGCACAAGCCATCGTGGAAGCTGCGCGGCATTGGAGGCACTACCTAGCTGGTCGGAGGTTCACTCTCGTCACCGACCAATGGTCGGTAGCCTTTATGTTTGACAACGCACAACGGGGAAAAAATCAAAAACTATAAGATACTGAGGTGGAGGATCGAACTCTCCACCTACAGCTATGATATCCAGTATCGTCCTGGGAAGCTTAATGAGCCCCCAGATGCCCTTTCCCACTGTACTTGTGCCAGCGCACAAATAGACCGACTGCGGGCCCTCCACAATGGCCTCTGTCACCCGGGGGTCACCCGGCTTTTCCATTATATCAAGGCTCGCAACCTGCCTTACTCCATCGAGGAGATCAGAACCATGACCAGGGTTTGCCAGGTCTGCGCAGAGTGCAAACCGCACTTCTATCGGCCAGACAGAGCACGCCTGGTAACGCCACAGCATGGATTTCAAAGGGCCCCTCCCCTCCACTAACCGTAACGTGTACTTCCTCAACATCCTTGACGAATACTCGCGCTTCCCTTTCACCATCCCATGCCCTGACATGACCTCTGCCACAGTCAAAGGCCCTGAGCAGTGTCTTCACCTTGTTCGGTTTCCCCACTTAAATCCATAGCGATCGGAGTTCCTCCTTCATGAGTGATGAGCTGCGTCAGTTCCTGCTTAGCAAGGGCATCGCCTCAAGCAGGATTACCAGCTACAATCCCGGGGGGAACGGACAGGTGGAAAGGGAGAATGCGACGGTCTGGAAGGCTGTCCTTCTTGCCCTACGGTCTAGAGGTCTCCCAGTCTTCCGCTGGCAGGAGGTCCTTCCTGAGGCGCTCCAATCCATCCGGTCGCTTCTCTGCACCGCTACTAATGTGACCCCCCACGAGAGAATGTTTGCTTTCCCCAGAAGGTCCGCCTCGGGGGTCTCACTCCCAACATGGCTGACGATTCCGGGGCCCGTCCTCCTCCGACGGCATGTGATGACTCATAAGTCGGATCCTCTGGTCGAGAGGGTTCTTCTTCTCCATGCAAATCCCCAGCACGCCTACATGGCTCACCATGACGGGCGGGAGGACACAGTCTCCCTTCGAGATTTGGCACCCGCAGGTTCCCCAGCGACTGTCACCGGTGCTCCCGACCCTATTCCTCTCCTTTCTACTACTCGACCCGACCGTCAAGATTTGGCACCCGTAGGTTCCCCAGCGACTGTCACCGGCGCTCCCGACCCTATCCTCCCCTCTCTACTACTACTCGACCCGACCGTATACCCCCTTCCCCCGTTGCTGCCTACCCGTCTGGGAACACAGAAGCTGTCTTGCTCCCGGACACGCCGGCCTCAACGCTTCCACCGACTACGATGCCCACACCACTGCCGGAACTGAGGCGGTCACGACGGACAATCAAAGCCCCGTCAGGCTCAATCTCTGACGCAACTTGTTCACTTCACCCCCGCCGGACTTCTTTTTTCAACAGGGAGTGAATGTGGTGAAATCACTGTGTTGTATCGTGTTGCCACAGTGTTACGTGTTGTACAGTATTGCCACTATATTACATGTTGTACAGTTTTGGCTCTGCCCGTGACTCCTCCCCCTCGGGCCTGGGTACATAAGCTGCCGACCTTTCACACTGCCTCATTCTGGAGCACACTGCCAGTTCTGTTAAAGCCATAGTTAATTCACTCTGCGTTCTCTGTCTTAATTGATGACATATCAATTTGTTTTGGTGAAGTTCACATATGTGTTTAACATAGAACATAGTACTTAGTTGATAAATAAAATAACGCAGGTTTTGGAAGCTGAAGACTGTAGTCTCAGTCACTGGATTTGACATCACAAAGTGCAAATATATCTTTGGGAAGTGTACCTTCTAAAGTTGCCGTGTCGTCAAACTCTGCCAACTTTAAAGGCCAATCCATTTTTTTTTTAAAATGCATTATCTTCTTTGTAATATAAACAGCAACTTCACAATCAACATTAATTCAAATGGTTAATGGTTATCGCATTTTTTGGACAATACAAGCAAGAGCCCATTTTAAATGTGGCCATTTCGAAGTGGTGGGGAGGGGCCGATGCAACATTCGGGGAAAGGACCTGGAGACCATTGGAGGGAAACATCTCAGGAGCTGTAAAGACACCCCTTAAGTTCATCTTAGTTCCGAGAATGAGTGAACCACAAAAATCAGGAGGATGGCAAAAAACGAAAGCAGGCTAAACGGTGGGAGAAGAGATGGGAATGAAAGGGGTCGGGACGGGGAACCGCATGACCGCATCTGGAACCGCATGACCGCATCTATGGAAAGAGACGATCAGATAAAGAGCCACGAGGGGCAGCAAGTGGCACGGTAACATCGACGAGACTCCTTCTGGCAATTGAAGTGAAAGACTTGAGTGCTTATTTTTGCTCACTCCCGATCTCCCTACACAGGGAATCGGACCGTTTTTCTCCTCCCTCCCCCCCCCTTCCCCTTCCCCTTCCCCTACCTCCTTGTCTCGGGGCCCAGCCTGTCGGTTGGTAACCCGTGGCAACCGTTTAAAGGGGGCGCGCGAGAGCTCGGCGCGGCTTCCGGGCCTCGAGGATCGGGCGCCCACACCGCCAATCAAAATGGCCGCCCTTCTACTGGCGGCCCCCTCGGAACCATCATCAGTCACCATCGCACGATCGGCCACCGGGGCGGAGATCAGCTGGGAGCCGGTCATCTCGGCACAGAACACAGCCCACCGCCTTAAGTTCATTTTAGCTCCGGGAATGAGATCAGGAACATTGCATCAGCTCAAAATCACTGAAGCAAGCAAGGAATGTCAAAACCCTTCCCGCTGGTTCGGCCTTAACTGGAGTGTTACGCCAGTTCTGTGTGCAGCACTCTCCAAAGAATGCAAAGGCATCAAACTGAGAGTGCAGAAAAGACTCAGGACAATGATTCGTCAGGAACGAGAAACTTCAGTTACTTGTGGGGTGGAGAAGCTGGGACTGTTTTCCTTGGAGATGAGGGGCGGAATTCTCAGTTTCTGAGACTAAGTGCTGACGTCAATGGAGAATTTGTGGACTTGTACGACAGAAAAGTCGACGCCACACCTGGAACGATTCCGCTACCGTTGAAGCCTAGCACCGGCACCTCGTGGAACACTGTCGATTCCAATGAAAAACGGTCAGGATTGGCCGGGTCCGTCATTGACACTCGGGAAGTTGACAAGCTGCAACCGCACACTCCCCATACACACACTTATCAAAGCCAAAAAGATGCTACTGATTGAGCTGGACCGGGCCCATTCAGCTGATGGTCAGCTGGGGCCAGAGGTCACCCAGGGAAGTGCCCCAAGGGACACCTATACAAACGCTGGCACACAATTTAAAGTTGGCTGTTAGTGGTGTGCGCAGCTGCATGGCTGCCTTGCCAGCCACGGCAATTGTGCTCCACGTCCGTCCATCCCGACCCCACAACCCACCTCTTGGTCACCCCCCACTACTCCCTTCGGCCCTGGCAGAAGCCCCCGGCCAGCAGCACAACTGTCGGCAAACTATGGTGATGTTGGACACTGTCCCTACACCCTCTCTTAGCAGCCACCATGCCAGGTTCATGATTTTTGAAAGCCCAAGTGAACCACGCCATTGGGATCTTGGGCCATTGGAGGTGGAGAATTGCAGGTGGGCCCACTACTGATTATGCAAACGGTGTTTAAAGTACGCGTGGAGTGAAACGCAGTGATGCCGTTTTTGAGGTGAAAGAGAATCATGATTTGGCGTCAAATCTGCGCCTGCAGTGATTTTGGCGTCGGAAGCTATTCTCCGCCCAATCGCACTCCCCGATTTCGGCGTCAGCTAACGAAGAATCCCACCCGAGAGGTTTGAGAGAAAATTTTAGCCTAGAGAGAAAGGGCAGAAAATGTTTGGAGGATTGTACTGAAGGGAATGGATTTCAGGTAATCCGCAAAAGAAGCAATTACTACATGTGGGGGGGGGGGGGGGGGGGGGGTTGTTGATGGAGGCAGGTTCAACCACCTGCATTTAAGAGGGAATTAGATCATTATCTGAAAAGGAGAGAATGCACAGGGCTACTGGACCGAGAAGGCAGGGAAGTGGTGAATTGCTCCTTTGGAGATCCAACACAGGCGTGAGAGGCCAAATGGCCTGTGTTGTAACCATTCGGATATTCTGTGATTTTTTTTCCTGTTATCGTGGAGCCAAACAGCCAGGCGCCAGGAATAGTGCAGGTGCAAGCTACTTGCACTATGTCTACTGGCACATGCGCAGTTTTTCCCATCATTGAGGGATATAGAGCTGCGGGTCCTCTGGTCGGCTGCATCAACACCCCGTTTGCTGCTGTTATTTGTAAGCCTGAAAGCATCCATTAGGAAACCACTTTTGTGAAAATAACTGAGTTGGTCCCATTGCCAAGTGCAGGCTTGGGACCCACATTTTATCTGGATGTTGGACTCCCAAAGCCTCTGGTAAAGTCATGCCCTATATTTGTACATCTCAAAGGGCATGCTCTAACTACCGCGTCCGACTCAGGATGCAACGCGGCCGATAAATCTCCAGAGAGCTCGTCATGCCTCGCGTGATCTCATGGGGCAGGTGGCACTTCCAGGCTGGCAGGAGCAGTGCCAGGGTGCAAGGCAGGCAGTGCCCAAGTGGCATTTTGCCCATGCCGAGGATTGGGCCCGGGGTGCCCTGCCCTTATGAGGTGGGGTGAAGAGGGACTTGAGGACCTCCTAATCAAAGCTCCTCAGTGCAGGAAATGAAGGTAAGTGAGACCCGGTGGGGCCTTCCTCGCTGAGGCCCAAAAAGAGAAGAGTCCCATTTATTAGCGGGGTCATTCTTGGTGTTGCAGGCGGCAGCACTGTGGCACAGTGGATAGCACTGCTGCCTCACGGCGCCGAGGTCCCAGGTTCGATCCTGGCTCTGGGTCACTGTGTGGAGTTTGCACAGTCTCCCTATGTTTACGTGCGTTTCGCCCCCACAACCCAAAGATGTGCAGGCTAAGCAGATTGGCCACGCTAAATTGTTCCTTAATTGGAAAAAATGAATTGGGTACTCTAATTTTATTATTTAAAAACTTCTTGGCGTTGCAGGTGCCAGGAAACACCCCGCTAAACACACCCGCAGCGTGACTCTTTTTCCATTAAATGTCACCTATAATATCTCCAAATTTTGAAATTATACCCTAAATCCACTTTAAACTTACTTCCTGCAAGACGATCATTGTTCTCAGCTTTCTGTCCCTCGGCCAATTATGTGTCCATGCTGCCAATGCCTCTTTAATTTCATGGGTTATAATTTTGCTAACAGCTTTATTCTGTGACACTGTTGGCCCATATTTACGGCCACGCTGCGCCCGAAAGCAGTTCGCCACAGTGTAGCGTGGCCGATAGAAGTTGGGAGACCCCACTTCCGGGATCTACCCGCTCGCAATGCCTCACAATATCTAACACGATCTTGCGAGACGTTGTGATGTAAATCCCGCCCATTGTGGGCCGGATTACTTTTTAACAAATCTGCATATTAAAGCAAGACAGCTAGTCTCACTTAAATGTGCAGATTCCCGAGGCGTGGGATCTATCTCCATTGCCTCGGACCTCGGGCGAGCGCCGTTCAGTACTAGTTTCCACAAAAGGGGTCCAGACAGAACGGCGCTCAAGGGGATCCCCCAGAGGATCGGAGACCCCAGGGGCATGCCCTTTGGGCAGGATGGCACCCTGGCACTGCTGATGCCAGCCTGGCAGCCCGACAGTGCCACCTGGTGTGAAGGTGCCCAAGTGGCACTGCCAGGGTGCCAGGTTAGCACTGCCAAGCTGGCAATGTTTGCGGTGGCGAGTGGGCCGCAGTGCCCTGGGGGGTGCTAGGGACCCTCCCACATTGTGTTTGGGCTTGTGGGTGGTTTGGGGGGTCGCTTTGGGTGCGTCCCGATATCACAATACCCGGAGGATTTCCGGCGAGCGGAGCTCCTCGATGTACAAAACGGGGTTATCCGGCCTCGGCCGCGCATTCCTTCGCTGAGGCCCCCTATCAAATGCAAGTTTTGTAGCATTGTGTTTCTTGGCGCTGTGAGCGCCTGGAAACACACGGCTAAACACGCTCGCTATGGGACTTTGTTCCCATTTAGTTAAATCGCGCCCTTTATCAAACACCCCTTGGAGTTCATTTACACAGAAGCAACCATATTGCCCTTATCAACCCTTTCAATTGTTTCAGGAGCAAAGTTGAAACGTTAGTCATATAAAATTTGCCTTTAACTAAGCCATGCTGGCTTTCATTTATTAGTCCATATTGTTCTAAATAATAATTAATTTTGTCCAAGATTAATGTCTCTACAAATATCCCCACCACTGGCAGTACAGGCTGGCTGGTCTGTACTTATTGAGCTTAACCATCTCCCCATTTAAACAGAAGTAAAACATTTGCAATCTTTCAGTCCTGTTGCACCTCATCCATATTTCAGGAAGATTCGAAGAATGTGACCAGAGCATTTGCAATTCTCACTCTTACTTCCCTCAGTAACCTTGGATGGATCCCATCTGGGCCAAGTGATTTTTCTACTTTGGTGACTGCCAACCTTTTGGTATCTCTTTATCCTATTTTTACACAATGTAATTTCATTCTTGCTGTGTCATTTACTGCTACATACGTAGCACCTTATTCTAGAATGAAGACAGATACAAATGTATAAATGGGTGGCACGGTAGCAAAGTGGTTAGTTCACAGCTCCAGGGTCCCAGGTTCGATTCCCGGCTTGGGTCACTGTCTGTGTGGAGTCTGCACGTTCTCCCCGTGTCTGCTTGGGTTTCCTCCTGGTGCTTCGGTTTCCTCCCACAGTCCAAAGATGTGCAAGTTAGGTGGATTGGCCATGCTAAATTGCCCTTAGTGTCTAAAAAAGGTTAGGTGGGTTACTGGATTACAGGGATGGAGTGGAGGTGTGGGCTTAAATAGGGCGCTCTTTCCAAGGGCAGGTGCAGACTCGATGGACCAAATGGCCTTCTTCTGCACTGTAAATTCTATGATTCTACATTTAGTGCTTCAACTGTGTCCTCTGGCGGAGTAACTCCTTTTTCATCCCCAGTTAGCCAACCCTTCTTTTGACTATTTTTTACTCTTTATGTCTTTATGAAAGACTTTTGGGTTGACTTTTATGTTAGCCACTAATCTATTCTCATATACCCCTTTTTGTTCCTCTTATTCATTTCATTAGATCACCTTCAGTTTGGTTCTGTACTGTTTAAAGAAGCTTATGAAATCAGCTTGTCAGATCCCACTTATAGGACTGAATTCAGTTATTTTGACTTTAAGATTTGAACGATCTCTTTCTTTGTATCTTCATACTGGTTTTGTTTTTTAATTATTATTTTTAGTTCCTTTATGCCTTTGTCTCATGAATGTTAGGCTTTTCATTCTGGTGACAGGGATGTACTGAGCAGTCGCTTTAAAGGTGGCTCTACATAAGAACTAGGAACAGGAGTAGGCCATCTGGCCCCTCGAGCCTGCTCCGCCATTTAATGAGATCATGGCTGATCTTTGTGGACTCAGCTCCACTCTCCGGCCCGTACACCATATCCCCGAATCCCTTTATTCTTTAGAAAGGCATCTATTTTTTTCTTAAAAACGTTGAAAGAAGGAGTCTCAACTGCTTCACTGGGCAAGGAATTCCAGAGATTCACAACCCTTTGGGTGAAGAAGTTCCTCCTACACTCCGTCCTAAATCTACCTCCCCTTATTTTGAGGCTATGCCCCCTAGTTCTGCTTTCCCCGACCAGTGGAAACAACCTGCCCGCATCTATCCTATCTATTCCCTTCATAATTTTATATGTCTCAATAAGATCCCCCCGCATCCTTCTAAACTCCAATGAGTACAGTCCCAGTCTACTCAACCTCTCATCATAATCTAATCCCCTCAACTCTGGGATCAACCTAGTGAATCTCCTCTGCACTCCCTCCAGTGCCAATATGTCCTTTCTCAGGAAAGGAGACCAAAACTGAACACAATACTCCAGATGCGGCCTCACCAACACCCTATACAATTGCACCATAACCTCACTAGTCTTGAACTCCATCCCTCTAGCATTGAAAGACAAAACTCGATTAGCCTTCTTAATCACCTGTTGCACCTGCACACCAACTCTTTGCGACTCGTGCACCAGCACACCCAGGTCCCTCTGCACAGTAGCATGTTTTAACATCTTACCGTTTAAATAATAATCCATTCTGCTGTTATTCCTCCCAAAATGGATAGCCTCACACTTGGCAGCATTGAATTCCATCTGCCAGACCCTAGCCCATTCACCTAACCTATCCAAATCCTTCTGCAGACTTCCGGTATCATCTGCACTTTTTGCTTTACCACTCATCTTAGTGTCGTCTGCAAACTTTGACACATTGCACTTGGTCCCCAACTCCAAATCGTCTATGTAAATTGTGAACAACTGTGGGCCCAACACTGATCCTTGAGGGACCCCACTAGTTACAGGTTGCCAACCAGAGGAACACCCATTTATCCCCACTCTCTGCTTTCTACCCATGCTACCACTTTACCCTCAATGCCATGCATCTTTAGTTTATGCAGCAACCTTTTGTGTGGCACCTTGTCAAAAGCTTTCTGGAAATCCAGATATACCACATCCATTGGCTCCCCGTTATCTACTGCACTGGTAACGTCCTCAAAAAATTAGACCAAATTAGTCAGACACGACCTACCCTTTGTGAACCCATGCTGCGTCTGTCCAATGGGGCAATTTCCCTCCAGGTGCCCCGCTATTTCCTCCTTAATGATAGATTCCAGCACTTTCCCTACAACCGAAGTTAAGCTTACCGGCCTATAATTACCCGCTTTCTGCCGACCCCTTTTTTAAACAGTGGTGTCACATTTGCTACTTTCCAATCCTCTGGGACCACCCCAGAGTCTAGTGAATTTTGATAAATTATCACTAGTGCGTTTACAATTTCCCTAGCCATCTCTTTTAACACTCTGGGATGCATCCCATCAGGGCCAGGAGACTTTTCTACCCTTGGAGACTTCAGCTTAGGTGCTGTTTAACTGAAAATTGACCGCTAAGTCGACCAAAATCCTCCCTCTACTGTCACCCGAAACCATCCGACACCCAAGGAAATGCCTTGAACCACCAAAGAGGCAGAAAAGCGAATAAGGGCAACAGAAGTCGGGAAAGGAAAGCCGAGGCGGCAGACATGAAGAGTGAGTCGGAGTGGGACATGGTGGAGCGGGCGGAGTAACCGACGCTAACGCAAGCCCACCCGCCGATCGGGCAATGGATGGAACTCCTAACCAAAGAGCTCCTGAAACACAGGGTCGCCATCAGGGAGGACCTGATGGCGATGGTGAAGTCGGTGGCGGCAGACGCCCTGGCTCCCTTCAAGGAAGCACTGGAGAAGACAGAAAGGCAGCTGGAAGCACGGAGGTGGCGGTGCGAGAAGGCTGCCACCGACCAGAGTGACTGGATCACGTCACTGGAGGCGGAGGTGGTAAGGTTGGTGGCGGCCCAAGGAACGCTAAAGGGGAAGGTGAAGGACCAGGAAAACAGGTTCTGCCGCCAGAACCAAGCTCCACTAGTTCCAGGACAAGGAGCGAATCTTGGACTGGGCACGAAACACACGATCCTGCAAGTGGGAAGGGCAAACGATCCGCGTGTACCAAGACATTGGGGCAGACTTGGCCAAGCACCGGGCCGAGTTTAACGGATTCAAGAACAAGATGTGGATCGGGATTCTGTACCCGGCCAAACTGTGGGTGACCTATCAGAGCAAAGAATGCTACTTCACATGGGAGAAGCAGAGGGATTTATCCACAGGAATGGGCTGGAAAGGCAGCATGATTAATGGACACAGAGAGACCACTGCTAATGACAATGTTTCTTTGCTTTCTTGTTAATGCAATCCTAGGCCAGGAGGGGAAGAGTGTCGAGGGGCACCAAATCTGGACTGGAGGGGGAGAGGAGTAAAATGGGTAGCGGAGGGGAAGCCACCATGCTGGCGAACCTGTTGGTACAGGGATGTAAGTGGATGGAAAGGGGAATTGCAGCGCAGTTCCGGAAAGGAAGGGAGCACCTGGCAGAAGGGGAGGGGCACAGCGCTAGATCGGGGGCAAGGTGGGTCAGGAGAACAGGGAGTGGTGGAGATGGGATGGGTGGGGAGGGGAACCTACAGCGGCACGGGTAAGGGAGGACAGGCGAATGTTGGATAGGACAGACAAGCATGCTACGGGACGAGGGTGGGCTGGATGGCAATACTTTTCAGTAAGAGGATGATATTTACCACGATGAAGACAGTGACAGACTCGTGGGGGGGTGCGCACGGTATGTCATGGTGAATGGTGGCCTGGAAGGGGCACAGGTGGTGCTTGTAAATGTGTACACCCCCAACTGGGATGACGCAGACTTTATAAAAAAGACCATGGCAGAAATTTCCAACCTAGATTCCCACCAACTCGTTATGGTTGATTTTCAACTGCATACAGTACCCACGGATGAACAAATCCAGCCCCAAATCGGGGAAACAATCGGCCATGGTAAGAGAACTGAGCACCTTTATGGAGCAGATGGGTGGGGGGGTGCGGAGTGGATGGGCCATGACCCATGGAGGTTCACACACCCAAGGGAGAAGGAGTTCTCCTTTTCCCAGATCCACAAGGTCTACACCAGAATTAACTTTGTAGTGGGGAAATCGGTGCTTCCAGGGTGGTAGCAGCTGGATACTCCACAATAGTAATCTCTCATCATGCTCCACACTATGGGAGTGTGAGGATGGAGACGGGCCAGGCCCATCCCCCCCCCCTCTCCCTCCATGGAGGCTGGGACACAGCCCTCCTCGCCAATAGATTCTGTGAGAAAACGTCACAAGCCATCTTCAGGTACGTATCCTGCAACCAGAATGGAGAGGTCTCACCTTCCACATACTGGGAGGCAATGAAGGCGGAGATAAGGGGGAAATAATAGCACATGGAGCACTCGGGGACAGGAAGGAGAGAGCAGCTAGGCAGCAGCTGGTAGAGTCCATAATGGATGTGGAATGGCGATACTCCACAGCCCCAACCGTGGAACTTCTGGTGGAGAGGAAATAAATTACAAATGGAATTTGACCTGCTCTCCACAGAGAAAGCAGTGATCCAGCTCCCTTAGACTCGGTGTGGGCGGGGGGGGGGGGGCTTCAGTGAGCATGGAGACAAGGACAGCCACCTGCTGGCTCACAACTGAAAAACAGACAGTCACGAGGGAAATAGCATAGAGAAAAGACAGAAACAGCAAGCTAGTTGCAGCACCGGATGGGATTAATGAGGCCTTTGTGACCTCCTACCAAGAGCTGTACACCCCCAGTGGGAGACTCGAAGATGAAATGGATCTGCGTCGGGCTAGACATACCAGTTGCCAGTGCCAAAGTTCTGCACTGTAAATTCTATGATAATCTATGATTCTATGATAATCTAGTTGTGGGGGAGGAAAGGAGGCGGTGCCTCGAAGCACCATTAGAACTGGGGGAAGCCATGCAGAGCATTAATTCCATGCAGTCGGGAAAGGCGCCAGTCCAGACGGATATGTTCAATGTCTCGCAGTCGATGGATACCCTGCCGCCCATGCTGGCACAGGCCTCGATATCACTGATCCCTAAAAAGGACAAAGACGTGATGGAGTGCAGGCCAAACAGACCCATTTCACTCCTAAGCACAAGTGCCAAAGTTCTAGCAAAGGCCCTGGCGAGACGGCTGGAGAGTTGCATGCTGGAAGTAGTTGTGGATGACCAGACGGGCTTTGTCAAGGGCAGAAAGCTAACAGCGAACATCAGACGACTGCTGAACATAGTCATGACACCAGAAGTGATCATCTCCCTGGACTCAGAGAAGACCTTCAACGGGATCAAATGGAGGTACCTCATAGAGTTACTGGAATGGTTTGGGTTTGGGCCAGGGTTCACCTCATAGGTGAAACTACTCCCATGGTGAGCATATGGACAAACACCACCAGCTCTGAATACCTCCAGCTTCACAGAGTGACGAGGCAGGGATGCCCACTGTCCCTGCTGCTATTTGCCCTGGCAGTTGAGCCACTGGTTATCGCTCTCTGAATAGCGAAGGGACAAAGAGGCATTCAAAGGGGGGACAAAGAGCATAATCTCACTCTACGTGGATGACCTGCTCCACTACATCTTATCCCTCTGGCCAGCATGGGAGGATGGAAGGAATAATGGAACTCCTTACAAACTGAACCTGAGCAGAAATGAAATCTTCCCTGTGAATCTGCAGCGGGGTTGGAGGGGGGGGGGGGGGGAAAGAACCCAAGGATTAGGAAAACTGTGCTACAAAGAAGGCCCTCCCAAACCTCCTATTCTACCACTGGGCAGCTACTCCAGAAAGAGTACAGGGATGGGTAAAGGGGTCAGGATCAGAGTGAGTCAAAATGGTGGACAGTTCCTGCACGGGGTCATCCCTGCAGCACTGGCCACAGCCCTGCTCCCACCCCCCCACCCCAGCCAGATACTCAAGTAGCCCAGTGGTTAGGGCAGCATGGTAGCACAGTGGATAGGTTTAATCCTGTCCCCAGGTCACTGTCTGTGTGGAGTTTGCACATTCTTCCCGTGTCTGCATGGGTCTCACCCCCACAACCCAAAAAGATGTGCAGGGTAGGTTAATTGGCCACGCTAAATTTGCCCCTTAATTGGAAAAAAGAATTGGGTACTCTAAATTTATTATTTTTAAAAATGAAGTCCAGTGGTCGTGGCCACGTTGAGTATGTGGAACCAACTGTGACATCACTTCGATCTGACCACGATGTCCATCAAGCCCCCATGTGCAAAAACCACAAATTCACCGCCGTGATCATGGTCGCCTCCTATAAAAGGTGCAGGCAGGATGAAGGGGTACAAATAATAGGGGACCTATTCGTGGACGGCAGAGTAGTGACACTGGGGGAACTCATGGACAAGCTCCAAGTCCTGAGAGGGAATGAACTACGATAAATGCACATCAGAAACTTCCTCTGAAAGGAGACCAGGCGGTGAGTTTCCCAGCTATCAGGCCACAGCCTACTGGACAGACTCCTGTCTGTGGGTGAACTGTGGAATGGTAATTGCACTGACATGTACAGACGGATACTAGAGAAGGTACATTCACCTCTTGGCAAGACAGGGGAGAAGTGGGAGGAAGAGTTGGTCATAGAGGTAGGGGTATGACTCTGGATCGAAGCACTGCATAGTGCAAACAACACCTCATGGGCAGGTAAACGTGGTGCACACGGATGAGCCGGGTCTTCCTGAACGTGGAGGGCAAATGCGAACGGTGCCAGGGCGGCCCGGCCAATCACACCCACATGTTCTGTCCCTCTCCCACACTTGTCAGGTTTTGGACATCATTCTTCGAGACTATGTCCAAGGTTGTGGGGGTGAGGGTGGACCTGTGCCAACTAGTGGCGGTCATCAACTCCTGCTTGGCTGACGATCGGCAGTGCCACCCAAGGCCGCAGACTAGCAGAGTGTCTTCAATTGAGAAAACAAAATACAGCATTCGGGGATCAGAGGAAAGCTTCCACAACACGTGGAGGCTATTCACCAGCTTGTTCCAAGACCTGTTTGTGACCAGCAACCAATAAGCAAAAGCTGGAGGGTGAGCGGGGAGGAACAAAATGCACAACGGAAGAAAGAGAGGAAGGGGGGAGGGGATAGGTAGGGAGGAAGAGGGTAGGGTTTAGAAGGGGGGCCGGGTATGGACGAAGGGTGGCAGAGGAAATACAGGGCCAGAGACAAAGGGCAAAGACACACAGGGAAGCGGCCACAACGGCAAGAACAAAACACGCCCGGCTGACTCCTGGTGCGTTTTAGTACAAGGAGGCAGCAAAGACGGGAGTGAAGCTATATGGCAGTGGTGGCCGACCACCAGGGAATCGCAAACCGGGGGTCCCATACCTGTACACAGGTTCTGTATCAAGGAGACATAAATAACTGTCTGCCCCACATGATTTTGTTTCCTGGTTACTTTTCTTTTGTTGTACACATGAAGTTTGTAGATCCCGTTTTTGTCTTTTTTTTCATACGTTTTTCTATTTGGCTGTATATCAAAATTAACACTATTATGTATTATATACAACATATGTTATCGTAGATAATGACAAAACCAATAAAAATACTTTTTTTTAAAAAAGAATGTTATGCTTTTCAAGTACAGAAAATGAAAATATGCTACATATATTTCCAATATTGAAAATCCTAATTTAACACACATTGAACAACTTCTTTCCATGACAAATTCATGTTAAAATTTAGATTAGAAATTTTCTGTATAAATTAGTCACACTATAATTACACCATTCTGCCATTGTTGTTTCTCAGTTTTTCATCTCACTCCTCAGCCTGGTTCTTACTGAAATTCCTATTCTCCAGTTTACCCTGTATCCCTCTTTGGTATAATTAGTGTCAAAGGAATTACACAATATTGAAACTGATTTACATTCATGCCGTGATCCAATTAATTCATTACCCATTCACTCAGCTTTTAATGAAGATTTTATTTGGTTTTTATACCCGATGTGCAACAAAGGAGATTGACGAACAAAAAAAGCAAACGTAAGGGGTCGTGTGAGCACGGTAGCAGCTGCATTTACACGAGCCCTGGCTATACTTGTCTTTTAATCATTTAATTCTGGATGATGGAACGCAGATGGTAATTGCAGAGATCAGGATAGGGCAAGACCGACCATGAAGTTGTGTTTAAACAAAGACAGGAATTTCAGATCTGAGGCATGGGAGTACATGGGTCTAGTGTAGGTCAGTGAAAAAGAGGTGATGAATGAGTGCAACTTTATCTTGATAGTTAATATCATGGGGAAATCGTACAGAAAGAAGGAGGTTAAACAGTTAATAGACATTCATTATTCAGTGTGTCAACATTTATGTTAATATAATTATGTTTTTCATTATTTTTGGCACCTGGACTTTTATAATTCAACACATGATGTGAAGTGTTAATTGTGGTGATATTTGCAGTGTATATAGTTGGATATACTATCTCCGAATAGCAGGTGGGGACGGTGATCCACCATGTGACTCCACAGATCGGGCAGTTGGTAATAAGTAGTACTAGAGGACAGTCGGATTACAAGTAGCTCCAGGAGAATTCACTTATTCATTACCATTTGTATTATAGTTGGTTAGTTATCTTTCCACGTGTTCATTTTGTTAATAAACTATCTTACTAGCCAAAGAACTAGATGTTCTGTGCACACCTCGACCAGGCCACACCACAGAACATAACATTAATAAGAACAGACAAGTGTGCGTATAAAATCTTCCTATTAGATACAATATGCCCAGCCAATAATGTTGAACATATACCAAAACCTTTCCCAACAAATGGAACCTGAAGTGTTTAAGTTGAATAAAATGTTTTGGGTTCACAATCTAACTTTGCTTTGCTGTTTGACAGCAAGGCACCAAAGTCTAGAAAGGTGAAATGTTGAATACTCTGCCCTGTGGCAACAGTAGGAACATTAAAATAACTATTAAAGATGCCATGGCAATTAAGTCTGCACAAATGTAACCAAAAGCTATTGGGCATTTGATCCTCACTGCACAACAATTTGTAGCTGTCATATGCCAGAAGATGCGTCAAAAGTGCTTTAACATAATGAAGAGGGAAGAATAATAATAAACACCAAACAAGAGGGAGGAAAAAACAGATTTAGGGTATGGGAAGAAAACAGCGTTTGAGAGAGAGATTGGAGAAGAAAGGAGGGAGGTGTTAAATCTGAACGTTCCAGGAATATGCTTTGCAGCTGAATTGCCAAACAACCAGTATTGGAACTGAAGAAGTAAGGAACCAGAAGTAGCTCAGTGTTAGAGAATTATATGTGGTTATAAGTCAGATGGGATTGGGCAGCACCGTGGCGCAGTGGTTCGCACTGCTGCCTATGGCGCTGAGGACCCGGGTTCGATCCCAGCCCCGGGTCACTGTCTGTGTGGAGTTTGCACATTCTCCCCGCGTCTGCATGGGTTTCACCCCCACAACCCAAAGATGTGCAGGGTAGGTGGATTGGCCACGCTAAATTGCCCCTTAATTGGAAAAAAAAATAATTGGGTACTCAAATTTTTTTTTTTAAATGTCAGGTGGGATCACTAAGAAAGCGTAAGCAAAGAAATGGTTGGATTTAAAAGCAAGGAGGAGAATTTTGTAATCTACTTATTGGAACATGAGAACGTTAACAGTGGAGGCTTGTCTTGGTGAGGATGCGAATACAGCATCAGCCACTATTCCAATATAAGCATTGCTACCAACTTGAATAATGTTAAATATTAACTATGATTTGACACAAGTGTCTCTGTTCTCCAAGAAAGATTTTTCATTGAAACTCAGAACAATACAAGAACACCACACAAAAACATGAGAAATAAAGCAGAAGTCGACTGTATAGCCCAACTAGCCTGCTCCGCCATTCAATACGATCATGGCTGATCTTGGACTTCAATTCCACTTTTCCATCCGCTCACATATCAGTTTCATTTCCTGAGAGACCAAAAATATGTCTATTCCAGCCTTAACTATATTTAATGATGGAGTATTCAGAAACCTCTGGGATAGAAATTTCCAAAGATTTGCTATCCTTGGAATGAAGAAAATTTTCATCTCAATGTTAAATGATCATCCACTTAACCAGAGACTGTATTTTAAAACACCCCAGCAAACAGGAAAATAAAAATCTGTCCTTCCTGTCAAGCCGCCTTGCATCTTGTCTGTTTCAATTCTTCTAACTTCTGGAGAATATAGGCCCATTTTACTCAGCCACTCATCTTGGGGCAATCATCTAATCCCAGGGACCAATCTAGCTAACCTTCGTTGTACTGCATCAATTCAAGTATTTCCTTGTTTAAATATGATGACCAAAAACTACGGGTGTGGTCTCACCAAAGCTCTGTATAATTGTAGTAATTCTTTATTGTACTTCAATCCCCTTGCAATGTTGTACCAGCATGCTAACTTTTAATCTTCCTTGTACAAGCACATTGAGTCTCTGAACATCAACATTTACAATTTTCACACATTTTAAAGGATAATCTGCTTTTCTACTGTTAGGACGAAAGTGAATAACCTCACACTTCCCCACATTAAGTCGTGATCGAACAGCCACGCTGCGCCCGAAAAGCAGCGCGCTGGTAGAAGCCGGGAGCCCCGCTCCCTGGATCTACGCGGTTTGCAACGCCGTGATCTAATGTGACCTCGCGAGACATTGCAATGTAAACCTTGGCCATTGTGGGTGGGATCATTTTCTGGCAAATCTGCATATTAGATGAGACAGCTAGTCTCACTGTAATATGCAGTTTCCTGAGGCATTGGGATCTATCCCCTTCACATCTATGCTCTATACATTGGAAAACTCGGGCAAGGCCGTTTAATACTGGCCTCCACAAACGTGGACCAGATGGAACGGCACTTGTGGGGGTCTCCCAGGGGTTCGGAGGCTCCCAGGGGTGGTCCCTGGCACTGCTCGTGCCACCTGGGCACCCTGGGTGCACGCCTGGCACTGTCAAGGTGCCGAGGCACTACCAGTTGGTAGGGGCACTGCCAGGGTACCAGGTTAGCACTGCCAAGGTATCTGGTTGGCATTTTTCACAGGGCGGCGAACAGGCCATGGGTGCCCTGCATGGGCCTGGATCATATAGGCCAATATCTCTGCTAAATATGGATGCCAAGATTCTTGCCAAGGTGTTGGCACTAAATTGGAAGAGTGCCTCCCCCAGGTGATTGGGGAAGATCAGACCGGGTTTATAAAGGGGCGGCACGGTAGCACAGTAGTTAACACTGTTGCTTCACAGCGCCAGGGTCCCAGGTTAGATTTCCAGCATGGGCCACTGTCTGTGCGGAATCTGCACGTTCTCCCTGTGTCTGCGTGGGAATCCTCCGGGTGCTGCGGTTTCCTCCCACAAGTCCCGAAAGACGTGCTTGTTAGGTAATTTGGACAGTCTGACTTCTCCCTCTGTGTACCCGAACAGGCGCCGGAATGTGGCGACTAGGAGCTTTTCACAATAACTTCATTGCAGTGTTAATGTAAGCCTACTTGTGACAATAAAGATTATTATTATTAAAGAGTAGGCAGTTGTCCTCGAATGTGCGGCGTTTATTAAATGTGGTGCTCTCTCCAGCAGAAGGAAGGGAGCCGGAGGTTGTGGTGGCGCTGTATGCAGAGAAGACATTTGACCGTATAGAGTGAAGTTATTTGTGATGTTGGAGAGCTTTGGGATTGGGCCTAAGATTATGGCATGGGTCAAATTGTTATATAGGGAACTGAAGGTGAGTGCGGGAATGAGGTGAATTTAAGGTACTTTTGGGTTACAAAGGGGAACGAGGCAGGGTGTCCCATGTCCCCCCTCCTGTTTGCACTGGCGATAGAGCCAGTGGCCATTGTGCTGAGGTGCTCGGATAAGTGGGAGAGGATAGTGAGGGGATATGCGGACCATAGGGTGTTTTTTATGTATGCTGATGATTTGTTATTGCATATCTCCAACCCGGGTTGTACAGTGGGAGATATAAAAGGGCTGCTCAGGAGATTTGGGGCTTTATGAGGTTATAAGCTGAATCTGGAAAAGAGTGTTTTTGGTGTCTTCTTCCGGAGCGGGAGCTGGTTTTGGGGGATTGCTATTTTGGATGGCGACTACCCACTTTAGGTATTTGGCGGTCCAGGTGGCTCGGGACTGGGCCCGGCTCCGCAAATTTAATTTTAAGAGTCTCGTGGGTACGGTCAAGACTGATTTGCAGATGAGACTTCCGGAGGCGGCTATGAAGGAGTAGGGCGCACATTTGGTGGCTCCCGCTCTGGTCGGAACTTTGGACCTTTTTCCCTGATTTTTTGTCGGATCTGAAGTGGAAAATTGATGTTGGATGCAACTGTGACGAGGAATCCTACATCAGTGCCTGGAGAAGCGGACCAGGAATGCTAGCAAAGGAAGAAATAGGCGAACAGAGAAGGCTTGGGTTGAGGCAGCAGTGGGAGAAAGCATGCGGACGACTGGAGTTCTGGCTCGACGACCCAGCAGTTCGTACAGGAGGGCTTCGCCAAGCAGAGACAGGAATGCTTGGACCCGATTAAGGAATCGATTGCGCGGCTGGAACTCAGACTGGATGCTCAAGATCGGGCGATCCAGAAAGTGGGGAAGGCACTAACTGAGCAGGAGGAGCACCAAGCTGCAGTGGAGTTGGAGGTGGGGATGCTGAGAGACCAGCAGAAAAGGCTGCAGGAGAAGGTGGAGGACCTAGAGAACAGGTCTCTTGGAGGGATCCGAAGGAACGGACACAGTGGCATACATAGCGGGTATGTTTGAGAAGCTACTGGGGGAGGGGACGTTCACCCGACCCTTGGAGGTGGACAGGGCGCACAGAGCGCTGGCGAGGAAGCCACGTGTAGGCGATCCCCCGAGAGCAATGGTGGTGAGATTCCACAGGTACCTGGACAAGGAATGCATTCTACGGTGGGCCAGGCAGACACGGAGCTGCAAATGGGAGAACAGCATCCTGCATATATATCAGGATTTGAGCGCGGACGTGGCCAGGAGAAGAGTAAGGTTCAATCAGATAAAATCAACCTTTTTTAAGAAGAAGGTAAAGTTTGGACTGCTGTATCCGGCCCATCTTGGGCTCACTCACGAAGAGCAGCATTTCTACTTCGAGTCGCCTGAGGAAGCGATGGACTTCACTAGAAGGAAAGAGCTGGTAGTGGACTGAGGTGTTTTTGTTTTTGGATGTTACTTGTAATGCCTTCTGTATTGATTTGGGGTCTGCGGACGAGCTGTGTGAGTTATAATTTGCATTGCACTGAAGGGGGATGGAGGTGTGAATGGTAGATGTTGGATCTTCTTTTTGATTTTCTCTGTGTTTCTTTTGGGCAATTGGGTTGGGATTGTTTTCGTTTGCATATGTGTGTCTGAGCGGGGGAGAGGGAACAATAGGTGGGAAAATGTCTGGCACCATGGGCGGGGACCACCAAGCTAGCTGGGCGGGCTAGCTCACGGAAGCGCAGTGGGGGGTGAGCAGATGTTATGCTTGTTGAAGGGGGCTGTGTGTATAGTGCTGTTACTGGGGGGTGGGGGGAGGGGAGGAAATGTTCAGCTGGCAGGGGAGGGACATTTTCTGCAGGACAATAGGGAGGTCGGGGATGGAGGCTGCTGGGGGCGGGCCTGCGGTTGCGTGGGCCGTGGGCTGGAGACTGGCCCAAGAAAGGTGATCGGTGGGGGGGAGGGGTGTGGGGGAGGGGGGGGGGGAGAAGCACCCCAAACAGGCTGATCACATGGAACGTAAGAGGGCTAAATGGGCCGGTTAAGAGGGCATGCGTGTTCGCACATTTGAGGGGCTTGAAGGCGGACATGGCAATGCTACAGGAGAAGTGCCTCCCCATCTTTATTCCTCGGTCCTTTTTTAAACGGGTCAACAAGGTGATCTCGGGCTTTGTATGGGCAGGCAAGTCCCCGCGAGTTAAAAAGAGGATGTTGGAGCGCAGCCGAGAGGGAGGGCGGGCTTGCACTCCCGAACCTTAGTATTTATTACTGGGCGGTGAATATAGCCATGATTAGGAAGTGGGGGGGGGGCGGTGGGGGGTCAATGTGGGAGCGAGTAGAGGCAGCATCTTGTAAGGGCACTAGTCTGGGGGCGTTGCTAACGGCGTCTCTGCCGTTCCCGCCGGCATGCTACTCCACCAGCCCCGTGGTGGTCGTGGCCCTGAGAGTCTGGGGGCAGTGGAGGAGACATGTGGGAGCAGAGGGAGCATCGGTCTGGTCTCCAATTTGCAATAATCACCAGTTTTCCCCGGGGAGGATAAATGGAGGGTTCCAGAGATGGCAGAGAGCAGGGAACGAGAAGATAGGCGATATGTTCATAGAGGGGAGCTTTCCCAGCTTGAGGGAACTTGAGGTGAAATTTGAACTGACGGGAGGGAATGAATTTAGGTACCTGCAGACGCGGGACTTCCTACGCAGGCAGGTCTCAACCTTCCCGCTCCTACCACCAAGGGGGATACAGGACAGGGTAGTTTCCAGAGGGTGGGTGGGAGAAGGGACGGTTTCAGACATTTATAAGGAGCTTATGGGGTCAGAGGAAACACAGACCGAGGAGCTGAGACACAAATGGGAAGAGGAGTTAGGAGGACAGGTAGAGGATGGTCTCTGGGCAGATGCGTTGAGTAGCGTCAACGCTTCCACAACATGTGCCAGGTTCAGCCTGATATAGTTAAAGGTTGTTCATCGAGCTCACATGACAGTGGCCCGGATGAGCAGGTTCTTTGGGGTAGAAGACAGGTGCGCAAGCTGTGCGGGAGGACCAGCGAACCATGTTCATATGTTCTGGGCATGCCCGAAGCTTCGAGGATTCTGGCAGGGATTTGCGGATGTTATGTCCAAGGTGGTGAAAACAAGGGTGGCGCCGAGTCCAAAGGTGGTGATTTTCAGGCTGTTGGAAGATCCGCGAATCCAGGAGGAGAAAGAGGCAGACGTTCTGGCCTTTGCCTCTCTCGTAGCCCGGAGACGGATATTATTAGCTTGGAGGGACTCAAAGCCCCTGAAGTTGGAGATCTGGCTAACTGATATGGCTAGCTTTCTCTGTCTGGAGAAAATCAAGTTCGACTTGAGAGGGTCAAGGTTACGGTTCGCCCAGAGGTGGCAACCGTTCTGCGACTTCTTTAGGGAAAATTAACTGTCAGCAGAAAGGGGGGGGCAATGTGGGGTTAGTTTAGTTTAGAGTAGGGGGTTAGAAAAGGTGGGACCTGTGAGAGAGGAAGATGGCTTTTGCACTATGTTTATAATTGTTTGTACACTTTCTTCTGTTACTGTTATAAAACCATAAATACCTCAATAAAATGTTTATTAAAAAAAAGACTAATTTGCAGATGGGACAGCTTCTCCTATCATTTGCAGACCAGGAGCAGGTGATAAAGATGAACATTGTGCCACGGTTTTTATTTTTGTTTCAGTGCCTACCGGTCTTTTTGCCGAAAACATTTGTTAAGGGGATGGAACGTTTGATTTTGTCGTTTGTCTAGGCAGGCAAGCGAGCAAGATTCGGAAGACGGAGCTTCATGGAGGGTGGCAGTCATGTGGCCTGGGCCTTCCAAACCTGATGTACTACTATTGGGTGGCGAACGCTGAGAAGGTGCGGGGCTGGAGTAGAGCTGGAGACTTTGTGGGTGAGGGTGGAGGCAGGTTCTTCTAAGGGATTGGGGTTGCGGGCGTTGGCGCAGCTCCCGTTTGCCCCAGGGAATTATTCAGGGAGTCCAGTGGTGGCTTCTTTAAGATATGGAGGCAATTTTAGCAGAACTTTAGGTTAGGGGCAGGGTGGAAGCTGATCCAAGAGAATCATGTGTTTGAGCCAGCGAGGCTGGATGCTAGGCTTCGGGGGTGGGACAATCGGAGGATGTTGGTGATGGAAATGAAGGACTTATTTCTAGAAGGGCGGTTCGTAAGTTTGGAGGAGTTGACGGAGAGGTTTAGGATTCCGCGGGGGGATGCCTTTAGGTATATGCAGGTGCAGAATTTCGGGAGGAAATTTTTCCCACTTTTCCGGTGGCACCACCCTCCTCGTTGTTGGAGGGGGTATTGTCGGTGATGGGGCTGGAGAGGGGAGGGGGGTCATCTCTGCGATCTATGGGAGGATTGTGGAGGAGGATATGATGGCGTTGGAGGGGGTTAAGGCCAAGTGGGATGAGGAGCTGGGGATGACGTTGGAGGAGGCATTGAGGTGGGAGGGTGAATGTCTCAACTTTGTTTGCATGGCTGGAGTTGATAAAGCTAAATATAGTACATAACGCGCACTGACAAAGTTAATGATTAGCCGGTTGTTTGAAGGGGTGCAGGACCTTTGTAAACGGTGTGGGAGGGGTTCGGCCAAACATATACATATAATCTGATCCTGTCCAAAGTTGGAGAAATTCTGGAGGCCATTTGTCATCACCATGTCAGTGATCCTACATGTGGACTTGGACCCCAATCCCTTAGGGGCCATATTTGGGGTGTCGGACTTGCCGCAGCTGCAGACAGGAACAGAGGTTGATGTTTTAGCCTTCGCTTCGCTGATTGCTCGCAGACGGGTCCTGTAGGGATGGAGGTCAATCTCTCCACCCTGTGCCTCAGTGTGGCTGGGGGACTTGATGGAGTTCCTGTATTTGGAAAAGGTTAAGTTAATTTTGAGGGGGGGGGGCGAGTGAGGGGTTCCACTCGCTTGAGGGGCCCCAGATGGGGCTGTTTAAATTACACTTTAAAGAGCTGGTAAACGTCAGCTGCTGAGAGGGGAGTGGGGTGGGGGTGGGGGGACGTTTGCTCTGAGTTACTGGGGTGCTGAAGGATGGGTGACTGTTTGGGGTTTACTTTGTTGATTTACTTTATTGTGTTGTATATTTAAAATGTTAATCAAATAAAAATATTTTCAAAAAATATATATTGTGGCTGCAAGAGCAGGTCTGGAGCTAGGAATCCCACAGTGAGTAACTCACTGCCTGACTCCCAAACTCTGTCCACCATCTACAAGGCACAGGTCAGGAATGTGATGGAATACTCTCCCCTTGCCTGGATGAGTGCAGCTCAAACAAAACTCAAAATGCTGGTGTAGCCATGTAAAATGGCTGCGTTCCGATTAATCTGGCCAAAACCCAGTTTAAAATGGCTAACCCGAAAGACTGCTGGGAAAAGCAGCCAAGAAGACACAAGCAGGCAGCTGCAGACAGGTTCGCATATTCAGCTCTGGGAACGTAGCCCAGATCGATACTCAGGGCTATCAACAGCCCTTCAACCCAGGTATCCGCAGTTTCATTCAGGACTGTTTACACCTAATCAACTCAGACATCCACAGTTAAATCGGCTATCCCCGGGAACAATTGCAACATATTAGCAATTGAATACCGGGCCAGACCTATCGGCGCCTGCAGTGGCCGAAACAAAGACAGGTGAGCGACCACCCCCCGATCGAGGAATCGCCTCACCATTGGACACATCGACCCCAGAGACTGGGGACAGAATCCAATCACTTGGGACTCAGGGTCAAGGGCCGCCCCGGGAGGCGGGAAGCCCCTGGGCCCTATAAAAGTAAAGGTCCAAGTTCAGATCTCTCTCTCTCATCTTCGCCTGCTCGGGACCTTCACAAGACCAGCCACCGGCCACTGTAAGTGTGAATCCAACGATCGCTATCCGGTAGAGACACCTAGCCACCGACCTGTAGCAGCCTTTTGAATCCCGCGGGCCAGATTTGATTGGACAAGCCATTTGTTTCCCTGACCTGGTGGGCTCTTTCTAAGTTAAGTATTGGCCAGTAGTGATAGGTTTGTTATATAGAAAGTAGTATTAGGGTATTAATATTGCTTGTTGTATATAATAAATGACCGTTGTTTTAATCCTTACTAAGCGGTGGGCTGTGTTATTGATCATAACCTAAACTTGAACCACGTGGCGGTATCATAAAGATACCTGGCGACTCATGAGCAAAGGTGACCGAAACAGAGCAAATAGAATAAAGCTAGAAAGAGCAACACTGGACACCATCCAGGACGAAGCAGTCTGTTTAATTGACACCCCATCCACAAACATTCACTCCCTTCACCACCAACGCACAGTTGCAAAGTGTACCATCTACAAGATACACTGCAGGAACTCTTCAAGCCTCCTCAGACAGCACATCTTCAACCCACAACCATGATCGTCTAGAAGGAAATGGGCAGCAGACACATGGAAACACCGCCACCTGGATGTTCCCCAACAAGCCACTCATCCTGATTTGGAAATATATTTTCTTTCATTGAGTCAAAATCTTGGAATTCCCTCTCTGTGCACCTGCACCACATGGACTGCAGCAGTTAATAAAAGTAGCTCATGTTGCTAATTTGTGTTTCTCTTTATTTGGCTCTGAATATGGCGGCCAATATGGTCGCCTTCCTTAATTCCAATTACGTTTTGCTCTAGAGTCGCCAGGTATCTTTCGATACCGCCACAAGGTTCAAACCGAATACTGATCAAAGACTCGATACACCAGTTAGTTAGTTCAAAGTCAAATGCTGATTTATTTTCACACACAGTTAAATATAATCATGCACAAATACTACAGACTAAACTATCACTACTGCTAAAGCCTATACTTAGCTTTGGGCGCCCACTCAGTCAGAGGAACAATGTCGTTGTTCGGTTCTGAGGCTGCTGGGGTTGAAGTGGTGAAGGGGAACAGCTAAGATCGTCTGTCTGGTAGCGTGCGTTGACCTTGGACTTACTTGTTCTGGTGCAGCTTTTAGGCAGGTCTCTCCTCGGTGAGAGCCAGAGCCAAGAGAGCGATTCTCTCTTGGATCCTTCTTATACCCAAAAGGGGCTTCACGCGCTTTTGGGCGGGCCTTGAACTTGGCCCCAATTAATTGGACTGTTTCTCAATCGTTCCTATCGATTTTCTCCAATAAAGGGGTGGTGCCCTGATGGCTGGGCGTGTCCTAGGTGGCCGTTGGCCTGCTTTGTTCTGGTCTCCTCTGGCGCTGGGGTGTCTGCCTTGGTATAGTTTACTTAAATGTTACTCTTTTGTCCCCATAGATGGCTCATTAGTATGGTAATGACTTTGCAGTTTCGGTCTTGTCTGGGAGCTGCGGCTCACATCAACAGACAAACCCTGCACCTGCTTGCTTTCTCAGTATTGTCCATTTTCCCTGCAGTCTTTGCAAAGTGTCCATTTTGTAATCGGGAAGTGGCCATCCCAGATGGCTACACTCACCACCACTCAAGGGCAATCAGGAATGGGTAATAATTGCTGGCCGAGCCAGTGACACCTCAAAATTTGACAATACACCAGCAATTGCAGCTATTTTTTAAAAAACTCTAGGATGTAGGCCATTAGGTCCTAGTGATTTGTTGGATTTTAACCCATTATATTTTTCCAGTACTTTTTTGTCTGTTGACATTGATTATCTTAGTTTCCTCACTTTTTCGGACATAGGTTGCGCCCAATTTTTGGCATGCAACCTGCGTCTTCGGCTGTGCAGACACATATATCTATATTCAATGTCTCTGACATTCCTTCATTCTCCATAATAATTTCTCCTGTCTCTGCTTCTAAAGGACCCATGTTTACTTTAGCTCAAAATGTGCAGGCCTAGGGGGTAAAGGTTAGGGGAGTGAGACCAGCTTCCTTCTGTACTGTGATTGGCAGAATCTCCTTATGTGGCTCGGTGTCAAATTTTGTTTGACGATGCTTCTGTGAAACACCGTGGGGATTTTTACTATGTTATAACTGTGCTATATAAATTCAAGTTGTTACTTCGCATCATTAGAAAGATGTCAACAATTATTCCACATTGTTTTTCACAAAACGACAAATAACATTTTTTTGATAATAATCAGCTTAATTAGTGTCACATGTAGGCTTACATTAACATTGCAATGAAGTTATTGTGAAAATCCCCTAGTCGGCACACTTCGGTGCCTGTTTGGATACACGGAGAGAGAATTCAGAATGTCCAGTTCACCTAACAAGCACGTCTTTCAGGACTTGTGGGAGGAAACCGGAACACCTGGAGGAAACCCACACAGACACGAGGAGAACGTGCAGACTCCGCACAATGCATAGTGAGAAATTGCAGAAAAATCTATACACTACTCCACAGTAGTGATTGACACTAGTCGGGGAAAAGGGGTGTGGTGGGGCAGGAGATATAAATATTTAGATAGGTTGGAGGGCAAGAGAGTTTAATAATAATCTTTATCGTCATAAGTAAAAAGCCCTGAGTCGCCACACTCCGGCGCCTGTTTACCTGACAAATGGGATGATAATGTGGTGAATGTATTACTGCTACCATTCACCATTGTATTACATTATGTTACATTGTATTATGTTGATGCCCTTGTGGGCTCCGCCTGTGGGCCACCATTGTATTACATTACATTGTATTATGTTGGTGCCCTTGTGGGCTCCGCCTATGGCTCCGCCCCCTCGGGGGAGGTATATAGATCTGCAGCCTGTAGGCGGCACTCAGTACAGAGCAGTCGCAGGCAGGCACAGCTCTAGCTGATTAAAACCACTGTTCACTTCAACCCTCCGTCTTGTGTGAATTGATGGTCGCATCAGATAGTGCAAGGCAAATTGAGGTGGTCATAAGACAAAAACAAAAGATGGGTTCTGATGAGCTGTAGTGGGGACAAAATAACAGTGGGTCGTGGAAAATCTGGCAAAGAGGAGAATATTTCGGCAGACATAAATCAAAGGTTCAGCATGAATAGGGATACGAGTAAGGCAAACATGTCAGTCAACACACATGGTTCGTGGGTACAGTTGCAAATGCCATTGCAGAACTGGTTCATCCATGAAATCAGGTGTTCAATAAATCCGTGATGCCAAAGTGACTGACACTATATTAAAAAACTGTGGGTGCTGTCAATCAAAGTGTTGGGTCCACCCTCTGAGCCGGTTTGCTACAATATTTGTAGGGGGCGTGGAAGCAGAACCTTTGTTTTTTTGGAGGAATTTTACAACGTTGCCGTAAAGTGGTTAGGTGTGGGTGGGGAAAATGTGGTGAAAGCTGCAGAAGAAGGAGATTGCCAGACGGAAAGAGGGTAAACAGACAAAGAGAGAGAAAAAATAGAACGAAGTGGTGCATGGTGAGGCGGAGGAGGGAGTCGGCAGGAAGTGAAGCCGGGTAGTCTACCAGGGCGATCCGTTTGTTCTTTGGTGTTACATTGTAAGCCGGTGCTGAGTGAGTGAATCGGGAGCTTGCACGGTGTAACACAGCCTGGGGCCAGAGATGTCTGCACATCATCCTGGAGGAGAGTGGGGGAGACACAGCCCGGATTCCAGAAGCAAGAACCACAATTCAGATAAATCTAACCTTGCCTTCTCAAACTGTCTGGAAAAGGAAATCGAGCTCTCAGATTCACAATTGTTAAGGTAAACTCCTTTCCAATTCAGATTTTAGAGAAATCTACTAGATGTATAAAACATGGAGAGTGGCTATTATGTTACAGGTTGGTTTAAAATTTGATACAATTCAACACCCCCCCCCCCCCCCCCACGCATCTATAGCATCTGCAGATGTTAGAAATCCAAGCTGTGCCTGTTAATTAATTAATGATTAATAAAATGAGCAGAGAAACACACGGCTGGATTCCCTCCCGGCAGATAACTCATTTGAATGGCAGATATCATTGCTGTTTAAATGTATGAGATGTGTGGCATGTTAAGTGTAACAGCTGTGAGTGCCACGGGAAGATTTAGCAAATTAGCACCTCTAATATTATGATGCTGTATTTAAGTAGCACAAGATTTTCAAAAAGGCACTCATTGGCTTCAAGGAATGTGTTTGCAACCATTTCTGTTTGGGAAATAGATGGCAATTAAAAGATCAGTATTACTTGCATGCCATGTACTGTAAATTTTTCATTCTTTCTTGCGAATAAGTGAAGAGATATTTGCCAGTTTCTTTCATGAAATGGTGTATCTTTTGTGGTTGCTTCAAAACAGTGTCTATAGGCCAGTAAAAATGAAGTTCTCTTTTCTCAAACTTGTTCTGTCCCTTTAATACATGACAACTGTATTTTTTCAAAGAAAGAGACAGTATGGTAAGGAACCATCACAGATCTGTGTGTTGTACAAATTAATCCCCAGTGGATTATGCTAAATTGAGGTTGAAGTGATTTTTAAAAAAATATATATTTTTGTTCAATGCTGCAGGTTCTGACATTGTCAGAATGCCCAGGATGTTGTTGTCTCATCAGTATTATTGGATGGCTGTAATACTAGTTTTGTAGACTGTCATGTCTACTCTTCAAATATTCACAAAATGGTGACATAATGAGCATGAATCTTTCCTATAATCTACTATAGGATATACAGGGGATGTAAGTATGCACTATAATCCCATTTGTCAGGTAAACCGGCGACTCGGGCCTGAGAGATACAAATCACATTGTGCTTCCTTCCATGTGTAAAATGTCTCAACATCCTTTTTGTGTGCAAGGGGAGGGAGAGTCAGGAAAATGGGATTTTCAGGCAAAAATAGGAGGTCTTAAAGGAGATTTTTTAAAAGATTATATAAATTAGTTAAATATATTGAAATGTCTTCAAAATAATTTTTGAACCAAGACATATTTAGTTCGTAAGAGTAGTATAAGAGGCAAAGCTTCAGGCTGGTTCTTAAAAAAAATTAGGGTTATTATTATAAATTATTATTATTATTATTATTCTTATAAAGTGATAAATATATGGCGTGGAGTTCTGGAAAAAGTAGTGCAGATGAAAACCTGCGACTAATTTAAGAATCAACTGAATTCTGCAAGGTGAGAACTTTAGTCTCACAGGATGGATGAATTGAGGTGAGAACAAAGAACAATACAGTACAGGAACAGCTCCTTCGGCCCCACAAGGCTGTACTGGTCATGATACCAACCTTGGGCAAAACCCTCAGCACTTCCTTGTGCCATATCCCTCTATACCCATCCTATCCATGTATTTATCAAGATGCCTTTTAAATGCAGTTAATGTATCTGCTTCCACAACCTCCCCTGGCAACACATTCCAGGCACTCGCCACCCTCTGTGTAAATAAAACCTGCCTCGCACATCTCCAAACTTTGCCTCACGGACCTTAAACCTATGCCCTCTGGTGACTGACCCCTCCACCCTGGGAAAGAGTTCCTGCCCATCCACTCTATCCAGGCCCTTCATAAGCTTTTACACCTCTAACAGGTCGCCACGCCACCTCCATCATTCTAATGAAAACATTGATCTGCATGGTCTCTGTCTATAATGATCTTGTGAAGGAATAATCACTTAGCAATAATGGAAAGTCTGAAGAGATGGCAAAAGTTTGATCAAAGAAAGCAGTTTCTGGAGAAGACTTTTAAGGTGGAGAGATGGAAGTGTTTCAGTGTGAAACTGAGGTCAGTGGAGGCTCTACCACCAATGGTGGGACAAAGATGGAAATAGCAAAGGACCAAGTGATGTGGTATGGGGAGGTAAGGCTGCATGTTTGCATGGAGTACAAGATTGGACTGTGTCATAGGGAGATCTCAAAGAAGAGAATGACAATAATAAGGGGCAAGTGGCGTTTGTTGCTGAGGAGAGTTTGGATTAGTTGATCTTTGGGAGGTCTGTAGTTGATATCAAAAATCTGGAGAATTTGAGTCTAAAGGAACTAAAGCTGCAAGTATTGATTTCTATAGGGTTGAAGAAAGGGTAGAAGTCAAAGCCTAGCTGTGGGTGAGAAAGAATGCTTGGCTAAGGGGGAATGGAGCCTGTGGCAGAACATTACATGTTATAGTCTTTGCAAATAATTGTCCTTCAGATGCTGAGTTGGTGGACATTTTGGTTTATCTGCACTGTGATGTCAGGCATTGTATGATAAGTAATGGGTTAAGAGACATTCCAATTAGTTGTCTCATTTATGTTAAGTATCCAATAATTGACACTGATATGTAAAGGCGCTTCAGGTGGCCTTTGTGACAGGTGATGTGAAGTGTTTTGTGCAGAGTCTGTTGAAGTAAATTAAAGGTGTTTGTGGAAAAGGAGCAGAACCTTTGACTCTTTGTACAACAGCAGCTAAACGTCTAACAAATGGTAGCAGAGGATGGTTGCTGTGCAAATGTGAAGGGTTGAAAGATACAACTTTTCCAGACCAAACCAAGGAGTGAATGTGAAAAAAAACAACAAAGATATATGGCTGAACCTAGGATAAAGATGGTTGGATATGACTACCCCCCCCCCCTTATTTTCTGAAAGTGGATCGTCCGACCAATGGAGAAGTGCAGTAGTTATGTGGACTAAAGTAACTGCCTTGGGAAAGACAAAACAATGTATGGCATTGGCTCTTTCTCTACCTCATGACAGTAAAATCTGGAGCAAAGTGTTTTCTGAACTGGAATTGGAAGAGTTGGACTCAGAAGAAGGTCTGCAGACTCTATTACGTTATATGGATAAGATTTATAAGAAGGATGACTGGTTAAGTGCGTATGAAGCATGGTCAGATTTTGATAGGTTCTGGAAAATAGAGGATTTCTCCATTCAAGACTATATAATGGAATTTGGCAGACTATATAAAAGGCTGCAGAAACACAACCTGGAATTTCCACAGTCTGTGTTGGCCTTTAAATTACTTGAGTGTGCTAGAGTGAGCAACATGGGTAGGCTCATGGTTTTGATAGGAGTTCAGTTTGCAGATAAGGATACCTTATTCGATCAGATGACAGAAGTTTTAAAAAAGGTTTCTGGGGAAACATTTGATTCCGATGGCTCTGATGACCCAAATAGGTTAGCCTGCAATAAAGCAGGATATGGAAGATACACTACTAACAGGATGTCAAAATCGTACGGCTACAAACAGGTTCCAAGACTATAGAAGGAGATCGGGACCCGGAAATTATGAAGACAGAAACCCAGATAGAACCTACATTAGGAAGATGAACCCCAGAAATGCACAGGGCATGATAAATCGATGTGACTCTCAATACCATTATGTTTTCAACTGTCCAACACGTTATAATAGTGTCTGAAGCAACACATGACACAGGAAAGTCAGAAGAGGAAAAAGATAGTGACCAGAAAGAAGGCATTGTCCTATTAACAAGCAGTTTTACGCCGGTAATGAGGGTGTTGGTTGTAGAATCCTTCAATTATGCTGAATTGGACAGTGGCTGCACATCTACTGTGTGTGGAATTGACTGGTTAAAATGTTACCTGGACTCCTTGAATGCTGAAAATCATAACAAGGTTAAGGAATTTGACAGTTCCTTAAGTTTCAGGTTTGGGGATGATAATACTCTGAAGTCGCTGAAAAGAGAGGTGATCCCTTGCAATATTGCCGGAGTGAACCATTTCATTAGCACGGATGTTGTATCAAGTGAGATACCTTTGTTTCTGAGCAGACCGTCGATGAAGAAAGCACACATGAAACTGGATATGGAACAGGATACGGCAACAGTTTTTGGAAAGACGGTGGACTTACAATTCACACAGTCGGAACACTGTATTCCATTACTGACAAATAATATTTCAAGTACAGTTGTTAAGGATGTATTAATGACAGTTGAAAATGGGACTTTAGCTGATAAAAAGCTTGTTGTATTAAAATTGCAATGGCAATTTGCGCATCTGTCTCCTTGTAGGCTGAAAAATGTATTAAAGGATGCAGGGATAAGGGATGAAGACTATACTAAGCTAATAGAACAGGTTAGTGATTGCTGTGACGTTTGTAGGAAGTACAGAAGGACACCAGCACAACCAGTAGGGTTACTAACGATATTGTGGCCATGGACCTTAAGTTCTGGGATAAAGCCAATAATATATTTATTTTGCATTTTGTAGATTTAGCAACCAGATTTAGTCAATCAACGATTATACGAAGTAAAGAAAAGAGAGTAATTCTGGATCAAATCGTGGAAAAATGGATAGGGACAGAAATGGGCCCACCTTACGGACAATGGGGGAGAATTTGCTAATGATGAGATTAGGGATATGTGTGAAAACGTGAATATCACAGTTCTGAATACGGCTGCAGAAAGCCCATTTAGTAATGGTGTGTGTGAAAGAAACCATGCGATAATAGATGAAACTCCCCGGAAAATCTTGGCAGATAGACCAAACTGCAACCTAAATTCAGCTTTAGCATAGGCGGTGCATACAAATAATTCATTGCAGGTGTATGGGGGCTATAGTCCCTATCAATTAGTGTTTGGTAGAAATCCTAAAATTCCGTCCATTTTGGATGACCAGCCTCCAGCTTGGGATGGGACTACAATTAGCTCTGCCTTTGCTGAGCATTTAAATGCATTACATAGCAGTAGTAAAGCTTTTTTGGAAGCAGATGTCTCTGAAAGAATTCGCAGAGCTTTGAGGCATAATGTACAACCATCAAATACTGTTTTCAGCAAGGAGACATGGTATACTAGAAGAGAGACCATTTTAATGAATGGAAAGGCCCAGGGAAGATCATAGGCATAGATGGCAAAACAATTATTTTGCAACATTGCAATCAAACTGTTAGGGTACATTCATCAAGGATAATGGGTACAGATTACAAATTTTCAAATTTAGACAGAGCAGACAGACATGATGAAGAACCAGGGTAATCTGGAACGCACGTGTTACAGAACTATGAGGACCAGTTAGCTGATATAGACAGGGTTTCTGTAGAGGAAAACAACACTTCTGATGATTTAGAACAGGCTGTTTTTCCAAAAGGACAACTGACAAAAGTTGGTCCAAAAGTGACACACTTGCCTGAAGGGTCTAGTCAGGATGCAACTGTTATTAGTAGAGCAGGGAAGGCCACTGGAAAGTATAAACATTGGTTGAATTTACAGAATTCAAGGGAGGGAGTCAAGACAATGGATTGGGAACAAGAAGTTCAAATATGGAGGGCACAGAAACGCAGTGCCAGTTCAGATAGTACATTGGATAGTGAACTGGTCCGCAGGAAAAGGTCGAGAACTATTGAAAGGACGTCCCACAGCAGAAGGGAAAGAATCAAGCAGTAGCAGTACAGAACGAGATACCGGGGGAAGAGGGGACGTAGTTTATCAAGGTCTTGGAACATGAGAAAGACTACAAATACTAATAGGAGTAGAAGCCCACATGCACGTGAGATTTTGGTGGCTTCCAATAAGTTAGATGAAATGCCAAACAGCAAGAACTGCATAGTTGAAGTGAATTTGGGGTATACACGGACGTACCGGAAAGGGGACAAAGAGTTCTATCCCACGGATGGATTTGCACGGTAAAGGTTCTTCCGGATGGAACTTATAAAGCAAAGGCCAGGCTTGTGGCGAGGAGATTTGAAGAAAACTTAGAAGATCATGTTTTAAGGGTAGATTCACCTCTGGCAGGAAAAGTTATTTTAAAGATCTTGGCTCTCTTAGCCACAAAGGCATGGGAATGCAAATCTATAGATAGTAAAACTGCCTTCTTGCAGGAGCATTGGCTCCAGAGAGACATTTTTCACCGTCCTAAAGAGGCAGCTAACACAGAAGGGGTACTCTGGAAGTTGAACAAATGTGTATATGGATTAAATGATGCATCTAGAGTCTGGTATTTTTCGGTAAGGTCAGTTTTGTTAAAGTTAGGCTGTTGCCAGTTGAAAGCAGATCCGGCAATGTTTTACTGGCACTATAAAGGGAGTCTTTCTAGCATCTATGATGCATGTCGACGATTTTTTGTGGGGTGGGACTAGTGATTTCGAAGCTTTTGTAATCTCTGCTTTGAGGAAAGAATTCAAGGTTGGAAGTCAGGTTTCCAGTGCATTTAAATATATTGGACTGGAAATCAGACAGACTAAGTTAGGGGCAACTTTACGTCAGCAATCTTATTTGGACAGCATCAGCCCAATAGCAATTAGCCGTGGCCGGGTTTCACAAAAAGACACAATGGTTTCAAAAATGGAAAAAGAGCAACTGCAAAGTTTAATTGGGCAACTCAATTGGTTAGGTAGACAGACTAGACCGGACGTGAATTTTGATGTCTTGGAGTTTAGTATAAAAATGAATGATCCCAAAATGGAAGACATTATAAGAGCAAATAAAGCTTTGGTCAAACTAAAAATGCAGGAGTGTGTTTTGAGGTTCCTGGTTTTAGGTGACCGTAGGCACTTGAAACTCGTAGTTTATAGTGATGTGTCCTATGCAAATTTATGTGAAGGGGTTCCAAGCGCAGGAGGTATTATAATTTTCCTTTTGGGGAACAATGGTAAATGTTGCCCTGTTGTGTGGGAAACAAAAGAAAATAAGGAGAGTGGTCAAAAGCACTTTGGCTGCTGAGACGTTAAGCCTTGTAGAGGCGGTGGATATGGCCGTTTATATATCTTGGATATTGACAGAAGTTTTGGGATTAGGGAATTTGGGTAATATACCTATTGAATGTCACATTGACAATAAATCCCTCTGGGAAAATGTGCACTCTACAAAAAGTGGCAATGAAAAAAGATTAAGGATAGACATCGCAAGTTTGAAGCAGATGTTGGACAGAGGGGAAATAACAAAAATTAAATGGGTTGACAGTAGCTATCAATTGTCAGACTGTTTTACAAAAAGAGGGGCTAGCTCACAGAAACTTTTGGATATTGTTAATGAAAGGTGTCTGTTTCTGTGGCTTTGTTTTTCTTAAGAAAAGAAGGGGGGGAATTGCGTGTGTGTTTTTGAGTCTCTTGTAATTTTGTTTTCAGCTAATAATTTTTTTCTCCAAGGAAGGGGAGACTGTTTAGTAATGGGTTAAGAGACATTCCAATTAGTTGTCTCATTTATGTTAAGTATCCAATAATTGACACTGATATGTAAAGGGGCTTCAGGTGGCCTTTGTCAGGTGATGTGATGTTAGAGTTTAGTGCAGAGTCTGTTGAAGTAAATTAAAGGTGTTTGTGGAAAAGGAGAAGAACCTTTTGACTCTTTGTACAACAGCAGCTAAACATATATCATTGTAAGCACAACACTTTTCCGTTACAGCTAATAGTCCAATAAATGGTAACTCAGTCCTGTTAGATGCGCATCATGCTCCATGTGGGAACTCTCAGGATACTTCTTAAGGGAATGGGAGACTGGCAGTCAGATGAGTAGGACCACTCACCATCCTGGCTTGGAAATATATTGCCGTTCCATCACCCCAACAGCACTGAGTGTACCTATGCCACATGGACTGCAGCGCTTCAAGGAGGCGACTCGCGACCACCATCTTGAGGGTAATTGGGATTGGTAATTAATGCTGGCCAAGCCAGCAACACCCATATCCATGAATTAATTATTTATTTTGAAAGACAGATTTTGCAGAAGTTCCATGAGTTAATCTGGCTACCTCACCAAGATTTGTTCTGAATGTTGGTGGTGGTGATGATTCCTTTAGGACATACCACCAGAGCCAAGTCCATGGCATCATTAGCGTCTCCGCTGTACAGAGAGGCAGGAGAAAGGTTGTAAAAGCAATAGTGATTGGAGATTCTGGAGCAAAGGAAATGGGCTGGTGTTTCTGCGATCCTCGATGTCAATCTAGGATAGGGTGTTTTACATCTATCTTTATCAAGGAAGAAGGTGCCTCCAAAATGTAGTTGATATTGGCTGGATTTAGAATTGATAAATAGGATGTACTAAAAAGGCTGGCTGTACCTAAAGTTAATTAGTCACCAGGACTATATAGGATAACTTTGGGGATGCTGAGGTGAAATGAATTACAGATCTTCCAGTCCTCCTTGGATGCAGAAGTGGTGCCAGAGGACTGTAGAATTACAAATGTTACTCCCTTCATCAAACAAGAGTGTGAGGAAAGCACAGAGGCTACAGGATAATTTGTTAAATCATGAAGGTGAATAAATAGAAATACCACAGAGAAGAGCAGAAAACGTCTCGAGCATTCCTGGAAGAGAAGTAGCAGTGAATTAAACACAATACAAAATCAAATGCCTCGGAACTTGGATCTGGCAACATTGGTGGAGAGAAAAACTGAGCTAATATTATCATAACCTGAAACTGATCTGTTTCTTTCCATACAAATACTGCAGTTAATCGTGTCCATAACCTGGGATAAAACTAACCAATCACGAATTGTTCTTAGTGGCAAATAGTGTTTAGTTTATTGAGTTTTTTCATGAGATATGAGAGAGCGTTAATGAGGGTAACGTCGGCGATCTGTACATTGATTTCCAGAACGGCCTTGATAAAGTGACACACAATAGCTTATCAGGAAAGTTGACTCCCATGGAATAAAAGGAAAAGAGGCAGCATGGATGCTAGTTGTCTTTATTCTTATACATAAAGCCCCTGTAATAATGGCTAACATACTATTTGCTTTCCTAATTGCTTCCTACATTCCTCTAAATCTTACTGTTTACTTGTCTGGCCTTTATAAAACAAATCTGCTTTTATTCCTACCAGTGTGGATAATTGCACGCTTCCCCACAATGTACCACTACATACCTAAATATTTCACTGGTCTACATCCCTTACCATCCTGCATCCCCACTCTATACTGCTTGTTTTCCTATCTTTGTATCGCCAGAAAACTTGTCCTCAGTTTTGATTGCCTTATCTATGTAATTGGGGTGCCCTTTCCAAGGGCTTGTGCAGA
This sequence comes from Scyliorhinus torazame, assembly GCF_047496885.1. NCBI lineage: Eukaryota > Metazoa > Chordata > Chondrichthyes > Carcharhiniformes > Scyliorhinidae > Scyliorhinus > Scyliorhinus torazame. The sequence goes on from NC_092708.1 coordinate 374,015,470, forward strand.
CTTGATGGGCCGAATGGCCTCCGTCTGCACTGTAAATTGTAAATAGCTGAGTTCCAAATATTGATCCTTACTGAACTCCCTATGTATACCCTGCCATGTTGCAAATATCCTGTTATTCCCCACTGTTTTCTGTTTGTTTATGAATCCTGGATCAATATTAATTATTGCCCCCAATTTCAATTACGCTTGCATGGTACTTTATTGACCCCCCCCCCCCCAATCTCCCCACACTCAGACTGCTGTAACCACATCCTAGCATTGTCCTTACCACTGGTCTATAGTTTCCAGTTTTTATTCACCATTTCTTGAGCAAGGTTAGATTTACTATCACTCAAACCATATCAACAGTCCTAGAATCTAGGGAATTCTAAATGATCAAAGCCTATGCAGCCACTGTCTCTGTGGCCACCTCTTTTAAAACCCAAGTGTGAAGGGCATCAGGTCCTGGGGATTTGTTGGCTTTTACTGTTGGTAATCTTTACTAATATTAATAATTTGCATTTCCCACAATTTTTGGTATATTCTGTGTCTACTATGAAAACCGAAATAAAACACTTGTTTGCTGACAGCAATTTCTATTTGCCATTGTAATTTCCCCCTCTCTCTGCCTCAAAGTGACTCGCCTTTTGCTAATCTCTTCTTTTTTACATGTTTGTTAAAGCTCTTACAATCTACTTTTATATTGTTTGCTTGGTTACTCTCGTTACATTTTCCCTCAATGTCTTGGCCATTCTTTCCTGATTTCTAAATTCCTCCCTAAGGCTTGCTACTTTTTTGCCTTTGTTTATCTACAATCATATGTTTCAATCTGATTTCCCAATCTGCCTCAGCCACTCAACCACTCACCCATCTTTCCTTTAAATTTAAGATTGTCTTAAAGTCAAAACCTCTCAAATTCTAATATATTATGATCACTCTTTCTCAGTGTACCTTTTTACTGTAATACTACTAAGATTGTGTCATTGAACAATACAGGATCTAAAATAGCTTGTTGTTGAGTTGATTCCTCAACATAATTAAAGTCTGCCAAGACTAATATTTTTGTCTGTTTATTTCTACATGCCGTTGACCTACGATCATCGTGCTGAAAGATTAGCCATGATAACCTTACCTACAAGTTTTGATTGCCAGCAAAGTCATTGTATTTAACTTTCATTTGTTTTCTTTCAAAATTCAAAAGATTCTGGGAAGACTTCTGCAGCCTGGAAAGTAGCATATGTAACCCCACTATTTGAGAAGGAAAGGAAAGAGAAAATGGAGAGCTACAGCCTGTTTGTTTGACGTCAGTCGTAGTGAAAATGTTAGAATCTACTGTGAAGGCTGTGATAACTGGACACTTAGAAAATAATGATATGAATGATGTGATTGGACAGAATCGAGCTGGATTTATGAAAGGGAAATCATGTGAATAAGTGTGAGGTGATCCACTCTCGTAAAAAGAAATTGGGAGGTTGGGAAGTGTTGGATGCCCAAAGGGGCCTGGATGTCCTTGTTCATAAATCACAAAGCTAACATCCACATGCAACAAGCAATTAGGAAGACAAATGATTTGTTGGCCTTTTTATTGCAAGAAGATTTGAGTATCGGGGTGACGCTGTCTTACTGCAATTGTATAGAGCCTTGGTGAAGCTGCACCTGAAGAATTGTGTACAATATTGGTCTTCAGACAGGATGTACTTGCCATAGAGCGAGTGAAACAGAGGTTCACCAGACTAACCCTTGGGGTGGCAGGATTGCCTTACAAGGAGACATTGATTAAACTAGGTCTGTATTCTCTAGAGTTTTGAAGAATGAGAGGTGACCTAATTGAAATTTACAAAATTCTTAACGGGGTTTGACAGGGTACATGTAGGAAGGACATTTCCCCTGGCTGGTGAATCGAGAATCAGGAGAGACTGTCTCAATAAGCAACCGGCCATTTATGACTGACATGAGAAGAATGTCTTCAGTCAGAGGGTGGTGAATCTTTGGAATTCTCTACCTCCGAGGGCTGTAAGTGCTCAATCATTGAGCAGGTTCAAGATCAAAATCAATAGATACATGTATGCTGACGACATCAAGGGATATGGAGATGGTACGGGGAAGTGGCTTTTGAGGTAGATGATCAGCCATGACCTGATTAAATGGCTTAGGCTCGCTGGGCCGAATGGCCTACTCCTGCTCCCATGTTCCTGAAGGATGCAAGTACAAAAAGATGAAGTGACAAACTGAAGTCAAACACAGGAGCAATTTTCTTTCCCCGTTCAGTAATAGATATGCACAACGGATTCCCATCTCAAAAATCAGTTCAATCTGTTGAAAACTGGTTAAATATCTGTTTCAGAAGATGGATGGTTGAAGGCTGTAATGTTTATTATTAATGATAATGATGGTCATAGATAATTGACTGTTATGGAGCATATCATTAATATTCTGGTTTTCTGGAGAACAGTGAATGAAAAAGGATGGATGGGGTTAAGTGTAAAATGCACAATAAATCCTTTTCTAAACACAGCTGTATTTTCTTCTGGATAACTGAAAAGACCCAGTTGTGATTTTAGTGCATGGGTGTTTTCAAAATTGGCACAAGAATAGTTGCAATTAAACCAGGCTTGTAGTACTATTAAATGCTGCTTGTTCCATTTCCTCTGAGCTCTGCAGAAGAACAAGAGAGCTGAGCACACAACTCCCACAGGTGGGTGCCTCCCTGTGACAGTTACAACAGGCTGATGTCAACTGCAACCAATCCACACTGAACATTGTGGGTGCGCTATCTTCCCCCTTGCAGATGTCGTCAGTTTTGCTGTTAACACTTGCTGTGCTGAATGTGCTGCAGTTGTGGCACAATGATTTCCTGTCTCTTTTCTGCAGCTGAAATGTAAGAGTCCAATCTGCTTCTTTTCAGTTAGAGAACCCTTTCTATTTGCAACAGTCTGCCGAGGCTCTCAATTCTCCAGGCTCTACCCTGTTTCTGTTGGGTTAAATTTTAAAAAGCAGCGGAGAAACAACCTTGTATGATTTTTTTTTTTAAACATCCTTTTCTGGTCACGGACATTTCTAGATGCTGGGCAAGATTTGTACAAGCTAGAATAATGAAATCATTGTGCAGTGAATACACTGCCTCTAGTGTAGTAATCGAAAAAGGGTACTTATAATTCATTTTGAGACTTGCAATGAGTCTTGCTTTATGCTCCAGATCTTGGTGAATACAATTGAAAAATAATCTTCCATGGCCTGCATGCCACCAAGCCCAGCAACAGTTCATTTGGTTATTGCACCAGACTCCAGGGAGTCCTTGGTAGTAATGTAGTTCCACAACATGGATTCTTTCTTTATTCTGTCAAGCAATGTGGGTATTGGTGACGAGACCTGTATTTGTTTCCCATCCCCAATCGCCCTCAGACTATGTTAAATTAGGACTCTGTTTACCATCTTAGCTGGGCGTACAAGCTCCCACAGTATGGAGTGAAGAAGAGGAAGGGAGATTCTCCCCTGCCCTGGCCAACATTTTTCCCCTTAAGTGCTACATCGTGTTTTCGACTGCTCGTTTATCTCAGTACAGCTGATGGTTCCTTGCTGCTACATTTGGGTCTGTTACAAATGGTGCATTAAAAAAAAAAAATACTGTTTTTGTTAATCATTGAAGGACTGGGCTGTGCTGGCTAGGCCAGCATTTAATGCCTATCAGAATTGCCCTTGAGAAGGTGGTGGTGAGCTGCCTTCTGGAACCACGGCATTATTTGTATGTGAAGCACTTTCACATATTCTCTGCCTGTAAAAGCTGTTATATAAATATATGTTTTTTTTCTTTTGCTTGCATATTTGATGAAATCGGGATTTCAGCTCAGCACGGCAGACATCCACTTGCTTGTTGTCCTTGTAGGTGAAAAACTATGTGAGATGCAAATAGAGCTGCTGTCATCAACAGGAATGCTTTTCAATTGTGACTTGGGTCAAAGAAATCCACTCTGGCTCACCCCGTCACTCTGCTACCACATTGTGAAGTCTTGTTTAAAAATCATCTTGCTTACGATCATTTTTCACGCATGTCAATAATTCAGTGACGAGTCTAGTTAAAGTTGACATTCACATTTGCACTTTTATTATCTATTAGAATTAACAGGCTTCAAGTCTCGAACGTCTGTGAGAGTTCAAAATGAGCAGTGGGGAGTCTCAAGCTACTAGTTCTGAAGTTGCAGTACAAAACTGTAATTCAATACAGTTGAGCAATAAATTATCAATTTCACTTGCAAATGGCATAAAAGCAGTAGATGTCTGAAATGGAAATGTCAAGCCAGTACAGTTCAAACTTTCTGTGGCAAGGATTTAGGCAAACTTGCCACAACAGACAGAGCTTTGCTTTGCATTTAATCCATAATGTACCACTTTGAGAATACTTTTTACTGACAAAATGAGAAATGTTCCAAGACCCTCATCTTTACATGAAGGGCGATATTTAACTTATCCATCTTTCTCTTCTTGCCATATAGACTCAGCTGACTTATTTTGGCAACATTGGACTGGATGGGACTGAGAGCAGAAGAGCCTGCATATTCTGAAGACACCAATCATGTACAGCCTTGCTGGAGAGAGGCTTCCTGGGCAGGATGCTGAACCCTGCTCGCGTCCTCTGTCCCAGGCCCGTGCATACTTGGAGCAGATCCGGAGCCGAGTGTCTCCCAGCATACAGGACGGCCATCAGGCAACCAGAAGCACAGCCACCAAACAAGACTACCTCGTTGATGCAGCAAAGCAGATCCGCTTAGCGCTGGACCGAGAAGTCAATGAGGATTATGAAGCTGCATTTAACTATTACAAGAATGGTGTGGATCTTCTCCTGAAGGGAGTGCAAGGTATACGTTTTATTTGGAGCTGAAAGTGTTTAATAATTTGGGAAAAGATTAGATTGCTGAGGCATCTTCTGATTTCTGATGAACAGCAGACACTTTGGCAATCATATTATTGTTTTGACAAATAAACCCTTACAACAAAATCCTCTTGGATTTCACTGTTACTATATTTTAAAGTGGTGCCTTCTTTATTCACACACTTAGAAAATCATCTTATTTGTTGTATTGTCACTGATAACTCATTAATAATACTCAGTACCATAACTGGTAATACACAGTCAGGATAGTTCCAGTTTTGATCACAGTCTGTGTTAGCTAGCAATCTTAGCTAGGATGGCAATGAAAATAGTCCGCTTAACTTCAGTGCCTGAGGTTAGAGTTCCTGCCGTTAATTACTGCAATCAGAAACCGTGGAAGAAAAGCTCTGTGTGGAATATTTAGTTTTTCAACTAAGGACTAATTTGCAGTGAATTGTCCCAAAACGCGTTGTGTAATTTCTGCTTGATATTATGGCAGGAAAAATTGAGTGTTCTCTCCTTTTCCCCAGAATTAGTCAGTGCTTCTTTTACTTCTAACTAATGGCAGTCCCTCAGAACAAGGGGAACGTTTGCCACAGAGTCCTGGAGTGAAAAGTGGAAGAGAGAGGCTGTAAACAATGAAGGTGAAGACGGTGCCAGGTAAAGGAGGTGGAAAAGGGAAAGTAAAATACTAAGGGAGAAAGTGCATATCATAGATTATCATAGAATTTACAGTGCAGAAGGAGGCCATTCGGCCCATCGAGTCTGCACCGGCTCTTGGAAAGAGCACCCTACCCAAGGTCAACACCTCCACCCTATCCCCATAACCCAGGAACCCCACCCAACACTAAGGGCAATTTTGGACACTAAGGGCAATTAATCATGGCCAATCCACCTAACCTGCACATCTTTGGACTGTGGGAGGAAACCGGAGCACCCAGAGGAAACCCACGCACACACGGGGAGGATGTGCAGACTCCGCACAGACAGTGACCCAAGCTGGAATCGAACCTGGGACCCTGGAGCTGTGAAGCAATTGTGCTATCCACAATGCTACCGTGCTGCCCATATGACCAAGAGTAGGCCATTTGGCCCCTCCACTATTTAGTAAGATCATAGCTGATCTGATAGTAAACTTAAATCTATCCTCCCTAGCATCCTCCCTAGCCTTATCACCTATTGCCCCCTTGCTTACCAAGAATCTATCCACCTTCGCCTTAAAAAATATTCAACTGTCTTTTCAACCTCTACCCTATACCATTTTATTTTCTGAAATAAGCATTGATGTGGCCCTTTAACAAATGACTTCTGGAACTCTAAGTATAGTACATACACTGTTTCCCCTTTATCCACAGCATATGTTACTTCCTCAAAGAGCTCCAATAAGTTGATTAAACATGATTTCCCTTTTCACAAAACCATGTTCACTCTGTCTGATTTACCTTTAACTTACCCAAGTGTCCTTGTATAGGTTCTAACATTTTCCCTCTGACAGATGTTAAACGAACTGGCCTGTAGTTTCCCTCTTTCCGTCTCCTTCCTTTTTGAATAATGGAGTTACCTGTTCATTAATCTGCCATTTCCTTTTTTTTCTCAGTTCTTTTTTCAGTTCTCCGGACTGTTTCCATCAGACTAACGCTCACTTTTTAAACTAGTTTCTTTTTAAAATATTTATTGAAACTCTTACTCTCTCTTTTTATATTTCTGGTTAGCTTTCTCTTGTACTCCAATCTTTACCTGCTTATTAATCTTTTAGTCATCCTTCGTGTCCCTTAGAAACAGCACACAACTCAGTCCATCAGCGCCCAAAAAGGTTTTCATCCCTCACTGGTATTTTTTTTTTTTAGGCAGTGCTTTCCGTTTCGCATCGGAATGGTAAATTATGATATCATGTACCATCCACTGATTATCTTGCTTTATGAATTGCAGACGCTTCAATCAATCCTGTTTTTATTCCTGACTTCCTCACACTAACGTCTAACATTGTACTGTAGTCTGCCAGCCCCGGTTTACATGAGACAATACTCAGTTTTCTTCAAATCCCTTTTGTCCGTTATCATTTTCCTTACAGCATGGAGTGTATACTTGCCATTATTTGTTTGTTTGTTTTTCTACTTTGCAATAACACCACTTGCACATTTAATACAGTCAACTTTCGGGGTTACAACCCAATTGAATCCATACATAACAGTCCCTAACAACTTACAGGACATTTCGTCTGTAATAACTATTACACTCTCCAGTGCCATATTGTTTGCTGCATTCGTTGCAATTTTCCCGCCGTGGCATCAAGCTGCCAAAATTCCTAAACTATTGCCATTTAAAATGTGGGGGTTCCTCGTCAGTCGCTGCCGTCTCCCAAGACCCCGAATAACTCCACGCGTAGTACATACCCCATGGAGACCACAGATTATCCATCAGCTAACTTGCAGTTCGAGATGTTTGACCGGAGGTTTCACTATTGAGGAATAATTTGATATTTTCATTTGTTTCTAACCCGTAAGGTTTTCCTTCTGGGCTCTGTCATTTAATTCCTTCAAATATGTAGCCAATTAGCCAATTGTATCATTAGTTTCCCCCCCCCATACTGCCTAAAACATTCTTCTCTGGAGTGTAGTTCTCGTTCTTCGTCTGCGTTATTTTTGCTTCATCTGAAAACCAAATGAACAGATCAAAGGCGGAGAGGGCCCTATTTCTTAACTTGTATCTTTCTATTCTTATTTGGATGTTCCAGAAGTGCCCTCTCCAGGACTTCCTGATTTCCATTTAATTCCCCCCATTTTTTTTTCTCATCCTTGACGTACATCATACGATTAAGGCCTGTTAAGCCTCCTTCTCCTATCGTTGCACCCCTGAGTGAGACTCGAAGAATCTCAAACTCCTCTTTTGCTAACTCAGTGATCCAAGCGGGTCGAAACTTTCCCTGATACATGTCGGATAGTGCTACTGCATGTACTTTAATTCCTTTAATTTTGATTACGACCGGATTTTTCTGGAAGTAATTTCCAACCATGACATTTGCACTTCATCATCTGTCCTATCGATGCTGCTAACAGGTTTCAATTCCCTGGCATCCCGCTCTACTGATTACATTGTACTAGTAAGTGAAGTTATCCCCTTCCACTCACAACCAAACATTCCTTTTCTCTTGTCCGAGCGGTTTGGGGATATGATCTATCCTGTGGCACGGCATCATTGCAGTGATACAGTCTCTAAACACTGTTAGGCTAATTTTACTTCCGCGGGTCATCCCAACATCTCTTGAACTACGTACTCCCTCACTAATTGGTACCACAAGTTTATCACTTCTTCACAATCCTGCACATTCTTTTCCAATCACTCCGTCGTCAGCTTGGTTTTCTCTGCAGTAATTACAATGTATCATTATCACACCATCCCATGGTCAAAAGCTATCATGTGGTCACAAACTTCGATCATCAGTGTTGCCTGATGTTTCACAAAACAATCATGACAACTGAATTCCCCAAATTTCCCTGGGAGCCGAAGCATTTCCCCAGTTCTGTTGTTCTAAATGCAATATCAACTCACCTGAATGCTATATTTGCCATTCTCCTAGGTTTCATATGATTACTCCCTGTCCAAACTACTGGGCTACAGAACGTGCCCCATTCTTGACACGATGTTTCATTATGTTCACAATGAATCATTTTAACTGGGGTCCATTAATAACAGCCCTTGATCCATCATCCCATATTCTCAATTCCTTACTAATTATGTTTCTTCGTTTGTTGCCAATAGGTTGCCTATGGATTATAATAATCCCTCTTTTATCATTTAATTGGGTCGGATGTTTTAGTTCTGATACAATTCCTTTGCTCCAGATGCCACTGATTCTCTAATTCAACGTCCCCCATGCTGCTATCAGCTTTGATTAAAAAGTACAAATTACGTTTGCTGCTCCTAGGAAAAAGAGGGCCTGCATACTCTAGTGACCATTCTTCCATCGGTGTCTCAGTTTTTTTTCTATGCTACTCCCTGTTTCTTTACTCTCTGTTTCTCCGCCATTTTATTTTCTGAATTTTTTTTAAAAATGGATGCCCACCTGGCTTGTCCCTCATCCTCCTTAACTTTACTACCACCCGTATATACCACCCAAGCATTTACCAACTCTGTTCTGCTAACTGATTTATCAAGTTTCTGTCCCTCTTTAATGTTATGAATAAACATAAAGGCAGGGTTTAAATTATAGTTTCCCATCTTTCCCATCGAGCTGTATTCACACCTTGCTGGCAACCCTGTCTCTTGGTCAACTCTGTCAACTCTAAAAATTCAGTTGTGACATATATTTCCTTCCCAGCTGATAAATTTTCAATCTCTGCTATCCTTTTTGTTATAGCTGCCAGACATTTTGTGATGTCCAAAAACTTTTGTTCAGCCCTTGACCAATTCCCTGTCAATGTTTGATAGGTGTCTGAGTACTATGATTAATAAGCACCATACCATATCCATTTGCATACAGATCAAATTTAATGCTCAAATCGTCCTCTTCATGTCTCCTCTCATGGCCCGGATGTTGCTACAGCTGTTTTTAACTGGTCCTACCTCCTTCTCGGCAGGAGCTAGGGAATGTGGATTGGGAGCTGCTGTTTAAGGGTAAATCCACACTTGAAATGTGGGAGTCTTTTAAGGAAAGGTTGATTAGAGTGTAGGACAGATATGTCCCTGAGAAAATCAGGGATAGAAATGGCAAGATTAGAGAACCATGGATGACGGGTGGAATTGTGAGACTAGCTAAGATGAAAAAGGAAGCATACATAAGATCTAAGCGACTTAAAACTGATGAAGCTTTGGAGCAATATCGGGAAAGTAGGACAAATCTCAAGAGATATGGACAGGGTGGATAGCAACAAACTTTTTCCAAGAGTGGGGATGTCAATTACAAGGGGTCACGATTTCAAGGTGAGAGGGGGAAAGTTTAAGGAGATGTGCGTGGAAAGTTTTTACGCAGAGGGTGGTGGGTGCCTGGAAAGCTTTGCCAGCGGAGGTGGTAGAGGCGGGCACGATAGCATCATTTAAGATGCATCTAGACAGATATATGAATGGGCGGGGAAGAGAGGGAAGTAGATCCTTGGAAAATAGAAGACGGGTTTAGATAAAGGATCTGGATCGGCGCAGGCTGGGAGGGCCGAAGGGCCTGTTCCTGTGCTGTAATTTTCTTTGTTCTTCACTGGTCCACCTAAAATCCCCTTTTAAAGTTTCATAAATGGGTCTAGCATAAAGACTAAAGTCTTCTACTACTGGTCTCAAATACCCCAAAATTCCCATGATTTGCTTCCCCCCGTCTCGTGAAACGGGCGCTGCGATTCTAGCAGCTTTCTCTCTCATCCCAACACTGGCTTCCCCACCTGCCCTTGACACTGACTACCCTAGATAGTCGACTTCGTCCTGCCAATCTGGCATTTCTTTAACCCTATCTTAAATCCTGCTTCATTAAGTGTTTTAATAATTTTGGTCACTCTTTCAACATGTGTCCCCCTGATCATCATCTCCAATTAACACATCATCAATATATACTAAAGCCAAATCATCTTTAATCAACTCCCTTACTATTGCCTGAAAGTGGTCTGGGGATTTAACATATCCTTGTGGCAATTTACAGTATACGGAATGTTTAGTGCCAAAGGTAAATGCTGCCTTTTCCCTGCTGTTCTAACTCTTTGATCATTATCGCCAGCTCTCATTTGGCACCTTGGGTCAAGGGCTATTTCTTTTATGGCCTGTATCGTCTCCCTGGATTGTGTGCTGGAATTGTGTGCTGATTAACCCTGTGTCATTCTTTCTATTGCTAGGTTTGCTTTCCTTATTTCCTTTACGTTATCAATTGGTTTTAATACCTTAATTTTTTTAATTTCTGTATCTATTTTTATTAATCTTTCCCTGCCATCAGATTCTCATTTCCTGATACTGCAAGTAGTACTCTTAATCTAGCTCCGGTCCCATGTCTTTATTCCCTAAAGCTCCGCCTGTAATGTAGTTAACATTCTAAACTTCATTTCTTCTGCTAGTGACTTTCTTGCAACTCAGTGGATACTAGGACCCAGTGGAGCTGTGCCATATCATTTCCACCGACTACCTCCTAATACTGGTCTCATTGGTCCCCGTGTTTCTAGCCCCTTACTGCCACAATGCCTCTCTCCACTATCCCAATATAACGCAAGGGCATGTTTTAATTATTTTTTTCTTGAAAGCGGTATCCTGCTACAGTCCCCATTCTACCTGCTCTCGGGACTTCCTACCCCCTGGGGTCAGTGCTTGCAGCATCCCCTCAAATTCTGAGTGCTTATACACCAAGGCCCTACAGTAGACGAATAGTCCCCAGTACTTGCTCTTTAACTGATTTGGGGTTTGGGCATCTCTAAAATGACCGCCTTCCTTTCTACTGGGATCTTTCTTTCCCCCTGTGTAATCTTAAAATAAAGTTTAAAAATCCATAGTCTTTGCTATATGAAAATCCCCAAATTTTAAATTTGATGTGTAGTGAGTTTACAGAGAAAATACTGAAATCTCTACAAATTTGGAACTCAACGAACAAAATTTTTAACTGTAGGTACATCATGGCTGCCTCTAACAAAGGAGCACATGGACTCAATTCACCGAATGTCTCATCTTCGCATTTCAATTTTAGATTCCTTTGTTCTCTTCCCCTTTTTCTTTTTTAACCAACCAAGACTATGCCAAGTTCAACTAATCATTTACAAATCCCAATTTATACATTTTGATTTTTCTTTTTGTATACTTCCTGAGAATTAGAACATAGAACATAGAAAATACAGCACAGAACAGGCCCTTCGGCCCACGATGTTGTGCCGAACCTTTGTCCTAGATTAATCATAGATTATCATTGAATTTACAGTGCAGAAGGAGGCCATTCGGCCCTTTGAGTCTGCACCAGCTCTTGGAAAGAGCACCCTACCCAAACTCAACACCTCCACCCAACACCAAGGGCAATTTGGACATTAAGAGCAATTTATCATTGGCCAATTCACCTAACCCGCACATCTTTGGACTGTAGGAGGAAACCGGAGCACCCGGAGGAAACCCACGCAGACACGGGGAGGACGTGCAGACTCCGCACAGACAATGACCCAAGCCGGAATCGAACCTGGGGCCATGGAGCTGTGAAGCAATTGTGCTATCCACAATGCTACCGTGCTGCCCTTAAGAACAAATAAATCTACACTATATCATTTTACCGTAATCCATGTTCCTATCCAATAGCTGCTTGAAGGTCCCTAATGTTTCCGACTCAACTACTTCCACAGGCAGTGCATTCCATGCCCCCACTATTCTCTGGGTAAAGAACCTACCTCTGATATCCCTCCTATATCTTCCACCTTTCACCTTAAATTTATGTCCCCTTGTAATGGTTTGTTCCACCCGGGGAAAAAGTCTCTGACAGTCTATCTATTTTCCCCGGATCATCTTATAAACCTCTATCAACTATCTAATTGTGTTCTAAATAACTTCCACAATGTTAATCATTATTACTGATTTTCTAAAGAACTTTCAAATACTTACCCCTTTTTAAATCTCACTTTTAGCTGCCCCTGTATACCTCCTAATTGATGTGCAACTTCGTTTTGCAAAACACACCATTTTAAAAACTAGGTGTACTAGAGGAAGTTCACAACTTCTTATTAAACACACACTCTCATTTATCCACCGAGATCTCCACTCAACTGAATATAATTCAAATCATTATACTTTAATTCATTTCAACCAACTAAACAATAAGTTTCATTTGCCAAGAAAACACAATCCTGAAATTCCTTAATCATTTCCATGTCTTTGGTTCCCCCCAGTGGCCATTCATCTCCCAACTTTTTCTCTCATAAGATATATCCCCCCTAACAAAATCCAGCTTTAGTCAATTCTAATTGTACGGCATTGAATTGTCTCCAGAACATTCCCTCAGTGGTCTTAACTGAATTGTCTGTGACATTCCCTCAACCCGTTAAAGAACTTAACCAAATTAAAGTGTAATTCAATACAAAGAACAAAGAAAAGTACAGCACAGGAACAGGCCCTTCGGCCCTCCAAGCCCGTGCCGACCATGCTGCCCGGCTAAACTACAATCTTCTACACTTCCTGGGTCCGTATCCCTCTATTCCCATCCTATACATGTATTTGTCAAGATGCCCCTTAAATGTCACTATCGTCCCTGCTTCCACCACCTCCTCCGGTAGCGAGTTCCAGGCACCCATTACCCTCTGCATAAAAAACTTGCCTCGTACATCTACTCTAAACCTTGGCCCTCTCACCTTAAACCTATGCCCCCTAGTAATTGACCCCTCTACCCCGGAGAAAAGCCTCTGACTATCCACTCTGTCTATGCCCCTCATAATTTTGTAGACCTCTATCAGGTCGCCCCTCAACCTCCTTCGTTCCAGTGAGAACAAACCGAGTTTATTCAACCGCTCCTCATAGCTAATGCCCTCCATACCAGGCAACATTCTGGTAAATCTCTTCTGCACCCTCTCTAAAGCCTCCACATCCTTCTGGTACTGTGGCGACCAGAATTGAACACTATACTCCAAGTGTGGCCTAACTAAGGTTCTATACAGCTGCAACATGACTTGCCAATTCTTATACTCAATGCCCCGGCCAATGAAGGCAAGCATGCCGTATGTCTTCTTGACTACCTTCTCCACCTGTGCTGCCCCTTTCAGTGACCTGTGGACCTGTACTCCTAGATCTCTTTGACTATCAATACTCTTGAGGGTTCTACCATTCACTGTATATTCCCTACCTGCATTAGACCTTCCAAAATACATTACCTCACATTTGTCCGGATTAAACTCCATCTGCCATCTCTCCGCCCAAGTCTCCAAACAATCTAAATCCTGCTGTATCCTCTGACAGTCCTCATCGCTATCCGCAATTCCACCAACCTTTGTGTCGTCTGCAAACTTACTAATCAGACCAGTTACATTTTCCTCCAAATCATTTATATATACTACAAACAGCAAAGGTCCCAGCACTGATCCCTGTGGAACACCACTGGTCACAGCCCTCCAATTAGAAAAGCATCCTTCCATTGCTACTCTCTGCCTTCTATGACCTAGCCAGTTCTGTATCCACCTTGCCAGCTCACCCCTGATCCCGTGTGACTTCACCTTTTGTACTAGTCTACCATGAGGGACATTGTCAAAGGCCTTACTGAAGTCCATATAGACAACATCCACTGCCCTACCTGCATCAATCCATCTTAGTGACCTCCTCGAAAAACTCTATCAAGTTAGTGAGACACAACCTCCCCTTCACAAAACCATGCTGCCTCTCACTAATACGTCCATTTGCTTCCAAATGGGAGTAGATCCTGTCTCAAAGAATTCTCTCCAGTAATTTCCCTACCACTGAAGTAAGGCTCGCCGGCCTGTAGTTCCCTGGATTATCCTTGCTACCCTTCTTAAACAGAGGAACAACATTGGCTATTCTCCAGTCCTCCGGGACATCACCTGAAGACAGTGAGGATCCAAAGATTTCTGTCAAGGCCTCAGCAATTTCCTGTCCAGCCTCCTTCAGTATTCTGGGGTAGATCCCATCAGGCCCTGGGGACTTATCTACCTTAATATTTTTTAAGACACCCAACACCTCGTCTTTTTGGATCTCAATGTGACCCAGGCTATCTACACACCCTTCTCCAGACTCAACACCTACCAATTCCTTCTCTTTGGTGAATACTGATGCAAAGTATTCATTTAGTACCTCGCCCATTTGCTCTGGCTCCACACATAAATTCCCTTGCCTATCCTTCAGTGGGCCAACCCTTTCACTGGCTACCCTCTTGCTTTTTATGTACGTGTAAAAAGCCTTGGGATTTTCCTTAACCCTATTTGCCAATGACTTTTCGTGACCCATTCTAGCCCTCCTGACTCCTTGCTTAAGTTCCTTCCTACTTTCCTTATATTCCACACAGGCTTCGTCTGTTCCCAGCCTTTTAGCCCTGACAAATGCCTCCTTTTTCTTTTTGACGAGGCCTACAATATCTCTCGTTATCCAAGGTTCCCGAAAATTGCCGTATTTATCCTTCTTCCTGACAGGAACATGCCGGTCCTGAATTCCTTTCAACTGACACTTGAAAGCCTCCCACATGTCAGATGTTGATTTGCCCTCAAACATCCGCCCCCAATCTATGTTCTTCAGTTCCCGCCTAATATTGTTATAATTAGCCTTCCCCCAATTTTGCACATTCATCCTAGGACCACTCTTATCCTTGTCCACCAGCACTTTAAAACTTACTGAATTGTGGTCACTGTTCCCAAAATGCTCCCCTACTGAAACATCTACCACCTGGCCGGGCTCATTCCCCAATACCAGGTCCAGTACCGCCCCTTCCCCAGTTGGACTGACCACATATTGTTTTAAGAAGCCCTCCTGGATGCTCCTTACAAACTCCGCCCCGTCTAAGCCCCTGGCACTAAGTGAGTCCCAGTCAATATTGGGGAAGTTGAAGTCTCCCATCACCACAACCCTGTTGTTTTTACTCTTTTCCAAAATCTGTCTACCTATCTGCTCCTCTATCTCCCACTGGCCTGTAGCGGCCTGTAGTAAACCCCCAACATTGTGACTGCACCCTTCTTATTCCTGATCTCTACCCATATAGCCTCACTGCCCTCTGAGGTGTCCTTCCGTAGTACAGCTGTGATATTCTCCCTAACCAGTAGCACAATTCCGCCACCCCTTTTACATCCCCCTCTATCTCGCCTGAAACATCTAAATCCTGGAACTTTTAGCTGCCAATCTTGCCCTTCCCTCGACCAGGTCTCTGTAATGGAAACAACATCATAGTTCCAAGTACTAATCCAAGCTCTAAGTTCATCTGCCTTACCCATAATACTTCTTGCATTAAAACATATGCACTTCAGGCCACCAGACCCGCTGTGTTCAGCAACTTCTCCCTGTCTGCTCTGCCTCAGAGCTCCACTGTCCCTATTCCCTAGTTCTCCCTCAATGCTCTCACCTTCTGACCTATTGCTCCCGTGCCCACCCCCCTGCCATACTAGTTTAAACCCTCCCGTGTGACACTAGCAAACCAGGATATTAATGCCTCTCCAGTTTTGATGCAACCCGTCCTTATATAGGTCACACCTGCCCCGGAAGAGCTCCCAGTGGTCCAGATAACGGAAACCCTCCCTCCTACACCAGCTGTTTAGCCACGTGTTTAGCTGCTCTATCTTCCTATTTCTAGCCTCACTGGCATGTAGCACAGGGAGTAATCCCGAGATTACAACCCTAGAGGTCCTGTCTTTTAACTTTCTGCCTAGCTCCCTGAACTCCTGCTGCAGGACCTCATGCCCCTTCCTGCCTATGTCGTTAGTACCAATATGTACAACGACCTCTGCCTGCCCTCCCCCTTCAGGATGCTCTCTACCCGTTCGGAGACATCCTGGACCCTGGCACCAGGGAGGCAACATACCATCCTGGAGTCTCTTTCACGTCCACAGAAGTGCCTATCTGTGCCCCTGACTATAGAGTCCCCTATTACTATTGCTCTTCTGCGCTTTGACCCTCCCTTCTGAACATCAGAGCCAGCCGTGGTGCCACTGCTCTGGCTGCTGCTGTTTTCCCCTGATAGGCTATCCCCCCCCCGACAGTATCCAAAGGGGTATACCTGTTCGAGAGGGGGACAACCACAGGGGATTCCTGCACTGACTACCTGCCCTTTCTGGTGGTCACCCATTTCTCTGCCTGCACCTTGGGCGTGACCACATTTATATAACTGCGATCTATGACGCTTTCCGCCACCTGCATGCTCCTAAGTGCATCCAATTGCTGCTCCAACCGAACCATGCGGACTGTGAGGAGCTCCAGTTGGGTGCACTTTCTGCAGATGAAGCCATCCGGGACGCTGGAAGCCTCCCGGACCTGCCACATCTCACAGTCAGAGCACTGCACCCCTCTAACTGACATTGCATCAATTAATTAAAATTAAAAGTTTAATTTTTTAAAGTTACTGTTAACTATCTGTTTCCTGGCACTAGATTTCTAATATAAATGCGAAAGCTAAATATAGTACTCTCCGATCTCTGGCTTAGATACCCCTCTAAATTATAATTAAGTAATTATGTTTAATTAGTTACCAATGCTTAATTTTTTTAATTTAGTATAGATTCCCAACCAGCCACTCAGGTCACAGCTTTTCTGTGATGTCACTTCAGCTTCCCCCCGACACACACAATTTGAAAAAGGTATAAAAGTAAAAATCACTTACCTTCTTACCTTCTGAGTGTCTTAGATGTTCTCAGGTTCTCTCCCTGACAGAGACTGCTCCTCCTCCTCCGAACAGCTCCCGAATACAAACAATTTTAATTTTCAACATGCAAACTGAATTACGAGGCACATTCCCTCAGGCCCTAGCTGAATTGTCTCCTAGTATTCCCTCGGTTTAATCGCCCTCAATCGTACCTATATCGATTGAAATTAGTTTTCTAATCCGCCAGACTGACCTTTAATTTCGTCGAGACGACCTTATCTGACCATGTGCGAGTGATTAAACGTCATCAGACTACGAAAAAGAGGAAAACCGACATGGTAATTTTCCAGCTGCTCACGTCGTGGGCCCATTTCCTCTCTCTCCGTCCGACATCAGTTTAATTCTCATTTCGCAGATGGTCGCCTGTAGAAATCCCTCCGCTGCCACCAAATGATGAAATTGAGTTCTTTCTGTCCAGTCTGGTCTCAATCAAAAGGCTGAGTTCGGATTTAGAAATTCCTTTAGTTTATTTCAAATAGCTTGCAAACTTACACTCACTCTGATGAAGGCAGGAGACCCATGTCTCTTCAAACTTCCAGAGCGAGTGAACAAAGAGAAGCAACCCATGTGTGTTTATTTACATTCATGCAGTATCTAGTTCCACATACATGAATACAAGATTCCGATAGGCCCTTTCCTTGACCTGGTCATATAATCTAACTGCCACTGATTCTGATAGGCTCATTACACATTCCTTTCCTTCCTCTGGGCCTCTGCCTTCCAGCATCCTTTGTAGCATCCTTTGTGCAAAGAGCCAGTCCTGATAGCCACCCCTCCCCCTCTCGCCATGCTTTGCCCATCTCTTTGTTCATTCCTTGCAACCCAAATTAATATCCATAATGCACTATTCTAACTGGTCAACCCAGTCTAATGCTCTTTTCTTTAGTTCAATTCGTCAAACTTAGGTCATCCTTCTCTATTGTGCTAATACCATCATTAACTAACTAAGCCACTCTTATTTCACGCTTCCTATACACTCTAATATTTAGGTCCTAATCCATGTCCTCCTGCAGCCTAGTCTCTGTAATGGCTATTTATTGGTATTTATTTCTATGTGCGCACTCAGTTCATCTGTTTTGTTTGAATACTTTGTGCAATCAGATGGGATTACTTTTATCCTGTTCTCATAATCTGTACTATCATCTGATTTATTGTTACATTTGTACTCTCTATCCCTTCCTGTCACGGTTTGTTTTTCATTTCCTTTAATAATACCTTTCTCTTTTTGCCTTGTTTCAACTCTTTGATTTATTACAGCTTCACATATTTGATCCCTTGCCCCCACCACTTTAAATCTACTTCCTAGTTATGTGGCTCGCAAGAAGACCGCTCCCACCACTGTTCAGGTACAAATCCCCCACTCCCTATTATTGGTGCAAATGTATTTTTAAAAAACACATTCCACAACTGCAGTCTGTTGGTCAGTCATTTCCACTGGCCATCTTTGACCTGTCCATTACTAGTTAGGTATGTATAACTTAAGGTAGAAGAAATAAGATGGGGCTCAAGTAGGCTATCCAATATTGTGGCCCACTATGTAATAGGTTAACTAATCTTGAGGGTGGGGTGCCATGATTTAGTGTTCTTGGTTATGGTGGGGAAGATTATCCGGTTCTTTGTTGAGTTTTGGATAAGATAAGGGTTAAGTTATTTGTGGTGCCTTTCATGTTGAGCAGCTTAGTGACATTCACTCTGGATCTGGAGTAGCGTGTTCATGAAGTAACAATGTGATTGATGCTTGAATGCCTTCTGAAATGACCTAGCAAGCCATTCTGTTCTGGGGCAATCAGGGATGGACAATAAATGCTGACCGAGTCAGCAACGCCCACATCCCATGAATAATGAATGGGTTTATGAGTAACTAAGGGCTCTTTGGTTGGGTTACTTGTGTCTGCTACCTGGGGATCTGTAACCCACCACAATACATAAGACCATAAGACATAGGAGCGGAAGTAAGGCCATTCGGCCCATCGAGTCCACTCCACCATTCAATCATGGCTGATTTCAACTCCCATTTACCCGCTGTTCTCTCCATAGCCCTTAATTCCTCGAGAAATCAAGAATTTATCAACTTCTGTCTTAAAGACGCTCAACGTCCCGGCCTCCACCGCCCTCTGTGGCAATGAATTCCACAGACCCACCACTCTCTGGCTGAAGAAATTTCTCCTCATCTCTGTTCTAAAGTGACTCCCTTTTATTCTAAGGTTGTGCCCCCGGGTCCTAGTCTCCCCTGCTAATGGAAACAACTTCCCTACGTCCACCCTATCTAAGCCATTCATTATCTTGTAAGTTTCTATTAGATCTCCTCTCAACCTCTAAACTCCAATGAATATAATCCCAGGATCCTCAGACGTTCATCGTATGTTAGGCCTACCATTCCTGGGACCATCCGTGTGAATCTCCGCTGGACCCGCTCCAGTGCCAGTATGTCCTTGCTGAGGTGTGGGGCCCAAAATTGCGCACAGTATTCTAAATGGGACCTAACTAATGCTTTATAAAGCTTCAGAAGTACATCCCTGCTTTTATATTCCAAGCCTCTTGAGATGAATGACAACATTGCATTTGCTTTCTTAATTACGGACTCAACCTGCAAGTTTACCTTTAGAGAATCCTGGACTAGGACTCCCAAGTCCCTTTGCACTTCAGCATTATGAATTTTGTCACCGTTTAGAAAATAGTCCATGCCTCTATTCTTTTTTCCAAAGTGCAAGACCTCGCACATGCCCACGTTGAATTTCATCAGCCATTTCTTGGACCACTCTCCTAAACTGTCTAAATCTTTCTGCAGCCTCCCCACCTCCTCCATACTACCTGCCCCTCCACCTATCTTTGTATCATCGGCAAACTAAGCCAGAATGTTCCCAGTCCCATCATCTAGATCGTTAATATATAAAGAGAACAGCTGTGGCCCCAACACTGAACCCTGCGGGACACCACTTGTCACGAGTTGCCATTCCGAAAAAGAACCGTTTATCCCAACTCTCTGCCTTCTGCCTGACAGCCAATCGTCAATCCATGTTAGTACCTTGCCTCGAATACCATGGGCCCTTATATGACATGGGGAGAGAAATAGAGAAATAACACTTGGTAGAAACGAGAGATGTAGAGAGAACGTGAAAATTCAGAATTAGTACACAAATATTGAGATAGTTGGTAATAGTTATTGTTTACATGGTGAAGCAGAACATAATCTGGATAGGTTTGGTTGAAGCCAGGGTCTGGATAACAAATTTGTGGAGTCTACTTTTCTCCCATGGCATCACTGAAATAAAGAAATTGAGGTTTTGCTGGAGGTTCATCTCTTCGTGGGAGGTGGTGAATAACTAGGGACATTGGTTTAAAAGGATTGTCAGAAGGATTAGAGAGAGTTCAGAAAGTTTTTTACCTGGACGATGGTTGGAATCTGGAGCTTGCTGCCTGACAGGGTGGTAGAAGCAGAAACCCTGATCGCATTTACTAAGTTAACGTACTCCCAAGCACATTTCCTACAGGAAAGTGGGATGAAGCTGGACTGCTGTTTTTCAGCTTTGCACAGACACCATGGGCTAGATGACCTCTTGTGACATCCCAACTAGCCGATGATCTTGGTGTGAGTTGGAGAGCTATCATGGCACTCCAAATTGTGAGCTCTCTGGAATCAGACATTAATTATGCTTCAGCCTGGTTGTCAGGACTGCCACCTTAAAGTTTCTCAGTCTTTCACCTTGGTGGGTGGGGGGGGACAGGAGCAGCATTTACATTCTCCATTTTCTTGCTGTGCTGGCAAGTAGGGTTGCAGTTGACTGATTAATGGAGGCAGCATTGGTGGTGGCAAAGAATCCTGAGATCTTTGCCTTTCTAACTTCCCTACAGGTGAGTAGCCTCATCAGGAATAATGAACCCCATGCATACCTACTTGCATCCCGAGAGAACGGTGTAGCCAGCGACATTGGGTCATACAGATTTTTTATTGACAAAGTACCCCAGGATTATTAGGGGTAGGAAGAATTGAGGCCACAACAGATCAACCATGGTCTTGTTGGATGGCAGATCAGGCTTAAGAAGCTGAAAGGCCTCCTACTGTTCCTATTTCTTGTGTTCTTATACTACTATAATATTAATGTGATTGAGTTCCTAATTTCTTCCAAGGCAATGTGGTAAAAGAGAATCGATCTTACATTGTACATTTCTCCCAGCATAGGCAGAGACCTGTAGATGGTCAGCTATTGTACCTGCAATGAAGTGTGTGTACTGCTCAACTTAATTCCCTGACTGTTCTGGCTCGAGCATCTTTCATTGTCTGCTTCTTTTTTATTACAGTTGATCCAAACAAAGAGCGCCGCGAAGCTGTGAAAAGAAAAACAACTCAGTATTTGAAACGAGCCGAAGAAATATTCAACTCCCACTTACAGGGAAGCTTAGGAAATGGTACCGACGATACTGGGGTATGAAGAGCTGTGTCAAATCTGGCAATTGATGATATGTTTGAAGTTTTTCAGTGCTAAATTCACTCAGGATAGAGAGCAGGCGGAGGGAGGTCCTCTGACATAATTGGTCCTTTTTCCTGAGATTTCTGCAGTCACGACAGTCTCCGATCTCCTTCTGCAGATATTAGAATTGCTGTGCCCACTCCCATGAATGGCTAATCCTAGAAAGTATGTTCAATGGGACTGGACTGGGCATGGTGCTGTTTTTTATATTCAAAAAGGCTGGGCTGCTAATGTCCAGATATTCAACAAAGCTGAGCAAGCAATTTATTTTAATCAAATGTATATAACCATATTCTTTTTTTTCTCCTACAGTAAAGTGCAGAATATTTATGCTTAATTTATATTAACAATGTTGAATAATCTAATTGGAGGAAAACCCAATGTTTGGCATTTCATGTTTCACCATTTACTGGAGTGCTTTTGTCAACACATTATTGCACAACTTGCAACTTGATGAAAATTATATACAAATCTTTCATGATGCTTTTTCCTCTAAAGAAAATATGTGATGGGACTACAGATTACATATGTTAATGGCAACAGAAAATGATATTATTACTACAGTGATGGTGCTCAGTGCTATTATTGAATAACTGCTTTTACTGCTCGAGTCTCCTTGCTTGGATGTAGTTGTAGCACAGATGACATTTTAACAGATTGGAACAGTACTAATGTACACCGCCCCTTTTTTTGTCAATAGAAAGAATATCAGTCAGTAGCGGGAAAAGAAATTAGTTTTGATCCATTGGTTTACCTCCTGAACATCCAACATGTCCAACCCAGATTTAGAATGGGTTTGGATGGTGTCCTTTCAGTTGTTCTCGGGGCCATTTTGCACTGTCTGCTTGTACATAATGTATCAAATAATTACATTTTCCCCCTATATTTAAAATTAACTCTCTTATTCTTCCATCATTTGTAGGGTTTTAGCAGCCTGAGGTTTCGGCCAAATAGAATTCTCAGCTCTCCGGTAGAGGATCTGCAAATGTCCACGGTCATAGCAATCATCGACAAGGTAATCTTTCCCATCCTTCCCTCCACCTCAATTCAGAAATAATCTACAGCATTAGTTTGCTAATGTATAATCTTTAGTAAGAGATACTTGTAATTAAACTGTAAATTCAACATAATTTTTCAAAGTGGAACTGATAGTATGGTTCCAGTGCATTTTTTATGTAGTCCAAGTAAGATTCTCTGATGGGCTATGCATTTTGTTTCTTCCAGCTAATGAACTGTTACTGGTGAGGAATACTTTAGACACTTTTTCTGTGGTAATTTGATTTGGGATAATTGTGTTGTAGATTGGTCATGCACTAGGTTTACAATGATATTCAGACATCTTTCTAGTAAAGATTTAAAGCTGAGCAAATCGTTCTCGGTTTCTCTTTCTCCCCCTTTTAAGAACCATGCTGTGGGTACATTTTACCTTCCTGCAAGTTTTGGTAGACATTTGTCAAAAATGTTTCCTTGGGGCTTTCATCCTAAGTTTACTGTTACCTGTTTTCCTCCCTTCTTATTAACATATTGGGTGATCTTCCCACAACTCCTGCTTTCCAGAAACACTTTTAGATTTGTGCAGTTTCTGGATTTTCAAAACCCTGCTACTCTTGCCTCCCCTTTGTCATGAGTCACAGAAAGTTAATATGTAGACACAGCAAGTAATTAAAAAGTTGAATGAAATGCTATCCTTTATTACGAGAGGAATTCAACATAGAGGTATGTTTGTTTTACTTCAGGTATACAGGACATTGGTGAGTCTACATCTGGAATACTGTTTGCAGTTTTGATCTCCTTATTTAAGGAAGGATGTAAATGTGTTGGCGGCGATTCAGAGGAGGTTCACTAGATTGATACCTGGCATGCGTGGGTTGTCTTATGCAGAAAGTTTCGACAGACTGAGATTGTCTCCACTGAAGTTTACAAGAATCAGGAGTGATTTTTTTTTTTTAATTAAAAAAAAAATGTTTATTCAAGGTTTTCAATAAATTTTTACCAAACGCTCCAAAAAGGAAAGAAAATACACATAAGAAAAATAAAAAGGGGGGCCTTACACCATCCCCTCCAACAACTTAAACCACTAAATATTAAACTATCTAACAAACGAGAATAAAAATGGGACAAACGCCCCTTACAATAATAAAAACAAGCCAAAAACCCCTCCCAACCCCCGCTCCCCCCTGGTTTGCTGCTGCTCTTGACCTCCACCTAACGCTCCGCGAGAAAGTCTAGGAACGGTTGCCACCTCCTGGAGAATCCCTGCACAGACCCTCGCAAGGCAAACGTTATCCTCTCCAACTTGATGAACCCTGCCATGTCATTAATCCAAGCCTCCACGCTTGGGGGTTTCGCATCCCCCCCATATTAGGAGGATCCTCCTCCGGGCTACCAAGGACGCAAAGGCCAAAACTCTGGCCTCTTTCAGCTCCTGTACTCCCGGCTCATCTGATACCCCGAATATTGCTATCCCCCAGCTCGGTTTTACACTAATGTCCAAGACATTGGACATAGCCTTTGCGAAGCCCCTCCAGAACCCCTCTGGGCACGCTCAGAACATATGGGCGTCATTTGCTGGGCTCCCCGAGCACCTCACGCATCTGTCCTCCACCCCAAAAAACTTGCAAATCCTCGCCCCTGTCATCGGTGCCCTGTGAACCACTTTGAACAGGATCAGGCTAAGTTTGGCGCAAGACGAGGAGGAGTTAACCTTGCCCAGGGCCTCCGCCCACAAGCCCTCATCCAGTTCCTCTCCCAGCTTCTCCTCCCCTTCAGCTCCTCCACCGAGGCTTCCTCCGCCCCCTGCAACTCCTGATAGATCGCCGAGACCTTGCCCTCTCCCACCCATACACCCGAGGTCACCCTGTCCTGAATCCTCCGTGCGGGAAGCAGCAGAAATTCCCTTACCTGCCTTCTCACAAATGCCCTCACCTGCATGTACCTAAAAACGTTTCCGGGGGGTAACCCAAATTTCTCCTCCAGCGCCCCCAGGCTAGCAAAAGCCCCATTGATAAATAGGTCCCCCATACTTTTAATTCCGGCCCGATGCCAGCTTCGGAATCTGCCATCTATCCTGCCCGGTGCAAACCTATGATTATTCCGTATTGGGGCCCACATTGAGGCCCCCAACTCACCCCTGTGCCGTCTCCACTGCCCCCAGATCCTCAGTGCCGCCGCCACCACCAGGCCCGTGGTGTACTGCGTCGGCGGTAGCGGCAAAGGTGCCGTCATCAGCGCTCCCAAGCTAGTGCCCACGCATGATGCCACCTCTAATCTTTTCCACACCATCCCCTCTCCCTCCATTACCCATTTCCGAATCATTGCCACATTGGCTGCCCAGTAATAATTACACAGGGTCGGTAGCGCCAGCCCACCCCTGTCCCGACTACGCTCCAGAAACAGCCTCTTGACCCTCGGGGTCTTACTTGCCCATACAAACCCCATAATGCTCCTGCTTACTCACTTAAAAAAGGCCTTGAGGATGAGGATGGTTAGGCACTGGAACACAAACAGGAACCTAGGGAGGACTGTCATCTTAACGGACTGCACCCTGCCCGCCAGGGAGAGTGGCAACACGTCCCATCTCCTAAAGTCTTCCTCCATCTGGTCTACCAACCATGCCAAATTAAGCTTATGCAGGACCCCCCAACTCCTGGCCACCTGAATACCCAAATATCGGAAACTCCTCTCCACCCTCTTAAGCGGCAGCTCCTCCAGCCCCCTTTCCAGGCCCCTCGTATGTACCACAAAGAGCTCACTCTTCCCCACTTGTAGCTTGTAGCCTGAGAAGCTTGTAGCCTGAGAAGCCCCCAAACTCCCTAAGGATCCGCATGACCTCCACCATCCCCTCCACTGGATCTGTACAAAAGCAGGTCATCAGCACACAACGAGACCCGATGTCCCGTCCCTCCCCGGACCAACCCCCTCCAGTTTCTAGATTCCCTCAACGCCATGGCCAGCAGCTCAATTGCCAAAGCAAACAACAGAGGGGACAGGGGGCACCCCTGTCTCGTCCCACGGTACAACCTAAAATATTCTGATCTCTGCCGGTTCGTAGATACGCTCGCCACCGGTGCCTGGTATAACAATTTGACCCACCCTATGAACCCCTGCCCAAACCCAAACCTGCCAAGCACTTCACATAGGTACTCCCACTCCACCCGATCAAAGGCCTTCTCCGCGTCCATTGCCGCCACCACTTCTGCCTCCTCATCCTCCGAGGGCATCATCACATTCAGGAGCCTCCGCACGTTTGCATTTAACTGCCTGCCCTTCACAAACCCGTCTGGTCCTCGTGTATCACTCCCGGGACACAATCCTCAATTCTTGTGGCGAGGACCTTTGCCAGCAACATGGCATCTACATTAAGGTGCGAGATCGGCCTATACGAGCTACACTACAGCGGGTCCTTGTCAGCGAGGATCAGCGAGATCAGCGCCCGAGACATTGTCGGGGGGAGAATCCCTTCCTCGCCTCGTTGAAGGTTCTCACCAGCAGCGGACCCAGCAGATCCACAAACGTCCTGTAAAATTTGACCGGGAACCCATCAGGCCCCGGGGCCTTGTCCGCCTGCATGCTCCCCAACCCCGTAACCAGCTCGTCTATCCCAATCGGGGCCCCCAGGCCTTCCACTTGCCCCTCCTCCACTCTCGGGAACTTCAATTGGTCCAGGAACCGCCGCATCCCCTCTCTCTTTCTCCCTCTCCCTCACCCTCACCCTCCCCCTCACCCTCCCCCTCACCCTCCCCCTCACCCTCACCCTCACCCTCACCCTCACCCTCACCCTCACCCTCTCTCTCTCTCTCTCTCTCGTCCCCCCCCCTCCCCCTCCGGGGATTCTGACTTATACAGGTTCCCATAGAAATCCCTGAATATCTTATTTATTTTAGCCGAACTCCACACCGTGTTACCTCCTCTCTCCCTGATTCCTCCAATGTCCCTCGCCTCTTCCCTCTTGCGTAGCTGATGCGCCAGCATCCGGGTCGCCTTCTCCCCATATTCGTATACTGTCCCCTGCGCCTTCCTCCACTGGGTCTCAGCTTTCCCCGTGGTCAACTAAGCAAATTCCGTTCGGAGGCTCCGTCGCTCCTTCAGCAGCCCCTCTTCAGGGGAATCCGCATACCTCCAATCCACCCTTAATATCTCCCCCACCAGCTTCTCCCTCTCCATCCTCTCTCTCTTCTCCCTGTGAGCCCTAATTGAGATTAACTCTCCCCTAACCACTGCTTTCAGAGCCTCCCTGCCACACCAACCAGTACTTCCCCATTATCATTGGCCTCTATGTATCTCTGAATGCACCCCCGGACCCACCCACAAACCTCCTCATCTGCCAACAGTCCCACGTCCAAGCGCCACAACGGGCGCTGGTCCCTTTCCTCTCCCAACTCCAACTCCACCCAGTGCAGGGCGTGGTCCGAAATCGCTATGGCCGAATATTCCGTTCCCTCCACTCTTGGAATCAATGCCCTGCTCACCACAAAGAAGTCTATCCGTGAATAGGCCTTATGCACGTGATAGAAAAAAGAGAACTCTCTGGCCGCCGGCCTAGCAAACCTCCACGGATCCAGTCCCCCCATCTGATCCATAAATCCCCTGAGCACTTTGGCTGCAGCTGGCCTCTTGCCCGACCTCTACCTGGATCGGTCCAGTGCCGTGCCCAGTCCGTATTACAGTTCCCTCCCCCCATTATCAGGCTCCCCGCTTCCAGATCCGGGGTCCGCCTCAGCATGCGCTTCATGAACCCTGCATCATCCCAATTTGGGGCATACACATTCACCAGCACCACCCGGGTCCCCTGCAACCTACCACTCATCATCACACATCGACCCCCATTATCAGCCACAATGTTCAGTGCCTCGAACGACACCCGCTTACTCACCAGGATTGCAACCCCTCTATTCTTCGCATCCAGCCCCGAATGAAAGACCTGCCCCACCCATCCCTTTCTCAGCCTGATCTGATCCACCACTTTCAAGTGCGTATCCTGCAACATAGCAACGTCTGCCTTCAGTCCCTTTAAGTGCGTGAACATCCGGGCCCTCTTGACCGGCCTGTTCAGGCCCCTCACGTTCCAAGTGATCAGCCGGATCGGGGGGACTGTTTCCCCCCCCCCTCCCTCTTCAAGTCAATACGGACACCCCTCTGGCACCGCCCTTCCCATCGGGCCAGGCCCCCCCTTCTTTCACCCTCAATTTTCTACCTGGGCCGGCCCCGCCCCCTGTGGCGCAGCTCCTTTCTCCTGCAGCCTCTCCCCAATTCCCAACGACCCAGGACCTCCTGCACCCCTCCCCCCTTCGAACGCAAGGAGCGACCCCTCCAAAACAATACCCATGCCCATTAAAACACACACCTCACATCTAATCCCCCCTTCCCACTCCCCAGCTTTCCCAAAACCCACAGCAAACCATTAGTTCGAGACCAATTTTTCGTTCTGAAAAAAGGTCTACGCCTCCTCCGGCGTATCGAAATAATGGTGGCGGTCTTGAAAAGTGACCCACAGTCGCGCTGGCTGCAACAGCCTGAACTTCAACCACTTTCGATGGAGAACCGCCTTGGCCCGGTTGAATCCTGCCCTCTTCTTGGCCAGCTCTGCACTCCAGTCCTGGTAGATGCGGATCTCTGTTTTCTCCCACCTGCTGCTCCGTTCTTTCTTCGCCCATCTCAGGACACACTCTCTGTCCGTGAAGCGGTGAAACCTCACCATTACGGCCCTTGGCGGCTCATTTGCCTTAGGCCTCCTTGCCAGGACTCTGTGAGCCCCATCCAGCTCCAGGGGCCTCGGGAAGGCTCCCGCGCCCATTAGCATATTCAGCATCGTGGCTACATATGCCCCGATGTCGGACCCCTCCACACCTTCAGGGAGACCCAGAATCCAGAGATTCTTCCTCCTCGACCTGTTCTCCAGGTCCTCAAACTTTTCCTGCCACTTTTTATGCAGCGCCTCGTGCGCCTCCACTTTCACCGCCAGGCCCAAGATCTCGTCCTCGTTTTCAGAGGCTTTCTGCTGCGCCTCTCTAATCGCTGTCCCTTGAGCCTTCTGGGTTTCCACCAGCCTCTCAATCGACACTTTCATTGGGGCCAGCATCTCTGCTTTCAGCTCCGCAAAGCAGCTTTTCAGGAACTCCTGCTGCTCCCGTGACCATTGCGCCCACGCAGCCTGGTGCCCGCCCGCCGCCATCTTACCTTTTCGCGCTCGTTCTCCTCTCTTCTCCAAGATCACTTCTTTGACCGCTCCACTCCTGGTCCACTCCATGCAATGCTGAGGGAACCTTACTGCCCACACTGGGAACCGTCGTCCAAGTGCCGCTGGGGCTGCTCAAGAGGGCCCAAAAGTCAGTCCACGACGGGAGCTGCCAAACTTGCGACCTACCCAGGCATAGCCGCAACCGGAAGTCCCGAATCAGGGGTGATTTGATTGAAGTATATAAGATCCTGACTGGTCCTGACGAGGTGGATGTGAAAAGAGTGTTGAAAGGATGTTTCCTCTTGTGGGCGAGTCCAGACCTAGGGGGCATGGTTTTAAAATTAGGGGTTGCCCTTTTGGGACCGAGATAAGGAGGATTTTTTTCTGAGAATTGTAAGACTTTGGAACTCTTTGCCTCAGAAGGCGGTGGAGGCTAGGTTATTGAATATTTTTAAGGCAGAGGTAGATATCTTCTTGTTAGGCAAGGGGATCAATGGTTATCAAAGGTAGATGGGAGTGTGGAATGCAAAACGCAAACAGATCAGCCATGGTCTTATGGAATGACCGAGCAGTCTTGAGGGGCCAAATGGCCTCTTTTATATGTTCAACTCTTAGTGTTGGGTCGGAAGAGAGAGGAAGTGCAGAGTAATAGACATGAGTCAAAAAGAC
Organism: Scyliorhinus torazame; assembly: GCF_047496885.1. Classification (NCBI taxonomy): domain Eukaryota; kingdom Metazoa; phylum Chordata; class Chondrichthyes; order Carcharhiniformes; family Scyliorhinidae; genus Scyliorhinus; species Scyliorhinus torazame. The sequence continues at coordinate 374,044,908 of NC_092708.1, forward strand.
TGTGGTCCTCCAGAATACTTCACTTCTGACAGTGTAAGTTGAATTTACAGTGCAGGAGGAGGCCATTCGGCCCATCGAGTCTGCACCGGCCCTTGGAAAGAGCACCCTACCCAAGCCCACACCTCCACCCTATCCCAGTAACCCCGCCCCACCTTTTTGGACACCTGAGGGCAATTTAGCATGGCCAATCCACCTAACCCACACATCTTTGTACTGTGGGAGGAAACCGGAGCACCCGGAGGAAACTCACGCAGACACGGGGAGAACGTGCAGACTCCGCACAGACAGTGACCCAAGCCGTGAATCGAACCTGGGACCCTGGATCTGTGAAGCAACCATGCTGCCCAGTTTTGGTCTCCTTATTTAAGGATAACCTCTGATGTATATTGTCTTTGTGTGAGGCCGTCACTGATTCGTGAGAAGGATCCTCTTCACTCACTCAATTTTAACAATATCTGCCTTTTCCCTCACCAAGGAAAACAATGACTTTAATATTTTCTTCCCATTTCTATTTAGGTGTTATTGGTGCAGAATCCATCCACGATTGAACCCTTCATTGTCAAAGTAGGTATCTGAATTATAAACTGACGAGTGCTTACATGGAAGATCAGTTATTTGCCACTGAAGTAGAGGACAGTGAGCTTTTGCAGTGTTCTAATGAAAATCTATTGTTGATTGTGCTTTCAGTAGCTTGGACTCTAAACTAGGGAAAGCTAATGGGAGGGAATTCCTGCCTCTACATCCTCCTACCTCTAAGACGCTCGTTAAAATCTACATCTTTCACCAAATATTTCGTCACTTATCTGAATGTCTTGTGACTGCCAAAAATGTCTTTGATAATTGTTGCTATGGAGCAACTTGCAGCATTTTATGTTAAGAGGTGCTTTTCAAATGCAAATTGTTATTGAATGGCGCTGATCCAGAATCCAGATATTTGATGAAAATGCAATTCTGTTACTGAGTATTTTGAAATCCTTTGAACAAAGGGAGGATGTAAATGTGTTGGCGGCGAGGTTTTCAATCCAAGACCTTCATCAGAACTGGGAAAAGGTCAGTATTATCGTAGGTTTTCAAGCAAGTGATTTGCTTATGAGAATCCAAAAAAAAGGCCACAGTCCTCCAGAGTACTCTACTTCAGGAACTGGGGGCGGGATTCTCTGATCCTGAGGCTAAGTGTTGACGCCGGCGTAAACGCCGTCGCGTTTCTCAACGGCATCAACATGGCCTCAGGATCAGCAATTCTGGACCCTACAGGGGGCCAGCACAGCACTGGAGCGACCCACGCTGATCCCGGCGTCAACTGGGCGCCGCGGAGTCCGCGCATGCACAGTGGCTCCCTTCTCCGCGCCGGCCCCGCCACAACATGGCTAAAGGAGCCGGCGCAGAAGAAAGGAGGCCCCCAGCCCGAGAGGCCGTCCTGCCGATTGGTGGGCCCCTATCTCGGGCCAGGGCACAACGGAGCTTCCCCCCCACAGCCACACGTGGACGACGCCGGTGGGACACGGGTTTTTTGTTACGGCCACTCGGCCAATCCCGATTTGCGCCGGTCGTGGGGATTCTCCGGCCCGGCCCCGGGCTGAGAGAATCCCGCCCTGGATGTTGATTACTTCTGGTATATGTTGGTAATTGTGACCACCTTTTCATTGATTGGAGTCAGGCCAGTATCATAAGAAAATTCTTTGACCCCCTTCTGATCCTATCTCGTATGACTTAACATGACTAATGGGAGTGCACGTCTTCATGATGGGTTTTATAAAGTTAACGATTGAGAGTGGAAAACCCCCAAAAAAATTCACTTTGCTTTCCTGTTATTTTTTAGATTGACAGTTGGATACACTAGGTTCAATTACTAATGACTCACATTAAACTTGGTTTGCTGTGCTCCTGATATGTGCGATTGATGAACACCAGTCCTTGCTGTAAGAGCCAAGGGTTGGGCCAGCATAGTCCTGTCTTGGTCAGTTTGAAGGTGCTAGCCCAAACCTATAAAGCATCATGTGACATAGATGTCAACTATTTGAACTCTGCAAGAATGCATTATTTGTATTGTCGCACTGAAAATCCCACATAAACAGTGGGCAGTTTTATCAGGACATTGCTTCCAGTCATAAAGCAATATCTTAATGCAGATTTAGCTCGACCAATGTATAACCAGTGGAAGTTCTGAATATGACCAGCATTGTGTAATTTGATTAAAAACCTGAAACCCAGGTTGAATGAGCAGTGTGGTCTAAGACCAAAGAGTTAACTATAAATTAGTGTCTTACTCACCTACTGGCAGCTTCTCCACAGTATAATATTGATTATAACCCGCATGCTAACAAATGTTAGCGTTTGACTCGATGCAAAAACAGTGGCAAGTGCCATTGAAGTAAGCCCTCAATATTACACTGACTACTCGGGAAGTGTGAAAATTAATCTCTTTGACATAGCTGCAAGCAACTCCAGAGAGAACTTTTGTTTCATTATTTGCAGAAATATTGAATACGGGAGACTATGGCAGGCAGTCATGTGATGAAACTTGGAGGAAACCAGCGTTGGCACCCCTAGGAACTTTGGTTACATTAGTATAGGGATATTGGGATAGGGATGGTCTCTGAAATTTAACGTATTTGGATTGATCAACACATCAAAACAGTGGGCGGGATTCTCCCGCAATTGGCAGGGTGGCCCGACGCCGGCGCCACGAACGGCACAAACCATTCTGGCGTCGGGCTAACCGGAAGTTGCGGAATCCCCCGCACTTCTGGGAGCTAGGCCGGCACCAGAGGGGTTGGCGCCGCGTCAACCGGCGCGGGTTGGCGCATGCAGAGAACCGCCAGTGTGGTTCCACGCATGCGCAGACCGGCTGGCATGTTCCTGCGCATGCACAGGGAGGGGCTCTTCTCCACGCCGGCCATGGCGGAGTCCTACAGAGGCCAGCGCGGAAGGAAGGAGTGCCCCCACGGCACAGATCCGCCCGCAGATCGGTGAGCCCCGATCGTGGGCCAGGCCACCCATGGCCCCCCCCCCCCCCCCCCCCGAAGGACTCCATTAGACGGCCTACCAGCCAGGTCCTGCTGAATTGCAATTATTGAGGATGAATAGGCTGAGTTGTGGCACTGGACTTGGACCCTGGAACATTAAGGTGTTTGACGATAGGCCCGTAACTTCCTGGAGGGCTCGGGACTCTTAAGTCGCAGCTGCGCAGCACATGCCCGCGCGTAACGCCATGGAAGTGTGGCTGTTCAGGCATGCGCACTAAAACCATGCGGCGTTTAAACTCCCGACCATTTTTTTCCTGTCAGTTTGAAGCTCTGCGCTGCTGAAGGATAAGTTCAGCTGCACTGCCAACTTGGGCCACTTACCCAAATATTTGGTGAGTTTTTCCACCTTTTTTTATTTATCCAAAAAAACTTTGGTCTAGCAGAGGCAGGAGACTTCAGAAGACATTTTTTTGGTAGGTTTAAGTTTTATTTTATTGGTGCTCAGTGTTTATAAATATGTTTAAAGTGAAAGGAAGATGCATTTTTGTTTTTTTTAAACTTTGGTTTGTCATGAGGCTGTTAATTCCATTAAAGGAACTATAATGGATAGAATGCGCTGATCACTCGCTAATGGGTTTGATTGTCCACCTAAGATACTCCGTGTTACTGGCCACGGGTTCTGTGGTCCTTGTGTGGTTGATGAGCCCGATCCTGGAGCTGCATCTTGAATGACTCACTTGGCAGGAGTTTCCAAAAGGTGGCATCAGTTCTTGGAAGCAAAATCGCATGTTCCAGTTCTTGCGGTAAGCCGACAAGGTATCTTTGAAGAGCTTCCTTTGCCGTCCTCTTGTTCTGGATCCTTTCGTGAGCTGGATGAAAAAGATTTACTTTGGTAGTCAGGACTCTGACATCCAAGCATATGGGCGGCCCAGCGGAGTTTGTTTCGGATGATTCTGGCCTTGATACTGGTGCTATTGACTTCTTGAAGGACACTAGTGTTAGCACGCCAGTCCTCCCAGCTGATTCCCAGCTAAAGAACATTTTGATTTTGCAATGTATTTTAAGCTGAGTTGTTTGAGTCTCGCTGATGTAATGTTCTTCCATAGAAGCCTTAGTGATTACTTCAAATGCTTTAACAAAATGTAATGCCTTAGTTGATAAATGCAAGCCTCTTATGAACTAATGTGAACTATCTGTCTGACCGGTAGTGGAGCGAATTAATCACCGATCCTTAAGAGTGTACTGCCAAAGGACATCCCAAAATGATGTCAGAGGAGATGTGTGCCAGGACACTGTTTTAGTAGCTGCTACTTTCGGATGTTGAGCTTGTCAATTAACAACTGTCAAAACCCTTCCCTCCCTCCCCTTTACAAATAGATGTGACAGTTGTGCTTTAAGTGAGAAAATATAGTTTATTGCAAGGAATTTGTAAAAGGTGATGCAGTTTTATGTCATTGTTCAGCTGATAAAGTTAAATGTTAACTGGTTTCAAAGTGTGGGTAGCGCTGTTGCTTCACAGCTCCAGGGTCCCATGTTCGATTCTCGGCTTGGGTCACTGTCTGTGTGGAGTCTGCATGTTCTCCCTGTGACTGCGTGGGTTTCCTCCGGGGGCTCCGGTTTCCTCTCTCAATTCCCGAAAGACGTGCTATTAGGTAATTTGGACTTTCTGAATTCTCCCTCTGGTACCCGAACAGGTGTTGGAATGTAGCGACTAAGGGCTTTTCACAGTAACTTCATTGCAGTGTTAATGTAAGCCTACTTTGTGACAATAAAGATTATTATTATTACATTAAACTTTATATAAGCTTCTACAAATGTCTTGCAGAAACATCAGAACACAACATTTAATTGAGATGATTATAAATGAATAAGATAGTTGAAGTAAACAAAGCAGAAACATATTTAACATGGCCCATTGGTTAGCACTACTTCCTCACAACATCAGGGACTTGTGTTCAATTGAGACCTTGTGTGACTGTGGTGTTTGTACATTCTCCCCATGTCTGTGGTTTCCTGGAACCGTGGAATAGAACAATAGATTTCCTACAGCGCAGAAGGAGGCCATTCAGCCCATCAAGTCTGCACGGTAGCATTGTGGATAGCACAATTGCTTCACAGCTCCAGGGTCCCAGGTTCGATTCCAGCTTGGGTCACTGTCTGTGCGGAGTCTGCACATCCTCCCCGTGTGTGCGTGGGTTTCCTCCGGGTGCTCCAGTTTCCTCCCACAGTCCAAAGATGTGCAGGTTAGGTGGATTGGCCATGATAAATTGCCCTTAGTGTCCAAAATTGCCCTTAGTGTTGGGTGGGGTTACTGGGTTATGGGGATAGGGTGGAGGTGTTTACTTTGGGTAGGGTGCTCTTTCCAAGAGCCGGTGCAGACTTGATGGGCCGAATGGCCGCCTCCGGACTGTAAATTCTATGATAATCTATGACCCTCTGAAAGAGTACCCTACCTTGGTCCACTCACTCGCTCTACGAAACCTAACCTGTACATCCCAAGACACTAAGGTGAAACTTAGCACGGCCAATCCACCTATAAACACTAATCAAAGAAAAAAATCAGATGACAGTGACAGCAAAAGCTCTGGGGTGCTTTTAAAATCTTATGACCATAACCTAAATTAAAACATACAAACATTTTTAAGCATGCCACACAAAGTTATATAGTGCTGATTTAAATAGTTTCACAATTTAAAACAAATAACCGAACCTATGTTCACTTATAAATCACCTTTAATCATAATTTTTTTTAAAAATTACTTTAAAAAAATCTAAAACAATATTAATGCCGGTTTAAAGGAAAGAGCAAAAAAAACTGTTTAAAACCTTCTACATACCTTTAAAACACTTGATAAAATAGTTGCCTGTTGTTTTCTATCTAAATCTGCTATTTAAATGCCTGCTTTCAATGGGCATTCCCAAACTGGCCATATCATAAGTGCGCGAGGCTGCTCTCCTGCACCGCGCTGGAGCCTGCGCAGACCAGGGCGTTGGAGGCCCCTGGCTGCCGAAAAGAAAGGGAGGTTGGATGCATCATCGGAACCCAGGTAAGTGCACAGTTTTCTTTTTCAAAATAGGCGTCCCCGTAGCTTCCTGCCGCAAGCAGGAAGTAACGGGGCAACCCAAACCTCATGCCTTCTAACACAAATATTCCGAGTTGCTTGGCAGACGGATATAAGGAAAATGGATGCCCAACCAGAAAGTGTTGCGTACAAATCCTACACTGGGGCTTGATTCTATAACCTTTTCAAACTATTATTCATCTCGGCAGTATTAATGGGAATTATGAACAATGATTTACTGAGTTTCGTTTTCCCACAGTGGAAAGCACTGGGTGGAAGATGAAAGGAAAATGAGGCCATCTCGTCTATCCCCAATGGTTGGTTTTGGAGGCTTGGGAGCAAATTGGCTGTTCATAGTTAATCTATGGATTGTCTGTTGCACAAGGCAACCCAGTCGAATATCCTCTTTTTTTCTCCTTTTAGAGCCTGCCCAAATGTAGCCTGGTGAACCGTGAACGTCAGACAATAATTCCACAGGGTGTTCCATTTATGGTGCGACTTCTGCAGTATTATGTCAGTGATGATGCAGTCTTCCTTCACCTGGAGCATGTACCAGGTAATGACGTGCTTGAAGGAGTTTGAGGGGGAATGTAGCGGTGATATTTATAGGATTGTGTAATGGGAACCTCGATCCTGTTGAGTAGGAAACCATAAGGGGGTGACTTGAATTCACTACCTGCTAACTTCAAATGAGTGCTATCAACTGAGCTGCGGTTGGTCCATGGGTTTAATCGTTTTTGGCTTTGCTTATTGCTTTATGTTAGTGGAGGCACTGTAGAAATCTCTCTCGCAGGTTTTCTGAAGTCTGGTGCAATGTGTAATACTTGGACCTCATTATTTTCCTTTACCTACAGCAGGGAAGCTCTGGTCCCAGTTGTGCCATTTCCGCAGGTCCATTGTGGAAAAAGGCAAGGAATTTCCAGAATGCTCCAGTCCACATCGCAGAACCATTAAACTGAAGAACAGCTACACTGCTCCGTCTCTCTCATTCATGTGGAATGATAATTGCACACTTCCATCCAACTGGCAAAGAGAGACCAAGAATGGAACAAGCAGGGAATGCAACAAAAAATATGGGTACAGCATTGATGGTCTCAGTGACCCACAACAAGGACTTGTGAATGACCAATCATCAAACCAAATAAATGGCACAGACCAACTAAATGCACAAAGTGAAAGTGTGAACAAGGCAAACCTTTGGCAGGGGAAAAATGGAATTTCAAAAGGTTGCAGAGCATTGAATGGCTTGAGAAAGAGTGTTGAGGGGACAAGTTTGCAGGTGGCACAACTGATAAACAGTGATGATGTAAACTTTAACCTCACTGCACTGCTTTCAGATAAGGATTCTGAGATAACTCAAAGCTGCAAAACTGTGTACCACCCCATGACCATAACAGTGGACCGTTTGATGCAAAAAGACCTTCAAGGTGAAAGTAGTCAGCTTCTCTACGAGGGAAAGATTTTACAGCCCCATGATTGTTTCTCAGAGACCGACAATACCGCATTGAGTCCAAAGTCATCAAAAACTCACCAAAGCCAAACAGCTTCAGATTTGTTTTTCGAAAAACCCTTGTTGGTTAATGACGAATCTTGCTATGGATCTACCCCAATTAGAAGCCCTGTTAGAGCCACCAGCTTGAACTTGAAGGCTAGCAGAAGGCAAGGACAAATGGGTTCATACCAAATTACAGTCAATCCTTTGGATACAATTGAGAATAGTAGCAAAGTCAACTGTGTTATGGATAATTCTGAGCTGGTCCTTATGGGATCATTAGCTGCCATGCCTGTCAGAAATACAGCTGTCACTGTCTTAGAAAAGGGACAATGCGAACAGAAGACTTCAGTAAGCGTACTCAGCCCTGTACGGCAGCCAAATGCACCTTTGATATCATCTTTACCTGTAATTGAGCTGCCAATGTCATTAACATTGAAAGGTGTCTCAAATAATGAAGTGGAAGTATCGAATGATGAAGGTGAGGGTCCTGATGAGATTGACCACCAGCTTAAACATTTGAACCAGATTCCAGTATCTGAAACTTGCTGTGACCACGAAGACTGCAGATCCAGAACTGTTTTGAGCAAAGCATGTCTTTGGCGAGCTGTGAATGAAAGATCCTCTAACAGGATTTCGGGGCCTTCAGCTCCTGACAAAGCAGAAGATGGGGAGTCCTCCACTTTTTCACCTCAGCATTCACTATCCATCCCAAGCCAAGCCTTTGGTTTGTCCGAGGATCAAATTCGAATCTGGGCGGCTGAGTTGGTTCTCGCCTTAGAAAGCCTACACCAGCAGGGAATTATTTGTCTGGATCTAAACCCAAGAAATATACTTGTGGATAATGCAGGTGAGAAGGGACAGGAGGGCAGGCAAGAATTGTACTGTTATTTCTCAAACAATACTTCTTTGTCTTATTGGGATGGAGATTGTTGTGTGAAGTCACTGACTAGACTGCTGTTTTCTATCTTGACAGGTCACATTTGTCTCACGTACTTTGGTCAGTGGAGTGAAGTTGAAGTTCAGTGTAGCACCAAAGCCATAGAGGATATGTATTGTGCACCAGGTAATGGTTGGGATTTGGGAGAGTACAAGACTGATGCTGGACTGGATTTCCTGGTGAAGTGCCTTGGGACATTACAATGTTAAAGGCAATATATGAATATAAATTGTTGATTATCACAGCGCATATACAAGACCATAATATGTAGGTGCAGAAGGAGGCCATTTGGCCCATTGAGTCTGTTCCGTCATTCAATGAGATCATGACCGATCTGATATGATAATCCTCATTCCACTTCCCTGCCTTATCCCAATAACTGTTAATTACTATCGAACTTACTTAACAACCCAGCGGTGGCGTAGTGGTATTGTCACTGGACTAGTAATTCCAGGACCCAGGATATAGCTCTTGAGGACCCAGGTTCAAATACCACCACAGCATATGATGGAATTCAATGACCATGAAATCATTGTCGGTTGCCATAAAAACCCATTTGGCTCACTAATGTCATTTTGGGGAAGGATATCTGGCATCCTTTCAGCTGGCCTATATGTGACTCCAGACCCACAGCAATGTGGTTGACTCTTAACTGTCCCTCTGAAATGACCTAGCAAACCATTATAGTTGAAGGACAATTAGGGATGGCAAGCAAATGCTGTCCCTCCAGCGATGCCCACATCCTCTGTGGTAAAGATTTCCTGAGAATTCTCTGAGAGAAGAAATGCCCCTTCGTCTCTGCTTGTTATGCTGTGCCTTTGGCTTCCACCCAAAGCGCCTCTACCTCTTTTTTTGTTTTTAAGACTTCCACTTCTTTGGTTGAATACTTGGCCATCTGCCCTAATATTTCCTTCTGGGTGTCTTAATTGTATTGTCTAACACTCGTGTGAAACATTTTAGGATGTTTTATTACAATAAAGGTGTAACGTCAGGTTTGTCCAACCCTTTTCGCTCAGGGCCACATTTCTACTTTTTTTCTCACTTGGAGACTGATGAGCAGATTTCAGAAATATGAGGTTTGGGACAACAATAAACTGAATTTCAAAAAAATGGTTGAGGTATTAAGTAAAGAAAGAAATCCTGAACAAATGTCATAACTATAAATTGCTAAGTTTAAAGAAAGAATAATTCATAAAATATGTTCGTAGTGTGAGAGGGTCAGTATGTATGTCTGTCGACTCTCAGTCTCGGGTTATTCGCTCACTCACTCTTTCCCCCACTGGGAGTCGGTGTTTGCAAGTATGTGTCGGTGCGTGGTGGTGAGAGTGAGTGAGAAACCGGAGACTGGGCGTAAGGCAGACATGCGCTCGCTTGCGCTTCCATGCTGTCAAAGGGTTCTTAGAATGATTCTTGTTGCAAGAATGATTCTTGTTACAAGCTGTCTATCCAAGCTGAGTCAATCAACACTTGTATGAAAGAGGAGTTTGAGGAACGAACATACCAAGGGCTTAGACTTGCTGTCTCTGTGTGCCAAACTGACAGGTGTATGCTGGGCTAATTGTTGGCCTCCTGTGCTGAAATTTCTATGCATCTTCCTTTTTTCCAGATCATAGCAAATTACAACAACTAGTTGTAAGGTATAACACATGTTGAACTCCAGGCAAAGATTCCTCAGTCTACTTGTATGTCCCAGCTCCCAAGTTCAGAAGAACACCACACCAGCCTTGTTTGTACCAGTTCTTGAATGTGATTGCAAAAGATACTTATTTTGAAAGAAATTATTACTTCTGTTGTGTTGTACCTTTTTTATATCCATATCTAAAATACTTCCTTGGCAATTAATTATTTTCCTAAGCGCAGTCAATGAGTTCACAAACAAACATCGCACATTGAAAATGAAATAAATGCATTTAACCCTTAGTTGAAGGAGGGATGTCTTCATGTATTGTACAAATATTTTACATCCACTTGAACATATAGACAAGGCCTCGGTTTAGCATTAAATCTGAAAGGCAGCAACTCTCTTACAGTATTTGAGGGGGTGCTGCATTGTCAATTTTTAGTTTATAGTATGCACACAAATCCTTGAATCGATAGCCTTTTGATTCAATAAAGTCCACACTTAAAGTTAGGAGTGAAGTTCAAAGCTATGGAGGTCACAGTAAAATTGTGGATTTATGTGTAATTACCTAATGAAAGAAAATTAGTATTGCTCAAAAGGTTAATGTTGGGCTTGTTGGCTGCGGGAAGAGAGGTGCATGAGGAAGACACCCCAATGATACAGCGTAGAAGACAATACTGACCCTTAGTTTATTTTGGATTCAGGTTTTCCTGTAAACTGGTCAAATTTTCAGACACCATTAATGTGTTAAACAAAATGTGTGTGTGCTGAACAATTTCGGATTTTATTTAATGGTGACAAATGTGAAATAATAATTAAAATGGGTAATAGATGTACTAAGAGCTGAGGATGTGCGTTGAAAGATACCTTGCAGTCTTGTTAAACTTGACCTGTCCGGTGAAAGCAGTGCAGCAATTCACAAAGCTATTAGAATGTTGGACTCTGAATTAGCAAAACAGTCAAAAACATAAAAGGGTGTTGTTTTTTTAAAAAAATTATTCGTTCATGGGGCGTGGGCCTCGCAGGCTGGGCCAGCATTTGTTGTCCATCCCTCATTGTCCTCGAGGGGGCAGTTAAGAGTTGACCTCATTGCTGTGGGTCTGGAGTCGCATGTAGGCCAGACCAGGCAAGAATGTTGTGTTTTAACTCGACAGTGCCTCTTGTCAGGATGCACTTGAGTGCTGTGTCTGGTATGGCTGCTGACATAACTGAGGGAGGTACAGTGGGAGCCATGAAACCGATCACCCAAGATAGACTTCTTGAGTTGTGAAAAAAGACAAAGAGATTCTGCATTTTTCAACCTGGAAGGTGGCATCAAATAGGTGCTGTTTCCCAGATATATAGTAGTAAAATGTAGAGAAGTTAATCTGGGAGTTGGAAAAGAGGAGACAGATTCAAGCCAGTACGTGAAAATTTTAGGACTGACATCAGGTACCTCTCACTGTAAATGATACTCTAAACAGGGTGCTAAAGGCAAAAACCCTGAAATAATTTAACAAAACAATTCGATGCAACAGTGGGGAAATGTAAAGCTGTCCTGGATGAATGAAATAAGATCGGCCAAATTGCCTTAAATATCTTTTACTCCAAGGAAAAAATGTGCAACTAGATGAAGAAAAACTAGGAGAATTGCCCCTATGCTGCTTAAGAAAAGATTGTGTAGAACATTAAAAACAGAATGTTTCAATCAATTTCCCTTATTTCTAAATGTTTGTTTTGATTTTGACAGAGGTCGGTGGGGTTGGAGGAGTAACAGAGGCCTGTGACTGGTGGAGCCTTGGAGCTTTGTTGTTTGAACTTCTAACTGGGATGGTAACTGTTCTTGTTGGTACTTGATATCCTGATCTTTTGAGTTACTAAGATTTATACTGGTTGGAAATATAAGGGTAGATACATTGACACCTTCTGGTCCTATAGCTATTCAAAAGTTCCTTAAATGATCCCAGCATTTAGATCTCGCTGTTCAAAAGTTCCTTAAATGATCACAGCATTTAGATCTCCTGCACCCTGACTCCGATCCATTTGTTGATCACCTTTCTGTAAAGAACATCCTGATGCCTGTCCTCAATTTATCTTTTCCTAGCTCAAATCAATATCCTCCTCCTACACTCTCAATTTTATTGAATATCGAAACCTGGCTTTGTCCTTTCCATTCCCTGAACTATCTTGCTTGCCTCTAATAAGGTCACCTTTGCAATGCTACCTTTCGAGGCTCAAAAACCCAAGTTTCTCTAGGCTTTAGATGTTCCTGCTCAGCATTGCAGTTGCTTGACTGTTCCAGCTCTTACCTAAACTTTTCTATTGCTTCTTGGTGATCAGAACTGGATGCATTACAGGAGATACAGACTGATTAGGACACAGTATAGTTTGGTCACAACCTACTCAAAATTGATTTGGATTCTGTAGTTTGGCATTCTATTGAATTTATCGTTAGTTGTTCTGCATTGGTTGGATTTGTAGCATGTCAATTTTACTAAGTCTAGTTTCTTTCAACATTAATCTATTAAAATGCCATTTTTACCAAAATACTGTTTCCTTGCATGCAATGTAGTCATTAAATGTAATCTATTCTATCTGCTTGCATGTTTTGTTTAACTTGTTCTTCAGTATCACTGCCAATCATTTGTAAAGTTGACTAATTTGCAAGTGGTTGAATTGTGATTTAGTCATTTGACCAAAACTAGAAACCGGAGCATCTTTGACATTGAACCCTTGGATATTCCATTGAGCATGCCACACGTTGGAATGTTTCCTATCCTTCAGCCACTCCTCATCCACTCCCAAGCCTCAATCCCCACTACGCCGACCTTAACCTATTAATATTGTGGGTTTTTTCTTTTGCTGAGTTAGTTATTAAAAGATGTGCCCCTACTAAAGAAATAATATTGAAACTACTGTTTACTCCGAATTGTGTGATCCTCATTTATATTTATGTTTGTATCTGTGTGTCGCAGGCCCTGTGTCAGTGCTACCCCTCCAGAATCCATCCTCACACCCAGCTCCAACTCCCAGACCATCTCAGTCCAGCAGCGGTCTCACTTCTCCAGCAGGTGAGGACACCAATTAGCTGTTTGTGCTGTTTACATCCAGACTGTCTCCGAAGACATTCCATTTTTATCTGGAATAATAGCACTTTTGATGTAAGAATAGACTGTGTCCATTTCTTAAGCACCTTATCCGGATGTCTCTGCTTCAGATCCATTGAAGAACTGAGCCAAGTTGAAATTTTGTAGGCAATGCAACAGGCAGTTTGTGCACATCATATGGTGTCACAAGTAGCAAATCCGTTTTTGGTAGCATTGATTGAGGGGAGAAGGTTGGCTCGGGCACCAGGAAAGCTCACTATTCAAAGAGCACCATGAAATATTTTGAGTCCATCACGGCAGCATTTCAGTCCGACATCCATCTTCTAACGACAGCATCTGTGTTGATATACTTCTCTCCACTTTTGCTTGAAATGTCTTGGAATGGAAAGGGCTTAAACCAACAAACTCCCGCTTCCAAAGAGAGCATTCTATCAAGTAACCAAAGTTGAAGCATGTAATCGTGAATTGAACCAATACAATATTATGCTTTTGATATGATTTTAGGACAATTTTGATCTGCATGGTCTTCTCTTTTATCGAAAATACTTTGTCTGACGCTCGACCTCACAAAGTGATAAATTTATTGCATCGATTAGCAGTTGACATGGTTAATTGTATTTCAGGGCTGAGATGAGGGAAACGTTCCAGAAATGTGAATACTATTGTCTGGTTAAAGCTGAACAAATGAATCCCGTGCCTATAGTTGTAATATAACTGACAGCCTGACCTAGGAATTGAACCAGGGCCTCAGTAGAATCAGGAAGAGACTATTTTGCCCATAATGCCAGTGCTGGCTCATTGAAAGAACTGTTTGATCTAGTCACACACCTCAACCTTTTCCATATTACATCCTCTTCAAGTATATGTCTCATGAGTCACAGCACTGTAATGATCACTGGTACCACTGAGTTGCTCTCTCCTAATAGCATTAGTTCTGTTAGACGTACAAGATTGAACAAAGCTGTCTGAATGGACATGGTGGAGGTAGGCCACTATAAACTTTGTTGGTCATATGGGCAGCACCGTGGTTAGCACTTCTGCCTCACAGCACCACGACCTGGGTTCAATTCCAACCTCGGGTGACTGTGTAGTGTTTGCACATTCTTCCTGTGTCTACGTGGGTTTCCTCTGGGTGTTCCAGTTTCCTCCCACAGTTCAAAGATGTGTGGGTTAAGTGGATTGGCCGTTCTAAATTGTCCCTTAATATCCAAAGGGTTAGGTGGGGTTACGGGAATAGGGCAGGGGAGTGGGCTTAAGTGGGGCTCTTTCGGAGGTTAGTGTAAACCTAATGGGCTGAATGGCCTCCTTCTGCACTGTAGGGACTCTATTCTATTCTATTCTACATCAACTCCACTTTTCTGCCCTATCCCCATATCCTTTGTCAAGAACCTATAAATCTTGAATATATTCAATGATTAAGCATTCACAGCCCTCTGTGGTGGAGAATTCCAAAGAGTCACAACTCTGAATGGAGTGGTTTCTCTTCATCTCAGCCTTAAATGACTGCACCCTACCCCTGCATTTGAGACTATGCCTAGTTCCAGATGCTACGGCCTGGGAATGGCCTCACAGCAATTCCCCTTTAAGACCTCTTTTTAACCAAGAAAATAATACAACTTGCTGAAATCACCTCTCACTCTTCTAAACTGCTAGATAAATGCCCATTCCAGTTAATTTCTACTCCTAGAACAGCCACCTCATCTCAGGATGATCCACCTAGTGAGCCTGCACTGCACCCGCTCCAAGGGAAGGAAATCCGTCTTTGGACAAGGACAGAGAAAATGAATGTTTGAGAAAATGAATATTAGCAGATTATAGATACAAATTAACTTTTAGCAGGTGTAATGAATGGACTTAAGTGGGGCTCTTTCGGATCTTGGTGTAAACTTAATGGGCTGAATGGCCTGTTCCGGCGCCTGTTCGGGTGCACTGAGGGAGAATTCAGTATGTCCAATTCACCTAACAAGCACGTCTTTCGGGACTTGTGGGATGAAACCTGAGCACCCGGAGGAAACCCACACAGACACAGGGAGAACGTGCAGACTCCACACAGTGACCCAAGCCAGGAATCGAACCTGGGACCCTGGCGCTGTGAAGCAACAGTGCTAACCACTGTTCTACCGTGCCGCTCTTGGGTAGAGGGAAATTGTATATAATATCTGGAAATGGAGCTTGAGTGGCAATGTGTGCAAGTACAGTGCCATTCAATCATCATGCAGCGCCCACCCAAAGTTAAAGTTGGAATTTCTGTCTGCCATTCTTCCCCGCACAGTGAATTCCTTTTCTGAGTTGAGCCATGCAAATAGAGGTATAGAACATGAATTACACTTTGCTTCAGAAGAAAGAATGATTTTGAACATTGAGTTAACACTGGCTGTACCACTGTACACTACTGATCGGAATTAATTTTGAACGGTCAACCTTTTCAGTTGATTGTCTATTCACATAATTTGGCACGTATTGATGCATGGAAAACAAAAGACAAATCACTGGGAAGTAAGGAATGGACAAGAGCATGGAAGAGTCTAGCACCTGGAAAGATTTATTTTGATCTACAGATATGTAATTTTAATATAGATTGTTTGTGAAACGGGTATGAAAAGATCATGGCGCACCATCAGTGGGCATTACTAAAAATTGGATGTGGGTGGCATGGTAGCACAGTGCTTAGCACTGTCGCTTCACAGCACCAGGGTCCCAGCTTCGATTCTCGGCTTGGGTCACTGTGTGGAGTCTGCACGTTCTCCCCGTGTCTGCGTAGGTTTCCTCCGGGTGCTCTGGTTTCCTCCCACAGTCCAAAGATGTGCAGGTTGGGTGGATTGGCCGTGCTAAATTATCCTTAGTGGTGGGGTTTCAGGGTTACAGGGATGGGGTGAAGGTGTGGGCTTGGGTAGGGTGCTCTTTCCAAGGACCGGTGCAGACTCAATGGGCTGAATGGCCTCCTGCGGTGTAAATTCTATGATGATTTTATGATATGATCTTGATTACTATTTTATAAAGTAGTAGTTCCAATTTACAGGAGGGTCTGAAAACAGAAGGACTCCTTCTGTTAATTAAGTGAAAATCAATCTGAGGAAGGTAGAGTTTAGGAGAATATAGACAGCTACGGAATGCCGCATCAGACCTACGGGTTTTGAGGTCATCACACAATGCTGCTAATAGTCCATTTCTCAGTAGTATTTGTTATCTTTAATACTATTTCAAGCACAAATGAGTGTCCAGACTAACCAGATTTCCTTCATCTCTTTTTCTCCCAGTTGTTGCAGTGGAATTATCGCTGCCGGCTTGGTTCAGGGGAAAATGGAACACAGGAAATAAAATCTCACTCCTTTTTCAGCTCTGTATACTGGAACAAGCTGAATGGTTATAGGTGAGGCACGTTGCCTGACCGAATGACTAGCAATAGCAGCTGGGGTGGAGAAGTGAGTGAACCAAACAGATGAGGGAACCCATGCTCCTACACTGGCCCACAAGAATTGCAGCAACTGTGAACAAAGAGCAACAGCAGAACATGGCTAGTTGCTACAAAGACTGGAAATCTACCTGCTATGCTGAAGCCAGTTAAAGTAACACTAAAGCTGATCATGGAACCCTTCAACTAACCAAGACAATATCTCTGTTGTGGCAAAAAACCAACAAGATGCTGTTCAGTGAAATCTTTAACCTTGACATTAATTATGCTGATATCTTTGTGATGAGATATACTTGGAAATAATATCTACTGCTGATTAAATAGCCTTTTATTTGGCAGACAGTACCCCCCTTTTCCACAAAGGGATTACTTTTTCCCCTGATTTTAACTTTTTGCAATCCCATTTCTTATCCATTCTCTCCACCATCTCTCTGTGTAGCAATGGCCAAACCCTCCCGCCCAATTCCTGTCAGTCCCGAATGACCAGCTTCGCTGCTTCTGAGCCTATCCTTTCACCAATACTGACCAGGTTGGCAGTCCCAAACTGTTGTCCTTCCCTGAACATGAAAAATACATCCAGGGATAGTAAAAGAGGATAAAACGTGTATCGGATATGTGTGGCTGTGGTTCACTTGCACCCAGACTTTCCAGTTCATCCAATAGGTCTTTGGTTTCTGTACTTCATTTCTCTTGGAGTCATAAATGTTCATAGGAAAAGGTGATGAGATTTTGTCCATCAAATGAAAATACACTTGCATATGTTTTGCAGACTTTTATGAAAAGCACAATTTTTTTTTTTAAGTTGTCATTTGACTAATTAATAACTTCCAACTGTATGACATCTTGGATTGGGAAGTTCCTTTTTTTCCCCTTCCTGTCACATGAGGAAGTTCCTAATTGGCGGCATGCTGGAGATCAGGCATTTGGGACCGTCAGGGATGAAAAGAGGCTTGTGAGCAGGATCCCGTGAGATTGCACATTGAGCTTCCAGCAGACCCTGCTGCCAAACTTCTTATTTTTAAATACTCTTCAGAACCTTGTTAACAAAAAGCATCAATATGCAAGTGAATGAGTGGTTGCATTGCGACAACTATTAGTGGCATTAACACATCTAAAAGTTAATCTCAAACAGCTGTAACTGAGAGAGCTTGTGGTTAAACCACTTTACTTCTTTCCAGACTTTGATCATTCTCTGGTCAATTGTTTGAACAGATTAAGAAAATTGTTATTAATGTCACTTTAATACAAGTTACTGTCCTTTACTTTCTTTGCAGTTTCATGTTCCCTCTCCTCCAGTGAAAGCAACTGTGGTGCAATGTTTTTTAAAGATTAAGCACTGCCAGGAAAGGCAAAATGTTTTTACCCGATTTCTATAATCTTTTCATATATTTCAGGTGAAGCGGAACTATTCGTCCTTGTCTGATAAACTAGAGCTTGTTCATCTCACATAAACTTGTTGTAAGCTCTGCAGCCTTGTTGGTTTCTGTAATGGGGGATGATTCAGTTAATGCCTGGTATAGTAATCGTGCATGTCTTTGTATTCTGTCCTAGTGTTTGCCACAACATCATGTCTGTTGCAGTGATTTCATGTTTTGTGTCACTGTAAAGTACGCCTCGTCTCTGCATAGAATTATAGAATTTACAGTACAGAAGGAGACCATTCGGCCCTTCGAGTCTGCACCGGCTCTTGGAAAGAGCACCCCCACTCAGGCCCACATCTCTACCCTATCTCCGTAACCCAGTAATCCCACCCAACACTAAGGGCAATTTTGGACACTATGGGCAATTTAGCATGGCCAATCCACCTAACCTGCACATCTTTGGACTGTGGGAGGAAACCGGAGCACCCGGAGGAAACCCACGCACACACGGGGAGGATGTGCAGACTCCGCACAGACAGTGACCCAAGCTGGAAATCGAACCTGGGACCCTGGAGCTGTGAAGCAATTGTGCAATTCACAATGCTACCGTGCTGCCCTTACTGGGTATCTCTTACTGGGTATCAAAATTATTTGTAATGTTCACGACTGTTCTGGGGGCTTATGCTCTCCTACTGCAAACTTCTGGATGGGAAGGAGTTAACAGCGCTGCACTAAGTAAATGGGTTACTGGCTACCCTTCCTTGGTTAAGAGGCAATCTACCTACCTCCAATTGTGGGCAGACATTTGTTGAGCTAACTGCATCTCTCTCCGCTGCTTTTAGTTATGTTTTAGCTGAATGCCGATTGTTTGCTCATGCATTGGAAGTTTGTTATTTTCCAATTGCAGGAGTGTTAACCATGCAATGCACAAAGTATTATGCTGCTACGTTTATGTTAAAGCTGTCCCGTTAAGATGACAAAAGCTAATTGCTGTCACTGAGGGATATTTGTAGATTGACAGCTGCTTGTAAATTGGTGTGAAGACATTTTTTTAATATACTTTTTTAAAGATGCCACTTATTCCTCTTCAGTTGCCTTTTACTATTTAATGAATTGTTACAACACAGGATGCCATTTAACCTATCGTGTCTGTGACATTCCTCCAAATGAGCAATCCACCTAATGCTACACCACCACCTGTCTGTAACCATTACATGTTTCCTTTTTCAGTCAACAGTCAATTCACTTTTTAATGCCTCTGTTGAACCTGCCTAGTTCGGGGGCAGTGCATTCTAGATCCTAACCACTTGCCCCATGGAAAGGATTTTCTTCACGTCACCAATTACTTTAAACCTGTGTCTTATTTTTATCCTTCTACCAATGTGAACAGTTTTTCCCCTTCTACTCTGTCCAGACCATTTACCAAATCTCCTCTCAATAATCTCCAAGGAAATCTCCCAGGTTCTCCAGTCCATCATCTAACTAATGTTCATCATCCCTGGAATCATTCTTGTGAATCTTTTCTGTCCTCTCTGTAATGCAGTCACATCTTCCTAAAGTGGATGCAATACTCCAGTTGGGTGCAAACCAGTGTGTTGTATTTTGTTATTGGTATGTGGTTCATTAACCGCTCTCTCAACCTATCCTGCTACCTTCAATGACTGATCTCCTGCACGTCCCCTTAGAAATGAACCCTTTGTTCTCTGTCTTCTTTCCAAAATTCACGACTTCACACTACTGCAAGTGTGATGTATGCTTTAACCTTGGCACTTTACATGTGAGACACGAGTTAAATAGATTAACTTCTACCTTGTATATGATATAAAATTATATTTATTTTCTTGACCGTTTACTCTCTCTTTTTGAAGGTTCTCATTAGGAAATAGTTCCTTAAGAATCAGTTGCCCAAGTGACCATTATTTATTTGTGAACCTTGACTGAATGGCAACAGTTTATTTTACCATGGAATCTGTTAGACCCAAGTGTAAACTTGCAAACTCAAGCACTTTCCAGTAGGAGTCGCAGGCAATATAATCAAGGCATGGAAAACATGGTTGATCTTGCCCTCCCTAATCCAGGACCATTGAGGTTAGATTGATCAGACATGGCCTGCCCATTACAAATCCATGCTGGTTGGGTTTTTTGTCTGCTGATATCTACCAAATGCTCAGTAACTTCCTCAGAGTGGATGTTAAACTGATAAGTCTGTGGTGGTCATTGCTGTTTTGGTTGTAGCCAAACACGCAAATCTCAATATCTAAGTTAGATGTCCTCTCCAAATCTTCCAACACTATATCGTAGATGGCTTCAAGGCTGCGATGTTTTAATTTCATCTGAGGATAGTGTTTGTGCTCCAGGGTAAGATAAGGATCTTATTAGGAACTATGCAGTGGCATAGTGAGGGTGGTTTAATAATCCATCTGTAGAGCAGGTGGCAGGATGGGCAGTGGGTCCTCTGTAAGGAATGTATGATTATTTTGCAGCTGTTACAAGCTCTATGGGATATGGGGGGATCGCTGAACAGCTTCTTTGTCCACCTAGATTTGACACTAGTTGGTGTTAAGTTGATCAAGTCTGACTAAATTGCTAATGGAGCCCTTGTATTCCTTAGAGGCTGCATATTCATGGTGTTGGTGCAGTGGAGTGATGTTTGCAACCATAGGAGCCAAGGCGTTGGCTCTGTCACTCATTCATTCTCTCTTATTTGACCATAAAGCATCTTTATAGGTTTTCAGTTGTCTTTAGAACTCAGTCCAGACAGGAACATAATTATGAAAGTAGGCCTTGCATTACTGGCAAAAGCTTGCTACAGCCTTGATTGGAAAAGAAGGTTGTGCATTTCGCAGTCTTTTAATATAATGTATTAGCATGGATAGAGGATTAGGTTTTTTAAAAATGTTTTTATTCTCCATTTTCACATTTTCCTTCAAAATTTACACCCCACCCACAGACAGTAAATGGTAACAAATACAAAATCAATCCCCTTAACAATAACAATGATCCCATCCTCCCACCACCCCAAACAACGGCCCACCTGTCAATATATGCATCCAATAAAACAAATCCTCCCACGGTGGAAACACAAAACAAAGGAGAAAAAGAAAAAGGAGTCCGGGACAGCCCATGGTCACCATTACCCTATAGAGTGTCGTCTCTCCCCCCCCCCCCCCCCCCCCCGCCCACATTCAACGCCATCCAACCTCTGAAAGAGTACCGTACATGATACCCAAGAGTTGTAAACAGCCCCCCCCCCTCCAACTCCTTCCATCCACTGCCTCTTGTAAAACTCCTCCCCCCAACCTCGGTTCCTTCCCCCCAACTTTCCACCCCGGCTAGACCACTCGGACCCTGTTCTGCCAGGCTCCGATGGCCGCAGCCCCTCCCCCCACCTGGATAGAGGATTAGTTAACTAACAGAAAGCAAATGGGGATAATTGGGTGTTTTTCTGGTTTGCGATCTGTGGATAGTGGTGTGCCTTAGGGATCAGTGTTGGGACCGCAATTGTTACATAGATGATTTGGAGTTGGGGACCAAGTGTAATGTGTCAAAGTTCACAATGGACACTAAGATGAATTATAGAGCTAAATGTGCAGAGGACACAAAGTCTGTAGAGGAATGTATATAGTTTAAATGCGTGGCAATGGTCTGACAGATGGAGTACAATGTTGGTAAATGTGAGGTTATCCATTTTGGTAGGAAAAGCAGCAAAATGGACTATTGTTTAACTGGTAAAAATATTGCATGCAGAGAGACCTGGGTGTCCTTGTGCATGAATCTCAAAAAGTTGGTTTGCAGGTGGAGCGGGTAATTAAGAAGGCAAATGGATTTTTGTCCTTCATTGCGAGAGAGATGGAGTTTAAAAACAGGGAGGTTATTTTGCAGCTGTATAGGGTGCTGGTGAGGCCACACCTGGAGTACTGTGTACAGTTAGTCTCTTTACTTGAGAAAGGATGTACTGGCACTGGAGGGGATGTTGAGGAGATTCACTAGGTTGATTCTGGAGTTGAGAGGATTGGCTTATGAGGAGAGATAGAGTAGACTGGGATTAAACTCATTGGAATTTAGAAGAATGAATGAGGGGGGAATCTTATACAAACACGTAAAATTATGAAGAAAATAGATAAGATAGAGCAGGGAGGTTGTTTCTACTGGTGGGTGGAACTAGAACTAGGGGGCATAGCCTCAAAATAAGGGTGAGCAGATTTAGGACTGAGCTTAGGAGGAACTTCTTCACAAGGGTTGTAATCTGTGGAATTCCCTGCCCAGTGAAGCAGTTGAGGCTACCTCATTGAATGTTTTTAAGGCAAAGATAGATTTTTGAACAGTAAAGGAATTGAGGGTTATGGTGACCACGCGGGTAAATAGAGCTGAATCCAAAAAAAGATCAGCCATGACCTTATTGAATGGCGGAGCAGGCTCGAGGGGCCAGGTGGCCTACTCCTGCTCTTGGTTCTTGTGTTCTTAATGTCATGTGAGAGTACCTTTAAGAAATGGGTGTTTAAGAAATGTGCCTTTAAGAAATTGAACTGCTCATGTTACTGAAGTGATGTCAGAGTGTGGGGGGAGCTGAGCTATACTTCTGCTTTTTGAGTTTCAGTTTGAGAGAGCAGCTTGGGTGTGTCTGTGTTTCCAGTGAGCTGCATGAAGAAAACAAAGGGGCTGTAGCTGAAGTAACCAAAAGCAGCAGCACGGTTGAACCCTTTCTCACTCTATATATAAATATATATATATATATTGAACGTAACCTAATGTGGTCCTGTTTGAAGGTCGGTTAAGTCTTTTGGATGTTAAAAGGACAGCTGAAACGATTACTTAGTCTTTGGGGGTTATCTTTGAATTAATGGGTGTTAAGATATTCAATGGTTTTAAAAAGGTTAACTTGAGTTGATAGAATAAACATTGTTTTGTTTTAAAAAAAACACTTGTCCATTTATGCTGTACCACACCTGTAGAGTGGGCTGTGTGCTCCCCACACCACAATCTATTAAAAGCTGTGGGTCAGTTGAACTCCATGCTACACTTTGGGGTTCTCTAAACTCTGACCCATAACATGAAGGATACTCCAAATTAAAGCGCACAATATATTGTGAGTTATAAGGAATGTTCAAAGGCAAGCTTCAAACAGGCCTCCAAGTCCAAAAAAGGCAGATGACCAATTGCACCCATATTACTACCCTTTTGTGTTAAACCTTCTGCCTTTAAAAGCCTTTAAAGAGGAGATAGATTACCATGAGGGGACAGTTAAAGACTGGGTGACAGGACAGAGCAAGATGAGGCCCAAAAGAGTGTGGATGACAGACGTCAGGTTGATGGTACAAGTGAGAACCAGGCTAAATATGTTAAAATGTTCAGAGCAAGACCAAGAGAGAATATGAATATTTTCACTTTCCAATGTCTTCCATAGACCCTACTTCACTCAGAAGGGTCTACTTCCCAAAGGGAAAAGAAGATGCAAAAACAAAATAGGGGACATGGCTGAGATACTAGATTAGTATTTTATATCCGTTTTTGCCAAGGAAGAAGAGGTCTCTTAACTCGTGGTGAAAGAGGAGGCCATTGAAATAACAGGCTTAAAAATTGGTGAAATATTGGAGAAATGCTGACCGTCACTAAGACCAGATCTGTATCCAAGATGCTGAGAGAAGGTTGAAATTGCAGAGGCACTGTCCATAATTTTCCAATCTTTGGGTACAGGCAATGGTGCCAAAGGACTGGGAAGTTGCAGATGTTACCTGGAATATTGTGTGCAGTTTTGGTAGTCTTATTCGGATAAGGATGTTCTTGCTCTAGAGGGAGTGCAGCGAAGGTTTACCAGACTGATTCCTGGGATGGCGGGACCAATGTGTGAGGAGAGATTGAATCGGTTAGGATTGTATTCGCTGGAGTTCAGAAGAATGAGGGAAATCTCCTGGAAACATATAAAATGCTAACAGGACTAGACCGGGTAGATGCAGGAAGGATGTTCCCGATAGTGGGTGTATTCGGAACCAGGGGTCACACTCTTGAGGACATTTAGGACAGCGATGAGGAGTAATTTCTTCGGACAGAGAGTGGTGAGCCTGTGGAATTTGTTACCACAGGAAGTAGTTGAGGCCAAATCATTGTGGGCAGGATTCTCCGTCCCGCCAGAAACTGGTGTGGCGCACCCCCCCCGGGATTCTCCGTCTGACCAGCCGGCCAATGGGGTTTCCCACTGTGGGCAGCGGCAGCCCCAAGCCGTCAGGAAATCCCCGGGCTGCTGGCGCAACAGAGAATTGTGACAGCGGAGAATCCAGCCCTGCATGTTTTCAAGAGGCAGTTAGGTATAGCACTTAGGGAGAAGGGGATCAAAGGATATGGGGGAAAGTGGGATTAGGCTATTGAAAAGGATGATCAGCCATGATCATAATGAATGGAGAAGTAGGCTCGAATGGCCGCCTCCTATTTTCTATGTCTACCTTTCTTCAAAAAAGGGTGCAAGAATAAACTAAGCAACTACTGGTCAGGCAGTTTAATCTCCAAGACGGACAAGTTTGTGGGAACAATAATGTGACAAAATTAAAATGATGTCTCTTGGACAAGTTTGGATTAATTAAGGATATCCAGCATGGTATGTTAAAGGCAAATCATGTTCACAGAGAGGGTTGATGAAGGCAATGCAGTTGCTATGTATGTGAACTACCCAAAGGTGTTTGATAAAGTGACATATGACAGGCTTGTCAGCAAAGTTGAAGCCAGTGAATTAAAAGGAAAAATGGATGCAATGTTAGCTGAGTGATTGGAAACAGTAATGATGAGCAGGGGGGGAGGTGTATACTGGGGCACCCAGGAACAGTATTAGGCTACTGCTTCTATTGATCCATATTAATGATCTAGAAGATGACAAGAGAACTTGAAGTAATATGAACAGTGCAGAGGATTGTGATGGACAGGACATAAGCTGATTGAATAGGTGGGCACATGGCCAGCAAAATTTAATGCAGAGACGTGAGGTCTTGCATTTTCTGGGATGAGTGAGTAGAGGCAATATAAAATAAAAGGGTAGAAATTCTAAAGAGTGCAGGACAGAGGGACCTGACAGTATATGCACAAATTATTGAAGGGGGCAGGACAAGTTGAGAAATTGGTTTGAAAGGCATATTAAATTCTGGAACTTGACAAATAGAGCACACAGGCAGGGAAGTTATGATGAGGTTTTAAGATTTTGACAAACTAAAAGCAACATTGACTAAACACTACTTGGGCAACTGGTACTCTAAATGACAGAAAATATATGACACCCCCTCTAACATTTAACAAGACTGAACGCCCAGTGCCACAGTTATACTTCATTGCTCACTCTGCATAGAGTTGCAGCCTTTACAGGAACCAATCCAACATCACTCCCGGCTCACAATAATGTTCGTGTCAACCCCAGTTCACCAAGTTGTAACATTGAGTAACCGAACATACAAATTAGGAGTAGGCTATGCGGTCCTTTGAGGCCATTTGGTACAGTCATGGGTAATATGACTTTTAACCTCAACTCCACATTCCTCCCTTTCCCCTGATAACCTTTCATCCACTTATCAAGAATCTGTCTACCTCGGTCTTAAAAAATATTCAAAGACTGCTCCACCGCCTTTTAAGGAAGAGGGTTCCAAAGACACTTGGCCCTCTTGAGTGAAAAAATATTTAATCTGTCTTAAATGGGTGACCTCTTATTTTTAAAGTGTAACCCCTAATTCCACATTCTCCCACAAGAGAAAACATCCTTTCCACATCCAGCATGTGAAGATCCCTCAGGATCTGGAATGTTTCAATCGCATTGCCTCTTACTCCTCTAAACTCAGCAGATACAAGCCTAGCCTGTCCAACCTTTCCTCGTAAGACAGATATTGGTCAGGTAAACCTTCTCTGAACTATTTCCAAGGCATTTGCATTAAATAAGGAGAGCAGTATTGTACATAATACTCCAGATGTGGTCTCACCAATGCCCTGTATAACTGAAACAAAATCTCCCTTACTCTTGTATTAATTTCTCCTGCCTACTAACCTTTTGCAATTCATGCACCCAAATCCTTCTTATTCTCTCAGGCTGTGTCTGTTAGACTAGAGGTTGGGTTTTCTTCCACATTCTGCCTGTAGTCTACAGAAAGGCAGCACAGATATACAGCCTTTTGACTCTCTTAAGATCTGTCTCTGTCTGTGTCCAAATCAAAAACTGAGACAAAGTTAACCCAGCTGTTGTTGCGTTCGTTTCAGGTGTGAATATTTTGCATCTTGCTCTTGGCACCCCTGTCTCCATGGTAAGCAAGCTTGTTGGGTCAATTTGTAGCAGGTCACATGAGTTTTTCACTTTATCGTACATTTAAAACAACATCATCTTATAGAACGGCGATCATAATAGAAGTATTTGTTTGATCGCAACTCAATTTTGGGCACCGTACTTTAAGAATGATGTGAAGGCTTTGGAGAGAGTGCAGAAGAAATTTATGAGAATGACTCCAGGGATAAGGGTTTTCAGTTATAAGGATAATTTGGAGAAGTTGGGGTTGTTCTTGGAGAAGGCTGACAGGAGATGGGAACTGGTACCATTCCCAGTAAGGTCGGGGACTAGACACAGATTGATGGTGCTTGGCAAAAGAACCAACGGTGACATGAAAATCTTTTCAGTGTAATTTCTGTCACCGACCTTACACATTCTATGATTCAAAGAGGCAATTAATGATTTTGGAAAAACTGTGCTTGCATTAACTCAGTTAATGTGTCAATGCACCTGTAATATCATCAAACCTGAGGCTCAGCAAAAGGGTTCAACAAAGAAAAAACTTCCCTGTATGTGGATAATGTGATTGTTTAGTGTGTAGTGCCCCCTGCTGCTGAGGAAAGGTTTTGGAATATTAAGCGGTTGCCAAATATAGGTTCTTTTTGCATGTAAAATTAAGCTAATTCTGAGCGCCTTGGCAAAGATCAATAGGAAAGCTACAAGAAGTATTCCTGCCTTTTAAAGGATTTCAATTATTTAAGATCAAGAGCCTTGCTCTAGGAATATTGGAAAAGTTCTGTGCTATTTATCCCCCTCAAACCTCTTTTACTCAATATATTCTCCTTAAAACTTTGATCAAATCACTCTGACCTTCTAAATTCCAGGGAATAAATCTTAATTTGTGCTATCTCCTAATTGTGGAATCCAGGTATCCTGGAGATCTACATTGCACTCCTTCAGGACCAGCATATATTCCTAAAGTGTGTTGTTCAGAACAGCTCACAGTACTCCAGGTGGGGTCCAACCAGGGCTCTGTATAACTACCTCTTTATTTTCCAGTTCTCAAACATATCAAGACCAGCGTTCCTATAGTGTTTTTGTTTATTTTCTTTACCAGTCACCTGCAATTATTGATATAAGTATATGGACCCCTAAGTCTTTTAGAGCCTCCACAGTTTCTAGCTTTTCGCCATTTAGAAGTGCCCTGTTCAATGTTTTTGAGATTCAAAGTCGATCACCCCGCATTTGTCTATACTGAAATCCATTTGCCACAGTTTTCCAATTCACTTGATATCTTTATTTTAACATCTTTAATTTTATGCTCTCATTTACACTTATTTGCAATGCTGCCTAACCCTTGTGCCATTGGCAAATTTAGAGCTGTAGCTTTCAAGTCCTTGAGCGAACTCATTAAGAAACACTGTGAATAATTGAGGTCCCAATGTAGTGGCCCACCAAGAATCTGCTCTTATGCCAATTCCCTGTCTTGTGCTATTCGGCTAATTTCCAAGCTCGGTCTAAAGTTGCCTTCAATTCCAAGAACTTTAGCTAACAGTCTCTTATGAGGGACTTCATCAAATATCTCTGGAAATCTGATAAAAAATAACATCCATAGCTATTCCCCTGTCCGCTGCAGCTGTATTTTCGAATATACAATCAGACATGGCCTTCAATTTACAAGTCCATGCTGGTTGGCCTGTTCAGCAGAAAGCTTTCGGGTGATTCAGTCAACCTATCCTTAATTATAGACACATGTAATTTCCTGACAACAGATGTTGGGTTAACTGATTTATGATTCCCTGAATTCACACTCCTTTCTTAGATAGCAGTCACTTGAACAATTTTCCAACCAAAATGAATATTTCCCCAAGAGAAATAACTGTTGATAGGGCAGCACGGTGGCGCAGTGGCTAACAATGCTGCCTCACGGCACTGAGGTCCCAGGTTCGATCCCGGTCCTGGGTCACTGTCCTTGTGGAGTTTGCACATTCTCCTCGTGTCTGCGTGGGTTCGCCTCCACAACCCAAAGATGTGCAGGGTAGGTGGATTGTCCCTTAATTGGAAAAAATGAATTGGGTACTCTAAATTTATTTAAAAAAAAGAAATAACTGTTGACGATTATAGGCATCTGCGATGTTGCCACTTACTTTAAAACCCTGAAAATGAAACTCTATTCCTGGGATTTCACTCTTTAATTCAGTTGTTTTCTGCTTGAAAGGTGTTTTGCTTCGGTTAACTTTGGTGAATCCCCAATTCAGTATTAGGATCCTTAAGCTGTTTGGCATCCTTCCCCCTACTGTGATTACATTTTTTTATTGCTTCATGGGATATGAGAATCATTGGCAAGGTCAGTATTTATTACCTATCCCTAATTGCCCCCAAGAATGTGGTCGTGAGAACAGCCTTGAACGGTTTCCGTCCATGTGGTGTATGTACAGCCGCAATGCTGTTGAGGAAGAGTTCCAGGATTTCAACACAGCGCCAGGATTTCAACCCAGCGACAGTGAAGAAATAGAGATAAGAGTTCCAAGTCAGAATGGTGTGTAACTTGAAGCAGAACTTGCTGGCAGTGGTATTCACATGCCTTGTCCTTCTAGGTGGTGGAGGTCACAGGTTTTGATGGGCTATCACAGGAGCCTTGGTGAGTTGCTGCAGCACATCTTCGATATGGTCTGCACTGCTGCACTGTACACCAGTGGTGAAAGGAGTGAATGATTTAAGGTGGCAGCTGCTTTGTTTTTGATGTCAAGCTTCTTGAGTGCTGTAGGAGCTATACATATCCATGCAAGTGAAGAGTATCCTATTGCACTCCTGATTTATGACTTTTAGATCATCAACAGGTTGTGGGGAGTCAGGAGGAGTGTTACTGCAGATTTTCTTTTTGTTTTGGGATGCGAGTGTTGCGTTTTTGCCCCCTGAGAAGATGGTGGTGAGCCGCTGCCTTAACTGCTGCAGTACATGTGGTTAAGGTATACCACAGTACTCTTGTAGTTTTACAACTGAGCGACTTCCTCCCCAGAAGAGCATTATGGGTTTTATGACAATTTGGTAGTTTCATTATTGTTAATGTGACTGTTTTATTCCAGAGTTGATCTTTGACCTATGACCTGATGGGGTAGATGCTGAGGGGCTCTGGAGACTGGAGCTAGGATAGGAGTCTCACGATAAAGGGTTGAACATTTATGATTGAGAAGTTCCTGCAGTCAGAGACTTGTGAATCTTAGGGTCTTGAAAGAAGTGGCTGCTGAAATAGTAGATGCATTGGTTTTCCAAAATTCCCTCTATTCTGGAAAGGTCCCATCAGATTGGAAAATCATGAAAGTGATTCCTTTATTCAAGAAAGGAAAGCAACCAATATCAGGAAAGACAAAGAGTCATCCAGACTCGCAACTTTAGCTCCCTAGTCTCTCCACAGATGCAGTCAGACCTGCTGAGATTGTCCAGTACTTTCTGTTTTTGTTTCGGATTCCAGCATCCGCAGTAATTTGCTTTTATCTTCCAGTCAACTTTGAATCTGTAGGGAAATTGCTGGAATCTATTATTCAGGAGACTATAGTGGTCCACTTACAAAATCTCAATGTAATCAATCAGATTCTTGTGGCGCAGAGGGTAACATCCCTACCTCTGGACCAGAAATTCCAGGTTCGAGTCCATCCCCAGGACTTGGTCACATGAGTAGCGTTCAATGTGATAATCAGCTTGGAAATCCTTCCACCCCCCCCCCACTATTTCCCAATGGGTAGAAAGAAACATTGTGGGTGCGAAGACGCACGAGAGAGATTGAACAATATCAGATCCAATGGAGTTTTTCAGAATAGATGTGGAGAGGATGCTTCCTTTCATGGGTTCATCACTGTTTAAAAATAAGGCGTCACCCATTTCAAACAGATGAGGAGAAATTTTGGAGCGGCACAGTAGTTAGCACTGCACCAGGGACCCAGGTTCGATTCCGGACTTGGGTGACTGCGGAGTTTGCATGTTCTCCATGTGAGTTTCCTCCGGGTGCTCCGGTTTCCTTCCACAGTCCAAAGATGTGTAGGTTAGGTGGACTGGCCATGATCAACGCAGAGGGTTAAGGGGATAGGGCGGGGGAGTTGGCCTAGGTAGGGGGCTCTTTCAGAGGGTCGTTGCAGACTTCTTGGGCCGAATGGCCTCCGTCTGCACTGTCGGGAATCTATGGATTCTGTGGTTTTGTGAAAAACAAACAGGTTTCATAATTTATTGAAGTTCTTTGAGGAAATAACAATCAGTATGAATAAAGGGGAGCGTGTGCATTGTACTTGGATTTCCAGAAGGAATTTGACCCGGTCCCGTATCAAAGGTAATTGTGTAAAATCAGAGCTCATGGTGCAAATGCATGCTAGCTAAATTTGCTGATGAGACAAAGATAGGTAGGAAAGTAAATTATGAGGAGAAAATGAGTCTGCAAAGGGACCTTTATAAGTTTAAGTGAGTGGGCAAAAATTGCCAATTGGAAGATAATGTAGGTAAAAGTGAACTTATCTACTTGGCAGGAAGACTAGAAACGCAGCATATTATTTAAATCGTGAGAGATTGTAGAATTCTGAGATACAGCGAGCTAAATTAGTATACAGGTACAGCAAGTGATTAGGAAGACAAATGGAACATTGCCATTTATTGCAAGGGGCAAGGGGAATGTAATATAAAAGCAGGGCTGTCTTGCCAAAACTCAGGACATTGAAGAGACCTGGGGCTGGATTCTCCGCCGGCGGAATGCTCCGTTTTGCCGGCAGCCCGGGGGTTTCCCGACGGCATGGGGCTGCCCCACGATGGGAAACCCCATTGACCAGGCAGCTTAACGGAGCATCCCCCCCGGCAGGGTGAAACAGAAATGCAGCAGGGCGGAGAAACCAGCCCCACATATAGAGTAGGGGCAGCACGGTGGTGCAGTGGTTAGCAATGCTGCATCACGGCGCGAGGTCCCAGGTTCAATCTGGGTCACTCCGTGTGGATTTTGCACATTCTCCTCATGTTTGTGCGGGTTTCGCCTCCACAACCCAAAGATGTGCAGGGTAGGTGGATTGGCCACGCTAAATTGCCCCTTAATTGGGAAAAATGAATTGGGTACACTATAAATTTATTTTTGGGGAAAAAAAAGAGTACTGAACAGAGTTTTGGTCTTATTTAAGAAAGGATATAAATGCATTAAAAGCAGCTCGGGGAAGGTTCACTCGACTGATATCTGGTGTTATCTTAACAAAAAGATTGGATAAACTCAGCCTGCATTTATTGGCAGGGACCTGTTGTGTTTTTACAATTAATCGTAGCTCTATATGAAGCCAATAGGATCCGGCTTTTCGCTAAACTAACTTTCTCAACTTCAACCAACCAGAGGGAACCAAACTGCAGGACACACAATTAGTGTCTAGTTATCTCTCCAGCCAAACGGAAAAAAGTTAGTCGAGAGTGTTACCTCCCTTCTAATAGTCTAAAATTCAACTGTTGCTGCGTTATAATTTCCCGGATTTTGTAAGAGTCGGGGTGAGAACTCCTCAAATGATTCCCCTCCCAGTGGCGGCCATGAGGTGAGTGGTCGCACAAAAGGTGGCACTTTCTTGGGAACTTCTTACTCGGCTCTTTTAATCGTCCAACGGACACAAAAACGCCACAAAATCTCCCTGCCTCATCCCCCAATCAATACCCAACCGGTCGAAATGCTGTGAAACTAACAGTGGAGCTGAAAAAAACAGCAAAAGTCGGGAAAGGAATACCTCAATCTGAGAACGAGGGGCACGTGGGGTGAAACACCCAGCAGGGCCACCAACACTAATGCCGGCCCACCTGACGATGGAGCAACTAATGAAGCTCGCGATAGAACTCCAGAAGCACAGAGACTCAATCAAAGAGGACCTTATGTTGGCCATCAGGTGGGCACTAGAAACCGCACTGGCCCCATAAAGGAGGCAATAGACAGAACGGTACCGACCCAGAACGCTCCAGGGGAAAGCTGATGAGCAGCAGAACAGGTCCCATCGACACAACCTGAGAATTGTCGGGCTACAAGAGGGCAGGGACCCTGCGGAATATGTAGCAAAGACGCTCGGAAAACTGGAGAGGAAGTCTTCGCCAGACCTCCAGAGGTGGACAGGTCGCTCCAGCAAAAGCCCACATCAGAAGAACCAGCACGGGCAATAATCGTGAAACTGCATTTTGGGGTAAAGAGCAGGATCTTAACTGGGTGAGGAGCATGCGGACATGTAGGTGGGAAGGACACAATCTGCATCTACCAAGACACTGGAGTTGACCTGGCCAAGCGCCAGGTGAGGTTTAATAGGGCCAAAGTGGCACTATTTAAAAGTACAATGCAGTTTGTCATGTTCCTTGAAAGAATATGGGTCACATTTAACGGCAAAGATAGCGACAAACATGGTGACAGACCCAAGAGAGCGCTAAGGACCTGGAACCAGCTCAGGCACCATTTCAATCTTGGTGCAATGTCCGCTGAGGCCCCCATCTGGGAAAATCATACGTTCATCCGGCAACAAGAACATAGAACATTACAG
This sequence comes from Scyliorhinus torazame, assembly GCF_047496885.1. Classification (NCBI taxonomy): domain Eukaryota; kingdom Metazoa; phylum Chordata; class Chondrichthyes; order Carcharhiniformes; family Scyliorhinidae; genus Scyliorhinus; species Scyliorhinus torazame. Next base: position 374,077,599 of record NC_092708.1, read on the forward strand.
CGCAGTACAGGCCCTTCGGCCCTCGATGTTGCGCCAACCTGTGAAACCACTCTAATGCCCATCTACACTATTCCCTTATCGTCCATATGTCTATCCAATGACCATTTGAATGCCCTTAGTGTTGGCGAGTCCACTACTGTTGCAGGCAGGGCATTCCACGCCCTTACTACTCTCTGAGTAAAGAACCTACCCCTGACATCTGTCTTCTATCTATCTCCCCTCAATTTAAAGCTGTCCCCTCGTGCTAGACATCACCATCCGAGGAAAAAGGCTCTCACAGTCCACCCTATCCAATCCTCTGATCATCTTGTATGCCTCAATTAAGTCACCTCTTAACCTTCTTCTCTCTAATGAAAACAGCCTCAAGTCCCTCAGCCTTTCCTCCATACCAGGCAACATTCTGGTAAATCTCCTCTGCACCCTTTCCAATGCTTCCACATCCTTCCTATAATGCGACGACCAGAATTGCACGCAATACTCCAAATGCGGCCGCACCAGAGTTTTGACGACTCCTTCAAAATGTGGAGACAGGACAATGGGGTACTGACAGTAAGGTATCTGTACGTAGACAGTAGAGTAATGACCCTAGGTGATCTAACAGAAAAGCTCCAGCTCACAAAAGGGAACGGGCTCCAATATCTACAACTGAGGAACTTCCTCCCCCAGCTACCCCAACACACTACTGGACAGACTGCTAGCATCGGGCGAATTAGGGGACGGTAACTGCACCGGCATGTATGAACGAATGTTAGAGAAGGTGAGGGCCCTGCTGGACTAGACACGGGGAAAGGTGGGAGGAAGAGCTAGGCACAGAGGTAGGGGACACTCTGGATCACAACACTGCATAGGGTGGATTCCACCTCCTCATGCGCAGGGTTGAGCTTAAGGCAGCATTATCTCTTTGCTCATGTTTATAACTCCGTAAGAGAGTTCCTTCTGGAACCTGGGTTACTCGAGATATTGGAAGTGTCCTCTTTTCCTTGAGTAGGCAGTACTTCCTGGGAAGTCCCATCTCTATCGGCATCGGGAAGTAATTAGAAACAAAATCTGAACTTGTCTCTGCGTCTGGCCTCTGTTCCGAAATATCGCTGTCTACATTGTCCAACGGAAATACGTCTCGAGAAGTTTCTGCAATTTCACTTTGTGAAGCTAATAGCTGGTCAGCATGACACCGCCAAATGATTTCCACCATCCAGCCATACAGTGTATGATATTGAACCTGACTTTGCTACGATCACAGCAGGTACTCATTTCTCGTTGGTGGTGTAGCGTCTGGGTGGCACTTGCTCTCCTTAATTGAATACTCGCTTTTTAGAGTTTTGTTCTCTCCTAACAATCTCTGCTTGTTGTTGTTTGACAATCTCTGAAGTATTAGGTGGAGTGAACAAATGAAACTGTTTGCAGTTACTTCCTGAACAGCAGCATTTCTGGTGAACTGTTGTTAAGTATGTGGTGTTCCAGTATGACACTAAGAATTTGTTTACTCGTCTTCCATGTACCTTAGTCCTTCAATGCCATAATGAAATGTTTCAATGATTGGAAGGAACATTCGGCTAACCCATTTGTTGCAGGAAGGTACTGACTTTATGTGCTATATAAGATTCCCTCTTAAGTAGTCCTTTGAAGTGAACTGAATACCATTGTCACTTATGACCTACTCTGGTGTCCCAAAACTTGTGAATGTTTCATCTAGAATCATAGAATTAGAAACTTAGAATTTACAATGCAGAAGGAGGCCATTCGGCACATAAAATCTGCACCAGCCCTTGGAAAGAGCACTCTCCCTATACCCTATACCCACACCTCCACCAGATCCTCGTAACCCCACCTAACCTTTTTTGGACACTTTAAGGACAATTTAGCATGACCGATCCACCTAACCTGCACATCTTTGGACTGTGGGAGGAAACCGGATCACCCGGAGGAAATCCACGCAGACGTAGGGAGAACATGCAGACTCTGCACAGACAGTGACCCAAGCCGGGAATCGAACCTGGGACCCTGGAGCTGTGAAGCAACTGTGCTGCCCCGTGCTTGTCAATGGTTTATTTGGTTGTTGTGGCTTTCATGATCATGACTTCTGGCCATTTAGAGTGTGTTTCCACAATCATAGGAACATGTGAGCCTCCACTGGACCAGTATAGTCTGTGTATTCTCTGCAATGGTTGTGTCGACCATTCCCACAAATGTAATGGTTGCAGTGGTGGAGTGTTTTTTTTCTTTTCGCACAGGACTGACTTTGCCCCACTTTCTCTTTGATTTGAGCATCTAATCCTGACCTTCAAAAATAACTACATGTCAGTTCCTTCATCCTCACCACACCAGGATGTCCCTCATGCAGTTGGTCAAGAACTTTACTACTAAAGCAGGGACGAGTGATCACTCGCATTCCCCATAATAAATTTCCATTCTGAACTGTCAACTCAAGTCTTTGTGTGATGTAGAGGTTGAGGTCTGGATCTTTACAATGAGCATCTGACATTGTTCCTTTTTGTATCCGGTCCATCACCTTCCCCATAATTGGGTAGGTTCTGGTATATCTCTGTAAACTTGAGATGAAGTGACAGGTACCTTATCCATGAGTGAGAAATACAAGATGTTAATAAACTGTTCTTCAGGTTCTTGTTTGACTTGTAACGGCAATCTAGACAAAGCATCAACATTTACATGTTGCTCTGACTTATGACATTGGATATCTTATGAGTATACCAACAATATCAAAGACCATCTCTGTAACCTACTAGCTGCTAAATAAGGAATACCTTTATATGGTCCAATGATTGTCATCAAGGGTCAATCTGTCGAGTAAAATGATGTCCATAAAGGTAGTGGTGGAACCTTCTTACTCCTAAAATGATGCTCAAAACCTCTTTTTCTAGCTGAACGTCATTTGTTTCTGCGCTAGTAAGAGTTTGTGAAGCAAATTCTATTGGTCCTTCCTCTGTTGAAGGCATTATATGCGAGACAACTGCACCAACCCCACAGGGTGACACACCGCAAGCAAGTTGTAACTTGTTTGGGATTGTCGTGAACCAACAGTTCGAAGGCACCTTTTACCTTGTTGTAAGCACTTTCAAATTCTTCTGACCAGTGCCAAACTTTTTTGGCACATAAGGCTAAAAGCTTCAATCATTTTGCTAAGTTCGGCACAAATTTACAACAATAATTGATCAATCCTAAAAACGACCCAAGTTGTGACCCATTTTGAGGATGTGGTGCTTCTAAGATGCTGCCAAAGAAGGCTCCTTGTGCAAGCCATCTGATGTGGCCCAAATCATTTATGGATGTCTTGAAAAAGTCACACTTTTCCTTTTAACTCTGAGATTATGGTTTTGTGGATGTTTCCGAGTAGCTTCCAAGTTCTTCAAATGTTCCTTTCACTCGAACCGGTGGTTAGAATGTCATCTAAATAACATTGCACCCCATTTAGCCCATTTAGTTTTGATCCAAAAGGATGTTTTCTATCACAAAATAGACCTATGTGTCACTATGTGTGTTTGGACTCGCCTTTCTACTTCTTCAACTTGTGGCCTGATGGCGTATGGTACAGTTCTAGCTTTGAGACATTGTGGTGTACTGTTTGGATGAGCCTCGTGAATCTTTAAACACCTTCTTCAGGAGTTGTTGTAGGTTGTTCTTGGGCTCCTTGGGTTTTGTCAGCCATGTTCTACCAACTAAAGCAGGAGATGTTCCACGGAAACATGAAGAGGCATCTCCGCCGTCTGTCCATTTACTTTTACTTTCATTATAATGCATCCTTTTAATGGTACAACCACATCTGTCTATGTCCTTATGATCTCATTTGATGGTGTTAAAGGCAGTTGCTTCAACTTTTGATTATAAATTGTCTCTGGTATTAACGATACAGCTGTGCCTGTATCCACTTCCATTTTAACTTGATGACCAAGTTTTGAAAATGTCCAGAAACGTTGTTGATCGCCCCACACCGACATGACACCTATTTTCAGCTCCTTGTTGCTTGGGTATGTCATCTTCTCAGTGGTCTTGAACATCGTCTATTAATTTATAGATACGACTAGTCTGTTTTAGATGCGTTTTTCTTGCATGCCCTTGGTATGGGTGAAGTTTTCTGAACCCGACATGCCTTGGCAATATGGCCCTTTTACCACAGTTCTTGCATTTATTTTCTCTCCTCCAGCTGAGTGTTCTGCTGCTGAGTGTTGCTTGCTCCATTGTTATGGCAACTTCCACAGAAGCTTTGAAAGTTAAATCGCTTCCAGCAAGCAGATTCCTCTAGCTTATCGAAGGGTGTCATCAAGTGTTGCACCAAACAATATTTTGCTAACCTTAATTTGGGGGGACAGTGGTTAGCACTGCCGCATCACAGCGCTAGGCACTCGGGTTCAATTCGGCCTTTGATGACTGGACTTTCTCCCAGTGGCTGCATGGGTCATTCAGGTGCTCCAGATTCCTCCCACAGTCCAAAGATGTGCAAGTTGGGTGGATTGATCATGCTAAGATTGCTTCTTGGTGTCGAAAAATATGCAGGTTTGGTGAGATTGTGGGCGGCATGGTGATGTAGTGGTTAGCATTGCTGCCTCACAGCATTGAGGACCCAGGGTAGATCCTGGTCCCAGGTCACTGTCCAGAGTTTGCACATTCTCCCCGTGTCTGTGTGGGTCTCACCCCCGCATCCAAAAATGTGCAGGGCAGGTGAATTGGCTTTTAATTGGAAAGAAAAATAATTGAATACTAGCTTAGGTGAGGTTTACAGGGTTAGGGTAGGGAGTGGGCCAAGGTAGAGTGCTCCTTCAGAGGGTCGGTGCAGACTTGATGGGCCGAATGATGGCCTGCTGTGCTGCAGGGATTCCATGGATTCTTAAAGTTCCTACAAATTGTAAAATGCTTTCAGATTCTTCCTGACTATGACGGTGGAACCAAAACATTTCTGCAATTTAATAATCTAGGAGAAAATGCCCTTCTAAAATCTTCATTAGTTCCCGAACCCTTGGTTTTGCTGGGTGAACTAAACTTGTAAGTAGCACAAAAGATTTGCACCCTGCAAACTGAGAAAGGTTGCAACGTTTAGGTCCTCTGTTGTTTGATTCGCTATGAGATGTACTTGGAATCTTATGAGTTTCAAGCCTCACAGTCTTCTTCAAATTCATCCACGGTGCCTGTTTTCGCCCGACATTTCGGATCCCGGCTCAAGGGTCTTTACTCCAACTTCCTCCCTTCCGATTCTTTTAGATGTATGGCACAAGTGATCCTCTTATCCAGAATGCAGCTTAGAATTTTTTTCCTTTTTGCCTGACTGTGGTTTGACTCCCCACCCACCTACCTACCTAAGTAGTTGCCTGTACAGGGTCGGAAGATTTCCAAATCCCCATTCTCACAGCCCATTTAGCTTCACCATGGGCGTGGTCTCTGAAACTTGTACTCTACCCACTTCAACGGCAAGCAAGTTTCCAAACTCTCATTTTTCTTTACTCAAGATTGTGGTTGATTTTTTTCTTAACCTTCAGATCTCGAATAACGACGAGTCAGAATACAGGAGGGAGATAGAGAACCTAGTGGAGTGGTGCAGCAACAACAATCTCTTCCTCAATGCCAGCAAAACTAAAGAGCTGGTCATTGACTTCAGGAAGCAAAGTACTGTACACACCCCTGTCAGCATCAACGGGACCGAGGTGATGATGGTTGACAGCTTCAAATTCCTAGGGGTGCACATCTCCAAAAATCTGTCCTGATCCACCCACGTCACCGCTACCACCAAGAAAGCACAACAGCGCCTATATTTCCTCAGGAAACTAAGGAAATTCACCATGTCCACATTAACCCTTACCAACTTTTACAGATGCACCATAGAAAGCATCCTATCTGGCTACATCACAGCCTGGTAGGGCAACTGCTCAGCCCAGGACCGCAAGAAACTTCAGAGAGTCGTGAACACCGCCCAGTCCATCACACAAACCTGCCTCCCATCCATTGACTCCATCTACACCTCCCGCTGCCTGGGGAAAGTGGGCAGCATAATCAAAGACCCCTCACACACGGCGTACTCACTCTTCTAACTTCTTCCACTGGGCAGGAGATACAGAAGTCTGAGAACATGCACGAACAGACTCAAAAAGAGCTTCTTCCCCACTGTTACCAGATTCCTAAATGACCCTCTTATGGACTGACCTCATTTAACACTACACCCTGTATGCTTCATCCGGTGCCGGTGCTTATGTAGTTACGTTGTATACCTTGTGTTGCCCTATTATGTATTTTCTTTTCTTCCCTTTTCTTCCCATGTACTTAATGATCTGCTCGCAGAAAAATACTTTTCACTGTACCTCGGTACACGTGACAATAAACAAATCCAATCCATCGGCTGCTTGCTGCACCCGACGTGAGAGACTCCCGACCTGAGAATCTCTTCCCTTGAGGCTGTCTCCACCTATTTTGTTTTTTTTGTACAGCAATTCCGTTTTTGTTCCGCAATCCTCATTGACAGTTTTCTCAAAGTCTTCAAGTTTTCCGCAAAGAGAAGATTTGGAGGTGCCTTATCAACTCTTTTCTTCAGCGGCAATTTATCATGGCCAATCCACCTAATCTGCATATCTTTGGACTGTGGGAGGAAACCGGAGCACCTGGAGGAAACGCACACAAATACAGGGAGAAAATGCAAACTCCACAGAGTCATCCAAGGTTGGAATCGAGCCTGGGTCCCTGGTGCTGTGATGCAGCAGTGCTAACCACTGTGCCACCATGTCACTCTTTATCAGCCCTCTTAGTCACATTTTGGTTTGATGTTTGAAGTTTCATGTGTGATTTGTTTAAGACACTATCCCTTTAAGGAACTGTCCCTTTAATTTATCCCTCAGTTTAATTGATTTATTTGAATTGTTTAATAGGGTATGTGGATTTGAGGCCACAATCTGATCAGCTTTGATCTTATTGGGGCTGGTTAAAGGGGCTGGTTTAGCACAGGGCTAAATAGCTGGCTTTTAAAGCAGACCAAGGCAGACCAGCAGCCCGGTTCAATTCCTGTACCAGCCTCCCCGAACAGGTGCCAGAATGTGGCGACTAGGAGCTTTTCACAGTAACTTCATTTGAAGCCTACTTGTGACAATGTGATTTTCATTTCATTTTCATTTCACTGAATGGTGCAAGAGGCTCAAAGAGCCAAATGGCTTACTCTTCCCAATTTGTATATATGTTTGGACAACTTATAATTTTCTATTAAGCCCGAGTCTACTCTTTTAGCTTGGGATTTGAGAGTATTTAATTCCTCACTCAGCCGGGCTTCTAGTTTCTTGCACGCTCCATTAATTTTCTTGTTACTATTTCATACTGATGTGGTCAATGCTCCTTTCCTCCTGTTTCTCCTACGCTGAAACTATAATGCTTTACCGGCTCTTCCCTCATTTAATTTGATCAGTGTTGGACCCTTAAAACTACCTCTCTTACTGTAACTCCATCTTCCACACACTCCCTCTATTTTCTTTAACTCCAACGATTTGCAGCTTCTGACATCACCCAACTTTAACTCCTTGATTTACCTCAAATTCTCTTCTACAGTTTTGAGCCTTAGTAGTCACACACTTTTAATTAACTGAAAAGCCCAAGGCACAATCTGTACTACCAAAACCGTGTTCTTGTACCAGCAGAGGTCACTGCTCACTTCCCATCCATTCATAGTGAGTCAATGACGCACAAACAAGCAAATGGTCAAAACTGACTCTGGGCTCCAGGACCTTGCAACTTCCTCCTTTCCCCTTCATTAGCCAGCGTTCATTCATGCTTCAATCCACTCTAACCATCCATGCTACTGACTGTCCTATCCCCTCTCTTTCTCTCTCCCCCCCCCTCTCTCTTTCTCTCTCCTCCCCCCCCCCCCCTTTCTCTCTCTTCTCCCCACTCCCCACACTCTCTTTCTCTCTCTAATAGTGAGAATAGGGACTTGCCTTTCAGACTCTTTCCAAATTGCCCTAATACTAAGAGCTCCTTTTTCAGTTAGGAACAGAAGTCTTCTTTAAGGAGACGCAAGATATAAGTAGGTGAGTCCCACTTTGAAAGGGCTCCTAATGTTAAGACAATGCTGATGATATCTATAATGCCACTCTGCACCATGCCCCCACCCTCCATATGGAAGGAATCAATCCCTTTGAAAAGTAAAGAATAGTTAACAGAGCTGATTTTAATAAAAAATTAGGATGCATCCATCACTAGATTTACTGCCCATCCTTCTGTGAACTTCAGAAGGTAGTGCTGAGATATTTTGTTGAACTGTTTTACTCTGAAGTAGGTGATGGCACTCCCATCGTGCTGTTAGGTGAGGAGTTGCTGAATTTGGGTGTAGTTTGCTATTCCTATATTGTTACTATGTCTGAGTCAATGTGGTGTTTAACTTGAAGGGGTGTTTGGGAGGTGATGATGTCCCCATGCGACTGCTGCCCTTGCTCTAGGTATTTAAAGTCACAAAACTCTTACAGCGTCAGTCCCCATGTTCCACCCCAAATCCTCATTACTTTTTCCCGCCCCGATTGTCAGTTCATTCAATAAATCTCATGGAGAGAATGTTTCTTTTGCCAACTGAAGCAGGCTGGTGTGTTTGTGGGAAGGATGAGGAATAACCACAACTATTTGCATTTATATAGTACCCTGTAGTAAGAAATCCTAAGGAGCATTATCAAACAAAATTTGACAAGTCATGAGGATACATTAGAAGCAGATCATCAAAGCTTTATCAAGGGATTACGTTTTAAGAACCTTCTTTAAAGGAGGAATGAGGGTTAACGAGGCAATGAGGGTTAAGGAGGAAATTCCAGCGCTGGAGCCTAAGCAACTGAAGACATGGCTACCAAAGTTGGAGCAATTGAAAGCAGAACTGTGCATAGCAGCAGAATATAATGTCTGTTGCTTGAAGGGTTAATGCTGGCACTGAACAATGATTACAGATTGTCTACTGAGGATGCCAGTGCAAACAGCTGGAAAGTGAACTATTGGAAATTTGTCTAAGTCAGAACTGTGCTTTAATATAGTGCAGAACTGGAAATGTGAACTGTTTGGGGTCAGCAGCAGAAAAGCATCCAAAGGTATAATAAAATTCAAGCCAAGCCACGCAGCAGTGACATCAGAAACACTGACAACGAATAACGCAAACCGAGAACATCAATTCCCCAAGAGGCTGTGGCTGTTGGACCAATTGAAATTTTCCAACCTGCGATCGATATGTATATTTTATTATTTAATGAGATCAAAAAAAATATGGAGCAAGAGCAGGGAAATGGAGTTGGGACACAGAGAATCCCTGGACTAACAAAATGAAGTACAGAATGGAGGGTCTGAATAGCTGTTTCCTGTTCCTGTACAATTCATTGCAACCTCATTAAACTTAAAGACTGTAATACAGAGCTGAAAAAAATTTAATGAGTTGAGGAGGGAAGTCAAAGTTAACTTGTTCTTACCCATTGTCAGGCATGGCTCAGTGGTAGCCTAACACTCCTGCTGGGGAAGCCACTACGAGGTGAAATCATATGGTCAGAATTTTCCAGCTGCTGACGTTGGTGGGATCTTCCAGTCCCGCCAATGGCACACCCCTGCCGTGGGTTTCCCAGTGCTGAGGGATGCATTCAACAGGAAACTCCGTTGACAACAGCAGGACCAAAGATTCCGTCGTTGTGGGTTGCATGGAAAATCCTGCAACATCTTTTAGATGTTAAACCGAGGCTCTGCTTCCTTAAGTGGCCCCCTATATTTTTTTCCAACCTTGAATGAATCTTCCTTATGTGGTAGTCATTCATGCATTAACACAATTCTTTTGTCTATTGTGTATGTTCCCTTGGCCGCAGAAAAATACTTTTCACTGTACTTTGGTACATGTGACAATAAATATCAATCAATCAATCACTGAACCCAGGTTATTCCAAACAGCACTGATCTCAAGTGCACATTCTCCTCACTATGCCTGCAAACCCTTTCAGTGCTGACGGATTTGTCCTTGTTTGCAGCTCCTTCCATTGTCTTCTGTGTTTTGGACATCTGACATCAGCTTTGCACAATCTGGAGTGCAATAACCACGGCTGCTTCCTCTTCATTTGCTTGGCAATAAAACGCGGCCTATAATAACCAAAACTCATTCTAGGCTCAGGTAGTGGTTATTATTCCAAACCAGAAATTTCACTCATCCTAATTCAAGTTCCACCCTAAAACACTGAGCACAAAACCTAGGCTGACACATCAGTGCACAAGTGGAGGTGGCGCCATCTTTCCAATTAAACAGTAAGTGGCCTTCACCCATCCGATCTTATTTGAACTTAAAAGAGCCCATGGTACTATTCAAGTAAAGAGCAGGGGGTTTATCGCTGACGTCTGGGCCAAAATGAATTCCTCGGTCATAGTCATTATTGCATAATTATAACATTGCACTTTGTGGGACATTGCTCTGTGGAAATTATGTTTCCATGCTACAAAATTGACTAAGAGTTCGGAATACATAATTAGCTACAGTTCTGTACAAATTAAAACCAAATGTATGATCTCACCCTCGGCAACTTGTAATTTAGCCTTAAAAAATGGAAGCACTATTGTTTCGATCATGCTTAGAAACATCCTAAAGTTACAAAATTGAAGTTATTCCCTGCTTCTGCTCCATCTATTCATGAACAACTCTTTGGAAGATGTACTGGTAATTCATACTGTAGTTCACTAAAACCGTTGGTGATGTTAAAGTGTCAGTTAAAATAAAAGGATCTAATTTTTCTCAGTTTTCCCAGACAGGATCATTCCGATACCAAAGTATCAATTTGCAACCATATTCTATGTTAAAAAAAAAGTCTACATGTGTGTTCTTTAAAAATTTTACACCAAGGTGGAATATTGCATAACCCATTCCTTTCTTTAAAAAAAACTATCTAATGATTTAGTTTTCAGAAAGAACAGCAAAGCATAAATGAACGTCAGTGTTGATCCTGTGGAATTGGGTGATGTGTGTAACGAGTTCTTGGACTTCAGTTTGATCCCAAAGTCCATACTGCACATCCTCTGCTGACTGCAGATGCTCGGTATGATTACATTTGGCCAAGTCTCAACCAAATTCTCTCACTGCTCGTTCGCAACACATAATTAGCTAAAGTTCGGTACAAATTAGAACAAAATGTATGATCTCACCCTGAGCAGTCACAGTAACTTCGCCTGCAAAATGGAAGTACTAATGATGCAGTCATTGTGCTTGTCTGATGCCTGTACAGTCACTTAAGATGTTATTTGAGGACTTTCGGTTGCGACCATGCCTGAATAGGTCGCACGTTCGGCAGCTCCCGCCGGGAATGGACTTTAGGGCTCTCTAGAGGGGCCCCAACGGCACTTGTTCGACGGCTTCCAGTGTGGGAAGGTGACAGCAAGGTCCCCCCGACAGTATATGGATTGGACCAGGAGTGGAGCGGTGAAAAAAGGGATCTTGGAGCAGCGACAAGTGAGAGGGAGAAAAAGCAAGATGGCGGCGGGTGGAGACCAAGCAGCATGGGCGCAGTGGTCGCAGGAGCAGCAGGAGTTTCTTAAACGCTGCTTTGAGGAGCTGAAGACAGAAATGCTGGCGCCAATGAAGGCAGCGATTGAGAAGCTAGTGGAGACCCAGAGGGCCCAGGGGGCGGCGATCCGGGAGGTGCGGCAGAAAGCCTCGGAGAACGAGGATGAGATCTTGGGCCTGGCGGTGAAGGTGGAGGCACACGAGGCACTGCACAAGAGGTGGGCAGAAAGATTTGAGGACCTGGAGAATAGGTCGAGGAGGAAGAATCTTCAAATTCTGGGTCTCCCTGAAGGAGTTGAGGGGCCCGATATCGGGGCATATGTGAGCACGATGCTCAATTCGCTGATGAGTGCGGGAGCCTTTCCGAGCCCCCTGGAGCTAGATGGGGCTCATCGGGTCCGGATACCCAAGGCCAACGAGCCGCCAAGGGCTGTAGTGGTGAGTTTTCACCGCTTTCTGGATAGAGAGTGTGTGTCTTGAGATGGGCCAAGAAGGAGCGGAGCAGCAGGTGGGAGAACACGGAGATCCGAATCTACCAGGACTGGAGTGCAGAGGTGGCCAAGAAGAGAGCTGGCTTTAATCGGGCCAAGGCGGTGCTCCATCGGAAGGGGGTGAAGTTCGGTATGCTGCAGCCAGCGCGATTGTGGGTCACATTCCAAGATCGGCACCACTATTTTGAAACGCCTGAGGAGGCTTGGAGCTTTATACAGACTGAAAAGTTGGACTCAAATTGAGGGTCTATCGTTGTGGGGGGGATGTCTGCTGTATATATGGTTTTAACTACGTGTAGGGAATGTTCCCTTGGTTGGGTGCTGGATGGGGATGGGTGAAGGGATTTGATGGACAGACTGTGGGAGAGTGTGGGCGCCGGTGTTGGAGGGAGGGGAGGCCCGGGGATGGGGGAATTGAGATAAGGCCGCAAAAGGAGCTGCACCAGAGGGGGCGGGGCCTGCTCAGGAAAGCGCGGGCTTTTTCCCGTGCTAGGGAAGGACGGCGGTGGGGGTCGGAGGAGCGCACACTGACTGCTAGGGAGGAGGGGGAGGGTCGATGGGAAGGCGGGAGGCGCCGGGGTCAGCAGGAGTCAGCTGACTTACGGGAGTGTTATGGGGGAGCAAAAGAGCTTGATATGGATCTAGCGGGATGGGGGGGGGGGGGGGGGTAAAGGGTTGCTGCTGCATTGGCCAATGGGGAACTGGAAATAGGAGAGGTGGTCGGGGCGGGGGTCCGCCGTCTGGGGGACTGGAGGGTTCGGGAGGCGCGGGCACTTGACTGGCCTAGAAAAGGAGATGGCTAGTCGGCAGGGGGGCGGGGGGGGTGAGAAGCCCCCCAATCCGGCTGATAACTTGGAATGTGAGGGGCCTGAATGGGCCAGTTAAGACGGCCCGAGTGTTCGCGCACTTAAAGGGACTGAAGGCAGACGTGGTCATGCTTCAGGAGACACATTTGAAGGTGGCAGACCAGGTCAGGTTGAGAAAGGGATGGGTAGGACAGGTATTCCATTCGGGGCTGGATGCGAAGAACAGAGGGGTTGCAATACTGGTGGGGAAGCGGGTGTCGTTTGAGGCCAAGAATATTGTAGTGGATAATGGAGGTCGATACGTGATGGTGAGCGGTAGGTTGCAGGGGGTGTGGGTGGTACTGGCAAACGTATACGCCCCGAACTGGGATGGTGCCAGATTTATGAAGCCCATGCTGGGTCGGATTCCGGACCTGGAGGCAGGAAGCTTGATAATGTGGGGGGATTTCAACACGGTGCTGGATCCAGCATTAGATCGCTCCAGATCCAAGACGGGGAAGAGGCCGGCTGCGGCCAAGGTGCTTAGGGGGTTTATGGACCAGTTGGGGGGAGTGGATCCATGGAGGTTTGCTACGCCCCTGGCCAGGGAATTCTCATTCTTTTCCCTTGTACATAGAGCCTACTCCCGGATAGATTATTTTGTTTTGAGTAGGGCGCTAATCCCGTAGTGGAAGGAACGGAGTATTCGGCCATAGCCATCTCAGACCACGCCCCGCACTGGGTGGAGCTGGAGTTAGGAGAGGAGAGGGACCAGCGCCCGCTGTGGCGCCTTGATGTGGGATTACTGGCGGATGAGGTGGTGTGCGGGCGGGTACGGGGGTGCATTGAGAGATACTTGGAGGCCAATGACAACGGAGAGGTGCAGATGGGGGTAGTCTGGGAGGCGTTGAAGGCGGTGGTCAGGGGAGAGTTAATCTCCATTAGGGCCCACAGGGAGAAGGGAGAGGGCAGGGAGAGGGAGAGGTTGGTGGGGGAGATCTTAAGGGTGGACAGGAGATGTGCAGAGGCCCCCGAGGAGGGACTACTTGGGGAGCGGCGAAGCCTCCAGACGGAGTTTGACCTGTTGACCACAGGGAAAGCAGAGGCACAGTGGAGGAAAGCACAGGGGGCGACGTACGAGTATGGGGAGAAGGCGAGCCGGATGCTGGCACACCAGCTCCATAAGAGGGTGGCAGCGAGGGAGATAGGTGGAGTTATACCGATAGCAGGGGAAATATGGTGCGGAGTGCGGTGAGGGTAAATGAGGTATTTAAGGACTTCTATTAGGAGCTGTACAGATCTGAGCCCCCAGCAGGGGAAGAGGGGATGCGACGATTTTTGGATCAACTGAGGTTCCCGAGGGTGGAGGAGCAGGAGGTGGCTGGTTTAGAGGCGGCAATTGGTTGGAGGAGCTGGTTAAAGGATTGGGGAACATGCAGGCGGGGAAGGCCTCCGGGGCCAGATGGGTTCCCGGTCGAGTTTTGTAGGAAATATGTGGACCTGCTAGGCCCGTTGTTAGTGAGGAGCTTCAATGAGGCAAGGGAGAGGGGGCCCATGCCCCTGACAATGTCCGGGGCACTGATCTCGCTGATTCTGAAGCGGGAGAAGGACCCACTGCAATGTGGGTCGTATAGACCGATCTCGCTCCTTAATGTGGATGCTAAGTTGCTGGCAAAGGTGCTGGCTACGAGAATTGAGGACTGTGTCCCTGGGGTGATTCATGAGGACCAGACGGGATTTGTAAAGGGCAGGCAGCTAAACACTAATGTGCGGAGGCTCCTCAATGTGATTATGATGCCCTCGGTGGAGGGAGAAGCGGAGGTAGTGGCAGCTATGGATGCGGAGAAGGCCTTCGACCCGGTGGAGTGGGAGTATCTGCGGGAAGTGTTGCGGAGGTTTGGGTTCAGGGAGGGGTTTATCAGTTGGGTCAGGCTCCTATATAGAGCCCCGGTGGTGAGTGTGGCTATGAATCGGCGGAGGTCGGAGTACTTTCGGCTATACCGAGGGACAAGGCAGGGGTGCCCCCTGTCACCTTGTTGTTTGCATTGTCAATTGAGCCTTTGGCCATGGCACTAAGGGAGTCCAGGAAATGGAGGGAGTTGGTCCGAGGGGGAGAGGAACATCGGGTGTCGGTGTATGCGGACGACCTGTTGCTGTATGTGGCAGATCCAGTGGAGGGGATGGTGGAGGTCATGCGGATCCTAAGGGAGTTTGGGGACTTCTCGGGCTATAAGCTCAACGTAGGGAAAAGTGAGCTCTTTGTGGTGCATCCAGGGGACCAGGGAAGGGGGAATAGACGACCTACCATTGAAGAGGGCGGAAAGGAGCTTTCGGTACCTGGGGATCCAGGTGGCTGGGAGCCGGGGGGCCCTGCACAAGCTCAATTTGACGCAGTTGGTGGAGCAGATGGAGGAGGATTTCAAAAGATGGGATGTGCTGCCACTCTCGCTAGTGGGCAGGGTACAGTCGGTTAAAATGATGGTCCTCTCGAGGTTTCTGTGTGTGTTCCAGTGCCTTCCCATTATGATTCCCAAGGCCTTTTTCAAACGGGTAGGTAGGAGTATCATGGGTTTTGTGTGGGCAAATAAGACCCCGAGGGTAAAGAGGGTGTTTCTGGAGCGTAGCAGTGACAGGGGAGGGCTGGCGCTGCCGAATCTGCGGCTACTATTGGGCAGCCAACGTGGTGATGATCCGTGGGTAATAGAGGGAGAGGGGGCGGCGTGGAAGAGGTTGGAGATGGCGTCCTGCAGGGGCACGAGCCTGAGGGCGCTGGTGACGGCGCCGCTGCCGCTCTCGCCGACACGGTACACCACGAGTCCGGTGGTGGTGGCAACGTTGAAGATCTGGGGGCAGTGGTGACGGCATAGAGGCGAGATGGGAGCCTCGGTTTGGTCCCCGATTCGGGAGAACCATCGGTTTGTCCCGGGAGGGATGGATGGGGGGTTTCGGAGCTGGCATTGGGCAGGGATCAGAAGAAAGGGGGACCTGTTTATAGATGGGACGTTTGCGAGCCTAGGGGCGCTGGAGGAGAAGTTTGGGCTACACCCGGGAAATGCGTTCAGGTATATGCAAGTGAGGGCGTTTGTGAGGCGGCAGGTGAGGGAATTCCCGTTGCTCCCGGCACAGAGGATTCAGGACAGGGTGATTTTGGGTGTATGGGTCGGAGAAGGCAAGGTTTCAGCAATCTATCACGAGGTGAAAGAAGAGGAGGTGGTTTCGGTAAAGCAGCTAAAGGGCAAGTGGGAGGAGGAGCTGGGGGAGGAGATTGAGGAGGGTCTGTGGGCTGATGCCCCGAGTAGGGTTAACTCCTCTTCCTCTTGCACCAGGCTCAGCCTAATATAATTTAAGGTTACTCACAGAGCGCATATGACAGGGGCGAGGTTGAGTAGGTTCTTTGGGATGGAGGACAGGTGTGGGAGGTGCTCGGGAAGCCCGGCGAATCACGTCCACATGTTCTGGTCGTGCCCGGCACTGGATGGGTTCTGGAGGGGTTTCACGAGGACTATGTCCAGGTCAAGCCGAGTTGGGGGTTGGCATTATTTGGGGTAACGGATGAACCGGGAGTGCAGGAGGCGAAAGAGGCCTGTATTCGGGCCTTTGCGTCCCTGGTAGCCCGGCGGAGGATCTTGCTATTATGGAAAGACGCGAAGCCCCCCCAGTAGGGGGGGGGGGGTATTTGGGCGGGGGGGGGGTATTTGGGCGGGGAGGGGGGGGGTTTCCCCAAGGGTACTTTTGAATGCCATATGGGGGGGTTAATATATGCGAGAGAAACCCAATGTATAAGTAGTTTATTATTTTTGATTGTGGTGTTTGTGTTCTTCTTTTTGTTATGGGGGGGGGGGGTTTGTTTGTTAAAATTTTTTGTTGGAAACATTTGAATAAACATATTTTTTTAAAAAGATGTTATTTGAGCCACAAAATCTTAGTCAAAGAGGTGGACGTTAGGAGTTAAAAAATGTTTGATAATTATAGCAGTGAAGTGTCTTGGAGCATCTTACTACATTAAAGGTGCTATATAAAGTCAGTTATTGATTTAGGTTAGGTACATTATTGGAGCTTTACTCAACAATCAGTACAGCTGACCTGCTGGAGCTGAAGGGAGTTGGTGCTGTGGGGAGACTGTTGCTGACATTGGATGCAAAATGTATAGAACTATAGAAAAGTTACAGCACAGGAGGCTATACAGCCCATCTTGTCCATGCCAGCCCAAGGACACCCAGTGCCCTTTCTAATCCCACCTTCCTGCACCCAGTCCATAGCCCTATGGCTTAGAGCACTTAAGATGCTACCTTTTAAAAGAGTTTAGGGTCTCAGCCTCCACCACCACCAACTCGGGCAGAGAATTCCAGACCCCCACTCACTACCTTCTGCATAAAAGGTTCTTCTTCATGTCCTCTCTATACCTTCTATCACTTTTCTTGAATCGATGTCCCGTTTTTGGAATTCTCCACCAAGGGAATCAATTATATCCTGTCCACCCTATCTCTTTCCCTCATAATTTTATACACCTCAATTAAGTCACCCTCAATCTTCTTTGTTCCAAGGAAAATAACCCCAACCTATCCAATCTCTCCTCGTAGCTACACTTTTCCAGCCCTGGAAACATTCTTGTAAACCTCCTCTGCACTCTCTCCAGAGCAATAACGTCCTTCCTGTAATGTGGCGACCAGAACTGCACACAATATACAACACTGACACCCTTCGAGAGAAAAAATGTTTGCGTGCAACTCCTTTGGAAATCTAAAATTTGTACAATACCAGGAAGTTAAAATGCAACTGGTTAAAACATAGAACCATAAAACATTTATGGCCATTCAACCTATTATGTTTTATTAAGTGATGACTTTTTGCTTCTTTTACCCTTTCAGAGTTCCAGATCCCCAACACCCCTTGGGGTCAAAAATTTCTCAACTCCCCTAATTTTTCTGCCAATTACTTTAATGCTGTGCCCCAGGCCTGATGTCTATCAGGACTAAATCCCATTACATTACTGGTGTCTATCCCTGCTGTTCATTAAACTCCTTAAGGAATGCACATACAGGATATATAGACTTGCCATACACTTTACTAAATCATGCATCCACATCCATATACATCATGTGGATATACTAGACATATGTATGAACAAAATTATATACCCACATATGCACAGACTTCCACTACACGTGCACCTGTACACGTGCCCCCGGTGCGTTCGTACGATAGGGGGAGAAAGATTTCCAGAGCAAAGAGCTCAGGACAAGAAGCACACAGCAAAGAATTATTTTTTCACGCGAGTCCAGAATCAAAGTTTAATGATGTATCCCTTCACAGGGGTCAGCAGGCTGAAAACTGATGCTGGATAATTCACTTTTCCGGTAGAGATGGCTTTCACAATGGGATAGGCACACAAAAGATAAATCTGCCATGTATGCAATGGTATAGAAGTGCTGAAGTGCCAGTTAAAGCAACATAGATGGCGGGCAGCAGGTGGAGCAGTGGTTAGCACTGCTGCCTCACGGCGCCGAGGTCCCAGGTTCGATCCCGGCTATGGGTCACTGCCATGTGGTGTTTGCACATTCTCCCCGTTTTTGCATGGGTTTCGCCCCCACAACCAAAAGATGTGCAGGGTAGGTGGACTGGCCACGCTAAATTGCCCCTTAATTGGAAAAAATGAATTGGGTACTCTAAATTTATTTTAAAATAATGTAGATGGCAGAGGGCATTCAAACCTGAACAGATCCTTTTCCTGAGCTACTACTTACTAGATGGAAAACCGCAAACTGACATTTGCAGCTCTACAACACAATATTTAGGTTCATCCAGCTGGCTGGGGTGGGGGTGGGGGGGCACATAAAAAATGGCATATATTCCTTTGTGTTGATTCCTGAGGCTGTTAATATCCTAACCATTAAGAATTTGAAAGGAGGTTGCGGGATTCTTTCTCCTAGAAGAGTAGGAGACTCTAGTGGCCCTTTGTATCACTTCTTTTGAATTTGGTCACCATGGCCCAGTGTTGTTAGCATCTCTTCAGAGATAACAAAATGTCGGTTTCTCTGCTAGGACCTGAAAGCTCCTTTTGTTCAGGGTTACAGGCAGTCATGGCTTTAGCCTTTGTAAATCTTTGACCAATTTTAGGAAATAGCTCTGATTACACATATATATATATATATATATATATATATAGATATATTTAAAAATATAGTGGGAAGATAAACAACGGACAAATGTTCATGTACATGATGGGGTCTTTGCCTTGCTTGCCAACTGGAGAGCCGGTGCACTTTACTTACATTGGGGAAGGCCCATCAGGCACTTAAGTGGCCAGCAGCATGTCTGCCCATGGATTAAGGACCCAGAGACAGAAATCCGACCACTCAAATTGGCAGCTCTCCAGTGCAGCTGCTGGTAATGCAACCACCAGATACCCCGGATCAAAAGGAATAGAAAGGAAAAGGTGAGTAAGGGGGGGTGGAGTTCATTGTATACGTTCCAAAAGATTATAGTGCCGACTACCTTGTGTCATGGGAGATGGTGGCAGAGTGGTGATGGGGTCCAGACTGGATACCCTGGGGACATGGATTCTAATCCCACCACAGCAGCTGATAAATTTAAATTTAATACATTTTTAAAAAATCTGGAATATAAAGCTAGTCTCAATGATGGTGATCATAAAACTATAAATTGTCGTAAAAACCTACCTCCCTCCTTACCTGGTCTGGCCTGTATGTGACTCCAATCAAACAGCAACATGATTGACGCCGCTCAACTGACCTCTGAAATAGACTCGCAAACCACTCGGGACAAGGGATGAACAAAAGTCCTGGTTGTACTGGAAACGTCCACATCACAGGAAAGAATAAATAAATTGGAATTCGGGAATCTTCAAGGTCTACGTTCACTTTCCACCAAACTCTGAGCAGAGCTGAGATGATCAACTTTCCCAATTTATTTTTCATTCTCCTCCTTCCTCAAAATCGTCCAGTCAAACAGCAAAACAACGTATGGGTAATTTCATGTTACAAACTCATAACTAGTTAGAGCCTAGTTCAGGGAGTTTACACTTGATTTAGGATCTAGTAGCTCTTAACTTTGCACTGGTGAACCAAGATGCCATGATAACAGCATCTTGCCACCAGACTCCCCTCCCCCAATTAAAGAGATCATCTCTGCCCGAGATTAATCCCAGGTTAGAGATGAAAGGACAATATGCCCTGTTGTGTTATGTAGTTTGGAATAACAAGTGCCACTTGATGCAGTTTTGAGTAAAAGATGCTCCAGACTTTGAAGTGAGTTCAATGTGTTTTATTGAACTATTAGCACAGTTCTCAATGAGTTCGACTCTCTGTTAATCTAAATGTAGTAACTTAGTCTAACTGAACCAGTCTTGCTCTAAGCCACGTGCTGGGGTGTGATGCTGAGGATACACCCTGTCTCACTCTGTAGATGTTAGTCTGTGGAAAGAGACAGAGCATGTGTGCCTTGTCCTTTTATATGGATTGTGTAATGCCCCCTTGTGGTAATGTCACCTCTGGGTGTCTTGGCTGCTCATTGGTTGTGTCCTATTCTAAGTGTTCATTAGCTGCATGTTTGCATACCATGATGTCTCCGGTGCTCCCTCTAGTGTTTACTTAGTTGTAGAGTATTTACATTAACCCCTTGTGTATATACAGTGATGCATATCACCACATACCCCAAACCTAATGTACCATCTAATCAAACATTCCATTTGGTTGTGATCGATTCATATCCAGATCTGAGAGATGAAGGATCAGTATCCTATGCCCATTGTATCACTTTAGCAACGCAAGACCTTCATCTTGTTTGCCTTGGATGGATTCTCATCTGGATTGAAAGAGATGAAAGGCCAGTGTTCACCTTGTTGCAACAAAATTAAACTTTACATAATGCCAGGCTTTAGCACTAACTGCAAACAATTTCACTGCTATTGTTTTACATCTTCCATTTGGCAGGAACCGAACCAGATACTTTCTACAGAAGTGCACATGAAAACAGAATTATTAGGTTGCTTCTTTTTAAAAAGAATTTGGTTATGCAATATTCCACCTTGGTGCCAAATTCAGAAAGAACGCAGATGTGTAAATAAATAATTAGTATCAAAAACACCTGAAGCAGCAACAGCCACATTAATTACCACCCCCTTGCTAATGGAACCTGAAGAGGCTGGAATTGAAATAGCTAAAAACATTGTTCATTCCACATGTCCATATCAGAACTACTTCTATTCTTATGCAGATTGAGCATTCATCTCTATATTGGGCCTAATGAATGGCGACTCTTTCTTTATCTGCCAATTCATTGTGTGCGTGGAGCAGTGTGGACCCAAGTGACAAGACAAAAGGATTCATTTGAATACCTCGTCAATTTTTTTTAATGGTTCAGCTCACCATCACAGCTGCGAACACTTGACATGTTTTTGCTGGTTTGGGGGCAGTTGGGGGAAGGGGGAAGTCGGTGCAGTGGGTTAAGGAAGAAAACAGTTTGCTTCCAAGTTTTGCCATAGTTGAGTGCCACCTTGCAAAAAAGTTTTATATGCATGTATAGACTCAGACTGGGGCATTAAAGCACAGGATTAGTGAGGGTTAATCACGATTATCAATATTGGCCGCACAGTAGCACAGTGGTTAGCACTGATGTTTCCAAGGTTCGATTCCCGGCTTGGGTCACTGTGCGGAGTCTGCATGATCTCCCCCCCCCCCCCCCACTGTGTCTGCGTGGGTTTTCTCTGGGTGCTCTGGTTTCCTCCCACAGTCCAAAGATGTGCAGGTTAGGAGGATTGGCCGTGCTAAATTGCCCTTAGTGTCCAAACAAAAAAGGTTAGGTGGGGTTACTGAGGATAGGGCTGAGGCTTAAGTAGGGTGGGCTTAAGTCGGGTGCTCTTTCCAAGTGCTGGTACAGACTCGATGGGCCGAATGGCCTCCTTCTGCACTGTAGATTCTATGAACTTTAGAGAAATCCCATGAAATCAAGTTACAGGTGATGGAGATCATGATGCAAGATAAATTTAGCATCTATTTCAACCCAAGAATTAATTTTCAGTACCACATGATATATTTCATTTTTTTTTTACGGGATGTTGGTTTCACCAGCTGGGTCAGCATTTGTTGTCCATCCCTAAAATCCCTCAAGAAGGTGGTGGCGGGCTGCCTCCCGCTTCAGCCCATGTGGTGTAGGTACACCCACTGTGCTATTAGGGAGGGAGTTCCAGGGTTTTGACCCAGCGACAATGAAGGAACAACGATAAATTTCCAAGTCAGGATGATGAGCGACTTGGAGGGGAACTTGCAGGAGTTGGCGTTCCCATTTATCTGCTGCCCTTATCCTTCTAGATGGTCATGGGTTTCGAAGGTGCTGCCTAAGAGGCCTTGGTGAGTTCTTGCAGTGCATCTTGTAGATGGTACACACTGCGCGTCGGTGGTGGAGAGAGTGGATGTTTGTGGATGGGGTGCTAATCAAGCGAGTTGCTTTGTCCTGGATGGTATAGAGCTTCTCGAGAGTTGTTGGAGCTGCACTCATCCAGGCAAGTGGGGTGCATTCCATCACACTCCTAACTTGTGCCTTGTACAAAGAACAAAGAAAAGTACAGCACAGGAACAGGACCTTCGGCCCGTGCCGACTGTGCTGCCCGACTAAACTACAATCTTCTACACTTCCTGGGTCCGTATCCCTCTATTCTCATCCCATTCATGTATTTGTCAAGATGCCCCTTAAATGTCACGATTGTCCCTGCTTCCACCTCCTCCGGCAGCGAGTTCCAGGCACCCACTACCCTCTGTGTAAAAAAACGTGCCTCGTACATCTACTCTAAACCTTGCCCCGCGCACCTTAAACCTATGCCCCCTAGTAATTGACCCCTCTACCCTGGGGAAAAGCCTCTGTCTATCCACTGTCTATGCCCCTCATAATTTTGTAGACCTCTATCAGGTCGCCCCTCAAACTCCATCGTTCCAGTGAGAACAAACCGAGTTTATTCAACCGCACCTCATAGCTAATGCCCTCCATACCAGGCAGCATTCTGGTAAATCTCTTCTGCACCCTCGCTAAAGCCTCCACATCCTTCTGGTAGTGTGGCGACCAGAATTGAACACTATACTCCAAGTGTGGCCTAACTAAGGTTCTATACAGCTGCAACACGACTTGCCAATTCTTATACTCAATGCCCCGGCCAATGAAGGCAAGCATGCCGTATGCCTTCTGGACTACATTCTCCACCTGTGTTGCCCTTTTCAGTGACCTGTGGACCAGTACACCTAGATCTCTCTGACTTTCAATACTCTTGAGGGTTCTACCATTCACTGTATATTCCCGACCTGCATTAGACCTTCCAAAATGCATTACCTCACATTTGTCCGGATTAAACTCCATCTGCCATCTCTCCGCCCAAGTCTCCAGACAATCTAAATCCTGCTGTATCCTCAGACAGCCCTCATCGCTATCCGCAATTCCACCAACCTTTGTGTCGTCTGCAAACTTACGAATCAGACCAGTTACATTTTCCTCCAAATCATTTATATATATACTACAAACAGCAAAGGTCCTGACAAATCCCTAATTTCTTTACCCGTCAGTCTGGCCTCAATAAAAGTCGAGATGGATTTGCAGGTACAGCATTAGTTATTTTATTTGGCTTGCAAGCCTGACTCAGTTCACAGCGGTACAAAACACATCTTGCTTCGTACACCTCTGGAATCAAGTGAGTCTGTAGGACAAAGGGATCTCTACTACTCACACAACTGGCATCAAGTTTCACATACACGATTCCCATAGGTCATCCCATACCCCTCCTGACCTATCCATACACTCTAATTGGCTCACTTCCAATCCCTTCCTCTGTCCCCTATTACCCAGCATCCTTTTCTCCTCCTTTGGTGGACACACCTCCTCCTTGCTTTGCCATGCGGTCTGAAATCCTTTGTCTGTGAACTCACCAGAATGAGACTGGCCTATCTCTACATTACAGTAACTAATATCTCTAAAGTAACTATTTTATATCACATTCGTCATTCCCTCCTTTTATCATTCTATGATAACCGAACTATCCAATCCATAGCTACGGTCCCTCATCTAAAAAGATCCGTCACTGCATTTCCAATTCCTGGCGTAGCCCCCCTTCATCTGCTGCACCCTCATGGATTTTGACAGCTAAGATTTTAGGGGCGTTGATCTGTTCCAGTGCACCCCGCATTCTACCCATCACACATTTAAGGATGGCTGGGCCCACAAAGATGCAGCCAATAGCCACTGCTAAATACATGGCCATATTTATCAACCAGTCCTTTCAACCTCCGAATCCCCAGTTACCCCAAGAGCCAGGATCCTGCATTCCGTCCAGGTGATCCCGTATGTGATCCATAAATTTAGTGATGTTAGCGGTTAAGTCTTGAACTCCCATGATACACTTGCCCTGTACTATGGCGCATACCCCACCCTCACGGGCCAGAAGATAGTCAAGAGCATACCGGTTCTGCATTGCAAACAACCGTAGCTGAGACAATTCCTTGGTTATTGCCCCGAGGGCTCCCAAGGTTTCATTTCCCAAGATGGTAAGGCCACAAATAAAATAATTCCTATCACTGACAGCCAAGGAACCCCCACACCTCCCAGTGTCAAGACGCTCCGAATTCCCCACCGGGCTGAGGGGCCACGGTTGGGTGCGAGAACCTGAGGTTTTTTCCAGTTCTCGCAGAATTCAGCTGAGACTGCCCGGCATGCTAACTGATTATGCAGCATCCACGCCGAAGGGCAGGGGACTGTGGTAGGGGTTAGAGTCCCAATAGCAATTTGGCGGGGAAATGGGGGTGACAAAACATTGGTCGCTGTGCCATTAAATAAAAAGTAGTATCCTTGCTCTGTGTACAGGTGAGCATCACAATCAGTATATCGGTTGCGTAAGGATCCCCCAGTAGCCCAGTTTATCCAGCTTTGGAACGCCCATTCGGGCCACCTAGCAATGCGGAAAGCCCTAGTCCCAACAGTGATATGAGAAACATTCGCCCAGCCACAAAGGAGCTGGAGGCCGGCGTTCAATGGAACGCAAGTGGTGTTGTAACAAACGCATTGGCCAGACGCCTGGGTGATATGACACCTCCTGTCCATACAGGTGGGGAACAGACATGTTATATTCGTTTCCACCTCTACCAGCAAACAGCCGTATCCTTCACTGCTGAAACAATTCTCGTACGACCGGGAATCCCTATTGGGAGTGAAGTGGCTCGGTATATACGCCCTCCACCATTGCAGCCTATCATACTGTGAGTGGGAATTATCCCGAGGAAGGGGAAGGCAAATAACCGGTGGTGCTGAACCCGGATCGTAAGGAAGAGTGACTTGCTCGGGCGGTGGCTCGGAACGCTGACAATGAACCACCGTTTGGGGAGTGCCCCAAAGCGGTGAAACAGAAAATAACCTAGACACCGCTGCGGGGTTCGGGTAGCAGACAACCCGTCCGTGGCCATACAAGCGGTGGTAAATCTGGTAGAAGTGTTTCATACTACCCAGGTTTTCCTCAGTTTGGCCTTTAACTAAATTAAGTGTATCTCCTATTAACCTACGTTCCAGCTGTACTTCCCTTCTCACACACCCCGTCCTCTCTCTAGTCCCTCTCTCTCTCTCACAGCCTCTTCCTACGCTCTCCTGATGGTCTGATGTTACCTTTATCGCACCAATCTTAACACATCCAAAATCAAATTTACATGTACTCCAAAAACAAGGCAATGTCCATATAATGTTCCCTTCCCATCGCCGGGACCGGAGCAATTGCTTCATGACTCCTGCATTCTCCTTAACTTTGACGACCTTCCATGAGTCGATACCATGTCCTCGTATATGGGGGCAGCGAAGAACATGTCACCTTTGCATAACTGAAATGTCCTTGTAGCTTGGTTGGGGTTACAAATGTAGATAATATTTCCCTTTTCCATGTCCGTCGCCAATAACACTCCAAGCGAGGTGAGGCCGAATATCACACAGACGGTGCGTAGCCACCCCATCATGCTCCACACCTGTAAAATAGCACTGGGGAAGGGAGGCAGGTTAATCTGTCCAAGAAAATGAGGCCCGTTATCAGAACTCAACTGAGCTGGTATACTGTACCGGGGAATGATTTCCCGCATCAGAACTTTAACCACAGTAGCAGCTTTATTAACGGTAGTCGGATACGCCTCAACCCATCTGCTGAACCCATCCACAATGACCAAAACATATTTATAACATTGACACCTTTCCAACTCAATGTAATCCATTTGTAGCGTCTCAAAGGGACCACTGGACAACGGGGTTTGCCCCATCCCACAAGGGATATCTTTTCTGGTGTTATATTGCTGACAAATCAAACACCGATTACTGATACTCTGGGCCAACCCCTGCATTTTAGGGTGCCACCAAGTGTCCAGCAACAAATCACTAGTCCCCCGAGCCCCACAATGAATTGCAAAGTGTACACATTCAGTGACCCAGAAAGCCAGTACATCAGACATACAAGTCTGATGTGCTGGCGTGGTCCATAAAGAGGAAACAGAATCATATGTACAACCTAACCGTTTCCACATTTGTTTATCACTCTCAGGAGCGTCCTCCTGTAACCTTATGACGTCTTGGATGGTTGGCATTGACTTGTCAGAAGCAGACATATTTATAGTAGATCGTTTAGTCTGACTTAACATTTTAGGCACCATCTCTTGCTGAATTTGCACGGCTGTCCACGCTGCACAATCTGCTTGTTCATTACCAACGTCAACTGGGGTCTTACCATTTGCGTGGGCAGCGCATTTAATGACGAAAATCTGCGCGGGCATAAGGAGGGCCTGCAGTAAGTCATTAACTAAACCCCGGTGGGATATTTGACCACACATAATCATGTCAGGTTGTTCTGACTAAATATCACTCAAATCGTCCCTTATTGTGGTAGTTTCCTGAATCAAGGCTAAACAGTCGTGGCCAGGTGCGTCTTCATGGACAGGGGGACCACTAAGAAAACAGGCTGGATTGATAGTGGTACAGTTTTTAAATGTCAGACGTGGATTGTTCAAAAGGTATATCTCATACCTATTCTGACGAGCTGCGGTAAGATGCTGAGTCTGCAATTGCCTCAGTAGTGCGATGACCGAGTGGGAGCTCTACACCGTAATATCCTGTTGGAGAGTGAGAGCATGTAACGGCTATGCGATGGCATTGATTGAACGCAAATCCTGTACTAATCAGTACTGGTCTAGCTTGGCTGGTTTAGGCACAGCAAGTATGGGGGTGTTACATTCTGATTGGCAAGGGACCAAAATACCCTGTTGCAACAGCTCTCGATTAATTTGTCCATAGACAGGGCTGCAGTCGAGTGTTAATCGTTTCAGGGACCTCAAAATATTTTATGGCAGTGCCGTCTGGCGTGACTTGAAGTGCGTACTCTGTTGGATCTGAATGATCCACTGCCCTCCTTACCATAGGCCCCAAATCCCTGGCATGGTACTGGTCGTGGACCTGACGTGTAATATGAGGGCTTACCGAAGCTGACTGTGGCCATAAATGTGGTGGTATTGTAACAAAATCGGCTGTACCTTCTTTTCCCGTGACTGTGGCTGTAACTTTGACTGGCCATTCGGTCCCAATTAATGGCCGGCATTTGTCCTCCAACTCCCTGTTTTGTCCGGTTCTGTCATAGGCCAGGGTAACGTGATGCGGTGAATGTTCAATGTCTAACGTCCACCACTAGGGGTGATAGAAATATAGCACTGTTGTCTCATCCTCCATGATTGGACCGTTACCCCTTCGTCTCCGTACTCTAGCTGTAGCTGGAAGATACACAGTAAATCTCGGGCCAACAAGTTACAATCCAATCCAGTAGTCACTACAAACTGATGATCTGCAGACTTATTCTCGTAAGTGACTGTCACAGGTTCAGAAATAGGATACTCACACACCTGTCCTTGGAACCCCGACAAATGCTGGGTGTGGTCCGATAGTGGTCGGCGAAGTTCTGATTGCAGAGAAGACATGGCTGCTCCAGTGTCGATTACAAATGAGTGATGTTGATCTCCTATCTGCAGAGAGATAATAGGTTCCCTGTCCGATTGGAGAGTCCTTATGACTAAATTAGCTAGTCAATCCTGTGTTGGGAAAGGGTTTGCCTAGGAGAAGTCAGTGTATCTCGTCTGTCCTCCCCTTGGTGGGTACCCCCTCCTTCTGCTGCCTGTCTTTTAAAGGGGCATTCCTGTTGCCAGTGATCTGCACGGCCGCAGTTAAAACATGCATTGCTCCCTCTCTATCTGCCCCGTCCTCTTCTCCCAGTCAGAGGGGGCGGCGGCTGTAAAGCTGTTGGTGCATACGGTGGGCCATAAAAAGGAGCTAAGGGTCCCTTTGGGTGGGTTTGATATCCTCCCCTTCGCTGATCCACCCACCCAAAGTCACAATATTGGGGCTCCAGCTGGTAAGCTACCATTTCTGCCGCTTGTTGGGGTCGCAGATCATCCTTTTTTATTACATACTCAGTCTTAACCTTTGTAACTGAGCCTCCTTCCTGGCCTACACCCTCCTTCCAATAAAATCTGACTGCCCTTGCCATCTGGGAAGGGTCGTTCTCTGTCCAATTCATGTTATTACATTTCACAGCAGTAGCCACGGAAGGTGGTAGGCAATGCATTAACATAGCACAATATTGAGGGGAATTCTGACCATGTTGATATGGCAAGTCGCCTGACTGCCCACGGTAGATTTCATTAAAACGTTCCAGAAATTCCTCTGGCTCTTCAATCTTCTTAGGTTTTAGGTCTAAGATAACAGAAATATTTATGGGCTTTTGAAATGTGCTATTCAACACATTCAGGATTTGTGTCCCTCTATCGTAGTCTAACGCATGGGCTTGCTGAAGTGCGGCGTGGCTAGCATAATTCAGGTGATTGGTATCTTCCTAATCGGCAACTGTCTCCGAGTCTCACCAGGGGGCACTCTAGCTATTTCCTCTGGTTCTTCCAAGACTTCGACGTCCCTCCCTGTCACTAGAGGGAGTTCTTTCTCTTTCAATCCTGGCATCTCCCTTTGTTCTCGAAATTTGCGGTTTCCCCTTGGTCTGAAGGGATTTAGGTGGTATGCTTAATTGTTTCTGGTTAGGATCAAGCCCTTCTCTCGCTGTCCGAGCTCGGGTCCTAGAGCTAACTGGACTTGCGGAACAGAGCTCCTCTTCCCCTACTGATCGTGAAGATGGTAAATCGGGACCCACGCTATCAACCAAAAGGGCTGGAGTTACTGGCATGATTGGAATCTGGGTAGCAGTGACTGGATATAAATTATTATACTCTGGTGGTTCTGGAATTAGTGCAGACAATGCTACAGGTGCAGTCGGAACTTTTACTAACATTTTTAAATCATCGAATTGATCATTTCCTGTCAATTCAAGGCCAGCCATTGAACTACGTAGCCCATCTTTTGTTTGACCCGAGTCTTTCCTGTCTTTACTTGCGCTTTTTTTTGAATGCATTCCTTTTTCAAGACCTGTAATGTTTTTTGGTTACCCTGTTCACTAATTGGATTTCCCATTTTAAGGGCATTGTCCTGCCAACTGGATAACATGATCTTATCTCTTTCCTCTTGACAATATTGTCTCCATAATCCAATTAATTCTTTTGCTTTCATACTTTGGCTCTTTCTTTTTTTTATTATATATATTTTTTTTTATTTGCTTATTTATAACCAATGGCAATTTAAAAAAATTTATTTTTTTTTGCTCCTTGGCAAAACGATTGAAAAGGTTCTAACAGTGTTCTTTTAAAACTTAAAAGGTTTGAAAATTCAAATTGAATTACTGCAACTTGCAAGCTTAGCTCTGATCTCAACTCAGAACTAAATTTACGATTTGCTTAACACAAACTTGTATAACATTTACAACTTAATTAATTCTTTATCTTAACAATTTTTCTTTTAACAAGTTTTTCTTACATTCTCAAAAATGTTGGCTGCTATCAATGAGGGAGGTGACGTATACCGGAGCAAAGTCAACTGTCATCTCCAGATTTACACTTTTTAAAATGGTGTCTTCTTTAAGTTTCTATTAATTCACAAATAAAATGAGATAAACATTATTTCAAGTAAGTAAAACTTAAGATTCTGGCAATTTCAATCAATTGCTTTCGAAAATAATAACTTTTATCAAAGAGGTGGAGAAACCCACTGGTTTCCTTTAATTAATTCAAAACGTAACTTTGCTGGAGTTCACTGACTCAAAGGAAAGGTATCCGATTACACTACAGGCTGCTGCTGTTATCTCAAGGCCTGAGTGAGAAGCACTGTCTGTCGTCTTTAACTTTGGCTGCTGCTGTTAACCCTTTGAGAGACTTCTGCTTCAACCAACATGCAGCATCCAGCTCTATGGATGTTCTTGTCTTGAAATTTATCCAAGCAATTCCCCACAATCTCAACTAGTCCTCAGAACTGTGCCCATCGCCACCACAGTCCAAGGGTACAATTTTAGCTTAATCAACTATAGATTTAAAACACTCACACATGGAATTGAATCATCTGTTTTAGATGTCACATCAACTCATAACCTAACCCAAGCCGAATCAGAACTCACACATGGAGTTGAACCATCTTCAAATTTAGATGTCACATCAACCCATAACCTAACCCAAGCCGAATCAGAACTCACACATGGAATTGAACTATCTTCAGATTTAAAAACACTTATTTAACTGAACCCTCATCTGCTGAAGTCACATCAGTCATCAACAACACAATTAACCCAAAACTGAACTATCAATTATGATATCCCATCAGTTTAATTTGCATATCCCCAGACTGACCTTTGATTTCGTCGAGACGATCTTTCCGTACCAACCGCGAGTGACCAGACTAATCAGACGATAAGAAGAGGGGAAAAAGCAATGCGCGGTGATTTTCCAACTATACATTGTGGGCCCCTTCTTCCCACTCTCCCTGTTCATAATCAGTTTAATTCTGATTTCGCGGTTGGTCAGAACCGTCTTGAGAAATCCCGGGTTTTCGGCACCAAATGACAAATCCCAAATTTCTTTACCCGTCAGTCTGGCCTCAATAAAAGTCGAGATGGATTTGCAGGTACAGCATTAGTTATTTTATTTGGCTTGCAAGCCTGACTCAGTTCACAGCGGTACAAAACACATCTTGCTTCGTACACCTCTGGAATCAAGTGAGCCTGTAGGACAAAGGGATCTCTACTACTCACACAACTGGCATCAAGTTTCACATACACGATTCCCATAGGGCATCCTATACCCCTCCTGACCTATCCATACACTCTAATTGGATCACTTCCAATCCCTTCCTCTGGCCTCTATTACCCAGCATCCTTTTCTCCTCCTTTGGTGGACACACCTCCTCCTTGCTTTGCCATGCGGTCTGAAATCCTTTGTCTGTGAACTCACCAGAATGAGACTGGCCTATCTCTACATTACAGTAACTAATATCTCTAAAGTAACTATTTTATATCACATCCGTCAGTCCCAGCACTGATCCCTGCGGAACACCACTAGTCACAGCCCTCCAATTAGAAAAGCATCCTTCCATTGCTACTCTCTGCCTTCTATGACCTAGCCAGTTCTGTATCCACCTTACCAGCTCACCCCTGATGCCGTGTGACTTCACCTTTTGTACTAGTCTACCATGAGGGACCTTGTCAAAGGCCTTACTGAAGTCCATATAGACAACATCCACTGCCCTACCTGCATCAATCATCTTTGTGACCTCTTCGAAAAACTCTATCAAGTTAGTGAGACACGACCTCCCCTTCACAAAACCATGCTGCCTCTCACTAATACGTCCATTTACTTCCAAATGGGAGTAGATCCTGTCGCGAAGAATTCTCTCCAGTAATTTCCCTACCACTGACGTAAGGCTCACCGGCCTGTAGTTCCCTGGATTATCCTTGCTACCCTTCTTAAACAGAGGAACAACATTGGCTATTCTCCAGTCCTCCGGGACATCACCTGAAGATAGTGAGGATCCAAAGATTTCTGTCAAGGCCTCAGCAATTTCCTCTCTAGCCTCCTTCAGTATTCTGGGGTAGATCCAATCAGGCTCTGGGGACTGATCTACCTTAATATTTTTCAAAACTCCCAACACCTCGTCTTTTTGGATCTCAATGTGACCCTGGCTATCTACACACCCTTCTCCACACTCAACATACACCAATTCCTTCTCTTTGGTGAATACTGATGCAAAGTATTCATTTAGTACCTCGCCCATTTCCTCTGGATCCACACATAGATTCCCTTGCCTATCCTTCAGTCGGCCAACCCTTTCCCTGGCTACCCTCTTGCTTTTTATGTACGTGTAAAAAACCTTGGGATTTTCCTTAACCCTATTTGCCAATGACTTTATGTGACCCTTTCTAGCCCTCCTGACTCCTTGCTTAAATTCCTTCCTACTTTCCTTATATTCCACACAGGCTTCGTCTGTTCCCAGCCTTTTAGCCCTGACAAATGCCTCCTTTTTCTTTTTGACGAGGCCTACAATATCTCTCGTTACCCAAGGTTCCCGAAAATTGCCGTATTTATCCTTCTTCCTCACAGGAACATGCCGGTCCTGAATTCCTTTCAACTGACACTTGAATGCCTCCCACAAGTCAGATGTTGATTTACCCTCAAACATCCGCCCCCAATCTAGGTTCTTCAGTTCCCGCGTAATATTGTTATAATTAGCCTTCCCCCAATATAGCACATTCACCCTTGGACCACTCTTATCCTTGTCCACCAGCACTTTAAAACTTACTGAATTGTGGTCACTGTTCCCGAAATGCTCCCCTACTGAAACTTCTACCACCTGGCCGGGCTCATTCACCAATAGCAGGTCCAGTACAGCCCCTTCCCTAGTTGAACTGTCTACATATTGTTTTAAGAAGCTCTCCTGGATGCTCCTTACAAACTCTGCCCCGTCTAAGCCCCTGGCACTAAGTGAGTCCCAGTCAATATTGGGGAAGTTGAAGTCTCCCATCACAACAACCCTGTTGTTTTTACTCTTGTCCAAAATCTGTTTACCTATCTGCTCCTCTATCTCCCGCTGGCTGTTGGGAGGTCTGTAGTAAACCCCCAACATTGTGACTGCACCCTTCTTATTCCTGATCTCTACCCATATAGCCTCACTGCCCTCTGAGGTGTCCTTCCGTAGTACAGCTGTGATATTCTCCCTAACCAGTAGCACAATTCCGCCACCCCTTTTACATCCCCCTCTATCTCGCCTGAAACATCTAAATCCTGGAACTTTTAGCTGCCAATCTTGCCCTTCCCTCGACCAGGTCTCTGTAATGGAAACAACATCATAGTTCCAAGTACTAATCCAAGCTCTAAGTTCATCTGCCTTACCCATAATACTTCTTGCATTAAAACATATGCACTTCAGGCCACCAGACCCGCTGTGTTCAGCAACTTCTCCGTCTGCTCTGCCTCAGAGCCATACTGGCCCTATTCCCTAGTTCTCCCTCAATGCTCTCACCTTTTGACCTATTGCTCCCGTGCCCAGCCCCCTGCCATACTAGTTTAAACTCTCCCGTGACACTAGCAAACCTAGCGGCCAGGATATTTATGCCTCTCCAGTTTAGATGCAACCCGCCCTTCTTATATAGGTCACACCTGCCCCAGAAGAGCTCCCAGTGGTCCAGATAACGGAAACCCTCCCTCCTACACCAGCTGTTTAGCCACGTGTTTAGCTGCTCTATCTTCCTTTTTCTAGCCTCACTGGCATGTGGCACAGGGAGTAATCCCGAGATTACAACCCTAGAGGTCCTGTCTTTTAACTTTCTGCCTAGCTCCCTGAACTCCTGCTGCAGGACCTCATGCCCCTTCCTGCCTATGTCGTTAGTACCAATATGTACCAACAACCACTGCCTGTTTGCCCTTCCCCTTCAGGATGCCCTCTACACGTTCGGAGACATCCTGGGCCCTGGCACCAGGGAGGCAACATACCATCCTGGAGTCTCTTTCACGTCCACAGAAGCGCCTATCTGTGCCCCTGACTATAGAGTCCCCTATGACTATTGCTCTTCTGCGCTTTGACCCTCCCTTCTGAACATCAGAGGCAGCCGTGGTGCCACTGCTCTGGATGCTGCTGTTTTCCCCTGATAGGCTATACCCACGACAGTATCCAAAGGGGTATACCTGTTCGAGAGGGGGACAACCACAGGGGATTCCTGCACTGACTGCCTGCCCTTTCTGGTGGTCACCCATTTCTCTGCCTGCACCTTGGGTGTGGCCGCATTTATATAACTGCTATCTATGACGCTTTCCGCCACCTGCATGCTCCTAAGTGCATCCAACTGCTGCTCCAACCAAACCATGTGGTCTGTGAGGAGCTCCAGTTGGGTGCACTTTCTGCAGATGAAGCCATCCGGGACGCTAGAAGCCTCCCGGACCTGCCACATCTCACAGTCAGAGCACTGCACCCCTCTAATTGACATTGCATCAATTAATTAGTAAATTAAATTTAAAAGTTATATAAAAAAGTTACTGTTAACTATATGTTACCTAGCACTAGATTTCTACTATAAATGTGAAACCTAAATACAGTACTCTCCGATCTCTGGTTTAGATACCCCTCTAAATTCTAATTAAGTAATTATGTTTAATTAGTTTACCAATGCTTAATTTTTTAAATTTAGTGTAGATTCCCAACCAGCCAATCAGGTAACAGCTTTTCTGTGATATCACTTCAGTTCCTTCCCCCCCCCCCCCCCCCCCACACACACACACACACAATTTGAAATGGTAATAAAAATAAAAATCACTTACTTACCTTCCGAGGGTCTCAGATGCTCTCTGGTTCTCTCCCTGCTGATTAAAAGTTACAGGCCAGAAGAAAGAGAGAGAACAAAACAGTAGGGAAAAATCACCTTCTCCTACTCTGCACCGAATTACCTCACTGCACCAAACTACCAAGTTCCAAATTCCCACTCTGGATGTGTCTCACTCAGGCTGTGTCTTTTTGACTTGGAGGTGATGGACAGACTTTGCGAAGTCAGGAGGTGAGTTACTCACCGCAGGATTTGTAGCCACTGACCTGCTCTTGTAGCCACGGTATTTATATGGCTAGTCCAATTCAGTTTCTAATCAATGCCAACCCCCAGGATGTTGATAGTTTGGGATTCAGTGATGGCAATGCCATTGAATTTCAAGTGGCTCATGGTTTGATTCTTATTGGAGATGGTCAGTGTCGGACATTGGTGTGACACAAATGTACTGGACACTTGTCAGCCCAAGCTTACATATTGTCCAGGCCTTGCTGCATTTGCCCATGTACTGTTTCAGTGTCTGAGGGCTCTCAAATGGTGAACATTGAAATCATCAGCAAACATCCCCACATCTAACCTTATGTTAGAAGAAGGAACTTGAAAAACAGCTGAAGATGGTTGGGCTTAGGACACTACCATCTAGGACACCTGCAGTGATGTTGCAGAACGGAGATGACCGACTATCAACAACCACAACTTTGTGCAGGTATGACTCCAACCAGTGGAGAGTCCCACCCCCCGTTTCCCATTGACTAATATTTCTAGGATTCCTTGATGCCATACTCGGTCAAATGCTGTCTTGATGATAAGGGCAGTGACTCGCACCTCACCTCTGGAGTTTGCACTTTTTTTCGTGTTTGAATTAAGGCGATAATGAGGTCAGGAGCCGAGTGTCCCTGGCGGAATCCAAACTGAGCGTCAGGTAGGTGCCGTTTGATAGCACTGTGGATGGCCTCTTCCATTACTTTACTGATGACTGAGAGTAAACGGATAGGCCGGTAATTGGCCGGGTTGGATTTGTGCTGCGTTTTATGTACAGGGCATAGCAGCACAATTTCCCACAGTAGATGCCAGGGTTGCAGCTGTATTGAAACAGCTTGGCTAGGGGCACAGCAAGCTCTGGAGCACATGTTTTCAGTACTATTACGACATACTTTTAGGGCCAATAGCCTTTACTGTATACAGTGCCTTCAGTCATTTTCACACGAGGTGAATCGAATTAGCTGAAGACTGGCGTCTGTGATGCCGGGTACTTCTGGAGATCTAGATGGATTGGCATCTCTGGCTGAAGATTGTTCCAAATGCTTCAGCCTTGCCTTTTGCACTAATGTGCTGGGCTCCTCCATCATTGTGGATATTTGTGGAGCCTCCTCCTCCAGTGAGTTGTTTTAATGGTCCACCACCATTCATGGCTGGATGTGGCAGGACTTCAGAGCTTAGATTTGATGCATTGGTTGTGGGATCGTTTCACTCCGTCTATCACTTGCTGCTCATGTTGTTTGGCATGCAAGTAGTCCTGTGTTGTCGCTTCAGCAGGTTGACACCTGATTTTTTTTAGTATGGCTGGTGGTGCTCCCAGTATGCCCTCCTACACACTTCATTGAAGTAGGTTGATCCCCTGGCTTGGTGGTAATGGTAGAGTGGAGGATATGCCATGGGGTTGCAGATTGCGGTTGAGTACAATTCTGATGGCCCACAGCGCCTCATGGATGTCCAGTCTGAAGTTGCTAAATCTGTTTCTGAATCTATCCCATTGGTGGTAGCGCCACACAATACATTGGAATGTATCCTCAAGGTGATTAGGGGACTTTGGCTCTACAAGGACTATGCTGTCGTCACTCCTATTGATACTGTCATGGGCAGATGCATCTGTGGCAGGCAGGTTGGTGAGGATGAGGTCAAGTATGTTTTTCCTTCTTGTTGGTTCCCTCATCTCCTGTCGCAGACCCAGTCTAGCAGTTGTATCCGTTAGGGCTCAGTCAGTAGAGGTGCCACTGAGCCACTCTTGGTGATGGACATTGAAGTTCCCCCACCCAGAGTACATTCTGTGCCCTTGCCACCCTCAAGTGCTTCCTCCAAGTGGTGTTCACCATGGAGTCCTGATTCATCAGCTAATGGTGGACGGCCCATGGTAATCAGCAGGTTGTTTTGCCCATAAGACATAAGAACTAGGAGCAGGAGTAGGCCATCTGGCCCCTCGAGCCATCTCCACCATTCAATGAGATCATGGCTGATCTTTTGTGGACTCAGCTCCACTTTCCGGCCCGAACACCATAACCCTTAATCCCTTTATTCTTCAAAAAACTATCTATCTTTATCTTAAAAACATTTAATGAAGGAGCCTCGACTACTTCACTGGGCAAGGAATTCCATAGATACACAACCCTTTGGGTGAAGAAGTTCCTCCTAAACTCAGTCCTAAATCTACTTCCCCTTATTTTGCTTTCCCCTAGTTCTGCTTTCACCCGCCAGTGGAAACAACCTGCCCGCATCTATCCTATCTATTCCCTTCATAATCTTATATGTTTCTACAAGATCCCCCCTCATCCTTCTAAATTCCAACCCCTTTAGCTCTGGGATTAACCTAGTGAATCTCCTCTGCACACCCTCCAGTGCCAGTACATCCTTTCTCAAGTAAGGAGATCAAAACTGAACATAATACTCCAGGTGTGGCCTCACTAACACCTTATACAATTGCAGCATAACCTCCCTAGTCTTAGACTCCACCCCTCTAGCAATGAAGGACAAAATTCCATTTGCCTTCTTAATCACCTGTTGCACCTGTAAACCAACTTTTTGCGACTCATGCACTCGCACACCCAGGTCTCTCTGCCCAGCAGCATGTTTTAATATTTTATCATTTAAATAATAATCCCTTCTGCTGTTATTCCTACCAAAATGGATAACCTCACATTTGTCAACATTGTATTCCATCTTCCAGACCCTAGCCCATTCACTTAGCCGATCCAAATCCCTCTGCAGACTTCCAGTATCCTCTGCACTTTTTGCTTTACCACTTATCTTTTTAAAAAATATATATTTTATTCAAATTTTTCGGCCAAACAAAACAATACAAAGGTTTTCCTTTTTACAACAATAAAACAATATATATATATATAACAGTGACCGTTTTAACAAATAATATATAAACTAAATGGCAACTGCCATAACAAAAATAATAACTCTCCAGAGATAAAATCAAACAATCCAATATACATAACCAAGTACAAATATCTATACAAAAATACCCCCGAGGACCCGCCCGAGCCCTCCCTCCCCCCTGGGTTGCTGCTGTTGCCTTCCCATTTCCTTTATCGTTCTGCGAGGTAGTCAATGAACGGTTGCCACCGCCTGGTGAACCCTTGAGCCGAACCCCTTAGTGCGAACTTTATCCGTTCTAGTTTTATAAACCATGCCATGTCATTTATCCAGGTCTCCACGCCCGGGGGATTGGCTTCCTTCCACATAAGCAATATCCTTCGCCGGGCTACTAGGGACGCAAAGGCCAAGACATCAGCCTCTTTCGCCTCCTGCACTCCCGGCTCTTCTGCAACCCCGAATATAGCCAACCCCCAACCTGGCTCGACCCAGACCCCCACCACCTTCGAAAGCACCTTTGCCACCCCCACCCAGAACCCCTGCAGTGCCGGGCATGACCAAAACATGTGGGTGTGGTTTGCTGGGCTTCTCTAGCATCTCCCACACCTATCCTCTACCCCAAAAAATTTACTGAGCCTTGCTCCGGTCATATGCGCCCTGTGCAAAACCTTGAATTGTATCAGGCTTAGCCTGGCGCACGAGGACGACGAGTTTACCCTACGTAGGGCATCAGCCCACAGCCCCGCCTCAATCTCTTCCCCCAGCTCTTCTTCCCATTTCCCCTTCAGCTCATCCACCATGATCTCCCCCTCGTCCCTCATTTCCCTGTATATATCCGACACCCTACCATCCCCCACCCATGTCCCTGAGATCACTCTATCTTGAATCTCCTGCGTCGGGAGCTGCAGGAATTCCCTCACCTGTTGCCTCGCAAATGCCCTCAGTTGCATGTACCAAAATGCATTCCCTTGGGGCAACCCATATTTTTCCGTCAGCGCTCCCAGACTCGCAAACGTCCCGTCTACGAACAGATCTCTCAGTTGCACAATCCCAGCTCTCTGCCATGCTCCAAATCCCCCATCTATTCTCCCCGGGACAAACCTATGATTATTTCTTATCGGGGACCGCACCAAGGCTCCCGTCCTTCCCCTATGTCGTCTCCACTGCCCCCAAATTTTTAGCGTTGCCACCACCACTGGACTGGTGGTGTATTTCTTCGGGGAGAACGGCAACGGCGCCGTCACCAGTGCTTGTAGGCTGGTTCCTTTGCAGGACGCCATCTCCAATCTCTTCCACGCCGCTCCCTCCCCTTCTCCCATCCACTTACACACCATTGAGATATTGGCGGCCCAGTAGTATTCACTTAGGCTCGGTAGTGCCAGCCCCCCCCCCTATCCCTGCTACGCTGCAAGAACCCCCTCCTCACTCTCGGGGTCTTCCCGGCCCACACAAAACTCATGACACTTTTCTCAATTTTCTTGAAAAAAGCCTTCGTGACCATCACCAGAAGGCACTGAAACACAAAGAGGAATCTCGGGAGGACTACCATTTTGACCGCCTGCACCCTACCCACCAGTGACAGGGGCACCATGTCCCATCTCTTAAAATCCTCCTCCATCTGTTCCACCAATCTTGTTAAATTAAGCCTATGTAAGGTTCCCCAACTCCTGGCTATCTGAATCCCTAAGTACCGGAAATCTCTTGTTACCTTCCTCAGCGGGAAATCATCTATTCCCCTGCTCTGCTCCCCCGGATGCACCACAAACAACTCACTCTTCCCCATATTCAATTTGTACCCCGAAAATTCCCCAAACTCCCTGAGTGTCTGCAGTATCTCAGGCATCCCCTCCACTGGGTCCGCAACATACAGCAATAAATCATCTGCATACAAAGATACCCGGTGTTCTTCTCCTCCCCTGAGTACTCCCCTCCACTTCCTGGAGCCCCTCAGTGCTATGGCCAGGGGCTCAATCACCAATGCAAACAGTAACGGAGACAGGGGACACCCCTGCCTCGTCCCTCTATGAAGACAGAAGTAGTCAGACTGTTCGTGACCACACTCGCCACCGGGGCCCTATACAGCAGCTGTACCCATCCAATAAACCCTTCTCCAAAACCAAATCTCCTCAGCACCTCTCACAGATAATCCCACTCCACTCTGTCGAATGCTTTCTCGGCGTCCATCGCCACCACTATCTCCGCCTCCCCCTCTGGTGGGGGCATCATCATTAGCCCTAACTACCTCCGTATGTTCGTGTTCAGCTGTCTCCCCTTAACGAACCCAGTTTGATCCTCGTGGACCACCCCCTGGCCAAGGTGATGGCGACGAGGATACAGGAGCTTAGCATCTACATTTAAAAGGGAAATGGGCCTGTAGGACCCACACTGCAGCGGGTCTTTTTCCTTCTTCAAAAGGAGCGATATCGTCGCCTCCGACATAGTCGGGGGCAACTGCCCCCTTTCCCTGGCCTCATTAAAGGTTCTAGTCAAAAGCGGGGCCAGTAGGTCCATATATTTCCTATAAAATTCCACCGGGAATCCGTCCGGTCCCGGGGCCTTCCCCGCTTGCATGCTCCCAATCCCTTTTACCACCTCCTCCATCTCAATCTGTGCTCCCAGTCCCGCCCTCTCCCGCTTCTCCACCTTCGGGAATTCCAGCTAATCCAGAAAACACCTCATTCCCTCCCAGGGGCTGAGCCTTATATAACCTCTCATAGAATGCCTTGAACACCCCATTCACTCTCTCCGCTCCCCGTTCCATCTCTCCCTCCTCATCTCTCACCCCACCTATCTCCCTCGCTGCTCCCCTCTTCCTCAATTGGTGGGCCAGTAGCCGACTCGCCTTCTCTCCATACTCATACTGTACACCCTGTGCCCTCCTCCACTGTGCCTCTGCCTTACCCGTGGTCAGCAGGTCAAATTCCACATGTAACCTTTGTCTTTCCCTGTACAGTCCCTCCTCCGGTGCCTCTGCATATTGCCTGTCCACCCTCAAAAGTTCTTTCAACAATCGCTCCCTTTCTTTACCCTCTTGCTTCCCTTTATGTGCCCTTATGGATATCAGTTCCCCTCTGACCACCGCCTTCAACGCCTCCCAGACCACCCCACCTGAACCTCCCCATTGTCATTAAGCTCCAAGTACCTTTCAATACACCCCCTCACCCTTAAACATACCCCCTCATCCGCCAATAAGCCCATATCCATTCTCCAGAGTGGGTGCTGTTCTTTTTCCTCTCCTACCTCCAGGTCTACCCAATGTGGAGCGTGGTCCGAAATGGCTATGGCCGTATATTCCGTCCCTGTCACCTTCGGAATCAGTGCCCTTCCCAAGACAAAAAAGTCTATCCGTGAGTATACTTTGTGAACATGGGAGAAAAATGAGAACTCCTTACTCCTAGGCCAACTAAATATCCAGGGGTCTACCCCTCCCATCTGCTCCATGAAGTCCTTGAGCACCCTGGCCACTGCCGGCCTCCTCCCGGTCCTGGACCTGGACCGGTCCAGCCCTGGATCAAGCACCGTATTGAAGTCTCCCCCCATTACCAACTTTCCCGCCTCCAGGTCCGGGATACGTCCCAACATACACCTTATAAAATTTGCATCATCCCAGTTCGGGGCGTAGACGTTCACCAAAACCACCGCCTCCCCTTGCAATCTGCCACTCACCATCACATATCTACCCCCACTATGGTCTTTGCCTCAAACAGTACCCGTTTCCCCACTAAGATAGCCACCCCCCCTATTCTTCGCATCTAAACCCGAATGAAACACCTGTCCCACCCATCCTTTACGTAGTCTGACCTGGTCTATCAGTTTCAGATGCGTCTCCTGCAACATAACCACATCTGCCTTTAATTTCTTTAGGTGTGCGAGTACCCGTGCCCTTTTAATCGGCCCGTTCAGCCCTCTCACGTTGCACGTGATCAGCCGGGTTGGGGGGCTCTTTACCCCATCCCCCCCTTGTCGACTAGCCATCCCCTTTTTTAACCCAGCTCCTCACCCGGTTCCCACGTACCCGTATATCCCCCCGATGGTGCCCTCCCGCCTCGACCACCCCATCCCATGACAGCTCCCCCTTCTCCTTAGTAGCAGCAACCCAGTTAACCCCCCCTCCCCCCTCCGCTAGATCCCCCTCTAGCGTAGTTGCACCCCCCATGTTGCTCCCAGAAGTCAGCAAACTCTGGCTGACCTCGGCTTCCCCCCTTATCCTCGGCTCCCACTGTGCGAGGCCCCCTCCTTCCTGCGTCCCTGTTCCCGCCATAATTACCATAGCGCGGGAACAAAGCCCGCGTTTCCCACTCGGCCCCGCCCCTAATGGCCGGTGCCCACAGTTCCTCATGGTCTCCACCCCCCCCCCCCCCCCAACATGGGGAAGAGAGAAAAGTTACAGGATCACAAAATTAACAAATTGAAAAATCATTCCCCCCCCCCCCCCCCCCGTCCCCTATAATCACCCCACCACTTTGTCCCAAAAGCTCTTTCTCTCGCCAGACTATTCCAGCTTCTCGTCCACAATGAATGTCCACGCCTCTTCTGCCGTCTCAAAGTAGTAGTGCTTCCCTTGGTGTGTGACCCACAATCCCGCCGGTTGCAACATTCCAAACTGGACCTTCTTTTTGTGAAGCACCGCCTTAGCCCGATTGAAACTTGCCCTCCTTCTCGCCACCTCCGCACTCCAATCCTGGTATACGCGGATCACCGCGTTCTCCCACCTACAGCTCCGAGTTTTCTTCGCCCATCTGAGAACCGTCTCTCTGTCATTGTAGCGGAGAAACCTCACCACTATAGCTCGAGGTATTTCTCCAGCCTTTGGTCTTCGCGCCAGAAC
Organism: Scyliorhinus torazame; assembly: GCF_047496885.1. Classification (NCBI taxonomy): domain Eukaryota; kingdom Metazoa; phylum Chordata; class Chondrichthyes; order Carcharhiniformes; family Scyliorhinidae; genus Scyliorhinus; species Scyliorhinus torazame. The sequence continues at coordinate 374,120,020 of NC_092708.1, forward strand.
TCGATAAGCTCCCTCCACCTCCAAAGGGCCCGTCGGGGCCTCCGATTCCATTAGCGAGTGAAGCATCGTGCTCACATATGTCCCGACGTCCGCCCCTTCTGGAAGACCCAGGACTCTTAAATTCTTCCTCGAGTTATTCTCCAGCGCTTCCAACCTCTCCACACACCTTTTATGCTGTGCCTCGTGCGTTTCTGCCTTCACCACCAGGTTCTGTATTTCATCTTCGTTTTCAGCAATCTTTGCCTTCACGACCCGAAGCTCCAGCTCTTGGGTCCTCTGCTCCTCCTTTAGTCCTTCAATCGCCTGCAATATCGGGGCCAACAGCTCCTTCTTCAACTCCTTCTTCGGCTCTTACACACAGTGCCGCAGGAACTCTTGTTGCTCCGGGCCCCATAACAAACGGCCACCTTCCGACGCCATCTTGCTTTGAGCTTCCCTTCCTTGCCGCTGCTCCAGAGGATCCTCCGCAATCCGGCCGCTATCCTCTCCCTTTTCCATGCGTGTCCGGGGGGATTCCCTTCTGGTTTATAGCAGTGTTTTTGCTGTTTAAATTGCCGTTGGGGCTCCTATTAAGAGCTCAAAAGTCCGTTCCAACGGGAGCTGCCGAAACGTGCGTCTCAGCTGGCCATTGCCGCACCCAGAAGTCCACCACTTATCTTAATGTCATCTGCAAACTTGGAAACATTGCCCTTGGTCCCCAACTCCAAATCATCTATGTAAATCGTGAACAGTTGTGGGCCCAACACTGATCCCCGAGGGACACCACTAGCTACTGATTGCCAACCAGAGAAACACCCATTAATCCCCACTCTTTGCTTTCTATTAATTAACCAATCCTCTATCCATGATACTTTCCCCTTAATGCCATGCATCTTTATCTTATGCAGCAACCTTTTGTGTGGCACCTTGTCAAAGGCTTTCTGGAAATCCAGATATACCACATCCATTGGCTCCCTGTTATCTACCGCACTGTTAATGTCCTCAAATAATTCCACTAAATTAGTTAGGCACGACCTGCCCTTTATGAACCCATGCTGCGTCTGCCCAATGGGACAATTTCCATCCAGATGCCTCGCTATTTCTTCCTTGATGAGAGATTCCAGCATCTTCCCTACTACCGAAGTTAAGCTCACTGGCCTATAATTACCCGCTTTCTGCCTACCTCCTTTTTTAAACAGTGGTGTCACGTTTGCTAATTTCCAATCCGCCGGGACCACCCAGAATCTAGTGAATTTTGGTAAATTATCACTCGTGCATTTGCAATTTCCCTAGCCATCTCTTTTAGCACTCTGGGATGCATTCCATCAGGTCCAGGAGACTTGTCTACCTTTAGCCCCATTAGCTTGCCCATCATTACCTCCTTGGTGATAACAATCCTCTCAAGGTCCTCACCTGACATAGCCTCATTTCCATCAGTCACTGGCATGTTATTTGTGTCTTCCACAAAAAAACGACCGACCCAAAAAACCTGTTCAGTTCCTCAGCCATTTCCTCATCTCCCATTATTAAATCTCCCTTCTCATCCTCTAAAGGATGTTTGACCTGAAGCCATGAAACTTCATGGGGTCCTGAAGCCATGTGACCTTGGGGTCCATAATTGATATTGAGGACTCCCAGGGTATTTTCCTCCTGACTGCATACCACTGTTCCCGCCATCTTTGCTGGGTCTGACTTGCCGGTGGGACAGGACCTACCCAGGGTTGGTGATAGTGGTGTCCAGGATGTTATTCCATGAGTGTGAGTATGTCAGGCTTGAGTATGACTAGTCTGTCTGACAGCTCTCCCAATTTTGGCACAAGTCCGCAGATGTTAGCAAGGGGGACTTTGCAAGGTCGACGGGGCTGGGTTTGCCGTTGTCGCTTCTTGTGCCTAGGTCTGTGCCAGGTGGTCTGTCCAGTTTCTTTAATTTTTGACTTTAGAGCCGTTTGAACAAATGGCCAGGCCATTTTAGAGGGCATTTAAGAGTTAACCACATTGCTGTGGATCCTAAGTCACATGTAGGCCATACCAGCTGACTGAATTGGATTTGTGGTACAGTGAAAAGTATTTTTCTGCATGCGGCTCAAACAGATCATTTGTACATGAAAAGAAAATACGTAATAGGGCAGCACAAGGTACACAATGTAAATACGTAGACACCGACATCAGGTGAAGCATATAGGAGTGTTTCCTTCCCTAAAGGACATTAGTGAACCATCATACCTTTGTGTTTTAGTATTTGAGGATTTATTCAGACGAGTTTTAATGTGTACAACAATGGCTTATATCAGAATAGCAGCAGGATCGACCATTCTAATTTAACTGAGTAACTATATTTTTGGGCAGCACAGCAGCACAAGTGGATAGCACTGTGGCTTCACAGTGCCAGGGTCCCAGGTTTGATTCCCCGCTGGGTCACTGTCTGTGCAGAGTCTGCGTGGGTTTCCTCCGGGTGCTCCGGTTTCCTCCCACAGTCCAAAGATGTGCAGGTTAGATGGATTGGCCATGTGTTAAATTGCTCTTAGTGTCCAAAAAGGTTAGGAGGGGTTATTGGGTTACGGGGATAGGGTGGAAGTGAGGGTTTAAGTGAATCAGTACATACTCGATGGGTTGGAATGGCCTTCTTTTGCACTGTATGTTCTATATCATAATTCCCTCGGGTGAGGGCAGAGGAGGAGTGAAGAGGGACGTGAGGTGGGTAAATAAACTTTTAAACTTGACGAACATTTAACTTACCCTACCAAGGTATGAACTGTAAAATCAGCTAACTGAATGGTAAATAAACAAAGTTGAAATGAATGCTGGAAATCTGAAATCCAGAAAACACTGCACCATACAGGCATGTGAGAGAAAGGCAGATTCACATTGCATGCATCAGTATCCATTTGTAGATTGGATGAATCAGGCTCAAGCACCATGGTATAAGAACACATTGTCCTTAAGAACTTGCGCACAAATCTAGTGTACTAGACCAAATATGTGCAAAATGCCAGGCATTCACATATGAAGATTGTGGAGAGAAGGAAAGTTACTTTGTTTTCGCTCTATAATGGCCTGTTTTCTGTCTGTATTTCTAAAATACTATATAGATCAAGAGAACTTTGAACTGGCCTTTTTTTCCCACTCCCTGGCTCTCCGCATTGATGCCATATGTAGCACTCCAACTGCATGGCACAGTTGTTAACACTGATGCCTCACGGTGCCAGGGACCCGCATTCAATTCTGACCTTGGGTGACTGTCAGTGGAGTTTGCACATTCTCCACGTGTGTGCGTGGGTTTCCCCCGGGTGCTCCATTTTCCTCCCACAATTCAAAGATGTGCAGATTAGGTGGATTGGCTATGCTAAAATTGACCCTTAAGTGTCCAGGTTAGGTTATGGGAATGGGGCAGGGTGAACAGGAGAGTGGACATGGGTAGAGTGCTCATGCAAAGGGTCGGTGAACACTCAATGGGTTCCTTCTGCACTGTAGGGATTCTATGAGCTGCTACCCAGTTGAGATTAAATAACTTAAGGTTGACCAGGGAACACCTGGGAAGGCAACACAATGGGTCAGTACACAATCCCCTTCCCATCAATGCTTGTCTCAAAAACTGTGTTTCTTTCATTAAAGCTTCCGGTGCCCCACTGCTCACCTAGACACATCCACTTAAAAGGCCCATGTGTACCGATCTGTGGCCATTAAGTCTCTTCTCAGTTGGTCTCCTGACCTACAGCGATACATCAAATCAACAAACTCCCATGAAGAAGTCCCGATGGTCTTACAAGGGATGAAAGATTCTTCCCCTTACCAGGCTGATCCAGAAACCCTTCAACTGGCAGTAATCCATTGTAAACAGGCCCCAGCTGTTTTCTAGAAGGTTCAAGTAGACATCTAGCAGAACTATGGCATATGGAACACTTTCACCCCACTGCCCCTGACCGCCCCCCCACCAACAACTCCCCTCTTCCCCCCCACCAACAATCACCCTCCTCTTCCCCCCCACCCTCCTCTACTGCTCCCCCACTAACAACCAACAACCACTGCAAAGAAAATTAAGGACTGCGTTTAATATAGGAGAAGCACAGAATTCAAACTCATGCAAACACCACACAGGACTTCTATATAACAGAAAGAATGGCGGGTGAAAGGCAAAGTAGAAGGGAGCCTGTCCCACTCCTATTCTTGTTCCCAAGTTCCTAAAGCAGCTACAAGAAGATTTGAACAGATACATACATTTATTTTTATTTTCAATATTACCAATACATAGCAATTTCTCCTTTGCATCATTCCAACTTACTGTCTCATTACTGCTCATCAATTTAGATCTCTTTGGAATTTTAGTAACTGACTGAGTGGTACAAGCCAACACTAAGCATCCTAACTGTCATGAAAGTCACATCAGGAAAAGCACCAACTAGGAGAGGATCAAATGGTACAATGAAATATAAACCAGCATATTGGTGCATCCAGCTGGCACATAAGCGTTTGAGTTTACATGGCAGCAAGTCGACAATAACCCACATGTAGTTTGTTCTTTACACTTTTTGGTTAACAGTTTCTCACCCACAGGTTGACTTCCTTCATCCCAATGACCGCACTGCGGTGCAGGTAATTAAAAAATAAAAAATACGCAAACATGCAACCATCTCCCATGGCCAGGACTGCAACAGAGTAGATTGTCTCACAAGTGAAAATATGGCCCAAACCATGTATCAAATATTTAAAAGTGGTGTAGTTTGAGGGAAGTAATATTGATTATGTGTAAGTCTGTGTGAATTTGTGGGAGCAGCATTTCTGTGATTGTGTATATTTGTGAGAAAAGAATAACAGCTGGGGATATGGCTAATTTTTCAGAAAACACCCAGTAATGACAAAGAGGACATGCCTACCTTGTCAACTAAAATTTAATGCTAACTTTCTCCTCATTCTCCTTCCACCAGCATCCCCACCATCAAACAACATAACTTCAAGTGTCAACTCCTTCCACCCAGCCTGTCATTTTCAATCTTTGTGCACCATAGTCCAAGACTGACAAATTCTTGCTGACTGACTAGTATCTTCTCCATTGGAATAGAAGATTGTTGCCTATATTTACATTTCAGAACTGACTTCCACTACTTTATCAATTTGTACAATTATAATCCATCTACGCGAGAAGAACAGTGCATGTCAGGTAGTAGTTTACAGCTAATGATCACTTAAAAAACAAACTCAATTCAACAAGGGCTGTAGGAATATTTCTGTATGTCAAAAAAATTCAGAAAGATCCACAGATCTGTTTGTTCAAGTAATACCGGACTTGGTGAATAAGTTGCCCAACCTTATTATCGCACGAATCTTAATACTGTCTGTAGACCTCGATACTCCACAGGATGAAAGGTTGTGCGTATTTATTCATCTGTGAAGCCAGTTTAACTCTGAAGGCAGTAAGTAATTTCAATGTGGAGGAAGCAATATTTGGTTAGAAAGATACGGTTTTGTTTTCACCCAACTAAGCAGTGGCCTGGTCCCAAGGTGCAATGTTTGGAGGATTGGACTAATGGCATGCTGCACAGCAGGGTGGCGCGTAGGGACTCACGTTCCTGATGCAAAGGTGGTTTTAAGTCCCTAGTTTTAGTTGAGCTGTTTGGAAAGAGGTGGTGAAGGAAGGAGAGAATGAAAAAGCAGTGAATCTGGTACAGGGATGTAGCCACAGGAAAAACCTAAATAGGCTTAGTGCAAGTGTAAACACAACATTTTCATATAGTACATTTATGCCTCAGACTTGGGGCAACTTTGCTGCAGAAACTGCAACACCTTTGCAACAAAAGGTCCCAGAAAAATTAAAGAAAAACAATGCATTGACTTTCTACCTGTACTTTTGAGTGGTTGGGGAATTACATTGCTGAAGTATTTTCTGTTGGGACAGTGCATTTTTGTGATCAGCGTAAAAATTGTAAATGGCATGCAATTAAATATTTCAGCCCTGCTCCACAGTTACGTAACACTCCCCAATTAAGAACAGCATTGGTTAGAGGTTTCTCTACTTGCCTCAGCAGCAATCACAGACGAGCAATCTTAACACATCAGTCTGACATTTCCAGCTCCTGCACCAGTCAATCTTTGGGATTTCTTTCAGCCTAACTCCCAGTTCTATGCTTGTTTAAATCAAAATTATGAAGCTGCTTCCCTCAACAAAAACATGTCCAGCGACAAGTTAGCAATGTTAGTATGATCACTCAAAATATGAATTAGCTGTAAAGTCTCTGACATGCAATATCGTTCCATCATAAATCATTCCTACTATTCCTACACAATTGCAATCTGTCCATAAGACATTAATTTATCATTTTAAACATCCAAAAAGGTTGAACAAACATTTAATATGTGGAAAATGTATACAGTGTGTTGAGTATTTTTAAAAATAACTATTAGAGTTTAAATGTCAAGGAGCAGCACACGGGGGTCTTCAACTGCAGCTTTAATTTTTCGGAGGAAAAGTACAGCTTCTCTGCCATCGATCAAGCGGTGGTCGTAGGTTAGGGCCACATACATCATGGGACGGATCACAACCTGCAATAAGAGGGAAACATGCATGACATGCTGACAGCGGATACAAGCTGTCCCTTTAAATGGGAACTTTGTGCCACCAGTTCATAAGACCACCTTCAAAAACAAAGGCAATGCACTCACCCAGCCAAAGGTGCATCACCAATACAAGATAACATCCTGACCGAGTTGATACAAGCCTATCACCATCACAGGACAACTTGTTCACTGGTCATCAGAAGGTTCACAGTGTGAGACAATGCTTCTGCAGTTACCACCAGTACCAACATAAGACAACTCATTACACCAGGGTAAGGAAATCTTTACAAGATCTAGCACTGGCCTGTCAGCTGTACCAATGCAATGCAACCTCGTCAAATTGCTACTAATGTGGATATAAATTTCAAAAATTAATTCACCCTTCACTCCAGCAAAACTGGAACAACAAAATGAGGTCGGCTTGAGGAAATGCAGCTCATTGACAGTCATATCTAAACATGAAGCCATTTTTAACAGATAACTTCATGTGAATTCTTATCATTAACTTGATTAACAGATGGGCCACAAATACAACACATTACTCATGCGTTTATTAGCTTGAGTTATAGCTTCAATGTCAAAAACGGGCTAAAGTGAAAATCCTGATTCCAACATCACTAAATGTGCCACGGGAGAATATTTTTTCCCTAAATATTATAAATGTGTCAAGTATAGTGATGAAGGTGGAAGGAAGATCTATCAGTTCCCTAAACAAAACTAATGGCCAAAGAGAATTTGTGCTCGTGGAGCTGATTTTCCAACAGATTTACACAACATGTGGTTCTCTGTACAAATGGTTATGCTTTTCACTTTGTGCTCTACTTGTACATAGATGCAGTCCCCTGTAAATAGATGCAGTCAGTCAAGTGGGACTCTGAGCCTAGCTTGAAAGTAATGTGTTTATTAATTCTCTTCACATCATGATAGCAAATATAAAGTTTAAAAGATCTCCGCAGAGACAGAAAATTACAGCATTGCTACTTGAAGTTGTGAGGAAATTAGACAAATCTATTGCAAGAAGTATTAAAATATCCTAAATGTACTTCACACTGCTGACATCAAGTTGCAATCTGTTCGGTCACAAAGAAAAGGCGCAATACTTACAACAGGGATAATAAACCGGAAAAACAAGACAGGATTTCACTCACCTGCCCCTTGACTGCAACTGGCCTATCAAAGATACCGTGCATGCCTAGGATGGAAGACTGAGGAGGGTTGATAATCGGTGTCCCAAACATTGAGCCAAACACTCCTCCATTACTGATAGTGAAAGTACCTCCATCCATGTCTTCTATAGCTAATTCATTTTTACGGGCCTACAGAAAGACAATTCAACAAAAATGTGTTAGGTCCTTCAAGTGTCAGAGCTTCTTCCATCATACTAATACAGTTGCATCCTGGGGCCAGTTTAGCTCAGTTGGCTGGACAGCTGGTGTATGATGCAGAGCAAGGTAAGCAGCGCGGGAGCAATTCCCGTACCGGCTAAGATTATTCACGAAGGCCCCGCCTTCTGAAATTTTCCCCTCGCCTGAGGTGTGGTGATCCTCAGATTAAATCACTGCCCATCAGCTCTCCCCCCTCAAAGGAGAAAGGAGCCTAAGTTCTGGGACTATGGCGACTTTACAGCTACATCTTAGATTTTTGCACCCTACACCCCTTCACACAATGTGAAATTATGCACTTGGGTGGAAGGAATAGGGAGTGACAATACAGACCAAATTATCATAATCCTACAAATATGTACAGGATCAGAGGGACCTGGGAACTCATGTATATAGATCTCTGTAGGTAGTGGCATGTTGAGACAACTGTTGGCAAAGCATATGGGCTTCATAAATAAAGTGGAGTACAAAGGCAGAGAAGTTATGCTGACCCTATATTAGTTGTGGCCTAACCAGAACTTAAATATTGCTTCCACACTTTAGAAAGGATGTGACGGTCCTTGAAGGAATGCAGAAGAGATTTACCAGAATGGTTCCAAGGATGAGGCATTTTAGCTACAAGGTTAGGTTGGAGAAGCTGGGCTTGTTCTCCTTGGAGCAAAGGAGATTAAGGGCTGATTTGATTGTGGTGTACATTATTATGATAGATTTTAGAGAAGATAAACAAAGAAAGGCTGTGCCCATTAACTGATTTTACAAGGTTCAGGGGACAACAACTTACGGTTTTGGGCAAGTGGTGCAGGGGGAAATGTGAACAACGTTTTTAAGCAGCAAATAGTAATAACCTAGAACTCTCTGCCCAGGAAAATAAATTGGATAAGCATTTGGATGAGCAAAATAAACTTTTATTAAAATATAAATTTAGAGTACCCAATTCATTTTTTCCAATTAAGGGGCAATTTAGCATGGCCAATCCACCTAGTCTGCAAATCTTTGGGTTGTGGGGGCGAAACCCACGCAAACACGGGGAGAATGTGCCAACTCCACGCGGACAGTGACCCAGAGCTGGGATCGAACCTGGGACCTCGGCGCCATGAGGCAGCAGCTCTAACCACTGATCAAAATAAACTTAACAGGGTTATGGGGCTAGAACAGGGGCACATGACTGATGGTTTGCTGTAAAAAGAGTGAGCATGGACTTAATGGGCCAAATGGCCACCTTCTGTGTTCTAATGACTCTTCTCCGATGGGCAATACAAAGATTAGTCCTTATTTTCTGTTCCTGTATTTACTTTGCATACACTACTTTTCCATTCAAGTCTCATTTCCCATTGTATAAAAAGTAGTTTGCTCCTACAGAATTACATTAATTCTGTGATAATTAAACTTTTTGCCTTGCCACAAGGCTTTGATTTGTCTGTTCTAATCCACAAACATGAACACCCCGCGCCCAAAATATTAACACAACAAAATTTGTACTGAAACAATTTGGGCACTGTTGTAAGAGCTTGAAAAAGCAGCAATACAGACAGTCACAGCTCAAACCAGCAAGTAATTAACACTAATAGGAGCCAAAACCTTAAACAGTCATAACTAACACGAAGAACAATTACCTTCTCTCCTAGCTCATTAATCGCTTTCTCAATGTCAGCGTAGTTCATTGTTTCAACATTTCGGATTACGGGAACTACCAAGCCCTGTGGAAGAACATAAAATTGTCACCTTGCTTTTATGTAATGGCTTCAATGTACTAAAATGTTCCAAAGCTGCTTCAGAGAGGAGACATAGGGAATGCATAGTAATCAGAGAAAATATATTTTTTAACCTGACAAGAAAGGTTCCACCACCAATTTACACACTATCCCGACTTGGAAATATATCACTGTTCCTTCATCATTGCCTGGTCAAAACTCTCGACCTAACAGCACCATAGAAAGTTCTTCATCACAAATACTGCAGTTCAAGAGGGCAGGTCACCATCACTTTCTTAGCAATACATACAGCCAGTGAAGTTAACATTCCATGAAGGATGAAAGAAATTAAGATGCCAGTTACCATCAGTGAATATTGCACAATACTGACCTTTGGTGTTGCAACAGCCACGCTGATGTCTATATAATCTCGGTAGACCATTTCTTTGGTTGTATCATCAATAACTGTGCGGAAAAACAAATTAAACCACTGAAAGGCTGCACTAGTGATTGAATTCAAAAATAATGTCCTGACATTGCAGTGGAATCAAGCGCTATGGACAAGACATCTTACTGCACAATGCATCTAAATATTTCACGTCCAAATTGCACTAACTACTAATGTCCTTTTCCAAATGCATTCTCTTTATGGAAGTTTGTTGCTTTCTTGGTCTTTTGTTTTTTAAATTAAGTTCCTTTGTGTCACTTCCCAGCTGAGGGAGCAACATGTCCTGAAACAACAGCCCATTTTTCACCCTCCAATTTCTTGGTTAAGAGAAGGCCTCGTAACATACCACTCTTAACTTATGAACATGACGTAATTTAATTTAACAATTTCTGGAGGGATTCAAGCAAATTATTTTATACTCAAAGTAGCAACATCCCCTCAAGTTAATTTTGCTTGGGAAAACAAAAGGCCTTTGAGATTATTTTACTTTATGTTAATGAATATGAAGAGAAATGACAAAAATAACTCTGCTACAAAGTACTGGTTTGAATCAGGTTAGATTTTAATTTTCTTCAATAAATAAAGCTATTTTATGGTGATTTTCCCACCATACTGGGATAAATCACGAGTATTCACATTCATTAAAGGATTTCCCACTGTTGAATCCTGGCAGCTTTTCTTATACCAGAAGGCCCATTTATTAAATATTTACGAGACTAATATTTTTAAAATTGGGTCATTTAATCTTGCAACACAGATACAAAGCAAAAAATCAAATCCAAGTAAATATTGCAAAATGATTAGCTAATAATCTGTTGGGTAAATATGGAAACAAAAATGATTAATTATCAATTCTTTGTTAAAACTCCACTCACTAAGGGTCACTGAAATACTCATTTCAATTTATTCTTGAAATCGCAACCACATTTGTCTCAAAGTAGATCCTTGATTTTACCATCACTGTATTATTCTTGAAATATGAAGAATGTTAACAATCAGAAGAGGAGGCACCTCAAGCTTGCTCTGCTATTCAATGAGATCATAGGTTATTTGTGGCCTTAACTTCATTTTCTACCTGTCCCCCCCGTAACCCTCAACTCCCTTGTCGATCAAAAATCGAACTCAGCCGTGAACATATTCAATGACCTAGCCTTCACTGCTCTCTGTGGTAGAGAAGTAAACTTGGAATACTGTTCTCCACTCAAGTTGCTATTGGCAGGACTTAGTCTTATCCTTGGATGTTACATACCAGCATTTACCACTGGCTGGTTCTGCAGTGCAGAACTGGATGCTTTGACAAATGCAGACATGAAACCGAGCTTCATGTTGTGCTTCTTCAGGAAGGTTTCTTTGTGCAGAGTTCTCATTTCCTGGATGTTGCTGTGAGGGAAATGAAAAAAAAATCATCAACAGCCTTTGCAGAGCACAGGTATTTCCCCAGAAAAGCTGTACATTTTCACAGTATGTCAGCACATCAATGCTGTAAAACAGCGGGAGGTGGATTTGAATACACAATTTGTGACACGGTATGCACGATTCAATCGTCAAGCACAAGTTCAAACTTCCTTTTGTTCATGTTTTCCTAAACAACAAACCAATTGCTGGGTCCTCCTATATCGCCCATGCACATATATGAAATAGACAATTAGAAGGTTTTATTTAGAAAAGGAGGCAGGTACTTCTTTAAAAAAAATTAAAACTATGAGACCAATTGATAAGCGAGATTGATAGCTGGGAGGAATGATCAGGTTGATTTCAGCAGAACATACTCTGAGAATTGAACAAATGCAAAACATTGTCATTGCGAGTACCAAGCAGTTTTAAAAAAAACTTGCATTTACATTGCACCTTTAATGTAGAAAACAGGCAGTCAGAAATTGAGAAGAAAGCAGTTACACGTCAACGTTTCAGGTGTTTACATCCCAAATTATCAATGGTTTATTTGAAGGGTGTCCAATGCTTGCACATTAGAATAACTTGTTTTTGACATTTTAGTCAAATGCCCTTGAGATACATCCCAGTACTAGTTAGCCTTGTAATTATGCTCGTTTCATATTAAGTGGATTATTTCAACAGTCAGACCTAAATATTAGCGCCCAAAACATTTCCTTATCTGTTCCCTCCGTATATGCTGTTTGCTGAGTATTTCTTGCATTATGTTCTTTCACAATCGCACTTGTTTTCATTAAAGAAACGACAATGGAGAAAGATTCTATGTATGTTTTAAGACAAGGTTCAGACAACATTGCAATAAGTTTATTTTATTTAATTTAGCCTGCAGAAAAGTAATGACTCAGTAAGATTTAAGATTCAAAGGCATTTCCTTTTGTCTCCAATCCCACGGAAATTATAGATTTAATAGAACTAGCTCCCATAACAATTACCAGCATTAAAGAGTCGATACACATGGCTGCTTAGGAACAGGATTGAGTGTTACGTGGATTATGTACAGGTAGAGGTAACTAAATGTTGAGAATATACAGAGGCCTCTGACATTGAAAAGCATCAGATTAAAAGTATTTTCTGCTTTCAAGTTTTACTTCCTACTTGAACCTCTCCAGTTCTTTTCATGACGCTAAATTTTTCCTGGTTTAAGTACTGCATAATTATTTTATTTTTACTCGTGCCATTTATTATAGTATTAAATTGAAGTAAGCGACTATCAGTGAAAATCGTGCATTCATCTTGGGCTTTCAAGTTACGGAAGGCTTCTCAATACAAAGCACAATGACATCTCCTTTCATTCTCTTCTTCAGTTACGTTAATAAACAGTTATTATTAGCTCTTATTTTACATTAATGACTTTCAATTTCACTCTACAAACATTCACTTAGAGGCAACTCAACCCTTACACTAAGACTACTTACCTTATATCTCCCATCACTAAATATCATGTTAAGCTTTTGTGAAGAGGAAGCTGAATAGCATTTTCTATGCAAAATACTGATAGCTCAGTACAAATCTGTGCATTTGATAGCATTGTGCTCCGTTGATTATCATCTGAATGGCTTCTGTAATTGTTTGAACTACCTTACTTTTCATGTCATAGTACTGAAATCAGCTTAAGGCTTTCGATTCATAGACGGCCACTCCAGTGCGATAACTTCCATCTGTTTGACCTAAGCGGAATGTGTATTACTGCACAGCTGCAATGAATTGCACTGTACTTCAGCTTTTCCAGCTGCTCAAGACAAATATTTATGACCTTGTCACCTATGTACATTACTCTGGCGACAGCTGTTAACCGTAAACGGTATGTCTTTATAGGTCCACTTATGATTGATTTTATTTCTCACCAAAGCTTTTCCTCTCATGTCTCACTAGCATAGTTTCGATCATCAAATTGCCTAATGCTGTTATTACTGTTCTGTTGTAAATGAGCAACAGGCAAATTACAAATCAAGAGGAAAGGGGACAGGGGAGTGCTGCTCACAATATTCTTCAACTAAATATTTGAACTTGACAGAACTTTACATCCAGCAACAATATGCAATATAAAACTTGCTGCACCACAGCTTAACCTGTAAAACTATCATATTATATTTTAGTATGTCTCAGGAAAATTAATCCTGTATAAATTGCAAATCATTGAATTACAGAACAGTGGACGCTGATGAATCAACTATAAAATCACAAACTAAACTTTCCTTTATAACTGAACTAGCTGAGAAAACCGTTCAAAGATCATCCGTGTAATGTAGATGCTCCGGTTAAAATGTGAGCCTGAGAACAAGAACACTAAGAAAAACCCAAAGCATACAAAGTGAGAACAATGTTGAGATCTGGTCAACTTTAACTGGCAGGTTTCATTTCCCCAAGACTGGCAAGCTGGCCAGCTTATCATGTTCTGGCTACCCATATAAAACACAATTTTAAATCCAGCTCGTCCCATATTTAGAGAAACCGGAATATTGGAACACCTTAAAATGAAAAAAAAAAATCAGGGTATCTTATTGCATAGCGGGTAGTTTTGCATGAACCTCTTGATCATATACAAGATATAAATTTATCAATGAAATCCCTGACCACTGATAAATGCCCCTGGCTGGTCATGAGATACCCTGGTACTACAAGCAATCATGTCCTACACTCACAGAAATTCAGACATAGGAGCAAAGCCCATGGTCCACTAATGTTGATAGTTTACATCTCTCCCAAGTGATGCATCCTCTGACTTCAGCAAGTACATCGGTGACCTGTCTGTTTCAATTCTAGGTGATGGACAGAAAGACCACTGAGATGTTACCCCAAGCAGACTGTAAAGATCCAGAAGCATAATAGGTCAGGCTGATGGGCACTCGTGTGAAATGGTTCCCCAGTCTAGGTCTTTGGGGCAGCACAGTAGCACAGTGGTTAGCACCGTTTCTTCACAGCTCCAGGGTTTCAGGTTCAATTCCCGGCTTGGGTCACTGTCTGTGCGGAGTCTGCATGTTCGCCCCGTGGGTGTCCTCCGGATGCTCTGGTTTCATCCCACAGTCCAAAAATGTGCAGGTTAGGTGGATTGGCCGGGATAAATTACCCTTAGTGTCCAAACAAAAGGTTGGGTGGGGTTACGGGGATAGGGTGGAAACGTGGGGTGCTCTTTCCAGGGCCGGTGCAGACTCGATGGGCCAAATACACCAGCATGTCCAATCTCCTGCTCTTCTGGCAGGTCCAGGAAGGTGACATGTGTATCCACCTGTGAGGTTGACAAGGTCTTTTGTGAGCAGACACTGACCTGCAAACTTCAGACCTGCCTGCAGCTCCTGCTGCTTTGAGCCCTCTGCTGTTGTTACTTACTGACTTTCTAAACAGTGCAGTTAAAGGAGCATACATGCTTAGAACTTGTGTATGCATTTGGATAGGGATGCTGGAAAGTGCAGAAATCCAACAAAATATACAAGCTCACAGTCCAACATGATCAATTACAATACCTGTAACTAAACTGTGTTGGTGCAAGTCATGGTCCCTTTAACTCCCAATGGCTTAAGTAGACTACCAATCCTATTTTCCTCTTATTTTTTAAATTTAGAGTACCCAATTTTATTTTCCAATTAAGGGGCAATTTAGCATGGCCAATCCACCTACACTGCACATCTCTGGGCTGTGGGGGTGAGACCCATGCAGACACGGGGAGAATGCGCAAACTCCACATGGACAGTGAGCCGGGGCTGGGATCGAACCCAGGTCCTAGGCACCGTGAGGCAGCAGTGCTAACCACTGCACCATCGTGCCGCCCCAGTGGACTGGAATCCTACCATCATTTGCAACTTCAACAGTTTACTCATCTCTTTTGAGATCATCATAGAATCATACAGCAAAGAAGACTGCCATCTAGCCATTTGCACCTCTGTCAGTTCTTTGAAAGAGCTAATCAATTAGTTCCACTCTAGTGCTCTTTTCACAGTCCTGGAAAGTTCTCTTCAGATCCAACTCCCTTTTGAAAGCTGCCACCATCTTTCCAGGCAGTGCATTTCAGATCACAACTCACGGTAAAAAATTCTCATTTCCCTCCTGGTCCTTCTATGCTCACTAGTTACCAATCCTCCTGCCAATGGAAACTGTTTCTCCTCATTTACTCCAACAAACAGATTCATGACTTGAGGCACCTATTATATCTCCCTTTATCACTCTTTGCTCTCGGGCAAACCATCTCAGGTTCTCTGTTCCCTCCACATTACTGAAGCCCTTCATCCCTGGTATAATTATGATAATTATTTTCACCCGCTTCAAGGCGTTGACATCCGTCCTGAAGTGTCGTGCCCAGAATTATACACAATACATTTGAGCTGGAACCAGTAATTTATGAAGGTTTAACATAACTAGGTATCGTACTCTACACCACTATTTATAAAGCCAAGAATCCGTTTTAAAAAAAATAACCATTCCACCTTGTCTTGCCACTAAAGATTTGTCTACATGAATCTTCAGGTCAAGTTCTTGAAACCCCTTCAAATTGTTCCATTTAGTTTTTACAGCCATTTTTCCTTCTTCTTTCCAAAGTGCATCACCTCAATTTTCCTGCATTAAACTTCATCGGTCACGTGTGTCTTCTCATTTCTTTAATCTATGTTATATTTCTCTGAATTACGTTACTGTCCTCCACAACGTTTACTACATTCCCAAATGTTGTACTATCTGCAAACGTAGAAATTAGGCCCATGTGCCCAAGTCCAGGTAACTGATATAAATCAAAATGATCAGCAGTCCTAACACTTTCCTTCCAGTCTGATGGACAACCATTAACATCTGTTTCTTAACCAATTTCTAACTCAAACTATAACTGCTCCTTTAACCTCATGGACTTCAATTTTGTGAACAAATCTATTATATGGTAGTAGGGGAGAGATTTCAGAGTTTAGCCTTCGTTTTACTCTTTCATGGAATGTGGATATCATTAGCACGACCAGCATTTGTTTCTCATTCCTAATTCCCCCTGAACTGTGTAGTTTGTGAGGCCATTTCAATGGGCAGTTAAGAATCAACTGCATTGCTGTGGGCTTGGAGTCACATGTCGGCCAGTGCAGATAAGGATGGCAGATTTCCTTCCCTAAACGACATTAGAAAACCAGATGGGTTTATGACAATCAATCATAGTTTCATGGTTACTGTTACTGAGACTAGCTGAGAGCAAACGAGATATTGAAAGCCACATTCTCATACATCAGTCCATCGCTGGAAGCACTTCTAGCCTACAGTACAATTACATTGAAAAAATGGGCAAGTACACAAATGAATGGAGATTTGGCAGAACATGGGCGGCACGGTGGCACAGTGGTTAGCATTGCTGCCTCAAGGCATCAGGGACCTGGGTTCGATTCCGATCTCAAGTGACTGTGTGGAGTCTGCCAGTGTCTGCGTAGGTTTCCTCCAACAGTCACGAAGATGTGCAGGTTAGGTGGATTGGCCATGCAAAATTTCCCCTTAGTGTCCAACGGTTAAGTGGGGCTATGGGGATAAGGAGGGGGAGCGGAACTGGGTGGTTCTCTATGATTCTAACACCCACCACAGACCAACAGTGGAGTGATCAAAATCATGGATGCTCAAGGGGCGAGTGTGGATATTGAAGGGCTGTGGTGTTGCTTGACTGAGAGCCAATGCAGGTCAGTGAGCACATGGGGTGATAGGAGAATGGAACATTGTGCACATTAAAACACACGTAGCAGAGTTTTGGATGATGTCAGGTGTACTGAAGATAGAATGTGGGCAACAAGCCAAGAGTGCAGCTGGACAAGTTGAGTCTACAGGAACAGATGCAATGAGGGATTCAGCAGATGAGCTGAGATGGGAATGAAGTCAGGCGATATTGTGGGAGGTGAAGAGAGACCACCTCCATGATTGTGCGACTGTGTCATAAATAATCTCAGGAGTCAAATATGATCTGATAAGACACTATCCTCACATTTACCCACCTCCCTCACTAATCATTCAAATTCAAATTGCATGCATTGCAGAATTTTTCCAGAGAAGTAAAAAGAAGCAAAACAGGTTCTTGATTAGGCTTTGCCATCTTCCAAGGTTCCACCTTTAAAAATAATTTAAAGACAGTGCAAATAGGGTAGGACAATGTGCAACATACATTTAGATACATATAGATTATTTACAATATAGATATACACACACCTCACAGGGGGAAAAACTGAATTGCATAAGTGTTTATTTACGAATGCAGTGCACACTTGATGAGTTCTTGCTATGAGCCAGAAAGATTTGTTTTCAGTCTTCCTTTACTAACGTTGCTAACGAGATTAGACATGTTACAACTGGGGATATAATCTTATTTAATGCACAATGTTGGGAGCATCCCTCTGTATCTAACCCATAGTTTTAACTGGGTCAAATCCTGGAACTCCCTTTCTAACAGCCATGTGGGTCCTCCTAGAACACATGGACTGCAGTGGCTCAAGAAGGCAGCACACCACCAACTTTTAAAGGGCAATTAGGGATGGGCAATAAATGCCAGCCTTGCCAGAGACCCACATCCCATATACGAATAAAAACTGATCTTGAAGCACTTATATTATTGATGTTAACATATTTAGTATCAAAATTGGAAAAAGGTGTTTCAACTCACAGCACGGAATGGAAATCTTAAATTTCCCTGTGAATGCAGAATTCTCTGGAGAGGTGGGTAGTGTGACCGTTAAAAGTGGGAATCTGTGTCTCAAATGAAACTAGCAATCAAACAGTTAAAGGCCAGTGAAAGTGGATAGTGTGCTCACTGACCCGATAAAAGGTGTCTATGTCTGTGTTTTCCCCTTAACCCTGTTTGTTTTCCTGCACTTAAGCTCATTAACTCTAGGATTACTTCCCTAACACCATTAGGCATCCCCAAGATGCAAGAACACCAGAAAAGGAGCCAGGAATGATAAAATCTTCTAGTCTAACTATATCAAAATTTCATTGCCTCATCATTAAACTGCTTTCATTCAAAGACCAGGCTTCTCCCTCGAGGATTTATCTCTCTGCCCCATCTCTTCCCTCCTTCTCTTCAGTCTCCAGGCATATGTCAGTCTTGTAAAGTGCATTCTTAGCTAATCTGTTTAAATAGGTATTATTACAGCACACAACATCCTGACGAGATGTAAACCAAAACTGGCATATTAGCCCCTTAAACAAAATGTTAAAAGCATCATTTCCAGCACAAGAGTCAAATATTTTCCCTTAAATTAATATTGTTCAGTCTGCCCATCTTACAACAAAAGCACATTAGGAACAAATATTTACAGTAGTCTGTCTTTAAGTGGAGATGATGTTTCAGTTTACCAAAGGGCTCAAATGGCATTTGGAAAGAAATTTCCTGCTGATAATTCAAGATGTAGCCATAGTTACTTCCAATTTAAAAACCTTGCATGCCTTCTCTTTGCTTAGCTTTGAAGGTTTTCATTATCATAGAATTTACAGTGCAGAAGGAGGCCATTCGGCCCATCAAGTCTGCACCGGCTCTTGGAAAGAGCACCCTAACAAAGGTCAACACCTCCACCCTATCCTCATAACCCAGTAACCCCACCCAACACTCAGGGCACTAGAGTTTTGCAATCAATTCAATATTCAGTAAATGTTGGGTGTGGTGAGAGTGGGAAAGAAAAGGAGCAAGTAGGAGAGAAAGCAGCAAGATTGGGAAATAGGACAAATCATGAGGAAGGGCCACAATGATGAAGCATGGGTTTGTGGCAGTAATTACCCATACACTCAAGTTGTCAATCTCATTGTACCCCAGCATAGGGAAGGAACAATTGGAGGAAGGGTCTTCTGACAGCTGGCTTGTCCCAGACATGCATTGGAGGAGGCTATTTGAATCTTTGCTACAAATAATTGTGACTTGGGAGACCCAGGGAAGGATGAAGGGAGGAAAAAACAAACCATAAGTATGTCACTCACTCCCACTCCCTAACAGAATGCAACAAGTTTTCAACATGTTCTTTCAAAGCAAGAAATTAACAATTTTAGTAGTTCTGACTGATGCCTGCAGGTAAGTCACTATGTCGACTCCCACTGCCTCAATGGGAACAGGATGGAAATATTTCATTTCACTACTGCTCTTATTGCAGGTTTTGAGCCCAACTAAACGCAAGGTAGAATATATTCATAAGAATGGGTTTATATCACATTTTCCCCAATAACCAAATGAGACACATAAAATCATGGCTAGTCTTGATAGATCTGTGAATATCTCACATGATGCTGACTGCAGCTGTTGAATCCACCTTACCTCATGTCAATTTCGTTGAAGGTAGTCAGCATGGCACAAGTATTCTGAGCCTCCTTTAGCCGTTGTGCAATCCGAAGTCGCATTCTGTTCATTTTAACCTAAACATTCAGAAGCCAATTACAGAATTAGTCTGTCTTACACAAGCTTAAACTTCAAGGTTAATTAAGAGGTTACTAGATTACATGCAGAATATTTGATACCTGCAAACGACTACCATCAATATTTTAGCAAATCATATCATCCCTTACTCCTCATATGCAAAGGATGATATCCTCTCGACATTACAGAACGCACCAGGATACCTGAATGTTTACATGCAAAATGGTCAGGTTCATGTTTCTGGTGATAGTGATAGAGAATCTAAATTATTCCACAGGTACTGATGCAGAATTATTAACTCTTGTGGTCAGAGCAAGCAAGCATAGGAATAAACTAGCCAACACTCAAAAATGTTGCATTGCTGTGTCTTATTTGACCATTAACATTGATGCTGGACTATTAGATTCCTGCGAATAATAGGGCGCAACGTACCCCTTCTTTATTATTATTGTCACAAGTAGGTTTACATTAACACTGCAATGAAGTTACTGTGAAAATCCTCCAGTCGCCACACAACAGCACCTGCTGGGGTACACCGAGGGAAAATTCAGAATGTCCAAATCACCTAACAAGCATGTCTTTCGGGACTTGTGGGAGGAAACCGGAGCACCCGGGGGAAAGCCAAGCAGACAGGGGGAGAACGTGCCGACTACGGTCAGTCAGTGACCCAGGCCGGGAATTGAACCCGGGTCCCTGGTGCTGTGAAGCAACAGTGCTAACCACTGTGCTACCGTGCAGCCCAGTTTCTACCAGTGCCTGCAGTTAAATAATGTTTAATATGATTAATCACCAATCTTGACATCCAGAGGATGTCACGGTGGCACAGTGGATAGCACGGCTGCAACATGGCACCAAGGACCCGGGTTCAATCACGGCCCCGGGTCACTGTCCATGTGGAGTTTGCACATTCTCCCCATGGGTCTCACCCCCACAACCCAAAAAGATGTGCAGGGTAAGTGGATTGGCCATGCTAAATTGCCCCTTAATAGGAAAAATAAATAATTGGGTTCTCTAAATTTTTTTAAAAAAAGTCTTGATATCCAAAATGTTAACACTTCTGTATAATAACTGGGTAAAGATAAAGAATTTGTCAATTTTACATGATTCTGCAGTGGGAAACTACAATGGTTGTTTACAGTTTACCAGATTTTACATTTCTAGCCCCTTCCCTAGAAAGCTAAAAATTGTATTAAATCTGATCTCTGGTATTTACATATTAGTCCAGAGTAAAATCTCTGTCAGCAAAATATACACAATATTAATTCTATACAATAAATTCACACATAGCAGGCTGTTAACTGATGCATTTACTGCTTCATATTTACCCTATGCTCCGATCTGACACCCTTCACTCCCACATCTGAAGCTGGGGTCAAGTGTCCAACAGTAGGTTTCACTGCTGATACTGGAATAAAAGCAGAACACAAGGCAATGTTAGGAATTGGATACGCAAAATCTACATTTTTATCCTATTCATATCATCTCCTATTCTGTAGATGCCTCTGGCAAATCTCCATTTTAAACAAGATAAGAGGATTACCTACCAACAATGTAACCATTGAAGCTATTATGCGCTCACAATGGAGGACGAGTATAGCAAGTGCACTGGTTAGAAGTCACAGACCCATGACTGTAAAGAATGTTAAAAACAGTCGTGTACAGCAAAAGGATTGCTGAACCATCCAAGATTAATAATAATCTACTGTTTCCACTATTTTCTTTGTTTGTGTCAGTTTAGCTTACTTGATAACACTCTTGCCTTGGAGTCAAAAATGTTGTGGGTTTAAGCCTTATGACAGTTGAGTTGGGATGCATGTCTAGGTTGCTAATCTGTGCAGTACAGCGGTTGGGGGTGGGGGTGGGGGGGGCGCAGAGAAGAGAGAGAGAGAGATAGGAGGAGTGCAGCTTTGTTGGAGGTGCTTCAGGTACAGCAACACCCCACTTATCTATTAAAGACATCACTATCTCAAGGGCAGGAATCATCGTGCCATATCTAACATTCATCCTTTGATCAATGCCAGCAATAAAGTATTTCATTGCTGCCTGTGGGATTCTACGGTGCACAACATGGCATGCATAAACAAGTTGCTACAGTTCAACCCAAACGTTTTGAGAAATTTTATAAAGCACTATGTTGGCAGAAGCTTTTTGAAATGGAAGTCATTTATTTTACTCACCAGGTTTACTTTCGATGGCCTGAATATTTACCGGTGGCACAGGTGGCATTGTGGTAGGAATTGCCCCTGCTGTGCCTGCAGGTGGTGATGGTGATGCTGCTTCTGGTTTGGGGGTGGGAGGGGCTTGTGGTTTTGGCTTAGCAGCACCGGCTGGAAAAGCAAAAAGTATAAACACATAGGCTTGAGATGTGACTTCTCCAAAACATAGAAAACTGGAGCAGGAGTAGGTCATTCAGCCCTTTGAGCTTGCTCCACCATTCATTATGATCATGGCTGATCATCGAACTCAACCTGTCCCCGCTTCTTCCCATATCCTTTGATCCCTTTCGTCCCAACATACAATGTTTTGGCCTCAACTGCTTTCTGTGGTTGCAAATTCCAGGTGTGGATATGGCCCTGTATAATTGCAGCAAGACAACCCTGTTCCTGTGCTTCAGGCCACTGTCTTCCATATGCTCAGCTATTAAATCTTTTATAATGGACTCTAGCATTTTCTCCACTCCCGGTATCAGGCTGACTGGTCTATAATTCCCTGTTCTCTCTCTACCTCCCTTTTTAAATAGTGGGGTTACATTAGCTACCCTCCAATCTGTAGGAACTGTTCCAGAATCTATAGAATCTTGGAAGATGACCATCAACACATCCACTATTTCTCGGGCCACTTCCTTAAGTACTCTGATGTAGATTATCAGGCTCTGGGGATTTATCGGCCTCCATTACCATCAATTTCCCCAACATCATTTCTCTACCAATACGGATTTCCTTCAGTTCCTCCCTCTCACTAAACCTCGTGTTCCCCAACATATCTGGTATGTTATTTGAGTCCTCCTTTGTGAATGCAGAACCAAAGTATGTACTTAGTTGGTCAGCCATTTCTTTGTCCTCCATTATAAATTCCCCTGTTTCTGAGGGGCTTGAAAACAAAGATGAGAACTTTAAGATCATAGCTTCACTTAATTAAGAGCCAATGTAGATCAGCAAGCACAGGGGAACCCACCTTCTGTCTTCCTGAGTTTGAAGAGAGGGGTCCCTCCTTCTACCTTACCGCCATCAGGGACCAGGAGCTCCTCAATGACACCAGCATGTGGAGCAGGAACCTGTACTGACGTCTGGAATCAAGAAGAATTAATTTTAGGAATTATAGCCCAGCAGCATGTATTCCACAGTGGGAAAATAACTCCTGTTTGCTATACAACGCTGGTTGTCAATGGGGAGTTAGCAGCAATTTTAAGGTTCACATCACAGAATGAGAGATAATGGCTGGTTCAACAACTGGATTCAAGGTCAATGGAAATGAACGACCCATGGCACAATGTTAGTACTATTTGCAGATACAGAAGATGGATCAATTAAGTTTGTCACATTGCAATGAAACATTGAAAGGAAGATTAAATGCTAATCACAAAATCATCAATCCGACAAGGATTTTGGTACCAATATGGAAATAAGACATATTTTCTTACATATTCTGAAAATAATTTATGAAGTTGAAGGCAGTGATTCATAGACATTTAATATCACTAATCTTGTAATAGGAAGTGGAATAGTTAAGCATTTTGTTCATATCACAGCATTTTTAGATATGAAAATGGAACCCTGAATGCGAAGTAATGTAGTGACTGAAGTAACTGCATTATCACATTATAGATAATGCCAATAATTAACTGGACCAGAATGATGACTGATGAGAGATCTCGAATTAGTGCAAGAAAAAGGAGAACTGATTAGGCCAAGTAAGAAAATTATGCATTAATGCTAATTTTACAAAATCGCACTCCCAGCAGCAACCTTTAAAAAATGGTCATCAGACCATATGATATAGGAGCAGAATTAGGCCACTCGGCCCATCAAATCTGCTCCGCCATTCAATCATGGCTGATATTTATCTCATCCCCATTCTCTTCCCTTCTCCCCATAAGCCCCTGATCCCCTTATTAATCAAGAACCTATCTATCTCTCTCTTAAAGAAACTCAGTGATTTGGCATCCACAGCCTTTTGCAGCAAAGAATTCCACAGATTCACCACCCTCTGGCTGAAGAAATTCCTCCTCATCTTTGTTTTAAAGGATCGTCCCTTTAGTCTGAGAGTGTGCCCTCTGGTTCTAGCTTTTCCTACTAGTGGATACAACCTCTCCACATCCACACTGTCATGCATCGGAAACCCTAGCACTTGTTACATACAAGCGAGGCCCACTGCTGGGATTAATTTCTTAAATTAACCCAAGAGTCAACATTGTGTGTGTCTGGGCAATCAGATGGTTGCTATTGCCTAATAGGGTAGAAATAATTTCAGGAGGCAAAGAGAAAAATTGGTAGATTGGTGAGTATAGTTCTGCTGGTCTAGGGGCAGAACACCTCAGTCCCACGGAGTGCACATCCTGTTACCTGTGGGAACGTCAGGATGCTTCTTGTCCTGGGCAACATGTGCAAGAAGTATCAGCTGAAGCACCTCATAAGTTACAGATGTTGTAGCTTGAGCAGCACTTCAACACAAGATGGAACACGGGGTTTCAACATAAGAGAAACAAGGTGCTGCAAGGAAGGGTTATATTATGCGGCTGCAACATCCTGGTGATCACTTATTATTTAACTGCCAGGAGTTATACAGAAGCCATACCAGAGACTCAATTGCCCTTTCAGCCATATTTAGTACAGAGACCAAAGAAAAAAGTAGCTGGTCAGAAACAATCAAAAATGTTACTAACCTTATCAGTTTCAATTTCACACACCACCTCATCTTCACTTACTGTATCACCAACAGCTGTAATAAAACACGGAATGGATTGGAGTATTTTGCATGAAAATACCAAATGCAAAATCAAAACTCATTTTGGGACTAGATATTCTTAAAAAAGTATACGGTTATATAAATTCACAAGCAACTGAATCCCAAAATTAGATTTATGCCTTGTAATCACTTGGGTTTATTGCTCTTTTTAGTTGTATTCTAGTTCTGGGCACCATACCTTAGGAAGGATGTACTGGCCAGGAAGTGCAGTGTTGTTTTTACCAAAATAATACCTGGAATTTTTTTATTGATTCATGGGATGCGGGCATCGCTCGCTCGGTCAGCATTTGTCTCTAATTGGCCTCGAGAAGGAACAGCATAATATTTCCAAGTCAGGACAGTGAGTGGGGTGGTAATGTTCCCAGGTATCTGTTGCCCTTATCCTTATAGATGGTAGATTGGAAGGTGCTGTCTGAGGAGCCTTTGTGAGTTTCTGCAGTGCATCCTGGAGATGTGAGACACTGCTGCCAATGTGCGTTGGTGGTGGAGGGAGCTGGCTCCTTTGTCCTGGATGGTGTTGAGCTCCTTGAGCGTTGTTGGAGCTGCACTCACCGAGGCAATGGGAATATATTCCATCACACCCCTGACTTGTAACTGGTGGACAGGTTTTGGGAGTCAGGAGCCGAGTTACTTGCTGCAAGATTCCTAGCCTCTGGCCTGCTCTTGGAGACACAGTAATTATATGACTAGTGAGGTTCAGTTTCTAATCAATGGTAACCCCCAGGATTTTGATAGTGGGGGATTTAGTGATGGTAATGCCATTGAAAGGCAAAGGGCAATGGTAAGATTCTCTCTTGTTGGAAATGGTCATTGTATGGATCTGTGTGGTGTGAATGTTACTTGCCTCCCAAGCCTACATTTTGGCTGGATCTTGTTGCATTTGGACTTGAACTGCTTCAGTATCCGAGGAGTCACGAATGGTGCTGAACGTTGCGCAACCTTCAGCAAACATTCCAACTTCTAACCTTATAGAGTCAAAGAGGTTTACAGCATGAAAACAGGCCCTTCGGCCCAACTTGTCCATGCTGCCCAGTTTTTACCACTAAGTTAGTCCCAATTTCCTGCATTTGGCCCATATCCCTCTTTTCCCAGCTTTCCTACATAACTGTTTAAATGCTTTTTAAAAGACAAGATTGTACCCACCTCTACTACTGTCTCTGGCAGGACATTCCAGACACTCACCACTCTGTGTGTGAAAAAATTACCTCTCGGGACCCTTTTGTATCTTTCTCCTCTCACCTTAAACCTATGCCCTCTAGTTTTAGACTCCCCGACCTTTGGGAAAAGATGTTGACCATCTACCTTATCTATGGCCCTCATTATTTTATAGACCTCTATAAGATCATCCCCAAGCCTCCTACGCTCCAGGAAAAAAAGCTACAGTCTATCCAGCTCTCCTTATAACTCAAACCATCAAGTCCCGGTAGCATCCTGTTACAGAACCCAAAGTGTTTCATAGAGTTCAACCGACCCACAACTTTTAATAGATTGTTATCCCAAAGGCTTTTTTCAGGCGGGTTAACAGGAGTATAATGGGGTTTGTGTGGGCGCGAGGGACTCCGAGGGTGAGAAGGGTGTTCCTGGAGCGGAGTAGAGATGGGGGGGGGGCTGGCGCTGCCCAACCTCTGTGGGTACTACTGGGCCGCCAATGCGACGATGGTGCGCAAGTGGGTGATGGAGGGGGAGGGGGCTGCATGGAAGAGGCTGGAGATGGCGTCCTGTCTGGGGGCGCTGGCAACGGCGCCGCTGCCGCTCCCTCCAAGGAGGTATACCACGAGTCCGGTGGTGGTGGCGGCCCTCAAAATTTGGGGGCAGTGGAGGCGGCATGGGGGGGAAGTTGGGGCCTCCGCGTGGACCCCATTACGGGGGAACCACCGGTTCGCCCCAGGAAGAACAGGTGGAGGGTTTTCGGGGTGGCACAGGGCAGGGATACGAAAGTTGGGGGACCTGTTTGTGGACGGGAAGTTCGCGCGCTTGGGTGAGCTGGAGGAGAAGTACGGGCTCCCCCCCGGTGAACACCTTCAGGTACTTACAGGTAAGGGTGTTTGCCAGACGGCAGGTGGTGGAATTCCCGCAGCTACTGCCACACACAGTACAGGACAGGGTGCTCTTGGGGGGGGGGGGGGGGGGGGGGGGGGGGGGAGTGGGGAAGATCTCGGAAACTTACCAGGTGATGCAGGAGGAGGAGGAGGCCTCGGTGGTGGAGTTGAAAGGTAAGTGGGAGGAGGAGTTGGGAGAGGAGATCGAAGAGGGGACATGGGCAGATGCCCTAGGGAGGGTGAATTCTTCCTCTTCGTGCGCGAGGCTCAGCCTCATACAGTTTAAGGTGCTGCACAGGGCACACATGACCGGGACAAGGATGAGCCGGTTCTTTGGGGGTGAGGACAGGTGTGTTAGGTGCTCCTAGGGCAGGCCCAAGAATGCAGAACTAGGGGGCATAGCCTCAAAATAAGGGGAAGTAGATTTAGGACTGAGTTTAGGAGGAACTTCTTCACCTAGGTGCTCAGGGAGCCCAGCAAATCACACCCATATGTTCTGGGCATGCCCAGCGCTGGAGGAATTTTGGAAGGGCGTAGCGAGGACGGTGTCGAGGGTGGTAGGATCCAGGGTCAGACCGGGCTGGGGGCTCGCAATATTTGGGGTGGCAGAGGAGCCAGGAGTGCAGGAGGCGAAAGAGGCCGGAATTCTGGCCTTTGCGTCCCTGGTAGCCCGGCGAAGGATTCTCCTTCAGTGGAAAGATGCGAGGCCCCCAGGCGTGGAATCCTGGATCAGCGATATGGCAGGGTTCATTAAATTGGAGAGGGTGAACTTTGCCTTGAGAGGGTCGATACAAGGGTTCTTCAGGCGGTGGCAACCGTTCTTAGACTTTCTGGCAGAACGATAGACATTGGTCAATGCAGCAGCAGCTCGGTGGGGGTGGGTTACTTTATTTTTGTTTAGGGTATTTACACTGGAGGGTTTGAGGGAGTGTATACACCTGTTGTGTTAAGTCGGGGTGTTCATGTTAATTTATTATTTATGTACAGGGGGGGGGGGTTGCTTTCTTAGATTGTGTTTTGTACTTAACCCTGTTGGGTCCTTTTTTCTTTCTCATTTTGTTATTGAAATTTTATGAAAACCTTTAATAAAAATTATTTTTTTTAATCGATTGTGGTGTGGGAAGCACACGGCGTACTCCCCAGGTGTGATACAGCAGAAATGGACAAATGGTTTTTAAAACAAAACAATGTTTATTCTATGAACTTAAGTTAACCTTGTAAAAACAAACATTGAATATCTTAACACCCATTACTTCAAAGATAATGCCAAAAGACTACAACACCAAATAATCCTTCAAACTGTTCCTTTAAACATCCAAACGACTTCAAACACAGACATTAGGTTACATTCAATATATTTATAGTCTTTGGATTATGTAAATCAACACACCAGCTGTGTTTCTTCCTGCAGCTCACAGCAAAACACACAGACACTCCCAGCTGCCTTTTCAAACTGAAACTCAAGAAAGCAGAAGTGAGCTCAGCTCCTCCCACCCTCTGACATGACTTCAGTAATATGATCAGCTCCAGTTCTTAAAGGTACATTGCTTAACCATCCATTTCTTAAAGGTACTCTCACATGACACCTGCCCCCAAGAAAAAATAAATAAACCATCAACTTCAAGATGGTTTCATTTTTCACCTTTGCACCATCAATTAAGAAATGCACACAGTAAAAACACTTTACTGGTTAAAAAAAAACAACACCCGCAAACGGGTATAATAAAATAGTCCATTTTTTTTCTCTCGTTCTTCTTCCTCCAACCGAAATCCTTTGCGATTGACAGTCTCTTTGAACAAGAAAGTCTCTGCACGATCCATCCATTCCTCTATGCCTCGGCATTTCTCTTTAAAGTTACATACTTCAGTTCAATCTGATCACAGAGTCCCTTGCAATTCTCCAATACAGGAGCATCGGTTACCACAGCTTTCAGGCCTGTTGAAAGTCCGCTGTCCATTGAAATTTTTGACGTTTCATCAGCAAGTCCATCAGTGGAGCAACCACGCAACATATCTTTTGCACAAAGGTTCGGTCAAATCCACTCATGCCAAGAAATCGCATTATTTCCCTTCGGCTTGAGGGTATTGGAAACTCAAGGAAAGTGATTTGGGCTTTTCCAAATTCACTTTTGGCTAGGTTTATCACCAAACCCGCCTCCTGAAGTCGATCGAATAACTGCATAAGATGTTTTAAATGTTCTTTCCATGTCTGGCTGAAAACTACCAGATCGTCGATATATATTGCACAATATATACCGCACTAGTGCAAATGCACGAGTGATAATTTACCAAAATTCACTAGACTCTGGGGTGATCCCGACGGATTGGAAATTAGCAAACGTGACACCACTGTTTAAAAAAGGAGGTAGGCAGAAAGCGGGTAATTATAGGCCAGTGAGCTTAACTTCAGTAGTTGGGAAGATGCTGGAATCTATCATCAAGGAAGAAATAGCGAGGCATGTGGATGGAAATTGTCCCATTGGGCAGACACAGCATGGGTTCATAAAGGGCAGGTCATGCCTAACTAATTTAGTGGAATTTTTTGAGGACATTACCAGTGCGGTAGATAATGGGGAGCCAATGGATGTGGTATATCTGGATTTCCAGAAAGCCTTTGACAAGATGCCACACAAAAGGTTGCTGCATAAGATAAAGATGCATGGCATTAAGGGGAAAGTAGTAGCAGGGATAGAGGATTGATTAATTAATAGAAAGTAAAGAGTGGGGATTAATGGGTGTTTCTCTGGTTGGCAATCAGTTTTCTAGTGGTGTCCCTCAGGGATCAGTGTTGGGCCCACAATTGTTCACAATTTACATAGATGATTTGGAGTTGGGGACCAAGGGCAATGTGTCCAAGTTTGCAGGCGACACTAAGATGAGTGGTAAAGCAAAAAGTGCAGAGGATACTGGAAGTCTACAGAGGGATTTGGATAGGCTAAGTGAATGGGCTAGGGGCTGGCAGATGGAATACAATGTTGACAAATGTGAGGTTACCCATTTTGGCAGGAATAACAGCAAAAGGGATTATTATTTAAATGATAAAATATTAAAACATGCTGCTGTGCAGAGAGACCTGGGTGTGCTAGTGCATGAGTCACAAAAAGTTGGTTTACAGGTGCAACAGGTGATTAAGAAGGCAAATGGAATTGTGTCCTTCATTGCTCGAGGGATCGAGTTTAAGACTAGGGAGGTTATGCTGCAATTGTATAAGATGTTAGTGAGACCAAACCAGTTTTGGTCTCCTTACTTGTACTTGAGAAAGGACGTACTGGCACTGGATGGTATGCAGAGGAGATTCACTAGGTTAATCCCAGAGCTGAAGGGGTTGGATTACAAGGAGAGGTTGAGTAGACTGGGACTGTACTCGTTGGAATTTAGAAGGATGAGGGGGGACCTTATAGAAACACATAAAATTATGAAGGGAATAGATAGGATAGATGCGGGCAGGTTGTTTCCACTGGCGGTGAAAGCAGAACTAGGGGGCATAGCCTCTAAATAAGGGGAAGTAGATTTAGGACTGAGTTTAGGAGGAACTTCTTCACCCAAAGGGTTGTGAATCTATGGAATTCCTTGCCCAGTGAAGCAGCTGAGGCTCCTTCATTAAATGTTTTTAAGATAAAGATAGATAGTTTTTTGAAGAATAAAGGGATTAAGGGTTATGGTGTTCGAACCGGAAAGTGGAGTTGAGTCCACAAAAGATCAGCCATGATCTCATTGAATAGCGGAGCAGGCTCAAGGGGCCATATGGCCTACTCCTGCTCCGAGTTCTTATGTCTTATGTCCTTAATTGGGTAATCCTGAAACGACTATTAGCTAACCGTTGAAATGTGGGCTGGGGCGCTTTTCATGCCAAATGGCATAACTTTGAATTGGTATATACCATTTGGAGTCACAAAAGCTGAAATCTTCTTCGCCCTTTCGGATAAAGGTACCCGCCAGTAACCTTTAAGTAAATCCAATTTGGAAATAAAAGCGGATTGTCCCACTTTCTCAATGCAATCCTCCAAACGTGGGATAGGATAAGAGTCCGTTCTTGTAACTGCATTCACCTTTTTATAGTCCACAAACAACTGTTGGATACCGTCTGGTTTAGGTACCATCACTATGAGTGAGTCCCATTGGCTGCAACCCACTTCAATTATGGCATTTTTAAGCATATTCTCAATCTCTTTGTTAACCTGTGCCCATTTTAAAGGATTAGGTCTATATGGATGTTGTTTGATAGAAACAGCATTTCCCACATCTACATCATGTATAGCCATTTTAGTACTTCCCAATTCATCTCTACAAATTTGCCCATGTGATATCAATAACTCTTTCAGGTCAGTTCGTTTTTCCTCTAGAAAATAACTTAACAATTCATCCCAATTTTTAAGAACATCCTCATTTTCCAATTTAATTTGAGGTATGTCAAATTCACAGTCATCTGGATTTGGTTCGTCACAGAGTTAGAATCATTAAAACCTCCTTTTTCTCTCCTTCCCTTTCAAAGTACCTTTTAAAGCATATTCACATGACACACTCGGTGAGTCTTCCTTCTCTCTGGTGTTTTTACCACATAATTCACCTCACTTAATTTCCTTTCAATCTGATAAGGTCCACAAAACCTAGCTTTTAAAGGCTCACCTAAACACTAACAACACTAAAACTTTTATCTCCACTGGCAAAACTCCGAACTTTGGATTTCTTGTCCGCTACCCGTTTCATCACATTTTGTGCAACTTTCAAATGTTGTCCAGCCAATTCACCTACTCTATTTAATCGTTCCTTAAAATTTGACACGTAATCCAATAATGTAATTTCCGATTTCTCACCAATTTTTCTTTAATCAATTTAAGTGGTCCTCTTACCTCATGACCAAAAATTAGTTCAAGGGGACTAAATTTGGTTGACTCATTAGGTGCATCCCTAATTGCAAACAGCACGAATGGAATTCCTTTGTCTCAATCCTCTGGATAATCTTGACAATAAGCCCTCAACATAGTCTTTAATGTCTGATGCACCTTGCTCCCTGCGATTCTGGATGGTACACAGTTGATTGAAATTGTTTTATTCCTAAGCTATCCATAACTTCGAGGTAAAACTTGATCCTTGATCCGATTGAATTTTTGTGGGTAGTCCATATCTTGTAAAGAATATAAGTAACTCCTCCACAATCTTTTTAGCTGTAATATTACGTACTGGAATGGCCTCTGGAAACACATATATAGCCAGATATATAGCCAGATATAGCCAGGCTTGACACAATTCACACCTCTTTAACCTGGGGTTACCCCATCTCTGGATCGGTAAAGATTTAATCACCTGCTAATGGTCGCATGCCAAGCATTGTTTGGCATCTTTGAATCTGACTATATATGTGTTTCTGGAACATACCTCTTCATTCACCTGAGGAAGGAGCAGCGCTCCGAAAGCTAGTAACATCGAAACAAACCTGTTGGACTTTAACCTGGTGTTGTAAGACTTCGTACTGTAAGCTTTAGGAACTAGCTCATATGCACCTAAGATGGATTTTTTTCACCTCCTCATACGTTCCAGATACCTACTCCGGTAGTGATAGAAACACTTCACTAGCTCTACCTATCAGCTTTGTTTGAATCAGTAATACCCACATGTCCTGTGGCCATTTCATTTGTTTAGCTACCTTCTCAAATGAAATGAAAAAGGCTTCTACCCACTTCTTGTCAAACCTTGGCAATGCTTGGACATATTTAAATAGATCCCCACCAGGTCTTTGACTATGATGCTCTGTCTCACTATCCACATCAATCTCATCCAACTGTATGTTTCCCTTTGCGTCTGCCAATTTTAACTGATTTTCATGTTTCATAGCCATTTTATGAAGTTCAAACTCTCTCTCTTTTTCCCTTTCCCTTCCATTTCTTTCTTTGTTTCTTTCTTCTCTCTCATTTCCTTTTTCTCTCATTGCATATTCAAGCTGCTTTAATTCTTTTTAATGTTCAAATTGCTTAATCTGCAACTGGAGCTTTGCCATTTCTCATGAGTCAGAATGTATCTCAGCCAAATTTAAATGCTCAGCTACCGCGGTAAATACCTCATCTTTTCGCATTTTGCCAGGCAATGTTAACTGCAATGCTTTTGACAAATCTAACAGTCTGCTTTTAGTCTCTGTCTGTAAGGTATTGCGTGTTACCGTGTCCACCCCCAAAAACGCCTGCGCCTCTAAAAGAGCCATTGTCCACAACACACTCCCCACTTAAACTAAAATACCACACCTGAAAAGCAACCACAATATGCTCACCCCTCACTGTCTTTAAGTTCACTGAGCCAATCCAATAGATAGGCTTTTATCCCCCTCGAGCCCTCAATTGTTATGGGTCCGGGTTTACAGAAGCCCAAAGTGTTTCATGGAGATCAACCAACCCACAACTTTTAATAGATTGTGGTGTGGGAAGCACATGGCGTACTCTCCAGGTGTGATACAGCAGAAATGGACAAATGGTTTTTAAAACAAAACAATGTTTATTCTATGAACTTAAGTTAACCTTTTAAAAACAAACATTGAATATCTTAACACCCATTACTTCAAAGATAACCCCAAATGACTACAACACTAAATAATCCTTCAAACTGTTCCTTTAAACATCCTAAAGACTTCAAACCTTCAAAAACAGACATTAGGTTACATTCAATAGATTTATAGTCTTTGGATTGTGTAAATCAACAGACCAGCTCTGTGTTTCTTCCTGCAGCTCACAGCAAAACACACAGACAATCCCAGCTGCCTTCTCAAACTGAAACTCAAAAAAGCAGAAGTGAGCTCAGCTCCTCCCACCCTCTGACATGACTTCAGTAATCTGATCAGCTCCATTTCTTAAAGGTACATTGCTTAAACATCCATTTCTTAAAGGTACTCTCACATGACAACTCTTTCTAGTTTAATAATATCCTTTCTACATTAGGATGACCAGAACTGTACACAGTATTACAAGTCTGGCCTTCCTAATGTCTTATATAACTTCAGCAAGATGTCCCAACTCCTGTAGTCAATGTTCTGGAACCAATGAAACCAAGCATACCGAAAGCCTTCTTCACCAACCTGTTCACCGGTGATGCCATTTTCAAGAAGCTATGAATCTCTACTCCTAGATCTCTTTGTTCTATAACTCTCCCAATACCCTACCATTAACTGAGTAGGTTCTGCCCTGATTCGATCTAACAAAATGCATCATCTCACATTTATCTAAACTAAACTCCATCTGCCATTCATCGGTCCACTGGTCCAATTGATCAAGGTCCCATTGCAATCCTGGATAACCTTCTTCACTGTCCACTATGCAGCCAGTCTTTGTGTCATCTGCAAACTTACTAACCATGCCTCCTAAATTCTCATCCAAATCATTAATATAAATAACAAATAGCAGTGGACCCACCACTGATCCCTGAGGAACACTGCTGGTCACAGGCCTCCAGTTTGAAAAACAACCCTCTACAACCACCCTTTGGCTTCTGTCATCACGCCAATTTTGTACCTTGGATCAACCTTATGCAACAACCTACCATGCTGTATCTTGTCAAAGGCCTTGCTAAAGTCCATGTAGACAACGTCGACTGCATTGCCCTCATCTGCCTTCTTGGCTACCCCTTCAAAAAACTCAAATCAAATTCGTGAGACATGATTTTCCACTCACAAAGCCATGCTGACTGTCCCTAATCAGTCCTTGCCTCTCTAAATGCCTGTAGATCCTGTCTCTCAGAATACCTTCTAACAACTTACCCACCACAGATGTTAGGCTCACCGGTCTGTAGTTCCCAGGCTTTTCCCTGTGGCCCTTCCTAAACAAAGACACAACACCTGCTACCCTCCAATCTTCAGGCACCTCACCTGTAACTGTCACCGATTCAAATATCTCTGCTAGGGGACCTGCAATTTCGTCCCCAACGTCACCCTGGGATACATTTCATCAGGTCCCGGAGATTTATCAACCTTGATGCACTTTAAGACTTCCAGCACCTCCTTCTCTGTGATATGTACACGCAAGACATCACTATTTATTTCCCCAACATCCATGCCTTTCTCAACAGTAAATACCAATGAGAAATATTCATTTAGGATCTCACCCATCTCTTGTGGATTCGCACATAGATAATCTTGTAGATCCTTAAGAGGCCCTGCTCTCTCCCTCGTTACTCTTTTCCCATTTATGTAGCTGTAGCTCTTTGGATTCTCCTTTGTCTCATCTGCCAAAGCAATCGCATGTCCCCTTTTTGCCCTCCTGATTTCTCGCTCAACTCTATTCAACCTCTATACTCTTCATGGGATCCACTTGATCCCAGCTGCCTATGCATGTCATGTGCCTCCTTCTACTTTTTGACCAGGGCCTCAATATCCCGAGTCATCCAGAGTTCCCTACTTCTACCAGCCTTGCCCTTCACTCTAAAAGGAATGTGCTTAGCCTGAACCATGGTTAATTTTTGAAAGCCTCCCACTTAGCAGCCATCCCCATGCCTGCCAACAGACTCCCAAATCAACTTTCGAAAGTTCCTGCCTAATACCATCAACATTGGCCTTGCCCCAATTTAGAATTTTAACGTTTGGGCGAGGCCTATCATTCTGCATAGCTATCTTAAAACTAATGGAATTATGGTCACTGGTCCCAAAGTGATACCTCAGTAACACTTCTGTCACCTGCCCTTCCTTATTTCCCAAGAGTTGGTCAAGTTTTGCCCCCTCTCCAGTCGGGCCATCCACATACTGGATGAGACCCACAGTAAGGGTTGGCAAGGAATTTAAAAAACAGGGATTAAAGAAGTAGGTCTGCGATAGGCCTTCACTACTGTGGTTGCAACCTCAAGGAAATAGATTTACTCGAGAGGTTCAGATTGGCACAATTCCGTCCTTTGACCACCTAAGAATTCCAGGTCGGTACAATTCCGCTTTTCGGCCACCAGTTAGAGCTAGGTCCGGGGTGTTCAGATCAGTGCAGTTCTTGTCGCCAGCCACCAGATGGTGCTGTATTCAGGATCCTCAGTGCACTTCTGCTTTTCTACCACCACAGTAAGAAGTCTTACAACACGACTTCCGGTGGCGCCCTCGAGGAAGCAGGTCGTAGGTCGGATCGCTCCCGCCCATGATGGGCAAACGGACCTTTTCGGGACCTGGCGACCTGAATCGGTGGAGGGAATGATAGGGAAGAGGCTTTCCCCCGGGGTATGGACAGCTGGACCAGAAGTGGTCGAGTGGAGCAGCAAGGATTGAAGCGGGAGCAGCAGGGACCCCAGACCGGGCGGCGAAGCATGGCGGACAGCAGGGACCAGGGAGCGGAGGCTCACTGGCCAAGGGAGCAACAGATGGAATTCTTCAGGAATTGCTCCGCCGAACTGAAGAGGGACACGTTGGACCCGATGAGAGCGGTAATGGACCAAATGGTCGAGACACAGGCGGTCCAAGAGAAGGTGCTCAGGGAGGTCGAGGTGAAGCTCTCCAGCCAGGCGGACATGGTAACGGAGCTGGAGCACGAGGTGGAGGAGCTGAACGTCTGCCAGAGGAGGATGCAGGAGCAGCTTGAAGAGCTAGGGAACAGAGCCAGGAGGCAGAATTTGAGGATCGTTGGCCTCCCCAAGGGCTGCGAGGGATCGGATGTGGGTGCATATGTGACGGGTATGCTCGAGGCGCTGATGGGACCGGAGGCCTTCCCTCGACCCCTGAAGTTGGATGGGGCGCATAGAGCCCCCGCAAGGAAGCCCAGGACGGGCGACCGACCGAGGGCCTTGGTGGTCCGCTTTCACCGGCTTGCTGACAGGGAACGTGTGCTGCGATGGCCAAGGCGGAGAGGAGCAGCAGATGGGAGAACTGCGAGATGCGCATTTACCAGGACTTGGGAACGGAGCTGGACAAGAGGCGTGCAGGATTTATCAAGGTAAAGGCAGCCTTCTACAAAAAGGTGAGGTTTGGAATGCTGTATCCTGCGAAGCTTTGGGTTACGTTTGAGGAACTCCACTACTACTTTGAGACACCAGAACAGGTTTGGGCTTTCATTAAAGATAAGAAGCTGGACTTGAACTAACGGGCACTTAGTTTTTTCAGTGCTGTACAGTGGCGGCGGTCTGTTAACCTAACTTGCTCTGACTAGGAGTGGACTTTTATTAAAAGAAGCTGGACTTGAACTAAAGGACTCTGGACTCTCAGAGCTTTTGTGTGGCGACGGTTTGATAAATTATCCTGTACTGTAATATTTTATCCAAGATTGTTTTCAGCCTGGACAGAGAGCGGGAGCTGGAGGGCGCACTGCTTAGGGTGTTTTTAGGGGAACAGGGCAGGAAACCAACAACAGAAGCACCTGAAGGGAGGGGGTTAGAGCCACGTTAGTTTAGTTGAACATGTGTGGCATGGGCAAACAGAGTTGATAGGGGAAGTGCCTTATTAACATGTTTATTCTTTCCCACTGTTCGTTTTCACTATGTTAAGGCTCTTTGCATAGGGCCTTTTTTTTCTCTGTAAATGTTACAAATTTGTTTTAAATAAAAAATTTCAAAACAAACAAAAAAAATAGAAGTCTTTCAACTCCAGGTTAAAGTCCAACAGGTTTGTTTCAAACACTAGCTTTCGGAGCACTGCTCGTGTTTGAAACAAACCTGTTGGGACTTTAACCTGGTGCTCACCCCAGTCCAATGCTGGCATCTCCACATCATTTCTACCACCAGAGGGAGCTTTTGCCTCCATGAAAAGAATACAGCTCCGATCCAGGGATTAGCAGTTTTTATTTGCCCGTTTCCTGTACAAGACTCTGGCAGTTTTATCACAGATGCTGCCCCTTAAGCTTCAATTCTTCAGCTCTTCCCATCCCCCGACACACACAGTTCTAAGGTTACTGATCTTTGGGAACAACAATTTGTACTTTCACACATGATCTTTTTCCCAGTTCTGATGGCTGTCTGTGCTCCTTTAAAGATGAAAGTCGACACAGATTTGGCTACAATGCCTCTTAAAATCCTCCGGTAAAGAAAGAGGGAGTCTTCAGGGTCCTTACTTGCTGGCTGCTTAACAAAACTGAAAATATGTCTTCTTCCCTGAAAGTTGCTGACTGGCTTGCTTCACCAACCACAGGCAACAATAGGAGCTGGCTGAAAATCCTATATACACTGATTGGCTACTTGCCAAGTCTATCAAACGACATCACGGTTTGGATTCTGCCACGGAACCTAAAGGGGATGGTTTTGGACCAGCCCATCAGAACTGGGTGGGGGGGGGGGGCTTCCAGTATCTAAGGCTACAATTTAAACAGAAATCCCAAAGGGTGCAGTAACATGGTAGCAGTTACCCCGAAGAATGTCGATCAGAACAGGAAGCGGGACGGGAATTAAATAGGAACACAGGACAGACAGACAATATCCTAACAAATGATTTGGCGGAACCTAAACAGAGGATAGTGAGCAGATTACTGCTATTGTTACTGAGTGGTATTATGTCGATAAGGGGTAGGAAGGGTGCAAGTATAGATGCTTAGGATACTCCAGCGGTGTTGATGCAGGAGTAGTAAGAAATTACACTGAAAGTGATAGCTGGAGAGATAAGATTGGAAGCAGGTGAGTGTAGTGCCACCTTGATTGATAACCTAGGAAAGGCATAGGAGGAGTGTGGGATGGTGCACTATGTCAAATGCTCCAGACAGGTTGAGAAGGATGGGAGAGATAGTTTACAATAGTCAAGGTCACATCTGTTTTTTGATAGGAATTAATTTCATTATTTTCATTTGTTCATCTACCATTTACTTAAAATAGTCTCAAGCACCCAAATACACTAGCAATTTTCCACAAAAATTTCTGCTAATGTTTTTAAGAAATAAATTAACAGTTACCAATGACAATGTGATTGGAGAAAAAGTGGATGTCAAATAGATCCTCTCGAACACAATCACTGGATCCCACCAATTTTCAAATATTTAGTCCTTCTAACAATTAATTCATAGTCCTCCAAAATGCTTTGTACCTTTTTCCCACCTGACATCTCCCTCTGTGACAGACTCTGCAAACGCTGGCGTATTCACTATTAGCACTTCATCATCTGTGAAAACAAGACAGAGAAAGTTAAAAACGAGCATGAAGAAGGCATTCAGTGCCAATTGGGCAGCTTAAAATCTTCTTAAGCTTAAGAAAGAATGCTTTATACATAGATGTCGAATTTGGCAGAGAAGTTTGATAGATGTAGCACCAAAGCTGAATACTGGTAATCTATATTAAAGTTTACAAACTACATTTGACTTTTCTAATTGCAAGTCAAACCACAAAGCAGCCAAAATAATATGGCCGTGCTCATATATAATCACAAAAGGGACAACAAACATTTTAGCTCCTTTTCCACGTCCAATTTTAAATTTGGATGTGCTTAACTTTTTTCTGTGACGGGGTTTGATGGTTATGCACTGAACAAAACAAAGCAAATATACAAAAAATATTCTAATATGTATATTAAGTGTTGATCAAAGTGACGTTTTTTGCTGCTGAACTTAACAACTTTGTTGTGAAATGTCCAATATGTTAATGCACGGAGGGCTTACCCGTCACATACAACACAAGTCAAAGCTTCCTGCACTCTGCTACAACAATGTTAATGGCAGCACTATTGTCAGAAGCAGGATTCAAGAGAGTTGAAGGATAGAATATACTTAATAGGAAATGGAATATACTTAATAGAGAATGGTAAATAAGTATTTATGCTGTACAGTAACCTGGGGTGTCATACAAACACCCCAAAAAGTGTTGTCCTTTTTGTCAATTTATTGTTTATTTCAAACAAAAAAAATGTGCACTGGAGCTGTATTCAGCCCAGAACCCATTTTAAAAAGCTTTAAAAACAAGTTTGTTTCTTGGTATGAAATAAAAACGTGAAATAATTTATCTACTTTGCAGTCTTAAATGCAGTTTATTTTCAACATTTATGATACTGTGTCTCTTGGTGCAATATGTTATTTCATAATTTTATTTGGTTGCAGTTAAAAAAAATACCTTGCCAATAATACAATTGTACCACAGCTAATGGGTCAAGTGAATATCTGGTCAGAATGAGAAGTGCTAATGGCTCAAACAGACTGTAAAATGGTCCGACAATAGCACTTCACATAAAACGATCCAATACTTACGAAAGACCGCTGATGTCCTAAAATGTCGGATGCGAAAGATGCTGAATTTAGAGACATTTTCTCTGCAAATAAACAATCATAATTAGAACCATACATTACACAGAGGGGACAGATCATCTAACAAACTCAAGCTTTCTCAACTACAGCCTACATAAATGCAAATTGCTTTACAATCCTCTGAAGTAATTATTGATCCGCACACCTTAGCATGTACTACCTCCAGGGTTAAATATTCAGAGATGGATAGGAAAGGTCAATGACAGAGAGATATCTGTTTACATATAGTCCTGTTTTTGAATTTGTTAGGACCCCGAATGAGAACCCAACTATTTTCAATTTGTAAAACTGTGAGGAAATGTTACCACATACCACTGACCAATAGGTATCTTTTATGTTAAAACAAACTTTAATTTAATCACAGAATGAACCACATTAACAACAAAGAAATAAATAGAGTTAACATTTGCAATAGTTCTTTTTTTAAAAAATTTCCATTTAAGGGGCAATTTAATGTGGCCAATCCACCTACCCTGCACATCTTTTGGGTTGTGGGGGTGAAACAATGGTTTACCATCAACTGGAGGTTTAAAAATACATTTGTTCTCCCTTACATACTAGATACATAGATCTGAGCATGTACCTCTATACCCTTGGACAGAGTATTTTTTTAAAAAAGTATTTCTATTCCAATTTAACATTTTACAAAATAAACGCATCCGACATATAAAACCCAACAACCCAATAAGAACCCCCACCCTTTCCTCCCCCCTTAACAGTCGACGGTAACCAACTCGCCAAAATGCAGAATGAACAACCCTAACTCTTGTGGAACCCTTCACTTGCCCCCGAGGGCACATTTCACCTTCTCCAGAGCTAAAAACCCCAATAGGTCCGCCTGCCACGCCACAGGCTAGAGGAGCTGACCTGCGCACCAACAGGACCCGCCTGCGAGCATTCATCAAGGTGATCTGCCTCCGCACCGTCTGCAACCTCAGCCAGTCTGACACTCTGAATATGGCCTTCAGGGGACCGGCCTCGACATCACCGTTGAGATGGTGCTAAAGATTGAACTCCAGAACCTTTTCAACTTCGGGCAGGACCAGAACATAATGCACATGATTAGCAGGACCCCTCCCACAGCACTCACAGATGTCCTCCACCCCCTCAAACAGCTGGCTCATCCTTGACTTCATCAGATGTGCTCTGTACACCACCTTCAGCTGTATCAGTCCCAGCCTACCACACGAGGTTGAGGCATTCACCCTATGTAGCACCAAGCCACATTCCCTCCTCCAATGCCGCCCCCAACTCCTCCTCCCACTTAGCCTTAATTACACCCCCCCCATGGACTTCTTATCCTCCTCCAAAATACTTCCATAAATCACAGAGTCAACCCCTCTTCTCCAACCCCCCTGCTGGCAGCACTTCCTCCAACGAAGAGGTAAGCACTATCGGGAAGGATGGAAAGTCCCGCACCTGCATGTACCGGAAACTCTCCTCCCGCGCCAGCCCAAACTTCTCATTCTACTCCTCCAAGTTTGCAAACCACCCTCCCAGAAACAAATCCGTCATCTCCCTAATCCCCCTCTCCTCCCTTACCGTGAACCTTGCATCCATCCTCCCCGGCTCAAACCCGTGATTCCCCCTGATCGGCAGCACTCTCGACGCCGCTCCCAACCTAAAGTGCTGCTGGAACTGCCTCCAAATCTTCAGCGTGGCCACCACCATCGGACTTCCTGACAACATCCCTGGAGCCAATGGGAGTGGCGCTGTTGCCAACACCCGCAACCACCTACATGATCCAGCCTCCATCCTTATCCACAATGTCTCCGTCTCCTTAATCGAACCCCATACCTTCTCTGCATTCACCACCCAGTAATAATGTATCAAATGCGGGAGGCCTAACCCCCCTGGACTGCCTGCAGTACCACCTTCCTTATCCTGGCCACCTTCCCTGCCCAGACAAACAAAGAAATCAGCCTATTCACCCCCTTGAAAAATGCCTTAAACAAAAAGACCGGCAGGCACTGAAATAAAAACAAACCGCCGTAAAATGTTCATCTTCACCGCCTGTATCCGGCCCGCCAACGACAGAGAAAGATCATACCCCCTCAACAAATCTACCTTCTCCCTCCCCACCAAACTTTAAAAATTCAACTTCCGAAGACCTGCCCAGTCCTGAGCAACCTGCACCTCCAGACACCCAAAATGAGATGTTGCCAAAATGGCAACCCCCGCAGCCTACTGGAGCGGAAACCACAAAATACTCACTTTTCCCCAAGTTCAGCTTGTACCCCGAAAATGCCCCAAATCTTTAAAGCAAACCCTTTATGACCCCCGAGGAGCGTGGCTCCGAAATGTATAACAAATCATCCGCGTACAAGGACATCCTTTGTTACACCACACACCCCTCACTACCTGCTTCCATGATTCCAAGCTCCTCAGCTCAATAGCCAAGGGCTCTATTGCTAATGCAAACAGAAGGTGGGATATGGGCATCCCTCCTCATTGCCCGGTACAACACAAAATACCCTGAATTCATATCATTCGTCCGTGCGCTCGCTATCGGCAGCACGGTAACACAGTTGGTAGCACTGTTGCTTCACAGCTCCAAGGTGCCAGGTTCAATTCCCGGCTTGGGTCACTGTCTGTGTGGAGTCTGCACGTTCTCTCTGTGTCTGAGTGCGTTTCCTCCGGGTGCTCCGGTTTCATCCCACAAGTCCCAAAAGATGTGCTGTTGGTTAATTTGGACATTCTGAATTCTCCCTCTGTGTACCCGAACAGGCGCCGGAATGTGGTGACTATGTGCTTTTCACAGTAACTTCATTGCAGTGTTAATGTAAGCCTACCTGTGACAAAGATTATTATTATATAGCAACTTCACCCACATCACAAATTTAGGCCCAATCCCAAACTTCTCCAACACTGCAATCAGATAACTACACTCCATCTGATCAAATGCCTTCTCCACATCCAATGCCACCACCTTCTCCAACTCCCTTCTCTCTGCCGGGGAAAGCATCACATACAGCAGCCACCGCATATTCGATGACAATTGTCTGCCCTTAACGAATCCAATCTGATTCTCCCCAATTACCCTCAGAAGGCACACCTCCAACCTTAACATTTGCCAATATCTTGGCATCCACATTTAGCAGAGGTGTGGGCCTGTACGACCCACACTCCACCTGGTCCTTATCCTTCTTTAGCAGCGAGATGGAGGCCTGTCCCATCCTTTTGAGCAAAATTTCCCTGACAATCGCGTCCTCGAACATTTCCACCAGTAACGGCGCCAGCTTATCGTTCAACTTCTTGTAAAATTCCACTGAGAACCCATCCGGCCCCGCCGCCTTCCCTGTCTGCATCTTCCCAAATGCCGACTTCATCTCCTCTCCCCCCACCAACTCCTCCAGCCCTCCATTTCACCCACCTTCGGCACTATAACATCCCCCAAAACGCCCTCATCTGCCGTTTATGCTCATATGGTTCCAACTTGTACAAATCCCTCTAAAACACCAGTCCAGTCCGAGGCCACCACCAGCTCGCCCGCCCTATCCTGAACCATCGTGTAGAGAAGTGCCTTGAGGTATATGGGGCAAAGATACGAGAGGTGGAGACGGTGGTGTCCGGCCAGAGCGATCAGACCGTGTCCTTTGAAGCGGAAGTTCTGGGGGACCTGTGCAAGTCGTTGAGGTGAAGGTGGAGGAGCAGGAAAACAGGTCCAGGTGACAGAACCTGTGGATTGTGGGGCTGCCAGAGAATGTGGAGGGAACAAGTGCTGCAAAATATGTATCAAGGATGTTGGGCTGGTGTAGGGGATGCTGGAGATGGCCCAAAGGTGGACAGGGCCCACCTTAAAGGCAGAGGCCGAGAGCGGAGGAGGCGCCACGGGTGGTGATTATGCGGTGCACAGATTTGTTGAGAAAGAAAAGATTCTACAGTGGGTCAGGGAGAAGTAGAACTGTGAATGGGAGGGCAATCATGTCCGAATATACCAGAACATTGGTGTGGATCTGGCAAAGAGGCGTGCTGGATTTAACAGGGCCAAGGCGGTGTTATACCGAAGGAAGATTCGGTTTGGGGTGCTGTACCCGGCAAAACTGTGGGTCACATTTGAAGGCCAGGAGTACTATTCTGAAATGCCAGAAGAGGCCAATGACTTCGTAAGGGACCATAAACTGGAGAGAACTGAGAGTTGGTGTGAGATGGAGGAGCTGCATGTAAAGGTTGGAGGTTGCGGTTATTGTACGCTGCCGGAGGGTGGGAGGTTTTGTCCTGTTCTTTTTTGTTTTGGGGAGTTGTAAGTTTGTACTGGGGTAACCATCCACCCACCTCCTGCCATCTGTGGTGTTTTCTTTTTGGAGGGGGCGATTTGCTTCTTTGCGTGTTTTTTCTTCAAGGATAGGAGGTGGGTGTGTGGTGGGGCCCGATGGGTGGGGTTGCTGGTTATGGGGTATTCAGATGGGTGGAGGGGGGCCCGCTTGCACAGGTGAAGAAGGGACCAATGGAGGTTTGGGGGGGGGGGGGGGGGTGCGCAGGGGGGCCTTCGAGCAGGAGCTGCCACGCTGGCAGGTAATGCTGGCGAATGAGGTGAGGTGGGGGAGGAGGCCGCAAGAGGTGGTCAGGTGGGGGAGGGGGGATTGTGACGTGGCAGAGTTGGAGACTGAGCGTGGTGATGGACAGAGAGGGGAGCCA
The DNA here is from genome assembly GCF_047496885.1 of Scyliorhinus torazame. Lineage (NCBI taxonomy): Eukaryota > Metazoa > Chordata > Chondrichthyes > Carcharhiniformes > Scyliorhinidae > Scyliorhinus > Scyliorhinus torazame. The sequence continues at coordinate 374,164,658 of NC_092708.1, forward strand.
TCTTGGGTGGACCTGATTTAGGGTGGTATTAGAGGAGGCAGAGCCGGAGGGGGATGATGGCGGACGGTAGAGGGGAGTGGAGGCCAAGCCTCCGGTAAGAATTGTAACGTGGAACGCCCGTGGATTAAATGGGCCGATTATGAGGCCCTGGGTTTTTGCGCATCTGAGGAGGAGTTTGAAGGCGGGGGGGTTGATCCTTTTGTGAGATGAGGTTAAGTTGAGGACGGGATTGGTGGGACAAGTATTTCACTCGGTGTTTGACTCGAAGTCGCGGGGAGTGGCCATTTTGTTGAACAAAAGAACAGGGTGTGTGGGGGCTAATGAAGTGCAGGTCTCTGGGGAAGATATGTGACAGTGAGTGGAATCCTGGAGGGGATGCCAGAGATACTAGTCAACATATATGTGCCGAATTAGGATGATGTGGCATTTGAGAGGTTTGCTGGGAGTGATCCCTGATCTGGAAACACACCAATTGATTATGGGTGAAAATTTTAACTGCGTGATGGAACCAAGGGTGGACAGGTCCAGCCCCAAGTCGATGAGAAGGGTGAGTGTGGCGAAGGAGCTGGGAGGGTTTATGGAATGAATAGGAATGGTTTACCCATGCAGGTTTAAGAACCTGGGGGGGTTCACACATGTATAAGCTGTACTCGAGAATTGATTAATTTGTGGTGAGCCAGGCGGTGTTGTTGTGGGCGATGAAGGCAGAGTATACAGGAATTGAGATATCCAATCATGCGCCACATTGGCTGGAGATGAGGCTTAGTGTGGGGCAGGTGTCGAGGGTGGGATGGAGGCTAGATTTGGGTTTGTTCGTGGATAAGGATTCTGCAAAAAGGTGAGGTCGACGATCGGGAAGTATGTGGAGATTAATCAGAATGGGGAGGTGTCGGCAGCCACGTTAGGGAGGCGTTGATGATGGTGGTCCAAGCTGAGATTATCTCGTTTAAGGCACACATGGACAGGAGGAGGAGGGAGGAGCATGGACGGTGATTGGATGACATAGTCGAGGTTGACACAAGATACATATGGGCCCCCATTAAAGAGTTCTTGGCAGAGAGGAAGAGGTTGCAGAGGCAGTTCGATAGGTTGACGATGGGAAGAAGAATGGGGCAGCTTCAAAGGGAGAGGGGTGCAATAAGAATATGGTGAGAAAGCGAGTTGTATGCTGGCCCACAGCTGAGGAGGCAGGCTGCGTCCAGGGAAATCTTAAATAATAATAATAATAATAATAATAATAATAATAATAATAATAATAATCGCTTATTGTCACAAGTAGGCTTCAAAACCATTACAGTTCCAATAAAGTGACTCTGCTCTCATTCCACAGACCCTTTATATCTCTGGACATTGGGGGAGATATGGCCGGGACGGCATGGGGATTGGCAGTGGAAATAGGAGGGAAGGCTTACAAATAGCAAGTCCTGCAATTATTTGTAAATGGTGCTTTCAATCAGAACGGTAACCACGAAACATGATGCAGCCTCCGATTCTTACACAGTTTAAGTTTAAGAGCAAGCTATCTTTCTTATCCCCACCTCACCCTCTTTTCGAACACATTTACTCTTTTGCTAATGCAGTGGCGTAGTGATATTGTCACTGGACTAGTATTCCCAAGACCCAGAGTCATGCTCTGGGGACCTGGGTTTAAATCACACAATGGCAGATGGTGAAATTTGAATTCAATGAATGAAATCAGGAATTAAAAGTCTTAACGGTGACCATTAAACCATTGTCGATTGTTGTAAAAACCCACCTGGTTCACAAATGTCCTTTAGGAAAGGAAATTTGTCATCCTTACCTGATCTGGCCTACATGTGGCTCAGACCCATAGATTATCATAGAATTTACAGTGCAGAAGGAGGCCATTCGGCCCATCGAGTCTGCACCGGCTCTTGGAAAGAGCACCCTACCCAAGGTCAACACCTCCACCCTATCCCCACAACCCAGTAACCCCACCCAACACCAAGGGCACTCCTGGACACTAAGGGCAATTTATCATGGCCAATCCACCTAACCTGCACATCTTTGGACTGTGGGAGGAAACCGGAGCACCCGGAGGAAACCCACGCACACACGGGGAGGATGTGCAGACTCCGCACAGACAGTGACCCAAGCCGGAATCGAACCTGGGACCGTGGAGCTGTGAAGCAATTGTGCTATCCACAATGCTACCGTGCTGCCCTAGCAATGTGGTTGACTCTTAAATATCCTCAGGAATGGGCAATATATGCTGGCCCAGGCAACAATACCCACATCCCATGAACGAATTAAAAATGAACGAATAAAAAAAATCATGGCAATGAACTACCGGTGACAGTGAACATGTGGATTACAGTGCATAACTATCTGCTTTATTTTACTATACTCTTCTGGGAATCATGCTTCTTTGCTATATTATTGAGGAATGGCATCCTAAAGCATCCACGTTATAGGGACAAAGCATCCCTGTATTTCTATTCTTTTATTCAGAAACCTAAGCAAAGGCTAAAAGGCTTTTGGGAAGGACATATTATAAAAGGTACAAGACATGAATTAAGGAAATGGGTGAAAGTATTTGGGTCTTAAACGCCTTTAGCTTTTTCTTCCTACCTTGTACAATCTTAAGGTTAGGTAAGAGGTCCTGGTATAAATTGTTCCAAGAAATTTTAAAAATCACTGCGCTCTGGAATTTACTGCTTATATTTTCGATTTATAAACTCCATAAATCTCAGTACTTACGGAAGCTGCCTGCTTCTATCATAGATTGACCTATAGCACACCAAAAGACCTAGAAAAGACATATTTGGTTACTGTCATATTTCACATGTAATAAAACACAAAACAAAATGGAGGTGGCACTGTTAAAAAGCCACTAATTTCATCAAGTTAAACATTCAGGCAGTAATTATTACAAGCATTACTTCATTTTAGAATAATGTGGAATGCCATGTAGATTTTTCGACTTGCTACAAGACATGCTTTACAATACATCGAAATGTGAATACAACCTGATAATCGGAACAGATAATGTAAGGGATCTGAAAATAAATAATGCTGCTAAGATGCTGCCACATTTTCATTGAATTTACAGCCCAGAGCTGGCCCTGGACCTCAATGGTCTTTGGCATTGTTTATGCTTTGCAAGAGGGTACTCTTACGCTATTTCATTCAATCCTATCTGCATTTTCTTCTATTCCTTTCTTCCTCACATACTTATCTAGCTTGCCCTGAAAAGGTATCCATAGGGCAGCACGGTGGTACAGTGGTTAGCACTGCTGTCTCACGCGCCGAGGTCCCAGATTCGATCCCGACTCTGGGTCACTGTCCGTGTGGAGTTTGCACATTCACCTCGTGTTTGCGTGAGTTTTGCTCCCACTATCCAAAGATGTGCGGGGTAGGTGGATTGGCCACGCCAAATTGCATATTTGGAAAAATGAATTGGGTACTCTAAAATTAAAAAAAAAGAAACGGCATCCTATTCTGCTCAACTAATCCATGTGACCACAAGTTTCTATTCCAAGAACTCCATTAAGATGTTTCTTGAGTTTTTCATCAGATTTATGAGAGACTATCTTCTATTTATGGCTCCTAGTTTTGGATTATCCCACAAGTGGAAACATCGCAACAACGTTATTACATGAAATCAAAATGGTTATGGTGTAGCAAGATGCAATAAAATCTTTATGCATGAATCAAAAACAAAACAATGTGCAAACTCTAAGTACTCAGTTCCGGTTGCGGCTACGCGGAGCTAAGCCGCACGATTCGGCAGCTCCCGCTACCACGGACTTTCGGGCTCGTTAGAGGAGCCCCAACGGAATTTCTTTTTGACGCAACCCGTGGGGAAGGGAAGAGAGAGGTCCCCCTCCAACTTCTATGAAACGGACCAGAAGCGTAACGGCCAAAGGAGCGGCAATGGAGCAACGGGAGAAGCGAGGGAAAGAAAACAGGTGGGCGGGAAGACTCGAAGACCTGGAGAACAGGTCGAGGAGAAAGAATCTGCAAATCCTGGGTCTCCCTGAGGGAGTGGAGGGGGCCGATGCCGGGGCATATGCGAGCACGATGCTCGAGGCGATGATGGGCACGAAGGCCCCTTCGAGGCCGCTGGAGTTGGATGGGCACATCGGGTGCTGGCGAAGAAGCCCCAGGCAAATGAGCCGCCAAGGGCAATGGTGGTGAGGTTCCACCGGTTCACGGACAGAGAGTGGGTCCTGAGATGGGCCAAGAAGGAGCGGAGCAGTAAGTGGGACAATGCAGAGATCCGAATATACCCGGACTGGAGCACGGAGGTTGCAAAACGGAGAGCGGGTTTCAACCGGGCCAAAGCGGCGTTGTACCGGAAAGAAGCGAAATTCGGAATGCTGCAGCCAGCGCGACTATGGGTCACATACAAGGACCAACACTATTACTTTGAAACGCCTGAAGAGGCGTGGACCTTTGTACAAGCCGAAAAGCTGGACTCTAACTGAGGGTTTGTGAGGGTGGGGGGGGGTTTGTTTGATGTGTGATGGTTGTTGTATATAGGGGGTCAATCACGCGCAGGAAATGTTACGTGGGCTGGGGGAGAGAGACAAGGCTGCGACAGGAGCTGCGCCAGAGGGGGCGGAGCGGGCTTTGGAAAGCGCAGGTTTTTTTCCCGCGCACGGGAAGAAAGGCGGGAAGGGGAATGAAGGAATGCATATTGATTGGGAGACTCCCACACGGGGAGGTCAAAGGGACGGCGGGGAAGCCGGCGTCAGCTGACTTACGGGAGCGACATGGGGGGAACAAAAAAGCTAGACAGGGGTCTAGCGGGGGGGGAGGGGGGGGGGGGTGCTGCTGCACTAGCTGAAAGGGAATGGGACACAGAAGAGGTGGTCGGGACGGGGGTCCCCCGTCTGGGGGACTGGAGGGTGAGGGAGGTGTGGACACGGGACTGGCCCAGAAAAGGAGATGGCTAGTCGGCGGGGCGGGGTCGGGGCAGGTGAGAGCCCCTCCAATCCGGCTGATAACGTGGAATGTGAGGGGCCTGAATGGGCCGGTGAAGAGGGCTCGAGTGTTCGCGCACTTAAAGGGACTGAAGGCGGACGTGGCCATGCTCCAAGAGACACATCTGAAGGTGGCGGACCAGGTCAGGTTAAGAAAGGAATGCGTAGGACAGGTATTCCACTCGGGACTGGACGTGAAGAATAGAGGGGTGGCAATATTGGTGGGAAAGCGGGTGTCATTTGAGGCCAAGACTATTGTAGCGGACAATGGAGGGCGATATGTAATGGTGAGCGGTAGGCTGCAAGGGATGTGGGTGGTGTTGGTAAACGTATACGCCCCGAACTGGGATGATGCAGGATTCATGAAGCGCATGTTGGGGCGCATTCCGGACCTGGAGATAGGAGGCCTGATAATGGGAGGGGACTTTAATACAGTGTTGGATCCAGCACTGGACCGCTCCAAATCAAGGACTGGAAAGAGGCCGGCGGCGGCCAAGGTACTTAGGGGGTTTATGGATCAGATGGGGGGAGTGGATGTGGGGAGTGGACCCTTGGCGGTTTGCAAGGCCGCAGGCCAGGGAATTTTCTTTCTTCTCCCATGTACACAAAGCCTACTCCCAGATAGATTTCTTTCTTCTGGGTAGGGCGCTCATCCCGAGGGTGGAGGGGACGGAGTATTCGGCCATAGTCATTTCGGACCATTCCCCGCACTGGGTGGAACTGGAGCTGGGAGAGGAGAGGGACCAATGCCCGTTGTGGCGGCTGGATGTGGGACTGTTGGCGGACGAGGTGGTGTGTGGGAAGGTGAGGGGGTGTATCGAAAGGTACTTGGAGGCCAACGACAACGGGGAGGTGCGGGTGGAGGTGGTATGGGAGGCGCTGAAGGTGGTGATCAGGGGAGAGCTAATCTCCATTAGGGCTCATAGGGAGAAGACAGAGGGTATGGAAAGGGAGAGGTTAGTGGGGGAGATTTTGAGAGTGGACAGGCGATACGCAGAGGCCCCGGAGGAAAGATTACTTGGGGAAAGACGACGGCTCCAGACGGAGTTTGACCTGTTGACCACAGGGAAGGCGGAGGCACAGTGGAGGAAAGCGCAGGGGGCGACCTACGAGTACGGGGAAAAGGCTAGTCGGATGCTGGCAGCGAGAGAAATGGGAGGAGTCAAAGATGGATGGGGAGCCACGGTTCGGAGTGCGACGAAAATAAACGAGGTATTTAAGGCCTTTTATGAAGAGCTGTACAGATCCCAGCCCCCAGCGGGGGAAGAGGGGATGAGCCGATTCCTAGATCAACTGAGATTCCCGAGGGTGGAGGAGCAAGAGGTGGCTGGTTTGGGGGCACCAATTAGGTTGGAGGAGCTGAGCAAGGGTTTGGGGAGCATGCAGGCGGGGATGGCCCCGGGACCGGATGGATTCCCGGTGGAGTTCTACAGGAAGTACGTAGACCTGTTGGCCCCGCTACTGGTGGGGACATTTAATGAGGCAAGAGAGGAGGGGACCCTGCCCCCGACAATGTCGGAAGCGACAATTTCTTTGATCCTAAAGCGGGACAAGGACCCACTGCAATGTGGTTTGTACAAGCCGATCTCGCTCCTCAATGTGGATGCAAAGTTGCTGGCAAAAGTGCTGGCCACGAGGATCGAGGACTGTGTCCCGAGGGTAATCCACGAGGATCAGACGGGATTTGTAAAGGGCAGGCAACTAAACACCAATGTGCGGCGGCTCTTAAACGTGATAATGATGCCATCGGAGGAGGGAGAGGCGGAGATAGTGGCAGCTATGGACGCGGAGAAGATCTTTGACCGAGTAGAGTGGGAGTACCTCTGGGAGGTGCTGCGTAGGTTTGGGTTCGGGGGAGGGTTTATCAGTTGGGTTAAGCTCCTTTACAGAGCCCCGATGGCGAGTGTAGTGACGAACCGGCGGAGGTCGGAGTACTTTCAACTGTACCGAGGGACGAGGCAGGGGTGCCCCCTGTCCCCCCTGTTGTTCGCATTGGCGATCGAACTATTGGCCATGTCATTGAGGGAGTCTAATAAATGGAGGGTGGTGGTCCGAAGGGGAGAAGAGCATCGGGTGTCGCTATATGCAGATGACCTGTTGCTGTACGTGGCGGATCCAATGGAGGGGATGGTAGAGGTCATGCAGACTCTAAGGGAGTTTGGGGAGTTTTCGGGCTATAAGCTCAATGTAGGGAAGAGTGAGCTCTTTGTATTACAGGCAGGGGACCAAGAAAGGGGGATAGGGGATCTACCGCTGAGGAGGGCGGAGGGGAGCTTTCGGTATCTGGGGATCCAGATAGCCAGGAGTTGGGGGACCCTACATAAACTGAATCTGACGAGGTTGATGGGACATGCTACTGCTCTCGCTGGCGGGTAGAGTGCAGTCGGTCAAAATGGTGGTCCTTCCGAGTTTTCTGTTTGTGTTTCAGTGCCTTCCCATCGTGATCACGAAGGCCTTTTTTAAGAGAGTAGGTAGGAGTATTATGGGGTTTGTGTGGGCGAATAAGACCCCGAGAGTAAGGAGAGGGTTCGTGGAACACAGTAGGGACCGAGGAGGGTTGGCGCTGTCAAACCTGGGGAGCTACTACTGGGCAGCAAATGTGGCGATGATCCGCAAGTGGGTTATGGAGGGTGAGGGGGCGGCATGGAAGAGGATGGAGATGGCGTCCTGTAAAGGAACGAACCTGGGGGCGTTGGTGACGGCACCGCTGCCGCTCTCGCCGACAAAGTATACCATGAGCCCGGTGGTGGCGGCAACGCTAAGGATCTAGGGCCAGTGGAGACGGCACCGGGGTGCAATGGGAGCCTCGGTGTGGTCCCCGATCAGGGGTAACCACCGGTTTGTCCCGGGGAAGATGGACGGGGGGTTCCAGAGCTGGCATCGGGCGGGGATCAGAAGAATGGGGGACCTGTTTATCGACGGGACGTTTGCGAGCCTAGGGGCACTGGAAGAGAAGTTCGGGTTACCCCCGGGAAATGCCTTTAGATATGACGTGGCAGAGTTGGAGACTGAGCGTGGTGATGGACAGAGAGGGGGGCCATCTTGGGTGGACCTGATTTAGGGTGGTATTAGAGGAGGCAGAGCCGGAGGGGGATGATGGCGGACGGTAGAGGGGAGTGGAGGCCAAGATATGCAGGTGAGGGTTTTTGTGAGGTAACAGGTGAGGGAATTCCCGTTGCTCCCGGCACAAGAAGTTCAAGATAGGGTGATCGTGGGTGTATGGGTCGGGGAGGGCAAGGTGTCGGAAATACACCAGGAGTTGAAAGAAGAGGGGGAAGCGCTGGTAGAAGAGTTGAAGGGTAAATGGGAGGAGGAGCTGGGGGAGGAGATCGAGGAAGGTCTGTGGGCTGATGCCCTAGGTAGGGTTAATTCCTCCTCGTGTGCCAGGCTCAGCCTGATACAATTTAAGGTGGGCCTGGATAAATGATATGGCTGGGTTCATAAAGTTGGAGAGAATTAAGTTTGCCTTGAGAGGGTCTGCACAGGGGTTCTATAGGCGGTGGCAACCGTTCCTAGACTATCTCGCGGAGCGTTAGAGGAAGGTCGGTCAGCAGCAGCAGCAACCTTGGGGGGGGGGGCGGACGTCCTGGGAAAGGGGGGGGACTGCCGGGGAGGGTAGGTGAGCAAGAGATAACATGAAGAGTTGGGGAAACTGGCACGTATGAGAGGGCCAGTGTACAAAGCTGTGTAAACATATCATTTTGCCATGTATATACCTTGCTCTGCACGATTTCTGGCTTTTTATTTTGTTACGAGGGGGGGGGGTGTTATTGTTTGTAAGGGAGAAAAATTGTGTTAAAAAACTTTAATAAATTTTTTTTTTTTTAAACTCTAAGTACTCATTGCGGATGGGGAACATTTCAGAATCATGGAGTCAATGCACTATATGCTAATATGGCAAGTGCTGTGTCCTCATGGCTTCTAGTCACTTCCACTGAACTGGAAAGGTTACCCCAGCACAGAGTACAGATGAATCTCTCAGTGAGCATGAACCTGCATCTTCTTAGTACCAAAGTAAGTTGAAGCTGCAATTCATTATGTTACCCAATAAACAGTGCTAGGAATACAACTATTTTAAATAAATATTGCATCACAAATCATACATTTATCCTGAAAACAGGGAGGAATTTCATACTCAAGATAATTCAATCACCTCTTTGATCAATGTGAATCTATTTCAGAGCTAGTTACATGGAGTATAGACAATATCAAAGATGTTAGACATGATTACATGCTCAAAGATTCATCTTGGATCTTCTCAGACAACCAAGTAATGAACAAGTAGTACCAAACCAACCAGTTCAACCTTCCAGATTTGCCCACTATCTGCCATGTTTCAACCTCCACCACCTATTTCAGTTTGATATGTTTACCTCTCCACATAAGGAATTCAATTCAATGTCTAATTCTTGGTGTCAATAAAACTCCTTAGCCATTTCAGAGTTTTGTTTTAAATAGAACCTGTTTCCAAGAAAGGTTTTCTGATCAGCTCTATTAGACCACACGGTGAGGTTGATGGCGCACATCCCAGATGACCTCTATTAAGTGCAGTGAAAAGTACAATTTTGAGTTCACCTAAAAGCCACATTGAGCTACACAAACTGGAGAAATCATTCTGCCAGTTGTCTACTCAGCATCTTCATAACAGGCTGTTCGAACGTACCTTAAAACCCCTCCCCAAAACAGTACTACAAAGGAGAAGAAGCACTCGCCTGGCCCTCCTGAACTTGCAATACTACCACTGAGCATCCACAGTTGAAAGAGCGAGGGGATGGGTGAAGGAACCAAACACAGAATGGGTGAGGATGGAGGAAACCTCCTGTACAGGAATGACTCTCCGGGCCCTCGCCACAGCAGCATTTACAATCCCACCAACAAACCCAGTGATGGTAGCAACCCAGAGAACCTGGAACCAGATGATGCAGCACTTCGATCTAACCGAGATATCCACCATGGCCCCCCATCTGCAGCAACCACAAGGTCCCACCGGCCATGCACAACCCCACCTTTAAGAGGCGGAGACAGGATGGGGGGGGAGGGGACGGACTCTGACGATTAGGGACTTTTACACAGGGGACAGACAGACTAACGACCTTAGTAAAGCTGACGGAGAGACTGGAACTACTGAACGGGAACGCACTCAGACATTTGCAGGTCAAAAACTTTCTCCACAAGGCGACGACAACGTACCCAAGGGCCCCGAGAGAGACAATGCTGGAGGGGTTACTGGACGCGGAGGACCTGTATGGTTGACTCTTAGAAAGGACACGCTCCCCATTGGACAAAACAAAGGAAAAATTGGAAAAAGAGCTAGGGACAGAAATAGAGTGGGGACTCCGGAGCGAAGCACTGAACAGGGCCAACTCCACCTTCTCCTGCACAAGGCTAAGCCTCATGCAGCTAAAAGTGGTGCACAGAACACTTGACAAGAGCGCGAATGAGCAAGTTCTTCCTGGAGGTGGAAGATAAATGAGAGAGACAAGAGGAATCAATAAGGGAGAGGCCAGAAAGCGGCCGACACAAAGACCAGAGGGCCCAATACAAGGTCACGCGAAAGAGAACCCTCAAAAGCAGGCCAACAACAGGAAGGGATTGGGGGGGGGGGGGCATTGTCCACATATAAACACCAACCAACTAGCCACTGTGAAGTAAAGGGCCCTGAAACAGCAAAAGGAGGTGGAGTGCAACACCAAAAAATAACTTCTAAATTGTAACTGTCGCATCTATGCTTAACGAGTGTACAGTGTGTAAAATGTAAAAAGTAGAATAAAAATATATATATTTAAAAATCTTTTCCCTTTAACTTGCACCTTTTCCAGAAATGCAAAATATTTTTCATTTAAAAATAATCTTTCTGCCTTTAAGACCTCAGCTGATTATAAACACTGGTGCAGGATACTCAACAGCAAGCAGAGTGAAATTCATTTAGGAGAGTATAAAAACAGGAGAAGACGGTAAAGCTTTATAGTTGAAAAACATAAACTCACCAGAGATACCTCTGCATCCTTGTGAGCCATTATTCTGCAGTGAGGGAAAAATGGAAAGAGAAAACATTTTATTCTCAGATCAGATTCTTTTCACATCAGGTCATCCCCAATTGCTAAACCAACAACTAAATGCCAATACATGATTTATAACTGAAATTTTCAAATTAATTTTTATTAGACCTCTGTGCATCATTTCTATCAATCTTGAAGTAAACAATTGTGCAAAGTGTAATCTACACTGCATGGCAAGAATGATTACCTTTCCATACTACTGTTATGTCTGAGGGTCTCAGAGTTAACTCGGTCTTGAAATTTCCAACCCTCTATAGAGAAATTACTTCCCAATTTTGTAGAACCTTAGAAGTTTGCAATTATTGTGCTCCTCCATCCATAGTTTCCATGTCCCTTGACCAGTCCCTCTTTTGAAATGGGTGCAACTGACAGAATCAATTGATATAGAAAACGAGGCAGACTATGCCATCGCCACATCAAATTCAGCCATTCCTTTTGATTCCTTCATATCTTTTCTCGAATATGTATTTAATTCTTAAAGTCACGGCTGATTCAGCTTCAGCAATCTATTGTGGTAATCAACGACATACCCTAGTATGTTTTATTACTAAAGCAAAAGCAGCGAAAATTTCAAATGTACTTCTGATGAAAGGACACCGGCCTGAAACACTAACTGTTTTTCTTTCCCTAAATGCTGCCAGATTTGAATATGTCCAGCCTTTTTTTGTTTTTATTTCAGATTTCCAGCCATTTTCAGTAATTTGCTTTGTTTCAAAGTGCTTCATTGGATGTAACGTGCTTTGGCACATCCTGAGACCGTGAAAGATGCCATGTTTTTTTCCCCTCAATCTCAACTGTCAGCCTGGCTCAGTTGGCAGAACTTACACTTGAGTCAGAAGGTTTCAGGTTCAAGTCCCATCCCAGGGCTTGAGCACAAAAATCAAAGCTGATGCTGTAGTACTGTGCTGAGAGAGTGCTGCACTGTCAGAGCTCATGGTTCTCAGATGAGGCGTTAAGCTGGGCCCGACCTGCTGTCAAAAGGGCGGCACGGTGGCACAATGGTTAGCACTGCTGCCTCACAGCAGCAGAGGCCCAGGTTCAATTCCAGCATGGGGTGACTGTCTGTGTGGAGTATGTACGTCCTCCGCCTGTCTGCGTGGGTTTCCTCCGGGTGCTCCAGTTTCCACTCTCATTCCAAAGATGCGCAGGTTAGGTGGATTGCCGATGACAAATTGCCCCTTAGTGTCCAAAAGGCAAGGTGGGGATAGGGTAGGAGTGTGTGTCTAGGTAGGGTGCTTTGACAGAGGGTCGGTTCAGACTCGATGGGTCGAATGGCCTACTTCTGCACTGTAGGAATTCAATGAAAACGGATGCAAATGATCCCATGGCACTATTTTGAAGAGGAGCATGGGTGATACAAATAGGATTGAGCATCCATTGAGTAGATCATCTGGTCCTGCTGTTTGTGGGAGCTTGCTATGTGCAAATTGGCAGCTATGTTTTCTACATTATAACAGCACATACACTTCAAAAGTACTTAATTAGCTGTGCTTTGTGATATGGTGGTTGTGAAAAGCACTGAAGTAAAATATTTTTCTTCCTTTTTTCTTGTATTGTTAATCTTGAACTTGTGTTCATTAATTTATGATTAATGGAAATCATCTTTTGCAGTTAAGTCCTTAACCCTATTTGTAATTTTGAAACTAATTAGTTCATAGAATCCCTACTGTGCAGAAGGAGGCCATTCGGCCCATCGAGTCTGCACCGGCACTTGGAATGAGCACCCTACTTAAGCCCACACCTCCACCTTATCCCCATAACCCAGTAACTATACCTAACCTTTTGGACTCTAAGAGGCAATTTATCATAGCCAATCCACCTGACCTGCACATCTTTGGACTGTGGGAGGAAACCGGAACACCTGGAGGAAACCCACGCAGACACGGGGAGAAAGTACAAACTCCACACACAGTCACTCGAGGCCAGAATTGAACCTGAATCCCTGGAGCTGTGAGGCAGCAGAGCTAAACACTGTGCCACCGTGCTGCCTTTGCCTTAATCGTCTCTAAATACAACCCTATTTTGTTTTACATACAAAATATCATGATAACGTCAGCCTCTTATCCGTTGTCTTAACCTAGCAATGATACTTTCATGGATTTAATATCCTCTTAATAATGGGGTCCCCAGAACAGCACACAATACAGGAAGTGTGCCCTTAACATTGCCCTGTATGTCAACATTTCCTTGTATTTGTGTTCAATAGAAAATGATCTATATTAAATTGCATTTGTCACATATCTAGGTAAAGTTGCCATAGTGCCAGATGACCATAGGCTGCTTTCCCTTTTTGAGGGGGAGAGCTGACTGGTGGTGATTAAAGCCAAAGATCACCACACCTCAAGCAAGAGGCAAGGTTGAGAAGGCAGGACAGATATCTACACATAGCCTTAAAAACTATCCATGTCCTCTACAGTGTAAACAAAGCCATGTTGGAGTGGGGCTTCTGAATCACACTGGGCAATGCTTAAGACAGAGTTGACCACCATTGCACTAACCATCATCTTATGAGGCAGAAGGTAACAACAGATCCTTCGTACCAACTCTAACGTTCTGTGCATCTTCCTCACTCGGCTGAACCACTAGTTAGAACTCTTTGACTTCCTCCACAAATATTCCACTACTTCTTTCTCCACCTTTAAAAGCCTTTAATAAAAACTAAAATCCATCTTTGCAACTAAATTCTCAATCATCTGTCTCTGAACTCTCCCACTACAACTTAGTGATTATTCCATTTTTCTTCTGTAAAGTACATCCCATTGATGGAACTATATAAAATCAAATTATTACTGGTGTTGCTCAACGCTGACCAAAATATCCAAAGTACCAGTTTCAGCCATAACTCCAAACATAGCAAGTCTCCATTCTTAATTTAGGCATCTGGAGGCTAAACCAAGAAGCAAATCTGTACTTATATCCTATAAAAAAGAAAGATTTGGATGGCATATCTTCCCCAAGTCGCTTCCACACAATTGGATTGGATTTGTTTTATTGTCACATGTACCAAGGTACAGTGAAAAGTATTCTGCGTACAGTCCAGACAGATCATTCCATACATAAAAAAAACATAGGGCATACATAAATATAAAATGTAAATACAGAGGCACAGGCAACGGGTGAGCATTACTCAGTAAAGAAAATGTGTGAAGAGATCAGTTCAGTCCATGAGAGTCATTCAGGAGTCTGGTAAAAGCGGGGAAGCTGTTTTTGAACCTGCTAGAGCATGTTCTCAGACTTTTGTATCTCCTGCCCGATGGAAGAAGTTGGAAGAGTGAGTAAGTCGGATGAGGTGGGAGGGGTCTTTGATTATGCTGCCTGCTTTCCCATGGCACTGGGAGGTGTAGACTGAGTCAATGGATGGGAGGCAGGTTTGTGTGATTTTCACAGTAACTTCATTGCAGTGTTAATGGAAGCCTATTTGTGACACTAAAAAAGATTATTAATATTACATGATGTCTTCAAGCAGTTTCAAATTAATAATGGCCCCGTGGATGATGGGTCTGTTCCAGCCAACTTCGAACAAAGGTAATCTTTTGCAGGTCTTAATCTCCCATAATGGTGCCAATTGCCTAAATATTAACTGTTCTGATGCAATGATTTCACCAAAAGGGTTTCATTTAGTTAACCTGAAACCAGTGTCTCCAAGAACAAAATAAATTCTGACTCCAATTAAACACCTCAAGATTCCATTCATGGTGGTACAGTGGTGCAGTGGTTAGCATTGCTGCCTCACTGTGCGGAGTCTGCACAGGTTTCCTCCGAGTGCTCCAGTTTCCTCCCACAGTCCAAAGACATGCAGGTTAAGTGGATTAGCCATGCTAAATTGCCCTTCGTGTCCAAAAAGGTTAGGAGGGGTTATTGGGTTGGGGATAGGGTGGAAGTGAGGGCTTGTGGATAGGTGCAAACTCGATGGGCCCAATGGCCTCCTTTTGCACTGTATGTTCTATGTTTTCACAGCGCCAAGGACACGGGTTCGATCCCAACCCCGGGTCATTGCCCGTGTGGAGTTTGTGCATTCTCCCCATGTCTGCGTGGTCTCACCCCCACAACCTAAAGACTTGCAGAGTAGGTGGATTGGCCATGCTAAATTGCCCCTTAATTGGAATGTTTTTTTAAATGAAAAAAGATTCCAGCCATCCTTTGTCGAACATAGAGATATGTCACATGACCTCCCCCAAGCTGCACGGTGATATTGCACGGTGGAACTGAACTCCGGCAATTACTGTTTGACCTCCAGGCAACAGCCTATGCTATCTACCATCAAGCTAGTGGCAGCAGACAGAACTCCTCAAACCTGACAACTTCTGCAACTTTGGAACTTGTGCCTCCAGACTAACTCACTCTACGTGCCTTCTTACATCATGGAAGGCTCACTCTGGAAAAACGGATCACTCTACAATGAGTCAACCACCCTTCGGAAGGAAGATTCCAGTTAACTGCGGATTCTGGACACATGTAAAACCCCAACTTGTGTTTTATTGTGGGTATGCCCTGAACCCTCTTCCTTTTTCCCTATACCCCATTATTGAGAGTGCAAAAGAGGTAAATATTTCAAAACTCCTCTTGCATGTGTGCGTAAAAATAAACCAACATTTTTTATTCAGTCTTACCTTGAGTTTGCTGGACACGTTATTAATAGAGGATTGGGACATTCCACATTTAAGTGTTGGGGAAAATACACCACCATGTATGTATAAAGGGAGAAATCAGAATAATAAAAACACCTTCCCGTTTACTGTCGGGTGGAATGGGGGAAATCAGTGCAGTTTAAATTGGCCTCCCCTCCTATGTGTAACGTAACTCATTGAAAACCTCATCCCATGAATAACTAATTCATTATTTTTGAAGTTAACTTTATTGCGTTTAATTATTTCATACACTGTCTGAGCCAATGGAAATTGGTGTAATCAGTAGCATAACATGTGCATTCTCAGCACCACAATCATACGAGACAGGCACAATTCTACTTGGGAAACATGCTCCAGGAGTTTCTGAACCTAGCCGGACCTGGTTTCTGCTATCATGGTACATTCAGTCACATGCTTTCAATACCATAAGGAAATACTGCCTCGATTACAATTCTATAGTATTGCTCTACATATTTTCTACGGTGCGCCAGTGGCAGTCGAAAATGTAAGCAGTGAGGATCTTGACTTGTGGGATGAGACTGAATGGCCGAGTATGTAGTTATACAATAGTTTAATCTGGGGTGTAATGGTCATACCCGATTGTGATCTCAACTGAACCCTCATCTGATTTAAGAATCTCCATTTAACGGATTCCTGAATGGAGGCCAGGAACTGTAAGTCCCAGCACTGCTTCTGGAGTTTCCACATGAGCATGTCGGAATCAGGCTGCACATGCGCAATCCACGGTTTCAGTGATCTTCGCATCAGGGACAAGTACCGAGCGTGCCCGTGTAGGGGGAAAAAGGCACAAAAGCCCGATCATTGGACCCAGGAGTTGGGCACCATAACCAGGGCAATCCTGGGACAAGGAGAGGTCCCAGAGAAAGAGTCGGAATCTGGGGAAACCCTGGGAAGTGAGCAGTTGTTGATGCAGTCCACGTCAGAGCAGCTTTGAGGGGATTCAGAGACTTGTTGTCAAACATGAAAAATTTGGAATCCCTTGTGAAGGTGATAAGAGCTTTAATGAGTTTGTGTAACTCGCAGTGGGTGCTGACATTTGGGTGAGTTGCTGAGAAATCCGTGGGATCTGTCTTGGTCGCATCTGCTATTTATTGTGCAGTGAGGTGCGTTCAACCACAATTTGCCTGTTAATTCACAAGCTGGATTTTGTAAATTGTTTTACTTTCTGACTTTGTATAGTGGTTTATTCTGTTTGTTCAAACATTATGCAATCTTGTGGCTTAATTCTCTTAGCAAATACCTTGGATCTCAAACTTTACCTACTTTAAACAAAAGGCTACTGGTCCCACCTCGATCATACCAAAAGCTCAGGAGTCTGGTCCAGAATCATAACAAATGGGGACTCTTGCAGAATTTTGAATCCACAGATAAATGAGTGCTGGGTGTTGCTAAGGTTCAGGTTGGTAAGATTTACACAATGAATTTTACAATACTTATTGAAGAGCAGAACCGCTTTGTCTGTCATTACAGAGGGACGATTTCTCCCTGTGTGATTTGCAACAATTAACCAAGATTAGGTTAATCACATTAGCAGAAGAGTTAGCAAGATACTGTTGCTTCACAGCATCAAGGTCCCAGGTTCGATTCTCAGCTTGGGTCACTGTCTGTGTGGAATCTGCATGTTCTCCATGTGTCTGCGTGGGATTCCTCCGGGTGCTCCGGTTTCCTCCCACAAGTCCTGAAAAGATGTGCTTGTTAGGTAATTTGGACATTCGGAATTCACCCTCCGTGTACCCGAAAAGGCGCCGAAGTGTGGCGACTAGGGGCATTTCACAGTAACTTCCTTGCAGTGTCAATGTAAGCCTCCTTGTGACAATAAAGACTATTATTTATTAGATTGCGTAACTCACAGTGGGTGTTGATATTGGGGTGAGTTGCTGAGAATTTATCCTGGTCTCATCTGTCTTTTAACAATAATAATCTTTATTATTGTCACCAGTAGGCTTCTATTAACACTGCAATGAAGTTACTGTCAAAATTCCCTAGTTGCCACACTCCGGCACCTGTTTGGGTACACTGAGGGAGAATTCAGAATGTCCAATTCACCTAACAAGCACATCTTTCGGGACTTGCGGGAGGAAACCCAAGGAGACACGGGGAGAACGTGCAGACAGTGACCCAAGCTGGGAATCAAACCTGGGACACTGGCGCCGTGAAGCAACAGTGCTAACCACTGTGATACTCTGCCGCCCCTTATGCTACCGTGCCGCCCCAATTTTCATAGAATTTACAGTGCCGAAGGAGGCCATTCGGCCCATCACGTCTGCACCGGCTCTTGGAAAGAGCACCCTATCCAAGGTCAACACCTCCACCCTATCCCCATAACCCAGTAACCCCACCCAACACTAAGGGCAATTTTGGACACTAAGGGCAATTTATCATGGCCAATCCACCTAACCCGCACATCTTTGGACTGTGGGAGGAAACTGGAGCACCCGGAGGAAACCCACGCACACACTGGGAGGATGTGCAGACTCCGCACAGACAGTGACCCAAGCCGGAATCAAACCTGGGACCCTGGAGCTGTGAAGCAATTGTGCTATCCACAATGCTACCGTGCTGCCGCAGTAAGGTATGTTTCATCACAGTTTGCCTGTTAATTCACATGTACCTTGTGTTAATTCTGAATGTTAGATTGATGTATAAGACAGATATTGTGAATTGATTTACTTTTCGGATTTTGTTTTGTAAAGTTTAGTGCATTTGTTCAAAAATCGTGCAATCTGTGGCTTTATTCTCTGAGCAAATATCTTCGATCTCAAGCTTTTGTTTACCTGAAAATGTTGAAGTCTCTTTTAAATTGAATTTTTTAAAATTGAAAATGTTGAAGTCTCTCAGGGTCTTGCCTGCCGCATCTCTATAATCTCCTCCAGACCCACAACATTCCCTCAACTCTGCATTTGGCCAATTCTGGCCCTCTTGTGCAGCCCACCTCACACTTTTGCCCCGCAATCGGTGATAATTTCTTCAGATGCCTATTAGACCAATCAGAACTAGCAGCCAACAAATAGGAGAGCTAAAATATTTGGTGACAATATAAATATACCTCATTACCTTTACAGGACTTTTCATGCTTTTGAGTCAGTTAAACATTTCAACTAACCATTGCTATAAGCTCTGCTTACCATAACCTTGAAAGTAGGATGTCATATCTGCTAACCAAAACTGGTAATATAGATGTGCTGATACCCACTTCCTTAGAGTAATATATGGGGATCTTTATCCAGCATTCAGAATGAGAGGGTTAAAGATCCAGTACTCCTTTCCTTGGTTCCCTGAAATTAGATTAGTACAGCATCACAGGGGATTCCCTGTCAATCAAGTCTGACCCTAAACTTGACCACAAGTAACTTCTGAATGCAGAAGAAAACTTGAGTCTTGGTTTACTCTGTTTAACTTGATTGGCATGTTTACCAGACTAAGTGGGAGTGCTATAAATCAACACATTTAATGCATGCTCACTGCATTCTGCTCACACAAGCTTCACACGCAGACTTGATTAAAAAATGGCTCCAGAAAATACCTGGCCACCTCGGATGTATTTATTTTATGCTCAGATACTACTGTTAGGAAGTTCATCATCAATAGCCACTACCCTAAACTATGGTCATTTACCAAGAATTTAGTTCCCTTCCCTAGTCACAATAAAAAGGCCATTTGCAGGCAGCACAGTGGCGCAGTGGGTTAGCCCTATTGCCTCATGGCGCCGAGGTCCCAGGTTCGATCCCCGCTCTGAGTCACTGTCTGTGTGGAGTTTGCACATTCTCCCCCTTTGCATGGGTTTCACCCCCACAGCCTAAAAATGTGCAGGTAGGTGGATTGGCCACACTAAATTGCCCTCAATTGGATAAAAATGAATTGGGCACTCTAAATGTATTTATTAAAAAGGCCATTTGCCATTTTAACAACTTTTTTGACCTTGAGCTCATCATTCACCAAAGCTCTTTACTTTCAACTTCATGACACTTACTGCTTAGCTTAGCCTCTGATGAGGACCACGTTTTGGTGCTGCATCTGACCAGTCTGAACAAAACAACCATAGCATTAAAAGACAAAGACACATCCCTAGACATTGAAAGGAACAGTGAGCCTTGGATGGTCACCTGCAGGAATCAATGGAGGTGTCAAACAGGTGCCAAGTAATGACCATCGCGCACACCCATCAGAAATCAAGAGATATGGGGAAAAGGAGGGAAAGTGGATTTGAAGCTAAGAATCAGCCATGATCGTATTGAATGGAGAAGCAGGCTCAGGGCTGAATGATCTACTCCTGCTGCGTTATGTTTTCCAGACTATTATTGTTAGCTTTCTCCTTACTGCCCTCCCATAATTCACCCTTCATAAACTGCAACTTGTCCAAAACACTGCTACACCCACTCTGCTGAAACCAAGTCCCTCAGCCTCTCTGACTCACTAATTACAGATAATAGGGAATTCCTTAATCAATGATGCCATAGGGTTTCTCTGTGATCTTTCGCTGCTCTATGAGTGCATTCTGCCATCATGCTCCTTCCCTCACTTGCTGTTAGAACTTTCAGCAGCCCTGTCACTCTAGGGGAATTCCTTTACCACCTTTAAAATTTTCCGAGTCTCATCTCTGAAGAACCGTCCAGTACCATCCTAACCTCTCCCTTCTGAGTTTGGTATTCATTTTCCTTATCCCCATTTGTGAACTCCATTCTGACTTTTATGTTAAAGGTCGGCTCTTAGTCAGGTCAGCGATTGAGGATGACTTGCTGACACCTTGGTTTGAGTGACCAAGTCCAATGTGTGATCTGCAGACTCGATAAAGGTACCATATAAACAAAAGTTGTTTTTCCACTTTCCACAAACACCAGGAAAGTTTCAGCACCACACCCTATTTACTTGTAACTTTAACAAGCACATGCACACTCAAGCTTATTCATTCAGGGAAGGTTCACAGCCAATTCACTCTTGTTCACATTTAAGGTTCACAATCCTACTTGAATCCTGACTGATTTATCTGCTACTCAGCGATGGAGCACTGAGGCCAGACAACCATATTGTAAAGGCTTCCCTCTCTAAAGGTAGGTTCCTCAGCAGAGGCTGGAGATTGAACCCAACACGTTTCTAGTCTGTATAGCTGAACTATTCACTGAATTAACTCAATGAGGGATCCTCAAAACAGCAGAATTTCAATTAACAAAAATTTTTCTTCCTGAGCAGCTGCTGACTGATTCAGATCACATGGACTACGGTCTGTCAGCTGTGGCTTAGTGGTAGCACTGTTGCATCTAGGTCAGAAGTTTCAAGTCGCACTCCCAAGACTTTGTCCAAGTACTGGGGCTCAAACACCAGCATAGTAATGAAGGAATGCTTCGCTGTTCACTGTCTTTCGAATGAGACATTATAAATTGAGGCCCCATCTGCAGAAAATCCCATGGCACTCTTTTGAAGAAGGGCAGAGGAGTTCTTCCCAATTCTGCTGGCAATTTTTATCCCGTAACTAAAATCACTAAGCAGATTATCTGGTCAAATGAACACTTCAAAAATACATTAGCTGCAAAAGTGCTGAGGCATATGGTAATCATAAAAGCACTAAAAGCAAGTTCTTTCTGATGAAGGTTGCAAGTGGAAATATTTTTGGTGAGGTGAATATTTGATCAAGCTGATCAAACCACATTGCCCAACCACAAATAAAGCAAAAGTAATGGTATCTTGAGATATGGAGAAAAGCCTCCTTTAATCAGTACCTTTCAGATGAGGCATTAAACCAACGCAGAAGATTTTTGAAGCAGAGGGGAGTACTCCCCACTGTCCTCGCGAACACTTACCCCTCCAATATCACAAAACAAATATGATAATTTCGCTCACTGCTATCTGTTGGACATCACTGTGCCCAGATTTCAATAGTGACTCCATTTCTATAAATACTTTATTGGCTGCGAAGCCCTTGGAACATCCTATAGTTGTGGAATAAGTGATACAAATGAAATTCCTCCGATTTTATTTCTATTGAGCTTAGCCGGTAGTGATCATTTCTGATTTCTTGCTTGGTATAGCTGAAAATGTGTTTCCTCAGAAGTATGACTACCTTCAAACAAATGGCACAAATCTGAACAAAGAAACCACTTGTATTTTCCACTCTCCTACCATCACCTATGTCATGTTTACCATCGGCAGCCTCTTCAGCCCCAGCCTACCCCATTGAAGTGAGTAAAAAGACTTCAAAACTGACCGATTTTCCAACAGTGCATAGCACAAGACCCTTCCACTTCTAAACTTCCAGTGCATTTTATAAAGCCTGCATGTCTAAACAACCTTCAACCTACTAGCACATGTTACACTACTGCGTATGTTATACTGCTTAAAGATCTAACCAAGCTATGAAGGTTGATATTCACCACCTACAATCATCCACTCCCATTGTGAATTAATACAAAAAAAACAACGTAAAGGCATTCTTCACTGTTGGAAAATAACATGCGATGATCCAGCAAGTTGTGCTCACTATCTGAGCCACAGAAAATAGAAACCAAGCAGTTTAAAAATTATTCCACTAATGTCAGCAATAACCCTTAGAAGCATCAGAATCAAAATTAAGTGCCTTGAAGAGTTAACAAAAGCACACTCCCTGCAATGTCAGCTGTTGGAGATAGTGGCCCATAGTGTTATTTACCTATACAATAATGCTAACAAAATGTGCAGTGGCATTGATTACATCAATTAGTGACAGAGAAGCAGTGGCTTACTCTACACCTAATCAATTCAAAAAAGAAAGGGCACAGAAAGAGTATAACCAGCCCTAGTGCTTTATCTATTGCCCAAATATTACCACTTAATATATTACAGCCAATAGCTCTTACTCGATCCTCCAGACATCGTTCATTCTCTCAGCTGTGCTTCTAGACAAATTGCCAGAGGGTAGACTATCGGGGCTGGTTTAGCACAGTGGTCTAAACAGCTGGCTTGTAATGCAGAACAATGCCAGCAGCACAGGTTCAATTCCCGCTCCGGCCTCCCCGAACAGCCGCCGGAATGTGGCGACTAGGGGGTTTTCACAGTAACTTCATGGAAGCCTACTTGTGACAATAAGTGATTATCACACCTTATGCAAAACTAATTTGGAGATTATATCCCAGAGAAGATTTCATAGCAGCATCTGTAATAGCCTCACAGCAGACCACTCATTCTCAACATACACAGCATGCAGCACTGAAATCAAAATGGCACTATCAAAACAAAATCTACAATTAAAACTTACTAGCCAACTAACACTTGGCTAATTTGAACCGATATACTTTCCAACCTGTATTTTGGGAATTGAATTTTGAGATTATGTCTGCCCCTGATATATTACAATCACACAAACTATTTTGCAATGCAAGAAAGCAGCATCCATCATAATTAACACATACGTACATAGTAGCTGATATCCTTTAACCACTTCTAAAATCAATGATTTTTAACAGAAGGCTACAAAGGCCAACCACACTTAAAATCCTGTGTTCATTCAAGTACTTTATTTCAACAAATAAGTCAAATTGAAAATGAAAAGGTGTCCAACAAAAGGCTAAATAAAACGCGATCAGTGGCTGCTCCAGCTTTCAATTTTACTAAAATACAGAATGATTGCACAGAAAGACATTGTGGGCTGACAGGTCTTTGATAACGAGTTTCAGGAGCAATGCAAAAATAAATCCAACTAACCTCCTCCCCCTCGTTATCTGACTGTTCAAGTATTTATCCTCGAGAGCTACAAAAACATGGCTTGCAACTGCAAATACAAACATCCTCATTTTACAATGGGGGAGGGACAAGTGGGATTAGGAACATAACCTTGATGAAAAGCGAGTGGAATCAGGCTTGACACCATTTGTTGGGAGTATTCAACAGCTTTTGTCCAATATGCAACGCACTTTTCACACACCCAGGGGATGAGAGCACTTTATACACACCCAAGGAATGACAGGAGCACTTCACACACACCAAGGGATGACAGGAGCACTTTGCACACACTAAGGGATATTGGGTGACCGCCCACTGCCAAAGGATCTGTGTGTACAGGCACCCCACACCCCGGTGTGGACACTCTCCTCATCTCCCAACCCCCCCAAACCCGGTCTGTGTGTACTCTCCCCTTCATTCCACGCTCTCCTCCGCCAGTCTGCGTACTCTCTCCCCATCCAACCCCCTACCCCCAAAGGTCAGTGTGTACTCTCCCCATTTCCGCTCCCAGATCAGTGTGTGTACTTTTCCCCCCCCCCCCCAGGGTGTGTGTGTGCTGGCCCCCCCTCACATCATGTACAATTTGTTTCATATAATAACGATTTGGACGTTAACGTGGGGGGTACAATTTGGAAATTTATAGATGACACAAAGATTGGCCGAGTAGCGGACAGTGTAGAGGATAGCTATAATCTCAAAAATGATATGTGTTGCTGGGGTGGGTGATAAAGTGGCAGATGGAATTTAGTACAGAAAAGGGTGAGGTCATGCATTTAAAGAGGTCAAAGAGTTATACGGATTACACAATAAATGGGAAGATACTAAGACGAGTAGAGGAAGTGAGATATCTTGGCATACAAGTATACGGGTCCCTCAAGGCAGCTGTTCAAGTAGACAAGGTTGTAAAGAAAGCATATGGAATACTCTCCATCACTGGCAGGGGATATAGAATATAAAAGTAAGGATATAATGTTGGAATTGTATAACGCACTGGTCAGGCCACAACTGGAGTATTGTGTGCAGTTCTGATCACTACATTATAGGAAGGATAAAACTGGTCTGGAGAGAGTGCAGGGGAGGTTTAGAAGAAACCTCCAGGGATAGAAAAGTGTAACTATGAGGAGAGATTGGATAGGTTAGGGTTATTTTCCTTGGAACAAAGGCTGAGGGGGTGACTTAATTAAGGTGTACAAAATTATGAGGTGAGGGTAAAATTGTTCCGAGGCAGCAGTGGTTACCACTGCTGCCTCATGGCGCCGAGTTCCCTGATTCGATCCTGGCTCTGGGTCACTGTCCGTGTGAAATTTGCATATTCTTCCCGTGTTTGGGTGGGTTTCGCACGCACAACCCAAAGATGTGCAGGGTAGGCGGATTGGCTATGCTAAATTGCCCCTTAATTGGAAAAATAAATAAATTGGGTAATGTAAATTGATTTTTTTTTTTTATTTAGAAAAGGATAAAATTGTTTCTCTTGGTGGTGAATTCCAGAACATGGGGACATAGATTCAAGAAAAGTGGCAGAAGTGTAGAGGGGGCATGAGGAAGAACTTTCATTTCACACAGAGGGTAACATGAGTCTGGAATTCGCTGTCCGAGTTGGTGGTGGACCCTAAACTCTTCTTTAAAAAGTTCCTAAACCATAAGTGCTGCAAGATGTAGGGCTATGGGTGGGGTGCAGGAAGGTGAGATTAGAAAGGGCACCTGGGTGTCCTCGGGCTGACATGGACAAGATGGACTGAATGGCCTCTTTCTGTGCTGTAACTTTTCTATGGGGAGGTTGTGGTGAATGAGAGCACGGGGGCAGTGCACACACACCCGGGGCTCCGAGCTTTTGCGGCCTCCCTCCCCTGTTGCTCGGGGTGACAACTTGTCCTTGGCCAAGGCTTCGGGCCTCCTGCGGACTTTCTGCCTGCCCTCTCCCCCAAGGAGGCGCTCCAGTCACCCCCGGGTAGGGATTCTCTCTCTCTCCGGCTCCCTTACCTGCCGGCCCCCGGGGTTGCAGCTGACGGTGAAGCGCCGCAGGCTCCGGGCCAGGCACTGGGAACGGGAAAACATGGCAGCAGCGGCGGCTCGAGCGGCGAGTGAAGCCCAGAGCGGAAACCAGCTGGGGCACACCAACCGGGTGGGGGGGGAGAGAGGAGGGAGCGCTTCAGCCCTGCATGTCACATCACACTCGAAAGGAAGCATCGCCGTCATGTTTGAGTTGAACTGTCATGTTTCACCTATTTTGCAAGAATGGTTTGGTCCATTGTACCGCTGGACTGTGCGAATGTTCACATTTAGAGGGGTGGGCTTAAACTAAATAACAATTTCTAAATCCTATCTGTAACGATGGCTTGGGAACAATTTTAAATGAAATAAAAATATGTAATAATTACATTAACAATTACATGTTCATTTGTAATAGTTCTGCGGCATCCTTTACATTTTGGCGATTTGAAAATTTGTCCCCCCCCCGCTCACCTGAGTGGTTTGCACCAGTTCAATCATTTGCATATATGTTAATCACGGCGGGTTAGCTGTTTGGGATTGGCTGGGGCAGCCCCGCCCTTTTCTCCTTTTAAGGTATGGGGCTGACTGAGGACAGGTGGAGGAAGAGCTGGCAGGTGCTGAGCTACAGTGTGTAGCTAACAAGACAGCAGCAGCAGCGTGAGTGTGGCAGTGTGAACGTCTTCAGTATCAATATCTCATGTTAATTATTACTGAAATATTTCTAATTCTGGGAAATAGCGCGCGTTTGTACGCCTGAGGGGTGGAATCTCCACCTCATATATCTGGCAGGTTTGTGTATGTTTGTGTGAATCAGGATGACCGTGAAATTTTCGCCTTATTTCTAATATCTTTCAAAGGAAATTGAAATGCGCTTTATTGACCGACTTTGTGTTCGCGATTATGAAGGTATCTTGACGTGCTTTTTCTCCTTCATAATTTCACAGGTATCGTCCTGCTTTTGTTTTTAGGCAAGGGTTAGGGTGGGCTCAGCTGGTGGGCTATCTCGTTTTGAAGCGGTGTTAAAAGTCAGATTGTTCCTGGGATTGTTGAGTTTTCTCAATTGCGGTTGTGAGGAAAAAGTTCTTCTTTGGCGTAGATATCATCATACCAGATGTGTGCGAGTGTGTCAATGGCAAATAAGGAATGACCAGAAAGTTGTTTCCTTTTATACAGCAATGAAATGATTTTATGCGATGGTATTTAACTCAATATTTGATGTTCTTAAAAGTAAACCTCGGATGCTTAAAATTTCGTCTATTGGCAATAGAGAAAATGCAAATCAACATTCCTGGCCAGGAATGGTATTTTTTTTTGTTAGCACATTTTTCATAGTCTTACAGCACAGAAAGAGGCCCATCGTGTATGTACTGGACATCCAACACCTACCTATTCTAATCCCATTTTCCAGCACTTGGATTTTACCTGTTTCGAAATATGCACCTTTGGTACCTTCTATTGAACGAAGTCGTTTCTAATTGTCATCCAGTTGATTTTTTTTAAACGGGAATAATTATTTTTTTATGGGATCAATATAACTAACTGACCAATGTGGGAAGGCAACTTTTTCAACTGGTTCGAAATCTCGTTTGGCTGTTGCAGGTTTTAAATTGCTAATGTGATGGTGCCACACACTTTGTTACTTGCTTTCACGTCTGGAGATGTTTCTTGCATTTAGCAAAGACTTCAAGAGTAGGTTTTTGATAACAATCGATGTGGGTTTTTTAAAAATACAGAACTCTGATGTTATCCCGCAAGTCGGGTACAGTGACAGTGTAGTCAGACACTAAGAATTCCGAGTAAAAGAGTCAGAAATGAAGCCAAACCCTTTAATGTAAAGACAGTCCGCGTGGAGAGGCCTGCAAATATATCATTTCCTTATTTTAAATAATTTATCTAATCTAGTAAACGTTTGCATAACTATATATTACATTCCCTTATAAAGAACGCAATTACATATTATATTCCTGTTTTAAAGTATTGTATTTTCGCCGATAAACGCATGGGATGTGTTGCGATCTTAATGTAATTTGAAATTAACATTTGGATGAAGTTTAAACCTGCACTGCAAAATGTGGTTCGAAATGCGGGATTAACTTTTTATACCAGTGTAATAATCAATTAAAATATATAAGATTATATTACGTTATTCAGGTTTTAGTTCATTATTTGGAAATATTTCTTCATTAAATTATCTGTTCAAATAGGGATTGCGGCTGGGCTCGCGAGTTCGAAATAGGATGCAGGACAAGCCTCCAGTCTAGATTTTTTTTTTCCACCAACCTTTTGCCCTCTTCTTCTCCCCTCATCTCTACCACTGAGTCGCCTCCTGCAGTATGGGTTTTCGGGTGTATTACCGAAAAGTTTCTTCATGTGTGTCAGCTTTTGGTAATGGATGTCCGCAGACGACTTCAGCCTGGGCACTGGAGGAGCGCCATTGCAAAGCTGGCAACTGGACAGAGGAGCACTTTGCAGCGAGGTCCAATATAGGGGTCAGTCTGTGCCTTCAAACCTAACAATGCGGAAGATCAATTGTAATGTTCCCAACTCAGATCATAGAAAGATATAATAGAATCATAGAATTTAAAGTGCAGAAGGAGGCCATTCAGCCCATCGAGCACCCTATCCCCGTAACCCCACATAACCTTTCTGGGCACTAAAGGCAATTTAGCATGGCCAATCCTCCTAACCTGCACATCTTTGGACTGTGGGAGGAAACCAGAGCACCCGGAGGAAACCCACGCAGACGCAGGGAGAACGTGCAGGCTCCGTACAGAGTGACCCAAGCCGGGAATCGAACCTGGGACCCTGGAGCGGCGAGGCAACTGTGCTAACCACTGTGCTACCGTGCTGCGCAACGTAGTGGCAAAAAAAAGCCAAAGGATCAAACCTGAAAAGTCCTATGGGACTCGAAGTTAACCCTGTTTCTTTCTCCACAGGAGCTGCCAGACCTGCTGAGTTTATCCAGCATTTTCTGTATTCATTTCAGATTTCCAGCATCTGCAGTATTTTGCTTTCCTGTGACTGAAACCTTCCTACTTTGCATTGCTCAACACCTGGCCCGGATAAACTCCGTCAGCCAACGGGGTGCTCTCTTGTATTGGCTTTCCAATCTAATTACTTTTTTTTAGGTGGAGGCAATTGCTTCTAAAGCTTTCCGATTATTTTATCTGGTGCCCCATTTTACATTGGACTTTGAAGTTGAGAGAATGGTCCCATCACCCACTTTGTTAAAAGTGTCATTTTTTTCCCCTTTACACTATATCTTAGACTTTTCCTATATCCTATTTCTAACATGCGAGCCCAGCCACAGTCCCTACAGACGATTATTTCAGAAAGAAATATTTCCAAATAATGAGCTAAAACCTGAACAAAATAACAAAACCTTATGTTTTAATTGACTATAACGCTGGTATAATAGTTCAGTATCTGTTTCACAACGCAACTCGAAGATCAAGCCCAAGATTAATTGCTTTTTCTTATCAGCTTGCATCTTGCATATGTCTCTTGTGGAGACCATGAATTGAATTCAATTTTTATTGCTTTTTGGAGAAAGCAATGAGATTGATTAAGGGTTTGCCCTGTTCACTTTGCACATTGACTTAGTAACTTTAAGGATAGGATCAAAAAAAATTAAAACCTGAGCAACTTTCAGTCTCCTGTTTGGAAGGAAGATTGCAACAAAAAAGAACAAAGGTGTTTTACCAGCGTCTTTCACTGGGTGCCCCAAAGTCCTGAACAACAACTTTTGGGTAGAGGGTAGACTCAGAGAACTGGGATTACAAGTTTCAAACCCTTGTTTAAAGGAGGTGTAAGGATAAATCAGCAGCTACAGGCCAGTCAGAAGTAGGAAAGGGCCTTTACAGTAATACAGAGCCATAGTGAGACCACGCCTGGAATATTGTGTGCAGTTTTGGTCTCCTTATCTGATGAAAAATGTTCTTGCTATAGAGGGAGTGCGCGCAGTGAAGGTTTACCAGACTGATTCCTGGGATGGTGAGACTGACGTGTGAGGAGAGATTGGTTAGGATTATATTCACTGGCGTTTGGAAGAATGAGGGGGGAATCTCATAGAATATTCGAACAGGACTAGACAGAGTAGATGCAGGAAGTATGTTCCCAATGGTGTGGAAATCCAGAACCAGAGGTCACAGTCTAAGGATATGGGTAAACCACTTAGGATTGAGATGAGGAGAAATTTCTTCACCCAGAGAGCAGTGAGCCAGTGGAATTCACTGCCACAAAGTAGTTGAGACCAAAACATTGTATGTTTTCAAGGAGGAGATAGATATAGCTCTTGGGGCTAAAGGGATCAAATTATATGAGGAGGAGGGGGGGGGGGGGGGGGGGAGACAAGTTATTGAGTTGAATGATCAGCCATGATGATGATGGCAGAACAGGCTCGAAGAGCCGAGATGGCCTACTGCTCCTGTTTTCTGTTTCTATGAAATCTTTTAGCAATGATAATCCGAGACAAAATGAATGGTCACTTGGACCGGTGTGGACTTATTTAAGGAAATCTAGCATGGATTTATTAAGGGCATTTGTTAAAATAATTCAATGAGTTGATGAGGGTATGGTTGTCTATGTTCTGACATGGACTGCCAAAAGATGTTTGATAAAGTGCCACATTGCAGCTGGTCAGCAAGCATAAGGTCCATCGAATAGAAGAGACCAAGATGGCATGGATACAAAGCTGATTGAGTGATAGGAAATAGCCAGTCCCGGTGAATGGTTGCTTTTTAGACTGGAGGAAAATATATAGTGGTATTCCCCATGGGTAGGTATTATGACCACTACTCTTTTGATCTATGTTAATGCCTAGACTTGAGTGTACAGCCCCAATTTCAAAATTTGCAGATGACGTGAACTTGAAAGTGCTGTGAACTGGGGGGGGGGGGATAAATAATTGCAAAAACAAAGGAAGTTATGGCGAACCTTGAATGGTAGCATAGTGGTTAGCACTATGGCTTCACAGCTCCAGGGTCCCAGGTTCGATTCCCGGCTGGATCACTGTCTGTGCGGAGTCTGCACTTTCACCCCATGTCTGCGTGGGTTTCCTCCGGGTGCTCTGGTTTCCTCCCACAGTCCAAAGATGTGTGGGTAAGGTAGATTGGCCATGCTAAATTTGCCCTTAGTGTCCAAAAAATGTTAAGTGGGGGTTGCTCGGTTACGGGGTAGGGTAGATACGTGGGCTTCGGTAGGGTGCCTTTTCTAAGGGCCAGTGCAGACTCGATGGGCCGAATTGCCTCCTTCTGCACTGTAAATTCTATAAAGACAGCCTCAATTGGAGCATTGCATTCAAATTACAGGTACCACACTTTAAGAAGGATGTGTAGGCTTTAGAGAAGGTGCAGAAATGATTTATGAGAATAAACCCATTGTGTGGGTATATTGGGTTGTAATGTCGGAAATGTGGCAGCAAATTTACCCACAGTAATCTCCCAAAATCAGCAAATGATGATGACCAGATGATCTGTATTTGTGATGTTGATTGAGAGATAAATATTGGCCAAGACATCCAGAATAACTCCCGATCCTTTTCAATATAGTGCCATGAAATCTTTGACATCCAGCTGAGAGAGTAGATAGAGCCTTGCCTTAATGTTTCATCGAACACCATTCCAGCAGTGCAACACTCCCTCAGTACTGCACTTTGAGTGAGCAAAAGAGGCAACAGCCATTCGATTGGAAAAACCTCCTGAGTTATATGAGCAGTATTCAAATTATGTTCAAAGATGAGCCAGCTGGATATTGAGGGAAATTGATTCATATAAAATGGAGTCATCAGCAACAGACTGCGTTAGATGATGGTCTGAGGAGATCATTGATATTAAGCATGAACAGAATGGGAACAGTTCAGGGCCTGGTGTAACCACTAAGGTAATAATAAAGTGTCAGAGGATGAGCCATTAACTGTGGAGTGATTTGAGAGGGAATGAGACAGACATAAACATTACTTTGTTGGGAGTCTGCATGTTAGGATCCTGAAAAAGACCAGGGAAATCTACAGCAAGAAGTCATATGCCAAATATATTGTTAACAACATATCACACCTTTAACAAAGTAAAATATCCCTAGATGCGACACTGGAGCATTATCAAATAAAATTTGACTGAGCCACAAAAGGGGATATTAAGGCAAAGGACTAAGTTGTGATCAAAGAGGTAGGTTCTAAGGAGTGTCTTAGAATACAACCTGCATAGTTTAAAAGAGAATAAAGTCTTCTGGAGCAATAATATAAAAGGGTTTATTTAACATTGGTCCCTTTATCAGAATCATTTTCCTGCCCCATCAATAAGCTCACCAGAATACTCATACAAGTGCAAAGTTATTCCTAAATGCGTTTCCATCAAATTTAGCTTGCTACAGTATGAATGGCATGGTAGCACGGTGGTTTGCACTGTTGCTTCACAGAGTCAGGGACCCAGGTTCGATTTCAGGCTTGGGTCACTGTCTGTGCGGAGTCTGCACGTTATCCCCGTCCCTGCGTGGGTTCCATCCGGGTGCTCCGGTTTCCTCCCACAAATCCCGAAAGATTTGGTGATTTGGATATTCTGTATTCTCCCTCCGTGTACCCAAACAGGTGACAGTGTTGTGACTAGGGATTTTCATTGTAGTGTTAACGTAAACCTACTTGTGACGCTAATAAAGATTTTTATTAGTAGTGAGAGGAAATTAATTTAAAATTCTCATTGTTGTGTTCAAATCTCAGCATGGCCTCACCACCCCTCCCACCGTTTTCCCCTGTAACCTCACCCAAACCTGCAACCCACAGAAATCTCAGTGCCCTTCCAACTCTGACCTCTTGCACATCCCCAATTTTCATCATCCCCATTTTGACAGCTGTACCATTAATAGTCCAGTAGGAAGTCTTACAACACCAGGTCAAAGTCCAACAGGTTTGTTTCAAACACTAGCTTTCGGAGCACTGCTCTTTCCTCAGGTGAATTTCACCTGAGGAAGGAACAGTGCTCCGAAAGCTAGTGTTTGAAACAAACCTGTTGGACTTTGACCTGTGTTGTAAGACTTCTTACTGTGCTCACCCCAATCCAACACCGGCATTCCACATCATTAGTAGTCTAGGCACTGAATTCCACATCTCACTCCTTTTAAGGCATTCATAAAGCCTACCTCTTTTATCAACTTTTTGACCACTAGCCCTATTATTCCCTTATGCAGTTCAGTGTCATGTTTTAACTGTGAATCTCCTTGGGCCTCACTCACATTCAATGTGTTTAGTAGATGTGTGAATAAATAAAGTGCAATACTTACTCAGCAGCAACTACAAAACTCTTTTTTTTCTAAAACTGTGATGCACATGTCTTTTAGTTGCATATTATACTTAAATTCAATGCAGACAATGGCATTCAAAAATGTTGTCATGTTTTCCTGACACTAGTGCCACATGGAACACAATCGATTTCAATGAGAAACAGTGTGGATTCGCCGGGTCCGTGATTGTCACCTGGGAGGCTGACAAGCTGCAGCCGCACATACACATTACAATCCCCACACACACATCCCAGCCAACAAGATGGCACTGGTTGTGCTGGAGTGCACCCACCCCGCTGTTGAATCGGCTGGGGCCAGAGGGCACCTAGGGGGGTGCCCTGGGGGGACACCCATACGACTCATGGCACTAGGTTCAAAGTGGGCAGTCAGCAGCTTGCGCATGGCTGCCTTGGAGACTGTGGCAATGGTGTTCTGTCCAGCGCACCACCCCCCCCCCCCCCCCCCCCACCGGGCCCAGCCTTGCAGAAACTCCCCGGCCAGCTGCACAACTGTCAGCAAATTATGGTGATGTTGGACACTTTCCGTATCCCCTCTCTCTCCCTCCCTCATCAGCCACAATGTTGGTTTCACGATTTTTAGATGCACAAGTGAACCTCACTGTTGGGAATTCAGCCCATACGAGAATCATGGAGGCCCCGGAGAATACCGGGTCAAGTCCGCTAATGATATGCAAATGATGTTTACTGTATGTGCATTCTGGAATACATTGACACCACTGTCGAGGCTACGGAGAATTGTGACTTGCCGTCAAATCGGTGCCCCCGCGATTTTGTCGTTGGAACTGATTCTCGGCCCAAACGTGATTCCCGATTTCGCCGTCGGCTAACGGAGAATCCTGCCCATCATTTAACTCGCAATAGTGAGAAGACCACATGTTGACAAATATTTAGCACCAGGCTAGGCCTGTTCAACCCCTCTGGGTGTCAGTAGTGTATGGTCCTAAGGGTCACAAAACAGGGAGAAAGTTGACTGAGAAATGGAGGGAAAGTTACGATTGTACCAAAATGACAATGTATTGTAAGAGAAATGGGTAGGCAGTTTCATCTAACCCAGCCAGAGAACTGAAACAATGTTGTAAAAATAGAGAAGAAATAATGTTGCATGGGATAGGGCTACGCTAATTTTCATTAAATGCTTGTCATTTTCATTATTATATAAATTAACATTCAAATTGAGTGAGAGTATTTTCATTATTTTTTTGTTGAGTCTACAGACGGCAAAGAAAGCAATAGCGATCAAAAATCTAAATGTTTTCAGATAGATTTAGCTTAGCTATGCACATTGGCTGAAAAAGTATATGGAACACATCGACAATGGATGGAACAGAATTCACACAGAGAATCAATGGCCCAAAACAGAAAATTGGTTGTTTATTATTTACAGCACAGAAGAGGGGGGGGGCGGGAAGCGCGGATTCGGCCCATGTCTGCACCTGCTCCCAAAAGAGCTGCCTCTTAATCTTCTCTGCTCCAAGCAGAACAAGCCCAATTTCTCCAATCTTTCCTTGTATCTAAAATTCTTCATTCCTGGTATCATTCTAGTAAATCACCTCTGCACTCTCTCCAGGGCTTTGACATCCTTCCTTAAATAAGATGCCCAGAACTGCACACAATACTCCAATGTGGTCTGACCAATGATTTGTAGAGGTGCAGCATCACTTCCTTGCTTTTATACTCTATGCCTCTATTTATAAACCTAAGGAAGCTATAAACCGCCATAACAAACTGTTAAAACTTGCCTGGCCACCTTCTGAGAATTATGCACTTGAGCCCCGAGGTCCTTCTGCTCCTGTACCTTCCTCAAAGTTGTACCATTGAGTCTGTATTGTCTCCCCATGTTTCCTCTACCAAAATGCCTTACCTCATATTTTGCTGTATTGAAATTCATTTGCCAGGTGTCTGCCCAAACTTGTCAATGTCCCTCTGAAGTCACGCAGCATCATCCTCACAATTCACTATTCTCCCGAGCTCAGTATTACCTGAAAATTTAGAGATTTTGCCCTCAAAACCCACTTCAAAATCATTTATATAAATCAGAAAAAGCAAGGATCCCAACACTGAGCCCTGGGGAACACCACTTTCAACTCGTCTCCAGTCTGAGAAATTCCCATCTATACATACCCTGTTTCCTATCTCTTAACCAACTTCTAATCCCTGCTGCCAAGGACCCATCAATCCCAAACATTTTGAATTTGCTATCCAAATGCTTTCTGAAAATCCAAATACACAACTTCCACGGCACTACCTTCATCCACTGCCTGTCACCTCATCAAATAACTCAATTAAATTTGTCAGACGTGACCTGCCCTTGACAAAGCCATGTTGACTGTCTAGTATTAACTTACTTTTCTCAAAGTGTATATTTATATCGTCCTGTATTATGGCCTCCATCAGTTTTCCCACTATTGATGTCAAGCTGACAGTTCTATAGTTTCCTCAGTTATCCTTTGCCCCTTTCTTAAACAAAATGCTGGAAAAACTCGGCAGTTCTGGCAGCATCTGTGGAGAGTTTCGGTCCCATATGACTCGTCTTCAGAGCTAAGGAGAGAGAGAAATGTGATGGATTCTATACAAAGTAGAGGGGGTACAGCAGCAGGAGCAGGTAGAAGGTCAGTGATTGGTGGGAGCAGGAGATTGCAACAAAGACATGCTTTCACGAGACAGAACTCAAAGGAAGCTGGGTGTAATGGCAGTAACCATTAACCCAACACTTCCAATGTCGATGATGATGTTATGGAGCAATTTATTAAAAAAGGAAATAGAATTCTGGGATATATCATCAGAACAAAGTAAATGTTGACCGAGGATTATGCTAAAGAATTATTGTAATCAAATCATACTTGAAGTAGTGTGTTTAAATCTGTCACAATCACACAAAAAGGGTCTTCCTTAGATTGGGTGGGTGCAGAAAATAGAATGATCACAAGTGGAAAATGAATGAACCGGAGAAGAAAATTGGAGAGCTCGAGATCCTCAGAGAGGGAAAGATAATTTAAGGAAGAATTAGGGCAGCACGGTAGCATTGTGGATAGCACAATTGCTTCACTGCTCCAGGGTCCCAGGTTCGATTCCGGCTTGGGTCACTGTCTGTGCAGAGTCTGCACATCCTCCCCGTGTGTGCGTGGGTTTCCTCCGGGTGCTCCGGTTTCCTCCCACAGTCCAAAGATGTGCAGGTTAGGTGGATTGGCCATGATAAATTGCCCTTAGTGTTGGGTGGGGTTACTGGGTTATGGGGATAGGGTGGAGGTGTTGACCTTGGGTAGGGTGCTCTTTCCAAGAGCCGGTGCAGGCTCGAAGGGCCGAATGGCCTCCTTCTGCACTGTAAATTCTATGATAATCTAAAGAAGTGTGACAGATCTTGATCTGGTATTTTTCATTTTGCTGGAGGCCCTATTTTTGATGTTTATCTGGGGAAGCTTATAGCTGTGTTTACTTTATTTATATTTAAAATGTTAATTGATTAAGTATGGAATCATATCGGCCGGACATTTACAGACCTGTGTCTTGTAAATGTCGCCACAGTCCCAGAGGACCATAGGCTGCTCTCCCCTTTGAAGGCTGACTGGTGGTGATTTAACCTGAGGGTCACCACACCTCCGGTGAGGGGCAAGGTTGATATCTTGTGTCTATATAAGGAGTAATTTTTCAACTTTGTGCTGTCTGAGGGAGTCTTGCCCACTAAGTATATCTATTAGAAATTTGGATGTTTCTGCCCATCAATTTTCAGCCACCAGGAAACTGTATACAGAGAACCCCAGTTTCTAATGGGTATTGCTGAGTGTACATAAAAAAACATGAGATTGATATCATTAGAAAATAAGAAAACATAAGAACATTGTTATGTAAATTTGGAAAAGTTCTCCGAGGGATTCTGGGCTTTTCTTCTCTAAAATTATCAGTTATACATCAAAAATATAAACTGGACAGTTAGAATTGGATTTTTAAAAATCATTTTGTTCTTCAATATGTGCAGCATGGTAGCACAAGTGGATAGCACTGTGGCTTCACAGCGCCGGGGTGCCAGGTTCGATTCCCCTCTGGGTCACTGTCTGTGCGGAGTCTGCACGTTCTCCTCGTGTCTGCGTGGGTTTCTACCAGGTGCTCCGGTTTCCTCTCACAGTCCAAAGACGTGCAGGTTAGGTGGATTGGCCATGATAAATTGCCCTTAGTGACCCAAAAAAAGGTTAGGAGGGGTTATTGGGTTACGGGGATCGGGTGGAAGTGAGGGCTTAAGTGGGTCGGTGCAGACTCGATGGGCCGAATGGCCTCCTTCTGCATCTATGTTCCATATGAAACAGCAATTTAAATTCACACAGTTGAAACAAGTAATTTGGACCTGCATCTGGTTCTCAACCTATTTTGAGTTATTGCGTCAAGTCTGGCAAAGGTGGCTACCTCAATAGACATTCTGTTTATTAGACCCAGAACTTGTTCAGTCCTGGAAGTTAATGAAGAACTTGAGGCAGGACTAATAATAAGAAATAGGAGCTGGAGTGGACCATTTGGCCCTTTGAACCTGCTCCACCATTCAACAAGATCATGGCTGATCTTCTGCTGCTACTCTACCTTCATGCCATGCCCCAAATCCCATAAATCCCCTACTATCCAAAAGTCTATGAGCCTCTCTCTTGATTATACTCCGTGACCGAGCATCAAAATTCCTCTGGGATAGAGAATTCCAAATACACAAAACTCTTCGAGTGAAGGAATTTCTCCTTGCCTCAGTCCTAAATGGCTGACACTTTATTCTGAGACTGTGACCCCGTGTTTTAGATTCCTCGGTCAGAGGACACATTATCTACCCTGTCGAACCACTTAAAAATGCCTTATGTTTCAATTAGACCTTCTCTCATTATCTAAGCTCCAGGAAATATTGGTCTATTCTACGCAACCTCTGCTCAATG
The DNA here is from genome assembly GCF_047496885.1 of Scyliorhinus torazame. Taxonomy (NCBI): domain Eukaryota; kingdom Metazoa; phylum Chordata; class Chondrichthyes; order Carcharhiniformes; family Scyliorhinidae; genus Scyliorhinus; species Scyliorhinus torazame. The sequence continues at coordinate 374,202,192 of NC_092708.1, forward strand.
GACAATCCCCTCATCTTAAAAATATCCTAGGGAATATTCGTTGCACTCCCTCTTAAGGGAATTATGTCCTTTCTTGTGTAAGGAGACTGTGCACAGTATTCCAGGTGTGACCTCACCGATGCACTGCATAGTTATAGTGAGACTTCTTTACTTTTATACTCCAATCCCTCTGTAACAAAATCTAACATATCATTTGCCTTCTTCATTTCTTGCTGTAGCTACCTCCATGTTAACTTTGTGATTCGTATACGAGGACACGGGCAGAGGACTGTTAAAGTAGTCCTAATTGTTATGGTTCGAAAAGAGACATGGGGGATTATATGAGGTCATGTCATAGAGCAAAATCTTCCATTTTAGTTAATTCTTCTAATTAATATTTGTAATAAACATCATTTATAGGTGGCATGCTGAAATATTTGTCCATCCAAACGATTCCGAGTACAAGGCAGAACAGATTATATTCAATGCATTTATCAGCAATAAACATGCTTTATTGGTCAGCTTTGCAGCTATGTTCCACATTATTCGATTAGCAGTGTTGCTTCACAGCGCCAGGGACCCGGGTTCAATTCCCAGCTTGGGTCACTGTCTGGGCGGAGTCTGCATGTTCTCACCGTATCTGCGTGGCTTTCCTCCGGGTGCTCCGGTTTCCTCCCACTAGTCCCGAAAGACATGCTTGTTAGGTGAATTGGACATTCTGAATTCTCCCTCAGTGTACCCGAACGGGCGCCGGAGTGTGGCGACTAGGGACTTTTCACAGTAACTTCATTGCAGTGTTAATGTAAGCTTACTTGTGTCACTAAAAAGATTATTGATAAAGATGATTATTTTGTGTTTATAACTTCAATTTGATTAATAGGAAATGTGAGTTTGTGAGAGGCACATGTGGAAAACATATTTATTGAGACCAAACCATAATAAGGGAAGGATCTAATTGAGATATATAACATGGCATAGATTAAACCCTAATATTACTTGAAAGTCAGCTAGACTGGTGGGACCAAAGGCTGTAAATGTAAATCATCATAAAATAAATTTGAAATCTGTATGTATTAGGAAGAGTTTCTTTAGTCAAAATGTGATTAAATGATTGAAATAATCTGCCTGTCAAAGTAATAAAAATAAGCACATTTGGCCCTGATTAAATGTAGTTCGAGCCAGACCAGGAGAGACAGGAAAGTGAGTGTCAGTGGCACAAATGAGTTTTTTCTTTTTTTAGCCTCGACAGACAAAGTGCAATAGACGATCACATTTACAAAACAAAAGAACAGTTATGAGTAGCACAAAATAATAGTTGTAAAATGGATTCCTAATCCTTTTTAACTGATCTAAACAGGCACTCTAAAAGATAAATTAGACACTACTGATGGTTGTAACAAAGAGCTTCACAAAGTGAGATGATATTATTTAGTGTCAACAAGTTTGGTTCATTCCAAACAATCGGAACCATACTGTTGCCAGAAGACACTGAATGAAACCTTCCCCCACCATCTGAGTTGGCTCTCTCTGCTGCTCGACAGAGGGAACAATTGTCGATTTAAAAACAGTACGGGAACAGATTAACTGCACTCCCAATCAGGGATTGCTGACAGTTATAGATCCTGGTTAATATAGCAATTAGTCCCTCCCTCAGCTCATCCCATTACTCCCTCCATCTCCCCTTCTGAGCTGTCTTCGTGTTATCTGCCTGCACAGCACCATGACTTTTGTCTGATGAAAGATTATCAACCTAACTCTGGGCTCGATTCTCCAACCTCATTGTGCTCCTGCTGGAACGAAACGAGGCCGGTGAATAATGGTGAGGCCGAAAACAAGAACTGCGCCAGGTGCCACACAGTTTGCAATGCAACCGGCCCGCTCTTGTAGACGAAATCGCGATCTCGCCGTAGTGTGGGGAGAAACCAATGATCACCATTTAAGCCCTATTTCCATACCATTACCGGGAGTGGTCCCATATCCAAAGGCCTCCCGTGATCCAGCCGCCTCCCCAGCAAGTGGTCATGCTGGAGCCTGTAGTGATCTCTGTATATCAATATACATGATCAATGTATGTAAAACTAGTACAGTCAATTCAACACTAGATGTCTCACTATCAGTTGATATAAAAAGGTCTTTCCCGCTCTTTCTGGGAGTGTGTGCTTCAGGAGAATGAACAGACAAGACAATAGCTAAAGAGAGAGAAATTACAAGTTATTTCATTATTACATTGTTTAGTTAGTTGGTTATCTTTACTATATTTTATTTCTTTACTAGTTGTGTATTAAATAAAAAGGACTCAAACTAATTTGAGTAATATAAATAATATTTATCAGACTATTGTTTATTTCATCAACTCGGCTGGTTCAAAAGAGTAATATACTATATTACACAAGGTAATATAATAGCGCCGATGAGTACACCGTTTTAAAAAGGTGAAACTGGCGGAAGGGCTGCTGCAGGGAGCCGAGGCGGTGAATAGTCATCCTTGCTCACAGGCAATGAGCCGAGGGTGCTGGACCTGCCGCCCCAGTGCTCGGCAGGGGGTAGAAGACCCTCGGCTGGGACTGGGCCCTCTGCAGGGGTGAGGAAATGCTGTGGCAGGGCAACCCCTGGATCGTGTACCCATTCCGGGGATAAGCCTTGTCCCTGCCTGTCTGCCCACCAACCACCCATTTTTCTTTTTTTAAATTAGAGTACCCAATTCATTTTTTCCAATTAAGAAGGAATTTAGCGTGGCAACCCACCTACCCTGCACATCTTTGGGTTGTGGGGGTGAAACCCACGCAAACACTGGGAGAATGTGCAAACTCCACACGGACAGTGACCCAGAGCAGGGATCGAACCTGGGACCTCGGCACCATGAGGCAGCAATGTTAACCACTGCGCCACCGTGCTGCCCTCCACCAACCAACCATAACCCACACCGACTGCTGTGGCCTCTGGCCACGTGGCTGAAGGCTATTGCTTATAGAGAATTGTCAATCGTGGTTAAGTGAGCACTTCACACAACCCAAGTGGATTCCCGTGGGTCATGTAGCATGTGGGAATAATTGCCCAGCATCCCAATAAGACCGCAATGTCTGGACACTGCACCTGAACACTGCTGGAGGCAACACTACACACACACAGCAGCCAACATCTGAATACCCAGAGGGTGGGACACAGCTCCAAAAACATGTCCACGGCCAAAGAGTGTGCAAGTGCCACTGGGAGGGGACCAGCGCCCGGTATCTGGGGCCTAGGGTCTGTAGGGGGAGGGGTGTCCACTGCGGCCGGGAGTGCATGTCCAGGGCGTTCCGGGTGTGTTGTTTCAGTATTTTCAAATGTTTATGCCATTTCCTCTATCTTGCTTTATCACATTTTTTAAGAATTACCATTGCAAAATTCGTATGTCCAAATTTATAATATACTTTGCCAATGTACACTCACAACTACTATTGTACAATTTAGCGACTGCATTCCAACAAATCACTCCATGGTTTCTGAATATTTTTTTCAATTGCCATTTTTTCTCAATAACTAAAATTTTAATGACAAAATTAGGGGATCAACAAAGTTTTTTTAAAAGAAAGAAAATGACCGTTTCATGAAGATTACATGACTAGATTTAGCAACTCGAGTTCTCTTATATCTGAAAACGTCAGCCTCCACCAAAAGCCTGAGCTTGAACTTAATATTTTTTCCCAGAGCTGTGGCTCTGAGTTGTATTTGGTTTATACAATCTGACCACATATAATGGGAGGGACTCTCCGTCGGGCGACGGTGAAATCGGGAAATGCGACTGGGCGGAGAATAGCTTCCGACACCAAAATCGCGGCAGGCGCCGGTTTGATGGCAAATCGCGATTCTCTGTTGCACTGCGCGGTGTTTAAATGCGTTTGCATCTCATTAGTGGGCCCACCCATGATTCTCCGCCTCCGATGGGTCGAGTAACCGACGGCGCGGTCCACGTGTGCTCTCAAACATCGTGAACGAGGCCTGGTGGCTGCTGAGAGAGAGAGAGAGAGAGGAGGTAGGATACGGAAAGGAGCGACCGTGGGCTACCAGCCCGGACACTGGCTGGGGTGGGAGGGGGGCCCTAACAGGGGATTGGGAACAGGCCTGGCATCCGAGGTAAACCACCCCCCCCCCACCCCCACTCCCCATGGGAGTGGGGCGGTTCTCAGGCAACGGCTGCCATTATGGCACCTATCATTCTGCGCGTCCACTGACCACCCACCTTGGCTCCTGGTCCTGCATAGTGACATTGGCTGCATGGGTGTGTCTCACCCCCCACCCGGCCCAAACTCCCCACCCAACCGGCCGCCATCCACTGGCGGACCCCCAGGGCAACACCCAAGGCAGCCCTCAGCCAGGACAGTACCAGCCAACGGTACCCTGGCATCAGGGATGGATGCCAGGGCCGGAGGTCCCCTCGGTGCCGGCCACCGACGGGGGGGGGGGGGGGGGGGGGAAGAAAGGACATACGGGGCAGAGTCCGCAGTGCCAACCTAGGCCACCGTGTAGCCTGTCGAACCTGGTTGGATACGGGTGTATGCACCATGCTAACATATTGGCCTTTCACCCCCTGCAGACAATGGCTTTCAGAGTTCGATCAGCAATGGTGGCCGCCCTGGTGGTCACCGCGGCTCTGCGAGATGCCCTGCAGCTGTATGAGTGGGCGCCGCTCAAAGAGGAGGTGGAAGCTGTAGCAGCGGAGAGGGTAGCAGAGGAGCGGGCAGCAGCAGAGGGGCAGCCTTCCAGGCTGGAGACAGTTGGCAACAGGCCGAGGGGGTGGAGGTACCAAGGAGGCTCTGCATGAGGCCTTGTGTTTGCCGGTACCACCCGACATTCAAGGACCTGCTGGACCGGGCATGCCGTCGTAGACTCCAACTGAGCAGAGAGACAGTGTGACATATCTGGCACCTCAGTGGAATGGGGGAGGACACCCATTCCCACCCTCGTAGGAACGGGAGGTCGCCGAGGTGGAGTGCGATTCCCACCCTGAATGTTACGCGACGGGGTCCTTCCAGGCGTCGAATGGGGAACTGTCCGGGATCTCGCATCCCTCGGTGCACAGATGCACGTAACGGAGGCCCTATATGTCCAGGCGGATCAATACATCCATTTTGATGTGGACCGAGCCCACCAGGATGCCCGCTCAGCGGGGTTTGCCGCCATCGCCTTGGGTCCAGAGGGTGATCGACGGGTTGCAAGTCGGCTCACGGGCACCTGCGGGTAACAGGCCGCTCTACACAAACCGAAGGGGGAACCACTCAATGAACGCTCAGCTGGTCTGTGACCATCAGCTGTACATCGTACACATCTGCGCCCGATACCTGGGCAGTGTGCACGTTGCCTTCATCCTGGCACAGTCGGCGATTCCTTTTTAAAAAAATATATAAATTTAGATTACCCAATTATTTTTTCCAATTAAAGGGCAATTTAGTGTGGCCAATCCACCTAGTCTGCACATTTTTGGGTTGTGGGGGTGAAACCCAGGCAGACACAGGGAGAATGTGCAAACTGCACGCGGACAGTGACCCAGAGCCGGGATCGAACCTGGGACCTCAGCGCCATGAGGCAGCTGTGCTAACCACTAGGCCAGCGTGCTGCCCTCTCAGCGATTCCTGACATGTTCGAGAGCCCCGGGTGAGGGTTGGCTTTTGGGTGACCGGGGTTACCTGTTGCAGTCGTGCCTGATGACACCTCTCCAGCGGCCACAGACCGACGCTGGCGGGGGTTGACCAGGCGCACTGATTCCACAACCCACCCCCCCCCACCTGCACCCATTCTGTGATACATACCCTGCAGCACTACGGGGTGGGGGCCCTGGGTTGGCAGTAACAGTAGGTCTGGTCTATGGGATGGAGGGCGATGACAACCCAATCTCCGATGAGCCCTGCTGCTCCACATCGTATGACAATATCTGACTCATGCCCATGGTTGTACCATCCACCTGGGTGATCCCTGCAGGCGGGCTAGCCATTCCATCGCATGGTCGCACAGTATCCCTGGGTGGTGGGGGGGAGGAAAGAGAGAGAGCCCGGGCCACCCACAAGGCATGCACCATTCCCCCTCCACCTGGAGGCCTGCTCTGGTCTCGACCAGCAGCAGCACGCTCGCAGCTATGGAGCACGGAGTGGACCATCTCTGTTTGGGGCTGCGCCACATCACGCTGCGACTGTGCCACCACCTTCTGGGTCGGTGTCACATCAGGCAGTGACTGCGCCATCATCTCTGGGACTGGGCTACCTCCCTCAGTGTCTGCGCCAAGCTGGCCAGCGCCTGGTCAATGCCGCCGACAGTCCCAGCCATGTCCTGCTGTGACTGGGCCGCGCTGAGGAGCGCCGCTACAATGTCCAGGTGGCTTTGGACTGGGCCTCGGCCAGTGCCTGCACTGAATGCCCCAGGCCTTGGACATGCTGATCCGTAGCCGAAACCGTCGCCCCAATGCCTCCACCACAGACACCCCTGTGTGGTGTCAGTGCGCCGGCAGGTGTTGGATGCTCGCCGACATCCCCTCATGTATTCACTGCATCTGCACGGTTGTTGGGACTGGATGTTCGAGAAGCCAGGGATCCGTCTGGACGGAATCTACTTCCTGGGGTCGGCCTGCCCTCCGACCGCCCGGCTCCTCGGGTGCTCCTACCTCCACCTGCTGCACCAGATCAACTGTGTGGTGTCCTCCAGATAGTGTCCCAGGAGCCTCTTCACTAAAGTGCCTGACCAAAATGAGTTTCTCTGGGATGGTGGAGGATGTTGGAGACAGCTGTGACGGAAATTCACTGTCACTCTCTGACCCGAGCTCCGGGATGTCCTGAGTCTTTGGCGGAGGGCTGGTGTCCGAGCTGCTCTCCTCGTCACTGCTTGGCTCACCAGGGGGCACCGGCTCTGGCACTGACTGGGGCCACCAGTTGGACCTGCCCCATTTCCGGCACGTCCTGCAAGACACAAGACAGCATGCATGATTAGACCGCGGGCTGGGGTGGGGGGTTCTTGTTAGTGGAGGGTGAGGGTGGTGTGAGGGTAATGTAGGGGTTAGGGACGGGTATCGACACGCGTGTCATGGGGAACCGTAATTCAGCGGGATCTCACTTCCTCGCCAGTGGCTGCACTTCACCACGGCGACCTTCCGTTCCTACGAGCAGCCGGCCACGTCCAGGGCCCACTGCTCTGCCATGGTGAGGGACCGCAGGTCTGGTGGTCCCTCTCCAGTCTTCTCCAGCTCCTGGCGGTTGTGCGCGGCCTTCTGGGGGGGACATACAACACTGTTAGACGGTCCGACCCATGCAGCCCTGGGGTGGGTAGCTGGTAGCCTCAGTGGCCAGGGCACCCGCCCATAGCAGCTGAAATGGATGCTGGCATGTGGGGCAGGGTGGAGATTTGGCTGTCCCCCAGGGAGAGGAAGGGGCGGGTTACGGGTGTGTGTGTGGGGTTGGGGGGGTCAGTACCAGGGGCACAGTGCTGCCAACTCACCCTGACCACCCAGAGGTCGCAAAGTTTTTTGCGGCACGGTATACCGGTCCGGGTGACGTTTCCCATGGCGCTGACTGCCTCTGCCACCTACGCCCAGGCATGATTGTCGGCTACGCCTGACAGCTTCCTTCCCAGGCCGGGGTACAGGGTCATCTGCCAGCATCCAGGAGGGTCTCCAGTTCGGCGTCCATGAACCATGGCACTACTCTCCTTACAGCCATCTTGTTGGCTGGGATGGTGTGTGGGTGTGTGTGGAGGGGAAAATCGTTTGTGTGCGGCTGCGGCTTGTCAGCCTCCTGAGTGTCAATCACGGCCCAGCGAATCCGGCACCGTTTCTCATTAGAATTGATTGTGTTCCACGTGGCACTGGCGCTACCCCATTAGTGGTAATGGAATCGGTGCAGGTGTGGCACCGATGTTTCTGTCATGGAAGTCCACGGACTCTCCGTTGGCGTCAACACTTAGAAACGGAGAACCCAGCCAAACGTATCTAATTGCATGATACGCACAGGTACCAGTCAATGAGTTGTATTGATGGAATGCTTTAACTTCCCAAACTTCTATTCAGTAGCTTTGATTCTAGCTAATTTGTAAAATAAGAAGGTGCAATAACTCCTGTTTATTTATTTTTAATTTAGAGTATCCAATTCATTTTTTTTCTAATTAAAGGGCAATTTCGCGTGGCTAATTCGCCTACCCTTCAGATCTTTTGGGTTGTGGGAGTGAGACCCATGCAGACACGGGGAGAATGTGCAAACTCCACACGGGCAGTGACCCGGGGCCGGGATCGAACCTGGGTCCTGAGCGCAGTGAGCAGCAGTGCCAACCACTGCGCCACCGTGCCGCCCCTATAACTTATATTTATAAAGTGACTTTATCACAATGAAGATTCACAGGAACATTCAAATACAAAATATGAAACTGAGGCACATAAGGAGATATCAGGGCAGATGACAAAAGCTTGATTATAGAGTAGAGATGGAGTGGTGAGGTACAGTATTACAGAACTTGGAGCCAAGGGAACTGATATATTTCAAGAGGTTTACTCGGGTAAAATAAACTTTGAACATCTTTTTTTTAAAAAAAAGACACACTTGCGCATCTATGTTTGTGTGCTCGGAAACAATGACCGTGTTTTAATTATACACCTATTAATAGTTTTTAAAAATAAATTTAGATTCCCCAATTAATTTCTTCCAATTAAGCGACAATTTAGTGTGGCCAAGCCACCTAGCCTGCACACTTTTGGGTTGTGCGGGCGAAGCCCACGCAAACACGGGGAGAATGTGCAAACTCCACACGGACAGTGACCCAGAGCCAGGATTGAACCTGGGACCTCGGCGCCGTGAGGCAGCAGTGCTAACCCACTGCGCCACCGTGCTGCCCATCACCTATTATAGTTTTAATGAGTTCTGTAAACTTTAGGAAGTATATTAAATTGAGGGAGAGAAGGACGAGGATTAAAGAGAAAAGGGGAGTGAGTGTGTGTCTTCCTTCAATTAATGTTACTTCAACTTTCAACAGGAAATACCAGTTGGATCTTTAGAGTAAAATGCCTTGCAAGTTGCGTGAATTAGGGGTAAAGGTGAAATAGTAGAACCAGAGGGAGAATGGGATGCACCTGGAGACAGTCCTGTGATCTGGTAGAAACTGGGATGCTCCCATACCTTAGTAACAATTACAAGTTGCATTTATATCATGCCTCTATATCCCAAAGCCCTTCATAGGAGTGTCATCAAAGTGCCACATAAGCAGTTATTGGGGTAGGTGACCAGCAGTTTCCCCATAGATAGGTTGTAAGGAGCATCGTTGAAGAGGGGTGAGAGGGAGTTTCAGAGCTTGGGCTCTTGGCAGCTGAAGACAGAGGTGAGTAAAATCAGGATTCACAAGAGACGAGAACTGGGGAAGTGCAGATATATGGGAGGGTGCAGGGTTGGAACAGATTACATTGAAAAGGAGGGGTGAGCCCTGGAAGGATTTGATAACGAGGATGAGAATTTTAAAATCCAGTTACTGCTTAATCCCAGGAGCCAATTTTGGTTAGGAAGGGCTGGAATTATGGATGAAAAGGACAAATTAGGAAAGTGAGGCAAAGCTTTGGATGACCTCAGGTTTCTGGAGGTTGGAATGTGAGAGCCAGCAAGGGGTGCATTGAAATTGCCAAGTGTAGAGGGGAACAAAGGCACAGATAAATATTTCAGTCAGGGACAGAGTCAGCCAATGTTACGGCGGTGGAAATAGGTGGTCTCAGTGATGGTAAAAGCAAATTACCGTGGATGCTTGAATCTGAAACAAAAACATTAAATACTGAACAATCTCAGCAGGTCTGACAGCATCTGTGGAGTGAAAAGGGAGCTAACGTTTAGAGCCTGGATGACTTTGACAAAGAATCATCCAGACTTGAAACATTAGCTCCCTTTTCTCTCCATAGATGCTGTCAGACCTGCTAAGATTGCCCAGTATTTTCTGTTTTGGTCTCAGTGATGGATATATGGTCAGAATCTCATCTCCAGAGTCACCAAGGTTGCAAACACTGGTAAATTGCCATGGGAGTATGTGAGAAATGGGGGAGGGAATATCCTGGAGTTCAACAGTACTCTGGTGAGTCTGCTAGAGTTGGCAGAATGGGTGAGGAAAGGAGCTTTCGATCTACCATCACTGCAGAGGGGAACATATGAATCTAAGTGTTCACGCTCTTGCAGAAGATTCCTGCTGCCTGTTGGAGAGGGGGTGGAGGAGGGAGGGGGTAGTTGTGACTGTTCCTGGATGTATATCTCTCCACTTGTTTCCGTACATTCAGACCTCTCCTTGTTTCAGTCACCTGGTAACAAATGAAGAAAGAAGGTTAGCTTTACAAATAAAATGAGACATTAATAAATTGTAAAATGATCATATAATTGGCAAATTAATTTCTGTATGGATAAATGTGAGGCGGTCTTTTTAGTTAGAAGATTGAGGCTACATACAGCTTCAACAATAATACACTCCAATGGGATTGCGGAACAGAGGTATCTGGGTTTATAAATTAACAAATCCTTGAAACAAGTGGTGGAGGTTAATAAGGCCATAAAAAAACACCTAAAGCTACAAGGCTCATTCCTAGAGGAATTGAATAGAAAGACGCAGAAGTTATGTAAAACCTATACTGCAGACTGTAATGGGTTACTGTGGATTGTTTTGATCTCCAGAATATTAAGCAAAAAGGATTAAAGAAGGTGTAAAGGAATAGTCATAAGGATGATATCAGTACAGCAAAGATATATTTATTGGCAAAGGCTGGGGTTCTACTCGGAAAAAGAGGAGGCTGATGGGTGACCAGGTATTGTTCTTTTAAGATGATGAAAAGGTTTGATGTAGGAAAGTAGTTTACAGATGAAGGAAGAGTTCAAAACTAGAAGTCATAAATATAAGACAAGGATACAATGGAACTGCTGAGGAGATTTGGGGCATTTTCAAGCTACAAGCTGAACTTGGGTAAAAGTGAGTGTTTTGTGGTGGCTTCTCCAGGGGTGGGAGTCGGAGTTGGTATTTTGGGTGGTATCAACCCACTTCCTCAGGTACTTGGGAGTGCGCGTGGTCTGAGATTGGACCCGGCTTCGTAAATTGAATTTTGAGTCTGATAGGTAGGGTTTTAAAAAATATATATATTTTTATTCTCCTCCTTTTTCACATTTTGTCCCAAATTTACACCCAACAATAAACAATATTCAGTAACGAATGCAATGTCAATCCCCATATCAATAACACCGATCCCATCCTCCCACCAAACCCCCCAAAATTAGCCCGCATGTTAACATAAGCAAATGACCAAAAAGGAATCCGGAATCACCCATAGTCACCATTAATACACACAGACCCCCTCCCCCCAACCCTCCCAGCCACCCCCTAATGTTTGAAGTAATCCAATTCTCGAAAGTGTATAATGAATAACACCCATGAATTGTAGAACCCCTCAATCCTTCCCCTCAGTTCAAATTTGACCTTCTCAAGAGTCAAGAATTCCAGCAGGTCCCCCCGCCATGCCAGGGCACAGGGTGGAAAGGTTGATCTCCACCCTAACAGGAATCACCTTCGGGCGATCAAAGAGGCAAAGGTTACAACATCTGCCTCTGCAACCGTTTCCAACCCTGGCTGGTCCGACACCCCGAATATGGCCTCCCGAGGGCCCGGGTCCAGTTTCACCTGCACCACTTTAGATATTACCCTAAAAACCTCCTTCCAGTAATCCTCCAGCTTTGGACAGGACCAAAACATATGATTGTGGTTTGCTGGGCCGCCCCTGCAACGTTCACACACAACTTCTACCCCCTCAAAGAGCCGGCTCATCCTCGCCCTTGTAAGGTGCACTCTATACACCACCTTCAGCTGTATCAGTCCCAACCTCGCACACGAGGTGGAGGCGTTCACCCTCCGGAGCACCTCACACCAGAACCCCTCCTCCATACCCTCTCCCAACTCTTCCTCCCACTTTGCCTTCATCCCTTCCAGCGGCGCCTTCTCCTCTTCCAAAATAGCCCCGGAAACCGCTGATACTACCCTCTTCCCCAGTTCTTCTGTCGTTGGCACCTCCTCCAGCATTGTGGAAGCCGGCTCTACTGGGAAGCTCTGTTTCTCCTTTCTGGAAAAGTCTCGAACCTGAATGTATCTAAATATTTCCTCCTGCTCCAGCCCATACTTCACTCCCAGCTCCTTCAATCCTGCAAACTGACCCCCAAGAAACAAATCTTTTAGTGTCCTAATTCCTTTCTCATCTCTGAAAATTTCCATCCCAGTTCCCTAGCTCAAATCTATGGTTCCCCCAAATCGGCATTTCCCTTGAACCTGCCCCCAACCCGAAGTGCAGGCGAAACTGAAGCTATTACTACCGGATTCACTGAGCATCTCCACAGGGCCGTTGGGAGTGGCGCTCTCGCTAGCGCCTTCAATCCCGACCCCCTTGCACAAACTCTCCTCAATTCTGACCCATTGGGAGTCAACCCCTCTGACCCAGCTCCTTACCTTCTCCACATTCGCCGTCTAGTAGTAATACATCAGGTTCGGAAGACCCAAACCCCCTGCCTGCTTACCTCTCTGTAGTAGAATCTTTCTAATTCTGACCACCTTCCCTCCCCATATGAATGAGGTAATCATTGATAGGCAGGGTTACGGCAGGTCTGAGGAGGTGGGATAGTCTTCCCCTGTTGTTGGTCGATCAGGTGCAGGCGTGAAGATTAATATTTTTAAAACTTAAATCAATTTAGAGTACCCAATTCATTTTCTCCAATTAAGGGGCAATTTAGCGCGGCCAATCCACCTATCCTGCACATCTTTGAGTTGTGGGTGTGAGGCTCACGCAAACAGAGGGAGAATGTACAAACTCCAGAAGATGAATATTTTGCCGTGGTTTTTAATTTTATTTCCGTGCCTGACGATCTTTTTGCCGAAGTCGTTCTTCAAGGAGGTGGACAGGTTGATTTTGTTGTTTGTCTGGGCAGGCAAGGTGGCTAGGATTAGGAAGACGGTACTTCAGAGAGGGCAGCAGTCAGGGGTGGTTGGGCCTTCCGAACTTGTCCTATTACTGGCCGGTAAAGACTGGGAAGGTGCGGGGTTGAAGTAGGGAGACGGAAGCTTTCTGGGTGAGGATGGAGCTAGGTTCTTGTAGGGGGTCAGGGTTGCGGGCGGTGGCAACTGCGCTGCTTCCGTTTACCCCAGGAGTCCTTCAGTGGTGGCAATGCTGAAAATATGGAGGCAATTTTGGCAGCACTTTAGGTTAGGGGTGGGGTCGAGGCTGATCCGAGGGAACCATGGGTTTAACCCTGGGAGGATGGATGTGTGGTTTCGGGGATGGGAGGAAAGAGGAGTGGTGGAGATGAAGGACCTGTTTTTGGAAGGGCGGTTTGCAAGTTTGGAGAGTTGGGGGTGAAGTTTGGGTTCCTGTGTGGGAGGGTTTTAGGTGCATGCTGGTGCGGAAGTTTGCGAAAAAGACATTTCCGGTAGTACCTTCCTCTTTGCTGCTGGAGTAGGTGTCGTCGGTGATGGGGTTGGGGGGTGGGGCCGTCTCAGCAATTTATGAGAGGATTTTGGAGGAAGATAAAGGGTGTATTCTCAGTTTCTGAGCCCAAATGTTGACCCTGGAGCACAACTCGTGGTGAAACTGGATCGATTCAGCAACTGTGGAGGGGCGAGCACCGCCACTACCTGGAACACAATCGATTCCAATGAAAAACGGTGGTTGGATTCGCCAGGTCTGTGATTGACACTCAGGATGACAAGTTGCAGCTCCATATACACATTACAATCCCCAGTCACATTCATCCCAGCCAACAAGATGGCACTGGTTGTGCTGGAGCATGCCCATACAGCTGATGAGTGAGCTGGAGGCAGAGGTTACCTAGGGGGGTGGTCTAGGGGGACACCTATATGACCAGTGGCTCTAGGTTCAGTGGGCTGATAGTGGCGTGGCTGCCTTGCCGGCTGCGGCAATGGTGTTCCATGTCCGTCCACCCCAACCCCACAGCCCACCTCCTGGCCATCCCCTGCTACCCCCCGCCCCCCGGGCCCTGGCAGAAGCCCCCGGTCAGCAGCATAACTGTCAGCACACTATGGCGATGTTGGACATTTTCCATACTCCCTCTGCAGCCACAATGCCGGTTTAAAAGCACAAGCGAACCCTGCCGTTGGGAACTTGGCCAATTGGAGACAAGAGCATCACGGAGACCCTGGAGAATACCAGGACAGGCCCACTAATGATCTGCAAACGGTGTTTACTGTACGTGCGTTCCGGACCGCATTGATGCCTCTGTCAAGGTGACGGAAAATAGCGATTTGGCGTCAAATCGTTACCTGCCGCAATATTAGCGTCGGAACCTATTCTCCGCCCAATCGCGTATCGCGATTTTGGCATTAGCCAACGGAGAATCCCGGCCAACGTGTCTCTGGAGGGGGTTAAGATCAAGCGGAAGGAGGAGCTGGGGATGGCACTAGATGAGGGATTGTGGTATGAGGTGCTGCGAAGAGTGAATGCCACAACCTCTTTTGGGAGGCTGGGACTGATGCAGCTAAAGGTGGTACACAGGGCCCACCTGACAAAGCCGAGGATGAGCCGGTTGTTTGAGGGGGATAGAGGATATTTGTGAAAGGTGTGGGAGGGGCCAGCTAATCATGTACATATGTTCCGGGCCTGCCCGAAGATAAATTTTGGAGGTTTTTCAGCACCATGTCAGCAATCCTGCACATGGACTTGGAGCCTAGACCCCTAGGGGCCATATTTGAGGTGTCCGACCTGTCGGAGTTGCGGGCGGGTGCAGGGACGGATTTAGCCTTCACCTCTCTGATCACTCGCAGATCAGCTTCCCACCCTTGCCTTGGTGTGGCTCGGGGATCTAATGGAGTTCCTGCATTTAGAGAAAGTGAAATTTTCCCTCAGCGGGGTGAATGAGGGGTTCCACAAAAGATGGGGTTTGTTTATTCTGCATTTTGGAGAGCTAATTACCGGCAACTGTTGGGTGAATTGGGGGGGGGTTGTGTTGTAATGTTTTTCAAATGTTAAAAATTTGAATAAAAATTGTTTTTTAAACAAAAGAATTGTGGGATATATTGATGGAGTGAGATGAAGTAAGATGGAAGGTGACTTTTATGGAGCATAAAGGCAGTGGATCTGTTGTGTGGAATGGCATGTTCCTGTTCTGAACACTCCATGTAACCTGATGCGAATGCAAAATAAATTCTCTGAGAAAAGTAACACCATTCTTCTCTTTTACTACCCAGGTCTCTAGTCTTCTTGCTGCTTTTGAAAGGATGCGACAGTAGGATTTTGAGTCCGTAGGAATGCCTGATCACTGGTATTGTTATGTTTTTGTCCTTTAAACTTTGATTCAAAAGTCAGAAACCCGTGTGCCCAGGCACCCTCGGTCTACGCAATGAACTTCAACATGTCTGAACAGGGTATTCACAGTTCCAATAGCTGTTACAGAGAAGGTGACAAAACAAATCAGCCCCCCATGCGCCTGAAAAAAAACTTTTTTGAAGACTCTGTATCATCCTACTCCATCGTCTCTCAATTTCTGGACAAAGCTACCAAGAAAAATAATTCAACAGATCAAGAGTTTTTATTTTCTTCAAGGAATCTGCCCCATTCCACCGCAGAATCTTATCAGGAGGATAGCAGCAATTGCTCCAAAGACAGTGTACAGGAACTGGGCTCACCTTTCAGTCAACACCTCGCCATGAACAACAGTGAAGGGGATTGTCTGCTCAACAAACACTTGCAAGCAAAGAGGGCACGAGTAGAGAGCATCATCAGAGGAATGAGCAGTTCTCCAAATGCCATCCTCCACAACAGTGAGCTTGAGAGGGAGTGTGGCCAACGGCATGCAGGTTTGGGAGACAAATACAAAGAGAACAAACGGAAGCAGAGGCTTCCTCAACAGCAGCAGAGGCAGGAGGCGAATCCCAGGAAACTTCACAAATTAACTTCCTCCCTAAAGGAGCACAGGCGAGATGAATGCCACAGGTTGAAGCAGCAGCTGCAGGATATGCAGGGGAAGCTCCTTGAACTGCAGGAAAAATTCTTCCAGGTATATGATGCCAGTGAATCAGAACAAGAAGACCAGGAGGACGTATCTGATTCTAGCTTTCACTTGGATGGTCCCAACTGCAGCGCAGAGAATGGAGAAAATACTCCGAAAAGATTCCTTTCAGATATGGACCAAGATTTCTCCAGTGACTGTGTTCAATCATTTGGCCAAGAAGAAGAACTGGTAACTGGCAAGGATGTGAACAAATATCAAGATAGAGACAGAAAATGTAACAATCATAATCATTTTTCTCTCTCTCTTGTCAAGGGTGGATATCTTGCAGAGGCCCTTAAATATGAATTAACCAATGCAGTGGCTCACATTGTAGACTCAGCTGTGCAGTTGTTCTCTGTTAAACCTTCAAGCATCTCTTCTCGGTCATTTCAAGGCCTGCCAGTCTCTCGGCCCAAGACTGATACACCCAATGACAACACAAACTTAAGGACTGCCGTTCATGAGTTTCAGTGCCCTGAAGATTCAGTGATGATGCACAGATATTTTGACAACCCTCGAAACTCCCACACCTTTGACATTCAGGATCAGACCGAGGCAATACCACTGGTAGTGAGGAAATCATCCCAAAACCAACCTAACATTGTGAGCCCAGTTATTAAACAAGCTTGCCACATGCCTAATATCAAGACACCTTTAACATTAGCTCTAGGTTCGCAGATGCCTCTGACGGAATTGCCTGCACCTCTATTGAGATATGGAATGCAAAATGACAGGGGACATAGCCTCTCAGAGAACGTCACTGCATCTTCTGAATCAACACACCTTTCATGGGACACAGTCAAACAGAGGTCAAAGGTTACCTCGCACCATACAGCAAATCAGCAGTACTCTCATTTCTGTCAGAATCCAGCAGAGAATCTCTGTCTTTCTCGCATCAAGTCTGAATGTGGAGACTTGCATTCCATGGCAGATGTCACTCCATACAAGACAATTCACATATCCTTTCGAAGTGATTATTTGTAAACTTGCCGAATATTGCAAAAACCTTCTGTTGCAAAGCCAAATATAACATATAACCCACAGAGTAAAGCGCCTCCTCAGAAGACCATCTTCTTCTGCGCTTGCACAAGATTTCCATTCCTTTCCCACTGTCTCCACACACCCTTGGGAGGGGGGTCTCTGAATTGTAGTGCATGTTCAGTACTAATAGTTCCAAAATATCTTTGGCCTCCCAAACAGACAGGAACTGAATTAGACTACTTGTCATAAACCGATGCAATGAGAGAAGGAGACTTTCATCTCATCAGCTGTGTACATTCAAGCTCCGCAACTAGATTTTAGATTATATAATCTGTCCAACGTACTGCTCTCTTGAGACAACATATATCATAATCCTCTGCTGAGCTGCATAAATAATTACGTTTTGGTATATCACCTTATCGCATTTAAAAATATATATTATTTCATGGGGTGTGGGCGTCGCTGGCAAGGACACCATATGTTGCCCATCCCTAATTGCCCCTCAACTGAGCCTTTCTAGGTTATTTCGGAGGGAAGATCAGAGCCAACTACATTGCTGTGGGTCTGGGGTGACTAAAGGCCAGATTTCATTCCCTGAAGAGCATGAGTGAACCAAATGGATTTTTACAATTGATGATAGTTTCATGGTCACCACTACTGAAGCTTTCAATTCTGGACTTTATTAATTGAATTTAATTCCACCAGCTTCCATGGTGGGATTCAAACCCATGCCCCCCCAGCCCAGAGGATCACCTGGGCCTCTGGATGACTAGTCCAATGATGTTACCACTACACCACCATCTCCCTCCTCACTGAAACTTTATACAATGTCTCAAGCACCAGATTGAGCTTTGCATCACTGCCAGTGGTCTGAAACGGACTCAAAAACAATAACTTGCGTTTGTAATCTTTTTTTCCCGATGAACCATCAGCTACTTTAATAATCAAATAGCTGAAGCATGCAAATTTATTTAACATTGACTTCAATACTTTTCTCCATCTACCCGAGACCTTCCCAGTACTACTTCCCATGTTCCCAGTACTACTTCCCATGTTCCCAGTACTACTTCCCATGTTCCCAGTACTACTTCCCATGTTCCCAGTACTACTTCCCATGTTGTAAGGTTCTGGCAAAGTTGGCAGGATGTAGAAGTTTGTTTCTCTCCCTCTCTACCTCAACTGACTCTCTAGGTAGAGTGTCTGTCGGTCTAGGGTGTAGGTTTCTTGGCCGATGGAATGGATGAGAGCACACTTGTAACCTTCTAACATTGCAAACTGCCACAAAGCCTTTCACAGGTGTTATCAGACAAAACAAATTGACACCAAGCCAAATAAGCAAATATTAACACAAGAGTGGAAAAAGCTTATTCAAAGAGGTAGGTTTTAAGAAATGTCAGAAAGGAGATAGGAGACCTAGTTAAGGTGTATAAAATTATGAGTGGTTCAGTTAGAGTGAATAGGCCCCTACTTTAGCAGTCTGTAAGCAGGGGACATCATTTTGGGGTTAGATGTGAGAGGCTTAACATAGAACATAGAAAATACAGCACAGAACAGGCCCTTCGGCCCACGATGTTGTGCCGAACCTTTGTCCTAGATTAATCATAGATTATCATTGAATTTACAGTGCAGAAGGAGGCCATTCGGCCCTTTGAGTCTGCACCGGCTCTTGGAAAGAGCACCCTACCCAAACTCAACACCTCCACCCAACACCAAGGGCAATTTGGACATTAAGGGCAATTTATCATTGGCCAATTCACCGAACGCGCACATCTTTGGACTGTGGGAGGAAACCGGAGCACCCGGAGGAAACCCACGCAGACACTGGGAGGATGTGCAGACTCCGCACAGACAGTGACCCAAGCCGGAATCGAACCTGGGACCCTGGAGCTGTGAAGCAATTGAGCTATCCACAATGCTACCGTGCTGCCCTTGAGAACAAATAAATCTACACTATATCATTTTACCATAATCCATGTACCTATCCAATAGCTGCTTGAAGGTCCCTAATGTTTCCGACTCAACTACTTCCACAGGCAGTGCATTCCATGCCCCCACTACTCTCTGGGTAAAGAACCTACCTCTGATATCCCTCCTATATCTTCCACCTTTCACCTTAAATTTATGTCCCCTTGTAATGGTTTGTTCCACCCGGGGAAAAAGTCTCTGACTGTCTACTCTATCTATTCCCCTGATCATCTTCTAAACCTCTATCAAGTCGCCCCTCAACCTTCTCCGTTCTAATGAGAAAAGGCCTAGCACCCTCAACCTTTCCTCGTAAGACCTACTCTCCATTCCAGGCAACATCCTGGTAAATCTTCTTTGCACCTTTTTCCAAAGCTTCCGCATCCTTCCTAAAATGAGGCGACCAAAACTGTACACAATACTCCAAATGTGGCCTTACCAAAGTTTTGTACAGCTGCATCATCACCTCACGGCTCTTAAATTCAATCCCTCTGTTAATGAACGCGAGCACACCATAGGCCTTCTTCACAGCTCTATCCACTTGAGTGGCAACTTTCAAAGATGTATGAACATAGACCCCAAGATCTCTCTGCTCCTCCACATTGCCAAGAACTCTACCGTTAACCCTATATTCCGCATTCATATTTGTCCTTCCAAAATGGACAACGTCACACTTTTCAGGGTTAAACTCCATCTGCCACTTCTCAGCCCAGCTCTGCATCCTATCTATGTCTCTTTGCAGCCGACAACAGCCCTCCTTACTATCCACAACTCCACCAATCTTTGTATCATCTGCAAATTTACTGACCCACTCTTCAACTCCCTCATCCAAGTCATTAATGAAAATCACAAACAGCAGAGGACCCAGAACTGATCCCTGCGGTACGCCACAGGTAACTGGGATCCAGGCTGAATATTTGCCATCCACCACCACTCTCTGACTTCTATCGGTTAACCAGTTCGTTATCCAACTGGCCAAATTTCCCACTATCCCATGCCTCCTTACTTTCTGCATAAGCCTACCATGGGGAACCTTATCAAATGCCTTACTAAAATCCATGTACACTACATCCACTGCTTTACCTTCATCCACATGCTTGGTCACCTCCTCCAAGAATTCAATAAGATTTGTAAGGCAAGACCTACCCCTCACAAATCCGTGCTGACTATCCCTAATCAAGCAGTGGCTTTCCAGATGCTCAGAAATCCTATCCTTCAGTACCCTTTCCATTACTTTGCCTACCACCGAAGTAAGACTAACTGGCCTGTAATTCCCAGGGTTATCCCTAGTCCCTTTTTTGAACAGGGGCACGACATTCGCCACTCTCCAATCCCCTGGTACCACCCCTGTTGACAGTGAGGACGAAAAGATCATTGCCAATGGCTCTGCAATTTCATCTCTTGCTTCCCATAGAATCCTTGGATAAATCCTGTCAGGCCCGGGGGACTTGTCTATCCTCAAGTTTTTCAAAATGCCCAACACATCTTCCTTCCTAACAAGTATTTCCTCGAGCTTAGAGGAGATTCAAGGGGAAATTGAGAGATCTGGAACTTACAGGGTTGTCATAGCAGAAACCCTTAACCAAGTACTTATTAAATGTTCATGTGCTTGAAGTGCTGTAACCTTCATAACTATGGACAAAGAGCTGGGAGTGGGATCAGGCTGGGTGGCTACTTGTCAACTGACAGGCACAGTGGGCTGAATGACCTTGTAGATTTATATGATTTCTGTGAGAGGGTGGTAGCAAGCTGAAAACATTGAGGGAGGGCATTCCAGAACTCCAGATCTCGACAGTTGAAGGCACAGCCACCAATGCCATGGCTCCACGTGGCCAGGCAGCCGAGATTGACCTTCCATCCCCCGTGGGAAGACCAGCCTACCACAGCAAGGCAGAGACCAGCTCAACACAGAGGGTGGCAGATATTAATTGATATCTCAATCCTCTGGCGCAACTCCAAGCCTTTATAGCGGAGGCTCTCCAATTTTAGTGTTCCTTACAAATTGTCTACCTCAGTCCGTGACTCTTGAAAGTGAATGAGCAGAAATTTCTGGGCCGGAGGTATGTCATTTGATCTTGAAAGATGGTGAAAGGTTTGTGCCAGAATGATCTACCAGCTACTTCCTTTTACCTTGATTTAACAACAGCAGTGCCATATTCCGAAATGACTGTGGTGAGGGAATATTTTGGAAAGCTAACCTTTGTATATGTAAGTTTAATTATGTGAATCAAATGCAAATACCTGGCCACAATACTTGTGCTTAGATTATGATAAAAGTGATGCCCAGTTGGCTTTTTTATTACCCGTAAGTGTAAAAAAAAAAGGTTTGTTCATGCATGCAATAGCCCTTTCCACACCAGTGGGGTGAAAATGATCAAAAGGAACTTGTAAATAGTCAGAGAAATAGGGCAGCAGGTTTTCAAATGGAAGATCCAGTTAAATTTTAGCCTTGTACTCGAGGGAAATTTAATACAAGAGCTGGTTATGTTGGTCCATAACAGTCCAGAAATTAGATGATCCGTGGCAACACTATCGGGGCTGGTGACAGCATCATGGTGAATTGGTTCAGTGACCTCTCTAGGATAGTGCAGTGCACTGAGGGCACTAGTCACGAGTCCAGTGGCAACTTATCAGTCATGACGGGGCTGGGGTGGAGCAAATTCCATGCTGCTAAAACCACTCCCAACAAACTCCTGTTCCATCAAGTAATTATGACATTTCATGATGCACATACCGAATTACTTGAAGTGCTTCAGGAGAACACAACTATTGGAGTGAACAAAGTTTTCACTCAATGAGACAGTGCCCTTTATAGATTCTTCTCATCCACCTTGATCTCCACTTCCACCAATATTGTTCCCTACCACAGCCATCTACCACTCTCCATCCCAAGTGTTGCGGACAGAAAACAAAGGCAATGAAACATGAAGAGATGGGAAAGAAGTGCAACTTGATACAGAAACCCATTAAGTGAATTATGTTCTCAAACCAAATTGGACTGTCTTTTGTTTTCTTGCTTGCTTAATATGTAAAGAGGTCTTTTTAATTAAGGCGGACTGGGGAATTGTAAATGATTGGAGTGCATTGATTTAAATAAGGCTTAGTGATACTCCAGGAAAGCTGAGTACCTGTGAGCCTTTCATTGTCACTCGCTGCGCCAGGCCCACTGTTCCAGAGAGTTTCTGATGTTAATGCATGCAATATCCACTACCTCCCAGCTGCAAACATCCTCTTACATGCTTGATCACAGAAAAGTGAATTAGGGACATGCACAGATGCACGTCTCTTCATTTTACAAGGCAAGTATGCCTTTCAAATTATATTTCAGTTGTAGTCTGCAGCGTTTATACTAAGGGCCACAAACTGGTTGGGTAGGTTGCAACCTGACATGCCTATCTTACGTTATTCAAATTAAGTGAGAGCATCCAGTTTACTTGAGTGTTCATTAAGTAAGGTGCACGGGGAGTATGACTGCGATGGTCACAGGTGTAATCAGTAAACACCCTTTAGAGTTTTTCAGATAAAGTTCCAATATGCAGTCAAAAGTGAAATAGATGGGTAGTGGAGAAGCAAGTGCAGAGAAACTAAGACTTGATAAAGACAGACACTGCAGATGATGAAATATGCAAAATGGACAAGGAGCATTTTGCCTGACTATACAGCACACATACATACTATGGGGGGAAATTTCCCACCGGCTGCATTTTCCGTTCCCGCCGAAGTCATAGGATTTTTTGAATGGCTCGCCACATTTTCCAGCCCAGTCCCTCCATGGTGGGGCCATCAAATTCAGCCCTAGATGTGTATGTATGTGTGAGAGAGAGAGAACGTACTGGCAAAACTTCTTTTACAAGCTCAGAGCACTGCAATTTAAACTGCTGATTTGTCAGTATTCTGTGGTGCAGAGCACTCCAATTGACTGTCATTGAGAATCCTCTATTAAGAGTTAACTGTTGCACAGCGTTAGCAGTGCTTACTGCTTATTGGCATGACACCCTTCTGACATCACCAGCATGTGAACATTTGAGCATTTCTAATATCGATTTGCAGAAATGAGTAAAATGCACCCATCACGTGAGATCTCGCGATGACACGAAACAGCTTGTGCCCAATTCCCTTAATTGTCTGATGTTTAGTGTCCTCCATACTTCCTTCCTATTGACCCCAAAAATTAGCACCAGCTGTCCTTGGACTAAGCTGCAAGTTTTATAATATTGTGATAGAAGTCTGCAGCATCTGGGTGGGACAGCCATTTAGCTCAGTATGAAGAGGTGAAAGTGCCCTCTCATAGCTGGCAGTAAGCGCTATTTGGAGTGAGGGTTACTCATTTAAAAAAAAAAAAAAAAAAAAATGTGACCCTAATTTGATGCAACATTTCTTGCATTACCACACTTCACAATTACTCCGACTGCAAAATGCTTTGCGACATCCTGAGGCTGTGAATTAAGTCAACATAAGGCGAATAAAGCGGATACGTTCAAAAGGAATTTGGCTAAACACATGACACAGAAAGGAATAGAAGGTTATCCTGAAAGGCAGAGATTAGCAGGAGGCTTCTGTGGAGCATAAACGGCAGCATAGATCAGTTGGTCCAAAGGGCCTGTCCCTGTGCTGCATATTTTTTAAAATGTAATAAACGTAAGTTCTTTCTTACCCCTAAAAATAAAAACAGCATCAATGGCTGAACATCTTTTTTTCAAACTGCTCCAGCTCTGGAGATCTGCCTAACTGGTCCAGGGCAGACAACTGAGTTCCCCAATTTTCTGTCCATTCATTTTAATGGATGTAGTGGAATTTTTCAAGCCGGTTTTCTTGGCATGACCAGGCTCACTCTATGGGGGGAAACACGCATTCAGAAAATTGGCCCTCATCTTGAATGGGTTCTCATTGAACCAGACTCTCTGTTTTGGCATTCACACCCAAGAGAGCCTAAAGACGGCTACCAGGGGTCCAGTGGAAAGTAAAGAAATCTGACCATTTTCCAGCCACTATTGTCTCTCGTGTTTGACAAGTGCGATGAGAAAAGAACTTAGCAAAAATATTCTTTTGAATGTAAGAGGGAAAATACAACACCTGAGCGAGCTTGAATGTTAAGGTTCCCAGCCAAAACACATATTAAGTTAAACATTGGGCACCGTGCCAAACTCTTTTTGCTGTTCCACAAACTTGCTTGTGCATATGATTAAGATTGGCATCCTTCCATCGATGAGAGATGAGGGGAATACAACCTCAGAACTTTGGTGAGGTCAAATGAGACCGGAGAGTGGAGCTAAGGCTACATCATAAGAGCTTAATGACGAGCAGAGCAGGCTCAAGGGGCTGAATGGCCTTCTTCTGCTTCCATTTCTTATATTGCATGTTGTGTCAAGCCCCCTCAGAATCTTAAATGTTAAATCTTAAAGAAGATGACCTCTTATTCTTTTAAGCTCCAATGAATATAAGTCCAACCTACGCAACCTGTTCTCTTAAAACAACGCCTTCATCCCAGGAATCAATTGAGTGAACCTCCTCAGAACTACCTCCAAAAAAAGAAGAGCATACCCTTCCTTAAATAAGTAAATCAAAACAGCGCACGATACTCGAGGTGCAGTCTCACTCACCAACACCCTGTTTAGTTGTAGTAAGACTCCCCAACTTTTATATCCATCAACCGTTGTAATGAAGGCAAAAGATCCATTTGTCTTCCTAATGACTTGCTGAACCTGCATACAAATGTTTTTGCGATTCATGTACAAGGACATTCCAATCCTTCTGTACAGCAACATTCTGCAGTATCTCTCCATTTAAATCATATTATTCTTTTATTCTTCATCTCACATTTTTCCACATTATACTCCACCTTCCAGTTTTTTTGGCCACCCATTTAACTCCTCTCTATCCCTTTGCAATCTCTTTGGGCAGAATTCCCCCATTTTAAGATTGTGTGGTGACGGGTGGCCCCCGCTGTGCCTGTCCCTCTGACCAGAATGGCGGGAACCTCATTAATTATGCACAGGCGAGTTCCCCTTTGACTCTCCTGGTGGGCTAGAAGCTGTGCTCAGCTGATGAGTACGAAGGTCCTGGCGCCATATTTAAATACCAGTCCAGCACACTCCCATCACTTTCTCCAGCCCACCTGTTTTCAACAGACCATGCAGGACATCAGGAATGCAGAGGGAAAAATGTAGCAGCCTCAAGCAGAAGTCTATTTCTCAATTCAACCACCTTCCCCTGAGCCCATCACCTGCGAGATGTCCATGCTTCACTTGGGCCTCTACCTTGCCTATGGAGTCTTTGGGCGTGATTCAACTTAGAACATTACAGCACAGTACAGGCCCTTCGGCCCTCGATGTTGCGCCCACCTGTGAAACCACTCTAAAGCCCATCTACACTATTCCCTTATCGTCCATATGTTTATCCAATGACCATTTAAATGCCCTTAATGTTGGCGAGTCCACTACTGTTGCAGGCAGGGCATTCCACGCCCTTACTACTCTCTGAGTAAAGAACCTACCTCTGACATCTGTCCTATATCTATCTCCCCTCAATTTAAAGCTATGTCCCCTCATGCTAGACATCACCATCCGAGGAAAAAGGCTCTCACTGTCCATCCTATCCAATCCTCTGATCATCATGTATGCCTCAATTAAGTCACCTCTTAATCTTCTCTCTAACGAAAACAGCCTCAAGTCCCTCAGCCTTCCCTCATAAGATCTTCCCTCCATACCAGGCAACATCCTGGTAAATCTCCTCTGCACCCTTTCCAATGCTTCCACATCCTTCCTATAATGCGGCGATCAGAATTGCACGCAATACTCCAAATGCGGCTGCACCAGAGTTTTGTACAGCTGCAACATGACCTCATGGCTCCGAAACTCAATCCTTCTACCAATAAAAGCTTCTAAACCGTACGCCTTCTTAACAACAATCTCAACCTGGGTGGCAACTTTCAGGGATCTATGTACATGGACACTGAGATCTCTCTGCTCAACCACACTACCAAGAATCTTACCATTAGCCCAGTACTCTGCCTTCCTGTTATTCCTTCCAAAATGAATCACCTCATACTTTTCTGCATTAAACTCCATTTGCCACCTCTCAGCCCAGCTCTGCAGCTTATCTAAGTCCCTCTGTAACTTGTAACATCCTTCCGCACTGTCCACAACTCCACCGACTTTAGTGTCATCTGCAAATTTACTCACCCATCCTTCTACGCCCTCCTCCAGGTCATTTATAAAAATGACTAACAGCAGTGGCCCCAACTAAAAGGGAACACAGTCCCATAGCATGTGCGTGTAGCTGCATGTTTCCCGGTTATACAATGCTACTCAGGTTAAATTAAGGGGCCTCCGTGGGGAGGCTGCACATAGCCACAATTTCTACATTAACCCCTCAGTATAGTGAGAGATAGGGACATATTCCGATCTTTTGAGGCCCCCCACAATCCCCGACATACCTGCCAGTCCCAACGCACTGTAGGAGAGTCCCCGGCCATCCTGAACCCTTCCAACACCTACGCTGGGCACCCCTGGCCCGATCGTCAGCACGCAAATGCCAGCCTGGCACCTTAGCAGTACCCATGCCTGCTGGTAGTGCCACCTGGGCAGTGCCAGGCTGGAACCCTGCCCAAAGTATATGAACGTGGGGCCTCTAATCCCTTGGGAGACTTCCATGAGTGCCATTCATTCTGGTGACCATTTGTGGGGACCATTGTTAAACAGCACTCAGCTGAGGTCTCCAAGGCGAAGGGGATAGATCCCAGCACCTTGGTCACCTCGGGAATCTGCACATTAAAATGAAACTAGCTGGTCGCTTTGATGTGCGGAGTTGCTAAAAAGCGATCCTGCTTACAATGGTTGGGATTTACATTGCAATGTCTCGCGTGATCGCGTTAGATCTCAGAAGGCATTGCGAGCCGGGTAGCTCCTGGGAGTGGGGTCTCCCGGCTTTTATCGGCCATGCTGTGCCACAGCAAGCTGCTTTTTGGTCATTGGATTGCGCGTCTTCATCCATCCCCTTCTAGTAAACAATGAAGTGTCCCTTTGATCCTCTTGTTTGTGAGCTTCTCATGCAGGCTCGTCGGGATCGTGTCCCTCGCCCCAGTCTTCCCTCTGCCTTCCATTGTTCATCTTTTTCATCCACTTCCTTGACCCTCTGCCTACTATCATGAACCCTCGCCCTATTCCTCCTCTTTGCACAGCCTTCCTTCCACTTTGCACCCTTGTCTTCATCAGGCCAGCGCCTTTACGGCAACCCCCCTCACCTCAAAAGCTCTTGCTAACTGGAAACCGTCCTGTCCATGCAAATTGTTAGCAATCGGGTTTGATGCTGACGTGATTTCCTGCTGGCGTGACGCAAGATTGGAAGGCATAACAGGAACCGGCAGGCAGCTGTTTTAATGAGAATTCATGAGATGCCAATGAATGGAAATGGCATTTGCGCCACCTGCCTGCGGGATGACCAACCTGCCATTGGGAGGATTCCAATGTTGGTTTATGCTGGTGAGTGTGATTTTAAAAAAAATTCGCAGCTGATTCCCCATAACCGCCCACCACATCAAGAATAGCTCCTTCTAAACTTCCAGACCATTGCCATTTGAACAGGACAAGGCAACACATAAAAAATATATAATTCCAAGCAAAACTGAGTTTCTTGGTCCAGGCTGTCACATTTCCAGGAGCCACTTATTACTCTCTGGACACTCCCGGCACATTAAGGAGGTACATATAATTTTATTTTTATTCTCACATTGCTAAGGAAATAGGTTATGTATAAAAACACATTTTATAATGTTTTACTGTGACAATGTATCTTAAAAATTCATCTGATGTGTGATTTATTTAAGAGGTAAAATAGTTAATTACTAAATGTTGTTCTCTGGTTTGGTTGTCATGGATCAGGGTCATTTAATGTTTCACAGAAGAGTTGACCATCCTGGTATGTCTTTCCTTAACCAGTCTTCACATTCAGGAGGGACTAACACCAAATCACCTGAAGAAAGCCAAATTGATGTTCTTTTATACCCGTTACCCCAGCTCAGCCACGCTGAAAACATACTTCCCTGATATTAAGGTAAGCAAAATAAAATTACAGCTTATTCTCTGGTCAACAACAGTTGTGTCTTATGGACTTGTGTGACTGTTAAAGTGTTAAGAAACACGAAATGTGTATTGTGGAGAAAGGATGTTTCACAGAAAGGGTACATGTGGATGTATGTTAGGGAATGCACGTAAAGTGGTGCAATAGACTGGAGCATCCATGTATGGTTTTTGATAGATTTCAACCTAGGTTGCAAACCATCGGCTGGAGACGGGCAAGAAGTTGACAGGGACATTGCTACTATTCTCACACTGAAAAATGGCAAAAAGCAGCAGTAATGGGGCTTCGTGAGAACAGATTTCCCCCCCCCAAGGTTTTGGATAAAGGAGAAGTTACGAGAAAGCTATGAGAGACACAGTGGTTAGCACTATTGCTTCACAGCGCCAGAGACCCAGATTCAATTCCCCGCTTGGGTCAGGGTCTGTGCGCAGTCTGCAAGTTCTCCCCGTGTGTTTCCTCCGGGTGCTCCGGTTTCCTCCCACAGTCCAAAGATGTGTGGGTTAGGTGGATTGGTCACGCTGAATTGCCCCTCAGTGTCCAAAAGTTAGGTGGGGTTGCTGGGTTACGGGGATAGGGTGGAGGTGTGGGCTTCGGTATGGTGCTCTTTCAGGGGCCGGTGCAGACTCGATGGGCTGAATGGCTTCCTCCTGCACTGTAAATTCTATGACTATGACAGGAAATGGGCAGTCCGATGGATCATTGAGAACAGCCTTGAATTTCTTGACTAAATATTAGAAATGATTTTTTAACAAAATAACTGCACCAACTATTTGATCTGGGTCTTTTCCTTTTTGCTTCCTGATTGTGATTGTGAACCCACTTTTCCTGCATCACTGATCCCTGAGGTCACTGCTAGGTCATTTAGTGAACTCACTTCCCTTCCTGATTCCTGCAATTCAGCGTGAGAGAATCTTCAAGAACAATGGGGAACTAATCCCGGGTGTCTGACTGAATTCCATCATGGCTGTTTACTTCTCTACTTCTTTATATCATGAAGGATATTTCAGTGTCTATAGGAACACTTTACTTAAAGAATTTTTTGAAGTCTGAATCACTGCTTTCCCATTCTCTCTCTTTTTTTTTTTAAAAAAGGTTACATAGGAAGGGGATGGGGAGTTGGATTTTTAAAATAAATTTAGAGTACCAAATTATTATTTTCCAATTAAGGGGCAATTTAGCATGGCCAATCCACATAATCTGCACTTCTCTTTGGGATTGTGGGGGTGAGACCCACGCAGACACAGAGAACATGCAAACTCCAAACTGACAGTGACACACGGCCCAGATCGAACCAGTGTCCTCAGTGCCGTGAGGCAGCAGTGCTAACCACTGCGCCACCGTACCTCCCTGCTTTCCCATTCTCACCATATATTCTGATACAAGTAATTGTCCAGCCTAGAGAGTGCTCGTTGAGGGATCTAAACTAAGCTGCTTTAGCATAGTGGATCAGAGTTCTCAGCATAGGAACAGGATATCATTCAGCCACTTGAGCTTGGTGTTTCATTAAATTCTATCATGACTGAGCTGTATACCTTGCTCTATGAACCCTACCTTGGTTTCATATCCCATTGCAGAGAATCTCTACAGTGAAGGCCATTTGGCCCATCAAGTCTGCACCGGCTCTCCAAAAGAACATTCTTTTATTTTAAAATATTTTTATTGGTATTTTAAGTAAGTTACAGAATAAACAAGAAAAGAGAGCTGGGTTCCACACGTAGAGACTAAAAGAGCTTCCTATCTCATCCCACTCCCCTGCCTTGTCCCCGGATCCCTGCACATTCTTTTCAGATAGCAATCCAATTCCTTTTTGAATACCTCGATCAAACAGCCTCCCCCACCCTCTCAGGAAGTTTGTCCCAGACTCCAAACATTCTCTGGGCAATGATTCATGACATCACTTTTACCAATTAATTTGAACCTGTGCCCTCTAGTTCTTGATGATCTCTTCAGTGAGAACAGTTCCTCACTATTTACCCTGACCATACACCTCAGGGTCTTAATTATCTCCATCAAGTCACCGCTCAGCCTTCTTTTCTCCAAGGAACAGTCCCAACCCCTCCAATCTATCTTCATAATCATCAGAATCATTCTTGTGAATTTTCTCTGTACTCTCTCCAGTGTCTTCACATCCTTCCTCAAGTTTTTCACCTAGAACTGGACGCAGTATTCCAGGTGAGGCCGAACTAGCGTCTCATACAATTTGCAGCTCCGGGGTTTCGTAAAGTTAATGACAGGATGATAAATTCTCACATCGAACACAGAAACAGGTCATTCGGCCCAGGTGGTCTATGCAAGTGCTTCTGCTTCACATAAGCCTCTTCCCAACTCTCTTCATCCAACCCTATCAGGGTAATCTTCAATCAACAGGATAGCTGAAATTTTAATTTGGGAATTGCGCTGAGTGGTAAAGGGTTGAAGTTTTAAATAGCTTAGGCTTCAGTCGAGAGGAGGACAGGAGCTGACAGCTGAACGGGCAATCAAATCAGAGGGTGACCAGTGACCCGAGCAAAACCCATCCCTTAATCTCCTGAGAGTATCTCCCAGGAAAGACACAGACCTGCTCACTCACCCATGAATATGATGTTTTCTCTGAAGTGTATGGCTGTATTCGCACTCTTCAGCTATTATTTAATCCTGTGTGAGAGGTCAGACAGCCAACCTCTTCTCAGGGTGAAGGTATCTTTACAATGGCCGAGAGAAAATACACAAGATCAAAGCCTGGAGACTCTCCCTCTTGCGTTTCTTTCTCTTCCTCTTAACTTCTGTGTTGAGTAGTCCTGTCTCTGGTTGGAGCATCCCTACATAACAGCAGTCTGAGAAGTAATGACTAAAGCCAATCAGGCCTGCTCCAGCGACTAACCACCTTGATTCGGTTTTAATTTCTCCGTATCTTGGGTGAAATTGTTTATCAATCAAGGTGAATGATGTCAATACCAGGAGCACCAGAGCTGAAAGTTCCCCTATTCGTCCATATTTGCCCAGAATCCGATTCTAACGCTCCTGGTCTGGAAGAACTTAGGGCACTTGTAATTCAGTGCGTTAGTGTCAGAAGACCAATGATATAATCTAGGCTGCCACTCCAGTGCCAGTACTGAGGGAGTTCTGTGCTATCAGAGATAAGACGTTAAACCGAGACATCATCTGGACTCCCACTTGGGCAGAAAAGATTCTGTGCCACTATTTCAAAAATAAGCAGGGCAGAATGCACTGGCCACTATTTATCCTTCAACCAGCAGACAACTAGTCGAAACATTAGCTCCCTTCTCTCTCCACAGATGCTGTCTGACCTGCTAAAATTGTCCAGTGTTTCCTGTTTTTGTTTCAGATTCCAGCATCCACAGTAATTTGTTTTTTAATCATTAAAATAGATGATCTGGTCAGTTATCTGTTACTGTTGGTGGGACTTTTTGTGCAAGTTCACTGCGCGTTTTCTACAACAGTGACTGCTTTTTAAAAAGTGAGCTATGTCAATATAAATTTTGACACCACCAGTTTCCTATATATAGCCTGCCAGCCGCTCAGGACTGACTCTTCAATAACATCGCATGAGCAGAGATTCTGAATTCGCTACCTGTTACATTTTCCAAACTAAACTTGAAAAGTCATTAGAGATAACTGGGTGAGATTTCTTTTGTTCGTTTAATTGTTTTAATTACAATTTGCTGGTGAGTCAGCCCCATGTGTCAGCATTGTAGCGCTTATGAAGGTATTTTGGCTTCACATCACAAGCTTGCTGACTCTCTGAACCGGATTAGCAGGCCACAAAGGAACCAGTTGCTCTGACGGAAAAGTGCAAGACACCCGAGAATTGTCAGTCCACACTGCCAGCACAGTTACAAAGTTGTTACTTTGATGAACAGCCGTTGATATTGGGAGAATTACACAGCGGCAGTCAATGCACCTCACTTAACAAGCATGCAGCCCCTTCAATTCTAGACTATAGATTCCTTTCATAGCATCCTAAAAACAGGGCGGCGCAGTGTCAGAGTGGTTAGCACTGCTGCAGTGCCAAGGATCCGGGTTCGATCCTGGCCCCGGGTCACTATTCGTGTGGAGTTTGCACATTCTCCCAGTGTCTACATGGGTCTCACCCTACTACCCAAAGATTTGCAGGGTAGGTGGATTGGCCACGCTCCTTTATTGGGGGGAAAAGAAAATAATTGGGCACTTTATATTTAATTTAAAAAAAAAGCATCCTATGAAACACTCGGGTATAGCATTCCTTAGATGCAGAGTTTTTGTTATTTAAAAAAAAAAATCATTTATGGAATGTGGGCGTCGCTGGTTAGGCCAGTATTTATTACCCTAGTTGCCCTCAGAAGGTGGTGGTGAGTTGCCTTGAACCGCTGCAGTCCCATGAGGTGTAGGTACACCCACTGTGCTGTTAGGTAGGGAGTTCCAGGATTTTGACCCAGCGACAGTGAAGGAACAGCGATATATTTCCAAATAAGGATGGTGAGTGACTTGGAGGGGAAACTCCAGATGGTGTTTCCATGTATCTGCTGATTTAATTTGATTTTTTGTCACGTGCACCGAAGTACAGTGAAAGTATTTTTCTGTGGCCGAGGGAACGGACACAGTACGTACATAATAGACAAAGAGCGCTTGTCCTTCTAGATGGTAGTGGTTGTGGGTTTGGAAGGTGCTGAGGAACCTTGACGAGTTACTGTAGTGCATCTTGTAGATGGTACACACAGTTGCCACTGTTCATCAGTGATAGAGGGTTTGAATGTTTGTAGAAGGAGGAGCAATCAAGCAGGCTGCTTTATCCTGGATGGTGTCAAGCTTCTTGAATGTTGTTGGAGCAGCACTCATTCAGGCAAGTGGAGAGTATTCCATTACACTCCTGACATGTGCCTTGTAGATGGTGTACAGGCTATGGGAGGGTCAGGAGGCGAGTCACAGGCCAGGGTTCCTAACCTTTGACCTGCTCTGGTAGCCACTGTATTAATGTGGCTAGTCCAGTTCAGTTTCTGATCAATGGTAACCCCAGGATGTTGATTGTGGTGGATTCAGTGATGGGAATGCCATTGAATGTCAAGGGGTGATGGTTAGATACTCTCTTGTAGGAAATGGTCATTGCCTGGCACTTCTGTGGCACAAATGTAACTTGCCACTTGTCAGCCAAACCTGGATATTGTCCAGGTTTTGCTGCAATTGGACATGGACTGCTTCATTATCTGAGGAGTCACGAATGGTGCTGAACATTGTGCAGTCATATGCGAACATCCCCACTTCTGACTTTATGATGGAAGGAACGTCATTGATGAAGCAGCTGAAGATGGTTGGGCCTAGGATACTATCCTGCATGGGTTTAAGTAGGGTGTCCTTTTCAAGGGCCAGTGCAGACCCTATGGGCCAAATGGCCTCCTTCTGCACTGTAAATTCCATGATCTATGATAGCACTGTTGATGATGGAGAGTAGATTGATAGGACGGTAATTGCTCCCTCTCCTGGGTCTGTCTGTCAGTGAGACAGGACATACCCAGGAATGTTGGTTGTCTGTAAGGTACGATTACGTGAGTATGACTATGTCAGGCTGTTGCTTGACTAGTCTGAGATAGCTCTCCCAACTTTGGCGCAAGCCCCAGATGTTCGTGTTAGTAAGGAGGACTTTGCTAGGTCGATAGGGCTGGGTTTGCTCTTGTCGTTTCCGGTGCCTGCGTCAATGCCGGGTGGTCCGTCCAGTTTCATTCCTTTGTTGTCCTTGTACAACTGAGTGGCTTGCTCAGCCATTCCAGAGTCAACCACATTGCTGTGGGTCTGGATTCACATGTAGGCCGGACCATGTAAGGATAGCAGATTTCCTTCCCTAAAGGACATTAGTAAACCAGATGGGTTTTTACGACAATCAGCAATGGTTTCATGCTCATCTTCAGGCTTTTAATTCCAGATACTTTATTGAGTTTAAATTTCACTACCCGCCATGTTGGGATTCGAACCAGGGTCCCAAGATCATTACCTGGACCTCTGAATTACTAGTCCAGCGACAATACCACTACAACACCACCTCCCCTGAAACCTGCCCCTACCCATCATTCAGCTGGGATAGGGAAATGGTAATTGGGGGTTAAACACAAAAGAGTGAGGAATTATTCTCTTACCTATCACCACCACCACAGATATCACATTGGTGGATCTGGCTGGGAGCAAACTGGCTACCCTGTTTGCTTACTGAACATCGGTCAGAACTGTACATGAAGTGGATCAAGATGTTTCTGTGCCATAATTTTCCTGTGAGAACTCTCTGCTGTATCAATTCAGAACCTGGGCAAAAAGAATCTACGCTGATTCTCCAGTGCACGGATGAAACATTAAACTGAGGTCCTGTCTGCTCACTCAATTGGACATAAATGATCCCAACCAA
Organism: Scyliorhinus torazame; assembly: GCF_047496885.1. Taxonomy (NCBI): domain Eukaryota; kingdom Metazoa; phylum Chordata; class Chondrichthyes; order Carcharhiniformes; family Scyliorhinidae; genus Scyliorhinus; species Scyliorhinus torazame. The sequence continues at coordinate 374,236,566 of NC_092708.1, forward strand.
CTATTTTGAAGTTCTCCTCTCTGTTCTCGTCAATATTTAATCCCAAACAATATTATTAACATCGTCTATTTGGTCATTTTCACTTTGCTGTTTGTGTGTAAATTGGCTGTTGCATTTCCTACATCACAAAGTGACTTTACTTCAAAAGCCCTTCACCGATTGTAAAGTACCTTAGGACCATCCTGAGGTCATGAAAGAGCTCTTGAGAAATGAAAGTCTTTCTTTTTGATGCGCTACTTGACGTGACACCAAATGTTTAAGATGAGGAAACTAATAGATTAATTTTCTGAATTAGTCAAAATAACATTAGAAAGTCCTGCATTTATATCGCACCTTTCACAATTTCAGTGTGTAACAAAGTGCTTTACAAGCCAACTAAACTATTTTGTAGTTACTGTTGCATTGTAAGAAATGTCAGCCAATATGACTACAGCAAGGACTCACAAACAGCAATGTGATAACAATCGGATAATCTACTTCATTGATGTTGGTTGAGAGACGATTGTTTACCAGGACACTGGGGATCACTCCTTCGCTCTTAGAATTTCATAGTATTTAAAGCACAGATACTGACCATTCAGCCCAAATCGTCAGTGCTGATATTTATGCTCCACATGAGCCTCCTCACACTTTATTTAATCTCGTCCTATCTGAATATCCTTCGATCTCATATACTCCACTTGAGAGGGCAGACTTGACTTCGCTTTAATGCCTTGGCTAAAAGATACCACCGCTGACAGTACAGCTCTCCCTCAGTATGATGCTGCATATGCCAACCTAGATTTTTATGTTCAAGTCTCTGGAGTTGAACTCATAATCTTCTAACTCCGAGACAAGAATGTTACCAACTGAGCTACAGCTGAAATCACCAGCAATGCTACAACTGGCCAGGGTACCACTGTGCAAGGCAGGATGAGAGGTAAGTCAGGGTTCCAGGAAACAGGCAGGATTGGACTTGCCTGTGATGCCTTCCACAGTTGGGTAGCAGCCTACAATCAGTGTCCCGGATCACATGCAGATTACAAAGTGTGCGAAGAACCTTTTGCAATTGGAAAATGTCAAAATTAATTTCTGCTTATATTTGAAAACAAAATGGAGGGAAAGCACCAAAAAGCAAAGAATGTTTAAAATTCATCCTAACCCGAGATTTAGCTAAAAACAAAGTGATTTTGTGCCTTTTGATTCTGAAGTTCTCAGACAGCCACCACTCTGTCAAGTTATTTCAGGCAGCAGCACAAATATCTTGTGCCTATGAAGTCCTCAACCATTAGCACTCACATTTCTGTGGTCTGTGGGCCCCACAGACTCGAGATATTTGTGTTGCTTTCTGAAACGAGTAATGCTGGTGAGGTGGGTGCAATACCCACAATTTGTGTTGCAGATGGGAAGCTGTTCAGAATTAAGTTGTCATCTTGTGCCTTTGGGTATGTGTGTGCGCTTTTTAAAAATATCTTGCAAAGAGCCTGAAGTTAGGCTGTTTCCACAGTATTAATAGTAAACAATTATTTTATGTCAAGATGATGCCCCTATGGTAAATGCAATTCACAATGAATTAAATCCACATAACGCACTGCTCATGAGAATGCTGTTTAGTTCAGATCCACACAAAGCAGCTGGAGAATCGGTATTTTTCACACGCCACAATTATTTGTGGCAGTGAGATTTTCTGAGGCTTTCCAGAAGCATTCACAGTAACATTGATGTGTTGGAATAGTTTTATCCACAGGAGTCCAATGGTAATGGGGTGGGTGGAGGGAGAAGAAATGGGTAGCTAAACTGGGTAGCTGCATTTTGGACAGTGGTAACCAACGTGATTGCCTGCTCACTGGCTAATACACCAATACGAACAGATGCGGAACTGGAAGGTTCACAGCTTAAAAGGGTAATTCTTTAGCTTCCTGTCCGGAGAAGAGGAAATAGTTAAAGCTGTATCGATATCCTAAACTCAGAATATTTCTAAGCCAATTCAGAGGCAGGTTCATAGTCAACCATGTTGATCTGGGAGTAAAGTTTCATATAGGCCAGATTGAGTAAAGAATCTTGTAGGAAAATTTCCTTGGAGGGAATTTTGAACCAGTAATCATGGCCATATTTCCTTTTACTAATGCCACTATTGTATTTTGAGACCCTTTGGTAAACAGAGTTAAAATGCTCAACTTGCCTGCCATTCATGAATTATTCATCCACACCTACTAATTGCATAACCACTAACAGTACCATACCCTTCAGGGCAGGAAACTTGGTGTCCTTACTTGATCTGGCCTATGCATATTTGGCTCGACTACTTCCTTGCGTGTCTGAGCAAGTCTCAGTTATACCAAACTGCCGAACCCCCTGGACTGCAGAGACTCAAGAAGGCAGCCCTTTACCACCTTCTCAGGACAATGAGGGATGGACAATAAATGCTGGCCTTGCCCACACCCTGAGAATTACTATTATATGAAGAGGACTAAGGGTGGTGTGTTCTGCTTTTTTAATGTTACAATTATGTTCTAACACTATTTGTTAGATTTGATTCTGTGCTAATGTGTTGTGTGTAAAAACAAGCCAGCTTGTTGGTTTGCCACTCACCTCAATAGAGGGTTCATCAATCTACTTTCTGGAAAACTGGAGGGACACCTGTGATAGCGCTTGTGAGATTATATCACTCAGGATTCAGAGGGTTTCATTCTCATGAAGTCCCGTGTCACACTATTGTATAAACATCAGACAGTAAAGGTTAACTCCTGATCATAGGGAATGTGGAGTCTGTGAATGGCAATGCTAGAGGCACTGAACCCAAGAGAATTTAATTTATTATTAGTTTACTCAATGTACCTTTGGGAGTGTAGAGATAAATGAGGCTGTAACTTCAGAATGCGTCAATTGTTAGTTCTAAATCAGTGCGATGAAAAGGAATTTCACATTGCGAACTGGTGTACCAGGAAAGAGGCAGAGATGTAAAATTCTGCGAACTCTGAACATTGCTCTCCCCCTTGACCTTTGTCCTTGTGCAACTGGTCTCAGAGACTTAAATGGGGCCATCAGAAAACAGCATGTGCTTTCCACATCTCCAGAGGCTGTTCTTGAAACCTAGGAGAAATTCAATACCTGACACTTTGGGGGTGTAACAGTTTCCTCTTTTATATACCAGTGTGCCTGTGGTGACAAGTGTACCGAGTGTGACTGATGGCACAATATCAATATAGAAGTGCCCAAGTCACCTCTCTAAAGTTATGATGCAACATTAATTTGTGCTGATTTTAACCTATTGGAGTTTAGACTGCCCTCCAAAGTTGCTCACCCTCAGCTCAGAGTCCAAGCAGGTGTACTTGATTCCCGCACTGTGCATTTACCCACAGAATCTGTATGGATACCAAGCAACAAATGGGTGGAGGATTGTAATCCAAGACTACATGTAGCATCTACGTACATACTGCAATACAATGATATATTAAAATACAATTGCATTAGTTGAAAATCTCATGTGACATTGGTAAGGTGAGTCAGCGAATATGATATTGATCACAATATTTCAAACAAAGTGTTACAGGAAGCACAACATAGGGTGTGTTGGATATGAAAAAGGCCTTAAATATATCTCAGATGGATAATATATAATTGACCATGCATGAGATCATTACCTAGATGTACAATTCAGGAAAGTTTATCAGATATTGTATTTTCTAATAATAATCTTTGTCACAAGTAGGCTTACATTAACACTGCAATGAAGTTACTGTGAAAAGCCCCTCGTCGCCACACTCTGGCGCCTGTTCGGTTCATGGAGGGAGAAGTCAGAATGTCCAATTCACCTAACAGCACGTCTTTCGGGATTTGTGGGAGGAAACCGGAGCACCCGGTAGAAACCAGACATGGGGAGAACATGCAGACTCCGCACAGACAGTGACCGAAGCAGGGAATCGAATCTGGGACCCTGGAGCTGTGAAGCAACAGTACTAACCACTGTGCTATCGTGCCGTCATCTCTTATATATTTCTTGTATAAATTCAATAACCATTTTAAAAATTAAAAATGTATTGTGTGATGCAGAGGCAGACCTGAATATAATAACTAGCTCCCTTGTAATCTATTCCACCTCCAGTTTAACAGATGCATCACATCTCAACTCATCAAATGGTTCAGCAACTTTCGAGAGTTTTACTACATCCAGATGGAGAAGTTTGCCCGACAGGCAGTCAACGATGGCACAACCAACCCTAATGACCTTAAAGTCACGAGAGACTCTGAACTTTACCGTGCACTCAATGTGCACTACAACAAAGCCAATGATTTTCAGGTCAGTCATTTGCATCCCACTTTGAAGATATCTGTGTATATTTATATTTATTTGAAGATTGCGTTACATTCTACTGGCTCAAGTTCACTATCACACAATGCATTTACCCACAGAGCCATCATAGAAACCCAGTAACTCATTGGTAAAGGATGATAATTTTATTAACAAGGTTACTTGATGCCTCAGCAAAGGAACAGGCCATTTGGCTTTAGCTTTTCACTAATGCTTCCCCATATGGCTGCAATCCCACTCCCCTCTTCATTCGCTTCATCCTTATTTTCAAGCAACTATCTAACCCTCTCTTTGAAGAACCTGAGGATTCTGTATCAATGAATATCTGGCCGAACGGACTTCCAATTTCTAATCCAGTTTAGTGCAAGAACTTTTTTTCTTTTTCATCTCTTTTATGATTACGTTAAATATGTTACCATCACCCCAACCAGTAGAAACCAGTTATCACTATTGACCTTATTATAACCTCTAATAATCCGGAGAATATTTATTCGGCCACTGAATTAATCTTCTAACCTGGTAAATTCTCCATCACTGTGGCCACGCCTCCCTGGTAATCTGGTGAGTCTGCCCTGCACCTTTTTTTATTAAACCAACCTAAAATGACATGGTGGAGGTCTTGTGGTGTAGTGGTAGTGTCCCTACCTGTGGATCAGAAGCTCTAGGGTCAAGACCCCCTTCAGGACTTAATAGCCACAGAAGATGTGTTCATAACATGGCTAACAGGTTGATTTTCAGCTTGCAAATGCTTCCAATACCTCTGGTGCCAGGTAGTTAAGAGCACAGTTTGGTCAGTCTCCAGCAAGCATACAGCATTGGTTTAACAATGGCACTTTGTATGATTTCCAACTCCTTTTCTTCTCTTCTCCTCTCTCTTTCCCACCCCCCCGCCCCCCCCAACGGCAGGCAAACGGCAAAGTTTTCGCTCCACCCCTCCTCTCCACTTTTCAAGTCAAGTGTCCAATTGCAAGGCATCCCTCCTCCCCCGAATCTTATTGTCCATTGCTAGACTTGCGTTTGTTGTGCTTCTCTCTGGTATCAGGCCTGTGCAAGGTAACTCACTCACTATGATGTACTCATCAAGCAAGTGTGGGAATCGGAAGTCACGCGATCACACTAAAACAACTGGGGATTAAGTGATGTACACGCCTGAGTGAGGCTGAAATCTGGGTTGGCGCAGGATGCTGAGAAATGATTCTGTGCATTCTTACAGTGGGAAGATTACAAGCAGAGATTAGCAGTGTTTGCTTTTAACTCAACGCTAAGACATTCCATTCCCAGGCACTGCTTTGTAAAAAACAGAGACTGGGTATAAAACTGGACTTCATAGCACCAATTGTTTGGACACTGCGCTTGGGGGCTAAAATGGCATCTCATGAGCATGCACACACTTTGCCGTGTATCATGCTGGGTGACATCTTGGTGAGGGGTTTAGTGTGGTGCTACAATGCAGAGCACGCAGATCATGAAATCAGTGAGCGTGCAATGCTGATTTGACACCAGCTGTGCCATTTTGAGCTCAATACACCAGCCAACATAATCTCTGAACTTTGCACAGCTATGGGTGAATTAAGTAGCAGGAGGACTTCCCCACCGCTCCTGTTTAAAGAGATCATCAACTATATGCATAATTACTAGTGGATTTATTCTAACTGGTGCTACAATTGTTTGTGTTTGGCAATCTCTATAGTTCTTTGAAATTATAATCATCTACAGGGAGTTGTGTGGCAGGTGCTGATGGGCTTTTTCCTGACTACAAGGCTCATGTGCAAACCATTGTTCTGAGACATGGGTTCAGTAGTCAGCATTTCTTTTGGAATATAACATGACATGGAGAATGACAGAAACCGCACAGATTGGGACAAGCTGCTGGAAGGTGGAGGTGGTGGTGGAGGGGTTGGTGGGAAGAAGGGTTCTCAGCAGGAGGCAAATATCGGTTAGGGTGTGCAGGGAGGAATTCTCCACCTGAACCTAAGTGAGGAACAATGTGTGAGACACTAAAACATTAAGAAAGATGTCGTCACTAAAATTTGCCACAACTGCAGCCTCTGGGCGCAGTGAGGACAGCACTGCCAGTGGCTGGGATGTCCGTGGGTTGGAACTGGAGATATTTGTAACACCTTGCAGTCTGTTGTCCACTGTTCTGTAAGGGAAGTCACGGAGGCTCTGTTGAAGGAGCACTAATTACATTTAACGACACGTGGCAGCTGCAGCTCAGTAAGTAGCACTCTCACCTCGGAATCAGAAAATTGTGGGTTCAAGTCCCACCCTAGGGTCTTGACCACAAAAATGTGGCTGACACTCCAATGCAATACTGAGGGAGTGCCGTATTGTCGACAATGCCTATGAGCATGAAACCAAGTCTGTCTGCTCTCAGATAAATGTAAAAGATCTTTGGACACTGTTCTGAAGAAGAGCAGGGGAGTTTTCCTACACCATATTTATCTCTTAATCAACATCACAAATACAGATTACCTCATTATCATCACATTTCATTTTGTGAGAGCTTGCAGAGCAGTAAGCTGACCCTACCGGACATCAATCTGTGCTTCAACTACAGTCCTCAGGTATTGACTGGTTGGTGCTTGGGGAAGCTGAGACATCAGCCATCAGATGTTGTATCATGGCTGGGTCCGCAAGGTGTGAATGGAGTTAGCCACCACTAGATGCTGGAAAGGATGGGCCCAAAGGTCTGCGCAAAGCCTTGTACCAAGTTGGTGCTCACTATCTCCACGTTCCTTAACACTGAAGGGGTGGGCAGCATAGTCACCCAGTGGTTAGCACTACTGCCTCACGGAGCCGAGGTCCCAGGTTCGATCCCGGCCCCGGGTCACTGTCCATGTGGAGTTTGCACATTCTCCCCATGTTTGCGTGGGTTTCACCTCCACAACCCAAAGATGTGCAGGCTAGGTGGATTGGCCATGCTAAATTGCCCCCTAAATGGAAAAAATTAATTGGGTACTCTAAATGTATTATTTAATAAACACTGAAGGGCCGCCACGGTGGCGCAGTGGTTAGCAATGTTGCCTCAAGGCGTGAAGACCCATGTTCGATCCCGGCCCCGGGTGACTCTCAGTATGGAATTTGCACATTCTCCCCATGTCTGCGTGGTCCCCCCCCCCCCCCCCCCCCCGCCCCCCCGCTCCACTCTGACCCAAAGATGTGCAGGCTGGGTGGATTAGCCATGTTAAATTGCCCCCTAAATGGAAAAAAAAATAGAATTGGGCACTTTAAATATATTTTTAAAAAACACCACAGACCTACCTTTCTCCTTTCAGATGCAGGCTTTTGGGAGGTTGCACAAAGAACCAATCATTTTTTTGTGCATAACCCGTCAGCCTGCTTCTGTAGTCTGCCCCATCAATTCTCTCACCTGAACCTTTTGCAGCAGAACCTGCAAAAGGTTCTGCTGCAAATAGGGCAGCACGGTAGCCTTGTGGATAGCACAATTGCTTCACAGCTCCAGGGTCCCAGGTTCGATTCCGGCTTGGGTCACTGTCTGTGCGGAGTCTGCACATCCTCCCAGTGTGTGCGTGGGTTTCCTCCGGGTGCTCCGGTTTCCTCCCACAGTCCAAAGATGTGCAGGTTAGGTGGATTGGCCATGATAAATTGCCCTTAGTGTCCAAAATTGCCCTTAGTGTTGGGTTGGGTTATGGGGATAGGGTGGAGGTGTTGACCTTGGGTAGGGTGCTCTTTCCAAGAGCCGGTGCAGACTCGATGGGCCGAATGGCCTCCTTCTGCACTGTAAATTCTATGAAAACCTGCACACTGTCATGTGAGAGTACCTTTTAGAAATGGGTGTTTAAGAAATTACCTTTAAGAAATGGTTGTTTATCAGTGATGTCAGAGTGTGGGGGGAGCTGGGCTGTCTGCCAGCTTTTTACTTTCATTTTAGGCTGTTTGCTGCAGGGTGTGTTTTAGTTTCATTTTCAGTGTTGGAGCTGAAGCCAGACACAGCAGGTGTATTGTTGATCTCTCTGCCATCAAAAGACCAACTCTTGATCATTTGGTGAATTCAGAATTATAAATGTTCTCAGTAGTGAATGTAAACCTTCTGTTGAAAGGTGTTTCTTTTGTCTTCTGGATGTTGTTTGGGAAGTTATAAAGGATTACTTAGTGTTGTATTCTTCGGGGGTTGTATTTGAATTGATGGTTGCTAAGATGTTCACTATGTTTTAAAAAGGTCAACTTGAGTTCATAGAATAAACATTGTTTTGCTTTAAAAAATACTTTTCCATTTCTGCTGTACCACACCTGTAGAGTGGGCCATGTGCTCCCCATACCACAATCTATTAAAAGTTGTGGGTCAGGTGAACTTCATTTGGGGTTCTCTAAACCCTGGCCCATAACAAATTGGGGGCTCAAGGGGGATAAAAGTCTATCTATTGGATTGGCTTAGTGAACTTAAAGACAGTGAGGGGTGAGCATATTGTGGTTGCTTTTCAGGTGTGGTGTTCTAGTTTAAGTGGGGAGTGTGTTGCGGACAATGGCTCTTTCAGAGGCTCTGAAGTTTTTGGGGGTGGAAACGGTCACACGCAGTGCCTTATGGACAGAGACTAAAAGCAGACTGTTAGATTTGGCAAAAACATTGCAGTTAACATTACCTGACAAAATGCAAAAAGCTGAGGTAATTATGGCGGTGGCTAAACATTTAAAGTTGCCTGAGATACAGTTTTACTCATTGGAAATGGCAAAAATTCCAGTTGCAATTTAAACAAATGGAACATGAGAAAGAATTAAAGCAACTTGAATACGAAAGAGATAGAGAGGAAAAAGAAAAGGAGAGAGAAGAAAGGAGAAAATAAATAATAGCCCTAGCAGAACAAAAGGAGATACAGATCAGGGAAAAAGATAAAGCGAGAGAGTTTGAACTTCAGAAAATGGCCATGAAACATGAGTCAGGTAAAATTGGCAGTTGTAAAGGGAAACGTACAGTTGGATGATAGGGATGAGGATAGTGAGAAAGAGCGTCAAAGTTGAAGGCTTGGTGGGGACCTATTTAAATATGTCCAAGCATTGCCAAGGTTTGACGAGAAGGAGGTGGAAGCCTTTTTCATTTCATTTGAGAAGGTGGCTAAACAAATGAAATGGCCACAGGACATGTGGGTATTACTGATTCAAACACAGCTGGTAGGTAGGGCTAGTGAAGTGTTTGCATCACAACAGCAGGAGGTATCTGGGACGTATGAGGAGGTGAAAAAATCCATCTTAGGTACATATGAATTAGTGCCTGAAGCCGACAGACAAAGCTTTAGAAATTTAAGGAAAGAATTTGGTCAAACATACATGGAGTTTGAAAGGCTCAAACAGAGTAATTTTGATAGGTGGATAAGGGCTTTGAAAATAGACCAAACGTATGAGGCTCTCAGCGAAATTATGTGCTTGGAGGAGTTTAAAAATACAATTCCTGATGTAGTGAGAACTCATGTGGAAGAGCAGAGGGTTAAAACTGCGAGGTTAGCAGCAGAAATGGCAGATTATGAATTAGTTCATAAATCAAAGCTTGCTTTCCGACATCAGTTTCAGCCTGTGAGGGATAGAAACTGGGGTCATGAGAAATACTCAAGTGGTAAAAGTAAAGGTGATCTGATGGGAGATAATAAGGAGAGTGTACCTCCGATTTAAAAAAAAAAAAATTTAAAAAATCTAGGAGGGTGGAAGAGATATGAAAAGTTTCAAATGTTTTCACTGTAATAAACAAGGCCATGTAAAGTCACAATGTTGGTGGTTGAAGAAAAGCACTGGGAAGGCTGATGTGGTAAAACAGGATAAGACAGTGGGGTTTATTAAAGTGGTAAAGGAAAGCCCAAGTGAAGCGAAGGAGGTACAAAAGATTGTACAGCCTGATCAAGAGGTGATTGATAGGAAGGTGCCAGATCTCTTTAAAGAATTTAATTGTGTGGGTAAAGTTTACTCCTGTGTATCAGGGGGAGCAGGTAGTCACAATTTTGAGATACGGGAGCTAGTCAATCTTTAATGGTAAGAGATGAGGAGTTAGGTAGTTTGAGCAGAATGTTGCCAGAAAAGGTGGTAATATGTGGAATTCAGGGTGAGAGGAGTAGTGTTCCATTACATAAGGTAAGGGTGGAAAGTCCAGTGAAGAGTGGTGAAGTGGTAGGAGGAGTAATAGAGAAACTATCTTGTCCAGGAATACAGTTTATCTTGGGTAATGATATAGCTGGATCGCAGGTGGGAGTGATGCCTACTGTGGTTGATAAGCCAGTGGAAGATCAGACAACTGAAGTGTTGAAGGACGAATATCCTGGCATTTTTCCAGATTGTGTAGTAACAAGGTCGCAAAGTCACAGGTTAAGACAAGAGGAGAAATCAGAGAATGAAGATAAAGGTGAAGTGCAATTATCAGAAACGATTTTTGATCAGATGGTTGGAAAATAACAGATGGAGGATGAGGCAGATATTTTTAGTTCAGGAAAATTGGCGGAGTTACAACAGAAAGATGTAAAAATAAAACGGATATATCCGAAAGCATACACGGAAGAGGAATCTGCGTGTATACCAGAGTGTTATTATCATAAGTGATGTCTTGATGAGAAAATGGAGACCGTTACATATGCAGGCGGATGAAAAGTGGGCAGAAGTTCATCAAGTGGCTGGCACTGTGGCTTCAGAGCTCCAGGGTCCCAGGTTCGATTCCCTGCTGGATCATGGTCTGTTGGAGTCTGCACGTTCTCCCCGTGTCTGCGTGGGTTTCCTCCGGGTGCTCCGGTTTCCTCCCACAGTCCAAAGACGTGCAGGTTAGGTGGATTGGCCATGATAAATTGCCCTTAGTGACCAAAAAGGTTAGGTTGGGTTATGGGGATAGGGTGGAGGTGAGGGCTTAAGTGGGTCGGTGCAGACTCGATGGGCCGACTGGCCTCCTTCTGCAATGTATGTTCTATGGCCCACCCCAACGTCATCCGTCCATACTTAAAATGGTAGCCCGGCTGCAAAGGCCTTTCTTTAATTTTACATTTAAAAAGTGCTGGAAAGGTGGTGCGTCCATTCTGAGGTGCCAACTCCCTTTATTACCTGAGCCATCCAGCAGCTGCCTTCATCTCTCTTTCTGCACTGTTTCTCAAGACTGATTCATTTCCTACACAACTCCTGGCACTTGCAGCAACCACATGTGTTTTCCTATACAAGGATGAGGCAAGTTTTAAATGGTGCTAAGGTTTTATGATTTTGACTCCCCTTCAGAAGCATGTAGCCAATCAACAATTCAACACTTGCTGCAAGCAGAAATCTTTCAAACAATCAGACAGCCTCATTTCAATCAATGGGCATGGGTTAATTGCACCTCACAATCAACATGCCCATTTTTGGGCTATTCAATTCAATCCCCAATAACACTTCAAGCAATTAATGTGTTGGAACTTTGAAAGGGGATTAAGCTATTGAGTTGGATGATCAGCCATGATCATAATGAATGGTGGAGCAGGCGCGAAGGGCTGAATGGCCTCGGTGCTCCTATTTGCTATGTTTTTGTGACCTGGTGAGAGTGGGGATGACACAGTAGAGATTTGGCAACCTTACATCCAGCAGATGTGTAATCAAAACTGCTGGGGATATAAAGAAGATCAGTTGACAGTCCAGTAGGTTAACGTTCCGGGTGGAATCTTTAATCATCAGTATGGATGTTATCCAGGGTGATGTCAGACACTTTAGTTAGTCTTTCTCTTTCAGAGGCTGACTTGTTACATATTTCCAGTATTTAATTGTTTTGTTCAGATTGTTAGCATTTGCATTGGGATGCATTCTGTGAAAGAGCGCCTGTTGGCAAAGAATATTGGATCTATGGTTTGATGTTGAGATACTGATTTGTGTCACACCCAAACTATCTTGTTTTACCTGCCCACATGCACCTCCCTGCACAGAGAGTGAGACGAGAGGCTTAATTATGACGCTGCCATGAAATATCTACTGCTCAGTGGCTGGATGTCGAGAAATAGTGGGCCTATTTGCTGCACTGGCTCTCAACGTGCAAACACAGATTGAGATATGGGAGGGGAGAAACATTTAGCAATCCAGCTTAAAAAAATCACTGGCTGAATAATATGGGGCGAGAACGGTTGGTTCGAACCCCCCCCACACACACACAATAACCCCAGAAGTAGAGTCAACATGGAGATGACGTGCTGCACATCACCTCTTCCCACAACCATAATGCAATGCAGGGTGGCGAAACAAAGGCCAAGTGGGACTTCTGCCCCTCGATGGGGAGAAAGTCCTACCTTCTGGAACTGCCAGCCAATCCGATTGGTTGATAGTTCCATCAGCTCAGACCGCGTCAATGGCAGCTGCTGGGACTGCAGGAAAAGGCAGCCCCTGGATCCCTGGAGCAAACCAGTCTACAGAAGGGGCATATGGACTCGAAACGTTAACTCTCTTTCTCTCACAGATGCTGTTAGATCTGCTGGGATTACCCAGCATTTTCTGTTTTTATTTCAGATTTCCAGCATCCGCAGTATTTTGCTTTTATTATCGGGGTCAATTGGCTTGGTAACAAGGCTGATTGACATTTGATTACTTATTTGAATGTGGTGGGTAGGCTGCCGATTTTGGAGTTATTTTGGGGGGTATTATAGGGGTTAGTTTGGGTGGGCGGGTAGGTGGAGTGGGCACCTGTCCTATTTGACCCGCTCCCCTCCCAAATACAGCCCCACTTTTCCATCATAATTTCCAAATCACCGTCGCCAATCGTAGCCCTGTTCTCTGCAACATCGAAACAGACCTCTCTGGCATCAGTCACTGGATAGTGACTGGGAGCAGAAACATTTGCTGATTTTGTTCCTCCCCATCTTCTTAGCTCAACAAACTAACAGCAACAACACCTTACATTTCTATAATGCCTTTGACAGAGCAAAATGTCCAACGGTGTTCCATAGGATGGCTATCAAGATTTGACCCTGAGCTACATAAGAAAATATCGGGTTAAAAGCTTGGTCAAAGAATTGGGTTTTGAGGGGCATCTGAAAGGAAGCGACATAAACATGTGAAGAGGTTTAGGAAAGGAATTCTAAAGCTTAGGGCTCAGGAAGCTGGAGTCATGTCCACTAATGGTGGGGATAAAAATTGGGGTTGTTCAAGTGACCAGGCTTGGTAGTGATCTCGGAGGCTTGTAGATCAGATGGAGTTTCAACGTTATTAATCTGGATTTAAGATGTGGGTGAAAAATTGAGAAATCAAGATGTTGATAGGCCGGGAGCAAACACTGGACAGCAATCACAGGGGTATTGGGTGAGTGGGACCTGCTGCGGTACAGGCAGCGGAGTTTTGGATGAGCTCAAGTTAATGGAGAATGGCAGAGAGGAAGGACACATTTTAGCACCTTTTAATGCTATTCCATCTATCTTTGCTTAGGCTGAGGATCAGTCCTGTGACCTTCTTGAATATTGTGGTGTAGGACTGCACTGGGTAACACTCTACGAACCATTGAGAGCCGAGAGGGAGATAAACATAGGAATTAGGAGGACAAGTGGGCAATTCAGCCTTTGAAGCCTGCTCTGCCATTCAATCAGATCTTGGCTGATCTCTTCCTGGTCTCAAATCCACCTCCCCAACTGTTGCCCATATCCCGTTAACCCGTTTTAAATCCAAAATATAACTATCTCTTTCTTGAAATCATTTAATGATTCTGATTCCACCGCACTATGGGGCAGTGAGTTCCACAAACTCACCACCTTTGGGGAGAAGTAGTTTCCTTCTCATCCCAGTTCTAAATCTATTGCCTTTCAATCTATATCCGTGGCCTCTCATTCTACATTTCCTCAGAGGGGAAATAAAGAAATTATCTAATAAATGAAAGGGGGTTGAAGACACATTCTATTCCACATTTTGCTGGCAGGAAAGTGGCTGTTGTTTTGTAGGGTTCACTGTAACTGACTGAATCATCACACTTGCATTTGCTATTCTTTTTTTTTTCTTCCCTCAGATTCCCAAGCAGTTTTTGGACGTTGCGGAGGTGACACTTCGAGAATTTTTTAATGCAATCTATTCCGGGAAAGACTCGGACCCTTCCTGGAAGAAAAGCATTTATAAGGTGATCTGTAAACTGGACAGCGAGGTCCCAGAGGCATTTAATTCTCAGGGGAGCCTGCAAGATGCCCTGTACAATTAAGATTATGGGCTGCACCAGCCTCTGGCGCTGAAAGAGCGAGGGGGGCAACAATCTGCAGCACGTGCACGTTCTGATACTGGGCGACAATTGGAACCTTCAGGATTGAGATCAATAGATTTTTCTTAAGGGTACCAGGGGTGTGAGTAATGGCAGGTGAAGGAGTTGAAGTACATGTCAGCCATGATCAAATTGGAATGGTGAAGCAGACACAAGGGGTTGAATGGCCTGCTATTGCTATGTTCAAAGGTACAATAGTGGGTTCCATTGCCTCTCACCCACTGCGTCATTTAACCTTTTGCATGTTGAAGATTACATCAATTGGAATTCCTCTTCTTACATGGGATGAGAATTCCTGGTTGTGGAGAGAATAATTTAGTGGCCTCATTCAGGACGGACATTGTAAATATGAACCTGCCACAGTTGATAATGATTAACATTGGCAACCTCTTTGCTAAAGAAAATGCAATCCTTTTGTTGGAGGGTGCTATGCCCTCAAGAATTGGCGTACGGTACCACAAAATGGAAGGACATCAACTCAAAGCCCATCCCACTGCTTTCCAAATCGAAGCCCTGCTGAGTAAGATTGGAGGGGGGCAAGAAATTCAACATGAATATCATGATCAACCAAAGGGGGAGCTCCAGAAGTCTTGAAGCAGGTTGCCTATTCACCAAACTCTGTGGTCCAGAAACTGGAGGCCAAGCAGGGGCTCTCCAGACACAAAGGGAGGAAATCCAAGGTTACATGCCTTTTCAGCAGTGGCTAGGCAAGCGGTCTTATGACTCAATAGGTAGTGCACCTCCCCCACCCCTGAGTCAGAAGCTCTAGGTTCAAGTCACACTCCAGAACTTGATGACCATGGAAGAAGCGTTCATGATTCAGTTCAACAGGAGGATAATTAACCTGCTAAACCTTCCGACACTTCTCCTCAAAGGGAAAAAAAATGATGTGTGAAGATATAAAACAAGAGAGAGGGTAGAGAAATATTCTCAGCAATATTAATAGTTTTAAAAAGTGATGTTGTAAAAATATAGCAAAGTAAGACTCGGAGGACAAACTTTCCCGGTAGGGATGGAACAATCATAGCTGAGTTTGATATTAAACCCCTAGCTCCCACTGTACCACTCTTATCTGCAACTTCATGGCATGTTATAGAGCTGGTTAGACAAAAGGGGGTGAACATGTTCTTGACCAACTTCTTACAAAGAAATCTGCATCATTGATGTCAGGAAATAGCGTGCATCATGCATGGGATTTTCTGATTGCACTGGCTGTAATCATGTTGGCTGTTGGCTGCACTGGGTGTTGGAGAATGTAATCAGAGGTGTTCAGCCACATACTGCCTCATCAAACTCCCTGAAGGAACATTGCACTTTGATGGACCGCTTTTGACATTTACTTCTCGATTTCTGTTGTTATTGCTGGGAAGTAAGATTCATTACTTAAATTGATTAGATGCAGATAGATTGTGGCACATGATCAACCACTTCTGGCTCTCGCTCGTTTGATGGCACGAGAGGTCAAAAGGCAGAGGCATCATTTTTTGCTTGTTTACTTTTTCTGTTAAAATGTCTCAGCTGCATTTTCGTTACATAATGAAGATTTTCTGTATGCATTTTGTGTAGCAAAATTTAAAACTTATTCTTTATTATATAGAATTTTATAGCACAAACAGGCCATTCAACTCGCCGTTCCTGCTTTAATTTCTTCACAATTGACGGCCATATCTTCATCCACCTGGGTCCTACAGGGGTGGCACGGTGACACAGTGGGTAGCACTGCTGCCTCACAGCACCAGGGACCCAGGTTCGATTCCAGCCTTGGGACACTGTCCGTGTGGAGTTTGCACATTCTCCCCGTGTCTCCGGGTGCTCCGGTTTCCTCCCACAGTCGAAAGATGTGGGTTAGGTGGACTGGCCATGCTAAATTGCCCCTTAGTGGCCAGGGATGTGCAGGTTAGGTTATATGGTGATGGGGATACAGTAGAGTGTTCATTCGAAAGATCGGTGCAGACTCGAAGGGACAAAATGCCTCCTTCTGCACTGTACGGATTCTATGATTCTCTACTTTTCTCTCCTGGGTTAAGGCGCTCCTTAAAACCTAACTCTTTGATCACGCTTTTGGTCACCTGCACTAACATCTTCTTCTGTGGCTTGGCGTTGTTGTTTGACAAGGCTCCTATGAGGCACCTTGGGATGGTTTACGATGTTAAAGGCGCTGTACAAGTACAAATGATCATTATGTTTATGTTCCACACGAGCTAAAGGAAGCTCTATTCATCTCAGCAAATAAACCTATCCATCTATATCTTTCTTCTTCATGTATCTAGCTTTCTCTTCAATTTATCCTATCATTCCTCTCAACTACTCTACAAGGTAACAAGTTCTACATAGTCACCACTTAAGAAATTTCACCCGAATTCCTTATTGGATTTATTATTTACTTTATAAACACACAACATTTTCACTTGAAGAATGAAAAGGAGATCTCTTTTGTCCTCTCTGACCACCCCTACCCCCTTTCAACTCAGTACCATCCCCAAGCTCACAAAGTTTACTTGGAGTATTTGCAAATTTGTTGTTTGTGACCTGCCCACCATCTGCAAATTTCATGGTATCGCTTCGTTGAAATGATTGGAGCATGCAACCCAGAGAGGCCCACCTTGTCGGCTGGCTGCACACTCAACAGGAGGATACTATGTGCTCCAGCTAGATTTCTACTCTATCCATCTGAAAGTGACTGTGTATTGGATAACAGAATGCTGTTGCAGATTTATATTTGTGGAATATTGTGCAAGGAATATGGAGCACCAGGCCAGGGACAGGTCTCTCAAGTTCACACACATGGTCCATGAGCCATTAGAGAATAGGACAGAAGAAGAGATACCAAGTTTCCTTGGGGAACCAGGTGGCCCTTGGCAGACCATCCAAAGGGAATGAGAGCAAGTAACAAAGGAGGTCAAAGCCTGGTGTCTGACCGTGAGGACCAGTGCCAAAAGAAGTTTAGTGAATGCATCTTGATCAAACCACCTGGTCTCATGTTACACATTTGGGCAGCACGGTAGCATTGTGGATAGCACAATTGCTTCACAGCTCCAGGGTCCCAGGTTCGATTCCGGCTTGGGCCACTGTCTGTGCGGAGTCTGCACATCCGCCCCGTGTGTGTGTGGGTTTCCTCCGGGTGCTCTGGTTTCCTCCCTCAGCCCAAAAGATGTGCAGGTTAGGTGGATTGGCCATGATAAATTGCCCTTAGTGTTGGGTGGGGTTACTGGGTTATGGGGATCGGGTGGAGGTGTTGACCTTTGGTAGGGTGCTCTTTCCAAGAGCCGGTGCAGACCCGATGGGCCGAATGGCCTCCTTCTGCACTGTAAATTCTATGGTAATCTATGACATTGCACCAGACCCCCATTACTAACACTCACTAACACTCCAGACGCACACCTAACATCCACATTCTACATCATACCCACACACACATCCACCAATGATGCTACCCTCACACCTACGTGTTGCTGCCTCCACATAACTATTCAGCTATGGCAGTTCCATCACCCAAACATTAACATTCTATCCTTCAAGGACAAGGTTGCCCATAACAGTAAGGCATTGCTCCATCCATTGAGCCTGAGAAAATGGTGCTGCAAATTATAAGTCCAGTTGTGACACAGTGTATGACACCTGACAATACTGAGGCCATCGAGGGTGATGGTAAGTTACTGCTTAAACCCCTTCTTGACTTCCTCCTTACCATCATTCTGATCTCTGGCAGCAGATGGTATTTTTTCCAATTCGGGGCAATTTAGCATGGCCAATCCACCTAACCTGCACATCTTTGGGTTGTGGGGGCGAAACCAACGCAGACACGGAGAGAATGTGCAAACTCTACACCGACAGTGACCCGGAGCTGGATCGAACCCGGGTCCTCAGCGCCATAGGCAGCAGTGCTAACCACTGGGCCACCGTGCTGCCCTGCAACCATTATCATAAACATTAATTTCTTTCACCAGATGCACACATGTGACAGCAATGTGTATTATCTACAGTGTAAAGCAACAGCGCACTAAGGCTCCTTTGATTTAAAAAAAATAAATTTAGAGTACCCAATTCATGTTTTCCAATTAAGGGGCAATTTAGTCTGGCCAATCCACCTACCCTGCACATCTTTGGGTGATGGGGATGAAACCCATACAGAAAGGGGGAGAATGTGCATACTCCACACAGACAATGACCCAGAGCCAGGATCAAACCTGGGACCTCGGCGCCGCGAGGCAGCAATGCTAAGCACTGCGCCACCGTGCTGCCCTCTGAGATTCCTTTGAGAGCACCTTTTAACTTGCCTAGAAAATTAAGGGAAAACAACCACCTACGCATTCCCATCAAACTTGGAAACATATTGCCATTCCTTTAGTTGCTGGATCAAAAAAACTGGAGTGACCTTCCTAATAGTAGTGTGATTGTACCTCCAACACAAGGACTGCAGTGGTTCAAAGGTGGCTTACCACCACCTTCTCAAGGGCAATTATGGATGGGCAATAAATGCTGGCCTCGCCAGTGATGCCCAGATCCCATGAAAAAAAACAACTTTGGATTTAAGTTAGATGCAACTCCTTAGATTTATTAGACATATTTATTCTTTTGGTTTGCAAACTACTGTTGCTTTACTCTCGTGAGCTGACGGTTGTGGGAGAGCTGCACCTTGAAATTGAGTGAGCACGTAATAATTTCATGATTTACATCTCATACTAGGAACAGTTAACAAATTCCTTAAATAAAAGTCAGGGGAGGTCAGATTCAAGGAATTACAATACGATAGGAAATCATAAATATTTGACTTTGATTATTTGTACCTGGCTGGTCACTGAGGTTTATTTTTTCTATATACACACAGCACCAAGTTAACCTCCCTCTCCAAAATGCTTGTGTTTTTTACATGGCTATTTTGTATTTTTAAACGTGCCTTGAGTGAATTTACCTTTTTGCAGCTAGTAAGTCAATGTACAGATGAATTTGGAGTACCAAGCAAAAATAAAGTGAATTTAACCAAACTCCTCATCTTGTTGTCCTTTGCTTACTGTTGGGGGATATTATTTTTGTTGATTATCTGGATATTATTTTTGTTGATTATCTATCTGAAAGAGGAATGGTGAGCCAATTGCTTTGATTTTATCTGAAAGAGGTGTACATAATTTGATCACTGGGGCTGGTTTATAGGGGCTGGTTTAGCACGGCGCTAAATCGCTGGCTTTGAAAGCAGACCAAGGCAGGCCAGCAGCACGGTTCAATTCCCGTCCCGGCCTCCCCGAACAGGCGCCGGAATGTGGCGACTAGGGGCTTTTCACAGTAACTTCATTTGAAGCCTACTTGTGACAATAAGCGATTTTCATTTCATTTTTCACTATGTTTGATGTCAGTGATGAAGATAGGGACACCGTTTCAGATACGATAGAAGCATAACAAATTTTTCCCCTTTATTGTTCCAATAATATACTGCAACCCATCACCTCTAGAAATGACCTGCATCAGTGAGCCATTTCTGAGTTCCACACTGGTTATCACAGTTGTGTCTTTGTGACTGCTTATTGAGTGCTGAATGGTTTGTAGGCGTTAGGTTCCTGCATGCAATGGAATTGTTCCAATCTTTTTTCTAAACAAAAAATCTCCATATTCTCTCAATAGAATCGGCCAACTAACCAGAAATCAGTCTGATTGGCTAACTCACCGATAACCAATAAGATTTGAAAATGTTACCAGAAACAAATAAGATTGATCCGTTCACCAGAAACTAATCAAATTGCTCAATTTACCAGTGACTAACAGGATTGGCCAACTCACCAAAAAAACAGAAATCAAATTTGGATGTCAGCTGTGGCTCAGTTGGTCAGAAGGATGAGAGTTTGAATCCCACTCCAGGACTTGAGCATGACAATCTAGGCTGGCATTCCAGTGCGATATTTAGGGAGCACTGCACTGTCAGAGGTGCTGTCTTTGAGATGAGATGTTCCTGTCGGGTAGACATAAAAGAAGCATAATGTCCTGGCCAATATTTGTATCTCCGTCAACATCACAAAAACAACTTATCTTGTCATTATCACATTGGTGTTAGTGGAATCAACAAATTGGCTGCCACGTTTCCTATATGAAGTGACGACACTCAAAAAAGTACTTCATGGCTGGAAAACGTTTTGAAATGTCCAGTAGGGTGGGAAAGGTTGCTATATAAATGCAAGCCTTTACTTTTTCATTTCAAAGTTGGGATCTTCCCATTTGTAACTCGGCATCACACCGGATAGATCAACGAGTCATTACTTAAACATAAAGATTGCAGAAATATTCAGCAAAATCATCTTGATCCACATTTTCTTTTTAATAAATAATGACTGCACAAATCAAGGTGTGTATTCATCTAGATTTCACCACGCAGTATTTGTTTTAGTTCCCAATATAGCTTGTGTTAAAGAAAGCACAATAGGTGTATACTTCTCGGTCACCCAAGAATGGAACAGGCAAATTCTAGTGAAATATCCATGTTCTCATTACCCTACCAACACTTGCAGGATGTTGTGGTTGAGTGATCCTTTCACCTTTACTTTCTGGGTTCAGTGTAGCACAGGCAAGCCAGCTCTTTCCAGATTTTCTACAGCAGGTTGGATAAAATTTTTACACCACCCCCAAAAGTGTGCCTTAACTCCAATTTCAAACCAACACTTCTATTGTACCTATGTGAATTTAAAGTCCACGCAGTATTCAGACTTGTAACCTCACTTAGGATTTACAGTGTGTGCTAAACTTTAATATGCGCACACTAGAAAGTCAGTTACTGGTTAAACGGGAAAGTTCCTCAAGGGCCAATGTATTCCCGGCTTGGGTCACTGTCTGTGCAGAGTGATGCACTATCAATTACCACAAAGACGAGAATAGTGGCACAATCGAGGCTTTATTGAGCACAATGTTGTGCGTCCTGTAGCTGGAACCAGAATGGCTGCAGCACAGAAGAGCACACACATTTATACGCCGCCTACTGGGCGGAGCCAGTAGGCAGGGATTTACCCTTGTACCTCTAATATACGGGCAGTGCCGAAATACATGTAATATACTACTAGTGGTAACTACCACATTCACCCGCTGTTTAAAAAAAAAAAAGAGTCCGGCGGGGGTGGTGGAAAACATTACAAGTTAAGTCTGTCGGGGGCCTTGACCCTCCTCTGCGATCGCCTCAGTCCTGGTGGTGATGTGGGCGCCGACTTGGTCACCTGCGACTCCGGGAGCGTGTTGTCCTCGTCTTCGTCACCCCTGAGTGGAACCAGTGGGAAGGCGGATCCTGCTGGGGTGGGGGCTGCGGTGAGGTTTGCTGGAGGGAGGGTGCGTGGCGCAGGGGTGAATGAGGCAACTGGCGGGGGGGGGGGGTCAGGTCAGGGGTCATGGGTGGGGATCCCACGGGTGCCAGGTCCCAGAGGGAGACTGTGTCTTGGCACCCATCGGGGTGTGCCACGTAGGCGTACTGCGGGTTTGCATGTAAGAGGTGGACTTTTTCGACCAAGGGGTCCGACTTATGGATCCACACATGCTTCCGGAGGAGGACGGGTCCAGGAACTGTCAGCCATGTTGGGAGCGAGACCCAGAGGTGGACTTCCTGGGGAAGGCAAACACACATTTGTGAGGGGTCTCATTGGTCGCAGTGCAGAGGGGCGAATGGATGGAGTGTAGCGCGTCGGGGAGGATCTCCTGCCAGCGGGAGACCGGGAGAGTTTTAGACCACAGGGCTAGTAGGACGCCCTTCAAGACCGTCCCGTTCTCCCTCTCCACCTGCCCATTTCCCCAGGGGTTGTAGCTGGTCGTCCTGCTCGAGGCGATGCCCTTGCTGAGCAGAAACTGACGCAGCTCATCGCTCATGAAAGAGGATCCCCGGTCGCTGTGGAAAAAGGAGGGGAAACCGAACAGAGTGAAGATGCTGTGCAGGGCCTTGATGACCATGGCAGAAGTCATGTCGGGGCATGGGATGGTGAAAGGGAACCGGGAGTACTCATCATTCATTCAGGAAATATGTGTTGCGGTCGGTGGACTGGAGGGGCCCTTTGAAGTCCACGCTGAGGCGTTCAAAGGGGTGGGAGGCCTTCACCAGGTGCGCTCAATCTGGCCGGTAGAAGTGCGGCTTGCACTCTGTGCAGACTTGGCAGTCTCTGGTGATGGTCCTGACCTCCTCAATGGAGTTGGGCAGGTTGCGGGCCTTGATGAAATGAAAGAACCAGGTGACCCCCGGGTGGCAGAGGTCATAATGGAGAGCCCGGAGTCGGTCCACTTGTGCAGCGGGATAGGGCATCAGGGGGCTCATTGGGCTTCGCTGGGCGATACAAGATCTTGTAATTATAGGTGTAGAGCTCGATCCTCCACCTCAGGATCTTGTCATTTTTGATCTTGCCTCGCTGTGTATTATTAAGCATAAAGGCAACCGACCGTTGGCCAGTGAGGAGAGTGAATCTCCTGCCGGCCAGGTAATGCCTCCAATGTCGCAAAGCTTCCACAATGGCTTGGCCCTCCTTTTCGACAGAAGAGTGCCGAATTTCGGAGGCATGGAGGGAGCAGGAAAAGAAGGCCACGGGCCTGCCCCCCTGGTTGAGGGTGGCGGCCAGAGCTACGTCCGATGCATCGTTCTCCACCTGAAAGGGAGGGACTCGTCGACCGCGGTCTGGAGGAATTTTTGGAGGTTTGCGTCGTGGTCCTGCTGATCGTGGGTGCCGATGGTGACGTTATCTAGGTATGGGAAGGTGGCCCGCAGTTAGTACCGGTCAACCATTCGGTCCATCTCTCGCTTGAAGACAGAGACCCCATTAGTGACGCCGAAGGGAACACAAAGGAAGTGATAGAGGCGGCCATCTGCTTCGAACGTAGTGTATTGGCGGTCCTACGGGCGGATGGGGAGCTGGTGGTAGGCGGACTTCAAGTCCACTGTGGAAAAGACTCGATACTGCACAATCTGATTGACCATGTCAGATATGCGTGGGAGGGGGTACGCGTCGAGCTGCGTGTACCGATTGATGGTGTGACTGTAGTCAATGACCATTCTGTGCTTCTCCCCAGTCTTCACTACCACCACTTGAGCTCTCCAAGGGCTGTTGCTGGCCTCAATGACCCCTTCCCGTAGAAGCCATTGGACCTCCGACCTGATGAAGGTCCTGTCCTGGGCACTGTACCGTCTGCTCCTAGTGGCGACGGGTTTGCAATCCGGGGTGAGGTTCGCAAACAGGGAAGGTGGGTCAACCTTAAGGGTCGTGAGGCTGCAGACGGTGAGGGTGGGTAGGGGTCCGCCGAACTTTAAAGTTAGGCTTTGGAGATGGCACTGAAAATCCAGGCCGAGTAACAGGGCAGCGCAGAGGTGAGGGCGGACGTAGAGCCGGAAGTTGCTGAACTCTACGCCTTGGACAGTGAGGGTCACGATGCAGTACCCCCGGATTTCCACAGAATGGGATCCGGAGGTCAGGGAGATTTTCTGGGTGACGGGGTGGACCAGGAGGGAGCAGCGCCTTACCGTAGTGGGGTGGATGAAGCTCTCGGTGCTCCCGGAGTCAAAGAGGTAGGTTGTCTCGTGCCCATCGATCTTCACTGTCGTCATCGCGGTCGCGAGGTTGGGGGGGCCGGGACTGATCCAGGGTGACAGAGGCGAGCTGCGGCAGATGCTGGGAGGTCCCAGGCTGGTCAGCGGTGGCAGAGGTAGCGGCAGGCGATGATCGGCCAGACCAGCAGGGGTCCTGAGGCGCCGTCCAAAATGGTGCCGAAAATGGCGGCGCCCACATGGCGGCGCCCACGGGCCACACGTGGCTTGCGGTGAGGAAGATGGAGGCGCCCACGGGCCGCACATGGCTTGCAGGGGAGAAAATGACGGCGCCCCTGGATCGCACGTGGTCGTGACGTAGGAAGGCCGGGCCTGGAAACAGTGGCGACCGATCGGGCCTGGCAAACAGCAGCGAAGTGTCCTTTCTTCCCACACCCGTTGCAGGTCACGCTCCGCGCTGTTCAGCGCTGCCTGGGGTATTTGTTTTGCTCGCAAGAATAACACTTGGGCGCCCCCCAGAGTTGGCTGGCTGCCGCGCGGCGCAGGCTTGCGGTGAGCTGGAGTCGGCAGCTGGTGGGGCCCACCATGCCCACGAGGGTGCCACGCGGTCGGGGGCATAGGACTGAACGTTATGGGAGGCCACTTCTAACGAATTAGCGAGCTGCCTAGTTCCCGCATGATCGAGCGTACCCCCTTCCAGAAGCCGCTGGCGGACGAACGCAGACTACATGCCCGTGACGTAAGCATCTCGAATTAAAGGTTTGGTGTGCTGGACTGCCGAAACTGCTTGGCAGTCACAGTTCCTACCTATGATGTGCAGGGCACGCCAGAAATTGTCCAGAGACTCCCCGTGGAGTCATCGCTTCGGAGTAGGTGGGCGCATCCCAGATATGGGGAGAAATGTCAGGGCTCACCCGTGAAAAGAGGACTTGGAGCTTCTGCGAGTCCGAGGGTTCTTCAGCGGCTGTTCCAAGGTAGCTTTCGAAGCAGGCTAGCCAGTGGTCAAAGGCGGACGTAGCGTTGGCTGATGTTAAGTGTTAATCAGGGCATGAGGGAGAATTCCCCTACTCTCTTTCAACTACTGCCATTTCGTCATGCCCCTTTACATTCACTTCAGAGGACAAACAATGCCTTATTCACAAGGCAATGCAGCAATGGTTATGTGTTCCAAGTTTTGGAATCGGTTTTGAACTGACAACAGTTGACTGGAGTGCTACCACGGAACCAGGTCGGACGTCTTGGCATAAAACACATTAGCAATCATTTTTTTTGAGAAGCATCTGTACTCTTCTGGTTTTAAATGTTTGGAATGATAGCAAAATATATTGAATATCTTTTTCGCAATCTTAACGTGAATGGATTTGGTTTTTATCTCATGGGGTGCAGCAATCTTGCATACCTTGCTTACAAAATCAAATTAGCCTTAGTTCTGTGGTGTTATCTTGTTGGCTCCAGATGTAAATTATTTCTGTAATAGATGATAAAAATCTGAATCCAACAATACAGTAAGGAAGCACATTATTACGCAGTATATCAGCAAGGCAGCATATGACACCCTCAAGCAATTTCCTCCTCTCCTGATTTGGATAAATATGAAAAGGAAAAAGTGAATTTGTAGAGCAAGGTTAAGGATGCCCAGGATAGTCTGGGTAGAAATAACTTGAGACAAGTAAGCAAAAAAATGCATCTTTTAAAAGAGAACCCAGAGGTCGAAGTAGAAACCTCAACAAATGATTAATTTACATAATGCTGGAGTTGAAGAGGAAAAAAATATTAATTTGTTGGTGATTTTGTTACAAATGTACGATTATAATGGCTTCATGGCAACAATGCAGAGTGGAAATAAAGTTGAAGGGGCCATGGTGGTGTCATTCTAATGATATAAATCAATTCACCTTGAAGAGGAAGACGTGTTTATTCTTCAATCTATTAATTTTACTGATGCTGAGGGTAAATCTAACAATGTAATTGTTTAGTTTAAAAATAAAGTACATAATTTTCCCTCAACTAAACCCCATTACTAATTCACTTGAGAAAAACAATTACGAAAATTGCAGGTTGAGTTCCTTTGTTACAAACGAGTCAAGCGCCCAACGAAGAGGTGTCATATTGAAACATTAACAGAAGGGACATATCAAAACATTAACTTAGTTTCTCTCCCCACAAAAGCTACCAGACCTGCTGAGCCTTTCCAGCACTTCCTGTTTTTATTTCAGATTTCCAGAATCTGCCGTATTTTGCTTTTGTTACTAGACAGATAAGAGTGGTGCCAGGTGAGTGGAGTTCCACCCAGCTTCATAATGGTGGAGGTGTTGGAGGGGGATGTTTGAATAACCATGTGAAAGGCAGTTGAAAGGTCAAGGAGGACGAGAAGGGAATGTTTACTTGCCTTTGTTAATTATGGCTTTGATAAGAGCCCTCTTGGTACTGTGGTAGGGTGGAACCTAATGGGCAATGTTTTAACCTGGAGTTCTGAGAAAGATGGGCATGAATTTGGCAAGTGAAAACATTTTCAAGAACTTTGGAGAGAAAATGGAAGATGGAGGGGTGCTAATAGTAGATATGAAGGAGAGAAGGACAACACCTGAGGAGAGAGAACCATTAACAATGTCAGCTAACATGGGATCCAAGGGAAGTTGGGTAGTCAGTAGTTTGACACAGGAGTGCAGGACAAGATGAGCTCAGAGAGGGCATGAGAGGAAATAGGAAAGAAACGGGAGAAAGAAACAACAGACCAAGGTGAGAAATTTAAAAGTATGCAGGAAAATTATGTAAAGTTAATTAATATCATTGCTTAAAAATCAGCAATGAATGTTTGCTAAACCAACCACGTGGTTCTGTTGTTGTGATGTAGCTATAATAATAATCTTTATTGTCACAAGCAGGCCTACATTAACACTGCAATTAAGCCACTGTGAAAAGCCCCTAGTTGCCACATTCCGGCACCTGTTTGGGTACACAGAGGGAGAATTCAGAATGTCCAAATCACCTAAGTACACGTATTTCGGGACTTGCGGGAGGAAACCGGTGCACCCGGAATGACTGGCCCTGAAATCGCTGCGCCATCAGTCATTTTCAGAGAGAGAATTTTTAAAGAGCTGCATGCTAAAACCTAGTCAATAGGGTGGCTATTTAGACCTCTTAGGCCTCATTTATATAATAGAACCCTTCACACTGCCGCTTCCCACTATGTGGTAGGAATCAGATTTGTCCTGGAAAATGGCCACTTAGGAGAGCTGAGCTCAGCAATATCACCCACAGTGATGTTATGACACAAGGAACTCCACTTTTTCCCCCATCATTCATTCAGCAACTTCCAATGGGCCCTTTAAGGAATGCTACTTAGGCTACAGTAGAACTGAAAAAAACTAGTCAGGACTTGCATAGCCGCTGCTCCTTATGCTTCACACATTTGCAGAATGGTCCTCTTCTTTGTTAATTTAAATTGACGTAATGCTGATTTCTGGCAGGTGCCAGGGATGTCTAATGAAGAGTTGGAAGTAATATGATTGTGGTTATGCCTCCAGCGCAAATGCTGAATCCCCATGGTCATAAATTGGAACACAATGCACCTGTTTTAAACGCAAAAAGACAGGCAAAAAGCATACCAATTTCTATTCTTGTGTGTCCAAATAACTTTTGCAGATGGCCCATCCGGAGTACCTGAACCATCATAGAAAATAACTTGGACATCCCTGCTTAGAACGGTCTTTATTTTGTATCTGACTTGTGTTACATTTGACCTGTGTATTTGATGTTTAACGCTGCATGCTGAAACTGGAAAGTGTTCCCACTCTACAGAACTAACACACGACCGAGCATGACCTTAAAACTGCAACGTATAAAAAAGCAGTGTAAGCACTATTTTACACTGCTCCTGTTGATGGACACAGGTCAGTGGCCTGCAATTGGTCTACACGAGAGTGTTAAATGGGAGAATTCATCTTTTCTTTTCCAGGGGATGCACTGAAAGTTAATCTTGTGATACATCTCAAGTAAGAGAGTAGAATTGAATTTGTAACAGATCCGGAACAACTGGATTGTATTTTGACAGACTGACTATATTTGGATTGCAAATTTGGGAAACAATGAGAGAGACAGACAGGGCAGGCTCTATTGCCACACCTGTGCGTTCCAAGCACCTGGTGGTTCCACTCCATCTGAAAGTAATTTTTGTGCTCAATAAAGAAGCTTGATGCATTTTGATTTAAAACTATGATCAGATAAAACAACAAACGCACATTTTGCCACTGCTTGATCAACTCACAAAAATCAGACAGTTGGCACTGGGCAGCCTACACTGTGTAGATGGAGTGTGACACTGCAGTAAGGACATGCTATTCAGGAAACACTTGGGGGAGGTATTAAAAGGTTACTCACCACCATCTGATTCTATCCATTGATAACATTTCTGGTCGCCTGTCCTGTCAAGCGAAGCAGAGTTACATCGAAAATAAGTAACCCCCCCCCGGTTCACTACACAGTGAAAATGTTCTCACTTTAACAAGAAAGATTGTACGAATCAGGGTGAAGTGGTGAGAAATGGAAAATACTTTGAACAACTTTCATTTATTATTAATTCTCAGGATGTGGATTTCGCTGAGGAAGCCAGCATTTGCTGCCCAATGCTAGTTGCCCTGAGAAGGGTGAGGCAGGCCTTCTTCTACTTTGTACAACTGAGGGGAGTTAAGAGTCAACTACAATGGCTGGAGTCACATAAAGGCCAGACAGCAGGTTTAACTGGCGAACTTCATGGCCACTGGTGCCAGCTTTTTATTTCAACTTACTTTCTTACAAGCAGAAATCAAATTCTCAAAGTGCCAAGGTGGGAATTGATCGCAAGCTCTTTAGTTTATTAATTATCCAGATCTCTGTATTTAATCCAGTAACATGACTGTGTGCACTACTATATACATGTGGTTGGTGCAAAGTTATCATAAGGGCAGCAACATGCTAATAGAACAGGAGAAACCGGAAGAAAACTTGTTACATGCCTCAAAGCAACTGGCTCAACAGGCAAATGACTCTGAGACAGGGGCACTGATCTGTGAAGGTTCAGACATAATGGACACAAAGTGCATGTGTCCCAATTTTCTGCTGCAGGGTTGTGACTCACGAACTGCCTCTGCCCGCTGAAATCAAAGTGGGCAGCATGGACACTTTGTGTAACCCACCTCACTTCACTGGGGGGAAACCGGAGCACCTGGAGAAACCCATGCAGACACAGGGAGAACGTGTAGACTCCACACATAGAGTGACCCAAGCCGGGAATCGAACCCGAGACCTTGGAGCTGTGAAGCAACTGTGCAAACCACTGTGCTGCCGTGCTGCCCCATAGGGATTCTATGTTCTATGTAACATATGAACAGTAACATATGTTACATAGAATCCCTATGGGGCAGCACAGTGGCTTCACAGCTCCAGGTGCTCCGGTTTCCTCCCAGAGTCCAAAGATGTGCAGGTTAGGCAGATTAACCATGCTAAAATTGCCCTTAGTGTACAAATGTTTAGGTGGGTTATGGGGATAGGGTGGAGGTGTTGGCTAAGGTCGGGTGGTCTTTCCAGAGGCCGGTACGGACTCGATGGGCTGAGTGGCCTCCTTCTGCACTGTAAATTCTATGATTCTATATTATTTGCCTTCTTTACTGCCTGCTTGTCTTCAGCAACTGGTTTCCTCCCACAGTCCAAAGATGTGCAGGTTAGGTGGATTGGCCATGCTAAATTGCCCTTAGTGTCCAAGAAAAGGGTAGGTGGGGTTACTCGGTTGCGGTGATAGGGTGGACGTGTGGGTTTAAGTAGGATGCTCTTTCCAGGGTGGGTGCAGACTTGATGGGCTGAATGGCCTCCTTCTGCACTATAAATTCTTTGATTCTATAGTGCAGGAGGCCATTTGGCCCATCAAATCTGCACCGACCCTTTGAAGGAGCACCCTACCTGGCGTCAGGCCTCCACCATATCCCTACCCCCATTATCCAGTAACCCCACCTACCCTTTTGGACACTAAAGGGCAATTTGGCATGGCTAATCCACCTAACCTGCTCATCTTTGGACTGTGGAGGGAAACCGGAGCACCCTGAGGAAACCCACGCAGACACGGAGAGAAAGTGCAAATTACACTTTGACCGTCACCCAAGACCAAAATTAAACCCAGGTCCCTGCTATCCACTGTGTCACCGCGCTGCCTGATCCTGAAGATCCCAGAGTGGAACCCTGGCTCAAAAGACCGTACCTTTTACTTTTTTTAAATAAACCGTGGAGGAACAGAGTCACAGGACCGCTATTTAGATTTAACAACAACGAAAAAAACATTTATTAAATATGAAAAGATTGGATTATTATTACTCCCCCCCAATGTTGCCCCGGGGGGGGGGGGGGGGGGGGGGGGGGGCTCCGCAAACCACGTTCATATGTTTTGGTCCTGTCCAAAGCTGGAGGATTACTGGAATGAGGTGTTTAGGGTGATCTCTAAAGTGGTGCACGTGAAACTGGACCCGGGCCCCCAGGAGGATATATTCGGGGTGTCGGACCAGCCGGGGTTGGAAACGGGTGTGGAGGCAGATGTTGTAGCGTTCGCCTCATTTATCACCCGAAGGCGAATCCTATTAGGATGGAGATCAACCACTCCACCCTGTGCCCTGGCGTGGCGGGGGGACCTGCTGGAATTCTTGACGCTTGAAAAGGTCAAATTTGAACTCAGGGGAAGGATGGAGGGGTTCTACAATTCATGGGCGTTATTCAATCTGCACTTTCGAGAATTGGATCACATCGAACATTATGTTGGGGGCTGTGAGGGTTGGGGGAGGGGGATTGTACGTGTTAATGGTGATTATGGGTGATTCCGGATTCCTTTTTGTCATTTGTTTATGTTAACATGCGGGCCCATGTCTGGGGTTTGGTGGGAGGATGGGATTGTTGTTATTGATATGGGGAGTGACATTACATTCGTTACTGATTATTGTTTATTGTTGGGTGTAAATTTGGGAGAAAATGTGAAAAAGGAAGAGAATAAAAAATATTTTTAAATAAAAATTATTACTCTCCCTTTATCTTAATGACACACAGCTTTTAAGATTAATGTATTACAAAGTGCATTTTAAGCTACAATGTCTCATTAACACATACAGCCTCTTTTAAAAAATATATATTTTATTAAAGTTTTCAAACAGAATTTTTCCACTTTACAAATCAACATAAAAATAGCACAGTAACTGAGAAATAATATTATTTAAATAAAATAGTGAACTAACAAAGTAACAAGAAATAGTGCTCCCCCCCGGGCTGCTACTGCTGACGATCTATTTTCCCTCAACGTTCCGCGAGATAGTCAAGGAACGGTTGCCACCGCCTGGAGAACCCCTGAGCCGATCCTCTCAGCGCAAATTTCATTCGTTCCAGTTTTATGAACCCTGACATATCGTTTATCCAGGCCTCCACGCCGGGGGGTTTCGCTTCCTTCCACATGAGTAAGATCCTTCGCCAGGCTATCAGGGACGCAAAGGCCAGAATATCGGCCTCTTTCGCCTCCTGCACTCACGGCTCTTCCGCTACCCCAAATATCGCTAACCCCCAGCCTGGCTTGACCCGGACCTTCACCACCTTTGAGATCACCATTGCCACTCCCCTCCAGTACTCATCCAGTGCCGGACACGACCAGAACATGTTCGCCGGGCTTCCCAAGCACCTCCCGCACTTGTCCTCCGAAGAACCTGCTCAGTCTTGCTCCCGTCATATGTGCTCTGTGTAGAACATTAAATTGAATCAGGCTAAGCCTGGCACACGAAGACGAGGAATTTACCCTACTTAGGGCATTAGCCCACAGACCCTCCTCAATCTCCTCTCCCAGCTCTTCTTCCCATTTTCCCTTCAGCTCCTCTACCATCGCCTCCCCCTCGTCTCTCATCTCCTGATATATTTCGGACACTTTTCCCTCCCCGACCCATACCCCGGAAATCACTATCTTGGATCGTGTCAGGAGCAGTGGAAATTCCCTCATCTGTTGCCTCGTAAACGCCCTCAC
Organism: Scyliorhinus torazame; assembly: GCF_047496885.1. Lineage (NCBI taxonomy): Eukaryota > Metazoa > Chordata > Chondrichthyes > Carcharhiniformes > Scyliorhinidae > Scyliorhinus > Scyliorhinus torazame. The sequence continues at coordinate 374,268,535 of NC_092708.1, forward strand.
TTGCATGTATCTGAAATTGTTCCCCGGGGGCAACTCATACTTTTTCTCCAGCGCTCCCAGGCTCGCAAACGTCCAGTCTATAAACAAATCTCTCAGTTTCCTAATTCTTGCCCGTTGCCAGCTCTGGAACCCTCCGTCCATCTTTCCTGGGACAAACCTATGGTTGTTCCTGATCGGGGACCATACCGAGGCACCCGTCACCCCCGTGTTGCCTCCACTGACCCCAGATCCTTAAGGTTGCCACCACCACTGGGTTTGTGGTATACCTTTTCGGGGAGAGCGGCAGCGGCGCCGTCTCCAGCGCCTTTAAGCTCGTTCCTTTACAGGACGCCATCTCCAGCCTCTTCCACGCCGCCCCCTCTCCCTCATCCACTTACAAACCATCGCCATATTGGTGGCCCAGTAGTAGTCGTCCAGGTTCGGCAACGCCAGTCCCCCTCTGTCCCTGCTATGCTGCAGGAACCCCCTCCTTACCCTCGGGGTCTTCCCTGCCCACACAAAACTTTTTCTTGAAAAAGGCCTTCGTGATCAGAATGGGGAGACATTGAAACACAAAAATAAACCTCGGGAGAACCATCATTTTTACCGCCTGCACTCTGCCCGCCAATGAGAGCGGCAGCATATCCCACCTTTTGAAATCCTCCTCCATCTGCTCCACCAGCCGCGTCAGATTAAGTTTGTGTAGAGTTCCCCAGCTCCTAGCTACCTGGATCCCAAAATATCGGAAGCTCTTTTCCACTCTCCTTAACGGCAGGGCATCTATTCCTCTTCCCTGGTCCCCAGGGTGTATTACAAAACGCTCTCTCTTCCCCATATTTAGCCTGTATCCCGAAAAATCTCCAAACTCCCTCAATATCTGCATAACCTCGGTCATCCCCTCTACAGGATCCGCAACATATAGCAGTAGGTCATCTGCGTAGAGTGACACTCGATGTACCTCTCCCCCTCTAACCACCCCCCTCCATCTCTTAGAGTCTCTCAACGCTATGGTCAGTGGTTCAATTGCCAACGCGAATAGTAATGGGGACAGGGGACAGCCCTGTCTTGTTTCCCTATGTAGCCGAAAATACTCCGATCTTTGCCGGTTTGTGACTACACTTGCCACTGGGGCCCCATATAGGAGTCTGACCCAACTGACAAACCCCTCCCCGAACCCAAACCTCCTCAACACCTCCCATAAATACTCCCACTCTACCCTATCGAATGCCTTCTCCGCATCCATCGCCACCACTATCTCTGCCTCCCCCTCCGCTGGGGGCATCATTATCACCCCCAACACCCGTCGAACGTTGACATTCAGTTGTCTCCCCTTTACAAACCCTGTCTGGTCTTCATGCACCACCCCCGGGACACAATCCTCAATGCCAGCACTTTTGCCAGCAGCTTGGCGTCTACATTTAGGAGTGAGATAAGCCTATATGACCCGCATTGCAGCGGATCTTTATCCCGCTTCAGGATTAGTGATATCGTCGCCTCCGACATTGTCGGGGGTAGAATCCCCCCTTCTCTGGCCTCGTTAAAGGTTCTCGCCAGCAGCGGGGCCAACAAGTCCACATATTTCCTGTAAAATTCCACCGGGAACCCGTCTGGTCCCGGGGCCTTCCTTGCCTGCATATTCCCCAGTTCTTTAGTCACCTCATCCACCTCAATTGGCGCCCCCAGACCTGCCACTTCCTGCTCCTCCACCCTTGGGAACCTTAGTTGGTCCAGAAACTGTTGCATTCCCTCTTTTCCCTCCGGGGGTTGGGACTTGTATAGCCTCTCATAAAAGGTCTTAAACACCTCATTTACCTTCCCTGCTCTCCGCTCCGTAGTTCCCGTTTCATCCCTAACTCCCCCAATCTCCCTCGCCGCTATCCTCTTGCGAAGTTGGTGGGCCAGCAGCCAGCTCGCCTGTTCCCCATACTCATATCTCATCGCCTGTGCCTTCCTCCACTGTGCCTCTGCCTTTCCTGTGGTCAGCAGGTCAAACTCCGTCTGAAGTCTTCGCCTCTCTCTATATAGTCCTTCGTCCGGGGCCTCCGCATATCTTTTATCCACCCTCAAAATCTCCCCCACTAATCTCTCCCTTTCTTTGCCCTCTTGTTTCTCCTTGTGAGCTCTAATGGAGATCAACTCTCCCCTAACCACCGCCTTCAGCGCTTCCCATACTACCCCCACCTGGACCTCACCATCGTCATTGACCTCCAGGTACCTCTCAATACATCCCCGCACCCTTCCACAGACCCCCTCATCCGCCAATAGTCCCACATCCAGTCGCCAGAGTGGGTGCTGCTCCCTCTCCTCTCCTAATTCCAGATCCACTCAGTGCGGGGCATGGTCTGAAATGGCTATGGTCGAGTACTCCGTTCCTGCCACCTTCGAGATCAGTGCCCTACCCAAAACAAAGAAATCTATCCGGGAGTACACCTTGTGAACATGGGAGAAAAAGGAGAACTCTTTGGCCAACGGCCTAGCAAATCTCCACGGATCCACTCCCCCCATTTGCTCCATGAACCCCCTAAGCACATTGGCCGCTGCCGGCCTTCTTCTGGTCCTGGATCTAGACCGGTCTAGCCCTGGATCCAGCACAGTATTGAAGTCCCCCCCCCCCCCCGTCCCCCCCAATTACCAGGCTCCCCACCTCCAGGTCCGGGATACGTCCCAGCATCCGCTTCATAAATCCCGCGTCATCCCAGTTCGGGGCATATACATTTACCAGCACGACCTCCTTTCCCTGCAATCTACCACTCACCATCACGTATCTACCCCCGTTATCCACCACTATATTCCTAGCCTCGAACGACAGCCGTTTCCCCACCAATATTGCCACCCCCCTATTTTTCACGTCCAGCCGAGTGGAACACCTGTCCCACCCATCCTTTCCTTAACCTAACCTGATCCGCCACCTTCAGATGCGTCTCCTGAAGCATGACTACATCCGCCTTCAGTCTTTTTAAGTGCGCAAACACTCGGGCCCTCTTAATCGGCCCATTCAGGCCTCTCACATTCCACGTGATTAGCCGGATTTTGGGGGGGGCGCGGGGCGGGGCGGGGTGAGCCGGGCCACCCCCCCCCCCCCCCCGCCCCCGCCGACTAGCCATCCCCTATTCTAGGCCAGCCCCCCGTCTGGGTCCCGCGCACCCACCCATCCCCCAGGCGGCGCCTTCCCGTCCCGACCGCCTCTTCTCTTGCCAGCTCCCCCTTGCTCTCAGCAGCAGCAACCCAGTTAGCGCCCCCCCCCCCCCCACTAGATCCCCATCTAGCATTTTTACTCCCCCCATGGTGCTTCCGAAAGTCAGCTAACTCTAACTGACCCCGGCTTCCCCCGTTCTCTCTTTGACCCCCGTGTGTGGAACTCTCTTCCTTCATGCACCTATCTTCCCGCCATCATCTCCATAGCGCGGGAAAAACCCCGCGCTTTCCTATTGGCCCCGCCCCCTATGGTGCAGCTCCCTCATTCCCCCTCTCAGTCCCCTTTTCCACCGGCGCCCACATTTCTCCGTGTTCCCCCATCAAGAGGAGAAAAATTCTGCGTCTATCGTTTCAATACTATAAACCTTCCATTCGCCAATTTACACTTCTGTACAACAACCTCGTTGTTTCCCCCCCAACATCAGTCTCACAGTTCTAGTCCAGTTTCTCTTCGTGGATGAAGGTCCATGCCTCATCCGCCGTTTCGAAGTAGTAGTGCTTGCCCTGGTGCGTGACCCACAATCGCGCCGGCTGCAGCATCCCAAGTTTTATTTTCTTCCTGTGAAGCACCGCCTTGGCCCGATTGAAGCTCGCCCTCCTTCTCGCCACCTCCGCGCTCCAGTCCTGATACACTCGTATCACCGCATTCTCCCACCTGCTACTCCGTACCTTCTTGGCCCAGCTCAAGACAGCCTCTCTGTCCGTGAAGCAGTGAAATCTCACCACTATCGCCCTTGGTAGTTCTCCCGCCTTTGGTCTTCTCACAAGGACCTGGTGAGCCCCTTCCACCTCCAGGGAGCCCAAGGGGGCCTCAGCTCCCATTAGCGTATGGAGCATCGTGCTCACATAAGCCCCAACATCAGCTCCCTCCGTTCCTTCGGGGAGACCTAGAATCCGGAGGTTCTTCCTCCTCGAGCTGTTCTCCAGGGCTTCAAGCCTTTCGATACATCTCTTATGTAGCGCCTCATGCGTCTCCGTTTTTACCACAAGGCCCTGTATCTCATCCTCGTTTTCGGCTGCCTTTGCCTTCACTCCACGGAGCTCTATCGCCTGGGCCTTTTGTGTTTCCTCCAGCCCATCGATTGCCAATAACATCGGCGCTAGCACCTCCTTCTTTAGTTCCTCCACACACGGTCGGAGGAATTCCTGCTGGTCCGGGCCCCATGTCGTCTGGGCTCCATCCGCCGCCATCTTGCTTCTTCCTTATCTTCTCTGCCGCTGCTCCAAAGGATCCTTCGCAATCTAGCCACTGCCACTGGTCTTTTCCATACACACTCGGGGGGGGGGGGGGGGGGGGGGGCACCTTCCTTCGTCACCCCACACAGGGTTTGGTCTGAAAAGATTTCCCATTGGGGCTCCCGAAAAGAGCCCAAAAGTCTGTTAGAACGGGAGCTGCCGAAACGTGCGGCTTAGCAGTGCATCGCCGCAACCGGAAGTCCACAAAGCCCCTTTTAAGCATATCAGATGACTGTGGGCAAATACTCTCCACTCTGAATGCCAAGTGAACGTTACGGGGTGCCTCCTCAGACAGCACCCCCGTCCCCCCCGCCTGATGACCGTCTCATGAATTTCCAAATGCTACTCCCAAAAATATGTTTTAAAATCTTCTGTCAGAATTATGCTTCCCCTTAATGATTTGAATTCTGAAACCCAGTCACTTTTAAACAAAGCTTTCATTCCACTTTGCACAGCGAATCCAGTCCTGGATTTCACACCAACCCCTTTATAATTTATTTGTTTTGACTGCTGTGCAAAGTGCTCACAATTGCTTTAACTCTCGATTCTCATTGAGTACTGCTGCCTCATGATACTGATGATGTTCGATCCCGCCCCCGGGTCACTGTCCGTGTGGAGTTTGCACATTCTCCCTGTGTTTACATGGATCTCACCCCACAACCGGAAGATGTACAGGCTAGGTGGATTGGCTGCGCTAAATTGTCCTATAATTGGAAAAAAAAAGAACCGGGTACTCTAATTTTATTTTAAAAAACTATCGATTCCCAGACTGTATTAAAATTCCATCAATCATTTCATCTACCTCTGAAGTCTGCTGTCCCACTTTAAATCTAGTTACTGTGATTGTCTGTTTGACTCAGAACATTTTGTTTACTCTTCCTTGAATTCTTTTGAACAATGCTTTGGTCTCTGTTCTCTTAACTCCAGTCAACTTAGACACTATTTCTGTCCCAATTCCCTAGTTATCTGGACTGTAACTTGTGCCTTAGGAAGCCTGACTCTTTGCAGCTCTCGTCCTCTGCAGTCTTTACTGTGGCAGAGTTGGGAGATGTTCACTCCGTCTCCAATTGTCCACAAATTCAGGTAAAACGAAAACTTTTTAAAAAATCCTTACTATGGCTTCCAGTTGCTAAGCAACCTTCACATGCTTATGCACTTTATTTATTTTTCACGCCATTGCCCTCTTTAAGCACAACAGAAACACAGTTGGAACTTAACAAACCCCCACGCATACAAATATCTTTGTGCAGCATGAATCTAACTATAGGTTTTACCCTTCCAGGCACAGAAACATAAATTAAACCTACTTAAAACTGTACCTAATTTATAATGCTTACCAATACAAATATAAATCCCTTAAAACTACCTTTGTCTTTTGAACTCTATGCTGTCCTAGATTCACTGCTGGTGTACCACAAGTAGATGAGGGAAATTGCAAATAAACCATGTGCTTCAGGTAGCTTTAAGTTTACAATAGCATTGTAGGGAAATTGGAGCAATGCACTACAGCCTGCTAGATAATCCCATTTCTGTGTTGAGGGAGAAACGCTGGTAGGAGGCCCTGAAGGAGGACATGTTTCCTGCAGCGGGCTGGGAGCTTTCAAGACCTGCAACTCAAACTCCTCCTCTAGCTCCTCCAAACTCCACTGTCCCCACACCCTCAGGGTTGCCACTACCACCAGACTTGTGGAGTACTGAGCTGGCGAAAACGGCAGAGTGCCATCAACACAGCCTTCAGACTCGTACCCTTGCAAGATTCCGCATTCATCTTCTGAAAAAAACGCCTTTGGATGAAAATTGGGAGGCACTGAAAAACAAACAGCAATCTCGGAAGGACTCATTTTCAGTCTGTACCCTCCCTGCCAGAGACAGTGGGAGCCCCTTTCATCTGCTCTATTAATTTGCCCAAATTTAATTTGTGAAACTGACCCCAGTCCCATGCCACTTGAATACCCAGGTGCCTAAAGCTCCCTCCCACCATCTTGAACGGCATCTCTTCCAATCTCTTCTTCCCCCTTGCCTGGATCGCAAAAACCTCGCTCTTACCGATATTCAGTTTATAACCTGAGAATCAGCCATCCTCCAAAATCCCTGCAATCCCCCCCAATGGGTCCATTATATAAAGGGACAAATCGTCTGCATGGAACGAGACCCTGTGTTCCACCCCCCCTCGCACTATCCCCCGCCAAACGTTCGATGTTCGCAGCGCCATTGCCAAAGGCTCTATGGCCAGGGCAAACAGTACTGGGGATTAGACATTCCTGTCTCGTCCCCCAACACAGGCTAAAATATTCCGACTGCACCCAATTTGTTCTTACATTTGCCACTGGTGCCTGATATAGCAACCGGACCCAATCCACAAATCCCTGCCCAAACCCAAATCTTCCCAGGACCTCCGACAAATATTTCCACTCCACCCGGTCAAAGGCCCTTTCTGCATCCATGGCCACCACCACCTCAACCTTGCGATGCCCCACAGGCATCATTATTACATTAAGGAGCCGCCTAATGTCGGTCGCCAGGTGTCGCCCATTAACAAACCCCGTCCAGTCCTCCCCTATCACGCTGTCCTCGATCAGTTTTGCTGGGACCTTTGCCAACAATTTTACATCCACATTTAACAGGGAGGTTGGCTGATACAACCCACAGCTGTCCGGATATTTATCTTGTTTCAAGAAAAGGGAAATCGATGCCTGCCATAACGTTGGGGGAAGCACTCCTAACTCCTTTGACTCACTGAAAGCCTTTACCAAAAGCTGCCCAAGCAACCCGGAAAACTTCTTATAGAATTCCACCAGGTATCCGACCAGTTCCGGGGGGCTTTGCCCGGTTGCATCGCCACCAACCCCTCTATTACCTCCCCAAGCCCGATTGGGGCACCCATACCCTCCACCAATTCCTCATCTACCCTCGGGAACTCCAGGCCCCCCAAAAAATCGTTTCATCCTCTTCTCCCCAGCTGGGGGGGGGGGGTTCTGACTTAAACAACTTGCTGTAAAACTCCCGAAACACATCATTCACCTATGCTGGGTCCAGACCATCTTCACTCACGTGTCTCTCACTTTCCCTATCTCTCTCGCCGCCTCCTATTTCCTCAACTGATACACCAGCATCCTACTAGCCTTGTCCAACTCATCTCTTCCTCAACCTAATCTGGTCCCCCACCTTCAAATGTGTCTCCTGCAGCATGGCCACAGCCGCCTTCAGTTGCCTCAAGTGCACGAATACGCAGGCCCTTTTGACTGGCCCATTCACTTCCCAAACGTTGCATGTGACCAGCCTGGTCGGGCCACCCCGCCCCCCTCCCCTGCCGATCAGCCATCACCTCTCCTAGGCCAATCTTCGGCCTATGTCTTGCACCTCCCCTGGCTCGCCCACGGGTAACTACCGTCTTCCACCCTCCTCCTCCTCCACTTTGGCAGTCCCCTCCCCATCAGCAATACTGTCCCCCCCACTCCCCCTCCAACCCCCCTTCCCCCTCCACTGATCTTCAGCTCACCCCCACTGCGCGTCCGTGAACTAGCCTGCCCAGCTAGCCTGGCAGACCCTGCCCATGGCGCCGAGCATCCTACCCCCCACTGTTTCCCCTCGCCCACTTTAACCTTAGTGCAAGCAATCAAGACAAAGGCAAGAAGTAAAAACAAACTAACAATCCCTCCCAAGGCCCGAACACAGAGACCCACCTGATAATCCTTAACAAAGAACGGTAAACAAGCCTAAAGCCAAAAAAAAAACAGAAAACAGAAAAACGAACACCAAAAACAAAGATTTTCACAATACAATACATTATTTCCAATTCTCCTCCATCAAAGTTCAATGTTCTCCTTCTCCTGCCAGTCAATTCTCTTTCATAAAGTCAACTGCCTCCTCTGCCTAGCCAAAGAATAACTCCCGGCCCCCATAGGTCACCCATAAGCGAGCCGGGTACAGAAGTCCAAACTTTACACCCTTCTTGTACAGGGCCAACATGACCTTATTAAAGCTCGCCCTCCTCTTTGCCAGCTCTGCCCTCAGGTCCTGGTACACACGGATCTCACCACCTTCCCAGGTGCAACTCCTCGTCTGCCTGGCCCACCTCATGATATGCTCCTTATCAAGGAACTGCACCACCATCGCCTTCGGCGGCCCGCCCCCCTGGGGCTTGCGCATCAGCGCCCTGTGGGCTCGATCCACCTCTAATGGCCGGTCGAATGCATTCCCCCAGCAGCTTCTCCAGCATTTTCCCGACGTACGCACCAGCATCCGTTCCTTCGCTCCCCTCCGGCCGACCCACGATCCGAATGTTCTGCCTGCGAGATCGGTTCTCCAGGTCCTCCACTTTTTCCAGCTTCTGCTGGTCTCGCATCAGTCCCATCACCGCTGCCATCAAGGTGGACTGTTCTTTGTGCTCCCCTGCCAGCTCCTCCAACCTCTGGATTGCCTGTCCCTGGGTTGCCAGTCTCGTCTCAACGCGGTCAACCACTGTCTTGATCGAGTCTACCGCCCGGACCAGGTCCTCCAGACTTTCCTTCCGCTGTTCGGTGAACTTCTCGTTCAAGAAGCTCACCAACTGTTCCATCGACCACTGAGCCAGCTGGGCCGACCCTGCCCCTCCGCCATCACCGCGTGTGTTGCCAGCACCTCACCCGACTCAACCAACATGTTTGCTCTTTTACGGGCACTTCTGGTCCGTCGCTCCATAAACTAAGTGGTCGATCTCTTATGCTCTCACTTCTACAACTTTTTCCTCCAAAATTCCAGCTGCAAACTGGAGTGAAGGGCACGAAAAGATCGCCACGAGCGGGAGCTACCACACATGCAACCACTCACTCCATGGCCGCCAACGGAAGTTCCATCAGATGCATTCTTAAATAAGTATTCATTAGAGCCAGCAACCCTCTGGTACCTCGCTAAACTGACTGTTCTTCCTAAGCAAGCTACCGTTGGTAGGTTAACCTCGGCGACTGTCTCTCTCCCTTTTTTAAAGTCTAGAAATCATAGAAAAGTTACAGCACCGAAGGAGGCCATTCGGCCGATCTTGTCCATGCCAGCCCGAGGAGACACAGGTGCCCTTTCCATTCCCACCTTCCTGCACCCTCTCCATAGCCCTGTAGCTTATCATGGGAAATCCACCTAACCCACACATCTTTGGACTGTGGGAGGAAACCAGAGCACCCGGAGGAGACCCACGCAGACATGGGGAGAACATACAAACTCCACACAGACAACGACCCAAGGCCAGAATTGAACCTGGTGCTGTGAGGCAGCAGTTCTAATCACTGTGCCACGCCCTCTTCATTAGGATTTCAGGTTTTCAATATATATAATCAATGACTTGGATTGGAGAATTGGATGTCCAAATTTCCAGATGACACTACATTATGGGGCACAGCCAGTTGTACTGATGGGAACAGAAAGTTAAAAATGGACATAGATTAACTGAGTGGGCAAAACAATGAGTTGAATGTGTGGAATGTGAGAAATCAACCACTTTGGATCTAAGAAAGACAAATTCACAATGGGGAAAGACTAGCAGCTGCGGAGAAATAGAAAATGTATGTGTCTATCTCCTCAAATTGCTAAAAGTCAGTGCATAGGCACAAAAAGTAATCAGAAAGGGCAAATGTAATGTTGACTTTCATCTCACTGGGTTTGGACTCCAAAAGTGAAGAAGTGATGCTTTAATTTTAAAGAACCTTGGTCAGCCTCTATCTCAGGGACTGGGATTAGTTTTGGACACAAAAACCTCAGGAAAGATGACTGGCCTCGGAAAGAATATAGAACAGATGCACAAGGGTGACACTGAAACTTAAAAGGTTAAACTATGAGAACACCTTTCCTAAACTCTCGAGTTTAGAAAGTTGAGGGGTGAGCCAAACAAGATCTGTAAAATGTTTTTAAAGATTTGAGAAATAGACCTGAAGAGCTATTTCACATTGTGGAGGAATCTAAAACAAGGGGCTAAGGAGTGAGATCAGGAAGCACTTTATCACACATGGTCGAAATCTGGAAGTCACCTTTTCCAAAAGGTTGTGGACTGAGATCGATTGATTTTTGTTAGGGATATATCAAGCGATATGGAGAAAAGATGGGTAAATGCAATTAACACGCAGGTCCCCAATGATAAAATTAAATTGCAGGATAGACTTGTGGAGCCTAATGGTTGACTCCTGCTTCTGTGGGCTTTATTTTATGGTTACAAATCAAACAAGCCACCCCGTCTCACCTATATAAAATATGACGTTATTGGGTCGGTAATCCAAAATCATCCTGCTAATTTACAATAATGTGCAAGGCGAGCGGGTGCCGAAATCAAAAGATCCTTAGGCAAAAACCAAAAGGCGAATTGAGACCATTTTTTGTTGCCCACTCCATATTTTGGAAGTCACAAGGGAAAAATGTTGGGAGTGAGTTGCGCCAGGTACAAGGAAATGGCACAGGGTGGGTAAAAATGCCTGCAAACAGGATCATGGTTGTATTTAGCAGCATAGTCTGGTGCTGAAGGTGGGAGTATTTGGCTGTAAGTAGACTTTATTTGTTAAGTTTTTATAAGCTGACGTAGCATTTGAGGAGAGTGTGAGGGAAGGGGGTCTTTAAATTGGTGACCAAGGACTGACATCTGATTCACGGCCTAACCCTCTCCCGCTGGATGTCCTGATCTAAATGTCCGATTGGGTCCCCCCCCACCCCCTCACAATGCTAAATGTTTGATATTATAATCTTTATTGTCACAAGTAGGCTTACATTTACACTGCAATTAAATTACTATGAAAAGCCCCTAGTCACCATATTCTGGCGCCTGTTCGGGTACACAGAGGGAGAATTCAGAATGTCCAATTCACCTAACCTGCACGTCTTTCGGGACTTGTGGGAGGAAACCGGAGCAGCTGGAGGAATCCCATGCAGACACGTGGAGAATGTGCAGACTCCAGACCGACAGTGACCCAAGCCGGGAATCGAACCTGGGACCCTGGCGCTGTGAAACTACAGTGCTAACCACTGTGCTACCGTGCCACCCATCGGCTGTCCACTAATTGGCTGGCTGACACTCGATTCGACGTGCTGAAATGGTAATGTGGCAGTGAGTCAAATCCAGCCCTATGTACCTACGTGGACCCAGCATCTCATGATTGAGGATGTGCCTCTACTGCCCAATATCTAATTATACAATTGAGTGTGCATATTGCACTGCAAGCAGCATGTTAAATTTGTGTTGCTTTCTGCTTTATACGATTACTATATCAAGCCAGTGCCACCTGTGCTTTTTTAATAGCTGCACACATCAGCAGGGAACCCAATATCTTGGGCGGCAAGTGCAGTGTGGCTGTAGTAAATTACTGATTTCCTTTGTGGGCTGCATACGTTACAGTAAGGTACCGAAGAATGGCTGAATATGTGAATATAAGAAACCTCAAAAATACAAAGCGGAAACTAACCTGTGAGTACTTCATAATTCCTTTAAAAAGTAACGGTGAGTGGGGGTGGGTCTTTCATTTAATGCAGTGTTCAGATGTGGGAGGTTAAGACAGGACATTGGCTGGAGTTTGCAGTTGCTAAATGGTGGCACGGGCTTCAAATTAGCATTGCACATTCGTCCATGTTATGACCTTGTGGCTCTGTATGGCACCAAAATGGTTTCCTGCTAATGTGGAGTGCATGTCAGAACCCATTTTCAAATCTTAGTTGTTTGCACAGATCCGAAAACATGAGTGCGAAATGGCTTGATTTTTAGCCTCCAGGAGCTTAATTTGGCTTACTTAAGAGGATAATGTAAAGGGAAATTTACATTTCCAGTATACACTCCACCAACCTTCCCCCACCTCAACAGAGAACTTCCGAACTACAAGGAAGAAACCAGGAGCTGTGAGCTGGAGTCAATTTTACTGAGTTTGCATAAGTCACATTAAATTGCATAAGATAAGCAAATAGACTCAGTGGCTCCCAGGACAACAGACTTCATATAGAGTCAACATTGTTTTCTTAATTTCAAACCTTCTCATAAGCTCCTTAACCCTTTCCCTGATACAGGGCTGCCTGCATGCTGCAAAATCAAATCCTAAATCCATTTAACCCTTGGTCAAGCAATTTGCAGGTTACATTTTTGTCGGGAATGTAGGCTGTTCACCAGAGGATGCAGTGAGAACTTAACCTTAAATCATCAACTGACATCCTTAGCAGAAATGTAACATTGAATAAGCACAATTAGCCTCTTACATGGCCCTTACCTAGTTAGGGCCTAGTGAAAGAACACCCCACCCCTATGCCCATAGCCTGACCTAATCCTTTTGGACACTAAGGGGCAACTTAGTATGGCCAATCCACCCAACCTGAACATCTTTGGACTCTGGGAGGAAACCGGAGCACATGGAGGAAACCCTCGCAGACTTGGGGACTCTGGGAGGAAACTGGAACACACGGAGGAAACCCGCGCAGACCTGGGGAGAACGTACAAGCTTCACACAGACAGCGACCCAAGGCTGGAATTGAACCCGAATCCCTGGTGCTGTGAGGCAGCAGTGCTAACCACTGTGCCACCGTGTCGCCCACAAATGCCTTTGAAATTTTTAGGGTTTTCCAGTACTTCCCTGCACACAGCACACATGGGCTTTGCATCCTGATTTGCATTGGCACAATTAACAAAACCATACCTCAAGGAATCATCTTTATACTGCTTTGTTCCCAATTTAAGTTTTTGTAGGGAATGTAGGCTGTTCACCAGAGGATGCAGTGAGAACTTAACCTTAAATCATCAACTGACGTCCTTAGCAGAAATGTAACATTAAATAAGCAGAATTAGCCTCTTACATGGTAGCTTACTGTGTAGCTAAAGAGAAAATGTTCCGCACTATAGCAGAGGATTAATTCTCCCTGCAGAATTAGACATGGCTTGCACGTTCCTAGATAAGAGGTTAACTGAAAACCTGAAATGCACCCCACCTCGTGTTAACACAATGGCTCGCCGAATTTCAGATATTGCTGAGAATTTAAAAGTCCAGGTTGTACTGGTTTAAAGTCAGCACAGGAGTTCCCATTATAACTGAATGAAAGTGCAGACATTTCAGAAGAACCAAGAGCAGGAGTAGGCCATCTGGCACTCCGAGCCTGCTTCGCCATTCAATGAGATCATGGCTGATCTTTTGTGGACTCAGCTCCACTTTCCAGCCCGAACACCATAACCCTTAATCCCTTTATTCTTCAAAAACCATCTTTCTTTATCTTGAAAACATTTAATGAATGAGCTTCAACTGCTTCACTGGGCAAGGAATTCCATAGATTCAGAACCATTTGGGTGAAGAAGTTTCTCCTAAGCTCAGTCCTAAATCTACTTCCCCTTATTTTGAGGCTATGCCCCTAGTTCTGCTTTCACCCGCCAGTGGAAACAACCTGCCCGCATCTATCCTATCTATTCCAGTTTGCTAGTTTACATTAGGTATGTATGTTTGGATGGGGCAGCACGGTGGCGCAGTGGTTAGCACTCTGCCTCATGGTGCCCAGGTTCGATCCCTTCTCTGGTCACTGTCCGTGTGGAGTTTGCACATTCTCCCTGTGCTTGCATGGGTTTCGCCCCTACAACCCAAAGATGTGCAGATAGGTGGATTGGCACTCTGCCTCATGGTACCCAGGTTCGATCCCTTCTCTGGTCACCGTCCGTGTGGAGTTTGCACATTCTCCCCGTGCTTGCATGGGTTTCGCCCCCACAATCCAAAGATGTGCAGATAGGTGGATCGGCCACGCTAAATTGCCCCTTAATTGGAAAAAATGAATTGGGTACTCTAAATTTATTTTTTAAAAGGTATGTTTGGCACAATTAATTTGTTGAAAATTTGATGTGCTGCTTGACAGTACCAACCAGCATGACTGGCGCACAGATTTTTGAAGCATTCAATAGTTATGTGGTTGGAAAGTGCAGGCTCGACTTGGTTCGTTGCAGCGGAATCACAAACAATGGGGCAGCAATCGTAATTTGGAAAACCAGCTGAGTTACAATAAGGACTAAGGATGAAGCTGGTCAGGTCATTGTTTGGAATCATTGCTTTATTCACCCCTGAGGCATTGGTATTAAAAGGAATTTCACAGGATCTTGAAGCAGTGTTGAAAGGAATTGTGAAAGTTGTGAATTTCATTGAATGCAGCGCACTCAATACCAGGCTTTTCGAAGCTGTGTTCTGATATGGGGGCCGATCACAAACATTCATTGTTCCATACAAGGCACTTTGGCTGTCAAGGGGTTGGATGCCTGGCAGAGTTTACGAATTGAGGTGTGAAATCCACACTTTCCTCCTTGAGAAATATTTCCTCTAGCTGATTCATTTGGTGATGAAACTTGAGGTGCGATTCTCCAAAAAGGGAACAAAGTCCCTTTGCAAGTGCTCGCAGTGCCGAGAAACACATGGCTATTCAACATGACTTGAGTTTTTAAGGGCCTGAATAGTGAACGTACGGCCGAGGATACACACCTTCGCCCCCAATCCCCTTGGGAAACCTCCACGAGTTCTGTTCTGTCTGGTCCCAGTTTGTGGGGACCAGTGTTGAATGGCATTTGTCCGAGGTCTCTGAGGTGAAGGGGATGAATCCCAAAGCCTCAGGTACCTTGGGAATCTGCACATTAGAATGAGACTAACTGCCTCGCTCTAATATGCAGATTTTCCAAAAAGTGATCCCGGCCACTTTACATTGCAACGTCTCGCAAGATCACATTGGATCTTGCGAGGCGTGGTGAGTTGGGCACATCCCGGGAGCGGGGTCTCTCAGCTTTCATCGGCCACATTGTGCCGTGGTGAGCTGCTTTTCTGGTAGAGCATGGCCATGGGAATTGTGCCCTTAAATGTTAACTATGTCATACCTTGGAAACATCTTTTCAATTCTAATGAACTGAACCTCAAATTTCAAGGGAAGAATGATGATTTCTTTCTGCACGATGAGGAAATAGATGCTTTCCAAAAGATCAAGTTTGGCAAGTGCGAGTACAAAACCAAAACTACTACATGTTCTCCACACTGCTCCGACATATCGAAGAAAACAGTATTAGTAAGGGAACTCTTAATAGACTGGCAAGCCTTATTCAGTCGCATCTGGCTGTGATCAACTGCTTTTGTAGCTACCTTCCAGAGCAGAAGTTTCAGATTTTGAAAGAGGTGGGTGAAAGATCCCTTTAAGTTTAAGATCCCAGAGTCCATTATTAACTTATAACTGACTCCAAATGAGGAGACTGAACTTCTGTGCCGGACATCCAACAGCACATTAAAACATGCCAGAAGTCCATGAGGTGTCAGCATTCTGGAGTAGCATCTTCGCGGTATATCCAGGGCTTCGTAAAACAAACATTTTGTTGCTATTGTCCTTCATGGTGACCTACATGTACGGGGTTAGATTATCCGTTCTCACAAAGATAAAGATGGCACAAAGGAACCCCTGAACTCTGCACCTGATATACGCATTGCCCTCTCCCCCCGTGAACCTGACTGGAGTGAAATCACGCTGAGGAACAAGCAGGCTCGTCTGTCGCATTAAAGGTAAGTGAAAGTGATGCGCGTCGCCAAGGTCGGCCGGCATGGGTCCCAGGAAAAAAAGTTTGAAAAACATTGGTACAGAGCATAATGACATATCACGCCTATTAACTATCCAGCCAAGAATTGTGCGCGAGAGGTTTGCACTTCAGAATGGAAGTGCATGGATTACCTCTGTTCCCCGAATTTGTCCTCCACTGCAAAATGGACCCCAGGGGTAGAATTATTTGCTGCTGAATTACTTGAGGTCCCAGTCTGCCTACCTAGCAATCTACATCCAATCATTAAATGATCTGAAGGTACAATTGTTCTGTCCTCTGAACATGCAACTGGTTTGTGACCACAGCATGGCGCAGTGCAAGTGCTGGGTTTACTGTCAGCACTTTGTCAGGGCAGTCCAGAGTTTCAGCCACTGGGTGAACATTAGCCGACAAAGGTTTATCTGGCTTATGAAACCTGCTTGGATGTTTCCCACACCTAAAGAAAGACTTTCATTTCAAATCGCATCTTTCACAAATCTGGCCATCCCCAAGTTTTTGCCAACCAATTAATTACTTTCACAAGCCGAGTCATTTCTATAATGAAGGAGATGTGGCAGCCAATACCACCACAGCAAGGTCTCAAAGATAGGATGAATGAAATCAAGAATTAGCTAATCTGTCTTAGGTACTCTACTTTAGGAGTTAATTCAGGGATAAATATTGGTCAGAAAACCAATGAAAAAGGTGAGAGCATTGAGGGAGAACTAGGGAATAGGGACAGTGTGGCTCTGAGGCAGAGCAGACGGGGAAAAGTTGCTGAACACAGCGGGTCTGGTGGCCTGAAGTGCATATGTTTTAATGCAAGGAGCATTACGGGTAAGGCAGATGAACTTAGAGCTTGGATTACTACTTGGAACTATGATGTTATTGCCATTACAGAGACCTGATTGAGGGAAGGGCAGGATTGGCAGCTAAACGTTCCAGGATTTAGATGTTTCAGGCGGGATAGAGGGGGATGTAAAAGGGGAGGCGGAGTTGCGCTACTTGTTCGGGAGAATATCACAGCTATACTGCGAGAGGACACCTCAGAGGGCAGTGAGGCTATATGGGTAGAGATCAGGAATAAGAAGGGTGCAGTCACAATGTTGGGGGTATACTACAGGCCTCCCAACAGCCAGCGGGAGATAGAGGAGCAGATAGGTAGACAGATTTTGGAAAAGAGTAAAAACAACAGGGTTGTGGTGATGGGAGACTTCAACTTCCCCAATATTGACTGGGACTCACTTAGTGCCAGGGGCTTAGACGGGGCGGAGTTTGTAAGGAGCATCCAGGAGGGCTTCTTAAAACAATATGTAAACAGTCCAACTAGGGAAGGGGCAGTACTGGACCTGGTATTGGGGAATGAGCCCGGCCAGGTAGTAGATGTTTCAGTAGGGGAGCATTTCGGTAACAGTGACCACAATTCAGTAAGTTTTAAAGTACTGGTGGACAAGGATAAGAGTGGTCCGAGGATGAATGTGCTAAATTGGGGGAAGGCTAATTATGACAATATTAGGCGGGAACTGAAGAACATAGATTGGGGGCGGATGTTTGAGGGCAAATCAACATCTGACATGTGGGAGGCTTTCAAGTGTCAGTTGAAAGGAATACAGGACAGGCATGTTCCTGTGAGGAAGAAAGATAAATACGGCAATTTTCGGGAACCTTGGATGACGAGTGATATTGTAGGCTTCGTCAAAAAGAAAAAGGAGGCATTTGTCAGGGCTAAAAGGCTGGGAACAGACGAAGCCTGTGTGGCATATAAGGAAAGTAGGAAGGAACTTAAGCAAGGAGTCAGGAGGGCTAGAAGGGGTCATGAAAAGTCATTGGCAAATAGGGTTAAGGAAAATCCCAAGGCTTTTTACACGTACATAAAAAGCAAGAGGGTAGCCAGGGAAAGGGTTGGCCCACTGAAGGATAGGCAAGGGAATCTATGTGTGGAGCCAGAGGAAATGGGCGAGGTACTAAATGAATACTTTGCATCAGTATTCACCAAAGAGAAGGAATTGGTAGATGTTGAGTCTGGAGAAGGGGGTGTAGATAGCCTGGGTCACATTGTGATCCAAAAAGACGAGGTGTTGAGTGTCTTAAAAAATATTAAGGTAGATAAGTCCCCAGGGCCTGATGGGATCTACCCCAGAATACTGAAGGAGGCTGGAGAGGAAATTGCTGAGGCCTTGACAGAAATCTTTGGATCCTCGCTGTCTTCAGGGGATGTCCCGGAGGACTGGAGAATAGCCAATGTTGTTCCTCTGTTTAAGAAGGGTAGCAAGGATAATCCCGGGAACTACAGGCCGGTGAGCCTTACTTCAGTGGTAGGGAAATTACTGGAGAGAATTCTTCGAGACAGGATCTACTCCCATTTGGAAGCAAATGGACATATTAGTGAGAGGCAGCACGGTTTTGTGAAGGGGAGGTCGTGTCTCACTAACTTGATAGAGTTTTTCGAGGAGGTCACTAAGATGATTGATGCAGGTAGGGCAGTAGATGTTGTCTATATGGACTTCAGTAAGGCCTTTGACAAGGTCCCTCATGGTAGACTAGTACAAAAGGTGAAGTCACACGGGATCAGGGGTGAACTGGCAAGGTGGATACAGAACTGGCTAGGCCATAGAAGGCAGAGGGTAGCAATGGAGGGATGCTTTTCTAATTGGAGGGCTGTGACCAGTGGTGTTCCACAGGGATCAGTGCTGGGACCTTTGCTCTTTGTAGTATATATAAATGATTTGGAGGAAAATGTAACTGGTCTGATTAGTAAGTTTGCAGACGACACAAAGGTTGGTGGAATTGCGGATAGCGATGAGGACTGTCTGAGGATACAGCAGGATTTAGATTGTCTGGAGACTTGGGCGGAGAGATGGCAGATGGAGTTTAATCCGGACAAATGTGAGGTAATGCATTTTGGAAGGGCTAATGCAGGTAGGGAATATACAGTGAATGGTAGAACCCTCAAGAGTATTGAAAGTCAAAGAGATCTAGGAGTACAGGTCCACAGGTCATTGAAAGGGGCAACACAGGTGGAGAAGGTAGTCAAGAAGGCATACGGCATGCTTGCCTTCATTGGCCGGGGCATTGAGTATAAGAATTGGCAAGTCATGTTGCAGCTGTATAGAACCTTAGTTAGGCCACACTTGGAGTATAGTGTTCAATTCTGGTCGCCACACTACCAGAAGAATGTGGAGGCTTTCGAGAGGGTGCAGAAGAGATTTACCAGAATGTTGCCTGGTATGGAGGGCATAAGCTATGAGGAGCGATTGAATAAACTCGGTTTGTTCTCTCTGGAACGAAGGAGGTTGAGGGGCGACCTGATAGAGGTATACAAAATTATGAGGGGCATAGACAGAGTGGATAGTCAGAGGCTTTTCCCCAGGGTAGAGGGGTCAATTACTAGGGGGCATAGGTTTAAGGTGAGAGGGGCAAGGTTTAGAGTAGATGTACGAGGCAAGTTTTTTACGCAGAGGGTAGTGGGTGCCTGGAACTCGCTACCGGAGGAGGTAGTGGAAGCAGGGACGATAGGGACATTTAAGGGGCATCTTGACAAATATATGAATAGGATGGGAATAGAAGGATACGGACCCAGGAAGTGTAGAAGATTGTAGTTTAGTTGGGCAGTATGGTCGGCACGGGCTTGGAGGGCCGAAGGGCCTGTTCCTGTGCTGTACATTTCTTTGTTCTTTGTTTGTTTGAAAACCTCTCTGCTCTTGCAGTTGGATCTCTTGCATATATCTGAAAGGACTGAAGAGGTCACGGTTCAATATCTCATCCATGAGGCATATTTCTGACAGTTTAGTGCTCCCTCAGTGCAGCACTGAAGTATTTGTGCGGCACGGTAGCACAGTGGTCAGCACTGTTGTTTCACAGCGCCAGGGTCCCGGGTTCAATTCCCTCTTGGGTCACTGTCTGTGTGGAGTCTGCACGTTCTACGTGTCCCCATGGTTTCCTCCGGGAGCTCCGGTTTCCCCTAAGTCCCGAAAGACGTACTTGTTAGGTGAATTGGATATTCTGAATTCTCCCTCTGTGTACCCGAACAGGAGCTGGAGTGTGGCGGCTAGGGAATTTTCACAGTACCTTCATTGCAGTGTTAATGTAAGCCTACTTGTGACACGAATAAAGATGATGATGATTATGATGAAGTGCTAGCTTAGATTTTGTGCTCAAATCCCTGGAGGGGAACTTGAGCTCACAATCCTCTGACACAAAAACAATTGAGGAATGAAAACCCACTCTCTTAATGTGCCTATGTTGCTTTTTCATTCTTTTCATGGGTGCTGGCCAAGCCACCATTTATTGCCTATCCCGAATTCCTGTTGAGATTCTGGTGGTGAGCCGCCTTCTTGATTCGCTGCAGTTTATGTGGCGCAGGGACGCCCATAGTAGTAGGGAGTTCCAGGAATTTGACTGTGAAGGAATAACAATATAGTTCCAAGTCAGGTTGGCGTGTGTCTTGGAGGGGAACTGGCAGGTAGTGGTGTTCCCATGCATCTGCTACCCTTATATTTAGGTGATAGAGGTCACAGTTTGGAAGGTGCTCTCGAAGAAGCCTTGGTGAGTTGCTGCACTGCATCTTATGGATGGTACACACTGCTGCCACTGTGTCAGTGCTGGAGGGAGTGAATGTTTAAGGTGGTGGACAGGGTGCCAGTCAAATTGGGTGCTTTGGACTGAATGGGATCAAGCTTCTTGAGTGCTCTTAGAGCTGCACTCACCTAGGCAAGTGAAGAGCATTCCATCACACTCCTTACTTATGACTTGTAGATCATAGTCAGGCTTTGTGGAGACAGGAGGTGGGTTACTCACCACATAATTCCTAGTTTCTGACTTGGTCTTTTAACCACAGTATTTATATGGCCGGCCCAGTTCAGTTTAGTCAATGGTAGCCCGCAGGATGTTTAAAAAAAAAAATTGTCTATTAAAATTTTTCATATTCAACAAAATCATACAAAACTATTAACCAAAGTTACACCATAAAAGAATGAGATTAACAAGCAAAGGCACATATTAACTTAACCCCCCCCTCCCCCCCCAAAATTAAACTACACCCCTTAACACCTGACGGTGACTGACTCCTTAAAAAAGGAAATGAATGGCTGCCATCTTAGGGAGAGCCCTTCTAACTACTCTCTAATGGTGTACTTAACCTTCTCCAAATGAAAGAAAGACATGAGGTCACCCAAACAAGCCAAAGCACTGGGTGGAGTAGGCCTCCACCCAAGCGGGTGGGGGGGGGTCGCCGCCAGCGCTTGCTGGGTGGTAATGACCGGGATCTTCCAGCCTACTCCCTGGAAACCAGACACCCAGATAAGTGTCAGGGGTCCCGGGATAGGGAAGGTAGGGAAAGCCTTAGGGTTCACGAGATAGGCCAGGGTGGGCATGGGGGAAGGGAGGGAGGGGAAGAGAGTTCCGCAGGTCACTAGGCCTTCAGGGGAGGAACCCACCAGTAAGAAGAGGGACTTTGATAGAGCGCCTTTCAAAATGTTCTGCGTCTCCACCTGTCTAACGTTATGTTTCTGGCTCGTCTGTAGGTTAATAGTTGCCTTAATCAAATTGAAGAATGCCAGTTCTAAATTTTGCAATCTGGCATTACCGGATCAGATACACTGGGCAAAATGCTGAGTAAAACCTCCCTTCCCCTTTCTGTGTAGGTAGAGAATAAAAAAACTAGTTAGCATTAAAAGTAAATACCTCAGTACTATTGACACATCTAGTTCCTTCAATGTGGGGCTGGTATCAAAGAAAAATGGGAAACAATGAACAATTGGATGGTTCAATCTGCCACCTAGTGGGTGTTATACCTTTGCGCAAGCTCTGTACTGAAGTTAGCAAATATTTTTTTTTAGTCGCACAGTATTTATCTGAGGCCCGATTCTCTAAGTGCGGTAACGAGTGGGAATTGCCGCGAGCTTCCCGGCGCCCAGCCCAACGAGGCAGCAACGCAATTCGTTAATTGGTCCACTTAACGAGGCCTCATGGGCTTCTCTACGCAAATTACGGCTCGCCAGCTGATTCTCCGGGACCGCGCTCGTCAGCTCCCCGCTAACAAGGTCGAGCAGCACTTCAGCTGCACTTGCTCAGCCAACCCCAGCCAACTCGCAATAATGGCACCGAGGAGACCAGCCCCAGGATTCGGGGACGTGACCCAAGTAAGGCAGAGTTAATTTGTTTTTCAGCTTGGGGAGATTAGGTCATTGCTGGATGGAGTTAAGGAATGCAGAGACACTTTTGTAGAAAGCTTTGGAGAAGGGTTGAAGTCTGAACTGTCTGACAGGGAGTCCACAATTCTCTCACAGTAGGATAGTTATAAAAAGTGTAATAATATTTAAAGCAGAGCCATCTTGTCTGAGGACAAGAAAGAAGCTGATACATGCCAGGTGAACAAGCTTTTTTTGAATATATTCAGCCAGAGTCTGAAGGGGTTCTAACAGGAGTCTGCGAAGCAAGTATTACTCTAAGCTATGCTGACTTTAAGATAGATTGAGAGTTGTTGTTTACTGGGAATTGAGTGGTAGTGTTCAAGGGGTAATTGCAAGCTGTTCTTTGTGGGTGTGAAGTTGAAGAGTTTAATATTGTATTCATAATACTAATTGAGTGGTAGTGTTCAAGGGGTAATTGCAAGCTGTTCTTTGTGGGTGTGAAGTTGAAGAGTTTAATATTGTATTCATAAGACTAATTGAGTGGTAGTGTTCAAGGGGTAATTGCAAACTGTTCTTTGTGGGTGTGAAGTTGAAGAGTTTAATATTGTATTCATAATAAAATTTTGTTTTAAAAATACCAAATCTCTATTTCTTCATGCAATCACTCCTGGAGCGAATCATGCTTTCCGCACAGTCTTTTAAATAAACTAAAATATTGGGATTACAGTCCAGTATCCTAGGCACTGTTGGGGGTCTGGTCTGGGATTGTGATATCAGTGCAGCTGGTGTGAGATCACAAGCAGGGAATCATGCAAGTCAGGATCTGGTATCCGGGCAGCAGTTATGGTGCCTTCCTTCTCTATCAGTGCTTTATGCCAACTCCATTTCAACCACTGCAGCAAACCAAAGGGTGGCTACCGGACCAGAAGATTGCCTGATGACATCTTGGATTACAACTCCGGTCCATAACCCACACAGAAGTGCTCAGGATGCATACGAGAGCCATGCTGCCACAAGGCATCTTACAGATGAGACCACTGGCTTCCTATACCAACAATCCCACCGCCAGGCCCACTCTACGGAAACCCTAGGGGATCTCAAGATTTGGTATCCTGCTTGCTGCACATTATGAGGGAAAGGTCCTTGCAAATAGCTAGCAGGTGAGTAGCTGAGAAGCCGCAGCATGTGGGGGAGGAGCAGAAATGGAGGTTACAACCTGGATGTGCCTTTTCCACCTCGACTCTGGGTCAGTAAATAACCAGTAAGTGATACCAGTAACCTCAACCACAATTTCCTGTTCACCAGCAGTCCCACGCTCCTTACCTTCCCACAAAGTTAACTTAAATTTGTAACATAAAACACATTCCAATCCCAAGTCTATACACTAAATTACACAAACGTAAAACAATCACCTCTGTTTATTTCCTCGTGTCTCTTCCTTGTGCCTATGCCTTTCCGAGTGCTACTGAGAGGTACAACGCCCAATGACACCATGGCTGCCGAGGGCCGGGGCACACCGGCTCGGAGTCGCTGGTCGGTGCTGCGCGTGTCTGACGGGGGAAAGCTGCTGTCTTTACTTGGAGAAGACTACAGATGTCTTTGAGGATAATCTGGGCCCCAGAAGCGCAGACTGCAGATGGTGTCATCTCAGAATAGCAATCAGGTTGGTTGGCTGACAGGCAGCAGCAAGAGCACTGTTGGAGTGGCATGGTGCAGGAGTGGCATGCGAAGGAGTGGCATGGTGCCGGAGCTAACATGCTGTCATTTTAAGAGAGGGAAGGAAGTCTGTACTCCTTGGATTCACTGCCATTCTCCCAGGGTGGCACCTCAGCAATCTTAAGTCTGTTGTTGGAGGGCAGACTGCTGGCATGCCTTGACACACTGAAGTCCTTTGGAGCAGTGGGAGTTAAGACATTGGTTATCAGACGCTTCATCATGATTGATTTCAGAGGTGTGCACTGGAGGTAACAATCCATTGTATGTTGGAAAGGATGTTCTCCAATCTCTGCGCTGGGCTAGGTTGGTGCTTAACTCCTCCACGCACCTTAACACTGAATGCATGCTTTCCAGTGCACTTGTAAACCTGATCAGGTTTCTTCTGAATATGGTCCGTCAAGGTTGTCTTCAGTGTGAGATCTCACCCTCTTGACTAGCTGGTACCTGTGCTATCTTTACCCGATACCCCCTGACTGTAGTAGTACCCTTGTTTCCAGTGTCTCATCATGTGCAGATTCCACCTCTGCGCTATTCTCTAAATGATGGGTCAGTGTTTGGGCTCATAGCTGTGATTGTGAAATGTAATCAGTGTGCCTTCATTCTCACGGTCGTATTTTTTCTCGACTGCCTGGACAGGTTGCGGTTCTTGCTTGTTTGAAATGGAAAAGGAACATGTGTAGAGTTATGGTGGGGGGAGAAAGTAAGAAGTGCACACTTAACACCATTACCAGCTGTGCAGTCAGGAGAGGTTGTGAGATGAGGGAGGAGTGGGATGAGAGAAGGATGATTCAGTAATTTTCAATGGTTTCAGCCCTGCCGGGGCCAGAGTCTCAGCCCTTTCCAGAATGGCAACATTGATTACTTCATGGGGTTAGAACATTCAGTTATTCCTGCTGCCTCTTCTTGTTGGTGACTTTGTCCTGCAAGAGAGAGGGAAGCTCGTCTACAAGTGTTGTGACTCTGTTTGGAAGATGTGACTGTCACGGTTGAGCAGCTGCCAGTGTGTACAAGCTGTGACATGTGGGTTTGCAACTTGAAAGAATGCTAAGTGCGGAAGAGTAAGGTGTTAGATAAAAGTTCTTAATGGTAGGGCTTGGTTAAAATGGAATGGGGGTTGGTGAATGAAGCAGTGGCTGAGACTATAAGTGTAGTTCATAAGATATCACAACATACAAGAATTAGGAGCCGGAGTTGGCCATTTGGTCTCTCGAGATGCATTCACTAACCGTGACCACTCATAAGGTCATGAAGCTTCCTTCACTCCATCCCTGTTCTGGGGAGCTATACCCCTCGTAAACATCTCCTACCATTGACTTCCGAGGGCCTGAGAATCCAGTCCAGTATCTTGGTGCTTACCCTCTCGATGGTCAGTCATTGTAGATTTTTGCACAGCACACTGCTCTCAATGATCTCAACACCTCCAACAGTCGCAATGTACTTTTTCTTTAAGAGGTATATGTTATTATCTAAGTAGTACTAGTCACTCACACAATTAATAATGTGGGCAATGCTGCTGCACGCAGAAGCCATGGAAATATGTAGGCAGCAAAAAGTTGGTGCCTTGCATGCATTGCAATCAATAGGTATGGGTAATCACACACCCATATTCTTTAACCAGGGAAATAGATTAACTCAAACTCTACAGGACCAAGTACATCATCACACGATCCTACGTAGAAAATAAAGTTAAGATTCCAAATAGATGATGTAATTCCTGTGAAATATTTCATATATTCATGAAGTTCAAATGTGAATTCCTTTGATCATTTTTTTTGTATGCTTTCACAGGTCGTGGGCATCGCTGACTAAGTCAACATGTATTGCCCATCCCCGACTGCCTTTCAGAAGGTCGTGGTGAGCTGGCTTGTTGAATCGTAACAGTCTATGTGGTGTAGGTACACCCACAGTGCTGTTAAGAGTGGGAGTTCCAGGATTTTGACTTAGCCACCATGGAGGAATAGCAATATATTTTCAAATCAGCATGGTGTGTGACTTGAAGGGAAACTTGCAGGAGGTGGTGCTCCCATGGATTTGCTGTGCATGTCCTTCTAGGTGGTACAGGTCACAGGTTTGGAAAATGCTGTGGCAGGAGCCTTGATAAATTGTTGCAGTGTATCTTGTAGATTCCAGACTGATTCCTGGGATGGCAGGACTGATGTACGAGGAGAGATTGAGTCGGTTAGGGTTATATTCGCTGGAGTTTAGAAGAATGAGGGGGATTTCAAGTTTAGAAGAATGAGGGAGATCCCATAGAAACCTATAAAATTCTAACAGGACTAGCTAGATAGGCTGGATGCAAGAAGGATGTTCCCGATGGTGGTGGTGGGGTGGGGGGGGGGTCCAGAATCAGGGGGTACAGTCTAAGGATACGAGGTAGATCATTTAGGATCGAGATGAGGAGAAATTTCTTCACCCAGAGAGTGATGAGCCTATGTAATTCTCTACCACAGAAAGAAGTTGAGGCCAAAGCATTGTATGTTTTCAAAAAGCCTCTTGGGGGTAAAGGGTCTGGGGGAATGTGGAAACAGGTTACTGAGTCGGGTGATCAGCCATGATCACAACGAATGGCGCAGCAGGCTCGAAGGGCCAAATGGCCTACTCCTGCTTTTATTTTTGGGGGGGATTTCTGCGATACACATTGCTGCCACTGTACATCAATGGTGGCGAGATTGAAAGTTTAAGGTAGTGATAGGGTGCCAGTGAAGTGGGCTGGTGTCGAACCTCTGGAGTGTTGCTGAAGCTACACTCATTCAGGCTTGTGGAGAATATTCCATCACACTCCTGACTTGTGCCTTGTAGATGGTGGACAGGCTTTGGGGAATCAGGAAGTGAATTACGTGACACAGAATTTCCGCCTCTGACTTGCTCTTGTGGCTGCAGTGTTTAAATGGCTGGACCAGTTCAGCTTCTGAACAATAACAACTTCCAGGAAATTGATACTGGGGGATTCAGTGATAGTAATGTCAGGAAAAAGGAGTTTTAATATTTCTTGCTTTTGGAATATCATGGTCATATTATACAAGTTTATAAGGGGGGGGGGGGGGGGGGGGGTGACTGGTTTAATGGGGTTAGAGACAGAAAGCCTGAAAAGACAAACATCAATAAGAAAGGTGTGAAAGCAAGTGGTTTGATATGTTGATGAGCCAAGGATGCAAGGAGAACTTACATAAGAATTTACGATGCGGAGATGCCAGCATTGGACTGGGGTGGGCACAGTAAGAAGTCTTTCAACACCAGGTTAAAGTCCAACAGGTTTATTTGGGATCACGAGCTTTCGGAGCATAGCTCCTTCATCAGGTGAGTGAACAGGTAGGAATTTACATAAGACAAAGAAAGAGGTGGTTTGAAGTGGCTATTGTATTTCAAAAGGGAACGTATATTTGGAAGATTGTAAACGGAGGAGAAAAAATAGGGTAAGTTTACTTTTTAAATATAATAGCTCTAAAGCAAAATAAAAGGTCTAACCAATTCTGAGAAAAGACAACTTTTAAAGAATTAGAGACAATACAGGGTAAGATCAAAGGAGAAAAACAGATTCAAGACAACACTGGAGACTGTGTGGCGGCATGCTGGCACAGTTGTTAGCACTGCTGCCTCACAGCGCCAGGGACCCGGGTTCAATTCCAGCCTTGGGTGACTGTATGGAGTTTGCACTTTCTCCCCGTGTTTGTGTGGGTCTCCTCCGGATGCTCTGGTTTCCTCCCACAGTCCAAAGATATACAAGTTAGGTGGATTGGCCATGCTCACTTGCCCCTTAGTGTCCAAATGTTATGTGGGGTTACAGGGATAGGCTAGGGATATGGGCCTAGGTAGAGTGCTCTTTCAGATGGTCGGTGCAGACTCGATGGACCGAATAGTCTCCTTCTGCACTGGAGGGATTCTATATTAGCTGGTAAAATCTCAATGAGGATAGAGAGTGGACAAGGCCAGACCCGGAGAGTGAGTTTTCTGTCACCCTCAAGAGAATACCGAAGAACCGCAGGGCATTGCGTAGTAGTTACTGGAATTTTATAGGTTAGAAAACCTACAAGAGCTGTTGCCATTTAAAGGGGGGTGGCGAGTTATTTAAGCCAAGATCTGCTTGGAAAGATCTAACAAGTACTGTTAACTGTGTCAAGGTATTCTTGGGTGGATTCTCCATTGCCTGACACCAGTAACGGGTTTCCCCAATCTGAGGGCGAATGGATCGTCAGCCGAAAAACAGGAGCAGCGCGGGGCACCAATTCCGATGCTCCAGTCCCACGCCGGAGGTAGCAGCGAGCTACACGCCCCGTGCCAGCAAGAGGTCGCAAATCAGTGATTTACACCCATTTGCATCCGATTAACGGGCTGGAAGCCCCCTCAAGTTATGCACCCACCCCACAGTGGGGAATCCTCCCGACGAGATTTGGTGCAAAGTTTTCCCAAGCGTGAACCTGACATAGTGGACCCCGTGGTGGTTCAAGGGGGTTGGTGTATAACTGAGGTGCTCCCCAAAGTCCATGTGAAGGTGGGAAAGGCAACCTTTCTCAGATGAATGTCACTCTTGAATTGACCAACAGGCCCCACTCAGCCATTCTCACACAGGGTGAATTCTGCCAAGAGCTTCTTTTTTTTTTTACAAAACAATTACTGTAAAATCCATGGCAAACTGGTGCATCATGCAATTAAAAAAAAAATACCATTGCAGTTTCTGACTGCACCGAACCCAATATCAGAACCTAGTGACCACATTCCATGGGCACTATTTTGGAAGTTGTGAAAGAACAGTGGAAATGGCCCCACTTTTCAGTTCCTTTTTTGACACATCTGCTGTGGAGCAGAAATGCTTGGCCATTCCTTGCCATGTCCTCTAGATGGCAATGTACTGCTGTAGCAACTTCAAGAGAATTACAACAAACAATATTTAGAGGCCTGTTGCAGTGTTAAGTCTACACAGATGAAAATTAGAAACATTCTTATTTTTTGCAAGACTATCATCGAAATGTCTTGCACAGGCTCAATGTGTACCTGCAACTGGCCTCAAAAATTTGGTACTCGTCACTCTGAATGACATTAATCCTTCAAGTGCATGGAGGCATCACAGAACTTAATATTTGCAGATAAAAAAACGAGAGGCTAAGCTTCTTCCAGAATTTTTTAATTTCATATTGCAGGATACAGAATTGGCTTTTATACTGCGCTTTCAAAGTTCAAAAAAAAATCTGGACTTCTTTTAAACACAATATGCAAATAGTTATTAAAACTTGGAACGTTTACACCCCAGGTCCGATCTCAAATTCAATAGATGAATGACAGAGCAATGTCCAACATTCTGTGCAAGTTACAGAGAATAATTCCGTGGATATCCAGGAGAGGAACATAGGACAGGAGTAGACCATTTAGCCTCTTGAGCCTGTTCCATTGTTCAATTCGAACATGTCTTACCTTGCCATGTATCTTAAGCCCATCTACCCACCTTGCTTGCATGACCCTTATAGACTTGCCGAATAAAAACCCATCAATCGCAAATTTGAGCACTTGTCTTAGCATTTTGTATCTGCTACTGCTTTTTGTCATTGAGGACCGTGTGCCTTGTATTACTGGTTCATGATCACATTTGGCAGGGAGCGGGGGTTGAGTTTACAACTACACATATTACTGTGATCTTATAAAGAAACTATTTGCATTTCATTAGTCTTATAAAAAATATTTATAATCTGCATATGTGCATGTTTCTATCCTCTGGGGTGCTGTATCCATTACAATGACCATAAAGTAGATCCTGTTAAATAGGATGAATGTTGCCTGTTCAATCTCCATTAAGAAGTTGGCTCTTGTTGCGGGCTGCATATTAACCAACTAATCCCCTTTGAGATCATTGAGATTTCTCTATTACGGTATTTCATAGACAGCAGTAAAAGAGTTATTCATTGAATAGGATTTTAATACATCGATCAAAAAGACCTTTACCATCCCAAGTTATGCACTGTGTTAACCAAAGGATTGGGAAGCATTCTGCTCTCATCTCTGCCAATCCTGCTCTGGTCTTTTTGAAGTACGAGAGAGCAGCATGTGCAATTTTCTGACTCTTGCTGTGGAAAAGTTCCTGGGTTCCACCTGGCAGCTTCATACAATCATGGAGTGAAACAGCACATAAGGAGACCATTAGGTCCATCATTCTACGGAAGGGCTATCCAATTAACTATTTCCTTGCTCATTCCCCATAGCCCTACATTTATTTTCCTCTTCAAGTTTTCATACAATTCTCTGTTGAATCTGCTTCCATCAACCTTTCAGGCAGTGCATTCTAGGTCAGAATTCTGATTTTTAAAATGTTTTATGTCGCATCTGGTTATCATCTTAAATCTGTAACCTTTGGTTACTGACCTTTCTGCTACTGGAGCCTAGTTTCTCCTTACCTTTTCTCTCAAAGTCCTTCATTATTTTAAACATCTCTCCATTACACTATTTTATCCAAGGTCAGGAACTCTGTGATGTATGGGCAAGGGAAGAGGCCATGGGTATTTTCCCACATTCCATCATTCTCTGCCACTGGATATTGGTGTTTTAACTATCTTGAGGCAATCTTACACTGCAACAAAGAGCATATATTTCCTTCACTCTTTACTCAACAGCAGGCAGCCTCCCTTCTCTGCAGTTTCTCTGTAACAATGAGGACAGAGCAGACAAGACCTCCCGAATCACTGATGCTTTTAGTTGGATACTGAAACATATGCAACAGCAGCTTGGGTGGGTTCACCTTATCTGCTTTTCCTGTAGCCTTTTGTGCAGTGAGATTGGAAGTTCAGGAGTGGGCTGAGGTATGATCCAGTGTCTCTCTGCTATTTGTAACCTAACATTGGTATGTGCTAATGGTCCCCAAAAATGTTTCCTTTTTTTTTTTTAAAAGGAAAGACAAGTGTACAATGGAGTTATTAACTTTGGTATTAATTTATTGACATAAATGTGTGTGTGTGTGTTGTTTAGTAGAATGGGTGTGCCAGTTTGGTTCACAGCTCGTGTTAGAATATTCCCACTAAACAGGATCTGTACCTAACTATGCATTTTCTTTCAAATGAAACAAATTTACATGATGCAGTCTATCACTGTCAATTTCACTCCAATTGTGAGGGTAAGAGAGTGTAAAGCCATGTAATAATTTTTATTCACTTTCAAAACCCGTGTCACTCTTTCCTGGAATAGATCTGGCTTTACCACATACCTCTGTTTCATCTTCCATGTTCCACGATGTCCGGTCTCTGACTCCAAATTACCTAAGGAAACAGATTTTTAAATGCTATATGATTTTACATAGTTTTGTTGTCACAATTCACTGTCTGCACTGGCTAAAGTAGTGTTATTAAAAAATATATAATCATAAGGTTTACATCTCTCACTGCCCCCATCTCTGCACCCTCTGTACAACATGGCCAGCCAATGCTCTGAAAAATACTCGCAATGTCTCTGACTTCATCACTTTTCATCTTCATAAAATGCAGAACAAAAGTTTCAGTTTCTAGCTGCAATGTTCAACTTGTGAAGTGAACATTCAAAAGTATTTTACTTTGATTAAATTATATAGTAATTCACAGGTTTTACAAAGAACTTCACAGCACGGTCATTACTTGCCAGTCCCATAATTTGGGAACACTTTTGTAATGCATGTGCTTCACTGGGGAAATTCAAATTTAAAATGTTATATTTACATTTTTCATGTGAGTTACAAGCACTGAAACCTTTACAAATTGGCTGGCTCCCGAGTGTTGGCAAAACAGGAGTTTTTACACGATATCCAGTTTAGAATTTGAAACTTCAAAATGGCTCAGTTTTTCCAACAATATTCACGATTGTTGGGGAGTGAGGTACACCATTATAGCTTGCAAAGTGTATTTGGAACTTAACACAGCAGACAACAGTACATTGAACAAAAAGCAAAAACAAAAATCAGCAAATGTTGGGGAAACTGGAAGAAAGACAGAAACTTCAGGACACTTGGCAGGCAGGTCAGCCAGCATCTGCGGAGAGAATAGAGAAGTTACTTTCAGGTATAGACTCTTCATCAGATTGGAAAACATTAAATGAATAGCACATTATAGGAACAGAAAAAGGCAAGGATGACGTGGAATAATATGCAAGGTTCTTAAAAGGAAGACAGGGTGTGATTTAATATGAGATGATAGATAATAGAATGATTAAATCAATTAAGAGAGACATTTA
Organism: Scyliorhinus torazame; assembly: GCF_047496885.1. NCBI lineage: Eukaryota > Metazoa > Chordata > Chondrichthyes > Carcharhiniformes > Scyliorhinidae > Scyliorhinus > Scyliorhinus torazame. Next base: position 374,300,476 of record NC_092708.1, read on the forward strand.
AGAGATGTGGAGAAATTGTGAATAGCTAAGGTGGCAGAGGATAGGGCAGGTCTGATTTGGATATGGAAAAATATGGCAAGTCGGAACACAACCCAGCACCCTTCAGAGTGAAAAACGTAGGCTGACACCACAGCTGCAGAGTGCCCACCAGTGCAATGTCCTCATTCCAAACACTGAAGTACTTTTGTTTTTAGTAATAATAATAATTATCTGTATTAGTGTCACAAGTAGGCTTACATTACGCTGCAATGAAGTTACTGTGAAATTCCCCTTGTTGCCACACTCCAGTGCCTGTTCGGTTACACTGAGGGAGAATTCAAAATGTCCGATTCACCGAACAAGCACGTCTTTTGGGACTTGTGGGAGGAAACCGGAGCACCCGTAGGAAATCCACGCAGACACGGGGAGAACGCGCAGACTCAGCACAGTGACCCAATCTGGGAATCGCTCCTGGGTCCCTGGCCCTGTGAAGCAACAGTGCTAACCACTGCCACCCCATTATCCATTTACATTGGATTATTATTGTCTTTTGCCAACTGACTCCTGTAAAAAGAGTTACACATGCGACATGAGATTAGGACTAAATTTACAGCGATACAACTCATGAAGCAAGCGGAATTATGTTGGAACAAAATGGGGTTTCAGTAATGTTGGTTCCACATGAATCATCACGTTGAATGAGTAAGACAAATTTTAATATTACATTGAAAGTCAAAGTGTTGCTTTTCCACTGCTGCAGCAATTCGTAACATTGCTCCCTCTGTGTTTCCATGGCACCGTCGAGGCAAGAAAACAGAATTGCAGTTCTGATTGGTAAGATGTTTGCTTCCTCTGACAGGGATATAAATTCTAAGTGAAATAGGTTTGGACGATGTCAACAGCTTTTAGTGGACATAGGCCCACAGCATCAATTGTCATGAATCTGACTCAGTAATGGTAAAATTGGCACACTCGTCACGTAGAGGGGTTCTGTAGAGGTTCGGTCTTGTTTCTTACCCTGCCGTAACAAATCTGGAGTTCCTAATGCTGTCAGAAGTTGCTCAATGTGATTAGTGTCCAATACCAATCCCCAATATCACCTTCCCTCAGCTTGATCACCACAAATTACATAGACATCAAAATGATCAAAATTGTTGTTCTTTGTTGCCTTTGATAAAATAAAAGGAGCTGTTTAAAGCCAGACTGCCCTCAACCTTTGTTCTGAGATTTGTTTTTAAATAACATTTTTACTTTCAAAACAAATTATTAAAGTTTACTGCCACTGCATTTCTAAAACATTAGTAAATTCAGCCCATGACAGTGTTTCTCAAAATATGTCTTAATTCCATGACAGGAGCAAACAGAAATTCTCTCAACGCTTAAATCCCTGACCAATAACCCAAGGTTTCTGTACTTTGGACGTCAATTATAAAAGGTAAATTTAATCAAATATACATGATGCTATAGATGTGTGTGCATTGAAGGTAGATTCACAATGTGAACAATATTAAGAAAATACAAAAGATAGCAGACTGTAGTTGATCTAATTAACCAAGTGAAGAACCAGAGATGCAACTTGTCAAATCTGTCAGTCATTGCCAAACTGAGATGCAACTTTGTTCTTCAGTAAATTGAATTACATTTTCAGTCAGGCTATGACAGAAAGGAATCAAATTCCACCCAACAGGAAGGGAAGCTCATTATCAGAATACACTTTTGTCACATTGGCGAGGTCCCATAGTTCAGTACGATTCCCGGTGAGATACTCCCAGATTGTCCTGGTGAGGAGAGATGAACTAGCTCCCCTCCTTCATTCAACCCCCTTGGTTGGTCACGACAAGGTTAGTTCAAAAAAGATCCCTTCCCTCGTGGTCACGTTTTCCCAGTCCAAATATGCCTATGCTTTAAAAGTGTCCAGCGTAACCAGTTTTTTCTGGAGTTAGAATGAGTTTATTAGTTACTAAACACGGGGTCGAGGGAGGGAGGGGAGGGGGACGCAACACGCATGCAGAGTTTAGAAATGAGAAGCAGGACAAAAATAAAAGTAAAAAATTATATGCAAATCAATCTTTGGCTTGTCCAGGAGGAGAAGATGGCGAGACGTTGCAGCCATTAATTTAGGCGATCCCGGTTGTGCTGAATTTGGCAATTCAGCAGTTGGTTTGGAGATTCTTGGTTCTGTTAAGCTCATAAGAGTTGTCTGGTTTCCTTTTTGTGGCTTTACTGACTTACTTCCAGGAATCAGAGTGAGAGACTTTATCTGTAAATGCGGGGATGTTCTTCAGCTGTGACCTTCACAGCACACATTAGCACACCAGAACTAGAACACCAGGCTAGTTCTTTTAAAAATCCTTTTTCTTGTGTATTCCTGAAAGGTGAAAAACACAAACATGTCTTTCACCCAGAAACCGCTTTCTTTCAACTCACATCATGTCCACAGTATGGGATATAGCTCACAAGGGATGGTTTTTGCTGAGATGGTAATCAGCCTCCATTATCTCCTGGACACCCTCCAGGTTCAATATTCCATGGTCTCTCTCTCTCGGGACTGAGTATATTCCACACAGGAAATTTCTAGACAGTCACTGATTTACATTCTCAGAATTTACATTCTCAGCCATCTTTTGCTTGTATGCATTAAAAAAAAAATCATATGTCTTAAGGGCAGCATGGTGGTACAGTGGGTTAGCCCTGCTGCCTCACGGCACCAAGGTCCCAGGTTCGAATCCCGGCCCTGGGTCACTGTCCGTGTGGAGTTTGCACATTCTCCCCATGTCTGTGTGGGTTTCGCCTCCACAACCCAGAGATGTGCAGGGTAGGTGGATTGGCCGGGCTAAACTGCCCCTTAATTGGAAAAAATGAATTGGGTACTCTAAATTTATTCGGGCAGCATGGTCGGCGCGGGCTTGGAGGGCCGAAGGGCCTGTTCCTGTGCTGTACATTTCTTTGTTCTTTGTTTGTTTTAAAGTTCAACAGGCCTGAAAATAAGTTGGGGCTATGATCAATTTGTCTTGTCCTTTCTGCTAAAGTACGTGTACTGTTTATAGGGGTAAAAAATATTTCTATTTCTTTTTTGCTGGAATCTTGAAGTCTGCGTATCTTGGTCTGTGAGGATAGAGGGCAAATGGGCATTCAACAACCTAATAACTTCCATGATTTGTTGATTTCTTTCCCTTTCAACATCAAATCATCTCTTACCTGGGAAGTCTGGGTTTGAATGCTCGGGTGGATGTTGGCAAGGAACGTATCGGGGGGAAATGGAAACCCATATCCTCTGACACATCAACACATAAAACCACAATAGAGCTTCTTTAACTAATTTGTTGTGTAAAGAGCAATAGAAGATGATTATCAAGTCACTTTCACAGATCATCTGTATCAAGCTCTACCATTTCATCCTAGCTCAAGAACACAAAATTGAGGATCAGGTACATAATTACAAAGGGTACCGAAAGAGAGTTATACTACACCATAGTGGAGGGCTGAAAGCAACCATTTCAGGCAGGAGTCTGTAATCAAAATAAAATATTGCATTTTGTTGCAACACAGATTTTGAATAGTGAATTTTGACAGTTCAAACACTGAAATAAAAGAAAACAAATCACACCTCTGGGATTCTCAAACGCTTGTGCACATATATACCAGAGGTTTAGTTGATGCAGAAACTGTGCTTTACTTTATTTTCTGAACTTATTTCGAGACATTAGCAATCTCCTTCCATTTTCACCTCAAACAGTCATATGAAATGAACGCAGTCATTTAGTTACTGGAATGGTACAGTAAACTTGTGTTATCCAGAACTCTATGAACTGGAATTCTCTACTAATCGGAATTTCTGATGTTTCCCTAATGCAAATCGTCAACCGGAAACAATTACAAAGCTATCCAGAACCCGTACCTGTAAAATATATTATTTTATACTTCAGTTTATGTTTTCATGTGGTGTTGAAGATTAGGTAGGTCATAACCACCACCAGGCCCACAGGGAAAACATTCTTGATCTCCCTGTGGGGCTGGTGGAGTACGAGCTACCCAGGTAGGGGTGGTGCAGGCCAGCCAGCTGGGGCTTGTTAGAACTGAACATAAAAGCTGTCCGGATCAGGGTCATCCCAATGGGGACTATTGTAAATAGTTACTGCCGTGGGCAGAGCATTGCTATGAATACAATAAATATTCTTCTTCCTACCGCTGGTTTCCTTGGTCTTTAAAAGTAAAAATAATACTGTTATTTACTTTTTGAGACTTGTATATGAATTCATACTACAAGTATTAATCTCCATTAACCACCATTTTGGTAAATTGGCAACATCCATGCCCCGCACAGGCTGGATAATAAGATGATTTTATAGTAAATTCCAAGATAGTAAACCTGGCACATAGTTATCTCAGAGTAATACAATAAATTGATAATTCAGACTAATAAGACAAATTATTGGGTGATTTCTGCATTAAGATTCTGGTATGTTATAAATTTAAACTTGTGCACATGATACACAAATTTTGACCTACTTCTGATAGTGAGCCCCATTGACTAAACAAAGTCACACTCAAAGCTTGTTCTCTATGAATTAAATCACACTCATTTTAATTAGATAAAGTTTAGTATCAAGACACTAAGAAAGACTTTTAATTGTAGTAATATTTATCATGTGTACTGTCCTGTCTGTTATTCTTCTGCTTGTTCTACTGTTCCATACCCCCAGCTCAAAAAAACACTATATTTTGTCATAAAATACTGGTACAAATGGAGGCAATTTTAACTGGTGAGGACTGAAGGATGTGCAAGTATCAAGTTTTAAAAGAAATCTTAAACAAGATTTGAAATTAGAACCAACTGCATGGAATAGATTTCTTGTTAATATTAGGAATGGAAACTAGTAAAGTACAAGTTAGGTAGGACATAAGGCCAGAGGTTGTTCTACTTAACTTATTTTTCAAAGACTTTTCCTCAGGACGTCAACTAGATTGACTCCAATCAGTAATAACAGCATGCAAAAAATGGGCATGCTGGGTGGTATGAGCTTTTCCCATTCTATCTTTTCTGACACTATTACTAAGGTTGAAGTTGCTATTTGAAGTTAGGTAATGTATGGTAGCATGCAAACAGTTGACACCATGAAGTGGTAGAAAGAACAAGATGTTAACTATATTCCCGCAGGGAGTATGGTGGAGAGGAACAAGAGTGGAGATCAAAACTGGAAGTGTTACCTTAATATGTTCTCATGCATACCTCTCAACTCTATCAAGCAAGTGTTGAAGAACCACATTACTTACGTGCTCTCTAGCAGGCATTTTCAAAGTGGGGGTCGCGATCCGCTGGTGGGTCGTGGGCGGGTGTCGGAAGGGTCGCGGAGACATCCGGCGCGGTGCTCCCGATTGCGCAAATTCATGAGCAGCAGCCGGCGTTTAATAATGCCGACTGCGAGCAGCTTCAAAATGACCGCCGCCACCATACAAATAATTGTGGGCACACTGCGCATGCGTGCCCGCTCAACGGTACTCATGCGCAGAACGGCGTGGTTCTGTAAGCTCCAATAAGGAACACTGATCAGCTAGCATTTAAAGGCAAGATTTCACAGAAAATGTGAAGCTACTTTTTTTCCAATTCTGTTAAGTATTTTATTTCTATTTCTGATTGCAAAACCGACTGAGCTACCAGCACCTAAGTAGCCAAATCCTGTGTTACACTGGATTGCATTGTATATACCACCACATTCGGCCAACGTTCACATTTTTGCTTAATTCAGAACACAATTGAGCATAAGGCACTATTCATAGATGAGAGAAAACAAGTAGAGAAACAAAAGAACATTCTGGCCAGCCAACGAGCCCAGACCTTGGAATTGAATGAAATGCAAATAGATAGTGTCTTTGAAAATATGACGCAGCTACTGGTCTGGCCATGTGGACAGAAAGGCAGCAAATGGAAAACAACCCAGGGAAGTGTGAGGTGATGCATTTGGGGAGGTCAAACAAGGCAAAGAATTACACAATAAATGGGAGGATACTGAGAAGTGCAGAGAAAGGGAGGGACCTTGGAGTGATTGTCCACAGATGCCTGAAGGTAGCAGGACAGGTTGCGAAGGTGGTTAAGAAGGCATCTGGAACCCTTCCATTTATTAGCCAAGATAGATTTGCACAATCGGAGAAGCAGGAGAAGATTTTTTTTTAAATGCAATGTAATCTTCCTGCCTGAAGGGAGGCAGAGAGCAGGTCACGCCGCCCGAACGTCATCGTCACATGCTTTGGGCGCGATTGCGATTCGTCCATTTTGTCAGCAGCAAACATGGCAAGAGAAAATAGTGGGTCGTGAAGGTCGGCCATCGTGGGTCCCGAAGGTCGGCCGGCATGGGTCCCGAAGGTCGGCCGGCATGGGTCCCGAAGGTCGGCCGGTTGGTAAAAATGGGTCCCCGGAAACAAAGTTTGAAAAACACTGATCTATAAGGCACAACTGTGGTGTGGTGAAAGATAAATTAGGGAGATGGAAGAAGGGGTTCATGGTTTTGCAAAGTAAGGAGAAAACAAGTAACTTAGGTAGCTTATAATATGGGAAAGAAAATGGCTAGTTTTCATAATTTTGCATCGCGAGTGCCTGCAAAACTTTGTTTCAGACTGCAAAGGAAACCTTCAGGAATGACATCAAAACAATCACAGTAGCATGCAGCAACAATTGGATAGGAAGAAAGATACATGTCAGGCACTTGCTGGGCCTGATCGGAGGGTAGATAATGGTTCATACCTTCCTAATTCCCCAACACTGCATTTGGCGGGTACCCTAATGCTGCGCTGGGGAGGGACTAACTTCCCTTGAAATTGCGCTGGATTAGGAACCATCTGACAAAGTGATTTAAATCATTAACTCTGGATGGTTCTGCCAGTTTTACCCTGACAGTTACTACCTCTAACTCCAGACTATTTAAAACAAAAACAAACGTATGGGACCCCCCCCCCCCCCTTCCTAGTGGATACTAACACCATTCCAACCAAGCACACACCCTGGTCTGACAACCCCTCCCCCCAGGTCCGACCTCCCCCTCTCCCAGTCGGACCCCCACCTTTCTCCCTGCCGGACCCCCAGTCGGACCCCCTGGCTCCGTCTCCCGGTCCCACCCCCTTCTTCCCAGTCTGACCACCCCTACTTTGCCGGTCCAAAACCTGCTCCCTCCCTGTCCTCTTCCCCAGTCCAAAACTCGACCACCTCCTCGCCCAGTCTGGAACTCCGCTCTTCTCCCACCTTTCCTGATCCCAAACCCTCCCTCTCGGGTCCTCTCCCCCCCCCCCCCCCCCCCCACCACCCCCAGTTCTGAACTCCCTTCCCAACTCTGCTCAGCCCACTGCCAGTCGGAACTCCCCTCTCAAATTTCCAGGATCGAGGGGACAGGATCATACCCCTCCAGAGATGTCCAGTTGGCTCTTCTTCTCCCCACTGATAGGGTTTCCTTGGTGGAGGATGGCTTAAATCTTCCGGGGGGAGCCGGAGCGCTTTGCTGTGCCTCTCTCGCCCAGTGTGAGAAAGAAAGATTGGACAAGATAGGAACGTTAGGATTTCAACAAGGGTAAGCCCCTACAGAGTGGCAATCTGCTGGTGATTGCCACTCTGAGGAAGTTACGGGCCAATAATACCAATTAGTTAGGCATGCTGATAGGAGGGCAACACGGTGGCGCAGTAGTTAGCACTGTTGCCTCACAGCGCCAAGGACTCAGGTTCGATCCTGGCCCCGGGTCACTGTCCGTGAGGAGTTTGCACATTCTTCCCGCTTCTGCGTGTGTCATAGCATCACAAAATGTTAGGCATGGTGATATTATTTGTAACTCACGTCGAAACTTAGAAATTTGGAACACAGAAGTGGGCATTTGACACATCACAGGGAAGCTTATAAATTTATGCTGCAGTGAGGATCACATTATTACTCAAAATTAAGGCTCACTAGACTGGATATAACATATTAGCGTGGATTGAGGTTAACAGACAGGAAGCAGAGAATAAAAATAAACAAGTCATTCTTGATTCGTAATTATGTAATTCGTGGGGTACAAGGATGGGCACTTGGGTGTCGTCTATTTACGATCTATTTCAATAGCTCCTCCTTTTTCCAGCAGCTTGTCTTGCTACATGTGGCTTCTGTTCATGCTTCGAGTATTTCAAGGAAATTGCTCACTGGATCATTCATGTACGATAGCAACTAGTTTGTGCAGAAGCCTTGAAGTGAAGAAAAAATCCTTCATCACTTGTGCTGGTCTCCAAAATGACACAGCTGGTGTCAAATCAGCATTGTACACGAATATCATAGAATCATAGATTCCCGACAGTACCGAACGAGGTAATTCGGCACAACGAGTCTACACCGACTGAAAAAGCAGCCCATCCAGGCCCACAGCCCCACACTATCCCCGTAATCCAGCAACCCCACCTAAACCTTTGGACACCAAGGGGCAATTTATCACGGTCAATCCACCTAACCTGCACATCTTTGCACTGTGGGAGGAAACCGGAGCTCCCGGAGGAAACCCGCGCAGACACAGGGAGAACATGCCCTTCATTCGGCTGATGGATATTCCCTGTGCACACATTAACACCCTGACCAATAAGGCGTCCATTGTGAATTATCTCACAAATGTGCACGTCATGGACACCATTTTGGAACTCAAAGGGCCATTTTGGTACCCCGGAAATGTGCACCAATTCGGTACATTTATCACCCAAACTCTTGTAAATTGCAGCATAAATTAAAATGCACATGCATACTTCATCAGTGTAAGTCACAGCAGCAGGAATAGACCACTCAGCCCATCAAGCTTGCTCCAGCTGCAGTTCATTATGATCATGGTTGATCTGCTCAGGGCACGGTGGTACAAGGGTAATGTTCCAGGACTCATAATTCAGACAAAGAACAAAGAACAAAGAAATGTACAGCACAGGAACAGGCCCTTCGGCCCTCCAAGCCCGTGCCGACCATACTGCCCGACTAAACTACAATCTTCTACACTTCCTGGGTCCGTATCCTTCTATTCCCATCCTAAGATGGATGATTGAGAAACAGGAGATCAAGCCCCCCCCCCCCCCCACCCCCATGGCAGCCGAGGAATGGAAAGTAATTTAATTAAATAAGTTTGGAATGAAAAGCTACTATCAATAAAGGTGGCAATAAACTATCAGATTGTGGTACAATCCATCTGGTTCACTTAATTTCATTTAAGGAGTGAGATCTAACATTCCCTTCAAGTCTGGCCGATATAAAAGTCCAGACCAACAGCGATGTACTTGACTCTTAATTACCCTTCTGAAATGGCCTTGAAAGCTGTATCAAAAGACTAAAAGAATAAAATGGTATAGTTTTCCTGCATTAAACTAGACACCAGATGCAACAAAGGCACATCAAGCTCAGTTAACCCTGCAAAGTCTGTCACACTAATATCAGCGAGCTAGTGCTAAAAATGGAACAGCTGTCCCACAGACCAGTCAAGCTGGCATCCCTTGGTGTGTCCTGTCCCATGGGCAGGGGACACATGGTGGCACACTGCCATACAGTCAGGAAGGTTTGGTTCCGGGAGTACTGAACGTTGACTATGAGCCCATGACTTTTCATAGCATCAGACCAAAGACAGACAAGGAAACTTCCCATTGACGACTACTTATCACCCTGAGCTAATGAATCAGTACACAATAAATATGCCACCATTCTGCTGAGCAACAACTTGTATTTATATAGCACTTTTAGCATAAACAAAACATTCCAAACTTCTCCCACTGGAATATTACAAAGCAAAATTTGATACCAAACCACATAAGGAGATTTTAGGACAGATTTCATAGAATTACAGAATACAGCACAGGAGGCCATTCGGCCCATCGAGTCTGCACCAACCGACTGAGAGAGATCCCCACCTTGGCCCACTCCCTCACCCTATCCCTGTAATCCCACATCTCTGGTCACAAAGGGGCAATTTAACATGGCCAATCCACCCAACTTGCACATCTTTGAACTATGGGAGGCAACCGGGGTACCCAGCAGAAACTCATGCAGCCACGGGGAGAACTTTCAAACTCCAGTCAACCAAGGGTGGAATTGAACCTGGGTCCCGGGTGCTGTGAGGCAACGGTGCTAACCACTGCGCTGTGACCAAAGGTTTGTTCAAGGAGGTAAATATTTAAGAATGTCTTCAAGGATGAAAGCGAAGTCAAGAGGAGACGCCATTTTTGAAGGGAATTCGAGAGCTCAGGATCTTGGTAGCTGAACGCATTGGTGCCGGTAAAGCTACTGAGGTGGAAATTGTTACAACTGGTTGAAATGGCATCCCCTTTATTTCAGCCCTGCTCTGTTGGTCACACCAAAGGTTTAAAAAAAAAGTTTCTCCCGTTAATATCTTTTCAGATCCAAAAGTATTTATCTACTTCATTAGTCTTTTATAGAATGTGGGCATCGTTGGAAAGGCCAGCATTTGTTGTTCATTCCAAAAAGTCCTTGAACTGAGTGGCTTGCATTGCAGAAGGCAGTTAAGAGTCAATCACATCGCTGTGGGTCTGGAGTCACGTGTGGGCCAGACCAGGGAAGGATGGCCGATTCCTGATAGTGTTGATTTCTTCATCATTTTAGGTGCTCACTGAATGCATGTAACTGAGAGGTAAAATTATTAGAAGTATCTTGACTGTGGGAATCCAGTCATTGTTTCAGTCAATGTTTCACATAATGAATTAGCCATTGTATTCCAGTGTATTTAGCGCTAAGAATGTATTGTTCTCTGTCTAAACAACTAATCAGTTACAGCAAGGTCTCTGGCCCAAGCTGTGGCATGGGAAACATAGCAAGTAATTTTCCTAAGGCTGCACAAGCTGACACTGAGCTAGTTTTGATCGGTACCAGTCAATCTTAAGTAATGTCCGATGTTTGATTAACAAATCATCCTCTAAGCAACAGACATTCATTTGAACAAACCAGGAGGTCTCAGCTGAGAATTAGAAGCTAATGGGAGTAAATGAGGGGTAAAACCAGAAATAAGAATTCCCTTAAAGGTAAGACCTCGTGGTTGAGGTCTTTGTTCCTGAATTCTTGAATTATCTATCTGTTTCTTTGTGTTAAAGTGATTTCTTTATGTTTTATGCTGTTTGCCATATGTTCGACCTTTTTATGTATTGTTTGATATTTTGTTTCTAAGTTTTGATTCAGTTCTTATTAAAGTGTATTCATGCGAACAATTAGCAATAAAGTCGTATTTCTGACACCTTCAATCATCCGGACGATCGACTCTTATTATAAGGTAAAATAAGAGTCCCTATAATTCCCTTCCCTAAAGAGTATTAGTGAACCAAATGGTTTTTTTTCAACAACCAATGATGGCTTCAGGGTCATCAATACGGAGAATAACTTTATATTCCAGATGTTTTAATTGAATTAAAATTTCACCCGCCGCCAGAGCATTAGCCTGGGCCTCTGAATTACTAGTCCAGTGACATGAACATGATGCCACCGTTAATAAGGAGCTGATCAAACCAGGTTTTCTGGAGTCCAAGAATAAGTTTATTAGTTACTAAACCCAAGAAAAAAAATAATAAAAGGCGCAACGCAAAGCATGTATCAGGACCAGAAAGCTAGTTTAAAAAAGTTAAAATAATGTGTGATTAAGTTCTTTTGCTTGTGAGTGGGACGCAGTTTGTTGAATGTTGTGGCCACATGAGGTGAGGTGCTTCCTTTAAAACCCTGGAGTCCAATTGAAATTCAGGACTGCACTTTGCTGGTGACACTATACTTTCAAAGAGAGAGACAGGTTCTTTTCTTTTTTTAAAATATTTTTATTCAAGGCATTTTCAATTATATACAAAAAAGAGAAAAACAGCACCTTCACAAACCACTCGATACCCAAATCCCTCCATCCCTGCCCTCCCTCTGCCCCGATTTTGAACTACAACAACAAACAAAACCCTCCCAAACCTCCCCCAGCCCCCTCCTCTGGCGCTTTACCACTCTTTAAAGAAGTCGATGAACAACCTCTACCTCTATTGGCAAACTTTAACTTCTCCAGGTGAAGAAACTCCGCCAAGTCCTTCATCCACACCGTCGCTTTAGGTGGCTCAGAGTCCTGCCACTCTACAATATCTGCCTCCAAGGCCAACACGTCACCCTCTCTCCCCACCTGCACCTCCGGTTCTCCAGAAAATCCAAATATTGCCACCCAAGAGCTTGGAGCCACCTTCAACCCAGAACCTTTGACATAGTTCCCACAAAGGCCTCCCAAAACTCCTCCAACTTCGGGACTGCCCAAAACACGTGGACTTGATTCGCCAGCCTCCTTGCGCAGCGCCCGCATCCTATCATCTCCTACTGGAAAGAACCGACTCATCCTAGACACCTTATGCATCACTTTGAATGGATGAGACTCAGTCTCGCACATGAGGATGAGTTTACCCTTCGCAGGGCCTCACTCCACATCCCGGCTTTTAAGAAGGCCCCCACCCCCACCCCACCCCGCCCCTCACAGCTTCTTTTCCCATTTCAGTTTTATTTCCTTCACCGAAAACCTCTCTCTCTCCATCAGCTCCCCATATATGTCTGAGATCCTACCCTCCCCCTACCTCATCCTCGGCAATTTCGGGAACTCTGTCCTAACAAAGTGTCTGACTTACAGATAACGAATCCCATTCCCCTCTCGGTAGCTGGAACTCCACCTCCACCTCCCCAACATCACAAACATCACCTCACCCCGGAAATAGGTCCCGAAAGCACTCTATCCCTGCCCTATCCCACTCCTCTGAACATGGAAATCAGGCCTGCCGGAATAAACCTGTGGTTACCACAGATCAGTGCCTACGGCGACGTACTTTCCATCTTAAAATGCTACCGGCATTGATTCCATACCCTTAACACTGATACAACTACCGGGCTCGTGGAGTACCAGGCTGGTGAGAACGGAAGAGGTGCCAATAGCAGTGCCTTCAAACTCATTCCTCTGCTCGAGGCTTCCTCCATGTGACCCCTCAGTGACCTCTCACTCACTGCCGACTTCCTGACCTTCTCATCGTTCGCCACCCAGTTCTGGCCTTGGGTGACTGTCTGGGTGAAGTCTGAACTTTCTCCGTGTTTGCGTGGGTTTCCTCTGGGTGCTCTGGTTTCCTCCAACAGTCCAAAAATTTGCAGGTTAGGAGAATTGGCCATGATAAAATTGCCCCTCAGTGTCTGAAGATGTGCAGGTTAGGTGTGGTTTCAGAGATAGTGTGGGGCTGTGGGCCTAGGCTGGTTGCTCTTTCAGAGGGTCAGTGTAGACCTGATGGGCCGAATGGCCTCCTGCTGCACTGCAGGAATTCTATAATAAAACCATTCATCACATTGAGGTAGCAGAAACCAACAGAATATGAGGTTACTTTGTGCTCCACAATGGTGGCCGAGTAGCAGTTCCCATCGTCTTGACAGTAGTAATGGATTAAAAGCCCAGCACTTTGCATTTTGAATGCCTTCCTTTCAGGATTCCCTATTTGACGTGGTTCTTGGCACCCCCAGGTACAAATTCACATGCAACATTTCAGGGCAGGAGTGCAGTGCACACCATGTAGGAACTTTCCAGAAATGTGGTCACTTACAGAGCCGGACATCAGGTGGCTGCTGGTATTCATCTTCGGTCAATGTCTTTTGTTGTATTCTTTTTTAAAAGTTATTCTTCAGTTCGATATGTTTGTGGTTAGCTGGTGAAGTTCTAGGGAGCTATCAAAGTCAGTTTCCTGTTGTTGTGACACCTACCACTCATGGAGAATGAAACACGAAGTTCAACGAGTGTTTCAGTGCAGATGTTCAAACTTTAAGAGAATTAAAGTAATCGCAGCAGACCAATTCACTCTCAGTCGAATTGCAGCCGCTCTGCATGACTGCGGGCTTGATACGCAGTTGACCTGAAATTGCCCTGTGCTTGGATAGCCTAGTTGTTCACTGGTTCTTTTTTTCCCTTTCATGTGGTTGGTGGCATTCATTTAAAGATTAGGTGGGTATCAGGGTTCTGAAGTTGCTTCAACTCTGGTGGCAGTCATTCTTGGTCAGTAACAGTGTGCCTGCCCCTTGCTGCAATGCTGGATAAAGTAACAAAAGTTTTGTTGAGACATCGGACTGTTGGCTCCTAGATTGTCACTGGATTGTTACTTAACAGCCAAGCTGTTCTGGGTTATCTGTAGGGACATTCTGTGCTTCCAACTGTCGGGTTGGGTGTTCTGATGCACAAATGATCCAACACGGCTGTAGATGATAATAAATAGAAATGTGTACTGAGTGCATCTGAGTATGTGTGTGCAATATTTCATAAGTCAAGTCTCTCAGGTGGGCGACGAATTCGGGTTGACCGCCTCAAGGGTGGGTCAGGATCCACAGCTGAGGAATGGGCCTGGCCATGGGCGAGAGAGGAAGAGGCATAGTGGCAGGAAGCTCAACAAAGTCGACATCAGGAACAACAGGAGGGCGTATCACTGGTGCATGATCTCGTAGCGAGCACGGAACCAAACGAAGGGCCCGCCGATTATGGCGGGGAATAGAGCCATCAGGCATACGAACCAGGAATGAGCGGGGAGCCACGTGGCGGAGAACCTCGGCGGTTGCCGACCAGCCACCCTCCGGTAGGTGTATGCGGATGTTGTCTCCAGGCGCCAGGGCAGGAAGATCAGTCGCCCGAGCGTCATGTGCCACCTTCTGCTGAGCACGCCGTTGTTGCATCCTTCGCAATACTGGAGCATGGTAGAGGTCAGGAACATGAATGGACGGCACAGTGGTCCTGAGGGTGCGACCCATCAACAGCTGGGCTGGCGAGAGGCCCGTGGACAGTGGGGCCGAGCGATAGGCCAGCAGGGCTAAACAGAAGTCAGATCCGGCATCAGCAGCCTTGCAGAGGAGCCGCTTCACAATGTGGACGCCCTTTTCCGCCTTGCCATTCGCCTGAGGATGCAAGGGACTGGACGACACGCGTGTGAAGTTGTATGAAGTGGCAAAGGAAGACCATTCTTGACTGGCAAAGCAAGGCCAATTGTCAGACATGACGGTGAGTGGAATTCCATGGCGAGCAAAGGTTTCTTTGCATGCCCGAATGACAGCTGATGACGTTGTGTCGCGCAGGCGTATGACCTCCGGATAACGAGAAGTAGTCAATAAGAATAATGTAGTCCCTGCCGAGCGCATGAAAGAGGTCCACGCCCATCTTCGACCAGGGGACGTGACCAACTTATGGGGCTGAAGGGTCTCAGGGGGTTGCGCCGGCTGAAACCTCTGGCAGGTGGGGCAATTGAGCACCATGTTGGCGATGTCCTCGCTGATGTCCGGCCAGTACACCGTCTCTCGGGCCCTCCGCCTGTACTTCTCAACTCCGAGATGGCCTTCGTGCAGTTGTTCGAGGACAAGCCGGTGCATGCTGTGTGGGATCACGATCCGGTCCAATTTCAAGAGGACACCATCAATGACGGTCAGGTCGTCCCGGACGTTGTAAAATTGCCCCTTGAGCCACCCTTCCGTCATGTGGCGCATCACGCGTTGTAGACACGGGGTGTTTAGCACAGGGCTAAATTGCTGGCTTTGAAAGCAGACCAAGGCAGGCCAGCAGCACGGTTCAATTCCCGTAACAGCCTTCCCGAACAGGTGCCGGAATGTGGCGACTAGGGGCTTTTCTCAGTAACTTCATTTGAAGCCTGCTTGTGACAATAAGTGATTTTCATTTTATTTCATTTCATTTTCATTTTCAGAAGGGGGTCAGCCGCAGTCTCACGGCGAATGTGGGCCAGACGTGCATCAGTGGCAGGCAGATTGGCCAATGTGAAGGCTACCTGTGCGTCAACCTGACAAACGAACCCCTCCGAGTCGGATGGTGTGTTGACCGCCCTGTACAGAGCATCTGCGATGATGAGATCCTTCCCCGGGATGTAGACAAGTTGGAAGTCGCACCTCTGGAGCTTGAGCAGAATGCGCTGGAGGCGAGGGGTCATGTCGTTGAGGTCCTTCTGAATGATGCCGACCAGGGGGCGATGGTCGGTCTCCACAGTGAATGCGGAAGACCATATACATAGTTGTGGAACTTGTCGATGCCAGTCAACAGGCCTAGGCACTCCTTCTCAATCTGCGCATAGCGCTGTTCTGTGGGGGTCATGGCCCGCGACGCATTGGCGACCGGAGCCCATGATGAGGTGTCGTCCCGTTGCAGGAGTTCTGCCCCAATGCCAGACTGGCTGGCGTCAGTTGAGATCTTTGTTTTCCGTGTGGTGTCGAAAAACGCCAGTACCAGGGCAGTGGTGAGCTTGACCTTGAGCTCCTCCCATTATGTGCGAGCAGCCACTGGAATTCCATTGTCTTTTTGACCAGGTGGCGAAGAGCAGTCGTGTGCGAAGCAAGTTTGGAATGAACTTCCCCAGGAAGTTGACCATCCCGAGAAAGCGCAGCCCTGCCTTCTTGTCTGACGGCTGCTGCATGGCTGCGATGGCTGCCACTTTGTTGGCATCCGGCCGCACACCCAATCGGGAGATGTGGTCCCCCAAAAACTTTAGCTCAGTCTGGCTAAAAGAGCATTTGGCTCGGTTAAGGCACAGGCCCTGATCCCGTATCCGTGCAAAGACATGCTGGAGACGACTGATGTGCTCCTGCGGTGTGGTGGACCAGATGATAATGTTGTCTACGTAGATGCGTACCCCTTCGATGCCCTTCATCATCTGTTCCATGATGCGATGGAACACTTCGGAGGCTGAAATGATGCCGAATGGCATCCTATTGTAGCAGTATCTGCCAAATGGAGTGTTGAAAGTGCACAGCTTCCTGCTGGACTGATCCAGTTGAATCTGCCAAAAGCCCTTTGAGGCATCAAGCTTGGCGAATATTTTTGCCCGAGCCATCTCGCTCGTGATTTCTTCCCGTTTGGGTATGGGGTAGTGTTCCCTCAAAATGTTGTGATTTAAATCTTTTGGGTCGATACAGATCCGGAGCTCACCGGAGGGCTTCTTGACGCACACCATGGAGCTGACCCATGGCGTTGGCTCCGTGACCCGGGAAAGCACTCCTTGGTCCTGCAGCTGCTGCTTGAGGCGGTCCTTGAGTAGTGCTGGGATCCTACAAGGTGCGTGAATGACCGGGGTGGCGTCCGGTTTGAGCCGCATTTTGTACGTGTAGGGCAGTGTGTCCATGCCCTCGAAAACCTCCTGGTTGTGCGCGAGGAGTGAGTGGAGCTGCGCCCTAAAGTCTGCATCTGGGAAATCGGACGTGCCTTCTGGAGACAGAGTGTGTACCCGCCGAACGAGGTGGAGGATCTTGCACGCCTGTGCGCCTAACAGAGTCCTTCGAGGATCCTACGATTTCAAATGGTAATGTGACTTTGTGGGAGTTGTGTGTAACTTCGAGCTGGCAGGACCCCGTGGCCGGGATGATGTTTCCATTGTAGTCAACCAGCTGACAGTGGGATGGCAGAATCGGTGGTTTAACCTTCAAGGTCTGGAAGGCTGACCATGCGAGGAAATTGGGGGAGGCTCCAGTGTCCAGGCGAAATGTGATCTGGGATCGGTTGACCGTTAGGGTGGCACACCACTCATCGCCCGGATCAATGCTGTGCACTGGCAACGGCTGGTGGTTCCAACTTGGGGACATCCGGTTCTTGTGGATTACCGCAACGCGGAAGGGCTCCTTGTCTTCGGTATCGCTGGTCTGCATACTATCTGGATATGACTCAGTGAAGGTGGGCTGCATCGCCCGCACGTCCCTGCGAGACTTGCGGAATTGTTGGGAGTTGGCAGGTTGAGCTGCTCGACAGCAGGCACCATAGTGGCCCATCCTGCCACATCGTAGGCATTGTCGCACTTTGGCCGGACATTACCACTTTAAGTGGGCGGAGCCACAGTTGCCGCACGTCGTGACGTCATGGCGTTCGTTGCGCCACCGCGCATGTCCTGCGTAGAGCGCACCTGCGCATCACGATCCTCTGCGTCAACATCCCCTCTTTTGGCGCGAAAGGGCCGCCCTCGTCCGGGCCGCGGGCCGGGAGTTACTCGATCGACTGGATCCGCTCCACCTCGTGGGGCCCGTGCCGTGCCGTGCCGTATCGGACGTCTGGATTTGGGAGTACCGGCTGGTCGCGTTCTCATGGAGGACGCAGGTCTCGATGGCAGTCGCTAGGACGAGTCGCTTTATTTTAAGGAGCTGCTGGCGTAGGGTGTCCGAGATGACCCCCAAAACTATCTGATCCCGTATCATGGAGTCAGAGGTGGCCCAATAGCCGCAGGACTGCGCGAGGATTCGGAGGTGTGTTAAGTAAGATTGGAAAGGCTCATCCTTACCCTGCAGGCGCTGCTGGAATAGGTACCTCTCAAAGCTCTCATTGACTTCCACGCTGAAGTGTTCATTGAACTTCAGAAGCACCGTCTTATATTTTGTTGTCCTCGCCTTCCGCGAATGCCAGGGAGTTATAGATGTGGATGGCCTGTTGCCCCGCCGTGTAGAGCAGGAGGGCATTTTCCCTGTCTGTGGCTTCGAGGAAGAGCTGGAAGCGCTGTTTAAACAGCTTCCAGTTTACGCCAGATTGCCAGCGATTCGGAGCGGCTGCGGCGGGCTGATGTTTTCCATGGAGCAGGCTGGCAGATTTCTGAAAGGGTGCAGGTAGGTCTCACAGTCGCTGGTTTGCGTCCACTACTGGTATCATGTCGTGTTGGGTGTTCTGATGCACAAATGATCCAACACGGCTGTAGATGGTACAACCGTTTTATTGTCTAATCAACGGTAACAACTAACTACTGGCTTGGGTACGTACTTCACCAGCTAACCTGTGGACCCAGCCCTATCACTATCTTAGTGAGGCACTCAGCACATGGTCTATGTCTGAGTGCCGCGCTGTGAGCTCTGAGCTATCTCCTGGTAGAATGAGCGGGAACTGTGGTGTTTCCTGTTTTGTAGTGCGTGTGCTCTCACTGGTGATTGGCTGCGATGTTGTGTGTGCTGGTTGGTCCAACTACCTGTCCATCAGTGTGTGATTGCACCATGATATGCTGCTCTGGATACCATGACACCAGTCTTCATGCATGACCCTGTCTTCATGCTGTGTTTCACAAAGGCTTTCAATGTGCAAATTCATTTGACTGTCGGGCTGAGCTACCCTTGTCAAGTTCAACACTGTCCTGTCTACCTCTGTAAACCATGAATTTATTTGCTCAAACTCAGAAACTTTTACACATTTCACTGTTTGGTTAGTGGGCTGTACTGTAGGATTCCGGTTTTGTCTCCAGCACTTCACTTTCTGGTGAATTTTCCATCAACAGTTTTGGTTGAGGTTTAAAACTTGGTCTGCTTCGTCTGCGTATCAGTGATTAACCCTGCACGAGTTTCACTGTTATTCCCCTTGCGATCTCCAAAATAATTGCTTGCTTTGGGGTGTGTTCTCCTCACTTCCTCTTTTGACCATTCATCAAAACAAGGACAGCACATTATTTAAGCAAGTGGCCGTTACCAAAACAGAACCATCCGTGCGAACAAGCACTGCAATTCTTCCTTAAATGTGTGGAATAAACGCTCCTTTATAATGCGATCCAATACATTATCAATAATGAAATGACGCCAATGAGATTGGACAGCTGTCTCTGTCGGTGCGAGAAATAGGTTCCTCTCTATCTTTACATGGATCTTGAAATGAGAGTATAGATCCTTGATAAGATCAAGATTTAGTCACGTAAGTTAACTTCTTCATGAGGCCCAGTTGAAACCCCAGGCCTAAACCATCAAAAATAAGGATAAAATCACCATAACTCGGCTTTTCCAACTTTCATATTGTCCTATAATCTTACATAAAATCACAATGAACTCTTTATATTCCTCATGAGAGCAAAACACAACATGGAGGCAGCTGGCATATTTGGCTTGCCAACTGTCCATCCACTACCAAGATTTAAATTCATGGAAGAATCATCTAAGTTAGTAGCATAGAAGGCGGCCATTTGGCCTGTCAAAGCTGTACTGGCCCTGTGAGGGAGAGTTCACCTACTGCCACTCTCTTGCCTTTTCCCTTTAGCACTGCAAGTACCTTTTTCAGGTAATGACCAATTCCCTTTTGTAGGTATCAATCAACGCCACCTCCACCATATAGTCAGGAAGTGCATTCCAGATCCTGACCACTCGCTGCGTGAAAGTGTTTTTCCTCATGTCGATAACCTTAAATTCAATTTGGTAATCTCCTCTTGCGACCAATGTGCGCTACAAAGAATCACAATAAGGCAGTCTCAATACAACTATTGATGTGTACATTTTAACAAAAATGTATCTGCACACAAAAGAAGCAAATTCATTGAAGAGGTCAGGTCACATTTATGGCTGGTGTGCAGAATTAAAACATTGTACAAGAAAAGATGGTATTCAGAGCTTCATTGTTAAGCAGATGATCTTGTGTGAATGAATCTTTAATACTGTAATTGTCATGGAAATGTCATAGGTTTAAATTAATTGATGAATCATAGATTGGGTAACAGCACAGAAGGAGGCCATTTGGCCCACTGTGGCTGTGAACACAGCAGAAAATTGAGTTCTCTCCATTCCCTTAACAGAAGTTATTCACAATAAGTACCATGCATTTTGTACCTGGCATCCATCTGGCAATGTGGAAAATGCACAGGCATGGGAACACCTGCATATTGCTCTCCAAGACGCACCCCAACCAAACTTGAAGCCATACCGTCTTTCCTTCCATGTCACTGGGTCAAAAGTCTGTGACTCCTTCCCTAATCTCACTGTGGATGCATCATACCACACGGATGGTAATGCTTCAAAGAAGCTGGCTCACCATCATCATCTCCTGGACAATTTGGAATGAGCAACAAATGCTTTCGTCTTTTGTGCACCAGATTTTAGATTGATGCAGATAACACTAGTCTTGTGAATAATTTTTGCAGGACATTTAAAGGGCATAGGTCATAATATAGGGAAGAATCGGATACGGCAATAGAATGAGAACAGCTGAATTATTAATTAAATTAATGACCAAATTTCGTAAGTAACTTTTGTTTTTGTGGTGGATGGAGTAATTTTGGTGAGGATGCGATGTCAAAAAATGAGAAGTTTTTCTTTGAATGCTGCCATGATTGTTAGCAACCAGGTGAATTATTGTACGAGGTATATATGACCTCAGTTTAACTTTTTACTTTAAGGAAGGCACCTCCAACAATGTACATCCCTTCAGCACTCCAGCACCACATCAGGCTTAATTTTACTTTCAATTTCTAGCACAGGACTTGACGCCACAGCTTTTTAGCCCAAAGACTGAGTCAGTAAGTGAAATCATATTTATCAGTGGTGGTTGAAGTTGCTATAAACCATGCAGAATTTCTCTACTTTGATGCCTTGAATCCAATAATGGATGCTGGAGTCTAAATGGACTCCTAGAATTCCATGCTGGTAGTCATGGCAAAATGCCATCAATTATTATAAGCATTTACGTGTTGTAGTTGCATGTTAAATCTTCATAGCAGAGCATGATCAAACAATTTTAATTAACCAGATCAATTTTATCCCACAGCACAGAGGGAATACATTCAGTCCAATACGCTTGTACTGACTCTGTTAAAGAGCTATCCAAATAGTCACTGACCCCAGCTCTTTCCCCATTGCTGTGCATGTTTTCTTTTCAACGAGATACAATTGTACCCAATTATTTATTTTTCTCAATTAAGGGGCAATTTAGCGTGGTCAATCCACCTAACCAACACATCTTTGGGTTGTGGGGGTGAAACCCACCCAGACATGGGGAGAATGTGCAAACTCCACACGGACAGTGACCCAGGGCCGGGATTCGAACCCGGGTCCTCCGCGCCGCAGTCCCAGTGCTAACCACAACCCCACGTGCCGCCCCTTAGGAGATTTGTAAGAAACTAGTGAATTTGGTTCTGCCGTCTTTTAAGCAGTGCATTCCAGAGCTGCTGAGTAAAAAAACAAAGGTCCCATCACCCCTTAATTTCTTTTACTTCTTCAATTATCTTACTTTTGAGACCTCTGGTTATTGACCCTCCTCACAATTTCTACCTATATAATCTATTAAATCCAACAGAACTCTCATACTAAATCTTCTCTGAACGTTCTTTACTCCAGCAATAATCTTAGCGTGTCTCGTTATTCCTCAAAACTAAAGTCTCTCACCAAGGCCTTGGCATCCTTTTGAAAGTGTGGTGCCCAGCATTGGACACAATATCCAACTGGGGCTTAATCAGGATTTCATATTAGAATAACTTGAAAACTTTCTTGAGGTGATGAATATTTACATTTGAATGCAATAAGAGATCCATGATTCTCCCCATAAAGTATCATTGTTAATTACCAGACAGCCAAACTACATCGCTGGCATTCTGGATGGACACTGATATTGCCATCATACTCTGAAGGTGAACAATTTGTTAGTTCAACTACATAACCTGAACAGTCATTTCAAGAATAGTTCAGATTTTGTTCAAGAGGAAGGTGCATATACTTAAATGTTTTTATGCAATATGCACGGTTCATAAAATTGAACACACAAAATAATAAAATTATTCAAAAATAACAGCATTAACTTAGAATATATCAAAGCCTGGGTGGCATATGTTTTTGTTAAAAGCAAACTCAATTTTTTCTTAATATATGGTAACAAAGCACACTTCATACAAACATGTATTACACCTGAATGAGTCTTCAAATTAAGAGTCAAAATTCTAGAAAGGTTGCCATTTGAATGAAGTCCAGTCATCAGCATCTAATCTGCAGGGTCAAATTATTTTGCGCTGACTGCGGCTTAGCTATTTCTACCCCACAGGGACGCATTCAACAGCAGCTGCAGGTTCTTCCGTTGCTGTAATAATTAGTTATGGATTTGGGTTAGAACTGTTGACAAATTCATGAATAATGTATTGTCCCTTCCAGCATCCGAAGTTAATTTTATATATGCTAGCAATAACGTTGTACATTCATTGTCATATTTAACACAGAATAGCATCTCACAGAGGATGAGCGCGAGGAGAAGATGGATGCTTTGGGATTCTTGAGGTCGTGAAAAGTACTATAGAAATCTTTCCTTGTTTCAATAGCAGATGGGATAAAGTGAATGCAAGCAATGTCACAAAGTTCAGCTCATGATTGAACAAAATATCAAGACTGCAGACAGTATAGTTTAGCCTGACATGGGGAGTTTGCGCCAGGAGCCAAAGATGGTAATTTTTGGTCTTTCTGGTGTCTAGGGGTGTCACAATATAAAACTCATATTTGGGCAAGCAGTCTGACAACAAAGGCAGTATAGGATTGGAGCTGGGTGTAATTGGCATACACACAAAACTGAATCCATGTTTATGAATATCTTGTGATGGTAAATATATTGATGTGGAAGAGTCATAGAGGTCTACAGCACAGAAAAGACCCTTTGGTCTATCCCATCTGTGCCGGTCAAGAACATTCGCCTAAGGCGGCACGGTGGCAGTGGTTAGCACTGCTATCTCACAACGCCAGGGACCCAGGTCCAATTCTATTCTTGGATGACTGTCTCTGTGGAGTTTACACTTTCTCCCTGTGTATGCGTGGATTTCCTCCAGATGCTCCGGTTTCCTTCCACAGTCCAAAGATGTGTAGGTTAGGTTGATTGGCCATGCTAAATTGCTCCTTAGTGTTCTGGGATGTACAGGTCAGGTGGGGTTATGGGGTTGCAGGGATAGGGCGGGAGCCTGGTTAGAGTGCTCTCTCAGAGGATCGATATAGGCTAGACAGGCCGAATAGTCTTCTTCTGCAGTGTACGGATTCTATGATTCTATTCTAATCCCATTTTCCAGCACTTGGCCGATTACCTTATGCTATGGCATCGCAAATGCACATCTAAATATTTCTTAAATGTTATGAGGCCTTATCAAGGGGAGTTCAACAGTGCAGAAGTTATACAAGTCCTTGTTCAGGTCTCAGTTGGAGTAGTGTGTTCTGGTTTGATCACCAAATCTCAGAAAAGATAACGTGGTGCAGGTTCACCAAAATAAAAGCTGCTTAAAAGTAGCTCGTATATCTTAAGTTTAGAAGTCTTACAACACCAGGTTACCTGATGAAGGAGCTGTGCTCTGAAAGGTAGTGATTCGAAACAAACCTGTTGGACTTTAACCTGTTGTTGTAAGACTTCTCACTGTGCCTGCCCGAGTCCAACGTCGGCAACTCCACATTAAGTTCAGAAGGTTGTGGGGTGATCTAATTGAACATTTTGAATAATTGAGGGATTGAATAGGGTAGGTGCAGAAATTATTTCCTAGGATTGGGACTGCAGAATGGAAGGTCAAAATTTTACATTTAGAACCTATAAAACAGATGAACAGATTTTCGGAACAGAATCAAGTGAAATGGAACAAAGACTGATAACTAGAGATCTAGGGGCTGTTTAGCACAGGGCTAAATCGCTGGCTTTGAAAGCAGACCGAGGCAAGCCAGCAGCACGGTTCAATTCCCGTAACAGCCTCCCCGAACAGGCGCCGGAATGTGGTGACTCGGGGCTTTTCACAGTAACTTCATTTGAAGCCTACTTGTGACAATAAGCGATTTTCATTTTAACAGGGGCTGTTTAGCACAGGGCTAAATCGCTGGCTTTGAAAGCAGACCAAGGCAGGCTAGCAGCACGGTTCAATTCCCATAACAGCCTCCCCGAACAGGCGCCGGAATGTGGCGACTAGGGGCTTTTCACAGTAACTTCATTTGAGGCCTACTTGTGACAATAAGCAATTTACATTTTAAGGGGCAGGTTTAGCACGCTGGGCTAAATCGCTGGCTTTTAAAGCAGACCAAGCAGGCCAGCAGCACGGTTCAATTCCCGTACCAGCTTCCCCGAACAGGCGCCGGAATGTGGCGACTAGGGGCTTTTCACAGTAACTTCATTTGAAGCCTACTTGTGACAATAAGCGATTTTCATTTCATTAGTTACATTACAGCTATGATCTAACTGAATGTAGGTAAAAACAAGTCAACCTTCACATAGCAAGTTTCCAAAATTATCAAACTGAAATTGACTATATCTGTTTTTTTCAATGTTTGTTGAGGAATAAATGCAAAGTCATGACATCAGAAAAACTCTCTGCTCTTCTAATCTGGGGACAATGGAGATTTGGTTTAACATCTTATCTAAAAGACAACAGCTCTGACAGTGTTGTACTGCTTCAGTATTATGTTTCACCAAGGTTATGCAGTTAAAGTGAATCATAGAGGTCTGCAGCACAGAAAAAGGCCCTTCGGCCTATTACATCTGCAGCAGTCAAAAAACAACCACCTAAGTATTCTCATCCCATTTTCAGCACATGGCCTTGTATGCCTTGGCATCGCAAGTGCACATCTAAATACTTCTTGTACGTTATGAAGGTTTCTGCCTCCACCATCATCTCAGGCAGTGAGTTCCAGCCTTCATTTGGGTGAAAAGGTCTTTCCTCACATCTCCTCTAAAACTCCTGCCCCTTACCTTAAATCTCTGCCCCCTAGTCATTGATTCCCGAATAATATAATCTTCATTAGTGTTGCAAGTAGGCTGACATTAACACTGCAATAAGGTTACTGTGAAAATCTCCTAGTCACCACACTATGGCGCCGGTTCGGGTACACAAAGGGAGAATTCCGAATGACCAATTTACCTAACAAGCACGTCTTTCAGGACTTGTGGGAGGAAACAGTGCACCCGGAGGAAACCCACGCAGACACATGGAGAACGTGCAGACTCCGCACAGTGATCCAAGCCGGGAATTGAACCCGGGTTCCTGGCACGGTGAAGCAACAGTGCTAACCACTGTGCTACCATGCCATCAACGGGAAACATATCTTCCTGTCGACTCTATCAATGCCCGACATAAATTTATACGTCTCAGTCATGTCTCCCCTCAGTCTCTTCTGCTCCCAGGAAAACAACCCCAGTCTATAGAATATCTCTTCATAACCATAACTCTCTTGCTCAGGCAACATCATGGTAAATCTTCTCTGCACCATTTCCAGTGCGATCACATCCCTCCTATAATGCGCATTCCAGAACCGCACACAATACTCTAGTTGTGGCCTAACTACATTTTATACAGTTCCAGTTTAATCCCCCTGCCTTAAACTCCCAGGTTACTGTCCATGTGGAGTTTGCACATTCTTCCCGTGTCTATGTGGGTCTCACCCCACAACCAAAAAGATCTGCAGGGTAGGTGAATTGGCCATGCTAAATTGCCCACTAATTGGAAAAAAATAGAATTGCGTACTGCAGGCGGCACAGTAGTTAGCACTGTTGCCTCACAGCGCCAGGAACCCGGGTTCAATTCTGGCTCGGGTCTGTGTGGAGTTTGTTCATTTTCCCAAGAATCTGTGATATTCAGTGGGATTCAGGCCATTGACACTTCCAGTAACCCCACGACTCTAAGGTTTTGACTCCTTGACTGATTTTCAAGATCATCGACCTTGTCTTTAGCCTCGCATTCTCAACACACACCACTGTCATCTTGGCTTCCAATGACGCAAGCCGCTCACCTTGCCTCGTCAACACCTTCCTCACACCCTCTCGCACCTCACCATGTTTCTTTACTGCCTCGGCGGTTTTATCAAGTTTCACCCTGAAGGAGCCCAGGGCTTTCTCTGTCAATTTCCGCAGACTCTCCGACACCAACTTCCATTGCTTGTCAAAGCTTTTGTCAAACTCCTTTGCAAGCGCACCAGACAGCATGTCTGCTGTTATCAGGGTTTCTGTTGTCAACAATGTTGCTGCCTCCATTTTCTCTGATGAACTGCGCAAAGCCTTTGAATCCGCTGAATAATTACATCCTGTGCGTTTCTGGTTTCTTTTTCCATTTGGCATGTGTCTGGTGCAGGAACCCTGTATTACCAATCCACAATGTTTTCCTGCCAAAATCTCCCCCCCAAAAATCGGACAAGGCCTAAAAAATGTGGATCCTGGCCAGTAATCAACCTCCCTGCACATGCCAAAAGGTTGAATGACCTCTTCAGCACTGTAGAATTGTAATTGGAAGCAGGGCATGTCCCTATTAAACAAAGGACTTTATTGCAGAATCATGTTAATCCCACTCTTCTGGATGTGAGTGGCTAGGCATGGTGAGGATATACCTTTGTTGCACCTGGTGTACCCTCCAGAAAGGAAAATTCTTGAAGTTAGTGGGGTGATTTTGATCCGTTAGCCATCAGTGAGAACTCGACATGGGAGGAAAATGTAGTGAGAATTGGAAAACGCAATCCTTTCCGGCGAGATTGTGATTTCAGATTTTCAACTCCCCCTTGCAGGTGAAGTAACATGAAGGATGCTGCTGGAGCCCGGGACCCTCATTTTAAAACAGCATTTCATTAGTGGGCCCTCACTCCAGGACCTCCCCTCCCTCCAGGTTTTAAATGTTCGGATGCAGCGGATAGAGCTCAAGCATCACGGATGAGTTCAACTCGGTGCCAGGGGTGGATATCCGACCCTGAATCCCAGGGAGAGGATTGCCATTCACAGGCCTTGTCTTCCTCTCATGTCGGGGCTCGCCTTGCTATAAGGGGGTCTAGAGGCTGGCATTGCTTCCCATGTGCTCCTTGCTGGGTTTGTGTCCAAATCACAGCTGAGGGAGTGCCCTTCCTTAGCAGAAGCTGGAAAGTGGATAGGAGGAGGTGAATACAGAGGGCCAGCACTGGAGGTGAATGTGAGGTACCTGGGAGGGGTTCCATGCTAGTTCAGGCTCTAAGGTCAGAGTGGGGAACTCAGAATTGGGTAGCATCCCTGCTTTATGAAGCATGAAGACTCTCTCACTGCGATGAAGATGATTGCAGTGTGAGTTGAACACCACTCAGGCAGCATGGTGCACAAAGGTGTTTAACTTCATGGAAGTTCAAGTCCACTTGTTGGGGAAGCTGTCAGAAATTGTGTTGGGGTGGATAGCTGATGGAAGGCGGCTTGTCAACTTACATGCCTTGTGACCTGAGAGAATGAGGGTGCCCTCTAGGAATGTGCTTGTCCTGCTAATTGCAGGTTTAATTTGAACCGGCTGTGCCTCGTCTACCACGAGAGGCAATCATTTGTCTGAAATGCTATCTTCCTGGATTAGTCAATTGTGCCATTGGAATCTACAGAGAAACATCAGTGCCACTGATTAGAGCCAAGTTCTTAACCCCTTGGAAGCATTGCACTCCAATGCTCAGCTCATACAAGCATTAAGATTACACAGATAATGCTGATATGGACCCTATGCAAGGTTAGCATATCTGTCACTCACTCCATTGAAGGTCATGAAGGGAGCCATCTTTGAGGTCTCTCATGAGGATGCAAGCGCTGGTCTCATACATCCACACAACTTCCCTTTTACCCAGAGCTCGCCGGGGAGGGGGGGCTATTCTGCTAATAGTGATTGAGCAACATCAGAAACATCAACTTGCCTCTGAACATGACCAGGTTCAGTGCCCTGCAGAGGAGGGGAAAGCTGGGCCCGTACCTGTTCCAGGAGCTGCACCACAGATGTAGCCTTGTAGGAGACACGACTGGCAAAGTGCGTTCTGACATCAGACATAACTGAAGTTTCTCATCCCAGGAGCCATTCCTGTAAACCTCTTCCGTATTTGCTTCAATACATTTGCATCTTTCCCAATATGCGGCACTCAGAACATCACACAATACTCCAGCTGAGATCTAACTAGTGTCTTATATAGGTTCAGTGTAACCTCACTGCACTTACTCTATGCCATTAATAAAGCCTAGGATACTGTATGGTTTATTAAGTGCTCACTACACCTACCCTAGCACCTTTAATGATCTATATGCACGTATATACCAGGTCTTTCTGCTCCTGCACACCCTGTAGAGTTGTAAACCCTTATTTTATATTTTCTCTCCATGTTCTTACCAAAATGCATCACCTCACACTTCTCTGCATTGAACTTCATCTGCCACCTAGCTGTCTATTCCATCAACTTTTCTATGTCTTTTTGAATTTCCACACTGTCCTTCTATGTTTACAATGTCTGTCATTCTTAGTTTACAATGTTTTCAAGCTTTGTATCACCTGTAAACTTTGAAACTTTCCCCTGCACACCAAAATCTATATCATTCATATAGATCAGGAAAAACAATACAGACCCCGGGGAACTACACTACAATTCTTCCCCCAGCCCGGAAAATAATAATTAGCCAAGACTTGCTGTTTCTTATTTCTCAGCCAATTGTGTATACACATTCCTACTGTGCCTTTTACTCCTGTATCCAGTGCCTTTTGTAAGAAGATGGCACATGAAGATGTAACCAGTTTAGATTTCACCAACTTCTTCTGCAAACGTTCCTTTGCTCCTCGGAATTTACCAGTTCTTCATGAGAACTGAACAGGCTCATAACCTTGTCCAAATCTCAATAATATCCTCCCTTAACAAAAACAACCTTGAATGTTCTTTTTCTCTAAAAACTAATCTGTAAGATTACAAGTGTCTATAGCAAGGCTGGCATTTCTTGTCCATCCCTAGTATGCCATAGAAAGTGGTGGCTGCATTCTTAAAGCACTTCAGCTGTATGAATGTATGTGTTGATACATTGCCAGGTTACTTAAAAAGACAGTTAACTATTCCCGTGGGGCAAGACACAAAAATGGGCCTGAGAAAGTAAGGATGGCATGTTTCCTCTCCTGATTCTGACAGGTGAACCACTTGGGTTTTTACAGCACACTTTTGGGGTGAATTGCACCTTAAGTATTAGAGGTGAGGGCGTTGTGCACATGCAATGAATGATCACCAGTGTCATGAAGCACGCTGATATTATCTATGAGGGTATCCAAACTTGGAACACCGGTTCATGGCGCATATTTTGGTGTGAGGAGACAAGTGAAACCCCAGTGAGAATAAATAGCCCAGTTGTCGAGTAATAATCATTAAAGATTATTTATTAAAGACACAAGCCAGACTACTCTACTCTCATGCAAGGTGTATGAATTAATAAACACTCAATTTCTGTAGAAAGTACCCGTTATAAAATATATCTACGATATCTGAACTCTTAAGACTTCCCCCTGTCCCTGAAACAATACCCAAATTGAATAAGCTATAGTTACCACCCATTAATAAAAGCAAATTACTGCGGATGCTGGAATCTAAAAACAAAAGAGACAAAGTCACCTGGACTCGAAACATTTGCTCTTTTCTCGCCCTACAAATGCTGCCAGACCGGCTGAGCTTTTCCAGCATTTTCTCTTTTAGTCACCACACAATACAGGAATGATACTCAAATCTGGGAACCGTCTTTTTCCTGGTCCAGCGAAGTTTCTTAAAAACTGCTGTTGCAAAGGTTTTCTGCACTGACTTGGCTCCAAGACTGGGGAAGCTTGATTGCCATAAACTTGGACTTAAGGTTTGGTGGCTGGAAACTGGCCTGTCCTCTTTGAGACTGCTGGATCAGTGTTTTTCCAACTTTGTTCCAGGGACCCACTTTTACCAATCAGCTGACCTTCGTGACCCACCCCAGTCGACCTTTGCAACACCATTTTTGCTTACCTGATGAGCCTGCTTGGCCCTCACAGGAAATAGTGCAGAGGCCCTTTGGTCCATCGAGCCTGCACAGACACATGAAAAATACCTGACCTACCTAACCTCACCTCATTTGCCAGCATTTAGCCTTGAATGTTATGAAGTGCCAAGTGCTCATCCAGGTACTTTTTACTCTACCACCCTCCAAGGCTGTGCATTTCAGACCACCATTACCCTCTGGAAAAATGTTTTCCTCACATCCCCCTAAAATCTTGTGCCCCTCACCTTGAACTTGTGCCCTCTCCTGACTGGCCATTTAACTAAAGGGAGCTACTGCTCCATATCCACCGTCATTCCTCTCATAATTTTGCACACCTCGATCAGATGGCAACTAGGGCGGCACGGTAGCACAGTGGTTAGCACTGTTGCTTCATAGCGCCAGGGTCCCAGGTTCGATTCCTGGCTTGGGTCACTGTGTGGAGTCTGCACGTTCTCCCTGTGTCTGCGTGGGTTTCCTCCGGTTTCCTCCTACAAGTCCCGACAGACGTGCTGTTAGGTTAATTGGACGATCTGAATTCTCCCTCAGTGTACCTGAGCAGGTGCCAGAATGTGGCGACTAGGGGCTTTTCACAGTAACTTCATTGCAGTGTTAATGTAAGCCTACTTGTGACAATAAAGATGATTTATTATTATTAGCTAAGTTTTCTCTGCTCCAACAAAAATAATCCAAGCCTATCCAACTTCTCTTCATAACTTAAATGCTCCATCCCAGGCAGCATATGGTAGCACAGTGGTTAGCACTGTTGCTTCACAGCTCTAGGGTCCCAGGTTCGATTCCTGGCTTGGGTCACTGTCTGTGTGGGGTCTGCAGGTTCTCCCTGTGTCTGCGTGGGTTTCCTCCCACAATCCAAAGATGTGTCACAAGTGGGGTGCTCTTTCCAAGGGCTGGTGCAAACTCGATGGGTCGAATGGCCTCCTTCTGCACTGTAAATTCTATGATCCTGGTGAATCTCCTCAGCACCCCCTCCAGTGCAATCACACCCTTCCTATAATGCGGCAGCCAGAATTGCGCACAGTACTCCACCTGTGGCCTCACCAAAGGTCTACAAACTACATGTTCTCCCTGCTTTTGTAATCCATGCCTCAATTGATAAAGGCAAGTGTCCCATATGCTTTTTTCACCTCCTTATTAACCTGTCCTCCTGCATTGAGATCTATAGACAAACACGGCAATGTCCCTTTGCTCCTCAGAACTTCCCAGTATCACGCCGTTCATTGAATACTTCCTTGTCAAATGACTCCTTCCAAAGTGTATCACCTCACATTTTTCAGGGTTAAGTTCCATCTGCCCACTTGACCATCCTGTCTATAACCCAAGACACTTGTTTTGCCATTCAATGTTATATATCTGCTAAGGACTTCAGCTGATGATTTAAGTTCTTGCTGCATCCTTTGGAAATAAAATGGAGGTTTGTCTTCAAATTCATCATGCCTTCAAATGTCTTTGAAATTTTGAGGGTTTTAAACTTTCATTTGCCAGTCCTTCCCTGCGTATAACACACATGGGCTTTGCATGCTGATTTGTTTTGGCACAATTAACAAAGCCATACCTCAAGTCGGCTTTACACTGCTTTGTTCCAGATTTCAGTTTTTTCTGTTTGAAACAATCCACCTCCAGTTCTTCACAGTTCTGTTGCCTTGCTTGCTCGCAGCTAGAAAATGGAGGAATCTCTCCTCCGTGATTTTGCTCCAAAACCAGACATACAAGGCGTGTCACGTCAGTGCACAGGTAGAGCATGTGACCTGCTCTCTGCCGCCGCTTTTGGCAAGAAGACTGCATAATTCTATTTAAAAGCCAGTTGTGGCTGACATTCTCTATTTAAAAAACAACATTTTCAATTTAAAAGCCAGTCACAGCCGTTGGGCGCTTCTCCCGCAATCAGGAACGCCACAACCAATTGCTCCACGACCCGCCCAACATACACCCCTGAGTCGCAACCTGCAAGGTGGAAAACCTTGTGTTAGATGTAACTGCTTCCCTTCCTTCTCAGGGTTTGGTCAATTATACTTTTGTTGTTGTTCTTTGATTATGCCTTCTGTGTATTCGGCTGTCTGCCCCCACCAGCTTCCTTGACTATACATGAACACATGCATATTTCAGGATCTGCCGAATTGTCTATAATTCGTTTCCTTCCAGTAAGCTATTCACACTTGATTATCTAAACTTTCAACCGGGAGAGACGCATACTGAGTGAGGCCCTTTAAATACTGTCTACTGCTGTCTCCAGGCAGGTTCATGACACTAGAAGTATGTATGCCGGCAGAACGCTGATTTGATGTCAGCGATATAATTTTGGAGATCAGTGTTCCAAACTAACGCCCTCTTGGGAGTTCAGCAGCAGGATGCACTCTTCCCACCCCCAACTAATTCTACCTACAGGTATTAACCATTGATTAATTGCTGGTTGATTTATCCTACAAATGCTTGGATTTCACAAGTGATTGGTGCTTTCTAAAGTTGTTTCAAGTTGCAAGTCAACAGAGGGTTGTTAAGTAGTGCTGAAGGAGTTTGCACTGACTTCCAGGCTTCTGCACAAATGAGTTGTTTCCAGGTATGTGTGCACAAGTAGACATTCCCCATGTAATATACCATGACTTTGTGAATGGACAGAGGCCAGTGTAGGTCAAGCTGCTGGATGAGAGGGGAAACAGCTCTCAGCATAGATTCCTCCCAGCTAAGGGAGCAACATTTTACTTGAACCTCAGTGAGAAACGACATGTGTGATGTAAGGGCGTCTTCACTGAAATCTGTCATCTGTTGCAGCTGCAAACTTATGGCAGAGCAAGAATTGCATTGCCAGTGGTTGTGAAGGTGACCATGGTGATGAACCTTTACGCATTTGGCTCTTTCCACACTGCAGCTGGAGATAATTATAATATGTTTGTCATCCACTGTTGCATAAGGGAGGTCACTCTAATAACTGAGAGCCAACAGCATTCTATTCTCTATTGCCAGACAAGCAGAAGGCTTTGTGAGAATTACAGTCTTTCCTATAATGCTGAGACAAACACTACTTTGCAGCTATCACATGTCAACTTTGCCCTTCAGCAGAACTGAAAGTTGGTATGTTACCATAAGCAGAAAATCATGCAGGACAATGTTTGGTATTCTGGCAGCACCTATAATGCTTTAATTCAGAAGCACTACGCTGCGTTTGAACCAACAAAGGGCAGCAAGAGCTTTCCATTGATGACATGACTGATGATTTTGATGTGCAAACCACATGCGTAATATACATAGAACGAAAGCAACAAAATGTGATCGAGCACCCCACTGATGTGCAGTAACCACGCTTGCAGACCATAAGACACAGTAGCAGAATTAGGCCACTCGGCCCATCAAGTCTGCTCCGCCATTCAATCATGGCTGATATTTTTCTCATCCCCATTCTCCAGCCTTCTCCCCTGATCCCTTTATTAATCAAGAATCTATCTCTGTCTTAAAGGCACTCAGTGGTTTGGCCTCCACAGCCTTCTGCGGCAAAGAGTTCCACAGATTCACCACCCTCTGGCTAAAGAAATTCCTCCTCATCTCTCTTTTAAAGGATTGTCCCTCAAGTCTGAGAGCGTGTCCTCTGGTTCTAGTTTTTCCTACAAGTGGAAACATCCTCTCCACTTGCACTCTACTCAGGCCTCGCAGTATCCTGTCAGTTTCAATTCGATTCCCCCTCATCCTTCTAAACTCCAATGGAGTTTCTGCCTGTAATTAGCAGCAGAGTGGATAGTAAGAAATATGATGCTGCATAACCAGCCATCCTAAGAGGACAGCTTTGCCACCAGCTACATTTCACGTTGTTGTCTGCTTGAGCCACCCATGGAGAATGTCATCTGAGTATGATAGCATTAACCACAACCGCAATTTCCCACTCACCAACAATTCCACACCTTAGCTTTCCTGTCACTATCAGTGTGTCCACTTGGCCACAATAAAAAAGCAAAGGTTACCACTCAGTGAACCAAATTTATAAATCATGCCATATTATATACAAAAGCCAAATAATCACTCTTCTGCACTCCCTTTGTGCCTGTCTTCTGTGCTTGTCCTTATGCTCCTATTAACCATCACCGGTAGAAGGTTGTTGACTTTCAGCCGAGGACACTGCAGGTGCCATTGGAGGACGACCTCAAGCACATCGGGGCTGGCTGGATGATAGCAGCAAGGACCTGGGCAGAATGGTAGGGTAGGAAGGTGAATGCTTTCATTCTAAGAGAGGACATTGGTTTGTGATCCACGGAGCCACTGTTCCAAGCCTTTTGCACTGCCTCAGCAATTTTAGTAATTTGCTGGAGCAGATTGCTGGGTACTTCAAAATCCTCCAAGCCTCTTTGACTACAATAAACTAAAGCCATGACAACAGTCTAACTTGTGCAGCCGCACTCAGGTTTTTGGTGACTTGCTTGAGCAGCAGTTGAAGGTACATTGGCCATCAGATGCTGCACGATTGTGAGTCCCAAGTGCACATGCAGAGTTGGCCACTAGTTCCATACTGGAAAATTTAGGTTTCAAGTTCTGTGCAAATCCGTGCACAAAATTTCTGATGGCCTCCTTCACGCTGCTAGCCACTGGATGAAAGCTCCCTAC
The DNA here is from genome assembly GCF_047496885.1 of Scyliorhinus torazame. NCBI lineage: Eukaryota > Metazoa > Chordata > Chondrichthyes > Carcharhiniformes > Scyliorhinidae > Scyliorhinus > Scyliorhinus torazame. The sequence continues at coordinate 374,335,498 of NC_092708.1, forward strand.
GCATCAAGCATTTCACCTGCTAAATCGGAAGTGTGTGATGGTGGATAGTCATAAGGATGATTAGGTTTTTCAGCCCTGCTGCTGGCCACTGCCTCAGCAATGACCATTCCAATAATGGGCAACATCGTCTCCTCCAATGAGGTTAAGGCATGCAAGCACACCTCTCTCTGTTTTGCCACTACTTCTTCTGCACCTATTCCTGGAAGAGAGCAAAGTGTCAGTGAATGTCGTGTAATCGGTCTGGATGATGTGGCTGTCACAGTTGAACAGCTGGCAGTATGCGCAACCTGTAAAAATGTACATGTGAGGTTTGCAGCAGTTAGTGTGTGAGGATGCGGTGGGACACATGCCAGGTATGAGTCCTGACACAGAGAATGTTGCTAGGTGAATGATTGGACTATGGCAATTTGAGCAGTGCCTGAGGCTAGTGGTAGAGTATGGCAGTTGAAGATGCATTCACTGACCTTGTGTTGTGTAAGATCACTGAATCTTCCAGCATTCTTGCCCTTGGAGGTTGACTTCTGGCATTGTTCTCCATCTCCCATTGCCTTCACACCGTGTGCGTGGAGGGGATCCTGGCTAACATTTCCTGATTTATTTTGGCGTACACAAGTGATTTGAATGCCTGGCTCCTTGAAAACATTTTTCGTGGCCAGCTATATGCAGTAATTTATAGGGGCCAGTTGGTGTGCGCCTCGAGTAGGGACATCCAGTTTGCTGTACGACCACATGGCTTAGAAGGAACATTGCTCCTGGCCCTGTAGATCCAGGACATCTCTCCTCCTTTCCATTTCTTTTAGATGGCCCAGCATCCGAAATCCTTCGAATCTGCACTCTCCGGCAGTGTGCCGTTGTTAAATGCGACCCAGGTCAGAGTCACTTCCAACAATAGCTCCACCCACAATGCACTTTCCTTAAAGTGCAATCTCGTTTTAAAAAGTGTTAACCACTCACAATATTGGCCTCCTGTTGATGAACCAAGCCAATCAGTGGCTGGTTTAGCACACTGAGCTAAATCGCTGGCTTTTAAAGCAGACCAAGGCAGGCCAGCAGCACGGTTCAATTCCCGTACCAGCCTACCCGAACAGGCGCCGGAATGTGGCGACTAGGGACTTTTCACAGTAACTTCATTTGAAGCCTACTTGTGACAATAAGCGATTTTCATTCATTTTTCATTCATCAAATGCTGGCAGAATGTAAAAAATCACTGAAATAAGCAGCCATTACAAAATTGTGCTCCTTGGATCGGGCTTCTCAATTGCTGTGCTCTTTTTGAGGTACCATCAAATTTAGCCCCCAACTTCTTAAATTACATTAATACAAACTGACGGTCAAGGCGTTGCCTTTCAAAACAAATGATGAAGCTAAGCAAAATGCCAGGGTACATTGAGCTTGACAGGGGAGAAATCTTACCATTATGGTAAGCAAGATTTTAAAATTCATTACACCTTTGACAGAAGGCAAAAATGCAAGTTACAACTTCTTATAGAACTTACAGTGCAGAAGGAGGCCATTCGGCCCATCGAGTCTGCACCAGCTCTTGGAAAGAGCACCCTACCCAAGGTCCACACCTCCACCCCATCCCCATAACCCAGTAACCCCACCCAACACTAAGGGCAATTTTGGACACTAAGGGCAATTTATCATGGCCAATCCACCTAACCTGCACATCTTTGGACTGTGGGAGGAAACCGGAGCACCCGGAGGAAACCCACGCACACACGGGGAGGATGTGCAGACTCCGCACAGACAGCGACCCAAGCCGGAATCGAACCTGGGACCCTGGAGCTGTGAAGCAATTGTGCTATCCACAATGCTACCGTGCTGCCCCTTCAGGGGGATCACAACCCCTGGTACAAAAACTAAATACTACGGATGCTGGACATCTAGAACAGGAACAAAAAATTGGGAAAATTGCAGGTCAGGCAGCATCTGTTGTGTGAAACAGTAAACATTTCTGGTCAATGACCTTTCAGCAGAACTGGTCAGGCTGGGTTTCAAGTTTAATTGCAAACTTTCCCCGAGCTCCAAAACGTATATAATCAGTCAACAAAAATGACAAGGAACTGCTGTATCCATGATGAACTTCAAAATATGTAATTCACCACTTGATTTCTCGGTACAGCAACAACTGACACATGTGGAACTGTGTCTGGTCTTAAAGAGCCCACAGACATGTATTGAACAGTCATGGTGACGTGGTTTCAACTATTCATTGTTCACGATTGGAAAATGTAAACACAAAACTTTGGAGGAATATCGCAGTTCTCTCATAAAGGCTGAGCTACATGGGTCGAACATGCATTCGCAACTGTACTTACCTTAACTCTTTTTGAGTCAATTTAAGTTATTTCTTTCCAAGTAAAACTCGTTTTTCAAAGCTGCAATACTTCCCACTTGCTCTTGGAACATGAGCGACACAGGCAAAATGCAACTATTTGGATATTCATTGTTACCCTCAGAAGGTATGATGGTCGACTTTCTTAAAACTGTGTTACTTGGCAAAATAGAACTTATTGCATATCCATACCTTGAGATGGTATGGTGGTGGACTTCCTTGAAGCATCTGTGTTACTTGTTCGAGAGCATTAAGAGTTAACAATATTATGTAGGGCTCAAGTTGCATGTAGGCCAAATCAGATAAGGATGGCAGATACCTCTCCCTTCCCTAAAGGAGGCACATGAATAATTGGGCTTTTAGAGCAGGCAGTCTTCCTGGTCATTTTTCTGGTGTTAACTCACAAACCACCATGCTCCTAACAAACCCGTAAATCCAGTTACATATGTAAATGTAAAGTACTCAGAATATTTGTGATGTGTTTATACACTTGGAACAGACTCAGGTGTTGAAGGGAAATTTTTCTCTGATTAAATGAAGTAGAGGAAGTTCATCTTGTAAGCTTTTACACATAGAAAACATGCTGAAATAAATGGACTTTTCACATGAACACTGTCTGGTGTGCAACTATGTTTCAATGCTACCTTATTTAGTTACATAACAGTTCAGCCTAACATTTAAACATTCATATCTTATCTCATTACATTATCAAAGCATTGCATAAGACTGGCTGGCCATCTGCAGAAATTACTTGCATTTTTAAAAAAACTTGTACCCATTATGGTGGAAAACTTCAGTGCATGGAATAGGAATGCTCATCAAGCACTACAACATGAAATACAGCATAAATTAGATGCAGACTTCATGAGTAACTGTCTATTCCATCAATACCACATCTTCATTCCCTGAATAGCGTAGCAATATTTGAAGCAGATCGTCACTGTTCATTTAATAAAAAGTATTCATGGAATGGACATTGCTAGCAAGGCCAACATTTATTACTCACCCCTAATTGTTGGCAATTTGTTGACACAGCAATAATGAAGAAATACAATGCATTCCCAAGTCACAATGGTGTGTGGCTTGGAGGAAAACCTGGAGGTGATGTTGTTTGCAAGTCCCTGCTTCCTTTGTCCTTTTATGCAGTAGTCTGTGGCTTTGGGAGGTGCTGTTGAAGAGTTCCTGTAGTCACAGTGAGTCGATGGTGGAAGCAGTGAATAAGGTGGTTGATGGGGCACCAATCAAGTGGGCTGCTTTATCCTGGATGGTCTCATGCTTCTTGTTGGCAAGTGGAAAGTATTCAATCACAATCTTGACTTGTGCCTTGAAGATATGGATAGGCTTTGGGGAGCTAACAGGCATTTCACTGCTGCAGAAAATCTTCCTTTGCGCTCAGCATGACTCCAGCTAGTAGAGTTTACACCTTCATTTCAATTGACTTGAATTTTACTACAGCTCCTTGAAAGTCACAATCATATTCTGTCTTGATGTCAAGGGTTTCACTCCTACTCTCACCTTTGGAATTCAGTTCTTTTATTCATGTTTGGACCAAAGCTGTAATGAGATTTGACGCTAAGTGGTAACTGAGCATTGGAGGGCAAATGCTGCTCAACAACACTGTCAATTACAGTTTCCATCACTTTACCAATAATGTTGATTTGATTAATTGGATGGATAGGACATACCTGGGCAATTTCCACTTTGTCCGGTGGCTGGCTGTGGTTTAGCTCGACTGGAATAGTTACGCTGGCTAGCATGGCTACTTCAACTGGACAAATCTTCCAACACTGCAGCTTGGTGCCCACTGCACCTCACGGATGCCTAGCTCGCAGATCTGTTTGCAATCTATCCTATTTAGCATGGTAGCAATGCCATACAGCACAATGACGGCTGTCTTGTGTGAAATTGGAATTTCGTCTTCACAGGAACTGTGTGGTGGTCACTAGCCAATATGTTCATGCAGATGCATACGCAATTGGCAGCTTGGTGAGGTAATGGTCAAACATATTTTCCCTCATCGTGGTTCGCTCACCACTTGTTACAAGCCCAGTCTGGCAGCTATGTCCTTTAGGACTTGGTCAGTAATGGTGCTTCCATCCAAACTTGGTGATGATGGACATTAAAGTTCTCCAGAGTCCATTCTTTGACCTTGTTATCTTTAGCGCTTCTTCCAAGTAATTTAATATGGAGTATTGATTCATCAGCTGAGGATAGGCAGTAGGTGATAATCAGCAGGAGGAATACTAGCGCAAGCTTGACCTGAAGGTATGTTGCACATCATATGGTTTGAGGTCAATGCCCGAGAACTACCTCCTGACCGTATATTGTGTCACCATCTCTGGTGGATCTGTCCTGCCTGTAAGATAGAACATAACTGGGGATGGTGGTGGAATCTGGGAGATTGGCTGAAAGGCATGATTCTGTGAGCATGACTATGTGAGGATGATTCCTAACCAGTTGATAGGGCAACCCTCCCAGTTTGGCAGAGATTTGCAGTTGTCAGCGAGAAGGGCTTTGTATGGTCGATTGGGCTGGGTGTGCTCCTGTTGTGTCTGAATCAGATACCTTCTGATCCCTTCTTTAGCCCCATGCTTATTTCAAAGTTGGGGAAAATATTGGAATTTAATGATAGCATTCTATAAATCCCAACAGTATAAATAGGTTTTGCTGCTCTTGCTTCTCTCCCCAAAGATAAAATTATATTGTATTGAGATTCAGCTCCCTTAAAATATCAAGGCAAAGTTTCCTGTTTACATATTCTCCAATTTTAGTTTTTGTTGTTGTTTCTACAAAGTTTATCTGGAATTTGTGTGCTTTTAGAAAGCACTTTCTTTTCAGATCAATCACCGTTGTGGAATATGGCATGAGAATTAAATGTTCAAAAACTGACAGTTGTGCAGCAGCATGGAGTAAGAAAACAGTCCAAAGCAACAACTGGAGCCTTCACAATTGCTTTCTTCCTTTTACACTTGCAACAGAGAAGCACATTTGGAGTAGATCATGGAGATTGGCTACACAATAGAACCAATATTGGGCAGTTCTCTGCTGATTAAAAAGCACTATATATTTTTCTCAAATTTATTGAGCCACTTTTGCATTTGTTCCCTTATTTCTTGAAAACAAAAATCAAGATCGCCACAAATGCTAGCATCACTTAAATAACATTTAACAATTCATCAGGTATTCATCCTGACAATGAGTTTTGGTAGGTACTTAATTGTTAAGGGCCTCACATCTGAGCTCTCTACTGCTCTCACTCAAAATTCATATATCTGCCTCCTTCCCGAAGGCGCAATGAATAGGAGTGAGAGAATATTTCAGTAACTCCACTAGCTATCCTGTAGGATCTCACACCACAAACTAAATGTGAGATCTTTCTGTTCTTTATGGGTTAGTATCATGGAAGGAAATACATTTAACTGCAAAGTCATTAGGTCGCAAGCAGCAGTCGCATACACTATCGTTACGTAGTGGAACATCAAGAGAATACAGTAATATATTGTTACATCATTGAGCAACACTTAATCCTAAAATCATTTAAACATTGAGGATGCACACATTTAGAAATTAGGCACGAAATAGTCCATCCAATTTTTTTTTAGACTTTTTAAAAAAAGAAACTAATACAACATCACAAAATGGTTGTGTTCTCCTAAGCACAGGTTTTACTACCTTACTGCCTTGTACTGAGCTCATCTGTTGCAAAGATGCTGACTTAAATCAATTGAACTTTGTACAGTTTACCTGGTTATTTATTAAAATGGAATTGCTTGCATTCAAATTCTAATAAACAAATGTTATATTAATATTTAATAAAGACCAATAATTGTGGCTAGGTTTTCTTTTTAAATCAAACTTTCATACTTTTGTCAAGTAAATAACTCTAAACCGTATTGAGCAATCTCCACAAGAGTTAATGCGAAAATGGAAAAAGACAGAAGTTGAGAATAGCCAGGACGGCTGCAGATTTGCCACTTTCATCCAGTTCTTTACCTTCAGTAAAACCCATGGCCTCTAATCTATCCCTTTCTCTTAGTGAAATACTGAAAATTTGGCATGTAAAGAAAAAGTTTACAAAATTTTTGAAATCTTCTAGCCCCTAATTATTTAGCTATGGTACAAATGCAACTGTTATCCACAAATAAGACAGCTGGTGTAGAAGAAAGAATAGTTTACAATGCCAGTTCTGTTGTGACAAGCTACGATCATCACTACAAAGAAACCAACATTTTTCTGTTGTGTTCTTTAGACAGGAGGGTCAGTCAGTTATCACTTCGGTTGTTTCGGCAAACAAAATTCATGCTATACCATTGCTTACAATACACTTATTACAAGTTTACACCAAACTGCAAAGTAGGGGCCATTTAAAATATCAAAAGATCATGGGCTGCACAAATCTTTTGCACTTTTATCTTGGGTACAAAACAATTGCAAATTATTGAACACAGTTTGAATTATGGCTCTTTTGCTGCTGTTTATGAGTTGTGGCATACAAAAATAAATTGTGACAATAGATTCTATGCTTTTGTTTTATATGCTTGGACCAAGGACAGGAGGCTGATGTGCCTTACAGTGAAGGCAGGGTAATGTCAAAACAATAATGTTGCACAATTTAGTTCAGAGGTTAATGATATAAATGAATTGCAACTCACGAGATAACGCTATTATAGCTAATTAACTAATTTAATAAAAAAGCTGGGACATCACCAGCAAATTTTACTTTGCTTCATCATTTTAGAAGCCAGCTTCTGTGCAGTTCTATTCTTCCTGGAACTCTATACCTCATTAATGAAATATATAAAAAGATACTAGAAGCGTCACTATCTTCTAACTATCCTTTTTTGATTTTCAATATTCTAGATGTGTATTTCAAAATCACAGAACAGAAAGAAGCTACTGAAATCCAACTGGCTGGTGTGCAGAGCATGAAGACATTGGCTATGCATAACAAAGTTGCCAGTGCAGAATGCTTACCAATGTGTGGTCCGATGCACAGATGGTTTCTCAGATGGTTATTTATGAAGAAAGCTCAGAGGATTTGTGAAAATCAATTACTGACCAATGATTACACACTATTCCACAGCAGCAAAGTAACCAAGTAGAAAGAGGGTTGTTTTAGGCAATTTGGACACATTTCTGAGTGGCTAAAATAGTACATTAACCAAAGAATTGGCAGAGATCTGCCCTCCCTTTCAGTCAGGTATGGTGCGAGGCAAAAAGAAGCCACAGAAAATAAAGATCAAAAACAATAACGAGGCAATAAATCATTCAATTAAGTGGTGCAAATGAGACACAAAGTGTGTTCATTTTCAAAGGAAACCTTCTAATAACTCCAAACGAGAACTCTGAAAATTACAATTTTTAAAGTTCTTATTTGTTATTGGCTTTTACCAACATGTGACTGTGACAAAGTTTCACATTCTTTTTCAAAAGAAACTCCAGTTTGTTTAAGGAAGGCCACTAATCAAGTTGAATCAAAAGCTGAAGTATTTTCCAACTATTGTGGGACAACAGCCTAACATACATGCCTGTCCCTTTTGCCCAACAGTGCAAGAGTATTATAAAAATGTAAATGATTACTTTGATTGCTCATTGGTCAGTGCAGTATAATTTGTAGGGTATGAAATTAATGGCATTTATATTATTCACTATTAGATTTCCAATTTTAAATCTTTTTGCACCGGGAGATTTATATTCATAATTTGCCACCTACATGTGTTGTGTGTCCAATTAGCACCTTGTCCAATTAGCATTAAGAAAAGTGTTTTTGTAACCTTGCAATCTCAAATACTTCACCTGCAACAGAAAAACTAAGAACACAAATGTTACCCAGCACACAGAAAGTGATAACTTGGAGGGTTATACTTCACCCCAACTTTCCATAAAAGTGTAATTTTGCTAGATACACTCCCACAACAGATTTCAAAACCGTCTCCCTTCAGGAACATTTAACCCCATTCAGTTCAGGGAACTTCAGGATTTAACTTTGAATTAAAATATTGCAAATTTCCTAACAAGTATTTGAATTGCAACATTTCATTTTCACTCCTGCCCCATTTCACAGCCTCATTCAGGCAGTAAATAAGGAATATTTACAATTGTTCCTAATGGCCAAAAGAGAACAAAAAAACAGAAGCGGTAACATGTCTTATGAGACAATCTTGTCATATAACGAAGTTACATTTGTCTCAAATGATTTTGCACTCAGAAAAGCAGTTAATTTAAATGGTGCAATCGTGCAAATTATGAACAGTAGTTGTTGGAAGTGTATGCACTCCAGAAATGTCGTGCAGTTTGGAACAGTACATTCCTCTTTTGGTACGTTTCGCAAACTTGCCCATCCCCCACAGAATTGATAGGTTCCTCAACTGAGACTGTGTTAAAATAAACTGGGATGGTTGGCCGGTGGGAGAACTCAATGGCCAAAATCAAAAAGCGGACATGATAATACAAAGAAAAAGAACAGAAATACTGAACGCTTAATAAATACACATTTGTTGGAACGCCCACTGCGTGCAGACACACGAACTGTTCCATGGTTTCAAGTTAACTTTATTGCTCCTTAAAATTACAGCTGGCATGACAGAAAAAGGAACAATACAGCAATACAGTATATAATAAAAAAATGAGCTGATGAAGCAAAGCCATGATAACAGGCTCAGGACACACTGGATTACAATTAATGTGGTTTCAACTTAGTTTCTGATAACACTATCGATTAACTTTTAAAAAAATATTCCCACAGGCTGCTAATAAGAGAAGTCAACCACCTATAGTCTAGTGCTCGTACAGTTAACAATAAAATAAAACAAAAAACTCAAAACCACTTGTGTAATTCCTTGTTTGCCCAACCTCTGTGAAAGATGTTTTTCCAGCCTACTCCACCGTTATTGTGGAGCCTAGAGAGAAATGGAAAAATTAAAATTAGTTCAACTGACATTCGAAACTAAGCTGAATAAAATTTATCTTTAATGATTATCTGAAAAAATGCTCAACTTCACACTGTGCTGTACTGTTCTATGTTCACCACAACCACAGTTCCTATATATTAACATGCCATTGCCATTTAACAAGGCTATTCACAGCTTTCCCAATGCAGAAGGTGACAAGAGACCACTATATTGCACTTTGGAGAATCTAGGGCATACCACTGGAGAAGTAATGCATCTATGACAATAAATTGTGATTTGAATTTAACTGAGAAAATTGCACAAATTCAAATATAAAATTTCTGGGATTATGGCGCTGGGACAGCAGGATCACATCATCCATAAATCATCCCAGATGCCACTTTCTTTAGATAGGATGTATAGGCTAGGGTATGATGCGCAGCTCCAGGGCTTGGCTACGAAAACGGAGCGAGCAATACCAGCAGCTATGATCACCAAGACTAGAAATGTTATGCCTTGAGTGCAACTAAGAATTGTCCTGAATCCTCAATCACACTGGACTCACTGAAACATGGGATCTGTGAGTTGTCAATCTTTCCAAAGTCTTCAGGGGAGTAAACTGGTTACAAGTGTACACAAAACTACCTGGCAGGTAAAGTTATTATTCAGTGCATGATTTTAAGATGCTTTGCCTACTTCAGGTGAATAATGATGGGCTTTCACTTGCACATGTGCAAGGTAACTAGGAAATTGCTTGACTTCCAGGAACTTTGTTACAATTTGAGCATTTGATCCAGACTGGATTCCAAAATGATTGTAATTTTTAGAACTTAAAAAAATGTGTTTTATTGTGGTAGTCTGGAGCTTTGATTTTCATTGTGCCCATAGAAGGGAGGAAACATGTTATACGAGCATAAGCATAAAAGGAACATGAAAACAATGTTTTTTTTGAGGGGGTGGTGGAAAAAGGGGAAGGAGTAGCAGAAATAATGTTGCACTTTGGAGCCATTTTAAACGATAAAATTTTCAATGGAGATGGTGAACAGAGATCTCGGAGTACAGATACGTATATTTAAAAGGATTTCAAATGAAAAAATATACAACATGCAAAGAAGGTTATGCATATCACAAAGGAGTGATGATGATTTTGTGAAAGATATTGGTCAACTTATTATTGGGAACGTATAGTATGAAGTTCAGTCATTCATTCCATTATAAAATGAATTTGAGTCATGAGAATGTTTGAGGTATGGATTCAGTAACAGTACCAAAGATGAGAGGATACAGTTGTAATGAAAAGTGGGGTTCTATTTAAAGGATAAGGGTTAAGCAAAGGATCTCAAAGAAATATTGACATTTATGAAGTGTTTCGAATAGTAAATTTCCATTGGTTGTTCAATTGTTCAGAATAAGCACTGGAAGCATAAAGAGGAAAAGAGCAAACCCAAAAACAGAGCAATGCTTGCCAAAGCTATAAACATTGAGTAAATAACACAAGAAAGAATTAAACACTTGGAAAAAAAATAAAGAACTATTGGGAAAGAACAGGAAAATAAGGAGTCAAGTAGAAAGCTTCTTTGTGGAACTCGACACTATCATGGTCAAATCCCGTGGTGCCAAAATTTCTAAACTTACCAAATTCCTACTTCTGCTGCTTTTGTTTCTGGAGAATATTCCCTTTAGTAAGAAACTATTCTAGCCCTTTCTGACATATTCATCCCTCTCCTACCCTGGCTGATTTGCTCATTCAATAACTGAAGCATGTTTTTTTCACTCCAGTGACTACATTTCCTGTCAAAATGCTGTATGACCTACAGAACTCCACAACATGCTACTGGTACATAGCATTGAATAAAAACGACCATTTAAAAAAAATAGGCAAAAGTCAATCCATTAAAGAGACTTCTCCAGCATCTTCAACATAAATAGAGGATACTGAAATAAATAGTTTGTCCCTATTTGAAGACCAAGCAAAATGTGATACAGTGATAAAAAGCATTCCCCCCCACCCCCCGCCAAAAAAGGTGGCTGGTCCTTTCAAAATGGGAGTAAAACTATAAACTTGTCCTGGAAACTTACAACTGTTTTCCTGTATATATGAAGCACGCAGTTGGCCCCGTTGAAATCATATGCAGAAAAATATATTTCACTAAACATGCAGGCATAATTCTTAAAAGTGCAACTTGGTTTTGTCTCTTACCTCATTGTACAAAAACAGTTCAATTATTCTTCTTAGAAATATTTAGTGCGGTTCAAAGCTTTCTGGGCTAATTCGCCCTTTTCATCTGTTATTTTCTCCCAATCTGTTTGTCCAACCACAAATCCTATGGCTCGTTTGCGCTCAGCATCCTTCTCCTCTTCCAAGTCTGCCCATCTCACCTAAAGCAGATTGGGGGAAGTTCAGATACATATGTTTTTTACCTGCTTGCCCAACTGAAGCATACTGTTTTCCGAAGCAATCAGATATTATGCGCAGAAGCATTCATATATCAGAATTTTATTCGACAAGTTAATTTTTTGTATTTTGCATTATTTACTCATAAATGTGGATGGCCATTTGGCACCAAATAATCACTTACTTCTTGAAGGTGCAAAAAAGTCTGTTTTTGTTACCAAGGCCAGTAAGGATCGTTGATTTGCTTCCATTCATTTTTTGACATATTAACCAGCGCAAATACACATTTTCGTACTCAATGTGGCAGCACTATGCATTGGGACACTGAAACAATGATATTGGGTGGCACGGTAGTATAGTGGTTAGCACTGTTGCTTCACAGCGCCAGGGACTTGGGTTCAATTCCCAGTTTGGATCACTGCCTGCGGAGTCTGCACGTTCTCCCAGTGTCTGCGTGGGTTTCCTCCGGGCGCTCCGGCTTCTTCCCACAAGTCCCGAAAGACGTGTTTGTTAGGTGAATTGGACATTCTGAATTCTCCCTCTGTACCCAAACAGGCGCTGGAATGTGGCGATTAGGGGCTTTTCACAGTAACTTCATTGCAGTGTTGATGTAAGCCTACTTGTGACACTTAGAAAGATTCTTATTGTATTCAGTGGAGAAATACTAGTTTGAACTTTCATTCTGCTGAGCTTCCATTTCAGCTTTACTGCAAATGGGACCAGGCACCTTGCTCTGTTGGAGGGATTAAAAGAGATAGTTGTTGCTGCCTTGTTCTTGCATGATTTCAGGTAGCTGCCAAGAGGCTACCTGCATACTACTTGACAGTGTGACCAAATGAGATCTGGGCAGAGTGCAAGGGAGTGAAAAACCAAAGGGATTTCATGCCCTAAAACATATTAACCTGTTTTGAGACATGTTTTGTACTGAAGCATGCTTATACCCAAGATAAATATTTGCAAAATTTTGCAACATTTGTTCTACATGATAAATCGTTCAATTAGTCTCATTTACTAAACTATAATTATCAAAGGAAATAGTATTTCACATGTTAAACCAATCAAGCACAGCAAAAGCACAAAATGAACAATTTTTAAAAAGTAAATTATTTTCTTTACCCTTTTCTTTCCAGGTTCTGAAGAACGAGAGTTATAGTCATCAGGAAGCTGAAGGTAATCCTCCAACTGGTGCGCAACACTGTCATGCCAGCCTCGCTTCCGTTTGTTGCCGCTTCTCAATCCATCCAGCTTGTCTGAACAACAAAAACATAGGCTCTGCAGTCAGGTTAAGAGTGAACGCATGAGGGGGAAATATATATATATATATATGCATACATATATACATACATGTATACGGTGTTATAGTTGAGCTCACAGGTGAATATTCTTGCTGCATCTAATGTACAGCACAGGCTGGTTGACCATGAAAGTAGTAATGAACAGATCACTGACGTAGTTCATTAATTTATAAGGCAGACTCTTCCTGAACCTTTCAGTGCTTTTTTTTTGTGCAACCTCACAAGTCTCTTTGGTTACAAATTCCACATACACATTTTCTCAACAAGCAAAGAAAACAGCTTTTTACATAACAATTTTTACTGAAAGGATAATTGAAAAAATAAGTTTAAAATGCAACAGATTCAAAATTGCCTCCCTCCCTCAATTTTATGAAAGATGCACTGGGAGGACAGGAAACCAGTCTACTGTTCTTCAACTGTTATTGCTTTTATTCTTTCACCAAGGTTCAAGTCAGAAGAAGAAGTCTTATTTTGAGTTGACTGGTACGTGAAACAGAACCTCAGTACGTGCATCTCAGAAATGTACATTGAATATGGTTTGTGTAAGTTACTAATTGTGGAAGCCATATTTGTCAGGAATCTGATAGACATCAAGAAACGTTACTGGAGTTTCAGAGTACGCCTTTTTAAATAGGTAAATAACAAGGCACGATATAATGCCAGGAAATAATGTGATCTGAAATGCTGCCACAATTCTGTTTCTGTGGAGAACAATGTTTATTTTGAGATGTTGCCCTTCAATGTGACAATCATTGGCTCATAGTTTTTAAGTACATGACAATCACCAAAACTGCACAGCTTTTGCTATAGGCTCTTTACTAAGTAATGTTAAGTGAGCAAATCCTGAATTATAGTTCGCATAACAATCAGCTTGTGAAAAACTGTACCAGAGGCATTGCAAATACCAAATCTAATCTTGTTCTTTTTAATAATGTGACAAAGTTAAATTTTAAATTCATACCGTAATAAATGTTCAAGATGGTGCATAAATCCCATGTTTTTTCACATAGGAACACTTGCACGCCAGTGGTATGGTTTCTCAGGCTCAAATAAATTAGAAACAATTGCTTTTGGTAATGCAATGCCATTGCTCCATTAGATGAACATTTTTATACCTTCAGCTCAGCTTGATTACTTCCAATTTGTAAAAACAAATTACCAGTAAATTACAAAGGATGATTAGGTGTCAAATTTAACTAAATACTTTGGGAACTCTTGAGAACAACCCTTTATAAAACAGTAGAATACTAGAAACAAAAATAAATTGAAACTATGAAGGTTGAAACGGCCTGATGAATGTATGAATTGCTTGAATTTTAAATCTCACACGATTTGCAGTGCCATTACATTTTAGTGCAATTACCAACATACACCTCTCAATGCCATCCTATATATATGCAATAGACAATCACGGTCACTGCATTTTATGAAAATTAAATTACTGAACCTCAAAAGCAAATCAGAATAAAGATAAATGATCATGCTTGTATCACAATTGGTTTACACAATCTTAAAACAGCTGAAAACATCATCAGTGGATGCTTGACATGTATGACTAATTGAATGTGAATATATTAGATGTAAATGAAGTCTGTTTTTGGAAGTATTCTCAACCACAAAGTTGCTACAAGACAATCAACAAATCTTAGAATGCAAGAACAAAAGCCGAGTAGCCCGCTGTGGCCTCTTGATCCTGCTCTACAATTCAATAAGATTAGGGCTGATCTTCAACCTCAACTTCACCACTTTCCCACACAATCCCCATGTCCCTCTATTCCTTCAGAGTTCAAAAATCTAATGATCTCTCATTAGATAAATAGTTTTGCAAGCATTGCAATTTTAAGATTTACTGAAACAATTCCATGTTAATTATACATAAGTGTGAAGTATAAATAATGGAACAAGTTGATCTGTTTCGTAAGTTAATCATTTTTATCTGAACAATTTTTCTTAGAACCATTATCCTGCAACTAATTTATTTCATATACAAACCGGGATTAAGAAATGAACTTGATTAGTACCACATCACTTCATCCATGAATTTTAACTTTTCCTATTAATTTCTGGTATAACTAAAAGGACTGTCCAAAAACGTGGTAAATCCATAAGATTAATGTTTTAGCGGGTATAAGAAATTAGTTTATCCTATTTTTACATTTCATTTTCCCTGTTTACGTTTCAAATTGTTCACACGCTAAAGTCAGCCAGGTATTCCACTCCTGTGTTTGTACACAGGCCACTCAAGCTTGTAATTAACAGACTGCCTTTGTTTGTGCAATGCAGTTTAGTTCAATGGGCATATCTGCATTGTTCAATGTAAACTTAAATTGAGAGAGAACTTGGACATTTTTGAATCAATGTCGAATCAAGTCTATCTGCGCAAAATGTGAAAGAGAATTCTTTTCCTATTTACACCCAAGTACATTTGCTTTAATTATGGCTCAAAATTAAGTTTGATTTGATAAAAATCTAATTTTGATACAAGATAATGAGGCAATGGGATGGGGAGGTGGTGGGGTGGGACACACTCAAAAAAAAATTTCACTTTTTCTTTGCACTTGCTACTTCCAAAATAGAATTAATGATAATGGCTCAAATGGGTATTCACCTTCGGTTTCATGAGAAATGAAGCGTAGCGCAAAATTCACAAATACTAGAATAGCAAATGGGTAGCTATTACATTTCTAATACATTACACAAATACACACATTTCACAGGACATTTAATTGGATGCAAGAGCACTCATTCTATTGGTTTCAATGGGTACAATACTCCTGTGCATTACAAGCTGCCTGATACTGAAAGATTCCATGCTTAGCTTAAAAAGATAAAATTAGTGAAATTCAAAAATTACATGCCTACAGAAAACATTTGATAAAGCTACTAGCAAAAATGTTCATGACTTGCACAGACAAGAACATTTTGCTGCACTTTAGTCCTCCCGCTTACTACTCAGTCCCCAAGCTGTGAGTAATCTTAAATTTAAATAAAACAATGAGAAAAAGACAATTTGTCCGATCAAATCCAATCCACCCAAAGGATATGCCGTACTAGATCCATTGAACCGTGTGTGTGAAAATGTTTTTCCTAAAAGTAACTAAGCGTGGCCCTCAGAATATCCATGTAGCATTTCTCATTTCTTCCAAATCTGATATTTTCATGGACCATGGGCTGGATTGCCCGTTTCTGCAGTTATGGAAACTGTGGCATTTTACAACGCCAAACCCTCACCGATTCCAGGACCAGTGAGGGACTAGCTGCGGCGCCGGGTGAAACTCCCAGCTTCTGCGCCAAAAACAGCCGGAGAATGACAGGGTCCATGGCCGCGCACGGCAACGAGCTGCAGTGGTCGTGCCGTACGTGGCGCCGGCCGTGTGCGGGCCCGACCTGCCAAATACAGCCCCATAGGACAACCCCTGGCCACCCCCCCACCAGTCTCCCCAGTCCTCGCGGAAGTCCCCATGGCCAGCAGCACAGTTCCCGGCCAACTGTTGCGGTGCTGGACACAGTCCATGGATGCCATGCCAGGTTCCTGACCACTCAGACCACACGTCAGCCGCACGGCCGGGAACTCGGGGCATCGGGGGAGGGCCTTCCGATGACGCGCCATTGCCGTTCCAACAGCTTGCGGCACACAACACGATTATGCCATTTCAGAAGGGGCTGGAAACTTGAAAACCGGCATCAAACTGGCGCTGCCCTCGAAGTGGGCTTCGGAAGGGATTCTCCGCCCAATCGCCGATTACGATATCGGCCAACGGAGAATCCCGCCCCATATATTTCACATTTCACAACTGACCCTACCTGAACTATCCTCTTACACCTGAATCCCACTCTTTACCAGAAGTTCAAATGGATATTCAGCACGGTGGCATAGTAGTTAGCACTGCTGCCTCACAGCGCTAGGGACCTGGGTTCGATTTGGACCCGTGGTTGACTGTGTGGAGTTTCCATGTTCTCCCCATGCCTACATTTTTTGGATGCTCTGGTTACCTCCAACAGCTCAAAGATGAGCAAGTTAGGTGGATTGGCCATGCTAAATTGCAACTTAATGTTCAAAGATGTGCATGTTAGGTTGATTGGCCATGATCAATGCGCAGGGAGTGGGCCCAGGTAGAGTGCTCTTTCACAGTGTTGGCCGGTGCAGACTCGATGGGCCCAAGCGCTTCCTTCTGCACTGTAGGGATTATATGGATTCTTCTATGGAAAAGCACTTCTCGTTCAAGCTAAATAATGTGCTTGTTTTTTTAAGAAGTATCTGGGTTCAAATCATCACATTTAGAAGTTTTACACAAATGCATTACTACAATCACTTTGCTTTACTGAATAATGTTCACAATGTTATGACGTCAAAATGAAGCTACATTTTTGTATTTACATCAAGGTCCTTAAAACAGTATAAAATGTTGAAATTACTATTTGTTTTGACAATACCAATGCCTAAAAGAGAGAAAAAACTGACAAAATATGCTCACCAAAATATGCTTATCTGAAGATTTACACTGCATTAGCAGCAAGAATTCCATCCACAAATTCAACAATGGTTTTAAATGATTGCCATTCACACGACTGAGTCAAATTCTAGACCAAGCAGTACACGTATATTTCCCACTTTAAAGCCTTCAGATGTGCACTGCATCCGCTTGGATGCCAAAATGAGATGTATTTTTGTTTTGTGAAGTTTCAATCCTCCACAGGGAATCGAGCGAAGTTGAAAATTCTGGGATATCAAGATTTCACTGTTGAAAATGACGGACAGGTAGTTCTGCCCAAGAACAAAACTCATCAGTGGAAAGAATGAAACCTGTATATCTGAAAATTTGTAACTGGATACAAGTTGGACTTAAGAGAATATGCAAGTCCAAGACCAGCAAAAATCATTGCAGCACGTGGCTGGTCCCAATGCTTTGAAAATATTATATTTTACAATATATTCTTCACCACATATTTATCCAATTCTCTTGAGTTCACTATCAGCCCTCATTTCCTCACAGGAACCTCCGTTTCATGCATTCACCATCTTTCGCACTGTTAATTATAAACCATCTTTTCATCATTCTTCAACTAAGCTTGAGGCTCTGCCTGGTTTGAAGAATCTATGTTAAACGTATTGATGTTTCAAACAAGAACAAAAGAAAATTACAGCACAGGTACAGGCCCTTCGGCCCTCCCAGCCTGCGCCGATAAATAATGTGCTTGTTTTTTTGTTCAACTCATCCAAACATTTTGGGATCTGGAATATTTCCTTGGTTACCTCTTGTGCCTTATTTTTCTTTCCAGAGTAAACGTTTTCAGCTCTGCAATCTGATGACAAATCCAATCTATTTATTCCATGCCTTTCAACCTTGTGAACATACCTTTTATGCAGTATTATGTTGCAACATCCACCAGTCCTCTATCCACAAAGTATGCCATCTTTAGAAAGAACCCCACAAAACCAATCATGCATGACCTTCCTCCTATTAAGCAAGACCTGTTTCTTCTTAAGATAATGTATTTCTCCAGCTAGTTTATCATTTGTTCCTTCAGAAAACTACAAAAATATTTTCCTTAAAATGGATGCAGCTCGGCTGTATGGTACTATTCTGGATCATTCCTTTGTATTTGGAGTTATATCTTCGTTTGCCATTGCTCCAACAGCCCCAAGAGAAGGAGGACATACATATTTATATAACGCTTTTCACGACTATCAAATATCAAAGCGCTTTAGAGCCAATGGATGCTTCTGAAGTGCAGTCACTGTTTTCATGTAGGAAACGAGGCAGCTAATATGCCCACAGCAAACCCCTACAACAGTAATGTGATAATAACGAAGTGATCTGGCTGTTTTACTGATGCAGATAAATATTCGCTAGAATACCGTGTTAACTCCTCTGTCCATCTTCAAATTGGTACCAAGGGATCTTTACCATCCACTTGAACAAGCAGCTGGGGCGCCCGTTAAAGATCTCTTCTGAAAAATGGCACCTCTAACAGTGCAGCACTAGCTCTGCACTGCATTGGAGCATCAGCCTTGACCTTTTTTTGTGCTTATGTCCTGGATTGGAACTTGTACAATTTCCAAGAATTTCATAAAGATACAAACCAGAATATGTCCAATATCATTAATTGAGAACCTCGAGTCTGCTAAACCATGGATATTGGCTTTCCTCAATGTCTTCAATTTGTTCATCATCTTCAGCTACATCTGATTTTCTTAAGAAGCATCATCTGAACTAAAGATAGTCCAAGCCAAAGGCCTCTAGCTGAGAATGCACATTCAAATGATAATACAAGGGTGAAAAAGGTGCTATACATGCCCGGTTAGACATCAATTATTCTGAATTAGAATGATGGTGCTATTCCATCAACAATTCTCCCGTATAAAGATTTTGCTGCATGATAAACTTTACCTGTAGCATTCTGGACTGATGGTCAAATTGATATGAGATTTAATTCAAAATGTCTAGACAGACAAAATTCCAGAGAGGTATAGAAATTCAATTACTGTACATAACATTTTGCAAAAATAATGAATGAAGCAAATGTACCATCAAAAAAATATGCAAGATGCTTCATATGTAATATTATGTACTTCTGCTCTGATGCAATCCAGATGGTCTGGCTAATAGAACATAGAACTGTACAGCACAGTACAGGCCCTTCGGCCCACAATGTTGTGCCGAACTAGTCTGAAACTAAGTTCAAATCAATCTACTCCCAATCATTCTAGTGCACTCCATATGCCTATCCAATAACCGCTTGAAAGTTCCTAAAGTGACGGACTCCACTACCATAGCTGGGAGTGCGTTCCATGCCCCAACCACTCTGAGTAAAGAACCTACCTCTGACATCCCTCCTGTATCTTCCACCATGAACCTTATAGTTACGCCCCCTTGTAACAGCTACATCCACCCGAGGAAAGAGTCGCTGAACGTCCACTCTATCTATCCCTCTCATCATCTTATACCTCAATTAAGTCACCTCGCATCCTCCTTCGCTCCAATGAGAAAAGCCCTAGCTCCCTCAACCTTTCCTCATAAGACCTACCCTCCAATCCAGGCAGCATCCTGGTAAATCTCCTTTGCACCCTTTTCAATGTTTCCACATCCTTCCTATAATGAGGTGACTTGAACTGCACACAATACTCCAAATGTGGTCTAACCAAGGTCTTGTACAGTTGCAGCATAACCTCACGGCTCTTAAACTCAATCCCCCTGGTAATAAATGCTAACACACTATAGGCTTTCTTCACGGCTCTATCCACTTGGGTGGCAACTTTCAGAGATCGATGGACATGAACTACGAGATCTCTCTGCTCCTCCACATCCTTCAGAACCCTGCCGTTAACCCTGTAATCCGCATTCAAATTTGTCCTACCAAAATGAATCACCTCACACTTATCAGGGTTAAACTCCATCTGCCACTTTTCAGCCCAGCATCCTATCAATATCTCTTTGCAGCCTACAACGGCCCTCCACATTATCCACCAATCCACCAATCGTGATGTCATCAGCAAATTTACTAACCCAACCTTCAACTCCATCATCCAAGTCATTGATACAAATCACAAATAGCAGAGGACCCAGCACTGATCCCTGTGGTACACCACTGGTGACTGGGCTCCAGGATGAAAATTTACCATCTACCATCATACTCTGTCTTCTATGTGATAGCCAGTTACTGATCCAATCGGCCAAATTTCCCTCTATGCCATGCCTCCTTACTTTCTGCATGAGCCGACCATGGGGCACCTTATCAAACGCCTTACTAAAATCCATGTATACGACATCAACTGCTCTACCTTCATCTATGTACTTAGTTACCTCCTCAAAGAATACAATCAAACTTGTGAGGCAAGGCTCACCCCTCACAAATCCGTGCTGACTATCCTGGATTAAGCTGTATCTTTCCAAATGATCATAAATCCTATCCCTCAGGACCCTTTCCAATAATTTACCTATGACCGAAGTGAGACTAACCAGCCTATAATTCCCAGGGCTATACCTATTCCCTTTCTTGAACAAGGGGACAACATTCGCCTCTCTCCAGTCTTCTGGCACTATTCCTGTAGTCAGTGAGGACATAAAGATCAAAGCCAAAGGCTCTGCAATCTCATCCCTCGCCTCCCAAAGAATCCTAGGATATATCCCATCAGGCCCAGGGGACTTATCTATTCTCAAGCCTCTCAAAATTTCTAACACATCCTCCTTCCGAATATTGACATCCTCCAGCCTACCAGCCTGTATCGCACTATCCTCCTCAACAACATGGCCCCTCTCTTTTGTGAACATTGAAGAAAAGTATTCATTTAGGGTCTCTCCTATATCTTCAGACTCCATGCACACGTTCCTACTACTGTCCTTGACCGGCCCTAACTTCACCTTGGTCATTCTTTTATTCCTCACATAAAAGTGTAAAAAGCCTTGGGGTTTTCCTTGATCCTACCCGCCAAGGACTTCTCATGCACCCTCCTAGCTCTCCCAAGCCCTTTCTTGAGCTCCTTCCTAGCTATCCCTAAAGTGCCCTAACTGAACCTTGTTTTCTCATCCTTACATAAGCCCCCTTCTTCCTCTTAACAAGATATTCAACCTCTTTTGTAAACCATGGTTCCCTCACTCGACCATTTCCTCCCTGCCTGACAGGGACATACATATCAAGGACACGCAGTATTTGCTCCTTGAACAAGCTCCACATCTCAATTGTGCCTATCCCTGACAGTTCCTGTTTCCATCTTATGCTACCCAATTCTTGCCTAATTGCATCGTAATTCCCCTTCCCCCAGTTATAAACCTTGCCCTGCCGTATGTTCCTATCCCTCTCCATTGCTATAGTGAAAGTCACCGAATTGTGGTCACTATCTCCAAAGTTCTCTCCCACAACCAAATCTAACACTTGGCCCGGTTCATTCCCCAGTACCAAATCCAATGTGGCTCCGCCTCTTGTCGGTCTATCCACATATTGTGTGAGGAAACCCTCCTGCACACACTGGATAAAAACAGCTCCATCCAAACTATTTGAATTATAGTGGTTCCAATCACTATTTGGAAAGTTAAAGTCACCCATGACAGCTACCCTGTGACTACCACACCTATCCAAAATCTGCATTGCAATCTTTTCCTCCATATCTCTGTTACTGTTTGGGGGCCCATAGAAAACTCCTAACAAAGTGACCACTCCTTTCCTATTTCTAACTTCAGCCCACACTACCTCAGTAGACAGATCCTCCTCAAACTGCCTTTCTGCAGCCATTATACTATCCTTGATTAACAATGCTACTCCTACACCTCTTTTACCACCTTCCCTAATCTTACTGAAACATCTAAACCCCGGAACCTCCAACAACCATTCCTGTTCCTGTTCTATCCACATCTCCGTAATGGCCACAACATTGTAGTCCCTGCTACCAATCCATGCTTTAAGCTCACCAACCTTATTCCTGATGCGCCTCGCATTGAAGTAGACACACTTCAAACCACCTTCATGCCTGCAGGTCCACTCTTGTGACCTTGGTAGCTTCCTTAGTACTGCACTCCCCTCAACTTCCTGAACTCCAGCAACGCTATCTCCTGGACTACAAATCAGTTTCCCATCTCCCTGCCAAATTAGTTTAAACTCCCCGAAGAGCTGCAGCAAATTTCCCTCCCAGGATATTAGTGCCCCTGTGGTTCAGGTGTAACCCGCCCTGTTTGTATAGGTCCCACTTTCCCCAGAATGTGCTCCAATTATCCAAGTGACTGAAACCGTCCTTCCTACACCACCCCTGTAGCCACGTGTTTAACTGCACTTTCTTCCTGTTCCTCACCTCGCCAGCACGTGGCACTGGCAGCAAACCAGAGATGACAACACGGTCTGTCCTGGCTCTCAGCTTTCACCCTAGCTCCCTGAATTCCTGTTTTACATCCCCGTCCCTTTTCCTACCTATACCGATGTGTACCACGACTTGTTTTTTTTGAAGAGTAGTGAAAAACTGTTGTGCTTCAGAGACTCTAAGTTACATTATAAAATGTGAGATAACTTATCTCAGTTAGTGTTGCTACTGGTGGGAAGGTTCCAGGATGGAACCTGGACTCAAAAGACTGCAACGCTTCACTTTTTTAGAAAATGTGGAACAACAGTCACAGGATGGCCAATCAGTTCACAACAAGAAAAAAAATGTTTATTAAACATGAAGCGTGGTACAAAACTATGCTCCTACACTTCCCCTCATCTTCACAAATGTACACCGATTTTAAAGTTTTTTCTCCAATTATGGGGCAATTTAGCGTGGCCAATCCACCTACCCTTCACATCTTTGGGTTGTGGGGCTGAGACCCATGTAGACATGGGGAGAATGCGCAAACTCCACACGGGCAGTGACCCAGGGCCGGGAACTCCACACAGACAGTGACCCGGGGCCGGGATCGCACCCAGCTCCTCGGAGCCGTGAGGCAGCAGTCCTAACCACTGCGCCACCATGCCGCCCTATGATTTCAAGGACAACACCCCACTGAAACCAAATGGCAGATGCCACTCAATCGATCTTTCAGATTTCTCCTCAAATTACCCCCAGATGACTGTCACATGAATATTTCAAAACTCCACTTTTAAACAGACGCACATTAAAATCTTCTTTCAACCAATGCTTTCCATCTGCTGTTTTCATCAAGAATCCACTTTCAAGGTTTCCAACTCTCCTTTCAGGAATGCCTTTACACTAACTCTAGGATCCAGCCACAGAGTGCTCCAAATTATTTCAATTAACATCTCACATACTGTAGTAATTTTATTTTTAATTAAAGTGCCCAATTCTTTTTTCTCCGATTATGGGGCAATTTAGCGTGGCCAATCCACCTACCCTTCACACCTTTGGGTTGTGGGGCTGAGATCCACGTAGACATGGAGAGAATGCGCAAATTCCACATGGACAGTGGCCCGGGAACTCTACACGGACAGTGACCCGGGGCCGGGATCGAACCCAGCTCCTCGGAGCTGTGTGGCAGCAGTCCTAACCACTGCTCCACCGTTCCGCCCTATGATTTCAAGGACAGCAGCCCACTCTGAAACCAAATGGCAGATGCCATTCAATTGATCTTTCATAGATTTCTCCTCAAATTACCCGCGGATGACTGTCACATGATTATTTCAAAACTCCACTTTTAAAAAGACACACTTTAAAATCTTCTTTCTACCAATGCTTTCCATCTCCTGTTTTCATCAAGAATCCACTTCCAAGGTTTCCAACTCTCCTTCCAGGAATGCCTTTACACAAACTCTAGGATCCAGCCACTGAGTGCTCCATAATTATTTCAACTAACATCTCACATACTGTAGTAATTTAAAAAAAAAAAGTTTTAAGTGCCCAATTCTTTTTTTTTTTTCAATGAAGGGGCAATTTAGTGTGGTCACTCCACCTACCCTGCACATGTTTGGATTGTGGGTGTGAAACCCAAGCAGGCACAGGGAGAATGTACAAAGTCCACGTGGCCAGTGAGCCAGAGCAGAGATCAAACCCGGGTCCTCTGCGCCATGAGGCAGCAGTGCTAACCACTGTACCATTTCTGTAGTAAGATATCACAAAACTTAGAACGACTTCAGATTGCTTTCTGGCTTCTCACTAGCCAACTCCTTCTCAGCTTTGTGTGAAATTATCCTGTTCTAGTTCCAGTTTCCTCTGTTCCTTTAACTTGAGGCTTTCTGGAAACTCCTCTTCTCTAGTTTCCTTAACTAGCTGTCCTTTAGATTTCTGGCACTGCTCTACTGTATGGCTTTTGTTTTAGCAAAGCTGAGAGCTGCGTACCCTCTAGCTTCCTGTCACTAACTGCTATGAATTCAATTAAACAATCACAAAAATGCCTTCCTACCCTAAAGGTACATGGGTTGCTAAGCAACATCTCTTTCCTTCACCAAGCCTGTTTATTTTACACATTGTAAACCCTCTCACCACAACAGAAATACATTTTGAATTGACCAAATCCCCAACTCACGCAAACACCTTTGTCTAACATGAACCGAATGATAGCTTTACTCTTTTTACACAGAAGCACTAAATTAAACCCACTTAAATTGAGACCTTATTTCTTTTTATAGTTTACAATACATATACAGCTCATCTAAAACTACCTCAACTTGCCCAACACAACAAAAAAGGCACCCTAGGGATAACCTTCCAGAACTATGACACAGGTCATATTGATGTTTATAAATCATTTTAAAGTTCCACGGTGTGATCAAAATGTCATATTTCACTCGTGAAGTGCCTTATGTAAGAATACAAGTAAAATTAAAGAAAAATACTGCAGTTTGCTGTTAAATGAACAAAAGAGCAATCTGAACAATGATACGGCGCAGCTACAGGTTAATCACTTTCTTACAAAGAAATTTTCCTGTGTAGTACCAAATTGGAAAAGGATGGGAAAGAAAAAAAACTTACATTCCATCATACGAGTCAGAAACAACTGAAAATACTTTGTATATAATGAATTACTTGGCAGTGTAATGATTATACAGGCCATCCAAAAGCCTTTTTGTACAAAGCAAGATTACACAATTAGCAACAAGAAAAACGACCAACTAATCTCGTTCTCCTTGGGCGGTGCTCGTTTAGGTTGGAAATAATGAAAAGCTGGGCATCTAGAAAGAGCTATATGCACAAGATATTGAGCACCATTGTGATTATCACTAGAACTGTATATGAGAGAAAGCTGGAGAAAATGTTCATCCAGTTTGGACCCACTACCTGTGCACTGCTGAGATCACGCACTGCCTTGGCTCCATAAAGTCACAAAATCTGCCATCTTTAAGGATTTAGCAAAGTGGATGAAGTTTCATTCTAGTATATAGCATATATTGTACAAATGATCCACGTAGAAACGAATTTGTGAAACACAATTGTCACAGTTTTTCTGTTTCCAGCATGATGTATAACAACAATTTGCTTTAAGAGAGCACAATGGGTATAATAAAGTATCCCAAGGTGCTTCATGGGGTGTTATAAAGCAAATGTTCTCATCTAGGCTCCTAAGGAGATAATAGGGAAGATGGTCAAAAGAGGAAAGTGAGATAAAGATGGAAATGATTGGGCAGGGACTCCCAGAGCATAGGGCCTCAACAGCTGACGGCTCAACCACCAATAGTGATAAAGTTCCTAGTTACTTGGAAGGGGAACTTGGAAGTCAAGTTCCCATGTATTTGCTGCACTGTCCTTTTAGGTAGTAAGTTCAGTTTTGAGAGGTGCTGCTGAAGAATCTTTCACAAGTTGCTACACTGCATCTTGTAGACGATACACACTGCAACTATGTTGTGCTCATGGTTTAGGGAGTGAATGTGTGAGGTGGTAGATAAGTGATCACACAGGCTGCTTTGTTCTGTATAGTGTTGGTTTAGAGGTCTGTTTTTGCTGCATTCACCCAAGCATGTGGAGAGTATTTCATCACACTCCTGGCTTCTGCCTTGTAGATAGTGGAAAGGATTTGGAGCATTAGGTGCTGAGTCACTCACCAAAGAATTCCCACCCTCTGACCTGTTCTCATTGTCAATGCATTTATGTGGTTGGTCTAACGAAACCTCTGGTCAATGGCAACTCCTAAGAGGCCACTGAACATCAAAGGAAGTGGTTAGACTCTCTCATTGGAGGTCACTGGCTGTTACTTGACTGTTATCAATCAGTCCCTGGAACCTGCCCAGGGCATGCTGTATGTAAGCAGGGATTGCCTCATTAGTCGAAGAAATGCAAATAGAGCAAACTCTGTACCATCAGTGAGCACCCTCACTTTCAACATCGATATTATTCCTGTAGTGATGTCCCAGGGCTGAGGTGATGAGCCTCCCAAAAACCACAATTTTGTAGCCAAATGATATCTTTTGGAAAATTAGTTTTAGTTGATAAAAATATAAAACCGATTTTGATGAACAATCTATTTTGATTCAATCTTTTTCCCAATTCTACCCTTATAAAACCTTTTGAAACGATCAATGAAAACACCGACAAGACAATTTAAAGGACATAAAAGTTGCTGAAATTAAATGCCAAACATCAGCTGAGTATTAAGTCAAAAACCCAATAAAATGTTCATAAACTGCAGATTAACTTCATTTACAAAAAGGATTTTGATATTGCAGAATCTTCTCTTCATCATTTTTGTAAACTACTAAAGGCTTCAGAAGAAAATCCTGATCAAGCTTTCAAGTTGCTCCTTTTGTTTGGCCTCAGATACATTGACAAATGGTGCGACATTTTTTAAAAAGAAAAATAACAGCCAAATAGGTATACAAGTGAATTAACACTGTAGAAATGCAAGGAAACAGCACAAAAGATAACTAATAACAAAACATGCTTGTTCAAGAGTGAAAAAATGACTCAAGACTGATAAAGAAAAATGGTAGCAAGAAATTCAAAGCCAGCTTTTCCAACACAATGAGCAAAGGACTTTAATGATCAAGTTTAGATTATTTCTTCTCAAAAATGGTGAGGAATATGTAGGAGCAAATAATGTGATATGGAGCACATTCCACAGCAGTTGTTGACCAAATGCCAAAGTTGTTCCTTTCCTGTTTTTTTGTGAAAATTCAAACATCTTTAGACAGCAAGGTGGCAGGATATCACAAAAGGAAACCTTCCAGAATATTATATTATCAGCCAAACAGGACTTTTGAATCAGATTTTTAGTTTTCAAATCAGAGTTTTAATGGATGGCAATAGCCACTTATCACAACTACTTACTTACCATACCCTATAACAACAACAATCCAGTCAGATAAAATGATGACAGATAACTTTAGCCCTATTTAGATTTAAAATATGGAGATTAAGGACATGACCATACTACTGGAATGATGTTTGAGATAGATAGTTCACTTCAGAAATTTAAAAATAAATATTTGCATACAAGGTCATTCACAATTTTGTTATAACATTACTTTTTATTATGCCCATTTCTGCAGGTTTGTACACATTTCTGTTATTGGTGCTGATTTCACGAGTGTTTTTTGAACTACATTAGATCCACATTAAACTGGAAAATGAATGATACTAAGTAGGGACAAAAGGCCCATAGGCTGAATCAGAATTAAAATAGATATTCAGTGCATTTATAATATACATTTTTTTAATACAAGTATCAAACCACTGAACTTGAAAAATATAAAGAACCCTGTCATTGTGGATATCTCCATGGCATGCAATCATACACGTCATTTATTTTAATTGACTACCCAGAGAATGACAGCATAACAAATTGAACAGAAAAAATACAGGAAAACCCTTTTAAAAAAGGTTTCATCCAAACAACAAGGCAGTAGTTATTAATGAATATTCTACCTTGAGACATTGGATTATCATAAAAATATAATTGCTTCGGGATGAATGGTAGGCATACATACGCATTGCAGATTGTTATGCATTTAGGTTCTCTCCCCCCTCTCTCCCCCCCCCCCCCGCCCCCCCCCCCCCCCAATAAGATCAGGAGATGCCCAAGATTTTGTCTTCACACATATGTGTGGACCATGGAGCCTTAAGGGGCATTAGTCAAATTTTAATCAACATTGTAATTCATTTTCAAATATCACAAGTAGCTGAAACATACATCCTGATGATGTGATGTAAGATTTATCTATCAATGAGGCAACTGCACTTGAAATTGCAAAGCTCTAGTTGGTAACAAATATAAATGCAAACATGGCGGAGATGTTTGGCTTTATGGGCTAAATTGCTATGATTTGGGGACAATGTGGTTCTAAAGGTTGAAGACCCTTGGGTTTGATAGTTAGGCTACAGAAGGGGCATCATTTGATGATTGATGAACAAATGTCACCGTGTACTGGTGTAGAGGGTTAATGAAGCAAGGGGGCTTGCTGTCCACAATGGTTTATTCACACCTAATGTATGCATGTAACAGAAGCACGCGATGTGAGCAGGCTATTTTCTAGACAACAAATGCTGGAGTATAATTGGAGACAATACTGCGAACAAGGATTGTCTTCATTTGCAAAGCTAAAAAAGACCATGTTAATATTTGTCACATCTTTCCCAAACAACGCAATGTTTAAATTATTGGGCAAATCCCTAGCCACTTCCTACCACCGCACATTGCAATAAGCAAGCTCTGATTATTACACCAAGTGTGGCCTCTAATTATTGTTCTAAGTGTAAATGTTCTCAAATAGTCGCAGGAAAGGAAGGTGGAAGTTGTATCAATTTAGCATTGACCGAATTTAGTAACACATTATCATGCCAATAAATGGAAACTGTCACTGGCCAGCAAAATACTGTTCCATAGAAAGCTGAACATGCATCACTGCATCAATATACAAAATGACAAATCTGTTATAAATGTATACCCAAGATAGTGAAGCAATAAAAGTATATAAAAATCTGAGAGCCAGCCAAACTGCATCCTTCCAATTTTAACCAAGTTGGAAAAATTTGATCATTGGAAGTTTTAAACGGTCACCACGAAGGCATTATTAGCTCAGTTTCTGCCAGTTTCTAATGCATTGAACAAGAAAAGTGCCTATATGGCACATTCATGATCAATATGAACACTGGTTCATTATAGGCAAGGTTCATGCTGACAAAGAATCTGCAATATTGTAAAGACTATTAAAAGTACTAGATACTATAACACTAAACAGGTTAGGAAGTGCATGTGCAAGTACATAGCTATTGCTGATGTGCCATTGTGAAAAAAGAGTTCTCTAAATGCACGATATGTTTTGTGAAAATTCTTCAAGTAGAAATTTGAGATTATGCATTTTTATACATGAACCAGAAAGTAGTACAATTCTACAAGTGAATTATTCTTGCTTACCGCAAATCTTATCATGAACACAAATGTCATTTTTATACGGCTCATTGCAGACTGATGCAGTACCAGTTTGCAAGTTTTGCTATGTATCATAGATGTACGTATTTTTCAGTGGTTTATAATGCTGCAGTAAAAATTTGGTAGCTTTCGCACAACATAGAAATACAGCAAAACAATTAAATACTAGCGGCAAATCCAATTTATTTTATCCAAGCATCAATTGTTTATTGAACTACACAAGTCAGTATCTACTGATAAAAGAATTTCAGAAAAGTACTGCTAAGCATCCCCATGTCCACTGAAAGGCAGCAACTGCTATATCTTTAGTTGAATTAATAATTTGCTGCCATTAGAAAATCCAATGCCTACAACATTTTTTGTGGTTTGTTTTTCAAACCATGACTCAGTCAAAAAAAGGAAAAAAATCTGTACCTACCTAAGCTCTCTTCCGATGTGTCCATTTCCCATTTGCTTTTTGTCACGAAACCCTAAATCATACACACACACAAGAGAAGCTCATCTGGTTAGAGTGAAAAGCTTAACAGTATATAGTATCGAAGACAACCATTCTCTCATCATCAGCAAAATCAATGGAACGCAAGCTAAGAGAAAAACACAATCAAGACACCACAGCACAGAAATAGTAATGCTGGTTCACTTGAAAAGTCTATCTTTTTGTCTCAAAAATCCCCCCACACATAGTTACTCATTGTCTGTACATGAACATATATACGCAGGTGCTGAGCAATAAAGGAGATGTGCCAACTTTTCTTACAAACTACCTTTCCAATTTAAAATGTAATCTCAAAGTCTATTCATACAATTCAGCGGTTAGAAAATAAATGTATGCACCATATATGCCACATCAGAAAAATAAAATACTGTAAAACAAATGCAATGGAAATTAATTTAATATGCATTGCATAATCCTAAATTTTAGAGATGCTTAAAAGTCAGTGGTAAAGCTAGTGGCAAGATATCAGTAAAGAATGTATTTTTATTTGGCTAAATGATTTTGAAATAGTATCAGAAGAAATAACATTTTCTCATATCCAAAATCGATGTTATTTGGAAACTAAAATAAATGGTGTTATGTGGCTAGACAATGGATTTGCTGTATTGTCATGTGTGTCATGTATGATGAGCAACATGTGTGAAATAATATTTTGAAACTGCATTGTAAGTTGTATGTAATGCTAATTGGAAAGACTGTCCTATGGCTTGCCGAATTCCAAGGCATCAGATTAAGAAACTAGCACCCTAATGTAAACATACAGTATCAAATGCCTATAATTGCATTCACTATTTCTTCTAGAAAAATTGCAAATATTTCAGTAACTTTAAAGAATTATGGATACCACGTCTACTGCAAATCTTCGAAGGTTGTATGTAACAACGGGATTAAACTTAATTTTACTGAAACAGGAAGAAAAATTCATATTATTTGATATCTTTCAAAGTAATCTTCTAGTCAGGTATAAGGTATCCGTGTCAGTAAGAAATATAGGGACGCGTTGGCCATTAAGCATCAACTACCTGCAGAAGCATAATCAACCAACAAGACTATACTGTTCATCTACAAAAAGAGGTCAAAAGGCTCAATTGCACTGTTGATTACCCTCAATGCAATCAAATAGATCTAATCATATTTACTCTTTATGCTAGCATATGCCCTCAACCCTTTTTCTTCCAACTTCCTAACAAATCTAATCTTGAATGTTAGCATAGTTTCTGCTCCAATCACTAATTCCGGAATTCTACAGCCTACATTTCTCACTCAAGTCATGACGGTTAGGAGTTGCTTTTTTCTGAAAAAATAAAACCTTGGCTCACCAACAGCATTCATGCCTGAGTCAGAAGTTTGCGAATTCAAGACCCCACTTCAGGGACTTGAGCACATTATCTAGGTTGACACTGCGGAGTGTGCACTGTTGGGAGGGAATGTTTCTCAGTTAAGACATTAAACTGAGATCCAATCTCCCCTCCGATGCAGATATGAAAGATCATAAGGCACCATTGGAAAGTGAACAGGCAAGTTGTTCTGGTGGACTGGTCAACATTCATCCCTGGACAAAAATTTAAAACAGACAATTCAGTAATTTATTTCCTTCTAATTTGCGGGACATTACTCTGCGCAAATTGACTGCCGCATTTCCTGCAACAGTGACCACATTTCAAATGTAAGCACTCTGGGATCTACTGCTGTCATGAAAGACCTTTCTTCTTTAAAGTATTTTCAGTGTCAAAGCACTTGATGCTTTTTGTTTTGAAAGAGTTTGTCAACAACATTCTACTTGTGGTATTGTACACCATTGATACTAGTCAAAGACAGGTCTCACTAGTGCTGCTCGCCACTGACTATTATCTTACAACCATGTAGAAAACCTTTTGTTATATAGTTGGGACACTTTGAACTTTATGCATGGTGGTAATGACAGCAAAACTGCTGGCTTTCGCCATCATTACTTGAAAGCAACTTGTAATCTGCACATGTGCAGAAATTCATAAATTACTGTCTACACTCCTCCATACAATGTGCTGTAGAGGCCCCAAAAGACTGCAATCACTATTGCAATCATGATTTCATGACAACGTCCACTGCAGCATAATCAGTTTAATTGTAATACCCCTTTGAAAAGGTTAACCTCAATGAGCTTTTC
The DNA here is from genome assembly GCF_047496885.1 of Scyliorhinus torazame. Classification (NCBI taxonomy): domain Eukaryota; kingdom Metazoa; phylum Chordata; class Chondrichthyes; order Carcharhiniformes; family Scyliorhinidae; genus Scyliorhinus; species Scyliorhinus torazame. The sequence goes on from NC_092708.1 coordinate 374,367,839, forward strand.
ATGACATAACTTCATAATCACTGTTAAACACGTTCACTGGCCCTGACAAGCTAATTTTATATTTATGGAATGTCAAATTTCTCTCTAATGATAAAAAGGTCTACATACTTTTTTTAGAAACAAGTTTGTCTTTATTTTAGTCTTAATCCAATAAGTAATTGTTTTTCTAACTGAATATTTAATTTAAAAGTGAAGGGCTTGGTGGCTTTAACTTCCTTGTTTGTTTATGTGAATACTCAAATATGAATGGCACCATTGCTGCTGCACATAAGGTATCCAAACCCTTGACTTGCTGCCAGATTTATACTGTTGGCAGGAAGAAGGAAAACCCTGCCAAATTACTTCATCTTTGTGGACAGCTTTCTTCAAGCGAGTACCCTTCCTTCATTACCAAACTCAGGCCATTTACGTTCAGTCTATAACTATGACAACCCATAATGCAATTATGATCCTGAGTCAATTAATTTAATGTGAACCATTTTGCTTGGTCTAATGCTTCTGCATATATTCCTAATGCATGTTTAACTATGATATTGTTAATTATGGCTATAATTGAGACCAATAATTTTTACATAGCAACAGACAGTTTTACTCAAGACTGATTAGATATCTTAAGTCAGTATTGCATTCATGCCTAATAATTGTGTTCTCTCACCAAACCTACATCATGAACTAGTTACTGGTCAACAAGCCAATAATCGCAACTAAAATTCCACAGCTGAAAGCTAAGAAAGGCCTCAACAAATTGCACTGCACCAATATCTCTGTACTAGACAGGAAAACCTATGCTGCATTTCTTACTGACAGGTACACTAGTATTAAATACTAGGAATAAGTTTCGCTTGACGAAAGTTAAGGAATTTAGTTCTGTTACAGCATCTCCTACCGTCTCACATTCGTCTTCATCACCAGTGTCTTTCTTAGATTCGTCTTGCTGCTGTTCCTCTTGTTGCTGTGGCGGCTGCTCAGTATTTGGATCAAAATCCTCCATTTCCACCTACAGAATAAGTGTATATCAATTAAGTTTTAAAAAGGGAATTCTACAATTAATATACTCTGTTTCCTTTAATGCTTCATTGCACTGGGGGGGGGTGCAAGAAATAGCTGTTGGCAATCTTAGAAGACTCACAAGAGGTGCAAAATTACATTATGGATGGCTTAGCCGATTAATTTTTATCCATTTCCACAAATAATTTGTTTCGATACTGTAGTTGCCAGCACATGATCACAAACTTATATTGGAAACAGATAAAAACTTGCACCATACGACTTAATACTCAATATCGTTCAAAGGAAATATACTATTCAAAAGCCAAATACTGGGAATGCTGGAAATCTGAAATAAAAATGGAAGATGTTGTGAATCTTCAGCAAGCCAGGCAGTATCTGTGATTAGAGAAACAAAGTAAACATGAAAGATCATCGGTCTGAAATGCTAATTTTTTCTCTCCACAGCTTCTGCCTGGCCTGAACATTCCCAGGATATTCGGTTTTTATGTACTGTCTTCAATTTTCTATAAAAGGGGAAGGAAAACCCAAATTACTTTTTTTGAAATTAAGGGGCAATTTAGCGTGCACCTACCCTGCACATCTTTGAGTTGTGGGGATGAGACCCATGCAGGCACGGGGAGAATGTGCAAACTCCACACGGACAGTGACCCAGAGCCGGGATCGAACCCGGTCCTCGGCACCTTGAGGCAGTAGTGCCACCGTGCCGCCCCAGGAAAGTCCAAATTCAATGACGTTACAGCATGACTGAAGTATGAACTGGATCTAAAAGGCCACTTGTTGAATCTAGGTTAGACATCTGTTAAAGATGTCTACTAACAGAGATTACTTGAGCAAATGAAATAACTTGCTTCTAATATAGGTACAAAGAAAAGGTGCAGCTATAATGATAAAAGTGGTGCAGAAATCTGGAGGTAAGCTGAAGGAAACTTCAGTGGTCAGCACAAATTTAGATAACATTTCTCTTCCACCCCCACCCCCCCAATCTTTATTCATCTCCAATTGTAACAGTTTAAATACAAAACATAGCTATCCAGCTGGCAATGTAATGGTGTAACTGCAAGCCTATATGTTGCTACTACAGTCCTGAAATAATAGACAATGGCAAGCCTGAATGTATTCTAATTCACTTACTTCTTCAATAGCAGCATCCTGGAGTAGCGATCTGATGTCTAAACGTAACATGTGACGGGGAGTTGAATCCCAATGTTCAGCCATCTACAAAACACCATACAACACGTATTAACTCTCAGCAGTATTTGGTTACTTAATGACAAGTAATTTTAATATCCAAGTTGATGAGGCCAGCTGCTTGTTGTTTCTACTTTAAGCTGTATTAAAATTAGGATAAATCAAGCAGTAGTTAAGAGTTTCCCTATAGGGAAGGAACAAAAAATCCTCAAAGGCATCCTCAGGTTGTTCTCCTACTAGATGGTTGTAGAGGCAAGGGGTAAACTGGATAGAAGTGCTCACACAAAAAGTGAATTTTTTAAGAATACAACTTGGGAAACCTAAAATCAGTCACTTTCTCCAGCTCTGAGTTAAACTGTGAAGAAAGATGACTTTCAAAGGCTAAAAGAAATAGAAACCCCCAAGTATTCACCTTGTTGATTTCCTTCAGTTTGCGTCCATGAATGTTCCTCTTGGCACAGGTCTGATTATCTGCACTCATTTCTGCGATATAAACCTGGAAAGAAAGAAGATAAAACCTTTTAGCGCATCCAACTCCCCAACACAACTGGAGGATGGGACAATTGCCATAATAACAATAATAATCTTTATTGTCACAAGTAGGCTTACATTAACACCGCAATGAAGTTACTGTGAAAAGTCCCTCGTCGCCACACTCCGGCGCCTGTTCGGGTACACTGAGGGAGAATTCAGAATGTCTAATTCACCTAACGAGCACGTCTTTCGGGATTTGTGGGAGAAAACCGGAGCACCCGGAGGAAACACATGCAGACACGGGGAGAATGTACAGACTCCGCAAAGTCAGTGACCCAAGCGGGAATTGAATTTGGGACCCTGGCGCTGTGAAGCAACAGTGCTAACCACTGTTCTACCGTGCCACCCATAACATACTATTCAATTACATGGTTTCTGGATAATGCTCAACTCCGTCAATTAATTGTCAGTTTAATTCTTTTCCTACCAAGAAACATTTAAACATCTGAATCTATACCATTAATTAGCAGATCTTTATGACTTTTCCCCCCATGATTCTCCTCTTTCCATCAATGTAGCTGCATAATTTGGAATCTAAGTGAAACACTTCAAAAAATGGTGACTTAAAAGCGTAAACTTTTAGAAATATGAACCACGAAAAGCAGCATATGCACCTTGTGTGAACAGTTTTACCGTTTGGCAGTTGTGCATGCAGCAAACCTGGTTCCATGTTTGGAACTGTGATCCTAAGCCCCTCCCAGCTCTACACGCTCCCTTAACTCGCCTTAAAACCCACCACTTTGACCATGGCTTCTAGCATCTTTTCCTTTAGTTTGGCATCCATTATTTTCCTGCTGGCAGCTCTGTAAAGCACCTGGGATGTCTGTCTATGTTAAAGATGTTTTATGGTCTAAGTTGTCAACTCACCTCAAAGCCTTTAGTTTTAGCTGCACTCCACAACTGCTCAAAATGTTTGACTCTGCTGTTGATGGCATCGACAATGATGAAGGGGAAAAAGCCATCGTCTAATGTTTTCCGGAATGTTTTGAACATGCTGCTTCTGTATGTGTCCTCCATTTCTGGCTCATATTCATACTCTAAGACCTAAGGGGAAAGGTGGGAGACACAGAAAGAAAACAAATATTTGATTAAGCATAGCAGCCTGATCAGCCCTTTTCTCTCCAAAAAATTGGAACGATAATGATAATTGGCAATGCATTGCACCTAATGATTATAAACTCTAAACCTAAAATTCCAAGATTCCACCAGCACATGAAAAGTGGAACAGAATCTCTGTCCATCCATCCATAAGGCACTGAATAGTATATTAAATCATGGACACAGGATCATTCTCATGGACAAGATGGGATGGAACAGTGACACCCACAAAGACAGTTCAGTAACACACACCCCAAGGTGCATTTGTAAGTCAAGCAGTTCAGGGACACGCTGCCATAAAGTGTTCAAGAGCTCCTTTCGGGGCTACGAAACAGTATTATTAACAATGTTGAGTTCTAAAGAAACACATTTATAGGCAGAGCTATGGTGATCAACCAATTCCATCCAGGATCTATTAAAGATTGGGAGTCTTTGGCAGAGCTGACATTAGATCCTAACTGGTGAGAGTTCAATTGCAGCTTTCTAGGGGGCCTACTCAACAGGATTCCCACTGTAGCTCAAGAAATTCTCCAGGCTTTTTGGGGGGGGGGGGGGGTAGTGGTGCGAAAACTGCTTTCGACGTTTATTAGAACCTAGGCAGAGGAATTTAATATTTTCTCAATCAAAAATTCAAGCAGGCTGGAATCTGTGCATTGCAGTGATAGTTGGCCATGAGTACAACAGTATTCATTAAACAGTATTACTACAGGTTCGAGTACTTCAATTACAAAAATCCAGTATTTGCTGCAGCATCAAGATCAGAGAGTGTACTGCAAATTTTAATCTTGGATTAATCTTGCCATTAATAGGTTCCTCCATATTTTTGTATATTTCTAATTACAGTATGCCCCATCAGGGATGGGGCCAATTGGAAACAGAACAGCCATTTTACACACCGCATACACCAACCCCCCCCCCCCCCCCCCCCACACACACACACACCACACTCCAAGATGGTTGATTTGTATATAAAGAGGATGCAAAGGCTTGAAATCTGACTTTTGTTTGAAGCTAAAATATGATGCTCATCAGTAGCCAGCAGGTTGATCCCGTTTCAATCAGATATTTTGGTCTGCTTCAATTACCACGGGTGCGGTGACTGTCCTCTAGCTTCAAACTAGCTCACATTTAATCATGCAGGCAATTAAAATAAATAATCTATCGGCTAGAAATTATTCGACTGCCAGACCACTGTATCATTATATTTAGGTTTAAGTGGCAGCTGCATGAACGTTGGTGAGACTCCAGCAAAAGCGCAAGTACCATTTGTTTTATGGTGGCAAGGGGAGCTAAAAATAAAATCAGCTTCCAAATGTTATGAACAAGGGGGTATGCAGAGCTGCATAAAAGGTCAAGGAAAAAAATTACAGCTTCATAAGCAATCGCGTAAATCACATAGCCCATCATTTCATTTTTCTGTTGCATTATTCAAAGGTTCTGATGACAGATAAGATAATGACACAAGTTTATAGTGAGGCAAGACCCAGAAAAGGCTGGGCATGTATCTTCAGTGATATTTACTGGAGTTGGCAAGATTCATTGTAGGCAAAATTATCCAACTTACAGTTAACTAAAGCCTTTGGATCTGGAATTCCATGAATGATATTGTGAGATCATATGCTCTGAGTAATTATTTGTGCTGCAGGAGGTTCTCTTGAAATTCGCAGATCAGAAAATACACATCTGACTGAGCAAGTACAGGAACATTTCTCAGCTGGTTTGAATGCTGTAGTTTCGAAGGCTCAAATTAAAATTTACAAGCCGCTATTTAAATATAAAGCCTTTGAGTAAAACTCAAGTTCAATTACTCAATCCAACCCATCTGTAAATTGTCAGTTTTGTGCCGGATTCGCATTCACAAGAAAACATGTGTCACAGTAGACACCAGAGTGGCCACCTGATTTTCTTTTTATTCCTTTTGTTTAATGACATTTGAATCTCAAGACCCAGATAGCAAAAACACATCTTGGTGCAACAATCAAATCCAGTAAAGTCATTTCTTTTTGATTCAAACTAGCTGTAGCTATGACCATTTTTCTCAGCACTTACCTTCTTTTTGACTCGCTTGCCACTGTCTGGATCCTTCACTACTTTTTCTACCTCAGTCATGAAGTAATCGTCCAAGCTAAGAACCCGTGGTGCAGCTCCTCCATACTCTACCTCCTTATCCTAAAATATAAGTATAGAGACGTAAATACTTTAGTTGACAAGAAAGAGACAAAGTTCCAATTTATTACCTATCTTTAACAAAAACACGATTTAATACCTGGTCTTAGGATGACAAAATGTGAACAGACTTTTTCAAAACAGAAACTCTTTCAAAGTTTGAAGTTATTTCAGATAGATCTGAATACTAAAATTTAAGCAACCTCACAATCAAAGGATGAGACCTAAGCTCTGCATTGCTGACACCACCATTCATGAATCGCAGAGGCCAATAAAACAACTAACCAGAGGAGGAGGCTTCATAAATGTAACTTTCTTCAATGATGGGAGAGAGCCTTGTACTTTAGTGCAAGTCATAGAAACACAGAAAATAGGAGTAGACCATTTGGCCCCTCGAGCCTACTCTGCCATTCAATATAATCTTGGCCGATCCTCTATCTCATCTCCACACTCTTGCTCTGCCTTTGGTGTTTAGAAATCCATTTCCTTCTTAATTTTATTTCGTGACTTGGGCCTCCACCGCCTTCTTTCCCATTTTCTCATCTCAGTCTTCAAGGTCTACCTGTAACCTGAGACTGTGACCACTTGTTCTAGACCACCGCCCAGCCAAGGGAAACATCATCTCTGCATCCAATCTGTCCAGTCCTGTCAGGACTTTATATGGTTCAATGAGAATCTCTCATTCTTCTAGTCGATTTCTTCTAATCGTTCCTCATATGACAATACCCCCATCCCAGGAATCAGTCTGGTAAACCGTTGCTGCACTCTCAATGGCAAGTATATCCTTTCTTAAGTAGAATCATAGAATCCCTGCAATGCAGAAGGCACATCAAGTCTGCACCGACCCTCTGAAAGACCACCTTACCTAGTCCACACCGACCCAACACCCTGTAACCCCACTCAACCGTTGGACAATAAGGGGCAATTTAGAATGGCCAATCCACCGAACCTGCACATCTTTGGACCGTTGGAGGAAACCGGAGCACTTGGAGGAAACCCACGCAACACAGGGAGAATGTGCAAACTCCACAGTCACCCAAGGTTGGAATCAAACCCAGGTCCCTGGCGCTGTGAGGCAGCAGTGCTAACCACCGTATCACCCCTTGTGGCTCCGTGCCGCCAAAGCCGCACACAATACTCTAGGTGTGGTTTCCCCAAGGCCCTGTACAACTGCACTAAGACATTCTTGTTCCTGAACTCAAATTCTCTTCCAATGAAGGTCAACATACCATTTGCCATCCGAACTGCTTGCTGCACCTGCATGCTTGCTTTCAGTACTGGTGTACAAGGACACCCAGATCCCTTTGTATGTCAATATTTCCCAATCCATCACAATTTAAATAATACTCTGCCATTCTGTTTTTCCTATCAAAGTGGATAGATAACTTCACACTTGTCCACGTTAATTGCATCTGCCATGTATTTGCACACTCACTCGACTTGTCTAAATCACCGTGAAGCCTTTACATCCTCCTCACCACTCGCATTCCAATTTAGTTGTGCGTTGTCAGCAAAATTGGAAAAATTCAATTTGGTTCCCTCATTCATATGTACTGGGAGTAGCCGGAACCCAAGCACTGATGCCTGCAGTACCCTACTTGTAACCGCCTGCCACTCCAAAAAAGATGCATTTATTCCTACTGTTTCCTGCCTGCTAACCAATTCTCATATCCATGCCAATACATTCCCCCCAACCCCATGTGCTTTAATCTTGCACAATAACCTCTTATGTGAGACTTTATTAAAACTTTCTGAAAATTCAAATACACCACCATCCATCCACTGGTTCTCCCTTTTCTATTCTACGAATTCATAATAGCACAGTGGAAAGCACTGTTGCTTCACAGCACCAGGGTCCCAGGTTTGATTCCCGGCTTGGGTCACTGTCTGTGCGGAGTCTGCACATTCTCCGTGTCTGTGTGGGTTTCCTCCGGGTGCTCCGATTTCCTCTATCAAGTCCTGAAAAGATGTGCTTGTTAGGTAATTTGGACATTCTGAATTTTCCCTCTGTGTACCCGGACGGGAGCCGTAATGTGGCGACTTGGGACTTTTCAAAGTAACTTCATTGTAGTGTTAATATAAGCCGACTTGTGACAATAAGATTATTATTAATTACATCCTCAAAAATCTCCAGATGTGTCAAAAATGATTTGCATTCATAAATCCATGTTGACTTTGCTTAATCCCATTAATATTTTTGAAGCGCCTAGTTATCACATCGAACATTACAGCGCAGTACAGGCCCTTTAGCCCGCGATGTTGCGCCGACCTGTGAAACCACTCTAAAGCCCATCTACACTATTCCTTTATCGTCCATATGTCTATTCAATAATCATTTTGAATGCCCTTAGATTTGGCGAGTCCACTACTGTTGCAGGCAGGGCATTCCATGCCCTTACTACTCTCTGAGTAAAGAACCTACCTCTGACTATCTCCCCTCAATTTAAAGTTATGTCCTCTCGTGCTAGACATCGCCATCCGAGGAAAAAGGCTCTCACTGTCCACCCTATCTAATCCTCTGATCATCTTGTATGCCTCAATTAAGTCACCTCTTAACCGTCTTCTCTCTAACGAAAACAGCCTCAAGTCCCTCAGTCTTCCCTCATAAGATCTTCCCTCCATACCAGGCAACATTCTAGTAAATCTCCTCTGCACCCTTTCCAATGCTTCCACAACCTTCCGAGAATGCGGCGACCAGAATTGCACGCAATACTCCAAATGCGGCCGCACTAGAGTTTTGTACAGCTGCAACATGACCTCATGGCTCCGAAACTCAATCCCTCTACCAATAAAAGCTAACACACCATATGCCTTCTTAACAACCCTCTCAACCTGGGTGGCAACTTCAAGGGATCTATGTACATGGACACCAAAATCTCTCTGCTCATCCACACTACCACAAATCTTACCATTAGCCCAGTACTCGGTCTTCCTGTTATTCCTTCCAAAACAAATCACCTCACACTTTTCTGCATTAAACTTCATTTGCCACCTCGCAGCCCAGCACTGCAGCTTATCTATGTCCCTCTGTAACTTGTAACATCCTTCCGCACTGTCCACAACTCTACCGACTTTAGTGTCTTCTGCAAATTTACTCACCCATCCTTCTATGCCATCCTCCAGGTCATTTATAAAAATGACAAACAGCAGTGGCCCCAAAACAGATCTTTATGGTACACCACTAGTAACTGGACTCCAGTCTGAACATTTCCCATCAACCACCACATCCTTTATAATAGACTCTAACATTTTCTCTCCTCCCAATGTTAAGCCAATCGGCCTGTAATTCCCTGTTTTCTCCCTCCTTTTTAAAATAATGGTCTCACATTTGCCACGCTCCAATCTGGATTCTGGAACATGACAGCTAAAGCATCCAATATTTCCATGGCCAACTTCTTTAGCACTGCAGGATGTAGATTATCAGGCCCTAGTGGGCTTTTAGTCCCATTAATTCTCCAGCACTATTTTTAAAAAACTAATAATAATTTCCTCAAAGTCCTCCTTCTCACTAGACCCTTGATTCCCTAGCATTTATTGGAGTTATTTGTGTCTTTTTCCATGAAAAAAGAAATAAAGTAATAGCTTAATTGCTCTGCCATTTCCTCATGAGTCTGAAGCATTTGCAACCGACTTTTGCCAGAAACGGCACTGTGTGATACATTTTTGCCTCCCAGCATTATAGATGCCAGTCTTCAGCCAATTAAATTCCCTCCACATGATATTAAGAAATCAGAGTGAGTAGGGCCGATCAGGGATAATGGAGGGAACTTGTGCCTAGAGTCTGAGGAAGTAGGGGAGGCCCTAAATGAATATTTTGATTCAGTATTCACTAGAGAGGGGGACCTTTGTTGCTCATGAGAACAGTGTGAACCAGGTTAATAGACTCGAACAGGTTGATATTGAGGAGGATGTGCTGGAAATTTTGAAAAGCATCAGGATAGATAAGTCCCCTGGGCCTTACGGGAAATACCCACGGTTACTACGGGAAGCGAGGGAGGAGATTGCTGCGCCGTTGGCGATGACCTTTGCGTCCTCACTCTCCACTGGAGTAGTACCTGATGATTGGAGGGAGGCGAATGTTGTTCCCCTGTTCAAGAAAGGGAATAGGGAAATCCCTGGGAATTACAGACCCATCAGTCTTACGTCTGCAGTGAGCAAAATATTGGAAAGGATTCTGAGAGATAGGATTTATGATTATTTACATAGATAGAATTTACAGTGCCGAAGGAGGCCATTCGGCCCATTGAGTCTGCACCTGCTCTTGGAAAGAGCACCCTACCCAAGGTCAACACCTCCACCCTATCCCCATAACCCAGTAACCCCACCCAACACTAAGGGCAATTTTGGACACTAAGGGCAATTTATCATGGCCAATCCACCTCACCTGCACATCTTTGGACTGTGGGAGGAAACTGGAGCACCCGGAGGAAACTCACGCACACACGGGGAGAATGTGCAGACTCCGCACAGACAGTGACCCAAGCCGGGAATCAAACCTGGGACCCTGGAGCTGTGAAGCAATTGTGCTATCCACAATGCTACCGTGCTGCCCTTTAGAAAAACATAGTTTGATTAAAGATAGTCAGCATGGCTTTTTGAGGGGCAGGTCATGCCTCACAAGCCTCATTGAATTCTTTGAGGATGTGACGAGACACATTGATGAAGGTCGGGCAGTGGATGTGGTGTATATGGATTTCAGTAAGGCACTTGATAAAGTTTTGCATGTAGGCTCATTCAGAAAGTTTGGGGGCATGGGATGCAGGGAAATTTGGCTGCCTGGATACAGAATTCGCTGGCCGAAAGAAGACAGCGAGTGGTAGTGGATTGAAAGTATTCCGCCTGGAGGTCGGTGACGAGTGGTGTCCCACAAGGATCTGTTCTGGGATCTCTGTTCTTTGTGGTTTTTATAAATGACTTCCGGGTGCGGCTATGCAGAGCTAGGTCGCATATTCGGTATCTCCTGCTTGGAACGGACTTTTGGGCTTTTTTACAGGGCCCCCACGGCATTTGTTTGACATTTCCCGGTGTGGGAAGAAGACTGCAGCATTCCCCTGACAGTGTCCCCCAGGAATGGGATGTCTTTTGGTTACCAGACCCGGCAGAAACAGTAAAAGATTTGGCTGCAACTGCAGGATAAACATGGCCTCTTCCAGCATGCACGCGGGGGAAGGGCAAGCTTAAAGCTGCAAGCTGACCTGAGGGCCTTTATCAAAGGTGAATTCTAGCAGCAGACGGAACAACTGTGAAAAGATCTCACCAAGGCCACTGAAGAAGCAGGGACGAGGCTTCCGGTGGTGGCCACGGAGGAGTAGGTCACGCATTCGGCAGCTCCCGTCTGGAACGGACTCTTAGACCTTTTTCAGGAGTTTCCACAGACATCTTGGGGCAGATTGGTGGTGCGAACACTGCCAAAAGGATTCCCTCTCGAGACTTCCGGTTGCGGCTATGCGGAGCTAAGTCACACATTCGGCGGCTCCCGCAAAAACGGACTTTTGGGCTCTTTTCAGGGACACCAAGGGCACTTTTTCGACGTTTCCCGGTGTGGGAAGGAGTTAATAATAGCTCCCCATCAGTATATGGCTTTAATTAAGAGCGGGGCGACAAAAAAGGTGGTGGTGGACCAGAAGAAGGGAGGGAAGAAGGACAAAATGGCAGCGGGCGTAGACCAGGCAGCGTGGAGGCAGTGGGCGGAGGAGCAACAGGAAGGTATCCAGCGCTGCCTCAGAGATTAAAATGGACCTGCTAGAGCCGATGAAGGCTTCTATTGATAAGCTGCTGGAGACACAGACGGCCCAGGCGGTGGTGATCCGAAAGGCTCGACAAAAGATCTCTGACAATGAGGACGAGATCTTAGGCCTGGCGGTAAAGGTGGAGGCGCACGAGGCGCTCCACAAGAAATGGCAGGAGCGGTTCGAGGAGATGGAAAATCGGTCGAGGCGGAAGAATCTGCAGATTCTGGGCCTCCCGGAGGGGCTGGACGTGGGGGCCTATGTGGTCACCATGTTGAACTCGCTGATGGGAGCGGGGTCCTTTCAGGGGCCCCTGGAGCTGGAAGGGGCCCATAGAGTGTTGGCGAGGAGGCCCAAGGCTAATGAGCCTCCGCGGGCGGTGCTGGTGCGGTTCCATCGGTTCATCGATCGGGAGTGTGTGCTCAGGTGGGCCAAGAAGGAGAGGAGCAGCAGGTGGGAGAACGCGGAGGTTCAGATCTACCAGGACTGGAGTGCGGAGGTGGCGAAGAGGAGGGCCGGGTACAATCGAGCGAAGGCGGTGCTGCACAGGAAGGGGGTGAAGTTTGGCATGTTGCAGCCGGCGCGACTGTGGGTTACCTACAAGGACCGGCACCATTAGTTTGAGTCTCCAGAGGAGGCGTGGGCCTTTGTTCAGGCCGAGAAGCTGGACACAGACTGAGGGTCGGGATGGGCGATTGGGGACTGCGGTGGACATGTTATGCCTATTTTTGGTTCGGGGTTGGGGGGGGGGGGGCTTTGCATTGTTTTGGGTTTCTTTTTCTCTGTTTTTCTCTTTCCGGTTGGGGAGGGTGGATGGGGCGGGTTGGGCACTGTTTTGGTTGGTGGCGGGGCCTGGTAGGTGGAGAGCGCGGGCTTTTTTCCCGTGCCGAAGACTGGGGGGAGCGGGGCCGGGGCGGGGAAGCGAGGATTGAGTGTAAGAGGAGGCGGGAGTGACCGGGGTCAGCAGGAGTCAGCTGACTTGCGGACGTGCAATGGGGGGAGTAAACCAGCGAGGATGAATCCTAGCCCGGGGGGGGGGGGGGGGGGGTCGAGTTGCTGCTGCTAAGGTCAAGGAGGAGCTGGAGCGAGTGGGGGGGGGTTGAGATGGAGGTATGCCGCTGTGGGGAACGGGCCGGGTGTGGGCGCGTGGCTGGCCGAGGAGGGGTTATGGCTAGTCAGCGGGGGAGGGGGGTGGGTAGCCCCCTGATCCGACTGATAACCTGGAATGTAAGGGGACTGAATGGGCCGGTTAAGCGGGCCCGCGTGTTCGCGCACCTGAAGGGGCTCAAGGCGGATGTGGTTATGCTCCAGGAGACACACCTGAAGGTGGCAGACCAGGTAAGACTGAGGAAAGGGTGGGTAGGTCAGGTGTTTCACTCGGGGCTAGATGCCAAAAATCGAGGGGTGGCGATCTTGGTGGGAAAGAAGGTGTCATTCGAGGCGTCGAGCATTGTGGCAGATAATGGCAGTAGGGACATAGGTAAGTTGCAGGGAGAGAGGGTGGTACTGGTCAATGTGTATGCTCCGAACTGGGACGATGCGGGTTTTATGCGGCGTATGTTGGGTCGGATCCCAGACTTGGAAGTGGGGTGCCTGATAATAGGGGGAGACTTTAACACGGTGTTGGAACCGGCACTGGATCGCTCCAGGTCTAAGACGGGTAGGAAGCCGGCGGCGGCTAGAGTGTTGAGGGGATTTATGGACCAAATGGGAGGGGTGGACCCTTGGAGATTTGCAAGGCCGGGGGCTAGGGAATTTTCATTCTTCTCACATGTCCATAAGGCTTATTCTCGAATCGACTTTTTCATTTTGAGTAGGGCGCTGATAGCGAGAGTAGAGGATACCGAGTATTCGGCAATGGCCATTTCGGACCACGCCCCGCATTGGGTGGACTTGGAGATGGGGGAGGAGAGGGACCAGCGCCCGCTGTGGCGCTTGGAGGTGGGGCTGTTGGCGGATGAGGAGGTGAGCGAGCAGGTCCGAGGAAGTATAGAGAGGTACTTGGAGACCAACGACAACGGGAGGTCCGAGTGGGGATGGTATGGTAGGCACTGAAGGCGGTGGTGAGGGGAGAGCTGATCTCCATTAGGGCCCACAAGGAGCGGAGGGAGAGGGAGAGGCTGGTGGAGGAGATGGTGAGGGTAGACAGGAGGTATGCGGAAGAGCCTGAGGAAGGATTGTTGAGGAAGAGGCGCAGCCTCCAGGCCGAATTCGACCTGGTGACCACCAGGAAGGCGGAGGTGCAGTGGAGGAAGGCCCAGGGGGCGGTCTACGAGTATGGGGAAAAGGCAAGTCGGATGCTGGTGCATCAGCTTCGGAAGCGGGACGCAGCTAGGGAGATTGGGGGAGTTAAGGACAGGGGAGGGAGCGTGGTGGGGAGTGGGGTTGGCATCAATGGGGTCTTCAGGGACTTCTACGAGGAACTGTACCGATCCGAGCCCCCACAGGAGGGAGGGATGGGCCGTTTCCTGGACCAATTGAGGTTTCCAAAGGTGGAAGAGGGACTGGTGGCGGGACTGGGGCCCCCGATTGGGCTGGTGGAGCCGATCAAAGGGATAGGAAGCATGTAGGCGGGGAAGGCACCGGGGCCGGACGGTTTCCCAATCGAATTCTAAAATAATATATGGACCTGTTGGGCCCGCTGTTAGTTAGGACCTTCAATGAGGCAAGGGAGGAGGGGGCTTTACCCCCGACGATGTCCCGGGCACGAATCTCCTTGATCCTGAAGCGGGACAAGGATCCCTTGCAATGTGGGTTTTATAGACCGATTTCCTTGCTAAATGTAGATGCCAAGGTGCTGGCGAAGGTCTTAGCCACGAGGATTGTGTGCCGCAGATCATCCATGAAGACCAGACGGGGTTTGTGAAGGGGAGACAGTTGAACGCGAATGTGCGGAGGCTTTTGAATGTTATCATGATGCCGGCGAGGGAGGGGGAGGCGGAGATAGTGGTGGCGATGGACGCTGAGAAAGCCTTCGGTAGGGTAGAGTGGGGCTACCTGTGGGAGGTGCTGAAGAGGTTCGGGTTTGGGGAGGGGTTTGTCAGGTGGGTTAGGCTGTTGTATGAGGTCCCGATGGCGAGTGTGGCCACCAACAGGAGGAGGTCCGAGTATTTTCGGTTGCACCGAGGGACGAGACAGGGGTGTCCCCTGTCCCCCCTGCTCTTCGCACTGATGATTCAACCCCTGGCTATGGCACTGAGAGAGTCGAGGAACTGGAGGGGGTTGGTGCGGGGTGGGGAGGAGCATAGGGTGTCGCTTTATGCGGACGACCTGCTGCTGTATGTGGCGGACCCGGTGGGAGGAATGCCAGAGGTAATGAGGATCCTTAGGGAATTCGGGGACTTTTCGGGGTACAAACTCAATATGGGGAAGAGCGAGCTGTTCATAGTTCAGCTAGGGGACCAGGAGAGGGGGATTGGCGAGCTCCCACTAAAATGGGCAGAGAGGAGCTTCAGATATTTGGGGGTCCAGGTGGCCAGGAGCTGGGGGGCCCTGCATAGGCTTAACTTTACAAGGCTGGTGGAGCAAATGTGGGAGGAGTTCAAGAGATGGGACGTGTTGCCGTTGTCCCTGGCGGGTAGGGTGCAGTCAATCAAAATGACGGTGCTCCCAAGGTTTTTGTTCCTGTTCCAGCGCCTCCCTGTGTTTATCCCGAAGGCTTTTTTCAGGCGGGTTAACAGGAGTATAATGGGGTTTGTGTGGGCGCGAGGGACTCAGAGGGTGAGAAGGGTGTTCCTGGAGTGGAGTAGAGATAGGGGGGGAGCTGGCGCTGCCCAACCTCTGTGGGTACTACTGGGCCGCCAATGCGACAATGGTGCACAAGTGGGTGATGGAGGGGGAGGGGGCTGCATGGAAGAGGCTGGAGACGGCGTCCTGTGTGGGTACGAGTCTGGGGGCGCTGGCAACGGTGCCACTGCCGCTCCCTGCAAGGAGGTATATCACGAGCCCGGTGGTGGTGGCGGCCCTCAAAATTTGGGGGCAGTGGAGGCGGCATAGGGGGGAAGTTAGGGCCTCGGCGTGGACCCCATTACGGGGGAACCACCGGTTCGCCCCAGGAAGAACAGGTGGTGGGTTTTTGGGGTGGCACAGGGCAGGGATACGAAAGTTGGGTGACCGGTTTGTGGACGGGAAGTTCGTGAGCTTGGGTGAGCTGGAGGAGAAGTACGGGCTCCCCCCGGGGAACACCTTCAGGTACTTACAGGTAAGGGCGTTTGCCAGACGGCAGGTGGTGGAATTCCCACGGCTACTGCCACACACAGTACAGGACAGGGTGCTCCCTGGGGGGGTGGGTGGGAGTGGGGAAGATCTCGGAAACTTACCAGGTGATGGAGGAGGAGGAGGCCTCGGTGGTGGAGTTGAAAGGTAAGTGGGAGGAGGAGTTGGGAGAGGAGATCGAAGAGGGGACGTGGGCAGATGCCCTAGGGAGGGTGAACTCTTCCTCTTCATGCGCGAGGCTCAGCCTCATACAGTTTGAGGTGCTGCACAGGGCACACATGACCAGGACAAGGATGAGCAGGTTCTTTGGGGGTGAGGACAGGTGTGTTAGGTGCTCAGGGAGCCCAGCAAATCACACCCACATGTTCTGGGCATGCCCAGCGCTGGAAGAATGTTGGAAGGGCATAGCGAGGACGGTGTCGAAGGTGGTAGGATCCAGTGTCAAACCGGGCTGGGGGCTCGCAATATTTGGGGTGGCAGAGGAGCCGGGAGTGCTGGAGGCGAAAGAGGCCGGAATTCTGGCCTTTGCGTCCCTGGTAGCCCGGCGAAGGATTCTCCTTCAGTGGAAAGATGCGAGGCTCCC
This sequence comes from Scyliorhinus torazame, assembly GCF_047496885.1. Classification (NCBI taxonomy): domain Eukaryota; kingdom Metazoa; phylum Chordata; class Chondrichthyes; order Carcharhiniformes; family Scyliorhinidae; genus Scyliorhinus; species Scyliorhinus torazame. The sequence continues at coordinate 374,384,363 of NC_092708.1, forward strand.
AAGCGTGGAATCCTGGATCAGCGATATGGCAGGGTTCATTAAATTGGAGAGGGTGAAATTCGCCTTGAGAGGGTCTTTAGGCGGTGGCAACCGTTCTTAGACTTCCTGGCAGAACGATAGACATTGGTCAATGGCAGCAGCAGCTCAGCAGGGGTGGGGGTTTACTTTATTTTTGTTTATGTTATTTACACTGGAAGGGTCTGAGGGGGTGTATACACCTGTTGTCTTAAGTCGGGGTGTTAATGTTAATTTATTATTCAGGTACGGGGGGGGGGGGGTTTGGTGGGTTGCTTTTTTAGATTGTGTTTTGTACTTAACCCTGTTGGGTTCTTTTTTCTTTCTCATTTTGTTATTGATATTTTATGAAAACCTTTAATAAAAATTATTCTTTTTACAAAAATGACTTGGATGAGGAAGTGGAAAGGTGGGTTAGTAAGTTTGCCGATGACACGAATGTTGGGGCACTTGTAGATAGTGTTGAGGGTTGTTGCAGGTTACAACAGGACATTGACAGGTTGCAGAGCTGGGCTGAGAAGTGGCAGATGGAGTTCAACCTTGATAAATGTGAAGTGCTTCATTTTGGAAGGTCGAATTTGAATGCTGAATACAGGGTTAAAGGCAGGATTCTTGGAAGTGTGGAGGAACAGAGGTATCGTGGGGTCCACGTACATAGATCCCTCAAAGTTGCCACCCAGGTTGATAGAGTTGTTATGAAGGAGTATGGTCTGTTGGCTTTCATTAACAGGCGGATTGAGTTTAAGAGCCGCGAGGTTTTACTGCAGCTTTATAAAACCCTGGTTAGACCACACTTGGAATATTGTGTCCAGCTCTGGTCGCTTCATTATAGGAAGGATGTGGATGCTTTGGAGAGGGAACAGAGGAGATTTACCAGGATGCTGCCTGGACTGGAGGGCATGTCTAACGGAGAAAGACTGAGGGAGTTTGGGCTTTTCTCACTAGAGCGAAGAAGGCAGAGCGGTGACTTGATAGAGGTGTACAAGGTGATGAGAGGCATGGATAGAGTGGATAGCCAGAGACTTTTCCCCAGGGTGGAATGGCTGTCACGAGGGGACATAATTTTAAGGTGATTGGAGGAAGGTATAGGGGAGATATCAGAGGTAGGTTCTTTACAGAGAGAGTGGTGGGTGTGTGGAATGCATTGCCAGCGGAGGTGGTTGAGTCAGAGTCATTAGGGACATTTAAGCGACTCTTAGACAAGCACATGGACAGCAGTAAATTACATAAGAACTAGGAGCAGGAGTAGACCATCTGGCCCCTCGAGCCTACTCTGCCATTCAATGAGATCATGGCTGATCTTTTGTGGACTCAGCTCCACTTTCCGGCACGAACACCATAACCCTTAATCCTTTTGTTCTTCAAAAAACTATCTATCTTTATCTTAAAAACATTTAATGAAGGAGCCTCGACTGCTTCACTGGGCAAGGAATTCCATAGATTCACAACCCTTTGGGTGAAGAAGTTCCTCCTAAACGCAGCCCTAAATCTACTTCCCCTTATCTGGAGGCTCTGTCCCCTAGTTTTGCTTTCATCCGCCAGTGGAAACAACCGGCCCGCATCTATCCTATCTATTCCCTTCATAATTTTATAGGTTTCTATAAGATCCCCCCTCATCCTTCTAAATTCCAACGAGTACAGTCCCAGTCTACTCAACCTCTCCTCGTAATCCAACCCCTTCAGCTCTGGGATTAATTTAGTGAATCTCCTCTGCACACCCTCCAGTGCCAGTACGTCCTTTCTCAAGTAAGGAGACCAAAACTGAACACAATACTCCAGGTGTGGCCTCACTAACACCTTATACAATTGCAGCATAACCTCCCTAGTCTTAAACTCCACCCCTCTAGCAATGAAGGACAAAACTCCATTCGCCTTCTTAATCACCTGTTGCACCTGTAAACCAACTTTTTGCGACTCATGCACTAGCACACCCAGGTCTCTCTGCACAGCAGCATGTTTTAATATTTTATCATTTAAATAATAATCCCTTTTGCTGTTATTCCTACCAAAATGGATAACCTCACATTTGTCAATATTGTATTCCATTTGCCAGACCCTAGCCCATTCACTTAGCCTATCCGAATCCCTCTGCAGACTTCCAGTATCCTCTGCACTTCTTGCTTTACCACTCATCTTAGTGTCGTCTGCAAACTTGGACACCCTTGGTCCCCAACTCCAAATCATCTATGTAAATTGTGAACAGTTGTGGGCCCAGCACTGATCCCTGAGGGACACCACTAGCTACTGATTGCCAACCAGAGAAACACCCATTAATCCCCACTCTTTGCTTTCTATTAATTAACCAATCCTCTATCCATGCTACTACTTTACCCTTAATGCCATGCATCTTTATCTTATGCAGCAACCTTTTGTGTGGCACCTTGTCAAAGGCTTTCTGGAAATCCAGATATACCACATCCATTGGTTCCCCGTTATCTACCGCTCTGGTAATGTCCTCACAAAATTCCACTAAATTAGTTAGGCACGACCTGCCCTTTATGAACCCATGCTGCGTCTGCCCAATGGGACAATTTCCATCCAGATGCCTCGCTATTTCTTCCTTGATGATAGATTCCAGCATCTTCCCTACTACCGAAGATAAGCTCACTGGCCTATAATTACCTGCTTTCTGCCTACCTCCTTTTTTAAACAGTGTCACGTTTGCTAATTTCCAATCCACCGGGACCACCCCAGAGTCTAGTGAATTTTGGTAAATTATCACTAGTGCATTTGCAATTTCCCTAGCCATCTTTTAGCACTTTGGGATGCATTCCATCAGGGCCAGGAGACTTGTCTACCTTTAGCCCCATTAGCTTGCCCATCACTACCTCCTTAGTGATAACAATCCTCTCAAGGTCCTCACCTGTCATAGCCTCATTTGTATCAGTCACTGGCATGTTATTTGTGTCTTCTACTGTGAAGACCGACCCAAAAAACCTGTTCAGTTCCTCAGCCATTTCCTCATCTCCCATTATTAAATCCCCCTTCTCATTCTCTAAAGGACTAACATTTACCGTAGCCACTCTTTTTTGTTTTGTATATTTGTAGAAACTTTTACTATCTATTTTTATATTCTCAGCAAGTTTACTCTCATAATCTATCTTACTCTTCTTTATAGCTTTATTAGTAGCTTTCTGTTGCCCACTAAAGATTTCCCAGTCTTCTAGTCTCCCACTAATCTTTGCCACTTTGTATGCTTTTTCCTTCAATTTGATACTCTCCCTTATTTCCTTAGATATTCCCTCTTTCTACCGTCCTTCCTTTTTGTTGGTATAAACCTTTGCTGAGCACTGTGAAAAATCGCTTGGAAGGTTCTCCATTGTTCCTCAACTGTTTCACCAAAAAGTCTTTGCTCCCAGTCTACCTTAGCTCGTTCTTCTCTCATCCCATTGTAATCTCCTTTGTTTAAGCACAAAACACTAGTGTTTGATTTTACCTTCTCACCCTCCTTCTGTATTTTAAATTCCACCATATTATGATCACTCCTTCCGAGAGGATCCCTAACTATGAGATCATTAATCAATCCTGTCTCATTACACAGGACCAGATCTAGGACCGCTTGTTCCCTCGTAGGTTCCATTACATACTGTTCTAGGAAACTATCGCGGATACATTCTATAAACTCCTCCACAAGGCTGCATTGACCGACCTGGTTAAACCAATCGACATGTAGATTAAAATCCCCCATGATAACTGCTGTACCATTTCTACATGCATCCGTTATTTCTTTGTTTATTGCCTGCCCCACCATAATGTTACTATTTAGTAGGGTGTAGGTTAGGTTGATCTTAGATTAGGATAAATGGTCGGCACAACATCGTGGGCTGAAGGGCCTGTACTGTTCTAAATCATAGAATCACAGAATTTACAATACAGGAGGCTGCCATTCGGCCCATCGAGTCCGTACCGGCTCTTGGAAAGAGCAACCAAGCCCACGCCTCCCCCTTATCCCCACCTAACCTTTTGGACAGTAAGGGCAATTTAGCATGGCCAATCCACCTAACCTGCACATCATTGGACTGTGGGAGGAAACCGGAGCACCCTGAGGAAACTCACGCAGACACGGGGAGAACGTGCAGACTCCGCACAACAGTGACCCAAGCTGGGAATCGAACCTGGGACCCTGGGGCTGTGAAGCAACTGTGCTAACCACTATGCTACCGTGCTGTACCGTGGAAATGGTGGGAGACACTGGATATAACCAAGGTTACGGGCCCTGACAGCATCCTGGCAGTAGTACTGAAGACTTGTGCTCTAGAACTATCCACACCCTCAGCCAAGCTGTCCCAGTAGAGCTACAAATCTAGCACATATAAAAGCAAGACAAATCTAATCTGACCAATTAGCACACCATCTGTCTACTCTCAATAATGGATGCAGTCATTGGCCATGCTATCAAGCACTGTTTACACAGCAATAACCTGCCGACTGATGCAGAGTTTGGGTTCTGCCAGGGTCATTCCACTTCTGATCTCATTAAAACGTTGGCTTAAACATGGACAAAAGAGCTGTGTCAAGATGTGAGATGAAAATGAATGCCTTTGATATCAGGGCAGCATTTAACCAAGTATGGTATCAAGGAGCCCAAGGAAAATTGAAGTGAATGGGAATTAGAGGGAAAACTCTCCACAGGTTGGAATCAATCTTAGCACACAGGAAGATAGTTGTGCTTGCTGAGGCCAATCATCTCAGCTGCAGGAGTTCCTCAGGTTAGTCTCCAAGGCCTAACCATCTTCAGCTGCTTCACCAACACCTTCCCTCCATCATAAGTTTAGACGTGGGAGTATTCTCTGATGATTACATAATGTTCAGTACCATTCACAACTCCGAAGAAAAATACACAGTCCCTCTCCATATGCAATAAGACCTGGACAACATCCAGGCTGGGCTGATAAGTGCAAGTAGCATTTATGACACACAAATGTCAGGCAATTACCATCTCCAATAAGAGAGTAACTAAGCATCTCCCCATGACATTCAATTGCAGAACCATCACTGTATCCCCATGCATTACCATTGACTAGAAACTGAACTAGGCCAGCCATATAAATACTGTGGCTACAAGACCAGGCCAGAAGTTGGGAATTCTGCAGTAAGTAACTCAACTCACGACTCCATAAAGCTTATCCATGATCTACAATGCACCAATCAGGATGATGGAATATTCTCCACTTGAATGGATGAGTGCAGATCCAGCGACACTCAAGAAACTCAAAACCATCCAAGAAAAAGCAGCTTGAGCAACAACATCGGCTTAAACATTCACTCTCTCCACCAGCAGCAAACAGTGGTTGATGTTTGTACCATCTACAAGATGTACTGCAGCAACTCATTGCAACTTACTGAGCCTCCTTCGACAGCAACTATCAAACCTGCAACCTCTATCACCCAGAAGGAACAGGATCGGAGACACGAGGGAACACCATCACCTGCAAGTACCGCTCCAAGCCATACATCATCCTGACTTGGAATGTATTGCCGTTCCTGCATTGTCACTAGGTCACAAATATGGAGCATTCTTCCTAACAGCACTGTTCAGCACAGTGGGCTAAACAGCTGGCTTGTAATGCAGAACAATGCCAGCAGCTCAGGTTCAATTCCCGTACCGGCCTCCCCGAACAGGCACCGGAATGTGGCGGCTAGGGGCTTTTCACAGTAACTTCATTGAAGTCTATGTGTGACAATAAGCGATTATCATTATTATGTGCCTGTATCAGATGGACTGCAGGGATTCATGGTGGTGGCTCACCTTCAATTATAGAAGAGCAACAAATGTTGACCTTGCTAGTGACACTCTCATCCCATGATAATGCATCACTTGGTGATAACCAGAGTCAAGAATTTGTTCAAACTGTCCCATTAATTAGTATATTAAAGCATTACTGGCTAAATTCTAAAGATTCCATGACATTTTAAAACCTAATTAAGTCTCCAATAAGAATATTAATGCAAAGTCTTCAGCAACTGTGTACTTAAATAATATGTACATGCATGTTTCTGCTGCAAACCTCATAATTCATCAGGCATGCCATGAAAAAGCAAGCATCAAGGAAGAACTTCCTGCCAGTTTTTTCTCAGCCCCGTCATTCAGATGCTGACTTTATGCTGGAGTACAGGAAGCCATCTAGTAAACCTCAATCATGATCTCATACCTTTGTGCATGCTTAGATAATTACTTAGCTTTATATAGTCTCTGTCAAAAAGGCGACATGCACATGCACTCTCCAAGCAAGAACTGCTGGATAATATACGGTAGCGGATACATTTGCTGATGTTTTCTCTCACCAGAAATGCGAAGTTAAATTGTACACTCCCAGTTGACCTCAACTAACTAGGCTCTTTCCTGGTCTTTAGGACACAGAGCTATTTATTCTCGTAAGTAGTGGAGTCACGAAAAGATCTCTGAATCAATATTTTTATAGTGGACAAAATTCTAAAATTTGTTCTGATAAAACGTCAGTGACCTTTTTCTTTCTCCGTAAATGCCGACCTGAGTATTTCCAGAACTTTATTTTTATTTCACACTTCATGCCTTTTCCCAAAAAAATTTGTAATCCTTAAAACAACCAATCAGAAGATGATACTCACACGAATAAGTTTAGCAACATGTGTCTTCCCACTGCCAGGGAGGCCTCGCATAATAACTACAATCTGTAAGATATTATGGACAACAAAGAAAGCAATGTCATGAATTACTGCAGAATTAAAATAATCAGAGCCACATCGTATACATCTGTTAATCAAAAATAAGCAAATATGCACTGAAGGTATACTGGTTCTTGGCACAGTCAGACAAATTTTATACTTGTCCTAATCTAATGCAAACAATAGGATTTGGCCATGAAATGCATCATACATAATCCCTTTTTAAAACCCAGAAAGAATCAAATACTATTACCGTACACAGGAATGGAGAGAAACTGAATATAAAACATTAGGTAATCGCTGAAGATCTGTACAAGCAATATTTGCTAGTGTAGCAAAACTGCATTTAAAGCAATCAAATGTGAGAATGAACCAAATTCATCCTTGATAGGAGTCAAACTAAAATTTATTGAACTGCGGCTAAATGATCTGGGCCTGACTCGGATATGAAACGAATGATGGAGGTAACAGTTCTCACCAACACAGAACATACAGTGCAGAAGGAGGCCATTCGGCTCATCGAGTCTGCACCGACCCACTTAAACCCTCACTTTCACCCCATCCCTGTAACACAATAACCCTTCCTAACCTTTATGGTCACTAAGGGCAATTTATCATGGCCAATCCACCTAACCTGCACGTCTTTGGACTGTGGGAGGAAACCGGAGCACCCGGAGGAAACCCACGCAGACACGGGGAGAACGTGCAGACTCCGCACAGACAGTGACCCAGCGGGGAATCGAACCTAGGATCCTGGATCTGTGAAGCCACAGTGCTATCCACTTGTGCTACCGTGCTGCCCATACACAAATTGGATAGCAACTTCTGCTGACTGCACGTGCAGCTAAAGGTGAAATTTGGAAGCAGCCATTCAAAATTAACTACTACGCCTTAAGCTGTGTGGAAACGGCCCTATCTGGCTTCCCATTTAAACATACGGTGGGAAATCTTGCATTGCCATCATAGACACAGACTTAATGTGCCACAATAAATTCAATTATTCCAGTCTACATATCCTTTGAACAACGTGGTTAAGTCTGAATTACTGGCAACTAACCTCTCTGGCACTGAAAATTTACTTAAACAAGGATGTAATCTCACTCTTTGGTTTTTAATTTTTGTTGGAGCTTTTATTATAAGGGAGTTAAGGGAACCGCTGAAGTGATAGGCTGTGTGGGAAGGGAAGCCATTGCTATATATGCTCTAACCATGATTGGAAATGTAAAAATGGAACCAAACAGAGCCTGCACCACAAGAGTTGGATAACAGAGGAAAGAAGTTGGAAATGTTGATTTGATCAGCTTGAAATGTTATAGATAATGAGAAGAATCCGACACATATCAGTAATTGTTCTGGAGTTAAAGAGAGAGAGAATAAGGCTTTGCTCTGATGATAACATGTGAAAAATAGTCCATCTCATTATATACCAATGACTTGGATGAAAGAATGCTTATGCAAGTTTCAGATGTTAGTAAGGAGGCACATAAAGTTGTGTGGATGGGAACAAGAAGTTACAAGGACAGACAGAAGATGTGAGTGGGCAAATCCAGGCAAATGGAGTTAATAAAGGGAAGTGCGAGACCATCCCTTTGAACCTGAGAAAGAAAGGAATATTTTCTTAATTGTGAGAGACCAGAAGCTGTGGAGGAGCACAGGTGTCCATGTACACAAATCACGAAATGTCCGATGGTATATTTGGCCTGTATCAAGGGCAAGCACATTACACAGTGGTTAGAACTGCTGCCTCACAGCACCAGGGACCCGGGGTCGATTCCAACTTTGGGTGACTGTGTGGAGTTTGCACTTTCTCCCTGTGTCTGCGTGGGTTTCTTCCGGGTGCTCCCACAGTCCAAAGATGTGCAGGATAAGTGGATTGGCCATGCTAAATTGTCCCTTAGTGTCCAAAGGTGTAGGGCGGGGGGGATTGGGCTACGGTGCTCTTTCGGAGGCTCGGTGCAGTCTCGATGGCTGAATAGCCTCCTTCTGCACTGTAGGGATTCTTCTCAGTTTAACAATGAAGAAGGTATGCTTCAATTGTACAGGTCCTTGGTCAGGTCTCATTTGGAGTACAGTGTTTAAGTTTGAACACCAAATTTCAGAAAAGATAAACAGGCCATGGAAAGGATATGGTACAGGTTCACCAGAATTTGAGGGAAAAAAAAAAGTTGAGTAAAAGTGGCTTGTATCCCTTAAGTTTATATGGTTGCGGGGTGATCTAATTGAGCATTTTAAATAATTGAGTATTTGGATAGGGTCGGTGCAGAAATGATTTCTTCAGGTGGGGATTTCAGAATGTGAGGACAGAATTTTACAATTAGAATTTGTAAAACAGATGAACAGATTTTCGGAACAGAAATCAAGTGAAATGGAACAAAGACTGATAACTAGCGATTAGCTACATTACAGCTATGGTCTAACTGAATGTAGATAAAAACAAGTCAACCTTCACATAGCAAGTTTCCAAAATCCTCAAGCTGAAATGGACTATATCTGTTTTTTTCAATGTTTGTTGAGGAATAAATGCAAAGTCATGACATCAGAAAAACTCTGCTGTTCTAATCTGGAGACAGTGGAGATTTGGTTTAACATCTTATCTAAAAGACAACAGCTCTGAGAGTGTTGTACTGCTCCACTATTAAGTTGCACCAAGCTAAAGTGATGCTTATAAATTGAGTTATCTTCGGCCCATCATATCGTCACCAGACAAAAACAACCACCTAAGTATTCAAATCCCATTTTCCAGCAATTGGCCCATAGCCTTGTCATCCCAGATCAACCCTCCTACAGTAACGTCTAAATCACTTATATAAACCAAAAACAGCAAGGGCTCCAAAAACAATCCCTGCTGGACCCCACTTGGCTTAGGCTTCCAGTCAGTAAACACCTTTTGGCCATCACCCTCTGCTTCCTGCCACTCAGCCAATTCTGGACCCAATGTGCCAAATTTCCTTAGATCCCACGGGCTCTTACCTTCGCTATCAGTCTCCCATGTGGGACCTTGTCAGAAGCCTTGCTGAAGTCGAATAGACTCCATCAAATGCATTTCCCCCATCTACACACCCGGTCATCTCTTCGAAAAAATCAATCAAGTTGGTCAGACATGGCCTCCCCTTAACTAAACCATGCTAACTGTTCTCAATTAATCCCTGCCTCTTCAACTGCAGATTAATTCTGTCTCTCAGAATTGCTTCCAATAGTTTCACCACTATGGAGGTTAGACAGACTGGTTTGTAGTTTCCTGGTTTATGTCTTTCTTGCTTCTTGAATAACTGTACCACATTGACTATCCTCCAGTCGTCCGGCACCTCTCCTGTGGCCAGAGAGGAATTGAAAATTATTGCCACCGGCCATATTTCCTCCCATGCCTCACTCAACAGCCTGGGATACATAGAACATAGAACAATACAGCGCAGTACAGGCCCTTCAGCCCACAATGTTGCACCGAAACAAAAGCCATCTAACCTACACTATGCCATTATCATCCATATGTTTATCCAATAAACTTTTAAATGCCCTCAATGTTGGCGAGTTCACTACTGTAGCAGGTAGGGCATTCCACGGCCTCACTACTCTTTGCGTAAAGAACCTACCTCTGACCTCTGTCCTATATCTATTACCCCTCAGTTTAAAGCTATGTCCCCTCGTGCCAGCCATTTCCATACGCGGGAGAAGGCTCTCACTGTCCACCCTATCCAACCCCCTGATCATTTTGTATGCCTCTATTAAGTCTCCTCTTAACCTTCTTCTCTCCAACGAAAACAACCTCAAGTCCATCAGCCTTTCCTCATAAGATCTTCCCTCCATACCAGGCAACATCCTGGTAAATCTCCTCTGCACCCGCTCCAAAGCCTCCACGTCCTTCCTATAATGCGGTGACCAGAACTGTACGCAATACTCCAAATGCGGCCCTACCAGAGTTCTGTACAGCTGCAACATGACCTCCTGACTCCGGAACTCAATCCCTCTACCAATAAAGGCCAACACTCCATAGGCCTTCTTCACAACCCTATCAACCTGGGTGGCAACTTTCAGGGATCTATGTACAAGGACACCTAGATCCCTCTGCTCATCCACACTTTCAAGAACTTTTCCATTAGCCAAATATTCCGCATTCCTGTCATCTGGTTCTGGTGATTTATCTACTTTTAAGCCTGCCTAAACACTCAGAACCTCCTCTCTGTCTGTTAATTTCTTTAGTTTTATCAGCCCTTCTCCCTGATTTCTATACCCACATCATCCCTTTCACTAGCGAACACCGACATAATGGTCGGGATGCTCCAAAATCCCAGCTAAGTGTTGACGCCGGCGTAAACACCTGAGTGTTTCACGCTGGGGTCAACGGGCCTCTTGGCCCAGTGATTCAGTAGCCTACAGGGCGACGGAGTGCTCCACACAGCTCCGGCGCCGATATGCGGCCCTGCACTTCCAGCGTTGGTCCGCGCATGCAGCCGTTTCCACGCCGGCGCATGCGCGTGGTGGCTGTTTTCACGCCGGGCACCGCGCAACATGGCGTAGCGACACAGCGGGCCCACGCGGAACAAGGTAGGGCCCCCCTCCCCCCCAGATCGCGCACGCCCGCCCATCGGTAGCCCCCGATCGCGGGCCTGGCCATCGTGGAGGCCCCCCTGGAGTCTGATCCCTGTCCCCTCCCCACCAGGACGGCCACCGTGGCCGCGGGTCTGAGCTCCCGCCAAGTGGTACCATATGTGAACCACGCCGGCGGAACTCGGCCGGTCGACCATGGAGAGTCGCCGCGGGGGCCTCTTTCAACAGTCCCCGACCGGCGCCGCATCGACAGCACGCGCGCGGCTGGCGGCGATTCTCCGGTCGGCGGAGAATCGTGTCCCGGCGTCGAAGCAGCTTGGCGGGAATTTGGAGAGTCCCGGCCAATGTATTCATTTAGAACCCCACCTACATTCTCTGGCGCCCCAAATTACCACTGTGGTCCTTAACGGGTGCTTGACTCCTGACATTTTGTCTGAAGAGCAAGGGTGCTATCACGGAGTTAAGGTTGACATGTAGCTCCAGGATATTTCAAACACTACAACTCAGGCGAAATACCTCCACACAAATTTGAATTACGAGTTTCAAAATATAATCTCACAAAGAGGAAAAGCTCAAAAGAGGGTAGTAAAGAAGAGACAAACAAACATAAGTCACCCTGTCAGGTCGGCTTTGCCTGCCAGGCATTTTCAGAATATCATCAACGTTTTTACTCTCTGGCTTCTTTTCAACGCGTGGAGGAGGATGTGCTGGGTGAGGAGTCGAAGCGGGTAGCCTCTCATCAGGATACCCACGTCTTTCACCTGAAATTTTAGTTAAGTGAACAGATTTGGCTAATACAGGTTATCAGCTTCTCAATAAAGATTTTAAAAAACTTCAAAGATGTGCATGCAGTTGAGATAAACTATGCAATTTCGCAAAAAATAAATTAATTCTTATTGCAAGAGTCCAGACATGATATAAAGATAACAGTAATGTTAAGCTATAGACATAAAATGAACAAAACTTACATGTAGTGGTTTGCAGAATAAGACCACATCTAGGTTTTGTAAAATTTTGGTTACCACCTTTGCAAAAACAGGCTGATATAATAAGAGAACAGAGAAAACTAACAGTGAGGATCAGTAGGGGACGGCACGGTGGCATATTGGTTAGCAATAATGCCTCACAGAGTTAGGGACCCAGGTTCAATTCTGTCCTAGGGTGACTGTCTGTGCGGAGTTTGCAGGTTCTCCCAGTGATGCATGGGTTTCCACCAGGTTCTCCGGTTTCCTCCCACAGTCCAAAGATGTGCAGGTCAGAAGGATTGGCTATGCTAAATTTCCCTTTGATGCCCATAGATGTGCAGGTTTGGTGGGATTATGGGGATAGTAGGGGAGTGGGCCTAGGTAGGGTGTTCTCCCAGAGGGTCGCTGCAAACCCAATGGGCCGAATGGCCTCCTTCTGCATTGTAGGAATTGTATGATCTTTGATCTTGGAACTGGAAAGTAAAGTCGTCAAGACAGCAAAATGAAACCAGATTTGATTGCACAGAACAAAAATAAATAAGTGGAGTGCTGTAAGGATCAGAGCTGCGGCCTCTACAATTTACAATCTATATTAGTGACTTAGGTTGAAGAGACAGAGTAATATATCTAAGTTTGTTAATGGTACCAAGCTAGATGGAATGGTAAGCTGTGGAGAGGGGCAGGGAGGTTGCAAGAGACATTGACAAGTTAAGTGACTGGGCAACAAGATGGCAGATGTGGGGAAGCGTGAAGTTATTCACATGGTCATAAGAATAGAAATATAAGATGTGAAGCTTGTAAATATTGATGCTCAGAGAGACTTTGTTGTTCTTATACAAGGAACACAGGAAGTCATCATGCAGGTAAAGCAAGCAATTTGTTTCATTCTTTCACAGCTTGTGAGCATCAGTGGCTAGGCCAGCATGTGTTGCCCATACCCAATTTCCCTTGAACAGGTAGTGGTGAGCCACTTTCTTAAACTGATGCAGTCCATGTGGCGTAGGTACACCCACGGTGCCGTTCAGGAGGGATCTCCAGGATTTTGATCCAGTAACAGTGAAGGAACAACAATGTAGTTCTAAGTTAAGGTGATGTGCTGCTTGGAGGTGCAGGTGGTGGTGCTCAAATGCGTTCTAGCTGGTAGAGATCACAGGTTTGGAAGGGTCTTTTGAAAGAACCTTGGTAAGTTGCTTCAGTGCTGGATACACACTGCTGCACTGTGGGTCAGTGGCAGTGGTAGAGAGTGTTAATGTTTAAGGTGGTGGAGGAGTGTCAATCAAGCGGGCAGGTTTGTCCTGGATGGCACCGAGCTTCTTATGTGTTTTTGAAGTTATGGGGAGGTGTTAAGGGATTATCATTGGACGAGTCACCCATAAACTCAGGTTAATACTCTGGAGATAAAGGTCCAAATCCCACCACGGCAGATACTGAAACTTGAATTCAAGAAGAATCTGGAATTAAAAGTCCAATGACGACCATGAAATCATTGTCAATTGTCGGGTTAATCTGCCATCCTTACCTGGTCTGGCCCCATGTCACTCCAGACCCACAGCAATGTTGTTGACTCTTAAATGCCTTGGAAATGACCCAGTGAGTCACTCAATTGAAGGGAAATTATGGATGGGCGAAAAGTTCTGGCTCAGTCAGCGACACCCGTATCCAATGAATGAATTTTTAAAAAACTCACCCACACAAGTGGAGAGTATTCTGTCATATCCACTGCCTCGTAAATGATGGACAGGCTTTGGGGAGTCAAGAGGCAAGTTCGTTGCTGCAAAATTCACAGCTTCTAACCTGCTCATGTAGCCCACAATATTTAGTAGGGGATTTAGCCTTGGTAATGCCATTGAATGTCATGGGGTGATGTTTCGATTCCCTCTTGTTGGAGATAGTCATTGTCTGGCACGTGGGTAGCATAAATGTTAAAAAGGCAAGAGCATGTTGGCCTTTGCTGCAAGGAGCCACAAGGCGGAGTGTGTGTACAGATTTGGTGTCCACATTTAAGAAAACATATACTTGTATTGGAAGTGGTACAGGGAAGATATGCTCAAATTAGTCCCCGGAATGAGAGGAGTTGTCCTCTGATACGAGGCTGAGTAAATTGGACCTACATTTTTCGGAGTTTAGAAGAATGAAAGGCTATCTCATTGAAATATACAGGATTGAAGAGGCTTGATATGGTAGATACTGACTGACTGTTTCCATTAATGGGGAACCTAAAATATGGGGGCACACTCTCATGGTAAGAGGCCAGTCATTTAAGACTGATGAGGAGAAATTACTCACTTTAAAAAAATAAATTTAGAGTACCCAATTCATTTTTTCCAATTAAGGGGCAATTTAGCGTCGCCAATCCACCTACCCTGCACATCTTTGGGTTGCGGGGGCGAAACCTACGCAGACATGGGGAGAATGTGCGAACTCCACACGGACAATGACCCAGAGCCAGGATCGAACCTGGGACTTCGGTGCCGTGAGGCTGCAGGGCTAATCCACTGCGCCACCGTGCACTACTCACTTAAAGGTTTGTGAATCTTTGGAATTCTCTGACCCAGAGGCTGGAATAGACAGATTTTTGGTCTCTCAGGGAATCAAGGGATATGGGGAGCAGATGGGAAAATGGCATTGAAGCCCAAGATCAGCCATTATCATACTGAATGGCAGAGTAGGATTGACAGGCCATATGGTCCACTCCTGCTTCGACTTTTGTTGTTCTTGTGAATAGAGATTGTTCTAGGTCTTTAAATACAAAGGGGGGTCACGGATAATGATGCTATGTATTGTTTTCTAACATCAACTGAGTACTATGAGAAAAGTTCAAAAACTGCTAATTCTCAACCAAGACTAAAAATTAGACACAGCACCTCAACAGATTTATATTCAAGTCAGTAGAAGTTATTTTCATATTTAAGTAGTTGTGTGAACCTCTATCATTGGAATTTGGACCAATTCAGATAACTTCTTCTATTCCAACACATAGGTATTGCCAACATAACTAAATCTACCCATGGTACTTAAATCATGCTATTCAGATCAATCTACCAGCACTGGAGGTCTAAACCATTGATACTTGCAGAGATACTAGCAATGGATTTATTGTGCAACAATTTCATGCAGTATATAGTTACCACCTCAATCACCTGATGCTATTTAGACTATGTCAGCGATGATGCGATTTAGACTATGTCAGCTATGATGCAATGATTTGCGAAGTCATCAATAAATAACATAGTGGGCAAATAACTACAAAAAACCCAAATACCTGCAAAACCACTAGGTGGGTGATCAAATGGTGGTCGATCAGATAAGCGATCAAATTGTGGTCTATCAAAACTCCCTCGGTTGAAATTATCTTTATTGTCCTGATAGTTGTGATATCCACTTGAACGGCCAGATGGGCCTTGAGACATTCTGCAAGTGAAGCACAAGATGAAGATGACCTTTTGCATTTATTGGGGAAATAATTTTGTTTACTTACAGAAGAGAACCAGGTTCCTCCATAACATGGTAACCGGAAAGCATCGCTCTTCTGTACAGAAATTTGCAGCTGCTTCATTGTCAGGCTTCAAGTCCAAAGACTGCTTTGATGAATGCCAATGAACGTACCATTAAAAACAAATCTATAATGTAGGTTTTGTTATTTGCATTCATTAAAGGTGAACATATATTAATGATACATCATTACACTGCAGAAATGATGTGGTGAGACATTGTACCATTAGTTATGGTTTACAGCTGTATGAATAAGTTTGATGCTACCTCTTGGCTGCCATTGTAAACTCAACTGCAACAAAGCAAAAACACTTTCTCAGCATGATCATACTTTTTAAATACAGGTCTAATTATTACCTGTCCTCGCGACCAAATCGTTCACGCTCAAATCCTTCCCTCTCGTAGTCACCCATCGATCTGTCCCTGTATAGATCGCGCTCTCTATCATAGTCTCTGCGGTCCAAAAATGGATCTCTTCGTTCCAGGAATGGATCTCTGTCTCCATAACGATCCCGAGGATGTAGAGAATCTGAATGGGGGGGGGGAACAATTTTATGGGAGTTCTGAAGTCTACTTGACTCATTTAGTCTGGGTGAATTTCTTAATTTATTTTTATTTAAATAGCAAGAATTAACAAGCTTGATTGCATGAAAGAGTTGACTATTCGTTGACTGCTGCTTGTAAATAGGTTATGTTAGCAAGTGTCAGCAAATGTTATCATGACTGACCAATTAAAGCAGAAGACACTTGTTTGCTTAACTATTGCCAACAGCAAGTATTTTACCTGTGGATCACCCCCAAATTAGTAATAAGGTTTTATTTTTGAAAAATATTGCTTGCCGGAAACCTGCGAGGATTCTGTTTCTTTTAATGACCAAACAACTGTACGGGCATATGCTGCAGTGACATAAAGTGTGCAGTAAGTACTCAAACATTAGAAAACACATGAGTTCTAGACTGTTATCATCAGTCTATCACGTTAAAGGGTTGGCTCAAGTTAGCACCAGTTTGTTTGCTTTTGTCTATTATTAATCACGGAGTAGTTCAGTATTAGGAACAAAAATTGACCGCTTAATCTTAACTTGCTGTTTGAATTAAGTCAGGAGGACTAAATTCTGAAGAGCCAAAGTTGTTATAATATTGATGGATAATATATAGGAGTATATTGAAAACCTGTAAACCTAGAAAATCATTCCTTTTAGAGAAAAGTCGATTCCATTTGATTTAATTCCAACAAAAACAAATATACTCTTTTCCAAAAGTTAATTTTGCTTTTGTAATAGGTACTTGAGAATTAAATAAAGTGTAAAAATGTTAAGCACCTCTCAATGTATCCAAATGAAGCTTCCATATACAATAAACTGGTTCAACTGTAATAATTTTTTTCAAATGAAATGTAAAAAATATAGCTACAAAAATAGAATTGACAATTACCCTCAAACTTCATTGGCTGTAAAATGCTAATGGTCACTGAATTCATGCAATTTGTACTACCTTTATCATACATTCGATCTCGAATTGGCTCAGGACCCAGTGAAACCCGTTCTCCATAAGGGATCTGTTCAATCCTCCCTCCTCCAGCATCTGCAAAAGAAGAAAAAGAAAACAATTTTTTAAAAGTACGGTCCTCGAAAATGGACCACCAAATGTGGAACGGAGAATTTTGCAGCTTTAAACTGCTGCACACATCTGCACAATCTCGTTACAGTAACTAGCACGCCTGAACATTTTTCATTAAAAAAACAGGCGTTTGGTTCAGGAACATCACATCAATTGGGAAAAATAAACTTAACTTTCAAAGGAACATTTTTCTAGCCATTCTTCGGTCGGAAGATCCTGCAGAGCTCAGTCAACGCTATAAACCTCGGAGGCATCAGCAAAGCCACGTAGCCATTTTACTGCACTAGCTCCCCTATTCGGGTGTCGTATTCACGAACGCACTGAAGAGCTTTGGGCGATTTAATCAGTTTTTCCAGAGGGCTAGAGAATGACTGTTGTAGGACAAGTGAGATAGGAAACTCATGCAGACATGGGGAGAACGTGCAGACTCCACACACAGTCACCCAAGGTGGGATAGAACCTGGGTCCCTGGTGCTGTGAGGCAGCACTGTGCCACCCTGTCGCCCTAGGTGGAGTGGTGAGTTTGGGTAGGGTGGAGATGGGGTGTCAGGAGTCGTCGGGTAGTTGGGGATTGTCAAGATGGGTGGGTAGCGTAGTCGGCTGAAAAGTCATCTAGGAGTTCGATTAGTATCTCTCAGGCTAATATTTCCTGAGTAGCCATTCAGGTAGGTAATTAAGTGCTACCAGAAAGAAGTTTCTGACTCTCGAACTCAAAACTGGAGAGATTTTCAAAAGGATCCGGAAAGATGGGGAATTGCACACTGAAAGTACAAACTTTCTAGGCAATTCCCATGGTGTCAGTGCGTTGGGACTTCCAAGGGGTTTGGGAGACTATTTTGGGGAATACACCTTGTCCCTGATGATCTGCTGACTGGAAGATCTGGGATGATGTTTAACATCAAAGAGGAAGTTGAGCTGAAACAGTAACTTTGCAGAGTAGAAAGGGAAGAAGGGCAGCTCGGTGGTGCAGTGGTTAGCATTGCTGCCTCACGGCGCCGAGGTCCCAGGTTCGATCCTGGCTCTGGGTCACTCTCCGTGTGGAGTTTGCACATTCTCCCCATGACTGCGTGGGTTTCGCCCCCGCAACCCAAAGATGTGCAGGGTAGGTGGATTGGCGACGCTAAATTGTCCCTTAATTGGAAAAAATGAATTGGGTAGTCTAAATTCATATTAAAAAAAAGAGTAGAACGGTAAGAGAGTTCAAGGTGTGCTGTGGGTTGAGGAAATAAAACCAAAAGGCATAGGAGCAGAAGTAGGCCATTCGGCCCATCGAGTCTGCTCTGCCATTCAATGAGATCATGATTGATCTGATAATCCCAATTGGCTAGACAGTTGGTTTGTGATGCCAACAGTGAGACCAACAGCATGGGTTCAATCCCTGCAGCAGCTGAGATTATTCATGAAGGCCCACCTTCTCAACATTGACTTTCACCCAAGGTATGGTGATCCTCCAGTTAAATCACCATGAGTCAGCTCTCGCCCTCAAAAGGGACAGTCACCTGGGATTATGGAAACTTTTCTTTCATTTATTGACGGCACTGTAGCACAGTGGTTACCACTGTTGCTTCACAGAGACAGAGTCCCGGGTTCAATTCCCACTTGGGTCACTAGTCTGTGCAGAGTCTGCACGTTCTCCCCGTGTCTGCATGGGTTTCCTCCAGGTCCTCCGATTTCCTCCCACAAGTCCCAAAAGACGTGCTGGTTAGGTGAATTGGACATTCTGAATTCTCCCTCAGTGTACCCGAGCAGGTGCCGGAGTGTGGCGACTAGGGGCTTTTCACAGTAACTTCATTGCAATATTAATGTAAGCCTACTTGTGACAATAATAAAGACTAGTATTATTAATATTAATCCTCAACACTTTATCTCCATAGCCCTTGCTGATTAAAAATGTCTATCTCAGCCTTGAACATGGATAATGTCCCAGCCAGTACAACCCTCTGTGGTAAAGAATTCCACAGATTCAGTACCCTCAGAAGAAATTCCTCCCCATTTCTGTCTTAAGTTAATGACCTCTTACTCGGAGATGATGCCCTCTGGTCCTAGACTCTCCCACAAAGGAAAAATATATCTCAGTATCTATCTTGTCAAGCCCCCCCCCCATACTCAGGATAAACCTAGTCAACCTTCTCTGGACTGCCTCCAATGCCAGTATCTTTCCTTAGATAAGGTGACCAAAACTGTTCACAGTATTCAAAGTATGGTCTAACTAGTGCCCTGTACAGTTTTAGCAAGGCTTCCCTATTTTTACAATCTATTCCCTTTGAAATAAAGGCCAATCACTGTAACCAATCACTATTTGTCGATGTACTTCGTCGATTATTCTTTTTGTCTACTTTGTACGTACTGTATACATCCACTTGGCCCCAGAAATATACTTTCCACTGTACTTCGGTACATGTTGATTGATTGACTTATTGTCACATGTAAAAGGAAAACAAGAACTTCAATAGGTTGCTGGAACATTGCGCACATTGAAGAAGCAAGCTCTGATGGGTTAAGTATTGTGCAGGATGATGTTAGAGAGTCAAAGTGACAATTTTATCCTCTCTGTAAAACAATAACTTTGTTTTTTTGACACTATACTGAACTAGGTGTAAAGTTCAGTGCCTGACTGTTCTGCTGTATTGGCTGCATGGGTTTCTTCTAGGTGCTCCGGTTTCCTCGCACAAGTCCCGAAAGACGTGCTGTTAGCTGAATTGGATATTCTGTATTCTCCCTCAGGTGTACCCGAACAGGCATCGGAATGTGGCGACTAGGGGGCTTTTCACAGTAACTTAATTGCAGTGTTAATATAAGCCTACTTGTGGCAATAAACATTATAAAAGGTCCCTCCATGATCGGAGTCAGTGCTAAGCCTTAAAATTATTTCTAACTCACAAAAAAGCAACAATGGCGCATAACATCCTTCAGATTGCCACTCTCGCCAGGCTTACCTGTGCTGTAATTCCCAAACCCGTCCCACCCAACCTTCCTCAGTCAGAATGTGATAGTCAGGAACAGCGGAGAACGCTCCCAGCAGGATCGTCATAGACTAACTGAGGCGCAAAGAGATAAGTGACATCCCTATATATGGGTCTGGGAGGGGGAGGTCAGTGCTGGAGGGAGAGAGGGTGGGAGGGCGGGGGTCAGTCCGGGAGAGAGGGAGATGGGTCAGTCTGGGGAATTGGGTCTTGGGGGGGGGGGGGGGATGTGGGGTTGAAATTGACTGTGCACTTGCCCAGGGTGTCGCAACATAATTTTGTTCATGACTGATGCATGACAAATTCTTGAGGAGTGTGGGGAAAAAAAAATCCAAGAATCTATTTTTCCTGTGCAAACAAGTATAAAGGTCTGAGACAACAGATAGATCAACTTGTTACCTTGTTCATGTAAGCTGTCAACAGAAGGATTTATTATTTCTAGACTTGATTATTCCAATGTTCTCCTGGCTGGCGTCTCGTATTCTACCCGACGTAACAGGAGCTCACTGAAAGCTCTGCTGTCCATCTCCGAATTCGCACCAAGTATCGATCTCTGATCAAACCTGTGCTCGGAGATCTTGTGATACAGTGGTAGCGTCCCTGTCCCTGGACCAGAGGCACCGGGATCAGGAGTGTTCATAACGCAGTTCAACA
Source organism: Scyliorhinus torazame (assembly GCF_047496885.1). NCBI lineage: Eukaryota > Metazoa > Chordata > Chondrichthyes > Carcharhiniformes > Scyliorhinidae > Scyliorhinus > Scyliorhinus torazame. The sequence continues at coordinate 374,405,262 of NC_092708.1, forward strand.
GGCTGATAATTAGCCGAGGAATCTTTCCACCACTTCAACTATTCCTCAATGGGAAAAAATGTGCAAAGATACACCCAAAAAAAAGTGTGCTTACTGATCTACACTGGGTCCTAATCTGAATTTAAAAATTTTCAACCTCATCTTCAAATCCATCCATAGTCTCACCCATCCTATATTCTAACCTGGCTCAGTCCTACAACCATCAATATTTCTGTGCATTCCTATTTTTGCAGTCCCACCACTGGCAGACAGCTTTTAACTGTCGAGAATTACCATCTTAAACCTCTTTTGCTCCTTTCAAGCATTCCTTAAAAGAGGTAATCTGTCCTCACAGCACATGTGTCTAATTTAGTTTGAAATATTCCTGTGAAGCACTTTGGGATGTTTTACATTGTAGGCACAACATAAATGCTGATGCTGTTGATTTCATACTCACCGCGTCCGTGTCCATAATCAACGGTTTTCTGAATTGGTGGTGGCTTGTTAAGTGGAGTGGTAGCGACTGATGAAGGCTCACTGTAACCATAATTGGAATCAGGATTTTTGGGTTCAGTTCCAGAATCCCATAAACCGTGGAATGTATCTGTGTCCCAACGCTCTGACTGGATGGGAGTTTCAGGCGGGACAGGACCAAGTATGGAGTTTTCACTGTTTGCCATATCCTATAACAGCGATTAGGATAAAGTGACGAGGTTAGTTAAATATTTGGGTGGAACGCAAGGTCATTCAAAATATCAAAGCCACACATCATAGAAAGCGCTTTGTTTATCATATCTTGACTAAGATAGACTACATAAACTATCTCGCTGTAATAAAAAGCAGGAAAAAAATGGGCGGTTCATCATTCAGGACTGATAATAAATTAGAAACTCCAAAGCCACGTGCTCAAAATCCACAGCAAAACTCACTAAATTAGTGTCATTTGCAATATGGTAGCAGAAAAAGGTTGCCACAAAAGTGATCATAAAAAGTCAATTGGCTTATTAAGGTTATTCAGGGATGGGAATTGGTCATTCTTACTACGTCTAGGCACACTTGGCTGGTTCAAACCGATTCACCAGTCATCCTTCAGACGAATGAAAGATGAGGTCACCAAGTCTTTCTTCTTCAAACCAGGGAAGGCAAATGCGGCACAAGTTATGGGATACAATTTACATTTCAAAGATGGTCTACTATGACTACAGGTGAACAGTATCTTATGTTGTTATTGAAGGTGACAAAATTACATGCAATCTAATTTCCCGATATGGTGCAGAAAATATTTGAATCTGGTGTTATCCAGTTCTTGGACTGGATTGCTGGCTAACTATTTCCTTACCTTGTAAAAGTCTTGACCAGATTTAGCATTCTGATAATCTTGAATTACAGGAGGAATTCCAGCTGAGTCTGTTTTGCTAGGTAAAAGAGGTACTCTCTCAATCTCCTGTAACTCACTGAAATACCACAAGAAGCAAAATGAAAGCACTGAGCACAACTCTGGTTAAGGAGATAATGTGGATTTTGACAAAATTATAGTGAAGGAATGGCAATATATTTTCAAATCAGATGTGTATGCAATGGGGGGTTTGCAATATACTCATGCTCACAATGCCATTCTGGGCAGTTGTGAGAGAGTTTGGAAGGCATGGTCAGAGAAGCCTTGGTTATTTGCTACACTGCATCTTATAGATAGTACACACCAAATTGGTTATGGTGGTGGGGTCGATGTTTAAGATGGTATCAAGCTGCTTTGCCCTGGGTGGTGTCAGATTTCTAGTGCTGTTGGAGCTGTACTCATCCAGCAAAATAGGGAGCATTGAATCACACTTCCATTGTGCCTGGAGACAGTAAATAGGCTTCGGGAAAACTGGAGGTTAGCTACTGCCTCAGAATATCGAGCCTGTGACCCACTCAAAAGCCATGGTCTGTGCGCGTGTGTGTGTGACTGGTCCCGTTAATGTTTTGGTCACTGGTGGATCCTCAGGATTTGATGTTGGACTACTCCAGAATAGTAATGCTGTAGAATATCTGGATACTAATGACATCAAGGGATCTGGAGATAGTGTGAAAAAATGGGCCAAGAGATAGATGATCAGCCATGATCTGTTTGATTGGTGGAGTCTGCTCAATAGGTCAAATTAGTAGATTCAACATAATTTGTGATAGATAGCAAGCTGAAGAGGTTAATATTATCTGACCAGGTTTTCCCACATTACATAACTATATTCTCTCAAATTATATCCACCGTACATAGAAGAGCCACTTACCGTAATAATTTCAGTTCTTGCGCTGCCTTCAAGATAATTTCATGCTCTCGTTCAGATAACGCGACTATATTTTGTCCACCAGGTGGTTGGTCGACCGAGGGTTTGTCAGAGAAAGGCACGGGTGGCTCTTCAGTTACTACAGACGCACGAACAGGACCAGTCTGTGATGGCATCTCATGCAAACTGTCAAAAGGTAACCGCCTATTGTCTGCATCTGGATATCTTCTTTCATCTACCTGTTCTCTCTGCCATCCAAGCCTTTCTGGAGGATAATCACGCTCATCTCTCCTCCAGTCTGGCCTTTCTGGATAGTCCTGACCCCACAGCTCCCGCTTTTTCTCATGATGGTAGCCCCGTTCCGGTTCATCCCTCCATGGTTCTTCTCTCCATCTATCTGGTCGTGGGCGTAAAGGAGAAAAGTCCCTTCCACAACCATGAAAGTTCCATTCTTCTCGTCTGTGGACGTATTCTCTGTCATATTCATTGTCTCTGTTAAATCCATGTTCACGTGACCTGCCACTCCTGTCAAATTCTCGAACAAAGCCTCGGTCAAGAGCCTCCATCTGAGGTGGAGCTCTAATCTCCCTTCTGTCTAAAATTTCATGAGGCAGAGGTGGCCGGCGAAGAAGTAACCTGTCATCTCTTCGAAATGGATCTCTTTCATCCCAAAAGTCCGAACCAGGGCCAGTCCAATTTCCTCTTTCCCAGGACATAGTTCTCTCTCTTTCATACGCTGGACCTCCTCTCGGTCCAGGGAAATGATCATCTAATGGTCTTTCTTCCCCCTGAAGCCAACGTGCCTGTATTTCCATCCTGTGATGTAGCAGTGGTCTTATCTCTGGACCATCTATATTACTGTCAATGTCATTCTTGTGCATAGAGGGGTAGTCCTTGCCAGTATGTGGCTTATGCTCTGGGCCTTTCTCTCGGTCATTATTCAGACGCAATGGTGTAGATTCAAACCTTTTGTCTGTTTCAACAGTTTTTGGCTCAGATTTCTCAGACATAGCCTTTGTGGTGGCTGATGAATTGGATAGACTTTGCACAGCTGGAGTTTTTTGCTCCTGAGTGACAGTTACCAAAGGAGTTGCTGCCTTAGAACAGTCAATTTTCTTCTGATTTTCATGTGATTTAGATAAATCAACATTTTTTTTCAATAAATCTTTATTTGCAGTTGAATCTGAACTTTTATGGCATGCAGTAGCCAAAGCTGTATGGGTTGAGTCTTTTTCATTTATTTGTTCCACTGAAGTCAGTGATGCTGAATCAGTGTTGTGTTTTACATCTTTGCCTACAGTTGTGGCCTCTTGTTTTTTATCTCCAGCTGGTTTTAACTGCTCCTCAACTTTGTCTAAAGATGGATGTGAAGACTTGGGTCCTTCCAACCCTTGTCCAGCTGTAACTTGAAGGCCTTTGGGTCTTGGACTGGCAGCAGTAAGTCCAGTGGGGCAAAGTCCACGAGGCCCTGTTAATCTTGGTCCCTTTGGGCCATCAAACCGTGAGCCCTGAAATCTTCCGCCAGGACCTTCAAAGCGTGGCCCGGGTCCCTGACCTTCAAAGCGTGGCCCCGGACCCTGGCCTTCAAAGCGCTTCCCGGGACCCTGGCCTTCAAAGCGCTTCCCGGGACCCTGGCCTTCAAAGCGCGGCCCCGGACCCTGGCCTTCAAAGCGCGGCCCCGGACCCTGGCCTTCAAAGCGCTTCCCGGGACCCTGGCCTTCAAAGCGCTGCCCCGGGCTCTGGCCATCAAAGCGCTGTGCGGGGCCCTGGCCTTCAAAGCGCTGTGTGGGACCCTGGCCTTCAAAGCGCTGTGCGGGACCCTGGCCATCAAAGCGCTGCCCGGGACCCTGGCCATCAAAGCGTTGCCCTAAACCCTGGCCCTCAAAGCGCTTTGCGGGACCCTGGCCATCAAAGCGCTGCCCGGGACCCTGGCCATCAAAGCGCTGTCTGGTACCCTGGCCATCAAAGCGCTGCCCGGGACCCTGGCCATCAAAACGCTGCCCGGGACCCTGGCCATCACAGCGCTGCCCGGGACCCTGGCCATCAAAGCGCTGCCCCGGACCCTGGCCATCAAAGCGCTGCCCCGGAACCTGGCCTTCAAAGCGCTGTCCCGGACCCTGGCCTTCAAAGCGCTGCCCCGGACCCTGGCCTTCCATGCGCTGTCCCGGGCCCTGGCCTTCCATGCGCTGCCCCGGGCCCTGGCCTTCCATGCGCTGCCCCGGGCCCTGGCCTTCCATGCGCTGCCCCAGGCCCTGGCCTTCCATGCGCTGCCCCGGGCCCTGGCCTTCCATGCGCTGCTCCGGGCCCTGGTCTTCAAAGCGCTGCTCCGGGCCCTGGCCTTCAAAGCACTGCCCCGGGCCCTGGCCTTCCATGCACTGCCCCGGGCCCTGGCCTTCAAAGCGCTGCCTCTGCCCTTGACCATCATAGCGCTGCCTATCAGAACGCTGTCCCTGACCCGGGTGATCAAACCACTGACCTGCATCAGGGTCTTCAAAAGACTGACCTGAAACCTGGCCCTCAAAACAAGACCCTGGACCACTACCATCAAAGCATTGCCCAGAATCAGCTGTATGTTGGGCCTGACCCTGGCCTTCAAAACGGGGCCCCAGGCCCCGTCCCTCAAAGCGATTCCCCAAGCCCCGACCCTCAAAGCGACTACCCAGACCCCGACCCTCAAAGCGACCCATCGGACCTTGGCTCTCAAATCGACCCCCTCGACCCTGGCCCTCAAAGCGACCCCCCCGGCCCTGGCTGTCAAAGCGAACCCCCCGGCCCTGGCCTTCAAAACGACTCCCTTGACCATGGCCCTCAAAGCCCCCGTCTCCCCGGGGTCCCTCAAAGCGATCATCCCCCAGGCTCTCAAAGCGACCACCTCCTGGGCCCTCAAAGCGATTACCCCCCGGGCCATCAAAGCGCCCACCTCCTGGGCCCTCAAAGCGGTTACCCCCCGGGCCCTCAAAGCGGTTACCCCCCGGGCCCTCAAAGCGGTTACCACCCGGGCCCTCAAAGCGGTTACCCCCCGGGCCCTCAAAGCGGTTACCCCCTGGGCCCTCAAAGCGGTTACCCCCTGGGCCCTCAAAGCGGTTACTCCCCGGGCCCTCAAAGCGGTTAGCCCCCGGGCCGTCAAAGCGGTTACCCCCCGGGCCGTCAAAGCGGTTACCCCCCGGGCCGTCAAAGCGGTTACCCCCCGGGCCGTCAAAGCGGTTACCCCCCGGGCCGTCAAAGCGGTTACCCCCCGGGCCGTCAAAACGATTACCCCCCGGGCCGTCAAAACGATTACCCCCCGGGCCCTCAAAACGATTACCCCCCGGGCCCTCAAAACGATTACCTCCTGGGCCCTCAAAACGATTATCCCCTGGGCCCTCAAAACGATTACCCCCCGGGCCCTCAAAGCGATTACCCCCAGGGCCCTCAAAACGGTTACCTCCAGGGCCCTCAAAACGGTTACCTCCTGGGCCCTCATAACCTTTACCCCCAGGGCCCTCATAACCTTTACCCCCAGGGCCCTCAAAACGATTACCCCCAGGGCTCTCAAAGCGATTACTCTCTGGGCCTTCAAAGCGATTACTCCCTGGGCCCTCAAAGCGATTACTCCCTAGACCCTCAAAGCGGTTATCCCCAGGTCCCTGGCCTTCAAAACAGTTAACCCCTGTACCTTGCTTCTCAAAACGATTTGCAGGACCTTGTTTCTCAAAGCGATTATTAGGACCCTGCTGCTCCGGACGATTGCCAGGAATTTGGTCCTCATTGCGGCTCCTTGGACCCTGAGTGTCAAAGCAACTACCAGAGCCCTGGGTCGCAAAGCGATTGCCCGGACTTTGCAGTTCAATGCGATTGCCTGTACCCTGCGGTTCGATGCAATCCTTCTGGGCCTCAACACGATTACTGGTAACCTGCTTCTCGAAGCGAGTACCTGGACCCTGGCCTCCAACACGATTACCCAAACCCTGGCCCTCAATATTGCCACCTGGACCTCGAATCTCAAAGCAATTTGTGGTACCTGGGGTTTTAAGAAGATCAGCTGAACCCTGTTTATCCAGGCGATTACCGGGACCCTGCTCCTCAAAGCGAATGCCCTGACCTTGCGTTTCAATGTGACTGCCCAGGCCATGCGTCGTAACGTGACTGCCCGGACCATGCGTCTCAATGTGACTGCCCGGACCCTGCGTCTCAATGCGACTGTCTGGACCCTGCGTCTCAATGAGACTGCCCGGACCCTGCGCCTCAATGCGACTGCCTGTACCCTGCATCTCAACACGACTGCCTGGACCCGGCGTCTCAACGCGACTGCCCGGACCCTGTGTCTCAACGTGACCATCCGGAGCCGGAGTCTCAATTCGATTACCCTTACCCAGACCCTGCGTCTCAGTGCGATTACCTGGACCCTGCACCTTGGCGTGACTACCCTGACTCTGTGCCTCAGCGAGGTTACCTGGACCTCGCATCTCAGCGCTATTACCTGCACCCTGTGCTCGAAGAAGATTTCCGGGACTCAGCACCTCAGGGTGATTGCCGGGACCCTCCTTCACAGGATAACTGCTGGGGACCTCCTTCTCAAAGCGAATGCCTGGACAATCTTTCTCAAGGCGATTGCTGGGGACCTGCATCTCAATACGATTAACGGGCCCCTGTTTTTCAACAAGGTCAGTGGGACCCGGTTTCTCAGTGCGACTAACGTTAGCCTGCTTGTCAAAGAGATTACTGGGAGCCTGTTTTTCAAAGCGATTACCACAAGCCTGTTTTTCAAATCGATTACCGGTAGCCTGCTTTTCAAATCGATTACTGGGAGGCCGTTTATCAAAGCGATTACCGGAAATCTGCTTTTCAAAACGCTCACTGAGAGCCTGCTTTTCAAAGCGATTACTGGGAGCCTGCTTTTCAAAGCGATTACTGGGAACCTGCTTTTCAAAGCGCTCACCAGGACCTTGTTTCTCAAAGCGATTACCAGGTCCCTGACTCAAAACCTCAGTCTCACGGTGATAATGAAGGGCTTTATCTTCAATTTGCTGACCCATAGCTGAATCCTCTTTGCACTGACCTACAACTTCACCCCCAACACTCTGAACTACAGCCTCATTCTCAGCATGCTGACTTGCAGCTTCACCCTCATCACGCTGGCCCGAAGCTTGTCCTTCAAATCTTATTTGGGGTCCTTCAAATCGGTGACCTTGGACTCTCGGACCCCTTAAATCAAATCGTGAACGAGAACCTTCCCTTGCTCCTGGTCCATCAAACCTTTAGAGAAAAAGAAGAAATACATAAGGACTAAAAGTCACTTTTACTTTAATAATCTCTAATTCTAATAAAGTCTGTTTTGTTTTTGGTGAAAAAGTACACCAAATTAATTTCCTAAAGGATGAAACTCTGAGTTCATCAAAAAATTTGCTTCAATTTTGACTCTTTTGCAAAATGGCAGTCAACCTGCTAGTTCACGTGACCATTTTCCAGCTAATTCTCTTGAGGAACGATTCACGTAATTTTGTTTCCTATTCATTTATTCAAAACAGAAATCTTACTGCATTGTTTGAAACACAGGCTGCACATAGCATGCATTACACAATTCTAAACATGACAACCCAAGAACATTTTCTTCATACAGGGGACCATTAATATCATCGTGTCTTCCTTAATTAAAAATGCAAAACATAATAATGCAGTATTTCCAAAATAATCACTTTGGTGTTGCAATTTACTGAACAAAAAAAGAATCCGCATAATCAAAGACTAGTAACGGAAAATAAAGGTAGTTTTAAGCAATGCTATTGAAGTTATTGTCTTTGTATTGATTAACTCATTATATATAATGACATGTGTAATTGTGAACTAAGAAAACTGCACTTGTACGATGCAATACGTTATGTGGTTAGATATTTATCATGTTAAGTGTGCATAAAGTGGATGTAATACCAGTGTAAAGAAATCTCCATTAATTTAAAAATATATTTCTTTCAAAGGGGGAAATGTTAGAAAATAAAGGTAGTTTTAAGGGATTTATATTGGTAAACTTTATAAATAAGATATAGTTTTAGTGGGTTTAGTTTAATGTTTCTGTGCCTGGAAGGGTAAAATTTGTGGTTAGATTCATGCTGGACAAAGGTATGTGTGGGGGTTCGCTCAGTTCCAACACCTCTTCTATTGTGTTTGGAGAGGGCTGTGGCGTGAAGACCAAATAGTAGCAGCAGTGCTGTTTCTTAGGAATAGGAGGCCAACCACTTCCGGTGACGGCGGGCGGGAGGCAGCCGCACAATGGAGGGCTTCTATACGGGAACGGCATTTTCGGGGCTTTAAGCCCGGTCCCAGGTTCCACGGAGGCGGCAAAAACAGGGAGAAGGCACAGAGGAGGCACAGTAAAGGAAAATGTCGAGGGTGAGCGAAAAAACGGCTGTAAAAAAACAGCTGAAGGTCTGTCGGGGAGTGGAAAGGTCACCGCAGGGTCACCAAGGAAAATGGAGGCTGGAGCACCAGGGGAGGCCGCATTGCTTACGGCTGAAGAAATAACTACGGTGATGGCTGCGGAATTCGAAAGGCAGTTTACAAAATACATGGAGACAATGAGGAAGGAGATGAGGGAGGTTTTGAGTGTGCTGGTGGATGAGGCGCGGCAGCAAGGGGAGGCACGGAAGGAAGTGGGAGACGTTATTGCAGCATGGTGGTCAACTTACCTCGATGGGGAAAGAGATGCGGAAGGTGATGGAGATTAACAAGGATCTGCGAGGAAAAATGGAAGACCTGGAAAACAGATCCAGGTAATAGAATTTGAAGATAGTGGTCCAAGGCCGACTGAGTATTTTGCCACGATGCTGGCGAAACTATTGGGGGAGGGGGAGGATCCCTCCCGATATGAACTGGATCGGGCTCATCGGTCGTGGAGGCCTGTACCAAAGGCGAGTGAGCCGCCAAGGGTAGTGACTCTGTGCTTCCGAAGGTACAGTGTGAAGGAGAAGGTCCTGTGCTGGGCCAAGCAGAAGCGGGTGGTGCAGTGGGCTGGAGCTGGTATACGTGTATAGCAGGACTTTACGGTGGAGCTGGTGAGGAGGCAGGCTGCCTTCAACTGGGTGAAGAGGTCACTGTACATTAGCACGGTGCAGTGCGGAATTGTATGTCCAGCGAAGCTGAGGGTGACTTACAAGCTCAAGGACTTTTATTTTGGAACGACGGAAGCAGCGGAGGAGTTTGTGAAGGCAGAAGAGTGTGGCAGAACTGAGAAATGGCCACGTGCCGATGTAACCTCATGACTGTATTTTCTTCTTTTTTGTTTCACTGCGTGCGGGTGTATGGGCTAAAGGAGCCAATGTTGCATATATTTGGAGAAGGGAAGTGATGGGACTTTCACTTGAAATGAGGGCTCTTTGGGGTGTAGGTGGATATGCGGGGTTTGTGTGCTAAAAGGGAATTTCTGGGCTTTCATAAGCCGGGCAAGGGGGAAAGGGACCCGGGCGGGGGCCTCCATGTTGGCCGGTTTAAGCCGGCCAGTGAACGGGAGTGAGGTGGGGGGAGGGGCTGCGGCCATCGGAGCCTGGCAGAACAGGGTCCGAGTGGTCTAGCCGTGGTGGAAAGTTGGGGGTAAGGAACCGAGGTTGGGGGGAGGAGTTTTACAAGAGGCAGTGGACGGGAGGAGTTGGAGAGGAGGGGGAGGGGTGTTTACAACTCTTGGGTATCATGTACGGTACTCTTTCACTCTTTCAGAGGTTGGATGGCGTTGAGTATGGGGGGGGGGGGGGGGGGGGGGGGTGGGTGGGGGGGGGGGGAAGAGGGGAGTGGACTCTATAGATTAATGGTGACCATAGGCGGTCCCGGACTCCTTTTTCTTTTTCTCCTTTGTTTTATTGGATGCATATATTGACAGGTGGGTTGTTGTTGAGGTGGTGAGAGGATGGGATCGTTGTTATTGTTAAGGGGATTGATTTTGTATTTGTTACTGTTTACTGTTTGTGGGTGGAGTGTAAGTTTTGAAGGAAAATGTGAAAATGGAGAATAAAAACATTTTTTAAAAAAGGAATAGGAGGCCAACTTCCTTTGTTTTAGTTTTAACTGGAAGCCAGGGCAGTTGGAAACAGGGTCTCGGGGAGTCAACATCTCTCAACTCTCCCAGAAGGACTGGACAGGACGGGAGTTGCAAAGAGACCAGCTTCCTAAAATACAAGTTACAAGTCCAGATAACCAGGGACTCAGGACAGAAAGAGTATAAGGCGACTCAGGTTAAGTGAACAGAGACCAAGGTATTTTTCAGAAAAATTCAAGGACAAGTAAACAAAGTGCGCTGAGTCAAAGAGACAATCGCAGTAACTAGACTTAAAGCGGGACAACATACTTCAGTGGCAGAGGAAGCAGTTTATGTCATTCCAATACAGTCTGGGAGTTCAGAGTTAAAGCAACTGTGAGCAGTTTGCACAGCGATAAAGACTAAAATATCCTAAAGTGGTTGGTGAGAAATCCTGGACTGGATTTGTTGTTAAAAGTTGAGCGGAAGCTTTGTTTGAAAGTGTCATTTGTAAAATCTGGACTGGATTTCGAAATGCAACCGCCATGAGAAAGCATAATTATGACAGAAGAATTTAAAATGTGTTTTTGGGGGTGGAGTTTGGAAGTTCTCATGTGACAATCACCTGGGGGATTCGGAGAGGAAAACGACAGACATTAACTTGGGTCCAGAGCAGATAATCATCTTGCTTTCTTAAAAGGGATTTTTTGTGTTCATGAGAAATTGTAGTTTAAGATGCACTTTGTAATCCCTGTTAATCTTTAAATCTGTGTGAATTTAATTTAAGGTTGGAGTAAGAATAGTGTGTTATAATCTAACCTTTTCTACATGTAATAGAAGTTTTTTTCCTTGTTGTTAAAACTAATTAGTGATCCTGCGTCTCTGTTCCTCTACATTCCATAAAAGAAGTGAAAGTGACGGTATTTTGAGTCAAGGGTTCATGCTAGGATCTTCCCGCCCAGTTATTATATTAGCTGGGATCGTAACACACCATACTCTATTTAAAATTGAGTGTTTTGTTTGCACCAGAACAACCAGCTTCTTTTTATATACATACACATAAACTAATTTTAATTACCGTGAAGTTCTGAAGTCTTCAGACCACCGTCCACTTTGTGATGGTTCAGATGGCTTTATCCCAAATCGATTGTCGTGTGGTGTTAAACTTGAAGAAGACACTTTTACTTCAGCATGTGGTGTTGGAATCAAGGGCCTCTTCTGTTCTGTGGTAACTGCAGTATTCTGAGAAACTGGAATAGCAGTCCTGTATGCGGACGGAGGGCCTTGAGAAATGTGCGTAGGGGCTTGAGTCACTGGTGGAGGGGTCTGCGTGACCGGTGGAGGGGCCTGAGAGACCAGAGGAGGGGCCATAGAGACCTGAGGAGGGGCCATAGAGACTGGAGGAGGGGCCATAGAGACTGGAGGAGGAGCTAGTGAGACCAAAGGAGGGGCTAGAGAGACCAGAGGAGGGGCCATAGAGACTGGAGGAGGAGCCATAGAGACCGACGGAGGAGGCATAGTTATCGGTGGAGGAGGCACAGTCATCAGCGGAGGAGGCAGATTCATTGGTGGAGGTGGCACATTTATCGGCGGAGGCATCATTGTCATTGGCGGAGGTGCTTGAGTAACCGGTGGTGGGGCTTGAGATAATGATGGTGGGACCTGAGACACCAGAGCAGGCGCCCAGGAGACAGGCGGACTTTTTGGTTCTGAAGATGATGGGTCGGCAGGGGAGCTTTCCACTCCTTGTGTTGAAGCCACAGAAGAACCAGTCATTGGTGGTGTAGGGGGCAATCCCACAGGTGGGGCTGGAGGCAGCGGTGGAGCTTGAGACATCAGCCCGCTTGACGGAGTTCCTAAATAACTCTGGGACTGACTATTCATGAATTGCTGTTGAACATTTCTGAGAGCATCCACCCTTTCCTGGAAGTGATGGTTTGTGGATACCATTTGCTCTTGCCATTGATTCCACTGAGTTTCATATTGTTGGAGCTGATCTTTGTTGGGATAGGCTTGGAGCTGTGCCTTCCAAATCTGGAACTGTCGCTGCCATTCTTGATACAGAGAAATAAATTGTTGCTGCTGCATCTCTAGGTGTCTCAGCTGCATCTCCAGAGGCATCGACTAAAAAAGAAAGAAACGCATGACAATTAAGTCTTATTATTCGCTTAAGACTTTTGACATTTTGTTCCTCCACTTAAAAATATTTTTGCTCTGTGAAAGTTAGCCTAGATGTTGAACACTGATCACTGTAAAGAATACTGACCAAGATATCTGCAAAGCTGACTTGCTCTGAAAAACCTAGTATTTTAATAATCACATCAGAAGCTTATCGAACACAAATATTTTGGACAAGTACATAGTTTAACTCTGGTTAATTAATATAATTGTCTGAATTAGGGTAGTTGAAAATCACGACTACTGTTTCTGCATTCCTCTGTCACTTGCCCATATATTTGGCTTATCTCCCGTCTGACTGTTAGGGGCTCGTTTGTATCTTGTTTTATAGTTCTTGCTCCAGAGGGAGTGCAGCGAAGATTCACCAGACTGATTTCTGGGATGGCGAGACTGATGTATGAGGAGAGATTGAATCGGTTAAGATTGTATTTGCTGGGGTTCAGAAGAATAAGGGGTATCTCATAGAAACCTATAAACTTCTAACAGGATTACACAGGGCAGATCAAGGAATTAAGTTTCCGATGGTGGGGATGTCCAGAGCCAATGGTCACAGTCTGAGGATATGGGGTAGAACATTTAGGACAGAGATGAGGATATATTTCTTCACCCAGACAGTGGAAGACAGGAAATTAGTAATCAAGTATTGAAGGCAGAGAAAGCAAAAGCTTGAAAAACAGCAAGAAGGTAGTTTATTCAATGCTTAGTGGGACAAGCTTTAACGTGACAAATCTAGTGATTAAGGCAGACGGGTTGAGGGCAGAGATGGATGCTTGGAAATACGATATCGATATTGCTGAAATGGCAGCTCAACATTCCTGATTGCAGAACTTTGAGAGTTTATGAAGCACATTTTTTTAACAAGAGCAGGAGTTTACATTATTTATTAAAGCGGCAATCACAGCTGTGAGGAAAGATGATTTGCTGGAGGAATCGATGTCAATGCCACCGGACGATAGTCATTGAGGCACATTGCCTGATTTTTCTTTGGCGCCAGTATGATGGTGGTCTTGTTGAAGCAGGTGGGGACCTCGGGACAGAGTAGGGAAAGGTTGAAGATGTCTGTGAACACATCTGCCAGCTGGTCGAGATTCCATGTGTGACTGCACTGATTTATAGTTATTTATAAGCTAAAGAGCTGGTTATTGACTTCAGGAAGCAAAGTATTGTACACACCCCTGCATCAACGGGGTTGACAGCTTCAAGTTCCTAGGTGTGCACATCACCAAGTAGCTGTCCTGGTCTACCCACGTTGACGCGACAACCAAGAAAGCAAAACAGATCCTGTACTTCCTCAGGAAACTAAGGAAATTTGGCATATAAACATTGACTCTTACCAACTTTTACAGATGCACCATAGAAACCATCCTACCTGGCTGCTTCACAGCCTGGTATGGCAACTGCTTGGCCCAAGACCGGAAGAAACTTCAGAGAGTTGTGAAAACAGCCCAGTCCATCATGCAAACCCACCTCCCATCCATTGACTCGGTCTACACCTCCCGCTGCCTGGGGAAAGCGGGCAGCATAATCAAAGACCCCTTCCACTCGGCTTACTTGCTCTTCCAACTTTTTCCAGAGGACAGTAGATACAAAAGTCTGAGAACACGCACAGACAGATTCAAAAACAGCTTCTTCTCCTCTGTTACCAGACTCCTAAATGACCCTCTTATGGACTTCACTTCTCTACCGAGTAGTACTAACTCGTGTATTCTTCACCTGATGCCTGTGTCTATGTATTTATATTGGGTATTTTTATTTGCCATATTATGTATTTTCTTTTCATGTACGGAATGATTTGTCTGAGCTGCAAGCGGAATACTTTTCACTGTACTCTGGTACACGTGACAATGAACAAATCCAACAGTACTGACAGACATCCCCTGCTTCTCTCAATGCAGATTGATGCTAGCGGTAAAATGTCGCATTCAAGTCCCATTTTGCCATACAGTTTTCTAAACCGAATTACTGAATTTCAAATATTTCTCTTTCATCATATATCTCAAAAGCTCTGTTCAAAACAAATATTCTCTTAGTACATTGCTGCCAATGAATAGAAGGCCCAATCTAACTAATAATTCAAATGTAATTTCAGAAGAATTGATTAGGAAAACTTCACATACTTAAGTGAAATATATCACCTCAATCATATAAGTCTAATAATTCAGCCTACCTCAGTTTACAAACTTTAATGCACACTTTTATTAATTTGTGATGTGCTTAGAAAATGAAGCTAAGTTCCAGGACATATAGCCAAATGCTTTACTGTAAGAATCAAGGAAAATCAGAGGTTCAGACAACTTAGGCCATTTCTCCGTGACTGCCTGACAGCTTCATTGGCAAAGGTTTGGGAGACCTCTAAATGATCCTTGCACAACACAAGAGATTAGGAGATGGGGCAAATTATAAAATAGAACAAAAACAAACATTCTGATGTAATATTATGATACTGTTGAATATTTATGAAGCTCAATGTTGGGATACTTAATTAATGAAGGAGACTCCATTAAAAATGGTGTCATCATTTGAGATCTAAAGTAATAAATACCAATCTTTATTGGAAAAAGTTATCTAAGCCAGATCAAAATATCCCTCTAGTCTCAGAACCACAGATCACTACTGTACGGCATTGGACTGGGTGGGATCAGTAAGAAGTCTTACAACACCAGGTTAAAGTTAGGCAAGTAGTTGGAGTGTGGGGATGGCCTTCGCAAGATGTTCGCCAAGATCTCCATCAAGGAAGGTCACCTCAGCACTTCGCTTTACCGCAAGCCCACGGATAACTCACGATGTTCCACTTCTCCAGCTTCCATCCTGAACACATTAGAGAAGCCATCCTCTATGGACAAGCCTTCTGTATACACAGGATCTGCTCAGATGAAGAGGAACATAACAGACATCTATAGATGCTGAAAGATGCCCTCGTAAGAACGGGATATGGCGCTCGACTCATCGATCAACAGTTCCAATGCGCCACAGCAAAAAACAGCACTGACCTCCTCAGAAGACAAACACAGCACACAACCGAGAGTGCCCTTTGTAGTCCCCAACGTCTTCAATGAAGACGAACAACTTGCCAAGGCCATCCCCACACCGCCACTACTTGCCTTCAAACAACCGCGCAACCTCAAAAAGACCACTGTTTGCAGCAAACTACCCAGTCTTCAGGAGAACAGCGAACACACCACACAACCCTGACATGGCAACCTCTGCAATATGTGCCAGATCATCGATTTGGATACCATCATTACACGTGAGACCACCACCCACCAGGTATGTGTACATACTCGTGCAACTCAGCCAACATTGTATCATACGCTGCAGGAAAGGATGTACCAAAGCGTGGTACATTGGCGAGACGCTGCGACAATGGATGAACGGACATCACGCTACAATCGGCAGGCAGGAGTGCTCCCTTCCAGTCGGGGAACACTTCAGCAGTCAAGGGCATTCAGCCTCTGATCTTCGGGTCTTCAGGACGCGCGACAACACAGAATAGCCGAGCAGTACAAATTCGCCTTTACATTCCAGGGATAATATACGCGGACGTGCCTTCCACAAGGCTTCCACAACTCCCCCTCCATTTTCCACCGGCAGCTGGCAAATTGTAGCCACCTGAGTTGGCCACTTCCCGACTTAAAATGGAGAACCGCAAAGGCTGAAGGGAAATTCAGCCAACACAGGCAAAAACTAGCAGGTGCAAGTTTACTGTGTATTAGACTCTGCAGAAACCCAGACAGCATCGATACAAGCAGCCATCTGCATAGTAATGTAGCAGCCATCTACACAGTAATGAGCGATCCCCGGGAACAATCGAAACATTTTAAGGTAAACAAAGCCAAGCCAGACTCCTCGGCGCCAGGAGGAGCCAACACAAAAGAGGTTAATGGACACTTAAAGACCGCCCAACGATCAGGGAACCGCTCCAGCATTGGAGAAATCGAACCAAGTGATTGGAACAAAGTCCAATCACTTGAAACCAGGTACGGGGTCCGCCCTGAAGGGCAGGAAGCCCCTGGGGACTATAAAGTAAAGCCCCCAAGTTCAAATCGTCCTTCTTGACAGGGTCACCCAGCAACGCAAAGCAACCAGAGAGTGAATTGTCCAAGCGGCCTCCAAGAAACTAAGTCTCAAGTCAACGCTCACTACGAGATAGGCGCTCCTAGCTACCAGTCCATACCAGCTTTTGAATCCCGCAGACTCAGAACCCGAACAAAAGGCCATATGTTCCCCTGACGTGGTGGGCCAGTCCAAAGCTAAGTATAGGCCTGTTAGTTATAGAAATAGCCTAGAAAGTAGAGTTTATGCATGAGTAGCAATTTACTGTGTATAATAAATGTGTATTGATTGGAATCTTACTAATTGGTGTGTTGAGTTATTTTTTTTTTAATTAAATATTTTATTGAACATTTTTGGTCAACCAACACAGTACATTGTGCATCCTTTACACAATATTATAACAACACAAATAACAATGACCTATTTTATAAACAAAAAATGAATAAATAATAAATAACAAAAATGAAAACTAGCCCTAATTGGCAACTGCCTTGTCACAAGTAACACTCTCCAAAAATATAATTTAACAGTCCAATACATAATTATCTGTAGCAACGACCTATACATACTATACAGTATATATTAACAACCCTGAGAGTCCTTCTGGTCCCCCCCCCCCCCCCCCGCCGATCCTGGGCTGCTGCCTTCTTTTTCCCATTCCTTCTATCTTTCTGCGAGGTATTCGACGAACGGTTGCCACCGCCTGGTGAACCCTTGAGCCGACCCCCTTAGGACGAACTTAATCCGCTCTAGCTTTATAAACCCCGCCATGTCATTTATCCAGGTCTCCACCCCCGGGAGCTTGGCTTCTTTCCACATTAGCAATATCCTGCGCCGGGCTACTAGGGACGCAAAGGCCAAAACATCGGCCTCTCTCGCCTCCTGCACTCCCTGCTCTTGTGCAACCCCAAATATAGCCAACCCCCAGCTTGGTTCGACCCGGACTCCTACTACTTTTGAAAGCACCTTTGTCACCCCCATCCATAACCCCTGGAGTGCCGGGCATGACCAAAACATATGGGTATGATTCGCTGGGCTTCTCGAGCACCTCGCACACCTATCCTCCACCCCAAAAAATTTACTGAGCCGTGCTCCAGTCATATGTGCCCTGTGTAATACCTTAAACTGAATCAGGCTTAGCCTGGCACACAAGGACGACGAGTTTACCCTGCTTAGGGCATCTGCCCACAGCCCCTCCTCGATCTCCTCCCCCAGCTCTTCTTCCCATTTCCCTTTTAGTTCATCTACCATAGTCTCCCCTTCGTCCCTCATTTCCCTATATATATCTGACACCTTACCATCCCCCACCCATGTCTTTGAGATCACTCTGTCCTGCACCTCTTGTGTCGGGAGCTGCGGGAATTCCCTCACCTGTTGCCTCGCAAAAGCCCTCAGTTGCATATACCTGAATGCATTCCCTTGGGGCAACCCATATTTCTCGGTCAGCGCTCCCAGACTCGCGAACCTCCCATCCACAAACAGATCTTTCAGTTGCGTTATTCCTGCTCTTTGCCACATTCCATATCCCCCATCCATTCCCCCCGGGGCAAACCTATGGTTGTTTCTTATCGGGGACCCCCCCAAGGCTCCAGTCTTTCCCCTATGCCGTCTCCACTGTCCCCAAATCTTCAGTGTAGCCACCACCACCGGGCTTGTGGTGTAGTTCCTCGGTGAGAACGGCAATGGGGCTGTCACCATAGCCTGTAGGCTAGTCCCCCTACAGGACGCCCTCTCTAATCTCTTCCACGCCGCTCCCTCCTCCTCTCCCATCCACTTACTCACCATTGAAATATTAGCGGCCCAATAATACTCACTTAGGCTCGGTAGTGCCAGCCCCCCCCCATCCCTGCTACGCTGTAAGAAGAATCCCTTCCTCACTCTCGGGGTCTTCCCGGCCCACACAAAACCCATGATGCTCTTTTCAATCCTTTTAAAAAAAGCCTTCGTAATCACCACCGGGAGGCACTGAAACACAAAGAGGAATCTCGGGAGGACCACCATCTTAACCGCCTGCACCCTCCCTGCCATTGACAGGGATACCATATCCCATCTCTTGAAATCCTCCTCCATCTGTTCCACCAACCGCGTTAAATTTAACCTATGCAATGTGCCCCAATTCTTAGCTATCTGGATCCCCAGGTAACGAAAGTCCCTTGTTACCTTCCTCAACGGTAGGTCCTCTATTTCTCTACTCTGCTCCCCTGGATGCACCACAAACAACTCACTTTTCCCCATGTTCAATTTATACCCTGAAAAATCCCCAAACTCCCCAAGTATCCGCATTATTTCTGGCATCCCCTCCGCCGGGTCCGCCACGTATAGTAGCAAATCGTCCGCATACAAAGATACCCGGTGCTCTTCTCCTCCCCTAAGTACTCCCCTCCACTTCTTGGAACCCCTCAATGCTATCGCCAGGGGCTCAATCGCCAGTGCAAACAATAATGGGGACAGAGGGCATCCCTGCCTTGTCCCTCTATGGAGCCGAAAATATGCAGATCCCCGTCCATTCGTGACCACGCTCGCCACTGGGGCCCTATACAACAGCTGCACCCATCTAACATACCCCTCTCCAAAACCAAATCTCCTCAACACCTCCCACAAATAATCCCACTCCACTCTATCAAATGCTTTCTCGGCATCCATCGCCACTACTATCTCCGTTTCTCCCTCTGGTGGGGCCATCATCATTACCCCTAACAACCTCCGTATATTCGTGTTCAGCTGTCTCCCCTTCACAAACCCAGTTTGGTCCTCGTGGACCACCCCCGGGACACATTCCTCTATTCTCATTGCCATTACCTTGGCCAGGACCTTGGCATCTACATTTAGGAGGGAAATAGGTCTATAGGACCCGCATTGTAGCGGGTCCTTTTCCTTCTTTAAGAGAAGCGATATCGTTGCTTCAGACATAGTCGGGGGCAGTTGTCCCCTTTCCTTTGCCTCATTAAAGGTCCTCGTCAGTACCGGGGCGAGCAAGTCCACATATTTTCTATAGAATTCGACTGGGAATCCATCCAGTCCCGGGGCCTTTCCCGCCTGCATGCTCCTAATTCCTTTCACCACTTCTTCTACCTCGATCTGTGCTCCCAGTCCCACCCTTTCCTGCTCTTCCACCTTGGGAAATTCCAGCCGATCCAAGAAGCCCATCATTCTCTCCCTCCCATCCGGGGGTTGAGCTTCATATAATTTTTTATAAAATGTCTTGAACACTCCATTCACTCTCTCCGCTCCATCTCTCCTTCCTCATCCCTCACTCCCCCTATTTCCCTCGCTGCTCCCCTTTTCCTCAATTGGTGTGCCAGCAACCTGCTCGCCTTCTCCCCATATTCGTACTGTACACCCTGTGCCTTCCTCCATTGTGCCTCTGCAGTGCCTGTAGTCAGCAAGTCAAATTCTACATGTAGCCTTTGCCTTTCCCTGTACAGTCCCTCCTCCGGTGCTTCCGCATATTGTCTGTCCACCCTCAAAAGTTCTTGCAGCAACCGCTCCCGTTCCTTACTCTCCTGCTTCCCTTTATGTGCCCTTATTGATATCAGCTCCCCTCTAACCACCGCCTTCAACGCCTCCCAGACCACTCCCACCTGGACCTCCCCATTATCATTGAGTTCCAAGTACTTTTCAATGCACCCCCTCACCCTTAGACACACCCCCTCATCTGCCATTAGTCCCATGTCCATTCTCCAGGGTGGGCGCCCTCCTGTTGCCTCCCCTATCTCCAAGTCCACCCAGTGTGGAGCGTGATCCGAAATGGCTATAGCCGTATACTCCGTTCCCCTCACCTTCGGGATCAATGCCCTACCCAGCACAAAAAAGTCTATTCGCAAGTAGACTTTATGGACATAGGAGAAAAACGAGAACTCCTTACTCCTAGGTCTGCTAAATCTCCACGGGTCTACACCTCCCATCTGCTCCATAAAATCTTTAAGTACCTTGGCTGCTGCCGGCCTCCTTCCAGTCCTGGACTTCGACCTATCCAGCCCTGGTTCCAACACCGTATTAAAATCTCCCCCCATTATCAGCTTTCCCATCTCTAGGTCCGGAATGCGTCCTAGCATCCGCCTCATAAAATTGGCATCATCCCAGTTCGGGGCATATACGTTTACCAAAATCACCGTCTCCCCCTGTAGTTTGCCACTCACCATCACGTATCTGCCCCCGTTATCCGCCACTATAGTCTTTGCCTCGAACATTACCCGCTTCCCCACTAATATAGCCACCCCCCTGTTTTTCGCATCTAGCCCCGAATGGAACACCTGCCCCACCCATCCTTTGCGTAACCTAACCTGGTCTATCAGTTTCAGGTGCGTTTCCTGTAACATAACCACATCTGCCTTAAGTTTCTTAACGTGTGCGAGTACCCGTGCCCTCTTTATCGGCCCGTTCAGCCCTCTCACGTTCCACGTGATCAGCCGAGTTGGGGGGCTTCCTACCCCCCCCCTTGTCGATTAGCCATCACCTTTTTCCAGCTCCTCACCCGGTTCCCACGCAGCTGTATCTCCCCCAGGCGGTGCCCCCCCGCCCATCCTCTCCCATACCAGCTCCCCTCTCCCCAGCAGCAGCAACCCAGTAATTCCCCCCTCCCACCCCCCCCCCCCGCTAGATCCCCCGCTAGCGTAATTACTCCCCCCATGTTGCTCCCAGAAGTCAGCAAACTCTGGCTGACCTCGGCTTCCCCCCGTGACCTCGGCTCGCACCGTGCGACGCCCCCTCCTTCCTGCTTCTCTATTCCCGCCATGATTATCATAGCGCGGGAACCAAGCCCGCGCCTCTCCCTCAGCCCCGCCTCCCATGGCCAACGCCCCATCTCCTCCACCTCCCCTCCTCCCCCCATCACCACCTGTGGGAGAGAGAAAAGTTACCACAACGCAGGATTAGTACATAAAACCCCTCTTTGCCCCCCACATTCGCCCCACCACTTTGTTCGAACGTTCTTTTTAATAACCCGCTCATTCCAGTTTTTCTTCCACAATAAAATTCCACGCTTCATCCGCCGTCTCAAAGTAGTGGTGCCTCTCTCGATATGTGACCCACAGTCTTGCCGGTTGCAGCATTCCAAATTTTATCTTCTTTTTATGAAGCCCCGCCTTGGCCCGATTAAAGCTCGCCCTCCTTCTCGCCACCTCCGCACTCCAGTCTTGATAAACGCGGATCACCGCGTTCTCCCATTTACTACTCCGAGTTTTCTTCGCCCATCTGAGGACCATTTCTCTATCCTTAAAACGGAGGAATCTCACCACTATGGCTCTGGGAATTTCTCCTGCTCTCGGTCCTCGCGCCATCACTCGGTATGCTCCCTCCACCTCCAACGGACCTGCCGGGGCCTCCGCTCCCATTAACGAGTGCAGCATCGTGCTCACATATGCCCCGACGTCCGCTCCCTCCACACCTTCAGGAAGACCAAGAATCCTCAGGTTGTTCCTCCTTGCGTTGTTTTCCAGTGCCTCCAACCTTTCCACACATCGTTTCTGATGTGCCTCCTGCGTCTCCGTCTTCACCACCAGGCCCTGTATATCGTCCTCATTCTCGGCTGCCTTTGCCTTCACGACCCGAAGCTCCCGCTCCTGGGTCTTTTGTTCCTCCTTTAGTCCTTCGATCGCCTGTAGTATCGGGGCCAACAGCTCTTTCTTCATTTCCTTTTTGATCTCTTCCACACAGCATTTCAAGAACTCTTGTTGTTCAGGGCCCCATGTTAAACTGCCACCTTCCGACGCCATCTTGGTTTTTGCTTGCCTTCCTTGCCGCTGTTCTAAAGGATCCACTGCAATCTGGCCACTTCCCCCTCCTTTTTCCATCCGTATCCAGGGGGGATTCCCTTCTGGTTTACCGCACAGTGTTTTTAGCCGTCAAAATTGCCGTTGGGGCTCCTATCAAGAGCCCAAAAGTCCGTTTCACAGGGAGCTGCCGAAATGTGCGACTCAGCTGGTCATCGCCGCACCCGGAAGTCCGTGTGTTGAGTTATTGATCATTACTTGAACTTTATCCTCGTGGCGGTATCATAAAGATACCTGGCGACTCTAGTGCAAAGGTCACAAAACAGAGCCAATTGAACCAACCAAAAGTTAGCAACAAAATGGACTAGCAAAATTTTCTCGACCCGATTGTCTGGTCCAGTATGTAGATGACTTGCTACTACAGACAGA
Source organism: Scyliorhinus torazame (assembly GCF_047496885.1). Classification (NCBI taxonomy): domain Eukaryota; kingdom Metazoa; phylum Chordata; class Chondrichthyes; order Carcharhiniformes; family Scyliorhinidae; genus Scyliorhinus; species Scyliorhinus torazame. The sequence goes on from NC_092708.1 coordinate 374,427,857, forward strand.
CACAAAGGGAGAGCACATTTCGCTTCTCGCCGAACTCCTCGGACTCCTAAAACAGATTGGATGTAAAGTCAACCCCAAGAAGGCCCAGATTTTGCAAGAAAAAGTGATTCACTTGGGTACAGTAATCACTCATGGTAAACGCGAGATCGAGCAAAAGAGAATTGACTCGATCGTCAAATTCCCCTTCCCCATAATGTCTCAGCCCTCCAGTCATTTTTAGGACTGGTTGGCAACTGCCGAAACCATATAGACGGTTTCGCCACAACAGCAGCGCCCCTATCCGAACTCCCCAAGAAGCAGGCACCTTGGAAATGGCTTCCACAGCACATGGATGCGGTGGATGCTTTAAAAAGAGCCCTCAGCGCAGCCCCCGAATTTCAGGTCCCAGATCCACTTTCCCCGTACGCAATCAAAGTTGCAAGCACCGACCGAACCATTTCGGCCGTGCTCCTCCAGGAACGCCATGACCAATTACGCCACGTGGCATACTCCTCACGCGTGTTAGATCCTGTCGAGCAAGGATTTTCTGCCTGCGAAAGGCACCTGCTCGCAGTTTTTTGGGCAGTACAGTACTTCGCCTACATTACAGGACTCAACCCCATCACCATTCTCACTGAACACACCCCAACACAGCTATTATTAGACGGTTGACTTAAAGATGGCGCAGTCAGCCAAATAGCGCAACCTGTTGGACCCTTCTTTTACAGGGACGGGACATTAAAGTAAAAAGAACCAAGACCCACACGTTCCTAGCCGACAACTTGCAATATGTAGGTACCCCACATGAGTGCGAGATCATCACCACACAACACAACAAAGGCCCATTTATATCTAAGTCAGCTCCCGGGAAAGCAGGTAACACACCCCAGAGACGCCAGCCCACAGACACGTGGCACCACCGAATATTTATGTGGATGACTCCTCCACAGTTGTGAATGGAAAGAGAATCATCGGTTGCGGCATTTATGTAGAGGACGTGCAGGGACGTGCCCTTGATGAGATTTCACTAAAGTTGCCAGGACATCTAGGCTCGCAGGCAGCAGAACTGGCAGCCATAGCTTACATTGTAGACCACCCTGACTCGTTTCCGACCCCAGCAGACATATATTCGGACAGTTTATATGTCTGTAATAGTTTAGCAAAATTCCTACCCCTGTGGGAAACTAGAGGATTCGTTTCCGCAGATGGAAAGCCCCTACCTTCAGCCCCATTACTCCGGCATATCCTAGAGACAGCCAAAAATAGGAAATATGGCATAATTAAGGTTCGCAGTCATCACCGTGCTCCCCACCCTGGTAACGTTAAAGCAGAGACGCCCGAGCGAAGGCAGGTTCCAGACATGGTTACTTTTGGAACCTCCCCGAGAGCATCCCAGTACACGCGGTTCAGGTCTCAGAGACCAACATTCAGGACCTAGCAAAGGCCCAGAAGGAAGATGAAAAACTCAGGGAAGTTTTAAAAGGAACCTTCCCAGCCCCATACGCTAAGTTTAAGAACACAATCATCACACATGACGGTGAGATTTTGAAAGGCGGCATTTATGTAGTTCCCAGTCAGGACAGGAACTAGATTATTTGTCAGTTCCATGACAATCATGGACACCAAGGCATTGAACCCACCTTAACCCACCTCAGACCTCTCTGCTGGTGGCCTGATTTAAAAGCTGATGTTACTCACTACACTGAAATTTGCTTGATCTGTGCCCTGAAAAATCCGGACAGATATGCAAGAAAGGCTCAGCTTAGTCACACCAGCCCCATTAATGGCCCTTGGACGAATTTGCAGATAGATTACATAGGACCCCTACCCCCCTGCAGAAATGGTTATAAGTATGTGTTGCTGGTCATCGACACCATCACAAAATGGGTGGAAGCTTTTCCATCGAGAACGAATACGGCCAAAACAACAGCTAAAATCCTAACACAGCACATTTTTACAAGGTGGGGCCTCCCACGCAGTATAGAGTCCGATCAAGGCTCCCATTTTATAGGACAAGTAATGAAAAACGTCCTCACAATTTTCAGAATTAGGCAGAAGTTTCACATAGCCAACCATCCCCAGTCAAGCACCATTGTAGAGAGGATGAACAAAACTCTAAAAGCCACTCTCAGGAAAATGATACAACAGAACAACAGCACCTGGGATTCAGTTCTCCCATTTGCTTTAATGTTCTTAAGAAACACGGTATCCACGTCCACAGGATACACCCCCCACAACCTCATGACCGGACGCCCCATGAAAGGGACAGAGTATTTATTAGGGCTGGATTTGGCTGGCCCCGCAGTCACCGCCCTCACGCATGAAAATGCTGTACAGCAGTTAATTGAGAATATAAAGGCAGCCCAGCTCGCAGCAGCTGTGAGACTTGGGACCAGGAGAAAACAAAGCAAAGCTTGTTTCGACAAAAAGGGACATGCCACCGAGTTTGTAGTAGGGCAGCAAGCGATGCTTTCCCTATACAACCCCAGTTCATTCCTTTCCACCAAATTTTCCGGACCGTACTCCATTTCGGACAAAGTAAGCCCCTCTGTATACAAGATCACATATCCCAATGGCAAGTCTGCGGGGTTTCACATAAATCAGCTTAAGGCTTATGGCTCGCAGAACAACCATGCACACCACATCTTGCTCGCAGCAGCAGATGAGCACGCCCAGCCCACAGATGATGTATTCCTACCCTCCCCCAGCCAGTCCAGCCCATCCTCAGACACATCTTCAACTCCACCCCCAGAGGCACGACTCCGCCTCTCCCTTCCTTCAACCAGCAGCGACAGCGACAGTGATAGCGACAGCAATGACGACAGCCACAGCACACCACGTTATGATTACACCCCTGCACCAGGCCCCACTCCCAGCGAATCCAAGCATGATTCCAGTGACCCCTTCAAAATCACATACATCAAAGCCCCTGACCCAGACCCACCACCCGACGATTACGGATTACAACCTAGTCGCTCCAACCTCGACACACTATTCTGGCACCGAGACAATTCGTTCAGGCTCACCTGGAATGATGAGATGGACCCCAATTCACCCCAAGCAGCTTTAGCCAAACTACTCTAGTCAAGAGTATGGCAGCCGGGAGAAGATGATGACAGAGAGTCTGACTCCCACCAAACAAATCCCTCTGTGACCCTGTTCGCTACTGAACAATGAGGTGTCCACATGATGGAAAAAAGAAACCGATGGAGAGATACGGTGTCCTTTCTGATGGAACCTGCACCATGTTTGTTGTATGTTTGTTTGTTTAACGTACATGTTTGTTGTTTGTGAATTCGAAGGTTTTTCATGGCCCCACACCACCACCCTTTTTACGCCCAATGGCTGTTAGAGGAACTAGTTTGTCGACAGACAACCGTTCAGAGGATCTAGTTTGTCGGCAGACACCACTCATAGCTACTCTTCCGATTCGATCACGAGAGGCAGCCCCCCACAGCGACCATATTCTTGCCTGTTCTTTCCGGTCGCTCAGGTAGTGGAGAAACGGCACTGGTCCCGGCCCTGCCTGAGGACCCCCTCTCTGGTCAGCTACGCTCGGGTAGAGCACAAACGGCACTGGTCACCGTCTTACCCGGGGAGTCCACCCATTTCTTACGCGCCGCGGCCCATACGCACCCCATTTTGGCACTTTCAGTTCGAAATTCTTTGGTTTGTTTTTGGCGACCCTTAGGTTGCTTCCATATGCTATTTACATCCTCAAACACTAGGATGGTAGATCGCACAGGCTGCGAGACGGTTCGTGCTATGTCAGTATTTTTCTCGGATGTCTTGTCCAAATATTCGTTTTTTGTTTTTTTTTTAAATGAGGGAGTCACAGATGGTGACCAATTATAATGGGTAATTGGCAACAAAGGACAGGCAGACAGACATACGAGATCTTAAGCAAGATAATAACATATTATATGCTTATGTCCATAGATCTCCAGAACCTCAGGAGCCCCAGAGGAAGAAAAGAAGACCGACGAAAGGAAAGATGAAGACCTTCACGTTTTTCACCTGGATTTTAGCGGGATCCCTTCAATGCGTGTGGACGCTACCCCCCTGACCCCTACCACACAGGCCGTGAATGATTCCCATCCCTGCCATACACTGTACCCCGAGATAGTTACCCCCGAGACAGTTACCGACAAGGTGTGATAAGTTTATAAACTGATATTCACTATCGTACATAGTAGAATCACTCTTAGTACTGGCAATACTCTGCAGTGTCGTGCAGACACTTTAGACTCAGAAAATGGCGAAGGAGAGCCTACCGCTCTCGCACCCCTGTATACACGTTTAGGTCCCCTATTTTCGGTCTTCACCAAACCCCAACCACTTGAATGAATTAAAGTGCATCTGTTTTTCTTTATGTGTGTTTTGTTCGTTCAATAAAGAAATGTAAACCTCTGTGCTTGACTGCCAAGCCAGAGAAACTTGTGTTGCTGCTATTTGTACATTTAAAGTGTTGTAGAATTATTGTTGATTGTTCGAGAGAGGATAGTTTAAGGTTCCAGTTTTTAAATTTTGAAATGCATACCTGAATGTCATAGCGGCCCGTAGAGTTTTATAATGATGTATGTAAGTAAAATGATTTTAGGTAAAAATTGCGTTTCATAGGATAGGGCAGTATAGAGTCCGTGAAGTGGTTATGGGTGCCCTGCTTGGTCAGAGAACGAAGACGATGCGGTAATGTGATCCTTCGCGCTTCACTTTGAGGATCACAAGGAGGGTATGTACCCATCTGGGATGGCCACTTCCCAATTATAAAATGGACACTTTGCAAAGATTGCAGGGAAATGGACAATACGGAGAAAACAAGCAGGTTCAGGGTCTGTCTGCATATAGGAGCCGCAGCTTCCAGACAATACCAAAACTGCAAACCCATTAGCATACTAATGGCCCAGCTCCGGGGACAAAAGAGTAACCAATACTAAGGCAGACACCCCGGCGCCAGAGGAGACCAGAACAAAGCAGGCCAACGACCACCTAGGACACGCCCAGCCATCAGGGCACCCACCACTTTATTGGAGGAAATCGAAAGGAACAAACAAGAAACGGCCCAATTAATTGGGACCAAGTTCAAGGCCCACCCAAAAGCGCGCGAAGCCCCTTTGGGTATGAGAAGGATCCCCCAAGAGAGAATCGTTCTCTTGGCTCCGGCTCTCACCGAGGAGAGACCTGCCCAACAGCTGCACCAGAACAAGTAAGTCCAAGGTCAATGCACGCTACCAGACAGACGACCTTAGCTGTTATCCCGTACCAGTTCCACCCCAGCAGCCTCAGAACCGAACAACGGCCATTGTTCCTCTGACTGAGTGGGTGCCTGAAGCTAAGTATAGGCTTTAGCAGTAGTGATAGTTTAGTCTGTTTTATTTGTGCATGATTATATTTAACTGTGTGAATAAATAAATAAGCATTTGACTTTGAACTAACTAACTGGTGTATCGAGTCTTTGATCAGTATTCGGTTTGAACCTTGTGGCGGTATCGAAAGATACCTGGCGACTCTACAGCAAAACGTAATTAGAATTAAGGAAGGTGACCATATTGACCGCCATATTCAGAGCCAAATAAAGATGTTCAAATTCCACACGGACAGTGACCCAGGTCCGGGATCGAGCCTGGGACCTCGGCGCCGAGAGGCAGCGGGGCTAACCCACCGTGCCACCCACTGCGCCACCGTGCTACCCTCGACCGTCCAAAATGAATCACTTCACATTTATCTAGGTTGAACTCCATCTGCCACTTCTCAGCCCAGCTCTGCATCCTGTCAATGCCCGGTTGTAACCTGCAACAGCCCTCGGCACTATCTTCAACTCCACCAACCTCCGCGTCATCGGCAAACTTACTAACCCACCCTTCCACTTCCTCATTCAAGTCATTAATAAAAACCACGGCAGAGGTCCCAGAACAGATCCATGTGGGACACCACTGGTCACCGACCCCCAGGCGGAATACTTTCCATCCACTATCACTCGCTATCTTCTTTCGGCCAGCCAATTCTGTATCCAGACAGCCAAATTTCCGTGTCCCATGTCCCCTAACTTTCTGAATGAGCCTACTAAGGGGAACCTTATCAAATGCCTTACTGAAATCCATATTCACCACATCCACTGCCCGACCTTCATCAATGTGTCTCGTCACATTCTCAAAGAATTCAATGAGGCTTATGAGGCATGACCTGCCCCTCACAAAGCCATGCTGACTATCTTTAATCATAAATAATCATAAATCCTATTTCTCAGAATTCTTTCAATATTTTGCTCACCACAGACGCAAGATTGTGGTGAGCAACCATGTACATGTGGTTATGGAGCCCACCTCTTCACTCACCTGATGAAGGAGCTGTGCTCCGAAAGCTAGTGATTCGAAACAAACCTGTTGGTGTAAGATTTCTTACTGTGCCCACTTCTACAAGAGGACGATGGCAAAACTCAGCAGGTCTGTCAGCACCTATCGGGAGATAAACATCCATCCCGACAGATGCTTGCAGACCTGCTGGGTTTTTCCAGCATCCTTCTGTTCTGGTTTCAGATTCCAGCATCCACAGTATGTTGCTCCTTTATGTTATGTTGCCAAAACATTGCAATGCTTGCTTAAACAATAAATAGGTCAAGAAGACGATTTCACCACAACACTCCCAGATACAACTATAGAACTATGATGGCACAAACCTGTACGTGTTGTATTTGCTGCATCAACTGCTGGTACTGTTGTAGAAGTTGCTGAAGTTGATTATGTTGTTGCATCATATTCTGCTGCTGGTACTCTATGCGTTGTTGCTGCCATTGAGCTGCTGCTGCCTGTAACAGCTGCAATCTCTCTGCTTCCTCTGGATCTTCGGGAGGTTGGATCGTAGGCTGAAAGAACATTCACAATTTGTAGTAAGTGTTTTGCAAGGCACATTTCACAAACTGCAAATTCTCTGTCTACTATTGGTATGGCTTTTAAGTTCTGTCATAGTTGAGAATCACAGAAAATTTAGAATAAAGATCTTGATGCCTCCCCAAACACATGACTTAAATACCAAGTTAATTGGCTTCCAGAACTTTGTGAGAACTTATGCTCTCACTATATTGCAGAAATAGAGCTCTAATATGCTCTCACTTTAAAAACATCAAAGCTGTCTTCATCTTGATGAATACACTGCAAATTTTAAAATTATTTTTTAAAAATCTTGCAGATGTAAAATGGATTAAAAACATTGAGCTTTTTGGTTGGCTTGGACCAGTTTGGGATGAAGGGCCTGTCTTAAAGGTGGGCAAAATAAAAGCCAATGTTCCCATATTCCCAATCACCTGTTGTTAACAATCTTAGTTACAACAGACTAGGAAAACTTTCCAACCAACCTTCATTGGATGATTTTAAATTCTGATCCTCATTTTTAAATTGCACCATGGCCTTGCCCTCTCTATTGCTGTAATCTCCTCCAACGCCACAACCTTCCAAGATATCTATGTCCCTCCAGTTCTCCCTTCTAATTCTGCCCTCTTGTCCATTCCTAATGATAATCGCTCCACAATTGGGACCCATGTCATCAGTGACTTAGGCCCCAAGCTCTAGAATTCCCTTCCTACATCACTCTGGCTCTCGTACTCCACATTGGTCGAATGAATTTTTAAAAAAATGCCATACTACAATTTCTTTAATGTTCCTAGGAAGCACCTTCGGACTTTACATTATGTTCGTAGTGCTAAGTTTCATTTGTTGTGAATGAAATACATTGCAGTGTGGGGTTGTGGGATAAAAGCAACGGGATTAATTTTGAATTGCTCTCTTAAAATAATGAAACGAAGAGTAAATTCGGAGGAAAATAGTTGACCTGAAGGACCTGTGGAAAGGGATACTGGTGCACAGAACACATCATTTTAAAACTACATGGAGGTTAAAAGGATCAATAACATGTATATAGCACCTCAGACATAATAAAATATCCCAAACCACATAAGGAAAAATAAGGCAAATGACGGTTTAGTCAAAGGTAGGTACTAAGGAATGTCATCAAAGAACTTAATTTGAAGCCTACTTGTGACAATAAGCGATTTTGCACATCTTTGGGTTGGGGGGGTGAGACCCACGCAGACACGGTGAGAATGTGCGAAATCCACACGGGCAGTGACCCACAGCCGAGATTAAACCAGAGTCTTCAGCGCCGCGAGGCAGCAGTGTTAACCACTGCGCCACCGTACCTCTCTTAAAATTGTAAATATTGATATCCGGAGGAACTTCGATATACTTATATAAGCAGCAAAGTTAGCATGCAGATGCAACAAGCAATTAGTATGGCAAATTGCATGCTGACCTTTATGGCAAGGGGATTTAAGTGTAAGAAATTATAGGATATGGGGAGTGGCTGAGAAAATAGAGTTGAGGTCCTATGGTCTACTCCTATCGCTAACATTCTTAATGTTAGAATGATTGCAGCATAGAGGTAGCAATTCCACCCATCATGTCTGTGCTGGCTTTCTACAATTACAACTGAGCTCAACCCACTCCCCCACCTTTTCCCCATAACTCTGGATATTATTTTTCATTCTGAAAAAAACACAATTGATGAGCTAAACTAATTTACTCCTCAAAGTATTTATTAGTTACATAATGGTTCCACAAATTATAAATTATTTACCGGGGGGTCGGGGGGGGAAGAGAGACAGAAGAGCAGGGAGAGAATTGCAGAAAGAAGCAGCGTGTTTGCGGCACAGTGGCTAGCACTGCTGCATCACAGCTCCAGGGTCCTGGGTTCAATTCCGGCTTCGGGTGACTGTGTGGAGTTTGCACTTTCTCCCCATGTCTGCGTGAATTTCCTCAGTGTGCTCCGGTTTCCTCCCACAGTCCAAAGATTTGCAGGCTAGGTTGGTTGGCCATGTTAAATTGCTCCTTAATGTCCAAAAGGTTAGGTGGGGTTATGCGAATAGGGTGGAGCGTGGGCTTAAGTAGGGTGCTCTTTCCAAGGTCCGGTGCAGACTCGATGGGCCAAATGGCCTCCTTTTGCACTGAAAATTCTATGATTCTATGATAAGAATGAAAGTTATGAAAACTAATAATAATAATGATCTTTATTCGTCTCACAAGTAGACTTACATTACACTGCAATGAAGTTACTGTGAAAAGCCACTAGTCGCCACACTCCAGTGCCTGTTCGGGTACACCGAGAGAGAATTCAGAATATCCAATTCACCTAACAAGCACGTCTTTCGGGACTGGTGGGAGGAAATGGGAATACCAGGAGGAAACCCACGCAGACACAGGGAAAACGTGCAGACTCCGCACAGAGAGTGACCCAAACCAGGAATCAAACCCATGTCCCTGTGAAGCAACAGTGCTAACCACTGTGCTACCGTTCCGCCCACTATCTATCTAGTACACCCGCATATATTTTTTATACTTTAAGCATTAAATATTACAGAAGCATTAGCAGGGACTGAAGCAGCAAACAATAATATAACATCATGGTCTGTCAAATTACCACCAAGTATCAACACAGAACACAGTTGGTTGTCAAACTCACAAAAAGTTTTTCTGTGGCAGAGATAATGCAAAAATTATTACTATACTATTACACAATTGCCACCTGCTATAACTAAGCGAGACACACTAGGCAGACAAAGGCCACCTCAAGGAACAAGGTGATGGGTATACCTCCTTCTGGAAAGATAAACAATCGTCGCCTCCTAGGGATTGACTTCTCCATCAAAAGCAAATTAGGTGGCCTTCTCAGAGACTCCATTTGCAGAATGAACAAATGCATCATGACCCTTTCGACTCACTCGAGCCCAGAACCAGTGCACTGCAGTCCTCAATGTGTAGGCCCCAACATTGGAAGGTACAGACAGGCCAAAGAGGAATTTTACCCCAGCCTCGAACAATCCCTGACAAGAGTTCTAACGGACGGCAAGCTGATCCTCCTTAGCAATTTCAAAGCCAGTCAGAAAGGACACAGACCTCTGGGGAGGCGTAATTGGCAGAGGGTGGGGTAGGAACATCAAACACCAATGGTAACCTGCTCCTGACAGAATGCGTAGAACATGAACTTGTCATAACCAATGCCTTGTTCTGGCAGAGACAAGTACAAGGCCTCATGGCAACACCCTCATTACAAGCACTGGCACCTGCTCAACCATGCCCTCGCCCAAGTGAGGGACCACAAGGATGTGCAAATTATCCACACGATGACAGGAGCGATTGGAACCGGAGCGACTACATCTAATCACTCTGTGATCAATATTAATGAAGCCACTAAACAGCAATGGCAACAGAAACAACGTTGCAGAAAAAGCAACGCTGAGGCACTGAAAGACCATGATAAGAGAGCCCGATTCAGCCAGCGCTTGACTGCCAACCTGACCACTTCCGGTGGCCCAGAGGTGCAGAGTGCCCACAGCACCTGATCTGCCTTCAAGGCCTCCATAATCAGCAGCCACGAAGAGACGCTTGGCCACTTGATCAGGAAACACCAAGATTGGTTTGATGAAAATGAGCAGGCGATCCAGAAACTGAAAAGTCCCAAGTTCAAGGCTTCTCTAAACCTGCAAAAGCAACCCAACTCGAAAGCAAGACAGCAGCTCTACAGACGGCTGATTGTTGAGGTCCAGCAAAAAAACACGTGAGCTACAGGACAGATGGTGGGTGGAGAAAGTGCAGGAGATCTAGCAGCTAACGATAACCATGACTCGCAGGGTTTCTTTAGCAGTCAAGATCACCTACGGTACAAGTACCCACGTCTCGATCCCACTGCTGGCCAAGAACGGAGAGGTGCTCATCAAGAACAAAGAGCTGGCAGCGCCCGCTGGAAAGAGCACTACGAAGACTTGCTCAACAGTGAGACTTGGTCTTCAAGCGAATGTCCTGGACTCCAACTCACAGCATGCTACACACCATCATCTCAGCATAACACCAACTTGCACGAAGTAGAAAAGAACATCCAAAGCTAAAGAACAACAAGGAATCAAGAGCAGATGGAATCCCTGCTGGGATTCTAAAACATGGCGGAAAAGTAATACTGGCGCAAATACATGGCCTAATTTCCCTCATCTGGACGGGGAACGTGCCAGGGAATCTCAAAGATGCTGTAATCACGACCATCTTCAAGAAAGGTGACAAGTCCGTCTGCAGCGATTACAGAGGAATTCCCCTATTGTCAGCTGCAGATAAGGTCACCGGAAGGAGCATTCTTCAGGTGAGAGAGAGAGACTGGAGCAGTAATCCAGAAACCTAGGGCAATGTTGTGGGGGATCTGGGCTCGAATCCCACCATGGCAGATGGTGAAATCTGAATTCAATAAAATTCTGCAATTAAAGGCTTAATGATGACCATGAAACCATCGTAAAACCACATTTGGTTCATTAATGTCCTATAGGGCAGGAATCTGCCATCCTTACCTGGTCTAGTCGACATGTAACTCTAGATCCACAGAAATGTGGATGACTCTTAAATGCAGTCTAAAATGGTCAAGGGAGATTAAGGATGGGCAATAAATGCTGGCCCACAATCACAGAATAATACAGTGCAGAAGAGACCCTTCGGCCCATCACGTCTGCAGCGATGCATGAAAACACCTGACCTGTCAGCCTAATCCCATTTGCCAGCGCTTGGCCAATAGCATTGAATGTGATGATGTGCCACATGCTCATCCAGGTACTTTAAAAAAAATGTTTTTACCCAGGCATTTGTATATATACATCAAACACAATCACAACTAAAAGGAGAGCACCAGGAATACACATAGCGAATAAATATCTAACAATCCATCGTCCACTCTCCCTGCTGTCTTCTGACAATCCAAAGATCGCCACCCCTGGACTCGGGTCCACCTTTACCCTCAACACAATGTCAGCAGACCCCTGCCAGAATCACTTCAGCTTCAAACACGCCCAAAACATGTGGATGTGGTTCACAGGCCCGCCCACGCATATCCTCCTCACCTCAGAAAACCTACTCATCCTGGGCAGCGTCATATGTGACCTGTGGACTACCTAGAATTGAATAAGGCTAAGTCTCACACAAGAAGAGGATGCATTCACTCTCCAAAAAGCCTTCCCCCCCCACACCCTCCAACTCCCTCCTCAGCTCTCCCTCCCACTTGCACTTGACTTCTCCTATCAGGGTGCCCTCCCAGTCCATTAGTTCTTTGTAGATATCCAACTCTGTCCTCACCCACCCCCGTTTTCGACAGCACCTTGTCCTGAAACCACGGGTGCGACAGGTTGGGAAAGGATAACACCTGCTTCCTCACATAGTCCCTCACCAGCAAGTACCAGAACCCATTCCCGCTGGGCAGCTCATATTCCTCTACTAGCCCCTCCAAGCTTGAAAAGATGCCGCAACCAATAGGTCCCCAAACCTCTCAATCCCCGCGTCCAGCCCACACGGAACGTACCTATGATTCCCGCAGATCAATGCCCACACCGAGACCCCTCCAACCTCATGTGCTCCCGCCACTGTTCCCACACCTTCAGGGCCGCCACCACCACCGGACTTGTGGAGTACCTGGCCAGCGGGAATGGCCGAGGCGCCGTCAACTGTGACCCGAAGCGAGAGTCCATACAAGAGGCTGCCTCCATCCGCACCCATACTGACCCCTCCCCCACTACCTTACCATGGCTATATTTGCCCCCTTCCATCTCCCCGCTCTAGCAACACCTTCTTCACCCGCGGGGCTTTAAACACCCACACGACAATGCATTAACCTTCCTAAAAAAAAATCTTTGGAATATAAATCGGGAGTTTCTGGAACACAAATAAAAACAACGGGAGAATCGACATCTTCACAGATTGCACCCGTCCTGCCAACGATTGTGGGAGCACGTCCGACCTCTCAAAATCTCCCTTCATTTGCTCCACCAGTTTTGCCAAATTGATCCGAATGATATGGCCTCTTGTAAAAGTCCTCAAATACACCATTCACCCCCACCGGGCCTAAGATCATATTTCCCCTCCTATCCTTCACCTTTCAGATATCCCTCGCCGCCTCCTGCTTCCACAGTTGGTGTGCCCACATCCTACTCGTCTTTTTCCCATAATCATAGACTGCCCCTGTGGCCTTCCTCAGCTGCCCTACTGTGTTACCCGTAGACACCAGACCAAACTCCATCTGGAGTTTCTGCCGCTCTTTCAACAGCCCAACCTCTGGGTCCTCCAAATACTTCCTATCATCCTGCAGGATCTTGTCCACCAGCCTCGCCATCATAGCCCGTTCCGTCTTGTCCCTATGCGCCTGTATCGATATAAACTCCCCCCGGACCACTGTCTTCAGCTCCTCCTATAGTGTGGCGGCCGAGACCTCACCTCACCCGTATCATTCAGCTCCACATACCCTCGAATAATAACCCTCATCCGCTCACAAACCGCCTCATCTTAGCCTTCCAAATCGCCAAAGGTCTACTCCACCATTCGCTCCATAAACCCTTTCAATTCCCTCGCCACCGATACCCTCCCCGACTGTGGACTCGACCGATCCAATTTTGACTCAATAATCATATATTTTTTTTAAACCACCATTATCAGCCGGTGAGAGTCCAGCTCCGGGATCTTCCCCAACACCCGCCTCATGAATTCAACATTGTACCAATTTGGGGCATAAACATTGACCAGGACCACCGGCATCTCCTCCAATTTACCACTCACCATTACGAACCTTCCCCCAAGTCTGCTACTATATTCCCACCTCAAATGCTACCTGCTTTTTATTAGGACGGCAACCCCCCACTTGCACTTATATCTAATCTTGAGTGGAAGACCTGACCTACCCACCTATTCCTTAGCCTGGTCTGATTCTCGATCTTCAGGTGTGTTTCCTGCAAGAATTCCACATCCGCCTTTAAGCTCCTCAAATGCTGCTCTTGACCAGCCCATTCAGTTCTCTCACATCCCATGTGATCAGCCTGGCAGACCTTGATTTCCCCGCCCCCCATACTCTCCCATGGTGCAAACAACAATAACAATAAGAAAGAGAAAAAGGAGAATAACACAATCTCAACGGAGAACCCCCGAGTGAAAAAAGGTTCTCCTCCAACCGCACCCCCGCCTCCCCCACCCGAGAGACAGGAAAATAACAACAATAACAGTTTAAAAAAAAAAAACTCCCCAGCAAGGGGGGGCCAGAGAGAACCAACAGCCCCAAACACCTCCTCCAAAGTTCAATGTCCTCCTTCTTCTGTCAGTCCATTGTCTCCAACAAACTCCATCACCTCCTCTGGTGTTCCAAAGGAATACTCGCGACCATTGTGGGTCACCCAGAGGCGGGCCGGGTATAACATCCCGAAATTCACGCCCTTCTGAAAGAGGTCAGACTTACCTAACTCGGTTGGAACCTTCTCTTCTCTTGGCCAGTTCCGCATAGAGGTCCTAATATACCCAGAACTTATTACCCTCCCAGGTACATCTCCTCGTCAGACTGGCCCACCTCAAGATCCTTTCCTCATCAAGGAATCGGTGTAACCTCACCACCATCACCCTCAGCGGCTCATTCGTCTGCGGCATCCTCATCAGCACCCTATGCACCCGATCCACCTCTAGGGGCTGGTCGAAGACCCCGTTTCCCCAACAGCTTCTCCAGCATTTTGGCTACATAAGAGCCAGCGTCCACTCCCTCAATGCCCTCTGGCATCCCCACAATCCTCAAGTCAGTCTCTGGGAGTGTTTATCCAGATCCACCACGTTCTCCTTGAGCAGTTTCTGGACATCCCTCAACATCCCAATTTCAGCCACCAACGAGGTAAGCTGCTCCTCATGTTCTCCCACCGTCTCCTCCACCTTCTGGATCACCCGACTTTGGGTCTCCAACCACAGCCCTACACGGTCAATCCCCGCTTTCAGCAGATCTACCATCTTCGCCAGGTTCTCCAGAGCTTTCCTTCCCTGCTGGTTGAATTTTTCATTCAAAGAAGAGTCCACCAGCTGCTCCATCAACCATTGAGCCGGTAGGGCCGATCCCTTGCTCTCCGCCATCTTTCCCTGTGTCGTAGGAAGCATTTCTTGCTCTAGCAGCTCCTTTCTTCTAAAACCACTTCTGGTCCACAACTCTATTCACCGGTGGAGTATAGTCTTCCTCCACCACTCCTGTACCTTTTTCCTTTAAAACATCTGCTCGTTAATCAGGGCAAAGGACCACCACGCGCTGCTAAATGTGCGACCACTCACACCATGTCCGCCACCAGAAGTCCATCCAGGCACTTTTTAAATGATGCGAGACAACCCGCCTCTACCACCCTTCCAATCAATGCAATCCAGACAGTAACCACCCTATGGGTAAAAACTTTTTTCCTCAAATCCCCCTCAAACCTCTGCCCCTCACCTATAACTTGTGGCCCTTTGTAACTGATCCCTCAACTAAGGGAATAGCTGCTCCTTATCCACCCTGTCCATGCCCCTCATAATCTTGTACATGTCGATCAGGGCGTCCCTCAGTCTTCACTGCTAGAGCAAAAACAACCCAAGCCTATCTAATCCCCCTTCATAACTTAAATGTTCCATCCTAGGCAACATCCTGGCGAAACGCCTTTGCACCCGCTCCAGTGCAATCACATCCTTCCTGTAATGTGGCGACCAGAATTGCACAGTACTGCAGCTGTAGCCTCAGAAAACTTCTATACAACTCCAACATGACCTCCCTGCTTTTGTAATCTATGCCTCAGTTGATAAAGGCAAGCGTTCTATATGCCTTTCTCACCACCCTATTAACCCTATTAGGGGCAGCATGGTAGCATTGTGGATAGCACAATTGCTTCACAGCTCCAGGGTCCCAGGTTCGATTCCGGCTTGGGTCACTGTCTGTGCGGAGTCTGCACATCCTCCCCGTGTGTGCGTGGGTTTCCTCCGGTGCTCCGGTTTCCTCCCACAGTCCAAAGATGTGCAGGTTAGGTGGATTGGCCATGATAAATTGCCCTTAGTGTCCAAAATTGCCCTTAGTGTTGGGTGGGGTTACTGGGTTATGGGGATAGGGTGGAGGTGTTGACCTTGGGTAGGGTGCTCTTTCCAAGAGCCGGTGCAGACTCGATGGGCCGAATGGCCTCCTTCTGCACTGTAAATTCTATGATCTAT
Source organism: Scyliorhinus torazame (assembly GCF_047496885.1). Classification (NCBI taxonomy): domain Eukaryota; kingdom Metazoa; phylum Chordata; class Chondrichthyes; order Carcharhiniformes; family Scyliorhinidae; genus Scyliorhinus; species Scyliorhinus torazame. The sequence continues at coordinate 374,443,876 of NC_092708.1, forward strand.
GAACCAGTCCTTCTGCCGTCAGAGATCTCTATGGACAAACAAGCCACGGTCCCTTTGTTCCTCAGAACGTCCCAGTGTCAGACCAGTGATTGACTACTTCCTTGTCACATTACTCCTTCCGAAGTGCATCACCTCACACTTTTCAGGGTTAAATTCCATCTGCCATTTTTCTGCCCATTTGACCATCCGTCTATATCTTCCTGACACTCAACTTCACTGCTAACCACCCAGTCAATCTTTATGTCTTCTGTAAACTTACCCCCCCCCCCCACATGGTCACCTATGTATTTTATTTAAGTGACAAACAGTAGGGTACCCAGCACAGATCCCTGTGGTATGCCACTGGCTTCCAGTCATTAAAGCAGCCGTCTGTCATCAACCACTGTCTTCTGCAGCTCAGCCAATTTTGAATCCACCTCATCAAGTTACCCTGTATCCTATGTGTATTTGCCTTCTCTATAAGTCTCCCATGTGGCGCCTTGTCAAAGGCTTTGCTGAAATCTGTGTGAACTACATCAACTGCATTACCTTCATCCACATACCTGGTCACATGTTAAATTCAATCAAATTTGTTAGGCATGACCTGCTTCTGATAAAGCCAAGCGCTGGCTAGTCCTGATCAAACCTTGCCTCTCCAAGTGGAGATAGATTCCCTCCTTCAGAATTTTCTCCAATAGTTTCCCTCCTACTGATGTGAGGCTCGCTGGTCAGTAGTTCCCTGGCTTATCACATGCCCGCATAATATGAATGAATTTTTAAAAATACATTCCATAAGTTTAAAAGATCTACCTCTTATTAATATTCTCTGTTCCTCTTTTAAAGCAGATACAATTAAAGATTAATTTGGATGAGACGAAACAGAAGCCCTCAGAACCAAGCATTGTACAATTATGAATAAAGAAACTATCCCATGTTCAGACTTGGAGCAGAATCATAGCACGATACAGCATAGACCTCCATTTGGCCATGTGGACCTCTCCCAGTTATTTGATTGGTCTCTGGAGCTGTTTGATTCATCCCATTCCCCTACTCATTTCCCAGTAGCCCTGTAATTTTTCCTCCTTCAAATATTTTACCCAAATAGCTTTGGCAAGCTATTAGTGAATGTTTCCACCACCTGTACAGGCATTACATTCCAGATATTAACAACTCGCTGTACATTCTTTCCTCTTATGCTGCCTCTGGTTCTTCTGCCAATTAACTTAAATCTTTGTATTCTGATTATTGACCTTCCAAGTCAGTAGAAGCAGTTTTGTGCAATTTATCCTACTCTTTTTAAACCCTTCAAAAGCCTTTGAGCACAACTTCCGGTGACGCGGGCGGGAGGCAGCCGCACAATGGAGGGCTCCCATTCGGGAACGGCATTTTCAGGTCTTTAAGCCCGGTCCCAGGGTCCAGAGGCAGCAAAAGCAGGGAGGAGGCACAGTAAAGGAAAATGTCAAGGGTGAGCAAAAAAACGGCCGTAAAAAAAAAACAGCTGAAGGTCCTTCGGGGAGTGGAAAGGTCACCGCAGGGTCCCCAAGGAAAATGGAGGCTGGAGCACCAAGGGAGGTCGCATTGCTTACAGCTGAAGAAATAACTACGGTGATGGCTGCGGAATTCGAAAGGCAGTTTACAAAATACATGGAGACAATGAGGAAAGAGAGGAGGGAGATTTTGAGTGTGCTGGTGGAGAAGGCGATTTCCCCGGTGACGACGGCGGTGGCGAGCGCAGTGGCGGAGGTGCGGGAGCAAGGGGAGGCGCTGAAGGAAGTGGAGGAGACATTATTGCAGCACGGTGATCAACTTACCTCGATGGGGACGGAGGTGCGGAAGGTGATGGAGATTGACAAGGATCTGAGAGGAAAAATGGAAGACCTGGAAAACAGATCCAGGCGACAGAATTCGAGGATTGTGGGGCTGCCTGAAGGAGTTGAAGGACCGAGGCCGACTGAGTATTTTGCCTCGATGCTGGCGAAACTATTGGGGGAGGGGGAGGATCCCTCCCGATATGAACTGGATCGAGCTCATCGGTCGTGGAGGCCTGTACCAAAGGCGAGTGAGCCGCAAAGGGTAGTGACTCTGTACAGTGTGAAGGAGAAGGTCCTGTGCTGGGCCAAGCAGAAGCGGGTGGTGCAGTGGGCTGGAGCTGGTATACGTGTATACCAGGACTTTACGGTGGAGCTGGTGAGGAGGCGGGCTGCCTTCAACCGGGTGAAGAGGTCACTGTACATTAGCAAGGTGCAGTGCGGAATTGTATATCCAGCGAAGCTGAGGGAGATTTACAAGCTCAAGGACTATTATTTTGGAACGGAGGAAGCAGCGGAGGAGTTTGCGAAGGCAGAAGGGCTGTGGCAGAACTGAGAAATTGAGAAATGGCCATGTGCCGATGTAACCTCATGACTGTATTTTCTTCTTTTTTGTTTCACTGTGCGGGTGTATGGGCTGAAGGAGCCAATGTTGTATCTATTTGGACAAGGGAAGTGATCGGACTTTCACTCGAAATCAGGGCTCTTTGGGGTGTAGGTGGAAATGCGGGTTTTGTGTGCTAAAAGGGGATTTCTGGGCTTTCCTAGGGCCGGGCAAGGGGGACAGGGATCCGGGCGGGGGCCTCCACGCTGGCCGGTTTAAGCCAGCCAGTGAACGGGAGTGAGGTGGGGGGAGGGGCTGCGGCCATTGGAAACTGGCAGAACAGGGTCCGAGTGGTCTAGCCAGGGTGGAAAGTTGGGGGGAAACCGAGGTTGGGGGGAGGAGTTTTACAAGATGCAGTGGACGGGAGGAGCTGGAAAGGGGGGGGGGGTTTACAACTCTTGGGCATCATGTACGGCGGAGGGGGGGGTGGACTCTATAGGTTAATGGCGACCATGGGCGGTCCCGGACTCCTTTTTCTTTTTCTCCTTTGTTTTTTGTTTCCACCGTGGGAGGGTTTGTTTTATTGGATGCATATATTGACAGGTGGACCGTTGTTTGGGGTGGTGGGAGGATGGGATCGTTGTTATTGTTAAGGGGATTGATTTTGTATTTGTTACCGTTTACTCTCTGTGGGTGGGGTGTAAATTTTGAAGGAAAATGTGAAAATGGAGAATAAAAACATTTAATTTTTTAAAAAAGCCTTTGAGCACAAAGATCCCTTCTGAATCTTTGTTGCTCTAACGAGACCAATACAGATTCTCTAGACTCTCCAAGCAACTGAAATGTTTCATCCCTGGAACGTTCAGCTGTGTCCCTAGCTAACTGTTTCAGTACAGCTACAACTCTGGTATCTACCCAGCAATGTGGAACATTCTCCAGGTGTCCTGTGTATAGGACAAATCCAACCCAGCCACTCACCGCCCAATCAGTCTACTCTCAACCATCAATACAATTATGGAAGGGGTCATTAACAGTGCTACCAAGCATCACTTACTCAGCAATAACTTGCTCATGGCCAATGAATTTGGGTTCCGCCTGAGCCACTCAGCTCCTGATCTCATTACACCCCTGGTTCAAACACAGACAAAAGAACTGATCGCGAGAGGTGAGGTGGCACTGACTGTCCTTGACATCAAGGCAGCATTTGACCAAGTATGGCATCAAGGACCCCCCCCCAGCAAAACTGGAGTCAATGGGAATCAGGGGGAAACTCTGTACTGGTTGGAGCCATACCTTATAGCAAAAGCTTAAGTACATAAAAGGGAAGAGAGTCACTGAAGTGAATGTTGGTCCCTTGGAAGATGAAACTGGTGAGTTAACAGTGGGGAACACAGAAATGGCAAAGATGCTAAATCAATACTTTGCCTCAGTATTCACGGTGGAGGGCACGAGTACCATTCCTATAGGAACTGGCAATTCAGAGGAAATAGAAAGGGAGGAACTTAGAACAATCAACATCAATAGGGAAACGGTACTCAACTATTGGCATTGAGGGCAGACAAGTCTCCTGGGCCGGATGGTCTACATCCTAGGGTGTTAAAGGAAGTGGCAGCAGAGATAGTGGATCCATTGGTTAGAATATTCCAAAATTCCCTGGACGTGGGAAAGGTTCCAGGGGATTGGAAAAATATTAACGTAACACCCTTATTCAAAAAGTGAGCGAGGCAGACTGTGGGAAATTACAGACCAGTTAGTTTAATATCTGTTGTTGGGAAATTATTTGAATGAATTTTCAAAGTCATATCAGCACATTTGGAAAGTCAAAATGTGATCCATCAGAGTAGCATGGTTTTATGAAAGGCAAATCGTGTTTGACTAATTTGCTAGAGTTCTTTGAAGATGTAACAAGCAAAGTGGATAATGGGAATCCTGTAGATGTCTTATTTCTGGACTTTTGGTAGGTCTTTGATGAGGTGCAGCACAGGTTAATTTACAAGGTTAATTTACAATTCACATGGGATTAGGGATAATTTATTAGCTTGCATAGAAGAATGGTTGACGGACAGAGAGTCGAGATAAATGGGTCTTTTTCTGCATCGCAAGATATAACTAATGGGGTGCCTCAGGGTTCGGTCCTTGGGCTCCAACTACTTGCAATCTATATAAATGACTTGGATACAGGGATAGAAGGTTCTATAATTAAATTTGCAGACAACACAAAAATAGGTGGGACAGTAAGTTGCAATGAGGAAATAAGAACTTTACAAATGGATATAGATAGGTTAGGAGAGTGGGCCAAAATGTGGCAGATGGAGTTCAACGTGGATAAGTGTGAGGTCATGCATTTTGGCCAGAAAATGGGAAGGCAAATTATCTAAATGGGGAGAGATTTCGGGGTATTCCATTGCAGAGGGATCTGGGGGGTTCTCTTTCATGAGTTACAGAAAACTAGCATGCAGGTACAGCAGGTAGAAAAGAAAGCGAATTGAACGTTGGCATGTATAATTGAAGGAAGAGTATAAAAGGTGAGGAAATGTTGTTGCAATTGTACAAGGCATTGGTGAGATCACACCAGGCGTATTGTGCACAATCTTGGTCCACTTATTTGAGGCAAGGTGTAGTGGCATTGGAGGCAATTCAGAGGAGATTCACTAGGTTTATTCCAGAGGTGGTGGGTTTGTCGTATGGAGAGAGATTGGACAGTTTAGGCCTATACTCTCTAGAGTTTAGAAGAATGAGGGGAGACAAAATTGAGGTATACAAGATGATAAAAGGTATGGATAAAGTAGACGTGGAGCGGATGCTTCCTCTTGTGGAGCATTCTAGAATGAGAGGTCAAAGTCCTGGGAAAAGAGGCAGCAAATTTAAAACAGAGTTGAGGAGAAACAACTTCTCCCAAAGGGTTGTGAATCTGTGGAATTCGCTACCTCAGAGTGCGGTGGGTGCAGGGACAGTGAATACATTTAAGTAGGAGTTCGACAGATTTTTAATTGGTAATGGGTTGAAGAGTTATGGAGAACGGACAGGATGGTGGATTAAGGCCATGATGAGATCAGCAATGATCATATGGCGGAGCAGACGTGATGGGCCAGATAGCCTAATTCTGCTCCCTTATCTTATGAACTTATACCTAACACAAAGGAAGATAGCTGTGGTGGTTGAATGTCAATTATCTCCGCTCCAGGACATCAAGCAGGAGTTCCTCAGGTTAGTGTCCTGCAGAACGTCTTCAGCTGCTTTATCAATGACCATCCTTCCATCACGAGGTCAGAAGTGGGGATATTCGTTGATAGTTCACAATGTTCAGCACCATTCCCTTGACTCCTCAAATACTGAAGCAGTCCATGCACAAATGTATTAGGACATGAACAATATCCAAGCTTGGGTTGACAAGATGGAAGTATTATTCATGCCAGTCAATAGCCATCTCCAACAAAAGATGATCTAACCATCACCACATGACATTCAATGGCATTACCATTGCTGAATTCCCCACTATCATCATCGGCGGCTACCATAGCAGGTCAAAAGCTAGGAATCCTGCGGTAACCTCCTGACTTCCGAAATGCCCACCATCTACAAGGCACAAGTCAGGAGCATAAAGGAATATTCTCCACTTGCCCAAGAGAGTGCAGCTGCAACAACTTTGAAGAAGTGAAACAGCATCCAGGACAAAGCAGCTTGCTTGATTGCTACACCTTCCACAAACATTCCATTTAAGCACTGAACAAGCTTTTTATGGTTCCCTTAATTATACACTTTGGCTCAAATTACCAGAAAAAACATTGTTGATAATTTTCTTGAGATGATCAGTTGGAATAGCAGAAATCGATTCACAGCTCTAACCTTTATCCAAGATATCCTACAAATAAACTTGAATGTCGGATTCAGCAATATGGTTGTCAAAATTTCCCTTTCATATGGTTAAAAAAAAGAAGTGTCATTAATTTACAGTAAAGACATTTATATAGAATTTACAGTGCAGAAGGAGGCCGTTCAGCCCATCGAGTCTGCACCGGCTCTTGGAAAGAGCACCCTACACAAGGTCAACACCGACCCACTTCCACCCTATCCCCCTGACCCAATAACCCCTCCCAACCTTTTTGGTCACTGAGGCCAATTTATCATGGCCAATCCACCTAACCTGCACATCTTTGGACTGTGGGAGGAAACCGGAGCACCCGGAGGAAACCCACGCACACACGGGGAGGACGTGCAGACTCCGCACAGACAGTGATCCAAGCCAGAATCGAACCTGGGACCCTGGAGCTGTGAAGCAATTGTGCTAACCACTGTGCTACCGTGCTGCCCCATTTTTAAAGTCGTTACACCAGATTGCCAGGTTCTACCCCTCCCCCTTTGACCGATTCTTATCAAGTCACATAGATTATCATAGAATTTATAGAAAACATAAACATAAAACAGTCTTGCCTACCTTTGCTTCTTCAGGCGGTGGTGGAGGGGGTATCTCCTCTTTGGGTGGTGGAGGTGGTGGTTGCGTTTTGGGGGCCTCATAAGGTGGAGCTGGTGGCAAAGGTGGCTGAGTAGTGTAAGAGGGTATGGTCTCATCTGGTGTTTGCTGCATGGAGTCACTGGTCTGAGTCACTTCTACACCCTGGCTCTGCTCCGGCTGGCCGCCATACGGTTTGCTTCCATGCTTCTGTAGGTTCTGCATGTGCTGCTGGTACCAATACTGTTGTTGCTGCTAAGAGAATGCAGATAATTCATATTTATGGTTCCAACTCAAGGGTCACAATTGAAAATTTGCTACTGGGTTGATGACCTATGCAATTGATCGTACAAAATATTCCAAAATTGTAATGTATATTACATCAAAGCAATTATTTTGCATCAAATTAATATACTCTCAGAGCTGGGAAATTCTAGAACCTCATAGCACCTATTTTAAACTTTTAAAAATAATACAATGATATTGCAAGTGAAATGTAAACATCAATACTGCACTTTATAAATTTTGTTTCCACTATCTTGTCCGCACTAAATTCCAGTGAGTCCCAGAACAGGCACAATAATTTCAAAATGTTATTATTTTGTTTACCCCACTGTATGGCTTGCTCAATGTATTATTTTGTAGCTCAAATCCTTTAGTCATCCGATTCCTTTTTCTGCTCCAGCATAAGATATTTACTTTGATCTAATATGACTGGCTATTCAGTCCGAACAACTTCTACAATCCAATTTGCCTGATCACTACCTAGACAAATGAAAGATCTGGAATCACAATATAACTTTCATGTCTTTGGCCAACTTTGCTCAAGCTACAACCTACAAGACAAATTTACAGAGCATTATAAAGATTTACAGTAATTGCAAATCTTCCTTAATGTTAAACACAACATTCTTCTTTGTTGACCATCAACATTAAACTGTCCCTTCAACACAACTCTTCTCATATTGCTATATCTTAAAGTTACCTTTATTGGCTTCAAGCTATCTACAGGTGTTTGTTAATACTGCCCAATAATGTACCGCTTAACTGCATTAGATCATCAGCCATTCAAGGAATTTCATGATTGGAAGGAAGGCTCGACAACTTCCTGAGAATCTCACTGGTCTGTTCCAAGAAGCAGAACAGCATAGTAAACAACCCTTGCAAACAGGCCCTTGCAAACAGAATGCCAAATCGTAATACATATTCCTCACAATTCCGAGAAACAGCTAGAAGAGCACAAAATATATTCTGTGCACCGTGAGCTACAAGCTTACAATAATCAAACAAATGTTTCATTTTACCATACTTCTGATCTACAAACCCGTGATTTAGTTATCAAATCCATGCATTCAAATAAAAACAGAAAATTCTGAAAATATTCAGCAGGGCAAGTAGCATCTGTGACTGTTAATATTTCAGGTTTATGACCATTCGTCAGAATCACCAATTGTGAAGAGAAGGAGATAAGGTTAATGTTTCAGGCTTCAGAAAGGCTAGGCTCTAAAGAAGGATAGCACTCTGTATGGTCAAGGCACTGACAAGCATTATCAAGTTGAATTTCCTGGATTTAACCCACTGACACCGAGTGGACAGCGATATATGCCCTCGTTAAGATGGTGTGTGACATGGGAGGGGAATGTGGCAATTGAATGTGTCCCCATACTATTGCTGCCCTTGTCTGCCCAAGTGCTAGAGTCTTCAAGTTTAGCAGGTGATGTCAAAGCTGTCTCGGTGAGTTGTTTTTAAGCATAGAATCATAGAATTTACAGTGCAAGAGGCCATTCGGTCCATCGGCATGTTCCAAATATTACACACAGTAAGCATGGCTATTGTGGAGGAAGTGAATACTTAAAGTAACGGGTGGGCTGCCAATAATGCAGATAGTGGATGGTGTTGAGCTTCTCAAGTTGTAACTACATCCATCCAGGCAACTGAACAGCAATCCATCACACTCTTGACAGGTTCCTGTTGATGGTGGGGAATCTTTGTAAGTTAGGAGCCCCCAGCCTCTAACCTGCTTTTGTTGTCACAGTATTTATGTGCTGGTTCCATTAAGTTTCTGGTCAATGGTGACCGTCCAGAACGCTGATTCGACAGCGGTAATTTCATTGCACGTCAAGGGTACGAGGTTAAACTCTCTCTTGCTGGAGGAACAGCAGTGGTCTAGTGATATTGCCAGTGGACTAGTAATGAGACCCCCAGGGTAATGCTCTGGGGACCCAAGTTTGAATCCCACCACAGGAGATAGCGATACTTAAATTCAATAATAATCTGGAATTAAAACTCTGACCATGAAACATTGTTGATTATCATAAAAAACAATCTGGTTCATTCATGTCCTTTGGGGAAGGAAATCTGCCACTCTTACCTCGTCTGATGTGATTTCAGACCCACAGCAAGGTGGTTGACTCTTAAATGACACTCAGATCAAGGGCAATTAGCCAATAATTGCTGGTTCAGACAATGATGCCCACATCCCCTGAACAAAATAAAAATGGCCATTTGCTGACACTTATCTGCCCAAGCCTGGAGATTGCATGGCTCTAGCTGCATACAACCTGGAGTAATTCAGTGACAGGTCCATGTTGGACCTTGTGTTGGAGGGATGGTCATTGTCGAAGCAACTGCAGATAATTGGATCAAGGACACTCATTTAAGAAGCATCCCCTTCAATGTCCTCAGCTGAGATGATTTGTCCCCAACTTCCATCTTCGCCAAGGACATTGGTTTAAGAAGCATCCGCAACAATGCCCTCGGCTGAGATGATTTGTCTCCAATACCCATCTCTTCCTTTGTGCTATGAATCTACCCACTTGAGTTTACCGTATTCCCCATTTACTTCAGTTTTACCCAGTTCCTTTGTGCTGAGGAATACTACCGGTCGAATACTACTTTAATGTCTAGTGTAACCACTTCATCCTTGCTCTTTCAACTCTTTCATCATATTTGGATCACAAGAAACATGAAATAGGAGTAGGCAACCAGGCCCTTCAAGCCTGGTCCGCCATTCAGTACGATCATGGTTGATCTCTGCCGGTCTCTACTCCTTTTCTGTGCCATTTCTACATAGCCCTCAATTCCTTGATTTAGAAAATATTTATACACCTCCACTTTAAATACTTCTACTGATCCAGCCTCCACCATCCTCCAGGGCAGAGAATTCCAGAGATTCACCACTGACTGCAAGAAGACATTTCTACACATCTCAGTTTTAAATGACCGGCCATTTATCTTATAGCTATGCCTCCTTGTTCGAGATTCTCCCACTTGTGAAAACATCTCACCGTCTACCCTGATAAGCCCCCTCAGGATCTACGTTTGAATAAGGTTACCCCTCATTCTTCTAAACTCCAAGGAATACAGAAACAGCCTATTTAATCTCCCACAACTCTCATCCCAGGAATTAGCCTGGCGAATCTCCTTTGGACTGCCTCCAGTGTTACTTTTAAAATCTATTTTTAGGGAACGGGACCAAAACTATGCGCAGTATTCTAGGTAAGGCCTCACCAACACCCTGTACAATTTCAACAAAAACTCTATTTTTAAACTCCAATCCCTTTGCAATAAAGGACAAAATGCTATTTGCCTTAACTACTTGTTGGACCGGCCTGCCAGCTTTTTGCGAATAAGGAATGAGAACATCCATATCCTTTTGTACTGCACCTGCAGTCTCTGTCCATTTAGATAATAACCTGCCTTTTGATTCTTCCTACACAAGTGCATAACCTCATACTTTCCTACATTAAACTCCATTTGCTAGTTTTCTGCTCAGTCACCCAATCTATCTATATCCCATTGCAGAATCACAATTTTCTCATCACAACATGCCCGTCCACCTATTTCCGTATCACCAGCAAATTTGGAAACTTTATATTCTGTTCCTTCCTCCAGGTCATTAAGGTAACAGTCAACAATTGCGGACCAAGTACTGATCCCTGCAGTACTAAACTAGTTACATCTTTCCACTCTGAAAAGGATCCATTTATTCCAACTCTGTTTTCTATGTGACAACCAGTTTTCGATCCATACTAACACGCTTCCTCCAATTCCATGGGCTTTTACTTTATGCACCAGACTCTTATGCGGCACCTTGTCAAAAGCATTTTGGAAACCTAAATACACTACATCTACAGGTTTCTCTCCATCTACTCTCCCGGTTACATCCTCAAAAGAATTCAAGTAAATTTGTTAAACATGATTTACCTTTCATAAACGCATGTTGACTAGGTTTAATTGTATTCAGCTTTCCTAAATGATTAACTATTTCCTCTTTGATTACTGACTCCAGCGTCTTGCCAGTGATGTTAAACTACCAGGTCTATAGTTCCCTGCCTTCTGTTTGAGCAAGGCTATTTTCCAATCTTCTTGTACCCTCCCGGAATTTAACGAGTAATTAAAAATTTCAACCAATGGGCCCATTATCTCTGCAGCCACTTCCATTAAAGTGTGCAGTTCATCGGATCCTAGCGGCTTGTCTGCCTTTAGCCCCTTGAATTTATCCCTTGCGATTGAGATTTTATTTGAAATCAGCCCATCTGATACCTCAGGGATGTTTGCAATGTCTTCCAGTTAACACTGATGCAAAAAATATATTTTGCATATCCGCCATTTCTTTGTTTGCTGCTATTAATTCACAGCCTTGTTTAGCAGAGGTCCCACATTTACCTTAGCCGCCCACTTCCTATTTATAAATAGAAACTCTTGCTGTTTGTTTTTATACTGCATGCAAGTTCTCTCTCAAAATTCATTTTCTTCCTTATGAGCTTTAGTTTTTTTGTTGCTAAATTCGAAAAACTTCCCAGTCCTCTGGTCTACTACTATCCCATGCCATTTTGTATATCCTGCTTTTCAATTTAACAATATACTTGACCTCCTTTGTTAACCATGGATTTTGCCTCTTCCTCGTGGAATCCCTTTCTTTGATTGGGATAAACGGCTGCTGAGTATTATGGACCGGCTGTTTGAAAATCTGCCACTGCTCATCGATTGGCCTGTATCTTATACCCAGTTCACTTTAGAGAATTCCTCCCTCATACTATAATAGCTCTTATTTATGTTGAAGACACTGGTTATGAATCTATGGTGCTAACCAACAAATTGTATCTGCAATTCTATCATATTGTGGTCACTACCCCCTAGAGGATCCTTAACCACAAGATTATTTATTAATCCTTCATTACATCAAATCTAAAATAGCCTGTTCCCAGGTAGGTTCCACAACGTACTACTCTAAAAAGCAATCCCTGAAGCACAAATTATTCTTCTACGCTACATGCTAGTTTGGTTTGTCAATTAATATGCAGATTAAAATCTCCCATGATAATTGCAGTCTCCTTTAAACAGGCCCTTGATATTTCCCCATTTATGCACTGGCCATTCAAGTAGTCATATTTTGGGGGTTTTCAGACGACTCCCACCCTGGTTTTCCTTCTCCTGCTATTCATTAAAAAATATATATATATTTTTAGAATACCCAATTCTTTTAGTTCCAATTAAGGAGCAATTTAGCGTGGCCAATTCATCTACCCTGCACAGCTTTGGGCTGTGGGGGTGTGAGACCCACGCAGACGGGGGAAAATGGTGTAAACTCCACAGACAGTGACCCGGAGCCGGGATCGAACCTGGGTCCTCAGGCAGCAGTGCTAACCACTGAGCCTCCCCTCTTCCCCTGCTATTCAGGATTTCAACCCAAACCGATTCTACATCAGTATCCACTGCCTTTAAATCACAACTCAGCACTGCTCTGAACCTTCCTTAATTAACAATGTCACCCCACCTCCTTTCTCCTTCGGCTTGTTTTTTTTGGAACATTGTATTTCCTGGAATGTTGAGCACCCAGTCCTGGTCACCCTGCAACCATGTTTCTGTAATAACCAATACATCATACTCATATGTTGCAATCTGTACTATCAACTCAGCTATCGTGTTGCAAATTCTTCGTGCATTCAGATAAAGAACATTTAGCTTTGATTTTTTATAGTTATTTACAACTCTAGATTTGCTCTGTGTTGCATATTGTTTATGTTTCCTGCCCCGGCCTGTCGCACTACGACAGCCAAGATCCCCCTCACTACCCTGTCCCACCGCTCACTCATACACCCCTGATTTTTTTAAACCTTCCATTCTTCCATTTCTAGTTAGGGCTCTTGTACGAGTCCTTGGTGCATTGTAATGTTCATATAATCTGTCGCTACCTGTTTTCCGTTGACACTCAGACTGATCACCAACCTGTACTCCTACCTTTAACCTCCTAATTTTACAAGCAACTGAACCCTCACCTCCACTCTTTCGTTCAAAGCTCTCTTTATTTCCCTAGTTATACGGTCCACAGGAATACTGGTCCCAGCATGGTTCAGATATAGACCGTCCCAAAGGTACAGCCCCCACTTACCCCAGTACTGATGCAGAAGTCCCAGGAATCAATACCCACTTCTCTTTCACTAGTCTTTGAGCCACATATTCATGTCTTTAATTTTACATACCCTATGCCAATTTGCACATGGCTCAGGTAATAATTCAGAGATCCTAACTTTGGAAGTTTGTTCTTTAATTTAGTGTCTAACTCCTCAAACTGCCGACACAGAACCTCAATCCCCATTCTACCTATGTCGTTGGTGCCTACATGGACCATGACCGCTGGATCCTCCCACTGTAAGTTCCATTCCAGTCCAGAGCAGATTTCCCAAACCCTTGCACCAGGCATTCAACAGTCTTCGAGATTCTCAATCCTGGCTAGAGAAGTATCTATTCCCCTGACTATATGATCCCCAACTACAACTACATTTGACTTTTCTCCCCCCACTTGAACAGCTCCCTGAACCACAGTGCCATGGTCAGATTGCTCATCCTCCCTACAATGCCCTCTCTCATCCACTCAAGGAGCAGGAATCTCATATTGGACAGGGACAAGGGTTAAGGCTCTTGCAGTGCTATCATTTGGATCCCTCTACCTGTCTCACTTGCAGTCACACCCTCCTGTCCCTGACCATTGACAGATTTTAAGGCAGTAATCTAAGGGGTGTGACTGCCTCATGAAACACTCTATCCAGGTAACTCTCCCCCTCCCTGATGTGTCTCAATGTCTGAGGCTCATATTCCAGCTCATTAACCCTGAGCCGAAGTTCCTCGAGCAACCAACATTTGCTACAGACATGGTTGCCATGACCACAATGGGTTCCATCTCCCATGGAACCAGCTCCCACATATTGCAGCTACAACACATCGCCTGGCCTATTTTGTTCAATTAGAATTTATTTAATTTAGAATTTCAATTTGTTTTTATCCATACCACTAATCTTTACTTCCTGCAATTTGTTTTCCTACCAGGCATTCGCTTGCAAAGTCAGAAAGAGAGAAGCAAGAAACTCACCTACTAGTCACTTACCTGCGATATCACACAGACGTGTTCACTCTATACTGTACTGCAACTCCTACCCTGGCCCACAACTGCCCCCACTGACCCAATCAGCTGCTTCATCTTGCCCACGTTGCTTTCTGAATCCTGATGCCACTTTAGGAGCTCCGCCTCTCCATTCAGTGAATGCGGCTCTTTCTAAGGTTTTCCCACCGCTCCCACCAGGTTCGAGCTCTCTCCGGCACTCTGTGCCTCTGGATCTCACTGTGCACTTTTTAAAGTTTTCCTGCCACTCCGATCAACTGCTCCCCACCAGCTTCATTCTCTCTCTGACCTCCGGTACTGTACCTCTGGCAATCGCAACGCAGCTTTTTCAAATTTCCCTGCCACTCCGATCAGCTGCTCCCCGCCTGTGTGTGTCGACTGGAAGACTTTAATAATATTGAGTTCTATGCATTGGACAATTTAAGGATTAAAGGCCTGGAGTTAGAGCGTGTTTGACTGCCATGGTAATATATATTTTTTGAAGAATTCTGTTTTGCAGGGCCTCTGCGTTTTTAGCAGCCAGAAGATGAAATTGACAAGGAATGTTTTTCAGTCTAGATTAACGAACTGTAGTTTGACTGGGAAAGTTTCCGGCGAGTTAATGTGGTTTCCATTTGGAAAAGATAATTTGTTTTTCAGCTTCAGATGAGATGATTGCTGGGTGGAGCCAAGGAAGGCAGAGCCATTTTGAGAAGCTCTGGAGAGGGCCAGTTTTTTGGAGAAGGCTGTGGAGAGAGGCAAAGTTGGTGGAGAAACTTTGGAGAGGAGTTGAATTCTGATCTGCCTGATGCTGAGTGCACAATTCTCCCACAGTAAGATAGATTCAGAGATGTGTGTTTCTTTTCTTGGACACTTAAGTCCCCCATCCAGAATACATATGAGCCCTTCTACTCCAAGCTTCCTCCAAGTGTTGTTCAACTTGGATGAGTGTTTACTCATCAGTGAGGGAAGCCGGAGGTGGTAATTAGCAGGTTTCCTTGCCCATGTTTGATCTTATTCCATGAGGATTCACGGGTTCAGAGTCAGGGCCACTTCCACCCAATTATATACCACTGTGCTGCCATCTTGGTAGGGTCTGTTCTGCTCCTGTGATGAGACATGCTCATGAATGATGATGGAGGAATCTGGAACCTTAGTAGATCATAGAATTTACAGTGCAGAAGGAAGCCATTTGGCCCATCGAGTCTGCACCAGCCCTTGGAAAGAGCACCCTACCTAAGCCCACGCCTCCACCCCATCCCCGTAACCCAGTAACCCCCCCACCTAACCTTAAGGGCAATTTAGCATAGCCAATCCACCTAACCTGCACATCTTTGGACTGTGGGAAACCGGAACACCTGGAGGAAACCCACGCAGACACGGGGAGAACACATAAGACTCCGCACAGTGACCTAAGCCGGGAATTGAACCTGGGACCCTGGAGCTGTGAAGCAACTACGCTAACCACTGTGCTACCGTGCCGCCCCTTACTTCCGACCATGATTCTGTGAGCAGGCTGTTGCTTCCTTAGTCTGTGAAACCATTACGATCCAGCTAATATTACTACTGGACAGTCAGATCCCAGAACGGAACTCTGGCTCAATAGATCATAAGTTTTATTTTTTTGTTTAGAGATGCAGATGAGAGTGTTACAGGACTGCAGATTGACCTTTAACAAATAAACAAATAAAATATTTATTAACAAGCAAAGATTAACTATAATGCATTACTCCTTCACTCCCACTAAACCTTCACAGATACACAGAGATCTAGAAGGATTACACAGATTACAAAATATCTTGTACTATAGTGTTTTCAGGAAGTACACAGTCCATGTAAATCAATAGACAAAATGTGGTCAGATACGCCAACCTCTGAAACCAAGTAACAGATGCCACCCAATTCAATTTCTGTGAGTTTCTCATCCCCCAGATGCGCATCACACTATGAGCCAACTGGTCTCACTGGAACTCGATGACTTCCACACGAGGGTTTCCACACGAGGGTTTCCAATCACCACCCTTGAAGAGCACATTTTGAAATCTTCTCCCACACAACACTTTCAGATGCCTTCGCCAAGGATCTACATGCAAGATTTAAACCTCTCCTTTCAGTATACCTTTACCTTATATATAATATAATAATAATCTTTATTGTCACAAGTAGGCTTACATTAACACTGCAATGAAGTTACTGTGAAAAGCCCCTAGTCGCCACATTCCGGCACCTGTTCGGGCACAGAGAGAATTCAGAATGTCCAAATTACCTAACAACACGTCTTGTGGGAGCAAATCGGAGCACCAGGAGAACGTGAAGACCCCACACAGGCAGTGAGCCAAGCCGGGAATAAAACCTGGGTCCCTGGAGCTGTGAAGCAACAGTGCTACCTACCCACTGTGCTGCTTGTATTCCAGCTTCTACGTAATCTCTCAGGTACCCAGCCATACCAACAGAACAGTACTGCTTTATAGGCTGGATTAAGGTGTCACCATCCTTCGGATTACTTCAGATGTCTGGCTTCGCATTAGCTGACTTCACCAGTTCTGCATCTTGCAGCTCTATCTTTAACTGGAAACCTCTCCCCCTTTCTTTTAAAGTGAACAGCACCTTGTTCAGAATCCTGTTCTTTGTCATAGAATCATAGTGCAGAAAGAGGCCATTCGGCCCATCGAGTCTGTACCGACCCTCTGAAAGAGCACCCTACCTAGGCCCACTTCTCGCCCCATCCTCATAACCCTACCTAGGGGCAATTTAGCATGGCAAATCCACCTAACCTGCACATCTTTGAACAGTGGGAGGAAACTATGGCACCGAGAGGAAATCCGTGCAGACAGGGGGAGAATGTTAATTGCAGTGTTAATGTAAGCCTACTTGTGACAATAAAGCCTACTTGTGACAATAAAGATTATAAAAAATATATAATGTGCAACCTCCACACAGTCACCCAAGGTCGGAATACAACCCCGGTCCCTGGTGCTGTGAGACAGCAGTGCTAACCACTGTGTCCCCATGCTGCCCCTGTCCCTTTAACATCAGTCTTCCTCGGGCTTTCTTTTCATCCCCAGGTTTTATGAACTGTTCTTTAGCTTCTGGAACTTGCTCTCTGCCCTTACTCCATTGCCCTGCCTCGCTCGCAGTTCCCGCGAGATCGGCTTTCTTAGGTACTTGGTGCCAACTGAACCACAATTGCTTATACATTTTAGTATGAGCCCCTGGTTACAGTTCAACAGCTTAGTTTTTTTTTTAACCTCTAATTGCTTTTATGTTGTAAGCTTTTAATTACGATGCAAGCACGGTTTAAAGTGAAACCAAAATGCAAAGACATGTAGGCACCTTTCTTTAATATGAACTAAATAAAATTTTTACTCTTTCTTAGCACACAAGCACAGAAACACAAATTAAGCATAAAATTAAACTCAAACCTTTTTCTAAACCCACTATACAAATATAAATTGTTTAAATCAGCTCTATTTCCTAATGGAAACAGCTCTCCAAACTTTGTCACAATCGCCAGATTAGTGAGGAACACTGCAGGATCACGCGAGCTGGGTGTGCTCTTGCTGTGCCCAAATCTGATCTTTAGTTTGAAGCAGGGTAGTCTGTCTGCTCTTTCTTTCTTGTGCCAGTTTTATACAATTAAATACTTTATCATGCAATTTCCGAGCAATTAAGAATCACATTGGTACAGGACTAGAGTCACTTATCAACCAGATCAGCTATGAATGGCATGTTTCCTTCCCAGAAGTGCAGAAGTGAACCGAATAGATTTTTATGACACCCTGACACAGCTTTATTTACCTTTTATTGATGCCAGCTTTTTACAGTCACTTTTTAAATTGATATCAGCTTTTTATTCTAGTGCTTTTTTTAAGCCAAATTCAAATTTACAAACAGCCATGGTTAGATTGTAACCAACTCTGGATCAATCTGGTAATGTACCCAATGTGTTACTGCATCCAGTAGAATCAGGTGTTTTAGTCATGAATACATGGCTGTAATGTATTACTACTAGCCCACCTCTCTTAGTAACTTGATGCTGTTTTCCAAAGGTTACTGAATATTCACAATATTATATTCATGGCATAAAAAAAGATTTTATACATAGGAAGAGGAAAAACGTAACGATTGAAATACATGGATACATATTAATGTGCTGTTTCTCAGTGCTAATAACAATGATATAATTCTACCCATGTCTATATATTATTCCTCCCAATTTCACAGCAAAGTCAACAGCTTACACTCAAAGGAACTTTAGTACCCATGGTCTATAAGTAATAGGGCTGATGGAGACAAAATGGACCCTGTATACAACTAAGCGATTCATACGATAGTTCCCAATAGCTATTTTTATTCATGCAACAAACTATTTAGTTGTTCTTGGTATTTGAAATAAATTGAGAATGCCCTGAATCAAAAGCATTTACGAAACAAGTGAATATTTGAAGAAAGATACAATGTAGAACAGGACTCAAAATTTCAATCTTCACCTTCCTGTTATCTGTGAGGTTGTGACAACATAAATATTTCACTGCTCAACTTTAGTTCAACACTGACTTCAATGGAAAGGCCTTGAGAATCAAAGCCTTCCACGTGAAAAGATCTGGTTTCTAATTCAGATGCCCCCTTACAAAATAGGATCCCTGTTAGATTCAGGAGCCAGCATTCCAAAATATTGTGCCTTTTAAAATGTCCGAAAGTGCTTTACAGCCAATAAATTTCTCAAAATGTAGTCACTGCTGTAATGTAAAAAAAATGCAGCAACTAGTTTGCCCAATAAATCTATCAAACATCGAGAGGAACCAGATGATCTGTTTCAGTGATGTTGGTTAAGAGATAAAAGTTGGCCAGGGCAGAGAGAGAACTCTCCTTCTCTTTGGGAAGTACAATGGAATCTTTTAGGTCCATCTGGCAGGAGAGACAGGGTATTGGTTTAATATCGTAATAGGAAGACAGCACTTCCAACAGTACAGCACTCATGTCAGTGTGGAACCTAAACCTCCATTGGTTTACAAAAAATGTCTATTGTTCCATCAGAGCTGGGCCACCTGCTGTGCTTCTAGAAAAATAAATTAAAAATGCTATTTGAAGATTTGTTATGTGCTCTCCTTTGTTTTAGTTAGAAAATTATATTTTTTTAAATGTAGCCTGTTGACAAGTTTAACCCTTAATTTGTTTAAACTTTAGGGATACAGCACCAATTCCCACAGCATCAAAAAATGAAAAGCTTCAGTCTCTGGGAAGCTATTCGCAAAGACTCTGAAGATGCAATTTCTCTTCCAGCTCATTTCAGAGCTCCAACTCCACTGCCTTTGGGGAGAACAGTATGAGGCGGTTCTTGGATGGGTTTGAGTTCTCTATGTTGGAGGAGGAGAGGGTGCAGGGATTGGGGCCCCGATTGGGCTGAGGGAGGTGATGGGTGGCGCAGGATCGATGCAGGCAGGGAAGGACCCGGGGTCGGACTGGTTCCCAGCAGAGTTTTAGAAGATGTTTGGTGCGTAGTTGGGACCTCTGCTAGCGGAGATGCACAACCAGGCGAGTGGAAGGGGGATTCTTCCCGCCCCATCCCACCATTGTCGCAGGCATCCATTTTGCGGATTTTAAAGAATGATAAGGACCCAGAGCAGTGTACCACCCAATATCGCTGTTTAATGTGGAAGCAAAGTTGTTAGCTAAGGTATTTACGTTGCAGATAGAGGATTGTGTGCGGAGGGTGATATGGGAGGACTAGACGGGGTTTGTAAAGAGGTGGCAGTCAGCGAATGTGCGCAGGCTGCTTGATGTCATTATGATGCCCTCAGAGGGGCAGGTGGGAGAAGTTGTGGTGGCAATTGACTTGGAAAAGACTTTTGATCTGGTGGGAGTGAGCATATTTGTTGGTGCAGGATCAGTTCAGGTTTTGGCCAGTGTTCGTGGATTGGGTTCAGTTGCTGTACAGGGAGCCGATGGTTAGTGTCCAGACGAATAGGACGAGGTCAGGGCACAGCAGGGGGCGAGGCGGGGGAGCCGCTTTCCTCGTTGCATTCTGCTTTGGTGATAGAGCCGTAGTCAATGGCACTTAGCGCGTTGTGGGGTTGGAGGAGGATTGAGCAGGGTGGGATGAGATCTGAGGGAATATGGGCGGTTCTCGGGGTATAAATTGAACATGGGAAAAGCAAGGTGTTCCCGATTAATGCCAGAGGGCAGGAGTGGCGAAGAGGGGAGTTGCCTTTCCAGGTTGTGGGGGCGGGTTTTCAGGATCTATGAATTCAGGTGGCGCGGAGCTAGGCACAGCTGCAAATTGAATTTGGCATGATTGGTGGAGGGAATGAAGACTGACTTTTAAGAGGTGGGATGCGTTGCCGCTGTCACAGGCTGGGCGCGTGCAGATTGTTAAAATGATGGTGCTGCCCAGGTTCTTGTTTGTGTTCCAGAACCTCCCCATCTTTATTCCCAAGTGGACGGCACGGTGGCTTGCACTGCGCCTCATGGCGCCGAGGTCCCGGGTTTGATCCCAGCCCCAGGTCACTGTCCATGTAGAGTTTGCACATTCTCCCCATGCCTGCGTGGGTCTCATCCTCACAACCCAAAGTGCAGAGTAGGTGGATTGGCCACGCTAAATTGTCCCTTAATTGGAAAAATAAATAATTGGGTACTTTAAATGGTACCCAATTATTGTGTAACATTGCGTGAGCCCGGTGGCGGTTCCAACTTTGCGGGTTTGGAACCAGTGCAGGCAACACTTCGGGTTAGAGGGCATGTCGTTGTGGGCACTGATATGTGACAATCACAGGGTTGTGCCGGCGGGACTGGATGTGAGATTCCAGGGGTGGCGGCAGGTGGGGACAGAGTACTTTAGGGATTTGTTTACAGGGGATAGGTTTGCAAGTGTGGAAGAGTTGAAAGAAATGGAGGAGTTGCTCAAGGGGAATGGCTTCAGGAACCTGCAGGGGAGGGACTTTGTGAGGAGGGAGCAGCCACCTTTGGTTCTGCAAAACAAGCTGTTGTTGGAGGATGGCATTGGGGAGGGGAGACTTCTAGACATTTACCGAGAGTTGATGGAGTGGGAGGGTGGACCGTTGGAGATCAAACAGAAATGGGAGGAGTTGGGTGGGGAGGTGAGAGTCATGGAACGAATGCCTGTGGAGGGCGAATGCATCCTCGTCGTGTGCAAGGTTAAGCTTCACCCAGTTTAAGGCAGTGCATAGGGCTCACAGGTTGGTTGTGAGGATGAGCTGTTTTTTAAAAAAAATTGGAGTAGAGGATAGGCGTGGGCAGTATGCGAAGGGTCCGCAAATCACGTTCACATGTTCTGGGCATGTCGAAAGTTTTTTTTTAAAATTAGTGTACTCAATTCTTTTTTTTTCCAATTAAGGGCCAATTTAGAGTGGCCAATCCACCTAACCTGTACATCTGTGTGTTGTGGGAGTGAAACCCACGCGGACATGGGGAGAATGTGCAAACTCCACACGGACAGTGACCAGGATTCGAACCCGGGCCCTCAGTGGTGTAGGCAGCAGTGCTAACCACTGTGCCATGTGCCGCCTGGGGCATGTCCAAAGTTGAGGGGGTTCTCGGAGACATGTCTGAGATTCTTGTGGGGGGGTGGGGGGAGGGTTTGACCCCGAGTCTGGAGTGGTAATATTTGGCGTGACGAAGATCTGGTAGGTGGGGAGAGGCCGATGTATTATTGACCTTTGCCTTCCTGATAGCCTGGAGACTAATCTTGTGCTGGTGGGACTTGGAGCCGCCGAAGGCGAGGATGTGGGTGAGTGACCTGCATCTGGAGAAGGTCAAGTTTGCCTTCCAGGGGATGGAGGAGGCATTCACCTTGAGGTGGAAACCGTTTATCGATTCCTCCAGGGGGAATTAAGGTGTCAGCAGGGGGGGGGGGGTCTTCTGGTATTTTTATGTAAAATGCCAAGTGCCTTTAATATAAATATATATTTTTTAATACACATATGGTGTGTGGCAGAATTTGGCTCTAACTCCATCTACAAGTTTGCCGATGACACGACCGTTGTGGGTCAGATCTCAAACATTGGTGAGTCAGAGTACAGGAGGGAGATAGAGAACCTAGTGACATGGTGCAATGACAACAACCTCTCCCTCAATGTCAGCAAAATGAAGGAGCTGGTAATAACAATAATAATAATCTTTATGGTCAAAAGTAGGCTTCCATTAACACTGCAATGAAGTTACTGTGAAAATCCCCTAGTCGCTACACTACGGTGCCTGCTCGGGTACACTGAGGGAGAATTCAGAATGTCCAAATTACCTAACAGCACGTCTTTCAGGACATGTGGGAGGAAACCGGAGCACCCGGAGGAAACCCACGCAGACACAGGGAGAACGTGCAGATTTCGCACAGACTGTGACCCAAGCGGCAATTGAACCTGGTACCCTGGCGCTGTGAAGCAACAGTGCTAACCACTGTGCCACACACTGACTTCAGGAAACACACCCCTATCTGTATCAATGGTGCGGAGGTGGAAATGATTGACAGCTTCAATTTCTAGGTGTACACATCACCAACAATCTGTCCTGGTCCACCCACATCGATGCTATGACCAAGAAAGCACAACAGCGCTTTCAGGAAACTAAGGAAATTCGGCATTCCCCATTGAGTCCAATTTTTTCAGACGCACTACAGAAAGCATCCTATCTGGCTGCATTACAGCTTGGTCCAAGACCGTAAGAAACTACAGAGAGTCATGAACACAGCCCAGTCCATCACACAAACCCAGCCCAGTCCATCACACAAACCCACCTCCCATCCATTAACTCTGTCCACACCGCTACCTTGGGAAAGCGGGCAGCATAATCAAAGACCCCTCCCACCCGGGTTATTCTCTCTTCCAACCTGTTCCATCGGGCAGAAGATACAGAAGTCTGAGAACACGGACCACAGATTAAAAAAGTTTCTTCCCCGCTGTTGCCAGACTCCTGCATGGACCTTTTACAGACCAAACTGATCTCTCGACACATCTTCTCTACTGTTGTAGCACTATACTCCATATGCTTCACCCGATATCTATATCTATGTATTTACATTGCGTATTTATCGTACGTCCTATGTTTTTCATATATGGAGTGATCTGCTTCGAAAGTACACAGAATACCTTTCACTGTACATCTGTACACGTGACAATAAATCTAATTCTAAATGAATGAGGCCGACGTTTGCCTAATAAGTCTCTCAAATGGTTAAGCCTTGTCTTCACATAAAGAATAGCCTCCATCGTGATGTGTTGTCCTACCACAGTGTTAACTAAGATAGATTTTGAACATATCTCGCAACTGAAGACTGGGCATCCATGAGGCATTGTGGGCCATCAGCGGCAGCAGAACTGGAATCAACCACAATCTGTAACCTCATGGTTCGGCATATCCCCCGCTCTACCAATACTACCAAGCCAGGGGGTCAACCCTAGTTCAAGGAAGAGTGCAAGAGGGCATGCCAGGACCAGTGGTATTTGGTGATATGCATGTACACATCAATGTATATAGTTGTTTATCAATGTATATAGTTAACGGTATGACCTTCGACCTGCAGATGGTGATAGAGATCTACCATGTGACTTGAGACTCCACCAGTTGGTAAGTCGTACAAGAGGCTAGTCGCACTCAATACCTCCAGGCGAATTCACTGAATTCATTTAGTAGCCATCGTTTGTATTATAGTTCGTTGGTTATCTTTCCACGTGTTTGTTAATAAATCAACTTTCTAGTAAAGAACTAGATGTTCTGTGTACATCATTACCACGGTCATAAACAGAACACAACAAAGTAGACATATCTAAAAAATGAGGTGTCAACCCGTTGAAGGTGCAACATGGGAGTACTTGCGTGCCAAACACCATAAGCAATAGACTGAGATAATTCCACAATCAATGTATCAAATCTGAACTCTGCAGTCCTGCGACATCCAGTCGTGAATAGTGGTGGCAATTTACAAATCAATGGAGGAGACGACTCCAAAAATATCCCCATCTTCAAAGACATAGGAGTCCAGCACATCTGTGCTAAAATAAGGCTGACGCATTTGGAACAATCTTCAGCCAGAAGTGGCAAGTAGCTGATCCATCCCAGCCTTCTCCATGGTCCTCAGCATCAGAGATGCTAGTCTTCAGCCAATTTGATTCATCCCACGTGCTATCAAGAAATGGCTAAAGACAATGGATACTGCAACGGCTATGGTCCCTGACAAAATTCCGGTAATATTCGAAAAGACTGGCACACCATAACTTGCTTTGCTCCTAGCCAAGCTGTTTCAGCACAGCGACAATACTGGGATCTACCCGGCAATGTGGAAAATTAACCAGGTTATGTCCCGTAAACAAGAAATCAGACAAAGCTAATTACCACCCCATCAGTCTACCCTCGATCATTAGTAAAGTGATCGAAGGTGTTATCAACAGTGCTATCAAGTTGCACTTACTCAACAATAACCTACTTGCAGATGCTCAGTTTGGGTTCCCCCAGGGTCACTCTTCCAATATCATTACAGCCTTGGTTCAAACATGGACAAAAGGGTTGAATTCCAGAGGTGAGGTGAGAGTGATTGCCCTTTACATCAAGGCACCATTTGACCAAATATGGCATCAAGGAGCCCTAGCAAAACTGGAGTTGATGAGAATCAGGGGGGAAACTTTCCACCAGTTGGAATTATACCTAACACAAAGGAACATGGTTGTGGTTATTGGAGGTTTCAGGACACCACAGAAAGAGTTCTAGCAGGTTCGTGTCCCAGGCCCAACCATCTTCAGCTGCTTCATCAATGACCTTCCTTCCATCATCAGGTCAGAAGTGGGATGTTCGCTGTTGATTACACAGCGTTCAGCACCATTTGCGATTCCTCAGATACTGAAGCACTTCCTCTTCAAATGTAGCAACAACTGGACAATATCCAGGCTTGGGTTGATAAAACGAAACAGACATTCGTGCCACACAAGTGTCAGGCAATGACCATCTCCAGCAAGTGAGAATCTAACTATCGTTCCTGGACACTCAATGGCATTACCATCACTGAATTTCCCAATATCACCATCCTGTGGTTGACCATTGACCAGAAGCTGAAATGGACTAGTCATACTGTGGCTACAAAAGCAGGTCAGAGGCTAAGAATCCAGCTGCAGCAGTGCTTACCATCTAAAAGATGTACTGCAGAAATTCACCAAGGCTCCTTAGACAGCACCTTCTAAACCCCAGATAGTTACCATCTAGTAGGACAAGAGGAGCTGATACATGAGAACACCACCACCTGGAAGTTCCCATCAAAATCACTCATCATCCCGACTTGGAAATACATCTGGAACTTCCTCCTTAATAGCACTGTGGGGTTACCTACACAGGGGCTACAGTGGTCCAAGAAGGCAACTTACCACCAACTTCTCAAAGGCAATTAGCGAAGGGCAATAAATGCTGGCCTAGCCGAGACACACACATCCCTTATGTAAATTTTTTAAAGCTTTAACATACTATTGGATCATTAAGTGGAGAAAGCAGCTTTTCCAATGCACCATCTTGTTCAGAGTGCGAACATACTTTATCTACACTAGTGTCGCTCGGTGCATTAGCCACTAGCCACACATGGCGAATTGGAAATCCAGATATGGCAAATTCAATTTCTGATTAATAAATAAAAATGATGGGACGCTGTTGTTGGGCATAGCATTTGATCTTTAACCTTTATGTGCATTATTGGCAAAATGTGCGATTGCTTTTTAATAATGTGTTACTTCATTGCTTGCCACATGGTGATAGGTATTTGTTATGGAAATATGCAGACATGAAGTACTGTACAAAGGCAAGTAGTTAAAACAACATCACTGTATCTACACACTTGTAGCTCATTCACATTTTCTGATGGACAAAAAGATTTATTAGAGGATGTCTTACACTTACTTGATAGGAGCCATTTTCTGCTTTGGAGAAATCGCTAGACTTCTTGTCACCAGATGCCGTCACACTGCTTGCTGTCGCTGACTGAAATACACAGGAAACTTGGAATGTGAATACAGTAGAGCTTTCACTAGTGCAGCTTAAACGTGTACAGGTATTTTGAAAGTAATTTTGAAAGTAACATTAACAATGATTCTCTCACAACAGACTAACAGGAAAATTTAAAACAAAGAATTATCCCATTTTTCAAGTATAATATAAAATCATTATTGCACCATTTTTTTTGGAAATCAAAGGTTATCTTAAACCAGTTCTGATAAACAGTCATCTGACCTGAAATGTTAACTTTATTTCTCTTCACAGATACTGCTTGACCTCAGTATTTCTTGCATTGTATTAAATCCCAGAATTATCCTTATAAAATCTTTTACATGAAATTCTTCTATTAACTAAATAATTTGCTTCAATGCTAGAGTGAAGTTATTAACTCCAACTCCTCTGAAAATATATTCCATTTTATCATTGTTCGGAATTAGGGAAATTAATGAGGTTAACAGTGACCTTGGGATTAAAACAAAATAACAGACAAGTAACAAGAGTAAGAGGCATCTAGAGACAGGTGCAAATGGCCATATCAGAAATCTTGATTGATTGATTAATTGATATTTACTGTCACATGTACCGAAGTACAGTGAAAGTATTTTTCTGCGGCCAAGGGAACGTACACAGTACGTACATAGTAGATAAAAGAATAATCGACAGAGTACATTGACAATAGTACATTAACAAATAGTGATTGGTTACAGTGCGAAACAAGGGCCAAACAAGAGCAGCATAGGGCGCCATGAATAGTGTTCTTACAGGGAACAGATCAGTCCAAGGGAGAGTTGTTGAGGAGTCTGGTAGCTGTGGGGAAGAAGCTGTTCCTATTTCTGGATGTACGGGTCTTCAGGCTTCTGCTTGATAGAAGGGTCTGGAAGAGGGCAAAGCCTGGGTGCGAGGGGTCTGACAATGCTGTCTGCCTTTCTGAGGCAGCAGGAGGTGTATACAGAATCAATGGGAGGTTGGCAAGCTTGTGTGATGCGTTGGGCTGAGTTCACCACACTCTGCAGTTCCTTGCGATCTTGGGCCGAGCAGTTGCCATATCAAGCTGTAATGCAGCCGGATAGGATGCTCTTTATGGCTAATCTGTAGAAGTTTGTGAGAGTCGATGCAGATATGCCGAATTTCTTTAGCTTCCGTAGGAAGTAGAGACATTGTTGGACTTTTTTGACTGTTGTTTAGCAGAGATCAGTGGAGCTACACAAATGAAATGAAAATGAACTGAAAATCGCTTATTGTCACAAGTAGGCTTCAAATGAAGTTACTGTGAAAAGCCCCTAGTCGCCACATTCTCCCCTGTTCGGGGAGGCTGGTACGGGAATTGAACCGTGCTGCTGGCCTGCCTTGGTCTGCTTTCAAAGCCAGCGATTTAACTTCAAACGGCAAGGAATTTGCAAAATGCAGAAAGCGAATCCACAGGATGGGATATCAAAGAGATTGAAATGTATAACTGCTCACACCCACGTTGGGGAAGCAGGCTAGTTATCCATCCATCAGTCAGACAGCCCAGTTCCATCTAACAGGTAGGGTCACAGCAGATTACAGATAATCTCCTCTAAAAGACGTTTTATGCCTTTGTTGAACCAGGAAGAGACGTTTCCAAGACTTGGATCACCCAAGTGGTATTTTGTGGGGGCTATTAGCTGGATTTGATCGATGTAGAGTTACCAAAATTAGATGTTGCTTAGGGAAAGGGGTGCCTCAGTGAGTTCAGTAAATGTGGGTATATTTTGGAAACAAGAGGCAACTTCAGATAAAACAGGGTGCTTAGTTATTCATATGCTTAAGGGTCATTTTGCATATTAGTCTCTTGTTGTGTGTTTTTTTTCTTGTACTTCATTAAATATTCTTTATTGTTTAGTCCACGACTGCTCTGGTTCCTCACTGGGTTGTACATTGCTCCTCACATTATTCCAAACAAATATTCACTACTAAGAATCAGTGTTTCAAGTTATCGTTCGATGTTTTGAGACACTCTTACAAATAACATCAGCTGGGTTCTTAACAATCACCTTATCATTAGTTGATTCTGATGGGAAAGCATGTGTCATTTGAGGCCAAGACTATCGTAGTGGATAATGGAGGGAGATATGTGATGGTGAGTGGTAGGTTGCAAGGGACGTGGGTGGTGTTGGTAAATGTATACGCCCCGAACTGGGATGATGCTGGATTCATGAAGCGCATGTTGGGGCGCATTCCGGACCTGGAGGTAGGAGGACTGATAATGGGAGGGGACTTCAATACAGTGCTGGATCCAGCACTGGACCGCTCCAGATCAAGGACGGGAAAGAGGCCGGCGGCAGCCAAGGTGCTCAGGGGGTTTAGGATCAGATGGGGGGAGTGGACCCAAGGAGGTTTGCAAGACCGCAGGCCAGGGAATTTTCTTTCTATTCCCGCGTGCACAAGGCCTACCTCGGATAGACTTCTTTGTTCCGGGCGGGGTGCTCATCCCGAGGGTGGAGGGGACGGAGTATTCGGCCATAGCTGTTTCGGACCATGCCCCGCACTGGGTGGAAATGGGGCTGGGAGAGGAGAGGGACCAACGCCTGCTGTGGCGGCTGGACGTGGGACTGCTGGCAGATGAGGTGGTGTGTGGGAAGGTGAGGGGGTGTATCGAAAGGTACTTGGAGGCCAACGACAACGGGGAGGTACGAGTGGGGGTGGTATGGGAGGCGTTGAAGGCGGTGATCAGGGGAGAGCTAATCTCCATCAGGGCTCATAGGGAGAAGACAGAGGGCATGGAAAGGGAGAGGTTAGTGGGGGAGATTTTGCGAGTGGACAGGAGATACACAGAGGCTCCGGAGGAAAGATTACTTGGGGAAAGGCGACGGCTCCAGATGGAGTTTGGCCTGGTGACCACGGGGAAGGCGGAGGCACAGTGGAGGAAGGCGCAGGGGGCGACCTACGAGTACGGGGAAAAGGCCAGTCGGATGCTGGCACACCAGCTCCGTAAGAGGATGGCAACGAGGGAAATAGGGGGAATCAAAGATGGAGGGGGAGCCACGGTTCAGAGTGCAACGGAAATAAACAAGGTATTCAAGGCCTTCTATGAAGAGCTGTACAGATCCCAGCCCCCAGGGGGGGGACGAGGGGATGAGACGATTCCTAGACCAACTGCGGTTCCCAAGGGTGGAGGAGCAAGAGGCGGCTGGTTTGGGGGCACCAATCGGGTTGGAGGAGCTGAGTAAGGGTTTGGGGAATATGCAGGCGCGGAAGGCCCCGGGTCCGGACAGGTTCCCGGTGGAGTTCTATAGAAAGTATGTGGACCTGTTGGCCCCGCTACTAGTGAGGATCTTTAACGAGGCAAGAGAGGAGGGGACCCTGCCCCCGACAATGTCGGAGGTGACAATTTTCTTGATTCTGAAGCGAGACAAGGACCCACTGCAATGTGGATCGTACAGGCCGATTTCGCTCCTCAATGTGGACGCTAAGTTATTGGCAAAAGTGCTGGCCATGAGGATTGAGGACTGTCCCAGGGGTGATTCATGAGGACCAGACGGGATTCGTAAAGGGCAGGCAATTAAATACTAATGTGCGGCGGCTCTTAAACATGATAATGATGACATCGGAGGAGGGAGAGGCGGAGATAGTGGCAGCTATGGACGCGGAAAAGGCCTTTGACCGAGTAGAGTGGGAGTACCTCTGGGAGGTGTTGCGTAGGTTTGGGTTTGGGGGAGGGTTTATTAGCTGGGTTAAGCTCCTTTACAGCGCCCCGGTGGCGAGTGTGGTGACGAACCGGCGGAGGTCGGAGTACTTTTGGCTGTACTGAGGAACGAGGCAGGGTGCCCCCTGTCGTTTGCATTGGCGATCGAACCCTTGGCCATATCACTGAGGGAGTCTAATAAATTGAGGGGGGTGGTCCGCGGATGACCTGCTGCTGTACGTGACGGACCCAATGGAGGGGATGGTGGAGGTCATGCAGACTCTGAGGGAGTTTGGGGAGTTCTCGGGCTATAAGCTCAATGTAGGGAAGAGTGAGCTTTTTGTATTACAGGCAGGGGACCAAGAAAGAGGGATAGGAGACCTACCGCTGAGGAGGGCGGTGGGGAGTTTTCGGTATCTGGGGATCCAGATAGCCAGGGGTTGGGGGCCCTCCACAAATTGAATCTGACGAGGTTGGTGGACCAAATGGAGGTGGACTTCAAAAGATGGGACATGTTGCCGGGTAGAGTGCAGTCGGTCAAAATGGTGGTCCTTCCGAGGTTTTTGTTTTGTGTTTCAGTGCCTTCCCATCGTGATCACCAAGGGCTCTTTCAAGAGAGTAGGTAGGAGTATTATGGGGTTTGTGTGGGCGAATAAGACCCCAAGGGTAAGGAGAGGGTTCCTGGACGCAGTAGGGACCGAGGAGGGCTGGCGCTGCCAAACCTAGGGAGCTACTACTGGGCAGCAAATGTGGCGATGATCCGCAAGTTGGTTATGGAGGGAGAGGGGGCGGCATGGAAGAGGATGGAGATGGCGTCCTGTAAAGGAACGAGCTTGGGGGCGTTTGTGACGGCACCGCTGCCGTTCTCGCCATCAAAGTATACCACGAGCCCGGTGATGGCAGCAACGTTAAGGATCTGGGGCCAGTGGAGACGGCACAGGGGTGTAGTGGGAGCCTCGGTGTGGTCCCCGATCAGGGGTAACCACCGGTTTGTCCCGGGGAAGATGGACGGGGGGGGTTCCAGGGCTGGCATCGGGCGGGGATTAGAAGAATGGGGGACCTGTTCATTGACGGGACATTTGCGAGCCTAGGCGCACTGGAGGAGAAGTTTGAGTTACCCCTGGAAATGCATTTAGATATATGCAGGTGAGGGCTTTTGTGAGGCGACAGGTCAGGGAATTCCCGTTAGTCCCGGCACATGAAATTCAAGACAGGGTGATCTCGGGTGTATGGGTCGGGGAGGGCACGGTTTCGGCAATACACCAAGAGATGAAAGAAGAGGGGGAAGCCCTAGCAGAAGAGTTGAAGGGTAAATGGGAAGAGGAGCTGGGGGAGGAGATCGAGAAAGGTTTGTGGGCTGAGGCCCTGGGTAGGGTTAATTCCTCCTCCTCATGTGCCAGGCTCAGCCTGATACAATTTAAGGTGGTTCACAGAGCGCACTTGACGGGGGCGCGGTTGAGTAGGTTCTTTGGGGTAGAGGACAGATATGGAAGGTGTTCAGGGCGTCCGGCGAACCATGTTCCCATGTTTTGGCCATGGCCGGCACTGGAGGGGTTCTGGAGAGGAGTGGCGGGAGCAATATCTCAGGTGGTGAACGTCCGGGTCAAGCCAAGCTGGGGGCTAGCAATATTCGGAGTAGTGGATGAGCCGGGAGTGCAGGAGGCGAAAGAGGCCGGAATTCTGGCCTTTGCGTCCCTAGTAGCCCAGCGAAGGATCTTGCTATTGTGGAAGGAGGCGAAGCCCCCTAGCCTGGAGGCCTGGATAAACGACATGGCTGGGTTCATAAAGCTGGAGAGGATTAAGTTTGCCTTGAGAGGGTCTGCGCAGGGGTTCTACAGGCGGTGGCAACCGTTCCTAGACTACCTCGCGGAGCGTTAGAGGAAGGTCGGTCAGCAGCAGCAGCAACTCTGGGGGGGTGGGGGAAACGAGAGATTGCTGGAGGGGATGGATGAGCAGGAGATAACATGGAGGGTGGGGGAAACTGGCACGTGCGGGCGAGAGCCAGTGTATAAAGCTATGTAAATATACCATTTTGCCATGTATATATATACCTTGCTCAGTGCGATTGTGTGTTATTTTGTTACGGGGGGGTTATTGTTTGTAAGGGGGAAAAATTGTGTTGTTAACAAACTTTAATAAATATATATATATATATATTTTTTTTTTTATATTTCTACCATCTGTCTATTGTTACCTGTGATATTATGCTACCTCCTAACTGTAATAAATTAGAAAAGTAGCAAGTCAGTACAATGTATTTTGGAATTCTCCCCGCTCACAAGATTGGAATGCCCTCTTTTAAAATATTTTCAGTGACATCAAGAATGACCTTTCACAGGAGGTTTAATTTTGAAATATAGGAGAAATAGCTTACCATACATGCAAATTCAAACAATCTTTCAAAAATAGGTAATGTATTTAACACTCTCAAAAATACTGCTTGATGGGCACAGTGGTTCGCACTGCTGCCTCACGGCGGCGAGGACCCGAGGGTTCGATCCCAGTCTCGGGTCACTGTCCGTGTGGCGCTTGCACATTCTCCCAGTGTCTGTGCGGGTCTCACTCCCACAACCTAAAAGTATGCAGGGTAGGTGAATTGGCCACACTAAATTGCCCCTTAATTGGAAACAAAATGCTACTTGATGTCAGATTCAGGAGCCTGCGTTCATAAAGAATAGAATTCGGGCAGCACGGTGGCACATGGGTCAGCCCTGCAACCTCACGTCGCCGAGGTCCCAGGTTCGATCCCGGCTCTGGGTCACTGCCCATGTGGAGTTTGCACATTCACCCCGTGTTTGCGTGGGTTTCACCCCCACAATCCAAAGATGTGCAGGGTAGGTGGTTTGGCCATGCTAAATTGCCCCTTAATTGGAAAAAAATGAATTGGGTACTCTAAATTTAAAAAAAAAGAATTCATGTAGCATCTTTCTCAATGTTGTAATGTAGAAATGACGCAATCAATGTGAACAGTAAACCTCCCCATAAATATCAGTGAGATACCATGATTAGATCATTTGTCTTTGGGGATGTTAGTTGGGAGAATATTGACCAGAACACCATGATCCCACTTTTTACAAATGTCATTAAGGACAAGTTATTGGGCTAAAACTGCACTGGTTGCTAATCTACATTGGCTCCTGGTCCAGCTATACCTCAATTTTAAAATTCTCGTCCTTGTTTTCAAATCCTTCCATGGGCACAGGCTCCATCCAACTCTCTTTGAGATCTCTGGGTTTCTCGAATTCTGCCCTCTTTGTGTATCCTCGATTTACATCATTCCATCAATAGCAGCCAAGCTCAAATCTCTGGAATTTCCTTCCTAAACCTCTTTTAATATATTCTTTGTGGTTCGGTGTCAATACTGTTCAATAACATGCCTGTGAATCACTTTGGGAAATGTTACGATAAACGTGCTATATAAATTCAAGTTGTTCTTGTTGATATAACAGAAGAAGTTAATGTTGATCGTTGCATTCCAGGTAAAGGTAAGCACTATAGTGTCACCTGGTGGCAAAGGCTACAAATTGTAACTCTTCAAAACTGTTTTTGGCTGCTTTATCTACAGTAGTTTTGACGCACTGAAATTTTAATCAATATAGAGAAGTATCTAATAATTGCATACATAAAATTATAACCCAGTGAGGTTCTTGCATGATAGTCACAAGGATAGTTCCAGTAATTTCTAAATAGCATCTGATTCAGATGGCAAAATATATTATGCCTCAGCACTTGCTGCCAAAACTCACAACCTCTAGAGCTGACCATTTCTATGTATTCAGCCAGCCTGCCAGCTCCTATCATTAATAAACTTAAGTTCATCCAAAACTCTACTACCCACATCAAACTCGCAGAAAGATCGATCACTTGTCTCCCTCACCCAAACTGGCTCTGGACTGAACAATGTCTTGGATTTTAAAAACTCATCCTTGTATTTAAATCCTTCTATGCACCTTGCTCCTCCATATCTCTGCAGCTTCATCCAGCCCTAAAATCCTCTGAGATAATTGCAGTCCTTCAATTATCTCCTCTTGCACATTCCCATTTTAATTACTACACCACTGGTGGTACTGCCTTGAGTTGCCTTAAGCTCTAGATTTACCTTCCTAGCATTCTCCATTTCCCTTCCCTCCTTTAAGCTACTCCTTCAAACATATCGCCCACCCAAATTATGTGGCTTGGTGTCAAATTCTGTTGATAACACGCCTGATAAATATCTTGGGATGTTTTGCTGAAGACATAATGCAAGTTCAAATTGTTGTTGTGATTACAAGATAATAAAGCCAGGGTCCCAGATTCGATTAACGCTTGGGTTACTGTTTATGCGGAGTCTGCACGTTCTCAGTGTCTGCGTGCGTTTCCTCCGGGTGCTCCAGTTTCCTCCCACAAATCCTGAAAGATGTGCTCGTTAGGTGATTTGGACATTCTAAATTCTCCTTGTGTACCCGAACATGCGCCAGAGTGGCGCGACTGGGGGATTTTCATAGTAACTTTGCAGTTTTAACGTAAGCCTACTTGTGACACGAATAAAGATTATTAAACGCAAATCAAGGCTCTCCAAATGATGTCATAAACTACATGATAAAATAAGTAGTTTGAAACCATCAGAATCCCAAGATGTGATTGTCTTATAATAAGTTGAGTTTTATGAATAGAGGCTTAGAGTATAAGAGCAATGAGATGATGCTAAACCTTTCTAAGACACTGGTAAGGCTCATGCTGGAATAATAAGGCCAATGCTGGCCACCTTAGAGAGTGTATACAGGAGGTTTACTAGAATGATATCAAGGGTGAAAAGCTTCAGTTACATGGAGACATGAGAGAAATGTTTCCTTAGAACAGAGAAGGTTAAGAGGCATTTGAGAGATGTTCAAATCATGATGGTATGGTGAATGAGATTGAATTGTATGAAATGATGCAGGAAGCAGATTTCAACATTTTCAAAAGGGAATTGAATAAATACTTAAAAGAAAAATGTGGCAAAAGAGTTGTATAGGTTTGGGACAAATTGGATAATTATTTCAAAGAACTATCACAAACTCGATGGGCTGATTGGCCTCCTGTGATGTGATGTCCTGTGGTGAAAGGGTTGATAACCAGGGGTATACTGATTTAAGGTAAATGAGAAAAGAACTGGAAGGGGCGTGGAAGAAAAAAAATTACACAGTGAAGTTATGGTGAACGAGATTGAATTGTATGAAATGATGCTGGAAGCAGATTTGATCATTTTCAAAAGGGAATTGGATAAATACTTAAAATAAAAATGTGGCAAAAGAGTTGTACAGAGGTTTGGGACTAATAGGATAATTATTTCAAAGACTGTCACAAACTCGATGGGCTGATTGGCCTCCTGTGATGTACCATTCTATGATTCTACCAATTTGGGGTTTCTTTATACTGTGTAATTTGAGAGAGCAGATGCATTAGTTTAACAAAACACTAACTCGATCAGACTATAGAGTTGATTCATTTTATACCTGCTCTAAATTATCACTTGCAATCACTCAGTAAGTAATCTACATTTGATTATCAGAAATAAAAAAGAACAAACTCCAAGTGACCCAGACTGAAACTTCCAGGGAACAGAGAGATACAAGTGTAGAAGTCTTATCGCAAAGATTAGCAATCATCTTGCTTTATCATTTCCAATTGATATATTAAATTTAGCAGTGTCATGAAGAATCAGCAGCAGCAATTCCTAAGCAGTTACTGGTGACTTTTTTTGTCATTCAAAGCTTTCAACTTAATGTAATTCTTTAGCTCCAATTGGCCGACTACCAGCTTCTCAAGGGAAATTAGGTATGAGCAATAAATGTTGCCTTGCCAATGATGCTCAAAGCCCATGAACGAATATAAAAAATCTAGTGATCGTCATGTCACCTTCAAATACCCAACCCATTATCTCCAATCTACGCCAATTCCATTGCCATAATTTCAGAATTGTTCCCAATTCATAGTTTCAAAGTTTGCACGTGCCACAAAACTAGAATACAAAAATAGTCTTTGGGAGGACACAGCCTGGTAAAATTGATAGACACGTGACAGATGAAACTGAAGTGTGAAGTCATTAATTTTGGTAGGTACAGGTATAAACTAAAAACTACAATTTTTAAGAGCCTCTTCAGGGTACACAGACACAAGTTTTTGATATTGGGTGGAAAATTTGAGACGGTTGTTAAAATAAAGCACAGGGGGTTCTCAGCTTTATAAACAGTTGTATAGATTAAAACAAGTAGGAAATTATGCTCAACTTTCGCAAAATACTGGTTAGGTTCCAGCTGGAGTACTCGGTTGAATTCTGGACACACGCTTTTACAAAGGATGTCAAGGCCAGAGTTGGTGCAGTGGAGATTTTCTAGAATGATACTTCAGGTCTGAAAGACTCACAATATAAGAAGAGCCTAGAGAACTTGAGATTGTTCTCCACAAAGCAGAGAAGAATCAGTATATTTGATAAGTGTTCAAAATCTAGACGAGTTTTAGTAGAGTGCAACAACAAACAGGGTAAAAACGGTCTCCATTGGTCAATAACCAGAATGCATGAAAAAAAGACAGTGAGTTGCTCATGTCTAGAATGAACTTTCTGAAAGGGTGCTGGAGGCAGTTTCAATGAGTCCTTAAAAGGATAAAATACTGGGTACAAAAAAATGCAAGAAAAGTGTAGGGTACTGGCACTAACAGTAACTCTTTCAAACAACCAGCACAGGCTCAATGATTCCTCCTGTGTTGCACACATTCAACGGTTCTACATGGCACTCAGAGCATCATCGAAGAAGGAGGAAGCCACTGAGGAACGCGATGAGAAGAAACGTCTTTACATTGAGGGCTGTGAATCTTTGGAATTCTCGACCACAGAGGACTGTGGAAGTTCAGTCAGAGTATGTTAAGGTATTGATTGATAGATTTTTTGATTAACAATAAGAGGATAGTGGGTAAAGGACACATTGTCCAATCAACTATGATCGTATTGAATGGCGGAGCGGGCTCGACGGACTGAATGGCCTACTCCTTTTCCTATGAAGTAGGAAGGGGCCATTGCGCCCATCACGTCCATGATGGCTTTCTGTAAGTGCAACTCACCTAGTCCCAATCCCCTGACTTTTCCCCATGGCCCACAAATTTTTCCTCTTCAGATAATTATGCAATTCTCATTAAAGGCGTCAATTGAATCTGCCGACATCACCCTCTTGGGTGATGTGCTCTAATTCCTAGCCTCTTGTTGCATAGAAGGTTTCCTTATGTCACCAATTACCTTTGAAGTCTCCTTTAGTTCTTAAGACCATAAGATGTAGGAGCAGAATTAGGCCATTCGGCCCATCAAGTCTGCTCTGCCATTCAATCATGGCTGATATGCTTCTCATCCCATTCCCCTGCCTTCATCCCATAATCTCTGATCCTCCTATTAATCAAGAACCTATCTATCTCTGTCTCAAAAACACTCAGTGACATAACCTCCACAGCTTTCTGCAGCAATGAGTTCCACAGATTCACCACCTTCTGGCTGAAGAAATTCCTCATCTAAGCTTCAGAGGATAGTTACTTCAGTCTGAGGCGGTGCCCTTGGATTCCCGTCTCTCCGACTAGTGGAAACGCTTCTCCATATCCACTCAATCTCAGCCTCTCAATATTCTGTAAGTTTCAACGAGATACCCCTCATCCTTCTAAACCCCATTGAATACAGACCCAGAATCCTCAACCGCTCCTCATACGGCAAGCTCCTCATTCCCGGGATCACTCTTGTGAACCTCCACTGGACCCCCTCCAAGGCCAGCACGTCCTTCTTTAAAAAACTGCTCACAATATTCCAAATAGGGTCTGACCAGAGCCTTAAACCTCAGCAGTACATCCTTGCTCTTGTATTCTAGCCTTCTCAAAATGAATACCAACATTGCATTTGGCTCCCTAACTGCCGACTGAACCTGCACGTTAACCTTAACAGAATCCTGAACGAAGACTCCCAAGTCCCTTTGTGCTTCAGATTTCCGAAGCCTTTCCCCATTTAGAACATAGTCTATGCTTCTATACTTTCAATCAAAGTGCATAACCACAAACGTTTCCACATTATATGGCATCTGCCATTTCTTTGCCCACTCTCCTAACCTGTCCAGGTCCTTCTGCAGCCTGCTCGCTTCCTCAACACTACTTGTCCCTCTATATATCTTTGTATCATCTGCAAATTTAACAACAAATGCACTCAGCACCTTCTTCCAGATCGTTAATGTATATCGTGAATAGTCCTGGTCCAACATTGACCCCTAGGGAATACCACTAGTCACCAGCTGCCATCCTGAAAAATACCTTTTTGTCCCCACTCTCTGCCTTCTGCCAGTCAGCCAATTCTCTATCCATGCCAGTACCTTGCCCCAAATACCGTAGGCTCTTATCTTTTTTTACCAACCTCCTGTATGGCACCTTGTCAATGGCCTTCTGGAAATCCAAATAGGCCATGTCCACTAGCTCTCCTTAAACTAAATTCCCTGTTACCTCCTCAAAGAACTCTAATTCTTGCTCCTTCTGCCAATCGGACCAGTTTCTCTCAATCTACCCCTTCAGACCAGAATACTGAGAGGCCTAGTTCATGCTTTTGAACATCTCTATTAAATCTTCTCTTCTCCAAGGAGGACACCTTCTCCAATCATCTACATAACTGAAGTTCCTCATCTCTGGAATAATTCTCGTGAATCTTTTCTGCACCTCTACAGTGCTTTCACATCCGTCCTGAAGTAGGATGCCCAGAACTGAACACAATACTCCAGTTAAGGCTGAAATTTCAATTGCCACTTGCCCACCCATTCCACCAGTCTATGTCCTTGTACGTTTCATCACTATCTGCCTCACAATTAATTCACAATACCTCCAAGTTTTATGTCATTGAGCACAGAAAAGATAATTCGGCGCATCGTGTCTTCATCGGTCAAAAATAACCACCAAACTATTCTACTCCCATTTTCCAGCACTTGGCCCATAGCCTCATATACGTTGGGATTGCAAGTGCATTTAAATATTTTTTTAAAAATATTTTTATTGGTTTTCACATTTTATATGGTCTCTTTTCAGTTCAAACATTGATTTATAGGTGTCTTACCCGTGAGTAGTATTTTACAAAGACAAATAAGGGTAGGGTTCAGGTTTAGACAAGAGAGAAAATTAAAAAGTCAACCAAAATAAGAACAGATGAGGTTCGCTATACATATTTACATTTGTCCGCTTCATCTCCTTTCGGTGGCTGTAGGCCTTATTTGGTCGGTCCACTTCTGCTGCCCCGTTGTAGGCCCGAACTTGTGCCTCTCCCTTGTTGCTACTCCCTCTGGTATTCGTTTTGCCCTTGGATCTGTCCCCTTGCGACTGTGCCTCTTGTATTTCATGTTTCACGGTCTTGTGGGTTTATAAAACCCCCCCCCCCCTTACCTTTGCAATCTGTGACTTATCCGTGTTCCCCCCCCCACCCGCCCAAACTTCCTCTTCTATTGGCTGTTGGCTACAAGCAGGCCTGGAACAAGTTGGTGAATGGCTTCCATGTCTTGTGGAAGCCCTCTTGGGGGATTAGCTGTTGAGATCATGTGCACTATTGTGCCTATATAGATGTAGATGTTGTATTGAAAATATGTTAATAAAAATATTTTAAAAAGATTTTAATACCTTCTCAGCAATCATATGATTTTGCCTATACTCCCCACTCCTCTAACACCCGATTATGATTTTGATCTCTCTGTTCCATCTTGTAAGTAAGCCTTTGATTCAGTGTCCCTGCCTTTTGGGCTACTGTCCCAAAACTATTTCAGTTTGCTACCTTCCTTGTTGCCTTCCAAAGACTCCTTAATATCGCTTTTCCATTAGATCTTAATTTTCCCTCTTCCATGTTCATTATCCAATATTCAGACTTTTTTAGCACTGGTGTTAGGAGATCCGTGGAATGCATATTATTCCTCGGAGGCCACTTGGTGTCAGAAAATTTGAAAAAACATTTTGTTCGTTGGTCATTATGTCAATGGTACACTTGCTTGGATTTAGATGGATATAGCCCCTCAGCTAATCCAAACTAGTGTTCAATACCGTTTTCAATAAATCTTTTTTGTCATGCTTGGGTTCTCTCAGTGGAATTGTGGAGCAATCCAGCAGGTTGATGCACCTGACCTGCAAGGCTTCTTGTCAGACAAGACAACTCTCATCTATGAAAGAAAATGTTAACAAAGCTTTTGCAAGCTTTTTTCTCTTGCAACAATTAACTCTCATTTCCTGAAGGTGCTTACTGATTCCCTGTTGCATTATAATTCTACAAGTAGCATTAATGTTCCAATATCTTATCCAAGGAATGAGCATTTACAATGGAGCTGCAACAGCTATTCAAACATGAAGTTCAATCATATCCTCATTTGCTGTCCACTGATGTGTAATCTTAGCTGGAGTCAGTTTCAGAAGTGGCATGCATGGAAGACTTCCTTAACTCAGGTGCTGAAGTCAATTATACTTCCCTGCTATCTGTGTTCTGGCTGAAAACAGATACCTCAGCCTGGTCTAAAATGGAATCCGAGACATATGGGTCTTGTTGCACATTCCCCTCTCTCAATTTATAGCCATTCAGCTAATAA
This sequence comes from Scyliorhinus torazame, assembly GCF_047496885.1. Taxonomy (NCBI): domain Eukaryota; kingdom Metazoa; phylum Chordata; class Chondrichthyes; order Carcharhiniformes; family Scyliorhinidae; genus Scyliorhinus; species Scyliorhinus torazame. The sequence continues at coordinate 374,484,252 of NC_092708.1, forward strand.
TGTCTTCCTGGTTTTGCTACCAAACTGGATAACCTCACATTTATCCACATTATGCAGCATCTGCCATGCATTTTCCCACTCACTCAGCTTGTCAAAATCACACTGAAGGAACTCTATATCCTCCTCACAGCTCACCCTCCCACCCAGGTTTGTGTCAGCTGCAAATTTGGGGATATTACATTTAGTTCCCTTGTCGAAATCATTAATATATATATTATATATATATATAGAGCTGGGGCCCTAGCACCGATCCCTGCACTATCTCACTAGTCACTGCCTGTCATTCGGGAAAAGACCCATTAATTCCCATACTTGCTTTGTCTGCTAACCATTTTCCTACCATCCAATACACTACCCCAATCTCATGCGTTTTAATTTTACAAATGGCCTTCTGGAAATCCAAATAGGCCATGTCCACTAGCTCTCCTTAAACTAAATTCCCTGTTACCTCCTCAAAGAACTCTAATTCTTGCTCCTTCTGCCAATCGGACCAGTTTCTCTCAATCTACCCCTTCAGACCAGAATACTGAGAGGCCTAGTTCATGCTTTTGAACATCTCTATTAAATCTTCTCTTCTCCAAGGAGGACACCTTCTCCAATCATCTACATAACTGAAGTTCCTCATCTCTGGAATAATTCTCGTGAATCTTTTCTGCACCTCTACAGTGCTTTCACATCCGTCCTGAAGTAGGATGCCCAGAACTGAACACAATACTCCAGTTAAGGCTGAAATTTCAATTGCCACTTGCCCACCCATTCCACCAGTCTATGTCCTTGTACGTTTCATCACTATCTGCCTCACAATTAATTCACAATACCTCCAAGTTTTATGTCATTGAGCACAGAAAAGATAATTCGGCGCATCGTGTCTTCATCGGTCAAAAATAACCACCAAACTATTCTACTCCCATTTTCCAGCACTTGGCCCATAGCCTCATATACGTTGGGATTGCAAGTGCATTTAAATACTTTGTTGAAAGCCTTCTGAAAGTCCAAATAAACCACATCCACTGGCTCCCTCTCATCAATTCTACTAGCTACATCCTCCAAGAATTCCAGTAGATTTCATAAAATTATCATAGATTTTACAGTGCAGGAGGCCATTCGGCCCATCGAGTCTGCACCGGCTCTTGGAAAGAGCACCCTATCCAAGGTCAACACCTCCACCCTATCTCTTTAACCCAGTAACCCCACCCAATACTAAGGACAATTTTGGACACCAAGGGCAATTTATCACGGCCAATCCACCTAACCTGCACATCTTTGGACTGTGGGAGGAAACCGGAGCACCCGGAGGAAACCCACGCACACACGGGGAGGATGTGCAGACTCCGCACAGACAGTGACCCAAGCCGGAATCGAACCTGGGACCCTGGAGCTGTGAAGCAATTGTGCTATCCACAATGCTACCGTGCTGCCCGTGCTGTCAAACATTATTTCCCTTTTGTAAATCCATGCTGTGAAATATTTTATAATGGACTCTAGGGGACTTCCGATGGCGGCCATGATGTGATCTCTCGCACAAGGTGGCTCCTACCTGGAGGCATTGGTTTTGGATTTTTTTTAACCTGATTTTCAGGAAACTTTGGTCAAAGGTTGTGAGTGGAGTGGAGGGTGAAGATTTCCCTCCCCGACTGGGTTGTCCATGGGATATCAGACCCGATTAAAGACGGTGATGGAACTGGCCCAGGTTTTGGAGGGGACTATGGCACAGCACAAGCTGAGGAGATGGCGAAGGGGGAAGGGTCGTCAATGGCAAAGCTGCCAATGGATCAGTTGATGAGTTTCATCAAGGAAGGACTTTGGCAGCAATGGAAGGAGATGCCAGGGGACAGGTCGAAAGCAATTCAGGGGGCAGTTGCACCTCTTCACGGGACCTTGGATCGAGTGGAGAAGCGCTTGGAGGCACACGGGGCAACAATCCAAAAGGTGGAGACGGTGGCCTGATGGGTGAGGATGGAGTAACAAGAGAATCAATTGCGGCAGCATAATTTGCTGCGAATTTTGAATCTGCCAGAGGGAGTTGAAGGCTTGAGCATTATGTCATGAAAATGGTGGAGGAGAATGTTCTCGACAAGGTCCCGGAGGTGGACCAGGCCCACAGGTTCTTGAGGCAGAAGCTGAGAGCTGTGGAGCCGCCATGGGCGGTGATTGTGCACATGCACAAGCTTCAAAAGGAAAGGATTTTGAGGTAGACCAGGGTGAGTCGTGACTGCAGCTGGGAAGGAAGCTGGGTCCGGATATACCAAGACATTGACGCATACGTGGCCAAGAGATGGGCAGGGCCAGTCAAACGGTCCCACGTGCACACGCACCTAAAACGTTTATGGCAGAGGTGGTTTTCCTGCAAGAGACGCATTTGTGGGTGAAGGACCAGATGTGGCTAAACAAGGGGCGAGTGGGGCAAACGCTCCACTTGAGTTTGACTCAAAAGTTGAATGCGATCTTGTTTCGCAAGAAGACGCTGTTTTTGGTGGTGAGAGAGGTGCAAGATCCAGGGGGTAAGTTTGTGATAGCAAGTGGGGTGTCAGCGGGAGCGATGTTGGTGAATGTGTATGTGCCCAGTTGGGACGATGTTGAGTTTGTGAGGAAGGTGTTAGGAGCGATTCCGGACCTGGATTCTCACCAATTGATTATAGGTGGGGATTTTAATTGTGTACTGGAGCTAAGGATGGACAGGTCGAGTTCCAAGTCAAGGGGGAGGTTGGGAATGGCGAGGGAGTTGGAGGCGTTTATGGATCAGATAGGGATCGTGGACCTGTGGAGGTTTAGGCACCGGGGGGGGGGGGGGGGGGGGGGGGGGGGCACTCCTCCTCCTCGCATATTCATCCGGCTTAGTTTGTATTGGCTTTATTGTAGTGGGTAAGGTGGTTTGGTCGTGGGTGGTGGAGAGGAATATGTGGAGATTGTGGTCTTGGGCCATACGCCACATTTCTTGGATGTTAGACTTAGGTCAGGGTGGGTGCAGAAGCTGGGGTGGAGGTTGGATTTGGCGCTGTTGGTATATAAGGAGGTTTGCGAAAGGTAGCAGGGACGTTCAAGAATAATGCAGAGGTTAATCAAAATGGGAAGGTTTCGGCGGTCATACTTTGGGAGGCTTTGAAGTCAGTGGTTCAGGGAGAAGAGATTTTGTTTAAGGCCCATAGAGATTGGAGTGAAAGGGAGGAGAGGCGAAGGTTGCTGGAAAAGACAGTAGAGGTGGACAGGAGGTATTCTAGGGCCCCAACTAGGGAGTTACAGGAACAAAGAAGGAGGCTTCAGGACAGTTTGGTCAGCTGACGACAGGGAAGGCCGTGGGCAGCTACGGTAGGCAAGGGATGCAATATATATATGGGTAGAAGGCAAGACGTCATCTGGCCCATCAGTTGCAGTGACAGGCAGCATCAAGGACAACTGTGCAGGTGAGGACGGCAGGGGAAGAGGTAGTATCGGTGCCGGAGAGAATCAGCGAGGTGTTTTGTGCCTTTTGTCGAGGGCTGTACAGGTCGGGGCCTGGAGGGGAGAAGGCAGGTACGGATCAGTTCCTAAATGGGTTGAAATTCCCGGAGTTGGAGATGGGGAAGTAACAGGCATTGGAGGAGCCACTGGGTTGCAGGAGGCAATGACATTGGCCTGATGCAGTCAGGAAAGGCACCAGGGCCAGATGGCTTCCCAGTGGAGTTTTATAAGCAGTTTGCAGCAGAATTTGCCAGCCATCTTCTGAACATGTGTAGTGAGGTGGTGGAGAGGGGCAAGCCACTGGCTACGCTAGTGGCGGTGTCCATTTTGCTGATTCCAAAGAAAGGAAAGGACTCAATGGAGCGTGGGTCCTGTAGACCCATCTCCTTGTTAAATATGGACGTAAAAGTCTTGGCGAGACAGTTGGCGCCTTCAAGGATCAGGCAGGGTTCGTGAAGAGAAGGCACATATCTCCAGGAATATCAGGAAGTTGTTAAATGTGGTGATGACGTACTCGGAGGGGCGGGAGGCAGAGGTGATTATGTCAATGGACAGGGAGAAGGCTTTTGACCGAGTAGAGTGACAATACCTGTTTGAGGTCCTTGGAAGGTTTGGGTTTGTGCCGAAGTTCGTGGCGTGGGTGTGGCTATTGCATACATCCCCCATGGTTAGAGAGAGGACAAATGAGATGAATTTGGCATATTTTGGGTTGCATAGGGGGTCGAGACAGGGATGTCCGCTCTCGCCACTGCTGTTCGTGCTGGCGATTGAACGCCTGGCAATAAATAGCTTTGCATGCCTCTCTGAGTGGCAGGGGACTGTGAGGGGTGATAGGGAACACAGATGCCGTTATATGTAGATGATTTATTGTTGTTTGTGGCGAACCCTCTGGAGAGTATGGAGAGGAATATGGACCTGTTGGGAAAATTTGGGGCCTTCTCAGGTTACAAATTGAACGTTGGGAAAAGTGAGCTCTTTCAAGTAAATGCTTTGGCGCGGAGGGCGAACTTGGGGGCCTGCCGTTTAAGGTGGTGGAGGTCAGATTCCGATTTTGGGGGATTCAGGTGGCACATGACTGGGCCACGATGCACAAATGGAACCTGATGGGTTTGGTCGAGGAGGTTGGAAAGGAATTTTAAAATGTAGGATGCCCTGCACTTGACTCTGGCAGGGAGGGTGCAGGTGGTAAAAACGAATGCACTGTCAAGATATCTGTTTATCTTCCATTCCCCCCCAATCTATCTCCCGAATGCCTTTTTCCAGAGGGTGGACAGGTTGATATCGGAGTTTTTTTGCTTGGGCAGGCAAGGTGCCGAGGGTTAGTAGGGCTCTGTTGCAAAGGCGGGGTGGAGGGCTGGTGCTCCAGGATTTGCTGCATTATTATTGGTCGGCAAATGCAAAAGGATGCGATGACGGAGGGCCCTGGTGCCATTCTCCTGGTATATATATATATATTCACACGAGTAGCCCTATGGTGGAGTCACCAATGGGTATTTGGAATCAGTTGAGGAGGCACTTTAAACTAGGGAACATATCGGTGTTGGCCCCGCTTTGTGGGAATCATAGATTTGTGCCGAGTGGGAGGGGAAGAGAGAACGGGATGTATAGAAAGTGGCAGCTGGAAGGGATATGTAGTTTAGAGACCGGTTTGTGGGGGGGGGGGTTAACGTTTGTGGGTTTGGAGGAGTTGCAGGAGAGATTTGAGCTACCAAGGGGGAGTGAGTTTAGGTAGTGGAAGGTGTGGGATTTCACGCGGAAGGAACTGCCCTCATTTCCAGGTGCCAGAGGACACGCTGATGGAGAAGTTGTTGCTCCTGGATGTGTAGGCAGATGAATGGATTGGGGACACATATGGGTGTGAGAAGGGAGCGGCCTTAGTAAAAGGGATTAAGTGGAAGTGGGAGGAGGAATTGGGGATGGATATGGGGTGGGGGGTTTGGAGTGAAGTAATACGCCAGGTCAATTTAACTTCCTACTGCGCAAGGATGAGTCTTGTACAGTTCAAGGTGGTGCATAGGGCCCATATTTCTCGGGCCCGAATGGGTGGGTTCTTCCCAGGAATGATAGATGTGTACGAGAGGTGTGGGAGGGACTAGTGAACCATTCCCATACATTTTGGGCAAAATTGGACAGCTTCTGGGAGGCTGTGTTCGAGGGCCTGTCAGGGATTGTGCGGGTGAAGCTATGGTGGCGGTTTTTGGGGTGTTGGAGGTGGCGGGTGGGTGTGTGGGGAGGGTGGGGGTGGCGATGTCTTGGTTCTTTTAAATTGATGTTGGCATCGCCACCGGGTTCATTGCGTGGTTGGGGGTCCTATATGAATTCCTCAAGTTGGAGAAAATTACATTTGTCCTCAGCGGATCTGAGGAGGGATTTGTAGTACACTGGAGGTTGCTTCTGTCCATGTTTGAGGATTTGTTTGTCACCGGGGGATGGGGGGGATTGAACAAACTGTTATGCACTATGCCACGTTGGTGTTCTGTGGTTTTTTTTAGGTGTTTGGAATAAAATATATTTTATAATGTACCTGAGAATTTTCCCCATTACCAACATCAGACTGACTAGTCTATAATTCCCCGTTTTCTCTCTAACTCCCTTTTAAAATTGAAGACATTTAGTCTTTGTAATTCACCTGTGTCGGGGTCAGTCAACACAGTTAGCTAAAGTGTACTGCAGAATGATACCAATGGTGTGGGTTCAATCCTTGCATCAGTTGGGGTAGATCATGGAGGGGCCCTTGCTCCGTGCTCGATGTGGATTGGTGCCTCTAATGGAGAGAGGTGCCGTTTCTCATGGACCACAGCTAATTAGCGTTAACAGAGCTCAACTGTTCCAACAGAAAGGGTAGTGTTAAATGCTTCAGATCTACATGCCAGAAGATTTCAAATGTTAATCCTATTTTCCTTTTTCCCCAGTTGCTATCCAACCTAATCAATGCTTTTGAGAATTTAAAAAATTTCTCATTTCCAGCATTTGTAATATTTCACCTTTTATTGATTCGATAAATTTCCTCGACAAGGAGTGTGATTTTACTAAAAGAAAAGTCCCATAGCAAGAGCATTTAGCCATGTGTTTCCTAGCGCTTACAGTGCCGAGAAACACGTGGCAATAAACGGCACTCGCATTAGCTAAGGGGTCGCAGCAGGGAACGCGTGCCGAGGCCGCACATAGCATCATTTTCTAAACCGAGGAGCTCCGCACGCTGGAACACATACAAAGAACAAAGAACAAAGAAATGTACAGCACAGGAACAGGCCCTTCGGCCCTCCAAGCCCGTGCCGACCATACTGCCCGACTAAACTACAATCTTCTACACTTCCTGGGTCCGTATCCTTCTATTCCCATCCTATTCATATATTTGTCAAGATGCCCCTTAAATGTCCCTATCGTCCCTGCTTCCACTACCTCCTCCGGTAGTGAGTTCCAGGCACCCACTACCCTCTGCGTAAAAAACTTGCCTCGTACATCTACTCTAAACCTTGCCCCTCTCACCTTAAACCTATGCCCCCTAGTAATTGACCCCTCTACCCTGGGGAAAAGCCTCTGACTATCCACTCTGTCTATGCCCCTCATAATTTTGTATACCTCTATCAGGTCTCCCCTCAACCTCCTTCGTTCCAGTGAGAACAAACCAAGTTTATTCAATCGCTCCTCATAGCTTATGCCCTCCATACCAGGCAACATTCTGGTAAATCTCTTCTGCACCCTCTCTAAAGCCTCCACATCCTTCTGGTAGTGTGGCGACCAGAATTGAACACTATACTCCAAGTGTGGCCTAACTAAGGTTCTATACAACTGCAACATGACTTGCCAATTCTTATACTCAATGCCCCGGCCAATGAAGGCAAGCATGCCGTATGCCTTCTTGACTACCTTCTCCACCTGTGTTGCACCTTTCAATGACCTGTGGATCTGTACTCCTAGATCTCTTTGACTTTCAATACTCTTGAGGGTTCTACCATTCACTGTATATTCCCTACCTGCATTAGCCCTTCCAAAATGCATTACCTCACATTTGTCCGGATTAAACTCCATCTGCCATCTCTCCGCCCAAGTCTCCAGACAATCTAAATCCTGCTGTATCCTCACAGTCCTCATCGCTATCCGCAATTCCACCAACCTTTGTGTCGTCTGCAAACTTACTAATCAGACCAGTTACATTTTCCTCCAAATCATTTATATATACTACAAAGAGCAAAGGTCCCAGCACTGATCCCTGTGGAACACCACTGGTCACAGCCCTCCAATTAGAAAAGCATCCCTCCATTGCTACCCTCTGCCTTCTATGGCCTAGCCAGTTCTGTATCCACCTTGCCAGTTCACCCCTGATCCCGTGTGACTTCACCTTTTGTACTAGTCTACCATGAGGGACCTTGTCAAAGGCCTTACTGAAGTCCATATAGACAACATCTACTGCCCTACCTGCATCAATCATCTTAGTGACCTCCTCGAAAAACTCTATCAAGTTAGTGAGACACGACCTCCCCTTCACAAAACCGTGCTGCCTCTCACTAATACGTCCATTTGCTTCCAAATGGGAGTAGATCCTGTCTCGAAGAATTCTCTCCAGTAATTTCCCTACCACTGAAGTAAGGCTCACCGGCCTGTAGTTCCCGGGATTATCCTTGCTACCCTTCTTAAACAGAGGAACAACATTGGCTATTCTCCAGTCCTCCGGGACATCCCCTGAAGACAGCGAGGATCCAAAGATTTCTGTCAAGGCCTCAGCAATTTCCTCTCCAGCCTCCTTCAGTATTCTGGGGTAGATCCCATCAGGCCCTGGGGACTTATCTACCTTAATATTTTTTAAGACACCCAACACCTCGTCTTTTTGGATCACAATGTGACCCAGGCTATCTACACCCCCTTCTCCAGACTCAACATCTACCAATTCCTTCTCTTTGGTGAATACTGATGCAAAGTATTCATTTAGTACCTCGCCCATTTCCTCTGGCTCCACACATAGATTCCCTTGCCTATCCTTCAGTGGGCCAACCCTTTCCCTGGCTACCCTCTTGCTTTTTATGTACGTGTAAAAAGCCTTGGGATTTTCCTTAACCCTATTTGCCAATGACTTTTCATGACCCCTTCTAGCCCTCCTGACTCCTTGCTTAAGTTCCTTCCTACTTTCCTTATATGCCACACAGGCTTCGTTTGTTCCCAGCCTTTTAGCCCTGACAAATGCCTCCTTTTTCTTTTTGACGAGGCCTACAATATCACTCGTCATCCAAGGTTCCCGAAAATTGCCGTATTTATCTTTCTTCCTCACAGGAACATGCCTGTCCTGTATTCCTTTCAACTGACACTTGAAAGCCTCCCACATGTCAGATGTTGATTTGCCCTCAAACATCCGCCCCCAATCTATGTTCTTCAGTTCCCGCCTAATATTGTCATAATTAGCCTTCCCCCAATTTAGCACATTCATCCTCGGACCACTCTTATCCTTGTCCACCAGTACTTTAAAACTTACTGAATTGTGGTCACTGTTACCGAAATGCTCCCCTACTGAAACATCTACCACCTGGCCGGGCTCATTCCCCAATACCAGGTCCAGTACTGCCCCTTCCCTAGTTGGACTGTTTACATATTGTTTTAAGAAGCCCTCCTGGATGCTCCTTACAAACTCCGCCCCGTCTAAGCCCCTGGCACTAAGTGAGTCCCAGTCAATATTGGGGAAGTTGAAGTCTCCCATCACCACAACCCTGTTGTTTTTACTCTTTTCCAAAATCTGTCTACCTATCTGCTCCTCTATCTCCCGCTGGGTGTTGGGAGGCCTGTAGTATACCCCCAACATTGTGACTGCACCCTTCTTATTCCTGATCTCTACCCATATAGCCTCACTGCCCTCTGAGGTGTCCTCTCGCAGTATAGCTGTGATATTCTCCCACATCCGTAAAGCGAGAGAGCAGTACACCATTTTTAATTGCTTTCCCAATTACCGAGCCTCCCAACGTGACCTCGAATTCCCCCCCCCCCCAAAAAGCCCCAACGCACTATGAAAGGGTCCAAGGCCACACACCTGCAACCCCCCAACACCCGCACAGGGTGCCCCCAGCCCGATCGCCAGCACACAAAAATGCCAGCTTGGCACCAATAGTGCCCCTGCCAACCTGGGCACCTTGGCAGTGCCAGGTTTACACACAGGTGCAGTGCCAAGCAGGCAGTGCCAGTGTGCCAGTCGGGCAGTGCCAGCCTGACACACAGTGCCTGGGTGCCACCCTGTCAGGAGGGCATGCATATGGGGCATCCAATTACCTGGGAGACCCCAAGTGCCGTTCCATCTGGTCCCCGTTTGTGGAGACCAGGACTGAACAGCACTCGCCCAAGGTCTCCAAGGCTAGAGATTGATCCCACGCCTAGGGTAATTCCGGAATCTGCACATTAAAGTGAGACTTGCAGTCTTGCTTTAATATGTAGATTTGCCTAAAAGTGACCGGCCAGTATGGGTGCGGGCACGTAGTGCAGAGTGAGGGTTTGCTCGCCCTCCGAAGGGGAGTAGGGTTATGGGTGTGTGAGATGGGGGTTGGTGCCAGGGGCACAGTGCTGCCCACTCATCCTGGCCGCCCGGAGGAGGTTGTGCAGTTTTTTTACTGCACTGCTGGCTGGTCCTGATAGTGTTGCCCACGGCGCTCACAACTTTGGCCAGCTACGCCCAGGCCTGGCGGTGGGTGGCAATCTCCATCCCACCCATGTGTCATGGTGGCCTGTCTCTCTTCCACGGCATCCAACAGGGCCTCAAGTTCAGCGTCACTGAATCAGGGTGCCGCTCTTCTTGCTGCCAACTTGTTGGCGGGGATGAGTGTTTGTGGGGTGTGGAGTGCTTATAAGTGGCTGCAGCATGTCAGTCTCGCGAGTGTCAATTCCTAGCCCAGCGAATTGGACACCATTTTCATTGCAATCGATCATGCGCCACATGGCACCAGAACTAGCCCATTACAGGTTCCTGAATTGCTCTGGGAACTGCATCAATTTTGTTGTCGGGGCTGTCCACCGATTCAGTCCCGGCGTCAACACTTTGTTTCAGAGAATCCCGCCGACAATGTTTTGGCCTCAACTACTTTATGTGCTAGCGAATTCCACAGGCTCACCACTCTTTGGATGAAGCAATTTGTCCTAATCACAGTCGTAAATGGTCTACCCCGTACCATCAGATTGTGACCTCCTGGTTCTGGACTTCCCCCGCCATCTTGAGCAACCTTTTTGCATCTACCCTATCTCGGCCAGTTAGATTTTGGTAAGTTTCTATGAGATCCCCCTTCATTATTCTGAACCGCAGGGAATATAATCCTAACCGACTCATTCTCTTCTAATACATCAGTCCTGCCATTTCAGGAATCAGTCTGGTAAACCTTCACTGCTTCCCCTCTATAATAAGAACATCCTTCTCTCAGATAAGACCAAAACTGCACACAATACTCCAGGTGTGTTCTCACCAAGGCCCTGTATATTTGCATCAAACTATCCCTGCTCCTGCACTTGAATCCTCTCACTATGAAGGCCAACCTATCATTTGCCTTCTTTACCACCTGCTGTACCTGCATGGTTACCTTCAGTGACAGGTGTACGAGAACGCCCAGGTCTTGTTGCATACTCCCCCCTCTTAATTTATAGCCATTAAGATAATGTCTCCCTGTTTTTGCTACTTAACTGGATAACCTCACATTTATCCACATTGTACAGCACCTGCAATACATTTCCCCACTCACTCAGCTTGTCCAAATCACACTAAAGTGTCTATGCATCCTCCTCACAGTTCACCCTCCCATCCAGCTTTGTGTCAGCTGTAAATTTGGGGATATTACATTTAGTTCCCTCATCTAAATCATTAATATATATTGTGAATAGCTGGAGTCCTAGCCCAGATCCCTGCCCTACCTCACTAGTCACTGTCCACCATTCGGGAAAATGTATTCCTTTATTCCTACTCTTGATTTGTCTGCCAACCATTTTTCTATCCATCCAATACACTACCCCTAATCCCATGCACTTTAATTTTCCACACTAATCTCTTACGTGGGACTTTGTCGAAAGCCTTCTGAAAGTCCAAATAAACTATATCCACTGGTTGTCCCTCATCAACTCTACTGGTTGCATCCTTGAAAATTACAGTATAGTTGTCAACCATGATTTCGCTTTCATAAATCCAAGCTAACTCTTTCCTATTCTGCCACTATTTTCCAAGTGCTCTGCTATTACATCTTCCATAATGGACTCTAGAATTTTCCCCACTTCCAACATCAGGCTGACTGCACTACAATCTTGTTTTCTCTCTACCTCCCTTTTTAAATAGTGGGGTTACATTAGCTACCCTCCAGTCTTTAGGAACTGTTCCAGAGTCTACTGAATCTTGGAACATGACCACCAATGCATCCACTATTTCTAGGGCCACTTCCTTAAGTTCTCTGGGATGTAGCCTATCAGGCCCTGGAGATTTATCAACCTTCAATCTCATCAATTTCCCCAACACCATTCCTCTACTAATACAGATTTCTTTCAATTCTTTCCCTTCACTAAACTATGTTCCTCAACATTTCCAATATGTTATTTGTGAAGACAGAACTAAAGTATGTATTTAGTTGGTCAGCCATTTCTTTACGACACAGGAAAAATGCTTTCCATGCTGTAAACTTCTATGATTCTATAGAGGGTTATGGGCCAAGTGCGGGCAACTGGGACTAGCTTAATGGTAAAAACTGGGCAGCATGGACTGGTTGGGCCGAAGGGCCTGTTTCCATGCTGTAAACTTCTATGATTCTTCTTCTATGCTGGAAAAGACAACTTCAAGACACAGCAGGATGGTAGATTGAGAATGTTCAAGAAGCAATATACCACTCTAAACCTTCGTTATATCAGTGTCTTTGTTTGGATAACAGATGTTTAGAACCTAGTGAACTTTATATTAAGAGGTGTTTATCGATCCTATCTGATCTCCACTTAATTCTAATTCAACAACTGTGACAGAAGGATTTTCCCAAAAGTCTGTGTATACATTAGATCGCAATCTGAATATGATAAATGGCTTGAGCAAACATTGAATTAGCATATCGTATTCACATATTTCCCGTTCCATGGCATCACTAGATTTTATCCATCTAGACATTACATCTGCTTCATTTACTAAACTGCAATTTTAAATACACAAGTGATCAGCTGTGACAGCTTCCACTTTCAACATTCTCACCTTGCCCAAAAAACTTGAATGGAAAGTAGAATTTTACCTACTTTTAAAATGCCTTAATTAGACAATCTTCAATCCAGTCCACCCTTCCAATCAGGTGATGTAACAGACATGACATGTCATTATGCCAGTTACTATAAAAGTAAAGTCGCCATAGTCCCAGATGACCATAGGCTGCTTTCCTCTTTGAGGAGAGCTGACGAGTGATGATTTAACCTGAGGATCACCATATCTCAGGCGAGGAGCTAGGTTGAGAAGATGGGCCGTCATGAATAACCTCAGCTGGTATGGGAACTGAATCTTTGCTACTGGTCTCGCTCTGCATCACAAACCAGCTGTCTAGCCAACTGAGCAAAACCGGCCCCCAATTTAGCCAGTTACCCTATTTTACAGTTACAACAGTAATGTAGATCAGAAATGTAAATCATTAACTCCATCCCAGCAACCAAGGTGCCTGCCTTATTTCTAGCAGATCGTTCATGGTCTTAAAAACAACCAATAAAGTTCTTTCAAGCAGCATAGTAGCTCAATATGTATTTCTGCTCACAAATGATGTACACAGACTTGCCAACTTCACCAATGGATGATGCCAACTAAAAGAACAATTCCTCAGCAGGGAAGCACAAAGGTCAAGACTCGTTGCATAATTTCACCCAAATATCCACATTTTGCCAGTACATTCAATATATTTTGGCAGGCTATCAATGTAGGAATTACTGTCCGATATAAGCGAACCAAAAGCTTTTGAACTGATATATCGGTCAGGCTTGGTGCTTTTATTTCTATAGGTGAAAATAAATATTTTGTTTTAAGTTGGAGAAATAGAACATACATCTTATTCTAACCTTTTTAAAATGAGAAATAAAATTTGCAACACGAGACCCAGTACTGTAAAATGAGATGATTTATCTTCCAAACATCAGCTGTAACCTCAATCAGCAATTTGACAATGGTTGCTGCCATCCTTTCTGTTCCTGTACACCAATCAAAACATTTGTTACTTAATCCTGCAACAAGTTAGGGATTGCAAAAAAAATGTCCCTAATCAATGCCCAGAAGCAAAAAGGATGCAGATCCCTTACTGTATCCCTGCTTAACTGACATCACCCAAAGTGCATTGGAATTTCTGCCAAGTTTGGAGCAAGTCGTGTTTTTAACAAAAAAAAAAATCATAGGACCAATATTTTGCTTTCCACTTTTTCTTTAAGTTCTTACTCATCTTCCTAAAATCCAAGTTCTCGAATAATCCAATGACAGGTGAGACCAGGTCATTCCAGATAAAACAATCTCAACAGTGCCATCATCAGTAGCACCAGAAATCAGGCTCTCTCCCAAAACCAGGACAGGCTGAAACAATCATAAAATTTACAGTGCAGAATGAGATCATTCGGCCCATCGAGTCTGCCTTGTAAAGAGCACCCAATTCATTTTTCCCAATTAAGGGACAATTCAGCATGGCCGATCCACCTGCACATCTTTGGGTTGTGGGGGCGAAACCCACACAAATACAGGGAGAATGTTCAAACTCCACACGGACAATGACCGAGAGCCGGGATCGAACCTGGGACCCCGGCGCCGCGAGTCTGCAGTGCTAATCACTGTGCCGCCCCTAAGAGCACTCTACTTAAGCCCACACCTCCACCCTATCCCCGTAACCCAACCTAACCTTTTTGAACATTATGGGCAATTTAGCATAGCCAATCCACCTAGCCTGCACATCTTTGGACTGTGGTAGGGAACCGGAGCACCCGGAGGAAACCCACGCAGACATGGGGAGAGCGTGCAGACTCTGCAGACAGTGACCCAAGCCGGGAATCGAACCTGGGACCATGGAGTTGTCAAACAACAGTGCTAACCACTATTATCTATATCTCTAAATCAATTTGGGACTGGGCGGAAATCTAACAGGTCTCCAACATATTCTCCAAAGGGAAAAACTGTTGGAAGGGAGACGAGAAGTGAAAAGGAAAATCAAACTGAACACTGGTCAATTTACACATTTTCTGTCATCGTGACTTCACAGGGCTCAGAACCTTGCACTCCAACTAATCAGACGATGCCTATATATTGCCTGCAATACTTATAGTGCCTAGGTGGTAAGAATGCCTTAAAGTGCATCATCATCTCTTCTCGCTGATCCGACCATTTCCTCTCTGCGAAGTGCTACATAAGACTGTAGCAACTTCTCAAGACTTTTTGAAGGGTTCAAACAGATCACAGGCCAAGATTGTGATTCAAACCAGGTTCTCTCCGGTCCACTACTCCAGTACCTATTGACTTTTGAAGAGAACAAATTAAACATGTGACGTGTGACTTCTTCTGAAGTATATGCTAAATGTCAGTCCCCAAATAAACTATCCGGATTTTTTTCATCTTTTAGTGCATGTATTTCAAAGTAGCAACAAATCTGAAAGTTTGCTTTTTCTTTCCCTTCACCTCACCTGTAAAGCCACGGAGGCGTAATCTGGATGTTGCGGAGTGGGCTGGTTAGTCTGAGTTAGTTGGCCCTGGGTATTGCTGGTGTCCCAGAGGTTCTGAGGCGGTGGAGGTTGCTGTAGATGAGGCGGCAAGGGTGGGGGTGGTATGGACGGTGGTGGAACGTTTTGATGGGCAGGGTGCTGCAGCACCGACTGCATCTGCTGCTGGTGCATTTGTTGCAGCTGCTGCATCTGCTGGAGGTGCTGCTGCCTGAGCGTCTGGAAGTTGGACGCCAAGCCGGCCGTGGGAACTGGCGGGGGTACGGTGGTCGGGCTAAGCGTGGAGCCAACGACCATGCCTGGGGCCGGCACACGGGGCCCAGGAGGCATTGGCGGCTGAGTGGCTCCGCCATAGTATGGAAGGTGTGCCCCTCCCCCACCATACCGACCCCATGACGGATACATCGGTCTTAAATCTTTAGCCAAATACTTCAAACGACGAAAATAACTCGACGGGGGTGAAATATGACGGATATTATTAAAATTCTGACAGGATGCCCTGTCGAATCGGAGCCGAAATATTCACAATAAGCAGTCAATATTTCAGACGCTCCTCCATTCTTCGCTGACCGGCGCCATTACACGAAGAACCAGAAAAACAGACGCTCTGCGTCATCACGTCACGCTCTCGCCTCCCGGCGGAAGGGCCCCAACTGCTGCCGCAAAACGCGCGCGCAAGAGCGCCTTCCCCTTTTCCGTTTTACGACACAGTGGCAAAACGATTTCCGTGAAGACTCTTTGAAAGGTTGCGAGCGCTATCTTTGTTGCAGGCACAATGGTATTCTGCCTCGTTCCAGTTCGCAGATCTCAAACAGACGATGTAGACGGGCTGCTTAGATGGGCAGGACAGTGGCAAATGGAATGTAACCCTGAAAATGTGAGGTGATGCATTTTGGGAGGACTAGCGAGGTGAGGGAACATACAATGAATTGTAGGACCCCAGGTAGTGCAGAGGAATCCTTGGTCTGTGCATGTCCATAGATCCCTGAAGACAGCAGTACAGGTGGATAAAGTGGTTAAGAAGGCATATGGGATACTTGCCTTTATTAGTTGATGTGGAGATGCCGGCGTTGGACTGGGGTGAGCACAGTAAGAAGTCTTACAACACCAGGTTAAAGTCCAACAGGTTTGTTTCAAACACTAGCTTTCAAAGAACAAAGAAATGTACAGCACAGGAACAGGCCCTTCGGCCCTCCAAGCCCGTGCCGACCATACTGCCCGACTAAACTACAATCTTCTACACTTCCTGGGTCCGTATCCTTCTATTCCCATCCTATTCATATATTTGTCAAGATGCCCCTTAAATGTCCCTATCGTCCCTGCTTCCACTACCTCCTCCGGTAGTGAGTTCCAGGCACCCACTACCCTCTGCGTAAAAAACTTGCCTCGTACATCTACTCTAAACCTTGCCCCTCTCACCTTAAACCTATGCCCCCTAGTAATTGACCCCTCTACCCTGGGGAAAAGCCTCTGACTATCCACTCTGTCTATGCCCCTCATAATTTTGTATACCTCTATCAGGTCGCTCCTCAACCTCCTTCGTTCCAGTGAGAACAAACCAAGTTTATTCAATCGCTCGTCATAGCTTATGCCCTCCATACCAGGCAACATTCTGGTAAATCTCTTCTGCACCCTCTCTAAAGCCTCCACATCCTTCTGGTAGTGTGGCGACCAGAATTGAACACTATACTCCAAGTGTGGCCTAACTAAGGTTCTATACAGCTGCAACATGACTTGCCAATTCTTATACTCAATGCCCCGGCCAATGAAGGCAAGCATGCCGTATGCCTTCTTGACTACCTTCTCCACCTGTGTTGCCCCTTTCAATGACCTGTGGACCTGTACTCCTAGATCTCTTTGACTTTCAATACTCTTGAGGGTTCTACCATCCACTGTATATTCCCTACCTGCATTAGCCCTTCCAAAATGCATTACCTCACATTTGTCCGGATTAAACTCCATCTGCCATCTCTCCGCCCAAGTCTCCAGACAATCTAAATCCTGCTGTATCCTCTGACAGTCCTCATCGCTATCCGCAATTCCACCAACCTTTGTGTCGTCTGCAAACTTACTAATCAGACCAGTTACATTTTCCTCCAAATCATTTATATATACTACAAACAGCAAAGGTCCCAACACTGATCCCTGTGGAACACCACTGGTCACAGCCCTCCAATTAGAAAAGCATCCCTCCATTGCTACCCTCTGCCTTCTATGGCCTAGCCAGTTCTGTATCCACCTTGCCAGTTCACCCCTGATCCCATGTGACTTCACCTTTTGTACTAGTCTACCATGAGGGACCTTGTCAAAGGCCTTACTGAAGTCCATATAGACAACATCTACTGCCCTACCTGCATCAATCATCTTAGTGACCTCCTCGAAAAACTCTATCAAGTTAGTGAGACACGACCTGCCCTTCACCAAACCGTGCTGCCTCTCACTAATACGTCCATTTGCTTCCAAATGGGAGTAGATCCTGTCTCGAAGAATTCTCTCCAGTAATTTCCCTACCACTACCCCTACCACAGCTCCTTCCTCAGGTGAATGAAGAGGTATGTTCCAGAAACATATATATAGACAAATTCAAAGATGCAAGACAATGCTTAGAATACGAGCATTTGCAGTTACAAGTGTTTACAGATCCAGAGATAGGGGTACCCCAGGTTAAAGAGGTGTGAATTGTCTCAAGCCAGGACAGTTGGTAGGATTTCGCAAGCCCAGGCCAGATGGTGGGGGGTGAATGTAATGCGACATGAATCCCAGGTCCCGGTTGAGGCCGCACTCATGTGTGCGGAACTTGGCTATAAGTTTCTGCTCGGCGATTCTGTGTTGTCACGCGTCCTGAAGGCCGCCTTGGAGAATGCTTACCCGGAGATCAGAGGCTGAATGCCCTTGACTGCTGAAGTGTTCCCCGACTGGAAGAGAACATTCCTGCCTGGTGATTGTCACGCAATGTCCGTTCATTCGTTGTCGCAGCGTCTGCATGGTCTCGCCAATGTACCACGCTTCGGCACATCCTTTCCTGCAGCCTATGAGGTAGACAACGTTGGCCGAGTTGCACGAGTATGTACCGTGCACCTGGTGGGTGGAGTTCTCACGTGTAATGGTGGTATCCATGTCGATGATCTGGCACGTCTTACAGAGATTGCCATGGCAGGGTTGTGTGATGTCGTGGTCGCTGTTCTGAAGGCTGGGTAGTTTGCTGCAAACAATGGTTTGTTTGAGGTTGCGCGGTTGTTTGAAGGCAAGTAGTGGGGGTGTGGAGATGACCTTGTCAAGATGTTCATCTTCATCGATGACGTGTTGACGGCTGCGAAGAAGATGTCGTAGTTTCTCCTCCGGGAAAGTATTGGACGACGAAGTGTACTCTGTCGGTTGCGTCCCGTGTTTGTCTTCTGAGGAGGTCGGTGCGGTTTTTTGCTGTGGCGGGTTGGAACTGTCGATCGATGAGTCGAGCGCCATATCCCGTTCGTACGAGGGCATCTTTCAGTGTCTGTAGATGTCTGTTACGCTCCTCCTCGTCTGAGCAGATCCTGTGTATACGGAGGGCTTGTCCATAGGGGATGGCTTCTTTAATGTGTTTAAGGTGGAAGCTGGAGAAGTGGAGCATCGTGAGGTTATCCGTTGGCTTGTGGTAAAGCGAAGTGCTGAGGTGACCGTCCTTGATGGAGATGAGTGTGTCCAAGAATGCAACTGATTTTGGAGAGTAGTCCATGGTGAGTCTGATGGTGGGATGGAACTTATTGATGTCATTGTGTAGTCGTTTCAGTGATTCTTCGCCGTGGGTCCAAAGGAAAAAAATGTAATCGATGTATCTGGTGTATAACGTCGGTTGAAGGTCCTGTGCGGCGAGGAAGTCTTGTTCAAACTTGTGCATGAAGATGTTGGCATATTGAGGTGCGAATTTGGTCCCCATGGCTGTTCCGTGCATCTGGATGAAGAACTTGTTGTCAAAGGTGAAGACGTTGTGATCCAGAATGAAGTGGATGAGTTGCAGAATTGTGTCTGGAGTTTGGCAGTTGTCGGTGTTGAGTACTGAGGCTGTTGCAGCAATGCCGTCATCATGGTGGATGCAGGTGCAGAGTGCCGAGGCGTCCATTGTGACGAGGAATGTTCCTGGTTCAACTGGTCCATGGGTGCTGAGTTTCTGTAGGAAGTCCATCGTGTCGCGACAGAAGCTGGGCGTACCTTGTACGATGGGCTTCAAGATGCCCTTGATGTAGCCAGAGAGGTTCTCACACAGGGTCCCATTGCCTGAAACGATAGGACGGCCTGGTGTGTTGGCCTTGTGCATTTTTGGGAGGCAGTAGAGATCTCCAATGCGGGAAGTTCGTGGGATGAGAGCACGTAGGGTGCTCTGAAGGTCTGGATCAGTCTGTTGAGTTGGCGGATGTGTTCCTTGGTCGGATCTGCGTGTAATTGTAGTGTTCCTGGTTATTGAGTTGTCGGAATACGTCTTTGCAGTAGTCCGTTCTGTTCAGTATGACGGTGGCCCCTCCTTTATCTGCTGGTTTGATGACGATGTTGCGGTCTTGAGAGCGCAGGTGGCATTGCGTTGTGCTTGGGTGACGTTCGGGGCTGTCTTGTGAATGCGACTGATGAATCAGGCATTGACGCGACTCTTGACGGCCTGAGCATACATGTCGAGTCTAGGGCAGCGGCCTTCCGGAGGGGTCCAATTCGACTCTTTCCTCTTCGGTTGCCGCACCGCCGATCTCTCGGTCTGCTGTTCTGGTTCATTGGTAGTCTCCTTGGGTTCGCTGTCGGTCTCTTGGGGTCTGTGGAAGAATTCCCGGAGCCTCATTCGCCTGATAAATTCCTCCGTGTCTGCCACGAGACTGATGGGGTCCATTTTGGTGGTGGTGCAGAAATTGAGCCCTCTGCTGAGGACTTCGATTTCGTCTGGTTGAAGGGTGTAGTCCGATAAGTTGACAATAGATTTCCCTGTATTTTCTACTGTGGTACCAGGGAAGGCTTGGTTGCTGCTGGTGGTGATGCTGAGTTTCTCAACCTTCCTGTTCTTGGTGTGCATATAGGTGGCATAGTATCGTTGTGTCATCTGTTTGGCGGTGTTCCGCAGCTGGTCTGAGGCACAGAATATAGGAACAAGGAGGTTGTGGGGGGAGTTGTGTAAATGGAGAACTGTGCAGTTCTGGTCACGACACTATAGGAAGGAAGTGATTGCACTAGAGAGGGTGCAGAGTACATTCACCAGGATGTTGCCTGGGCTGGTGCTTTTCAGCTATGAAGAGAGACTGGATAGGCTGGATTTGTTTTCCTTGGAGCAGAGAAGGCTAAGGGGGGGGACCTTATTGAGGTGTATAAAATATGAAACGCATAGACAGGGTGGAAAGCAAGGAACTCCTCACCCCCCCCCCCCCCAGCAGAGAGGTCAATAACCAGGGAACTTAGACTTAAGGTAAGGGACAGGATATTTAGAGGGGGGCGAGGGAAAACTTTTTCACTCAGAGAGTAGTTGGAATCTGGAAGCCACTGCCTGAAAGGGTGATTTAAGAACATAGAACATTCAGTGCAAAGGAGGCCATTCGGCCCTCACTTCCACCCTATCCCCGTAACCCAATAACCCCCATCTAACCTTTTTTGGACACAAAGGGCAATTTAGCATGGCAAATGCACCTACTCTGCGTGTCTTTGGACTGTGGGAGGAAACCCACGCAGACACGGTGTTTTTGAAAACTCACCACTATTCTTGGAAGTCCCCCTATACCAAAAGGGCCGACATTCTAAATGGTGAAACAGGGATTCTCACTTCCCGACTCCGATACAGGCTTCAGGGGTGCTATTCAGATCAAACTATGTTTTCAAGCTATCCCCCGGTATAACCCATACCTTCACCAAAGATTTCATCTACTTACCACTTAGTAGCATCGATCCTGGGTCCCGCATTGCTAAGTAAAGTAGACTTTGGAATAACTACTATTTCAGGTTAAATTAAGTTATTTTATTATATTTTTTCTTTTAAAAGCTGCAAATACTTTCTTTACAGAAAGGAAAAAGATTTTGCTTCTGGATCCTTCTGGGTGGTTGAAGGGACCTTCAGGCCCACCTTGACAATCAATCTTCTTTAAAGTCTGGTCTTCTTCAGATGTATTCGCTGGTTAGCTCAGTTGCTGTGTCCTATCTTTCCCATGTACCGAGCTATGAGAGCCGACTATCTCTGAGCTGACTCTGGCTCCTCTTTAAATTCTAGTCTTCCTTAGATGTATTAGCTGTTTTAGCTCGGCTGCTTTGCCCTGTCTCTTTCCCATGGCCGAGCTGACTGTAATCGGACTCTGAGCTGCTTCTCTTGTTCCTTCTCTGATTCTCTCTGAGTTCTGGTTGCCCTGGTCTCTCGGTTTATTTCTCTTTCTAACAGTTATTACGTTTTTATGACGTTATTGTAAAATAACTCTTATTTTCTTTGATTGTAAAAAGTATCTTTGATCTACTTTCTAATATAACTAAGTATTCATTTTGACATGACTTCATCCCATAGATCTGATTACATTGTTTCCTTTGTGATGTTCAAAATGCTTTGACTTCAAGAGGTGTTACCTTTAATTCCTGTAATTTCTATAGTTTTATTTTCCAATTGTGTCCTCAGCTCATAATTTTGACTTTGATTTTGGCTTTAAATTATGTTTCTCGTAGACTGAGTCTCCAGTTTTCTTTAATTTACCTGGTTTAGCCAATTTTCACACCTAGAATTCTCACCAAATTCAACTGAACCTCATCCATTCTTTTCCAGATGCTTACTAAGATAGTTACTTTCAATGAAGGTGTGAGCCATTGTTTTTGGCTTCATTCAAAATCCTGTTCCGTCTTGTTTGCTAAGCCTGCGTGACCAAGGCTATCTGCATTTTACAATCCTCTCCTGGCAGCTGCTGTTAACCCTTAGTGGGATCTTGCCCTGTATTCTCTCATGTTTCTCAGACCAGATATTGCCAGACTTCCATGTTTCAAATGACATCTTTCCATATTTCCAATAACAACGGAGAGAGCGTGCAGACTCCGCCCAGACAGTGACCCAGTGGGGAATCGAACCTGGGACCCTGGCGCTGCGCAGCCACAATGCTACAGTGCTGCCCACTTTGTACAGATGGGAACCCTCAAAAAATTTAAGAAGTATTTCTATGAGCATTTGAAATGCCATAGCATACAAGGCTACTGGCCAAGTGCTGGAAAATAGGATTAGAGTAGATAGGTGCTTGATGGGGTGGCGCAAACACAATGAACTGAAGGGCTTCTTTCTGTGCTGTAAAAGCTCTATGACTCTAAAAGTGTGCCTTGTAAACCTTATTTATTGAAATGATACAAAATCCAGAAAGAAATTCCTTTAAGTGAGATGAGGAGAAACATCTTTACGCCGAGTTGTTGGGATTTGGAATGCACTGCCTGGGAGTGATAAAGGCTGATTCCAGAAGTTTCAAGACAGCTGGATATATATTCAAAAGTGAATAATTTTGAGGGCTACGGACATAGGGCTGGGAAATGAGACTAGCCAGGTATCTCTTTCGGGAGCTGATGCAGACATAATGGGACGAATGGCTCCTCCTGTGCTTTAAAATTCTATTATTCTGTTCATTAATTGTCCATGATATGGGGAAGGTTCAATCTCTGAAGTGTTAATAGTCTAAATGTGTAAGTACTATGGAAGAAGCCCTCCAATTACAGGACATGCCAATTTTGCTGCAGATTATTCATCCCAGGATGCCCAAACAGTAGAGCATCATCTTGGATAGTGAACGTAATTCTATTTCATTGTTACTAAACTCAACCCAGCTGGGGATTAAGCTACTTTTGTACTCATGGTTTAATTCTATAGGTCAATTTAAATATCGTCATTGAATACTAGTGCAGAAGACGACCATTTGGCCCATCGAGTCCGCACAAAGAGCAGTCCACCCAGGTCCACTCCCCCATCTCTCTAGGTTAACTTGCACTAAGGGGCAATTTATCTTGGCCAATCCACCTAACCCGCACATCTTTGGACTGTGGGAGGAAACCAGAACACCCGGAGGAAATCCAGGCATACGGGGAGAATGTGCAAACTCCAGAGTCACCCAAGGCCAGAATTGAACCGGCACTGTGAGGCACCAGGGTTACCCACTGTGCCACCTTTACTGTAATTGCCAATTACCTAGTCGTGGCATTGATCATATCCTTAAACGGTAGTTAAGTAGTATGCTTAATATATTGCAGTGCCTGCCTTGTCTTTGATGTCTGGCAAGTAACATATCTGGCATTTAACCCAAGTTTTGCACGCAGAACCTGCTGTTGACTAACTCGTTTTACTCGATTATGTAGGGCATCTTTCAGACTCGATTATGTAGGGCAGCCAAAACTGAGCCAATTTAAATACTATACTGGAAATGAAAACTTAAAGATTAATCAGTGGATCTTCATTTCACTCAAGATACACATTTGCAATATCAGTGAAAAGGTATGATTCAGCTGTCATCCTTCCAATAACATAGGTTGATTTGGAGATTTATCAATGCAACATTTCTAACATATTGATGGAGTTTGTTTCAAAGAATAGAAACTATTTTGAATGAATCAGATGGCACTTCATGAAACAGTGAACAGTTTTGACTTGTATCTTTCAGAATGGAGAAGGCGGGGTCGATTAATAGTTCCTTTGGAGAGCCAGCACATGCCACGGTGGATATTTGGTTACCCAAATTCCCGAAGAGGCACACCAAGGTGAATGGTCTCTTTCTGTGCTGTAACTATTCTGTGATTTGGAGAGAATGATATGATGCATGCGGAATTACTGAGCCTTCAAGTGGTCTGAATCAGCACCGATGAGAAGAAGCCCAAATTGTGGTATTTTTCCGATTGATTCCTTTTGATTGAAAGTAATTTATTTGAAGATCTCAAGTCAGAAAACCTTTAACAATCTTCACCCCTTGGAAGACTGGGCAACAACAGTTGTATTTCTTTTCCTGCGTTTCAATTTGGCTGTTGCCATACATCACCACAAAGGTCCCTCTAAGCTGCATGTGCCCCAGCAAGTCACATGTTCCCACGAAGGCCATGCACAAGTCAGTCCCTACATGAGCACACAAGTGCAATCACATAAAAAGAATTAAAGGACCCACAAATTGCCTGTGCACAAGTAAAATTTACACATTTTAATGAATATTACTTCCAGAACATTTTAATCATGTTGTTCCCTTATTAAAAAACACACTTGGACATAAACAGCATGTTTCATTATTTTGTACTGCAAAGCAGATCAATGCAGCAAAATAGTCCCAGTCATAACTGAGCTTTAAATGGTATTCCATCATTAGGAACAGCATCCAACAACAACTTAGAAGGCAGCACGGTGGTTAGCACTGCTGCCTCACAGCACCAGGGACCCTGGTTCAATTCCCGGCTTCGGGTGACTGGAGTTTGCACATTCTCCCCGTGTCTGCATGGGTTTCCTCCAGGTGCTCCGATTTCCTCCAACAGTCCAAATAGGTGCAGCTTAGGTGGATTGGCCATTCTAAATGTCCCTTAGCATCCAACGGTTAGTTGGAGTTACAGGGATGAGGCGGGGGAGTTGACCTGGGTAGTGTGCTCTTTCGGAAAGTCGGTGAAGACACAAGGGGCCGAATGGCCTCCTTCTGCACTGTAGAGATTCTATAATTGATCAGGTACCTTTAAAGTGAGAAAACATATGTATCCCAAGGCACTTCACAGGAGCATTGTAAAACGTAGACCTCCTGGATTGGTCTTGTTTGCCTAATAGGGTCAGAGAGGAATTTCCCTGCCAAATTGGTGCATATTTTTGGTCTGCCATTTTGCCTCTCCAAGGAAATCATGTGGATGTGGAGTCTAACCACCGCTTCCTTCGTCTTTCTCAGCTTCTTGGTTCATTTACCACTTCATAAAGGGGTGTGAACGGTACTCCAGCTGCTTTCATTCCTGAAATGTGTACAAAGCATTTACCTTTCTTGAATCTTTTGTATAAACACTGTTTCTTGTCAAAGGCATATTTCTATTACATAATTCTTTATTCTTTGCATCCAGGATTCTTTCAGTAATCCTCTCATATCAGCTCAACACCACTTTGCCCACATTATGATGCCTGCCAATAATATTTGAAAGATCAAACAGCAATCTCCTTACATGATGGAACCTGTGGTGGGCTGTGCCATCAAAGGCATGACCATTCACCATCAGCCTGAAGACCTTCTACTGTTTTCTGAATGGCAGAGCCTATTGGGCAACCCTCCACCCGTGCTTTTGAATTAAAAATGGTGGAGAACACTCTGGAAACCATACATGTGATCCACAAGGAATCATAATTGTGTTGGACAGGAGGGATGGACCATACAATCTTCTGTCCATCACTGTTTGTACATTTGTACCATGGTACAGATGTTTTCTGGTCTTGAGTTGTACTTTTAAATGAGTCAGATACTAGTCCAAAATAAACCAAAGAACAGATCCAGTGACAGTAATCGACTAGTGGATGTAACATTGAAGAGTGAAACTGTACAAAATTATACATTGCAAAAAAAAAAAGGTAAAATCACCATCACTTAGGCATGCAGGAAATGATATTGATTCAATTCTTCACCTCTTCTCAGTGAGCTTACCTCAGCCAGTACTACGGGAGTGATGCTTATTGATATAGTTTCCCTAGCTTTAGCAAAATGCATTTACAGTTCCGGTTTCCAATTGGTAAACAATACCTCCAGTTGGAAGTAACCATATGAAGATGTAATAAAGATAAATTGAGACTCAGCTGTCATTTGCTTCAATCTGATTGTCAAAGCTCAAAGAGGGTGGCCCGTTTCAGTACCGGAACGTAACCACATCTTTTGAGCCACAATTGAGGAGGGGAGAACATGGGGGGGGGGGGGGAGAGAGAAAATCACAAGGCAATCAACCCATTTACAGATTGGAACTAATTTTCTTGAAATACCAACTTAATTTACAAATAAACAAAAATCTTTTCTGAAGAATGTAGAACGTGCACATGCCAAGTGTTTATTAAGGAAGTTCCCAGGCAAGTGCATTTCACCCGACAAGGAGCACACAATCCTCAGCAGCAAATAGAATATAGTTGCCTTTTCAAAGTCTGGGGGCACCGTAATCATCTGGCATCCGTTCAATGTTGTACCTGAAAGAAAAATAATTTTGTACAGCAGAGAGCTCATTATCAAACTGCCTTTCAACACAATCAGTCCAGCATACATGCAAGAAAGGAAGAATGAATTGCATTTAATATACCTTTTATAACCTCAGAATGTTCCGAAGTCTTTCATAGCCAATTAATTTTAAAGTGCAGTAATTGCCTATTAATTTAGGCAATAACGCAGCCAATCTTTGCACACAGTAAGATCCACAAACAACACTGCGATAAATGACCAGTTAATGTGTTTAATGCTCTAGGTTGACGTTCGCCGTTTTGTTGGTAAATGCTTCCTGCTCATCTTCAAGTAATGTCATGGGATTCTTGATAATTT
This sequence comes from Scyliorhinus torazame, assembly GCF_047496885.1. NCBI lineage: Eukaryota > Metazoa > Chordata > Chondrichthyes > Carcharhiniformes > Scyliorhinidae > Scyliorhinus > Scyliorhinus torazame. The sequence goes on from NC_092708.1 coordinate 374,510,810, forward strand.
TCAAGGCCTACTTTAATAAGACATTCAAAGCAGCAGTCCCACCATCCCGTCACTCCACAATAAGGAGATATTGTTGAATGACTGCTGTATTGTCAGAGATGCCATGCTGAAATGGCATACTAGATTGTCAAACTAGATTAAAGCTACTCACAATTATTGCAATACCTTCCTTAAAAACCTTCATTATTTCTCGATATATAGCCTGTCCTTCAGTCGATAGATTTGGGGGCCTTTAGGCAACTCCCACCAGTGACTTCTTTCCCTTGCTGTTTCATATATCTATCTAAACGGATTCTACACCTTGATCTTGAGCTAAGAATATTTCCCAAAGCAGTACTGATCCCATCCTTTATTGATAGAGCGAACCCATCTCCTTGCTCTTTCTTCCTATCCTTTCAAAATGTCAAGTATCCCAGAATATTCAGTTACCACCCTTGGTCACCTTGCAACCACTATTTGGGTATGATAGGATATCCATTACATTTATTTCTACGCATGCCATCAATTCACCTATCTTGTATTTTCTATTCCTTCCTGTTGCACTTGTAGGTAAATTAATGTCACATGAATAGTTTAGTTTAGTGTAGCAATCAATTAATGTACAATTATTTGATTCAGATTAAATTTGTAATGAATTTTAGTTTTAGCATCATGTGACTGTCTTAGCTTCACTGAACAGGACATTGCATCTGAACAGGACATTGGATATGAGACAGAATAAAGCTAACTTTGGATCAGCTAAGCACAGATAACACCTTCAAGGTTGAATGGACAGCTCACATTTGTTTTGAGTAAAAGAAAGGTTAGCAAGAATTTATGGGTTCAAGAGGGAAGAATAACCACAGATGCTCTTTACATTAGTTTAGCTCATAAGTTGTTAAGAAGAAGCAACCTTTAACTTGGTATTAGAGTTAAACTGTGTGACACTATGTGATTAATTTTAAAAGTGTTGAATAATAAAGATCTAAAGAACCGTACTATGTATTAACAAAATGTGTAAGGAAACTGGTTTAGAATGTCACATTTTAAACAGTGACTATGGCTATACACTTATACTGTATACTCACTTTATAACTTTAGGTACAACTTGTATTGTAACTTTCTGTGTTAGTATCTTGTAGTATTCAGTATTATATATGCATAGTTTTTAAGTTGTAAGCAATTTTACCACTTTATTCTTTATTCCTACAGATAAAGTACAGGGCTTCTAAAGCAATCGATTATAAGGATTTGATTTAATGAGATGTACCAATTAAGCAAATCCCAAGACCGATGCACTCAAAAGGATAAGATAGCATACTTCTTTTATCCGAAACAATAGGCAAGGAAGAAGTCATAAAACATCATTTGATCTTAGCAGGATGTGACAAGAACAAACTTTAATGAGAGGGATGGTCCCACACCTTAAAGGGGCAGTTAGAGGACAAAGGGAAATTATATCAATAGATGACCATCACCCTCAGGAAACCAATTAGAAACTGATCATGCCCGCCTAGACCAATCACAGATTGATCATGCACTCCTTAAGCCAATTAAGAATTAGCCATGCCTCATTCAGACCAATCAGGAAACAATATAATTGACCATGTTTTGGGTTGTTGCTTGGAAAGGGTTAATAAACAATAGATCTCAGTGAGCAAGGGCACACCAAGTTTGAAAGTGATGTTTGCAGAGCCTGCTGTCCACAAGGAAGCTGAAGACCCACAGGTTACGGGAAGAGAACGGAAGCCAAGTGTCGCCTTACGCTCCAAGATGAACCAGAAAGCAAGAGCCGGAGAACACCAGTCAATCACAGTAGCACAGCATTTAGCACTGTTGCTTCACAGCGCCAGGGACCCGGGTTCGATTCCTGGCTTGGGTCACTGTCTGTGCGGAGTCTGCACGTTCTCCCTGTGTCTACGTGGGTTTCCTCCGGGTGCTCCGTTTTCCTCCTATAAGTTCTGAAAGACGTGCTGGTTAGGTGAATTGGACATTCTGAATTCCCCCTCAGTGTACCCGCACAGGCGCCTTGGTGTGGCGACTGGGGGATTTTCACAGCAGCTTCATTGCAGTGTTAACATAAGCCTACTTGTAACACTAATAAAAATTCTCTGCCCTGTTCTGTTCAGTATTAATTTATAACTTTAGTAAAGTTTCCTGAGGTACTTCACCAGACTGCCTCCTGTTGCCTTTTTTGGTCAAAGTCTCAAATGAACAAAATTGAATTTAAGTTCAAACAATATCTAGAACTTGCAACTCTGATTAACCATTGCCCTGTGCTACGTGTCCTTTCTCCTCAACTTTCTACATTTCACATCCCCTGAATTCCACCTATGTCACCTGCCCACCCCCACCAGCATTTAGCTTAAAGTCCTATCTACAGCATTGGCTATTCAATTCACCAGACATTGGTTCAAGTGAAGCCCGCCCCAATGGAACAGCTCCTAGCTTCCCAATACTGCTGGCAGTGCCCCATGAATTGAAGCCCATTGCGCCCACACAATACTTTGAGCCACATATTCAACTCTCATCTTATTTACCATATGCCAATTTGCTCATGGCTCGGTTAGTAACCCAGAGATTAATACCTCTATGGTTCTGCTTTTTAATTTAGTCCCTAGCTGCAGATATTGCCTTAGCCATACCTGTAATGTTGGTATGCCGGTGGACCATGGCAACTGGATCCTTCCTGTATGCATTCATGTTCATTCCTAGTTGGAACAAGGTCCCCTTTAAGAGCTCGATCACGAGACATACTGTGACACTATCGGCAGTTTGGGCGGGCTAACAGTCAGTCTGTTCTAGCAGCCTGTGTGTAAATAGCTCCCTAATAAAAGTTGTTTGTATCCTTGTGGGCTGCAAGCCTGTACTTTAAAAATACACAAAGAAAACTGGCGACAAGGTGGTTCAAACACCCGAAAAAGGACTGCAGAAATCTGGCGGAGTAAGAAATAGCTCCATGCTGTAGTCATCCAAAAAGGATTAAGATGATAAAAACATTGCTGTACCAAAGCTGGCAATGGAGGGGTGCCAAATAATAGTAGCAGCCATTGAACCAAAATTTAAACACAGATTTTGGGGGAAGCAGCATCAAAAGAAGCTAGCCACATGCTCTGCTTGAAAGGTTCTGAAACAGTGCTCCCTCTACTTCGAGTAGCAAGTAAAGCAACAAATTCCTTGCAAATTATATGGGTTTTTTGCGAGACCCCTTGAAAACTCAGAAAAGAACAGGCTGAGAGAGAGAGAAAAGAGAGAGCTTCAGCCTCCTGCGAGGTCTGGTGCAGCCAGAAAAACTAGGCTTGAAAACCTATGATGAGATTGTGGAGATATTGCAGTGCCACTTTGCTCACTGCCAAGAGGTTTGGGTTCCATAAATGTAACTAACAATTAAATTTGAGCATTAAAATCCATAAAATATCAGCTGAGACAGATTCTAGATTGCCAACATTGTGCAAAAACTGGGCACACAGCAACTGATTGCTGGAATAAAGATGCAAAATGCAAGAATTGTGGTAAAAATGGGCATTAAGAATGTGCGTGTTGGAGAAAAAAACAAGCTTCAAACCAGAATTATCGAAAACAAGAACCAAATACATCAAATAAAAAAAACAAAGAGGGAAAAACATCCACGTGATACAAAAAGGGTGCATAAAAGGACCAGAGTCACAGTCAGGTTAACTGTTGTGTGTGCTGGCTACAGCTGGTGCATTGAACCGTTAACTGGGCCATTCCTTTACAGGACAAACAATCGGTGAAAGTAGAGGTGGGCACAGCCGTTTCATTGATACCAGAAACTGTTTACCAAGAGAACGACGACATATTGCTTGGAAAGCCTCACAGAAAACACTTAAAACCTATACCAGGGAAGTAGTGTCATTGAGGGGCAGTATCAATGTAGTGCAGCTGAATGGACAGACCACAGACTTGCCCCTGCACATTTTATGTAACTTTCCGACCCTAATGGGGAGAACCTGGCTGGAGAGTATCAAGCTGAACTGGGCCGAGGGAAATCTCATATCAGGAGGCCCAACCAAAAGCCTAAAGAAACAAAGTAGCAGCTGCTGAAGAAGCTCTAACTTTGGCCAAGGCTCAGGCTAGCAATGCTGGAACCAAAACAACAAAGGCTCAGCATACTGTCACAAATGTGACTCAGGATCAAGAATCAACGGGTGAAGTTGCAGATGAACGCTTTGACAAAAATGAAGGTCAAATGTATACTGGAAAATTCGACGAGGATGTCTGGAATGCATTTATGTGCTCCCTTTGTAAATTCCGACCCACAGAGGAACAAGAAAGTGAGGCGCATCGCGAAACACCTTACCATAAGGAACCTCTCCAGTTTATTGCAAAGAACATTCAGTTAGGGAAAGAGATGCTGACTCTCTTCATGCATCAATGGTCAACAAGAATAAAAAGATTGCTGATCGTAAACAACAGCAACAACAGAAGCAAAAAGACCAGCACAGAAATTAATGAAGAACATTTGGATGGGGGTAGTGCCAGATGATCAAATGAAAAGAGTTGGAGCTGCTCAGAGTGCAGTCTGCAACACCAATATTCCTTTACTATTTAATTCTGTCGAGCAGCATCTGAACTCCAATGAGTATACCAACAGCAAGAAGAATTACCATAACCTGACTTTGCTTAACAACCCAACGCTAAAGGCTAAATTTGTATGTTCTTAAAGGGCAAGAACCCTTTTGGGAATCCTCAGGAGTAACAACTTCAACTAGATAATTTAGAAGCTGCATTCAAGAAACAGTACCTAAAACGCAAGGGTTAATGCAGCGAGAATGAAATTTGCAGGGTCTGACGGAGGCATACCACAATCTGGGAAAGGCACCTTAGAGGCTGCCACGAGATCCAGGTAAAGGGAGCCCTGCTATCCAGCCTGGAGAAACAGCGGCTGGCAACTAAAACAAAAAGATTGACAACCTGGGGAAAGAACTGAAGAATTAGCACCTGAAATGAAAACTCTGATAAAGCAGTCGAGTCAGGTTTCACAACGCGAGAAGAGGTCTAAACGCGATATTTTTCAGAAAGGTGAAGAAGTATTGACAAGGAACATACCACCAGTGAGAAGTGGATACGAGTCATCATATTAGCAGAGACAGGACACCATTCAAATTTGCAATGATGTCCTGTGAAGACATGCTGACCAACTTTTAGGAGCTAGAACAAAGTTGTCAGAGACAGAGTCAACCGAGAGTACGCAACAAACTGTGTTAAGTCTGTACATACAGAGTCAACCGAGAGCCCAGCAATACCGGAAACAACTGTGGGAGACAGTACCTCAGTTGAGGACATTTCAACACCATGTCAACCTCCAAATCCAGTTGAGAACACTACAGACAACATCAAAACTCAACCAAAAACACAGTCAACGCAAAAAAGCAAATCATAGAATTTACAGTGCAGAAGGAGGCCATTCGGCCCAACGAGTCTGCACCGGCCCTTACAAAGAGCACCCTACTCACGCCTACGTATCTAGCCTATCCCCATAACCCAGTAACCCCCACTTAACATTTTTTGGGCAGTAAGGGCAATTAAACACGGCCAATCCACCTAACCGCACATCTTTGGACTGTGGGAGGAAACCGGAGCACCCGGAGGAAACCCACGCACACACGGGGAGAACATGCAGACTCCGCACAGACAGTGACCCAGCCGGGAATCGAACCTGGGACCCTGGAGCTGTGAAGCAACTGTGCTAACCACTATGCTACCGTGCTGCTCGAGGTTCACCAACAACTGCACATGAAACTACGTTCTCCAAAACATCTAGCCCATTGACTGCTGTGTTTGTTGATTGTCCTAGTTGTAAATATTGATTGCTAATATTATGCTATGTTTCATTGCAGGAATCTCTGATGTAAAGGGGGAGGAAAGTGTTGTGTATTCATGTTTGCTCCTAGTTGGAACAAGGTCAACTTGACATACTGATGATGTCATTGGCAGTTTGGGCAGGCTAACTGTCAGTCAGTTCCAGCAGCCTGTGTGTAAATAGATTTGTAATAAAAGCTTTAGTTTGTTTGTACCTTTGTGGCCTGCAAGCCTATACTTTAAATTACCACACTTCCCCACCCACTAGATTCCTCTCTGGCCACCATTCCCCACATGCTGCTGTTGCAACACATCTCGTGTCCTATCATCTCTATTGCATTTTATAGAATTAACGGGGTGCTCACTTGAAATATCACTTAATTGTGCATTTACAGATGTTAACCTGTACTATAGCACAGTGGTTAGCACAGTTGCTTCCCAGTTCCAGAGTCCCAGGTTCGATTCTCAGCTTGGGTCACTGTCTATGCGGAGTCTGCACGTTCTCCCAGTGTCTGCGTGAGTTTCCTCCGGGTGCTCCGGTTTCCTCCCATAGTCCAAAGATGTACGGATTGGGTGGATTGGCCATGCTAAATTGCCCTTAGTGCCCAAAAAGGTTAAGTGGGGTTACGGGGATAGGGTGGAGGCATGGATATGAGTAGGGTTCTCTTTCCAAGGGTCGGTGCAGACTCGATGGGTCGATGGCCTCCTTCTGCACTGTAGATTCTATGAATCTCGGTAATCTATCTGTCAAATGTAGCTTTGAGGGCAAGTTCTTAGTATATCTGGGATGGTTTCTTAGTACAGTGTGGTGTGAAAGAAACAAGGAAACAGGCAATTTTTGATCTGCTAATATGTAATGATATGATTAAGTAACAATCTCACTGTAAAGAATCGGCTAAGGAAGAGTGATCATAACAACATGATGGAATTTTGAATTTTACATTCATTGTGGGAGTGAAAAACCTGGGTCTGAAACTAGTGTTATAAATTAAATAAAACAAAAACATAAATAAAGCTAAACTTAGAATAAAAGGTTAAACTGTGGGTAAGCAGTGAATGAAATGAAAATTGCTTATTGTCAGCAGGGAGAGAACCTGAGAACATCCGAGACCCTCAGAAGGTAAGCAAGTGATTTTTACTCATTTTTACTTTTATTACCTTTTCAAATTGTGTGGTTGGGGGGGGGGGGGGGAGAAACTGAAGTGACATCACAGAAAAGCTGTGACCCGAGTGGCTGGTTGGGAATCTACACTAAATTAAAAAAATTAATCATTGGTAACTAATTAAACATAATTACATAATTATAATTTAGAGGGGTATCTAAGCCAGAGATCGGAGAGTACTATATTTACCTTTCACATTTATAGTAGAAATCTAGTGCTAGGAAACAGATAGTTAACAGTAACTTTAAAACATTTTAAAAAAACTTTAATTTGCTAATTAATTGACGCAGTGTCAGTTAGAGGGGTGCAGTGCTCTGACTGTGAGATGTGGCAGGTCCGGGAGGCTTCCAGCGTCCTGGATGGCTTCATCAGCAGAAAGTGCACCCAACTGGAGCTCCTCACAGACCGCATGGTTCGGTTGGAGCAGCAATGGGATGCACTTAGGAGCATGCAGGTGGCGGAAAGCGTCATAGATAGCAGTTATACAAATGTGGTCACACCCAAGGTGCAGGCAGAGAAATGGGTGACCACCAGAAAGGGCAGGCAGTCAGTGCAGGAATCCCCTGTGGTTGTCCCCCTCTCGAACAGGTATACCCCTTTGGATACTGTCAGGGGGGATAGCCTATCAGGGGAAAACAGCAGCAACCAGAGCAGTGGCACCATGGCTGGCTCTGATGTTCAGAAGGGAGGGTCAAAGCGCAGAAGAGCAATAGTAATAGGGGACTCTATAGTCAGGGGCACAGATAGGCACTTCTGTGGACGTGAAAGAGACTCCAGGATGGTATGTTGCCTCCCTGGTGCCAGGGTCCAGGATGTCTCCGAACGGGTAGAGAGCATCCTGAAGGGGGAGGGCAGGCAGAGGTCGTTGTACATATTGGTACTAACGACATAGGCAGGAAGGGGCATGAGGTCCTGCAGCAGGAGTTCAGGGAGCTAGGCAGAAAGTTAAAAGGCAGGACCTCTAGGGTTGTAATCTCGGGATTACTCCCTGTGCCCCATGCCAGTGAGGCTAGAAATAGGAAGATAGAGCAGCTAAACATGTGGCTAAACAGCTGGTGTAGGAGGGAGGGTTTCCATTATCTGGATCACTGGGAGCTCCTCCGGGGCAGGTGTGACCTATATAAGGATGGGTTGCATCTAAACTGGAGAGGCATAAATATCCTGGCCGCGAGGTTTGCTAGTGTCACCCGGGAGGGTTTAAACTAGTATGGCAGGGGGGTGGGCACGGGAGCAATAGGTCAGAAGGTGAGAGTATTGAGGGAGAACTAGGGAATAGGGACAGTGTGGCTCTGAGGCAGAGCTGACAGGGAGAAGTTGCTGAACACAGCGGGTCGGGTGGCCTGAAGTGCATATGTTTTAATGCAAGAGGTATTATGGGTAAGGCAGATGAACTTAGAGCTTGGATTAGTACTTGGAACTATGATGTTGTTGCCATTACAGAGACCTGATTGAGGGAAGGGCAGGATTGGCAGCTAAACGTTCCAGGATTTAGATGTTTCAGGTGGGATAGAGGGGGATGTAAAAGGGGTGGCGGAGTTGCGCTACTGGTTAGGGAGGATATCACAGCTGTACTACGGGAAGACACCTCAGAGGGCAGTGAGGCTATATGGATAGAGATCAGGAATAAGAAGGGTGCTGTCACAATGTTGGGGGTTTACTACAGGTCTCCCAACAGCCAGCGGGAGATAGAGGAGCAGACAGGTAGACAGATTTTGGAAAAGAGTAAAAACAACAGGGTTGTGGTGATGGGAGACTTCAACTTCCCCAATATTGACTGGGACTCACTTAGTGCCAGGGGCTTAGACGGGGCAGAGTTTGTAAGGAGCATCCAGGAGGGCTTCTTAAAACAATATGTAGACAGTCTAACTAGGGAAGGGGCGGTACTGGACCTGGTATTGGGGAATGAGCCGGACCAGGTGGTAGATGTTTCAGTAGGGGAGCATTTCGGGAACAGTGACCAATTCAGTAAGTTTTAAAGTGCTGGTGGACAAGGATAAGAGTGGTCCTAGGGTGAATGTGCTAAATTGGGGGAAGGCTAATTATGTGTGGAGCCAGAGGAAATGGGCGAGGTACCGAATGAATACTTTGCATCAGTATTCACCAAAGAGAAGGAATTGGTAGATGTTGAGTCTGGGTGTGTAGATAGCCTGGGTCACATTGAGATCCAAAAAGACGAGGTGTTGGGCGTCTTAAAAAATATTAAGGTAGATAAGTCCCCAGGGCCTGATGGGATCTACCCCAGAATACTGAAGGATGCTGGAGAGGAAATTGCTGAGGCCTTGACAGAAATCTTTGGATCCTCACTGTCTTCAGGTGATGTCCCGGAGGACTGGAGAATAGCCAATGTTGTTCCTCTGTTTAAGAAGGGTAGCAAGGATAATCCAAGGAACTACAGGATAATCCAAGGAACTACAGGCCGGTGAGCCTTACTTCAGTGATTGGGAAATTACTGGAGAGAATTCTTCGAGACAGGATCTACTCCCATTTGGAAGTAAATGGACGTATTAGTGAGAGGCAGCATGGTTTTGTGAAGGGAAGGTCGTGTCTCACTAACTTGATAAGAGTTTTTCGAGGAGGTCACAAAGATGATTGATGCAGGTAGGGCAGTGGATGTTGTCTATATGGACTTCAGTAAGGCCTTTGACAAGGTCCCTCATGGTAGACTAGTACAAAAGGTGAAGTCACACGGGATCAGGGGTGAGCTGGCAAGGTGGATATAGAACTGGCTAGGTCATAGAAGGCAGAGAGTAGCAATGGATGCTTTTCTAATTGGAGGGCTGTGACCAGTGGTGTTCCGCAGGGATCAGTGCTGGGACCGTTGCTGATTGTAGTATATATAAATGATTTGGAGGAAAATGTAACTGGTCTGATTAGTAAGTTTGCAGACGACACAAAGGTTAGTGGAATTGCGGATAGCGATGAGGACTGTCAGAGGATACAGCAGGATTTAGTTTGTTTGGAGACTTGGGCGGAGAGATGGCAGATGGAGTTTAATCCAGACAAATGTGAGGTAATGCATTTTGGAAGGTCTAATGCAGGTAGGGAATATACAGTGAATGGTAGAACCCTCAAGAGTATTGAAAGTCAGAGATATCTAGGTGTACAGGTCCACAGGTCACTGAAAGGCGCAACACAGGTGGAGAAGGTAGTCAAGAAGGCATACGGCATACTTGCCTTCATTGGCCGGGGCATTGAGTATAAGAATTGGCAAGTCATGTTGCAGCTGTACAGAAGCTTAGTTAGGAGTATAGTGTTCAGTTCTGGTCGCCACACTACCAGAAGAATGTGGAGGCTTTAGAGAGGGTGCAGAAGAGATTTACCAGAATGTTGCCTGGTATGGAGGGTATTAGCTATGAGGAGCGGTTGAATAAACTCGGTTTGTTCTCACTGGAACGACGGAGGTGGAGGGGCGACCTGATAGAGGTCTACAAAATAATGAGGGGCATAGGTTTAAGGTGAGAGGGGCAAGGTTTAGAGTAGATGTACAAGGCAAGTTTTTTTACACAGAGGGTAGTGGGTGCCTGGAACTCACTACCGGAGGAGGTGGTGGAAGCAGGGACGATAGTGACATTTAAGGGGCATCTTGACAAATACATGAATAGGATGGGAATAGAGGGATACGGACCCAGGAAGTGTAGAAGATTGTAGTTTAGTCGGGCAGCATGGTCGGCACAGGCTTGGAGGGCCGAAGGGCCTGTTCATAGAATTTACAGTGCAGAAGAAGGCCGTTCGGCCCATCGAGTCTGCACCGGCTCTTGGAAATAGCACCCTACCCAAGATCCACACCTCCACCGTATCCCCATAACCCAGTAACCCCACCCTACACAAAGGGCAATTTTGGACACTATGGGCAATTTAGCATGGCCAATCCACCTAACCCGCACATCTTTGAACTGTGGGAGGAAACCGGAGCACCCGGAGGAAACCCACGCGCACACGGGGAGGATGTGCAGACTCCGCACAGACAGTGACCCAAGCCGGAATCGAACCTGGGACCCTGGAGCTGTGAAGCATTTGTGCTATCCACAATGCTACCGTGCTGCCCCTAGTTCCTGTGCTGTACATTTCTTTGTTCTTGTTCTAGGCTTCAATGAAGTTCTGTGAAAAGCCCCTAGTCGCCACATTCCGGCGCCTGTTCGGGGAGGCTGTTACGGGAATTGAACCGTGCTGCTGGCCTGCCTTGGTCTGCTTTCAAAGCCAGCGATTTAGCCCAGTGCTAAACAGCCCCTAAACAGTGACAAATATTGAAGGAGATACTACAAAATTCTCAACAAAGGTATATTCCATTGAGAAAAAAGACGGTGGGAATGAACCATCCATGGCTAACTAATGGATATTTAGTATGGTACCAAATTGAAAGAAAGGACATGCAATGTTTTGAAGTTAAGTGGTAAATCAGAAGATAAGGAAAAACTTTAGAAACAAGCAAAGTATGACTAAAAAAAGAGGAAGAATAAACTAGCAGAAAATATAAAAGCAGACAGTAATAATTCCACAAGTATATAAAAAGGAGTAGCGAAACTAAATTTTAGTCACTTGGAGGATGAGATTGTCGAATTATCCTCAATGACACCACCTCGGACTGATCTGTTCCCTGTAAGAACACTATTCACGATGCCTTATGCTGCTCTTGCTCATGTATTTGCTTTGTTTAGCCTCTTGTTCCGCACTGTAACCAATCACTGTTTGTCGATGTACCATTTGTCAATGTTCTCTGTTGACTATTCTTTTTGTCTACTATGTACATAATGTGTACGTTCCCTCGGCCGCAGAAAAATACTTTTCACTGTACTTCGGAACATGTGACAATAAATCAAATTAATGGGAGAGGAAACGGCAGTGACTCTGAACATTTATTTTATATCTGTCTTCAGTAAAACAGAATTCCAATAATAGTAGAAAATCAGCAGTCATAAGGAACTTAAAACAATCACTTGCGCAAGAGAAAATACTGGACAAATAATGGGACTAAAAGCTGATAGTCTTTGGACCCGATGACCTGCACCCCGGGGTCTTAAAAGTGATTATAGAGATAGGAAATGCATTGGGTATAATATTCCCAAATTTTCTATATTTTCAAAGCATCTCAGTGGATTGCAAAACCGCAAATATAACATCTCCATTGAAGAAAGTAGACCGACAGAAAGCAGGAACTATAGGCACGTTAGTCCAACATCTGCCACTGTGAAAATGCTAGAAACCACTATTAAATAAGTAGTAGCAGGACATTTAGAAACTCCTAATACAAACAAGCAGAGTGAACATAATTTTATTAAAGGTAAATCATGTTTGATAAATGTATTAGATTTCTTTTAGGCTATAGCGAGCAGGATGGATAAAGGGGAACGAGCAGATGTAGTGTATTTGGATGTTCAAAAGGCATTCAAGAAGGTGCCACAAAAAAGGTTACTGATATATTAACATGTACAGCTTGGCTAACTAACAAAAACGGCAGGATAAATAGTTATTTCCGGCTTGGCAAAACTAGTTCTGGGGCCTCAACTATTTACAATCTATATCAATAATCTGGATGAATGGACTGACTGTACTGTAAACAAATTTGCGGATGATACAAAGATGGATGGGAAAGCAAATTGTGAGGAGGACACAGAGTATGCAGAGGGATAGATAGGTTGTGATATCCACTTCGGTAGTAAGAATAGAGAAACATAGCATCACTTAAATGGAGAAACTACAGAATGCCGCAGTGCAGAGGAATTTGGGTGTCCTTGTACATGAAGCACAAATAGTTAGCTTGTATATACGGCAGGTAATTAGGAAAGCAAATGGAACGTTGGCTTTTATTACAAGGGGGATGGAGTATAAAATTAACTAAGTTTGGCTACAACTGTACAGGTATGATACACACCTAGCGTACTACCACAGTTTTGGTTTTCTTATCTTGCATAGGACGTAGTTTAAAGAAGGTTCATCTGGGATCAAAGGGTCGTCTCATGAGGAAAGGTTGTGTAGTTTGGGCCTATATTCATTGGCATTTGGATGAATGAGAGATTATATTGAAAAATAAAAGATTTTGAGGGGGCCTGACCCAGATGCTATGGGGTTATTTGCCCTCTAGAAGTGTGCGGGGAGGGGGGGGGGGGGGGGGTGCAATTTCAGAAGAGATGGATGATTTCACATAGAGGTGGTGGTGGGGGGGGATTTCTTCACTCAGGAGGTCATGAATCTTTGGGATTCTCTAACCCAGAGAGCACTGAAAGGATGAGTCATTGGAAAATTCATGGCTGAGATAGACAGATTTTTGAACTATAGGGAGTCAAGGGTTATGGGAAACAGGCATGAAAGCAGAGTTGAGGGCAAGATCAGACCAACCATAATCTTATTGAAGGGCGCAGCAGGCTCCAGAAGCCGTTAAGATCCCATTTGTAAATGTTTTTAGGTCATGGAGTTAAATTGCCTGAACAGTGCTTGAACCCACAACACTCTGACTTGGAGGTGGGGGTGCTGCCACTGAACCATAGCTGACAGGAGGTCATTGGAAATGATGGAAAATTCATTCTCACAAGGATAGTAAAAATGTTTGGCTAAGCTGACGTTGTGGATATAATATAAGGAAATGTAGCATTCTAAGAGGCGACCAGTTAGGACAAGAAAACAAACGTTACGACATCCAGGGAATGAAAGGAAAATTAGATTAGAATACATAGTTCCAATGTGGAGCTAACATTAGCATAGCCACAATGGACCATAGACACTATTTGCACAAACTTTGTGTGACATAATGTGCAGACTTATGCCTTTGATATCTATTCTCCTGTACTTCCCAAAAAAAAACTTAGGCTAAGAACCATATGGGGAGGCAGTGGCGAAGTGATAATGTCGCTGGACTAGTAATCTCGAGACCCAGAGGCATACTCTGGGCACCCGGTTTCGAATCCTGCCTTGCAGATGGTGAAATTTGAATTCATCAAAAATCTGGAATTTAAAAGTCTAAAGGTGATCATGAAACCTTTGTCACTTGTTGTTAAAAACCCTTCTGGGTTCAATAAGGTCCTTCCCTAAAGGTCTGGCCTGGCCTACAGGTGACTCCAGATCCACAGCAATGTGGTTGACTCTTAATTACTCTCAGGGATGGGCAATAAATGCTGGCCCACCCAGAAATGCCCACGTGCCATGGACAAATAAAAAATTATGTCAAATCAGATTTCAAAAATCCAATTTTTCATCTAATTAGGAATAAGGAGCTAAAGTTTGACGTGGCTGCAGCGGTGGAGTGAACAGCTAAAGTTCCCCCCCCCCCCCCCCCCCCCCCCTGGTGTCCAATATCAAATAACTGGTTTTACCAGCATATAGGGCCAACATATCCAGAATAGTAGCCCAAGGTGAACATAATCAATATTACCTCAGCTCGAGACATATGCCTAGACATGTTTTTGGAAATTTATAAAGGTTGTGTTAGTCCTTACAAATAATATTTTATTGAGGTGATACATTCCTAATGTAGCCAAAGCTAGTGTCTTACAGTGAAATGTCAAAGTGACTTATGAATACACATATACTGAAAATATGACAATGATAAATGACAAAGGCCAACCCAGTATTTTCAGCATTTTCTATTTTGATTTTAAATTTCCAGCAGCCACATTTGGGGAGATGGTGGTGTATTTGCAACAAAGAGGAGGCAATGGCGTAGTGGCATTGTCACTGAACTAGTAATCCAGAAAATCAGGATAATGCTCTGGGGAGCCAGGCTCAAATCCCAACACAGCAGATGTTCCAATAAACATCTGGAATTAAGAGGCTATTGCAACCATTGTCCTAAAATCCTATCTGGTTCATTAATGTCCTTTAGGGAGGGAAATCTGCCATCCTTACCCTGTCGGCCCACATATGACTCCAGATCCACAGCAATGTCGAAGACTCTTAAATGTCCTCTGAAATGGCCCAGCAAGCCACTCAATTTAAAGGATGGGCAATGAATGCTGGCCCAGCCAGCGACATTCACATCCAATGAATAAAAAGTCACTGATTTAGAAATCTAGAGGCTAATGCTGGGGACCCAGGTGCAGTAGCTCGTGAAATTTAAATTCAATGGTGACCATGAAACTATCATCGACTGTCATCAAAACCCATCTGGTTCACTAATGTCCCTGTGGCAAAGAAATATGCCATTCTTACCTGGTCCGGTCTACATGTGATTCTAGACCCACAGCAATGTAGTTGACTTTGAAATGCCCTCTGAAATAGCGGAGTAAGATGGGGACAAAAGGCATGGACAAAAACACTGGGCTTGCCAGTGGTGCACACAGAGAAAGAAAAGTATTTAGCAATAACTGTCTTTTTTTAAGTTTTAGAGTGAATGCATATCTTTTTAATACGCAGTACATTTATTTAATGTAGATGGGCTCAAAGTGAATATACATACATGAGGTTGAGAATGTATGTGTGTGCATTTATGATGGGACAAAAGATTTTAGGAGATACAGGAGATTGTAATAATTATCCGGGACATAACCGCCGTCTATCCTATCTCCTGGATATCGGACACACGTTGTACAAAAGGCCTCAATGGAAATTGTAGGTGTTGCCTCACTATATTGCAGAATGCACAACAACATTGGTCCATCCAAATTAATCATTTGCAATTTGTTTCCCAACAGGCTTGCAGGTTGACACTTCGGAAAACATACTTTTTCTGATGTCAGAAAGTGTTGCCCCTGATGAGGAGGAAAGGATTGCCATACACGAGAAGAAACCCGCCCCCACAACATAGCAGCGTACTAGACAGAGCCTCATAATAGGGCAACAAGGACCAACGTGGGAAAATTATGAACCAACAGTTAGAAACTTTCAAATGTAATAAACAAGTTGCTGGAAACACTCAAAATAATTGGATAGATTCTGGGTTCAGCAGAGACTAGAAAGATATGAACATTATTTAAGAACAACATGGTCAGGATTGTGTCCTGTTTGATGGGGGTGGACAGGATAATGGCCTTTTCTATTTTTTTATGTTCTTACCTATGATTAGAGATGTACATAATAGGAACCCCTGGAATTTTCCGGATCCTCCTCTTGAGATCTCTGTCCACTGTTGCCACAATGTAACATTTGTGCTGCAAGTGAAAAAAAAGTAAAGTTAAAAGTTGCCTTTAAAAGTGTCCAATTCTGGGTACTGCACTTCAGGATTGGGATGTGAAGGCATTTGAGGGGGCACTGAAGAGATATGCTAGAATGGTCCCAGAGGTGAGGGATTAAAATGTAAATGTCGCCACTCCCAGACAATAGGTTGCTCTCCCCTTTGAGACCTGACTGCTGGCAATTTAACCCGAGACTTAACATACCTCAGGTGAGGGGCAAGGTTAATCTCAGCCGGATGAGAATTGAAACCACGCTGATGGTGTTGCTCCAGCTATCCAACCAATAGAGCTAACCGATCTCCAGTTAGAGGGATTACAATTGTATGGATGGACTGGAGAAGCTGAGTTGTTCACATAGGAACAGGAGTAGGCCATTATGCCCAATGAGCCTGCTCCACCATTCAATTAGATCAAGGCTAATCATCTGCCTGAATAACACTTTCTTACAGTATCTCCATACTCCTTGATACCATTAGTCTCCAGAAATCAAATTGATTTCAGTCTTGAACATGCACATTAATTAAGATTCTACAGCCCTCGGGCGTATAGCACTACAATCGAGTGAAAAAATTCCTCCTAATCTCAGTCTCAGAATTTGGGGCAGGCCATATAAGACTGTGTTCCTTGGTTTTAGACACACCATCCAGGGAAAACATCTTATCTACATCCACCCTGTCACATCCTGGAAGAAGTCTCCCCATACTCTCAGAAATTCTAGGGAATACCAATCCAGTCTCATCAATCTCTCCTCATAAAATAATCCTCCCATCCCAGGAATTAATCTAATGAATTGCCGTTGCATTTCCTCTATGGTAAGTGTATTCTTCCTTAGATAAAGGGCTCAAAACTACACAATACTCCAGGTGAGGTCTCACCAAGGCTCTTTATAACTGCTACAAGATATCCTTACTTTTGCACTCAAATCCCCTTGCCTTCCTAATTGTTAGCTGCACGTGCATACTACTTTTTAACGACTCATGAACAAAGACACCCAGGTTCTTTGGACACCCACCACCTCCCGCCCTCTAAGAAATATTCTGCCTTTATATTTTTTCTACCAAAATGAATAAGCTCACACTTACTCATATTATAGTCCATCTGTCATATTCTAGCTCATTCACCTAGCCTGTCCAAGTCCTCTTGTAGCCTCCTTGCTTCCTCCTCAGAACTTACATTCGCATCTAGTTTAGTATCAGCAAATTTGGAAATATTACATAGGTCCCCACATCCAAATCATTCATATAGATTGTGAGCAGGTGTGGACCCAGCACTGATCCTTGTACTCCCCCATTAGTAACAACCTGCTGTCTTGAGAATGATCCATTTATATTTTCCCCTAATCCCATGCACTGATTTACTAACCTGTGTGGGACCTCATCAAAAGCATTCTGAAAATCCAAATACAGCACATCCACTGGTTCCCCTTTATCAATGCTGCAAGTAACATCCTCAAAAAACACCAACAAGCATGTCAACATGATTTCCCTCTCATTAATCCATGCTGACCATGCCCAATTTTACCATTCTTTTCTAAATGTCTAATTATCACATCTGTTATAATAGATTCTAACATTTTCCCTACTATTAATATCAAACAAACAGGTCTGTAGTTCTCTATTCTCCCTTTCTTCCCTCCTTTATTGACGGGGTTATATTTGATACTTTTCAGTTCACAGGAACCTTCCCTGAATCTATAGAATTTTGAAAGATAGCCATCAAAAGAGAAAATGCTGAAAAATCTCAGCAGGTCTTGCAGCATCTGCAGGGAGAGAAAAGAGCTAACGTTTCGAGTCCAGATGACCATTTGACGTTGGACTCGAAACATTAGCTCTTTTCTCTCCCTACAGATGCTGCAAGACCTGTTGAGATTTTCCAGCATTTTCTCTTTTGGTTTCAGATTCCAGAATCTGCAGTAATTTGCTTTTATCCAATGTATCCACCATTCTCTAACCACCTCCTTCAACACTGTAGGATGAAGCTGATCTAGTTCAGGGTATTTGTCAACCATTAACTTTTCAAGTATTAGCTCTTTACTAATAAGAATTTATTTTAGTTCCTCGGTTTCACAAGTCCGTTGGTTGCCTAGTATTTCTGGACTAATGTGTTTGTCTTAAAGTAGAGAAAGGCAAGAGAAAATTTGATGGAATTATTTGAAATTGTGAAGAATTTAGATAGAGTAAATAAAGAGGAACTGTTTTCAATTGAAGGCATAGATTTAATATGATTGTTACAAGAACCAGAGGCAATATGGAAAAAGCTTTTTGATGCAATGGGTGGTTAGGATTTGTAATGTACGGTCTGATAAGATGATGGATACAGACTGAAAGAGAGAATTGAATAAATACTTGAAGGAAAAAAGAATTGCAGAGATGTAGGGATTGAATTGCTCTTTGAAAGAGTCGGTGCTGACTCAATGAGCCAAAAGGCTTTCTTTAGTGCTGTACTATTCTATGATTTTCTTGGACATTTGATCTCTTGAGTTTGTGCACAGCGATATCATTCAAGATAAAATGCAAATTGTCTGGTCTACTTCTGCAATTTGACAGGCAAATGTAGGCCAGAACGGGAATAGTCACATTTAAACCCCCATTTTGGCTGCAATAAATTATCACAACTAGAATCGTAGTGGAAGTGCTACAATTACCATCCTCAATTTTGCTGGAAGTGCAGATAATGGGCGAGGCTATGATATATCTTGTGGCCACACACAAAGAATGACCATTTGTGTGAGCTGCACGAAGGAGGCTGGTGTTTGTAAACCAGTGGTCCAATGCCTTTAGGGTGGCCAGATAATAGAAGGGAAAAATGATCTAAAACACAAATGTTCTTAAAATATTTTAATAGGAAGGATATTGTTAAACTAGAAAGAGTGCAGAAGAGATTTACAAGGATGCTACCAGGACTTGATGGTTTGAGTTATAAGGAGGCTGGATAGGCTGGGACTTTTTTCCTCGGAGCGTAAGAGGCATAGGGGTGATCTGATAGTGGTCTATAAAATAATGAGGAGCATCGATAAGTAGGTATTCAACATCTTTTCCCAAAGGTAGAGGTGTCTAGAACTAGAGGGCATAGGTTTAAGGTGAGAGGAGAGAGATATTTCCTGGAGGGGAAATTTCTGCACAGAGAGGGCGGTGAGCATCTAGAACGGGCTACCAGAGGCAGTGGTAGAGGCGTGTACAATTTTGTCCTTTTAAAAAGCAGTTAGACAGTTACATGGGCAGGGTGGGGGCATAGAGGGATATGGGCCAAATGCAGGCAAGTGGGACTAGCTTAGTGATAGAAACTGGCAGCATGGACCAGCTAGGCCGATTTCCATGCTGTAAACATCTATCTATCTATAAATGACCAGCATTGCATTTTCTTTTACCTGTGTGACTCTCTGTACTAGACAATCATCAGCATATGTTCCTTTGTGTGTACAGGGTAGACGCTCAAAACGTGGATCCTTTGCGATTCTGGAAAAGTACAACAAAAATGTTACAAATTCAGAAATTGTGTTATGATCGCCCAATCGCGATTTCTTTATTCTAGATATTTTTGGCTTCTATGTGTTGAACTGCTCCTGTCAGTGAACCTTATCGCAGCAAGTATGTTTTCACTTGCCTCGCTGGCCAGATAAATTTGTTCCATACCCAAGGGAGAATCTTCCATTGGATAAAGGCAATGTATTGTGGCAGTAAGGTTTTCAGCTCTTATGCTTTGGAATGTGATTCACTGCACAAAATGAATAGCTATCGCTTAGAAACTTTTCAGTGACTCTGGAACTTTGTACTTAACACTGATACTTGGACAGAATATTAGTATGTCACAGTGGTTATATTATTGGGTTACTGAGCTCAATGCCTGATGAATGACACGGACGCACGAGTTTAAATCCCAAAGTGATAGCTGCGGAATTTAAATTCAACTAATTAATTAAAAATCTAGCATCAATAATGAATAAAGACAGCTTGTACATGGGGACACTATTGCCACCCGAGTCTCACACCATCCTGACTTGGAAATATATCATTGTTTCATCATCATCACAAGTTCAGGATCCTGGAAACTCTCCCTAACAGCACTGCGGAAGTACTTTCACCATGTGGACTCTCAGTTGTTCAAGAAGGCAGTTCACCAGCTCCTTCGCAAGGCGCAGTTGGGGATTGGCGATAAATGTTGGCTAGCCAACACCACTCAAATCCAATTAATGAATAAAACACATACACACATATTCCAGAATTTGTATTTGAGTTTAGGGGACACAGTGAAAAGTTTGAAAAATTGTTTTACCTGAGTGCAACCCTGTACTTCCGTCCCAGTTTCTCGATTTCTGCCATCACACAGTCTGTGATACAGGGAACACCTAGAGAAAATTCAGGGCATACTTTATATTGTATGTTTTATTTTATTGTGGAACTTTTCTATCTCCATGTCAGCTTACAGAGAAAGCCTTGCCAACAATGTCCATCTTACAAGAGGTAATGCTTAACATCTGGTTATTTGTCTAATTTAGCTCAATCTTATTGAAATTCTCTCTTGCCACTCACACATGTAATAACTCCATCCTGTACAGTAACTGATCAAATCAATTCTCTATGATTGTATTTCTGGTGTGTAATCCAATTTCTATCTCTGTGGCTATTACACTCTGCCTGTTCATATTTTAGTCCTCTTTGTGTGTCCCATGTGACTGTTTCTTCTATGCCATCTTTCCTGTGGTTCTCTTAGTGTCCTTGTGCATCCACTTTTCGGTCCCAATATATGTCAATTATATTTTTTGTCTGTGTGTATACGTGATTCTCTTGCTCTGGTCCTATGATCAGTAATAAGAGACTGAGAATATCAGAGTACTTGTACAAATGATTGCAAGTGTGCTTTCATGCATTGAAGGTGTGAGAGAATGTGGAATTAATGTTATGATCCGAGTTGATGTTATAACTGGATAGGAAGATCCCATAATGGAACCCTTGTTCAAAAGGCCATAATTTTTACTTTTTTCAGAAACCATGCAGGAACAGAGACACAGGACTGCTAATTAGTTTTTAGCTATATGAAAAAAAACTTTTATTAAACATGAAAAGTTTAATACACCACTCCTTTACTCCCCCCTTCACTTCATAAATGTATAGTTTTCAAAAATAACACCCCACTTTGAACCAAAGGGCCAATGCCACTCAACCGATGTTCCGTGCATTTTTCTCGCAATCCCCCAAATTGATTGTTACACGAGGGTTTCCAAACCCTGCTCCCAAAAAGACACACTTTTAATCTTCTTTTACACGATGCTTTCCACCAGCTGCTTACATTAATAATCCACTCCAGATTTTCCAACTATCCTATCAAACAAAGCTTCCGCTCCACTTTTAGCTAGTAATCTAGTACCAGATTTTCCACCTCTTCTTTTAGGCTTCCTTCATCTTAAATTTCAACGTGCATCCAAAATTCTAGCAAAGTCAAGTACTCAGTCCCCAACAGAGTATTATTGCTTCAAACACTGGAAATAAGGACATCCAAAGCATACGATTGCTTCAGATATGTGGTTTGCCTGTAGGCAACCTCATCAGCTCTTTGACTTTGCCTTCCATAAACAGTATCCTGTTGAAAGGTGGTTCCTCTTTGTTCCTTTAACTTCAGAAGTTTTGGAAATGTTTCTTCATTTATCTAGTTTCCTTAACTACCTGTCCTTTAAATTTCTTGTACTTGTTTTCTTAACCATTACGCCATGATATGGTTTTTCTTCTTGGGAAGCTGAGCGTTGTTCCCTCTCTAGCCTTCTAAAACCAACTGCTTGAATTCAGCTAAATAGCACTAAAAAGCCTTCCTATATTAAAGGTGCACCTAGTTACTAAGAAACAACTTTATATTTCTCCTACCTTGTTTACGTTTCACGCCATAACTCTCTCCAAGCATAGCAGAAGAACAATTTAGGTTCACCAAATCCACCACACTTAAAAATACTTTGTCTAGCATGACTACAGGTTTATCCTTCCTTACACAGATACATTAAATTAAACCTCTTAAATCTATACCTTATTTCTAATATTTAACAATATGAATTCAGATCACATAGAACTACCACTGTTTTCCAGATATTAATTTAAATGCAAAGTGATCTGACATTTTCCCCTGTATTAATCAGTTGATTACATTAAGCTGTACAGGTTGTGCATTAGTAAACCAGGCAATTAAGAAAAAAATCTTAATTTTGCAGAAATATTTTCCGAAATATAACCTGACCTCCCTTTCTTCAATATTCAGCATCTGCTTTGCTCCCCTTGATTCAGTGTTGCATAGTACCTTTGAATTGACAATATCTGATGCAGAATTCACAGCTCAAAATGCAAAAATATTGAAACAACTTTCCTTTCTCTCTTGCCCATCGCCTACAATCCCTCCAGCTTGAAGACATTTTTGAACCAAGAGGTATTCTTGGTTCTGCGTGCCTGGGTGGCATGGTAGCAGTGGTTAGCACTGTTGTTTCACAGCGATAGGGACCCGGGTTCGATTCCCGACTTGAGTCACTGTCTGTGCGGAGTCTGCACGTTCTCCCCTTGACTGCGTGAGTTTCCTCCGGGTGCTCTGGTTTCCTCTCACAAGTCCCGAAAGACGTGCTTGTGAGGTAAATTGGACAATTATTATTATTATATTATTCTGAATTCTCCCTCAGTGTATCTGAACAGGCATCATAGTGTGGCAGCTAGGGGATCTGCGCAATAACTTCATTGCGGTGTTAATGTAAGCCTACTTGTGACATTAATAAAGATTATTATTCAAAAACAGAAAAACGCAGCAGGTCTGAAAGCATGTGCTGAGAGAAAAGCAGAGGTAAAATTGAGTCTTCTTCTGAAAGAGAGTCATACGGATTCAAAACGTTAACTCTGTTTCTCTCTCTACAGATGCTGCCAGACCGGCTGTATTTTCCAGCATTTCCTATTTTGTTTCAGATTTCCAACCACCACAGTACTTTGCTTATATTTTAGCCATTGGTTGTATATTTGATCAACTGTGTTACTCTCTGGATTTTGAAAATGTTAACTTGTGGCAAAAGACACCAACTCTTGCCCCTTTGAGACTGATCCTCTATCTTCAAAATCCACAATGAAATCAATTGTAATGTTAACATAACATTTTGAAATCCTGCTAGTTCACTTTCTGTTTGCAAAGAATATGCACAATAGGAAGCTAAAAGTATGTCTAAATTGATTTTCTTCATAGATGATTTGGAGTTGGGGACCAAGGGCAATGTGTCCAAGTTTGCAGACGACACTAAGATGTGTGGTAAAGCAAAAAGTGCAGAGGATACTGGAAGTCTGCAGAGGGATTTGGATAGGCTAAGTGAATGGGCTAGGGTCTGGCAGATGGAATACAATGTTGACAAATGTGAGGTTATCCATTTTGGTAGGAATAACAGCAAAAGGGATTATTATTTAAATGATAAAATATTAAAACATGCTGCTGTGCAGAGACCTGGGTGTGCTAGTGCATAAGTCGCAAAAAGTTGGTTTACAGGTGCAACAGGTGATTAAGAAGGCAAATGGAATTTTGTCCTTCATAGCTAGAGGGATGGAGTTTAAGACTAGGGAGGTTATGCTGCAATTGTACAAGGTGTTAGTGAGGCCACACCTGTGTTCAGTTTTGGTCTCCTTACTTGAGAAAGGACGTACTGGCACTGGAGGGTGTGCAGGAGATTCACTAGGTTAATCCCAGAGCTGATGGGGTTGGATTACGGGGAGAGGTTGAGTAGACTGGGACTGTACTCGTTGGAATTTAGAAGGATGAGGGGAGATCTTATAGAAACATATAAAATTATGAAGGGAATAGATAGGATAGATGCAGGCAGCTTGTTTCAACTGGCGGGTGAAAGCAGAACTAGGGGGCATAGCCTCAAAATAAGGGGAAGTAGATTTAGGACTGAGTTTAGGAGGAACTTCTTCACCCAAAGGGTTGTGAATCTATCGAATTCCTTGCACAGTGAAGCAGTAGAGGCTCCTTCATTAAATGTTTTTAAGATAAAGATAGATAGTTTTTTGAAGAATAAAGGGATTAAGGGTTATGGTGTTCGGGCCAGAAAGTGGAGCTGAGTCCACAAAAGATCAGCCATGATCTCATTGAATGGCGGAGCAGGCTCGAAGGGCCAGATGGCCTACTCCAGCTCCTAGTTCTTATAGTTGTGAGAAAGTGTAAGTCTGTTGATTCAAAGTCAAATGAAGTGTAGGAATGGGAGATAATAATTTTTGAACTAAAGGTATTAAGGGATGCGAAAGGCAACTATGCAGTACCAGAAGGATGGTTGGAGAAGAAGCTACATTGCGGCCCCAGCTTTTTTAATAGTGGCTTCTTGTGAACATGTCTCATTGATGGGAGAATGCACTTATATCAGGGAAAAGGTAAAGAAATAGGATTTAAAAATAACCATCATGGTAAACAACAAATGTGACATAGACTCAATAAGAAAGTGGCCTTCGTCTAGTTGTCTAATCCCAGTGATCATACACAAGCTCCATTTGTATCCCAAGCACTAACGCGGCTGATTTCTAATTCTTCTTATTGCAAATTGTTCTTAGAAAAGTATCCAGGTTTCATCCCAAGACGGGGGAAGTCCCCATAGAGAAGGTTTTGCAGGACCATCCACTTCCTTCAAGCTGGCAGAGACACTTTCAGTTAGCACATGACTCAGGGAGACCAGAAGTACTGGTGGGAGACAGGAGGAAATAAGAACATTATAGGAGCTGACGCCTGCCATTTGGCCCCTCAAGCCTACTCCATGAATCAATATGATCATGACTGATCTGATGTGACTGTAACTCCACATTCCTGCCTGTCCCCTGTAACCCTTGACTCCCTTGTCAATCAAAAATCTATCTAATTCAGCCTTGAATATGTTCAATAGCCCAGCCTCCACTGCTCACTAGGGGAGAGAATGCCAAACACTAAAATGTAAATGTCACCACAGTCCCAAAGGACCATTGGCTGCTCTCCCCCTCAAGAGAATCAGGGGTTATGGGAAGAAGGCAGGAGAATGGGGATCAGAAAAATATCAGCCATGATTGAAGGCGGAGCAGACTCGATGGGCCGAGTGGTCTAATTCTGCTCCTATGTCTTATGGTCTTATTTAACATACAAGGGCGAGGGGGCATGGTTGAGAAGGCAGGACTTTCATGAATAACATCAGCCTCTACGGGAATTTAACCCGCGCTGTTGGTGTCGCTCCACATTACAAACCAGCCGACCAGCCAACTGACCTAACCAACACCCAGTTCCAAACCCTAACAGCCCTTTAACAGAAGAAATTCCTCCTCATTACTATGATACATGGTAGACTTCTTATAATTAAAGGAATTGATACCCTACATCAAAAAATCCATAAAAAGCAGAGATATTGGAGCACATAATTGATTGAATAGACTAGATAACTGACAAGCACTTACACTTTGCGTACAAGCAGTCCATCATTGATTGCACAATGTCCAGCTTGGTCTTGATGGAGAAGTTGATGAAATTGGTGTCAACTAGGATGTAGTAGGGAGGGCCCAGCTGTGTGTTATATTGGAAAAACAGGCAAGAAGGATACTTTGTCCTGGGTAAGTAAAAGGAAAACGATCTGTAATTTCTCAAATGACTACATTTTATCTTCAGTCTCCTTTAATCAAACCAGCATATCATGTTCTTAATTTTTGACTGTAAATAGCAGATTTTTAAAAATGTTGTGCAGATATATTTGTAAATGAATCAACAATGTGAAAATGTTCAGGTTCTCAGAATTCCTAAATACTTAACGGCATGTTCTGCAGTACTTTATCCTGTTACCAGATGTTGTTAGCATACCAGGCAAAGCATGGCAATTTGGTCAAGAGACTATTCCACCTTAAATTGCGTTCTTTCCCCTTTCAATTTATGTTGTTGAGAAGGCATCACTTCCTTCTTCTATCAACACCTCTTTGCCAAAGTCCTTTAGATGATAATCTGGAAAGTAACCAGTAAGGAATATGCCTGATATGTAGCATTGTGTGTGAACATCAAGAACAATGAGATAGCAAATGTCTCTGTGTAAGCCTTTCCATCATCCAGAAGGCAAATGTCTATCACCTAGTTGAAGATATCCTAAGATTTGGAACAAGAATTAGAGGCTAGATATGTGAACAGGCACACAGATATGCAGAGGTGGTATCTACTATAAATCTTGTCAGCTGTTGGGAGGAGAATTTGGGTGGATGGGTAAAAGAGTACACACAAATTGAACTTGAAGCAGGTGGCCATGTCACCGCGTGCTGGCTAGCATTGCAAGCCAAGTAAAGGTACCAATTCCTGACTGGAAAAGCAGTGAGATGCTTGCCAAAGCAGTATGTTGGTAGACTACAGTTTTAGCTGATCATGCTTCAGTACCTTGTGGTCCCTAACCTAAAAAATAACTGCCAATGAGCACATCGATAAGGCAAAGGACATTTACTTCTGTGAAGTGTGCGCAAAGCAGGTAAATGGAAACTCTAAGTGGTCTGGATTTCTCAGCATCTTGATTTGGAGGTCCAAATGTGGCAATGGGTTTCCATGTGCGTCACTCTCCTGACTGATGAAGAAGGAGCGAAGATTGAAAATTCATTGTGCTGAGCATTTTGGGCTCGAACACTAATATAGAATGTTGATCTTTCAACATACTAGTGCAGTTTTTAAGCACTGAATCGCCATTTTCTGAGAGGGTAATAGTAGTGAAATGAAAATTCCAATAAAGCAAATTTTGCTTTGGCAAAAACTGAGAATGCTTATTGCTGTCGGTATATGTACAAGAGAAATATTACAATCCTGGCATTACCCACCTCCGTTACTTCTTTTTAACAATATAAAACTGCTAATTTAAAATACATAATCTGTAGCTTCAAACATACACTTCTTTTACTTTCAGGGCACTGGGGTCCTCTTTTATCGTCTTCTGAGGTTTTGCTCTGTCTTTTTCGTTTCTGGAAAAAATATATAAATTTACTACCTTGTGTATTAAACCAACCAGTTCATATGAACATATGAATTAAAACCAGGAGTAGGCCATTTGGCCGTTTGAGCTGGCGCTGCCATTCAATATGATCATAGCTGATCGGATTGTGGCTTCCACTCCACATTGGAACTTCACAGTTCTTTGAGGGAGCTAAGTTGATAGTTCATAACAAGAGCTTCCATTGGGTGAAAGTAACAGCTGCATAACAGCACAAAACTCTGAGTTAGAAAAATCCTCTGCCAACTTTTCCATTTCAACAAAATACACTGACCTACTAGGGTTTCACAAGCACCAGCCATCCACCAACATCTTGCACAAGTGGCTGATATCCCATGTAACAACCTTGACAGGAAATGTCAACTGGTTATTTCACAGAATCACAATGCAGGAGAGGCCCTTCGGCCCATCGGGTCTGCACCGATATATGAGAAACACTTGACCCATTTACTTACAGGGGACACTCCTACAGTTTAATCAAGGTCCCCCTCCTCTCATCTATCCAACACCATACTTCTAAGCAAGAATCACTGAACAAAGATCAGGAGCAGTAATGATAGGTGAATTTTCTTTTCCTCAACATCGCATGTTGGAGGCTAATTGCAGAGATCTTACCATTGTCCCCAGCAAGATCTAACAACTTGGGACCTACCTGGGATTAAGCCTAATACTTTTCTCTTCTGACTGGAGGAAAGCTGTGGCTTGCATTCCATGCCTTTAATCAAGGGTTTAACCAAGAGTGACAACTTGCTATTTGAAGAAATTTAAAACCCATTATGACATTTTTCATAGAAGAGTGCTTAAATACTAAACTCCTCCCATGCAATAAGCACCAAATTTTAAAAGGATAATCAACTATCTGTCTGGATCTGAGGATACCGCTACTTCCCAAGTAGAAAGTTTCACAAAAGCAATGCAAGAGCGGCAGAAAAATTAGGAGTGCTTGGCGAGTCTATCTCTTTATGTCCCCTCTCATGACAATTCAAAAATCTTACATTCTTGCATCTCGCAAACTAATCATTCGCTTCATGGTTGCATATTTTCTAGTTTTCTTTGTTTTCCCCTGAAAAAATAAAACAAAACGATCAGAGGGCAGGCCCACATGGTATATGAAAACAGCTCTAATGTTAACAACCAAGATTATCAATGGCACAGGTAAGAAAATATCAAATCACTGGCATGCCTAACTTGTTCCCCCGGAGGGGAATAACAAGAAATGTTTTCTTTTTTTTCATAAATTTAGAGTACCCAATTATTTTTTTTTCCCAATTGAGGGACAATTTTGTTTGGCCAATTCACCTGACATCTTTGGGTTGTGGAGGTGAAACCCATGCAGACACGGAGGGCAGATGTAGAAGAACGTGTACTGGAATAGCCAGGTCTAGAGGTAAAGAAGGCATGAATGAGGGTTTCAGCAGCAGATGAGATGAGATAGGGCAAAGTTGGACGATGATTATAGAGGTGAAAATGGGCAATCTTAATGAGGCACAAAGAGGAGGTTGAAAGCTCATTTCAGGGTCAAATGTGAAATGAAATGAAAATCGCTTATTGTCACAAGTAGGCTTCAAATGAAGTTACTGTGAAAAGCCCCTAGTCGCCACATTCCGGCGCCTGTTCGGGGAGGCTGGTACGGGAATTGAACCGTGCTGCTGGCCTGCCTTGGTCTGCTTTCAAAGCCAGCGATTTTGCCCAGTGTGCTAAACCAGCCCCTAAGTGACACCAGGTTGGTGAACAGATTGGCTTCACCTCAGACTGTTGCCAGGGAGAGGTTTGGACTCAGTAATTGTGGAATACTCAGCTCCCATCAAATCTATGGCTTCAGTCTTTCCAATATATAATTGGAGGAAATTTCTGTTCATGCAGAACTGGAAGTTGGCTAAGTAGCCGAATAGTTTACCAATAGTGCAAGTGTCAAGAGAGGTGGTGGTGGGCAGGTAAAGCTGGATGACATTGAGCATAAACATTAAAACTGCTTTTGGATGGTGTCGCTGAGATGTAGCATGTAGATGAGAAATCACCAAGGATAGAGCATTAGAGGACACCGGAGGTAACAGTGCAGGAGTAGGAAAATACACCATTGCAAAAGATTCTCTGGCTATGGTTAGATAGAGAAGAATGGAACCAGGTGAGAGGAGTCGCACCCAGCTGGACAACAGAGAAGACATTGTTAGGAGGATGGTGCAGTCAACTATGTCAAAGGCTGAACACAGGCTAAAGATGATGAAGGAAAGGTTACCTATGTCACAGTCACATAAGATGTAATTTGTGACTTTAGTAAGAGCCATTTTGGTACTGTGACAGGGTCAGAGGGCTGACTGTCGGGATTCAAACATGGAGCTCACGAAAAGATGGGAATGGATATGGGAGGTGGCAGCATGTTGAAGGAGAGAACAAAAAGAGATTGGGGATGGGAGGATATTTTTCTTCTTAAAAAAAAAAAAAAATTTAGAGTACCCAATTCATTTTTTCCAATTAAGGGGCAATTTAGCATGTTCAATCCACCTACCTGCACATCTTTGGGTTGTTTTTGGGGGGGGGGGCGCGATATTTTTCAAGGACAGTGGGGTCAAAGTTTTTTTTGGACGATGATGGCAGATGGAAATAGAGGAACAACACGAACAGCATCCTGGAACATCACTGCAGAAATTCCTCAGAGATAGCTCCATGACCCAAATATTTTAGCTGCTTAATCTTTCCCTCCAACATATGGCAGACATGAGGCGATGGCTGAATATTCCATTGTAATTAGTTCTTTCCAGCTGTCCCCACCATACCTGCACTCCACAATTGCTTAAAAGCTGTTAAATCCCCAAGTCTTCCAATTCAAGAAAGTTCATCAACATGAAATATTAATTGTGTTTCATTGTGTGTACTGCCTCAAACACATGCAGCCCTTATGGACTCAGAATAGTTACACACAGTAAGAGGCCATTTGGCACTCTGTCCCGCTATGCAGTAGCAACTCATCTAATTCCAGTCCCTCCCCTTTTCACTATGGTGCTACAATATATCCTCAGATTAACCAATTCACTTTTAAAAGCATAGATTCAATCTGCCTTTGCCACACTGTGTTTTCCCAGATCCTAACCATTCATTGTAAGAAAAAGTTTTTTCTCATGTCACCGTTTTTGCCCTTCACCTCAAACCAGTGTCCTCTGGTTCTTAACAAGGACGGTATAGTGGTTAGGACTGCTGGTATGGGAATTGAACCGTGCTGCTGGCCTGCCTTCACAGCTCCAGGATTCAATTCCGGCCTCGGATGATTGTCTGTGTGGAGTTTGCACTTTCTCCCCGTGTCTGGGTAGGATTCCTCCGGGTGCTCCGGCTTCCTCCCACCGTCCAGAAATTGCAGGTTAGGTGGGTTGGCCATGCTAAATTGCCCCTTAGTGTCCAAAAGATTAGGTAAGGTTACAGGGATATGGTGGAGGCATGAGCTTATGTAGGATGTTCTTCCCAAGGGCTGGTGCAGATTCGATGGGCTGATTGGCCTCCTTCTGCACTGTAGATTCTATGAGTCAATGAACACTTCCACCTTTCTGTTTTTATTTCAGATATTCAATACCACATTCCTATATTAGAACAGGAACAACACTTCATTGGCAATAACGTGCTTTGGGACAGTGGGCATGAAACATACTACATAAATGCATGCCTTTCTTTTAGATTATGCTTTTTTCTTCTGTATAAAAGGATGCTTCACCCTAAACTTAAAAAGCTTCATAAAAATATTTAGTCAAAACATCTTCCATTGCATTTGCAAAAAAAATCAAACCTGCTTAAATTAAACAAGGTACAGATTACAAAATGAGAGAGGCAGAGACAGCCTAGTTTGGTGAGGTTTTCATCTATAGATTGGGGGGGGGGGGGGGGGGGGGGGGGGGGGGGAGAGTGGAAGAGACCACAGGAACCAGAGTGACTAAACTGTCCTGTATTTTATGTGAATGTACCTGATTTTTGACCGCTTGCCCCATGTCTACTTTGTCCCTTCATTCTAGGATCAGCCTGTGGGAGACTGACCCTGGTAATATTCATGTGAGCTTTCGTGGAAATGCTTAGGAAATCAGAAGCACAAAGGGACTTGGGAGTCATTGTTCAAGATTCTCTCAAGGTTAACATGCAGGTTCAGTCGGCAGTTAGGAAGACAAATGCAATGTCAGCATTCATGTTGAGAGGGCTAGAATACAAGAGCAGGGACATACTTCTGAGGCTGTATATGGTTCTGGTCAGACCCCATTTGGAGTATTGTGAGCAGTTTTGGGCCCTATATCTACGGAAGGATGTGCTGGCCTTGGAAAGGGTCCAGAGGATGTTCACAAGAATGATCCCTGGAAGGAAGAGCTTATCGTATAAGGAACGGTTGAGGACTCTGGGTCTGTACTTGTTGGAATTTAGAAGGATGGGGGATTTGGGGGGTGGGGGGGTCTTATTGGAACTTACAGGACACTGCAAGGCCTGGATAGAGTGGACGTGGAGAGGACTTGTAGAAAAAAAAAAAATAGAACCAGGGGGCACAATCTCAGACTAAAGGGACGAACCTTTAAATCAGAGATGAGGAGGAATTTCTTCAGCCAGAGGGTGGTGAATCTGTGGAACTCTTTACTGCAGAAGACTGTGGAGGCCAAATCACTGAGTGTCTTTAAGAGAGAGATAGATAGGTTCTTGATTAATAAGGGGATTAGGGGTTATGGGGAGAAGGCAGGAGAATGGAAGAGAAAAATATCAGCCATGATTGAATGATGGAGCAGACTCGATGGGCCGAGTGGCCTAATTCTGCTCCTATGCCTTGTGGATTTTAGTAGGATGGTAAGTGAGCCAGCTAGCAGAGAGATAATAAGAATAATCACTTGTCACAATGAAGTTACTGTGAAAAGCCCCTAGTCGCCACATTCTAGCACCTGTTGAGGGAGGACAGTAACGGGAACTGAACCCGCGCTGCTGGCTGTGTTCTGCATTACTAGCCAGCAATTTAACCCACTGTGCTAAACCAGCACATGATAATGTTGTGACTCAACAACTGTGATCAAATGTATTGGGGGGGGGGGGGGGGGGTTAATCACATAGCCCTACCACCATACTCTTGCCATCATTTGGCTAACATATCCATACTTGTCATATAGTATTGGAAAACAAAAATAATTATCTAAATGGATGATATTTGACTGTCAGCCAAATAGCCTTTTTAACAGATGTAAAAATATTGAAATTGGGGAGGGGGGGGGGGCGGGGCGTAGAGAAAAGAAAATGGCGACAACAAAAAAAAAGCAATCTTTCTCTCTCCCGATGATTTTTCCCCGGGGCTGTACAGTGATCCTGGAAATTGATGTTCAATTCCTGGAGACTCCAGGCCAATCCTGGAGGGTTGGCAACCCGCCCGTCCAAGTGCCCGAGAGTTCATTTCACCCTTTACCACAGCCCGAGTCAAACCCTCCCTCGGGGGGACGCAATGGCAGGCGAATATTTGTTTGTTTTTTTAAAAAGGGGGGGCCGTCATTTCATTTTACAAGACTCAGAATCCGAAAGACCGACGCTCTCCTCCTCACCATGTCCGCCTGCTCGTGGCTGCCGGTAACGTCATTAAGCGAGCGCCACTGGGTAACGTCAACGAGGGAGCGACCTGTTCCACACGCCCCTCCCACTTCCGGTTGCTATCGGTCCACAGAAACAACATGCGAGAGGGAGGATCAACTGGGCCGCTGGGCTCAGGTTGGCGTCTGTCAAGGGCGCGGTGATGGCCGGTGCGGAATCACAGTGAACTACGAATAATAACGGATGCCCAGAAGGTTTCAAGACTAGAAGCCGCGGTAAGGTTTCTAAAAAAAAAAAAGGTGAAAAAAATCCTCTTTTGTTCAAACAAAAACCTAGTTTTTCTTTTGACGGCTGTCAGATCAACAGAACGGCAAATGGGACAGCTGTTTCAGAGAGCCAGCACAGGCAGGAGGGGCCGAATGCCTCCTCTAGTGATACAGTTGGCTGTTCTGCTGTCTGTCGTCTTTGAAAACTTAATAGGTTCATTTAGGTTTCTAGGATTTTAAGAAATTTAGGATTTCTGTAGTGTCGATTGATTCAGGAAGTAGACTGTTGGTTATTTGATTGAACGTTAACAATTTGGATGGAGGAACAAAGAGGGAGCAGTTGGCCTCACTCACCAAAGTAGTGCTGCAAGTATGTCAAGAAATACAAGTCATTCCGAAGAACAGTTGAACTATTTAACCTGGTGTTGTAAGACTTCTTACTGGGAGAAAGAGTAAGACATTTCTAGACAGGAATGTTATTTATTAATGGTACTGTAGTCAGTTTCCCAGTTGAGAAGGTAGGGAGCTGATATTTATAGGTATCCTTGATTGGTGGTTGGAGCCTAGATGATTATGGAAAAACTCAAATAAATTATTATTAGTGTGTGCTGAATTTACAACCCCCTTCCCCAATACCAATTGCGCTTTTAACTGGAACCTGCTGGACCATCAAACCATTACAAATATTAACACTGAAAGCTTGTTGACAAATTTACTATTTACTTTTGTGGAGGGTTTTCATATTAACAAGGGGTGGAAAGGACAACTGGGATCAGTTAATTCCCCATGAGCCAAGGATCAGAAAGCGGTATGTTTGCAGTTAGGCTATGGCTTGTCGATGTGGCTCAGTGCCACACGCTATGTCATGCATTTATCAGTTTCCTTCTATTTATTTACTTGAGGGATATTAGTGTGACACACTGGAATATTTTCTGGCAACGTCAACAAAAAATTGCAAGATAATTAAAGGACAGCACTCTGTCTTATGCCTCAGTCTTCTTTTTTAATTTAGAGAACCCAATTTTTTTCCAATTAAGGGGCAATTTAGCGTGGCCAAGCCACCTAACCTGCACATAGACATAGAATTTACAGTGCAGAAGGAGGCCATTCGGCCCATCGAGTCTGCACCGGCTCTTAGAAAGAGCACCCTGCCCAAGGCCACACCTCCACCCTATCCCTATAACCCAGTAACCCCACCCAACACTAAATGCAATTTTGGACACTAAGGGCAATTTAGCATGGCCAATTCACCTAACCTGCACATTTTTGGACTCTGGGAGGAAACCGGAGCACCCGGAGGAAACCCACGCACACACTGGGAGAACGTGCAGACTCCGCACAGACAGTGGCCCAAGCCGGGAATCGAACCTTGGACCCTGGAGCTGTGAAGCAATTGTGCGAACCACTATGCTACCGTGCTGCCCATCTTTGCGTTGTGGGTGGGAAACCCACGCAAACACGGGGAGAATGTGCAAACTCCACACAGACAGTGATCCGGGCTGGCTGTGATCGAACCCAGGTCCTCAATGTTGGAGACGGCAGTGCTAACCATTGCGCCACCGTGCTGCCCAATGCCTTAGTCTTAAACCCTCAACAAAGTGATCTCCGGCTGTATCTATGTGTCATGCTGTCATTTTTCTGCCCGCCTTCAGCAGCCTAAATTAGGGACAGTTTATGTTGCAGGCTCATAGGGAAATGGTTGAGAGTGTGAATTAATTTTATGTAGAACTGTTACAGCCAGCAGATGGGATACTTGTATCCAGGCTTGCGATTTAGATCCATGGCCAAAAAGTGAGTTTTACTGGATACTTCCCCACCCATGCTGCTAATTTTTAGTGTTTCTGCTCTGTTACCAGAATTCCAGGTGCCAAGAATTATGGTTTTATTAAAATCTGAACTCTGCACTGTGGTGTTTGAGAGAGGTATTTCGGGCGGATTTTACTCTGTAGTGCTTTACCAAAGCAGCTTGGTGGGTGTCACTGCTTATTAACATTTTGGCATAAACTGCACATGATTTATTGCCCTTCAGCTCTTATGTAGATCAGGTAGACTCTATCTTGTTGACTTTCTCCCACTGTTGTACACTAAGTTTCGTTTTTAATGTGGCAGAAATCATGGAGTATTCTGAATTGTGTTCTTCAGTTCTGTTCTTCTCAAATTTTATATATTTTCCTCTTTACAGAAGAGCTTGAGCACTGAAATTATGGCCACAAACTGCTGACATATTGGTTCGGAGTGACTGATGCCCTTGTTTTTTCTGGCATTTTCCTGGAGCACTGATGTTGTTAGACTTGCGCAGCAAATTACACCAAACTCAACAAAGAAATGTGAGAATCTCAATATTTAGCTCTATTCTGAGACCCAGGATTGCATTATACAGGTCCTGCTTGTTTACGATGGCCTGATGGACCGGTGCATTTTGACATTCCTGCTCTCCTTTTGTCTTTGGGTGCTGGCCTGGGAACTGAGGTGGAAGAACCTTGGAGAGAAACAGATTGCAGAATGGCTCAATGCTAACAATCTTCTCAAATATAAGATCCTGTTTGATGGTAAGTCTCAAAGGCATCTCAAGTCTGATTCTTTCATTGTCACAGGGCACATATCGTTAAGAGTGTGAGTTGAATGAGTTAACGCACAGATTGAGTAGGCACAATATAATCAAAACTAGATTTTAGTGCTGCTTTTATCGAAATGTCTGGGAAATAATTATCAGACTAATACTGTATATGTATTAATCATGGTTCACAACATAAGAATTAATTGAATGTGTCACTTCTCCTTTACATCTGGGATCCTTCAGGTCTACTTGATTATTTGTATTGATGTGTTTTGCTTAAATTCCTTTTAAAAAGCTGTGGACTCTTGAATTTGAATGGTGTAATTATTGAGAGGTTGGAATTTCTGTTTTTTCTCTTTAAAAACTAGTGGTGACTGTATGCAAATGTGTGAAACACTGAAGCAAAATGTGCAGCACTTTCAGTTTAATAAGAGAGGTCGAAACCTAACTGCAGGGAAATGGATGGAGTTAGAACCATAGGAATAGGTCATTCAGCCTTGTGAATCAATTAGATCATAGCTGATCTGAACCTTAGCTCTAGTTACTCGAATTTTCTCTGTATCCCTTCAGTACCATTATCTAAGAAAAATTCACCAATCAAGTTTGATATTTTTAATTAATCTAGTCTCAATAGCTTTGCGGGAAGTTCTAGATTTCCCTTGCTGTTTGTATGAAGAAGTCACTCTTGAAAGTCTACCACTTATTTTAAGGTTCTCCTTATCTACCATATCAAATCCTTTAAATACCTCAAGTAATCTGTTAGTCAAGGAAATATGAACCTAAACAATACAACCTATCCTCATAATTTAACCCTTGACGGTTCTGGAAGGTCAGTGCTACACTCCCTCCAGGGGCTTTATATCCTTCCCGAGGTGTAGTGCCCAGAATTAAATGTAGCTTTCCAGATGCAGCCTAACCAGTGTTTTCCGCAAGTGTAGCATGATTTCCAACTCATGGTATTATAGTCCGAGTTCTGGTACAAGGGAAGGCATTAATCTGAGCTGAAATGATCACTGATGCCCTTGAATATAGAATACAATTCATGTGGAAAGGAAGATGGAACGTCTAGGCTTGAGGTTAGGGACAGAGTTCAGGATTAATAAGACTGTCGTAATAATTAGAAAATATTACTGGAGGGAAATGGAAAAGCGGCTTTACTTTTAGATACTGGTAGCAAATAGCACTGTTATAGAAAGGAGATACAAAAACAAAAGACCAAGAAAAAGAAGGAGAAAAGTTCCAAAATTTCATGTCAATAAGGGTAGAAGAATTATCCCTGATGTCGTGGCCAGCCAACATCATAAAAGTAGAGTATTTTGTCAATATTGTTGCTTGTGGGAGTTTGCTGTGTGCAAATTGGTTGCTGATTTTCCTACAATGCAGCCACTTCAAAAGTATTTCATTGGCTGTAAAACTCTTTGAGAAACCTAAGATAAAAGCAAATTACTGCGGATGCTGGAATCTAAAACAGAAAATACTGGACGATCTCAGCAGGTCTGACAGATCTGTGGAGAGAAAACGGAGTGAACACTTCAAGTCTGGATGACTCGACAGCTTTGACAAAGTGTCATCCAGACTCAAAATGTTAGCTCCCTTCTCTCTCCAGAGATGCTGTCAGACTTGCTGAGATTGTTCAGTATTTTCTGTTTTTGTTTCTTTGAGAAGCCTGGTGGCTGTGAAAGGCGCTTTATAAATGCAAGTCTTTCTGCTGGAGTTACTGGCTAGAGGTCAGGCCAGGACTGGGACCCCAAGTGACGCCATGAGGTGCTTTAAACATTTCACTTAACTTGTAAGTCAAGTTCTTGCTGATGGCGAAGCAGCAACGTACCCGATGCATACATTACTACAATGGCAGCTTTCCAAGGTCACCACTGCTGCAACTAAGGGCAGGGCAGACGGCCAGGTTTTCCTATGCAACCAGCAGTGTCATTTTTAGCTGACTAGCAGAAATGCCCAATTGCAATTGGTGGGAATGACTCAAAACATTTTTTTTTGCTTTTTGCAGGGATGCATCTGATTTCCGATCACCAATGTTTTGAAATTTAGTGCAGTGAGGGAGCGAATTTATGCTTTACTCTTCCATGATGAGGTTCATTATTAGTCTCAAATGACCATCGGTCCTTTATGGATTACTTTTTGAAACAAAATTGACAAATAGTTCTAACATTTTATTTATGCCTCCCTGTAGAATAATTGGAGAGCTGAATATGACGGCAATCTTTCTGTTCTGTCTCTTGCTGTCCTGTAGGTAATCTGTGAAACGGGGTCAGACTGCAGGTGGGTGGAAATGTGCAGCTGCAGTCTGCTCACAATTCGTTAATTGAAGTTACATTTTTGTTGAAATGTTGTGATGTTTTAATTTGGCAGATGTTACAGCATTGTATTATTAATAATTCTTCAACCATTGCTTAATTAACCAATTTTTGTTTTCAGAAGGGAGATTTCTTGATCTGGGGTGTGAGCGATTGTTGTGTTTCTTTCACACCTTGGCTTGGCCCTTTTGTTTTCAAAGCATTTGGCTGAGAAAGGCTGGCAACAGATTTTCTAATGTTACGTGGTCCTGCTCTCACTGTTAATGTAGTGTCTGAGGCTGTGGACTGCACTTTTATTAGAACTGCGAGCTCTCAGCAGTAATTAAAAATCTACAATGCATATATTAAAAATAAGTCTGGAAAGAGAGCTGTAAAGCAGATGTGATATTGCATCAGTATTGATGACCTTTTCCAAAGTTACATTGAAAATCCCATGAAACCCAGCTGAGATATCATAGTAATGATCTGACTTAACACCTCCCACCTTCTTGCTACGAATGCCCACTGTGAGCTGTTCCCTGAAACCCCAACATGCGCTTAATAATTGATCATTGCTATAAAACAAGCATACCACGGCAACTGGTATTTACATATGCCTTTAACATAGCAAGCATCCTAAGGTATTTCATTAGCCCCAGACGGCAAGCGAGGGAAAGAAAAAAGGAGGGGTGAGAAAAATCATTTGAAATCCTTGGACTTCAGGGACTTCAGATGGGAAAGAGCAAAGGAAACAACCAACATCAAAAAGGTATAGATTTTAATGGGAACTGAGGCATTAAATGAGGACATGAGGGGGTGCTGAGCAAATCAACAGCTTCAGAAATAGAATGGTAAACGAAGGGTCTGAGACTAGGCAGCTCAGTATTCCAATCATTTTAGTTCCACACCAATTGTTCAGGGACGATCTTAACAGACGGTATCTAAAGTTTAATGATCTTAATTACAGCATCTATTTCAATTTAAACATCGAATTAATTTAAACATTAATTTTCAATTCGGCTACTGTTGACCTATTTTAACTCAAATAAATTCTCATTATAAGGCCTTTCTGTCTATTCAAGCTGGATCTTATCTATGTGATACCCAAATGAGGAAGAAAGCTGATTAACCTGCTAACAGTTAGAAATATCCCTTTTTGTCCCCACCACTC
This sequence comes from Scyliorhinus torazame, assembly GCF_047496885.1. NCBI lineage: Eukaryota > Metazoa > Chordata > Chondrichthyes > Carcharhiniformes > Scyliorhinidae > Scyliorhinus > Scyliorhinus torazame. The sequence continues at coordinate 374,549,650 of NC_092708.1, forward strand.
TGTCTCTGTCCTGAAGTGTTGTTACTGTATGCTTTCTGTAAGTGGTGTCTTTAGTTTTTTTAGCACCAGCCGTCGCTCAGTTGAATCCGAGATTAGGATTAGGGGTTGAGGTTTCATTGCAGGACTTGAGCACAAAAATCAAGGCTTTGTTATTTAGTGATGGTGCTTGACATTTTTATTCACAGTATTTACCGAACATATATTTCACATATATTTAAAATGAAGGTCTGTTTTTAATAGCATACTGAGGCAGCCAAGCTGCATGAAATGTAGTGTTTTCCCCCAACAAACAAATTCGACCCGATTTCTCATTCTGAGCTAGATACTGAAAATGGCTGGTATTGAGAAGAGCTTTACAGATTTAAAAATATGTCTACACAGTAGTTTGAAATTAAGATATAAAATGCATCTTTAGTTTAAAAATAATATTGCTGATTCTAACTAAAATATTAGGGTAAAGGACCTGTGTGAATGCCAAGAGGAAACTATCCCGGAGGATTTCAACCAGTGTGCTGCCTTGAGAACTGGGAAAATGTACCGCAGCCTGCTGCGGGGAATGTTTCGGTGAGTGCAGTGCTTGAATGACAAAGTTCAATGGGCAGGCACGGTACAAATCAGCCTCCAACTCCCACCATGCTACGGGCTCTTCGTGCACACGCGCTGGCTTGCGTTTCGCTCCATCTCTCTCTTGTCTCCCCCTCCCCCGTGTCTCCATTCCCCACCAGCTCAGAACTCGCTTCACAAACTCCGGTTAGCAGTGTCAGGCTCGATGAAAGGATAAAACTGTGGTCGGTTATCACAGTTCACAACGGCTGGACTCACTGTTGTTTCACATTATGATTTTGTGTGTAATCTGCTAAAGATGAATTGCAATTATTTTTAACTGCATAGAAAGAAAAGTTTTTTTTTTTTTAGTTATAGTCTGAAATGGCAACAATATTCACCACTTGCTTTGGTATAATATTGTTTTTCAACTGAGCTGATGATAACAATGAGTGGCAGTGCTCACAATCTAGTTTGGAACTAGTTCTAGTTATTTGAGCTACAAAAACTTAGATTGAAGACTCTGGAAGCAACGATTAAACCGGGGAAAGAAGGGGGTACTGGGTGATCCCACCAAGCGCGATTGGTTGGGGGTGGGGTGCTTGAGATAGTGGAGGGAGATTCCATTGATTAGGTGATGGAGGAGGAAATGGGAGACCCTACTGCCAGGGAGGGGGGATCCACAAGCCGATGGGACACTGAGCCTCCCCCCCGAGCCCTCATTCCCACATTGCGTGGATGCCCGGAAACCTTGTGGAGGAGCTTGACTTCCCTTCCCTTTCTCAATGGGAACCAAAAGCAGAAGACGTGCCAAGAGGCAGTTTCCATTATAAATGGTCGGCACGGTGGCACAGTGGTTAGCACTGCTGCCTGACTGGTCCAAGGACCCAGGGTCAATTCCAGCCTCGGGTGACTGTATGGAGTTTGCAATTTCTCCCCTTGTCTGCGTGGATTTCTTCTGGGTACTCCAGTTTCCTCCCACAGTCCAAAGATGTGCAGGTTAGGTAGATTGGCCAGGTGAAATTGTCCCTTAGTGTCCAAAAGGTTAGGTAGGGTTACTGGGTCATGGGGATAGGGTAGAGGGCGTGGGTTTAGGTAGGGTCCTCTTTCCAAGGGCTGGTGCAGACTCAATGGCCGAATAGTCTCCTTCTGCACTGTAGGGATTGACATAGGATTTTAAAATGGCAACGCAGGCTGGAATGATCTATTCCTGCTCCTTGTTTGTACCTTACCATCACGGCATGGAAGGTTGGCGGGGGGGGGAGGGGTTGGGTTTCATTCAGGTTATGGACTCTATGCTGGAATGAGCCTTACAAGAGTCTTTCACTCACAAGAGATGTGTATGCTACCCAAGAAATGTTGAAGACTGCCATCAGTGTTACCCAACCAGGGAGGGCCCTTCGGTTTGGGCTTATGGATGGAGTCAGGAGAAAACCCGTGGGGATATCATTCACTGGCAGCACCACGATGCTGGCAGAAACCATGCAGCAAGCTATTAGGAAAGCTAATACAATGCTAGCCTTTATCACAAGAGGAGTTGAGTACAGGAATAGTGAATAGTGTGTGCAACTTTGGTCCCCTTGCCTCAAAGAATGTTATTGCCATAGAGGGAATTCACCAGACTTGTTCCGGATATGGCGGGACTACCCTATGAAGTGCGGTTGGGCGAACTGGGCCTGTATTCCAGTCTAGTAAGACTGTAACCATAATAAATATGATTTTTATGAGCAATCGATTCAGTTGAAAAAAGTGGGAGTGCCTTGGAATTGTTTGCCTCATTGAAACATAGATGCAGGAATAAGCCATTTGGCCTTTCGAGCCTGCTCCGCCATTCCATAAAGTCCTTAAAGTGCAGAAGGAGGCCATTTGGCCTGTCGAGTCTATGCTGACCCGCTGAAAAAGTGTGCTGTGTTACTGAAAAGGTTGGATACCATTGCACTAGCGCAGTACTGAGGGAGTACTGTATTGTCGGAGGTGCTCTGTTTCAGGTTAGCTATTAAACTGTGAGGCTCAGTCTGCTCTCCAGGGTGGACTTTAAAATCCATTGGCGGTGTTTTGAAGAAGAGCATGGACATTATCCCAGGTGTCCTGGCCAATATTTTGCCCCCAGTCAAGAAAATAAATACAGATAGTCTGATAATTATTACTTTGCTGTTTGAGGGAGCTTGCTTGACGCAAGTTGTCGGCCATGTTTCCCACATCACAACATTGATTATGCTCTATATGGACCCTATTGACTGTAAAACATTTGAAATGTCCTGTGGTTGTGAAAGGGACAATATAAAAGTAAGACTCTGAACATTCCTATCCATCTTCACCCCCTTTTAGGTCTTTGTTTCATTGGGCGGCACGGTAGCACAGTTGCTTCACAGCTCCAGGGTCCCAGGTTTCATTCCCGGCTTGGGTCACTGTATGTGCGGAGTCTGCACATTCCCCCTTTTCTGTGTGGATTTCCTCCAGCTGTTCCGGTTTCCTCCCACAGTCCAAACATGTGCGGGTTAGGTGGATTGGCCATGCTAAATTGCCCTTGGTGTCCAAAAAAAATGGTTAGGTGGGGTTACTGGGTTACAGGGATAGGGTGGATGTGTGGGCTTAGGTAGGGTGCTCTTTCCAAGGGCCGGTGCAGATTCTATGGGCTAAATGGCCTCCTTCTGCACTGTAAATTCTATGATTTTTCCCCTTGACCCACTTTTTGTTTCTTTGGTTTGTTCTACTGCAACCCACCCATCCACCCACACACAGTGCCTTGTTTGCTCTCACTGCGCACTGACCTTTGTTCTCCCATTAACATGTTCAGCTATCTTCCTTTTATGCCATTACCAGCACTTCTTTAGTTCTTAATGCTAACAGTACATCTGCTTTGTATCCATGACATCTTTGTCAATCTCTCCTTGGGTCCAACCTATCCCAGACTTTCTCTTCTGTCCCATCCCCTCCTATATAACCCATTACATTTTCACCCCTCTTTGGTTCTAAAGAAGAGTCATGTGGACTCAAAACAAATGCAAGTCTTTTTTTTTTAAATAAGCCATTTCTAGTCATGGAGGATGACTAAGGAAGGGGAGGTATTTTCTCTCTCCTCCTCCCCACCCTTTCCAGTAAGGTTTCCCAGGGTGCTCACAAGACCAGATCAATACAAGATGTTATATCAAAGGTACAATGCAGATGTTATATCAAAGTTGGTGACATCCCTCAAGACTGAAATGATGAATGTTTAGTTGGGCTGCGTGGCCTATGCAGCTCATGGGGAGGCAGTGGCGTAGTGGCATTGACACTGCCCCATCAGGACGGATGGTGGAATTTGAATTCAATAACAAAAAATTGGAATTAAAGTCCAATGACGACCATGAAACCATTGTCGATTGTTGTAAAACCCCATCTGGTTCACTAATGTCCTTACCTGGTCTGGTCGACATGTGACTCCAGACCCACAGTTATGTGGTTGACTCTTGAATGCCCTCAGGGATGGGCAACATGTGCTGGCCCAGCCAGCGATGCCCACATCCCATGAACGAATATAGGAAACAAAAGAAACAAAATCAGATGTGAATTACGATTTCTATTTGAAACAGAATTTGTGATCCATGTAGCTGACTGATACATTGTACCAGTAATCCAGAGGGTTAGATTTATGACCTGGAGGCTTGAGTTAAAATCCCACCACTGCAGCCAGGGAATTTTAAATTTAATTCATCAAATAAACTTGAATGAAAAACTAGTTTCAGCTGTATGACCTTGAAACTACCAGATTGTTGTTAAAAACTTATCTGCTTTGCTCACGTTAGTCGGAGAAGGAAATTTGCAGTTCTTACTCTGTTTGTGATTCCAGACCCACAGCAATATCATAGAATCTACAGCACGGAGACAGGCCCTTCAGCCTATACTGGGATGGCTCTTATCTGAATTGGCCTGCAAGCTACTCAGTTCTATCAAACTACTTCAGAAAAGTTTGTTTCGAGTAAAACCAGACAGACCACCCGACGTTAACCTAAACACCTGATTCAGGAAACACACAATAACCCTGCAAAGTCCTCCTCACCAATATGCCCCAGAGAGCAGCGGAGGCAGGCTCATGAATATTTCTTAGGTTGAGTGAAAGAGATTCTTAAATGGCAAGGGAGCCAAATGGGTATAGGTGACAGACAGGAAAGTAGAGTTGCGGGCGCAATCACATCAGCCATGATCTTATCAAATAACAGAGCAAACTCGGGCTGAATTACGTCCTCCTGCTCCTAATTCATCTGAAGTATGTCAACAACACTGGCATTGACCTGACAAAATGGAAAATTGCCCAGATATGTGCGGTTCACAAGAGGCCATTTACTGCCCCATCAGTCTGCTCTGAATCGTCAGCAAAATGGTGGGTGGTGTCATCGATCAAATGGCACTTATTCATTAATAATGGGCTCACCGATGCTCAATTGGGTTCTGCCTAGGCCGCTCAACTCCTGACCTCATTACAGCCTTGGTCCAAACACAGATAGAGGAGTGGGACTAAGTCTAATTGCCCTTGACATCAAGGCAGCATTTGACCAAGCATGGCATCAAAGAGCACTAGCAAAACTGGAGTCAGTGGGAATTGGGAGGGAAAACTCTCTTTTGTTGAAGTCACCTAGCACAAAGGTTATGGGTGGGGTCCTAGCTCAGTCCTTCGATGTCATTGCAGGAGTTTCAAAGAAGTGTCCTGAGCCCAGCAGTCTTCAGCCTCTTCATCAATGACCTTGCCCCAGGTTTACAGTCTGAAATGGGGAGGTTTGTTTGTGATTGCAAAGGCTCTGTTCCATTCACAACTCCTCAGATACTGACGCAGTCCATGTTCTCAAGAAGCAAGACCTGGTCAACATTCAGACTTGAACTGATAAATGACACCAAACTGACAAATGACAAGTAACGTTCGTGACAGATGATGACTATCTCCAACAAGAGCGAATCTAACCACCGCCCCTTGACATTCAGTGAATTTCTTGCTATTAATGCCCTGGGGTACTGACCAGAAACATAATATTGTTGTATTGGATGTAAGAGCAGGCCAGATGTTGGATCTTCTGCGGCATTCATTTCCTGATTCCCCAAAACCTCTCCACAAAGCGCAAGTCCGGAATGTGACGGAATACTTACAAACAAACAAAGAACAAAGAAATGTACAGCACAGGAACAGGCCCTTCGGCCCTCCAAGCCCGTGCCGACCATTCTGCCCGACTAAACTACAATCTTCTACACTTCCTGGGTCCGTATCCTTCTATTCCCATCCTATTCATATATTTGTCAAGATGCCCCTTAAATGTCCCTATCGTCCCTGCTTCCACTACCTCCTCCGGTAGTGAGTTCCAGGCACCCACTACCCTCTGCGTAAAAAACTTGCCTCGTACATCTACTCTAAACCTTGCCCCTCTCACCTTAAACCTATGCCCCCTAGTAATTGACTTACCTAGATGAGTTCAGCTCCGTGGACACTCCAGAAGCTTGATTCCACCGAGGACCGAACCACTCACTTGATTGTTATCCCAAACGCCATCTTAAACATTCCATCACAAGTGTTAGCATGGCTGCAGTGTGTACTACCTACAAAATGCATTGCAGCAACACAAGGCTCCTTTGACAGCATCTTCCAAATGCATGAGCTGTACTGCCTGGAAGAAAAGGGAAGCAGACAAATGGGAATACCAAAATCTTCAAATTTCCTTCCAAGTTACACACCAGTCTGACATGGAAATGTATCACTATTCTTTGTCGTTGGATTAATATCCCAAAACTCCCTTTCCAGCAGTGCCACGGATTACAGGAGTATAAGAAGTCGACTCTCCACCTCTTCTCGGGCAGTGAGGATAGACAGTAAATGCCGGTCTTGTCAGCAATGTCCACATCTTGTGAACAAACAGGAAAAAATATAATTTCTCCACTCATGAAACATAATTGCATATAAGGAGGCCATTCAGCTAAATCATGACTGACCTGTAACTCTGCTCCATCTACACCCCTCCCTTTTTGGTTCAACAACCTTAATCCGCTAACCCAAGAAAAGTCAATACCCTCCTCACTTTTATATTCTGCACCTCTAGACACTGTTTGCCTTTGTTTTCAGTCTTATCGGTTCACTTATAGGTTAGGTCTTAAGGGTTCACTAGTGTCCTTTAGGGAAGAAAATTTGCCGTCCTTACATGACCTGGCCTATATGTGACTCCGGACCAACAGCAATGTTGTTACCTCTCAACAGCTTTCTGAAAATGGTCTAGCAATTATGGGATAGACACCGCATAAATACTTGAAGTATTGGCGAGATGTCATGTCCTGAAAGTCTTGATATCTTCTTCAGAGAACATTGTTAAAATGGGGTGAAACCAATTCATGTAATATTTCAAAGCAGCTACAGCAATGCAATTTCTTTCAGGTCATCATTATATAATGTAGGCGTAGCATTTTCTGCTTTGTGCGCCTGCATCAAATGATGAAAGAGAAATCCCTATGATGTGCCCTACATATATAATTCACAATTTGATTAGCGCTTCAAGTGCCGTTATTTTATTTGGTGCCCTACAAATTGTGCAATCTATTGAATCACGCAGTGATACTTTCTCAAAGAAATTACAAATTGCCTCTTTATTGTTATCGCATAGGAGATGATAAAATTATTATCTGGAGTCCTTTTCGAACTGCGGTAACATCTGGAACTATTCTACTGACAGTAAGCAAAGGCTGTTTTCCATTGAAATATTCAAAAGGTAGCATGATTTCTTCAAATAGCAGTAAACTAATATTGATTTTTTTTTTTTAAATCTCTAAGGATATTTATTGTAGTGTTTGAACAATAAAGTGATTCATTTGGAATCCTAGTCAATCATTTGTTTCTCTTTGTATTAGATATCTTAATTTATTATATTTAATATATACTAATATATTAGATCTCACTGGCAGCAGCTTATAACTCAGATGCAATGCCAATTTATAATGAAAGTAATATTACTTTATTTAGCTATAGAGGTGCAACTGTGTTTAAACTAAACTGCCCTTTAAGGCCCTAAAATCTTAGGTGGAATCTAACAGCCCAGCTCACCACGTGTTGCGCGATCTAATGAAGATTGGGGGACCCCCGAGGCTTCGGGTGGCCCCCAAGGCTTTGGGGGCCTGTGGGTGGCTGGGCTCTGGGCAGGGTGGTACCCTGGCACCCATGCCACCTGGGTACCCTGACCAGCCCTGGGGTGTCCTGCCCTTATTAGGTGGAGTGTGGGGGTGGCTCGATGATCCCCTTATAGGCGAGTTGGGTGTTTGGGGGGGGGGTCTCCAGATAGGGGCGCCATTTAAAAATGAGGAACGCTGCTCGTCATTGCAGGAAATGGGAATAAGTGCAGCCTCGTTGGGGCATTCCTGCTGAGGCCCCGAAATAAAACAGTGGCCGGTTAGATTGCGGGGCCTTTCTCAGTGCTGCAAGTGCCGGGTAACACCTGGCTAAACGCTCGCAACACGGCACTGTTTAATTTCTGTTAAATCAGGCCCCTAATTACTGTAAATGAGCATATTCCTTTTCAGTTTGAGTTTAATTTCTGCTCTTGCGAGAATTTTGCAGATTGGCCGGTGCCTATAATTGTTGGACTGTAGGTTACTAACTACTTGTGCATTGTCTTTTAATGACCTATTTGTGTAGGGTAGAACAGACTGCTAATCGGCATATTCGTGATATTGACCAAGGACATAACTAAATAGACTTGGATGAGTCTTTTAAAGATGGTGAAATGAAGAGTTAAAAAAAATATTTTAATTCTCCTTTTTCACATTTTCTCCCAAATTTACACCCACCAACAATAAACAATAATGAGCAACAAATATGTCAATCCCCATAACAATAACCACAATCCTATCCTCCCACCAAACCCCAAACATAAACCCGCATGTTTACATAAACAAATGATAAAAAGGAATCAGGAATCGCCCATAGTCACCCTTAATACACACAGCCCCCCTTCATCCATCCCCCCCAACTAATGTTCGATGTTATCCAGTTCTTGAAAGTGCATAATGAATAATGCCCATGAATTGTAGAACCCCTCCGTCCTTCCCCTCAGTTCAAACTTAACCTTCCCAAGAGTCAAGAATTACAACAGGTCCCCCCGCCACGCCAGGGCACAGGGTGGAGAGGCTGCTCTCCATCCCAACGGGATGGAGAGCATCGGGCAATCAATGAGGCGAAGGCTACGATATCTGCCTCCGCACCCATTTCCTATCCTGGCTGGTCCGACACCCCGAATATGGCCTCCCGGGGACCCGGGTCCAGTTTCTTGTGCATCACCTTGGAAATTACCCTAAAAACCTCCTTCCAGTAGTCCTCTAGCTTTGGACAGGACCATAACATATGAATGTGATAAGCCCCCCCCCCCCCCCCCACAACGCTCACACACATCTACTCCTTCAAAGAATCGGCTCACCCTCGCCCTCGTGAGATGTGCTCTGTATACCACCTTCAGCTGTATCAGCCCCAACCTCACGCATAAGGTGGAGGCATTTACTCTCCGGAGCACCTCACATCAGAACCCCTCCTCCATAACCTCTCCCAACTCTTCCTCCCACTTTTTTTGATCCCTTCCAGTGGTGCCTTCTCTTCCAAAATAGCTCTGTAAACCGCTGACACTTGTTGCTCTTATTAGCCTTAGTTTTATTAGCTCTAATTCTGTCACCTTTGCTCACGAGTCGCCAGGTATCTTTCTGATACCGCCACGTGGTTCAAGCTCTAGTTATGATTAATAAGACAGCACACCGCTTAGTAAGATTGAAATCAACGGTCATTTATTATGTACAGCAATAAATACTTACACAATAATCCTACTTTCTATATCACTACCTACCACTACTGGCCAATACGTAACTTTTGGGAATGGCCCACCAGGTCAGGGAAACGAATGGCTTATCGAATTGGGTCTGGCCTGCGGGATTCAAAAGGCTGATACAGGTCGATGGCTAGGAGTCTCTATCGGGTAGCGATCGCTGGAGTCAAACTTACCGTTGCTGGTCGATGGTTCTTGCGAAGGTTGCGAGCAGGAGAAGAAGGGAGAGAAGGGTCGATCTGAACTTGGCCCCTATCTTTATAGGTCCCGGGGGCCTCCCGCCTCTTGGGGCCGACCTTGACCCTGGTCCCAAGTGATTGGACTTGTTCCCAATCACTGGGTTTGATATGCTCTAATAATGGGGCGATTCCGTGATCGGGGGTGGTCGTTCACCTTTCTTTGTCTCGGCCACTGCTGGCGCCGAGAGGTCTGGATCGGCATTCAATTGCTAATATGTTGCAATTGTTCCCGGGGATAGCCGATTAAACTGCAGATGTCTGTGTTGATGTGCTGCTAATGGTCGCAGGTATCGATCTGGGCCGACTTCCCCAGAGCCGAATACGCTATTCTGTCTGCAGCTGTCCGTTTGTGCCCTGTTGGCTGCTTTTCCCATCAGCCTTTTCGGTTAGCCATTTTACATCGGGTTTTGGCCAAATTAATCGGTAATCAGCCATTTTAGGTGGCTACAGGCTACCCCCTTCTCCAGTCCTCCTGTCGTCAGCACCTCCTCCAGCAATGTGGAGGCCGGTTCCACCTGGTAGCTCTATATCTCCTTTCTAGCAAAATCTCAAACCTGCATGTATCTAAACACTCCCCCCACCCCCGCCCCAGCCCATACTCGCTTCCAGCTCCTTCAGTCCTGCAAACCGACCCCTAAGAAACAAATCTTTTAGCGTCTTAATCCCCTTCTCCTCCCATTTCCGAAAATTTCCATCCCACATCCCTGGCTCAAATCTGTGGTTCCCCCGAATCGGCATTTTCCTTGACCCTGCCCCCAACCCGAAGTGTTGGCAAAACTGCCTCCAAATTCTGAATGAAGCTATTATTACCAGACTCCCTGAACATTTGGTGAAAGGAAGAGTTAACATGCATTTTATATTACTTCTCACATTCTAATGCTATCCTAAAGGACCTGGGCCAATAAAGATCTTTTTGAAGTATAGTCACATTTGTAATTCTCTCTCTCGTTTCCCCCCTCCCACGATTGGGTGACCCTGCTAATTTATTCTGGGATCATTAGGGCAGCCCCTGACTTTTGGAAAGGTCCTCACTATTTTATACTTCTGCCATGTCCACACATTATCTGACTTGCTCCACTGTGAAAACATTATCCTACACCTGGGTAGACCCTGCCCATTTGGGAAAAAAGTAGTTTGTGAATTAAGATGTTGTGCAGGCGGGCAAAGGGGGTTGGTTAGCTCAGTTGGCTGGACGGCTGGTCCATGATGCAGAGCAGCACCAGCAGCATTGGTTCAATTCCTGCACCAGCTGAGGTTGTTCATGGAAGCCCCATCTTCTCAAACTTGCCCTTCGCCTTATGTGTAGTGATCCTCCGATTAAATGTCCACCAGTTGGCTCTCTTTCAAAGGGGAGTGCAGCCTATAGTCCTCTAGGATTGTGGTGACATTTCCATTTTTATGTAGCGGGGTATCTAGAAATGACCAGAAGATTATTCCTGACTCTATAAGTATTGGTGAGAACTGCTTCTTCAATATTTTTTCCATTGGGTTGATAACTGGCAATAGCTAAAGGTACAGAGGTTGTATTGTGAAAGAATGACGGCCATTGGACTGAAGTTAGATCATCTTTACGAGAACGTAACAAATAGGAACAGGGTAGGCCAATATAGTATCTTGAGCTTCCTCTTGCCATTCAGTAAAATCATAGCTGAACTTCCACCAACTCCAATTTCCAATGCTGTTTCCATAGCCTTTGATCACTTCAGTGCCCAAAGTCTCTGTTTTGAATATGCTCATTGACTGAGATCCACAGCTCACTGAGTAGGGAATTCCAAAGATTCACAATCCCCTGGGTGGAACATATTCTGCTCACCCCACTCCTAAGTGGCAGATCCTTTATCTTGAAAGTATGACCCCCTAGACTCTCTAGTTGGGTGAAACGATCCTTCAGCATCAACCCTGTCAAGCTTTCTAAGAAATTTTTATAAGGTCACTTCAAGAAAACATTCTTCTAACCCCCAGGGAACATAAGCCCATTTTATTCAATCATCCCTCCATAGGACATCCCTCGTATCCCATGAATCAATCTAGTGAATCTTTGTTACGCCCTCTCCAAAGCAAATAAAGCTTTCCTTAGATAAGAAAACCAACACTGTAGACAGTGCTCCAGTGTGGCCTCACCAAAGCCTTGTATAATTGCAACAAACCTTCCTCACTAGTACTGCAACACCTGTGCTACACAGGCTAACTATTAGTTATTTTCTATTCTTCCTACTAAACTGATTAATTCCACACTTCCCCACATTATACTCTATCTGCCACCTTCTTGCTCAACCACTTAACTCGTCTGTATTTCCCTTTGTGTCTCCCCTCATTTTTCACCTAGCAGCATGTATTATCAGCAAACTTGGATATATTATATTCAGTCCCCTCATCTAAGTCATTGACCAAGATTATAAATAACTGATTCTTATGGTGCTCCACTACCATGCCACTCTGAAAAAGATCTGTTCATATAAGAAAGAAAAAAATCTGGAGGAACTCAGCAGGTCAGACAGCATCTGTGGAAAGAAATTGAATTAACATTTCAGGTTGAAGATCTTTCATCAGAACTGAAGAAAGATAGAAACATCACTATCTCCTGTCATCGCATAGGAACAGGAACTCAGTGCTATTGATATATCAAATGTGTGCCTGGAACAGGTAGTCAGCACCTACTCCACCCATAGGCACATGCATGGTGATACTGATACCATTGTTGTGCGACCGCTAAATGCTCACTGCCTCCTTGCACACCCCACATGCTATTTCTCTCACTGCCTAAATCACCATTGTTTGCCGCTTTGCTTGCCACCCCACTTGTCACTTCTTGCCACTCTGCTAAATGCCCCACTCCACAGCCCTAGGCGCCTTCACTCTCTCTCTCTCTCTTCTCCCCCCCCCCCCCCCCCCCCCTCGCTCCTTTGCTGCCTGTAGATAACGAGGGAGCAGGACACCAAATGTCAGGGAGGCAGTGAGTGGGGTGACCAATGAGGTGGATTGCACTTGCATTCCCGGGATTTTTAACTGGTGTTTTTTAATTTTCTGTGCAGCTGAAGTCCGAGTTATACATGTTGGAAAAAAAAAACTTTTTATTGACACTGCACTCAATATCTTTACATTGTGCAGTATTATGATGGTCCAATTTTTTGATGCAGGCAGCTACCTGTGACGTCTGTCACATCACCGGCACTGTCACTGTACGCCCGGTGAGCACAGTCCTAACAGTTGCAGTGGCACCAAATGCAGCCTAGAAATATACAAATTTTTAAGCCTGTGGAAGGGACAGGGAGAAGAAAGAAGGTCTGTGATAGGGTGGAGACCAGGGGAGATTAAATAACAAAAGATTTCATGATACAACAGCCAAATTGGGTGGTAATGGATATAGTAAAGAAGCAACGGTTGTGTCCAAATGAGTGGATTGTTACATAAAACCATCTGAATGCAACATGAAGGGATAAAGATGGAACACTGTAGCAGGTTATGGACAGAAAGTTCAGCATGAGAGTAAGGGGGAGAATTAAAATGACAAACTCGGGGTCATGCTTACTGGCTCTGCAAAGTGGTCACCCGGTCTGAAATTTGAACGTTTCTTTGTGTTCTCTCTCCTTTTCTTGAATTAGGTTTTGTACTCTCCAATCCATAGGGACCATTCCAGAATCTAGGCAACCCTCAAATGATCAAAACCAATGCATCCACTATCTTTAGCTGCCTCTGTGAGATGTTTGAGGGAAGGCAATTGACTGTGGACTACACAATAAATGCAATGAGATGGAGAAGCATGGAGTAGCTGAGGAAGCATTTGAGTGCATGTCCAAAGATCCCTGAAGGTTGAAAAATAGGTAGATAAGATGGTTAAGAAGGAATAAAAGATATTTCCCTTTATTAGCTGAGGCACAATATGAGAGCAGGAAGCTATGCTGGAACTATATGCATACTAATTAGGCATCTATTACAGAAGAATGTTATCACAGTTGACAGGATACAGATCAGTCGAGAGTCCTGCTTGACAAAGTTGCTTGAGTTCTTTGAGGACATAACCAGTAGGATGGATAATGGGGAACCTGTGGATGTTGTATATCTAGACTTCCAGAAGGCGCTTGACAAGGTGCCGCATAAAAGATTGATCCAGAAGGTGAGATCGCAGGAATACTAGATTGGATTGAGGATTGGCTTGCTGACAGAAAGCAGAGGGTCAGATTAAATGGGTTCGTCTCTGGCTGGTGAACTGTAATTAGTGGGGTGCCACAGGGTTCAGTCCTTGGACCTCTACTGTTTGCAATCTATATGAATGATCTACAAGCAGGGACATAGTGGGCGGGATTCTCCGAAATGGAGGCAGAGTGTTCGCGCCGTCGTGAACGCCGTCGAGGTTCACGACGGCGCGAAACGGTCCCTATCCCGACCAATTCATGGCCCGATAATGGGCTAGGAGCGCCGCCGCATCATTTACACGTGCCAGGCCTTGGCACCGCGTAAAGTTGGCGCCGCATACATGACGCGGCCGGCGCCGCATAACTGGCGTCACCCGCGCATGCGTGGTTGCCGTCCTCTCCGAGTCCGCCCCGCAAGAAGATGTCAGACGGATCTTGCGGAGCTGCGGAAGAAAGGAGGTCCTCCTTCAGAGAGGCCGGCCCGATGATCGGTGGGCACCGATCGCAGGCCACCCCCCCAGCGTTCCCGCCAGCAGCGACCAGGCGTGGACGGCGTCGGGGGGGAACCTGCCGTTTTGGGCTGGCCACTCGGCCCATCCGGGCCTGAGAATAACAGGGGTGCCGGAGAATCGCCATTTTGGGTGTCTCGGGCGATTCTCCGGCCTGCGCTGCGCGGAACTCGACGGGGCCGTTCTCGCCGCTTGGGAGAATCGTGGGAGGGCATCGGACCGGCGCCGTGGGAAAATTTGGCAACCCAGGTGATTCTCCCAACCGGCACGGGAGCGGAGAATCGCTCCCAGTGTCTCTTAGCAAAATGTGCAGATGATATTAAAATAGGTGGGAAAGCAGTCAGTGAAGAGGAGATACAGATTTTACGGATGGATATAGATAAGCTGGGAGATTGGGCCAAAATTTGGCAGATCGAGTTTAATGTGGATAAGTGTGAGGTTATCCATTTTGTTCTAAAAAATAGTCAGGCAAATTATTACCTAAAATGGGAAGCAGATTCAAAGTGCGTCTGGGTAGAAGGATCTGGGTTTCTTTGTTCATGAATCGCAGAAAGTCTGTATGCAGGTACAAAATGTAATAAGAAAGACAAGTGGAATGTTAGTTTATTGCAAAAGGACTGGAGTATAAAAATAGAGAAGTATTGTTGCAGTTGTATAGGGTGTTGGTGAGACCACATCTGGAGTATTGTGTCCAGTTTTGGTCTTCTTATTTGAGGAAGGATGTGGTGACATTGGAAGTAGTTCAGAGGAGGTTCACAGGGATGAAGGGGTTGACATATGAGGAGATATTAAACAGTTTGGGCTTATACTCGCTGGAGTTTAGAAGGATGAGAGTGGACCTGATTCAGGTATATAAAATACTAAAAGGGATTGTAAAGTAAATGTAGACCAAAATGTTCCCCTTATGGAGCAATCTAGAGCCAGAGGTCACAGATATAGGTTGAGAGGCGCTAGATTTACAACTGAGTTGAGGAGGAACTATTTCTTGCAGAGGGTGGTGAATTTGTGGAACTTGCTGCCCCATAGTGCAGTGGAGTCCGAATCATTAAATGGTTTCAAGAGGGAAATAGATATATTTCGGATTTTAAAAATGGGTTTAAGGGATATCAGGGAAAAGGTAGTGAGGTGGCTTTGAGACCAGGAAGAGATCAGCCATGATCTGATTGAACAGCGGAGCAGGCTCGAAACGCTGAATTGCCTATGAGAGGACTCAGATCACATTTATAAGGATGTTGCCTTGATTGGAAAATTTTGGATACAAGAAAAGATTAAGAATTGCCTTCTTTGGAACAGAGGAGGCCGAAGGGAGATTTAACTGAGGCCAATAAATGTATGAAGGGCCTAGACAGTGGATAGGAAGGCCATATACCCTTAGAGGGATCAGCAACCAATGGATGCCGATTTAAATTAATTTGTAGAAGGACTAGAGTGGAGTTCAGAATAACATTTTTCAACAGTGTGGGGAGTGAGTGGAACTGTCTACCTGAAGAGTGGTAAAGGCAGAAATCCTCTTTATATTTAAAAAGCATTTGGTTATACATTTGAAGTGCCTTAATTTGTGGGCTGTAGACCAAGAGCTGGAAGTTGGGATTAGGCTGGATAACTCTTTTTCGGCTGGCACTCTTTACATTGGTTTTAATGGAAAATCTGTTTTGCATAAAGTTAATATTCTAGGAGTGCAAACACAACATTACATCAGGAGTTAAATTGCCCTTAATTTCTGGTACCATCTATTCCTTAACTGGAGAGGGAGCTGGTGATACTAAAGCACTCTTACTGACTTTATCAAAACACATGTTATAGTGTATTGATTTTGATCAGCTTTCTTGTTAATACTGCCAAAATATTTCCATGTTTGGGTGTGCATGTAGGAATGCAGTTTGATAGTGTTTTATCTTCTCTTGCCTTATTGACTGATACACACTATCACCCTGTACTGTTGGCAGTATGCTTTGAAAGCATTATTGGCTGCCATAGTCCAAAGTCCAACCCTGTCCCCCGGCAAAAAGAAAACACCCATCACTCCTCATGTCTGCCTTAGGTTTGTGGGTTTTTTTTTTAGAAACTGGAATCCAATTCAGCTACTTCTGTAACAGGTAGTTTTATTCTTTTGAACTGACTGGCAGGATTTTTATTTACTGCAGAGTGTGCCATGTGTTTACCATGTGAAAATGAAGGTTATCTAAAATCTGTCCACTTCCCTATCACTGAGAACAGATACAGGTTAACTCCTAATTACACATTTCAGGCACGTGTGCTGTTTACATAATTTTGCATAAGATTTCTTAGCGAGTCATGCGGAATGTCTCCAAACGAAAACTCGCTAGGCTGGGTTGCCATTGATCCCTTAGTTGGCAGTTATGCAGACTTCAACAGACAAGGCAAGTTGAGGCTAAATCTAGTCGAGCTAAGTAAGCTAATTGCTTTAGAGTGCAAGTCTGTTTTCCGCTGTACTCTTGTGTTGGTAATGCACAATCTAAACAGAGGCAATTAGAATTTGGAATAAAAGAGTGAGGCTGAAACGGTGAGTAAATTCTCAACCCTGGTAAAATGCTATAGGTGCTGGCACTATCTGTCAGGAAATATATTTTGGGATATGTAACCCAAGATTTCCTGTTAGACACCGGATTAACTGCTCATTGAAAAAGGTAGTGAGAAATGTGGGACGAGACCACTGAAATAGGCCTTGGTGGCCGTGGGCTAGTTAGGAAAGTTGAGCAGGTTCTTGTTAATAAATTAATGCGCCATATATAAGGCAAGGCTCCCTTTCCTCAGCGTATGAAAGCACTTATTGAGGAGGTCCAGATCTGAAGATTAGATGTCTGCATAAGGCTCAGAAGGGCTTTTGGGAATCTCAAAGAGGAAAGAGAAGAAGAGAAATTTGAAAGGAAAGAAGTTTTAGTCTCATAAACTATGTTTTTGACCGTTTTATTGCCTTTTTCAGGTACAAATGATTGTTTCTCCTATATTTGGATCTTAACTGTTTCAAAATACCATGATCATGCCTGTTTATATAAACATCTCTGCAATTTATTGGTTTCTAGTGTGAGATGCGATATAAAGCTCCATATATATGAGAGTATTATTTGCTATTGTACATACATTGCAGATAATAACATAATTCCTTTAACAGTTGCCGGGATCTCAACTTACGGTTCAATAGATTAGGTTATAAAATACAATAATGTATAACAATGACTGTGTGGTAATGCCAAATAACTATTACTTCATTGACTTACATTTATTTTTGGAGACTGTGGTTTTGTTACCTTGACTCTACTAGGGCCTTCTATGGGAGTATGTCCCTTCGCGAGTAGTCCCAGATCTCAGAATGTGCTGGTCTGCAAAACTCGGCCGAGGACAATCTTTGCAGCGGAAGATCAACAAGTTTCGGGCAGCCCAAAGAGTTGATGATCCTCCAGCAGCAGTTGATGTTTGCCTTAGTGTGTGTCCCTGGGAGCAGCTTGTAGTGCAGAGTCCTGCATCACAGAGCGATCACAAGAGGTCTGTCTGTGTACCTTTTGGAAGAAGAAACACACGCACGTTTCATCCTGATCCATGGAACAAACTTTTACGTCAATTCACTCCACTTTTCATTCGTGTCACCCATGACTCAGCCCTTTCCGGGTTCAAGTCCCTTTGCAGAAGCTTGGGTGACCATATTCCGATCGGGTTTGATGTTGATTTTGAGATGTGAGAAACACAAGGATTCTCCCATTTGGGTATTCTGACTTTGATGGGAAGAGACAGAGGCTGTCCACGGAAAAATGGATCAATCCGCCCTTGAGGAAAACTCATCAGTGAGAGGTGTTCACAGTTGAACACAATATAGAACACCTTCATACCTCTGTTCCCCCAAGGGACGGGACCTCTACTTGAGGAAAACAAATATCAGAGGCTGGGAATCCTGTAGCGAGTAACTCAACTCCTGACTCCCCCCCCAAAGCATCTCCACCATCTACAAGGCACAAGTCAGGAGTGTGATGGGATACTCTCCACTTGCCTGGATGAGTGTGACTGCGACAACACTCGAGAAGCTCAACACCATCCAGGACAAAGCAGCCCCGTTTTGGTTGGTACCCCAGCCACAAACATTCACTCCCTCCATCACCTGTGTACAGTGGTGGCACTCCAGTGCTGTACTGAGGGAATAGTTTCAAATGAGATATTAAACCAAGGCCTCATATGCCTCCTCTGGTGAATGTTAAAGGTGCCATGGCACTATTTCAAAGTAGAATAAGGGAGCTATCCCTGGGTCCTTGGCCAATATTTATCAACATCATACAAAACAGGATTATCTGGTCGTTACACCATTGCTTTTTGTGAGGGTTCCCTGAGTGCATATTGGCTGCCGCTTTTCCTATATTAGAACAGTGACTACACTTCAAGTACTATATTGGCTGTAAAGCACTTTTGAGATGTCTGGTCGTGAAAACTGCTGTATAATGAGTGACAGGGAACCCCGTCACACACACATTTCACCAATACACACACACTCGCAAACATAAAGTATAAACTTAAGTATAAAGTATAACCTTAGTTCCACAAAGGTTCTAAAATACATTGTTGGGCACAGACTTTGTAAAATGTGACCTGAGCCATTGTGTCCCCCGTTTGCTTACCTTTTTTTTTTTCTTTCAATTATTTCAGTTAAAGTACAAAAGAGGAACGGAGTGTTGTTGGTGAGCTATGGCTGCCACATTCCTCCGCCAGGACCCAAAGTGGGAAATAGAGGGCTATTAACATGCCTGTGTGGAAGTGAAACCTGAAACTGACACTTGTGAAATGGGTTTGAATTTACGAAAGGGTGATGGGGGATATTGTTTAGCTACTTCTTTGAATATATAGTAATTCAATGTGTTTATGTTATTTGTGGTTTTGTGTATTGTGTTCTAACAATCTAGATTGACCCATGTGTTTTGTAATGTCTTGGGTTACAATTTATATTTTCAAATGTTTAAATAGTCTAGTCCAATGAGTGGGTCTTAATCTTATTAATACCCGTTCTGCCCCCTCAAACGATTCACTATATGTAAGGACTTTTGGGAGCAATAAAAGATCCATTGGTGGCACAAGGTTCACCAGCTCTGTATTGGAGGGGGTACTTTTAACACACTGCTTGCAGTTCATGCTACCCACGTTCAGGTAGTAGTGTGACAAAATGTATTTTTTTTGTCTAATACAAACCTTGTTTGCCCAATGGAGTCACTATAATGTTGTTGGTGATTGCATCAGTCCAAGAGCTAAAGGGCGGCTTGTTCCTCGTCTTTTATTTTCAGATGTGCAGAATTTAGAGGAGATACCAGTGCTGAATACTTTGCCCCTTCGGAAGGGAAATTCCTTGGAAGACAGTGTGGTTCAAAAGATAGAAGCAGCCCAACGCCAACTGGTGAAGGAGTTAGCCCTGCAGGAGTGGCTCTTCAGCCAGGGTCTGGCGCATTACTTCCACTCGTAAGTTTTAAAGAATATAATCCTTGAATTTCCATTCTCTCTTGGATGTATGCTGCCTACTTTAGCTGGGAAGGGTCAGACTGTCCACAGTTAAGTGCTTGTCCATAAATGGCATCAAATGACAGCCAACCGTAGACACACAAAGCTTGGCAATAATGGTCATGTTATTTCTCTCCATCTCCCAGAGTCGCAAAGTGCCTTGGTTGTGAGGTACTTCATCTAGCAGTCTGGCTGAAAACCCAGTAAACTCCTCACGATCATGGTAGGCAGATGTTGTGAGTATCAGGCATGCTTTGGATTCAAACCCACCCTATATCCAGCATCCACCAGTACAGCCATTAATTTTTGTTTTTGTTTAACTTTATATAGATTCAAAGTCACTGTAATTGCAGTTGTACACAAATCCATGGTTTTCAAATGGAGTGTTTGTGCTTTCTCTTTTTTTTAAATTAACATGGGCCACAGGAAAAAGCTACCAGTTTTTAGTACAAATTAGTATCAGCTTGGCAGCTTCAGTCTGCGACTCCAAAGGAAGGTTGATGTGGAAGATGGAGGTCATATTTTTGCACCAGGGAGTAACTCTGATGTTCGAATTTGGATACATTAGATACTGTATAGAAGGAATGCATAAAACCTGTGCTATACCTGACATGACAGCCTTTTCAGTACTCTGCAGCTAACCTATACTAAACATCCTTGTCTCTAAGGTAAGATAAGCTATTGGGTCTAAACCGAGCTTCGCCTGATTCTGTGCTGTGCTGTGCCAGACCGAGAAGTTGAATTTCAATGAATTGTTTTTAATTTCTAAAACTCAAATTCGGCCAGGAACACATTGCAATACTAATGTGCAACCAATTCAAAAGTTTTGATAGGATAGTCATCATCTTCTGCCTGTACACTTGTGGACTCTGGTTAGAATAAAATAGTCTGTGGGTAGCAGTAATTAAAATGATGCAACTTTGATTATCAGTTTCCGTTGTCAATTGGCTGGGTCCTCAACTCACCGTTGTACAACTGAGGTTTGATTGTAATGTCCCACAGAATACTAGAATTTATGTTTGCCCTATGGTTCTCTATGGAATAGGTTCTCTGTGGATTAGGAATCAAGGGGGCGATTCTCCAATATTGAGCCCAAGTGTTCGCCCTGGCGTGACGCCGTCGTGTTTGGTTCACGCCGCTCCATCCTCCTTACGTGGCGCCAAATGGGCGCCGCGTCAACATGCGCAGTTGGGCCGCGCCAACCTGCGCATGCGCGGGGGACTTCTTACGCGCGCCGGCCCCAACCCAACATGGGGTCAGTATTCAGGGGCTGGCCGCTCCAGAAAGTAGGCCCGAGGGGGGAAGAGGCCGTCCGGCCAATTGGTGGGCCCCGATCGCTGGCCAGACCTCATCGGAGGCACCCCCCCCCCCCCCGGTGAAGGAGCTCCCCTACAGGCCGCCCCCCCCCCCCACCCCCCCCCCCCCCCCCGACCATTCCCGCCGACAGCGACCAGGGGTGAATGGCGCCGGCGGGACTCTGTCGTATCGGCGCAGCCGCTAGGCCAATCCGGGCTGGAGAATCGGCGGCCCGGTCAATTCCAGCGGCTGGCGCCGCGCCAAGCGCGCCGGTGCAAATAGCGCTGATTCTACGCACCTCGGAGAATCGCGTGCCGGTGTCAGGGCGTTGTGGTGCAGTTGCGGCGATTCTCCGGCCCGGTGCAGGGCTCGGAGAATCGCCCCCCAGATGTTCATTCTGGGACTTGTTTGGGGATTTTAGAGGAGAATAATCTCCAGATTTGGAGACCAGCAGTATAAGAGTGAGATTTCACTTGTTCACACATCATCCCAGTGGACTACTGCAGACTGGCACTGAGAGAAACTAAGAACAATTTTACATTCAAAGTCAATTGGGGTTAGATATATTAAAATGGCTAGCTGGTAAACAACAATAAATAGATAAAGAGAATATTGTGTCCAAATGTCTAGATGACGCTGAAATGAAAAATGATGTGCTCAAATTGAAGTGATGTTGACATGTTTGATAATTGGCCGGAGAAATAAGATTAGCGAAACGTGAGGAATAGGACAGAAGAAGGCCATGCTGCCCTTCAGCCTGCTCTGCTATTCTGTTAGATCATGGCGATCTGCCCCCTCGGCTCTCCTCCATCGTCTTGTACCTTGATTATTTAGCGTCTAAAAGGATTGATGTGACAGAGGCAGTTTAATAAAGGGAATATGAGGCTTATGAGTTTCAACAAAGGTAGATTTTGACGATGTGCTCAATGCAATCAGGGCGGAGAGAGATCTTGGGGTTTATACTGGATGGTTGCTAAAAGCATCGGTACTGGTACAATGTTCTCAGACTGATTTCAGAGAATTATGGCATGCATAGCAAAGAGCAAAACTTATGTAACCAAAGAGGTCATTTAAAACACGGTGGGGTAGATATAATGTTACATACCATTGACAGGGGCAGGACCAGAAGATCCCACCGCCTGCCAACAACTGGTCGCCTCCCACCACCGAGAAACACCAGAATCTCGCCCTACGTAATGAGTCTTAATTTCAATTCTGGCCTGATACGTGAACAAGGTTGTGGATGAAGTTTGAGAAGAATAAAAGAGGAAAGCCCAGGAGCCTTTCATGATAGTGGTATTAATTTCGGTCGCCAAACAGATTTTAAAGAGAGATAAAGGTACTACATGATGAGAGGTAGATTGGCTGTTGAACACTATTTCTGTAGTATCCTCCTCAAGAGTTATAAGAAGGGTTTCTTAGTTGCATTTGGATTTGATAGAGATCAACTATTTGTTCTGTGAGAAATGCATTTGGCTTAAAAGGGGGATTTGGAGACTTGTGTGATGTTGCTGGGAAAGGTCAAGGGAGGAAAGAAGGCCCATACGTTAGGTCCTGTTTCAGATTAGGGGTATTTTTGACAACGAAAAAGCAAAAAACTGCAAATGTTAGAAATCGGAACAAAAGCAGAAATGATTACAATCCGATCTGTGAAGAGTACAAAAACGTCAACAATGAGCTACGATCATCTTTGGAACAGAAATATGAAAAACGAACAAGCATTTTAATAGCATCAGTAAACAAGCAGAGGAAAAGGGAGACATCAAATATATTAAACAATGGCAGGACCGGACAGAGTCAGCACGGATTTATGAAAGGGAAATCATGGTGGACAAATCTACTAGAATTCTTTAAAGATATAACAAGCAGAGTTGATGAAGGGCACCCGCTGGATATGATCCCACGTATGAGATTAGCCTGTAAAATTAAAGCGCATGGAATTTGGGACAGTATATTGTGATGAGTAGAAAACTGCTCGGCAGACAGGAAACAAACAGTAAGAATAAATGGGTATTTTTCCAAATGGCAGGCAGTGACTAGTGAGGTACAGCAGAGATTGGTGCTGGGACAAAAAGTAATGTCTCCACATTTGCAGATGATACAAAGCTGGGTGGGATGGTGAGCTGTGAGGAGGATCCTTCAATGTGATTTGGACAAGTTTTTAAAAAAAAATTAAAACAAATTTTGTGCCCAATTCTTTTTTTTCCAATTAAGGGGCAATTTTAGGGTGGCCAATCCACCTACCTTGCACATCTTTAGGTTGTGGGGGTGAGACCCATGCAGACATGGGGAGAATGTGCAAACACTGGAGAATGTACAGTGGCCTCGGGCCAATATCGAACCCGGGTCCTCAGCGCCATGAGGCAGTACTAGCCACTGTGCCACCGTACCTCTCTTGATCTGGAAAAGTTGAGTGAGCGGGCAAATGAGTGGCAGGTGCTGTATAATTTAAATAAATGTGCGGTTATTCACTGGCAGTGGAAACGGGAAGGTAGATTATTATCTGAGGGGAATGTGTATTAAGAGCTGGGTGCCCTCGTACACCAGTTGCTGAAGGCAAGCATGCAGGTGCAGCAGGCAGTAAGGAAAGCAAATAGTATGTTGGCCTTCATAGCCAGAGGATTTGAGTACAGGAGCAGGGATGTCTTGATGCAATTACATAGGGCATTGGTGAGACTACACCTGGAGTATCGTGTGCAGGTTTGGACTCCTTATCTGAGGACGGATGGTCTTGCTCCAGAGGGAGTTCCACCAGCCCCATGTTTCTCGGAGGCACGCTGTTCACTGGCAGCGAGATTCTCTCTTTCCACCACTTGTCAATGGGATTTCCCATTGAAGCCACTCCACGTCGCCGGGAAACCTGGAGGCGGGGGTATGCTGCCAGCAGGATAAGAGAATCCCGATGAATGCAGAATTCCTGCCCAGATTGTCTGGGATGGCAGGACTGACATGTGAGGAGAGATTGAGTTGGTTAGGATTGTAATTCAAGAAGAAATGGGATCTCCGAGAAAGCAATAAAATTATAACCGGACTAGACAGGGTAGATGCAAAAAGGATGTTCCCGATGGTGAGCGTGTCCAGAACCAGGGGTCACAGTCTGAGGATATAGGGTTTCCATAATCTATAAAATCTTTACAGGCAGAAGGAGGCTGTTCAGCCCATCGAGTCTGCACCCACCCTCTGAAAGAGCACCATACCTAGGCCCACTCCCCCACCCTATCCCCTAACCTGCACATCTTTGGACCATTTATGACTGAAATGAGGAGAAATTTCTTCACCCGGAGAGTGGTCGGCCTGTGAATTCCCTATCACAGAAAGCAATTGAGGCCAAAGCATAATACGTTTTCAACTATTTTGATTAAACCAGATAAACTCGGGGATAAACTATAACGTGTGGCCCCTGAAAGGAATACTACTTGAAAACAAATCCCAAATGAAACTTGAAACATCAAAATAAAATGTAATTGAAAGAGTCACAAGGCACCTCGGGACACAGAAGACATTGACTATGCCGGTAGATACCGCATGCTCCCTCTCCAGTTTCAAATGTAGCCATGGTAGAGGGGCCGACAGTTTGGTTGGATGACCCATTTGGGTGCCCACTGCCTGGACCTGTTTATAGCAAGTGTGCCCAGGTCTAGGAGTCAGTTCACCAGGAGGTCCTCCCTCCCCGGCCCTTTCCGCACTGAGTGCAGAGTAAGTTTCCAAGAAGCAGTGAGATAAAGCACTTGGGGCAATAGAGATCAAAAAAAATGGGGGGGGGGGGGGGGCGGCGGGATCAGGCTACTGGGCGGCACGGTGACACAGTGGTTAGCAGTGGTGTCTCATAGCACCAGGGACCCGGGTTCAATTCCGGCCTTGGGTGACTGCGTGGAGTTTGCACATTCTCCCCGTGTCTTTCCTCCGGGATTCCGGTTTCCTCCCACAGAGATGTGCAGGTTAGGTGGATTGGCCATGCTAAATTGCTCCTTGGTGTGTCCAGGGATGTCTAGGCTAGATTATGGGGTTAAAGAGCGGGGGAGTGGGTTTGGGTAGAGTGTTCTTTCAGAGGGTCAGTGCAGACCCAATGGGCCAAATGGCCTCCTGTTGCACTGTAGGGATTCTATGATTATAATATGATTGAGTTGGAAGATCAATCATGATAATGAATGGTGGAGCAGAGTCGAAGGGCCGAATGACCCCTCCTGCTCCTATTTTCTATGTTTCTCTGAACAAATTCAGAGAGGAAGTTTCAAAATATTGTTGGGTGATAGCAGTTAACTTGTTAACAATGGAAAGGAGGAGTACAGAGCAAAAACTAAATAAGTAATAACTCGGCAAGGATCACAGCCACAGAAATGTTCAGAAATTGTATATCAGATGTGAAGTCTAAACCATCAATGCTGACAATGCACGTGATTTATCAATTCATAAAAGAAAGGCCAAAATCAGTTTATTGCATTCTTCCCTCGCCCTGAGACAGTATTAATGGTTTTACTCCAAATGACAATCTGCGTTTTCCTCTCCCTCTGCACTTCTCTCATTCTGTCGTAAACATAGACCAATGCACCCTATATCAGCAGCTCCCTGACATTAATACCTTCAGACCTTTGTTTCTTCGATTTTTCACAGCAGTTAACATGCCTGTTTTCTTCCCAGATGCTGACTGGACTGCCTTTGGCGGTTTTTAGATTTATTTTTGTTTCCATCCGTTTTTCATTTTTTCTCTTGCTCTAATTTCACATTTCCAAAGAAACAGAATTTGACCCATTTTCCGTTTGAATGCTTTAGCAGAGCACCATCTACAGTGGGTAGTTTATCAATTACTTAAAGCCAGCGGAAGTCATTCTTCAAGTTGGCTTCGCACATGAATTTTCTTATTTGACCGCCTGGTTCTCTTTTGCTGGTTTTCACATTAACATATCCTTACCACGTCTGTGTTATTGATCCTCTTCCTTGTTTCAAATTTGGATATGGCAAATATCTTCTGAAAGTGCTAATATATGCATGCACCACTTCCCTACCATCTACCAAACTTATTGATTCCTCAGCATTCCAATAAATATTTATTTTGTGAGATGATTGAGTTGCATTTATTCCTTATTCTCACTAGATGTTCTTGAATGACTTCCTTCCTAATGCACCCTGAGTCGCAATATTAGCTTTCTTATTCCTTGCCTCTATACAGGCTGAAATCATTGGGCTGCATCACCCTTGCTGACCTGGTTCAGTTTGACAGCAAGTGGCAGGTTGCTCTCACCACCTGGGGTCATTTCTACGGTGACTACCATAAGTTTGACAGGAAGATTCATGAGATTTCAAGGGCACACCTGGATTGGGGACACAAACTAAATCTCGTTCACAGCGTAGTCCAGAAGCGCAGAGTTGAAAAGTGGTCTGTAGTAGGTAAGTTTGTAAAAATTCAACCATTTAAAAAAAAAAATTAAATGTTTTAATGCGTTTCTGCTTTTTCTTTGTTCCTCAATTTAGGTGGAGTTTGTTTATCATTAATTTGAACTCTTTTCTTTAGTGGGAGCAGTGGTTTTTGCCTCTAGTGTCACACTTTGCACTGTAAAGAGAGACCTGATGTTTATCGTTGTTGGTGAGTACATTTATGTCCCTTGCTTAAATCACAGTGATTGAGCTCTTTGAGGTGAGAGCTGTTTTTAAAAAAAAAAAGCAACCTCTCATGTGGCCAGGATTTTCTGGTCTTGTTCCCTGCAGCGTTTGCAGCGAGACACTCAAATGTCTGCTAACTTCGGCACGACCAGCAGAACCCGCGGCGGGGAGGGATCAGAAAACTCCGGCCACACACACTCACTCTAATAGAAATTCAATAAGTCTGCTCAGACCTGTGGGAATGATTTGTGAGTCGGGTTTGACAAATTTGACATGGTTCACTGATAGCATAAATCCTTACTACGAAATACAATTCGGCCTGCCTTGCAGCACTGTTTCTGGGATCAAGGGATTCATTGTTGCATATTTTTGCATCCAATTTCAGTTTGCCGAACCACTGAGAATGTCTTTTTGTAACATTTTTATGTGCTTCCATTTTGTTAATTAGGAAAAAAAATGTTTGTGAATTGTCTATCCACATGTAGGTGGAATCGCCGTTTCCATCATTGCATTCTTTTTTACTGCCAAGTTTCTTTACGAGCTGCTGGCACGGGTCATCAGCTTTCTTCAAAATGACAACCGGGGTAGGCGAGGGAACCGCACAATTTACGACTATGTCCGTGGGAACTACCTGGATCCAAGGTCGTGCTTAGTCACTTGGGATTGGAAGGACCCCCAGGAAGTTGGGTGTATCATGACCTTTAGAGTGTATGTGAGTAACCATATTTTAAATATCTCCAGTTCAGAAGTGTTGAAAATCTTTTTAAAAATTAAGTCAATCGCCTGCCTCATTTCACAGAGGATATTTACACCAAGTGTAATCTTAAATTTATTTGGAGTTAGAGGGCAGTAGATGACTTGACCAGATCTCTCCGAGCCAGTAAATTTCAATTCAAAGTTATACATTCTGTCCTTGTTTTATTTAATACCTTGATTCAATATTGATTAAATAGCAAAATAGATTGCAAAGAAGTAGAATTTGGTGGAGTACCTGACTTTACACGAAGGCTGAAGAGCTTACAGAAGCATGATAGCACAATCACTGACAGAAAGGTATAGGTACAGCATGAATAGTTTAAAAAGTAAGTTTCCAGTACAAATGTGGATGTTGAAATTTATAAGGATTTATACGAAGAATATAAAAGCATGACGCAACTATGACAAAAGGAGGTTTGTGGGCAAATGCATGCATACAGGTGTAAATGTTTTATATGTTATAGATACGGCACGGTGGTACAGTGGTTATCACTGCTGCCTCAGTGCCAGGGACAACTAGTTTGATTCCAGCCTTGGGTGACTATGTGTGGAGTTTGCACATTCTCCCCACGTCTGGGTGGTTTTCCTTGCACAATCCATTTTCCAGCCTTGGGCAGCACGTTGGCACAAGTGGCCAGCACTGGCTTCACAGCACCAGGATCCCAGGTTCGATTCCCCATTGGCTCACTGTCTGTGAGGAGTCTGCACGTTCTCTCCGTGTCTGCGTAGGTTTTCTCCGGGTGCTCCAGTTTCCTCCCGCAGTCCAAAGACGTGCAGGTTAGGTGGATTGGCCATGCTAAATTGCACTTAGTGTCCTAAAAGTTTAGGTGGGGTTATTGAGTTACAGGGATAGGGTGGAAGTGAGGGCTTAAGTGGGTCGGTGCAGACTCGATGGTTCGAATAGCCTCCTTCTGCACTGTATGTTCTATGTTCTAATCCAAAAATGTGTAAGTTAAATGGATTGACCGTGCTAAATTGTCTGTTCGTACCCAAGGATGTGCAGGTTATGGGGATAGAGAGGAGGAATGGGCCTAGATTGGGCGCTCTTTCGGAGGGTTGGTGCAGACTCGATGGGCTGAATGGCCTCCTGCACTGTAGGGATTCTATGATTTCTATCATTTCTGGGGGGGGTGGAGTCTGGATTGCTGAAATCTTAATTTTAACTTGGCTCTTGTGAGGAATGCAAAGGAATGCTGCACCCATTTGGAGAAAAAAAAGACGTAGTGTAGAGAACGTCATCACATCTCTCAGAAATGTCTCAAAGAGCTTTCCACATAATCAACCTGATAGTTTTGCATAGCTGGGATGATTGACCAGTTAATCATTGCTGTTGGTTGAGGGAGTGATATTGCCAGGCACCAGACTAGCAATCCACAGTTCGTACAAAAGTGTCACGAGCTCCTTAAGATGCATGTGAACCACTGGACTGCTTAGCATTTAATCCAGAGGCCAGTATCTGTGACGGGGATTAACAGCTGCATGCCACTGATGTGTCAGGTTTAATTGTGGCTGCCATCTTGAACCACTGCAATCTGTGTGCTGAAAGTCGTCCCTCAGCACAGTTTGGGATTTCCACGGTTTTGACCCAGTGACAACGATGGGGCACTCTAATAGGATGGCATTAGCATTAGGATGGAAGGACTACTAAGATTTAAACCCTCAACCTTTGATTTAGAGGTACTATCATCTTGGACAGTTAAATCCTGCAGAAGCTAACCACATTGAATGTTGCGTGCAGTCAAGTTTTGAACTACAGGTCATTCCCAATTCCCCATTCTTGGGTCTTGAGATCACAGCAGACAGTTTTATATTTGCTCACCTTCAGTGCTTTATTTCAAGGAGAATAAAACTTGGATTGTGACCATGAGGCAAAACTGAAAAATTGAGTATTGGGATGGATGGAGTCGGAGCTAAAGATCTGGGGTGCGATTCTCTGAAATGGAGTCAGCGTGTTCGCGCTGGCGTGAACGACGTCAAGGTTCACGACGGCGCGAAACGGCCCCTATCCCGACCGATTCAGGGCCCGAAAATGGGCTAGGAGCGGCGCCACGTCATTTACGCGCGCCAGGCCTTGGTGCCGCGTAAAGGTGGCGCCGCATACATGATGCGGCCGGCGCCGCATAACTGGCATCACCCGCGCATGGTTGCTGTCCTCCCCGAGTCCGCCCTGCAAGAAGACGTCCGATGGATCTTGCGGGGCTGCGGGAGAAAGAGAAAGGAGGTCCTCCTTCAGAGAGGCTGGCCCGACGATCGGTGGGCACCGATCGCGGGCCAGACCCCATTTGAGGCCTCCCCCAGCTTTCCCGCACTGTTCCCGCCGGCAGCGACCAAGTGTGGACGGCGCCGGGGGGAACCCGCCGTTTTGGGCAGGTCGCTCGGCCCATCCGGCGCTGAGAATTGCGGGGGTACCGGTGAATCGCCATTTTGGCTGTCTTGGGCGATTCACTGGACCGCCCCGCGCAAAACGCGATTGTCTCGATCTGGCCGCTTCTGGGAATCGCGGGAGGGCGTCGGACTGGCGTCGCAGGAAAATTTGGCGACCCAGGCGATTCTCTGAAATGCCGCGGGAGCAGAGAATCGCGCCCCTGGTAGGTTTTTGAAAGAGGTGAGGGAGATAGAGAGGGCTCTTTAGAGCAGTGTTCTTCAAACTTTTTTCTGGGGACCCATTTTTGCCAACCTTCTCGACCCACGCCGGCCGACCTTCGCGACCCACGCCGGCCGACCTTCGCGACCCAAGCCGGCCGACCTTCGCGACCCACGCCGGCCGACCTTCGCGACCCACGCCGGCCGTCCTTCGCGACCCACGCCGGCCAACCTGCACAACCCACCATTTTCTCTTACCTTGTTTGCTGCTTACAAAAATGGAGGAAATGATTTTGGGTCCCTTTGGCCCTCATACACGCTCCTCCAATGGAACCTGTTGGATGAAGGTGAAGCCTTCCGGTGTCGGAAAGAATGGAGTCTCCATCTGTCCAGAGTTCTGCATTTTTTTCCTGTAAAATGTTATCAAATAAACCCCCCCCCCCCCGGAACTTGTAAAAAAAAAGATAAAATGAATAAAATAAATGAAAAAATAAGAATTAAATGAATAAAATGAATAACCGCCCGCCCCCCCGCCGAACTTGTAAAACAAAAAGCTGCGACCGTTTAAAAAAAAAAAAAAAGCGGCCGCACTGCGCAAGCGTGCCCGATCATCGGCGCGCATGCGCATAGTTTTGCGCAGGCACCCTGACGATCTGGCACGCATGCGCAGTGCGGCAGTTTTTTTACATGTTCGTGGCCATTTTGAAGGCCGCTTGCAACCGTCGTTATTAATGGCCGGCTGTTGCGCGCAGATTTGCATGATCGGTAAGGAGAAGCTGTTCCTCTTAGTGGAAGAATTGAGAACTAGAGGACACCGATTTAAACTGATAGTGACAGGACCAGAAGTAACATGTGGGAAATGTTTTTCTACGTAACGAATGGTTAGGATCAGGATGAACCGACTGAGATTGTGCTGGAGGCAGATTCAATTGTAATTTTCAATGCAAATTGGATAATTACCTGATGTGCGAGAATTTGTAAGGCTATGGTGGATAAAACCAAGAAATGGGACTCCCTGAAATACTCTCATAGCGAGCTGGCGGGGGGGGAACGGGCTGAATGGTCACCTTCTGTGTTGTAATCTTTTCATGGTTCTATGAGTGTGTATAACAAGGCGGAATGTTAATACTAAACTTTATTGCTGTGTAGTTGTTCTACAAGAATGGGCAGCCATTCCCTGCACATCGGCCAGTGGGATTACGGATTCACATCTCGCACATGGAGCTTGGGTTGGATGTTCCCATCACACAGGAGGTACTTCAGGCGCAGAACAACAATGTGGTGAAGGTGGGCTTCACAGTGCGGAAGGCAGGAAGGTACGAAATCTCTGTCAAACTTGGAGGATTACATGTTGCCTACAGCCCATACAACAAAACATTTCAACCTGGTAGGTGTAAATATGTGAATGTTTTCACTAGGGATAAGATTATCTGTTTTATATTTTCTCTGTTGGTTTGTCCACATTGTGAACTGAACACCTCGCATTCAAGCCTCCAGGAATAAGCAAGTGATTGGCCATGAAAAGCAGCCCCATACACTTGTCCTCTAATTTTCTCGGCAGGTTTTCTTTTCGTTGTTGTGGGGGTGGCAAGATGGGATGATGAGTGCTTGTCCTCTACTTGGTCCTCGTCCACAGCGGTGACTGAGTCAAGAGTTCAGTGCATGTGGAAATGTGCTTACAAGCTCACTTATATTGGCTCTTTTTTCTCTTGCTCTGTCTCCCCTGTCATTATCAATTGCTTAATTGGCTGTTGATGTTCCAAGCGTAGTTTTGTTGGCACTTTACTGCAACAATGCTTGTATCTGCGTGTAATTGACCCTGCAAACTGCCCTATAGTCCCATCTATGTGGATGAGGTTTTGTTGTTTATTGTTAAACATATGTGAAGACTTGCGTCCTAAATTTTCTTAAGTTCACAAGTTGTTACTCGAAGTAGAAAGGCAATTAAATGTTGTTGGTGGGAAGGACAGGAGAATGAGACGCTATTGTATTGTAAACTACGGCAGTAGATTCATGAATGAAAATTATGATTAGGGAACACGGCCTACCTTCTCTGGAATTTAAGTTTATAATAAACCAAGAAGTCTCCTTTCTTTGCTGTTTGTGTGGATTCAATTGGAAACAAATTTGTAAAATTGTAATCCAATCCTTAGTCTGTAAATACTGTCTGTGATTTGATAATAATTGAATGCACACTAGTACTGCATGTAGAAAGGAAAAATAAATGATGCATGCATGGAGTGAATGAAATTGAAATAGTTAAGAACCATGCTGAATAAGACCCAGAGGTCTAGAAAAAGTGTGGGTGTGGGGGGGGGGGGGGATAATGCTGCAGAGAGACTGCTGAGACCCAGGGTTGGGGGAGAGATTTGAGTGTGACGGGGAAGAGTACGCTAGAGTGTAAAACTACCACTTCATTGGCTTTTTTTCACAGCAGAAGTCAAGCCTCAAAGATTGGGCAGTTAGGCCAGATCCAAAATCAAAATAACATGAGAATTTAAAGGGGACTCACTGTTAGCACTCAATCTGACCAGTTGCTACTTCTGAACTCGTTACCCCAAAATCTCATTTCACGACCCCACAGGGAGTTGCATGTCACAGTTTGAGAAGCCCTGTATTAAGCCCTCTAGCCCTCAGTTCTCACACCCCCTCACGCCAGGCCCCAACCATGCCAATCCATACCATCCACTAGTCTCCTTATGGCTCCTATGCCAACTTGGTGCCAACTCATGCCCTCAGATCCTTTACCCTACAGCATCCATGCCAACTCACTCAGTATTCACCATGGCAGACCTCAGGCGCCATGCTGAGAGAAAATAACATTCTAAATATCTATCACAGATTTCACTTTCTAGAACAACTGTTCTCATTCATAAAGGCCCATTCAAAAAAATTGTGATTCACTGAAGTACTTAATCCTTCATAAATCCCTTATAAAACCAAACATTGGTATTTGTAACCTCACATTAAACTGCCTTTTAATAAGTTCCGGGATGAGACTCCAGCAAAAATATGAACTATTTGAACTCCGCAATATGTCTCTGCTGAGTTCAGGCTTCTTTTTAAAAAAAAATATATATATTTTATTCAAGCTTTTTGGCCAAACATAACAATACGTAGTGTTTCTTTTACACAACGATAAAGCACTATAAATAACCGTGGCCAGTTTTAAACAAATAAATAAATAATATATAAACAAAAACACAAACAAAACTATATGGCAACTGCCTTGTCCAAAATAAATACTCTCCAAAAATACAATCCAACAATCCAATATACAATTACATATACCAAATACCTATACATATACAATAACATCCCCGAGAGTCCATCCGATTCCCCCCCCCCCCCCCCCCCCCCCCCCCCCGGGTTGCTGCTGTTGTCTATTTCTTTTCCATTCCCTCTATCTTTCTGTGAGGTAGTCGACGAACGGTTGCCACCGCCTGGTGAACCCCTGAGCCGAACCCCTTAACACGAACTTAATCCGTTCCAACCTTATGAACCCTGCCATATCGTTTATCCAGGTCTCCACCCCCGGCGGTTTGGCTTCCTTCCACATTAACAATATCCTGCACCGGGCTACGAGGGACGCAAAGGCCAACACGTCAGCCTCTCTCGCCTCCTGCACTCCCGGCTCTTCTGCAACCCCAAATGTAACCAACCCCCAGCTTGGTTCGACCCAGACCCCCACCACCTTCGAAAGCACCTTTGTCACCCCCACCCAGAACCCCTGTAGTGCCGGGCATGACCAGAACATGTGGGTGTGATTCGCTGGGCCTCTCGAGCATCTCGCACACCTATCCTCTACCCCCAAAAATTTACTAAGCCGTGCTCCAGTCATATGCGCCCTGTGTAGCACCTTAAATTGTATCAGGCTTAGCCTGGCACACGAGGACGATGAGTTTACCCTACGTAGGGCATCAGCCCACAGCCCCTCCTCAATCTCCTCCCGCAGTTCTTCCCATTTCCCTTACAGCTCATCTACCATGATCTCCCCCTCGCCCCTCATCTCCCTGTATATGTCCGCCACCTTACCGTCCCCCACCCATGTCTCTGAGATCACTCTATCCTGCACCTCCTGCGTCGGGAGCTGCGGGAATTCCCTCACCTGTTGCCTCGCAAAAGCCCTCAACTGCATATACCGAAATGCATTCCCTTGGGGCAGCCCATATTTCTCCGTCAGCGCTCCCAGACTCGCAAACGTCCCATCTACAAATAGATATCTTAATTGTACTACCCCAGCTCTTTGCCATGCTCCAAATCCCCCACCCATTCTCCCCGGAACAAACCTATGATTGTTTCTTATCGGGGACCGCACCGAAGCTCCCATCCCTCCCCTATGCCGTCTCCACTGCCCCCAAATTTTCAATGTAGCCACCACCACCGGGCTTGTGGTGTATTTCTTTGGTGAGAACGGCAACGGCGCCGTCACCATTGCTTGCAGGCTAGTCCCCCTGCAGGACGCCCTCTCCAATCTCTTCCACGCCGCTCCCTCCCCTTCTCCCATCCACTTACACACCATTGAAACATTGGCGGCCCAGTAGTACTCACTTAGGCTCGGTAGTGCCAGCCCCCCCCCCCCCCCCCCGTCCCTACTACGCTGCAAGAATCCCCTCCTCACTCTCGGGGTCTTCCCAGCCCACACAAAACTCATAATACTCTTCTCGATTCTTTTGAAAAAAGCCTTCGTGATCACCACCGGGAGGCACTGAAACACAAAAAGGAATATCGGGAGAATCACCATTTTAACCGCCTGCACCCTACCTGCCAATGACAGGGACACCATGTCCCATCTCTTGAAATCCTCCTCCATCTGTTCCACCAACCGTGTTAAATTAAGCCTATGTAATGTACCCCAATTCTTGGCTATCTGGATCCCCAGGTACCGGAAGTCCCTTGTTACCTTCCTCAACGGTAAATCCTCTATCTCTCTGCTCTGCTCCCCCGGATGCACCACAAATAGCTCACTTTTCCCCATGTTCAGTTTATACCCTGAAAAATCCCCAAACTCCCCAAGTATCCGCATTATCTCTGGCATCCCCTCCGCCGGGTCCGCCACATATAACAACAAATCATCCGCATACAGAGATACCCGGTGTTCTTCTCCCCCCCCCCCCCCCAAGTACTCCCCTCCACTTCCTGGAACCCCTCAGTGCCATGGCCAGGAGCTCAATCGCCAGTGCAAACAATAACGGGGACAGAGGACATCCCTGCCTCGTCCCTCTATGGAGCCGAAAATAGTCAGACCCCCGTCCATTCGTGACCACGCTCGCCATCGGGGCCCTATACAGCAACTGTACCCACCTGATATACCCGTCCCCGAAGCCAAATCTCCTCAACACCTCCCACAAATAATCCCACTCCACTCTACCAAATGCTTTCTCAGCATCCATCGCCACCACTATCTCCGCTTCCCCCTCTGGTGGGAGCATCATCATTACCCCTAGCAGACTCCGTATATTTGTATTCAGCTGTCTCCCCTTCACAAACCCAGTTTGGTCCTCATGAACCACCCCCGGGACACAATCCTCGATCCTCATTGCCATTACCTTGGCCAGAATCTTAGCGTCCACATTCAGGAGGGAAATAGGCCTATAGGACCCGCATTGCAGCGGGTCTTTTTCCTTCTTTAGGAGGAGCGATATCGTTGCCTCTGACATAGTCGGGGGCAGCTGCCCCCTTTCCCTCGCCTCATTAAAGGTTCTCATCAGTAGCGGGGCCAGCAAGTTCATATATTTCCTATAGAATTCAACTGGGAATCCGCCTGGTCCCGGGGCCTTCCCCGCCTGCATGCTCCCAATCCCTTTCACTACTTCCTCCGTCTCAGTCTGTGCTCCCAGTCCCGCCCTCTCCTGCTCCTCCACCTTAGGAAATTCCAACTGATCCAGAAAGCACATCATTCTCTCCTTCCCATCCGGGGGCTGAGCTTCATATAATCTTTCATAAAATGCCTTGAACACTCCGTTCACTCTCTCCGCTCCCCGCTCCATCTCTCCCTCCTCATCTCTCACCACCCCCTATCTCCCTTGCTGCTCCCCTCTTCCTCAGTTGGTGGGCCAGCAACCTGCTCGCCTTCTCCCCATATTCGTACTGTACACCCTGTGCCTTCCTCCATTGTGCCTTTGCGTTACCCGTAGTCAACAAGTCAAATTCTACATGTAGCCTTTGCCTTTCCCTGTACAGTCCCTCCTCCGGTGCCTCCGCATATTGTCTGTCCACCCTCAGAAGTTCTTTCAACAACCGCTCCCTTTCCCTACCTTCCTGCTTTCCTTTATGTGCCCTAATAGATATCAGCTCCCCTCTAACCACTGCCTTCAGCGCCTCCCAGACCACTCCCACCTGAACATCCCCATTATCATTGAGTTCCAAGTACCTTTCAATACACCCCCTCACCCTTAAACACACCCCCTCATCTGCCAATAATCCCATGTCCATTCTCCAGGGTGGACGCTGTTCTTTTTCCTCCCCTATCTCCAGGTCCACCCAATGTGGAGCGTGATCCGAAATAGCTATAGTCGTGTACTCCGTCCCCGTCACCTTCGGGATCAGTGCCCTTCCCAAAACAAAAAAGCCTATCCGTGAATAAACTTTGTAGACATAGGAGAAAAACGAAAACTCCTTACTCCTAGGTCTACTAAATCTCCAGGGGTCTACTCCTCCCACCTGCTCCATAAAGTCCTTCAGCACCCGAGCTGCAGCCGGCCTCCTTCCGGTCCTGGACCTTGATCTGTCCAGCCCTGGGTCCAGCACCGTATTAAAATCTCCACCCATTACCAACTTCCCCACCTCTAGGTCCGGGATACGTCCTAACATACGCCTCATAAAGTTGGCATCATCCCAGTTCGGGGCATATACGTTCACTAAGACCACCGCCTCCCCTTGCAATTTGCCACTCACCATCACGTATCTGCCCCCACTATCCGCCACTATAGTCTTTGCCTCGAACATTACCCGCTTCCCCACTAATATAGCCACCCCCCTGTTTTTTGCGTCTAGCCCCGAATGGAACACCTGCCCCACCCATCCTTTGCGTAGTCTGACCTGGTCTATCAGTTTCAGATGCGTCTCCTGCAGCATAACCACATTTGCCTTAAGTTTCTTTAGGTGTGCGAGTACCCGTGCCCTCTATCGGCCCGTTCAGCCCTCTCACATTCCACGTGATCAGTCGGGTTGGGGGGCTCTTTACTAACCCCCCCCCCCCCTTGTCGACTAGCCGTCTCCTTTTTCAATCCAGCTCCTCACCCGGTTCCCACGTAGCCGTATCTCCCCCCAACGGAGCCCTCCCGCCCAGACCACCCCACCCCATACCAGCTCCCCCTTCTCCCCAGCAGCAGCAACCCAGTTAACCCCCCCCCCCCCCGCTAGATCCCTCACTAGCGTAATTGCACCCCCCATGTTGCTCCCCGAAGTCAGCAAACTCCGGCCGACCTCGGCTTCCCCCCGTGACCTCGGCTCCCACTGTGCGAGGCCCCCTCCTTCCTGCTTCCCTGTTCCCGCCATGATTACCATAGCACGGGAACAAAGCCCGTGCTTCCCATTTGGCCCCGCCCCCAATGGCTGGCGCCCCCAGCTCCTCATCCTCCCTCCCCCACGACATGGGGAAGAGAGAAAAGTTACAGGGTCGCAGGATTGATAACTTGGGAAATCATCTCTTCCCCCTTTTCCCCCTCTTCACCCCACATATTTGCCCCACCACTTTGTCCCAAACGTTCTTTTTCTAGCCCGCTTATTCCAGTTTCACCTCGACAATAAATGTCCACGCCTCTTCTGCCGTTTCAAAGTAGTGGTGTTTCCCTTGATGTGTGACCCACAGTCTTGCCGGCTGCAGCATTCCAAATTTAACCTTCCTTTTGTGCAGCACCGCCTTGGCCCGATTAAAGCTTGCCCTTCTTCTCGCCACCTCCGCACTCCAATCTTGATATACGCGGATCACCGCGTTCTCCCACCTACTGCTCCGAGTTTTCTTTGCCCATCTGAGGACCATCTCTCTGTCCTTATATCGGTGAAATCTCACCACTATGGCTCGAGGAATTTCTCCAGCCCTCGGTCTTCGCGCCATAACTCGATAGGCTCCCTCCACCTCCAACGGGCCCGTCGGGGCCTCCGATCCCATTAACGAGTGCAGCATCGTGCTCACATATGCCCCGACGTCCGCTCCTTCTGCACCTTCGGGAAGACCAAGAATCCTTAAATTCTTCCTCCTCGCATTATTCTCCAGCACCTCCAGCCTTTCCACACACCTTTTGTGTTGTGCCTCGTGCATCTCTGTCTTCACCACCAGGCCCTGTATGTCGTCCTCATTCTCAGCAGTCTTTGCCTTCACGACCCGAAGCTCCTGCTCCTGGGTCTTTTGCTCCTCCTTTAGCCCTTCAATCACCTGTAATATCGGGGCCAACAACTCCTTCTTCATCTCCTTTTTAAGTTCTTCCACGCAACGCCGCAGGAACTCTTGTTGGTCAGGGCCCCATATTAAACTGCCTCCTTCCGACGCCATCTTGCTTTGTGCCTGCCTTCCTGGCCGCTGCTCTAGAGGATCCACCGCAATCCGGCCACTTTCCTCTCCTTTTTCCATCCGTGTCCAGGGGGGATTCCCTTCTGGTTTATCGCACAGTGTTTTTCGCCGTTAAAATTGCCATTGGGGCTCCTATTAAGAGCCCAAAAGTCCTTTCCACCGGGAGCTGCCGAAACGTGCGACTTAGCTGGTCATCGCCGCACCCAGAAGTCCCCGAGTTCAGGCTTCTACCATGTGTGAATCGCATGCTGCACCATTTCCCTACTGACAAAAAGAGAAGCTGTCAGAAATGAAATGGGACTTTCCGGGTTCCCAATGCTATTTTGGATTCATCTTGGAGTCTCCATGAGCGGGATTCTCCTGTCCGCCAGCCAGGTGTTTCTCGGCGCCCTTGCCGGCAGCGTGATTCTATGTTCCCCCCATCTGCCAATGGGTTTCCCATTGTGGCCACCCCACACCACTGTGAAACCCTTGGGCAAGGTGCGCTGCTGGTGCAACAGAGAATTCCACCCTAAGTCTCTGCAAAAACTGAGGGCCAAGTGTCAAGAACTTGGGTTTTGAAGAAAGTTGAAGAAACTTGGGCATTTTTGCATAGAAAGGAAGAGCTGATTTCAACAGGAGTTTATAGGATTTTAAAAAAAAATATATATATATTTATTAAAGTTTTTTTAACACAATTTTTCCCCCTTACAAACAATAACCCCCCCCCTCGTAACAAAATAACAAGAAATCGCACAGAGCACGATATATACATGGTAAAATTATATGTTACATAGCTTTGTACACTGGCTCTCTCCCGCACGTGCCAGTTTCCCCAATCCTTCATGTTATCTCTTGCTCATCCACCCTCCCAGGCAAGCCCCCATTCCCCCCCCCTCCCCAGGTTGCTGCTGCTGCTGACTGACCTTCCTCTAACGCTCCGCGAGATAGTCTAGGAACGGGTGCCACCGCTTGTAGAACCCCTGCGCAGACCCTCTCAAGGCAAACTTAATCCTCTCCAGCTTTATGATCCCAGCCATGTCGTTTATCCAGGCCTCCACGGTGGGGGGCTTCGCCTCCTTCCACATTAGCAAGATCCTTCGCCGGGCTACTAGGGACGCAAAGGCCAGAATTCCGGCCTCTTTCGCCTCCTGCACTCCCGGCTCGTCCACTACTCCAAATATTGCTAGCCCCCAGCTTGGCTTGACCTGGACTTTCACCACCTGAGATATTGCTCCCGCCACTCCTCTCCAGAACCCCTCCAGTGCCGGGCATGACCAAAACATATGGACATGGTTCGCCGGGCTCCCTGAACACCTTCCACATCTGTGCTCTACCCCAAAGAACCTACTCAACCTCGCCCCAGTCAAGTGCGCTCTGTGAACCACCTTAAATTGTACCAGGCTGAGCCTGGCACACGAGGCGGAGGAATTAACCCTACCTAGGGCATCAGCCCACAGACCTTCCTCAATCTCCTCCCCCAGCTCCTCCTCCCATTTACGCTTCAGCTCCTCTACCAGCGCTTTCCCCTCTTCTTTCATCTCCTGGTATATTGCCAACACCTTGCCCTCCCCGACCCATACACCCGAGATCACCCTGTCTTGAATTTCTTGTGCCGGGTGCAACGGGAATTCCCTCACCTGTCGCCTCACAAACGGCCTCACCTGCATATATCTAAATGCATTTCCCGAGGGTATCTCAAACTTCTCCTCCAGTGCCCCGAGGCTCCCATTGCACCCCTGTGCCGTCTCCACTGGCCCCAGATCCTTAGCGTTGCCGCCATCACCGGGCTCGTGGTATACTTTGACGGCGAGAGCGGCAGCTGTGCCGTCACCAACGCCCCCAGTCTCGTTCCTTTACAGGACACCATCTCCATCCTCTTCCATGCCGCCTCCTCTCCCTCCATCACCCACTTGCGGATCATCGCCACATTTGCTGCCCAGTAGTAGCTCCCTAGGTTTGGCAGCGCCAACCCTCCTCGGTCCCTACTGCGTTCCAGGAACCCTCTCCTTACCCTCGGGGTCCAATTCGCCCACACAAACCCCATAATACTCCTACCTACTCTCTTAAAAAAGGCCTTAGTGATCACGATGGGAAGGCACTGAAACACAAACAGAAACCTCTGAAGGACCACCATTTTGACCGACTGCACTCTACCCGCTAGCGAGAGCGGTAACATGTCCCATCTTTTGAAGTCCTCCTCCATTTGCTCCACCAACCTCGTCAGATTCAGTTTATGTAGGGCCCCCCAACCCCTGGCTATCTGGATCCCCAGGTACCGAAAGCTCCCCTCCGCTCTCCTCAGCGGGAGATCCCCTATCCCCCTTTCTTGGTGCCCTGCCTGTAGTACAAAAAGCTCACTCTTCCCCACATTGAGCTTATAGCCCGAAAACTCCCCGAACTCCCATAGAGTCTGCATGACCTCCACCATCCCCTCCATTGGATCCGCCACATACAGCAACAGGTACTCCACATAAAGCGACACCCGATGCTCTTCTCCCCCTCGGACCACCCCCCTCCATTTCCTAGACTCCCTCAATGACATGGCCAGGGGTTCGATCGCCAATGCAAACAACAGGGGGCACCCCTGCCTCGTCCCTCGGTACAGCCGAAAGTACTCCGGCCTCCGCCGGTTCGTCACTACACTCGCCACCGGGGCTCTGTAAAGGAGCTTAACCCAACTGATAAACCCTCCCCCGAACCAAAACCTACGCAGTACCTCACAGAGGTCCTCCCACTCTACTCGTTCAAAGGCCTTCTCTGCACCATAGCTGCCACTATCTCCGCCTCTCCCTCCTCCGATGGCATCATTATCACGTTTAAGAGCCGCCGGACATTGGTGTTTAGTTGCCTGCCCTTTACAAATCCCGTCTGGTCCTCGTAGATCAGCCCCGGGACACAGTCCTCGATCCTCGTGGCCAGCACTTTTGCCAGCAACTTAGCATCCACATTGAAGAGCGAGATCGGCCTGTACGATCCACATTGCAGTGGGTCCTTGTCCCGCTTTAGGATCATAGAAATCGTCGCTTCCGACATTGTCGGGGGCAGGGTCCCCTCCTCTCTTGCCTCATTAAAGGTCCTCACTAGTAGCGGGGCCAACAGGTCTACGTACTTCCTGTAGAACTCCACCGGGAACCCGTCCGGTCCCGGGGCCTTCCCCGCCTGCATGCTCCCCAAACCCTTGCTCAGCTCTTCCAACCCAATTGGTGCCCCCAAACCAGCCACCTCTTGCTCCTCCACCCTCGGGAATTTCAGTTGGTCTAGGAATCGTCTCATCCCCTCTTTCCCCCGCTGGGGGCTGGGATCTGTACAGCTCTTTTTTTTTGAAAATATATTTATAAAAGTTTTTTAACAGCACAATTTTTTCCCCTTACAAACAATAACCCCCCCCCGGTAACAAAATAACACAAAATCGCACTGAGCAAGATATATACATGGCAAAATGGTATATTTACAGAGCTTTATACACTGGCTCTCGCCCGCACGTGCCAGTTTCCCCCACCCTCCATGTTATCTCCTGCTCATCCATCCCCTCCAGCAATCTCTCGTCGTCGTCGTTTCCCCCCCCCCCCCCCCCCCCCCCTGCCCCCCGCAGAGTTGCTGCTGCTGCTGACCGACCTTCCACTAACGCTCCGCGTGGTAGTCTAGGAACGGTTGCCACCGCCTGCAGAACCCCTGCGCAGACCCTCTCAAGGCAAACTTAATCCTCCCCAGCTTTATGAACCCAGCCATGTCGTTTATCCAGGCCTCCAGGCTAGGGGGCTTCGCCTCCTTCCACAATAGCAAGATCCTTCGCCAGGCGACTAGGGACGCAAAGGCCAGAATTCCAGCCTCTTTCGCCTCCTGCACTCCCGGCTCATCCACTACTCCGAATATTGCTAGCCCCCAGCTTGGCTTGACCCGGACTTTCACCACCTGAGATATTGCTCCCGCCACTCCTCTCCAGAACCCCTCCAGTGCCAGGCATGACCAAAACATGTGGACATGGTTCGCTGGACTCCCTGAACACCTTCCACATCTGTCCTCTACCCCAAAGAACCTACTCAACCTCACCCCCGTCAAGTGCGCTTTGTGAACCACCTTAAATTGTATCAGGCTGAGCCTGGCACATGAGGAGGAGGAATTAACCCTACCCAGGGCATCAGCCCACAAACCTTCCTCGATCTCCTCCCCCAGCTCCTCCTCCCATTTACCCTTCAACTCTTCTGCTAGCGCTTCCCCCTCTTCTTTCATCTCTTGGTGTATTGCCGAAACCTTGCCCTCCCCGACCCATACACCCGAGATCACCCTGTCTTGAATTTCTTGTGCCGGGAGCAATGGAAATTCCCTGACCTGTCGCCTCACAAAAGCCCTCACCTGCATATATCTAAATGCATTTCCCGGGGGTAACTCAAACTTCTCCTCCAGTGCCCCTAGGCTCGCAAATGTCCCGTCAATGAACAGGTCCCCCCATTCTTCTAATCCCCGCCCGATGCCAGCCCTGGAACCCCCCGTCCATCTTCCCCGGGACAAACCGGTGGTTACCCCTGATCAGGGACCACACCGAGGCTCCCACTGCACCCCTGTGCCGTCTCCACTGGCCCCAGATCCTTAACGTTGCCGCCACCACCGTGCTCGTGGTATACTTTGATGGCTAGAACGGCAGCGGTGCCGTCACCAACGCCCCCAAGCTCGTTCCTTTACAGGACGCCATCTCCATCCTCTTCCATACCGCCCCCTCTCCCTCCATAACCCACTTGCGGATCATCGCCACATTTGCTGCCCAGTAGTAGCTCCCCAGGTTTGGCAGCGCCAACCCCCCTCGGTCCCTACTGCTTTCCAGGAACCCTCTCCTTAACCTCGGGGTCTTATTCGCCCACACAAACCCCATAATACTCCTACCTACTCTCTTGAAAAATCCCTTGGTGATCACGATAGGAAGGCACTGAAACACAAACAAAAACCTCGGAAGGACCACCATTTTGACCGACTGCACTCTACCCGCCAACGAGAGCGGCAACGTGTCCCATCTTTTGAAGTCCACCTCCATTTGGTCCACCAACCTCGTCAGATTCAATTTGTGTAGGGCCCCCCAACTCCTGGCTATCTGGATCCCCAGATACCGAAAACTCCCCATCGCCCTCCTCAGCGGTCGGTCCCCTATCCCTCTTTCTCGGTCCCCTGCCTGTAATACAAAAAGCTCACTCTTCCCTACATTGAGCTTATAGCCCGAG
The DNA here is from genome assembly GCF_047496885.1 of Scyliorhinus torazame. Taxonomy (NCBI): domain Eukaryota; kingdom Metazoa; phylum Chordata; class Chondrichthyes; order Carcharhiniformes; family Scyliorhinidae; genus Scyliorhinus; species Scyliorhinus torazame. The sequence continues at coordinate 374,593,314 of NC_092708.1, forward strand.
AACTCCCCAAACTCCCTCAGAGTCTGCATGACCTCCACCATCCCCTCCATTGGGTCCGCCACGTACAGCAGCAGGTCATCCGCGTATAGCGACACCCGATGCTCTTCTCCCCCGCGGACCACCCCCTCCATTTATTAGACTCCCTCAGTGATATGGCCAAGGGTTCGCTCGCCAATGCAAACAACAGGGGGGACAGGGGGCACCCCTGCCTCGTTCCTCGGTACAGCCGAAAGTACTCCGACCTCCGCCGGTTCGTCACCACACTCGCCACCGGGGCGCTGTAAAGGAGCTTAACCCAGCTAATAAACCCTCCCCCGAACCCAAACCTACGCAACACCTCCCAGAGGTACTCCCACTCTACTCGGTCAAAGGCCTTTTCCGCGTCCATAGCTGCCACTATCTCCGCCTCTCCCTCCTCCGATGTCATCATTATCACATTTAAGAGCCGCCGCACATTAATATTTAATTGCCTGCCCTTTACGAATCCCGTCTGGTCCTCATGAATCACCCCCGGGACACAGTCCTCAATCCTCGTGGCCAGCACTTTTGCCAATAACTTAGCATCCACATTGAGGAGTGAAATCGGCCTGTACGATCCACATTGCAGTGGGTCCTTGTCTCGCTTCAGAATCAAGGACATTGTCGCCTCCGACATTGTCGGGGGCAGGGTCCCCTCCTCTCTTGCCTCGTTAAAGGTCCTCACCAGTAGCGGGACCAACAGGTCCACATACTTTCTATAGAACTCCACCGGGAACCCGTCCGGCCCCGGGGCCTTCCGCGCCTGCATACTCCCCAAACCCTTACTCAGCTCCTCCAACCCGATTGGTACCCCCAAACTAGCCGCCTCTTGCTCCTCCACCCTCGGGAACCGCAGTTGGTCTAGGAATCGTCTCATCCCCTCTCTTCCCCCCCCCCCACCCCCACCCCCACTGGGGGCTGGGATCTGTACAGCTCTTCATAGAAGGCCTTGAATACCTTGTTTATTTCCGTTGCTCTCTGAACCGTGGCTCCCCTTCCATCTTTGATTCCCCCTATTTCCCTCGCTGCCGGCCTCTTACGGAGCTGGTGTGCCAGCATCCGACTGGCCTTTTCCCCGTACTCGTAGGTCGCCCCCTGCGCCTTCCTCCACTGTGCCTCTGCCTTCCCTGTGGTCAACAGATCAAACTCCGTCTGGAGCCGTCGTCTTTCCCCAAGTAGTCTCTCCTCAGGGGCCTCTGTGTATCTCCTGTCCACTCTTAAAATCTCCCCCACTAACCTCTCCCTTTCCATGCCCTCTGTCTTCTCCCTATGAGCCCTGATGGAGATTAGCTCTCCCCTGATCACCGCCTTCAACGCCTCCCATACCACCCCCACCCGCACCTCCCCATTGTCGTTGGCCTCCAAGTACCTTTCGATGCACCCCCTCACCTTCCCACACACCCCCTCATCTGCCAGCAGTCCCACATCCAGCCGCCACAGTGGGCGTTGGTCCCTCTCCTCTCACAGCTCCAGTTCCACCCAGTGCGGGGCGTGATCCGAAACGGCTATGGCCGAATACTCCGTCCCCTCCACTCTCGGGATGAGCGCCCTGCCCAGAACAAAGAAATCTATCCGGGAGTAGGCTTTGTGCACGTGGGAGAAAAAAGAAAATTCCCTGGCCTGTGGCCTAGCAAACCTCCATGGGTCCACTCCCCCCATCTGATCCATAAACCCCCTAAGCACCTTGGCCACCGCCGGCCTCTTTCCAGTCCTTGATCTGGAGCGGTCCAGTGCTGGGTCCAACACTGTATTGAAGTCCCCACCCATTATCAGGCCTCCTACCTCCAGGTCCAGAATGCGCCCTAACATGCGCTTCATGAATCCAGCATCATCCCAGTTCGGGGCGTATACATTTACCAACACCACCCACGTCCCCTGCAACCTACCGCTCACCACCACATATCGCCCTCCATTATCCACTGCGATAGTCTTGGCCTCAAATGACACCCGCTTCCCCACCAATATTGCCACCCCTCTATTCTTCGCGTCCAGTCCCGAATGGAATACCTGTCCTACCCATCCCTTTCTTAACCTGACCTGGTCCGCCACCTTCAGATGTGTCACTCGGAGCATGACCACGTCTGACTTCAGTCCCTTTAAGTGCGCGAACACTCGGGCCCTCTTCACTGGCCCGTTCAGGCCCCTCGCGTTCCACGTTATCAGCCGGATTGGAGGGGCTCTCACCCCCCCGCCGACTAGCCATCTTCTTTTCTAGGCCAGTCCCGTGTCTGCGCCACCCTCACCCTCCAGTCCCCCAGCCGGGGGACCCCCGCCCCGACTACCTCTTCTGTGTCCCATTCCCTTTCGGCCAGTACAGCAGCAACCCTCTTCCCCCCCCCCCCCCCCAAGACCCCTGTATAGCTTTTTTGCTCCCCCATATCACTCCCGTAAGTCAGCTGACACCTGCTGACCCCGGCTTCCCCCGCCGTCCCATTGACCTCCCCGTGTGGGAGTGTCCCAATCAATATGCGTTCCTCCATTCCACTTCCCGCCTTTCTTCCCTAGCGCGGGAAAAACTCCGCGCTTTCAAAAGCCTTCCCCGCCCCCTCTGGCGCAGCTCCTGTCGCGGCCTTGTCTCTCTCCCCCAGCCCATGTAACATTTCCTGCGCGTGATTGACCCCCTATATACAAAAACCATCACACATCAAACCTCAACCATTCCCCCCACCCACACAAACCCTCAGTTTGAGTCCAACTTTTCGGTTTGTATGAAGGTCCACGCCTCTTCAGGCGTTTCGAAATAATAGCGTTGATCCTTGTGTGTGACCCACAGTCGCGCTGGCTGCAGCATTCCAAATCTCACTCCTTTCCGGTGCAACACCGCCTTGGCCCGGTTGAAACCCGCTCTCCGCTTTGCAACCTCCGTGCTCCAGTCCGGGTATATTCGGATCTCTGCATTGTCCCACTTGCTGCTCCGCTCCTTCTTGGCCCATTTCAGGACCCTCTCTCTGTCCGTGAACCGGTGAAATCTCACCACCATCGCCCTTGGCGGCTCATTTGCCTTGGGCCTCCTCGCCGGCACTCGGTGTGCCCTATCCAGCTCCAGCGGCCTCGAAGGGGCCTCCGCGCCCATCATCGCCCCGAGCATCGTGCTCGCGTATGCCCTGGCATCGGCCCCCTCCACTCCTTTAGGGAGACCCAGGATCCGCAGGTTCTTTCTCCTCGACCTGTTCTCCAGGTCTTCGAGTCTTCCCGCCCACCTCTTGTGCAGCGCCTCGTGCTCCTCCACTCTCACCGCCAGGCCCAAGATCTCGTCCTCATTCTCAATGACTCTTTTCTGTACCTCCTGGATCTTTACCTCGTGGGCCTTCTGGGTCATCCCTAGTCCTTCAATTACCGCCAGCGTAGGCGCCAGCATCTCCTTGCGCAGCTCCTCGAAGCAGCGCTTGATGAACTCCTGCAGCTCCGGCCCGCACTCCGCTTTGTCCCCGGCCGCCGCCATTTTGCTTTTCTTCCCTCGCTTCTCCCGCTGCTCCAATGCCGCTTTTCTGGCCGTTTCACTTCTGGTCCGGTCCATAAAAGTTGAAGGGGGACCTCTCTCTTCCCTTCCCCACAGGTTGTCTTCGAAACAAAATTCCGTTGGGGCTCCTCTAACGAGCCCGAAAGTCCGTGATAGCGGGAGCTGCCGAATCGTGCGGCTTAGCTCCGCATAGCAGCAACCGGAAGTGTTCAGTTTATAGGATTGTTAAGGGAAATGGAAAAAGTTTAGCTAGAATTCTCCTTAAGCTCACTTGCAAGAAGGTACGCAGGTTATTTTTCAAAATTTGTTCATGGGATCATCGTTAGCAAGGCCAGCATTTATTGCCCTTTAGGAGGTGGCAGTGAGCAGCTTCCTTGAACTGCTGCAGCCCCATGTTGGAAGGGAACCTTGCAAATGCCGGCACTCCCATGCATCTGCTGTCTTTACCCTTCTAGGTAGTAGAGGTTGCAGGTTGCATACGAGCATGTGAATTAGGAGTAGGCCACTTGGCCACTTAACCTACTCCACCTTTCAATAAGATCAAGGCTGATCTGATTATAACCTGAACCCCACATTCCTGCCTCTCCCTGATAGCCTTTCACCCCTTGTTAATCAAGAATCTATCTATCTCTGCCTTAAACCTATTCAAAGATTCAGCTTCTACTGCCTTTTGAGGAAGAGCATTCCAGAGACTCGTGACCCTCTTGAGGAAAAAAAAAAATTATCCTAATTTCTGTCTTAAACGAGCGACCCTTTTTTAAAATGGTGACCCCTAGTTCTAGATTCTCGGACAAGAGAAACATCCTCTCTATATCCACCTGGTCAATACCCTCAGGTCCTTGAGTTTTTCGATCAATTTGCCTCTTACTCTTCTAAACTCTAGTGAATAATCTAACCTCTCCAATAATTCCTCAAAAGACAATCTGCCTATTCAGCACAGTGGGCTAAACAGCTGGCCTGTAATGCAGAACAATGCCAGCAGCGTGGATTCAATTCCCGTACCGGCCTCCCCGAACAGGCACCAGAATGTGGCGACTAGGGGCTTTTCACAGTAACTTCGTTGAAGCCCACTTGTGACATAAGAACATAAAAACTAGGAGCAGGAGTAGGCCATTTGGCCCCTCGAGTCTGCTCCGCCATTCAATGAGATCATGGCTGATCTTTTGTGGACTCAGCTCTACTTTCCGGCCCGAACACCGTAACCCTTAATCCCTTTGTTCTTCAAAAAACTATCTATCTTTATCTTAAAAACATTTAATGAAGGAGCCTCAACTGGTTCACTGGGCAAAAAATTCCATAGATTCACAACTCTTTGGGTGAAGAAGTTCCTCCTAAGCTCAGTCCTAAATCTTCTTCCCCTTATTTTAAGGCTATGCCCCCTAGTTCTGCTTTCACCCGCCAGTGGAAACAACCTGCCCGCATCTATCCTACCTATTCCCTTCATAATTTTATATGTTTCTATAAGATCCCCCCGCATCCTTCTAAATTCCAACGAGTACAGTCCCAGTCTACTCAACCTCTCCTCGTAATCCAACCCCTTCAGCTCTGGGATTAACCTAGTGACCTAGTGAATCTCTGCTGCACACCCTCCAGCGCCAGTACGTCCTTTCTCAGGTAAGGAGACCAAAACTGAACACAATACTCCAGGTGTGACCTCACTAACACCTTATACAATTGCAGCATAACCTCCCTAGTCTTAAACTCCATCCCTCTAGCAATGAAGTACAAAACTCTATTTGCCTTCTTAATCACCCTGTAAACCAACTTTTTGCGACTCATGCATTAGCACACCCAGGTCTCTCTGCACAGCAGCATGTTTTGATATTTTATCATTTAAATAATAATCCCATTTGCTGTTATTCCTACCAAAATGGATAACCTCACATTTGTCAACATTGTATTCTATCTGCCACACCCTAGCCCATTCACTTAGCCTATCCAAATCCCTCTGCAGACTTCCGGTATCCTCTGCACTTTTTGCTTTACCACTCATCTTAGTGTCGTCTGCAAACTTGGACACATTGCACTTGGTCACCAAACCATCTATGTAAATTGTGAACAATTGTGGGCCCAACACTGATCCCTGAGGGAAACCACTAGCTACTGATTGCCAACCAGAGAAACACCCATTAATCCCCATTCTTTGCTTTCTATTAATTCACCAATCCTCTATCCATGCTACTACTTTACCCTTAATGCCATGCATCTTTATCTTATGCAGCAACCTTTTGTGTGGCACGTTGTCAAAGGCTTTCTGGAAATCCAGATATACCACATCCATTGGTTCCCCGTTATCTACCGCACTGGTAATGCCCTCAAAAAATTCCACTAAATTAGTTAGGCATGACCTGCCCTTTATGAACCCATGCTGCGTCTGCCCAATGGGACAATTTGCATCCAGATCCTCGCTATTTCTTCCTTGATGATATATTCCAGCATCTTCCCTACTGCCGAAGTTAAGATAACTGGCCTATAATTACCCGCTTTCTGCCAACATCCCTTTTTAAACAGTGGTGTCACCTTTGCTAATTTCCAATCCGCCGGGACCACCCCAGAGTCGAGTGAATTTTGGTAAATTATCACTAGTGCATTTGCAATTTCCCTAGCCAACTCTTTTTGCACTCTGGGATGCATTCCATCAGGGTCAGGAGACCTTTAGCCCCATTAGCTTGCCCATCACTACCTCTTTAGTGATAACAATCATCTCAAGGTCCTCAGCTGTCATAGCTTCATTTCCATCAGTCACGAGCATGTTATTTGTGTCTTCCACTGTGAAGACCGACCCAAAAAAACCTGTTCAGTTCCTCAGCCATTTCCTCAGCTCCCATTATTAAATCTCCCTTCTCATCCTCTAAAGGACCAATATTTACCTTAGCCACTCTTTTTTGTTTTATATATTTGTAGACATTTTTGCTATCTTTTTATATTCTGAGCAAGTTTACTCTCATAATCTATCTTGCTCTTCTTTATAGCTTTTTTAGTAGCTTTCTGTTGCCCCCTAAAGATTTCCCAGTCCTCTAGTCTCCCACTAATCTTTGCCACTCTGTATGCTTTTTCCTTCAATTTGATGCTCTCCCTTATTTCCTTAGATATTCGTGGTCGATTTTCCCTCTTTCTACCGTCCTTCCTTTTTGTTGGTATAAACCTTTGCTGAGCACTGTGAAAAATCACTTGGAAGGTTCTCCACTGTTCCTCAACTGTTTCACCATAAAGTCTTTGCTCCCACTCTACCTTAGAGAGCTCTTCTCTCATCCCATTGTAATCTCGTTTGTTTAAGCACAAAATACCAGTGTTTGATTTTACCTTCTCACCCTCCTTCTGTATTTTAAATTCCACCATATTATGATCACTCCTTCCGAGAGGATCCCTAACTATGAGATCATTAATCAATCCTGTCTCATTACACATGACCAGATCTAGGACCGCTTGTTCCCTTGTAGGTACCATTGCATACTGTTTTAGGAAATTATCGCGGATACATTCTATAAACTCCTCCTTAAGGCTGCCTTGACCGACCTGGGTAAACCAATCGACATGTAGATTAAAATCCCCCAAGATAACTGCTGTACCATTTCTACATGCGTCAGTTATTTCTTTGTTTATTGCCTGCCCCACCATAATGTTACTATTTGGTGGTCTATAGACTACTCATATCAGTGACGTTTTTGCCTTAATATTCCTGATTTCCACCCAAATGGATTCAACCTTGTCCTCCATAGCACCGATGTCATCCCTTACTATTGCCCGGATGTCATCCTTAAATAACAGAGCTACACCACCTCCTTTACCATCCACTTTGTCCTTCCGAATAGTTTGATACCCTTGGATATTTAACTCCCAGTCGTGACCATCCTTTAACCATGTTTCAATAATGGCCACTAAATCATAGTCATTCATGATGATTTGTGCCATCAACTCATTTACCTTATTCAGAATACTACGCGCATTCAGGTAAAGTACACTTACATAGAACATAGAACGATACAGCGCAGTACAAGCCCTTCGGCCCACGATGTTGCACCGAAACAAAAGCCATCTAACCTACACTATGCCATTATCATCCATATGTTTATCCAATAAACTTTTAAATGCCCTCAATGTTGGCGAGTTCACTACTGTAGCAGGTAGGGCATTCCACGGCCTCACTACTCTTTGCGTAAAGAACCTACCTCTGACCTCTGTCCTATATCTATTACCCCTCAGTTTAAAGCTATGTCCCCTCGTGCCAGCCATTTCCATCCGCGGGAGAAGGCTCTCACTGTCCACCCTATCTAACCCCCTGATCATTTTATATGCCTCTATTAAGTCTCCTCTTAACCTTCTTCTCTCCAACGAAAACAACCTCAAGTCCATCAGCCTTTCCTCATAAGATTTTCCCTCCATACCAGGCAACATCCTGGTAAATCTCCTCTGCACCCGCTCCAAAGCCTCCACGTCCTTCCTATAATGCGGTGACCAGAACTGTACGCAATACTCCAAATGCGGCCGTACCAGAGTTCTGTACAGCTGCAACATGACCTCCTGACTCCGGAACTCAATCCCTCTACCAATAAAGGCCAACACTCCATAGGCTTTCTTCACAACCCTATCAACCTGGGTGGCAACTTATGTTGGCTTTTATACCTCTGTTTTGAATCTGAACACCTTGATCAGTAACCTCTCCGAAGTTATTTTTCCTCTTAACTTTTCTCCTAATTTTCCTTGTCGTTGAACCCATATCTTCATGTAACAACCGCGTCACTTTCCATTTGTGTTTTTACTTCCCGTTTTATTCCTTTAGTGACAATAGGCGATTGTTATTATTATTCCTGGTATTAGTCTAGTGAACCTTCTCTAAACTGCTTCAAACAAATTTACATATTTTCTTAAATAAAGAGAGCAATATGATGTGGTCTCACCAATGCCCTGTACAACTGATGTATAACCTCCCTACTTTTCTAAGCAATTCCTCTCTCAATGACGGATAACTTCCAATAGCTTCCCTAATTACTTGCTGTCGCTGTACACTAGCCTTCTATGATTCATGCACTTGGATACCCAGATCCTTTTGCACCATAGCTCTGCAATTTCTCACCATTTAGCTAATGAGCTTTTTTATTTTCCTGTCAAAATGGACAATATCGCATTTTAGTCTTGCTCACTCACTTAACCTATCTATTTTTTTAAAAAATAATTTTTATTAAAGGTTTTCATAAAATATCAATAACAAAATGAGAAAGAAAAAAGAACCCAACAGGTTTAAATACAAAACACAATCTAAAAAAGCAACCCCCCAAACCCCCCCCCCCCGTACCTAAATAATAAATTAACATTAACACCTCGACTTAAGACAACAGGTGTATACACCCCCTCAGACCCTTCCAGTGTAAATAACATAAACAAAAATAAAGTAAACCCACCCCCCGAGCTGCTGCTGCCATTGACCGATGTCTATCGTTCTGCCAGAAAGTCTAAGAACGGTTGCCACCGCCTAAAGAACCCTTGTACCGACCCTCTCAAGGCGAATTTCACCCTCTCCAATTTAATGAACCCTGCCATATCGCTGATCCAGGATTCCACGCTTGGGGGCCTCGTATCTTTCCACTGAAGGAGAATCCTTCGCCGGGCTACCAGGGACGCAAAGGCCAGAATTCCGACCTCTTTCGCCTCCTGCACTCCCGGCTCCTCTGCCACCCCAAATATTGCAAGCCCCCAGCCCGATTTGACCTTGGATCCTACCACCCTCAACACCGTCCTCGCTACGCCCTTCCAAAATTCCTCCAGCGCTGGGCATGCCCAGAACTTATGGGTGTGATTTGCTGGGCTCCCTGAGCACCTAACACACCTGTCCTCACCCCCCAAAGAACCGGCTCATCCTTGTCCCGGTCATGTGTGCCCTATGCAGCACCTTAAACTGTATGAGGCTGAGCCTCGCGCATGAAGAGGGAGAGTTCACCCTCCCTAGGGCATCTGCCCACGTCCCCTCTTCGATCTCCTCTCCCAACTCCTCCTCCCACTTACCTTTCAACTCCACCACCGAGGCCTCCTCCTCCTCCTCCTGCATCACCTGGTAAGTTTCCGAGATCTTCCCCACTCCCACCCACCCCCCCGAGAGCACCCTGTCCTGTACTGTGTGTGGCAGTAGCCGTGGGAATTCCACCACCTGCCGTCTGGCAAACGCCCTTACCTGTAAGTACCTGAAGATGTTCCCCGGGGGAGCCCGTACTTCTCCTCCAGCTCACCCAAGCTCGCGAACATCCCGTCCACAAACTGGCCCCCCAACTTTCGTATCCCTGCCCTGTGCCACCCCGAAAACCCTCCACCTGTTCTTCCTGGGGCGAACCGGTGGTTCCCCCATAATGGGGTCCACGCCGAGGCCCTAACTTCCCCCCATGCCGCCTCCACTGCCCCCAAATTTTGAGGGCCGCCACCACCACCGGGCTCGTGGTATACCTCCTTGGAGGGAGCGGCAGCGGCGCCGTTGCTAGCGCCCCCAGACTCGTACCCACACAGGACGCCGTCTCCAGCCTCTTCCATGCAGCCCCCTCCCCCTCCATCACCCACTTGCGCACCATTGTCGCATTGGCGGCCCAGTAGTACCCACAGAGTTTGGGCAGCGCCAGCCCCCCCCTATCTCTGCTCCGCTCCAGGAACACCCTTCTCACCCTCGGAGTCCCTCGCGCCCACACAAACCCCATTATACTCCTGTTAACCCGCCTGAAAAAAGCCTTCGGGATAAACACGGGAGGCACTGGAACAGGAACAAAAACCTTGGGAGCACCGTCATTTTGATTGACTGCACCCTACCCGCCAGGGACAGCGGCAATGCGTCCCACCTCTTGAACTCCTCCTCCATTTGCTCCACCAGCCTTGTAAAGTTAAGCCTATGCAGGGCCCCCCAGCACCTGGCGACCTGGACCCCCAAATATCTGAAACTCCTCTCCGCCCTTTTTAGTGGGAGCTCGCCAATCCCCCTCTCCTGGTCCCCTAGCTGAACTACGAACAGCTCGCTCTTCCCCATATTGAGCTTGTACCCCGAAAAGTCCCCGAATTCCCTAAGGATCCTCATTACCTCTGGCATTCCTCCCACCGGGTCCGCCACATACAGCAGCAGGTCGTCCGCATAAAGCGACACCCTATGCTCCTCCCCACCCCGTACCAACCCCCTTCAGTTCCTCGACTCTCTCAGTGCCATAGCCAGGGGTTCAATCGCCAGTGCGAAGAGCAGGGGGGACAGGGGACACCCCTGTCTCGTCCCTCGGTGCAACCGAAAGTACTCGGACCTCCTCCTATTTGTGGCCACACTCGCCATCGGGACCTCATACAACAGCCTAACCCACCTGACAAACCCCTCCCCGAACCTCTTCAGCACCTCCCACAGGTACCCCCACTCTACCCTATCGAAGGCTTTCTCAGCGTCCATCGCCACCACTATCTCCGCCTCCCCCTCCATCGACGACTTAACCTATCTATGTCCCTTTAGCACAATTTACTTTCCTACCTATCTTTGTGTCGACAACAAGTTTAGCAACTGTACCTTCAGTCCGTTCATCCAAGTCACTTAAATGAATTGCAAAAAGTTGAGACCCCAGCACTGATCCCTGTAGTGCACCACTCACCACATCCTGTCAAACGGTAAAAGACCCATTTAGGCCAACTCCATGTTTCCTGGTAGCCAGCCAATCTTCAATTCATGCCAATATTTTATCCCCTACCCCATGAGCTTTATTTTCTGCAATAACCTTTGATGTGGCACCTTAACAAATGCCTTTTGGAAATCTAAGTGCAGTACATCCTCCAGTTCCCCTTTATCCACAGCACATGTGACTCATTTAAAGAACTCCAATAAATGGATTAAACGTGATTTCCCTCTCACAAAACCATGGTTTGGAAAGTGCCTTGGTGAGTTCCTACAGTGCCCCTTGTAGATGGTACACATTGCTGCCGCTGCGCTGGTCGTGGAGTTGGTGAATATTTAAGGTGGTTGATAGGGTGCCGAACAAGTGGGCTGTTTTCTCTTGGATGGTGTTGTGCTTCCTGAGTGTTGTTGGAGCCACACTCTTCCAGGCAAGCGGAGACTATTGCACCACTCTCCTGAAATGAGCCTTGTAGATAGTGGACAGGCTGCAGGAGTCATGAGGTGAGTTACTAGCCACAAACTTCAAAGCCTTTGACCTGCACTTGTAGCTCCAGTATTTCTGTGGCTAATTCCTTTAATTGTCTGATCAGTGATAACTCCCATGATGTTGATGAGGTTTTAGCTAATGAAAATGCCATTGAACTCGTGGGGAGATGGTTGGGAAGCTCTCTTGCTAGAGATGGACATTGCCTGATGCTTGTCAGACCCAAATGTGGCTCGGTATTTGATCATGTTTAAGCTGCATCTTAGGATGTTTATGTTAAAGGTACTATATAAATGAAAGTTGCCATTTTTCTGAACTTGTGAACAACAACACCACATAGTCCAACAGAAAAAGGAGTGCTTTTATGATGAGCAGTTGCGTATCTTAGAATCCACGTGGTATCCTGTATTTGCACCAATTACGTAAAACTATAAGTGCATGAGAGTCCATTTAATTCCGTATCCGACCTCACTAAATTTATTTGAGTAGGTTTGATGCTGAGACCAAAAGGTAGAGAAAAACGTTCATTCTCTCATCCCAGCCAAATAAATCATGTGTCTGTATTTGATACTGAAATAGTTGAAATCTATTTGCCCCCCATTTATAGGAATTGTATTTCCAGCGAAAACAAAAATTCTCTACCACTTCTCTACCCTGGTACTGACCAGCGGACAACAGCACATGTTGCAGATTGCGCCGCGTGACGAATATGATAACCCGACAAGTAATGCATTGGCCCTCATTGACCAGGATAATTACAAAGTGCAAATCAAAGAGGTGAGTGATGAATTGGCTGCAAGCAAATCTTTAGCATTTAAGAGATCCTACATTAACACTCAAGTTTGTTTTCTTAAATGCCTGCAGTTATTAAAATTCTGCATTGTCCCCAATCTTTGGAGAATGTTATATTCTCAAAATCATATTTGTGCTCTGTAAATAATCTGGGAATATATTCTCCTTCAGTCTTTAGACATAAAAAGTTCCTAGTTTGCCAATTGCTCTGCTGTTTCATGATATTCTTGATGTTAGGTATTCCAGACATTTTGCTCTTGAGAGCAGGTTATTGTTCCATTGTTGCTGCCTCCCTGTTGCCATCCTGAGCTCCTCAAGAGGATCTTGATGTGTGGTAGTGGTGTGTTGCAGTACATTCAGGGAGTCAGACTTGCTGGAGCTATGGATAGTGATGGTAGGTGGGGGTGGGTGGGTGGGGGGGGGGGGGTACCAGAGAGTGGTTAGCACAGTTGCCTCACAACTCCAGGGTCCCAGGTTCGATTCCCGGTTTGGGTCACTGTCTGTGCGGAGTCTACACGTTCTCCCCGTATCTACGTGGGTTTCCTCCGGGTGCTCCGGTTTCCTCCCACACATCAGGCTACTGGGCGGCACGGTGACACAGTGGTTAGCAGTGGTGTCTCATAGCACCAGGGACCCGGGTTCAATTCCGGCCTTGGGTGACTGCGTGGAGTTTGCACATTCTCCCCGTGTCTTTCCTCCGGGATTCCGGTTTCCTCCCACAGAGATGTGCAGGTTAGGTGGCTTGGCCATGCTAAATTGCCTTTAGGTTAGGTGGGGTTACGGGGATAGGGTGGAGATGTGGGTTTAAGTGGGGTGCTCTTTCCAAGAGCCGGTGCAGACTCGATGGGCCGAGTGGCCTCCTTCTGCACTGTAAATTCTATGAGTCTATGAGACTACAACCTTCTTCCCATTGCATGGCTGACCAGGAATCTCTCCACCTCTCCGGATGTGTCTTGAAAGGATTTTCAGGATCATCCTCAACCTGTTTGACTGCATTATGAACACTGCTTCCTTGGCCATAAAGTCATAGAGTAGGATTTGAACACACAGCTTCTGGCTCTGAGTCAGGGACAGTACCCACTGTGCCAGAAGGCCTCCCCCAATCTGATGTGTATGAAAGGGCTATTTAGCAGGAGGATTTTGGCACAATCTCGCCTTAAAGGCAGGTTTACCTTTATCTATAGAAAAGCAAATTACTGCAGGGTTATGGGGATAGGGTGGAGGTGTGGGCTTAAGTAGGGTGCTCTTTCCAAGGGCTGGTGCAGACTCGATGGGCCGAACAGGCGCCTCCTGCACTGTAAATTCTATGATGATCGATGTCTTTGGGAAGAGTGAAGATGTAGAAAAATTCTAGTGAAGTAACAAAGTAAATTGAAGCAGCGGGTGTTGGAATGTTTCATTGAATCTTACCTAAATTCGTACTTAGTTCCTTCAGTTTAAATAACACATCCTGCTGTGATGTTACAAGTTTTCAAAAATATTCTTCAGGAACAGTTTAACACGATTGCTTCAATTATTAGGGTTGCCAAGTTTCAGAAATTGATTGGGACAAAATATTGGATGAGGTGTTCTAATTAGTGCCATCTACACTTGCAGTGCACTAAGATGTAAAGCTACTGCAATTTTAAAAAATAAATATTTTACTCAACAATTTTTGTTTATAACATATAATATATTCAAACCATTCCAACAAATGTTACATTATTACAAAAATAACCCCTCCATCCATCCAAGCCCAGCCCTGTACCAAAAGTGACCCTCCTAACCCCAAAAAAACGCTACTAAACTGACCATCTCTCCCCCCCTCCCCCCCCCCCCCCCCCCAACAGCTGACTGTAATCAGCTCCTAAGGTAATGAATGGCTGCTGCCTTGAGTAAAACCCCTCCACTGACTCTCGAAGGCTAAGACATCTGCCTTCTTCCTCTCCTGCAGCTCCAAAGATGGTCACCTTCAGACACGACTCCACCTTTAATCCCTGATATTGTTTCAAAAAAGAAATTCAAAAATCAGCAAAATTCAAAACCTGAGGCAAAACCAAAACATGTGTGTCTGGTTTGCCGGCCCCCCCCAGAACATCTCTCACTCCTATCCTCCATCCTGGGAGGAACCCACTCATATGTACCAGTCAAGTGCGATCTGTGCACCACCTTAAACTGTATCAAAATTGACCCCTCACAAGAAAAGATGGAGTTGACCCTATGCAGAGCTTAGCTCCACATCCCCTCTCCAAGACCACCCACTTAATCTTAACTTTGTCCAAAGAAGCCCGCTCCATCGTCATCATCTGCCTATAAACGCCTGAGATCCTTCCCTCCCCCTAGCTCATCCAAAGTCCGAACCCTATCCAAAAGTGAAGACACTGGCACCAGGGGAAACGAAGGAAGCTCTTTACGCAGAGTCCCGCACCTGAAGATGTGTAAATACATTCCCTCTCTGAAGCTGGAACTTCTCTGAAATCTCTTTTAACCTTGCAAACCCACCCTCCAAAAAACCCTATAAACCCTCCTTCCACGTCCTGAATGTTGAATCTAGGCCAGCTGGCAAAACCTATGATTCCTACAAATCGGCACCAACAGCCACATAGTGTCTGATTGAAAATGCTTCCTCAAAGAGGCTGTAACCACTGGGCTCGATGACTATCTCACCGGAGAGAATAAGAGAGGGGTGATAACCAGAGCCCTCATTCTCAATCCTATACAAGAAGACTCCACCATCCACCCTAATATAGAGTCCAGATCCTTAACCACCCACATATCTTATCAGTGTTTTCTGCCGAGTAATAACACTGCAGATTAGGTAGTGCCAACACCCCAGACCGTCTATTCCTCTGTTTATTAAAAAAAAAAAAAGCCCTGTGTACCTGAGACGTCCCGCCCCCACAAACAAAAGAAGATATTATCTAACTGACCCTACCAAAGAAAGCCTGGGAGACACTAAAACAAGAACAAAAACCTTGGAAGAATGTTCATGTTCACCGTCTGGACTCTTTCTACCAGAGTCAAAAGAAAGGCATCCGACCTCTTCAAATCAGGATTCATTCCATCCACCAGACTGGCAAAGTTCAGTTTATGGAGCGAGCCACCCGAATTCCCAGGGACCGGAAATTAGTCCTGGCTGGACAAAACGGTAGCCTCCCCAGATCAGCTCCATTCCCTGGGGGGGTTCTTCGGGAAAAACTTCACTTTTGCCAAAGTTTAACTTATACCCCGAGAAGGGACCAAACATCATGAGGAACGTCCTTTCAACCTCCAGGTGGTCCCTGAGAGGGGCCTGGCTCCCAACAACCCAGAGCCACATAATGTGGGGCATGATCCAATATTACGCTCGCCGAGTACCCCAACCCCGACCCAAGGGATCAAATACTAACGGTTTCTTTGCCACCTCCAACATCATGAAGGACTTGTGACTCAACCTGTACAACCTAGGGTCCAACACACAATTAAAGTTTCCCACTCCCCCCAACCCCCTAATTAACTGATGCAGATTGAGATCAGGAATGGACACCTCTGAATAAAATCTGTGTCATCCCAATTCAGCGCATATACATTAACTAAAATCACTGACTAAAATCAAAGGTGCTAGCACCCTACTAACCATTACATACCTCCCCCCTGAGTCCGCCATAATGTTGACAGCTGAAAAAGCCACCTCTTGTTAATCAATACTGTGGTTTCCTGAGACCTGGCATCAAACTTGAGTGAAACACTTGCCCAGCCATCCTTTCTGCAACCTTGTCTGATCCCTAAGCCTCAAATAGGCCTCTTGTAAAAGGACCAGATCAGCCCTCAAACCTTTCAAATGGGCAAAAGCCTTTTAGCTGGTCCATTAAACCCCCTCACATTCCAAATAACTAACCAGACAAGGGGCATCTCGCCCCCTTCAGGATCAACCATATCCCTCATGTGAGTCAGTCCGACAGGAGCGCGACTTGTGCCAGCTCCAGGCCCACCCAAGATAGTCGCCATCAGCCCTTTCTGACTAGTTTGAAAACACAGGAATCTGCACCGTCAGCAACTACCCTTTTTCCCCCTCCCTTCCATCCCATTCAGCCCCACCCCCTGGACATCAAACAAACAGCCCACCAAACCCCCCTCCCCCTTCCCCAACAAAACAAAAACCCGAAACCTAAACTCGTTACCATAAGATACAAAATAAACCTCTTCCCCCGCCCCCCCCCCCCAAAAAAAAAACCGTTGAGGTATCCAGCTGCAGCCATCTCCCCCCACACCGCTCCTGCTAACTATAAAACTTGCTAGCCAGATGACCCCCACCTAGGCTGGGGAAAAAAAAAGGCAAGGCAAAGACAAACCCACCACACCATACATCCATAACAATCCCCAACCCAACCTTAATATCAAACATAAAACAGAAACCCACACCTCAGTCCACTCCCTCCAACAGTTCCAACAATACCATAAACACCCCCAAACCAGCAAACTCCAGTGTAACATCACACCCTTCCCCCACTTTACAATCATCCCACATGGACAAAACAAAAACATGTTAAAAAAATAAAGGACAACTCCAGAATTTCCAAACAAAAAGGATCACAGTCCTCAAAGTCTTCCCCCCCCCCCCCCCCCCCCCCCGTCCATGTTTGTTAACAGTCATTCGCCTCCTCCGGTGCGTCAAAATAATAATCTCTGTCTCTGAAAGTATCACGAAGTGAGCTGGATACATCATCCAAAAAATGCACCTTGCTTCTGTAGAGGACTGCCTTGGCCTTATTGAACGTTGCCTGCTTTCTTGCCAGCTCTGCCCTGACATCTTGACATATTCAGATGGGGTGGCACTCCCATCTACACTCTCCGGTGTCCATCGCCACCTCGGGACCTGCTTCTTATATAAGTACTTGTGGAACCGGACAATTATCGCCCATGGTGGTTATAATAAGAACATAATAAGAACTAGGAGCAGGAGTAGGCCATCTGGGTCCTCGAGCCTGCTCCGCCATTCAATGAGATCATGGCTGATCTTTGTGGACTCAGCTCCACTCTCCGGCCCGTACACCATATCCCCGAATCCCTTTATTCTTTAGAAAGGTATCTATCTTTTTCTTAAAAACGTTTAAAGAAGGAGCCTCAACTGCTTCACTGGGCAAGGAATTCCAGAGATTCACAACCCTTTGGGTGAAGAAGTTCCTCCTAAACTCGGTCCTAAATCTACTCCCCCTTATTTTGAGGCTATGCCCCCTAGTTCTGCTTTCCCCGACCAGTGGAAACAACCTGCCCTCATCTATCCTATCTATCCCCTTCATAATTTTATATGTTTCAATAAGATCCCCCCGCATCCTTCTAAACTCCAATGAGTACAGTCCCAGTCTACTCAACCTCTCGTCATAATCTAATCCCCTCAACTCTGGGATCAACCTAGCGAATCTCCTCTGCACTCCCTCCAGTGCCAATATGTCCTTTCTCAGGTAAGGAGACCAAAACTGAACACAATACTCCAGATGTGGCCTCACCAACACCTTATACAATTGCAGCATAACCTCCCTAGTCTTGAACTCCATCCCTCTAGCAATGAAAGACAAAACTCGATTAGCCTTCTTAATCACCTGTTGCACCTGCACACCAACTTTTTGCGACTCGTGCACCAGCACACCCAGGTCCCTCTGCACAGCAGGAAGGTTTAAAATCTTACCATTTAAATAATAATCCATTCTGCTGTTATTTCTGCCAAAATGGATAGCCTCACACTTGGTAACATTGAATTCCATCTGCCAGACCCTAGCCCATTCACCTAACCTACCAAATCCTTCTGCAGACTTCCGGTATCCTCTGCACTTTTTGCTTTACCACTCATCTTAGTGTCGTCTGCAAACTTTGCCACATTGCACTTGGTCCCCAACTCCAAATCATCTATGTAGATTGTGAACAACTGCGGGCCCAACACTGATCCTTGAGGGACCCACTAGTTACAGGTTGTCAACCAGAGAAACACCCATTTATCCCCACTCTCTCCTTTCTGTTAGTTAACCAATCCTCTACCCATGCTACCACTTTACCCTCAATGTCATGCATCTTTAGTTTATGCAGCAACCTTTTGTGTGGCACCTTGTCAAAAGCTTTCTGGAAATCCAGATATACCACATCCATTGGCTCCCTGTTATCTACTGCACTGGTAACGTCCTCAAAAAATTCTACCAAATTAGTCAGACACGACCTACCCTTTATGAACCCATGCTGCGTCTGCCCAATGGGACAATTTCCCTCCAGGTGCCCCGCTATTTCCTCCTTAATGATAGATTCCAGCATTTTCCCTACAACCGAAGTTAAGCTTACCGGCCTATAATTACCCGCTTTCTGCCGACCTCCTTTTTTAAAACGGTGGTGTCACGTTTGCTACTTTCCAATCCTCTGGGACCACCCCAGAGTCTAGTGAATTTTGATAAATTATCACTAGTGCGTTTATAATTTCCCTAGCCATCTCTTTTAACACTCTGGGATACATCCCATCAGGGCCAGGATACTTGTCTACCTTTAGCCCCATTAGCTTGCCCAATACTGCCTCCTTAGTGATTACAATCATCTCAAGGTCCTCACCTATCATATCTTTATTTCCATCAGTCACTGGCATGTTATTTGTGTCTTTCACTGTGAAGACTGACCCAAAAAACCTGTTCAGCCATTTCCCCATCTCCTATTATTAAATCTCCCTTCTCATCTTCCAAAGGACCAATATTTACCTTAGCCACTTTTTTTTGTCTCATATATTTGTAGAAGCTTTTACTATCTGCTTTTTTGTTCTGAGCCAGTTTACTTTCATAGTCTACCTTACTTTTCTTTATAGCTTTTTTAGTCGCTTGCTGTTGTCCCCTAAAGACTTCCCAGTCCTCTAGTCTCCCACTAACTTTTGCCACTTTGTATGTTTTTTCCTTCAATTTGATACTCTCCCTCACCTCCTTAGATATCCACGGTCGATTTTTCCCCTTTCTGCCGTCTTTCTTTTTTGTTGGTATGAACCTTTCTTGAACACTGTGAAAGATCGCTCGGAAGGTTCTCCACTGTTCCTCAACTGCTTCACCATGAAGTCTTTGCTCCCAGTCTACCTTAGCTAGTTCTTCCCTCATCCTATTGTAATCGCCTTTGTTTAAGCACAAAACACTAGTGTTTGATTTTACCTTGTCATCCTCCAACTGTATTTTAAATTCCACCATATTGTGGTCGCTCCTTCCAAGAGGATCCCGAACTATGAGATCATTAATCAATCCTGCCTCATTACACAGGACCAGATCTAGGACCACTTGTTCCCTTGTAGGTCCCATTACATACTGTTCCAGGAAATTATCCCGGACACATTCTATAAACTCCTCCTCAAGGCTGCCTTTACCAACCTGGGTAAACCAATCAACATGCAGATTAAAATCTCCCATGATAACCGTTGTACCATTTCTACATGCATCCGTTATTTCTTTGCTTATTGCCTGCCCTACCATCCTGTTACTATTTGGTGGCCTATAGACTACTCCTATCAGTGACCTTTTCGCCTTGCAATTCCTGATTTCCACCCAAATTGATTCAACCATGTTCTCCATAGCACCAATATCATCCCTTACTATTGCCCGTATGCCATCCTTAAACAACAAAGCTACACCACCGCCCTTACCGTCCATTCTATCCTTTCGTATAGTCTGATACCCTTGGATATTTAACTCTCAGTCGTGACCATCTTTTAACCATGTTTCAGTAATGGCCACTAAATCATAGTCATTCACGATGATTTACACCATCACCTCATTCACCTTATTCCGTATACTACGAGCATTCAGGTAAAGTACACTTATGCTGTTTTTTATGTCTTTGTTATGAATCCTAACACCTTGATCAGTAACTTTTCGCAAATTATTTTTCCTCTTACCCTTTCTCCTAATTTTCCTTGTCTTTGAACCCATATCTCTACATAATAACCTGCCACGTAACCTGATGCCTTGCTCTCCATTAACCATTATACTGTCCATAGCTTTACCCTTCCCTTCCCCCCAACTTGCTAGTTTAAAGTTCTTGTGACCAACCTATTTATCCTATTCGCTAGAACACTGGTCCCAGAATGGTTCAGGTGAAGACCGTCCCAACGGTACAGGTCCCTCCTGCCCCAGTACTGATGCCAATGCCCCATGAAATGGAATCCCTCTTTCCCGCACCACTCCTTTAGCCACGTGTTAACTTCCCTAATTTTCTCAACCCTATGCCAATTGGCACGTGGCTCGGGTAGTAATCCAGAGATTATACCCAGGAGGACCTGTTCTTTAATTTAGTCCCTAGTGTTTGATAATCCCCAAACAGGTCCTCTTTCCTAGTCTTACCTATGTTGTTAGTCCCAACGTGGACCACAACAACTGGATCCTCCCCCTCCCTCTCCAAAATCCTTTCAAGCCGATCAGAAATGTCCCTCACCCTGGCACCGGGCAGGCAACATATCATGCGGGACTCACGATCTGGCTTACAAAGGATGCCATCAATCCCCCTAATTATAGAATCCCCTACAACTACCACTTGTCTTTTTGCTCCCCCCTCTTGAATGGCTTCCTGTACCACGGTGCAGTGGTCAGTCAACGCATCCTCCCTACAGCCCTCTTCCTCAACCACACAGGGAGCTAGTACCTCATACCTGTTGGACAAGGTCAAGGGCTGAGGCTCCTAAACTCAGGACCCCCCTACCTGCCTCCCTTGCAGTCACACCACTCTGTCCCTGACCACTGACCGAATTAACAATACTTATTCTACCGGGTGTGACTGCTTCCTGAAACAAAGCGTCCAGGTAATTTTCCCCCTCCCTGATGTGCCGCAGTGTGTGCAGCTCAGTCTCCAGCTCATCAATTCTGAGCCGAAGTTCCTCGAGCAGCCAACACTTGCTGCAGATGTGGCAACAGCACATCACCTGTCCAGCCATATTCAACTAGTTAATTAATTTAAATAATTTTTATTTTTTTATTTTTTTTGTAGAACCTCGAGGATAAACCCGAACACCAACAAAAACACAGCCCTCTCTCGCCACTCACCCGAACTCAGGCACTCACCTAAACTCAGATGCACTCTGTTCCAATCAGCACTCAGTCACTCACCTAAACTCAGATGCACTCTGTTCCAATCAGCACTCAGTCACTCACCTAAACTCAGATGCACTCTGTTCCAATCAGCACTCAGTCACTCACCTAAACTCAGATGCACTCTGTTCCAATCAGCACTCTGTTTCTACAGGCACTCCTGCCACACCTTTTGTACCCTGCCTGATTTCCAATGAGCCAATAGGCCCGCTCCAGGAAGTGAAGTCTCCAACTGCCACTCGACCTGTAAACTAAGCACTTTTAAATATGCACTCACCTCTCCCAGCAACCCTGCAGCCTGTGGCCTGCTCCAGGAACTGAAGTCTCTTTTAAATATGCACTCACCTCTCCCAGCAACCCTGCAGCCTGTGGCCTGCTCCAGGAACTGAAGTCTCTTTTAAATATGCATTTGCCTCTCCCAGCAACCCTGCAGCCTGTGGCCTGCTCCAGGAACTGAAGTCTCTTTTAAATATGCACTCGCCTC
The DNA here is from genome assembly GCF_047496885.1 of Scyliorhinus torazame. NCBI lineage: Eukaryota > Metazoa > Chordata > Chondrichthyes > Carcharhiniformes > Scyliorhinidae > Scyliorhinus > Scyliorhinus torazame. The sequence goes on from NC_092708.1 coordinate 374,615,217, forward strand.
TCCCAGCAACCCTGCAGCCTGTGGTTCCCCTGATCTGGGCTTCTGTGTCAGTGATCAATGGGTCCCGTCCAACTCCGGAAGGGTTGAAAATATTCCCTCCCTCACCAACTTTCCAAACATCTTAGATACAACGTTCATGGCTCTTATACCTTCCAGCCCCTCCAGCAGACCAACGATCCTTAAATTCTGACGTCTGGAGCGGTTCTCCAGGTCATCGACTTTGGCCTTTAATATCTTTCGCTCTCCCGCCGACAACGCCATCTCTGCCTCCAACAAGGTAATCCGGTCTCTGTGATCATTGACCGCCTCCTCCACCTTAATCATCGACTCCTGCACCAACACCCGCTCATTCAACCTGACCAAGGTCATTCGAATAGGTTCCAAGGCCCCCTCAATCAATTTCTTCAAATCATTAGCAACCGCTTGTTGCCGTTTCTTAAATTCCCCCGACAAATTCCACCAACTTCTCGGTCGTCCACTGAGGGACCAATGACGCTACAGAGGCCTCTGCCATTTACTCCCCTTCTGAGGCTCGAGAGACTTCTGAATCGGATGAAGATCCCTCGCCGATTTGTTCCTAGTATTATATCCGTTGAACATCACTCGACAGAGAGAATCTAATTCTGTCACCCTGCACCACTTCCTTTCTATAAAAACACCCATTAAACGAGTCAGAAGCGGCAAAAAACAAATCCCCAGGAAAGAGCCACCTCATGAGCTACTTTTTTTTTATTCGTTCATGGGATGTGGGCCTCGCAGACTGGGCCAGCATTTATTGTCCATCCCAAATTGCTCTTGAGGGGGCAGGTAAGAGTCAACCACATTGCTGTGGGTCTGAAGTCACATGTAGGCCAGACCAGCTAAGGACGGCAGATTTCCTTCCCCATTTCCTTCACGTTAGCGAACCAAATGGGTTTTGTCGACAATAGTTTCATGGTCATCATTAAACTCGCCTCAAGGCTGCCATCGGAAGTCTCATCAAGCATCTGTAATGAGGCAATCCCTGAATTGAAAATGCAGAATTTTAAACAGTGATGTTCACCCAGGGAGCAAATTGTCTTGGACAGGTGGTACAAGGCTCAAGCAGAGTAGTGAAGAGGGAGAAAATAAGTCAAGACATTTCTCTTTTACCCTGAAGTAGAAATATGTTGAAATGTAAGGATTGATTTTCATTGGTGGGCTGTTTATTTTTAGTGGGTGAGATTTGTAAGGGGTAATGGGGAGAAGGCAGGAGAATCGGGATGAGAAAAATATTAGCCATGATTGAATGGCGGAGCAGACACGATGGGCCTAGTGGCCTAATTCTGCTCCTGTGTCTTATGGTAAGCTATTTTCTCCCATGTCTATGTATTTATGTATGCCCTATGTTTTTTTTCATGTATGGAATGGTCTGGATTGTACGCCAAACAATACTTTTCACGTGACAATAAACAAATCCAAATCCCTAATTGAGCTGTTTCTAACTTGTTCACTGTTTTTGATAAAGAAGAGGGAATAGGTCGGCACTGCACATCAAGGCTTTGCGATAAACACTCGGAGATGTGCATCATTAGCACAGAGTGGCTCTCCTCCTATCTCCCTTCGGGAAGAGCTTGGCCTCCGCTCTGCACAGCCCATAGCAAAGCAGCTGAAATCAATTATCTCAGCAAATGGAAGATCATGGGTGTAACCATATCCAATACATTATGCTATGTGCACTGTACTGCCTGTAGGTTTTTGAATTTTCAAATACTTGACTGAGATTGTGAAAACACCCCATAAACAGTGCAACTTGCTGCTAATCCATAGCTCACATATTTTTATCCATCGTTGTATTTCAGCTTGGTGCTCCTGAAAATGAAATGTCCGATGTTTTGTTTAACAAAACCATTTCTTCGAATAAGACAATGTGCCTAGTGTTTCTGAACTTGACATTGTGGAGAAAAGGTTGTTTTCGAGCATCTGTTACCTATTGGGATCAATTGATTGGTAATGGTGTGTTTGACATCATCATTCTTAGTGGTGAGTATATTAATAATCTTTATTGTCACAAGTAGGCATACATTAACACTGCAATGAAGTTACTGTGAAAGGCCCCTAGTCACCACATTCCGACGCCTGTTTGGGGACACAGGGAGAATTTAGAATGTCCAAATTACCTAATAGCACGTCTTTCGGGACTTGTGGGAGGAAACCGGAGCACCCAGAGGAAACCCACGCAGACACAGGGAAAACGTACAGACTCCACACACACAGTAATCCAAGCCGGGAATTCTCCCTCTGGGACCCTGGCGCTGTGATGCAACAGTGCTACCCACTGGTTGTAAAACTGGAAGCCTAAATTTTGTGTTCCTAATTTGCACCTTTTTCAGGTGACATTGCAAACTACTGCCCCACCACCAACCACCCTTTTCCTCTCCAAGTCCTTGAATGTCGTGTCATTTACCAAATCTGTGCGTATTTTTTTTGAATGCCACTTTGACTTCCTCCAATCAAGTTTTAATCCCCTGCAGGAGTACTGAAACAGCCCTCATCAGAATCAGAACAGGCATCCAATTTGACTGACCAATGAAAACCATCCCTCCTCATTTGCAAACTTTGATAGGTTAATCATCTTCCTCCGATGCATTGCCTCCTTCATCCAGCCGGGTGTTGAGATTGTTCTTTCTTAGTTCCATTCTTATTTGTCTAGTCATGGCCCGGAAATCACCTGAAATGGCTTCTCCTCCCGCTCTCCCACAATTACCTTTGGTGTATCCTTGGCCCTCCTATTTGTCATCGAGATGCTGCCCTTCAGCACCACCATTGGACAGCATGTTGTCAGGCTCCCATGTTTCCACTGATGACATCCAGCTCAACTCTCAACCATCTCTCTCCACCTAGTCCCTCCACTGTCTATGATTTGGCACACTGTTTAATCAGTAATGAAATTAGCTAAATCTTTTCCAAAATTCTTCCAAGACCGAAGCCATTATCTAAATACCAACTCCATCCCTCTCCCTGACAACTGTTTTGAGACCAAGCCAGAATTTTTTCAATATTGATGTCATAAGTGACGCTGACAATGTACCATTCCTTTAGCAGGACTGTTTATTTACAAATCTGCAACATTATCTGATTCTGCCCATTTCATATTATCTTTGCCTGAAACCCTCATCCATGCCTTCGATGCCACTTGACTTGATTATTCTAATATTCTCCTGTACAGCCTCCCATCTTCCACCCTCCATAAACTTGAGCTTACTCGAAACTCTGACGTCTGTATCCTAGCTCTCAGCAAGCCCTACCCTTCCATGACACCTTTAGTTTCTGAGATTTAAAAAATTCTCATCCTTGTTTTCAAACCTCTGCATGGCCTTGTCCTTCCCTATCTCTGAAACCTCCTCCTGGCCTACATCCTTGTGATATTTCTGCACTCCTCCAATCCTAACATTTTGTGCGTCCCCAATTTAATTATTCCTCTAATAAAACCCAAATACTGCGAATGCTGGAAATCTGAAATTAAAGCAGAAAATGCTGGGAAAAGTCAGCCGGCCTGACATGTGACTCTTTTTCCTGAGCAGTTCTGGGTACCTCAGCTTAAGAAGTATTGCTTTGGAAGTGCAGCATAGATTTACCTGACTGATACCAGGATTCCAAGGGTTACATTACCAGGGTTGTATTTCTGGAATTTAGAAGGTCGCGGGGGTTTTACCAAAGTTTTCATGATGATAAAGGTAATAGATTAAATAGAGAGAAATTATTTCTGCTGGTTGCGCAGTCTCAGATTAAGGGGGTATGGTCTAAAAATTTGCACGGAGAAGTTAGGAAAGACATCTGCTCATAAAGAGGGATGGAAGTTTAGAGTTTTGTTAGACTTCAAATCTAAGATTGATGGCTTTTTGTTAACCGTGGTTATTAAGGGATTTGGGCCACATACCGCTCTGGAGTTAGTTTGAAGCTGAGTCATGATCTCATTGAATGATGGAATAGGCTTGAGGGGCTAAATGGCCTATTCCTGTTCCAATGTTCCTTCAGTTGCCAACGCGTGAAGCTCTGAAATTCCCTTCTAAAACTCTGCCTCAACTTCTGTCTCCTTCTTTAAGATTCTCCTTACCTCTAAGCTTTAAACCATCTGCCCTGTTATCTCCTTTTGTGGCATGGTGTCAAGCTTTCTTTGGTAATGTTCCTGTGAAATACCGTAAAGCATTGTAAAACCTTAACGGTACCATGTAAATGGTTATTGTTGAAATTCGCATCAGACCAGCCTGCCAGATTATCATTTCAGGATCAGGTGCTGATACTTATAGTCTCGTTGTTGATTTTCAATAACAGAAGGCAAGAGAACAGTGTTAGGACTTTAGGCGTTAACTTCTTCAAGCCTTCCTGTGGGAAATTGCCTTGCTGGAAATGTGGCAACTACCTACATTTTGCAGAAATGAACTCAGGGGTTCACTGTCTGGGGAATCGCATGAGTAGACTTGCATTCCATCATTCCCTGTTACAGCTTTCCTGAAAAAACCCTTGAGAAAGACCATGCTTGGGATTGTAGCACTTGACAAAAAGTGAGTGATTAATACTGACCTAATGCAACCTACACTCCCGACGAAAGGGGTTTCTGTGTGGAAAGAATTATGCACATTAACTATTTGCCTTTTGATTGACATTAGAGAATGAAAAGAACACGGTGGAAAAGAATATGTCAACTCCAGGAATCGGTGTTTACTTCGAAACGTACTTGTACAGCACAGCAAATTATGCTCACACTCAGTGGCAATTATCACCAATCACAACAGCCACCATGGGTCGATACCCGTCAACTAACACAGATGAAGAAGAAGATGATAAAGATGTGGATCAGGAAAATCAGACAGCTGAGAAAGTGAAGAAACCCAAAAAGGTTTATTGTTACATATCTCCAAAGGTAACAATGCACCCACTAAGTTGCGAGAAAATTGTTCTAAAAGTTAATATTAGAACTAGAACATCATCAGAGGCTGAAATTTACCCCCCCTTCAGTTGCAACACAGGGAAGGCGAGCAAAAAGGCACAGGAAGGCATTGGAAATAGGCGGAGGGGGGGCTTCCTGCTGTCATTTTAGCACAAGTTGGAAAGGTGGCTGACAAGCTGCTCATTGGGAGCCCATGTGAACTATTGAAGTGACCAGTTAAGGGTTTTGCCATCTCCCTTTGCTGACATTTTGCCAGCAGAAAGAGGAGATTGCCGGGCAATCCCTGGCAACCTCTCAGCGGGCTCCAGGAGGGATAAGGTGCTCTCTGGGTGGAGGGGCCTCTGGCAGCAATGGACACAACTGATGCAATGGAACAGACTGCCCTCGGTGATCTGTCCCAATTTTCACTGGGGCCTGCCTATCTGACCTCTGCCCATTCACCTGACTTCACCTGGGGTGGGGTATATCTATCAATGCATTCACGCCCTGCAAGCACACTCATAGCTTAGCCACTCCTGAAGCTGCTGAGATGGCAGCCTTCTGATTGGCTGTAGTCCTGACAGGCTGTCACTAGCAAGATGTGACCCTATATCCCACCAAAGTATAGTCGCTCCCAACTTAGCCCCTTGTGGCGGGACATCTGTCACCTCCTTTGAATTCCACCTCTGGTCTCTGGATCACCTACAATTTTGTGGCTCCTAATTTAGAAGGCAAATTCATCTGTTTTAAATTACAAAATTGTTGACTGGCTCTAAAGATGGCGTGTATACAATTGTTACTATTACAGGATGATATTTCCACGTAGGATACTGTGAAGCCATAAGTTGAAGGTAATGCTTGTAATTGCTTAGTTGGGAGAAAGAGTCAGTCATGAGAGGTGGTAAGTGGAGGCTCGTTGTTTCTATCCTTTTATTGCTGGGGAGGAGAATATTACAGATCGATTTGTGCACTTCTTATCGAGCAGCTCAATAGTAATATTGGCAGGTGCTTTGGAGCATGTCTCTTGTGTTATGATCTTGGTAGAGACTTGTAACAGGTTTAGCTTTCTTGTTAGAATCCGAAAACCCAGGCATTTACCAAATAAATGACACCACAAGATTCACAATTTAAGAATTTTACTCCACCAAGATCAAAAACATTACTCCACCTTGAATAGTTGGTTACGTTAAAGATATTAAAAGTATACTGAACACCATTACTAATCTGATCTAAAGTGCCCTAATCAAATTTCTTTCCACACGCTTACTTACACCCCACCCCTCCCAGTAACTCAACAGATATGCCGCAGAAATTGGCAGTTTGACCACTTGGTTTGAGGATTATTTCAAAGTTACACAAGGGTTGAGATTTCTTGGACTTTCTGTTTACTTCCATCAAGATTAGAACCCCTCACTAGTAGACTTCGCAGTCAACACAGGCTTTGCTAGCCTGGTTCTATTATTCTTTAACTCCTGGGTTTTGCATCTAATATTCTCTCCTTTTCTTCTCTGCTTAGCTATCAACTCTCTATTGGAAGTCTTTTAGTTAACAAGAGTTTTAAACGCTTTTCACCAACACACTGTGATCCCTGAAAGTGATGTTTGCTGCACCAGGCTGGTTCTAAGACAGAACCACACCCACATTCTGCTCACCTTTATAATTAACTTCCGGTTGACTCTTTGCGATTCTGTTGTTTATCTCCCAGACAACCTGGTCACAGGATCATTTACTGAATGCCAGGTGCTCTGCCAGAAATCCTCTTTTTGAGAAATCTGGTTCTTACAGGGACCATCACCACAACATAAAGATAGGCTCGCCCCCAAAAGCACATGGGTCATTACATTGGAGACAAAGTACCGTAGCAGTTTAGTGAGGCAAAGCACAGTTTCGCATACTGTCTAGTTTCCATTCAAATAGATTTTGAAGCTGAATGCATGTTAAGCAGCTGTTTTTTCTTAATTCTACTTTCAATTCAAGCTACAAGGAAGTGAAAGAAAGAAGGACTTGCATTTATATAGTGCCTGTCACAGCTTCACGTTCCAAAATATTTTACTTTTACAGCCAATTAAGTACTTTTGAAGTGTCACTATTGTAATGTATCAAAATGTTATCTAACCTGGGTATTCCTCAGGATTCACAGCATATGAAATGCATTTAATCTTATTGCAATATTAAGGTAGAACTGAATCTGAAACTTTCCTCTGGACCAAAATAGCAAGAATTGTGATATATTAGAATGGTTTCTAATTGGTTATGGTGGGTATTACTTAGACTCCAATGAAACTGCACTCAATCCTGAGGTGAGCTCATTGGAATAGTTTCAGATGCAGGCCAAGGCAATGTGTAAGCTTTTGAGTGTGGAAAATGGTGTGTTCATACAATTTAAAAACGTGGAGACAAAAATCTACAAGCCTTTAAAGCTTCAAAAATCATTATTAGTCTTTACCAAGACGTTAAAAAAATAAACTTAGAATTTCCAATTATGGGACAATTTAGCGTGACCAACCTACCTACCCTGCACATCTTTTGGGTTGTGGGGGTGACACCGACGCAGACACGGGGAGAATGTGCAAACTCCACAGTGACCCGGGGCCAGGATCGAACCCGGGTCCTCGGTGCCGTGAGGCAACAGTGCTAATCACTGTGACACTGCTGCCCCACTTTACCAAGTCTGAAGGGTTGTGAAATTAAGATAATATGAGTAGAGATGAAGGAAAAGGAACCAAAGAACCGCAGAAAGCTATGGCACAAATATGCCATTTAGCCTGTCGTGTCTGTGCTGGCCCCCAGTAAAGGAAAAAATAAATAAACTAGCCACTCATTTTAACTCCACTTTCCAGCACCTGTCTGAGGCCTTGCAGGTTACAACACTTCAGGTGCATACCTTTTGAATTAGTTGGCTTTTCAGCCTCCACCACCAATTCAGGAAATGATTCCAGACGCCGACCACCCTCTGAATGAAAAGGCTTTTCCTCATGTTTCCTCTAATCCTTCCACCAATCAGATAATTGACTTCTCAGCTAGGGTAAACCGGTCTTTCCTGTCTACTCTATCTAGGTCCCTCCCAATCTTGTATACCTTAACTAGGTTACAAGACCTTGAAGAAATTCAATGACCCAGTCTCCATCTGCTTTCTGAGGAGGAGAATTTCAGGGACAAATGATCCCTGAAGGAAAGATTTCTCCTGACCTCGGCCTTAAAAGGGATACCTCTCATTCTTAAACTGAGTCCCCCAGTTCTAGCCTCCCTTAGGTCAAGTCTCCCTTATCTTCAGGTAATGCAGAACTTTCCCCATTTGATAAGCTAAGGAGCATCCTGTTTATAAGTTATTGCCAAATTTTGTCTTTTCCTCTCCTCTCTTGAAAACATTCAGCCTCTGGCAACTTATCCAACTGGCAATTTATCATCGGGATCAAGAAGCTATTTGGCTGTTAAGGCCATTGTAACTGAGTTTGAACTTGTCTTCACCTCCCATATATGCATGCCTTCATGAGGAGTGATGCTGAAGAGTCAGGAGCTAGAATCCCAGCGGTTTGAATTTTCTTTTCTCTCACTTCCGTCGAACCAGGGTTGCTGCAGCCTATTATTTCATAGCCTCTTCTCGCTCTTCTGTACCCGCCACTGGGCCTAGCAATCCCCTGCAGAAAGTCACTGTTTGGAAGCTTGTGATATCTCTCTCATCTCTTGCCCTCCACCGTAACATGCTTAAAATACAATCACTAAGCATTTTGCAGCAATGTACTTGGCAGCTGGTGTAAACAGAACAGTAAACCGAATATTTGTTTTCCAGCAATTCTCAGTGAAGGAGTTTTACCTGAAAATCATCCCTTGGAGACTTTTCACTTTCAGAGTATGCCCGGGAACAAAGGTGGGTCTGGAGTCTGCACTGACAATGGAATGTTTAATTACGTCATGTTACGGTGAGGGCGAGCGAGGTGGTACGCTGTGTATGTGTATTGACCTGATCGATCCAATGTTTAATTTCTGAGAGTTGGCTAAATTCAGCTAAGGTAGCAGGAAGGCTCTACAATTGACCCCCCATCACGGATCGATGGGAAGAATTAACTGGTGTTATGAGTCTTCATCATAGTCCAGTGAACTTTCATTGGCTGGCCACTGTTTGTAGGCACCCAGCGAAGACAGAGTCAAATTCAATTGTGATTCTCCCCACCCTCCACTACAACTTAAACACTCTGCTACTGCTCAGACACACTAACGCAGATTAGCTGCTTGGATGCGACACTGGCAGATTAACAGGTCCTGGAGTAGAATCACAGCAGGAGTCAATAGTTTTGATAAAATACAGAAGTGAACAGGTAAAGTTGAAGGAAAATAATAATAATATAGTGCCTTTTATTTTCTCAGTTTTTCTACCATGGTCCAGACCCAGTGCATAAGTTCCTGACTCTAGTGGTAGATGATGGGATACAACCTCCTGTGGAACTCAGCTGCAAAGAAAGAAACATCATGGCAGCAACATTTATCCGTTTCTTACATAAGAACATTGGTAATGATCAAAACCTTCAACTCCTGTACTTGTCTGTTGTGGAGGTGTGTGTGAGAGAAGGAATGTGTTGCTGTTAACTCGAGGAAAAATCAAACTTGACAGCCAAAGAGGACACGTTAGCATCAGAACTATGCCAAATACTGCTTGGATAAGAATTCCATCCCCTGATTCCGGTCCGGCAAAGTGCCCATGTTTTCAGGTCAGGCAGAGAATGAACTTTGAGAAGCTGCCAAGTGGTGGCTAGGCATTTATTAGGGTGCGAAAAGGAAGAAAAATTGGCAGTTGAGTCATTTTGAATCATTCAATCGCATCTTCATGGGGCTGGATCAAGTTACTGCTGTCTGTCCCATTGCCTCAGGACTATTGTATATAAATGGGCACAAGAGACCTATGTGAGGAAAGGGAAAATTGTAATTTGTTAAAGAAAAAGAAAAGGTTGCTTTCATTGAGACCAGTCTACACTTACTTTTGCTGTTCCCTTGTGTTCAGCTATCTTCTGCCTCTGCAGTTCATTCTTACCCTCCCGTATAAAATACTTGGTATCAAATATCTGTAGAGTTGCTTCAGACATTTAGCGTTTAATGTTTTATACAGGTTTGTAATTGGTCACACATTGTAAACTGGTCATTGGAATTTATTGTCTATCATGTATTCTGTTCTTTTAAATTGTTCCAATTGTAGGAGTTGAACACATAATTGAAACTGGAACATTAGGTAATGTTTAAATGGCACACTGCATTGTCAGAAAGATGTACTTTGGATGGCGTACTTTAAATAAGTTTAAAGAACTTTGATTAGTGTTACCTATTCCACTTGAGATAATGACAGCAATTTGTCAGCATAGTTGTTCTGTGATTGATCACTGTAGCCCACTATAAGGACAAATCCAATTGCATGGATTGTTTTTTTTAAATAATCTTTATTGTCACAAGTAGGCTTACATTAACACTGCAATGAAGTTCCTGTGAAAAGCCCCTAGCCGCCACATTCCGGACCCTGTTCAGGTACACAGAGGGAGAATTCAGAATTAGCTAATACTTTTGTTCCAATTAAGGGGCAATTTAGCATGGCCAATCCACCTACCCTGCACATCTGCTTGTTAGATCAAATGGACATTCTGAATTCTCCCTCAGTGTACCTGAACAGGCACCGGATTGTGGCGCCTAGGGGATTTTCACAGTACCTTCATTGCAGTGTTTTTTAAAAAATATATATTTTATTGACATTTTTCAAACCGAGATTTTCCGTTTTTACAACATAATAAAGGAATATGCATTAAACGTTATTTAAATAATATATTAAACTACCAACAAATGAAAAAAAAGAGATAGACAAAAAGCAAATATCAAATATCAACAACTGGCAAAAAAAACAAAAACACAGGATAATACCCCTCCCCCCTCCCCCCTGGGTTGCTGCTGCTGTACTTTCTGTTTTTCCATTATCGTTCCGCGAGATAGTCAAGGAACGGTTGCCACCGCCTGGTGGACCCCTGAGCCGATCCTCTTAACGCATATTTTATTCGCTCCAGTCTTATGAACCCTGCCATGTCGTTTATCCAGGCCTCCAAGCCCGGGGGCTTCGCTTCTTTCCACATAAGTAGAATCCTACGCTGGGCTACTAGGGACGCAAAGGCCAGAACGTCGGCCTCTTTCGCCTCCTGCACTCCCGGCTCTTCTGCAACCTCAAATATAGCTAACCCCCAGCTTGGTTTGACCCGGACCCCCACCACCTTTGAGACCACTCTTGCCACACCCTTTCAGAACTCATGCAGTGCGGGACACGACCAGAACATGTGGGTGTGGTTCGCCGAGCTTCCCGAGCACCTCCCACACCTATCCTCCACCCAAAAAACCTGCTCAGTCTTGCTCCCGTCATATGCGCCCTGTGTAGAATCTTAAATTGAATCAGGCTAAGCCTGGCACATGAGGACGAGGAATTTACCCTACTTAGGGCATCTGCCCACAGCCCCTCCTCAGTCTCTTCCCCAGCTACTCTTCCCATTTTCCCTTCAGCTCCTCTACCATCGTCTCCCCCTCGTCTCTCATCTCCCTGTATATTTCCGACACTTTACCTTCTCCAACCCATGCCCCCGAAATCACTCTATCCTGGATCCCTTGCGTCGGGAGTTGCGGACATTCCCTCACCTGTTGCCTCGTAAATGCCCTCACTTGCATGTACCGGAAAGCATTCCCTGGTGGCAACTTATATTTTTCTTCCAATGCTCCCAAACTTGCAAACGTCCCGTCCACAAACAGGTCCTTCAGCTTCCTAATTCCTGCTCGCTGCCAACATTGAAATCCCCCATCTATCCTCCCCGGGACGAACCTGTGGTTATTCCTTATCGGGGACCACACCGAGGCACCCGTCACTCCCCTGTGTCGTCTCCACTGCCCCCAGATCTTCAAGCTCGCCACCACCACTGGGTTTGTGCTGTACCTTTTCGGGGAGAATGGTAGCGGCGCTGTCGCCTTACAGGACGCCATCTCCAGCCTTTTCCACGCCGCACCTTCCTCTTCCCTCATCCACTTACGCACCATCGACACATTGGCGGCCCAATAGTAGTCACTCAGATTCGGCAGTGCCAATCCCCCTCTGTACCTACTGCGCTGCAGGAACCCCCTCTACCCTCGGGGTCTTTCCCGACCATACAAAGCTCGTAATGCTCCTATCTATTTTTTTTAAAAAGGCCTTAGTAATCAGGATGGGGAGGCACTGAAACACGAAAAGAAACCTCGGGAGGACCACCATCTTGACCGCCTGTACTCTGCCTGCCAATAACAGAGGCACCATATCCCACCTCTTAAAGTCCTCCTCCATCTGCTCTACCAGTCGCGTCAGGTTAAGTTTGTGTAGGGTTCCCCAGTTCCTGGCTACCTGAATCCCCAGGTATCGAAAATTCCCTGTCACTCTCCTCAGCGGCAAAGCATCTGTCCCCCTGCCCTGTTCCCCGGGGTGCATCACAAAAAGCTCGCTCTTTCCCATATTTAATTTATATCCCGAGAACTCTCCAAACTCCCTAAGTATCGGCATTACCTCTGGCATCCCCTCTACTGGGTCCACCACATATAGCAGTAAATCGTCTGCATATAGTGACACCAAATGTTCCTCTCCCCCTCTAAGCACCCCCCTCCACTTCTTAGAGTCCCTCAGCGCTATGGCCAATGGCCAACACGAAGAGTAACGGGGACAGGGGGCACCCCTGTCTTGTACCCCTATGTAATCGGAAGTACCCCGATCTTTGCCTATTTGTAACCACGCTTGCCACCGGGGCCCCGTACAGGAGGCTAACCCATCTAATGAACCCCTCCCCGAACCCAAATCTCTTCAGCACCTCCCACAAATAGTCCCACTCCACTCTATTGAATGCCTTCTCTGCATCCATCGCCACCACTATCTCTGCCTTCCCCCCTCCGGTGGGGGCATCATCATCACCCCCAGCATCCTTCGTATATTGGCGTTCAATTGTCTCCCTTTAACAAACCCTGTCTGGTCGTCATGTACCACCCCTGGGATGCACTCCTCTATCCTTGTCGCCATCACTTTGGCCAGCAGTTTGGCGTCTACGTTTAGGAGGGAGATGGGCCTGTATGACCCGCACTGCAACGGGTCTTTGTCTCGTTTCAGAATTAACAATATCGTCGCCTCCGACATTGTCGGGGGTAGTGTCCCCCTTTCCTTCGCCTCATTGAAGGTTCTCGCCAGAAGCGGGGCCAGCAGGTCCATATACTTCCTGTAAAATTCCACCGGGAACCCATCTGGTCCCGGGGCCTTCCCTGCTTGCATATTCCCAATTCCTTTGATCACCTCCTCGACCTCAATCTGCGCCCCAAGACCTGCCACCTCCTGCTCCTCCACCCTCGGGAACTCCAGCTGGTCCAAAAAGTGTATCATTCCCTCTTTCCCCTCCGGGGGTTGGGTCTTATACAACCTCTCATAAAATGTCTTGAACACCTCGTTCACTTTCCCTGCTCTCTGCTCCATCTTTCCCGTTTCATCCCCAACTCCTCCGATCTCTCTCGCCGCTCCCCTCTTTTGAAGTTGTTGGGCCAGCAGCCGGCTCGCCTTTTCCCCATATTCATATTGTATTCCCTGTGCCTTCCTCCACTGCGTCTCCGCCTTTCCCGTGGTCAGCAGGTCAAACTCTGTCTGTAGTCTTTGTCTTTCCCTGTGTAGCCCTTCATCCGGGGGCCTCCGCATATTGCCTATCCACCCTCAGAATCTCCCGATCAGTCTCTCCCTTTCTTTACCCTCTTCTTTCCCCTTGTGGGCTCTAATGGAAATCAGCTCTCCTTTAACCATCGCCTTCAGCGCTTCCCATACTACCCCCACCTGGACCTCCCCACCATCATTGACCTCCAGGTATCTTTCGATGCATCCCCTCACCCTTCCGCATACCCCCTCGTCCGCCAGTAGTCCCATGTCTAATCTCCAAAGTGGGCGCTGCTCCTTTTCCTCTCCTCGATCCAGATCCACCCAATGTGGGGCGTGATCCGAAACGGCTATAGCCGAGTACTCTGTTCCTGCCACTTTCAGGATCAGCGCCCTTCCCAAGACAAAAAAGTCTATCCGGGAGTGTACTTTATGGACGTGGGAGAAGAAGGAAAACTCTTTCCCCATCGGACTAGCAAATCTCCACGGATCTACCCCTCCTAACTCTGGCTGACCTCGACTTCCCCCGTTTATCCTTTCAGTGATGCCCGTTGGTAGAGTATGGAGCATCGTACAGGGGGCCCGTTGGTAGAGTATGGAGCATCGTACTCACATACGCCCCAGCATCAGCCCCCTCTGTCCCTTCAGGGAGACCTAAAATCCTTAGATTCTTCCTCCTCGAGCTGTTCTCCAGGGCTTCCAGCCTTTCTATGCACCTCTTTTATGTAGTGCCTCGTGCATCTCCGTTTTTACCACCAGGCCCTGTATCTCGTCTTCGTTCTCGGCTGCCTTTGCCTTCACTCCACGGAGTTCCATCGCCTGGACCTTTTGTGTTTCCTTCAATCCCTCGATTGCCAGTAACATCGGCGGCAGCACCTCTTTCTTGATCTCCTCCACACATCGTTGGAGGAACTCCTGCTGTTCCGGTCCCATACCATCTGGGCTCCCTCGGTCGCCATCTTGCTTCTCCCTTCTCTTCCCTGCCGCTGCTCCAGAGGATCCTCCGCAATCTGGACACTGCTGTCACTCCTTTCCATCCACACCCGGGGGGGACTTCTTCCTTTGTCACCTCACACTGGGTTTGGCCGTAAAAAATTTCCGTTGGGGCTCTCGATAAGAGCCCAAAGGTCCGTTGAAACGGGAGGTGCCGAAACGTGCGGCTTAGCTGGTCATCGCCTCAACCGGAAGTCCCCTTCATTGCAGTGTTAATGTAAGCCTACTCATGACATTAATAAAGATTATTATTATATTATACGGGTATAGCAAGCAATTTGGAAAGCAAATAGCATGTTGGCCTTTATTGCAAGTGAATTGGAGTACAGCAATCAGATGTCTGGTTGGAATTGTATAGGACTGTGTTGCGACTATTCCGAGAGCACTGTGCACAGTTTTGTTTTCATGTTTAAGGAAGGATTGCAACATTGAGGGGCTAGGCCGACGCCGGAGGGATTTCCGCCCCGCCAGCTGGCGGAAATGGCGTTTGTTGCCCCGCCAGCTGGCGCTCCCGCACATGCGCCGGGAAACTGTCAGCGGCCGCTGACGCTCCCGCGCATGCGCCGCATTTCCGCGCCAGCTGGCGGGGCAACAAACGCCATTTCCACCAGCTGGCGGGGCGGAAATCCCTCCGGCGTCGGCCTAGCCCCTCAATGTTGGGGCTCGGCCCCCAAAGATGCGGAGCATTCCACACCTTTGGGGCGGCGCGATGCCCGTCTGATTGGCGCCGATTTGGGCGACATCACGCCATTGGGGGAGAATTTCGCCCCAGGTTCTCACCACCCTCTGACTGAAATGTTTTTTCTCAAATCCCCTCAGAATCTCCTGCCCCTCACCCTAAAACTGTGCCTTCTTGTGATTGACCCCTCAACCAAGGGGAACAGCTGCTTCCTATTAACCCTGTACAAACCCCTCATAATCTTATACACATCAATCCCTCTCAGCCTTCTCTGCTCTAAAGAAGGAATAACCTCTCAAATGTCCACCCATCAAGCCCCTTCGCAATTTGTTTCAATGAGATCAGTTGTCATTCCTCTAAACACCAGAGACCATTAGCTTAATTTACTCAGCCTCGTATCATAAGACAACCAATCTAGTGAACCTTTGTTGTAACACCTCTAATGCAAGCAATCCTTCCTTAAACATGAAAACAAAACTGTGCACAGTGCTCTCGGAATAGTCGCAACACAGTCCTATACAATTCCAACCAGACATCTGATTGCTGTACTCCAATTCACTTGCAATAAAGGCCAACATGCTATTTGCTTTCCAAATTGCTTGCTATACCCGTATAATATAATAATAATCTTTATTAATGTCATGAGTAGGCTTACATTAACACTGCAATGAAGGGGACTTCCGGTTGAGGCGATGACCAGCTAAGCCGCACGTTTCGGCACCTCCCGTTTCAACGGACCTTTGGGCTCTTATCGAGAGCCCCAACGGAAATTTTTTACGGCCAAACCCAGTGTGAGGTGACAAAGGAAGAAGTCCCCCCCGGCGCATGCGCGGGAGCGCCAGCGGCCGCTGACAGTTTCATGCGCAGTGGGGAGAGTCTCTTCCGCCTCCGCCATGGTGGAGGCCGTGGCGGAGGCGGAAGGGAAAGAGCGCCCCCACGGCACAGGCCCGCCCACGGATCGGTGGGCCCCGATCGCGGGCCAGGCCAACGTGTGGGCACCCCCCGGGGTCAGATCGCCCCACGCCCCCCCCAGGACCCCGGAGCCCGCCCACGCCGCCTGGTCCCGCCGGTAAATACCAGGTTTAATTTACGCCGGCGGGACAGGCAATTTCTGGGCGGGACTTTGGCCCATCCGGGCCGGAGAATTGAGCGGGGGGTCCCGCCAACCGGCGCGGCCCGATTCCCGCCCCCGCCCAATCTCCGGTACCGGAGACTTTGGCGGGGGCGGGGGCGGGATTCACGGCGGCCAGCGGCCATTCTCCGACCCGGCGGGGGGGTCGGAGTGTGCTGCCTGGGATGGCAGTGGAGGCTGGAAGCCTCAACCTATAAAAAGCATTTGGATGAGCACTTGATACACCATCACTTTCAAGGATATGGGACAAATGCTGGTAAATTGGATTAGTGCGAGATTAGGGGTGGTTATTTTCGGTGCAGATTCAATGGGTCAAAGGGCCTTTTCTGTGCTGTACTACTCAATAACTATGACATGAGCTCAGGATAAGGGGACAATCATTTAGGACTTGGAGGAATTTCTTCACATGGAGAATTGTTAATCTTTGGAATTTTTGACCCAAAAGGTTGTGGACCCTCCATTGTTCAGTACATTTAAGGCTGCGATAGACAGGTTTTTGGTCTCTCAGACAATCAATGGATATGGGAAGTGTGTAGGCAAAGTGGAGTTGAGGCAGAACTTAGATGATTGTATTAAATGGAAGAGCATGCTCAAGGGGGCCATTTGCCCTCGTTTCGTATGTTCTCATTATATAAAAGCATTTTGTTTTGCGTCTCTCCCAGGCGGTTCTGAAACCTTCCAAGACAAAGTGAATTTCTTTCAGCGGGAACTTCGTCAAATACACATGAAGCGATCACATGCAAAGATTGCCATAAAAGTCAGCCGCCACAGTTTCCTTGAGTCGGTGAGTTTAATGTGTTGTCTGAGATCTATATACTCTGCTAAGTAAGGTTATTTCTACAAATTGCAGTGTCCAGAACAATTTCTCCTTAATGTCGTCCATTATTTCATTTTTGTTTTTCACCAAATATAGGAGCGTTCCGTTAGTGTGTAAGTTCAGGCATTCATCTGACAGGAGAGCATTGTAATTTAAGGAATCTAATCTAATGTGTAACTTCAAAATGTTTAACTTTGACAGCAATTCTAATTATAACTTAGTTTGTCTTTAATCCCTGATTTAAATTTCTGCACCCACTAGTCCCTGAAAGCTACACGAAACTTCTCAGTCTCTGATTGGAGCAGGAATTTTGAGGTGATCTTTCAGGATGAAGAAGGTCAGTACTAAAGAGTGATCAAAATTTTGCAATGCTTGAATGGGACAAACCCGTCTTGCTTTAAAAGCTAATTGATCAAGGTTGACAAATGTGTGCTGTGATGATAAATTGATATGACTGAGATTTTACTAGGTTTGCTTTGGACGTTGTGGGATTTCACAGAACCTAGTTGCCTTGAGAACTTTACTGTTGTTAGCCCTCTCCCTTTGGATTTAACCCACAAAATGTACCTATATTACATCACAAAACAGTACAAATTAACAGCGTTGTACTAAGAAACAGTAAGGAAAGTAGTACGGCAATAAAATATCAATTCTGCTCTATTGGTGTGAATGTGTGTTAGTTACTCTTGTCTTCCCTTTTCTGTGACTTTTGTTTGCGATCTCAGTTTAGAGATCCTGAAGGAAACCTGCTTGTGGATTTGCTACTATATAAATATCTTCTATGAATTGCATAAGAGTAGCCCAGCTGATTCATTATTATGCCTGCACAAATTCAAAATACTACAGATGCTGGAAATCTGAAATAAAAACAGAAAATGCTGGAAATCCTCAGTCGGTCTCACACCATCTGTGGAGAGAGAAATAGAGTTAATGGGTAGAATTTAATGCTTGATGTGCGCACTTGGCGATGGAATTGAGAGCAACTGTGAATCCTGGTCCTGCCCAAATCCAATAGAAAATTGCAGTATTGTGGCAGCCAGTGTAAATTAGCGGCCGCATTGGGCATGCGAGGCCACCGGGGCAGGGACACGCCAAGCGCCGTGTCCAATGGTGACCTGCTGCCAACTTTAGAAGCGGTGTCCACATGCGGTTAATTAATCCGTGGCCACTGCAGGAAACACAGCAGGTGGGAGGGGAGCTCCGGCAACCAACCAGCCCCTCGTTTCCCTGATGACTTCCTTCGAGCCCTGTTGGAGGCTATTACTGAAAGGGGGCGGGGTCATCCTAAAGCCAAAGGATGGAAGGAGGAGGTCGCCTCATTAAAACCAAGAAGGTCTGGACCAAAGTGCAGCAAAGGTCAGCAGCCATGCCTGGTCTAGCAAGCCTGGACTTGGAGCTGGAAAAGGTTCAAAGACCTTCTGCACTCTGAACGGGTGAGTTCCGAGTGGGCAGTGTGCAGAATGAGGCACTGAGGAAGGGTTCCAGGAAGTCTCCGAGTACACATGTCTGTGCGCCTCCATGCTGCAGGGATGAATCTGCAGCCTTTGGTCCATCAAAGGATCAGTTGTCAGAGGAAACATTCTCAATTCTCTGAGGGGTTGTCCGAGTTGGGGGCAATATTGTATGGTGTTGGAGGTACTCAAAGGTTTCAGCACTCAATGGGGCTCTGCATTTAGTTACAGAAGAAATATAGCCACAATGATCATGAGCGACCTGTCACTGGTGGTGGGGGGGGGCGATTCTCCAAGACGGCTAGCCTGAGCCAGGATTCCCACTGACCCGTTGAATCAGGTGTGAGGCCCAAAATGGGATACTGGCAGATGTCAAACCCATCATGAGTCTCCCGGCCCGCTCCCCTACTGAGATCAACCCGGAACTCATTAGCAACCATTGCAATCTCATGGGCAAGATTAAAGTGAAATGCTGCAGCCTCCCAGGATGCTCCTGACTCCCCTAGCTGGGAGTCCCGTGGGTGCCAATCGGTACTAGTCTTTAAAAGTGGGGACCAGGTGCTGTGGACTCCAAACGGGGGAGCAAGGGACTGAATTCCTTCTCTGCACTTACTTCCAGGGTGCCAAAGGCAGTCTTTCAGGGAAGGTGGGGGTTAGCGGGGGGCTTAGGCTGGGCTGGAGGTACGCAGGTTGGTGCGCTTTCCCGGGGTAGGGGTCGTGTGGCAAATCTTTCCTCTGTAGCCTTGGAAACCTTAACTCTCTTCCAGCATGTCATGACAACAACAATGAACGACACTAACTCGGGCAAGTACTACAGGGTGTTCCCGGATCGGTTGAGGCATGTGAACTTTTCTTTAACAACCCAATAGTCCTTTGTATCGCCATCCTTGTGGATACAGAGCAGTGGTTGTATCTCTCCTCCGGTGACCTGACCGGCATCATCAGCCACCTTTTCAACAGGTAACCCTTGTCGCCAATCAACCAACCGTTGAGGTGAACTGGAGCAGCAGAGAGCCTTGATGGAGTGTTTTCTGTGTTGGGTTCATCAGAGTGTGGAGCTCACAGGACATTGCTGTCTTCTGGCACCAGAGCCTTGATGGCTATATGGGTGCAATTAGTGGCACCCTGGATGCAGGGGAACCCTGCAATGGTGGTAAATCCTCGTACCCGCTCAACCTGACTGACCTTGTCTGTGCTGAAATGAATGGATCTTTTCACAACTTTGAATAGGGCATCAGTTACCAGCCGGATGCAGCTGTATGGGAGACTCAACATTGATTACCCACAACAATCCGGAGACATAAAGTTTTAGTGCCACAGTGACCTTCAGAGCCATGGACATTGTCCACCCACACAACTGGGGGCTACCTCTGGCCCAATCATCTGCAGATACTTGTCATGGTTTCCCTTGAACGCCAAAGTTTCCTCCTCTGGCTATGGCAAGGTAGTCTGAAAGGTGCCTGTACACCCTCGCAGCAAGGTAACAGTGTCTTCTGTGGGCTTGGTCTTGCCCCCCTCTGATGGTCCTGATCACCCTGTGCCTACACCTCTGCCGCCGGGGATTGCCTGTGACCACCAGGCCTCC
Organism: Scyliorhinus torazame; assembly: GCF_047496885.1. NCBI lineage: Eukaryota > Metazoa > Chordata > Chondrichthyes > Carcharhiniformes > Scyliorhinidae > Scyliorhinus > Scyliorhinus torazame. Next base: position 374,635,421 of record NC_092708.1, read on the forward strand.
TCACTCTTAGTTTCCTCTCCTGCTCCGAGGAGACAATACCCATCTACAAATGGGGCTCACCCATGTGCAAAGGATGACCGGGAGGGATCCAAACGTCTGGTGCCAGAAGACAGCAATGTCCTGTGAGCTCCACACTCTGATGAACCCAACACAGAAAACACTCCATCAAGGCTCCAAGACACCACCTTACCTCACTCCCAGAAACTCCTAATTCCTCAGCCAGTGTTTGCATCAAACCCCATTTATCCCACCCATGCATGAAAAAAAAATCAAATTTGGTTGGTCCGCCTGCCTATGTTGACTGGGCAACAAGCTTAAGATCACACAGGTAAGGTTAAATTCTGGTCTGTTGGGATTTTAATCCCCTTAACTATCTCCATTATTATCGGTGGGCGCCACTGCCGATCTACACCTGCCCCACCATCCGAAATATCGGGCAAATGTGCAATAATATTGGGACGTGCACCCAACATCAGATATGCGATTTATTACTGTTCCGGGTGGGGCGCACGCCCTCCAGTACAATTCTACCCAATGTGTCCGGTCAATGCTTTTCAATAGAATTGGAAAATGTTAGAAATATAATAGGATATAAGTGAAAAGGGGGAGGATGGGGAAAAATAAAAGGGGAAGGCTGTGATAGGGTGGATTATTTAATTATGTATCTGCCACAACTCTTTCCTTGCACCTGTCTTCGCTTCTGACTTATTCCAATTTAAAGTCCATCCAATTCAGTTCCAGATCCTCTTTGCATTTCTCCATCCACTGCTCTTGCTGCTTCTTGAGATACACACTTAAAGCTATGTTGTCACATTTATCAGCTATCCAAAGCATTTTGCTGCAAGGTCGCAATTTTTATGCGCTTGAGAGAAGCCTTTCAGGTGATCTTAGTTCGCCCATCCAGACAATTCTGAAGTTACCCACCTCATTGCAGTAATTAATTCTTAATATGATTTCATAGTTACTACTTGTACATTAATAACAATTTTCCAATATCAGTGCCATATTTACCTTGGAGAAGAATGTGACCTTACTTTCTTAGCATAATGCTGGAGGAATCTCAGGATGCATTTGTGTACTTTTTTCAGCATTGGATTGGGGTGGTCCACGCAGGGAATGGTTTGAATTGACATGTAAAGCGCTCTTTGACAAAAGCAACGGCCTGTTCATGCACTTCAGTGACAATAACCAGGGGCTGGTGAGTATATATTTCAATTAAAATTCTGCAAAGTAAGATTTAATTTCAGCATATAATAAATGATTGCTTATTAAAGCCCGAGAAAATAGTATTCCTTTTGGGGAGGGGGGGTGGAATTATGTTTTAAATGTGATAGGTAGGCTGATTGGGTGATGCATTGAGCTAGAATTCTGTCCTTTTGCCACTGTTTCCTGTATTGTCATGGAAAGCCCCTCTTTCCTGGCTTTAGGAGCTCTACATGAAATGAACTTAAAGTGATTCCATTATTTAAAGGAAGCTTATGTTGGACAAATTAGCGTCCGTAAAAATAAAAGGAACTTGCAGTCAGATGTTGATGACTCTGCTGACTTCAGGCGGAATTCGGTCTTGCAATTTTCCTCTGCTGGTTCTGATGCTTCCAATTTAAATATGCAGACTGAAGTAAAACAGAAAATGCTGAAAAAGCCCTTCTGGTGTGGTCGCGTATGTGGAGAGAAAAACAGAGTTAACGTTTTGAGTCGGTCTGACTCTTCCCTGGGTGGTCACAGTCAGAAAACAGGGTTCAAAGCTTGCATCGAGGGCTGGAGGGAGGAAGGAGGGACCCACTCAGTCTTCTCTCGTCAGCGTTTCAGTTGCTTGCTCTCTTACTGCAAGGAAAGCAGAAGCTTAAAAAGCACAAAAGGTGGACCTGTCACCTCGCCATCACCCAGTGATTCTAACGTGGTCGTCACCAGTACATTCCCCCTTGCAACTTTAATTAATTCATATCTGGGAACCACCCTCTCACAGCGAGGGCCCTGTTGTTAAAATAATTGCGTTCAAGATATTTCCATATGGCTCAAATAAATGCATCTGGGGACCTCTTCTCAGCTAGGGTCCTATTATCTAAACGAGTAGGCTTCATGGTTTGTCTCCCAAAAGTTGAATACCTCATGTGATTGCCTTGCATGGGACAAAGCATGTGGTTCACTGATATTCCCCAAGTCATTGCCCTTGATGGATCTTTGCAGACATGCTGGGCTGGATTGTCGGTACCACCACACCCATTTTCGAGTGCGCCACACCCCCGCTGGCAGCGGGATCCTGCGTCCCAGCAGCCAGCCAATGGGGTTTCCCATTGTGGGCACCCCCATGCCGTGCGTGAGTGCGCTGCCTACGAAATGGAGGATCCTGCCGACGGAGAATCCAGCCTGCTGTCTCCATCCCAATGGATTGAGATGTGGAATGCACAGTGACGCAAATTGGGGTAACCATCTTTAGCTTGAGTTCAAGTCACCTTTAGTCTCTGTTTTAAAAAGTCTCTGTTTTTCAAAGTTCAATTAAGGTTTCTAGCCGGTGGATTAAAATCATTATATGACATTAAACACACTTTCATGACACACTACCACAGTGACTAACCTGGAGAAAGCCTGAGGTTGTGACAGGTACCAAATAGACACAAGCTTGTTCTTTTTCTCTTGCTGCAGGTAGGAAGTACCAATTTGTGACTCTGCATATGTAGCATATTAGTGATTATCTACTAGATTATTGAGAATATATTCAGTTTTGTGCGGAAATGTATTTTCTTAATGACAAAATGGAATTATTTTCTTTGCCTGTTCAGGTGCATCCAAACCCAGAACGATTACCTCACCTCCGACTAAAGTTGTATGAGTTTGCAGGAAAGGTAGTTGGGAAGTGCTTATATGAATCTGCCCTAGGTGGAGCTTACAAACAGCTGGTTTGTGCACGCTTTACTCGATCATTCTTGGCACAAATTATTGGACTCCGGATGCACTATAAGGTAATCGGGTTTATTGATTAATGTACTTGTAGTGGCCTTGGAATACAAATAGCCTTTCATCAGAACTGGAAGATATACAATATTAACAGTTTTTAATGGCAAAATGTCTTGCTTTGTTTCTCTCCCCACAGACGCTGCCTGACCCCCTCAGTATTTTTTACTTTTATTTCAGATTTATAGCATCCACGGTAATTTGCTCTCATTTTAAGATGCATATACTTGTGTCAAGTCCCGCATGATTTCAGGCTGACCTGATGCAGGTTTTGAATTGTCCAACAATGTGACCTCCACCATCCCCACAAACATCCCTCCTAGTACAATAAATCTCAGACCTGATTAGTGTTTAACAGGGCTAGGTTTTTAATTCTGAATGGATTCTCTTTCTCTGCCTCCTTCTCCTCCAGCCTTAAATTGCACCCCGATACCATGGAAACAATGGTTGCCTCCAGGATGGAGCAGCGGATTATTCAGAATGTGAAACTTCAGATTAAAGCAGCTCGAATAAGAGCGCAGCTTGTTGATTTAAATGCTTTTAATCAATTATACTCAAATGTAATCTTCTATTTCTATTAAATGAGTCCATGGAAGTTGAAAATAGAATGATTAGTCTGTTGGAAACCAGTTTGTTGGGGGTTGGTTGTAAATTTCTCACCACGTGCCTTAATTTGTTACTTTGCACTCTGCATCCAATCTAAATCGCTCACTAGCTTCTGATTAGATGTTGATGCAGATTACAAATGTATGTCACTGCTCAATGCTGACACAGAAGGAAAGGAAATCATTAAATATGCCTTTTTCTTGTAATAGTGTCAGTGACCCAAATGAGAACAAATTTACCTCACTGTTCATGGGCGTCATTCTCCGACCCCCCCGCCGGGTCGGAGAATCGCCGGGGGCTGGCGTGAATCCCGCTCCCGCCAGTTGCCGAAGTCACCGGCACCGGAGATTCGGCGGGGGCGGGAATCACGCCGTGCCGGTTGGCGGGACCCCCGCTCGATTCTCCGGGCCGAGGTCCAGCCGATAAATTGCCTGTCCCGCCGGCGTGGATTAAACCACCTTTTTTACGGCGGGACAAGGCGGCGTGGGGGTGCCCCCACGGTGGCCTGGCCCGCGATCGGGGCCCACCGATCCGCGGGCGGGCCTGTGCCGTGGGGGCACTCTTTCCCTTCCGCCTCTGCCACGGTCTCCACCATGGCGGAGGCGGAAGAGACTCCCTCCACTGCGCATGCGTAGGAAACTGTCAGCAGCCGCTGACGCTCCCGCGCATGCGCCGCCCGGGGATGTCATTTCCGCGCCAGCTGGCGGGGCAACAAAGGCCGTTTCCGCCAGCTGGCGGGGCGGAAATTCCTCCGGCGCCGGCCTAGCCCCTCAATGTTGGGGCTCGGCTCCCAAAGATGCGGAGCATTCCGCACCTTTGGGGCGGCGCGATGCCCGTCTGATTGGCGCCGTTTTGGGCGCCAGTCGGTGGACATCGCGCCGTTTCGGGAGAATTTCGCCCCATGTCTTTGTTGCTTTGTCAAGTACCAGAATATTAACCTTTGTGATTACATTTACACAACACCTCTGTTTTATCGCCTCTGCTTGCAGTATTTTGCAACAGATGATCCAGAATACTACAAGAGTAAAGTATGTTACATCTTGAAAAATGATGTGAGCGAAATGGACCTTGTTTTTGCTGAGGAAAAGTATAACAAGTCGGGTCACTTGGAAAAGGTAGAGTTGTTCAGTAAATTCACTTGATAGGTCTGCTATGCAAACTTTTTTCAAAATAAATTTAGAGTATCTAATTATTTTTTTCCAATTAAGGGGCAATTTAGCATGTGCAATCCACTTAACGCTGCACATCATTTTGGGTTGTGGGGGTGAGACCCACACAAACACTGGGAGAATGTGCAAATTCCCAGGGCCTGGATCGAACCCGTGTCCTCAGCGCCATGAGGCAGCAGTGCTAACCATTGGGTCACCGTGCCTCCCTCTCTGCTATGCAATCTCACATTGTGCCTTCTTACTGCCTCACGGAAACAGTTTAGCATTATTTACTCTATTGTATACTTTATGATCTTGAAGTTCTCTATCGACTCGCACCTCCTCCATCAAATCCTTCAGTAAAAATAAGGCACAACTTCTTAATTCCGTTTTCATAACTAACCATCGCTCCTGATAACATCCTAGAGAACCTTGCTGCATTTTTCCAGGTTTTATATCCCTTTTATAACCAGAGGGCACAGACAAAAGAGTCAGAGGTGACATGAAACATCTATTTACACAGCACGATATTGTGGTCTGGAATACACTACTGAAAAGATGTTGGAGGCAGATTCAATAATGATTTTCAAAAGGGAACTGGTAAATAATTTCAGGGCTCTGGAGAAAGAATGGGAGAGTGGGATTAGTTGGATAGCTCTGCCATAGAGTCGGCACAGGCACGATGGACTGAATGGTCTCTCTGTGCTGTATCATTCTGTGATTCTTAAAACAGGCTGCCAGAAACTCTATATAATACTCCAACCGCAGTCTAATTAAGGCCATTTACAAGTTCGCAATTATCACATTGCTTTATATTCCAGTCACAAAACCAAGGATTTCTTGTTACGCTTGCCAACTTTTGTTAGTGTACATATTTGCATGCCAACCATTTAATGTCTAAATGTTTTCTCTCTCAGTTCTAAAGTGTATAACTTTTCATGTCTCTGCATTGAAATGCACCTGCCTTATAGCTGCCTTTTTCACATTTTCCATACTAAACCCTCTCCCAATAATTTGGTGTCATCAGCAAATTTTGAAATTGCCCCTTCCATTCCTAACTCCTGATCGTCTATCTATATCCTAAGTAAAAGTAATGCCTAATATAGACATTTGTGGAGCATCACACATCTATGTTTCAGACTGAGAAACATACCTTTATTATTGTTACTAATTTGTTTTGAAAAGCCTTTCAAGTTCCTCTTCTCTCATTTTTATCCTTAATTCCCCTTCCGTAGTTTTCCTGTATTTGCTCATTCTTTTTACTTGACTTTTATATTCCGATATAATCCCAATCTTCAATGCACTCCTTTATTTCATTAACTGGAATGTGCTTGATTTGAACATTTTCCGTTCCATTCGCTAATGCTTCCTTCCACTTATTCTGAGCGAAAGGCCATTTTTGGTCTTTTTCTTCAAAGCTAATTATCCTCATCATTTTCTGTTCCCTTTTCTATTCTTACAGTGAACCTGTATTTGTGTTCCGCTACCTTTGCATCTACTTGCTCTGCGTCATTACATTACCCACAGCCATTATTCATTGTTTTAGAGGAGCAGCATGTTACCTCTCTAACCTTTCCATTCCTGTGTCTGGTGGCCACAAAAATATATTAATATTACTTTATTTGAGATGCTGTATTTTAAAATCAATCCCTTAACTCTTGAAATACCCTTTGTAGATTGTGAAACCTGTTACATTGAGAGTTTTAACTTTAATCTCAACTTCTGGCTAACATCCCCTCCCTGACTCAGTGCTTTGTACCTGCGCTTTATCTTGGCACCTTGGAACCTACATACCATTCTGGAATCACCGGGTTTACTGCCAGTATCAATGAGAAAGCTTCACCATATCCTTTGTTTGGGTCATCACTTTGAGATGGTTCATTTTCTACCTTACAGGTTGTAGAACTGATAGCAGGAGGTGCACAGGTACCAGTAACTAATGACAACAAGATATTCTACCTGAACACGCTGGCACAGTACAGACTGGCCAACCAGGTGCGTCAGGAAGTGGAGTGTTTCCTTAAAGGTATGTTATCACACCTCGTCAGCAGTGATAGAAATTGAATATAAACATTATTCACGTTCCTCCTTTTGAGTTCATATCCATGCATTGGGTACCACAATACATTTTGATATCTTTATTTTTAGTCGTAGCAATATAAATTGAGAAGTTTCTTCCAACAGGAAAATAAACATTTATTACAGCAGGGTTCCGTAAATGTTTGTGACCCATGAGTTGGGGCTGACGGGCTCAGATATATTTTTTTTAAATGCGAAGTGCTGTCTCCTCCATCTTGGCCATGTGTTCTCCTAAGTGTAGTGTCGATTGTGAAAAACACACGAATGATAATGATAAATACTCTTCTGGCGCTCAATCACGTGTGTCGGGAAGAGGTGAAGAGAAGAATTCTGAAGGTGGGTGAGAAAAGTAACAGTTGCCTTGGGATCTGGAGGGATACAAGTTTAAATCGCTGCCCTCACTTCCTGAAATAGCCATGGTGAGAGGGGAGGCAATAAGCAAAGGCTAAAGAATCTTTTAGGCATGTTTGGGTAATCTGGTGCTTTCTAGCTGCAAGGGCATTGACGGTGACTTGGGCATGCTCCGTCTACCAGCTATAAGCACTAAGCCAAGCAACAAAAAAAAGAGTGGAATAAAGAAACAAGCAGGAAGAACAAACCTGGAATTGTTGTACCTTCCTTGCCTTCAGGACACCTCCGGGAGAGTTTCCAGCTGATTAATTGCTTTCAAAGTGATGGTGCTGTTTAAAAAGAAAATATGAATTGAGGAAACTTTTCTCTAAATGATGGCTTCAAGTTCTTTTTTCTGTTTTCTGTAGGTTTGAATGAGTTAATTCCAGAAAATCTCTTGGCTATATTTGATGAAAATGAATTGGAGGTATGTAATGACACATGAAGTGACTCATTCCATATCACTGTGACCAATGTCCCTCCTAAATTCTTTTCGTGTTTGTGGCCTGTTTTTTGAATATACGGTATTTTTTAAATGTACAGCGCCTTAAAGGGGGGGGGGGGCAATGTGTAAGCAGCCTGCACCACTTTGGTTGCTGTGTGGCTAAGCATGAGGTTTATAGGGAACATTGGTTATGACTTTGCCTTCCGGCTAATGCTTTGGCAAATTTGTCAAGATATGCCCTTCGCACTAATCTCTTCATACCACTAGATGGCACTAATGCACTTTGAATGCAAACTGGTGCCAGCAATGTTTGTTCATGCTCATCTGAAAGCAAAATACGGGAAATATGAAAGTGCTAAAAAAGCTCAACATGTCTGACAGCATCTATGGAGAGAGAAACAATGTTAATGTTTCAAGCTCATTATGCCTCTTTAGAACATGTTGAGTTTTAGTGCACTTTGTTTTTAATGTCTGTTTGCAGGTTGAGGGCAGCTGTAAAATGCTATGATACTCAGCGTAGGTGATTTTAAATTGAAGTGCTTGGTGGATAAGTAAGATTACCATTCTGTGACTGCGAGGCTTGGTCTGTTGTCAAGCTTCTATCTTCAGGTTTATGAAATACATGCACATGACTTTCTGAGACGAATAACTTTCCCTGTCCCCTGGAAGTATCTGACATGAATTTATCCTGTCATGTGCGTTATTATGGGCGAAGACCCATGGCCAGCAGTTAGGTGTGACACTGCTCTGAATATACATACAAGATCGTGACTTTCACAATTTTTTTTTTTGTTAAAAGCTAAATTCAGTCTTCTCGTTTGCTGTTGCTTTAGTTTCTTACATTTTCCCAACCTATTTTTTTTTGTTGTAAATTTAATTAATAATTTTAAATTCCGAGCAGTGTCACACTTAACTGTTGGCCATGGGCCTTCGCCATAATGACGCACATGACGGGAGAAATTCATGTCAGATGCTTCCAGGAAAAAGATTAATTAAGAATCTTTATTGTCACAAGTAGGCTTACATTAACACTGCAATGAAGTTACTGTGAAAAGCCCCTAGTCGCCGCATTCCGGCGCCTGTTCGGGTACACAGAGGGAGAATTCAGAATGTCCAAATTTCCTAACAGCACGTCTTTCGGGACTTGTGGGAGGAAACTCCGCGGACCACCCGGAGGAAACCCACGCAGACACTGGGAGAACGTGCAGACCCCACACAGACCGTGACCTAAGCCAGGAATAGAACCTGAGACCCTGGATCTGTGCAGCAACAATGCTAACCACTGTGCTACCGTGCTGGTGTACACAATAATTTGTTTACCAATTAAGGGACAATTTAGAGTGGCCAATCCACTTATCCTGCACATCTTTCTGGCTTGTGGGGGTGGCACCACGCAGACACGGGAAGAATGCCAAACTCCACACGGACAGTGACAGGATCGAATCCGGGTCCTCGGCGCCATGAGACAGCAGTGCGCCACCGTGCCGCCTTCTCAATCTATTCCTCTTCAAAAATCCTCAGGAGTGGTATTAGCTCTGTCATCACTGTTTCTCAGACCATGGGCGGGATTCTCCACCACCGGGATTCTCCGTTTTGCCGGCGCCCGGGGGGTTCCCGACGGCGTGGGGCTGCCCCACAATGGGAAACCCCATTGACCGGCTGGCGTAACGGAGAAACCCGCTGGCCGGTCGGGGCGGAAATGTGGCGGGGCGGAGAATCCCGCCCTATGTCTTTATCCACATCACCCTACTTTTGCAACTTGCGGCTTCTTTGTTCTTACTCAATAAGTGGTTAAAATCCTGCGCTTATCCAGTGTGGTACCGAAGTCCAACAGTTGGAAGCTGAAAATGAATAATGGTTGTCCATGGTCTCGGAGAGAGCCAGACAGTGGGACATCTGGAACAGTAGCTGTTCTTTCTCTCCAATTTTCAGCAGTCACAATTTCCACTTTTGTCTTTGAATCGTGCCAGCTCTTTCCCCAGGTGTTTCCTCCAATCAGTGGCTTTTGAAGCTGCCCTCTTTTATACCTCCTGCCAACTTTTCAATGTTAAATTCCTCTGCCCACAATTATAACAGAAACAGCCTTTGTGAACATGTTGTTCTTTCAGTGCACCCTCCCACCAGCTTTTCCTCTATTTTTTTTTCCCCTTGAGCAATAGCCTCCCCTCCCTGTACCACCACAGTTCAATACTGGGATTGTGGGCAATATTACAGCAAGTCTGCCGATCTTTCCTAAATGAAGTTTGTGTGTTGACTTTGCTTTGCTATTCTTTAATGTTTAATTTTTAACAAGTCGATGGAACTTTTTCAATTCTCATTATTGAGTTCTGACCCCCAGCTGTTGATATGTGGGACCGGCAACATCAATGTCGCTGATTTCAAGACGCATGCTGTCATTGTTGGAGGGTCCTGGCACTTCCGAGAGAAGGTAAACCCCTGATAGTGATGAAATGTGAAGCTATAATGTGGTTTTTGGTGCAGCTTGGAGCTTTTGAGTATTTTAGGCAAACAAAAGATTTTAATATAAAATAAAATATTTGAAATGCACAGCCCCAGATAGTGCTTTGGGTATAAGTTCGTTGTCACAATACACTTTAATTGCTTTTCTTTGATATGCATTACCATTGTGGTGTAGCTCGCCCCTGATGTTTGTTATAGAAGTCAGCTTAGTCTGGAGTAGTACAAGTCTTGCTTGCATTTGTGTATGGGAATAGGTGTGTGTGTCGGTGGCTTTTGTGGAATGGTAATTTGCTGTTTTGTCATCAATATTAAGGGATAAAGCCTTGTGGTTTGGTACCTTCACCAACCAAAAACTGCAGCCAGATTAGTGCCATTGGTAGTGAATAAGATAGTCCGAATTCTTAAAACTGTGCTGTCCTGCAGGTAATGAAGTGGTTCTGGACAGTGGTGTCCAGTTTCACCCAGGAAGAGCTTGCTCGGTTGTTGCAGTTCACAACAGGCTCTTCCCAGCTCCCTCCTGGAGGATTTGTGGCGATGTGCCCATCTTTTCAGATCATCGCAGCACCTACGCAGAGTACCTTGCCCACAGCCCATACTTGGTAAGTAGTTAGGCATAAGGAATACACCGTGGTGCAGTTGTGGCCATGTGGCATATACCCTCTGGCTTTTCAGGAGAAAAGTGTATGCTTAATTTTCCAGCGACTGCCAATGCCACCATGCACTTCCCCCTCCAGATAGAATTTGGATGCAGGTCAGCCATGATCTCATTGAATGGTGGAACAGATTCGAGGGACTGAATGGCTGACTCCTATTCCTATGTATGCTGGAGGTAGAAATTCTCAGATCAACAAGTTTCCACATTTAGTACACAGATGGAATCCCATTTTCAATAACAAAAGCACTCATTTGGGGTGAGATAGGAGTACACTATCAACGCATGGAGTAATGCTGGATTTGGAAAATCTAGTTTCTCCCCATTAATACTAGCACTCTAAAAGAGGAGGCCTTGATGGAAGAGCAGGGCAGGGTACCCCATGAGCTGGCAAGGACCATATGGCCTGTTGAGCTTCCTCTGCCATTCAATCCGATCATAGCTGCTTTGAACTTCAACTCCACTTTCCCAACTGCTCCAGATATCACTTGATTCCCTGAGAGAGCTAGAGTCTGTCAACCCCAGTCTTTAAACCTAGTCGCCGATACAGCATCCACAAACCTCTATAGTAAAGTAGTCTAAAGATTCGCAACCTTCTGAGTGGAGAAATTTCTCCTTGTCTCAGTCCCAAATGATCGGTCCCTTATCCTGAGATCTCTCCCTGTGTTCTAGATCCCCCCGGCCAGTGGAAACGACATCTGTGTCTACTCTATCCAAACCGTTTCAGAATCTTGTATGTTTCAATTAGATCAGCTCTCATTCTTCTAAACCCCAAAGACTACAGGCTCATTTTACTCGAGCTCACATCGCTGGCTTTGAAAGCAGACCAAGGCAGGCCAGCAGCACGGTTCGATTCCCGTACCAGCCTCCCCGAACAGGCGCCGTAATGTGGCGACTAGGGGCTTTTCACAGTAACTTCATTTGAAGCCTACTTGTACAATAAGCGATTTTCATTTCATTTCATTTTCATTTCATAGGACAACCCTCTAATTCCAGGGACCAATTTAGTGAACCTTTCATGTACTGCCTCCAATGCATATATATCCTTGCTTAAACGCGAAGAGCAAAATTGCACAGGTGTATTGCAGGTGAGGTCTGACCAAAGCCCTGTACAATTGTAGCAGGAGTTCTTTATTCCTGTACTCCAATCCCCTTGCTATAAAGGCCGACATGCTATTTACTTTCCTAATTGCTTGTTATACCTCTTGCTAACTTTGAATTCCGTGCATGAGCAGATCCACGTCTTTCTCTGCATTTCACCATTTACACGTTTCACGCCTTTTATAAAAAAATATTCTGCTTTACCATTCTTACGACTAGCGTGAATAACTTCACACTGCCCCCCCCCCCACACTATACTGCATCTGCCGTCGCTTAATCTTCCATCACTTAACCTGTCTACATCTCTTTGCAACATCTGTGTCCTCTTCGCAACTCACATTCCCATCTAGCTTTGTGTCATCAGCAAACATGAATATATTACTCACTATCTCTTTGCCTAAGTCGTTAATATGGACTGCAAAGAGCTGAGGCTGCAGCACTGATCTGTTCTGCGAGATACCACCTGCCAACTTGAAAATGCCCTCTTTCTCCTACTTTCTGCTCCATGTCCCTTAACCAATCCTTTGTCCCTGCTAATTTATTACCCCAAGTCCATGAGCCCTTATTTGGAGGTGCATGTGGAAAAAAGAAAGGCACATTGTGAATTGCAGTGAAAAGGAGAGGGATATGAACAGAAGCAGAGGAAGGTGTTTGGGATGGAGAGAAAAGGGACATGCTATTAAAAGAATGCACTAAATTGTACTGCAAAGTCTTCTGCAATGGAGCGTCAGAAATCAAAACATTTCGGCAGGGGAGATTATCCACCCTCCCTAGTTATTTTTCTTTCCCCCAAACCCCCTACTTGTACAGCTCCAAACAATACTGTTGACACTGAGGAAATGGTGCTTATGCTTGATTAGAAAAGCACAGATATTATTGACAATAGTGAAGGGAAGGAATTGATCAATTGTGAATGATTTTTGTACTGACCAACTTTTTTTTATATATACATATGTATCTCTAGCTTTAACCAGTTGTGCCTTCCTACTTATGATTCCTACGAGGAACTGCACAAAATGCTGAAACTGGCCATTAATGAAGGCAGCGAAGGATTTGGAATGCTTTAGCTGTGAAACTTTAGGACATAAAAAGTGGATCTATCCAGTCGCATGCTGAATAAAGAAGCACAGGGTCCAGCGACAGCCAAGATAAGAATTGCTGTGGTCTTCCCAGATCTACCATAACACTTACAAGACAGAAATGGATCGAGCAATGGTAAACTCTGCGCTATTCCAACCTGAGCCTTCAGTTAAATAAAAGCGGATGCTGGAAATCTGAAATAAAAACAGAAAATGCTGGACAAACTTAGCAAGTCTGGCAGCATGTGTGGAGGGAGAAGCAGAATTAACGTTTTGAGTCCACATGACCCTTCTACATGCAACCTGCACTTGCTGGGTGAGCAGGTTTGAAAGACAGCGAACAATCAGCGTGCTCCAGTCAATACTTCCCAGCTCCGCCGGTAATGCCAGCAGTTCCTACAAGCACTCCGTACCAAAGCTGAGATTCTCCAGGTGCTGTGATCAGTGGCACCCTTCTGCATTTATCTGATTTACCAACACAACCTGGGAGATGCTTTAGAGACTTGATCTGATTGGATGTTTGTCAGGAAACAGAATAAGAAGACTATTCTGAATGTTCACAAGCAAGCACGGAACTCCCTACACCTAACTGTTCCTGGAGCACAATGCATTCTTTGTCAAACAGCATTTTAAGCACATGGCTACAAAAGGACTTGTACCTCAAGCAGTTGGGAGCTTTAGTGGCCTTGCTGTAATCCGTGACCATGCAAGGCCATCCTATGGTACCAGGCACTCGACTGTGAAAGAGACCAAAAGCAATGCCAGGTTCCGTGCCCTGTCTTCCGGGTTTGCTGGTTAATTGAACATGCTGGTAAAGCTGCGTCGTCGTCCCCCGCCCCCTCCTCCCCACCGACCCATGACTGTCGCAACCAACCACACAAACCTTCAGATAACTGCACGTCTTCCATGAGCTGTGTTTTGTTGTCGCTGATCTGCTGAGACGGAATCAATCGCAGGTCTGCAAAAAGGTTGGTGTTGTTCTGGTGTTAAGATTTCATTCAAATTTCCAGGTGGACTATTACAAAAGCAAAATATTGCAGACGCTGGAAATCTGAAATAAAAGACGAATACGCTGGAAATAAGTCAGCTGGCCGGGCAGCATCTGTGGAGAGAGGAACTGGATTCAACATTTCGGGTTGATGAACTATCACCAGAACTGAGGCAACTTTCAGAAGTTAAATAATTAAGGTAGTGAAGTGGAAGAAGAATGAGTTGATTAACAATGAAGAGGATTGAAATGTGGGAGCACTAACCTGTCTCCAGTGCATTATTGTAAATCAAGTACCGTGTAACATTCACAAAACAATCTGAGACCGCTGGAGGTGGAAAATGAGCATATCCCCCAACTCTCAATTATATGCCGAATTCTCTCTCAAAGGTGGTGATTAGGAGCCTTGTTATGTGGACTCATTAAAAAGAAATGATTATTTTGGTTGATTGAGATGAGACATGTTGTATCATGTTGTGATATATTGCAGATAATTCTAGTTGGAAGTTGATAATTATTTTGTGGGTTGCCTTAAAATAGTGTTTAAAAACAGGTTTCCTAATACAACTGGAGACCAGCTGGACTGCTTGGATCCAGTCTTCTTTTCATTACAGGGATGTCACAAGCTGAAGCACCAAGGGTGGGAGACTGCCTCTAGTTTCAATGTCTCCACTAAGACGATTCTTGCTAGATATACAGTAGCAGTCGCAGACAGAACAAAAGAAGATTTCCAAAATCAGGGTTTCTATTTTCCTGCCTATGTCAAACTTTTATAATCCCCCATTCAAATGCCAGTAACAAGGAGGCACTTTGGTTACCTGTACTGTGAATTCTCCCTTATTCATTTTCTCTCAAAAAAAATTCTAACCTGCATTCCTTCACACTCCTCCACATATGGCCAGCTCTCAGTGCTGATTTTACAACACAGGTCAGAGAGCAGGAAAGGGTGTGACCTTAAACAATCCAAGTATATTTGCCGCTCCCAGCATTTAAAGTGACTTTACTTATTAATGCATGCCTCTGAGAAGAAATTAAGAGATTGAGTTTCATTAAAAATTATTTTGTACAAGGTGAATGCCAGTTTCTCTCTCTCTCTCTCTCTCTCTCTCTCTCTCTCTCTCTCTCTTTCCCTGTCTCTCTTCTCCATTTATCCTTCCAGAAGTTCCAAAATGACTTGACAATAATGGAGTGCAGTTTGGCCTCGCTGCAATAAAAGTTCACTGTCTTGTTTTTGTTGCTGAGATGTGATCCTCTAACCCTGAACAGTCATGGTCCTGGGTTTGGTCAGTGCTACTTAATGCCATCCATTCAAAGGGACTGCATTGTTTAAAGGAGTAACAAAATCATTAAGGGAGAAGTGAGCTGTAGACACCTCTTGATAAAGCATTAGCACCTCTGCTAATGTGTCGGGCATTTGCCTGGGTGTGTTGGTGAGCACAAATAAATATTTTACTAAGGGGAATATTTTTATTTTTAAAATCATGTGCTTTATAGAGTTAAAAAGAACTTTACTTTCTCCTATAACACTGCTTGCCTTTTAGTAGACCTTCAAGTTGTTTTTAACCACTCCAAAAACTCGTAGTATAGGCTCTGAAAACAGGCTGAGCTGAGTTGGCTGCACTGCTCCATCTATGAGGGCATCTGCAGCCTTGGTGATGACTGGGAAGAATGGATAATTTAGAAGTTCACGTGTTTGATTCAAAAAGTCCATTCTGTGCGAGTAATTGTGGAGTTATTCTCATTGCTGGTCTGAATTGTACATTAATTTCTGGATGTGTTGTCCAGAGCCCTCAGTTTTTTTGCATGTAGCTGCCTAAAAAACTCTTGTTGTCACTACGTTGGGGATGGGATTGCAGTTGAATTTGGGAGGTATTAAGATCTGCACCTGGGTGTTCAGTGCAATAAGAGGAGAATGCCCTGTCTAAAAGTACATTCAGAACTGGAGCAAAACAGTTTGGGCTTCACCATGATACTAAACTTTCAAGTGTAAGTGGGTGTTAAGGTAAAAAAGTGACTTCAGAGAAGTGAGAAAACCACCTATTCTGTGTGTCTGACCACTTCTTTCCTCTTGGTCAGATTGGTTCCTGATTCTCAAATTAGACTGCAGGTACAATTATAGCATGAACATGGTTTAAACATAAAACTCAGGAGTGACCTTGCAAAGTATGAAACATTTCTTCCTGGCAGTAAGGGGCAGAAATAGTTCAGAGGTAGCACATTGTTAGTTTAGATTGGGCAGGAAGGCATGTATAATCAGGGGTTTCTCTTACACTGTAGATATTGTTATGTTACATGACCCAGTGTATTTAATACAACCATTGCACAGTAATGCTTCCATGTGTGTGGTCCTTCTCCGTTCATTTTTGTTCCTCCTCCTCATCAAAAAGTACTGTTTTTTTTTAATACCAAACTCTGTTTTAATAGATAAATGGGATTAAGCCTCAAAGTTGTTTTATGAAAAGTAGAGCCTTCTCTAAATGTAAGTTCACTGTGAAACTAAACAATTCTTTATGAGTAAATTTTATTTAATGAATCAATCATTGCAACCCAAACAGGAAAGCAGCCAAACATTTAACAATTAGTAGCCAAATACGAATATATTCGTGAAAGAGAAAGATAAGATACAATGCGCAGTTGCATTGCTTGTTTTTAATATAACATTTGCAAGTAGGTATATTGATAGTTGTGTATTTTTTGCAATTTTATACGCATCAGGGGAATTGTGTGGGTGCGAGAATCAATCACTGGTTCCTAGAAGCTATCTCATTGGGATTGTTGTTGAGTCAGCCATCTTGATTCTCTGGAAGCAGATGGGGTGGGGGTAGGGGTGGTGTGGAGAGAGCGCAGGCAAGCATGAGGGGGAGGAAGTGTGGAGTGAGAAAGAAAATGTGTTTAAAATGAGCTTGGTGGTAAAAGTAGAGTGGGGGGTCAGGAAATGGTCTACTAGAATTTAAAAAAAAATTTTTTTTAGAGTACCCAATTATTTTATTTAGCGTGACCAATCCACCTAACCTGCACATCTTTGGGTTGTGGGGGTGAAACCCACGCAGACACGGGGAGAATGTGCAAACTCCACACAGACAGTGACCCAGGGCCGGGATTCGAACCCGGGTCCTCAGCGCCGTAGGCAGCAATGCTAACCACTGTGCCACCGGGCTGCCCCATGGTCTACTGGAATGAGGAATTATATGGGGGAAAGGGGTTTGGAGTCTGCTGAGAAACTTTGGGAGATAGCATTCATTTTGAGGAACACTTTGAGGAAGAATGCTGGAGAGAAACCTTTCCAGTGCTGTAAGTGAGCATAATGAGACAGATGGTATTCATTGGAGGGGGAGGGTTGCAGGAATTAAGATGAGCAAGTGCAGCAGAGAAAGGATAATCCGTTGCTTTACTGGACTGTCACAATATTAGATCATGGTGATCTGAATGTTATTTTCAGCAGTAAGTGAAAAAGAATGGGGAAATGGGGAGGAATAATCACATTGATGAGAGCACTTAACTTTTAACATTTTGATCTGTACTGCTTTAAAAAAAAAATAAAAAAAAATTTCATAGCAGATGTTTTCCACTTACTGAGCGGAGACATTTACTGCTGTGAAAAGATATTTAGCAGACGTTTCTTACCAATGTAGACACATTACAGCCAGCTGAAATGCAGACAAGTTAGAAATGTCCAGTGAGGGCATTTAAATTGGCAGACTCAATTAAAATGATGATTTTGCTTTTTTTATCCTGCATTTAACTTGAAGATTTTTTTTTACCCTGGCTTATCGTTCATTGTGAAAAAGGCGGAGGGGGAGGAAACCTTTTCAAGTGCATAAAAGCAGTAGCTAGGGATGTGACACAGTGATGAGAAAATGCTGTATGGGATTTTTTAAATATCGGGCATCACTAATATCAGCATCACCAATTAAGTGGAAAGTACTTGCCCTTTGTGTATTCCACCATTATTTGACGGAAGAAGAAAATGAAGTGTTGAAATAAAAACAGAGCCACAGGCCTGTCAGCAGAAACAAAAAAAAAGATTGTGACATGCATTCGTTGTCAGAACTGCAAGCTTGAAAGATAAATCGACTCCATTTTCAAGTTCTGATGTAGGACCTATGTATCTTTTCTTTTTACAGATGCTAACGGGCTGGTGGTGTACTTCCAGTCATTTCTGCTTTTGCTAAACATTTCATAGGCTTCTTCTGTTGACTAACAGTTTCATGGAGTGTTCTGTTTTACTCTAGTTTCATGGAGTGTTCTGTCTTAATCTGTCACGTTCATTGTAGACATGTTCAGACAATGGGCAACTGGTGTGTGTTTACTGGCTAGCACCTTTGTATCATTTGTCTTTTTAGAAGCAGATTGAGATTAATTTGTTTTAATTTCCTTCACTGCTGAGTTCTATTGTATATCTGCCTTAATGTATCTTAATGGTTGCAGCACTGACAAGTGGGACATAATCTGTGGGGAGTTTCTTGCCCTATCTCTCAGAAGTGATTTAACAATTGAGGGCATTGATGTTCAGGAAAACAGATTCGATCCAGTCCTTCCCTTTCCTAAAACCAAGGTTTTGTGGGACATCTTTGGCTGCTCCAGAGCATCAAGGCAATCGACCATCACAATTGTGGAATTTTACTTGTAGTTGGTGAGGGTATGGTGATATACGGCTGAAGCAAAGACTGTTTTGGCTGCAAGACCTGTAGCATAGTTCCATTCATTGTTCCGATAACAATTAGTAAGGAGATGATCTTGAAAAATGTAAAGGTGAAAATAAATTAGCTAGAGCCGGCACTTTGCTTACAGAATGCACTGGGTCACTTCAAGGTAAAACTTCTCTCCATATCACTAGTAATGCCAGACTGGGGTGGTTTTAATAATGTACCGTGTAAATAGACCAGCTCAACAGTTTTTGGCTGTGAACTGAATGTTATTTATTTGTAAAAGACTGGTACAGATTATTTTATATTTTGAAAGCTGTTTGCAATGCTTAATGGTATGGATGCTCTTGAATTTATCTTTTTTGAATATTTATACTGTTTATGATTAAAAGTGGCTGAACGAATGTGGTGTGGTCATTTCTTTATTTCAATTTTTGAAATATTTTTTAGAAATTCAGCCACATAACAAGAAAATATTGAACATTTTATTTGTTTACATAAAAGCTCTGACAGCCTCCGTTATTATCCAGATGTCATATTTTGTTTAGCTGTGATTTGTTGCCATTTTATAGAATCTTAAAAAATGAGCACATAGGTATCTTCTTTTTTTTTCTTCTTTTGAAGCACCCAGGAATGGAACCAGACAACTGTTGAGGTAGAGACATTTTTGCTGACCGTAATTAACCTCACAACCTATTGACATCACTCATCGCCATCAGGGCTATGTATGTCCTTATAAGGGCAGACTAGATTAGCTGTCCAACACTGCAAGTTTGCCCTGGATCCTGGACTACAATGAACAACACTATCAGAGACTGTCACTCTAATTTGATTAAAAGGAAAAGCAAAATGCTTATAAATCAAGTTACAAATTTTAATCCATAAACATTTGGGGCCAACAATAATGTCTTTCAGCAGGTTTAATTCCCGGACAATGAAGCCCATGTCACTTAAAATCTCCATGTTCTTTCATGTTTTTTAACCTCTATCTCTGCCCTATGGATAAGGTGTAATTATTACCAATTTTCTTACCATAAGGGTGGCACAGTGGCTAGCACTGTTGCCTCATGGCACCAGGGACCGGGTCCAGCCTTAGGTTACTGTGAGGAGTTTACACGTTCTTCCCGTATCTGCGTGGGTTTCCTCCAGTGCTCCAGTTTCCTCCCACAGTCCAAAGATGTGCAGGTTAGGTGGATTGGCCATGCTAAATTTCCCCTTAGTGTCCAAAGGTTAGGTGGGGTTACAGGGATAGGGTGGGGGTGGGGTGGGTGGGCCTAGGGTGGGGTGCAGACTCAAAGGGTCGGTGCAGACTCAATAAACCAAATGGCTGCCTTCTGCACTATAGGGTTTCTATGATAACAGTTCAAGGAGAAAGTGTGTTGTGTGAAGCATGTGACATGTCAGACATGTTCCCAAATATTTCTGCTTCATAGTTCCGAATTCCTCTGCTTTTAGGAAACCAAATGCTTCCTCTGGTTGATGCCTGAGGTCCAGACCTCAATTGTGAGGTGTCAAAAATGAAAAGCAGCGAAGGCTTTTGTCCACCTTGGAAGGGAAATAGGCTTCATGTCAGGAATGTCTTTCTGTCGGAAGCATTAGGATTAAGTAATGGGTGATCAATAAGCCTGTTACGCACCACTGGATTTGTGCATTTATAACATTAGGGTGTCCTGTGCAAGTTCTTACTGCCATGCCTGAGGCAGATATTCATTGTGGAGCTTGTGGCAAATGTAAAGCAACTCTTCTGTAATGGTCAGCTATCCGCCCTTTTAAATCGGGCAAAAGTTTAAAAAATAGACACCTTTAGCCTCATCCTACTTTATTACATATTTTGTAAAGTTTATTTAGTCTCCAGAATAACCAGCTTCAGAGGCAGTCTTAACTTGATTTTCAAATATATACAAACTTCATGACTAATTCAGATATGGATATGATAACATCTTGGGTTTGCGGACAAGGCCGGCAGTTATAACTTTCAAATGAACACCAGCAAAGACTTGAGCACTATAAAAGTTCCTAGTAAAAAAATACTCCAGTGTAGGTGAATCAAACTAATTGAGATCTCTTGGGATACTAGAAGGAGAGCTGTGTATATTTAAGTTGTTTATGGCAATCAAGACCATTATGATTTAAATTACACTACTTAAAACAATGGCAGTAGCAGATTTAATAGCTTTAATAATGGAATGGGTAAAGACTTTAAAGATAACGGGCGGGATTCTCTGATCCTGAGGCTAAGTGTTGACGCTGTCGTAAACGGTGTGTTTCAGACGGTGTCAACATGCCCTCGGGAGCAGCAATTCTGACCCCTACAGGGGGCCAGCACAGCACTGGAGCAACCCACGCTGCTCCAGCTGCCGATGCCGGCATCAATCGAGTGCCGCGGGTCTGCGCATGCGCACTGCGACCGGCGCCATGGGCGCATGCGCAGTGGCTCCTTTCTCTGCGCCGGCCCCGATGCAACAGGGCGTAGGGCTACAGGGGCCAGCGCGGAGAAAAAGAGGCCCCCAGCCCGAGAGGCCGGCCCGCCGATCGGTGGGCCCCAATCGCGGGCCAACGGAGCCCCCAGTGGTGCGTAACAGGCTTATTGATCACCCATTACTTAATCCTAATGCTTCCGACAGACAAGGTCGCCCCTGGATGCATGCACGGCGAGGTCCCGCCAGGTAAGACCACACGTGGACGGCGCCGGCGGGACTCAGATTTTTTGTGCGGCCGCTCGGCCTATCCCGGGCGGAGAATCGCCGGGGGGGGGGGCGTTTAGAGCGGGCCCCGACCGGCGCCAATGACGGCAATTCTCCGCTCTCCGGAGAATCAGCGGACTGGCGTTGTGCGATTCGCGCCCGGCGATTCTCCAACCCGGCGTGGGCTGAGAGAATCCCGCCCAACATTTGTAGGGCTATGGGGAATGTGCAAGTGGACTAATTGGATAAAACTTTCAAAGGGCTGGAATAGGTCAGCTCAATAAAATATGCTATGATTCTATCTATAATTGTTAACATATAGCTTTGTGGTCAGACTTTGAAAATAGACGGATTCAGGGGGACTATGGTGGCCTCGTCCATCAATTATCCATTCCCCCCCCCCACTGTGATGAACAGCTCCTCAAACACAGTCACAAACATCCCCCACCTTTTCTAAAACTCCCCTGCCTGAGCCCCTTAACTCATACTTTATCTTCTCTAACCGCAGGAAGTCATACAGGTCACCCAACCATGCTGCTACCCCCGGTGGTGATGCCAACGGCCACGCCAGCAAATTTCGTCGCCGTGCAACCAGAGAGTCGAAGGCCATGACATTGGCCTTCCTCCTCTCCATGAACTCCGGCTTCTCTGAAACCCCAAATAGCGCCACCAAAGGGTCTGGGTCCACTCCCTCCTCCACTATCCTGGCTAAGACCGCAAACACTCCCGCCCAGAATCTTCCCAATTTTTCACAAACCCAAAACATGTGCGCATGATTCGCAAGCCTTTGCCCACACCTCTCACACTCATCTGCTACCCCTTGAAAGAACCCACTCATTCTCACCCAAGTCATATGCACCCTGTGCACCACCTTAAACTGTATCAGGCTCATCCTTGCACAAGAGGAGGTCCCGTTTACCCTTCGCAGTGCCTCACTCCATACTCCCCAATTGATCTCCATTCCCAACTCCGCTTCCCATTTCTCCTTGATCTTCACCACCCGTTCGCCTCTCTGCTCCCCCAGCCACTTATATATATCCCCAATTCTTACCCCCTCTTCCACATCCGGAAGCAGCAGTCGCTCCAGCAGGGTGTATCCCGGCAATCTAGGGAACCCCTTCCAGACCTTTCGTGCAAAGTCCCTAACCTGTAGATACCTGAACTCACTACCCCTCGGCAGCTCTACCCTCTCCCTTAGCTCCTCCAGATTGGCGAACCTTTCCTCCAAATAAAAATCCCTCACCTTGACCAGCCCCACTTCTCTCCACCTCCTGTATACACTATCCATCTGGCTCATACCCATCATTCTCGCACAGCGGCGTTAGCACCGACATCCCTTCCACCCTAAAATGCCTCCTCAGCTGATTCCATATCTTCACCGTGGACTGCACCACTGGGCTCCCTGAATACCTACTCTGAGCCATTGGCAATGCTGCCATCACCATAGCCCTCAAACTAGACCCCTTACAAGATTCCTCCTCCAACCTAACCCACTCTATCCCTTCTCCTTCCCACCACCGCCAAACCTTGTCCACATTCGCCGCCCAATAATAATGAAACAAGTTTGGCAACGCCCCCCCCCCCTGCTGCCTCTGCCTCTGCCTCTGTAGCAGGGTCCTCCCCACCCTCGGCACCTTCTCCGCCCAAAGTCAGAGATGATTGTGTCCACTTTCCGAAAAAAGGCCTTTGGCATAAAGATCGGGAGAGCCTGAAAGATAAACAAGAACCTCGGCAGAATATTCATTTTCACCACTTGGACCCTCCCCGCCAACGTTAAGTGCAGTGTATCCCACCTCTTGAGATCCTCCCTGGCCTCCTCCACCAGCTTCATTAAGTTCCACTTATGGAGCCCTGTCCATTTCCTCGCTACCTCAATCCCCAAGTACCTAAACCTATCCCTCGTTACCGTAAATGGCGCCCCCCCCCCTAAATTAGCCCTATGTGCCAGCTCATTCACCGGGAATACCTCGCTTTTCCCTACATTCAGCTTATATCCCGAGAACCCTCCAAACTTCCCCAACAGGCCCATAATCCTTCCCATAATCTCCAATGGATCCAAAGCATACAGCAAGAGGTCATCGGCATAGAGCGACACCCGATGCCCCCTCTGTCCTCTCATTATCCCCTGCCACTCTGCCGACCCCCTGAGAGTCATCACCAATGGCTCTATGGCCAGCGCAAACAGCAGCGGCGACAGCGGGCACCCCTGCCTCGTACCCCTGTGTAAGTCAAAGCTTTGTGAGCTCATATCATTCGTCCTCACCCTTGCTCTTGACGCCACATACAGCAACCGCACCCATGCAACAAATCTCGGCCCAAACACAAACCTTCCCAAAACTTCGAACAAGTACCGCCACTCCACCCAATCAAATGCTTTCTCCGCGTCCATGGACACCACCACCTCCGGTACCAGAGCTCTCGACGGATTCATCACCACATTCAACAGCCGTCTTATATTACTCGCGAGTGCCTGCCCTTCACGAAGCCTGTTTGACCCTCTGCAACCACCCCCGGGACACAATCCTCCATCCTCCCCGCCAACAACTTAGCCAATACTTTCACATCTATGTTCAATAGTGATATGGGTTTATACGACCCACATTCCACCGGATCCTACCCATTTTTTGAGATTAGTGTGATTACTGCCTGCTTCATCGTCTCCGGCAACTCCCCCTTCTCCAGTGCTTCATTAAACGCCCCCAACAGATGTGGTGCCAGGTCCGCCGCAAATTCCTTGTAAAATTCTGCCGGGTACCCATCCGGCCCAGGGGCCTTCCACGACTTCATACCCGTGATACTATCCAGCACCTCACTCTGCCCCAGGGTCTCATCCAACGCCTGCCTCTTTGTTTCCTCCACCTGGGGAAATTCCAGCTCGTCCAGAAACCACCCCATGTCCCCCTCCTGTCCTCCTGGGTCTGCCTCATAAAGTCCCTGGTAATACTCTCTGAATGCCTCATTTATCTTCCCTGGCTCTGACACCACATCCCCAGCCCCAGTCCGGATCTTCAATATTTCCCTGGACGTAGCCTGCCTCCGCAGCTGGTGCGTCAGCATGCGGCTCGCCTTCTCCCCATACTCGTATTGCACCCCTCTTGCCCTACGCAGTTGCCCTACTGCCCTCCCCGTTGTCAGCCTGTCAAATTGCCCCTGCAACTTTTTCCTCCTCGCCAATCCCTCCACGGTTGGCACCCTCGAATATTCCCTGTCCACCTCCACTATCTGGCTCACTAGATGGTCAGGTTCCGCCCTCTCCTTATTCGCACGAACCGTAAATGAGATAATTTCTCCCCGGACCACTGCCTTCAGTGCTTCCCAAAAAATGCCCGCTGACACCTCCCCATTCTGATTGAATTCCACATAATCCCTAATCGCCAACCGCACCTTATCACAAAAACCTCTATCCACCAACAACCCCGAGTCAAACCTCCACCCCGGTCTCTGCTCTCATCCCGTACTGAACCGAATATCCAGCCAGTGGGGTGCATGGTCCAAGATAACTATCCCCGCATATTCTGCCCCCTCCACCCCAACCAAAATCTCCCGACTCACTACAAAGTAATCAATCCTCGAATACACCTTATAGACGTGTGAAAAGAAGGAATACTCCCTTCCCCCTGGGTTCTGAAAGCGCCATGTATCCACCATACCCATCCTCTCCATAAACCTCCCGCAGCTCCCTTGCCATTCGTACCCTACCCATCGACCTGGGGCTCGATCTATCCATCCTCGGCTCCAGGACACAGTTAAAATCTCCCATGATCAACTGGTACGTGGCCAAATCCGGGATTGCTGCCAGCAACCCCCTCATAAAACCCACATCTTCCCAATTTGGGGCAGACACATTTACCAACACAACCGGTGCCCCTTCCAATACCCCACTCACAGTCACATATCGGGCAGCACGGTAGCATTGTGGATAGCATAATTGCTTCACAGCTCCAGTGTCCCAGGTTCGATTCTGGCTTGGGTCACTCTCTGTGCGGAGTCTGCACATCCTCCCCGTGTGTGCGTGGGTTTCCTCCGGGTGCTCCGGTTTCCTCCCACAGTCCAAAGATGTGCAGGTTAGGTGGATTGGCCATGATAAATTGCCCTTAGTGTCCAAAATTGTCCTTAATGTTGGGTGGGGTTATGGGGATAGGGTGGAGGTGTTGACCTTGGGTAGGGTGCTCTTTCCAAGAGCCGGTGCAGACTCGATGGGCCGAATGGCCTCCTTCTGCACTGTAAATGCTATGATAATCTATGACATATCTCCCACCTGGATCCCTCACCTCCTTCGCACTCATGAATCCCATTTTTTTGCTCATTACAATCGCCACACCCCTCGATTTCAAATCAGACGCCGAGAGAAAAACCTGCCCGACCCACCACTTCCTTAACCTAATCTGGTCCTTCACACGGAGGTGTGTCTCCTGCAAAAAGACAACCCCCGCTTTCAAGCTCCTGAGGTGCGCGAACACCCGTGACCTTTTAACCGACCCATTCAGTCCCCGGACGTTCCACGTTACCAACCTTACTGGAGGCTTGCGCCTCCAATCCCCTCTACTGTCCGTCATCTTCCCCACTTAACTCCTGCCCCTTTAATTCCACACTCTGTCCCTAGCCCATCCCAGGTGGCCCCTTTCATCAATTATCAGTTAATACGCTGGTACAGCAGGCAAGTCAGAGACAAATTCTGTTAACATTTTGCAAAGGGGTTGGAGTCACATTACAATTGCACAGGACATTGATTAGGCTACATCTGAAGTACTATGTGCAGTTTTGGTCCCCTTGCATAAGAAAGGACATTCTTTTCCTCGATGGAATGCAACAAAGATTCTCTGGACTGGTTCATGAGATTGTGGGATTGTCGTTTGAGGAGAGACTGAGTAGACTAGGTCTACATGATTAGGATTATGTTTGCTGGAGTTTAGAGGAATGAGGCGGGGGAGCTGGTAGAGAATCTCATAGAACCCTTTAAAATTCTAACGGTCGATGCAGAAAAGATGTCCCCGACGGCTGGGGAGTCCGCAACCAGGGGTCACAGTCTAAGGATACGAGAGAAACCATTTAGGACTGAGATGAGGAGAAACGACTTCACCCAGAAAGTGGTGAGCCTGTTGAATTTGCCACCACAGAACGCGGTTGATGCCAAAACAGTGTATGTTTTCAAGAAGGACTTGGATATAGCTCTTGGGGCCGGATCAAAGGATATGAGAGGCAAACAGGCTATCGAGTTGATGATCGGCCATGATCATAATCATAGAATCATAGAAATTTACAGCATGGAAACAGGCCCTTCGGCCCAACCAGTCCATGCCGCCCAGTTTTTAACCATTAAGCTAGTCCCAGTTGCCCGCACTTGGCCCATAACCCTCTATACCCATCTTACCCATGCAACTATCTAAATGCTTTTTAAAAGACACAATTGTACCCGCCTCTACTACTACCTCTGGCAGCACATTCCAGACACTCACTACCCTCTGAGTGAAGAAATTGCCCCTCTGGGCCCTTCTGAATCTCTCCCCTCTCACCTTAAACCTATGCCCTCTAGTTTTAGACTCCCCTACCTTTGGGAAAAGATGTTGACTATCTACCTTATCTATGCCCCTCATTATTTTATAGACCTCTATAAGATCACCCCTAAGTCTCCTACGCTCCAGGAAAAAAAGTCCCAGTCTATCCAGCCTCTCCTTATAACTCAAACCATCAAGTCCTGGTAACATCCTAGTAAATCTTTTCTGCACTCTTTCTAGTTTAATAATATCCTTTCTATAATAGGGTGACCAGAACTGCACACAGTATTCCAAGTGTGGCCGTACCAATGTCTTGTACAACTTCAACAAGACGTCCCAACTCCTGTATTCAATGTTCTGACCAATGAAACCAAGCATGCCGAATGCCTTCTTCACCACCCTGTCCACCTGCGACTCCACCTTCAAGGAGCTATGAACCTGTACTCCTAGATCTCTTTGTTCTATAACTCTCCCCAACGCCATACCATTAACTGAGTAGGTCCTGGCCCGATTCGATCTGCCAAAATGCATCACCTCACATTTATCTAAATTAAACTCCATCTGCCATTCGTCGGCCCACTGGCCTAATTGATCAAGATCCCGTTGCAATCCTAGATAACCTTCTTCACTATCCACTGTGCCACCAATCTTGGTGTCATCTGCAAACTTACTAACCATGCCTCCTAAATTCTCATCCAAATCATTAATATAAATCACAAATAACAGTGGACCCAGCACCGATCCCTGAGGCACACCACTGGTCACAGGCCTCCAGTTTGAAAAACAACCCTCTACAACCACCCTCTGTCTTCTGTCGTCCAGCCAATTTTGAATCCAATTGGCAACCTCACCCTGGATCCCGTGAGCTTTAACCTTCTGCAACAACCTACCATGCGGTACCTTGTCAAAGGCTTTGCTAAAGTCCATGTAGACAACGTCTACTGCACTGCCCTCATCTACCTTCTTGGTCACCCCCTCAAAAAACTCAATCAAATTTGTGAGACATGATTTTCCACGCACAAAGCCATGCTGACTGCCCCGAATCAGTCCTTGCCTCTCTAAATGCTTGTAGATCCTGTCTCTCAGAATACCTTCTAGCAACTTACCTACTACAGACATTAGGCTCACCGGTCTGTAGTTCCCAGGCTTTTCCCTGCTGCCCTTCTTAAACAAGGGCACAACATTCGCCACTCTCCAATCTTCAGGCACCTCACCTGTGGCTGCCGATGATTCAAATATCTCTGTTAGGGGACCCGCAATTTCCTCCCTAGCCTCCCACAACATCCTGGGATACATTTCATCAGATCCCGGGGATTTATCTACCTTGATGCGCTTTAAGACTTCCAGCACCTCCACCTCTGTAATATGCACACTTCTCAAGACATCACTATTTATTTCCCTTAGTTTCCTACCATCCATGCCTTTCTCCACCGTGAATACCGATGAGAAATATTCATTCAGGATCTCACCCAACTCTTGTGGCTCTGCACATAGATGTCCTTGTTGATCCTTAAGAGGCCCTACTCTGTCCCTAGTTACTCTTTTTCCCTTTATGTATCTGTAGAAGCTCTTTGGATTCTCCTTTGCATTATTTGCCAAAGCAATTTCATGTCCCCTTTTTGCCCTCCTGATTTCCCTCTTAACTCTATTTCGACAATCTCTATACTCTTCAAGGGATCTACTTGATCCCAGTTGTTTATGGACGTCATATGCCTCCTTCTTCTTTTTGACCAGAGTCTCAATATCTCGAGTCATCCAGGGTTCCCTACTTCTACCAGCCTTGCCCTTCACTCTAAAGGGAATGTGCTTACCCTGAACCCTGGTTAACACATTTTTAAAAGCCTCCCATTTACCAGCCGTCCCTTTACCTGCCAACAGTCTCCCCCAATCTACCTCTGAAAGTTCCTGTCTGATACCATCAAAATTGGCCTTGCCCCAATTAAGAATTTTAACTCTTGGGCCAGACCTATCATTCTCCATAGCTATCTTAAAACTAATGGAGTTATGGTCACTTGTCCCAAAGTGATCCCTCACTAGCACTTCTGTCACTTGCCCTTCCTTATTTCCCAAGACGAGGTCAAGTTTTGCCCCCTCTCTAGTCGGTCCATCCACATACTGAATGAGAAATTCCTCCCGAATACACTCAACAAATGTCCCTCCATCCAAGCCCCTGATGCTATGGCTGTCCCAGTCAATGTTGGGAAAGTTAAAGTCCCCTACTATTACCACCCTATTTTTCTTGCAGCTATCTGTAATCTCCTTACATATTTGCTCCTCAATTTCCCGCTGACTATTTGGGGGCCTGTAGTACAGTCCTATCAAGGTGATCTCTCCCTTCTTATTTTTCAGTTCCACCCATATAGACTCAGTGGGCGAACCCTCGGATATATCCCCTCTAAGTACTGCCGTGATGTTCTCCCTAATCAAAAACGCCACTCCCCCTCCTCTCTTACCTCCTGTTCTATCCTTTCTATAGCATCTGTACCCCGGAACATTGAGCTGCCAGTCCTGCCCCTCCCTTAGCCATGTTTCAGTCATAGCTATAATATCCCAGTCCCATGTGCCCATCCATGCCCTGAGTTCATCCGCTTTGCCCGTCAGGCCCCTTGCATTGAAATAAATGCAGTTTAATGTAGACTTTCCTTGCTCTCTGCCCTGCTTTCTCTGGTCATGCTTTACACACTCTCCCTTCCTGCCTTTTGTTTCCGTCCCCACTGACTTCCTACATCGGTTCCCATCCCCCTGCCACATTAGTTTAAACCCTCCCCAACTGCACTAGCAAACACACCCCCGAGAACATTGGTTCCGGTCCCACCCAGATGCAGACCGTCCGATTTGTACAGGTCCCACCTCCCCCAGAACCGGTCCCAATGTCCCAGGAATTTGAAACCCTCCCTCTTGCACCATCTCTCAAGCCACGTATTCATCCTAGCTATCCTGTCATTCCTACTCTGACTATCACGTGGCACTGGTAGCAATCCTGAGATTACTACCTTTGAGGTCCTACTTTTTAGTTTAACTCCTTACTCCCTAAATTCAGCTTGTAGGACCTCATCCCGTTTTTTACCTATATCGTTGGTGCCTATATGCACCACGACAGCTGGCTGTTCACCCTCCCCCTCCAGAATGCCCTGCAGCCGCTCCGAGACATCCTTGACCCTTGCACCAGGGAGGCAACATACCAACCTGGATTCTCGTTTGCGTCCGCAGAAACGCCTGTCTATTCCCCTATCACTATAGCTCTGCCACTCTTTTTCCCGCCCTTCTGTGCAGCAGAGCCAGCCACGGTGCCATGAACCTGGCTGCTGCCACCTTCCCCTGGTGAGCCATCTCCCCCAACAGTTTCCAAAACGGTAAATCTGTTTTGGAGGGAGATGACCGCAGGGAATCCCTGCACTGCCTTCCTACTCTTCCTCTGTCTGTTGGTCACCCATTCCCTATCTGCCTCAGTAATTTTAATCTGCGGTGTGACCAATTCACTGAATGTGCTATCCACAACTTCCTCAGCATCGCGGATGCTCCAAAGTGAATCCATCCACAGCTCCAGAGCCGTCAAGCGGTCTAACAGGAGCTGCAGTTGGACACACCTCTTGCAGATGAAGGAGTCAGGGACACCAGAAGGGTCCCTGACTTGCCACATCTCACAAGAGGAGCATGACACGGGTCTGAGCTCTCCTGCCATGACTTAAACCTGAAGTTAAATTTGAACTACACTACACAGCTAAGAGAAAGTCAAAGAGAGAAGAATCACTTACCAGTCACAAGCCAATCACTTACCTGCTGGCTGTGATGTAATTGCTGCCGAGACTCCCTCACAGGTCTGCTTCTCTGCACCTCCTTAAGCTGAGCACCAAATTCCCTTAACTAGTTAATTAATTTACTTAATTAATTGGATTATTTTTTTTTTGGAAACTCAACACCAAACTCCAAAAAACACAGCCCTCACTCACCTCTTACCCGAACTCAGCCTTACCCAAACTCAGATACACTCTGTTTGCTTCCAGCACTCCATTTCTAAAGGCACCTCAGCCACACCTTTTGTATCCTTCCTGATTTACAGTCAGCCAATAGGCCTGCTCCCGAAACTGATCTCCCGAAACTAACAGCTGACCTGCAAGGTAAGGAAGTTTTTAAACAGTACTTACCTCACCCAGGCCGCAAACTTTTAAACTGCCCGCTCTGCCTCGCAGCTCCCGCGCTTTTTAAATCTCCCGCGCTGTTTTCAATGTCCCGGCTCTCTCTCTCTCCCGCTCCCAGCTGACCTGCAAGGTAAGGAGGTTGTTAAACAGTACTTACCTCACCCAGGCCGCGAACTTTTAAACTGTCTGCTCTGCCTCGCAGCTCCCGCGATTTTTAAATCTCCCGCGCTGTTTTCAATGTCCCGGCTCTCTCTCTCTCCCGCTCCCAGCTGACCTGCAAGGTAAGGAGGTTGTTAAACATAATGAATGGTAGAGCAGGCTTAAAGGGCCGAATGGCTCACTCCTGCTCCAATTTTCAATGTTTCTATACATTAAGTTTGGAAGAATGAGAAGTGATCTAATTGAAACATATAAAATTCTAAAGAGACTTGACGGGGCAGATGCTGAGTTAATGTTTCTGCTGCTTGCTAGAGAATCTAGAACATGGGCATATTCTCAGAATAAGAGGTCAGCCATTTATGACTGGGGGATGAGAAATTGCTTTACTAAGAGGGTTGTGAATCTTTGGAATTCTCTATTCCAGGGAGCTGTGGATGCTCAATTTTATCTTCCAATTAGGCATGTTACATGCTTTTGTGCTCTATTCTTCAATTAGTAAAGCAAAAGATCGTTGACACCATTTTGTGATGAGCTTTTTTAGCTTGTCCTGCCACGGCCAAATAAATGTGCACACACTCCATCACCCTGCACCTGCCACGCCCCTTTATAATTGTATGTCATATTAATTCATATTGCCTCTCTTCACCTTGCATACCAAGTTGTATTGCTTTACACTTCTGTTTCTTAAATTTCATCTGCTATGTGTCTGACCATTTTACCAGTCTATGTCCTCCTGAAATACATTACTATTCTCCACATCAGTGACTACATTTACGTAATTTATGAAGTGCTGCGCACATACTTCCAAAAGACCTTTGAGAAAGCTCCACAGCTCCTGTGTGGGCACGAGCCTGGAGGCGCTGGTAACGGCGCCGCTTCCTCCAACGAGGTATACCACGAGCCCGGTGGTGGCGGCTATCCTCAAAATTTGGGGGCAATGGAGACGTCACGGGGGGGAAGTGGGGGCCTCGGTGTGGTCCCCGATATGGGGGAAACCACCGGTTTGTCCCGGGGATGATGGACGGAGGGTTCCTGAGCTGGCACAGAGCAGGCATTAGAAGGATGGGGGACCTGTTTGTGGACGGGAAGTTCGCGAGCCGGGGTGAGCTGGAGGAGAAGTTCGGGCCCCCCCCCCCGGGGAACACCTTCAGATCTATGCAGGTAAGGGCGTTTGTTCGGCGGCAGGTGGTTGAGTTCCCACTTGCCGCCACGCAGGGTCCAGGACAGGGTGCTGTCGGGGGCGTGGGTTGGAGAGGGGAGGATCTCGGCAACGTATCAGGTGATGCAGGAGGGGGCGGGGGCCTCAGTGGAGGAGCTAAAGGGTAAGTGGGAGGAGGAGTTGGGTGAGGGGATTGACGAGGGGACATGGGCGGATGCCCTGGGGAGAGTGAACTCTTCCTCCTCTTACGCGAGGCTCAGCATCATACAATTTAAGGTGCTGCATAGGGCTCACATGACCGGGGTAAGGATAAGCCGGTTCTTTGGGTGCGAGGCCAGGTGTGTTAGGTGCTCAGGGAGCCCAGCAAACCACACCCACATGTTCTGGGCGTGCCCAGCACTGGAGGACCTTTGGAAGGGTGTAGCGAGGACGGTGTCGAGGGTGGTAGGTTCCAGGGTCAAGCCGGGCTGGGGGCTCGCAATATTTGGGGTGGCAGAGGAGCCAGGAGTGCAGGAGGCAAAAGAGGCCGGTATTCTGGCCTTTGCGTCCCTGGTGGCCCGGCGAAGGATTCTTCTTCAGTGGAAGGATGCGAGGCCCCCAAGCGTGGAATCCGGGATCAACGATATGGCGGAGTTTATTAAATTGGAGAGGGTGAAATTTGCCTTAAGGGGATCGGTGCAAGGGTTCTTCAGGCGGTGGCAACCGTTTCTAGACTTCTTGGCAAAGCGTTAGAAGATGGTCAGCAGCAGCAACCCGGGGGGCAGGGGGGGGATTCATTTTTCTTGAGTGGGCGTGTATTTGCTTTTGTGTTGATGATGGCTGTTAATTTATTATTTATGTATACCGGGGCGGGGGGGGGGGGGGGGTTCTTTTCTTTCTGTATTTTGTTGTTGATATTTTGTGAAAATTTGAATACATTTTTTTTTTAAAAACAGAGAAAGCTCCACAGCACAGGCTACTGCTTTCAATATTTGGTGATGGAGCTCCTTGAAAGGCTTTCCATAGCTTAAATGCAGCACATCACATAAAGCTAAGAATGTTGCAGCAATTTTCGGGGTAGTGGAATTCTGCTTAATATGTTGAGTCTTTACAGAGCAGCTAAATGAACGCCACTTAATAATAATAATAATCTTTATTATCACAAGTCGATTTACATTAACACTGCAATGAAGTTACTGTGAAACGCCCCTAGTCGCCACATTCAGGCGCCTGTTCGGGTACACAGAGGGAGAATTCAGAATGTTCAAATTACCTAACAGCACGTCTTTCAGCACTTGTGGGAAGAAACCGGAGCACCCGGAGGAAACCCACGCAGACACGGAGAGAACGTGAAGGCTCCGCACAGACTGTGACCCAAGCCTGAAATGAAACCTGGGTCCCTGGTGCAGTGAAGCAACAGTGCTAACCACTGTGCCACTGTGCTGCCCTTTGAATTGTGACTACCATAGTGATGTTCATCATGAGTCCTGTGACACCCTCAATCTTTAGCCATGTCGCGCTGTCTCTTTATTTGTCTCATTGACCTGTCTACCTGTCTCCACTATCATTTGTCTTTTTTTCTTTGAGCTAATGCCTCTTTTTCATAACATCTGCATTTCCACCAAATGTTTTTTCTCATCTTCACTTCTTTCCATTTGCCAATTTCTGCTTCCGTCACTATCGTGTCATTTATCCGGATCTGTATTTTGCTTGCTGCTGTATTTATGGGCTGAATTTTCTGGTCCTTCCCAACGGCAAGATCTCTCTGATACCGCTGGAGGCGAACCCCCTTCCCGCGGTTGGGTTTCCTGGCGGTGGATGGTGCGAGCCATGCAAAATACCATAGACATCGGCAGGACTAGAAGAGCCCGCCAGCGGCTAATGGTGAGCCATTATCGCTGATGGAAAATCCAACACTGCCAAATTAAATTTTGCTCTTATTTTGTGGATGATTTGTTTTCTCTGCTTGTCTGTGATCCTCTGATTTCTTCCATAATTGATTCCTATGCCTTACTCTAGAATTCCTACAGTACAGAATACTCTAGAGTTCCTACAATTACTATTTTTGCCCCCCCCCCCCCCCTCCCCAAGGTCAATGAACTAATTAAGGATGAGTTTTAATCAGCGGGCAGGAAAGTTCACACCTTGTGAACTTTAATTGAAACTCATGCACTGAGTTTTGACATTTGTTGACTATAATGAAATAAATATAACAGATCTAAATATAACAAGAATGACTAAAAGATTAACAAGGGAGGAGGAATTAGAGTACCAGAAAAAACTAGCTTGAATTATAAAGATGGATAGAAAGAGTTTCTATTGCAAATTTAAAAAGAAAAATTTACAAAGTGAGCTTTGGTCAAAGTGAGTCTGGGGAATTAAGGGAAGAAAGAGTCATTGGACTCGAAGCGTTAGCTCTTTTCTCCCCCTACAGATGCTGCCAGACCAGCTGAGATTTTCCAGCATTTTATCTTTCGCTGGGGAATTAATAATGGAAACTAAGGAGATGGCAGACGAATTGAACAGGTATTTTGCACCAGCCTTCACTGTAAGAGGATACAAGTAACATCCCAGAAATAGCTGTGAATCAGGAACTGGAAGGGTGGGAGGAAAGAAAGTTACAATCTCCAGGGAAATGGAAGTTAGCAAATTGTGGATTGACAGGTCCCCGGGTTCCGATGGATTTCATCCAAAGGTCTTAAAAGAAGTGGCTAGTGGTAGTTGACCAGTTTTTTAATTTTCCAAAAATTCACTATATTCGGGGAAGGTTCCATTAGATTGGAAAATAGCTACTATATGAAAAATGAAAATCGCTTATTGTCACAAGTAGGCTTCAAATGAAGTTACTGTAAAAAGCCCCTAGTCGCCACATTCCGGCGCCTGTTCGGGGAGGCTGGTACGGGAAGAAACTGCCTTATTCAAAAAGGGAGGGAGACAGAGGGCGCAATTTAAAGGAATTGAAATAGTCCCGTGTCGAGCGCGTTTAGCCGGGTGTTTCCCGGCATTGGCAGCACTGAGAACGACCCCGCTATGAAACGGGACTCTACTTCATTTCTGGGCCTCGGCAAGGAATGCCCAGCTGAGGCTGCACTTAGTCCCATTTCCTGCACTAAAGGGCTCCCCTCGTCAGTGCAAGAAGAGACTTTTAAAAGGCGCCCGATGCCTAGACCCTCATCGTGGCCTCCAGATCTCCCCCCCCCCCAACACCCGAATAAGGGGGTCATCGAGCCCCTCCCCACATCCCACCTCATAAAGGCAGAGCACTCCTCTGCCCGGTCCCTGACATGGGCATGATGCCACCTGCACACTGCCAGCCAGGCACTCTGAGTGCCCCTGCCAGCCTCACAGTGCCAAATGGGCACCCTGGCATTGCCAGGGTGGTACCTAGGTGGCACTGCCATGTTACCAGACTGGCAATACAATCTGCCCAGGGGTGCCAGTGTACTACCCTACCCAGTACACAATTCAAAAGCCTTTTTATATTTGCTAACCCAGGCTTGCCGGCAGGGACAAAACATCTACTAAGACAATGGTCTCTCAAACTTTCCTTAATGGCAGTCCTGAAGACCAACCAAATTCCAGGCCCTGTATAAACATCTTTTGTTGAAAACCTTGCTTGAGGTAATGTCACGTGACCTAAGCCTCCAGCTTGTTTAACAAGTTAATAATACTTTGCTGAGCTGCATGTCTCAGTCTGATGCCTTAACAATTGCAAGCCATACAGGAGCTCTGGCCCAGGTCGGACACTTGGCCCAGTCTACCCTGCTTCTGTTGGCAGCTCTGTTCCATCGCCTACAAGACGGATTCATCTCTGCATGCCTATCTCATCATGCGAAGGTAACACCACCAGAAAAATGAATTATCCAACATCGGTTTTCAGCCCACTGACCTCCGTGAAAGAATACCTCATCGAATTTTAATTCTAGACTCTGGGACATGTGCGAAATGATATTTTCTTCCTCTGTACTGTAAATCTTTATATTCTCTATCTTTATTTTTACTCTTGGAACGTGAGAGATGTTGTAAACCCTCATTTCGCATTTTGTGTGCAAATAAACTAACCCTTTGAGTTTATCCTATCTCGAGTTTGCTGTGGGGTTATTAATAGAAAATTGACTTGCACCAGAACTGAGGGGTTGGGAAATGCACCATTACCTTTCCCCAAAGGTAGAGGAGTATAGAACTAGAGGGCATAGGTTTAAGATGAGAGGGGAGAGATAAAAAAGAGATCAGAGGGGGGAAATTTCTTCACACAGAAGGTGGTGAGCATCTGGAACGGACTAGACAGTGGTAGAGGCGGGTACGATTTGGTCTTTTAAAAAACAGTTAGACAGTTACATGGGCAGGGTGGGTATAGCGGATAAGGGCCAAATGTAGGCAAGTGGGACTAGCTTAGTGATAGAAACTGGTCGGCAGGGACAAGCTGGGCCGAAGGGCCTGTTTCCGTGCTGTAAACATCTATGACTCTGTGACCTCTCTATTCCATCTCAATCTTTTTTAAAATCCCAAATGTTTCTTTGTTCCAATGCAAAATCCTCCTATCCCCTGCCCTATGTATTAACATTGTGTATCTTGTGTTGCCCTATTATGTATTTTCTTTTCATGTACTAAATGATCTGTTTGAGCTGCTCGCAGAAAAATACTTTTCACTGTACCTCGCTCGGTACACATGACAATAAACAAAATCCAATCCCCTCTCCACCGGGTCATCTGCCACTTGTATTTAAGTTTTGCTACTTCTTTGTTGCAATCTCTCCCAGCTATCACTGTTCAACCTCCTCATACAGTATAGAACTCAATACATTTTCCCTTCTCTTTAGTTCTGAAGAAGCGCCATGTGGACTCGAAACATTAACTCTGTTTTCTCTCTCTACGAATGCTGTTAGACTTGCTGAGTTTTTCCAGCATTGTCTGTTTTTGATTCCAGCATCCACAACTTTCTGTTTTTAAAGAAAATGATATAGATAGGTTATATTATATAGATAAGTGGGGCAGCACGGTAGCACAGTGGTTAGCACAATTGCTTCACAGCTCCAGGGTCCCAGGTTCGATTCCTGGCTTGGGTCACTGTCTGTGCGGAGTCTGCACGTTCTCCCCGTGTGTGCGTGGGTTTCCTCCGGGTGCTCCTGTTTCCTCCCACAGTCCAAAGGTGTGCAGGTTAGGTGGATTGGCCATGCTAAATTGCCCTTATTGTCCAAAATTGCCCTTTGTGTCGGGTGGGGCTACTGGGTGATGGGGTGGAGATGTGGGCTTGGGTGGGGTGCTCTTTCCAAGAGCCGGTGCAGACTCGATGGGCCGAATGGCCTCCTTCTTCACTGTAAATTCTACGATCTATAAGTGGGCGAGGACCTGGCAAATTGAGTATTTTGGGGGAAATTGTGAGTTTGTCTATTTTGGCAGGATGAATAAAAAAGAAGTATAATATCTATATGGTGAGAGATTGTAGAGCTCTGCGATGCAGAGGGATCTGGGTGGCCTAGTGAATGAATCACCAAAGGTTACTACGTAGGTGCTGCAAATTATTAGCAAAGTTGATAGATATTATCGTTTATTGCAAGGGGAATTGAATAAGAGTACGGAGGTTAAACTTCAATTATACAGGCCATTGTTGAGATCACATCTGGAGTACTGTGTACAGTATTGGTCTCCTTATTTAAAGATGCAAATGCATTGGAAGCAGTTCAGAGAAGGTTTACTAGATCAATACCTGGAATGGGCGGGTCGTCTTGGAGACAGGCTGGCTAGGCGAGGCTTGTATCCGCTGGAGTTTAGAAGGTGATTTGATGTGGAAAGGATGTTTCCTCTTGTGGGGGAGTCTAGAATTAGGGTAACTGTTTCAAATTAAGGGGCCACCGATTTAAGACAGCGATGATGGAAAATGATTCTCTGAGGTTTGTGAGACTTTGGAATTCTCTTCCTCAAAAGGCGGTTGAGGCAAAGCTTTTGAACATCTTTAAGGCCGAAGTAGATACATTCTTGATAAGCAAGGGGGTGAAAGACTATTGGTGATAGGCAGGAATGTGAGGCTGACATCGAAATCCGATCAGCCTTGATATTATTGAATGGTGCAGTAGGTTTGAATGGCCTATTCCTGCTCCTAATTTATAAATTTGTACACATCCCACAATTTTCAACATAAAACAAATAATTTCATTATTTATTGCGTGGACCAAACCTGATTTATTGACTTGTGTAGTTTGTAGAACCAACGGAGGAGGAATTGAGTGAGAACAAAGCATTTTAACAGGATGACTGTACACCTTTTTATCACTGTAATCATCTTTGATCTCCGATTTCATCCTTTTCGTCACTGTTTGATGTCAACAACAATTAAGGATGTTCTGCGTAAAATTTTCAATCAAATGCATTGTCCATGTCAAACACTAGAGATCCTTGAGATCATCTTTGATGTCACTCATCAATGCAGCAAAGAGAATACTGTTGGTGATTATCTTCTGTTTTATATATCCAAGCTGATTTCATTGTTCAATTTTACTGCATTTACCTTTCACCTGTGAACTTTCACTTCAGCCATAAATATTATGTGAAGAAACGTTTTTTGAATATCCTTACATGTGAAGAAGTTAAGATAATATTCTACTAGAACTTTCCCTCCCTGCCCCATTACCATTGCATATGCTTCAAATATAAAGAAAGTCCCTCTAGACCTGGTGGAATTTTTGTACCGTGAAGTTTTACCGTAGCTTATGGGTCATTAACTTGGTGGCAGCTATGAACTTGTTTGCATCCTGTATCGATCTCATACCGCATTTTGAAGAACGCAGGGGTGAAATATATTAA
Organism: Scyliorhinus torazame; assembly: GCF_047496885.1. Lineage (NCBI taxonomy): Eukaryota > Metazoa > Chordata > Chondrichthyes > Carcharhiniformes > Scyliorhinidae > Scyliorhinus > Scyliorhinus torazame. The sequence continues at coordinate 374,674,383 of NC_092708.1, forward strand.
AATAAATCATTAAAACTGAGCCACATTATTATTGCCTCTTTCACCCTTAAAGGAGACTCACGTTTTTCTCTACAAGCATTCACAATACCTCCCAATCCAATTTCCCTAATATTTTCTCTGATTTGTTTTCCCGTTTTTCTTCTCTCAACTTCGTTTTCTTTCTTCCCGTTTCCAAAATAAATCGAAACTTTGTTTTTCCCTCTTGTACCTTCAACCTCCACCCCAAACCACTCAGGTTTTAAGCTTAATCTTTTATTGATGTTAGCACATATTTTAATTATCTCGTCTCCACAGATCGTTTCTTGAAATCATTTTCACTTTTTGCCCCGCTATTTATCTATAGTCCAGCATTTTGCAAACCTTCTCCAAACGCTTTAACATGGCGACATGCAATTGCATTGTGAAAATATTAAATTGCAGATAGATAATATCATAGCAACGTTCAGCTTTTCAGTGATTCTTCCTTTCCAGGTACAATGCCAGCCCATCTCTAATGTAATTCTACTTCATAATTAGAATTACTGAGCTGTTCATTGTTTGATGTAAAGTTCCAGTAAGATTCTAACTGCAAAAAATAGTCCTAATATTTCTGATGAAAGGTTGCAGACCTGAAACAGTAACACTGTTCCTCTCTCCACAGATGTTACCAGCCCTGCTGGGTGTCCCAGCATTTTCTGTTTTCATTTCAGATTTCGAGTGACCGCAGTATTTGGCTTTTGCTTAAGAATAACGTGAATTGCTTTGACTGTTGTTTTTGGAATCTTTGCTTTGGAATCCATTGTTGATTTCCTATCTCCCCAACACTGTGCAGGAATATAAGAGATAAATATGGTTAGGTGACAAATAAGCCTGTCACTTTTTGATGGATAAACCACACATTGGGGGGAAATTTTAACTTAAAGCAAAGAAATGGGACGGATACTGATGAAAAATTTACATCCAGACTTACACACATCTCCAACCCACCGCCTTCTATGAATCTGGAGGTGGGTGGACGACTAAAATGCTCTTAACAAGTGGGATGAGAACTTCAAATACGACAATGAAGTTGTGAGCCTTAATGTCCATCGGTTTTTCATCTTTTTAACTTTGGCTAACTGGGGTTTCCTGAGCATTGGGGTTTCTGAAGCTTTGGGGAGTCATGAGCTGAATGCCTTTAAAGCCGTTCTTCAGGCGTCAATGCCCAAAGCGTCCCTGTGATCAGTCACCTTCCTCACTGACTTTCCCCTACCACAGGAGGCCTCCAATTTCCCCTTCTTGCTTGTACCACATCGACTTAACTGGTCCTTTGAGGGCTTAAGAATGGCTCCCCCTTCTCTCACTCTCTGCACATTTTCCTGAGTTAATCTGGAGAAGGTGCTGAGCACAAATTTGTGATATTACAACACAAGTGGTTGAGGAGAGTTTCACACATCATAAATTAATTCTTCACAACATGGGCAAAAATTGTAGTTTCTAATCGGGGCATCATTCTCCGACCCCCCGCCGGGTTGGAGAATCGCCGGGGGCTGCCGTGAATCCCGCCCCCGCCGGTTGCCGAAGTCTCCGGCACCGGATATTCGGCGGGGGCGGGAATCGGGCCGCGCCGGTTGGCGGGCCCCCCCGCTCGATTCTCCGGCCTGGATGGGCCGAAGTCCCGCCGATAAATTGCCTGTTCCGCTGGCGTGGATTAAACCACCTTTTGAACGGCGAGACAAGGCCGCATGGGCGGGCTCCAGGGTTCTGCCAGAAATTCCAGGGTCCTGGGGGGGGCTTAAGAATGGACATTGAATTCATGGACGATCTGGCCCCGGGGGGTGCCCCCATGGTGGCCTGGCCCGCAATCGGGGCCCACCGATCTGCGGGCGGGCCTGTGTCGTGGGGGCACTCTTTCCCTTCCGCCTCCGCCACGGTCTCCACCATGGCAGAGGCGGAAGAGACTCCCTCCACTGCGCATGCGTGGGAAACTGTCAGCGGCCGCTGACGCTCCCGCACATGCGCCGCCCCGAGATGTCATTTCCGCGCCAGCTGGCAGGGCAACAAAGGCCGTTTCCGCCAGCTGGCGGGGTGGAAATTCCTCCGGCGACGGCCTAGCCCCTCAATGTTGGGGCTCGGCCCCCAAAGATGCGGAGCATTCCGCACCTTTGGGGCGGCGTGATGCCCGTCTGATTGGCACCGTTTTGGGCGCCAGTCGGCGGACATCGCGCCGTTTCGGGAGAATTTCGCCCCCAGGTTTTCGAAGAACATTACTTATGGAATAATGAGCAACGTGCATCAAAAGATTGGGGTAGGGTTCAACTGTGTATATTGCATTTCAAATAACAAATTGGAAATTTGAAACTTTTTAATTTAGCCATCTTCTACGCTTAAGTTTCTTTTAACTAACATTGAATGTGTTAAATAATACATGAATATTAATTGAATTCATGCTTAATATTTGTCATGAAGAAATATCAGGGTTTGTCACTTTTCATATTACAACATTATTATTCCAGTCAAGTTAGAGAAAAGGGCAAATTAAACCTCAGACGTTCCATTGGACATTTTGATTCTGATGGGAGGCAAAATTAATAAGGTCCTTATAAGGCTCAAGATGTTTCCATCCTGCAGATGCATTGAACTATATGGTAAACCATTGAAAACCTTTGAACTAATGTGTAACCTGCACTGGGTATCACTTATCTTAATGTTTTCTTATTTGTCTCTATCGATTTCAATCAGGTGGCTAAAGTGTTAATTTTTATTTTTGTATTAAATCTCTGTACCAGGACCAGGTCAGCAAAGTTTGCCTGTTCCTCACGGTTGGTTGTGCACAGCAGGAAATCCTGATTAAGGTGTCAGGATATTTCATATTCCTTAAAAACAATGGGATTAATGGTCTTGGTGGAGTTTTCTGTCAGTTTTTTTGATGTAGGATCCAGTAGATATAATTAAATTATATTCTGACACAATAGTTGCATCAATCAAACTGAAGAGGATGGGTAGGATGTAGCCACAGGTGGCTGAAGGTTTCATATTAAATATGAATGTTTCCTTCCCTTTGAGACTAATGTCATGGTTGTATTGGAATGTTCTGGGAAAATGTGTATCATAATCAGGGTAAGGTTGAAAAATACTTCTTCGTGCAATTGGTTTTGTTACTCGGAGATTAAAATGATAGGATTCAGACCAAAAAAAAACCCAACTTATTATCCTATTTCCGCCTCGCCTTTCAAAATCCTCACTTTTTTTTTTAAGACCTTCAATTCTGATTATTCTATTTATTTATGTCTCCTGCACATGATGATCCAAGAGTTTGGACATAGGCACTGACCAACATTTGTGCCTGTGTGTGTAACATTTTAAAGCTGAGTTCCTGTGCAGAGTTCTGTATGGAAAGCAGTTACATGGTCAAGGGACAGAAAGTGCCAAGGACAATACTGAGTGACATGAGATTTATCTTTCTAAGGATGGAATTTAAACCAAGGATTGTTTGCTATACATTTTACTGAAGTGATTTCTTAGCAATACAGACATGGACAATGAAGAGTTAAGCTGCACGCCATCACCAAATGGAAAGAAGAGGAATAGTGGACAAAAAGCATAAAAGGCTCAATGCATCCATGGTTAGCACTGCTGCCTCACAGCAGTTCGAATCAGACCTTGGATGACCTTCTGTATGAAGTTTGCACTTTCTCCCCTTGTCTGCGTGAGTTTCCTCCAGGTGCTCGAGTTTCCTCCCACAGTCCAAAGGTGAGCAGATTAAGTGGATTGACCATGTTAAATTGCCCCTTAGTGTCCAGGGATGTGCAGGTTAGATTATGGGGAATAGTGCTGGTTGGACGGGGAAGTGGGCCTAGATAGGGTGCTCTTTAGAGGGTTGGTGTAAACTCGATAGGCCGAGCGGCCTCCTACTGCACTGTAGGGATTCCATCATCTGCAATGACAGTTTCTCTGAAAGTAAGCCTGTTCATGTAAAAAAAATTCAGAACTGTCACACTGACCCAAATGATAAAATGTTAACACTCGATGATATGTTGTGCCTTCCCCTTCCATAAGTATTAGCTGCATCACCTTTAACCCTGTATTTCACCACTTAAAAACTTTCTCCCTTTCCATTTTGCATTCAGTTATTAGGACATGGGCAAAAACAGCCTGTGGTTGAATAATTCTGCAATATATTTTTCAACTCCTTACTGTATATTGCAGCCAACTAGGACCACTCCAATCTCATTTGTATCATAAGGCATAAAATAAAGAATGAACAGAAGTGAAAAAGCTGACCACATGAATCCGAAAGGAAGCCATTTGAAAGAAAATCAAAGAATCTCAGCTCTAAAACATTGTTCACCATTGTAAAACCTGCGCTAAATAAATCTTGAGCTGTACTCATTGTAGTACTTCAATTTTGAAGAATACCCTCTGTCATTGCAAGACAATAACTCGTGCATGAAGTTAGATGAAATTAGAGGTTCATGTGTTGAGGCTTAATGCAACGCACAGCAGAGCAAGATGTTTTTGATACCTGTAACAATGAGTTCCACAGTGTCAGACAGGCCTCCTGTGGGAAGGCGCCAAGCTCCATGGACTTGTAATCACCATTATATTGTAGGAAAGACAACAGCCTATTTGTGCGCTGCAAGGTCCCACATATATCAATGTGTATATGACCAGATAACCTGTTTTAGCTGTGGCGATGAAGGATCAGGAGAGTAGGAAGAATTCCCCATATAGGGGGCTGGATTCTCCATCCTGCCGCACCATATTTCTGCTTCATCCTGACGGCGGGATTCTCCGTTATGCCGGCTAGTCAATGGGGTTTCCCATTGTGGGGCAGCCCCACGCCATCGGGAAACCTCTGGGCTGCCGGCAAAAAGGAGCATCCCGCCGGCGGAGAATCCAGCCCAGATTCTTTTTTATCCACCTGTGAGGGCAGATGTGACCCCAGTTTAATGTCTCATTCAAAAGACCAGCACCTCTCACAGTGCAGCATTCCCTTTGCACTGCATTGGATTGTTCTTACATCTCTGGAGTGGAGCTTGAATCCACAATCTTCTGACTACGAGGGAAAGACTGTTTCCTCAGAGCCACGTCTAACAGGAGTCAGATTGCTAAACCAAGGAGGATTGTCTTTTATGGTTATTTTGAGTGGTGCCAATCCCTCAAATTACAAACGTACTAACTTCCATAGAATCCCGACAGTGCAGAAGGAGGCCATTCGGCCCATCAAATCTGCAGTGATCCTCTGAAATAGCACTCTACCTAGGCCACTTCCCCATCCTATCCCTGTAAAGCCACACATTGATCATGGTCAATCCACCTAACCCGTACATCTTTGGACTGTGGGAGAAAATCTGAGCACCAGGTGGAAACCCACGCAGACATGGGGAGAATGTGCAGACGCCATACAGACAGTCACCCAAGGCCAGAATCAAACCTGGGTCCCAGACTCTGTGAGGCAGCAGTGCTAACCACTGTGCTGGGTTATTAATTCAGTGCAATTACCACTAATATACCATACCCTTCACAAACAATAAAGAAACTGAGATGTATATTGTGACACTCTAAGCTTTAATCAGATACTTACATCCACAAAGTTCAAAGGATGCTCAACAGCCCTGGTATCTGGTCATACAGATGGCAACGCACCAGATCAGTTGTCAAACCATTACCAGTTCTTGCCTAAGCTCAAGAAATTTCCATCCCTACCAACAGTTCTGTTTTTTTTCTCTCTCTTAGAAATTAATTGCATTTGTCTGGAATGGGGGGAAAATCCTTTCCCAGCTTCTTTAAAATCAACCCATTTCTAGGAAAACCTACCACTTGATCCCAAATCCAATCCCAGAATATCCCAAGAGAATTTGTAGAATTGCCAATGATGTTTCTCTAGTGTTACATATGTTCATGGAACCAGGAATTTCATTTACAGTTGGTGGGAAAAGGGTTAAATGCTTAAAATAGTTTTCCTGAACTTTTCAGATGGTCTCTATTTCATTGTTTGGGCAGAAAATAATTAGCGTAACTAAAGCTCGTGTTAGCATTTTTTAAGCATCTCTCTGTCCCAATTAAACTGCCTTAATGGTAATCATACTGATAGAGCATCTGGCAATAATCGCTCATAATAAACTGCCTGACGTAAATTGATGGATTAAAATGTCAGGAGGGTTGTACATATTTATGCATGTACATGACCATGATCAATGTTGTAACAATAAGAGCAAAACCCATCATAGCCAATGCCAAGTCTTTTTAAAATAAATTTAGACTACCCAATTATTTTTTTTTCAATTTGAAAAAAATAATTTCTAGAAAAATAATCGGCTGCTCTAAATTTAAGAAAAAAAGAATTGCCCCAGATGAGTGTCACAGAAAAGTTTACAAACTCCACTCCCAAAATTCAGACTTTAAAATTTCATCTCATAAGTATGGATTCCCTTAGCAGTTTGCAGTCTGAAATCCAGAGCAGGCTTTCCAAATGACACTTTTAAACAAAGCTTCTGCTACACTTTTAACAGTGGGTCCAGTCCAGCATTTTACACCAATAACTTTAGGATGTCTTGTCTTGACAGCTGTGCAAAATGCTTACAATTGCTTTAACTCTCAAATTCCAGACTGTATTAAAATGGCACCAAACGTTTGATTTGCTTTTGAAGGCTGCTGTCCCACTTTAAACCTGGTTACTGCAATTGTCTCTTTAGCTCAGAACACTTTGTTTACTCTTCCTTGAATTCTTCTGAACCATACCTTGGTCTCTGTTCCATTAACTCCACTTTTCTTCATTTCTCTATTTTTCCTTAACTAGCTGAACTTTAGATTTCTGGCATCTGTTTTCTTAACTGTTACTCCATGGTATGTATTTTTTCTCTAGCTAGGCTGAGAGAGATGTTCCGTCTTTATCCTTCTAAAACCAACTGCTTCCAGCAGTGCTGTAAGAGCTGCCTTTTCTCTCACGACCTATCTCCAACTGCAATCAAATTAACTGAACTAAAACAGAAAAGCTTCTCTACCTGACAAGGCCCCAGTTGCAATCACTGCTGGTTCATTTATTCTTCATGCTGTAGCCCTATCTAAGCACAATAGAAACACAGTTGGAACTTAACCAACCCCCACACATACAAACATCTTTGTTCAGCATGAATCTAACTATATATTTTACCCTTCCAGGCATAGAAACATTACATTAAACACACTTAAAACTATACCTTTACCAATGCAAATATAAATCCCTTAAAACTACTTTTGTTTTCCTAACATCATTTTCAACAAGAACAAATCTAATAATCCTCCCTTGACATGCAGTGGCATTACCATTGCTGAATCCCCCACCAATAACGTCTTGGGGCTTACCATTAACCAGAAATGTAACTGGACTAGCCTATAAATAGTGTAGCTACAAAAACAGGTCTGAGATTTGGAACTCTGTCACAAGCAACTCTTAGGTCTCCTACGCCTGTCCACCATTGGGTGGACATAGAAGTGGGGTGCTCTATCCAAGGGCATGTGCAGACTCAATGGGCTGAATGGTCTCTTCTGCACTGTAAATTCTATTATTCTCAAGGGCAAATAGGGATAGGCAATAAATGTTGGGTATGCCAGTGTAGCTCACATCCCATGATGCAGTGTCAATATCGATCACACCACCACTGGTGGTCATTCTTCCAGCAACCTAGGCCTTAAGCTCTGGAATTCTTTTTTTTGTATAAATTTAGAGTTCCCAATTTCTTTTTCCAATTAAGGGGCAATTTAGTGGGCCAATTCACCCACCCTGCACAATTTTGGGTTGTGGGAGTGAGACCCAAGCAGACACGGGGAGAATTAGTGGGCAGCACGGTAGCACAAGTGGATAGCACTGTGGCTTCACAGCTCCAGGGTCCCAGGTTCGATTCCCCACTGGGTCACTGTCTGTGCGGCGTCTGCACGTTCTCCCCGTGTCTGCGTGGGTTTCCTCCGGGTGCTCCAGTTTCCTCCCATAGTCCAAAGACGTGCAGGTTAGGTGGATTGGCCGTGCTAAATTGCCCTTCGTGACCAAAAAGGTTAAGAGGGGTTATTGGGTTACGGGCATAGGGTGGAAGTGAGGGCTTATGTGGGTCGGTGCAGACACGATGGGCCGAATGGCCTCCTTCTGCACTGTATGTTCCATGTTCTATGTTCAATGTGCAAACTCCACACAGTGACCCAGGGCTGGGATCGAACCCGGGTTCTCAGTGCCGTGAGGCAGCAGTGCTAACCATGAGCAGTGCGCCACCATGCTTCCCCAGCTCTGGAATTCTTTAACATCTCCACCTCTCTACCTCTTTATCCTCCTTTGACCAATCTTTTGTTCACCTGTCCTACTTTTTGTTTGGATGTTTTATTATATTAAAGGTGCTTTATGCACAAGTAGAATCTGATTGCGGCTCATTGCACATTACAAACTTATATGATCCTGAAGTTGAGATGGAATGAATAAAATTTGTCAGCCTTCCCAAGGCAATGTCCAAGGTTGTGGGGGTGAGGGTGAAGCCATGCCAAAATGTGGCAATCTTCGGGGTATCAGAGCAGCCAGAGCTACACATGGGGAAGGGGGCCAACGCCCTTGCTTTCGCTTACCTAATCGCACGCCGGAGAATCCTGCTCGGCTGACGATCAGCTGCACCACCCACAGCTGCAGACTGGCTCGCTGACCTGGTGGAATTTCTCCACCTGGAGAAGATTACGTATGCCATCCGAGGGTCCGAGGAAGGCTTCCGAAATGCATGGGGGCAATATGTCGGCTTGTTCCACAACCTGTTTGAGGCCAGCAACAATAAATAAGATGGGGAAACGGGAAGGTTAGAAAGCAAAGGGAGAGGAAAAATAAAAACGGGGGGAACCATAGGAACCTGCAACCGGGGGGGGGGGGGGGAAGGGGGGGAGAAAAGGCTGGAGGGACACAAAAGGAAACAATGTGGGAGGGAGGGAACAAACCACCCCCCCCCCCCCCCCCCCCCGCAATCACAGGGGAAACAGCCGGAGTTGACAGGGGAAGAAAAGAAAGGGGAGGAGGAGGGGGGGGGAGGGACCACACGCCGAGCTAGAGGGCGGCAGAATGTAAATAGGGGAAATTAAGGGAGGGACAAGACAAACCCTTCTGTATAATACAGTAAATAAAAACGGTAAACAATGTATATAACTTTATAAATTTTGAAAATGCAAATAAATTTTTTTTTTAAATGAATGAAATTTGTTTTCTCACTATCCAGGTTGTATTATTGTTGTGACACAAACTGCTGAAATAGGAATTAATAATAAATTTCATGTCAGGACCATAAACCACATCTTTAAAATATTAATTACCAGCCCTAATCTGATGCAGTGAGATTCATCGTTACTAACATTGCCAGACAAGTAATTTCATGACACACGTTGGGGAGGTTTACAGCAAAATTATCATTTGTTTGGTTTTGTTGAAGCTAACAGCAGAACAAAACAATCTATCCAGCAATTTGCAGCAAATGAGTACTAATTGTCTATCTGTTGCTCACCACTAACTGCCGGAATTTTACGCACTGATAATTGCAGGAGCCATGAACTCACAATTATTTTTCCATTAGTCTCTGAGCTATCATAAACAAGAGAGAATGGATTTGCTAAAACTGTGCCAAGCTGCCACCTTCCTTATGAGTAAAGTTTTCTTACCGGCATTGTTGCTGTTGTCTGATGTGCCCTTTGGAGTAGTATTGAAATGTGCTGACAAAAGTGTATAAATCATGATTGCATGACTAATGGGGAGGCATTGGCATAGAGGTATTGCCACTTTTTATACAAAGACCCAGGGCAAGATCCAGGGGCCTGGGTTCAAATCCCATCTTGACAGATAATGAAATTTGAATTCAATGAAAACAAATCTGGAATTTAAAATCTAATGACGACCATGGAACCATTGTCGTAGAAACCCATCTTGTTCACTCATGTCCTTTAGTGAAGGAAATCTGCTGTTCCTACCTGGACATGTGACTCCAGATCTACATTAATGTGGTTGATTCTCAAATGCCTTCTGAAATGGAGAGCAGTTAGGGATGGTCAATAAATGCTGGCCCACATCCTGTAAATGAATAATGGGGAAAAAAAGTGCACAGCGACAAATTTAACTTTGACTTTGCAGCAAACAACCCTCTTCCGTCTTTCCACATTATTGTAATACCTTAATTTAGTTAGTCTCTTCTGTACCCACCCCAAAGCACTCACCTCCTTTCTAAAGTGTAGTGCCCAGAATTGAACACACTACCCTAGTTGAAGATAAACTGGTGTTTAATATAGTTTTGCATATTGCAGAGGACCAGTCGGGTTTGTTAAGGGTAGGCAGTTGGTGGCCAATGTAAGAAGGTTGTTAAATGTGATCATGATGCCCCTGGAAGGTAGGGAGGTGGAGGTAGTGATCGCAATGGATGCAGAAAAGGCGTTTGATCGGGTAGAATGGGATTATCTGTGGGAGGTACTGGGACGGTTCGGTTTTGGGAGGGCCTTTATTGACTGGGTCAGGTTGCTGTATCAGGCTCCTGTGGCAAGTGTACGGAAGAATAGGACAACATCGGACTATTTTAGACTGCACCGGGGGACGAGACAAGGATGGCCCCTCTCCCACTGTTGTTCGAGCTAGCTATAGAGCCGTTGGCAATTGCTCTGGGAGCCTCAAGGGGCTGGAAGGGGCTGGTCCGGGGGAGGGGGTGGAGCACAGAGTCTCGCTCTATGCAGACGACCTGCTTCTGTATGTATCAGACCCATTAGAGGGAATGGAAGAAATCAAGAGGATTCTAGGGGAATTTGACCGGATTTTGGGGTATGAGCTAAATATGGGGAAAAGGGCTGGTTTAGCACACTGGGCTAAATCGCTGGCTTTTAAAGCAGGCCAGCAGCACGGTTCAATTCCCGTACCAGCCTCCCCGAACAGGCGCCGGAATGTGGCGACTAGGGGCTTTTCACAGTAACTTCATTGAAGCCTACTTGTGACAATAAGCGATTTTCATTTCATTTCATTTTCATTTTCATTTTCATTTTCATTTCATTTCATGTTTGCGGTCCAGGCGAGTGGACTGGAGAGGCGATTGGGGGAGCTGCCGTTTAGATTGGTGGGGGGAACCTTTAGGTACCTAGCATTCAAGTGGCGCGGGAATGGGACCGTCTGCATAATTTAAATCTGGCCCGGCTAGTAGACCAAATGAAGGACGATTTTCAGAGATGGGACGCGCTCCCGTTGTCATTAGCTGGGAGGGTGCAGACGGTGAAGATGACGGTCCTCCCGAGATTCCTGTTCGTGTCTCAATGTCTCCCCATCTGTATTCCGCGGTCCTTTTTTCAAACAGATTAACAAAGTGATCTCTGGCTTTGTTTGGGCGGGCAAGACCCCACGGGTAAGGAAGGTGATGCTTGAGTGGTGTCGGGGAGAGGGCGGGCTGGCGCTGCCAAATTTTAGTAACTATTACTGGGCGGCATATATAGCCATGATCAGGAGGTGGGGGGGGGTCGGCATGGGAGCGTATGGAGGCGGCTTCATGCAAGGGCACCAGTTTGGGGGCCTTGGTAACTGCGCCTCTGCCGTTCCCGCTGGCACGATACTCCACCAGCCCCGTGGTTTCCAGAGGATGGGTAGGAGAAGGGAGCGTCTCAGACATTTATGGGGTCAGAGGCGATGCAGACCGAGGAGCTGAAGCGCAAGTGGGAGGAGGAGCTGGGAGGAGAGACAGAGGATGGTCTATGGGCAGATACATTGAGTGGAGTCAACACGTCCGCAACATGTGCCAAGCTCAGCCTGATACAATTTAAGGTCGTTCACTGAGCTCACATGACAGTGGCCCGGATGAGCAGATTCTTTGGGGTGGAGACAAGTGTTCAAAATGTGCGGGAGGACCAGCGAACCATGTTCACATGTTCTGGGCATGTCCGAAGCTTCGGGGATTTTGGCAGGGGTTTGCGGACGTCATGTCCACGGTGTTAAAAACAAGGGTGGCGCTGAGTCCAGAGGTGGCGATTTTCGGGGTGTCGGAAGACCCGAGAATCCAGGAGGAGAAAGAGGCAGACGTTGTGGCCTTTGCTTCCATGGTAGCTCGGAGATGGATACTATTAGCTTGAAGGGACTCAAAGCCCCCAAAGTTGGAGACCTGACTATCGGACATGGCTAGCTTTCTCTGTTTGGAGAAAATCAAGTTTGCCTTGAGAGGGTCACTGTTAGGGTTCGTCTGGAGGTGGCAACCATTCATCGACTTCTTCGCAGAAAATTAATCGTCAGCAGAAGGGGGAGGGGGTTAGTTTAGCTTAGAGTAGGGGTTTAATAAAGGTGGGACCTGTAAGGGAGGGCGACAGCTTTTGCACTATGTTTATAGTTTCATGTACATTGTTTATTGTGTTGTTGTTATAATACCAAAAAATACCAGAATAAAATGTTTATTAAAAAAATATATAGTTTTGCATAATTTCCCGGCTTTTGTACTTTCCGCCTCGATTTATATAGTCCTGCACTATTAGCTGTGTTGTTAACCTGCACTGCCAGCTTCACCTGCTCATGAACACCCCAAGCCCCTCTCTTCTTGCATCAGCATTAAATTAGTACCTATCAGCGTGCTGCATTTCTTAGTTACAATCTAAATAATGTTAATTTTGAATTATATATTCACGACCAAGGTAAGGAACATCAGTGCTGGGAAGTACTTGTCCACTTTGGATGTCGAGTGTCAGCATCTTAACATTTCCAGCTCGGGCATTACATAGATGTGACGCATGAGTGTTTTTCCACTGCCTCAATGTCTACTTTAATGCAGCTTCATGAACGATATTACAACAGCGACTATATTACACTAGTATAGCATTTTCTTTTCCCATAACTACCATGCTTGGAGCCAAGCTAAATTACAGACTTCTGAGTTGTTAGTAGTTGCGTACTTTGCTCCCTGCCCACTCAGATATCTCACAAAGAATCCTTACAAAACACGAGGGAGACTTTACACCCATTTGCATGAGCTGGCCTCTTACACCAGTCAGAAGGTTAAAGGATAATGTTTGAACCCACTGCGTTATCTAATGTAAATGACATTCTTAGCTTACAAAATTCTTTGTGGTTGAATCCTAACTCAGATGGGACCATTTGTTTTCAATTGATTAGCTTAGCCTGCCTGTCATCAATTGATTAATTCAACCTGTCTGTTTTGAATTGATTAACTTATCTTGACAGCTGAAAGTCTGTGACTACCATGATGGCAGCATGCCAGAAAAAAGTCAAAATGTAGTAAATATTTTTTCTATCTAAATCAATACATACACCATCCCAGAATGCAAACATTATGTTATGAATATCCCTATTGAAAACACTTTAAATATTAAGCTAAGTGGACAATATGAGTTCTTACCATCAGAACACAGTGTTTTATAATCTCTAGCAGAGTGTGTTGTTTACCAGCATATCATGTCTAATGCCAAAGAAACTACATGTTACCGGGTCTCATGATGGTCCCTTAAAGCAGCACGGTGGCACAGTGGTTAGCATTGCTGCCTCACGGCGCTGAGGACCCGGGTTCGAATCCCGGCCCTGGGTCACTGTCTGTGTGGAGTTTGCATATTCTCCCCGTGTCTGCGTGGGTTTCACCCCCACAACCCAAAAGATGTGCAAGCTAGGTGGATTGGCCACGCTAAATTGCCCCTTAATTGGAAAAAATAATTGGGTGCTCTAAATTTGTAGGAAAAAAAATAAAATGATGGTCCCTTAAAAAAGAAACAGATCAGAGAGATTTCTTTGGGAGCTGGCATCGGAACATCATACTCATGGCTGACTCATGGGTTTTCCATGACTCTTCCATCATCTTATCCTACTTAGTTTCTGAGTGGCATTTGGGCTACTGTTTCCATGTTGCTTATTGGCTGCAGGTTTACTGGTTTTCGAAAGGCAGTCATTCTACGAACAATGACAATTTGGGTAGTTGTACAATCTGTTGTTTTCGTTGAAGGACGAAGAGAAGAAAATGTTGTGTTTAGTTAAGTTATACCATTGCTCCTCTGCTGATGAAGGCTGGTTCCATGTGCTGGTCATTTGGTTCCACTGTGCTGCCATATGAAAGGAAAAAACACAACTGGTCAGTACTGCTGCCTACGTCACTGAGAACCCTGGTCCGATCCCAACATATGCTGAATTCTATTCCTGCCACTGTTTCTGGGTTATTTCATAATCTAACAAGCCCTCCATTCATATCAATAGTCACCTGATCAGCAGATTTCATTGGGTTGAGAAAATTATGGCTGCAGACAACTTGCTGTAGCTGCTGTAAGAACTGGTTCAAATTTCAGGTGTAAAGAAAGGTTTCAAAAATGGAGATTGGGATTTGCTGGTTGAAGGAAATATGTTATGGATAAGAAAAATGAAGTTATTTACATAGAGCCAGAAAATCCTGTGTGCCCTTTTCATAAACAGGAGAGTATATGCTGAGCTGAAATCTAAACGTCTTAATGAAGATACAAAGGGAAAGTAGCCTCAAAAATAAATATTTCACAAAGTACAAACAGTGGCAATTTGTATGTATAGGTATCAGATACAGCTGAAGTTAACCAGAGCCAGAATTGAATGCCAAAAATACATTGTAAAAAACAACTGACCAAGGGGTATTCCCATAGTAAAGCTTTAAAAATTCTGTTCATGGGGAGAAATGCCATATAGGTCCTTTGAAAGATTTAGCACCGTGGTTAAGATTGAGGAGTAGGATATAGCTGAAATATAAATGTCTAATTTTTATTCATTTTCACCACTGAAGATGATACAATGGTGGGTACAAATGATTTAGATATCGGTCGCGATTTTCCGGGCACAAATCCCATAATGACGGCTAACTCTCATAGGATTTGTGCCGGTGAAAACTCAGAACCTGATTTTCCTGGGATCTCCCTGCTAACATAATCAGGTTCACTCCCAGCATTTAAATATGCTTAAACAGCCTAATGCCATTGCTTCCGGGACGCCAGATGTCTCCCCCCCTCCCTGCCAGCGTGACGTCACACCGGCGGGAAACACTACTGGATTCCAAAAACGGAATCCAGTTGTGATGACCATGCCAGGGACTCGGAGGAGAGTTTAGCCTCCAGGTAGTGAGGGACATGGTTGGGCAGTGCCCAAGTTGGCACTGCCAGCGGCAGGGGCAGAGCCAAGAGGTAGGATCTCCATGGAACACCATTGGGGGGGATTTCCACTATGTGGGGTGCCAGACATTTTGGGGTAGGGGGCACTGAAGCCTTGAGGTGGGGGGAGGGGGGGTCTTTTCCTTCCACTTTGAGATTAGCAGGCCCTTTATAAATGGTGTCCCAACCACTTTAAAGGCGTGCTTGTTGGGTCTATGAGACCCTGCCCTGTCAAGAGTGATTTCTCAGAAAACACCCCCGCTGCTCTCTTTCTTGACAAAGTATCAGAAGATCTGGAGAGAAAACCTGGCTGCTTCCCTGGGGAGATACACACTGGTTTTCAGTCAGAACCTGGCACTTTGCCATTTTCTGGGGAAATTCTGCCCATTGACTACTTAAATGCAAATACATTAATGGCCTTAGCTTGGTTTGAGGTACTGAAGATTGATCGGGTTGCTGGGCCTGATACCTCAAATACTGTCGCAAATAGGAGAGGCACTATCCGAGCCATTAATTTAGCTGAGTATTAGTTATTTAAGATCTGGATTCGTTTGAATTGGCTGGACAAAGAGCTTGATGCAGGAATGCTGGCACACATGTGCCAAGTTCCATGCATTTATATCTAGATAGTAACCTAGGAACAAGAGGAGGCCATTCAGACTCCTGTACTTGTTCTGCCATTCTGGCTGACCTGTATCTTAAATCTAATAACCTAGTTTTGTTCCATATCTTGTCAGTAAAGCTCGATAATTCATGTGTTAAGTAGGCTTGAATACATAATTAAACTTTTTTTATTAATGAAATTCTAGCTATGCTTAAAACTAATCATTCAGTGATTCGTAGTTTGAAATAAAATGCCATCTGGCACTAATATTTTTTACTTATACAACATAGTTTTAATGACATTTGGGGCCTCAAATGATTAATATATCGGAAAACAATGTAATACAAGACTGAGAAATTACACGGTCAACACATTTTCTTAGAACTACACCTAAAAAATTCCAACTACACCAGTGGTAGTGGGGGTGAGAGAGTGAGTGTGAGGAGGGTGGGGGAGTGAGTGTATGATGGAGTGGGGGATGGAGGTGAGAATGCATAGGCATTGCACAGCAGACTCACCCATGACAACCTCATAGCTACAAGATTTCAAGAGGAGTAAGATGAAGTCAAGTTTTCACGATTGAAGCTCTCTTCAGTCTTCAATGCATGGGTGGGAACAAGCCCTCATTCTCACCACTAACATATCAGGAATGGTCATCAATCTCACAATGAGCCGTGAAGCAGTATAAGTCACCCTAATGATAGGACCATCCTTGGAAGGCGCAATAGCCCTGGAAATATGTGGCCATGGTGGCATGGGTTTAGCCGTCCACTAGCGCCATTCTTTAAGCACAATATACATAGTGTAGTCCATTCAACCATGTCATCGACAATTCAATGGCTATGGCAGCCTTCAAGTGGCTTAAACGCTATTGCACTCATGCCAGTCTGACAGTAGATTAGCAAGGCGTCATTAGCAGAGAAACTATTTGTCAATGGTTAGCGCTTGACCATTTCTCGAAGGAATTGCCTCATCTTGCTACTGAGCCCCAATATTCTTCAGGCAGTGACCTGTTATTCAACATCATACACTTAAACCTGCGAGTTATGTTTGCATTGTCCTAAGGGCGGCATGGCAGCACTGAGGACCCGGGTTTGATCCTGGCCCCGGATCACTGTCTGTGTGGAGTTTGCACATTCTCTCTGTGTCTGCGTGCGTCTCACCCCCATAACCCAAAGATGTGCAGAGTAGGTGGATTGGCCACACTATATTGCCCCTTAATTGGAAAAATAATTGGGTACTCTAAATTTATTTTTAAAAATGTTTGTAGCTATTTAAAGAAGATTCATGGCCCTGCATTCGTCAGAAGCCTGCCAAGTCTAATTCATGAATTGTCTTGGTATTTGGGAGAGTTGTGGCCCAGTCAGTATTGACGCAATATCAGTGACAACTTCTTTCCTTCATAGATCCTCGGAGCACTCAGGGAATGTGCCAAAGCATCTCTTTCACATTATCACAGCCCTCGACATGGCCCAGCTCACAAAGGTCAGTCCTTCATATGAACCCTAAGTCAATGAGCGCACAGTCATGCAATTAATTCAATATCGAGTTGCCTACTGTGTCTTTACAAAAGGCAACTGTTCAGGAGCAAAGTACAGTCCTCACAAGTAAGCAGATGGTTTCATCAGGGTAAGCACGCACCTCTGACAGCACGTACTCATACCCCTCTGGCAGACATTTGAAATGTCACCAAGTGGAACCATTTCAATCATGCAGCGTCATGCATGGGGAGAATGAGAACTAAGAAAGGATTAATGTTCAGCCTTTTAGACAAAGATAAAGTTATGCTACAGGGATGCCTGAAAGGCTATGGTGCTCAACGATCAATACTACTTTTCCCTAAACTCAAAGTCAGAAAATAGACGCCATTGCAAAGTGCACTTGGGAGAAATGATTCCAACATTGGCCGTGACAAATACTTGTTACATCCACAAACCAGACCTCAGTCTGATAGCATCAAGTTAATCACTAAGCTCGATGAGCAATTGTCCTGAGATCCATGGGTCACAAGTTTATTGTCCAGCTATCTTTCTCACACATGAAGGGTCTTTGTTAATTTTGCAAATGTGAATCACTGGGAGGAGACTGAGTGAGAATTAGAGGAAGATCCAGATGGGGGTTACATTTTTGGCCCTTGAATGAATGCAGAACCTTGCATCACGTCGATTAATCTACCTGATACGCGGAGAAGGATAAATCTGAACTGTATTTACAATAGTGAAGACTGTACACAGTGAATAAACACTGGTGCCACCACTGTACAGTCAAAACTACTTGATCTTTCTAACCCTACTGCTATGGTGCAAATGCAGCCCTTACATCCGCTGCAGAGCTGGAGGAAACCTGTTGACTGTTATAGCCTATTGTCTGAGATCACTCTGGTAGTTTGAGGCCCGGAGGGCCCTGACCTGCTCAGGATCACTTGCTCCGGGGCAGCCTGAACTGCTGGAGTTGATGGTGTCACTGGCAGGGGGGATTTGGAATGGCAGGATATCCTTGGAACGTCCTGGGTGGATGTCCCTGTTGTGTCTGTTTCCCACCCTGACTCCTTGAGGAGATGGGGAAATTGGAGGGAGGTCTAGATGCCTCATCAGAGAAATGGCAAATGGAGTTTAATCCAGACAAATGTGAGGATTTGCATTTTGGTAGGTCTGACATAGAGGGGAAATATACCGTAAATGGTAAAACCTTTAGGAATATAGAAAGTCAGAGAGATCTGTGCGTGCAGGTCCACAGATCTTTGAAGGTGGCAACACAAGTGGACAAGAAAACATACGGAATGCTTACCTTCATTGGACGGGGCATCGAGTATAAAAACTGGCAAGTCATGCTACAGTTGTGTAGTACCTTGGTAAGGCCTCACTTGGAATATTGTGCACAATTCTGGTCGCCACGCTACCAGAAGGAAGTGGAGGCTTTGGAGAGGGTGCAGAGGAGGTTTACCAGGATGTTGCCTGTTCTGGAGGGTGTTAGTTATGTGGAGAGGCTGAATAGACTCGAACTGTTTTCATTAGAAAGACGGAGGTTGAGGGGTGACCTGATAGAGGTCTGCAAGATTATGAGGGGCATGGAGAGAGTGGATGGGCAGGCACTCTTTCCCAGGGTGGAGGGGTCGGTCACTAGGGGGCATAGGTTTAAGGTCGATGGGGAAAAGTTTAGAGGAGATGTGCGAGGCAGGTTTTTTTACACAGAGGGAGGTGAGTGCCTAGAACGTGTTGCCAGGGGAGGTTCTGGAAGCAGGTACATTAACGACGTTCATAGAACATACATTCAGAACATAGAACATACAGTGCAGAAGAAGGCCATTCAGCCCATCGAGTCTGCACCGACCCACTTAAGCCCTCACTCCCACCCTATCCCCATAACCCAATAACCCCTCCTAACCTTTTTGGTCACTAAGGGCCATTTATCATGGCCAATCCAGCTAACCTGCACATCTTTGGACTGTGGGAGGAAACCGGAGCACCCGGAGGAAACCCATGCAGACAAGGGGAGAACGTGCAGACTCCACATAGACAGTGACCCAGCGGGGAATCGAACCTGGGACCCTGGCGCTGTGAAGCCACAGTGCTATCCACTTGTGCTACCGTGCTGCCCTCAAAGGCATCTTGACAAGCACATGGATAGGATGGGTATAGAGGGATACAGCACAAGGAAGTGCTGAGGGTTTTGGCAAAGGTTGGTATCATGACCGGTACAGGCTTGGAGGTTCCTGTGCTGTATTGTTCTTTGTTCTTTGCATCTCTTTCTTGCCTAGTCGATGCTGGAATATACACATGCCTGGAGCGACGGTGTGCATGGCTGAGCACAAATCCAGCAGAAACTGTTGGACCTGGGGGGGGGGGGGTCTTTAAAGTTGGCCACCACCCTTCCAATGGAGTCTTCGATGTGCTGACATGCTGGAGCGTGGCATTAGATAGAATATGGAATGACTCCTCCATCCCTTGTTCCAGTTTGCTGACAACTCTGCCTGAAGTTCCCCTGCCTCTCTCTGCATCTCCAGACTCAGCAGGTGCCCGGTTTCCAGCAGTCCTCTGACTGTCGGAGACTTGGACTGTCACTGTCTCTGCCTCCTGTGGACCCATGTCAGTGAGCTGATCACTAGATTGCGAACCCAGAACTACTCTAGCACCAGTTCCCACTGACAAGCATGTATCTGCACTGGTGTGGAGTGCAGATGAACGCAGAGATGGACCTTCATCCAGTGAATATTCAGCATCCTAATCTGAGCTGGTCTGATGGCTTGGGCTGAGGTGCTGGCATGAGGAGTGCCTTTGCTTCTTGCTGGTAGCTGGAAGAGAGAAAAGAGAAAATTGGTGACTGTCTGGACAGGCACCATCATTATTGGTCACTCACAGCCATTTGTCTGCATGTCACCAATGTATACTGGATGGACACTCACTGACTTGATGGGGGAGGCCGATCTCACCTTCCATGGAGGAACGATCTCTATCCCCTCCAGTGAGATCTGCAACCTGCTCCTTGTGGGTGCAGAGTGTCCTCAACTCTGGAGGTCCTCCCTCTAATTTGCATTCTTTCCCATCTGTTGCGGACAATCATGTCTTGAATAAAGACAGGTAGATTAACTAATCTTGAATTCATATTTACATGATGTGCGCTTCGCTGGCTAGACCGGCATTTATTTCCCATCTCTAATTGCCCTTGAGAAGGTGGTGGGGAGCTGCTTTCTTGAACCGCTACAGTCCATGTGGCGTAGGTACACTTTCAGTACTATTAGGGAGGTAGTTCCAGGATTTTGACCTAGTGACAGTGAAAGAACCACAAAATGTTTCCAAGAAATGAAATGAAATGAAAATCGCTTATTGTCACAAGTAGGCTTCAAATGTAATTACTGTGAAAAGCCCCTAGTCGCCACATTCCAGCGCCAGTTCGGGGAGGCTGGTACGGGAATTGAACCGTGCTGCTGGCCTGCCTTGGTCTGCTTTCAAAGCCAGCGATTTAGTCCTGTGCTCGGTGAGTGAGTGACTTGGAGGAGAACTTCCGGGTGGTGCTGTTCCCATGTGTCTGCTGCCTTTGTCCTTCTAGATGGTAGCAGTCCTGGATTTGAATGGGGCTGCCTAAGGAGCCTTGGTGAGTTGCTACAGTGCATCTTGTAGATGGTACACACTGCTGCTACTGTGCGTCGGTGGTGGAGGGAGTGAATGTTTGTGGGAGGGGCGCCAATTAAGCGGCTGCTTTGTCTTGGATGGAGTCAAGCTTCTTGAGTGTGGTTGGAGCTGCACACATCCAGGCGATGGGGAATATTCCATCACACTCCTGGCTTGTGCCTTGTAGGTGGTGGACAGACATTGGGGAGTCAGGATGTGAGTTACTCGCCGTAGGTTTCCTAGCCTCTGAGGGCAATTGATCACGGCCAATCCACCTAACCTGCACATCTTTGGGCTGTGGGAGGAAACCGGAGCACCCAGAGGAAACCCACGCAGACACGGGGAGAACGTACAAACCCCACACAGACAGTCACCCAAGGCCAGGATTGAACACAGATCCCTGGTACTGTGAAGCAGCAGTGCTAACCACTGCCCTGACCGCCACCGCATTTTATTCTCCAGAATGGAAAATTCCGCCATGGAATGACAATTAATCCTGCCGGATGGTCATTTGAAATTAGTGTGTATATCGATCCTGTATGTATTCCCCCAATACTATTTGTACTTCACCACTCTATAATCACTAAAAGGACTGCCAGAGACCAGTATAATCCTATAATACTGTGAATATAGGCATTTGTTAAGCAATAATTGTTGTTATTCTCCAACCTCTCAATTATGTACAACAGCCCAATTTGTGAATAAGCAATGCAGGAGAAAAGTATGGAGGATGCTGTAAATCTGAAATCTGTGAATCAATTTCGCACTTTTATTATATTCTCAGGTGCTGACACTGTGTTTGAAGACTGTCACAATTCTAACTTTGACCCCAGTCACAAGGTATTTTCCCTTCTCTTGGAATCTAAAGCGACACTTGCCAGATTGTTCGTGTGCCTCTAAGTGGTTTCTTCGAATTCTGTGTGCTTTTATTATGTGGCATTTTGTTTCAGTGACATAGACACCAGATGCAAGGGGACAGAAATGCAACAAGAACACAAATTTGCCCTCGCGGCAGCACAGATTATACTGGGAGAGGTTAGACTGGACTCTTGACAGAGAAATTAACGATTTCCCGTCTAACGTATGCTGCAGAAATCGTGGTTTCTCAATTGATATTTCACTCTGTACCTGATCAATTTCTAAAATACAGAGAGCCAGAGGCCAAAGCTATCTTGGATGGGTCACAGACGGATAGTGACCACAATTCGATTACGTTTACTTTAGTGATGGAAAGGGATAGGTATATACCGCAGGGCAAGAGTTATATCTGGGGGAAAGGCAATTATGATGCGATGAGGCAAGACTTAGGATGCATCAGATGGAGAGGAAAACTGCAGGGGCTGGGCACAATGGAAATGTGGAGCTTGTTCAAGGAACAGCTACTGCGTGTCCTTGAGAAGTATGTACCTGTCAGGCAGGGTAAAGTGGTCGAGCAAGGGACCGTGGTTTACTAAGGCAGTCAAAACACTTGTCAAGAGGAAGAAGGAGGCTTATGTAAAGATGAGACATGAAGGTTCAGTTAGGGCGCTCGAGAGTTACAAGTTAGCTAGGAAGGACCTAAAGAGAGAGCTAAAAAAAGCCAGGAGGGGTCATGAGAAGTCTTTGGCAGGTAGGATCAAGGATAACCCTAAAGCTTTCTATAGATATGTCAGGAATAAAAGAATGACTAGGGTAAGAGTAGGGCCAGTCAAGGACAGTAGTGGGAAGTTGTGCTTGGAGTCCGAGAAGATAGGAGAGGTGCCAAATGAATATTTTTTGTCAGTATTCACACAGGAAAAAGACAATGTCGTCGAGGAGAATACTGAGATTCAGGCTACTAGACTAGAAGGGATTGAGGTTCATAAGGAGGAGGTGTTAACAATTCTGGAAAGTGTGAAAATAGATAAGTCCCCTGGGCCAGATGGGATTTATCCTAGGATTCTCTGGGAAGCTAGGGAGGAGATTGCTGAGCCTTTGGCTTTGATCTTTAAGTTATCTTTGTCTACAGGAATAGTGCCAGAAGACTGGAGGATAGCAAATGTTGTCCCCTTGTTCAAGAAGGGGAGTAGAGACAACCCCGATAACTATAGACCAGTGAGCCTTACTTCTGTTGTGGGCAAAATCTTGGAACGGTTTATAAGAGATAGGGTGTATAATCATCTGGAAAGGAATAATTTGATTCAACATAGTCAACACAGTTTTGTGAAGGGTAGGTCGTGCCTCACAAACCTTATTGAGTTCTTTGAGAAGGTGACCAAACAGGTGGATGAGGGTAAAGCAGTTGATGTGGTGTATATGGATTTCAGTAAAACGTATGATAAGGTTCCCCATGGTAGGCTACTGCAGAAAATACGGAAGCATGGGATTCAGGGAGATTTAGCAGTTTGGATCAGAAATTGGCTAGCTGGAAGAAGACAAAGGGTGGTGGTTGATGGGAAGTGTTCAGACTGGAGTCCAGTTACTAGTGGTGTACCACAAGGATCTGTTTTGGGGCCACTGGCGTTTGTCATTTTTATAAATGACCTGGAGGAGGGCGTAGAAGGATGGGTGAGTAAATTTGCAGATGACATTAAAGTCGGTGGAGTTGTGGACAGTGCGGAAGGATGTTACAAGTTACAGAGGGACATAGATAAGCTGCAGGGCTGGGCTGAGAGGTGGCAAATGGAGTTTAATGCAGAAAAGTGTGAGGTGATTCATTTTGGAAGGAATCACAGGAAGACAGAGTACTGGGCTAATGGTAAGATTCTTGATGTGGAGATGCCGGCGTTGGACTGGGGTGAGCACAGTAAGAAGTCTTACAACACCAGGTTAAAGTCCAACAGGTTTGTTTCAAACACTAGCTTTCGGAGCACAGCTCCTTCCTCAGGAGAATGGAGAGGTATGTTCCAGAAACATATATATATAGACAAATTCAAAGATGCAAGACAATGCTTAGATTACGAGCATTTGCAGTTACAAGTGTTTACAGATCCAGAGATAGGGGTAACCCCAGGTTAAAGAGGTGTGAATTGTCTCAAGCCAGGACAGTTGGTAGGATTTCGCAAGCCCAGGCCAGATGGTGGGGGGTGAATGTAATGTGACATGAATCCCAGGTCCCAGTTGAGGCCGCACTCATGTGTGCGGAACTTGGCTGTAAGCTTCTGCTCGGCGATTCTGTGTTGTCACGCATCCTGAAGGCCGCCTTGGAGAACGCTTACGGAGATCAGAGGCTGAATGCCCTTAACTGCTGAAGTGTTCCCTGACTGGAAGAGGACATTCCTGCCTGGTGATTGTCGCGTGATGTCCGTTCATTCGTTGTCGCAGCGTCTGCATGGTCTCGCCAACGTACCACGCTTCGGGACATCCTTTCCTGCAGCCTATGAGGTAGACAACGTTGGCCGAGTCGCACGAGTATGTACAGTGCACCTGGTGGGTGGAGTTCTCACGTGTAATGGTGGTATCCATGTCGATGATCTGGCACGTCTTACAGAGATTGCCATGGCAGGGTTGTGTGGTGTCGTGGTCGCTGTTCTGAAGGCTGGGTAGTTTGCTGCAAACAATGGTTTGTTTGAGGTTGCGTGGTTGTTTGAAGGCAAGTAGTGGGGGTGTGGGGATGACCTTGTCAAGATGTTCATCTTCATCGATGACGTGTTGACGGCTGCGAAGAAGATGTCGTAGTTTCTCCTCTCCGGGAAAGTACTGGACGACGAAGGGTACTCTGTCGGTTGTGTCCCGTGTTTGTCTTCTGAGGAGGTCGGTGCGGTTTTTTGCTGTGGCGGGTTGGAACTGTCGATCGATGAGTCGAGCGCCATATCCCGTTCGTACGAGGGCATCTTTCAGTGTCTGTAGATGTCTGTTACGCTCCTCCTCGTCTGAGCAGATCCTGCGTATACGGAGGGCTTGTCCATAGGGGATGGCTTCTTTAATGTGTTTAGGGTGGAAGCTGGAGAAGTGGAGCATCGTGAGGTTATCCGTGGGCTTGTGGTAAAGCGAAGTGCTGAGGTGACCGTCCTTGATGGAGATGAGTGTGTCCAAGAATGCAACTGATTTTGGAGAGTAGTCCATGGTGAGTCTGATGGTTGGATGGAACTTATTAATGTCATCGTGTAGTCGTTTCAGTGATTCTTCGCCGTGGGTCCAAAGGAAAAAAATGTAATCGATGTATCTGGTGTATAACGTCGGTTGAAGGTCCTGTGCAGTGAGGAAGTCTTGCTCAAACTTGTGCATGAAGATGTTGGCATATTGAGGTGCGAATTTGGTCCCCATGGCTGTTCCGTGCATCTGGATGAAGAACTTGTTGTCGAAGGTGAAGACGTTGTGATCCAGAATGAAGTGGATGAGTTGCAGAATTGTGTCTGGAGTTTGGCAGTTGTCGGTGTTGAGTACTGAGGCTGTTGCAGCAATGCCGTCATCATGGGGGATGCAGGTGCAGAGTGCCGAGGCGTCCATTGTGACGAGGAATGTTCCTGGTTCAACTGGTCCATGGGTGCTGAGTTTCTGTAGGAAGTCCATCGTGTCGCGACAGAAGCTGGGCGTACCTTGTACGATGGGCTTCAAGATGCCCTCGATGTAGCCAGAGAGGTTCTCACACAGGGTCCCATTGCCTGAAACGATAGGGCGGCCTGGTGTGTTGGCCTTGTGTATTTTCGGGAGGCAGTAGAGATCTCCAATGCGGGGAGTACGTGGGATGAGAGCACGTAGGGTGCGCTGAAGATCTGGATCCAAGGTCTTGATCAGTG
Source organism: Scyliorhinus torazame (assembly GCF_047496885.1). Classification (NCBI taxonomy): domain Eukaryota; kingdom Metazoa; phylum Chordata; class Chondrichthyes; order Carcharhiniformes; family Scyliorhinidae; genus Scyliorhinus; species Scyliorhinus torazame. The sequence goes on from NC_092708.1 coordinate 374,699,861, forward strand.
TGTTAAGTTGGCGGATGTGTTCCTTGGTCGGATCTGCGGGTAACTGTCTGTAGTGTTCTTGGTTGTTCAGTTGTCGGTATACTTCTTTGCGGTAGTCCAGTAGAACGGCATTCAGCCTCTGATCTCCGGGTAAGCATTCTCCAAGGCGGCCTTCTGGACGCGCGACAACGCAGAATCGCCGAGCAGAAGCTTATAGCCAAGTTCCGCACACATGAGTGCGGCCTCAACCGGGACCTGGGATTCATGTCGCATTACATTCATCCCCCACCATCTGGCCTGCAAAATCCTACCAACTGTCCTGGCTTGACACAATTCACACCTCTTTAACCTGGGGTTACCCCATCTCTGGATCTGTAAAGATTTAATCACCTGCTAATGCTCGCATTCCAAGCATTGTCTGGCAACTTTGAATCTGTCTATATATATGTTTCTGGAACATACCTCTTCATTCACCTGAGGAAGGAGCAGCGCTCCGAAAGCTAGTGACAGCAAAACAAACCTGTTGGACTTTAACCTGGTGTTGTAAGATTTTTGGCAGTGTGGATGAGCAGAGAGATCTCGGTGTCCATGTACATAGATCCCTGAAAGTTGCCACTCAGGTTAAGAGGGTTGTTAAGAAAGCGTACGGTGTGTTAGCTTTTATTGGTAGAGGGATTGAGTTTCGGACCCATGAGGTCATGTTGCAGCTGTACCAAACTCTGGTGCGGCCGCATTTGGAGTGTTGCGTACAATTCTGGTCGCCGCATTATAGGAAGGATGTGGAAGCATTGGAAAGGGTGCAGAGGAGATTTACCAGAATGTTGCCTGGTATGGAGGGACGATCTTATGAGGAAAGGCTGAGGGACTTGAGGCTGTTTTCGTTAGAGAGAAGAAGATTAAGAGGTGACTTATTTGAGGCATACAAGATGATCAGAGGATTGGATAGGGTGGACAGTGAGAGCCTCTTTCCTCGGATGGTGATGTCTAGCACGAGGGGACATAGTTTTAAATTGAGGGGAGGTAGATATAGGACAGATGTCAGAGGTAGGTTCTTTACTCAGAGAGTAGTAAGGGTGTGGAATGCCCTGCCTGCAACAGTAGTGGACTCGCCAACACTAAGGGCATTCAAATGGTCATTGGATAGACATATGGACGATAAGGGAATAGTGTAGATGGGCTTTAGAGTGGTTTCACAGGTCGGCGCAACATCGAGGGCCGAAGGGCCTGTACTGCACTGTAATGTTCTATCTATGTTCTATGCAGTGTGTGAGGTTTGTGAATAGACTTTGAAGGTAGCAGGACCAGTTGATAATACTGTTAAAAATGCAAATCAGTCCATGGCTTTATAAATTGAGGCAGAGCGTGCAAAAGCAAGGGAGCTCTGGTTAACCTTTACAAATTGGGGTTGTTACGCTTTCGAAAGGATATCAATTCCAAAGAGCCGAATGGCCTTCTGTGCCGTGAGATTTATGATACTTTGACATTACATGCTGAATTTAATATTACAATCTAACTCCTTAGCTATGCTACACTACCATATTACTGAACACGCTAAATAGTATCCAGCCCAAATCGGAGGGATGCACAAAATAATAGCTCAATGTTTACAGTCCTAAAGATAGCAATTGCTGAGCTGTTAACCACAGAGCCATGTATTTGTCAGCTCCTGATGGAAATGGTTTGGCTAAGAAGTTATGTTCAATGCAATTGGGGGTATGGCAATTATAGCACTGCACCAGTACCTTTGGATAACACAATTTCAAATCCCTTCACACTAGTTTGAGCTTTTTAATTCAACTTTTTAAAAACATCTGCATATGGAATGGTGGATACTGCAACCTGACCATTGCAGAAACACCAGTTACCAGAAATGTTTGGTGCAGGTCCAAGCAATTAACTCGCGGAGTCGGCACTCGACTGTCCAGCTGCTGCAACAAATCGAGAAGGCAGGCTCAGTAAAAGGTGATTGGTATTTGGATAAGTAAAACAATTTTTATTGATGCTTTGTGATGTTTCACCACTGCTTTATGCTCCAGGTAATTATTTATATCTGTCATGTATTTGGGTTCGCGCACTCGTGGTTAGGCATTCTAAATTCATTCTATACCCCAGAAAATTCCAAACTCCAGAAAGAACTTGCTTCCCATCATTCCAGATTGGAGAAGTTACAACGTATTGGTGAAAGGAACCCTGAAGCTGGTTCATTAATGGTTTGTAGGGATGAAAACCTGTCATCCTTACCCAGTCTTGCCCAAATGGTGCAGTGGTTAGCACTGCTGTCTCATAGTCCCAGGGATCCGGGTTTGACTCTGGCCTTGGGTGTCTGTGGAGTCCTCATATTCCCCCTGTGTCTGCATAGGTTCCCTCCGGCTGCTCCGGTTTCCTCCCACAGTCCAAGGTGGATTGGCCAAGCAAAAATTGCCCCTGAGTCTCCAGCGATGTGCAGGTTAGGTGGGGTTACGGGGATGGGCTTAGGTAGGGTGCTCTTTCAGAGGGTCTGTGCAGACTCGGTGGGCTGAATGGCCTCCTTCTGCAATGTAGGGATTCTATGGATTCCACTCGTGCTGGTACTGCCTTTTGAAGTGCCCTCGGGAGCAGTCAGTTGTATCAAACTAAAAACAACTTATCTTTATAGCACGCCTTGTGCATAGTAAAACCTCTCAAGGTGCTTCATGGGAACTTTATAAATCAAAGTATGATATTGAGCCACAAAAGGAGATATTAAGGCAGATGACCAGAAAGGTAGGTTTTAATGAGTGTCTTAAACAGTTTCTGAGTAGTATAGAACTTGAATATTGCTGAAAAGAGAGACATGTTGCTAAAGTTTGTTATCAGGATCAACACAAGAATGCCAAATTTCAAATAGTTGCAACAATTTATACAACAGAAGAAAAAGGTGCTGATCAGCTGGCGAGTCAACTCTGATTGGCCATGCTCCCGGGAAATTCAAAACAGGTACAAGACTAGCACATACTCCTTTTTAAGCAGATGAACGTATGTGACTTCTAGCAAGTGTAAATGAGTTACGAGCTTGATTAATTAACTTAAATTGGTTGTTAATGTAGCTACCAGCACACTGCACTCAGAATTGTTCTGCAAGTGCTTCCAAAACATGGAATCACATCTAACAGTAGACTTTTTTTTATTTTTCCAAGGTGGGCTGGTTGCAAACAATTGAACGAACATATTGTTTGATTCGATCAACCAATCTTTAGGATGTACAGCCTACGTACAAGACATCGCACTGGCACTGAAATCCATATAGCACATTGCTCAACTATGTGGTAGGTAGAATGTATTTTTGGAGTAGTGGCAGCAATCTATTAGTGGAAATTACCACACACATTGCCCTTGCATAGTGGCAGTGGGATCAGTTTACTTAATCTGTTGTTCAAATTTTTGAGATACCTGGGGCGGGATTCTCCATTTCTGAGACCAAGTGTTGACGCCAACACAGAATTCGTGGACTTTCATGACAGAAAAAACGGTGCCGCACCTGGACCAATTCTGCTACTGTTAAGGGGCTAGCAGGGCACCACGTGGGACACAATCGATTCCAATGAGAAACTTCGGCCGGATTCGCTGGTTTTGCGATTGACACCCAAAGGCTAACAAGCCACAGCTGCATAGGAACAACTCTGCCCCCACACACACCATCTCAGCCAACAAGATGACAGCGAGGAGAGCAGCCCCGAGATTCACAGACAGCGAGCTGGTGACCCTCTTCGACGCGGTGGAGGCGAGGCTGATGACCCTGTACCCCAGCCAGGGAAGAAGGCTGCCAGCCGCCATATTTGCTGTGCCTGGGCACAGGTGGCAGAGGCCGTGAGCGCCATGGACAACACCATCCGGACAGGCCAGCAGTGACAGGAAAAACTACACAACCTCCTCAGGCGGCCAGCGTGAGTAGGGGAGCGGGGGAAGACAGGATGAGGACTGCCAAACCTGCGGCCCCTCACCACAGCAGAGCAGAGGGCCCTGGACTTGGTTGGTGGCCCAGAGGAAAGGGAGGTCGCTGAGGTGGAGTGCGGTCACTGGCGAGGAAGTGAGACCTTGCTGAGTTGTGGTTCCCTGTGACACGTGTGTCAACCCTTCACCATCCCCGAGACACTCACCTCGGTCGGGCACTTTAGTGAAGAGGATCTTGGGAGCCTACTCGCACCACACAGCTGATCCGGTACAGCAGGTGGAGGTAGGAACATCCGAGGGGGCGGACGGTCAGAGGGCAGGCTGACCTGAGGAACCAGTTGCCGTCCAGATGGGTCTCGGGCTTCTTAAACGGACAGTCCCATCTATAGTGGAGAAGCACGGCCTGCATGAGGGGTTGTCGGCGAGCATCCAGTACCTGCAGGTGCAGTTGGAGGAGTCCAACTACATGCAACAGCAGGAGGCGGTGCCGACCATGCGTGTCACCCAGGCCACACCGCACGGGTGGCGTCTGCAGTGAAGGCATTGGGAGCCACGATTTCAGCTATGGATCAGCATGTCCAAGGCCTGGGGCACTCTGTACAAACGCTGGCCGAGGCCCAGGTCATGATTGGCGCCTCACAGGCGACCATATCCCAGAGCAACCTGGAAATCCCTGTGGCGTTCCTGAGTGCGGCACAGTCACAGCGGGCCATGGCTGGGAACGTCGGTGGCATTGCCCAGGCGCTGGCCAATGTGGCGCAGACACAGATGGAGGTGGCCCAGTCCCAGATGGAGATGGCACAGTCACTGCCTGATGTGACACAGACCCTGAAGGTGGTGGCAGAGTCAATGAGTGATGTGCCACAATCCCAGAGGGAGATGGTCCACTCCTTGTGCATCATGGCCGTGAGCATCCAGACCCTGGTCGAACCGAGTGCGGGCCTTCAGGACTGGCAGCACCAGGTGTCGGGTGAGCCTCAGGGGATAGCTCCGCTCGCACCCCCATCCCATAAAGTAGCCCGTGGGCCATCAGGCATCCCAAAGGAGGAGGAGGTGATGGGGTCCGTGCCGGCGACTCCCGCAGGGCAGGTGCCGGAACACCGCAGCACTTTGGACTCCCCACCGCCCCCTGTCCCTGGCACATCTGGTGGGCAGCAGGCAGAACAGGGTGACACCACACCACCCGGGCAGCCACGCCCATCCAGGCCCTGTCGCCCCAGAAGACGCCCGCCAACTGGGACCCATGTCGCAGGGCGGATATCGCAGCAGGCTGCCTCCACTCCTGCTGTACCATTTGGGGATCCATGTAGACGTAGCATAAGCGCCCGTAAGGCCAGAAAAGTAGACACCAGTTAAGTTGTCACGGGAACAGGGCACAGTTTAGTTATAGGGTTATAGGGGCGAGGGTACAGACCTGTATATATTTGCTCATGATAAACACCTGTTACCACTGTTACAATCTGCCTTGGTGTTCTGTCAGATGTGTGTGAGGGGTGGGCTGGCTGGGGGAGTGGGGGGGTAGAGGAATGGACGGACGTTGGCAGGGCGAATGGGCGGTCCCTGCGGGTGGCCCATGCTCCTTCCCTCCTCCCCCACAACCCGACCGCCCCCACCATCGCCACCCCAGGAATCCGATAGGACCATGTGATGGAATGGCCAGTTCGCATGCAGGGATCGCCCAAATGGACAGTGGCAGGTGCTACCACGGGCAGGGGTCAGACATTGTCAAACGATGCAGAGCACCAGAGTTTACCGCAGAACGGGCTGTCATCATCCTTCATCCCATGGACCAGACCTGCTGTTGCTGCCAACCCAGTGCCCCCACCCTGTAGTGCGGCAGGCCTGTATTACGGAGATGGTTGCAGGTGGGGGGTGGCCCCGGGGGAGTGAGGGAGTCAGGGTTGGGATGCAATGTCCGTGCCCCTGGCCAGTCCCCACCCTCAATCCCCTTCATAGTCGGTGAACCTGGAGGCGATCAGACTGTCCCGTGCACGTTGGCCCTGGCGCACATGTTGTGCAGCCTCCCACGCCTGCCTGGGCTCCATGTTCTGCCCAACGTTGCCCTCCTCCACATCCTCCTCGTCAGACGATGCCTGGTGTTCATCATCTAACTCCTCCAGCACGTCGCCCCTCTGTTGCGCGATATTGTGGAGGATGTAGCAGGCCGCCTCGATGCGGGCGACCCTCTCAATATCATACTGGCCCCTCCAGAGTGGTCCAGGCACCTGAACCGCATCTTCAGGAGGCCAAAGCACTGCACGATCACACCACAGGTAACTATGGGTATCATTGTAGCAGATGTCCTGACAGACAGCATCGGTCTGTGACCTCTGGATAGGCATTAGCAGCCACAACCGCAGGTGATAACCCCTGTCACCCAGGAGCCAACCCCTCAGCCGGGGGGACATCTCCAACGTGTCAGGAAATGTCGAGTGTGCCAGGACGACCGTCGTCTTGACAGCCACTGGGTGCGGGTGTCCGCCCCCATACCCCTGCGGTGCCAGGTGTGCCATCATCTGGAAGTTATGTCGCACTGTCCTCTGCTCAGCCGGAGCCTTTGACGGCATGCCCGGTCTGGCAGGTCCTCGAATGACAGGCGGTGCCGGTACACACGGGGCCTGATGCAGCACCTCCATGGAACCTCCTCCTCCTCAGCCGGTTGAGCAACTGGCTCTCCAGCCTGGGAGGCTGCCACTTGCCCCTCTGCTTCCCGCTCCGTTGCTGCAGCTTCCTCCTTCTCCTCGAGCAGCACCAGCTCGTAGGTCGCTGGACAGCCCTGATGCACGATCAATAACTACTAAAACGAGGTTTTAGCACAACTGAAGGCTTTAATAGACTAGAACTGTTCCCCAGCAGCTTAGGTACAGAATGAGGGCTGCTGGGACGGCACTGACTCTTATACCCCACCTATCAGGGAGGAGCTACATACTATACAGCCAATGGTAAACCCCCAGGTTTAACCAGTGGAACTTCAGCCTCACGGGTACTGCAATACCTGATAATACCACATTCACCCCCTGTTAAAACGGAGTCCGGCGGGGGTGGTGGCCAGCGGCTACAACTGTATTAAACATGGTATGATCAGATATGGAGGTACCGTGATACCTTCTTACAGTGTTTAGAGGATATTTACAGTCATGGCAGATATATACAGTCAGTGTTTATTATTTACAGTTACAGATCGGATAAAATGAAGCAATCGGTCGGTCGGGTGCCCTGGTTGTCCTCTGGGATTGTCTGAGCCTCGGTGGTGATTCCGGTGGAGGTCCAGGCATCTGCGATTCCGGGAGCGTGGCTTCGGCCTCCATGGCAGCTTCGTCACCCCTAGACTGCGCTGGTGGGGAAAGCAGTTGACCTGGGAGGGGGACGCCTGTAGGGGGAGTCGGTGGGTGGGAGGGTCCTGGCTTGGGCGGCGGGAGGACTGACCCTCCTGTGAGGTGCTGTGGAGGTGGGTGTGGGGCTGGTGGCAGGGGTGCGCATGGGGTTCCGGCGGGCGCAAGGTCCCGTAGGGAGACCGTATCTTGTCAGCTGTCAGGGAACGCCACATAGGCGTACTGGGGGGTAGCGTGCAGCAGATGGATCCTCTCGATCAACGGGTCCGACTTGTACTCCCGCACGTGTTTTCGGAGCAGGATGGGTCCGGGTGTTGCTAGCCAGGTCGGGAGCGAGGTCCCGGAGGAGGACTTCCTGGGGAAGACAAGGAGACATTCGTGAGGTGTCTGATTGGTGGTCGTACAGAGCAGTGACCGGATGGAGTGGAGGGCCTCCTGGAGGACTTCTTGCCAGCGGGAGACTGGGATGTTCCTGGACCGTAGGGCCAGTAGAACGGTCTTCCAGACCGTTCCGTTCTCCCTCTCTACCTGCCCGTTTCCCCGGGAGTTGTAACTGGTCGTCCTGCTTGAGGCGATGCCCTTGCTGAGCAGGAATTGACGCAGTTCGTCGCTCATAAAGGAGGACCCCCTATCACTGTGTATGTTAGCGGGGAAACCGAACAGTGCAAAGATACTATGGAGGGCCTTGATGACGGTGGTTGCGGTCATGTCTGGGCAGAGGATGGCGAATGGGAACCGGGAGTACTCTTCAATCACGTTCAGGAAGTACGTGTTGCGGTCGGTGGAGGGGAGGGGGCCTTTGAAGTCCATGCTGAGGCGTTTAAAGGGACGGAAGCCTTTATCAGGTGTGTCCTCTCTGGCCGGTAGAAGTGCGGTTTGCACTCCGCGCAGATTTGGCAGTCCCTGGTGGCTGTCCTGACCTCCTCGATGGAGTAGGGTAGGTTGCGGGTCTTGATAAAGTGAAAGAAGCGAGTGACCCCCGGGTGGCAGAGGTCCTCGTGGAGGGCTCGGAGGCGGTCCACTTGTGCGGTGGCCCATGTGCCGCGGGACAGGGCATTAGGAGGCTCGTTTAGCTTCCCGGGATGATACAAGATCTCATAGTTGTAGGTGGAGAGTTCGATCCTCCACCGCAAGATCTTGTTTTTTATCTTGCCCCGCTGTGCATTATCGAACGCCACCGACTGCTGGTCAGTAAGGAGAGTGAATCTCCTGCCGGCCAGGTAATGCCTCCAGTGTCGCACAGCTTCTACTATGGCTTGGGCCTCCTTTTCGACTGAGGAGTGGCGGATTTCGGAAGCATGGAGAGTACGGGAGAAGAAAGCCACGGGCCTGCCCGCTTGGTTGAGGGTGGCCGCCAGAGCTACGTCAGACGCATCGCTCTCGACCTGGAAGGGGAGGGACTCGTCAATGGCGTGCATCGTGGCCTTTGCGATGTCTGCTTTGATGCGGCTGAAGGCCTGGCGGGCCTCCATCAATAGGGAGAAGGTTGTGGACTGGATCAGGGGACGGGCTTTGTCTGCGTAGTTAGGGACCCACTGGGCGTAGTAGCTAAAAAACCCGAGGCAGCGCTTCAGGGCCTTGGGGCAGTGAGGGAGGGGGAACACCATGAGGGAGCGCATGCGTTCAGGGCCGGGGCCTATAACTCCATTTCGCACTACGTAGCCGAGAATGGCTAGACGGTCGGTGCTAAACATGCATTTATCCTCATTGTACGTTAAGTTAAGGATTTTAGCGATCTGGAGAAATTTGCGGAGGTTGGTGTCGTGGTCCGGCCGGTCATGGCCGCAGATGGTGACGTTATCGAGATATGGAAACGTTGCGCGTAAGCCGTACCGGTCAACCATTCGATCCATCTCGCGTTGAAAGACCGAGACCCCGTTAGTGACACCAAAGGGAACCCTTAAAAAATGATAGAGCCGTCCATCTGCTTCAAAGGCAGTGTATTTGCGGTCACTAGTGCGGAGGGGTAACTGGTGGTAGGCGGACTTGAGATCCACTGTGGAGAAGACCTTATAATGCGCGATCCTGTTTACCAGGTCGGATATGCGGGGGAGAGGGTACGCGTCCAGCTGCATAAACCTGTTGATGGTCTGACTGTAGTCAATGACCATCCTATGTTTCTCCCCGGTCTTTACTACATCTACTTGGGCTCTCCAGGGACTGTTGCTGGCTTTTTTTTCTTTTTAAAAATATGTTTGTTCAACTTTTCCAACAAAATCTTTAACAAACCCCCCCCAATAACAAAAAGAAAGAAACACAAACACAACAGTCAAAAATTATACAAAACTTTTACAATTGGGTTTCCCCATATACAGTAACCCCCCCCATATGACATTCAAAGGTACCCATAGGGAATTCCCCTCCTGAAAGAGAACCCCCGCTTCCCCCCTACCCTTGGGCTGCTGCTGCTGCTAATCTCTGCCCGATGCCAGCTCCAAAATCCCCCATCCATCCTTCCCAGGACGAACCGATGGTTCTCCCAAATCGGGGACCAAACCGAGGCTCCCACCTCGCCCCTATGTTGTCTCCACTGCCCCCAGATCTTCAACGCGCCGCCACCACCGGACTCGTGGTGTACCTTGTCGGCGAGAGCAGCAGCGGTGCCGTTGCCAGCGCCCTCAGTCTCGTGCCCACACAGGACGCCATCTCCAACCTCTTCCACGCCGCCCCCTCTCCCTCCATTACCCACTTACGGATCATCGCCACATTGGCTGCCCAATAATAGTCGCACAAATTCAGCAGAGCCAGCCCTCCCCTGTCCCTACTACGCTCCAGAAACACCCTCTTTACCCTCGGGGTCTTAATTGCCCACACGAAACCCATGATACTCCTACCTACCCGTTTGAAAAAGGCCTTGGGAATCATAATGGGAAGGCACTGGAACACAAAGAGAAACCTCGGGAGAACCATCATTTTAACCGACTGCACCCTGCCCACTAGCGAGAGTGGCAGCACATCCCATCTTTTGAAATCCTCCTCCATCTGCTCCAACAACCGTGTCAAATTGAGTTTGTGCAGGGCCCCCCAACTCCCAGCCACCTGGATCCCTGAGGACCGAAAGCTCCTTTCTGCCCTCTTCAATGGCAGGTCATCTATCCCCTTTCCCTGGTCCCCTGGATGCACCACAAAGAGCTCACTTTTCCCTACATTGAGCTTATACCCCGAGAAGTCCCCAAACTCCCTTTGGATCCGCATGACCTCCGCCATCCCCTCCACTGGATCTGCCGCATACAGCAACAGGTCGTCCGCATACAGCGACACCCAATGTTCCTCTCCCCCTCGGACCAGTCCCCTCCATTTCCTGGACTCCCTTTGTGCCATGGCCAGAGGCTCAATTGCCAATGAAAACAGCAAGGGGGACAGGGGGCACCCCTGCCTCGTCCCTCAGTACAGCCGAAAGTACTCCGACCTCCGCCGATTCGTGACCACACTCGCCACCGGGGCTCTATATAGCAATCTGACCCAGCTGATGAACCCCTCCCCAAACCCAAACCTCCGCAGAACTTCCCAAAGATACTCCCACTCCACCTGGTCGAAGGCCTTCTCCGCGTCCATAGCTGCCACTACCTCCGCTTCTCCCTCCACCGAGGGCATCCTAATCACATTGAGGAGCCTCCGCACATTAGTGTTTAGCTGCCTGCTCTTTAGAAATCCCGTCTGGTCCTCATGAATCACCCCAGGGACACAGTCCTCAATTCTCGTAGCCAGCACCTTTGCCAGCAACTTAGCATCCACATTGAGGAGCAAGATCGGTCTATACGACCCACATTGAAGTGGATCCTTGTCCCGCTTCAGGATCAGAGAGATCAGCGCCCCGGACATTGTCGGGGGCAAGGTCCCCCCCTCCCTTGCCTTATTGAAAGTCCTCACTAACAACGGGCCCAGCAGGTCCACGTATTTCCTGTAAAACTCGACCGGGAACCCATCTGGCCCCGGGGCCTTCCCCGCCTGCATGCTCCCCAATCCTTTAACCAGCTCCTTCAGCCCAATTGGCGCCCCTAAACCAGTCACCTCCTGCTCCTCCACCCTTGGGAAACGCAGCTGATACAAAAATTGTTGCATCCCCTCTTCCCCCGCTGGGGGCTCAGATCTGTACAGATCCCCATAGAAGTCCCTAAACACCTTGTTTATTCTCACCACACTCTGCACCGTATTCTCCCCGCTATCCTTAACTCCACCTATCTCCCTCGCTGCCTCCCTCTTACGAAGCTGGTGTGCCAGCATCCGACTCGCCTTCTCCCCATACTCATACGTCACCGCCTGCGCTTTCCTCCACTGTGCCTCTGCTTTCCCTGTGGTCAACAGGTCGAACTCCGTCTGGAGGTTCCGCCGCTCCCTGAGTAGTCCCTCCTCGGGGGCCTCTACATATCTCCTGTCCACCCTTAAGATCTCCCCCACCAACCTCTCCCTCTCCCTGCCCTCTCCCTTCTCCCTGTGGGCCCTAATGGAGATTAACTCTCCCCTAACCACTGCCTTCAGCGCCTCCCAGACTATCCCCACCTGCACCTCCCAATTGTCATTGGCCTCCAAATATCTTTCAATGCACCCCCGCACCCGCCCGCACACCTCCTCATCCGCCAATAATCCCACATCTAGACGCCACAGCGGGCGCTGGTCCCTCTCCTCTCCTAACTCCAGCTCCACCCAGTGCGGGGCGTGGTCTGAGACGGCTATGGTCGAATACTCCGTTCCCTCCACTTTCGGGATTAGCGCCCTACTCAAAATTTAAAAATCTATCCGGGAGTAGGCTCTATGGACGTGGGAAAAGAATGAAAAAGGCCTGACAAACCTCCATGGATCCACTCCCCCCCCCATCTGGTCCATAAACCCCCTAAGCAACTTGGCCGCAGCCGGCCTCTACCGACCCTGGACCGAGAGCGATCCAGTGCTGGGTCCAGCACCGTGTTGAAATCCCCCCCCATTATCAAGCTTCCTGCCTCCAGGTCCAGAATCCGACCCAGCATGCGTTTCATAAATCCGGCATCATCCCGGTTCAGGGCATATACGTTTACCAGTACCACCCGCACCCCCTGCAACCTACCACTCACCATCACATATCGACCTCCATTATCCACTACAATATTCATTGCCTCAAACGACACCCGCTTCCCCACCAGTATTGCAATCCCTCTGTTCTTTGCATCCAGCCCTGAATGGAATACCTGTCCTACCCATCCCTTTCTCAGCCTAACCTGATCTGTCACCTTCAAATGTGTCTCCTGGAGCATAACCACATCTGCCTTCAGTCCCTTTAAGTGCGGGAATACCTGGCCCCTCTTGACCGGCCCGTTCAGGCCCCTCACATTCCAAGTTATCAGCCGGATTGGGGGGCTGCTCACCCCCCGCCCCCCGCCGACTAGCCATCTCCTTTTCTAGGCCAGCCACGTGCCCGCACCTCCCATACCTCATGTCCCCCAGATGGCGGACCCCCGCCCCGACCACCTCTCCTACTTCCAGCTCCCCTTTGGCCAATGCAGCAGCAACTCTATACCCCCCTCTCCCCCCTTCCCCCCCCGCTAGATCCACATCTAGCCCTTTTGCTCCCCCCATAACACTCCCGTAAGTCAGCTGACTCCTGCTGACCCCGGCCTTTCCCGCCAGTCCATCGACCCCCTCCAGTGTGAATATCCCCCCTCCCCCTCCCTGGCAGTCAGTGTGCGCTCCTCTCTAGCACCGCCCACCCCCCCCCCCATTCCCCCCCCCCCCCCCCCCCCCCGGCCCCAACCCCCGTCCTTCCCTAGCACGGGAAAAAGCCCACGCTTTCCTAAGCCTGCCCCGCCCCCTCTGGCGCAGCTCCTTTTGCGGCCTTGCCCCAATTCCCCATCCCCGGGCCTCCACTCCCCCTCTTCCTTCGTGGGGGTCTGCCCCTCCAATACGCCCACACTCTCCCACAGTCTCACCATCCAATCACTTCACCCATCCCCATCCAGCACCCAAACCAGAGGAACATTCCCTACACGTAATAAACACCATATACACAGTAAACATCCCCCCACAACAAACCCTCAATTTGAGTCCAACTTTTCAGTCCGTATAAAGCTCCATGCCTCATCAGGCATTTCGAAATAGTGGCGCCGATCCTGGAACGTGACCCACAATCGCGCTGGCTGCAGCATCCCGAACTTCACCCCCTTTCGATGGAGCACAGCCTTAGCCCGATTAAAACCAGCTCTCTTCTTAGCCACCTCTGCACTCCAGTCCTGGTCGATTCGGATCTCCGTGTTCTCCCACCTGCTGCTCCGTTCTTTCTTGGCCCATCTCAGGACACACTCTCTGTCCATAAACCTCACCACAACAGCCCTTGGCGGCTCGTTGGCCTTTGGGTCTCGTTGCTAGGACCCGGTGAGCCCCAGCTAGCTCCAGAGGCCTCAGGAAGGCTCCCCCGCCCATCAGCGAATTGAGCATCGTGCTCACATATGCCCCAGCATCGGGCCCCTCCACTCCTTCGGGGAGACCCAGAATCCGAAGATTCTTCCTCCTCGACCTATTTTCCAGGTCCTCAAATCTTTCCGCCCAACTCTTGTGCAGCGCCTCGTGCGGCTCCACCTTCACCGCCAGGCCCAAGATCTCGTCCTCGTTCTCCGAGGCTTTTTGCCGCACCTCCCGGATCGCCGCCCCTTGGGCCTTCTGGGTCTCCACTAGCTTCTCAATCGCCGCCTTCATTGGCGCCAGCATTTCGGTTTTCAGCTCCTCAAAGCAGCGTCTAAGAAACCCCTGCTGCTCCTGCGACCACTGCGCCCATGCTGCTTGGTCTCCACCCGCCGCCATCTTGTTTTTTCTCCCTCTCACTTTTCACTGCTCCAAGATCACTTTTTTCACCGCTCCACTCCTGGTCCAATCCATATAATGTCGGGGAGACCTTGCTGTCACCTTCCCACACTGGAAGCCGTCAAACAATTGCCGTTGGGGCCCCTCTAGAGAGCCCAAAAGTCCATTCCCAGCGGGAGCTGCCGAACATGCAACCTACCTAGGCATAGCCGCAACCGGAAGTCCGACTGTTGCTAGCTTCAATGACTCCTTCCCTCAGTAGCCTTTGGACCTCCGACCATCTTCTGAGTAAAGTGCCGAGTATATGATCCATCTTGACTTCTTCCGTGGTCCCCAACATCACAGATGCCAGCCTTCGGTCAATTTGGTTCACTCCATGTGACATAGCGAGCAATGGCTTGAGTGCACTGAACACAGGAAAAGGCTACAGGCCCCAATAACATCCCACTGTCTTATTGAAGAACTGTTTCTGTTAAATTAGCCACACCTTTAGCTAAAATGTTTCTGCAAAGCTGCATCAATTGCATCTACCCAACAATGTGGAAAGTTGCCCTGGTATATCCTGTCTACAAAAAGCAAGACAAGTTCAATTTGGCCCCTTCTTGCCCTTAAAGCCTTTCTTCAGTCATCAGTAAAGTGACAGAAGATGGCGCTGATAAGTGATATAAAGTGGCACTCACTCAGCAATAACCTGCTCACCATTGCTTAGTTTCTGTCAAATTCACTTGGCTCCGGGCCTCATTACAACCTCGGTGTGAACATGGACTGAAGTTCTAAATTCCAAAGGTGAGAGTGACAGCCATTGACACGAAGGCGGTCGTCAACTTGTAAATGATAGTGTTTTCATACCCCTGCAGCCTTTGTCCTAGGCAGTGGAGGTTATGGGGTTGGGCGGTACGGCTGACAGAACCTTGGTGAGTTGTGCAAATGCACAGTGGCGTAGGAAGGACCCTTCACGACCTGACGAATTGCAATCGTCAGTGAACAGCCCGAGCACAGATCTGAAACTGAAGGGAGGTCATTGATGAAGCAACAGAAAAATATTTGGGCTGTGAATGCAGCCTTAAGGAGCTACTGGGCTGGTTTAGCTCAGTGGGCTAGACAGCTGGTTTGTGATGCAGAACAAGGCCAGCAGCAAGTTCAATTCCCGTAGCAGCTGAGAATTCGGAATTCTCCCTCTGTGTACCCAAACAGGCGCCGGAATGTGGCGACTCGGGGCTTTTCACAGTAAGTTCATTGCAGTGTTAATGTAAGCCTACTTATGACAATAAAGGTTATAAAAAATATATATTATAAAAGTTTCTCCCCAAGTCACAAGCCATCCTGACTTGAACATACATAAATGTATCACTGTTTGTTCACTGTCGAAAGGTCAAAATCCTGGAACTCCCTCCCTAACACATGTCATGATATTCAAACATACATCATAACACATACATAATGATAGACAGACCAACGGACCAATTAGCACACATAACACGACAGCCAATCACAGACAAGAGCAGACACAGTATAAAACAAGAAACACGACACTTCCTGGGCAGTCCACCTGGAGACGGCACAGGGCCAGGACCAGGACCTCAGACACTCAGACACTCAGAGAGTCACAACGTGCTGAGTACCAAGCCTGATGTATAAATAGTTTAATGGAATAAAACTGTGTTGTACCAATCGCAACCGTGTTGGTTCGTCTGTACCTCAGAGCACCCAACACTTCAACACGGACTGCAATGGTTGAAGAAGGAGGCACAATACTGCCCTTCTCAATGGAATCCTTGTTAGCAGCACCCACATGCTAAGAATCAATAAAAAGAGCACCAATCGGTCACAACAATGAGGCATAATTAATTAATCAAATCATGTGCCTTATTTTCTTTCCACTTCTCTCAGCTGTCTTCCTCTTTCTTAAGATGTCCTAGTTCTTGTCTCAGATGTAAACACTTCTCATGAGAAACATGGGAAGAGTTTTTTTTTAAATGTATTTACAAAATAGAGTTTCCAGATTTCAGATTAGCTATTGCCGGGTCAATAAGGAATGTTGGCTGTCTTTGTTTTCATAAATACTATGAAAAATAGCCTAAACAAAGCAAATCTTTAGAGTGTGATTGAGTCTTACTGTAAACTGCAGCACCCAAGAAAAACCTCCTTTTGAACCATTGAATAACCAGCATTGGCTCAGAAATGTGATCGTTTTGGAGCCAATGACATTTAATGCCTTACTTTAAATTATGCGTAGTATTTTACTCTGGATTGCTTTTCCTTGCATAACAGAGATTTGGATTTGGAACATGATGCATGTCTATCTGGCTGATGCATATTGGTTTCCAGTATACCAATCCCAGTGGCGTTGTCATTTCATATTTGACACCTGTTGACAAGGAGTGGTCGGGTAACAACCTGTGTGGTTTGAATTTGAAACAAAGAAGAACTTGGCTGAGGAGCTAAGATTTTCTGCCCTTGGCGATCTCCAAATGTCTTCTCTTTGGGTCTTAGCGGTATGTCAGCCAAAAATAATTTCAGTTGGAGCCAAAGTTAGCTCGATGGACTTGTGATTACCAACCTTGGTGGAAACCTTCAGGAGGCCACTTTTCTGTGAGTGAGTCTAAGTCAGCTGAATCGGTGAACTCAGAACCACTTATCACTTTAATATTGATCAATGCAATCCATTTTTGCCACCAATTGCTAAAAGAGTTTTGCCAGCTACGACAGTTAAAACCAACTTAAAAAACAGAAAATGCTGTAAATTTTTCACAGATTAGGTAGAAGGGAACCGTGCTAAATGCATCATTTTTTTACTTTCTGATGTTAGTCAACTGAAATTCCATTTCCAACATTTTGTTTCAGGTGTCCCTCGATAAAGTTTTACTGCATTCTTCTCTCGGAGTTCATACCAGTGCAGTGACTGCAGGCGGTCAAACGGTAACAACAAAGATCCCCTGACAATCATAGCTAAAGCTCATTTTGTTTCTGGACAAATGTGAACCGTTTCTATCAGTGTGAAAGCATGCCTGAGCAGTAGCGATGAATGAGACAACAGTGATAGCTTGTAGATTTGATCCCTTCGTACTGATGAATTCCTGACCTTGGCTGCGTCAACGGAGGCCAAACATTTTTGGTGGCAAATGAGATGGATTCACCCCTGGAGCTCTGCCGTATGTCTTGGAATCAAAACTTTCAGGGGATCATCAGGAGCCTCTTGAGAGAAGTCCGCTGCTTGCTCTATGCTATTTTCCTCATATGGCATTTATCTTTTTGATGTGTTGGGTGTTCTGGATCACAAAGAGGTCACCAACATTGGAAGTGGTGCAACTCTATTTTAATGTAATGTTAACTATATTAACATACTTGAACTGTGGGTAAATGCAATACCAGCTTTAACTGTTGACCCTTGCCTAGTCCTAACCAGGTGAAGCACTCAGCACATGGTGAATGTCTGTGTTGTAGGCTGTGAGCTCTGTGCTCCGAGCTGGCTGCTACTAGAATGACCTGTCCCCTGTCTTTTTAGTGCGTGTGCTCTCACTGGTGATTGGCTGCGGTGTTGTGTATGCTGATTGGTCCCACTGCATGTCCATCAGTGTGTGTGTGTCTGCACCATAATATACTGGTGTATATTATAACATCCCCCCTTTTATATAAAGAACATGTGCCTGCGTGACAATAAATATTGTGCAGTGAATGTACCTGACTATGTGTGTGCGTGTTATTTACATGACCAGGTACATGAGGCTAATCTATTTACACGGGAAGGTGCCTGGTGCAGAGAAATAGGGTGTCACACCAACAGAACAGATCAAAGAGTCCACCATTGTAAAACTCATGAGTCAAGTCTCTGAGGTGGGCGACAAATTCTGGTTGACTGCCTCAAGGGTGGGTCAGGAGCTACCGGCTGAGGAACGGGCTGGGCCATGGCAGAGTGAGGAGGATGCAGAGTATTCGGAATCTTCACATAGTCCAGGTTGGGGACAACAGGAGAGCGTGGCACCGGTGGAGGATCACGTAGCGAGCGTGGAACCAGACGAAGGGCACGCCGATTGCAGCGGTGAATGGAACCATCTGGCAGATGAACCAGGAACGAGTGGGGAGACACCTGCCGAAGAACCACAGCAGTTGCAGACCAGCCACTCTCCGGAAGATGGATGCGGACGTTGTCATCCGGCGCCACAGCAGGGAGATCAGTCGCCCGAGCAGCATGCGCCGCCTTGTGCTGTGCACGAGACTGTTGCATCCGCTGAAGGACCGGAACGTGGTCGAGGTCTGGGACGTGAATGGACGGCACCGTGGTCCTGAGGGTGCGACCCATGAGCAGCTGGGCTGGTGACAGGCCCGTGGAGAGTGGGGCCGAACGATAGGCCAGCAAGGTGAGGTAGAAGTCGGATCTTGCATCGGCAGCCTTGCAGAGGAGCCGTTTGACAATGTGGACGCCCTTTTCCGCTTTGCCATTGGATTGGGGGTGCTGGGGACTGGATGTCACATGCACAAAGTTGTACCTGCTGGCAAAGTTGGACCATTCCTAGCTCGCGAAGCAGGGGCCATTGTCCGACATCACAGTGAGTGGGATGCCGTGACGAGCAAAGGTCTCCTTGCAGGCACGGGTGACCACCGATGATGTGATGTCGTGCAGGCGTACGACCTCCGGGTAGTTCGAAAAATAGTCCACAATCAGAACATAGTCCCTGCCGAGCGCATGGAACAGGTCAATGCCTACCTTAGACCGAGGGACGTGACCAACTCATGGGGCTGTAGGGTCTCACATGGTTGGGCCGGCTGGAACCGCTGACAGGTGGGGTAGTTGAGCACTGTGTTGGCGATGTCTTCATTGATGCGGGGCCAGTACACAGCCTCTCGGGCCCTCCGTCGGCACTTCTCCACGCCAAGATGGCCCTCGTGTAGCTGTTCCAAAACGAGCTGGCGCATGCTGTGCGGGATCACAATGCGGTCCAGATTCAGGAGGACACCATCGACTACTGCCAGATCGTCTCTGATATTGTCGAACTGCAGGCATTGGCCCTTGAGCCACCCGTCCGTCATGTGGCGCATGACACGCTGTAGTAGGGGGTCAGCCGCATTCTCGCGGCGAATGTGAATAAGGTTTTCATCCGTGGCCGGCAGATTGGAGGCCGTGAAGGCCACAAGAGTGTCAACCTGGCAGACGAACCCCTCTGGGTCACACGAGGTGTTGACTGCCCTGGACAGAGCGTCGGCTATGATCAGGTCCTTGCCCTGGGTGTATAGGAGCTGGAAATCGTACCGCCGGAGTTTAAGCAGAATGCGCTGGAGGCGAGGGGTCATATCATTCAGGTCTTTTTGTATAATGTTGACCAGCGGGCGATGGTCGGTCTCGACAGTGAATTGGGGGAGGCCGTACACATAATCATGAAATTTGTCGACCCCAGTCAACAGGCCCAGGCGCTCCTTTTCGATCTGCGCATAGCGCTGTTCCGTGGGGGTCATGGAACGTGACGCATATGCAATGGGGCCCCATGATGAGTCCTCATCGCGTTGCAGGAGCACCACCCCAATGCCGGATTGGCTGGCATCCGTTGAAATTTTTGTTTCCTTCGTGGGATCAAAAAATGCCAATACCGGGGCCGTGGTAAGCTTGGTCTTAAGTTCCTCTCATTCGCGCTCGTGGGCGGGAAGCCATTGGAGGTCTGTCGTCTTCCTGACCAGGTTCCGGAGAGCTGTGGTATGGGAGGCAAGGTTGGGGATGAACTTCCCCAGGAAGTTGACCATGCCCAAAAATCGGAGGACCGCCTTCTTATCCGCTGGCTTCTGCATGGCCGTGATGGCTGCCATCTTGTCCGCATCCGGCCGCACACCCAACCGGGAGATGTGCTCCCCTAGGAACGTGAGTTCCGTCTGGCCGAAGGAACATTTGGCTCTGTTGAGGCAAAGGCCTTGGTCCCGTATTCGTTTGAAAACGCGCTGGAGGCGAATGATATGCTCCTGCGGGGTGGTGGACCAAATGATGATGTCGTCAACATAGACGCGCACACCCTCAATGCCCTCCATCATTTGCTCCATGATCCGGTGGAATACTTCTGATGCCGATATAATCCCAAACGGCATCCTGTTGTAGCAGTATCTGCCAAACGGGGTATTAAAGGTACACAGCTTTCTGCTGGACCTGTCTAGTTGAATTTGCCAGAATCCTTTCGAGGCGTCAAGTTTGGTGAAGTTTGGCATTTTCACGCAGTGTCATGATATTCAAACACACACATCATGATAGACAGACCAACAGACAAATTAGCACACATAACACGACAGCCAATCACAGACAAGGACAGAGACAGTATAAGAGAAGAAACACGACACCTGGTGGCCAGTCCATCTAGAGACCAGGACAAGGACAGGACCTGATTAACAACACACTCAGGGAGTCACCACGTGCAGAGTATCAAGACAAATCTGTAAATAGCAAGTTGGAATAAAACAGCGTTGTACCAATTGCAACCGTGTTGGTTCATCTGTACCTCAGAGCACCCAACACCACACGCAGGACACAGGTCTCAATGGCAGTCGCTAGGGTGAGTTGCTTAATTTTGAGGGGCTGCTGACGCAGGGGGTCCGACAGAACACCAAATACAATCTGGTCGCGTATCATGGAGTCGGAGGTAGGCCCGTAGCCGCAGGACTGCGCAAGGATGCGGAGGTGTGTTAACAAGGGTTGGAAAGGCTCGTCCTTACCCTGCTGCTGGAACAGGTATCTTTCGAAGCTTTCATTTACCTCTATGCTAAAGTGGATATCAAATTTGAGGAGAACCGTCTTGCACTTTGTCTTGTCCTCGTCGTCTGCGACTGTGAGGGAGTTGAAGATGTGGATGGCGTGTTGCCCGGCCGTGGAGAGGAGCAGAGCAATCTTCCTGGTGTCCGAGGCGTTCTCCCTGTCCGTGGCTTCAAGGAAGAGCTGGAAGCGCTGTTTAAAAATCTTCCAATTGACCCTGAGATTGCCGGCGATCAGATATTTCATTCGTCTTGTTACTATACTGGTGTATATTATGACACTTTCCAAAAGCAAAAAACAGTTGTTTCTGTGCTGTGTCTGCACCGAAGGTAATGGACTATTTCTTTTGCATTATTTGCACATTGGAAAATATACAGAAGGGATACAGAGAGATTTAAGAAAATTAAACTGCTTTACAAAAAAGAACAAAGAACACAAAGAACAAAGAAATGTACAGCACAGGAACAGGCCCTTCGGCCCTCCAAGCCCGTGCCGACCATGCTGCCCGACTAAACTACAATCTTCTACACTTCCTGGGTCCGTATCCCTCTATTCCCATCCTATTCATGTATTTGTCAAGATGCCCCTTAAATTTCACTATCGTCCGTGCTTCCACCACCTCCTCCGGTAGCGAGCTCCAGGCACCCACTACCCTCTGCGTAAAAAACTTGCCTCATACATCTACTCTAAACCTTGCCCCTCTCACCTTAAACCTATGCCCCCTTGTAATTGACCCCTCTACCCTGGGGAAAAGCCTCTGACTATCCACTCTGTCTATGCCCCTCATAATTTTGTAGACCTCTATCAGGTCGCCCCTCAACCTCCTTCATTCCAGTGAGAACAAACTGAGTTTATTCAACCGCTCCTCATAGCTAATGCCCTCCATACCAGGCAACATTCTGGTAAATCTCTTCTGCACCCTCTCTAAAGGCTCCACATCCTTCTGGTAGTGTGGCGACCAGAATTGAACACTATACTCCAAGTGTGGCCTAACTAAGGTTCTATATAGCTGCAACATGACTTGCCAATTCTTATACTCAATGCCCCAGCCAATGAAGGCAAGCATGCCGTATGCCTTCTTGACCACCTTCTCCACCTGTGTTGCCCCTTTCAGTGACCTGTGGACCTGTGCTCCTAGATCTCTTTGACTTTCAATACTCTTGAGGGTTCTACCATTCACTGTATATTCCCTACCTGCATTAGACCTTCCAAAATGCATTACCTCACATTTGTCCGGATTAAACTCCATCTGCCATCTCTGCGCCCAAGTCTCCAAACAATCTAAATCCTGCTGTATCCTCTGACTTTCCTCATCGCTATCCGCAATTCCACCAACCTTTGTGTAGTCTGCAAACTTACTAATCAGACCAGTTACATTTTCTTCCAAATCATTTATATACTACAAAGAGCAAAGGTCCCAGCACTGATCCCTGTGGAACACCACTGGTCACAGCCCTCCAATTAGAAAAGCATCCTTCCATTGCTACTCTCTGCCTTCTATGACCTAGCCAGTTCTGTATCCACCTTGCCAGCTCACCCCTGATCTCGTGTGACTTCACCTTTTGTACTAGTCTACCATGAGGGACCTTGTCAAAGGCCTTACTGAAGTCCATATAGACAACATCCACTGCCCTACCTGCATCAATCATCTTAGTGACCTCCTCGAAAAACTCTATCAAGTTAGTGAGACACGACCTCCCCTTCACAAAACCATGCTGCCTCTCACTAATACGTCCATTTGCTTCCAAATGGAAGTAGATCCTGTCTCAAAGAATTCTCTCCAGTAATTTCCCTACCACTGAAGTAAGGCTCACCGGCTTGTAGTTCCCTGGATTATCCTTGCTACCCTTCTTAAACAGAGGAACAACATTGGCTATTCTCCAGTCCTCCGGGACATCACCTGAAGACAGTGAGGATCCAAAGGTTTCTGTCAAGGCCTCAGCAATTTCCTCTCCAGCCTCCTTCAGTATTCTGGGGTAGATCCCATCAGGCCCTGGGGACTTATCTACCTTAATATTTTTTAAGACACCCAACACCTCGTCTTTTTGGATCTCAATGTGACCCAGGCTATCTACACACCCTTCTCCAGACTCAACACCTACCAATTCCTTCTCTTTGGTGAATACTGATGCAAAGTATTCATTTAGTACCTCGCCCATTTCCTCTGGCTCCACACATAGATTCCCTTGCCTATCCTTCAGTGGGCCAACCCTTTCACTGGCTACCCTCTTGCTTTTTATGTACGTGTAAAAAGCCTTGGGATTTTCCTTAACCCTATTTGCCAATGACTTTTCGTGACCCATTCTAGCCCTCCTGACTCCTTGCTTAAGTTCCTTCCTACTTTCCTTATATTCCACACAGGCTTTGTCTGTTCCCAGCCTTTTAGCCCTGACAAATGCCTCCTTTTTCTTTTTGACGAGGCCTACAATATCTCTCGTTATCCAAGGTTCCCGAAAATTGCCGTATTTATCCTTCTTCCTGACAGGAACATGCCGGTCCTGAATTCCTTTCAACTGACACTTGAAAGCCTCCCACATGTCAGATGTTGATTTGCCCTCAAACATCCGCCCCCAATCTATGTTCTTCAGTGCCCGCCTAATATTGTTATAATTAGCCTTCCCCCAATTTAGCACATTCATCCTAGGACCACTCTTATCCTTGTCCACCAGCACTTTAAAACTTACTGAATTGTGGTCAATGTTCCCGAAATGCTCCCCTACTGAAACATCTACCACCTGGCCGGGCTCATTCCCCAATACCAGGTCCAGTACCGCCCCTTCCCTAGTTGGACTGTCCACATATTGTTTTAAGAAGCCCTCCTGGATGCTCCTTACAAACTCCGCCCCGTCTAAGCCCCTGGCACTAAGTGAGTCCCAGTCAATATTGGGGAAGTTGAAGTCTCCCATCACCACAACCCTGTTGTTTTTACTCTTTTCCAAAATCTGTCTACCTATCTGCTCCTCTATCTCCCGCTGGCTGTTGGGAGGCCTGTAGTAAACCCCCAACATTGTGACTGCACCCTTCTTATTCCTGATCTCTACCCATATAGCCTCACTGCCCTCTGAGGTGTCCTCCCGCAGTACAGCTGTGATATTCTCCCTAACCAGTAGCGCAACTCTGCCACCCCTTTTACATCCCCCTCTATCCCGCCTGAAACATCTAAATCCTGGAACGTTTAGCTGCCAATCCTGCCCTTCCCTCAACCAGGTCTCTGTAATGGCAACAACATCATAGTTCCAAGTACTGATCCAAGCTCTAAGTTCATCTGCCCTACCCGTAATACTTCTTGCATTAAAACATATGCACTTCAGGCCACCAGATCCGCTGTGTTCAGCAACTTCTCCCTGTCTGCTCTGCCTCAGAGCCCCACTGTCCCTATTCCCTAGTTCTCCCTCAATGCTCTCACCTTCTGACCTATTGCTCCCGTGCCCACCCCCCTGCCATACTAGTTTAAACCCTCCCGTGTGACACTAGCAAACCTCGCGGCCAGGATATTTATGCCATTCACCCCAAAAACCATGGCTCCATTGCCAGACATAATAAGGAAAGAGACTAGAGGGTGAGGAAGCTCCTTTCCACCGTCAGCTGAAGTCCAGACATGTTTACTTTTAGATGCAAAACAATCAATTTATTGTTGACAACAATATGCAAATATATGCCAGAATGTATGCTACTTGTGGTGAAATTTAATTGAAGAATATGAATTTAATTTTCTATTGATTAGTGTGTTGCTGCAAACGTTACAAGACTGGACACTGGTTTAAGTGATCACCTTAACCAGAGAAAGGAGTATAGTTTTCAGCTTTAAGTTCTACCTCTCATTTCCTGAAAAAAAGTTTTTGATACATTATATATGGCCTACGTCAAAGGTACCAGTCATATACAAGACTAATGACATACCTGCTCCCAAATCAATTGAAGGCATTTGGATTGTACCTTCCTTGGAGTGGCAATCGCAGTCAGATTGTCACTCTGCGGTCTTAATGTAAGCCGACTTGTGATAATAAAGATTATTGTTATTATAAAGATTATTATTGTTATTAAATTCACCCCTAAAGCCATCCTGTTTAATTTGAATGTTTATTGTTCCATGACAGAAAGAATTTTGAGTGTTAGTCTTTGACAATGTACCACATGTTATTGCTCCAAATTACAAACTTTTCCACACTCATAGAATGTTCATTCTGACTAAAATAGCTCTGTATTTCCGACAATCTTGATTTTCTTGTCAGCTTCTTTCAGCTGACACTAGCTCTCTTTATGTTTGTTTTGTCCTTTCATTTGCAATCACTCTGTATTATCCAGCAGGGTTCTGCTCATTCACTGACCACTGTTAAGAACCCTATGTCACTACAGCGAGGGCTCCAGTTTTCTGCTTGAAACAAAAGTACCCGCAAATAACATACAGGCTTTATTTATTAACTTATTTCTTCTTCGGAGACCATACCAATTCGAAAACACATTTTCACCTGAAAGAAAGTAATCTTGCACATTTAAACTATGCCGCAGAGTGGAGATTTCCCAATGTGATGGGGGGGGGGGGGGGGGGGGGGTCGTACATCTGTAGGCTTCATGGGCACAAATGTTGTCTCAGTGCATCATTAATAATAAAACTCTTATGACCTGTTAGAAAACCCAGATGGTTGTTCACATGTGGAGATTTGGCAACGTTAGAGGAAGCAGTGTCAAAAGGTTCCATCGCTAACTATTCACATTTCAACGTCTGACTGGAGGAAATTGATAGGCACTGCATCTGTACCGGCCAATAATAAAACTGTAAATTGGGGAATTCTGGTCAGGTTTTCCTTTAATCCCTCTACAAATTTATGAGTTTGTTTGGCAGCCTGTGGGCTCATAGGGAATGAACTGTTCAGGAAAAGGGGGAAGAGGGTTGAAATTACCCGAACTGCAACTGTTATGAACCTTGCACAATCGGCTTGTGTTTGAGGCAAAATCCTGAATAACTTCCACCTACAAATTGCGAGCTATCTTTGGTCCGTGGAGAAACTTGAAATGTGGCATTTTCACCAGGCGAAGTTACTAAAGAAAGACAAAGAGTGGAATGGGATATTGTGAGACACCAATGTGTTGGACTTCTCATTGGAAATGCTGAGTGACTTGGCACTTTGTGTAATCTACCCAAAAAGCTGTCAGCTGGCCAAGTACGGGACACCCAGCTGATATCTTCATTGTTTGAATTTTAAAAAACCCTGTGACATTCAACCAAGGAGTGGGAAAGAAAGGACGAGTCCTGACACATGTCCTCACTAGTCATAACAATGATTCAAGGACTCAGATGGATAAATAGGTCAGAGGCAGCATTTTTGGTAGCCAGTGCACCTAGAATCATAGATTCCCTACAGTGCAGAAGGGGGCCATTCGGCCCATCAAGTCCGCACCAACTCTGTTAAAGAACACTCTACCTAGGCTTAGGCTGGGACAATTAGGACTTGTTAATGCACTTAGGCCTTGTTAATACTGTAATTTCCTATGGATGCGTCTGAGAATCTCGCAGTTAGTGGCCTGGTCTGGTATCATAGCCTTTTTGAGGTGGCTGGACAATTGACATTTCCAGATTCAGTAACTCTGGGCAAGTCATAGACAATTGACAACACAAGAGGAGGCCATTCAGTCTAATTGAATCCATGCCATTCGACCCAGCCTAGTCCTATCTTCGGGCATCATGTCCATAGGTCTTCAGGCCTTGGCTCTTCAAGTAGACATCCTAATATGTTTAAATGTAGTGAGTGTTTTTTGCCTGTCCTATCCTACCAGTCATCAAGCTTCGTGCCTCCACCACCCACTGTATGAAAAATAAATTTCCCTCATCTTCCCTCTAATCCATCTACCAACTACCTCGGGCGGAATGTCCCCAGAAACCGCAACGTGCGGCAGTGGGCATTTAAAATGGAGTTCAACCCTCCAGCTGCTATGGCGAGATTTCATATCATATAGTGCACTTCAGACTGCATTCTTATTCATCCACGGGGAATATACCGTATCATCGACAGACAGCCTCTGATTTGCCATGATCTCCATTAACTCCAGGTGGCATATTTTTAACTGATGTCCCTGCACAGTATCCACACCCTCAGCAGCTTAGGACAGCTTCACAGAAGGTGGCATTCAAAGGCATGCATCGCCCAGATTTAGTGAGGCCTCACTGGAGCGCCTCTTGGACACGTTCGAGGCCCAGTGTGATGTCCTCTACCCCTGCTCTGGTGGCATGACTTGCAGCAAGGTCTCCAAGTATGGCTTTGGGGGGGGGGGGGGGGTCGCAGCAGTTGTCAGTGCCAAACTTCTGCAGACGAGGTCAGTCGCCCAGTGCACTTGCATTCGACCATCTCATTGCACTCATCTCACACACTCACAAGCCAATCACACATTCACAGTGATCTCACTCTCTCTCACTCTCACTCTCACACACCCTCACATCTTCTGACCTTATTGCCATTGGAACTTGCATCCTCATCCTGCCCAGGGCCCAACCCGCCACCCACACTTGCCAGACCTCTTTATCATTTCCCCTTTGTGTTAACCCTCATGAGACCCACGGGGATGACCCAGTTGATCACCCCGTGGGGCTTGAGGAATACGAGCTCCCTCGTTGAGGGGTGGAGACCTCGTGGGCTTGGTGGCACTCATTATGGTCAACACGCGAAGGTAATGTGGCAACTCAATCTCACTCCAACTGCCCTTTATCCTCAAGGAGTCAGCCCAGGGACCCTTGGGCACCCATAATGACGAGGGCCAGCAGCTGGACACCTTGTGGTCACCCACCCAGGTGACTCAGGGAGTATCCGACTGATCCAAATCCCCATCACTTCCAGCCCCATGGGCTCAAGAGGGTACACCTGCCCCGCAGCTGGACACCCAAAGCAGTCTGGAGGCATCCAAGTCTCAGCGCTTCAGAGGACACCAACCAAAGTTAACACAGACAACAAGGCGTAGCTGTGGCTGCTGGGGGAGCACTAAGGTGTAGTGGCAGGGTATGAAAAATGGAAAAAATGTTGCACAACATAAGCACGGGTGTTACACACCTGCAAATAATGTTCACAGATTTCATCATTTCATATCTTCTCTTGTCTATGCCTCCTTATGATAACTGTGCTAATGTCAGTCAAGTGTGAAATCTTGGTTCCTGCACACATTCATGCCAAGTATCTCTCTCCTGGGCCTTTCGTCTGAGCATTGTCTTACCATCTGACCACAGTGATTGTTCTGTATCAACGTCACCTTCCATATCAGTAATGCTTGCCCTTTAACATGAAGTGTCCTCGGGTGTTGGTTACACCCATATGCATTCTTGCTTCTGCACCATTGGGGCAGAGATGTCCCCCTATCTCATCTGCATTCTCGAGTGGTGAAGGTGTGGTGTCTAAGGAGAGATGCATCACACATACAGAAGGCTCATGCACTGTCCAATTCCAACTGCCTGCTATCTCTCGGCAGGCTATCGACAATCTAAGCCTATTAACAGAGCTTATGTGCACTTCCCTCAGTTGGACAGATGTCGGCGTTCCCAGAACAAACATGCTGCACCCAGC
Organism: Scyliorhinus torazame; assembly: GCF_047496885.1. Classification (NCBI taxonomy): domain Eukaryota; kingdom Metazoa; phylum Chordata; class Chondrichthyes; order Carcharhiniformes; family Scyliorhinidae; genus Scyliorhinus; species Scyliorhinus torazame. Next base: position 374,728,120 of record NC_092708.1, read on the forward strand.
AAAAGGTGGGAGCACCTTGCCACCTCAAGGTGACAAAGCAATTGTACACTTGTATCCAGGTGCTGAGACGTCCAACCTTAAGCATCTCTCTCCCTGTAGTTTTGACTGTAGCAGGGAGAAAGGTCTTATCATTAAGTTAGTTGACAGTGATGTGTGTCCCATCACCTTGGCATTCCAAGAGGTGACTGATGGAACTTCCAGATGGTGATCTCTGGAGGGCACAGCAGTCTATAGGCATGCTCTGGAATTGTAAACCGTTACAGGGGATAATGGGATGACTCAGATCAGGGCTACACAGAAGCAGAGATATATGTCCTTGAGGGCTTCATGTTGTCTGATCATGTTGGACTTCACTCGGGCAAAGGCTGTCCAGGGGGACACACAGGTTGTGAGTGTGGGGAGCCATCTCAATATCGTGCGGTCAAGTGTCTGGCCTCTATAATGTCAGGTGCCCTGCCTCCATTAAGATTGATGCATCCCAGGAACCCAAACTGAGACTGCTAGATGTGAGTATCATTTTGGGGAGTGTCCCATAGCCGACTGAATTCAGTTAGACCAGTGGAATTTCACCGTCTCCCTTGACCCAGGTTTTAATCTCATCATCAATGTAACACATGGTGCATGGCTGTGTTAGTCACGATGGATCTTCTTGAGCTGCCTTGCCAGATTGAAGGCATGCAGTCACTAGCCCATTGATGATCATGCAACGTCCCGTGCATCTTGTAGGGTGCTGCTGCGAACTCGATGCTGGATGGATGTGTGAGGAGGTAGCTCTTTCTGATGTCTGATGCCAGGATACCCTCCAGATAGCACCTTATATCAGGGAAGACATATGCCCTTATCCTTCAAAGCATCGGGGTAATGAGAGTGTGCTGTGGAATGTTGGGCACTGGCCAGTGGGCAGCACGGTAGCATAGTGGTTAACACATTTGCTTTACAGCTCCAGGGTCCCAGATTCAATTCCCTGCTGGATCACTGTCTGTGCGGAGTCTGCACGTTCTCCCCTTGTCTGCGTGGGTTTCCTCTGGGTGCTCCTGTTTTCTCCCCCAGTCCAAAGATGTGCGGGTTAGGTGGATTGGCCATGCTAAATTGCCTATAGTGTCCAACAATATTAAATGGGGGTTACTGGGTTACGGGGATAGGGTAGATACATGGGCTTGAGTAGAGTGCTCTTTGTAAGGGCCGGTGCAGGCTCGATGGCCTCCTTCTGCACTGCAAATTCTATGATATGATGATGCACTATCATCTGGAAGTTGAAGGCAAAAATTAGAGGAGCAGCAATGATGATATTCTTGCTGGCCGATGATGGAGGAGACGTGCCCAAGAGGGTCCTCAGTGCATCTAATTGTCCGCCTCTTGGGGTCTGCTGGCAATGAGAGCATCATGAGCACGCCAGCCTTGTCTGATCCAGGGAACGACTTCTTCGCCTGGATCCATAGCTTTCACCACCTCATCACCATCATCCCCTTCGATGTCCTCCTCAGCAGAGGAGATACGCAGTACCTCCATCTCGTCAGCTTGCAAGCCGACACCACTTTGCTGCACCAGATTGTGTAGCGTGTGGCAAGCAACAATGATGCGTGACATCATCTAGGGAGAGTACTGGAGTGCTGCACCCATCTTTCCAGGCTTTGAAACCACACGTTTAGTATCCCGGTGATGTGTTCCTCCAAAGTCCGGGTTGCGCACTGAACCTCGTTCTACTTATTCTCAGCAGGGGTCTGAGGCCGGCGTATGGGTGTTAATAGCCAAGTCCTTTGTAGTTGACCCTTGTCACCAAGAAGTCAACTCTGGATCCAGTGTGGTCCCTCAAATATGCTCGGAATTTGCAATCGACGTAAGAAAGAGTCGTGGACGCTTCCAGGATATAGAATCATAGAATTTACAGTGCTGAAGAAGGCCATTCGGCCCATCGAGTCTGCATCGGCCCTTGGAAAGAGCACTCTACCCAAGCCCACACCTCCACCCTACCCCATAACCCAGCAACCCGACCCAACATTTTTGGACACTAAAGGGAATTTAGCATGGCCAATCCACCTAACCCGCACATCTTTGGACTGTGGGTGGAAACCGGAGCACCCGGAGGAAACCCACGCACACATGGGGAGAACGTGCAGACTCCGCACAGACAGTGACTCAGTGGGGAATGGAACCTGGGACCCTGGCGCTGTGAAGCCACAGTGCTAACCACTGTGCTACCGTGCTGCCCCTATCAGGCCCAAACCTGCATGAGTATGGTGAACGTTCATGCACGTCCTGCACTAGGCCTAATTTCAGAGGCCAGGGCTGCCTGGCTTGCTCACAGGGGTCTTGAGGCTGCAGTCGCAGGTAATTCCTTGGCCAAAAAGTGGACGTTTACAAACAGATGCTGACCCTTGCATCTGTCTCTTTGACACTGCAGAGAGGAAGCCATCAGGAAGATGAGGCCTGGTGTTGACACTGCCTGCATTATGTTTTATTGCTGGACGGCACGGTGGCACAGTGGTTAGTGCTATTTCCTCACAGCGCCAGGGACCACGGTTGGATTTCGGCCTTGGCTGACTGTCTGTGTGCAGTTTGCACTTTCTCCCCATGTCTGCGTGGGTTTTCTCTGGGTGTTCTGTGTTCCTCCCACTGTCTGAAGATATGAAGGTGAGGAGGATTGGCCAAACTAAATTGCACCTTAGTGTCCAAAGATGTGCAGGTTATGTGGGGTTACAGGGATAGGGCAAGGGAATAGGTGCTCTTTCAGAGGGTCGATGCAGACTCAATGGGCTGAATGGCCTCCTTCAACACTGTTGGGCTTGTGTGGATTATAGGCAGGAAAGAGGAATGCAAAGGAGGTGCCTGACTTGCCAAAGGAAGGAGCTGAACTCTCAAAACCAAGGGGCAGCAGGTCCTCCGCTGGACACAAAGGTTGGTCCTCAGAGATCTGTCATTCATAGATCCTCACTAGACACTGGGTGTGTAGACATCGCATCCCTCTGATAAGGAGACCAAAACTGCACACAATGTTCCAAGAGTGGCCTCACCAAGGCCCTGTATAATTACAGCAAGACATAGCAATCCTCTCGCTATGACGGCCAACACACCATTTGCCTTCTTTGCCTCCTGCTGCACCTGCATGGCTTACTCTCAGTGACTGGGGTAAAAAGGACATCCAGGTTCCATTGTACATTCCCCTCTATCAATCTATAGCCATTCAGATAATAATCTGCCTTCCTAATTTTGCTACCAAAGCGGATAACCTCACATTTATCCCTACTATACTGCATCTGCCATGAATTTGCCCACTCACTCAACTTACCCAAATCGCACTCTGGAGGTCGAAGGCTTGGAGGGCCCCGGCCTGCTTTGGGTCTTCTCTTGTGGGGCAGGTGCACCCTCCTCAGCCTGAGCAGCTGGAATTGATGGAGGGGATTCAGGCTGAAGGGACTTGGAGTGACTGGATAGCCCTGTGGACCATGGGGGGATTTCCCCAGGGTGTCTGCATGACACTCCTCCACCTTGTGGGCGCCCAAGTGCCCCTTCCTGACTCCTTGAGGGGAAGAGACTTCTGGAGGGAGATCAGGATGCTCCATTTCCCCTCTCACATAGCCACTGTTGGATCACACACATGGCTATTCGCAATGGTTCACAGGTCCCAGCACATATCCAGCCCAAGCTCCTGGACCAGAATCTCCATGCTGGATGCCACCCTTCCAATGGTGACCCTGATGTGCCTGCATGTCGATGCCAGGTAATCAGGCAGTGGACGGACTCCTCCATCCTCCTTTCTAATTTGCTGACAGCCTCTGACCACCCTGCCTGCTGTATCTCTGCCCAGCTTTGGAGCTCCAGCGTTTCTCTGAAGGCCGATTCCAGCGGCTCGTCATCAGATTTGGACTCAGTAGGGGCCTTGCCTCCAGCAATCCTCTGAGTGTCGGTGACCTTGTCTGTCGCTGCCTCTGTCAGCTGTGGACCCGAATCTGTGCTGTGCTCACCACACGGTGACCTCGAGCCTGCTCCACAACCAGGCCCTACCGAGGGGTGTGCCCTCGGCTCTGATCTGCAGAGGAACAGTGACAGCTCGAAATCTAGGGGATCCTCAGGCTCCTGATTTGAGTTGATCTGGGCGCTGGGACCGATGGGCTGGCTGGTGGTGTGCCTCCTCCTTTTCTTGCTGGTGGCTGTAAAAAGAGAGAAGGGAAAATTAGTGATTGGCTGGATGGGCACCAATGTTAAAGAGCGCTCACAGTTGAGGGTGGGTGAAGACTCTCACTGGCTTGTTGGGGGATGCTGATCTCACCTTTGGCATAGTAACTGACCCTGTCCTCACCAGCCAGATCTGCTGCCTGCTCCTCAAAGGGGATGAATGGCTTGAGCTCCGGCATTCCCATCCCTTGCCTGGGATCTCTCTCTCTTTTTGTGGATGATCCTGTCCTGCGTAATGATAGATGGACGGACTCCGAGCAGGACAGATGCCAAGGCAAATGATATGCATGCCTGAGTGAGTGCTGAGTGGGCATGTGGAAGGGTTGAAGACATGACTTGTGCAGGATGTGACATAGAATTTACAGTGCAGAAGGAGGCCATTCGGCCCATCGAGTCTGCACTGGCTCTTGGAAAGAGCACCCTACCAAGTTCCACACTACCACCCTATCCCCATAACACAGTAACCCCACCCAACACTAAGGGCAAATTTTGGACACTAAGGGCAATTTAGCTTGGCCAATCCACCTAACCTGCACATCTTTGGACTGTGGGAGGAAACCGGAGCACCCGGAGGAAACACACGCAGACACGGGGAGAACGTGCAGACTCCGCACAGACAGTGACCCAAGCCGGGAATCGAACCTGGGACCCTGGAGCTGTGAAGCAATTGTGCTAACCACAATGCTACAGTGCTGCCCATAAGATGGACAGGAGATGAAGATGTATAAGTGTGCGTGTGAGCGAATCAGTGATGATACCCCTTGTGCTGGTCGTGTATGACTTGCCCTAATGGAATGAATGAGATCAATCATCTTCTTCCTGCACTTGAGAATGCTGACAGCACTGAAAACCTCCTCCCAAGCCTTGGTGATACGATTGCTGTACGCTTGGCTCCCATTATGGGTGGGAGGTGGGGGGAGGGGGAGGGGTGGGGGGAGGGTGCGGGTAAAGGACCTTCCGTCGGTCCTTGTCTCTTCTGGTTGCCATCATCTGCCACAACAAGTCCTGGGCTGCAGAGAATAAATGTGTGCCTGGGTGCACAGTAAATGCAGTGCCCATAACTGCGAGTTGATGAAGTAACGGTGGGGTGGATGAACCCTGAGCTCCCTCCCCGCCACGAGATACAATGTGCTGCTCATTTTTGCATACATATTTCAAAAAGCGGTCAAAGTTGGCCCCGGCAGCCAGTGGGAGCCATGCCACCCTTCCCGCCCTGCCACCTTTCCCGCCCTGTTACCCTTCCCGCCCTGCCACCCTTCCCGCCATGCCAACATTCCCGCCCTGCCACCCCACCTCGTCTCTGGAGCAGAAAATTCAGCCCAAGGTCTTAAATTATTCAGCCACGATGAAAAGGGAAAGCAATCTGTCTCAACGTGAGAGCAATCTGTCTGATTTTGGGGGAGAAAAAAATAGACTGGGCAGAAACACAATCCAAGTTTTCAAGAACGTGGAGAAAGTTTGAATTAGAGAAATGATTACAAGCTAAGGTCGCCTCAAGCCAAAAGGAAACTTCAGCTGCTTCACACTTTGTAATTATTACATAATGGAACAGAATGCCACTTTGGGTAGTGAATGTAGACTTGGAATGAAACATCCCAAAAAATAAATACAGCGATTCCCTTCTGAAAGTTTTATTCAATATCTACATTCACTGCCCAAAATAGCAGCTTGTCCCATTACTAGTGACTGCACTTCTGGAGACTAAGCAGAAGGGAAATACAAATAGTTTGAATGTGTCCAGCACATGAGCTGAATGGCTAATTGCTGTCAATACGTTCTTATGTTTTTACCCTATAGTAATGCCATATACAATGGAGATACAATTTTACAATCAGCACTCTGCTGAAAATGCACTTATTCCTACCCACGCGAGGCTCGGTTCAATTTTATTAATGCAATATTTCCTGCAGGACGAGGGTCAGGCAAGGTTCACCACCTTGGAAACAAGTCCCGAACAAATTTAATGGACCAATTAACCGATTCATCCCTGAAGCATTCCTAGACTGTTAGTGCAAGTTTAAAAAGAGAATTCCCCGAAGTTCGACGTTATAACTTCGAGCTGAGACATTTGTCCAAATTCCCATCCTGTAACATTGCAATGCTGTTAACTACGCAAACCGTTTGCCAGCGAATGCTAACAAGTTAAACAAAGACATCTGTTTCACCGCGTTCTACAAATGAAGCTGTATTGTTGCAAGTAAAATATTTAACTTTTAATCTGTTTGAGGGGATAAGCTCCAAACTAGGTACCGGATCCAGATCAACTTGGGGAGAAGGGGGTGTTCCCAATGTGAAGAGTATACAATTCTTGACCCCTCTAATCTTCTCCGCTTTCCCAATGGATCAGATTTGTACAGTTTCAAGAGTGGCAGTAGCCCTCTGGTGGTTTGCTGAAGTGCCCCATCCCTCACGTACAAAACAAAACTTAGCCATGCCTGATGAATGGTAGCAACTCTCTTCTGGTCCGTGGTTTACCAGTGTCATATCGTATCTAAACACGTACTTGGCAAAATAAATTAGATTGTATACTTCTTAATCAGGCATATGGGTTTTGATTTTAAGCTCCAGCTGGGGGTAGGGATTGGGGCGGCTGTGTGCGGAGTTTTGTGACACTGGCCTGCATACCAGTTCCCCTCAGACCATCTTCCCACAGGCAGGATGGGGGTTTGTGGGGTGCTGTAGGGCTGTACTCCATGTAAGTGGTGGTAGAGGCACACAGAGACTTATTAAGGCCTGTTAACAGGGGCCAACTGGGATTGTCTAGTTGGCCCCCACTACGGGCAGTGGGGGCCAGGTTGGATGCCCAGGTCTCTGCGGGCAGTGGGGGCTAGTTTGGATGCCCAGGTCTCTGCGGGCAGTGGGGGCCAGGTTGGGTGCCCAGGTCTCTGCGGGCAGTGGGGGCCAGGTTGGATGCCAGGTCTCAGCGGACAGTGGGGGCTAGTTTGGATGCCCAGCTCTCTGCGGGCAGTGGGGGTCCAGTTTGGATGCCCAGCTCTCTGCGGGCAGTGGGGGTCCAGTTTGGATGCCCAGGTCTCTGCGGGCAGTGGGGGCCAGTTTGGATGCCCAGGTCTCTGCGGGCAGTGGGGGCTAGTTTGGATGCCCAGGTCTCTGCGGGCAGTGGGGGCCTGGTTTGTTGCCCAGGTCTCTGCGGGCAGTGGGGGCCAGTTTGGATGCCCAGGTCTCTGCGGGCAGTGGGGGCCAGTTTGGATGCCCAGGTCTCTGCGGGCAGTGGGGGCTAGTTTGGATGCCCAGGTCTCTGCGGGCAGTGGGGGCCAGGTTGGGTGCCCAGGTCTCTGCGGGCAGTGGGGGCCAGGTTGGGTGCCCAGGTCTCTGGGGGCAGTGGGGGCCAGGTTGGGTGCCCAGGTCTCTGCGGGCAGTGGGGACCAGTTTGGATGCCCAGCTCTCTGCGGGCAGTGGGGGGTCCAGTTTGGATGCCCAGCTCTCTGCGGGCAGTGGGGGCCAGTTTGGATGCCCAGGTCTCTGCGGGCAGTGGGGGCTAGTTTGGATGCCCAGCTCTCTGCGGGCAGTGGGGGCCAGTTTGGATGCCTGGAGGCAGTTTACCAGCAGATGAAAGCTTAGAAATTACTTAGTCACACATTTGTACAAGCAGATTTATAATAATCCCCAACTCCAACCAATCATTCGCTGTGACATGGAGAAGGCTGCAGAGTTAGAATTTGATGTGGTGCATGGCCCACTTAGAAGGAATAAAATGTTGAAAAACAAACATAAGAATTATCGTTGGGTAGACAAATAACTCAGAGAGTTGGAGTACTATTACACCCCATCAGAGTGTGGTAGGACGGGAGAGTGCATTGGCAACATTTCTCACTCAATTGGGGCGAAGAGGTGACTGTTGTGGTGGGAACACCAATCAGAGCCTTGGTAGCTCTGAATTTGCTGCCTATCAGCAGGCATTATTGAACATTGGTTTCTGTTTGGTGGACTCCCCTTTAGAGCGGGAGAACAGTTTGTAAGACGGTGAGAGGTGGTGGAGACTTAGAGAGGATCAGGCACGGATCTGCTCAATTGGTGTGAAGTTTCTGAGCTTTCATTGAGTCCAAAGACGTGCAGGTTAGGTAGATTGGCCATGATAAATTGCCCTTAGGGACCAAAAAGGTTAGGAGGGGTTATTGGGTTACAGGGTCAGGGTGGAAGTGAAGGCTTAAGTGGGTCGGTGTAGACTCGATGGACCGAATGGCCTCCTTCTGCACTGTATGTTCTATGTTCTATGTAAAGCAGCAGCCAGGTTTCTGGCATTCGGCCTGGCGGGCAACCTGAGGCAAAAGTGAAGTCGCTGACCCAACATTGGGGTGCAAGATTGCGAAACCTTCAGCAAAGCGAGGAGGAGGCGGCACTGGCCAAAGACCAAAGGGACCAGCGGGCTGACTATCAACATCCTGGGGAGGGTGGACAACCAACAAGAACAGACGCCACCAGGCCAGATAGTCAGCAGCCAGACTGGAGCACCCGCAGTCGTCAAGGGTTGAGGCTCGAGGCCCGGCCACCCAAGTGAGAGCCGGGAAGGGAGCAGGGACACCATTGTGGCTGGGGCTCAACATCATCGGGGGCGGGCTGCCATGACACCCAGGAGACGGGACGTGACATGCGGCGTCCGCAATGAAGGAGAGCGCCAGGCCACCAAAAGTGTAAGTCCGCCTCTGAAGAAGAGGTGAAATTCAAGAGGGGAACAGGAACGAGAACGAGATTAGTGCTTTGAGCTAAAACACACTGGAGAGAAACACAATCCTAATCCACATGTGCAGACTCCGTGTTCATTGTGTACTCGTCACCATGCTTGGAGATATTCCAAAGAATCAAATTTCCTGTAACGCATCTCTGTTTCTTAGAAAGTAACACAATACAATAGGTCAAAACACAAATCTTTCACCTCAAAAATTCACTCAACACAGAGGTGGGATGGAGGTCTCCAGGCTACGATAGTTTGTTCAGGGTCCTGAGTGCAACAAGGTCGGGAAGCCTCAACTGAAATCCCGGTCGAACTACAGCGGGGGGAAAAAAAAAAAATCACAATTGGCACTGGAACGATCCTGGATTAAACCCTCTTTCAATTCTCCCAAAAGGTTTGAATTGTCTCATTTTTATTCACTGTCATTTGGCTGAAAGGTATCCTCAATTAGCAGAAATGGAAACGCGTCTGGACTGTCCTGCCAGAATAATGATGAAATGGACAACTCCAACAGAAGGTCAAATTTCAATCCTGTCAGTCTTCTTAACCTACCCTTGATTTAACAAAGTGATGCCAAGGCCATTGTTGCTCTTCGATCCCACACCTGGGATTGTTTTGTTACTGTATATTTCAGCTCCAGGGCTTTTGATGTTCAATTCTTTTTACTTTTAGGGAATGAACATTTGAGTCAATTTGGAAAACTTGGATACTGGTGAAGACAAAAATCCGTGGAGTGCCAGAAGTGTTGGCCCCCAGAAGACTCAGATTTGAGGGAATTGGCAAAAAAGCCAAAAGGGTTAACGGGGGTTGGGTGAGGAAGATTTCTGTTTATGAAGCAAATTCTTATGATCTGGAAGGTACTGTCTGAAATGGTGGAGGAAGCAAATTCAACAGTAACTTTCAAAATGAAATTATATATAGATAGAAGGGGGGAAACTGTCGACGCTCTGACGGAGCAGGGTGGTGGGGCCAATTCATTAGCTTCTTCTAAGAGTCAACACTAACACGGTGAAACAGCTATGACATAGAACATACAGTGCAGAAGGAGGCCATTCAGCCCATCGAGTCTGCACCGACCCACTTAAGCCCTCACTTCCACCCGATCCCCATAACCCAATAACCCCTCCTAACCTTTTTGGACACTAAGGGCAATTGATCATGACCAATCCACCTAACCTGCACGTCTTTGGACTGTGGGAGGAAACCGGAGCACCCATGGGGGGAACGTACAAACTCTGCACAGACAGTGACCCAGCGGGGAATCGAACCTGAGAACCTGGCGCTGTGAAGCCACAGTGCTCTCCACTTGTGCTACCGTGCTGCCCACAAAGTAATGATGTAATGTATGATGTAATGGACGTCGTTTTCTGGCCGTTCCCACCAGTGGGATCTTCCGGTCCCGCCAATGGTGATCCCCGTCGTGGGTTTAGCGTCGACAGAGGGTGTGAACAACGGGAAACTCCACCGTAAGCGGTGAGACGGGAAGATCCCACCCCATCTGTGCACAGCAGATTGGTCAGCGCTGGAGAAGAAAGCTCCAAATTCTGTCTGGGAACCTTTTTCCGAGCTGGAGCTCATCTGTTTCTAATGATTCTCTTTTTAACTAGCCTCTAGCCACCAACATCTACGGTTCCGATGATGATGGCCCTTTTAATAATGTCACTGTTGCGGGCCCTTCAACACCTCTTTACTATAAACATTAGTTATTTGTTTTTGGGGCGGCAGTGGCGTATTGGTATTGTCACTGGACAAGTAATCCAGAGACCCAGGGTAATGCTCTGGGGATCCGTGTTCGAATCCCACCATGGCAGATGGTGAAATTTGAATTTTGTACAAAAATAAAAATCTGGAATTAGAAGTCTAATGATGACCACAAAACCATTGTCGAGTGTTGCAAAAAACCCATCTGGTTGACTAATGTCCTCTGGGAAGGAAATCTGCCATCCTTACCTGGTCTGGCCCACATGTGACTCCAGGCCCACAGCAATGTGGTTGACTCTTAAAATGCCCTCAGTTCGAGAGCAATTAGGGATGGGCAAAAAATGGTGGCCTTGCCTGCGACGCCCATGTTGCATGAAAGAATAAAGAAAAATAAAGCTGAACCCCCAACAACTCTCTGCTTATTCCTCAATCTCTATTCTAATTGGTTTTCATTTACAATGAGCGGGATGTAATGTTTAGAAGTGTGGTAGCGAGCAGGATTTGCCAGGTGCTTCCCGATCGCTGACCCAGTGAGACCGCTACCAGTATCTCATGCTAATTAGGGAAAGTAATGATGCCCCACAGGCTTCACGTGGGAAATGACTGTCCGCCAGTTGATTTCCCAACACCATACCCGGCAGCTTGCCGCTAATGACACGGAACAGCACTTAAACCAACCCTGCAGGGCAAACGCCAGACAGCATGCAGCCATGACACTGCACAGACCAGCTCCACGATTCGGAGATGCCAAGCTAGGCAGACTGTTGGACCCGGTCCAGTGGGATACCCCCTTCCACTGAGGAAGTTAGAGAATCAGCCATAGGGCAGCCATTGCTGCCTGGGAGGAAGCGACAGCGGCTAGCAATGGGGGAATGTCATAAGGAAGACTGCTGCCCAGGCTGCAGGGGTGAGTTGGCATCAGCCCTCTGGCACTGGTCCTACGAGGAATAGGCCCTGGAGGTCGCCTGGGGGGGGGGGGGGGGGGGGGCTGAGGAAAGAGCTGTCACTGATGTCGAGATTGGCCTGCGCTGCATAAGTGAATATCCACCAGCCCCAATCCAGATGGCATGTCACACATGTGTTCTTCATGCCACAATAATGATCCTTCCCGCCCACTGACCACATGTCCATTCTCCCGCATGATTTCCATCCAATGGTGACGGCACATCTGGAGTGGCCCCCTGCCTGCCTCGCAAAACAACATCTCGGAGGAGAGCACCGAAGATGCTGATGCCACCATTGAGGCGTCACAGCTTTCATCCACACCGTCTACCAGCGCAGAGACTCACACCTCGGTGGGCGAAAGTAGTCGACAAGCTTCTGTGGCACAATCTGGTGAGCGTCATACAGTTGCGGATGCACATCAGGCGGAGGCAGGAACATCCAGCGGGAACAGCAGTCGGAGGTCTGTTGGACCCTATGGCCCAGCTGGGTCCCAGTCAGATGTTGCGCCTCTGGACCAGGTTATCCCAGAGCTGATGCAGACGTTAGAGTGCGGCTGTGAGATTCAGCGACACTCCAGCGGGTCCATCGCTGATTGGCGGAGTCGCAAAGGCTACGGGTGCAGGAGATGGCGCCTGTATGCGTGGCACCGAGGCCAACAATGCTTGGAAAGCAACCGCAGGGGAGAGCTCGAGGATAACATCAGCAGCATGAGTAGTGGTGCCTAAGGCATTGATTGGTGTGTGGCAGCCATGGCTGAGGGCCTCGACAGCATGTCCTGGTCACTGGGAGATGTATCGCTGATGCAGGTGGACCTTGCCGACATGCTGCCGAGCATCTCCACGTCTCAGGTAGGAATTGACGAGGTGCTCCGGTGCATGTCCCAGTGGCTGAGGACTGTATCCCAGACTAGTTGGGCCTTGCCGAGGCACTGTGGAACATGTCCCAGTCTAGGTGGACCCTGCCGAGGTGCTGTGGAACATGTCCCAGTCTAGGTGGGCCTTGCCGAGACGCTGTGGAACATGTCCCACTCTAGGTGGGCCTTGCCGAGGCGCTGTGGAACATGTCCCAGTCTAGGTGGGCCTTGCCGAGACGCTGTGGAACATGTCCCAGTCTAGATGGGCCTTGCCGAGACGCTGTGGAACATGTCCCAGTCTAGGTGGGCCTTGCCGAGACGCTGTGGAACATGTTCCAGTCTAGGTGGGCCTTGCCGAGGCGCTGTGGAACATGTCCCAGTCTAGATGGGCCTTGCCGAGACGCTGTGGAACATGTCCCAGTCTAGGTGGGCCTTGCCGAGACGCTGTGGAACATGTTCCAGTCTAGGTGGGCCTTGCCGAGGCGCTGTGGAACATGTCCCAGTCTAGGTGGGTCTTGCCGAGACGCTGTGGAACATGTCCCAGTCTAGGTGGGCCCTGCCAAGGTGCTGTGGAACATGTCCCAGTCTAGGTGGGCCTTGCCGAGGCGTTGTGGAACATGTCCTAATCTCGGTGGGCCTTGCCGAGGCGCGGTGGAACATGTCCCAGTCTAGATGGGCCATGCCGAGACGCTGTGGAACATGTCCCAGTCTAGATGGGCCTTGCCGAGACGCTATGGAACATGTCCCAGTCTAGGTGGGGCTTGCCGAGGCGCTGTGGAACATGTCCCAGTCTAGGTGAACCCTGCCGAGGCGCTGTGGAACATGTCCCAGTCTAGGTGAACCCTGCCGAGACGCTGTGGAACATGTCCCAGTCTAGGTGGGGCTTGCCGAGGCGCTGTGGAACATGTCCCAGTCTAGGTGGGCCTTGCCGAGACGCTGTGGAACATGTCCCAGTCTAGGTGAATCCTGCCGAGACGCTGTGGAACATGTCCCAGTCTAGGTGGGCCTTGCCGAGGCGCTGTGGAACATGTCCCAGTCTAGGTGAACCCTGCCGAGACGCTGTGGAACATGTCCCAGTCTAGGTGGGCCTTGCAGAGGAGCTGTGGAACATGTCCCAGTCTAGGTGAACCTTGCCGAGGCGCTGTGGAACATGTCCCAGTCTAGCTGGGCCTTGCCGTGGCGCTGTGGAACATGTCCCAGTCTAGGTGGGCTTTGCTGAGGCGCAGTGGAACATGTCCCAGACTAGGTGGGCCTTGCCGAGGCGCTGTGGAACATGTCCCAGTCTAGGCGGGCCTTGCCGAGACGCTGTGGAACATGTCCTAGTCTAGGTAGGCCTTGCCGAGACGCTGTGGAATATGTCCCAGTCTAGATGGACCCTGCCGAGACGCTGTGGAATATGCCCCAGTCTAGGTGAACCCTGCCGAGACGCTGTGGATCATGTCCCAGTCTAGATGGGCCTTGCCGAGACGCTGTGGAACATGTCCCAGTCTAGGTGGGCCTTGCCGAGGCGCTGTGGAACATGTCCCAGTCTAGATGGGCCTTGCCGAGACGCTGTGGAACATGTCCCAGTCTAGGTGGGCCTTGCCGAGACGCTGTGGAACATGTTCCAGTCCAGGTGGGCCTTGCCGAGGCGCTGTGGAACATGTCCCAGTCTAGGTGGGCCTGGCCGAGACGCTGTGGAACATGTCCCAGTCTAGGTGGGCCCTGCCGAGGCACTGTGGAACATGTCCTAATCTCGGTGGGCCTTGCCGAGGCGCATGGAACATGTCCCAGTCTAGATGGGACATGCCGAGACGCTGTGGAACATGTCCCAGTCTCGATGGGCCTTGCCGAGACGCTGTGGAACATGTCCCAGTCTAGGTGGGCCCTGCCGAGACGCTGTGGAACATGTTCTAGTCTAGGTGGGCCTTGCTGAGACGCTGTGGACCATGTCCCAGTCTAGGTGGGCCTTGCCGAGACGCTGTGGAACATGTCACAGTCTAGGTGGGCCTTGCCGAGGCGCTGTGGAACATGTTCCAGTCTAGTTGGGCCTTGCCGAGACGCTGTGGAACATGTCCCAGTCTAGGCGGGCCTTGCCGAGACGCTGTGGAACATGTCCCAGTCTAGGTGGGCCTTGCAGAGGCGCTGTGGAACATGTCCCAGTCTAGGTGGGCCTTGCCGAGGCGCGGTGGAACATGTCCCAGTCTAGGTGAACCCTGCCGAGGCGCTGTGGAACATGTCCCAGTCTAGGTGAACCCTGCCGAGACGCTGTGGAACATGTCCCAGTCTAGGTGGGGCTTGCCGAGGCGCTGTGGAACATGTCCCAGTCTAGGTGGGCCTTGCCGAGACGCTGTGGAACATGTCCCAGTCTAGGTGAATCCTGCCGAGACGCTGTGGAACATGTCCCAGTCTAGGTGGGCCTTGCCGAGGCGCTGTGGAACATGTCCCAGTCTAGGTGAACCCTGCCGAGACGCTGTGGAACATGTCCCAGTCTAGGTGGGCCTTGCAGAGGAGCTGTGGAACATGTCCCAGTCTAGGTGAACCTTGCCGAGGCGCTGTGGAACATGTCCCAGTCTAGCTGGGCCTTGCCGAGGCGCTGTGGAACATGTCCCAGTCTAGGCGGGCCTTGCCGAGACGCTGTGGAACATGTCCTAGTCTAGGTAGGCCTTGCCGAGACGCTGTGGAATATGTCCCAGTCTAGATGGACCCTGCCGAGACGCTGTGGAATATGCCCCAGTCTAGGTGAACCCTGCCGAGACGCTGTGGATCATGTCCCAGTCTAGATGGGCCTTGCCGAGACGCTGTGGAACATGTCCCAGTCTAGGTGGGCCTTGCCGAGGCGCTGTGGAACATGTCCCAGTCTAGGTGGGCCTTGCCGAGGCGCTGTGGAACATGTCCCAGTCTAGATGGGCCTTGCCGAGACGCTGTGGAACATGTCCCAGTCTAGGTGGGCCTTGCCGAGACGCTGTGGAACATGTTCCAGTCCAGGTGGGCCTTGCCGAGGCGCTGTGGAACATGTCCCAGTCTAGGTGGGCCTGGCCGAGACGCTGTGGAACATGTCCCAGTCTAGGTGGGCCCTGCCGAGGCGCTGTGGAACATGTCCCAGTCTAGGTGGGCCTTGCCGAGGCACTGTGGAACATGTCCTAATCTCGGTGGGCCTTGCCGAGGCGCAGTGGAACATGTCCCAGTCTAGATGGGACTTGCCGAGACGCTGTGGAACATGTCCCAGTCTCGATGGGCCTTGCCGAGACGCTGTGGAACATGTCCCAGTCTAGGTGGGCCCTGCCGAGACGCTGTGGAACATGTTCTAGTCTAGGTGGGCCTTGCTGAGACGCTGTGGACCATGTCCCAGTCTAGGTGGGCCTTGCCGAGACGCTGTGGAACATGTCACAGTCTAGGTGGGCCTTGCCGAGGCGCTGTGGAACATGTTCCAGTCTAGGTGGGCCTTGCCGAGACGCTGTGGAACATGTCCCAGTCTAGGCGGGCCTTGCCGAGACGCTGTGGAACATGTCCCAGTCTAGGTAGGCCTTGCAGAGGCGCTGTGGAACATGTCCCAGTCTAGGTAGGCCTTGCAGAGGCGCTGTGGAACATGTCCCAGTCTAGGTGGGCCTTGCCGAGGCGCGGTGGAACATGTCCCAGTCTAGGTGAACCCTGCCGAGACGTTGTGGAACATGTCCCAGTCTAGGTGGGCCTTGCCGAGACGCTGTGGAACATGTCCCTGTCTAGGTGGACCCTGCCGAGACACTGTGGAACATGTCCCAGTCTCGGTGGGCCTTGCCGAGGCGCTGTGGAACATGTCCAAGTCTAGGTGAACCCTGCCGAGGCGCTGTGGAACATGTCCAAGTCTAGGTGAACCCTGCCGAGGCGCTGTGGAACATGTCCCAGTCTAGGTGAACCCTGCCGAGACGCTGTGGAACATGTCCCAGTCTAGATGGGACTTGCCGAGACGCTGTGGAACATGTCCCAGTCTCGATGGGCCTTGCCGAGACGCTGTGGAACATGTCCCAGTCTAGGTGGGCCCTGCCGAGACGCTGTGGAACATGTCCTAGTCTAGGTGGGCCTTGCTGAGACGCTGTGGACCATGTCCCAGTCTAGGTGGGCCTTGCCGAGACGCTGTGGAACATGTCACAGTCTAGGTGGGCCTTGCCGAGGCGCTGTGGAACATGTTCCAGTCTAGGTGGGCCTTGCCGAGACGCTGTGGAACATGTCCCAGTCTAGGCGGGCCTTGCCGAGACGCTGTGGAACATGTCCCAGTCTAGGTGGGCCTTGCAGAGGCGCTGTGGAACATCTCCCAGTCTAGGTGGGCCTTGCCGAGGCGCGGTGGAACATGTCCCAGTCTAGGTGAACCCTGCCGAGACGTTGTGGAACATGTCCCAGTCTAGGTGGGCCTTGCCGAGACGTTGTGGAACATGTCCTAATCTCGGTGGGCCTTGCCGAGGCGCTGTGGAACATGTCCCAGTCTAGATGGGACTTGCCGAGACGCTGTGGAACATGTCCCAGTCTCGATGGGCCTTGCCGAGACGCTGTGGAACATGTCCCAGTCTAGGTGGGCCCTGCCGAGACGCTGTGGAACATGTCCTAGTCTAGGTGGACCCTGCCGAGACACTGTGGAACATGTCCCAGTCTAGGTGGGCCTTGCCGAGGCGCTGTGGAACATGTCCAAGTCTAGGTGAACCCTGCCGAGGCGCTGTGGAACATGTCCCAGTCTAGATGGGCCTTGCCGAGACGCTGTGGAACATGTCCCAGTCTAGCTGGGCCTTGCCGAGGCGCTGTGGAACATGTCCCAGTCTAGGTGAACCATGCCGAGGCGCTGTGAACATGTCCCAGTCTAGGTGGGCCTTGCCGAGATGCTGTGGAACATGTCCCAGTCTAGGTGAACCCTGCCGAGACGCTGTGGAACATGTCCCAGTCTAGGTGGGCCTTGCCGAGACGCTGTGGAACATGTCCCAGTCTAGGTGAACCCTGCCGAGACGCTGTGGAACATGTCCCAGTCTAGGTGGGCCTTGCCGAGGCGCTGTGGAACATGTCCCAGTCTAGATGGGCCTTGCCGAGACGCTGTGGAACATGTCCCAGTCTAGGTGGGCCTTGCCGAGACGCTGTGGAACATGTTCCAGTCCAGGTGGGCCTTGCCGAGGCGCTGTGGAACATGTCCCAGTCTAGGTGGGCCTGGCCGAGACGCTGTGGAACATGTCCCAGTCTAGGTGGGCCCTGCCGAGGCACTGTGGAACATGTCCTAATCTCGGTGGGCCTTGCCGAGGCGCAGTGGAACATGTCCCAGTCTAGATGGGACATGCCGAGACGCTGTGGAACATGTCCCAGTCTCGATGGGCCTTGCCGAGACGCTGTGGAACATGTCCCAGTCTAGGTGGGCCCTGCCGAGACGCTGTGCAACATGTTCTAGTCTAGGTGGGCCTTGCTGAGACGCTGTGGACCATGTCCCAGTCTAGGTGGGCCTTGCCGAGACGCTGTGGAACATGTCACAGTCTAGGTGGGCCTTGCCGAGGCGCTGTGGAACATGTTCCAGTCTAGTTGGGCCTTGCCGAGACGCTGTGGAACATGTCCCAGTCTAGGCGGGCCTTGCCGAGACGCTGTGGAACATGTCCCAGTCTAGGTGGGCCTTGCAGAGGCGCTGTGGAACATGTCCCAGTCTAGGTGGGCCTTGCCGAGGCGCGGTGGAACATGTCCCAGTCTAGGTGAACCCTGCCGAGGCGCTGTGGAACATGTCCCAGTCTAGGTGAACCCTGCCGAGACGCTGTGGAACATGTCCCAGTCTAGGTGGGGCTTGCCGAGGCGCTGTGGAACATGTCCCAGTCTAGGTGGGCCTTGCCGAGACGCTGTGGAACATGTCCCAGTCTAGGTGAATCCTGCCGAGACGCTGTGGAACATGTCCCAGTCTAGGTGGGCCTTGCCGAGGCGCTGTGGAACATGTCCCAGTCTAGGTGAACCCTGCCGAGACGCTGTGGAACATGTCCCAGTCTAGGTGGGCCTTGCAGAGGAGCAGTGGAACATGTCCCAGTCTAGGTGAACCTTGCCGAGGCACTGTGGAACATGTCCCAGTCTAGCTGGGCCTTGCCGAGGCGCTGTGGAACATGTCCCAGTCTAGGCGGGCCTTGCCGAGACGCTGTGGAACATGTCCTAGTCTAGGTAGGCCTTGCCGAGACGCTGTGGAATATGTCCCAGTCTAGATGGACCCTGCCGAGACGCTGTGGAATATGCCCCAGTCTAGGTGAACCCTGCCGAGACGCTGTGGATCATGTCCCAGTCTAGATGGGCCTTGCCGAGACGCTGTGGAACATGTCCCAGTCTAGGTGGGCCTTGCCGAGGCGCTGTGGAACATGTCCCAGTCTAGGTGGGCCTTGCCGAGGCGCTGTGGAACATGTCCCAGTCTAGATGGGCCTTGCCGAGACGCTGTGGAACATGTCCCAGTCTAGGTGGGCCTTGCCGAGACGCTGTGGAACATGTTCCAGTCCAGGTGGGCCTTGCCGAGGCGCTGTGGAACATGTCCCAGTCTAGGTGGGCCTGGCCGAGACGCTGTGGAACATGTCCCAGTCTAGGTGGGCCCTGCCGAGGCGCTGTGGAACATGTCCCAGTCTAGGTGGGCCTTGCCGAGGCACTGTGGAACATGTCCTAATCTCGGTGGGCCTTGCCGAGGCGCAGTGGAACATGTCCCAGTCTAGATGGGACTTGCCGAGACGCTGTGGAACATGTCCCAGTCTCGATGGGCCTTGCCGAGACGCTGTGGAACATGTCCCAGTCTAGGTGGGCCCTGCCGAGACGCTGTGGAACATGTTCTAGTCTAGGTGGGCCTTGCTGAGACGCTGTGGACCATGTCCCAGTCTAGGTGGGCCTTGCCGAGACGCTGTGGAACATGTCACAGTCTAGGTGGGCCTTGCCGAGGCGCTGTGGAACATGTTCCAGTCTAGGTGGGCCTTGCCGAGACGCTGTGGAACATGTCCCAGTCTAGGCGGGCCTTGCCGAGACGCTGTGGAACATGTCCCAGTCTAGGTAGGCCTTGCAGAGGCGCTGTGGAACATGTCCCAGTCTAGGTAGGCCTTGCAGAGGCGCTGTGGAACATGTCCCAGTCTAGGTGGGCCTTGCCGAGGCGCGGTGGAACATGTCCCAGTCTAGGTGAACCCTGCCGAGACGTTGTGGAACATGTCCCAGTCTAGGTGGGCCTTGCCGAGACGCTGTGGAACATGTCCCTGTCTAGGTGGACCCTGCCGAGACACTGTGGAACATGTCCCAGTCTCGGTGGGCCTTGCCGAGGCGCTGTGGAACATGTCCAAGTCTAGGTGAACCCTGCCGAGGCGCTGTGGAACATGTCCAAGTCTAGGTGAACCCTGCCGAGGCGCTGTGGAACATGTCCCAGTCTAGGTGAACCCTGCCGAGACGCTGTGGAACATGTCCCAGTCTAGATGGGACTTGCCGAGACGCTGTGGAACATGTCCCAGTCTCGATGGGCCTTGCCGAGACGCTGTGGAACATGTCCCAGTCTAGGTGGGCCCTGCCGAGACGCTGTGGAACATGTCCTAGTCTAGGTGGGCCTTGCTGAGACGCTGTGGACCATGTCCCAGTCTAGGTGGGCCTTGCCGAGACGCTGTGGAACATGTCACAGTCTAGGTGGGCCTTGCCGAGGCGCTGTGGAACATGTTCCAGTCTAGGTGGGCCTTGCCGAGACGCTGTGGAACATGTCCCAGTCTAGGCGGGCCTTGCCGAGACGCTGTGGAACATGTCCCAGTCTAGGTGGGCCTTGCAGAGGCGCTGTGGAACATCTCCCAGTCTAGGTGGGCCTTGCCGAGGCGCGGTGGAACATGTCCCAGTCTAGGTGAACCCTGCCGAGACGTTGTGGAACATGTCCCAGTCTAGGTGGGCCTTGCCGAGACGTTGTGGAACATGTCCTAATCTCGGTGGGCCTTGCCGAGGCGCTGTGGAACATGTCCCAGTCTAGATGGGACTTGCCGAGACGCTGTGGAACATGTCCCAGTCTCGATGGGCCTTGCCGAGACGCTGTGGAACATGTCCCAGTCTAGGTGGGCCCTGCCGAGACGCTGTGGAACATGTCCTAGTCTAGGTGGACCCTGCCGAGACACTGTGGAACATGTCCCAGTCTAGGTGGGCCTTGCCGAGGCGCTGTGGAACATGTCCAAGTCTAGGTGAACCCTGCCGAGGCGCTGTGGAACATGTCCCAGTCTAGATGGGCCTTGCCGAGACGCTGTGGAACATGTCCCAGTCTAGCTGGGCCTTGCCGAGGCGCTGTGGAACATGTCCCAGTCTAGGTGAACCATGCCGAGGCGCTGTGAACATGTCCCAGTCTAGGTGGGCCTTGCCGAGATGCTGTGGAACATGTCCCAGTCTAGGTGAACCCTGCCGAGACGCTGTGGAACATGTCCCAGTCTAGGTGGGCCTTGCCGAGACGCTGTGGAACATGTCCCAGTCTAGGTGAACCCTGCCGAGACGCTGTGGAACATGTCCCAGTCTAGGTGAACCCTGCCGAGTCGCTGTGGAACATGTCCCAGTCTAGGTGGGCCATGCTGAGGCGCTGTGGAACATGTCCAAGTCTAGGTGGGCCTTGCCGAGACGCTGTGGAACATGTCCAAGTCTAGGTGGGCCTTGCCGAGGCGCTGTGGAACATGTCCAAGTCTAGGTGGGCCTTGCCGAGACGCTGTGGAACATGTCCAAGTCTAGGTGGGCCTTGCCGGGACGCTATGGAACATGTCCCAGTCTAGGTGGACCTTGTCGAGGCGCTGTGGAACATGTCCCAGTCTAGATGGTCCTTGCCGAGGCGCTGTGGAACATGTCCCAGTCTAGGTGGGCCTTGCCGAGGTGCTGTGGAACATGTCCCAGTCTAGGTGAACCTTGCCGAGGTGCTGTGGAACATGTCCCAGTCTAGCTGGGCCTTGCCGAGGCGCTGTGGAACATGTCCCAGTCTAGGTGAACCCTGCCAAGGCGCTGTGAACATGTCCCAGTCTAGGTGGGCCTTGCCGAGACGCTGTGGAACATGTTCCAGTCTAGGTGGGCCTTGCCGAGACGCTGTGGAACATGTTCCAGTCTAGGTGGGCCTTGCCGAGACGCTGTGGAACATGTCCCAGTCTAGGTGAACGCTGCCGAGACGCTGTGGAACATGTCCCAGTCTAGGTGGGCCTTGCCCAGACGCTGTGGAACATGTCCCAGTCTAGGTGAACCTTGCTGAGGCGCTGTGGAACATGTCCCAGTCGAGGTGGACCCTGCCGAGGTGCTGTGAAACATGTCCCAGTCTAGGTGGGCCTTGCCGAGACGCTGTGGAACATGTCCCAGTCTAGGTGAACCCTGCAGAGGCGCTGTGGAACATGTCCCAGTCTAGGTGGGCCCTGCCGAGACGCTGTGGAACATGTCCCAGTCTAGGTGGGCCTTGCCGAGGCGCTGTGGAACATGACCCAGACTAGGTGGACCCTGCCGAGACGCTGTGTAACATGTCCTAGTCTAGGTGGGCCTTGCCGAGACGCTGTGGAACATGTTCCAGTCTAGGTGGGACTTGCTGAGACGCTGTGGAACATGTCCCAGTCTAGGTGGGCCTTGCCGAGGCGCTGTGGAACATGTCCCAGTCTAGGTGGGCCATGCTGAGGCGCTGTGGAACATGTCCCAGTCTCGGTGGGCCTTGCCGAGGCGCTGTGGAACATGACCCAGTCTAGGTGGACCTTGCCGAGACGCTGTGGAACATGTCCCAGTCTAGGTTGGCCATGCCGAGGCGCTGTGGAACATGTCCCAGTCTCGGTGGGCCTTGCCGAGGCGCTGTGGAACATGACCCAGTCTAGGTGAACCTTGCCGAGACGCTGTGGAACATGTCCCGGTCTAGGTGAGCCTTGCCGAGACGCTGTGGAACATATCCCAGTCTAGGTGAGCCTTGCCGAAGCGCTGTGGAACATGTCCTAATCTCGGTGGGCCTTGCCGAGGCGCTGTGGAACATGTCCCAGTCTAGGTGGGCCTTGCCGAGGCGCTGTGGAACATGTCCCAGTCTAGGTGGGCCATGCCGAGGCGCTGTGGAACATGTCCCAGTCTCGGTGGGCCTTGCCGAGGCGCTGTGGAACATGACCCAGTCTAGGTGGACCTTGCCGAGACGCTGTGGAACATGTCCCAGTCTAGGTTGGCCATGCCGAGACGCTGTGGAACATGTCCCAGTCTCGGTGGGCCTTGCCGAGGCGCTGTGGAACATGACCCAGTCTAGGTGAACCTTGCCGAAACGCTGTGGAACATGTCCCGGTCTAGGTGAGCCTTGCCGAGACGCTGTGGAACATATCCCAGTCTAGGTGAGCCTTGCCGAAGCGCTGTGGAACATGTCCTAATCTCGGTGGGCCTTGCCGAGGCGCTGTGGAACATGTCCCAGTCTAGATGTGCCTTGCCGAGACGCTGTGGAACATGTCCCAGTCTAGGTGGGCCTTGCCGAGACGCTGTGGACCATGTCCCAGTCTAGGTGGGCCTTGCCGAGACGCTGTGGAACATGTCCCAGTCTCGATGGGCCTTGCCGAGACGCTGTGGAACATGTCCCAGTCTAGGTGGGCCCTGCCGAGGCGCTGTGGAACATGTCCCAGTCTAGGTGGGCCTTGCCGAGGCGCTGTGGACCATGTCCCAGTCTAGGTGGGCCTTGCCGAGACGCTGTGGAACATGTCAGTCTAGGTGGGCCTTGCCGAGGCGCTGTGGAACATGTTCCAGTCTAGGTGGGCCTTGCCGAGACGCTGTGGAACATGACCCAGTCTAGGCGGGCCTTGCAGAGGCGCTGTGGAACATGTCCCAGTCTAGGTGGACCCTGCCGAGACGCTGTGGAACATGTCCCAGTCTAGGTGAACCCTGCCGAGACGCTGTGGAACATGTCCCAGTCTTGGTGGGCCTTGCCGAGACGCTGTGGAACATGTCCCAGTCTAGGCGGGCCTTGCAGAGGCGCTGTGGAACATGTCCCAGTCTAGGTGGACCCTGCCGAGACGCTGCGGAACATGTCCCAGTCTAGGTGGGCCTTTCCGAGGCGCGGTGGAACATGTCCCAGTCTAGGTGAACCCTGCCGAGACGTTGTGGAACATGTCCCAGTCTAGGCGGGCCTTGCAGAGGCGCTGTGGAACATGTCCCAGTCTAGGTGGGCCTTTCCGAGGCGCGGTGGAACATGTCCCAGTCTAGGTGAACCCTGCCGAGACGTTGTGGAACATGACCCAGTCTAGGTGGACCTTGCCGAGACGCTGTGGAACATGTCCCAGTCTAGGTTGGCCATGCCGAGACGCTGTGGAACATGTCCCAGTCTCGGTGGGCCTTGCCGAGGCGCTGTGGAACATGACCCAGTCTAGGTGAACCTTGCCGAGACGCTGTGGAACATGTCCCGGTCTAGGTGAGCCTTGCCGAGACGCTGTGGAACATATCCCAGTCTAGGTGAGCCTTGCCGAAGCGCTGTGGAACATGTCCTAATCTCGGTGGGCCTTGCCGAGGCGCTGTGGAACATGTCCCAGTCTAGATGTGCCTTGCCGAGACGCTGTGGAACATGTCCCAGTCTAGGTGGGCCTTGCCGAGACGCTGTGGACCATGTCCCAGTCTAGGTGGGCCTTGCCGAGACGCTGTGGAACATGTCCCAGTCTCGATGGGCCTTGCCGAGACGCTGTGGAACATGTCCCAGTCTAGGTGGGCCCTGCCGAGGCGCTGTGGAACATGTCCCAGTCTAGGTGGGCCTTGCCGAGGCGCTGTGGACCATGTCCCAGTCTAGGTGGGCCTTGCCGAGACGCTGTGGAACATGTCAGTCTAGGTGGGCCTTGCCGAGGCGCTGTGGAACATGTTCCAGTCTAGGTGGGCCTTGCCGAGACGCTGTGGAACATGTCCCAGTCTAGGCGGGCCTTGCAGAGGCGCTGTGGAACATGTCCCAGTCTAGGTGGACCCTGCCGAGACGCTGTGGAACATGTCCCAGTCTAGGTGAACCCTGCCGAGACGCTGTGGAACATGTCCCAGTCTTGGTGGGCCTTGCCGAGACGCTGTGGAACATGTCCCAGTCTAGGCGGGCCTTGCAGAGGCGCTGTGGAACATGTCCCAGTCTAGGTGGACCCTGCCGAGACGCTGCGGAACATGTCCCAGTCTAGGTGGGCCTTTCCGAGGCGCGGTGGAACATGTCCCAGTCTAGGTGAACCCTGCCGAGACGTTGTGGAACATGTCCCAGTCTAGGCGGGCCTTGCAGAGGCGCTGTGGAACATGTCCCAGTCTAGGTGGGCCTTTCCGAGGCGCGGTGGAACATGTCCCAGTCTAGGTGAACCCTGCCGAGACGTTGTGGAACATGTCCCAGTCTAGGTGGGCCTTGCCGAGGCGCTGTGGAACATGTCCCAGTCTAGCTGGGCCTTGCCGTGGCGCTGTGGAACATGTCCCAGTCTAGGTGGGCCTTTCCGAGGCGCGGTGGAACATGTCCCAGTCTAGGTGGACCCTGCCGAGGCGCTGTGGAACATGTCCCAGTCTAGGTGGGCCTTGCTGAGGCGCAGTGGAACATGTCCCAGCCTAGGTGAACATTGCCGAGGCGCTGTGGAACATGTCCCAGTCTAGCTGGGCCTTGCCGAGACGCTGTGGAACATGTCCCAGTCTAGGTGAACCCTGCCGAGACGCTGTGGAACATGTCCCAGTCTAGGTGAACCTTGCCGAGACGCTGTGGAACATGTCCCAGTCTAGGTGGGCCATGCTGAGGCGCTGTGGAACATGTCCCAGTCTAGGTGGGCCTTGCTGAGGCGCTGTGGAACATGTCCCAGTCTAGGTGGGCCTTGCCAAGGCGCTGTGGAACATGTCCCAGTCTAGGTGAACCCTGCCGAGACGCTGTGGAACATGTCCCAGTCTAGGTGGGCCATGCTGAGGCGCTGTGGAACATGTCCCAGTCTAGGTGGGCCTTGCCAAGGCGCTGTGGAACATGTACCAGTCTAGGTGGGCCTTGTCGGGACGCTGTGGAACATGTCCCAGTCTAGGTGGACCTTGTCGAGGCGCTGTGGAACATGTCCCAGTTTAGATGGGCCTTGCCAAGGTGCTGTGGAACATGTCCCAGTCTAGGTGAACCTTGCCGAGACGCTGTGGAACATGTCCCAGTCTAGGTGGGCCATGCTGAGGCGCTGTGGAACATGTCCCAGTCTAGGTGGGCCTTGCCAAGGCGCTGTGGAACATGTACCAGTCTAGGTGGGCCTTGCCGGGACGCTGTGGAACATGTCCCAGTCTAGGTGGGCCTTGCCGAGACGCTGTGGAACATGTCCCAGTCTAGGTGAACCTTGCCGAGGTGCTGTGGAACATGTCCCAGTCTAGGTGGGCCTTGCCAAGGCGCTGTGGAACATGTCCCAGTCTAGGTGGGCCATGCTGAGGCGCTGTGGAACATGTTCCAGTCTAGGTGGGCCTTGCCGAGACGCTGTGGAACATGTTCCAGTCTAGGTGGGCCTTGCCGAGACGCTGTGGAACATGTCCCAGTCTAGGTGAACCCTGCCGAGACGCTGTGGAACATGTCCCAGTCTAGGTGGGCCTTGCCGAGACGCTGTGGAACATGTCCCAGTCTAGGTGAACCTTGCCGAGGTGCTGTGGAACATGTCCCAGTCTAGCTGGGCCTTGCCGAGGCGCTGTGGAACATGTCCCAGTCTAGGTGAACCCTGCCGAGGCGCTGTGAACATGTCCCAGTCTAGGTGGGACTTGCCGAGACGCTGTGGAACATGTCCCAGTCTAGGTGAACCCTGCCGAGACGCTGTGGAACATTTCCAGTCGAGGTGAACCCTGCCGAGGCGCTGTGAACATGTCCCAGTCTCGGTGGGCCTTGCCGAGACGCTGTGGAACATGTCCCAGTCTAGGTGAACCCTGCCGAGGCGCTGTGGAACATGACCCAGACTAGGTGGACCTTGCCGAGACGCTGTGTAACATGTCTCAGTCTAGGTGGGCCTTGCCGAGACGCTGTGGAACATATCCTAGTCTAGGTGGGCCTTGCCGAGGCGCTGTGGAACATGTCCCTGTCTAGGTGGGCCTTGCCGAGGCGCTGTGGAACATGTCCCAGTCCAGGTGGCCCTTGCCGAGGCACTGTGGAACATGTCCCCGTGGAGGTGGGCTTTGCCGAGGCGCTGTGGAACATGACCCAGTCTAGGTGGACCCTGCCGAGAGGCTGTGGAACATGTCCTAGTCTAGGTGGGCCTTGCCGAGGCGCTGTGGAACATTTCCCAGTCTAGGTGTGCCTTGCCGAGGCGCTGTGGAACATGTCCCAGTCTATGTGGGCCTTGCCGAGGCGCTGTGGAACATGACCCAATCTAGGTGGACCCTGTCGAGAGGCTGTGGAACATGTCCTAGCCTAGGTGGGCCTTGCCGAGGCGCTGTGGAACATGTCCAGGTCTAGGTGGGCCTTGCCGAGGCGCTGTGGAACATGACCCAGTCTAGGTGGACCCTGCCGAGAGGCTGTGGAACATGTCCTAGTCTAGGTGGGCCTTGCCGAGGCGCTGTGGAACATGTCCCAGTCTACGTGGGCCTTGCCGAGGCGCTGTGGAACATGTCCCTGTCTAGGTGGGCCTTGCCGAGGCGCTGTGGAACATGACCCAGTCTAGGTGGACCCTGCCGAGACGCTGTGGAACATGTCCCAGTCTAGGTGGGCCTTGCCGAGATGCTGTGGAACATGTCGCAGTTTAGATGGGCCTTGCCAAGGTGCTGTGGAACATGTCCCAGTCTAGCAGAACATTGCCGAGACGCTGTGGAACATGTCCCAGTCTAGGTGGGCCTTGCCGAGGTGCTGTGGAACATGTCCCAGTCTAGGTGAATCTTGCCGAGGCGCTGTGGAACATGTCCCAGTCTAGGTGGGCCTTGCCGAGACGCTGTGGAACATGTCCCAGTCTAGGTGGGCATTGCCGAGACGCTGTGGAACATGTCCCAGTTTATGTGAACCCTGCCGAGGCGCTGTGGAACATGTCCCAGTCTAGGTGGATCCTGCCGAGGTGCTGTGGAACATGTCCCAGTCTAGGTGGGCCTTGCCGAGGCGCTGTGGAACATGTCCCAGTCGAGGTGAACCCTGCCGAGGCGCTGTGGAACATGTCCCAGTCTAGGTGGGCCTTGCCGAGACGCTGTGGAACATGTCCCAGTCTAGGTGGGCCTTGCTGAGGCACTGTGGAACATGTCCCAGTCTAGGTGGGCCTTGCTGAGGCGCTGTGGAACATGTCCCAGTCTAGGTGGGCCTTGCCGAGGCGCTGTGGAACATGTCCCAGTCTAGGTGGGCCTTGCAGAGGCGCTGTGGAACATGTCCCAGTCTAGGTGGGCCTTGCCGAGGCGCTGTGGAACATGTCCCAGTCTAGGTGGGCCTTGCAGAGGCGCTGTGGAACATGTCCCAGTCTAGGTGAACCTTGCCGAGACGCTGTGGAACATGTCCCAGTCGAGGTGGGCCTTGCCGAGGTGCTGTGGAACATGTCCCAGTCTAGGTGAACCTTGCCGAGGCGCTGTGGAACATGTCCCAGTCTAGGTGGGCCTTGCCGAGACGCTGTGGAACATGTCCCAGTCTAGGTGGGCATTGCCGAGACGCTGTGGAACATGTCCCAGTCTAGGTGAACCCTGCCGAGACGCTGTGGAATATGTTCCCAGTTTAGGTGCGCCTTGCCGAGACGCTGTGGAACATGTCCCAGTCTAGGTGGATCCTGCCGAGTTGCTGTGGAACATGTCCCAGTCAATGTGGGCCTTGCCGAGGCGCTGTGGAACATGTCCCAGTCTAGGTGAACCCTGCCGAGGCGCTGTGGAACATGTCCCAGTCTAGGTGGGCCTTGCCGAGACGCTGTGGAACATGTCCCAGTCTAGGTGGGCCTTGCCGAGACGCTGTGGAACATGTCCCAGTCTAGGTGGGCCTTGCCGAGACGCTGTGGAACATGTCCCAGTCTAGGTGGGCCTTGCCGAGACGCTGTGGAACATTTCCCAGTCTAGGTGGGCCATGCCGAGGTGCTGTGGAACATGTCCCAGTTTAGGTGAACCCTGCCGATACGCTGTGGAACATGTCCCAGTCTAGGTGGGCCTTGCCGAGACGCTGTGGAACATGTCCCAGTCTAGGTGGGCCTTGCTGAGGCGCTGTGGAACATGACCCAATCTAGGTGGACCCTGTCGAGAGGCTGTGGAACATGTCCTAGCCTAGGTGGGCCTTGCCGAGGCGCTGTGGAACATGACCCAATCTAGGTGGACCCTGTCGAGGCGCTGTGGAACATTTCCCAGTCTAGGTGGGCCTTGCCGAGGCGCTGTGGAACATGTCCCAGTCTATGTGGGCCTTGCCGAGGCGCTGTGGAACATGACCCAATCTAGGTGGACCCTGTCGAGAGGCTGTGGAACATGTCCTAGCCTAGGTGGGCCTTGCCGAGGCGCTGTGGAACATGTCCAGTTCTAGGTGTGCCTTGCCGAGGCGCTGTGGAACATGACCCAGTCTAGGTGGACCCTGCCGAGAGGCTGTGGAACATGTCCTAGTCTAGGTGGGCCTTGCCGAGGCGCTGTGGAACATGTCCCAGTCTACGTGGGCCTTGCCGAGGCGCTGTGGAACATGTCCCTGTCTAGGTGGGCCTTGCCGAGGCGCTGTGGAACATGACCCAGTCTAGGTGGACCCTGCCGAGACGCTGTGGAACATGTCCCAGTCTAGGTGGGCCTTGCCGAGATGCTGTGGAACATGTCGCAGTTTAGATGGGCCTTGCCAAGGTGCTGTGGAACATGTCCCAGTCTAGGTGAACATTGCCGAGACGCTGTGGAACATGTCCCAGTCTAGGTGGGCCTTGCCGAGGTGCTGTGGAACATGTCCCAGTCTAGGTGAATCTTGCCGAGGCGCTGTGGAACATGTCCCAGTCTAGGTGGGCCTTGCCGAGACGCTGTGGAACATGTCCCAGTCTAGGTGGGCATTGCCGAGACGCTGTGGAACATGTCCCAGTTTATGTGAACCCTGCCGAGGCGCTGTGGAACATGTCCCAGTCTAGGTGGATCCTGCCGAGGTGCTGTGGAACATGTCCCAGTCTAGGTGGGCGTTGCCGAGGCGCTGTGGAACATGTCCCAGTCTAGGTGAACCCTGCCGAGGCGCTGTGGAACATGTCCCAGTCTAGGTGGGCCTTGCCGAGACGCTGTGGAACATGTCCCAGTCTATGTGGGCCTTGCCGAGGCGCTGTGGAACATGTACCAGTCTAGGTGGGCCTTGCCGAGACGCTGTGGAACATGTCCCAGTCTAGGTGGGCCTTGCTGAGGCACTGTGGAACATGTCCCAGTCTAGGTGGGCCTTGCTGAGGCGCTGTGGAACATGTCCCAGTCTAGGTGGGCCTTGCCGAGGCGCTGTGGAACATGTCCCAGTCTAGGTGGGCCTTGCAGAGGCGCTGTGGAACATGTCCCAGTCTAGGTGGGCCTTGCAGAGGCGCTGTGGAACATGTCCCAGTCTAGGTGGGCCTTGCCGAGGCGCTGTGGAACATGTCCCAGTCTAGGTGGGCCTTGCAGAGGCGCTGTGGAACATGTCCCAGTCTAGGTGAACCTTGCCGAGACGCTGTGGAACATGTCCCAGTCGAGGTGGGCCTTGCCGAGGTGCTGTGGAACATGTCCCAGTCTAGGTGGGCCTTGCAGAGGCGCTGTGGAACATGTCCCAGTCTAGGTGAACCTTGCCGAGACGCTGTGGAACATGTCCCAGTCGAGGTGGGCCTTGCCGAGGTGCTGTGGAACATGTCCCAGTCTAGGTGAACCTTGCCGAGGCGCTGTGGAACATGTCCCAGTCTAGGTGGGCCTTGCCGAGACGCTGTGGAACATGTCCCAGTCTAGGTGGGCATTGCCGAGACGCTGTGGAACATGTCCCAGTCTAGGTGAACCCTGCCGAGACGCTGTGGAATATGTTCCCAGTTTAGGTGGGCCTTGCCGAGACGCTGTGGAACATGTCCCAGTCTAGGTGGATCCTGCCGAGTTGCTGTGGAACATGTCCCAGTCAAGGTGGGCCTTGCCGAGGCGCTGTGGAACATGTCCCAGTCTAGGTGAACCCTGCCGAGGCGCTGTGGAACATGTCCCAGTCTAGGTGGGCCTTGCCGAGACGCTGTGGAACATGTCCCAGTCTAGGTGGGCCTTGCCGAGACGCTGTGGAACATGTCCCAGTCTAGGTGGGCCTTGCCGAGACGCTGTGGAACATGTCCCAGTCTAGGTGGGCCTTGCCGAGACGCTGTGGAACATTTCCCAGTCTAGGTGGGCCATGCCGAGGTGCTGTGGAACATGTCCCAGTTTAGGTGAACCCTGCCGAGACGCTGTGGAACATGTCCCAGTCTAGGTGGGCATTGCCGAGACGCTGTGGAACATGTCCCAGTTTATGTGAACCCTGCCGAGGCGCTGTGGAACATGTCCCAGTCTAGGTGGATCCTGCCGAGGTGCTGTGGAACATGTC
This sequence comes from Scyliorhinus torazame, assembly GCF_047496885.1. Lineage (NCBI taxonomy): Eukaryota > Metazoa > Chordata > Chondrichthyes > Carcharhiniformes > Scyliorhinidae > Scyliorhinus > Scyliorhinus torazame. Next base: position 374,758,807 of record NC_092708.1, read on the forward strand.
CCAGTCTAGGTGGGCCTTGCCGAGGCGCTGTGGAACATGTCCCAGTCTAGGTGAACCCTGCCGAGGCGCTGTGGAACATGTCCCAGTCTAGGTGGGCCTTGCCGAGACGCTGTGGAACATGTCCCAGTCTAGGTGGGCCTTGCCGAGGCGCTGTGGAACATGTACCAGTCTAGGTGGGCCTTGCCGAGACGCTGTGGAACATGTCCCAGTCTAGGTGGGCCTTGCTGAGGCACTGTCGAACATGTCCCAGTCTAGGTGGGCCTTGCTGAGGCGCTGTGGAACATGTTCCAGTCTAGGTGGGCCTTGCCGAGGCGCTGTGGAACATGTCCCAGTCTAGGTGGGCCTTGCAGAGGCGCTGTGGAACATGTCCCAGTCTAGGTGGGCCTTGCCGAGGCGCTGTGGAACATGTCCCAGTCTAGGTGGGCCTTGCAGAGGCGCTGTGGAACATGTCCCAGTCTAGGTGAACCTTGCCGAGACGCTGTGGAACATGTCCCAGTCGAGGTGGGCCTTGCCGAGGTGCTGTGGAACATGTCCCAGTCTAGGTGAACCTTGCCGAGGCGCTGTGGAACATGTCCCAGTCTAGGTGGGCCTTGCCGAGACGCTGTGGAACATGTCCCAGTCTAGGTGGGCATTGCCGATACGCTGTGGAACATGTCCCAGTCTAGGTGAACCCTGCCGAGACGCTGTGGAATATGTTCCCAGTTTAGGTGGGCCTTGCCGAGACGCTGTGGAACATGTCCCAGTCTAGGTGGATCCTGCCGAGTTGCTGTGGAACATGTCCCAGTCAAGGTGGGCCTTGCCGAGGCGCTGTGGAACATGTCCCAGTCTAGGTGAACCCTGCCGAGGCGCTGTGGAACATGTCCCAGTCTAGGTGGGCCTTGCCGAGACGCTGTGGAACATGTCCCAGTCTAGGTGGGCCTTGCCGAGACGCTGTGGAACATGTCCCAGTCTAGGTGGGCCTTGCCGAGACGCTGTGGAACATGTCCCAGTCTAGGTGGGCCTTGCCGAGACGCTGTGGAACATTTCCCAGTCTAGGTGGGCCATGCCGAGGTACTGTGGAACATGTCCCAGTTTAGGTGAACCCTGCCGAGATGCTGTGGAACATGTCCCAGTCTAGGTGGGCATTGCCGAGACGCTGTGGAACATGTCCCAGTCTAGGTGGGCCTTGCCGAGACGCTGTGGAACATGTCCCAGTTTATGTGAACCCTGCCGAGGCGCTGTGGAACATGTCCCAGTCTAGGTGGATCCTGCCGAGGTGCTGTGGAACATGTCCCAGTCTAGGTGGGCCTTGCCGAGGCGCTGTGGAACATGTCCCAGTCTAGGTGAACCCTGCCGAGGCGCTGTGGAACATGTACCAGTCTAGGTGGGCCTTGCCGAGACGCTGTGGAACATGTCCCAGTCTAGGTGGGCTTTGCTGAGGCGCAGTGGAACATGTCCCTGTCTAGGTGGGCCTTGCCGAGGCGCTGTGGAACATGTCCCAGTCTAGGTGGGCCTTGCCGAGACGCTGTGGAACATGTCCCAGTCTAGGTGGGCCTTGCCGAGACGCTGTGGAACATGTCCCAGTCTAGGTGGGCCTTGCCGAGGCGCTGTGGAACATGTACCAGTCTAGGTGGGCCTTGCCGAGACGCTGTGGAACATGTCCCAGTCTAGGTGGGCCTTGCTGAGGCACTTTGGAACATGTCCCAGTCTAGGTGGGCCTTGCCGAGACGCTGTGGAACATGTACCAGTCTAGGTGGGCCTTGCCGAGGCGCTGTGGAACATGTACCAGTCTAGGTGGGCCTTGCCGAGACGCTGTGGAACATGTCCCAGTCTAGGTGGGCCTTGCTGAGGCGCTGTGGAACATGTCCCAGTCTAGGTGGGCCTTGCCGAGGCGCTGTGGAACATGTCCCAGTCTAGGTGGGCCTTGCAGAGGCGCTGTGGAACATGTCCCAGTCTAGGTGGGCCTTGCCGAGGCGCTGTGGAACATGTCCCAGTCTAGGTGGGCCTTGCAGAGGCGCTGTGGAACATGTCCCAGTCTAGGTGAACCTTGCCGAGACGCTGTGGAACATGTCCCAGTCGAGGTGGGCCTTGCCGAGGTGCTGTGGAACATGTCCCAGTCTAGGTGAACCTTGCCGAGGCGCTGTGGAACATGTCCCAGTCTAGGTGGGCCTTGCCGAGACGCTGTGGAACATGTCCCAGTCTAGGTGGGCATTGCCGAGACGCTGTGGAACATGTCCCAGTCTAGGTGAACCCTGCCGAGACGCTGTGGAACATGTCCCAGTCTAGGTGGATCCTGCCGAGTTGCTGTGGAACATGTCCCAGTCAAGGTGGGCCTTGCCGAGGCGCTGTGGAACATGTCCCAGTCTAGGTGAACCCTGCCGAGGCGCTGTGGAACATGTCCCAGTCTAGGTGGGCCTTGCCGAGACGCTGTGGAACATGTCCCAGTCTAGGTGGGCCTTGCCGAGACGCTGTGGAACATGTCCCAGTCTAGGTGGGCCTTGCCGAGACGCTGTGGAACATGTCCCAGTCTAGGTGGGCCTTGCCGAGACGCTGTGGAACATTTCCCAGTCTAGGTGGGCCATGCCGAGGTGCTGTGGAACATGTCCCAGTTTAGGTGAACCCTGCCGAGACGCTGTGGAACATGTCCCAGTCTAGGTGGGCCTTGCCGAGACGCTGTGGAACATGTCCCAGTCTAGGTGGGCCTTGCTGAGGCGCTGTGGAACATGTCCCAGTCTAGGTGGGCCTTGCCGAGGCGCTGTGGAACATGTCCCAGTCTAGGTGGGCCTTGCTGAGACGCTGTGGAACATGTCCCAGTCTAGGTGGGCCTTGCTGAGGCGCTGTGGAACATGTCCCAGTCTAGGTGGGCCTTGCCGAGGCGCTGTGGAACATGTCCCAGTCTAGGTGGGCCTTGCCGAGGCACTGTGGAACATGTCCCCGTGGAGGTGGGCTTTGCCTAGGCGCTGTGGAACATGTCCCAGTCTAGGTGGGCCTTGCCGAGGCGCTGTGGAACATGTCCCAATCTAGGTGGGCCTTGCCGAGGCACTGTGGAACATGTCCCCGTGGAGGTGGGCTTTGCCGAGGCGCTGTGGAACATGACCCAGTCTAGGTGGACCCTGCCGAGAGGCTGTGGAACATGTCCTAGTCTTGGTGGGCCTTGCCGAGGCGCTGTGGAACATGTCCCAGTCTAGGTGGGCCTTGCCGAGGCACTGTGGAACATGTCCCCGTGGAGGTGGGCTTTGCCGAGGCGCTGTGGAACATGACCCAGTCTAGGTGGACCCTGCCGAGAGGCTGTGGAACATGTCCTAGTCTAGGTGGGCCCTGCCGAGGCGCTGTGGAACATTTCCCAGTCTAGGTGGGCCTTGCCGAGGCGCTGTGGAACATGTCCCAGTCTATGTGGGCCTTGCCGAGGCGCTGTGGAACATGACCCAATCTAGCTGGACCCTGTCGAGAGGCTGTGGAACATGTCCTAGCCTAGGTGGGCCTTGCCGAGGCGCTGTGGAACATGTCCCAGTCTACGTGGGCCTTGCCGAGGCGCTGTGGAACATGTCCCTGTCTAGGTGAGCCTTGCCGAGGCGCTGTGCAACATGACCCAGTCTAGGTGGACCCTGCCGAGGCGCTGTGGAACATGTCCTAGTCTAGGTGGGCCTTGCCGAGGCGCTGTGGAACATGACCCAGTCTAGGTGGACCCTGCCGAGAGGCTGTGGAACATGTCCTAGTCTAGGTGGGCCTTGCCGAGGCGCTGTGGAACATGTCCTAGTCTACATGGGCCTTGCCGAGGCGCTGTGGAACATGTCCCTGTCTAGGTGAGCCTTGCCGAGGCGCTGTGCAACATGACCCAGTCTAGGTGGACCCTGCCGAGACGCTGTGGAACATGTCCCAGTCTAGGTGGGCCTTGCCGAGATGCTGTGGAACATGTCGCAGTTTAGATGGGCCTTGCCAAGGTGCTGTGGAACATGTCCCAGTCTAGTTGAACATTGCCGAGGCGCTGTGGAACATGTCCCAGTCTAGGTGGGCCTTGCCGAGGTGCTGTGGAACATGTCCCAGTCTAGGTGGGCCTTGCCGAGGCGCTGTGGAACATGTACCAGTCTAGGTGGGCCTTGCCGAGACGCTGTGGAACATGTCCCAGTCTAGGTGGGCCTTGCTGAGGCACTGTGGAACATGTCCCAGTCTAGGTGGGCCTTGCTGAGGCGCTATGGAACATGTCCCAGTCTAGGTGGGCCTTGCCGAGGCGCTGTGGAACATGTCCCAGTCTAGGTGGGCCTTGCAGAGGCGCTGTGGAACATGTCCCAGTCTAGGTGGGCCTTGCCGAGGCGCTGTGGAACATGTCCCAGTCTAGGTGGGCCTTGCAGAGGCGCTGTGGAACATGTCCCAGTCTAGGTGAACCTTGCCGAGACGCTGTGGAACATGTCCCAGTCGAGGTGGGCGTTGCCGAGGTGCTGTGGAACATGTCCCAGTCTAGGTGAACCTTGCCGAGGCGCTGTGGAACATGTCCCAGTCTAGGTGGGCCTTGCCGAGACGCTGTGGAACATGTCCCAGTCTAGGTGGGCAGTGCCGAGACGCTTTGGAACATGTCCCAGTCTAGGTGAACCCTGCCGAGACGCTGTGGAATATGTTCCCAGTTTAGGTGGGCCTTGCCGAGACGCTGTGGAACATGTCCCAGTCTAGGTGGATCCTGCCGAGTTGCTGTGGAACATGTCCCAGTCAAGGTGGGCCTTGCCGAGGTGCTGTGGAACATGTCCCAGTCTAGGTGAACCCTGCCGAGGCGCTGTGGAACATGTCCCAGTCTAGGTGGGCCTTGCCGAGACGCTGTGGAACATGTCCCAGTCTAGGTGGGCCTTGCCGAGATGCTGTGGAACATGTCCCAGTCTAGGTGGGCCTTGCCGAGACGCTGTGGAACATGTCCCAGTCTAGGTGGGCCTTGCCGAGACGCTGTGGAACATTTCCCAGTCTAGGTGGGCCATGCCGAGGTGCTGTGGAACATGTCCCAGTTTAGGTGAACCCTGCCGAGACGCTGCGGAACATGTCCCAGTCTAGGTGGGCCTTGCCGAGACGCTGTGGAACATGTCCCAGTCTAGGTGGGCCTTGCTGAGGCGCTGTGGAACATGTCCCAGTCTAGGTGGGCCTTGCCGAGGCGCTGTGGAACATGTCCCAGTCTAGGTGGGCCTTGCCGAGACGCTGTGGAACATGTCCCAGTCTAGGTGGGCCTTGCTGAGGCGCTGTGGAACATGTCCCAGTCTAGGTGGGCCTTGCCGAGGCGCTGTGGAACATGTCCCAGTCTAGGTGAACCCTGCCGAGGCGCTGTGGAACATGTCCCAGTCTAGGTGAACCTTGCCGAGACGCTGTGGAACATGTCCCAGTCTAGGTGGGCCTTTCCGAGACGCTGTGGAACATGTCCCAGTCTAGGTGGGCCTTGCTGAGGCGCTGTGGAACATGTCCCAGTCTAGGTGGGCCTTGCCGAGGCGCTGTGGAACATGTCCCAGTCTAGGTGAACCCTGCCGAGGCGCTTTGGAACATGTCTCAGTCTCGGTGGGCCTTGACGAGGCGCTGTGGAACATGTCCCAGTCTAGGTGGGCCTTGCCGAGGCGCTGTGGAACATGTCTCAGTCTCGGTGGGCCTTGACGAGGCGCTGTGGAACATGTCCTAGTCTAGGTGAACCCTGCCGAGACGCTGTGGAACATGTCCCAGTCTAGGTGGGCCTTGCCGAGGCGCTGTGGAACATGTCCCAGTCTAGGTGGGCCTTGCCGAGGCGCTGTGGAACATGTCCCAGTCTAGGTGAACCCTGCCGAGGCGCTGTGGAACATGTCCTAGTCTAGGTGGGCCTTGCTGAGACGCTGTGGAACATGTCCCAGTCTAGGTGGGCCTTGCCGAGGCGCTGTGGAACATGTCCCAGTCTAGGTGAACCCTGCCGAGGCGCTGTGGAACATGTCCTAGTCTAGGTGAACCCTGCCGAGACGCTGTGGAACATGTCCCAGTCTAAATGGGCCTTGCCGAGGTGCTGTGGAACATGTCCCAGTCTAGGTGGGCCTTGCCGAGGCGCTGTGGAACATGACCCAGTCTAGGTGGACCCTGCCGAGACGCTGTGGAACATGACCCAGTCTAGGTGGACCCTGCCGAGACGCTGTGGAACATGTCCCGGTCTAGGTGGGCCTTGCCGAGACGCTGTGGAACATGTCCCAGTCTAGGTGGGCCTTGCCGAGGCGCTGTGGACCATGTCCCAGTCTAGGTGGGCTTTGCCGAGGCGCTGTGGAACATGACCCAGTCTAGGTGGACCCTGCCGAGACGCTGTGGAACATGTCCCAGTCTAGGTGGGCCATGCCGAGGCGCTGTGGAACATGTCCCAGTTTAGGTGGGCCTTGCCGAGACGCTGTGGAACATGTCCCAGTCTAGGTGGGCCTTCCCGAGGCGCTGTGGAACATGTCCCAGTTTAGGTGGGCCTTGCCGAGACGCTGTGGAACATGTCCCAGTCTAGGTGGGCCATGCCGAGGCGCTGTGGAACATGTCCCAGTTTAGGTGGGCCTTGCCGAGACGCTGTGGAACATGTCCCAGTCTAGGTGGGCCTTCCCGAGGCGCTGTGGAACATGTCCCAGTTTAGGTGGGCCTTGCCGAGGCGCTGTGGAACTTGTCCCAGTTTAGGTGGGCCTTGCCGAGACGCTGTGGAACATGTCCCAATCTAGGTGGGCCCTGCCGAGACACTGTGGAACATGTCCCAGTCTAGGTGGGCCTTGCCGAGGCACTGTGGAACATGACCCAGTCTAGGTGGACCCTGCCGAGACGCTGTGGAACATGTCCTAGTCTAGGTGGGCCTTGCCGAGGCGCTGTGGAACATGTCCCAGTCTAGGTGGGCCTTGCCGAGGCTCTGTGGAACATGTCCCAGTCGAGGTGGGCTTTGCCGAGGCGCTGTGGAACATGACCCAGTCTAGGTGGACCCTGCCGAGAGGCTGTGGAACATGTCCGAGTCTAGGTGAACCCTGCCGAGACGCTGTGGAACATGTCCCAGTCTAAATGCGCCTTGCCGAGGCGCTGTGGAACATGTCGCAGTCTAGTTGGGCCTTGTCGAGGCGCTGTGGAACATGACCCAGTCTAGGTGGACCCTGCCGAGACGCTGTGGAACATCTCCCGGTCTAGGTGGGCCTTGCCGAGACGCTGTGGAACATGTCCCAGTCTAGGTGGGCCTTGCCGAGGTGCTGTGGACCATGTCCCAGTCTAGGTGGGCCTTTCCGAGGCGCTGTGGAACATGACCCAGTCTAGGTGGACCCTGCCGAGACGCTGTGGAACATGTCCCAGTCTAGGTGGGCCTTTCCGAGACGCTGTGGAACATGTCCCAGTCTAGGTGGGCCTTGCTGAGGCGCTGTGGAACATGTCCCAGTCTAGGTGGGCCTTGCCGAGGCGCTGTGGAACATGTCCCAGTCTAGTTGAACCCTGCCGAGGCGCTGTGGAACATGTCTCAGTCTCGGTGGGCCTTGACGAGGCGCTGTGGAACATGTCCCAGTCTAAATGGGCCTTGCCGAGGCGCTGTGGAACATGTCCCAGTCTAGGTGGGCTTTGCCGAGGCGCTGTGGAACATGACCCAGTCGAGGTGGACCCTGCCGAGACGCTGTGGAACATGTCCCAGTCTAGGTGGACCCTGCCGAGACGCTGTGGAACATGTCCCAGTCTAGGTGGGCTTTGCCGAGGCGCTGTGGAACATGACCCAGTCTAGGTGGACCCTGCCGAGACGCTGTGGAACATGTCCCAGTCTAGGTGGACCCTGCCGAGACGCTGTGGAACATGTCCCAGTCTAGGTGGGCTTTGCCGAGGCGCTGTGGAACATGACCCAGTCGAGGTGGACCCTGCCGAGACGCTGTGGAACATGTCCCAGTCTAGGTGGACCCTGCCGAGACGCTGTGGAACATGTCCCAGTCTAGGTGGGCTTTGCCGAGACGCTGTGGAACATGACCCAGTCGAGGTGGACCCTGCCGAGACGCTGTGGAACATGTCCCAGTCTAGGTGGGCCATGACGAGGCGCTGTGGAACATGTCCCAGTCAAGGTGGGCCTTGCCGAGACGCTGTGGAACATGACCCAGTCGAGGTGGGCCTTGCCGAGACGCTGTGGAACATGACCCAGTCGAGGTGGACCCTGCCGAGACACTGTGGAACATGTCCCAGTTTAGGTGGGCCTTGCCGAGGCACTGTGGAACATGTCCCAATCTAGGTGGGCCCTGCCGAGACGCTGTGGAACATGTCCCAGTCTAGGTGGGCCTTCCCGAGGCACTGTGGAACATGTCCCAATCTAGGTGGGCCCTGCCGAGACACTGTGGAACATGTCCCAATCTAGGTGGGCCCTGCCGAGACACTGTGGAACATGTCCCAGTCTAGGTGGGCCTTGCCGAGGCACTGTGGAACATGACCCAGTCTAGGTGGACCCTGCCGAGACGCTGTGGAACATGTCCTAGTCTAGGTGGGCCTTGCCGAGGCGCTGTGGAACATGTCCCAGTCTAGGTGGGCCTTGCCGAGGCGCTGTGGAACATGTCCCAGTCGAGGTGGGCTTTGCCGAGGCACTGTGGAACATGTCCCAGTCTAGGTGGGCCTTGCCGAGGCGCTGTGGAACATGTCCCAGTCTAGGTGGGCCTTGCCGAGGCGCTGTGGAACATGTCCCAGTCGAGGTGGGCTTTGCCGAGGCACTGTGGAACATGTCCCAGTCTAGGTGGGCCTTGCCGAGACGCTGTGGAACATGTCCCAGTCTAGGTGGGCCTTGCCGAGGCACTGTGGAACATGACCCAGTCTAGCTGGACCCTGCCGAGAGGCTGTGGAACATGTCCTAGTCTAGGTGGACCCTGCCGAGAGGCTGTGGAACATGTCCTAGACTAGGTGAACCCTGCCGAGACGCTGTGGAACATGTCCCAGTCTAGGTGGGCCTTGCCGAGACGCTGTGGAACATGTCCCAGTCTAGGTGGACCCTGCCGAGACGCTGTGGAACATGTCCCAGTCTAGGTGGGCTTTGCCGAGACGCTGTGGAACATGACCCAGTCTAGGTGGACCCTGCCGAGACGCTGTGGAACATGTCCCAGTCTAGGTGGGCTTTGCCGAGGCGCTGTGGAACATGACCCAGTCGAGGTGGACCCTGCCGAGACGCTGTGGAACATGTCCCAGTCTAGGTGGGCCATGCCGAGGCGCTGTGGAACATGTCCCAGTTTAGGTGGGCCTTGCCGAGACGCTGTGGAACATGTCCCAGTCTAGGTGGGCCTTCCCGAGGCGCTGTGGAACATGCCCCAGTTTAGGTGGGCCTTGCCGCGACGCTGTGGAACATGTCCCAATCTAGGTGGGCCCTGCCGAGACACTGTGGAACATGTCCCAGTCTAGGTGGGCCTTGCCGAGGCACTGTGGAACATGACCCAGTCTAGGTGGACCCTGCCGAGACGCTGTGGAACATGTCCTAGTCTAGGTGGGCCTTGCCGAGGCGCTGTGGAACATGTCCCAGTCTAGGTGGGCCTTGCCGTGGCGCTGTGGAACATGTCCCAGTCTAGGTGGGCTTTGCCGAGGCGCGGTGGAACATGACCCAGTCTAGCTGGACCCTGCCGAGAGGCTGTGGAACATGTCCTAGTCTAGGTGGACCCTGCCGAGAGGCTGTGGAACATGTCCTAGTCTAGGTGAACCCTGCCGAGACGCTGTGGAACATGTCCCAGTCTAGGTGGGCCTTGCCGAGACGCTGTGGAATATGTCCCCGTCTAGGTGGGCCTTGCCGAGGCGCTGTGGAACATGTCCCAGTCTAGGTGGGCCTTGCCGAGACGCTGTGGAATATGTCCCAGTCTAGGTGGACCGTGCCGAGACGCTGTGGAATATGCCCCAGTCTAGGTGAACCCTTCCGAGACGCTGTGGAACATGTCCCAGACTAGGTGTGCCTTGCCGAGACGCTGTGGAACGTGTCCCAGTCTAGATGGTCCTTGCCGAGACGCTGTGGAACATGTCCCAGTCGAGGTGGGCTTTGCCGAGGGGCGGTGGAACATGACCCAGTCTAGGTGGACCCTGCCGAGAGGCTGTGGAACATGTCCTAGTCTAGGTGGACCCTGCCGAGAGGCTGTGGAACATGTCCTAGTCTAGGTGAACCCTGCCGAGACGCTGTGGAACATGTCCCAGTCTAGATGGGCCTTGCCGAGACGCTGTGGAATATGTCCCCGTCTAGGTGGGCCTTGCCGAGGCGCTGTGGAACATGTCCCAGTCTAGGTGGGCCTTGCCGAGACGCTGTGGAATATGTCCCAGTCTAGGTGGACCGTGCCGAGACGCTGTGGAATATGCCCCAGTCTAGGTGAACCCTTCCGAGACGCTGTGGAACATGTCCCAGACTAGGTGTGCCTTGCCGAGACGCTGTGGAACGTGTCCCAGTCTAGATGGTCCTTGCCGAGACGCTGTGGAACATGTCCCAGTCTAGGTGGGCCTTGCCGAAACGCTGTGGAACATGTCCCAGTCTAGATGGGCCTTGCCGAGGTGCTGTGGAGCATGTCCCATTCTTGATAGGACTTGCCGAGACGCTGTGGAACATGTCCCAGTCTAGATGGGCATTGCCGAGACACTGTGGAACATGTCCCAGTCTAGGTGGGCCTTGCCGAGACGCTGTGGAACATGTCCCAGTCTAGGTGGGCCCTGCCGAGGCGCTGTGGACCATGTCCCAGTCTAGGTGGGCCTTGCCGAGGCACTGTGGAACATGTCCCAGTCTAGGTGAACCCTGCCGAGGCGCTGTGGAACATGTCTCAGTCTCGGTGGGCCTTGACGAGGCGCTGTGGAACATGTCCCAGTCTAGGTGGGCCTTGCCGAGGCGCTGTGGAACATGTCCCAGTCTAGGTGAACCCTGCCGAGGCGCTGTGGAACATGTCCTAGTCTAGGTGAACCCTGCCGAGACGCTGTGGAACATGTCCCAGTCTAAATGGGCCTTGCCGAGGCGCTGTGGAACATGTCCCAGTCTAGGTGGGCCTTGCCGAGACGCTGTGGAATATGTCCCAGTCTAGGTGGACCGTGCCGAGACGCTGTGGAATATGCCCCAGTCTAGGTGAACCCTTCCGAGACGCTGTGGAACATGTCCCAGACTAGGTGTGCCTTGCCGAGACGCTGTGGAACGTGTCCCAGTCTAGATGGTCCTTGCCGAGACGCTGTGGAACATGTCCCAGTCTAGGTGGGCCTTACCGAAACGCTGTGGAACATGTCCCAGTCTAGATGGGCCTTGCCGAGGTGCTGTGGAGCATGTCCCAGTCTTGATAGGACTTGCCGAGACGCTGTGGAACATGTCCCAGTCTAGATGGGCATTGCCGAGACACTGTGGAACATGTCCCAGTCTAGGTGGGCCTTGCCGAGACGCTGTGGAACATGTCCCAGTCTAGGTGGGCCCTGCCGAGGCGCTGTGGACCATGTCCCAGTCTAGGTGGGCCTTGCCGAGGCACTGTGGAACATGTCCCAGTCTAGGTGAACCCTGCCGAGGCGCTGTGGAACATGTCTCAGTCTCGGTGGGCCTTGACGAGGCGCTGTGGAACATGTCCCAGTCTAGGTGGGCCTTGCCGAGGCGCTGTGGAACATGTCCCAGTCTAGGTGAACCCTGCCGAGGCGCTGTGGAACATGTCCTAGTCTAGGTGAACCCTGCCGAGACGCTGTGGAACATGTCCCAGTCTAAATGGGCCTTGCCGAGGCGCTGTGGAACATGTCCCAGTCTAGGTGAACCCTGCCGAGGCGCTGTGGAACATGTCTCAGTCTCGGTGGGCCTTGACGAGGCGTTGTGGAACATGTCCCAGTCTAGGTGGGCCTTGCCGAGGCGCTGTGGAACATGTCCCAGTCTAGGTGAACCCTGCCGAGGCGCTGTGGAACATGTCCTAGTCTAGGTGAACCCTGCCGAGACGCTGTGGAACATGTCCCAGTCTAAATGGGCCTTGCCGAGGCGCTGTGGAACATGTCCCAGTCTAGGTGGGCCTTGCCGAGGCGCTGTGGAACATGACCCAGTCTAGGTGGACCCTGCCGAGACGCTGTGGAACATGACCCAGTCTAGGTGGACCCTGCCGAGACGCTGTGGAACATGTCCCGGTCTAGGTGGGCCTTGCCGAGACGCTGTGGAACATGTCCCAGTCTAGGTGGGCCTTGCCGAGGCGCTGTGGACCATGTCCCAGTCTAGGTGGGCTTTGCCGAGGCGCTGTGGAACATGACCCAGTCTAGGTGGGCCTTGCCGAGGCACTGTGGAACATGACCCAGTCTAGGTGGACCCTGCCGAGACGCTGTGGAACATGTCCTAGTCTAGGTGGGGTTTGCCGAGGCGCTGTGGAACATGTCCCAGTCTAGGTGGGCCTTGCCGAGGCGCTGTGGAACATGTCCCAGTCGAGGTGGGCTTTGCCGAGGCGCTGTGGAACATGACCCAGTCTAGGTGGACCCTGCCGAGAGGCTGTGGAACATGTCCTAGTCTAGGTGAACCCTGCCGAGACGCTGTGGAACATGTCCCAGTCTAAATGCGCCTTGCCGAGGCGCTGTGGAACATGTCCCAGTCTAGGTGGGCCTTGTCGAAGCGCTGTGGAACATGACCCAGTCTAGGTGGACCCTGCCGAGACGCTGTGGAACATGTCCCGGTCTAGGTGGGCCTTGCCGAGACGCTGTGGAACATGTCCCAGTCTAGGTGGGCCTTGCCGAGGTGCTGTGGACCATGTCCCAGTCTAGGTGGGCCTTTCCGAGGCGCTGTGGAACATGACCCAGTCTAGGTGGACCCTGCCGAGACGCTGTGGAACATGTCCCAGTCTAGGTGGGCCATGCCGAGGCGCTGTGGAACATGTCCCAGTTTAGGTGGGCCTTGCCGAGACGCTGTGGAACATGTCCCAGTCTAGGTGGACCCTGCCGAGGAGCTGTGGAACATGTCCCAGTCTAGGTGGGCCTTGCCGAGACGCTGCGGAACATGTCCCAGTCTAGGTGGGCCTTGCCGAGGTGCTGTGGACCACGTCCCAGTCTAGGTGGGCCTTCCCGAGGCGCTGTGGAACATGTCCCAGTTTAGCTGGGCCTTGCCGAGGCGCTGTGGAACATGTCCCAGTCTAGGTGTGCCTTGCCGAGGCGCAGTGGAACATGTCCCAGTCTAGGTGGGCCACGCCGAGACACTGTGGAACATGTCCCAGTCTAGGTGGGCCTTGCCGAGGCGCTGTGGAACATGTCCCAGTCTAGGTGGGCCTTGCCGAGGCGCTGTGGAACATGTCCCAGTCTAGGTGAACCCTGCCGAGGCGCTGTGGAACATGTCCCAGTCTAAATGGGCCTTGCCGAGGCGCTGTGGAACATGTCCCAGTCTAGGTGGGCCTTGCCGAGGCGCTGTGGAACATGACCCAGTCTAGGTGGGCCCTGCCGAGACGCTGTGGAACATGTCCCAGTCTAGGTGGGCCTTGCCGAGGCACTGTGGAACATGACCCAGTCTAGGTGGACCCTGCCGAGACGCTGTGGAACATGTCCTAGTCTAGGTGGGCCTTGCCGAGGCGCTGTGGAACATGTCCCAGTCTAGCTGGGCCTTGCCGAGGCGCTGTGGAACATGTCCCAGTCGAGGTGGGCTTTGCCGAGGCACTGTGGAACATGACCCAGTCTAGGTGGGCCTTGCCGAGACGCTGTGGAACATGACCCAGTCTAGGTGGGCCTTGCCGAGACGCTGTGGAACATGTCCCAGTCGAGGTGGGCTTTGTCGAGACGCTGTGGAACATGTCCCAGTCTAGGTGAACCCTGCCGAGACGCTGTGGAACATGTCCCAGTCTAGGTGGGCCTTGCCGAGGCGCTGTGGAACATGTCCCAGTCGAGGTGGGCTTTGCCGAGGCGCTGTGGAACATGACCCAGTCTAGGTGGACCCTGCCGAGAGGCTGTGGAACATGTCCTAGTCTAGGTGAACCCTGCCGAGACGCTGTGGAACATGTCCCAGTCTAAATGCGCCTTGCCGAGGCGCTGTGGAACATGTCCCAGTCTAGGTGGGCCTTGTCGAGGCGCTGTGGAACATGACCCAGTCTAGGTGGACCCTGCCGAGACGCTGTGGAACATGTCCCGGTCTAGGTGGGCCTTGCCGAGACGCTGTGGAACATGTCCCAGTCTAGGTGGGCCTTGCCGAGGTGCTGTGGACCATGTCCCAGTCTAGGTGGGCCTTTCCGAGGCGCTGTGGAACATGACCCAGTCTAGGTGGACCCTGCCGAGACGCTGTGGAACATGTCCCAGTCTAGGTGGGCCATGCCGAGGCGCTGTGGAACATGTCCCAGTTTAGGTGGGCCTTGCCGAGACGCTGTGGAACATGTCCCAGTCTAGGTGGACCCTGCCGAGGAGCTGTGGAACATGTCCCAGTCTAGGTGGGCCTTGCCGAGACGCTGCGGAACATGTCCCAGTCTAGGTGGGCCTTGCCGAGGTGCTGTGGACCACGTCCCAGTCTAGGTGGGCCTTCCCGAGGCGCTATGGAACATGTCCCAGTTTAGGTGGGCCTTGCCGAGACTCTGTGGAACATGTCCCAGTCTAGGTGTGCCTTGCCGAGGCGCAGTGGAACATGTCCCAGTCTAGGTGGGCCATGCCGAGACACTGTGGAACATGTCCCAGTCTAGGTGGGCCTTGCCGAGACGCTGTGGAACATGCCCCAGTCTAGGTGGGCCTTGCCGTGTCGCTGTGGAACATGTCCCAGTCTAGGTGGGCCTTGCCGAGACGCTGTGGAACATGTCCCAGTCTAGGTGGGCCTTGCCGAGACGCTGTGGAATATGTCCCCGTCTAGGTGGGCCTTGCCGAGGCGCTGTGGAACATGTCCCAGTCTAGGTGGGCCTTGCCGAGACGCTGTGGAATATGTCCCAGTCTAGGTGGACCGTGCCGAGACGCTGTGGAATATGCCCCAGTCTAGGTGAACCCTTCCGAGACGCTGTGGAACATGTCCCAGACTAGGTGTGCCTTGCCGAGACGCTGTGGAACGTGTCCCAGTCTAGATGGTCCTTGCCGAGACGCTGTGGAACATGTCCCAGTCTAGGTGGGCCTTGCCGAAACGCTGTGGAACATGTCCCAGTCTAGATGGGCCTTGCCGAGGTGCTGTGGAGCATGTCCCAGTCTTGATAGGACTTGCCGAGACGCTGTGGAACATGTCCCAGTCTAGATGGGCCCTGCCGAGACGCTGTGGAACATGTCCCAGTCTAGGTGGGCCTTTCCGATACGCTGTGGAACATGTCCCAGTCTAGATTGGCCTTGCCGAGACGCTGTGGAACATGTCCCAGTCTAGGTGGGCCCTGCCGAGGCGCTGTGGACCATGTCCCAGTCTAGGTGGGCCTTGCCGAGGCACTGTGGAACATGTCCCAGTCTAGGTGGGCCTTGCCGAGGCGCTGTGGACCATGTCCCAGTCTAGGTGGGCCCTGCCGAGGCGCTGTGGACCATGTCCCAGTCTAGGTGGGCCTTGCCGAGGCACTGTGGACCATGTCCCAGTCTAGGTGGGCCTTGCCGAGGCGCTGTGGACCATGTCCCAGTCTAGGTGGGCCCTCCCGAGGCGCTGTGGACCATGCCCCTGTCTAGGTGGGCCCTGCTGAGGCGCTGTGGACCATGTCCCAGTCTAGGTGGGCCTTGCCGAGGCGCTGTGGACCATGTCCCAGTCTAGGTGGGCCCTGCCGAGGCGCTGTGGACCGTGTCCCAGTCTAGGTGGGCCTTGCCGAGGCGCTGTGGACCATGTCCCAGTCTAGGTGGGCCCTGCCGAGGCGCTGTGGACCATGTCCCAGTCTAGGAGGGCCTTGCCGAGGCACTGTGGAACATGTCCCAGTCTAGGTGGGCCCTGCCGAGGCGCTGTGGACCATGTCCCAGTCTAGGTGGGCCTTGCCGAGGCACTGTGGAACATGTCCCAGTCTAGCTGGGCCTTGCGGAGGCGCTGTGGAACATGTCCCAGTCTATGTGGGCCCTGCCGAGACGCTGTGGAACATGTCCCAGTCTAGGTGGGCCCTGCCGAGGCGTTGTGGAACATGTCCCAGTCTAGGTGGGCCTTGCCGAGACGCTGTGGAACATGTCCTAATCTCGGTGGACCTTGCCGAGGCGCTGTGGAACATGTCCCAGTCTAGGTGGGCCTTGCCGAGACGCTGTGGAACATGTCCCAGTCAAGGTGGGCCTTGCCGAGACGCTGTGGAACATGTCCCAGTCTAGGTGGTCCTTGCAGAGGCGCTGTGGAACATGTCCCAGTCTAGGTGGGCCTTGCCGAGGCGCGGTGGAACATGTCCCAGTCTAGGTGAACCCTGCCGAGACGTTGTGGAAGATGTACCAGTCTAGGTGGGCCTTGCCGAGGCGCTGTGGAACATGTCCCAGTCTAGGTGGGCCTTGACGAGGCGCTGTGGAACATGACCCAGACTAGGTGGACCCTGCCGAGACGCTGTGGAACATGTCCCAGTCTAGGTGGGCCATGCCGAGGCGCTGTGGAACATGTCCCAGTTTAGGTGGGCCATGCCGAGACACTGTGGAACATGTCCCAGTCTAGGTGGGCCTTGCCGAGGCGCTGTGGAACATGTCCCAGTCTAGGTGGGCCTTGCCGTGTCGCTGTGGAACATGTCCCAGTCTAGGTGGGCCTTGCCGAGACGCTGTGGAACATGTCCCAGTCTAGGTGGGCCTTGCCGAGACGCTGTGGAATATGTCCCCGTCTAGGTGGGCCTTGCCGAGGCGCTGTGGAACATGTCCCAGTCTAGGTGGGCCTTGCCGAGACGCTGTGGAATATGTCCCCGTCTAGGTGGGCCTTGCCGAGACGTTGTGGAACATGTCCCAGTCTAGGTGGGCCTTGCCGAGACGCTGTGGAATATGTCCCAGTCTAGGTGGACCCTGCCGAGACGCTGTGGAATATGCCCCAGTCTAGGTGAACCCTTCCGAGACGCTGTGGAACATGTCCCAGACTAGGTGTGCCTTGCCGAGACGCTGTGGAACGTGTCCCAGTCTAGATGGTCCTTGCCGAGACGCTGTGGAACATGTCCCAGTCTAGGTGGGCCTTGCCGAAACGCTGTGGAACATGTCCCAGTCTATATGGGCCTTGCCGAGGTGCTGTGGAGCATGTCCCAGTCTTGATAGGACTTGCCGAGACGCTGTGGAACATGTCCCAGTCTAGATGGGCCTTGCCGAGACGCTGTGGAACATGTCCCAGTCTAGGTGGGCCTTGCCGATACGCTGTGGAACATGTCCCAGTCTAGATGGGCCTTGCCGAGACGCTGTGGAACATGTCCCAGTCTAGGTGGGCCCTGCCGAGGCGCTGTGGACCATGTCCCAGTCTAGGTGGGTCTTGCCGAGGCACTGTGGAACATGTCCCAGTCTAGGTGGGCCCTGCCGAGGCGCTGTGGACCATGTCCCAGTCTAGGTGGGCCTTGCCGAGGCGCTGTGGACCATGTCCCAGTCTAGGTGGGCCTTGCCGAGGCACTGTGGAACATGTCCCAGTCTAGGTGGGCCCTCCCGAGGCGCTGTGGACCATGTCCCTGTCTAGGTGGGCCTTGCCGAGGCGCTGTGGACCATGTCCCAGTCTAGGTGGGCCCTCCCGAGGCGCTGTGGACCATGTCCCTGTCTAGGTGGGCCCTGCTGAGGCGCTGTGGAACATGTCCCAGTCTAGGTGGGCCCTGCCGAGGCGCTGTGGACCATGTCCCAGTCTAGGTGGGCCTTGCCGAGGCGCTGTGGACCATGTCCCAGTCTAGGTGGGCCCTGCCGAGGCGCTGTGGACCATGTCCCAGTCTAGGTGGGCCTTGCCGAGGCGCTGTGGAACATGTCCCAGTCTAGGTGGGCCCTGCCGAGGCGCTGTGGAACATCTCCCAGTCTAGGTGGGCCCTGCCGAGGCGCTGTGGACCATGTCCCAGTCTAGGTGGGCCTTGCCGAGGCACTGTGGAACATGTCCCAGTCTAGCTGGGCCTTGCCGAGACGCTGTGGAACATGTCCCAGTCTAGGTGGGCCCTGCCGAGACGCTGTGGAACATGTCCCAGTCTAGGTGGGCCCTGCCGAGGCGCTGTGGAACATGTCCCAGTCTAGGTGGGCCTTGCCGAGACGCTGTGGAACATGTCCTAATCTCGGTGGACCTTGCCGAGGCGCTGTGGAACATGTCCCAGTCTAGGTGGGCCTTGCCGAGACGCTGTGGAACATGTCCCAGTCAAGGTGGGCCTTGCCGAGACGCTGTGGAACATGTCCCAGTCTAGGTGGTCCTTGCAGAGGCGCTGTGGAACATATCCCAGTCTAGGTGGGCCTTGCCGAGGCGCTGTGGAACATGTCCCAGTCTAGGTGGACCCTGCCGAGACGCTGTGGAACATGTCCCAGTCTAGGTGGGCCTTGCCGAGGCGCTGTGGAACATGTCCCAGTCTAGGTGAACCCTGCCGAGACGCTGTGGAACATGTCCCAGTCTAGCTGGGCCTTGCCGAGGCGCTGTGGAACATGTCCCAGTCTAGGTGAACCCTGCCGAGGCGCTGTGGAACATGCTCCAGTCTAGGTGGGCCTTGCCGAGACGCTGTGGAACATGTCCCAGTCTAGGTGAACCCTGCCGAGACGCTGTGGTATATGTCCCAGTCTAGGTGAACCTTGCCGAGACGCTGTGGAACACGTCCCAGTCTAGGTGAACCCTGCCGAGACGCTGTGGAACATGTCCCAGTCTAGGTGAGCCTTGCCGAGGCGCTGTGGAACATGTCCCAGTCTAGATGGGCCTTGCCGAGACGCTGTGGAACATGTCCCAGTCTAGGTGGGCCTTGCCGAGACGCTGTGGAACATGTTCCAGTTTAGATGGGCCTTGCCGAGGTGCTGTGGAACATGTCCCAGTCTAGGTGAACCTTGCCGCGACGTTGTGGAACATGTCCCAGTCTAGATGGGCCTTGCAGAGGCGCTGTGGAACATGTCCCAGTCTAGGTGGGCCTTGCCGAGGCGCTGTGGAACATGTCCCAGTCTAGGTGGGCCTTGCCGAGACGCTGTGGAACATGTCCCAGTCTAGGTGGACCCTATCGAGACGCTGTGGAACATGTCCCAGTCTAGATGTGCCTTGCCGAGGCGCTGTGGAACATGTCCCAGTCTAGGTGGGCCTTGCCGAGATGCTGTGGAACATGTCCCAGTCTAGGTGGGCCTTGCCGAGGTGCTGTGGAACATGTCCCAGTCTAGGTGAACCTTGCCGAGACGCTGTGGAACATGTCCCAGTCTAGGTGGGCCTTGACGAGGCGCTGTGGAACATGTCCCAGTCTAGGTGGGCCTTGCAGAGACGCTGTGGAACATGTCCCAGTTTAGATGGGCATTGCGGAGGTGCTGTGGAACATGTCCCAGTCTACGTGAACCTTGCCGCGACGCTGTGGAACATGTCCCAGTCTAGATGGGCCTTGCCGAGACGCTGTGGAACATGTGCCAGTCTAGATGGGCCTTGCCGAGACGCTGTGGAACATGCCCCAGTCTAGGTGGGCCGTGCCGAGGTGCTGTGGACCATGTCCCAGTCTAGATGGGCCTTGCCGAGACGCTGTGGAACATGCCCCAGTCTAGGTGGGCCGTGCCGAGGTGCTGTGGAACATGTCCCAATCTTGGTGGGCCTTGCCGAGGCACTGAGGAACATGTCCTAATCTCGGTGGACCTTGCCGAGGCGCTGTGGAATATGTCCCAGTCTAGGTGAGCCTTGCCGAGACGCTGTGGAACATGTCCCAGTCTAGGTGGGCCTTGCCGAGACGCTGTGGAACATGTCCCAGTCTAGGTGGGCCTTGCAGAGGCGCTGTGGAACATGTCCCAGTCTAGGTGGACCCTGCCGAGGCGCTGTGGAACATGTCCCAGTCTAGGTGAATCCTGCCGAGACGCTGTGGAACATGTCCCAGTCTAGGTGGGCCTTGCCGAGACGCTGTGGAACATGTCCCAGTCTAGGTGGACCCTGCCGAGACGCTGTGGAACATGTCCCAGTCTAGGTGGGCCTTGCCGAGGCGCTGTGGAACATGTCCCAGTCTAGGTGGGCCTTGCCGAGGCGCTGTGGAACATGTCCCAGTCTAGGTGAACCCTGCCGAGACGCTGTGGAACATGTCCCAGTCTAGCTGGGCCTTGCCGAGACGCTGTGGAACATGTCCCAGTCTAGGTGGACCCTGCCGAGACGCTGTGGAACATGTCCCAGTCTAGGTGGGCCTTGCCGAGGCGCTGTGGAACATGTCCCAGTCTAGGTGAACCCTGCCGAGACGCTGTGGAACATGTCCCAGTCTAGGTGGGCCTTGCCGAGGCGCTGTGGAACATGTCCCAGTCTAGCTGGGCCTTGCCGAAGCGCTGTGGAACATGTCCCAGTCTAGGTGAACCCTGCCGAGATGCTGTGGAACATGTCCCAGTCTAGGTGAACCCTGCCGAGGCGCTGTGGAACATGTCCCAGTCTAGGCGGGTATTGCCGAGACGCTGTGGAACATGTTCCAGTCTAGGTGGGCCTTGCCGAGACGCTGTGGAACATGTCCCAGTCTAGGTGATCCCTGCCGAGACGCTGTGGAACATGTCCCACTCTAGGTGAACCCTGCCGAGACGCTGTGGAACATGTCCCAGTCTAGGTGGGCCTTGCCGAGACGCTGTGGAACACGTCCCAGTCTAGGTGAACCCTGCCGAGACGCTGTGGAACATGTCCCAGTCTAGGTGAACCCTGCCGAGGCGCTGTGGAACATGTCCCAGTCTAGGTGGTACCTGTCGAGGCGCTGTGGAACATGTCCCAGTCTAGATTGGCCTTGCCGTGACGCTGTGGAACATGTCCCAGTCCAGGTGGGCCTTGCCCAGACGCTGTGGAACATGTCCCAGTCCAGGTGGGCCCTGCCGAGGCGCTGTGGAACATGTCCCAGTCTAGGTGGGCCTTGCCGAGACGCTGTGGAACATGTCCCAGTCTAGGTGGGCCTTGCCGAGACGCTGCGGAACATGTCCTAATCTCGGTGGACCTTGCCGAGGCGCTGTGGAACATGTCCCAGTCTAGGTGGGCCTTGCCGAGACGCTGTGGAACATGTCCCAGTCAAGGTGGGCCTTGCCGAGACGCTGCGGAACATGTCCCAGTCTAGGTGGGCCTTGCAGAGGCGCTGTGGAACATGTCCCAGTCTAGGTGGGCCTTGCCGAGGCGCGGTGGAACATGTCCCAGTCTAGGTGAACCCTGCCGAAACGTTGTGGAACATGTACCAGTCTAGGTGGGCCTTGCCGAGGCGCTGTGGAACATGTCCCAGTCTAGCTGGGCCTTGCCGAGGCGCTGTGGAACATGTCCCAGTCTAGGTGAACCCTGCCGAGGCGCTGTGGAACATGTCCCAGTCTAGATGGTCCTTGCCGAGGCGCTGTGGAACATGTCCCAGTCTAGGTGGGCCTTGCCGAGACGCTGTGGAACATGTTCCAGTTTAGATGGGCCTTGCCGAGGTGCTGTGGAACATGTCCCAGTCTAGGTGAACCTTGCCGCGACGTTGTGGAACATGTCCCAGTCTAGATGGACCTTGCCGAGGCGCTGTGGAACATGTCCCAGTCTAGGTGGGCCTTGCCGAGGCGCTGTGGAACATGTCCCAGTCACGGTGGGCCTTGCCGAGACGCTGTGGAACATGTCCCAGTCTAGGTGGACCCTATCGAGACGCTGTGGAACATGTCCCAGTCTAGATGTGCCTTGCCGAGGCGCTGTGGAACATGTCCCAGTCTAGGTGGGCCTTGCCGAGGTGCTGTGGAACATGTCCCAGTCTAGGTGAACCTTGCCGAGACGCTGTGGAACATGTCCCAGTCTAGGTGAACCTTGCCGCGACGCTGTGGAACATGTCCCAGTCTAGATGGGCCTTGCCGAGACGCTGTGGAACATGCCCCAGTCTAGATGGGCCTTGCCGAGACGCTGTGGAACATGTCCCAGTCTAGGTGGGCCCTGCCGAGGCGCTGTGGACCATGTCCCAGTCTAGATGGGCCTTGCCGAGACGCTGTGGAACATGTCCCAGTCTAGGTGGGCCGTGCCGAGGTGCTGTGGAACATGTCCCAATCTAGGTTGGCCTTGCCGAGGCACTGTGGAACATGTCCCAGTCTAGGTTGTCCTTGCCGAGGCGCTGTGGAACATGTCCCAGTCTAGCTGGGCCTTGCCGAGACGCTGTTGAACATGTCCCAGTCTAGGTGGACCCTGCCGAGACGCTGTGGAACACGTCCCAGTCTAGGTGGGCCTTGCCGAGGCGCTGTGGAACATGTCCCAGTCTAGGTGAACCCTGCCGAGACGCTGTGGAACATGTCCCAGTCTAGGTGAACCCTGCCGAGGCGCTGTGGAACATGTCCCAATCTAGGTGGGCCTTGCCGAGGCGCTGTGGAACATGTCCCAGTCTAGCTGGGCCTTGCCGAAGCGCTGTGGAACATGTCCCAGTCTAGCTGGGCCTTGCCGAAGCGCTGTGGAACATGTCCCAGTCTAGCTGGGCCTTGCCGAGGCGCTGTGGAACATGTCCCAGTCTAGGTGGGCCTTGCCGAGACGATGTGGATCATGTTCCAGTCTAGGTGGGCCTTGCCGAGACGCTGTGGAACATGTCCCAGTCTAGGTGGGCCTTGCCGGGACGCTGTGGAACTTGTCCCAGTTTAGGTGAACCCTGCCGAGGCACTGTGGAACATGTCCCAGTCTAGGTGGGCCTTGCCGTGGCGCTGTGGAACATGTCGCAGTCTAGGTGGTACCTGTCGAGGCGCTGTGGAACATGTCCCAGTCTAGATTGGCCTTGCCGTGACGCTGTGGAACATGTCCCAGTCCAGGTGGGCCTTGCCCAGACGCTGTGGAACATGTCCCAGTCTAGGTGGGCCTTGCCGACGCGCTGTGGAACATGTCCCAGCCTAGGTGAACCCTGCCGAGACGCTGTGGAACATGTCCCAGTCTAGATTGGCCTTGCCGAGGCGCTGTGGAACATGTCCCAGTCCAGGTGGGCCTTGCCCAGACGCTGTGGAACATGTCCCAGTCTAGGTGGGCCTTGCCGAGGCGCTGTGGAACATGTCCCAGTCTAGGTGGGCCTAGCCCAGACGCTGTGGAACATGTCCCAGTCTAGGTGGGCCTTGCCGAGGCGCTGTGGAACATGTCCCAGTCTAGGTGAACCCTGCCGAGATGCTGTGGAACATGTCCCAGTCTAGGTGGGCCCTGCCCAGACGCTGTGGAACATGTTCCAGTCTAGGTGAACCCTGCCGAGGCGCTGTGGAACATGTCCCAGTCTCGATGGGCCTTGCCGAGATGCTGTGGAACATGTCCCAGTCTAGGTGAACCCTGCCGAGGCGCTGTGGAACACGTCCCAGTCTAGGTGAACCCTGCCGAGACGCTGTGGAACATGTCCCAGTCTAGGTGGGCCTTGCCGAGGCGCTGTGGAACATGTCCCAGTTTAGGTGAACCCTGCCGAGGCGCTGTTAAACATGTCCCAGTCTAGGTGGGCCTTGCCGAGGCGCTGTGGAACATGTCCCAGTCTAGATTGGCCTTGCCGTGACGCTGTGGAACATGTCCCAGTCCAGGTGGGCCTTGCCCAGACGCTGTGGAACATGTCCCAGTCTAGGTGGGCCCTGCCGAGGCGCTGTGGAACATGTCCCAGTCTAGGTGGGCCTTGCCGAGACGCTGTGGAACATGTCCTAATCTCGGTGGACCTTGCCGAGGCGCTGTGGAACATGTCCCAGTCTAGGTGGGCCTTGCCGAGACGCTGTGGAACATGTCCCAGTCAAGGTGGGCCTTGCCGAGACGCTGCGGAACATGTCCCAGTCTAGGTGGGCCTTGCAGAGGCGCTGTGGAACATGTCCCAGTCTAGGTGAACCCTGCCGAGACGTTGTGGAACATGTACCAGTCTAGGTGGACCCTGCCGAGACGCTGTGGAACATGTCCCAGTCTAGGTGGGCCTTGCCGAGGCGCTGTGGAACATGTCCCAGTCTAGCTGGGCCTTGCCGAGACGCTGTGGAACATGTCCCAGTCTAGGTGGGCCTTGCCGAGACGCTGTGGAACATGTCCCAGTCTAGGTGAACCCTGCCGAGACGCTGTGGAACATGTCCCAGTCTAGGTGAACCTTGCCGAGACGCTGTGGAACACGTCCCAGTCTAGGTGAACCCTGCCGAGACGCTGTGGAACATGTCCCAGTCTAGGTGGGCCTTGCCGAGGCGCTGTGGAACATGTCCCAGTCTAGATGGGCCTTGCCGAGGCGCTGTGGAACATGTCCCAGTCTAGGTGGGCCCTGCCGAGGCGTTGTGGAACATGTCCCAGTCTAGGTGGGCCTTGCCGAGACGCTGTGGAACATGTCCTAATCTCGGTGGACCTTGCCGAGGCGCTGTGGAACATGTCCCAGTCTAGGTGGGCCTTACCGAGACGCTGTGGAACATGTCCCAGTCAAGGTGGGCCTTGCCGAGACGCTGTGGAACATGTCCCAGTCTAGGTGGTCCTTGCAGAGGCGCTGTGGAACATGTCCCAGTCTAGGTGGGCCTTGCCGAGGCGCGGTGGAACATGTCCCAGTCTAGGTGAACCCTGCCGAGACGTTGTGGAAGATGTACCAGTCTAGGTGGGCCTTGCCGAGGCGCTGTGGAACATGTCCCAGTCTAGGTGGGCCTTGACGAGGCGCTGTGGAACATGACCCAGACTAGGTGGACCCTGCCGAGACGCTGTGGAACATGTCCCAGTCTAGGTGGGCCATGCCGAGGCGCTGTGGAACATGTCCCAGTTTAGGTGGGCCATGCCGAGACACTGTGGAACATGTCCCAGTCTAGGTGGGCCTTGCCGAGGCGCTGTGGAACATGTCCCAGTCTAGGTGGGCCTTGCCGTGTCGCTGTGGAACATGTCCCAGTCTAGGTGGGCCTTGCCGAGACGCTGTGGAACATGTCCCAGTCTAGGTGGGCCTTGCCGAGACGCTGTGGAATATGTCCCCGTCTAGGTGGGCCTTGCCGAGGCGCTGTGGAACATGTCCCAGTCTAGGTGGGCCTTGCCGAGACGCTGTGGAATATGTCCCCGTCTAGGTGGGCCTTGCCGAGACGTTGTGGAACATGTCCCAGTCTAGGTGGGCCTTGCCGAGACGCTGTGGAATATGTCCCAGTCTAGGTGGACCCTGCCGAGACGCTGTGGAATATGCCCCAGTCTAGGTGAACCCTTCCGAGACGCTGTGGAACATGTCCCAGACTAGGTGTGCCTTGCCGAGACGCTGTGGAACGTGTCCCAGTCTAGATGGTCCTTGCCGAGACGCTGTGGAACATGTCCCAGTCTAGGTGGGCCTTGCCGAAACGCTGTGGAACATGTCCCAGTCTATATGGGCCTTGCCGAGGTGCTGTGGAGCATGTCCCAGTCTTGATAGGACTTGCCGAGACGCTGTGGAACATGTCCCAGTCTAGATGGGCCTTGCCGAGACGCTGTGGAACATGTCCCAGTCTAGGTGGGCCTTGCCGATACGCTGTGGAACATGTCCCAGTCTAGATGGGCCTTGCCGAGACGCTGTGGAACATGTCCCAGTCTAGGTGGGCCCTGCCGAGGCGCTGTGGACCATGTCCCAGTCTAGGTGGGTCTTGCCGAGGCACTGTGGAACATGTCCCAGTCTAGGTGGGCCCTGCCGAGGCGCTGTGGACCATGTCCCAGTCTAGGTGGGCCTTGCCGAGGCGCTGTGGACCATGTCCCAGTCTAGGTGGGCCTTGCCGAGGCACTGTGGAACATGTCCCAGTCTAGGTGGGCCCTCCCGAGGCGCTGTGGACCATGTCCCTGTCTAGGTGGTCCTTGCCGAGGCGCTGTGGACCATGTCCCAGTCTAGGTGGGCCCTCCCGAGGCGCTGTGGACCATGTCCCTGTCTAGGTGGGCCCTGCTGAGGCGCTGTGGAACATGTCCCAGTCTAGGTGGGCCCTGCCGAGGCGCTGTGGACCATGTCCCAGTCGAGGTGGGCCTTGCCGAGGCGCTGTGGACCATGTCCCAGTCTAGGTGGGCCCTGCCGAGGCGCTGTGGACCATGTCCCAGTCTAGGTGGGCCTTGCCGAGGCGCTGTGGAACATGTCCCAGTCTAGGTGGGCCCTGCCGAGGCGCTGTGGAACATCTCCCAGTCTAGGTGGGCCCTGCCGAGGCGCTGTGGACCATGTCCCAGTCTAGGTGGGCCTTGCCGAGGCACTGTGGAACATGTCCCAGTCTAGCTGGGCCTTGCCGAGACGCTGTGGAACATGTCCCAGTCTAGGTGGGCCCTGCCGAGACGCTGTGGAACATGTCCCAGTCTAGGTGGGCCCTGCCGAGGCGCTGTGGAACATGTCCCAGTCTAGGTGGGCCTTGCCGAGACGCTGTGGAACATGTCCTAATCTCGGTGGACCTTGCCGAGGCGCTGTGGAACATGTCCCAGTCTAGGTGGGCCTTGCCGAGACGCTGTGGAACATGTCCCAGTCAAGGTGGGCCTTGCCGAGACGCTGTGGAACATGTCCCAGTCTAGGTGGTCCTTGCAGAGGCGCTGTGGAACATATCCCAGTCTAGGTGGGCCTTGCCGAGGCGCTGTGGAACATGTCCCAGTCTAGGTGGACCCTGCCGAGACGCTGTGGAACATGTCCCAGTCTAGGTGGGCCTTGCCGAGGCGCTGTGGAACATGTCCCAGTCTAGGTGAACCCTGCCGAGACGCTGTGGAACATGTCCCAGTCTAGCTGGGCCTTGCCGAGGCGCTGTGGAACATGTCCCAGTCTAGGTGAACCCTGCCGAGGCGCTGTGGAACATGCTCCAGTCTAGGTGGGCCTTGCCGAGACGCTGTGGAACATGTCCCAGTCTAGGTGAACCCTGCCGAGACGCTGTGGTATATGTCCCAGTCTAGGTGAACCTTGCCGAGACGCTGTGGAACACGTCCCAGTCTAGGTGAACCCTGCCGAGACGCTGTGGAACATGTCCCAGTCTAGGTGAGCCTTGCCGAGGCGCTGTGGAACATGTCCCAGTCTAGATGGGCCTTGCCGAGACGCTGTGGAACATGTCCCAGTCTAGGTGGGCCTTGCCGAGACGCTGTGGAACATGTTCCAGTTTAGATGGGCCTTGCCGAGGTGCTGTGGAACATGTCCCAGTCTAGGTGAACCTTGCCGCGACGTTGTGGAACATGTCCCAGTCTAGATGGGCCTTGCAGAGGCGCTGTGGAACATGTCCCAGTCTAGGTGGGCCTTGCCGAGGCGCTGTGGAACATGTCCCAGTCTAGGTGGGCCTTGCCGAGACGCTGTGGAACATGTCCCAGTCTAGGTGGACCCTATCGAGACGCTGTGGAACATGTCCCAGTCTAGATGTGCCTTGCCGAGGCGCTGTGGAACATGTCCCAGTCTAGGTGGGCCTTGCCGAGATGCTGTGGAACATGTCCCAGTCTAGGTGGGCCTTGCCGAGGTGCTGTGGAACATGTCCCAGTCTAGGTGAACCTTGCCGAGACGCTGTGGAACATGTCCCAGTCTAGGTGGGCCTTGACGAGGCGCTGTGGAACATGTCCCAGTCTAGGTGGGCCTTGCAGAGACGCTGTGGAACATGTCCCAGTTTAGATTGGCATTGCGGAGGTGCTGTGGAACATGTCCCAGTCTACGTGAACCTTGCCGCGACGCTGTGGAACATGTCCCAGTCTAGATGGGCCTTGCCGAGACGCTGTGGAACATGTGCCAGTCTAGATGGGCCTTGCCGAGACGCTGTGGAACATGCCCCAGTCTAGGTGGGCCGTGCCGAGGTGCTGTGGACCATGTCCCAGTCTAGATGGGCCTTGCCGAGACGCTGTGGAACATGCCCCAGTCTAGGTGGGCCGTGCCGAGGTGCTGTGGAACATGTCCCAATCTTGGTGGGCCTTGCCGAGGCACTGTGGAACATGTCCTAATCTCGGTGGACCTTGCCGAGGCGCTGTGGAATATGTCCCAGTCTAGGTGAGCCTTGCCGAGACGCTGTGGAACATGTCCCAGTCTAGGTGGGCCTTGCCGAGACGCTGTGGAACATGTCCCAGTCTAGGTGGGCCTTGCAGAGGCGCTGTGGAACATGTCCCAGTCTAGGTGGACCCTGCCGAGGCGCTGTGGAACATGTCCCAGTCTAGGTGAATCCTGCCGAGACGCTGTGGAACATGTCCCAGTCTAGGTGGGCCTTGCCGAGACGCTGTGGAACATGTCCCAGTCTAGGTGGACCCTGCCGAGACGCTGTGGAACATGTCCCAGTCTAGGTGGGCCTTGCCGAGGCGCTGTGGAACATGTCCCAGTCTAGGTGGGCCTTGCCGAGGCGCTGTGGAACATGTCCCAGTCTAGGTGAACCCTGCCGAGACGCTGTGGAACATGTCCCAGTCTAGCTGGGCCTTGCCGAGACGCTGTGGAACATGTCCCAGTCTAGGTGGACCCTGCCGAGACGCTGTGGAACATGTCCCAGTCTAGGTGGGCCTTGCCGAGGCGCTGTGGAACATGTCCCAGTCTAGGTGAACCCTGCCGAGACGCTGTGGAACATGTCCCAGTCTAGGTGGGCCTTGCCGAGGCGCTGTGGAACATGTCCCAGTCTAGCTGGGCCTTGCCGAAGCGCTGTGGAACATGTCCCAGTCTAGGTGAACCCTGCCGAGATGCTGTGGAACATGTCCCAGTCTAGGTGAACCCTGCCGAGGCGCTGTGGAACATGTCCCAGTCTAGGCGGGTATTGCCGAGACGCTGTGGAACATGTTCCAGTCTAGGTGGGCCTTGCCGAGACGCTGTGGAACATGTCCCAGTCTAGGTGACCCCTGCCGAGACGCTGTGGAACACGTCCCAGTCTAGGTGAACCCTGCCGAGACGCTGTGGAACATGTCCCAGTCTAGGTGAACCCTGCCGAGGCGCTGTGGAACATGTCCCAGTCTAGGTGGTACCTGTCGAGGCGCTGTGGAACATGTCCCAGTCTAGATTGGCCTTGCCGTGACGCTGTGGAACATGTCCCAGTCCAGGTGGGCCTTGCCCAGACGCTGTGGAACATGTCCCAGTCCAGGTGGGCCCTGCCGAGGCGCTGTGGAACATGTCCCAGTCTAGGTGGGCCTTGCCGAGACGCTGTGGAACATGTCCCAGTCTAGGTGGGCCTTGCCGAGACGCTGCGGAACATGTCCTAATCTCGGTGGACCTTGCCGAGGCGCTGTGGAACATGTCCCAGTCTAGGTGGGCCTTGCCGAGACGCTGTGGAACATGTCCCAGTCAAGGTGGGCCTTGCCGAGACGCTGCGGAACATGTCCCAGTCTAGGTGGGCCTTGCAGAGGCGCTGTGGAACATGTCCCAGTCTAGGTGGGCCTTGCCGAGGCGCGGTGGAACATGTCCCAGTCTAGGTGAACCCTGCCGAAACGTTGTGGAACATGTACCAGTCTAGGTGGGCCTTGCCGAGGCGCTGTGGAACATGTCCCAGTCTAGGTGGGCCTTGCCGAGACGCTGTGGAACATGTCCCAGTCTAGGTGGACCCTGCCGAGATGCTGTGGAACATGTCCCACTATAGGTGGGCCTTGCCGAGGCGCTGTGGAACATGTCCCAGTCTAGCTGGGCCTTGCCGAGGCGCTGTGGAACATGTCCCAGTCTAGGTGAGCCCTGCCGAGGCGCTGTGGAACATGTCCCAGTCTAGATGGTCCTTGCCGAGGCGCTGTGGAACATGTCCCAGTCTAGGTGGGCCTTGCCGAGACGCTGTGGAACATGTTCCAGTTTAGATGGGCCTTGCCGAGGTGCTGTGGAACATGTCCCAGTCTAGGTGAACCTTGCCGCGACGTTGTGGAACATGTCCCAGTCTAGATGGACCTTGCCGAGGCGCTGTGGAACATGTCCCAGTCTAGGTGGGCCTTGCCGAGGCGCTGTGGAACATGTCCCAGTCACGGTGGGCCTTGCCGAGACGCTGTGGAACATGTCCCAGTCTAGGTGGACCCTATCGAGACGCTGTGGAACATGTCCCAGTCTAGATGTGCCTTGCCGAGGCGCTGTGGAACATGTCCCAGTCTAGGTGGGCCTTGCCGAGGTGCTGTGGAACATGTCCCAGTCTAGGTGAACCTTGCCGAGACGCTGTGGAACATGTCCCAGTCTAGGTGAACCTTGCCGCGACGCTGTGGAACATGTCCCAGTCTAGATGGGCCTTGCCGAGACGCTGTGGAACATGCCCCAGTCTAGATGGGCCTTGCCGAGACGCTGTGGAACATGTCCCAGTCTAGGTGGGCCCTGCCGAGGCGCTGTGGACCATGTCCCAGTCTAGATGGGCCTTGCCGAGACGCTGTGGAACATGTCCCAGTCTAGGTGGGCCGTGCCGAGGTGCTGTGGAACATGTCCCAATCTAGGTTGGCCTTGCCGAGGCACTGTGGAACATGTCCTAATCTCGGTGGTCCTTGCCGAGGCGCTGCGGAACATGTCCCAGTCTAGGTGAGCCTTGCCGAGACGCTGTGGAACATGTCCCAGTCTAGGTGGGCCTTGCCGAGACGCTGTGGAACATGTCCCAGTCTAGGTGGGCCTTGCAGAGGCGCTGTGGAACATGTCCCAGTCTAGGTGAACCCTGCCGAGACGCTGTGGAACATGTCCCAGTCTAGGTTGTCCTTGCCGAGGCGCTGTGGAACATGTCCCAGTCTAGCTGGGCCTTGCCGAGACGCTGTTGAACATGTCCCAGTCTAGGTGGACCCTGCCGAGACGCTGTGGAACACGTCCCAGTCTAGGTGGGCCTTGCCGAGGCGCTGTGGAACATGTCCCAGTCTAGGTGAACCCTGCCGAGACGCTGTGGAACATGTCCCAGTCTAGGTGAACCCTGCCGAGGCGCTGTGGAACATGTCCCAATCTAGGTGGGCCTTGCCGAGGCGCTGTGGAACATGTCCCAGTCTAGCTGGGCCTTGCCGAAGCGCTGTGGAACATGTCCCAGTCTAGCTGGGCCTTGCCGAAGCGCTGTGGAACATGTCCCAGTCTAGCTGGGCCTTGCCGAGGCGCTGTGGAACATGTCCCAGTCTAGGTGGGCCTTGCCGAGACGATGTGGATCATGTTCCAGTCTAGGTGGGCCTTGCCGAGACGCTGTGGAACATGTCCCAGTCTAGGTGGGCCTTGCCGGGACGCTGTGGAACTTGTCCCAGTTTAGGTGAACCCTGCCGAGGCACTGTGGAACATGTCCCAGTCTAGGTGGGCCTTGCCGTGGCGCTGTGGAACATGTCGCAGTCTAGGTGGTACCTGTCGAGGCGCTGTGGAACATGTCCCAGTCTAGATTGGCCTTGCCGTGACGCTGTGGAACATGTCCCAGTCCAGGTGGGCCTTGCCCAGACGCTGTGGAACATGTCCCAGTCTAGGTGGGCCTTGCCGACGCGCTGTGGAACATGTCCCAGCCTAGGTGAACCCTGCCGAGACGCTGTGGAACATGTCCCAGTCTAGATTGGCCTTGCCGAGGCGCTGTGGAACATGTCCCAGTCCAGGTGGGCCTTGCCCAGACGCTGTGGAACATGTCCCAGTCTAGGTGGGCCTTGCCGAGGCGCTGTGGAACATGTCCCAGTCTAGGTGGGCCTAGCCCAGACGCTGTGGAACATGTCCCAGTCTAGGTGGGCCTTGCCGAGGCGCTGTGGAACATGTCCCAGTCTAGGTGAACCCTGCCGAGATGCTGTGGAACATGTCCCAGTCTAGGTGGGCCCTGCCCAGACGCTGTGGAACATGTTCCAGTCTAGGTGAACCCTGCCGAGGCGCTGTGGAACATGTCCCAGTCTCGATGGGCCTTGCCGAGATGCTGTGGAACATGTCCCAGTCTAGGTGAACCCTGCCGAGGCGCTGTGGAACACGTCCCAGTCTAGGTGAACCCTGCCGAGACGCTGTGGAACATGTCCCAGTCTAGGTGGGCCTTGCCGAGGCGCTGTGGAACATGTCCCAGTTTAGGTGAACCCTGCCGAGGCGCTGTTAAACATGTCCCAGTCTAGGTGGGCCTTGCCGAGGCGCTGTGGAACATGTCCCAGTCTAGATTGGCCTTGCCGTGACGCTGTGGAACATGTCCCAGTCCAGGTGGGCCTTGCCCAGACGCTGTGGAACATGTCCCAGTCTAGGTGGGCCCTGCCGAGGCGCTGTGGAACATGTCCCAGTCTAGGTGGGCCTTGCCGAGACGCTGTGGAACATGTCCTAATCTCGGTGGACCTTGCCGAGGCGCTGTGGAACATGTCCCAGTCTAGGTGGGCCTTGCCGAGACGCTGTGGAACATGTCCCAGTCAAGGTGGGCCTTGCCGAGACGCTGCGGAACATGTCCCAGTCTAGGTGGGCCTTGCAGAGGCGCTGTGGAACATGTCCCAGTCTAGGTGAACCCTGCCGAGACGTTGTGGAACATGTACCAGTCTAGGTGGACCCTGCCGAGACGCTGTGGAACATGTCCCAGTCTAGGTGGGCCTTGCCGAGGCGCTGTGGAACATGTCCCAGTCTAGCTGGGCCTTGCCGAGACGCTGTGGAACATGTCCCAGTCTAGGTGGGCCTTGCCGAGACGCTGTGGAACATGTCCCAGTCTAGGTGAACCCTGCCGAGACGCTGTGGAACATGTCCCAGTCTAGGTGAACCTTGCCGAGACGCTGTGGAACACGTCCCAGTCTAGGTGAACCCTGCCGAGACGCTGTGGAACATGTCCCAGTCTAGGTGGGCCTTGCCGAGGCGCTGTGGAACATGTCCCAGTCTAGATGGGCCTTGCCGAGGCGCTGTGGAACATGTCCCAGTCTAGGTGGGCCTTGCCGAGACGCTGTGGAAAATGTTCCAGTTTAGATGGGCCTTGCCGAGGTGCTGTGGAACATGTCCCAGTCTAGGTGAACCTTGCCGCGACGTTGTGGAACATGTCCCAGTCTAGATGGGCCTTGCCGAGGCGCTGTGGAACATGTCCCAGTCGAGGTGGGCCTTGCCGAGGCGCTGTGGAACATGTCCCAGTCTAGGTGGGCCTTGCCGAGACGCTGTGGAACATGTCCCAGTCTAGGTGGACCCTATCGAGACGCTGTGGAACATGTCCCAGTCTAGATGTGCCTTGCCGAGGCGCTGTGGAACATGTCCCAGTCCAGGTGGGCCTTGCCGAGATGCTGTGGAACATGTCCCAGTCTAGGTGGGCCTTGCCGAGGTGCTGTGGAACATGTCCCAGTCTAGGTGAACCTTGCCGAGACGCTGTGGAACATGTCCCAGTCTAGGTGGGCCTTGCCGAGGCGCTGTGGAACATGTCCCAGTCTAGGTGAACCTTGCCGAGACGCTGTGGAACATGTCCCAGTCTAGGTGGGCCTTGCCGAGGCGCTGTGGAACATGTCCCAGTCTAGTTGGGCCTTGCCGAGACGCTGTGGAACATGTCCCAGTCTAGGTGGGCCTTGCCGAGACGCTGTGGAACATGTCCCAGTTTAGATGGGCATTGCCGAGGTGCTGTGGAACATGTCCCAGTCTAGGTGAACCTTGCCGCGACGCTGTGGAACATGTCCCAGTCTAGATGGGCCTTGCCGAGACGCTGTGGAACATGTCCCAGTCTAGATGGGCCTTGCCGAGACGCTGTGGACCATGTCCCAGTCTAGATGGGCCTTGCCGAGACGCTGTGGAACATGTCCCAGTCTAGGTGGATCCTGCCGAGGCGCTGTGGAACATGTCCCAATCTAGGTGGGCCTTGCCGAGGCACTGTGGAACATGTCCTAATCTCGGTGGACCTTGCCGAGGCGCTGTGGAACATGTCCCAGTCTAGGTGAGCCTTGCCGAGACGCTGTGGAACATGTCCCAGTCTAGGTGGGCCTTGCCGAGACGCTGTAGAACATGTCCCAGTCTAGGTGGGCCTTGCAGAGGCGCTGTGGAACATGTCCCAGTCTAGGTGGACCCTGCCGAGGCGCTGTGGAACATGTCCCAGTCTAGGTGAACCCTGCCGAGACGCTGTGGAACATGTCCCAGTCTAGGTGGGCCTTGCCGAGGCGCTGTGGAACATGTCCCAGTCTAGCTGTGCCTTGCCGAGACGCTGTGGAACATGTCCCAGTCTAGGTGGACCCTGCCGAGACGCTGTGGAACATGTCCCAGTCTAGGTGGGCCTTGCCGAGGCGCTGTGAAACATGTCCCAGTCTAGTTGAACCCTGCCGAGACGCTGTGGAACATGTCCCAGTCTAGGTGAACCCTGCCGAGACGCTGTGGAACATGTTCCAGTCTAGGTGGGCCTTGCCGAGGCGCTGTGGAACATGTCCCAGTCTAGCTGGGCCTTGCCGAGGCGCTGTGGAACATGTCCCAGTTTAGGTGAACCCTGCCGAGGCGCTGTTAAACATGTCCCAGTCTAGGTGGGCCTTGCCGTGGCGCTGTGGAACATGTCCCAGTCTAGGTGGTACCTGTCGAGGCGCTGTGGAACATGTCCCAGTCTAGATTGGCCTTGCCGTGACGCTGTGGAACATGTCCCAGTCCAGGTGGGCCTTGCCCAGACGCTGTGGAACATGTCCCAGTCTAGGTGGGCCTTGCCGAGGCGCTGTGCAACATGTCCCAGCCTAGGTGAACCCTGCCGAGACGCTGTGGAACATGTCCCAGTCTAGGTGAACCTTGCCGAGACGCTGTGGAACATGTCCCAGTCTAGGTGGGCCTTGCCGAGATGCTGTGGAACATGTCCCAGTCTAGGTGGGCCTTGCCGAGACGCTGTGGAACATGTCCCAGTTTAGATGGGCCTTGCCGAGGTGCTGTGGAACATGTCCCAGTCTAGGTGAACCTTGCCGCGACGCTGTGGAACATGTCCCAGTCTAGATGGGCCTTGCCAAGACGCTGTGGAACATGTCCCAGTCTAGATGGGCCTTGCCGAGACGCTGTGGAACATGTCCCATTCTAGGTGGGCCCTGCCGAGGCGCTGTGGAACATGTCCCAGTCTAGGTGGGCCTTGCCGAGGCGCTGTGGAACATGTCCCAATCTAGGTGGGCCTTGCCGAGGCGCTGTGGAACATGTCCCAGTCTAGGTGAACCCTGCCGAGGCGCTGTGGAACATGTTCCAGTCTACGTGGGCCTTGCCGAGATGCTGTGGAACATGTCCCAGTCTAGGTGATCCCTGCCGAGACGCTGTGGAACATGTCCCAGTCTAGGTGAACCTTGCCGAGACGCTGTGGAACACGTCCCAGTCTAGGTGAACCCTGCCGAGACGCTGTGGAACATGTCCCAGTCTAGGTGGGCCTTGCCGAGGCGCTGTGGAACATGTACCAGTCTAGGTGGACCCTGCCAAGGCGCTGTTAAACATGTCCCAGTCTAGGTGGGCCTTGCCGTGGCGCTGTGGAACATGTCCCAGTCTAGATGGTACCTGTCGAGGCGCTGTGGAACATGTCCCAGTCTAGATTGGCCTTGCCGTGACGCTGTGGAACCTGTCCCAGTCCAGGTGGGCTTTGCCCAGACGCTGTGGAACATGTCCCAGTCTAGGTGGGCCTTGCCGAGGCGCTGTGGAACATGTCCCAGCCTAGGTGAACCCTGCCGAGACGCTGTGGAACATGTCCCAGTCTAGGTGAACCTTGCCGAGACGCTGTGGAACATGTCCCAGTCTAGGTGGGCCTTGCCGAGATGCTGTGGAACATGTCCCAGTTTAGATGGGCCTTGCCGAGGTGCTGTGGAACATGTCCCAGTCTAGGTGGGCCTTGCCGAGACGCTGTGGAATATGTCCCAGTTTAGATGGGCCTTGCCGAGGTGCTGTGGAACATGTCCCAGTCTAGGTCAACCTTGCCGCGACGCTGTGGAACATGTCCCAGTCTAGATGGGCCTTGCCGAGACGCTGTGGAACATGTCCCAGTCTAGATGGGCCTTGCCGAGACGCTGTGGAACATGTCCCAGTCTAGGTGGGCCCTGCCGAGGCGCTGTGGAACATGTCCCAGTCTAGGTGGGCCTTGCCGAGGCGCTGTGGAACATGTCCCAATCTAGGTGGGCCTTGCCGAGGCGCTGTGGAACATGTCCCAGTCTTGGTGGGCCTTGCCGAGACGCTGTGGAACATGTCCAAGTCTAGGTGGGCCTTGCCGAGACGCTGTGGAACATGTCCCAGTCTTGGTGGGCCTTGCCGAGGTGCTGTGGAACATGTCCCAGTCTAGCTGGGCCTTGCCGAGGCGCTGTGGAACATGTCCCAGTCTAGGTGAACCTTGCCGAGACGCTGTGGAACATGTCCCAGTCTAGGTGGGCCTTGCCGAGACGTTGTGGAACATGTCCCAGTCTAGGTGGGCCTTGCCGAGACGCTGTGGAACATGTCCCAGTCTAGGTGGGCCTTGCCGAGACGCTGTGGAATATGTCCCAGTCTAGGTGAACCTTGCCGAGACGCTGTGGAACATGTCCCAGTCTAGGTGGGCCTTGCCGAGACGCTGTGGAATATGTCCCAGTCTAGGTGGGCCTTGCAGAGGCGCTGTGGAACATGTCCCAGTCTAGGTGGGCCTTGCCGAGGCGCGGTGGAACATGTCCCAGTCTAGGTGAACCCTGCCGAGACGTTGTGGAACATGTCCCAGTCTAGGTGGGCCTTGCTGAGACGCTGTGGAACATGTCCCAGTCTAGGTGGACCCTGCCGAGACGCTGTGGAACATGTCCCAGTCTAGGTGGGCCTTGCCGAGGCGCTGTGGAACATGTCCCAGTCTATGTGAACCCTGCCGAGACGCTGTGGAACATGTCCCAGTCTAGGTGGGCCTTGCCGAAGCGCTGTGGAACATGTCCCAGTCTAGCTGGGCCTTGCCGAGACGCTGTGGATTATGTCCCAGTCTAGGTGGAGCCTGCCGAGACGCTGTGGAACATGTCCCAGTCTATGTTGTCCTTGCCGAGACGCTGTGGAACATGTCCCAGTCTAGGTGGGCCTTGCCGAGGCGCTGTGAAACATGTCCCAGTCTAGATGGGCCTTGCCGAGGCGCTGTGGAACATGTCCCAGTCTAGATGGGCCTTGCCGAGCCGCTGTGGAACATGTCCCAGTCTAGGTGCACCCTGGCGAGACGCTATGGAACATGTCCCAGTCTAGGTGAACCTTGCCGAGACGCTGTGGAACATGTCCCAGTCTAGGTGGCCCTTGCCGAGGCGCTGTGGAACATGTCCCAGTCTAGGTGGGCCTTGCCGAGGCGCTGTGGAACATGTCCCAGTCTAGGTGGGCCTTGCAGAGACGTGGTGGAACATGTCCCAGTCTAGGTGGTCCCTGTCGAGGCGCTGTGGAACATGTCCCAGTCTAGATGGGCCTTGCCGAGGCGCTGTGGAACATGTCCCAGTCTAGGTGGGCCTTGCCGAGATGCTGTGGAACATGTCCTAGTTTAGATTGGCCTTGCCAAGGTGCTGTGGAACATGTCCCAGTCTAGGTGTGCTTTGCCGAGATGCTGTGGAACATGTCCCCGTTTAGATTGGCCTTGCCAAGGTGCTGTGGAACATGTCCCAGTCTAGGTGAACCTTGCCGAGACGCTGTGGAACATGTCCCAGTCTAGGTGAACCTTGCCGAGACGCTGTGGAACATGTCCCAGTCTAGGTGGGCCTTGCCGAGGCGCTGTGGAACATGTCCCAGTTTAGATGGGCCTTGCCGAGACGCTGTGGAACATGTCCCAGTCTAGGTGGGCCTTGCCGAGGCGCTGTGGAACATGTCCCAGTTTAGATGGGCCTTGCCGAGGCGCTGTGGAACATGTCCCAGTCTAGGTGGGCCTTGCCGAAGCGCTGTTGAACATGTCCCAGTCTAGGTGAACCTTGCCGAGACGCTGTGGAACATGTCCCAGTCTAGGTGAACCTTGTCGAGACGCTGTGGAACATGTCCCAGTCTAGGTGGGCCTTGCCGAGGCGCTGTGGAACATGTCCCAGTTTAGATGGGCCTTGCCGAGGTGCTGTGGAACATGTCCCAGTCTAGGTGAACCTTGCCGAGACGCTGTGGAACATGTCCCAGTCTAGATGGTCCTTGCCGAGGCGCTGTGGAACATGTCCCAGTCTAGGTGGGCCTTGCCGAGGCGCTGTGGAACATGTCCCAGTCTAGGTGGGCCTTGCCGAGACGCTGTGGAACATGTCCCAGTTTAGGTGAACCCTGCCGAGGCGCTGTGGAACATGTCCCAGTCTAGGTGGACCCTGCCGAGACGCTGTGGAACATGTCCCAGTCTAGGTGGACCCTGCCGAGACGCTGTGGAACATGTCCCAGTCTAGGTGGACCCTGCCGAGACGCTGTGGAACATGTCCCAGTCTAGGTGGACCTTGCCGAGGTGCTGTGGAACATGTCCCAGTCTAGGTGGACCCTGCCGAGGCGCTGTGGAACATGTCCCAGTCTAGGTGGGCCTTGCCGAGGTGCTGTGGAACATGTCCCAGTCTAGTTGGGCCTTGCCGATGCGCTGTGGAACATGTCCCAGTCTAGGTGGACCTTGCCAAGGCGCTGTGGAACATGTCCCAGTCTAGGTGGTCCCTGTCGAGGCGCTGTGGAACATGTCCCAGTCTAGTTGGGCCTTGCCGATGCGCTGTGGAACATGTCCCAGTCTAGGTGGACCTTGCCAAGGCGCTGTGGAACATGTCCCAGTCTAGGTGGTCCCTGTCGAGGCGCTGTGGATCATGTCCCAGTCTAGATGGGCCTTGCCGAGGCGCTGTGGAACATGTCCCAGTCTAGGTGGGCCTTGCCGATATGCTGTGGAACATGTCCTAGTTTAGATTGGCCTTGCCGAGGCGCTGTGGAACATGTCCCAGTCTCGGTGGGCCTTGCCGAGGCGCTGTGGAACATGTCCCAGTCTAGGTGTGCTTTGCCCAGATGCTGTGGAACATGTCCCCGTTTAGATTGGCCTTGCCAAGGTGCTGTGGAACATGTCCCAGTCTAGGTGAACCTTGCCGAGACGCTGTGGAACATGTCCCAGTCTAGGTGGGCCTTGCCGAGGCGCTGTGAAACATTTCCCAGTTTAGATGGGCCTTGCCGAGACGCTGTGGAACATGTCCCAGTCTAGGTGGGCCTTGCCGAGGCGCTGTGGAACATGTCCCAGTCTAGGTGGGCCTTGCCGAAGCGCTGTTGAACATGTCCCAGTCTAGGTGAACCTTGCCGAGACGCTGTGGAACATGTCCCAGTCTAGGTGAACCTTGCCGAGACGCTGTGGAACATGTCCCAGTCTAGGTGGGCCTTGCCGAGGCGCTGTGGAACATGTCCCAGTTTAGATGGGCCTTGCCGAGGTGCTGTGGAACATGTCCCAGTCTAGGTGAACCTTGCCGAGACGCTGTGGAACATGTCCCAGTCTAGATGGTCCTTGCCGAGGCGCTGTGGAACATGTCCCAGTCTAGGTGGGCCTTGCCGAGACGCTGTGGAACATGTCCCAGTTTAGGTGAACCCTGCCGAGGCGCTGTGGAACATGTCCCAGTCTAGGTGGACCCTGCCGAGACGCTGTGGAACATGTCCCAGTCTAGGTGGACCTTGCCGAGGTGCTGTGGAACATGTCCCAGTCTAGGTGGACCCTGCCGAGGCGCTGTGGAACATGTCCCAGTCTAGGTGGGCCTTGCCGAGGCGCTGTGGAACATGTCCCAGTCTAGGTGGACCTTGCCAAGGCGCTGTGGAACATGTCCCAGTCTAGTTGGGCCTTGCCGAGGCGCTGTGGAACATGTCCCAGTCTAGGTGGACCTTGCCAAGGCGCTGTGGAACATGTCCCAGTCTAGGTGGTCCCTGTCGAGGCGCTGTGGAACATGTCCCAGTCTAGATGGGCCTTGCCGAGGCGCTGTGGAACATGTCCCAGTCTAGGTGGGCCTTGCCGAGTCTTTGTGGAACATGTCCCAGTCTAGATGGGCCTTGCCGAGGCGCTGTGGAACATGTCCCAGTCTAGGTGGGCCTTGCCGAGGTGCTGTGGAACATGTCCCAGTCTAGGTGGACCTTGCCGAGGCGCTGTGGAACATGTCCCAGTCTAGGTGGGCCTTGCCGAGTCTCTGTGGAATATGTCCCAGTCTAGGTGGGCCTTGCCGAGGCGCTGTGGCACATGTCCCAGTTTAGATTGGCCTTGCCGAGGCGCTATGGACCATGTCCCAGTCTAGGTGGACCCTGCCGAGTCTCTGTGGAACATGTCGCAGTCTCAGGTATATGCCAGTCTCCAGAGCATGTCTCAGTGACTGAGGAATGTGTCCCAGACCCAGGTTGACATTGGAGAGGCACAGCAGGGCGTGGCCCAGCCACAGAGAGGCATCATTAAGGGCATCGACACCATGGTGCAGAAAATGGTGAACGCCAGGGCTGGCAGAGCCAGATGACGCAGGGGCCTCTGGAGCTCAATCCAGCTGCTCCTCCACCCCAAGGTGACCCCCAAGGGTCCTACGGGCACCGATCGGGAGGAGAGAGTGCCGAAGGCACAACCGGAGCATCCCAACAGAGAAACGGTGGCGGTCACCTGCTCTCCCTAGTACCCTTCTCCTGACAATGGCACATCTTGGGGTCAGTGGGTGCAACATGTGCCACCGGCAAGTCAGCCAGGCCCTCTGGCCCCATGCCCTCCAGAGGATGCCAGTCATGGGAATCAAAGGCCACAGGGTGTGGTAAGCAGCAGGCTGCTTCACCCTCTAATGTGCATCCTAGATGTAGCGGCACAGCTCGATGGGCTAAGCAGATACAGGATCACTGGAGGGCGCTGGAGGGGAGGGTGGTGACACCATCGGTTGCTGGGGACTGTTAGGGTCACAATTGTTCACCATTAAAACACACTACGCCTGAGACATGTGAAACCTCTGTCTTGTTATGCCACACTGCGGGCTGAACTGCAACCCCCTCCCCCAGTAGCCCTCACCCAGCCCCAGCCCCTTGGGCATGGTGGTCCTGGACCTGGGCCCTGTCCCTGAGGCCTACCATGTGCAGATGATGGGTGTGAGCGTGCTCACCAGACAAACAGGAGTCATACTATGGCATAGATTGAGGAGCACCAGAGCTCAGCTCTCACCGGGTTATCATCACCCTCCTGGTTTGTATATTGATCCGCTGACGGTGCCGACACAGGTCCATCACCCTGGAGTGTAAAGCAGACCCTGAGAGGGTGGAACATGGCAATTGGGGAGGGAGAGTCTGATCGGGTGAGGGGGGAGAGAAGGTGACAGGGGGTGAGATGACGGACAAAGGCATGTCCTATGAGAAGTGGGCGAGAATGAGGGCCTCCCTGGCCCTCCGGGCATGCCGGACCCTCACCGCCGCCACCTGTCCTCCACTCTGTGGCTGCTCCCAAGGACCCTCCACGGGCTCGTCCTCCAGCCCCTCCTGGTCCGTCTCCTCCTTGCCCTCCTCCTCTGATGAGGCCGCATGTTCTCCTCCTCCACCTCCAGCACATTGCCCCGCTGCTGCCAGATTGTGGAGGGCATAGCAGATGACCACAAATTGGGCGACCCTCCAGGGGGTGTACTGCAGTGCCCCACCAGAGCGGTCGAGACATCGGAACCACATCTTAACCAGTCCCGTGCTCCACTCAATGACAGGCCGAGTGGTCACATTGTATCGGGTCTCCGTATTAGTCACCGGCCTCCGTACTGTCATCAGTAGCCAGGACCCTTATCCCCCAAGAGCCAACCGGTAATCCTGGGGTGTTCCTCGAAGACGCTGGGTATCTCTGACTGCCCCAGGATGTAGCTATCGTGCACATTCCCGGGGAAGAGTACACAGCCATGCATCACCCAGCGTTGGTGGTCGCGCACAAGTTGAGCGTTCAGGGACTGGAACCCCTTCCTGTTAATGAAGGTTGCTCCCGGACCGCCCGGTGCGCGCAAGGCGACATGCGTGCCATTTATTACCCCCTGGGCCTGGGGCATCTCGCCAATGGCAGAACATCCTGCTGCCCGGGCATCTTGTTGGGCTTTGTCCAGGTCAAAGTTTATATAG
Organism: Scyliorhinus torazame; assembly: GCF_047496885.1. Lineage (NCBI taxonomy): Eukaryota > Metazoa > Chordata > Chondrichthyes > Carcharhiniformes > Scyliorhinidae > Scyliorhinus > Scyliorhinus torazame. The sequence continues at coordinate 374,800,284 of NC_092708.1, forward strand.
TCCGCCGCCCATGCAGACAGAGCATCTGTGACTTCATTTATGAGCGGTGGTTGGGATATGCCGCACAAGTCCCCGCTCGAGCCCTAGAATGAACCCGAGGGGTAAAGGTTCAGGGCTGCAGTGGCCTTGACGGCCGCCAGGCGTGGGTATCCTCCTCCTCCATGTGGTGCTAAGCCCGCAAGGACATCATACAGCTGCCACATCGTCTGCTTGTTGAGGCGGAGCCTCATGCGTCACATGCTGTCTGACATCTCTTCCGACCAGTGATGCCTGTGAACCTTGGGCCATCACTGCCCCCCCCCCCCCCCCCCCCCCCCTTCTTGATCCCACATGGCCTGATGGGCAGCTGGTTCATCAGGGTCCGGGGTGGGGCCCTGCACATGGGCTGCAGCCTCAGGCCTCTGTTGCCGCTGCTGCTGCCTCCATCTCTGGCATCTGGGTGCCTGGCTGCCTGGACTGCCACTGCCATCACCTACAATATCACCCATGCTGTGATATCCATAAGGAATTGGAGAGAGTGAGAGACTGAAAATCGGCTCTGACCCTGGGGCCCCCAAACCTCCTCCACCTTCTCTCAGGCTGCCATCCAAAGAGCAGGTTGTGCTGGGGGACCCGACCTTCACACATACCCCCGGCCACAGAGGGGCCCCCTGGGCACCGGGCCCCAGACCCCTGCCGGGAACTTTACTTGGACCGGGTGCAGATCCCCTCCCCGATCTACACACCCACCTTCTGGTCGCAGGGATGTCCCCAGTGCTGACGCCCAGCTCTAGGGTGTTTGATTGTTGCCTGCTGCCTCGGTAGTGTTGATGCCTTCAGTGTTCAGGCAAAGTGTCCAGGCCCCACAGTCTGACTGGGGTGCCAGGCAGTAACACTTGCCTGTGACATGGCACATATACCCACGGGAATCCATTTGCGAGCTGTGCCGCGCTCACATTACTAACATTGCCAATTCCCTATTAGTGATAGCATTCAGCTGTGTGGCCAGAGGCAACCACGGACTGAGGGAGTTAAGCTGACCTGCACCATATAACCACGGACAGGGCTCTGCTCTGGGTGTGTTTAGTGGGACGGAAAGGCAGCAACTGAAGTTACCCTCGTTATGGGTATGCACGATTTTGGGGATGGCCATTAAAAACCACGGGCACTGAGCCCCTCATCTCTCAGCCCAGGGACAATGCCCACCAATGGCGGCCAACCCCCCGACAGGCCTCCCCCTCCCAGGGCCCCCCACCCCCTCCGAGCACTGGGGCAGCAGCCCCGGTGCCCCTGGGCTGATTGTCCGATTTCCAAGATGGCTACTCAACTCCTCCGATCCCCACAGCAGCTATTGCGCTAGTTTCACGTTTTTAAATAGGTGTCGTAAAGGGAACCCGTGTGACCGCTCGCTGGGGAGCCGGTTAGATCACGGGAGGCCGTTCGATACGGGGTCCTTCCTGTTAATGGGATGGGGATTGGTCTTAATTGGTGATTATTGGTTTCTCGCCAAGTCGCGGCAGGATCTGGATCTCACCAATGAAAGCGGGCCGGTTAAATCGGAAACAGATCGGCGCCGGGCACGGTTCACTCTGTCGGCCTCTCCCGTGTCTAACCGGCTCGCTCGGATTTGCGCCCAGCTCGATGCAGCCGTTAGATCGAGCCCAATGTTCTTTTCTGCTTGATTGATCACCCCAGCCCCACAACAAAAAATCCAGACCGGAGTTGCAGCCTTCACATAAATAGCCCGTGTGCGGAAAGGGTGTAACATCCTACGGACTATATATTGGTCCAAATTAGTACAGTAAAAGATTTAGTCACTACTCTTATTTCATGTTGAAGATGAATAACAGACTTACTGACAACAATTGGAGCAAATGGAAAGAAGACAGTGCTTTACAAAGACCAGTGACTTATCTTCCACAAGTAGAATGGCTACTACCTTACAATCTAGTAAGTTGCAACTGATGTATAGACAGAAGCATGAGTGAAGCATACACCATATCTGTAACAAGCTTCAATAATATGACTGGCACATGGATATTGTTAACTGAACACCAGATGACTTTTTGAGAGGCGTAAGCACATTGTAGCAATTATATTCTCTAGTTAACCCTCCTAAACTCTCTCCCCTGGCTCAGTGTTCTATTCGTCTTACTCCATAAGGTCCCTTGGAATGTCTTGCACATTAAAGGTGTTTTATGAATACAAGTTGTTGGTACTGTACGGCCGTAATTTGAAATAGCTGTTTTCAGTAAAATTATGAAGTCTTCCTGCATGATACAGATTGCTTCCATCATATCATTGACTTGAGGACTTCTACCTGCTTACAGGGAGGTCAGGGAAAACACTATCAGACACCCTAGAACACGACCCCAACAGGAAGATTCATGCTTTGTGAGAATACAAAGTAGCAACATTATAGTATCCAATAATGACAACGTTTCAGCCTACTACTAAAAACAACGGTTGATCAAAAACTGGTAGCTTTGCAAGGATGGATTCCAAAAAATGTCACTGATGCAGGCTTCTTTGTTGGCACAGTTTGTAATTTTTTGATGGATAGAATTTTAATCACTTCAAATGAGGACACATTTTTTATTGCCCCAGATTGCCCTGTATTCTAAACATACCGAGCTATGATTCATGCTATTTTTCTAAGATGTTGTCGAAAGAAATGTACGAATCACACCCTTCCTGGAATTTTAACTGTGACACACAGGAAAATATAGTCGGTTCCTGGCAAATGGTGAAAAAGTGATTGGAGCCTTACTGAATCATACCTGGAAAATGAGTGAAGCAACCATGCCAACTGCATTATTTTCACTGTATAGATGTTGCCTGCTTTTATTCCATACAAGTACAGTCAATATCCACAGCATGAAAAACTTGATTGCTACAAGGTTTGATTAGCTTATCAGGAATTTGAGTTATTAGCAAGTGATTTCCGTTGCACGATTTCCTGCACATTGTTTATTTGTAATAAAACATTCCAAATCAGCTGCAGTTACACTTGAATCCTGATAAGCAGGTAGCTAGCCTGCCAAAATATTTTTTTGGCTGGATCAAGCGTAGACCAAAATGTTTGTTAGAAAGGGAGAACTCGCATTAATATAGGCCGGAATTGTCCGGCCATTGGGATTCGCCATTAGCGCATCCCCACTCCCGGGTTTCCCAGCGGTGACTTCAATGGGAAATCCCATTGACAAGCAGCGAGAGTAGAGAATCCCGCCACCAGCGAACGGCGCTCCTCCGAGAAACACGCGGCTGGGGGCACGGAGAATCCCGCATTAGTATTTTTCACGTCTTCAGGGTTTTTTTGTAGTGTTCTCATGTAAGCAAAACATGGCAAACAAAATTGTACAGAAGACAGACCCACAGCAAAAATTGGAGAAACGACCAGGTAAACCTGTTATGATGGTGTTTGTTGCGGATTTAAGTGTTGGCCAGGGAAAGATTTCTGCTTTTGCCACAGAATCCATTCCGCCCGTCTGAGTACGGATGACAAAGTGAAACAAAAACTGTTCACCTTCATGAGTATGTGATAGTATCTACCCTCCACCCAAATAAACTGCCCTAAGTTTGATCCATGTTCTTTGAATGCTGTTTTTCGGCATCCCTGTGTGTGTTATTCTTTGCACGACAGTCGAGATGTTTGAAGAATGTGTGTGAATGTGGAATAGGTCAACTTTTAAAAAAGCCTTCAGCATTAATTTGCAATGCATCTTATGACTTGACTCAAAATTATACAAAAATGCTAAGGTATGGAAGAGTAAACAACCTTGCATATATTAAAGAGAGGACAATAAAATTAGTTTTGGCCTGATGTTCAGATGAGCAAATGTATTGATATCACAAACCAGCAAGGTCAAACTGGATGAATCAAGAGTTTGAGTTACGATCTCTACTGAACATATTGACTCCACCAAATGTACCTAAACTTTAAACAGCTTTTTGCTTGCAGGCCTTAATGATGCTTTTGAAATTAAAAAATACTCATTAATGCCACACTGCACAATCTTGGGACCCACTACTGCACATTGAGTGGAGCTTAGTCCAAAGTTTCCAGTCATTAATTAACACCAATTTCAAGCAAAATATTCTTTAAATTTGGTGCCTTAACTATTCATGCCACCGTAGTTTTCAATCTTCATGCACTGCATAGGATAGAAGGTGAAAGGTCAAGATATCGGATCCAATATTCTCACGTGACCAATACTGTAGTCATAGCAGCATTTCAGCTTTTGTCAAACAGCATATTCTTCAGAAACCTGTTAATAGCAAATGTTATCTATCACTTGAAATGTAAACTGCTGGGAGCAAAAGATTAAATGTTATATATCGCTTGTCCGACACTGGGGAATTATCTATATGTGGTATCAAGCACGATGCTTCTGGGAGGAAGCGTCTTTGATTTTCATATTGTATACTTTAAATCTCTCAGGAGGGTGGGTGCTCAAACTGCCGACAATAGGGGGAGCCCTAGCCTTAGAGAACTCCTACATTGTCACGAAAGTGTCTGAACGCCCTGTTTGATTGAGCAAGTGTACACGGCACACTCCCGTGGAACGTTGTTGCACCATTTAAAAATGAACAAAAAACAATAGATAACGGAGATATTAGGATAGCTGTATTAATCTCTGGTTGCCCAGTCTGTTAAGCCTGATATTGCAGTTGCTTCTGCTATGCAAATCGTACAGACCCCTGTTCATATAATTGATCATGCCAGTGAACTTATTCGCCAATCAATTTGCCATTATGCAACCATTAAAACAGTTGGATCTGGGAGAGCAGGGTAAGGAGTTACATCCAGAAGATCAGGGCAGCGAATTAGATTGTGAAGATCAGGAAAGTGGTGAGATGCGAAAACGAGAGAAGGGGTTGATTGTGAAGAAGAGGGAAGGGGTTAGATTGTGAAGAAGGGGGAAGGGGTTAGATTGTGAAGAAGAGTGAAAGGGTTAGAGTGTGAAGATGGAACAAAGGATCGTTTCTGCTGCTTTTGGCTGCAGCCTACTGCTTAAGTTGGGGTTTGGTGACTGAGGGAGCTTGATGAGTAGTGAACAAAGTGATCCTTTGAGAACGGCCGCTAATCATTTGAATGCAGTGATTACGGTCATGCAAGTATTTACTACTTTTATCGGTTTTAGTTTTTAAGGTCTTATTTTGTGGTTCATCCTTTGTAAGGGCTATAGTCTGTAACAACGAGGAGGAGGGGAAAAGGGCCCAAGAGAAATTGATATTATTTGATATAATTATCTTCCAAATGGTTTAATTTAATTTAAAAGGCAAGTCATGGCTGGAGAATTCAAAGCCGTGGTGTGCTTTTCCTGCTATATGTGTGAAGCCATGGACATATTCAGTGCCCGAGGCCAGCATGTGTGCATGGATTGTCTGCACCTGTAGCTCCTAAAAGCCCAGGTTTGGTAGCTAGAGCGGTGGCTGGGACACTGTAGAGCATCCGTGAGGCGGAGAGTATCATGGCTATCACGTATAGAGAGGTAGCCACACTGCAAGCTATGAGTCCACAGGCAAGAAGGGAGAGGGCAGGCAGAGCAAGAGGACTAGTCAGTCAGTGCACGAATCTCCTGTGGCAGTTCCCCTGCAAAACAGATAGACTGATTTGGATACTGTTGAGGGGAATGGCCTCTTAAGGGTGAGCAGCAACAGCCAACTTTGTTGCACCAGGGTTGGCTTCGCTGCACAGAATCATAGAATTGCTACAGTGTAGAAAGAGGCCATTTGGCCCATTGAGTTTACACCGACCCTCTGAAAGAGCACCTAACTAGGCCCAGTCCCTCACCCTATCCCTGTAACTCCTTAACCCCACATAACCTTTAGACACTATGGGCAATTTAGCATGACCAATCCACCTAACCTACACATTGTTGGACTGTGGGAGGAAACAGGAGCACCCGGAGGAAACCTACGCAAGCATGGGGAGAACATACAAACTCCACACAACAGTCACCCAAGGCCTGAATTGAACCCGGATTCCTGGCACTATGAGGCAGCAGTGCTAACCCGCCGTGCCACTGTGCCACAGGGAAGGAGAAAAAGTGTGGAAGGAGAAATAGTTATAGGGGATTCAACTGTAAGGGGAAATAGATAAGCATTTCTATGGCCCCAAAATTCTATCCATCAAAAAAAGGTTGGTACGTTGCCAGTGGTCATGGTAGACATTGGTACAAATGACATAGGTATGGGGCCCTCGCAGCAGAATATAGAGTTAGGAAGGAAGTTGAAAAGTAGGACATCAAAGGCAGTGATCACAGGATTACTAACAGTGTCATGTGCTAGTTAGAACAGAAATAGCAGGATATATCGGATGGAGACATGGCTGAAGAGATGGTGCAAGGGGGAGGGTTTCTTTCAGATTCTTAGGACATTGGGCCTGGTTCTGGGGGAGGTGAGAGACCCGAGAGGGGTGCCGGGGGGGGGGGGGGGGGGGGGGGTGCGTTTAACCTAAAATGGCAGGTGATTGGGAACCTATGCAAAGGGGACAGAAGAGGGGGAATCCAGGACAAGAATAAAAGACACAAAGGTGAACAAGAAAAGTGATAGGCAGAGAAATCCAGGGCCAGAATCCAATAGGGACAGAGTGAAAGTTAATGTGAAGCGGGCGAGGAATGTTAAAATGACAAGCCTTAAAGCTTTGTGTCTTAATGCGCGGAGCACTTGCAATAAAGTGGGTGAATTAATTGTGCAAATAGATGTGACTGGGTGTGACATAGTCGGGATTATGGAGACATGGCTGCAGGGTGACCAGGGCTGGGAACTGAATATCCAGGGGTATGTAGTATTTAGGAAGGACAAACAAAAAGGAAAAGGCAGTGGAGTTGCATTGCTGGTTAAAGGGGAAACTAATGCAACAGCGAGGAAAGATATTGGGCGCAATCTGGATCTTGCCTTCGCTGGGCGATATCCAGATATGCACGTTTTAATTACACTTTAGGCTCATTTAAATATGCGCTTGCCTGATTCTCCCGGGGCCTGGGAACTAATGGCCTCACCAACAAGTCCTTGGCCAGGTGTCATTTAGTACTCGTCCACATAAATGTGGACCAACCGTAACGGTATCTGGGGGTCTCCCAGGCTTTTGCCGACCCCCAGATGATTGGGCAGGGTGGCACCCTGGCAAACCTGTTGGCACCCAGGCACCTTGGCACTGCCAGCTGGGCACCTTAGCACTGCCACCTGAGCACCCTGGCAGTGCCACCATGCATGGCACCGCCAGGCCAGCAGGGGCACTTCCAGAGTGCCAGGCTGGCAGGGCCAAAGTGCTCAGGTGCAAGGCTGCCCATGCCAGGGGTCAGGCTGGGGTGCCATGCCTGGAAGAGGTGGGCTGAGTGGAGGGAGTGGGGGCTTGAGGACCTGGAAGAGGTAAGTTGGGTGATGTGGGGGGTCCAGAGGCTGCGGTGGGGGTCGGTGAGGGGGGTTGAAACATCGGACTGCCTTTAAAAATGGTGCCCGAGACACGACTAGTCTTCTTGCACTGGTGAGCTCCATTCACCAGTGCAGGAATTAATAAAGTGCGGACTCGACAGGGCATTCCTCTCCGAGGACAAAAGAAATGACAAAGTGCCGTTGAATAAAGGGGTCCGTTTAGAAACACCCCACTAAATGAGCCCGATGCCAGACTCTGCTTTTTTCCTGTTGAATCGCGCCCATTAGCTCCAACAATGTGGAATCTGTAAAGGGAGAGCTGAGAAGCACCTGGGGGTAAAAAATGTTGGCTATGGCGGATTGAGAAACACTACTTAAATAGATGGCGCTGGATAGGCAATGGTAAAAATCCGAAGAGTGCATGGGTGAAAATCAATAATTATTTATTCCTGTCTGGCACAAAACTAAAGTGGGAAAGGTGGCCAAGCCATGGCTTACAAGGTAAACTAGAGATAGTATTAGATCTAAGGAAGAGGCAAACAAATTGGCCAGAAAATAACAACAGACCTGAAGTTTGGGCGCAGTTTAGAATTCAGCAAAGTAACACCAAGGGAATGATTAAGATGGGAGGGGCGGCATGTGGCGCAGTGCTTAGCACTGAGACTACGGTGCTGATTACCCGGATTCAACTGTCCTGGCTTGACACAATTCACACCTCTTTAACCTGGGGTTACCCCGATCTCTGGATCTGTAAAGACTTAATTACCTGCAAATGCTCGCATTCAAAGCATTGTCTTGCATCTTTGACTTTGTCTATATATATGTTTCTGGAACAGATCTCTTCATTCACCTGAGCAAGGAGCAGTGCTCCGAAAGCTAGTGTTTGAAAGAAACCTGTTGGACTTTAACCTGGTGTTGTAAGACTTCTTGCTGTGCTCACCCCAGTCCAACGCCGGCATCTCCACATCATGAATGGCTATAGATTGAGAGAGGGGACTATACAATGAGACCTAGGTGGCTTTGTACACCAGTCACTGAAAGTAAGCAATGCAGGTGCAGCAGGCAGTAAAGAAGGTAAATGGCCGTCATAGCGAGAGGTTTCAAGTACAGAAGCAGGGATGTCTTGCTGCAATTATACAGGGTCTAGCTGAGACAATACCGGGAGTGGTATGTGCAGTTTTGGTCTCCTTATCTGAGGAAAGATGTTCTTGCTACAGATGGAGCGCAGCGATGGTGGGACTGCCATAAGAGGAGAGATTGAGTTGGTTAGGATTATATTCACTGGAGTCCAAAAGAATGAGGGGTGATCTCATTGAAACCTGTAAAATTCTAACAGGAATAGACAAGGTTGATGCAAGAAGGATGCTCCTTATGGCGGGGCTGTCCAGAACCAGGGGTTGTAGTCTGAGGATAAGGGATCACCATTTAGGACTGAGATGAGGAGAAATTTCCCACCCAGAGAGTGGTCAGCCTGTGGAATTTTCTACCATGGAAATCGTTTGAGGACGAAACGTTGTAGGTTTTCAAGAAGGAGTTAGATGGACTTCCGGGTGCGGCGATGACCAGCTGAGTCGCACGTTTCGGCAGCTCCCGGTGAAACGAACTTTTGGGCTCTTGATAGGAGCCCCAACGGCAATTTTGACGGCTAAAAACACTGTGCGGTAAACCAGAAGGGAATCCCCCCTGGATACGGATGAAAAAAGGAGGAGAAAGTGGCCGGATTGCAGTGGATCCTTTAGAACAGCGGCAAGGAAGGCAAGCAAAAACCAAGATGGCGTCGGAAGGTGGCAGTTTAACATGGGGCCCTGAACAACAAGAGTTCTTGAAATGCTGTGTGGAAGAGCTCAAAAAGGAAATGAAGAAAGAGCTGTTGGCCCCGATACTACAGGCGATCAAAGGGCTAAAGGAGGAACAAAAGACCCAGGAGCGAGAGCTTCGGGTCGTGAAGGCAAAGGCAGCCGAGAATGAGGACGACATACAGGGCCTGGTGGTGAAGACGGAGATGCATGAGGCACATCAGAAACGATGTGTGGAAAGGTTGGAGGCACTGGAGAACAATGCAAGGAGGAACAACCTGAGGATTCTTGGTCTTCCTGAAGGTGTGGAGGGAGCGGACGTCGGGGCATATGTGAGCACGATGCTGCACTCGTTAATGGGAGCGGAGGCCCCGGCGGGTCCGTTGGAGGTGGAGGGAGCATACCGAGTGATGGCGCGAGGACCGAGAGCAGGAGAAATTCCCAGAGCCATAGTGGTGAGATTCCTCCGTTTTAAGGATAGAGAAATGGTCCTTAGATGGGCAAAGAAAACTCGGAGCAGTAAATGGGAGAACGCGGTGATCCGCGTTTATCAAGACTGGAGTGCGGAGGTGGCGAGAAGGAGGGCGAGCTTTAATCGGGCCAAGGCGGTGCTTCATAAAAAGAAGATAAAATTTGGAATGCTGCAACCGGCAAGACTGTGGGTCACATATCGAGGAAGACACCACTACTTTGAGACGGCGGATGAAGCGTGGACTTTTATTGTGGAAGAAAAACTGGAATGAGCGGGTTATTAAAAAGAACGTGTGAACAAAGTGGTGGGGGGAACGTGGGGGCGAAGAGGGGGGTTAGAAAGGGGGGAAAGAGGAGTTTTATGTACTAATCCTGCGATGTGGTAACTTTTCTCTCTTCCACAGGTGGTGATGGGGGGAGGAGGGGAGGTGGAGGAGATGGGGCGTTGGCCATTGGGGGCGGGGCCAAGGGAGAAACGCGGGCTTGGTTCCCGCGCTATGATAATCATGGCGGGAATAGAGAAGCAGGAAGGAGGGGGCGTCGCACGGTGCGAGCCGAGGTCACGGGGGGAAGCCGAGGTCGGCCAGAGTTTGCTGACTTCTGGGAGCAACATGGGGGGAGTAATTACGCTAGCGGGGGATCTAGCGGGGGGGGGAATTACTGGGTTGCTGCTGCTGGGGAGAGGGGGGAGCTGGTATGGGAGGGGATGGGCGGGGGGGCACCGCCTGGGGGAGATACAGCTGCGTGGGAACCGGGTGAGGAGCTGGAAAAAGGGGATGGCTAATCGACAAGGGGGGGTGGGGTAGGAAGCCCCCCAACCCGGCTGATCACGTGGAACGTGAGAGGGCTGAACGGGCCGATAAAGAGGGCACGGGTACTCGCACACCTTAAGAAACTTAAGGCAGATGTGGTTATGTTACAGGAAACGCACCTGAAACTGATAGACCAGGTTAGGCTACGCAAAGGATGGGTGGGGCAGGTGTTCCATTCGGGGCTAGATGCGAAAAACAGGGGGGTGGCTATATTAGTGGGGAAGCGGGTAATGTTCGAGGCAAAGACTATAGTGGCGGATAACGGGGGCAGATACGTGATGGTGAGTGGCAAACTACAGGGGGAGACGGTGGTTTTGGTAAACGTATATGCCCCGAACTGGGATGATGCCAATTTTATGAGGCGGATGCTAGGACGCATTCCGGACCTAGAGATGGGAAAGCTGATAATGGGGGGAGATTTTAATACGGTGTTGGAACCAGGGCTGGATAGGTCGAAGTCCAGGACTGGAAGGAGGCCGGCAGCAGCCAAGGTACTTAAAGATTTTATGGAGCAGATGGGAGGTGTAGACCCGTGGAGATTTAGCAGACCTAGGAGTAAGGAGTTCTCGTTTTTCTCCTATGTCCATAAAGTCTACTCGCGAATAGACTTTTTTGTGCTGGGAAGGGCGTTGATCCCGAAGGTGAGGGGAACGGAGTATACGGCTATAGCCATTTCGGATCACGCTCCACACTGGGTAGACTTGGAGATAGGGGAGGAAACAGGAGGGCGCCCACCCTGGAGAATGGACATGGGACTAATGGCAGATGAGGGGGTGTGTCTAAGGGCGAGGGGGTGCATTGAAAAGTACTTGGAACTCAATGATAATGGGGAGGTCCAGGTGGGAGTGGTCTGGGAGGCGCTGAAGGCGGTGGTTAGAGGGGAGCTGATATCAATAAGGGCACATAAAGGGAAGCAGGAGAGTAAGGAACGGGAGCGGTTGCTGCAAGAAATTTTGAGGGTGGACAGACAATATGCGGAAGCACCGGAGGAGGGACTGTACAGGGAAAGGCAAAGGCTACATGTAGAATTTGACTTGCTGACTACGGGCACTGCAGAGGCACAATGGAGGAAGGCACAGGGTGTACAGTACGAATATGGGGAGAAGGCGAGCAGGTTGCTGGCACACCAATTGAGGAAAAGGGGAGCAGCGAGGGAAATAGGGGGAGTGAGGGATGAGGAAGGAGAGATGGAGCGGGGAGCGGAGAGAGTGAATGGAATGTTCAAGACATTTTATAAAAAATTAAACGAAGCTCAACCCCGGATGGGAGGGAGAGAATGATGGGCTTTTTGGATCGGCTGGAATTTCCCAAGGTGGAACAGCAGGAAAGGGTGGGACTGGGAGCACAGATCGAGGTAGAAGAAGTGGTGAAAGGAATTAGGAGCATGCAGGCGGGAAAGGCCCCGGGACCGGATGGATTCCCAGTCGAATTCTATAGAAAATATGTGGACTTGCTCGCCCCGGTATTGACGAGGACCTTTAATGAGGCAAAGGAAAGGGGACAACTGCCCCCGACTATGTCTGAAGCAACGATATCGCTTCTCTTAAAGAAGGAAAAGGACCTGCTACAATGCGGGTCCTATAGACCTATTTCCCTCCTAAATGTAGATGCCAAGATCCTGGCCAAGGTAATGGCAATGAGAATAGAGGAATGTGTCCCGGGGGTGGTCCACGAGGACCAAACTGGGTTTGTGAAGGGGAGACAGCTGAACACGAATATACGGAGGCTGTTAGGGGTAATGATGATGCCCCCACCAGAGGGGGAAACGGAGATAGTAGTGGCGATGGATGCCGAGAAAGCATTTGATAGAGTGGAGTGGGATTATTTGTGGGAGGTGTTGAGGAGATTTGGTTTTGGAGAGGGGTATGTTAGATGGGTGCAGCTGTTGTATAGGGCCCCGATGGCGAGCGTGGTCACGAATGGACGGGGATCTGCATATTTTCGGCTCCATAGAGGGACAAGGCAGGGATGCCCTCTGTCCCCATTATTGTTTGCACTGGCGATTGAGCCCCTGGCGATAGCGTTGAGGGGTTCCAAGAAGTGGAGGGGAGTACTTAGAGGAGGAGAAGAACACCGGGTATCTTTGTATGCGGACGACTTGTTACTATATGTGGCAGACCCGGCGGAGGGGATGCCAGAAATAATGCGGATACTTGGGGAGTTTGGGGATTTTTCAGGGTATAAATTGAACATGGGGAAAAGTGAGTTGTTTGTGGTGCATCCAGGGGAGCAGAGTAGAGAAATAGAGGACCTACCGTTGAGGAAGGTAACAAGGGACTTTCGTTACCTGGGGATCCAGATAGCCAAGAATTGGGGCACATTGCATAGGTTAAATTTAACGCGGTTGTCGGAAAAAATGGAGGAGGATTTCAAGAGATGGGATATGGTATCCCTGTCACTGGCAGGGAGGGTGCAGGCGGTTAAGATGGTGGTCCTCCCAAGATTCCTCTTTGTGTTTCAGTGCCTCCCGGTGGTGATCACGAAGGCTTTTTTTAAAAGGATTGAAAAGAGAATCATGGGTTTTGTGTGGGCCGGGAAGACCCCGAGAGTGAGGAAGGGATTCTTACAGCGTAGCAGGGATAGGGGGAGGCTGGCACTACCGAGCCTAAGTGAGTATTATTGGGCCGCTAATATTTCAATGGTGAGTAAGTGGATGGGAGAGGAGGAGGGAGCGGCGTGGAAGAGATTAGAGAGGGCGTCCTGTAGGGGGACTAGCCTACAGGCTATGGTGACAGCCCCATTGCCGTTCTCACCGAGGAACTACACCACAAGCCCGGTGGTGGTGGCTACACTGAAGATTTGGGGACAGTGGAGACGGCATAGGGGAAAGACTGGAGCCTTGGGGGGGGTCCCCGATAAGAAACAACCATAGGTTTGCCCCGGGGAGAATGGATGGGGGATATGGAATGTGGCAAAGAGCAGGAATAAAGCAACTGAAAGATCTGTTTGTGGATGGGAAGTTCGCGAGTCTGGGAGCGCTGACCGAGAAATATGGGTTGCCCCAAGGGAATGCATTCAGGTATATGCAACTGAGGGCTTTTGCGAGGCAACAGGTGAGGGAATTCCCGCAGCTCCCGACACAAGAGGTGCAGGACAGAGTGATCTCAAAGACATGGGTGGGGGATGGTAAGGTGTCAGATATATATAGGGAAATGAGGGACGAAGGGGAGACTATGGTAGATGAACTAAAAGGGAAATGGGAAGAAGAGCTGGGGGAGGAGATCGAGGAGGGGCTGTGGGCAGATGCCCTAAGCAGGGTAAACTCGTCGTCCTCGTGTGCCAGGCTAAGCCTGATTCAGTTTAAGGTATTACACAGGGCGCATATGACTGGAGCACGGCTCAGTAAATTTTTGGGGGTGGAGGATAGGTGTGCGAGGTGCTCGAGAAGCCCAGCGAATCATACCCATATGTTTTGGTCATGCCCGACACTACAGGGGTTTTGGATGGGGGTGACAAAGGTGCTTTCAAAAGTAGTGGGGGTCCGGGTCGAACCAAGCTGGGGGTTGGCTATATTTGGGGTTGCACAAGAGCCGGGAGTGCAGGAGGCGAGAGAGGCCGATGTTTTGGCCTTTGCGTCCCTAGTAGCCCGGCGTAGGATATTGCTAATGTGGAAAGAAGCCAAGCCCCCGGGGGTGGAGACCTGGATAAATGACATGGCAGGGTTTATAAAGCTAGAGCGGATTAAGTTCGTCCTAAGGGGGTCGGCTCAAGGGTTCACCAGGCGGTGGCAACCGTTCGTCGAATACCTTGCAGAAAGATAGATGGAATGGAAAAAAAGAAGACAGCAGCAGCGGCCCAGGATCGGGGGGGGGGGGGGGGTGGGAGGGGGGGGGGAGGAGGAACCAGAAGGACTCTCAGGGTTGTTAATATCTACTGTATAATATGTATAGGTCGTTGCTACAGGTAATTATATATTGGACTGTTAAATTATATTTTTGGAGAGTGATAAGGCAGTTGCCAATTAGGGTTAGTTTTCATTTTTGTTATTTATTATTTATTCATTTTCTGTTTATAAAATAGGTCATTGTTATTTGTGTTGTTATAATATTGTGTAAAGGATGCACAATGTACTGTGTTGGTTGACCAAAAATTTTCAATAAAATATTTTTTTTAAAAAGGAGTTAGATACAGCACTTGGGGCAAAAGGAATCCCAAGATATGGCGGGGGAGGAGGGGGGCGGTGGGAACAGGCTATTGGGTTGGGTGATCATCCATGATCATAATGAATAGCAGAGGAAACTCGAATGCTCCTATTTTCTATTCTTCTATGAAGGAGGGTTAGATTGTGAAGAAGAGGGAAGGGGTTAGATTGTGAAGAAGGGGGAAGGGGTTAGATTGCTAAGACAGGGGGAAGGGGTTAGATTGTGAAGAAGAGGGAAAGGGGTTAGATTGTGAAGAAGGGGAAAGGGGTTAGATTGTGAGAAGGGGAAGGGGTTAGATTGTGAAGAAGGGGGAAGTTGTTAGATTGTGAAGAAGAGGGAAAGGGGTTAGATTGTGAAGAAGGGGGAAGGGGTTAGATTGCTAAGACAGGGGGAAGGGGTTAGATTGTGAAGAAGAGGGAAAGGGGTTAGATTGTGAAGAAGGGGAAAGGGGTTAGATTGTGAAGAAGGGGAAAGGGGTTAGATTGTGAGAAGGGGAAGGGGTTATATTGTGAAGAAAGGGGAAGGGGTTAGATTGTGAAGAAGGGGGAAGGGGTTAGATTGTGAAGAAGGGGGAAGGGGTTAGATTGTGAGAAGGGGAAGGGGTTATATTGTGAAGAAAGGGGAAGGGGTTAGATTGTGAAGAAGGGGGAAGGGGTTAGATTGTGAGAAGGGGAAGGGGTTATATTGTGAAGAAAGGGGAAGGGGTTAGATTGTGAAGAAGGGGGAAGGGGTTAGATTGTGAAGAAGGGGGAAGGGGTTAGATTGTGAGAAGGGGAAGGGGTTATATTGTGAAGAAAGGGGAAGGGGTTAGATTGTGAAGAAGGGGGAAGGGGTTAGATTGTGAAGAAGGGGGAAGGGGTTAGATTGTGAGAAGGGGAAGGGGTTATATTGTGAAGAAAGGGGAAGGGGTTAGATTGTGAAGAAGGGGGAAGGGGTTAGATTGTGAAGAAGGGGGAAGGGGTTAGATTGTGAAGAAGGGGGAAGGGGTTAGATTGTGAAGAAGGGGGAAGGGGTTAGATTGTGAGAAGGGGAAGGGGTTATATTGTGAAGAAAGGGGAAGGGGTTAGATTGTGAAGAAGGGGGAAGGGGTTAGATTGTGAAGATGGGGGGAAGGGGTTAGATTGTGAAGAAGGGGGAAGGGGATAGATTGTGAAGACGGGGGAAGGGGTTAGATTGTGAAGAAGGGGGAAGGGATTAGATTGTGAAGATGGGGGGAAGGGGTTAGATTGTGAAGAAGGGGGAAGGGGATAGATTGTGAAGAAGGGGAAGGGGTTAGATTGTGAAGACGGGGGAAGGGGTTAGATTGTGAGAAGGGGAAGGGGTTATATTGTGAAGAAAGGGGAAGGGGTTAGATTGTGAAGAAAGGGGAAGGGGTTAGATTGTGAAGAAGGGGGAAGGGGTTAGATTGTGAAGATGGGGGAAGGGGTTAGATTGTGAAGAAGGGGGAAGGGGATAGATTGTGAAGAAAGGGGAAGGGGTTAGATTGTGAAGAAGGGGGAAGGGGTTAGATTGTGAAGAAGGGGAAGGGGTTACATTGTGAAGAAGGGGGAAGGGATTAGATTGTGAGAAGGGGAAGGGGTTAGATTGTGAAGACAGGGGAAGGGGTTAGATTGTGAAGAAGGGGGAAGGGTTAAGATTGTGAAGAAGGGGGAAGGGGTTAGATTGTGAAGAAGGGGGAAGGGGTTAGATTGTGAAGACAGGGAAAGGAGTTAGATTGTGAAAAACTGGGGGAGGGGTTAGATTGTGAAGAAGGGGAAGGGGTTAGATTGTGAAGAAGGGGAAGGGGTCAAAATGTGAAGGCAAGGGGAAGGGGTTAGATTGTGAAGGAGGGGGAAGAGGTTAGATTGTGAAGAAGGGGAAGGGGGTCAGATTGTGAAGAAGGGGAAGAGGTTAGATTGTGAAGAAGGGGAAGGGGGTCAGATTGTGAAGAAGGGGAAGGGGTCAGATTGTGAGAAGGGGGAAGGGGTTAGATTGTGAAGAAGGGGAAGGGGGTCAGATTGTGAAGAAGGGGAAGAGGTTAGATTGTGAAGAAGGGGAAGGGGGTCAGATTGTGAAGAAGGGGAAGGGGTCAGATTGTGATGACAGGGGGAAGGAGTTAGATTGTGAAGAAGGGGGAATGGGTTAGATTGTGAAGAAGGGGGAAGGGGTTAGATTGTGAAGAAGGGGAAGGGGTTAGATTGTGAAGAAGGGGGGAAGGGGTTAGATTGTGAAGAAGGGGACAGGGGTTAGATTGTGAAAAACGGGGGGAGGGGTTAGATTGTGAAGAAGGGGAAGGGGTTAGATTGTGAAGAAGGGGGGAAGGGGTTAGATTGTGAAGAAGGGGGAAGGGGTTAGAATGTGAAGACAGGGGGAAGGGGTTAGATTGTGAAGAAGGGGGTAGGGGTTAGAATGTGAAGAAGGGGAAGGGGTTAGATTGTAAAGAAGGGGAAAGGGGTTAGATTGTGAAAAACGGGGGGAGGGGTTAGATTGTGAAAAAGGGGAAGGGGTTAGATTGTGAAGAAGGGGGGAAGGGGTTAGATTGTGAAGAAGGGGGAAGAAGTTAGATTGTGAAGAAGGGGAAGTGGTTAGATTGTGAAGAAGGGGAAGGGGTTAGATTGTGAAGAAGGGGAAGGGGTTTGATTGTGAAGAAGGGGGAAGGGATTAGATTGTGGAGAAGGGGAAAGGGGTTAGATTGTGAAGAAGGGGAAGGGGTTCGATTGTGAAGAAGGGGGAAGGGATTAGATTGTGAAGAAGGGGGAAGGGATTAGATTGTGGAGAAGGGGAAAGGGGTTAGATTGTGAAGAAGGGGGAAGGGATTAGATTGTGGAGAAGGGGAAAGGGGTTAGATTGTGAAGAAGGGGGAAGGGGTTAGATTGTGAAGAAGGGGAAGGGGTTTGATTGTGAAGAAGGGGGAAGGGGTTAGATTGTGAAGAAGGGGAAGGGGTTTGATTGTGAAGAAGGGGGAAGGGATTAGATTGTGAAGAAGGGGGAAGGGATTAGATTGTGGAGAAGGGGAAAGGGGTTAGATTGTGAAGAAGGGGGAAGGGATTAGATTGTGGAGAAGGGGAAAGGGGTTAGATTGTGAAGAAGGGGGAAGGGATTAGATTGTGGAGAAGGGGAAAGGGGTTAGATTGTGAAGAAGGGGGAAGGGATTAGATTGTGGAGAAGGGGAAAGGGGTTAGATTGTGAAGAAGGGGGAAGGGATTAGATTGTGGAGAAGGGGAAAGGGGTTAGATTGTGAAGAAGGGGGAAGTTGTTAGATTGTGAAGAAGGGGAAGGGGTTAGATTGTGAAGACAGGGGAAGGGGTTAGATTGTGAAGAAGGGGAAGGGGTTTGATTGTGAAGAAGGGGGAAGGGATTAGATTGTGGAGAAGGGGAAAGGGGTTAGATTGTGAAGACAGGGGAAGGGGTTAGATTGTGAAGAAGGGGAAGGGGTTTGATTGTGAAGAAGGGGAAGGGATTAGATTGTGGAGAAGGGGAAAGGGGTTAGATTGTGAAGACAGGGGAAGGGGTTAGATTGTGAAGAAGGGGAAGGGGTTTGATTGTGAAGAAGGGGGAAGGGATTAGATTGTGGAGAAGGGGAAAGGGGTTAGATTGTGAAGACAGGGGAAGGGGTTAGATTGTGAAGAAGGGGAAAGGGGTTAGATTGTGAAGACAGGGGAAGGGGTTAGATCGTGAAGAAGGGGAAAGGGGTTAGATTGTGAAGAAGGGGAAGTTGTTAGATTGTGAAGACGGGGGAAGGGGTTAGATTGTGAAGAAGGGGAAAGGGTTAGATTGTGAAGAAGGGGGAAGAGGTTAGATTGTGAAGAAGGGGAAAGGGTTAGATTGTGAAGACAGGGGAAGGGGTTAGATTGTGAAGAAGGGGAAAGGGGTTAGATTGTGAAGAAGGGGGAAGGGGTTAGATTGTGAAGAAGGGGAAAGGGTTAGATTGTGAAGAAGGGGGAAGAGGTTAGATTGTGAAGAAGGGGAAAGGGTTAGATTGTGAAGAAGCGGAAGGGTTTAGATTGTAAAGACAGGGGAAAGGGTTAGATTGTGAAGAAGGGGAAAGGGTTAGATTGTGAAGAAGGGGAAAGGGATTAAATTGTGAAGACAGGGTAAAGGGGTTAGATTGAGAAAAAGGGGAAGGGGTTAGATTGTGAAGAAGGGGGAAGGGGTTAGATTGTGAAGAAGGGGAAAGGGTTTGATTGTGAAGAAGGGGAAGAGGTTAGATTGTGAAGAAGGGGGAAGGGATTAAATTGTGAAGACAGGGTAAAGGGGTTAGATTGAGAAAAAGGGGAAGGGGTTAGATTGTGAAGAAGGGGGAAGGGGTTACATTGTGAAGAAGGGGAAAGGGTTAGATTGTGAAGAAGGGGAAGGGGTTAGATTATGAAGAAGGGGGAAGAGGTTAGATTGTGAGAAGGGGAAGGGGTTAGATTGTGAAGACAGGGGAAAGGGTTAGATTGTGAAGAAGGGAAAGAGGTTAGATTATGAAGAAGGGGGAAGAGGTTAGATTGTGAAGAAGGGGAAGGGGTTAGATTGTGAAGAAGCGGAAGGGTTTAGATTGTGAAGACAGGGGAAAGGGTTAGATTGTGAAGAAGGGGAAGGGGTTAGATTGTGAAGAAGGGGGAAGGGATTAAATTGTGAAGACAGGGTAAAGGGGTTAGATTGAGAAAAAGGGGAAGGGGTTAGATTGTGAAGAAGGGGGAAGGGGTTAGATTATGAAGAAGGGGGAAGGGGTTAGATTGTGAAGACGGGGGAAGGGGTTAGATTGTGAAGAAGGGGGAAGGGATTAAATTGTGAAGACAGGGTAAAGGGGTTAGATTGAGAAAAAGGGGAAGGGGTTAGATTGTGAAGAAGGGGGAAGGGGTTAGATTATGAAGAAGGGGGAAGAGGTTAGATTGTGAAGAAGGGGAAGGGGTTAGATTGTGAAGAAGCGGAAGGGTTTAGATTGTGAAGACAGGGGAAAGGGTTAGATTGTGAAGACGGGGGAAGGGGTTAGATTGTGAAGAAGGGGGAAGGGGTTAGATTGTGAAGAAGGGGAAGGGGTTAGATTGTGAAGAAGGGGGAAGGGATTAAATTGTGAAGAAGGGGAAGAGGTTAGATTATGAAGAAGGGGGAAGGGTTAGATTGTGAAGACGGGGGAAGGGGTTAGATTGTGAAGAAGAGGGAAGTTGTTAGATTGTGAAGAAGGGGAAGGGGTTACATTGTGAAGAAGGGGAAAGGGTTAGATTGTGAAGACGGGGGAAGGGTTAGATTGTGAAGACGGGGGAAGGGGTTAGATTGTGAAGAAGGGGGAAGGGGTTAGATTGTGAAGAAGGGGGAAGGGGTTACATTGTGAAGAAGGGGAAAGGGTTAGATTGTGAAGACGGGGGAAGGGGTTAGATTGTGAAGAAGGGGGAAGGGGTTAGATTGTGAAGAAGGGGAAGGGGTTAGATTGTGAAGAAGGGGGAAGGGGTTAGATTGTGAAGACGGGGGAAGGGGTTAGATTGTGAAGAAGGGGAAAGGGTTAGATTGTGAAGACGGGGGAAGGGGTTAGATTGTGAAGACAGGGGAAGGGATTAAATTGTGAAGACAGGGTAAAGGGGTTAGATTGAGAAAAAGGGGAAGTTGTTAGATTGTGAGAAGGGGGAAGGGGTTAGATTGTGAAGAAGGGGAAGGGGTTGATTGTGAAGAAGGGGAAGGGGTTCGATTGTGAAGAAGGGGAAGGGGTTAGATTGTGAAGAAGGGGAAGGGGTTGATTGTGAAGAAGGGGAAGAGGTTCGATTGTGAAGAAGGGGAAGGGGTTAGATTGTGAAGAAGGGGGAAGGGGTTAGATTGTGAAGAAGGGGAAGGTGTTAGATTGTGAAGAAGGGTGAAGGGTTAGATTGTGAAGACAGGGGAAAGGCTTAGATTGTGAAGACAGGGGGAAGGAGTTAGATTGTGAAGAAGGGGAAGGGGTTAGATTGTGAAGAAGGGGAAGGGGTTAGATTGTGTGAAGGGGGAAGGGGTTAGATTGTGAAGAAGGAGGTGTTAGATTGTGAGAAGGGGAAGGGGTTAGATTGTGAAGAAGGGGAAAGGGGTTAGATTGTGAAGACAGGGGGAAGGGGTTCGATTGTGAAGATGAGGGAAAGGGGTTAGACTGTGAAGACAGGGGGAAGGGGTTTGATTGTGAAGAAGAGGGAAGTTGTTAGATTGTGAGAAGGGGAAGGGGTTAGATTGTGAATAAGAGGGAAAGGGGTTAGATTGTGAAGAAGGGAGAAGGGGTTAGATTGTGAAGAAGGGGAAGGGGTTAGATTGTGAAGACGGGGGAAGGAGTTAGATTGTGAAGAAGAGGGAAAGGGGTTAGATTGTGAAGAAGGGGGAAGGGGTTAGATTGCTAAGACAGGGGGAAGGGGTTAGATTGTGAAGAAGAGGGAAAGGGGTTAGATTGTGAAGAAGGGGAAAGGGGTTAGATTGTGAAGAAGGGGAAAGGGGTTAGATTGTGAGAAGGGGAAGGGGTTATATTGTGAAGAAAGGGGAAGGGGTTAGATTGTGAAGAAGGGGGAAGGGGTTAGATTGTGAAGAAGGGGGAAGGGGTTAGATTGTGAGAAGGGGAAGGGGTTATATTGTGAAGAAAGGGGAAGGGGTTAGATTGTGAAGAAGGGGGAAGGGGTTAGATTGTGAGAAGGGGAAGGGGTTATATTGTGAAGAAAGGGGAAGGGGTTAGATTGTGAAGAAGGGGGAAGGGGTTAGATTGTGAAGAAGGGGGAAGGGGTTAGATTGTGAGAAGGGGAAGGGGTTATATTGTGAAGAAAGGGGAAGGGGTTAGATTGTGAAGAAGGGGGAAGGGGTTAGATTGTGAAGAAGGGGGAAGGGGTTCGATTGTGAGAAGGGGAAGGGGTTATATTGTGAAGAAAGGGGAAGGGGTTAGATTGTGAAGAAGGGGGAAGGGGTTAGATTGTGAAGAAGGGGGAAGGGGTTAGATTGTGAAGAAGGGGGAAGGGGTTAGATTGTGAAGAAGGGGGAAGGGGTTAGATTGTGAGAAGGGGAAGGGGTTATATTGTGAAGAAAGGGGAAGGGGTTAGATTGTGAAGAAGGGGGAAGGGGTTAGATTGTGAAGATGGGGGGAAGGGGTTAGATTGTGAAGAAGGGGGAAGGGGATAGATTGTGAAGACGGGGGAAGGGGTTAGATTGTGAAGAAGGGGGAAGGGGTTAGATTGTGAAGAAGGGGAAAGGGTTAGATTGTGAAGAAGGGGGAAGATGTTAGATTGTGAAGAAGGGGAAAGGGTTAGATTGTGAAGAAGCGGAAGGGTTTAGATTGTAAAGACAGGGGAAAGGGTTAGATTGTGAAGAAGGGGAAAGGGATTAAATTGTGAAGACAGGGTAAAGGGGTTAGATTGAGAAAAAGGGGAAGGGGTTAGATTGTGAAGAAGGGGGAAGGGATTAAATTGTGAAGACAGGGTAAAGGGGTTAGATTGAGAAAAAGGGGAAGTTGTTAGATTGTGAGAAGGGGGAAGGGGTTAGATTGTGAAGAAGGGGAAGGGGTTGATTGTGAAGAAGGGGAAGGGGTTCGATTGTGAAGAAGGGGAAGGGGTTAGATTGTGAAGAAGGGGGAAGGGGTTAGACTGTGAAGAAGGGGAAGGGGTTAGATTGTGAAGAAGGGGAAGGGGTTGATTGTGAAGAAGGGGAAGAGGTTCGATTGTGAAGAAGGGGAAGGGGTTAGATTGTGAAGAAGGGGGAAGGGGTTAGATTGTGAAGAAGGGGAAGGTGTTAGATTGTGAAGAAGGGTGAAGGGTTAGATTGTGAAGACAGGGGAAAGGCTTAGATTGTGAAGACAGGGGGAAGGAGTTAGATTGTGAAGAAGGGGAAGGGGTTAGATTGTGAAGAAGGGGAAGGGGTTAGATTGTGTGAAGGGGGAAGGGGTTAGATTGTGAAGAAGGAGGTGTTAGATTGTGAGAAGGGGAAGGGGTTAGATTGTGAAGAAGGGGAAAGGGGTTAGATTGTGAAGACAGGGGGAAGGGGTTCGATTGTGAAGATGAGGGAAAGGGGTTAGACTGTGAAGACAGGGGGAAGGGGTTCGATTGTGAAGAAGAGGGAAGTTGTTAGATTGTGAGAAGGGGAAGGGGTTAGATTGTGAATAAGAGGGAAAGGGGTTAGATTGTGAAGAAGGGAGAAGGGGTTAGATTGTGAAGAAGGGGAAGGGGTTAGATTGTGAAGACGGGGGAAGGAGTTAGTTTGTGAAGAAGAGGGAAAGGGGTTAGATTGTGAAGAAGGGGGAAGGGGTTAGATTGCTAAGACAGGGGGAAGGGGTTAGATTGTGAAGAAGAGGGAAAGGGGTTAGATTGTGAAGAAGGGGAAAGGGGTTAGATTGTGAAGAAGGGGAAAGGGGTTAGATTGTGAGAAGGGGAAGGGGTTATATTGTGAAGAAAGGGGAAGGGGTTAGATTGTGAAGAAGGGGGAAGGGGTTAGATTGTGAAGAAGGGGGAAGGGGTTAGATTGTGAGAAGGGGAAGGGGTTATATTGTGAAGAAAGGGGAAGGGGTTAGATTGTGAAGAAGGGGGAAGGGGTTAGATTGTGAGAAGGGGAAGGGGTTATATTGTGAAGAAAGGGGAAGGGGTTAGATTGTGAAGAAGGGGGAAGGGGTTAGATTGTGAAGAAGGGGGAAGGGGTTAGATTGTGAGAAGGGGAAGGGGTTATATTGTGAAGAAAGGGGAAGGGGTTAGATTGTGAAGAAGGGGGAAGGGGTTTGATTGTGAAGAAGGGGGAAGGGGTTAGATTGTGAGAAGGGGAAGGGGTTATATTGTGAAGAAAGGGGAAGGGGTTAGATTGTGAAGAAGGGGGAAGGGGTTAGATTGTGAAGAAGGGGGAAGGGGTTAGATTGTGAAGAAGGGGGAAGGGGTTAGATTGTGAAGAAGGGGGAAGGGGTTAGATTGTGAGAAGGGGAAGGGGTTATATTGTGAAGAAAGGGGAAGGGGTTAGATTGTGAAGAAGGGGGAAGGGGTTAGATTGTGAAGATGGGGGGAAGGGGTTAGATTGTGAAGAAGGGGGAAGGGGATAGATTGTGAAGACGGGGAAGGGGTTAGATTGTGAAGAAGGGGGAAGGGGTTAGATTGTGAAGGCGGAGAAAGGGTTAGATTGTGAAGAAGGGGGAAGGGGTTAGATTGTGAAGAAGGGGAAAGGGTTAGATTGTGAAGAAGGGGGAAGAGGTTAGATTGTGAAGAAGGGGAAAGGGTTAGATTGTGAAGAAGGGGGAAGGGGTTAGATTGTGAAGAAGCGGAAGGGTTTAGATTGTAAAGACAGGGGAAAGGGTTAGATTGTGAAGAAGGGGAAAGGGATTAAATTGTGAAGACAGGGTAAAGGGGTTAGATTGAGAAAAAGGGGAAGGGGTTAGATTGTGAAGAAGGGGGAAGGGGTTAGATTGTGAAGAAGGGGAAAGGGTTTGATTGTGAAGAAGGGGAAGATGTTAGATTGTGAAGAAGGGGGAAGGGATTAAATTGTTAAGACAGGGTAAAGGGGTTAGATTGAGAAAAAGGGGAAGGGGTTAGATTGTGAAGACGGGGGAAGGGGTTAGATTGTGAAGAAGGGGGAAGGGATTAAATTGTGAAGACAGGGTAAAGGGGTTAGATTGAGAAAAAGGGGAAGGGGTTAGATTGTGAAGAAGGGGGAAGGGGTTAGATTGTGAAGAAGGGGAAGAGGTTAGATTGTGAAGAAGCGGAAGGGTTTAGATTGTGAAGACAGGGGAAAGGGTTAGATTGTGAAGACGGGGGAAGGGGTTAGATTGTGAAGAAGGGGGAAGGGGTTAGATTGTGAAGAAGGGGAAGGGGTTAGATTGTGAAGAAGGGGGAAGGGATTAAATTGTGAAGAAGGGGAAGAGGTTAGATTGTGAAGAAGGGGGAAGGGGTTAGATTGTGAAGACGGGGGAAGGGGTTAGATTGTGAAGAAGGGGGAAGGGGTTAGATTGTGAAGACGGGGGAAGGGGTTAGATTGTGAAGAAGGGGGAAGGGGTTACATTGTGAAGACGGGGGAAGGGGTTAGATTTTGAAGAAGGGGGAAGGGGTTAGATTGTGAAGAAGGGGGAAGGGGTTACATTGTGAAGAAGGGGAAAGGGTTAGATTGTGAAGAAGGGGAAGAGGTTAGATTATGAAGAAGGGGGAAGAGGTTAGATTGTGAGAAGGGGAAGGGGTTAGATTGTGAAGACAGGGGAAAGGGTTAGATTGTGAAGAAGGGAAAGAGGTTAGATTATGAAGAAGGGGGAAGAGGTTAGATTGTGAAGAAGGGGAAGGGGTTAGATTGTGAAGAAGCGGAAGGGTTTAGATTGTGAAGACAGGGGAAAGGGTTAGATTGTGAAGAAGGGGAAGGGGTTAGATTGTGAAGAAGGGGAAGGGGTTAGATTGTGAAGAAGGGGGAAGGGATTAATTTGTGAAGACAGGGTAAAGGGGTTAGATTGAGAAAAAGGGGAAGGGGTTAGATTGTGAAGAAGGGGGAAGGGGTTAGATTATGAAGAAGGGGGAAGGGGTTAGATTGTGAAGACGGGGGAAGGGGTTAGATTGTGAAGAAGGGGGAAGGGATTAAATTGTGAAGACAGGGTAAAGGGGTTAGATTGAGAAAAAGGGGAAGGGGTTAGATTGTGAAGAAGGGGGAAGGGGTTAGATTATGAAGAAGGGGGAAGGGGTTAGATTGTGAAGACGGGGGAAGGGGTTAGATTGTGAAGAAGGGGGAAGGGATTAAATTGTGAAGACAGGGTAAAGGGGTTAGATTGAGAAAAAGGGGAAGGGGTTAGATTGTGAAGAAGGGGGAAGGGGTTAGATTATGAAGAAGGGGGAAGAGGTTAGATTGTGAAGAAGGGGAAGGGTTTAGATTGTGAAGACAGGGGAAAGGGTTAGATTGTGAAGAAGGGGAAAGGGATTAAATTGTGAAGACAGGGTAAAGGGGTTTGATTGAGAAAAAGGGGAAGGGGTTAGATTGTGAAGAAGGGGGAAGGGGTTTGATTGTGAAGAAGGGGAAGAGGTTAGATTGTGAAGAAGGGGAAGAGGTTAGATTGTGAAGAAGGGGGAAGGGATTAAATTGTGAAGACAGGGTAAAGGGGTTAGATTGTGAGAAGGGGAAGGGGTTAGATTGTGAAGAAGGGGAAGGGGTTAGATTGTGAAGAAGGGAAAGAGGTTAGATTATGAAGAAGGGGGAAGAGGTTAGATTGTGAAGAAGGGGAAGGGGTTAGATTGTGAAGAAGCGGAAGGGTTTAGATTGTGAAGACAGGGGAAAGGGTTAGATTGTGAAGAAGGGGAAGGGGTTAGATTGTGAAGAAGGGGGAAGGGATTAAATTGTGAAGACAGGGTAAAGGGGTTAGATTGAGAAAAAGGGGAAGGGGTTAGATTGTGAAGACAGGGGAAAGGGTTAGATTGTGAAGACGGGGGAAGGGGTTAGATTGTGAAGAAGGGGGAAGGGGTTAGATTGTGAAGAAGGGGAAGGGGTTAGATTGTGAAGAAGGGGGAAGGGGTTAGATTGTGAAGAAGGGGGAAGAGGTTAGATTGTGAAGAAGGGGAAGGGGTTAGATTGTGAAGAAGCGGAAGGGTTTAGATTGTGAAGACAGGGGAAAGGGTTAGATTGTGAAGAAGGGGAAAGGGATTAAATTGTGAAGACAGGGTAAAGGGGTTAGATTGAGAAAAAGGGGAAGGGGTTAGATTGTGAAGAAGGGGGAAGGAATTTGATTGTGAAGAAGGGGAAGAGGTTAGATTGTGAAGAAGGGGAAGAGGTTAGATTGTGAAGAAGGGGGAAGGGATTAAATTGTGAAGACAGGGTAAAGGGGTTAGATTGTGAAGAAGAGGGAAGTTGTTAGATTGTGAAGAAGGGGAAGGGGTTAGATTGTGAAGAAGGGGAATGGGTTAGATTGTGAAGAAGGGAAAGAGGTTAGATTATGAAGAAGGGGGAAGAGGTTAGATTGTGAGAAGGGGAAGGGGTTAGATTGTGAAGACAGGGGAAAGGGTTAGATTGTGAAGAAGGGAAAGAGGTTAGATTATGAAGAAGGGGGAAGAGGTTAGATTGTGAAGAAGCGGAAGGGTTTAGATTGTGAAGACAGGGGAAAGGGTTAGATTGTGAAGAAGGGGAAGGGGTTAGATTGTGAAGAAGGGGGAAGGGATTAAATTGTGAAGACAGGGTAAAGGGGTTAGATTGAGAAAAAGGGGAAGGGGTTAGATTGTGAAGAAGGGGAAAGGGTTTGATTGTGAAGAAGGGGAAGGGGTTAGATTGTGAAGAAGCGGAAGGGTTTAGATTGTGAAGACAGGGGAAAGGGTTAGATTGTGAAGACGGGGGAAGGGGTTAGATTGTGAAGAAGGGGGAAGGGGTTAGATTGTGAAGAAGGGGAAGAGGTTAGATTGTGAAGAAGGGGGAAGGGATTAAATTGTGAAGAAGGGGAAGAGGTTAGATTGTGAAGAAGGGGGAAGGGGTTAGATTGTGAAGACGGGGGAAGGGGTTAGATTGTGAAGAAGGGGGAAGGGGTTAGATTGTGAAGACGGGGGAAGGGGTTAGATTGTGAAGAAGGGGGAAGGGCTTAGATTGTGAAGACGGGGGAAGGGGTTAGATTGTGAAGAAGGGGGAAGGGGTTAGATTGTGAAGAAGGGGGAAGGGGTTACATTGTGAAGAAGGGGAAAGGGTTAGATTGTGAAGAAGGGAAAGAGGTTAGATTATGAAGAAGGGGGAAGAGGTTAGATTGTGAAGAAGGGGAAGGGGTTAGATTGTGAAGAAGCGGAAGGGTTTAGATTGTGAAGACAGGGGAAAGGGTTAGATTGTGAAGAAGGGGAAGGGGTTAGATTGTGAAGAAGGGGGAAGGGATTAAATTGTGAAGACAGGGTAAAGGGGTTAGATTGAGAAAAAGGGGAAGGGGTTAGATTGTGAAGAAGGGGGAAGGGGTTAGATTATGAAGAAGGGGGAAGGGGTTAGATTGTGAAGACGGGGGAAGGGGTTAGATTGTGAAGAAGGGGGAAGGGATTAAATTGTGAAGACAGGGTAAAGGGGTTAGATTGAGAAAAAGGGGAAGGGGTTAGATTGTGAAGAAGGGGGAAGGGGTTAGATTATGAAGAAGGGGGAAGAGGTTAGATTGTGAAGAAGGGGAAGGGGTTAGATTGTGAAGAAGCGGAAGGGTTTAGATTGTGAAGACAGGGGAAAGGGTTAGATTGTGAAGACGGGGGAAGGGGTTAGATTGTGAAGAAGGGGGAAGGGGTTAGATTGTGAAGAAGGGGAAGGGGTTAGATTGTGAAGAAGGGGGAAGGGATTAAATTGTGAAGAAGGGGAAGGGGTTAGATTGTGAAGAAGGGGGAAGGGTTAGATTGTGAAGACGGGGGAAGGGGTTAGATTGTGAAGAAGGGGGAAGGGGTTAGATTGTGAAGAAGGGGGAAGGGGTTACATTGTGAAGAAGGGGAAAGGGTTAGATTGTGAAGACGGGGGAAGGGTTAGATTGTGAAGACGGGGGAAGGGGTTAGATTGTGAAGAAGGGGGAAGGGGTTAGATTGTGAAGAAGGGGGAAGGGGTTACATTGTGAAGAAGGGGAAAGGGTTAGATTGTGAAGACGGGGGAAGGGGTTAGATTGTGAAGAAGGGGGAAGGGGTTAGATTGTGAAGAAGGGGAAGGGGTTAGATTGTGAAGAAGGGGGAAGGGGTTAGATTGTGAAGAAGGGGAAGGTGTTAGATTGTGAAGAAGGGTGAAGGGTTAGATTGTGAAGACAGGGGAAAGGCTTAGATT
Source organism: Scyliorhinus torazame (assembly GCF_047496885.1). Classification (NCBI taxonomy): domain Eukaryota; kingdom Metazoa; phylum Chordata; class Chondrichthyes; order Carcharhiniformes; family Scyliorhinidae; genus Scyliorhinus; species Scyliorhinus torazame. The sequence continues at coordinate 374,828,511 of NC_092708.1, forward strand.
GTGAAGACAGGGGGAAGGAGTTAGATTGTGAAGAAGGGGAAGGGGTTAGATTGTGAAGAAGGGGAAGGGGTTAGATTGTGAAGAAGCGTGAAGTTGTTAGATTGTGAAGAAGGGGAAGGGGTTAGATTGTGAATAAGAGGGAAAGGGGTTAGATTGTGAAGAAGGGAGAAGGGGTTAGATTGTGAAGAAGGGGAAGGGGTTAGATTGTGAAGACGGGGGAAGGAGTTAGATTGTGAAGAAGAGGGAAAGGGGTTAGATTGTGAAGAAGGGGGAAGGGGTTAGATTGCTAAGACAGGGGGAAGGGGTTCGATTGTGAAGAAGAGGGAAGTTGTTAGATTGTGAAGAAGGGGAAGGGGTTAGATTGTGAATAAGAGGGAAAGGGGTTAGATTGTGAAGAAGGGAGAAGGGGTTAGATTGTGAAGAAGGGGAAGGGGTTAGATTGTGAAGACGGGGGAAGGAGTTAGATTGTGAAGAAGAGGGAAAGGGGTTAGATTGTGAAGAAGGGGGAAGGGGTTAGATTGCTAAGACAGGGGGAAGGGGTTAGATTGTGAAGAAGAGGGAAAGGGGTTAGATTGTGAAGAAGGGGAAAGGGGTTAGATTGTGAAGAAGGGGAAAGGGGTTAGATTGTGAGAAGGGGAAGGGGTTATATTGTGAAGAAAGGGGAAGGGGTTAGATTGTGAAGAAGGGGGAAGGGGTTAGATTGTGAAGAAGGGGGAAGGGGTTAGATTGTGAGAAGGGGAAGGGGTTATATTGTGAAGAAAGGGGAAGGGGTTAGATTGTGAAGAAGGGGGAAGGGGTTAGATTGTGAGAAGGGGAAGGGGTTATATTGTGAAGAAAGGGGAAGGGGTTAGATTGTGAAGAAGGGGGAAGGGGTTAGATTGTGAAGAAGGGGGAAGGGGTTAGATTGTGAGAAGGGGAAGGGGTTATATTGTGAAGAAAGGGGAAGGGGTTAGATTGTGAAGAAGGGGGAAGGGGTTAGATTGTGAAGAAGGGGGAAGGGGTTAGATTGTGAGAAGGGGAAGGGGTTATATTGTGAAGAAAGGGGAAGGGGTTAGATTGTGAAGAAGGGGGAAGGGGTTAGATTGTGAAGAAGGGGGAAGGGGTTAGATTGTGAAGAAGGGGGAAGGGGTTAGATTTTGAAGAAGGGGGAAGGGGTTAGATTGTGAGAAGGGGAAGGGGTTATATTGTGAAGAAAAGGGAAGGGGTTAGATTGTGAAGAAGGGGGAAGGGGTTAGATTGTGAAGATGGGGGGAAGGGGTTAGATTGTGAAGAAGGGGGAAGGGGATAGATTGTGAAGACGGGGGAAGGGGATAGATTGTGAAGAAGGGGGAAGGGGTTAGATTGTGAAGATGGGGGAAGGGGTTAGATTGTGAAGAAGGGGGAAGGGGATAGATTGTGAAGAAAGGGGAAGGGGTTAGATTGTGAAGAAGGGGGAAGGGGTTAGATTGTGAAGAAGGGGAAGGGGTTACATTGTGAAGAAGGGGGAAGGGATTAGATTGTGAGAAGGGGAAGGGGTTAGATTGTGAAGACAGGGGAAGGGGTTAGATTGTGAAGAAGGGGGAAGGGTTAAGATTGTGAAGAAGGGGGAAGGGGTTAGATTGTGAAGAAGGGGGAAGGGGTTAGATTGTGAAGACAGGGAAAGGAGTTAGATTGTGAAAAACTGGGGGAGGGGTTAGATTGTGAAGAAGGGGAAGGGGTTAGATTGTGAAGAAGGGGAAGGGGTCAAAATGTGAAGGCAAGGGGAAGGGGTTAGATTGTGAAGGAGGGGGAAGAGGTTAGATTGTGAAGAAGGGGAAGGGGGTCAGATTGTGAAGAAGGGGAAGAGGTTAGATTGTGAAGAAGGGGAAGGGGGTCAGATTGTGAAGAAGGGGAAGGGGTCAGATTGTGAGAAGGGGGAAGGGGTTAGATTGTGAAGAAGGGGAAGGGGGTCAGATTGTGAAGAAGGGGAAGAGGTTAGATTGTGAAGAAGGGGAAGGGGTTCAGATTGTGAAGAAGGGGAAGGGGTCAGATTGTGATGACAGGGGGAAGGAGTTAGATTGTGAAGAAGGGGGAATGGGTTAGATTGTGAGAAGGGGGAAGGGGTTAGATTGTGAAGACAGGGGGAAGGAGTTAGATTGTGAAGAAGGGGGAAGGGGTTAGATTGTGAAGAAGGGGAAGGGGTTAGATTGTGAAGAAGGGGGGAAGGGGTTAGATTGTGAAGAAGGGGACAGGGGTTAGATTGTGAAAAACGGGGGGAGGGGTTAGATTGTGAAGAAGGGGAAGGGGTTAGATTGTGAAGAAGGGGGGAAGGGGTTAGATTGTGAAGAAGGGGGAAGGGGTTAGAATGTGAAGACAGGGGGAAGGGGTTAGATTGTGAAGAAGGGGGAAGGGGTTAGAATGTGAAGAAGGGGAAGGGGTTAGATTGTAAAGAAGGGGAAAGGGGTTAGATTGTGAAAAACGGGGGGAGGGGTTAGATTGTGAGAAGGGGAAGGGGTTATATTGTGAAGAAAGGGGAAGGGGTTAGATTGTGAAGAAGGGGGAAGGGGTTAGATTGTGAAGAAGGGGGAAGGGGTTAGATTGTGAAGAAGGGGGAAGGGGTTAGATTGTGAAGAAGGGGGAAGGGGTTAGATTGTGAGAAGGGGAAGGGGTTATATTGTGAAGAAAGGGGAAGGGGTTAGATTGTGAAGAAGGGGGAAGGGGTTAGATTGTGAAGATGGGGGGAAGGGGTTAGATTGTGAAGAAGGGGGAAGGGGATAGATTGTGAAGACGGGGGAAGGGGTTAGATTGTGAAGAAGGGGGAAGGGGTTAGATTGTGAAGATGGGGGGAAGGGGTTAGATTGTGAAGAAGGGGAAGGGGTCAAAATGTGAAGGCAAGGGGAAGGGGTTAGATTGTGAAGGAGGGGGAAGAGGTTAGATTGTGAAGAAGGGGAAGGGGGTCAGATTGTGAAGAAGGGGAAGAGGTTAGATTGTGAAGAAGGGGAAGGGGGTCAGATTGTGAAGAAGGGGAAGGGGTCAGATTGTGAGAAGGGGGAAGGGGTTAGATTGTGAAGAAGGGGAAGGGGGTCAGATTGTGAAGAAGGGGAAGAGGTTAGATTGTGAAGAAGGGGAAGGGGGTCAGATTGTGAAGAAGGGGAAGGGGTCAGATTGTGATGACAGGGGGAAGGAGTTAGATTGTGAAGAAGGGGGAATGGGTTAGATTGTGAGAAGGGGGAAGGGGTTAGATTGTGAAGACAGGGGGAAGGAGTTAGATTGTGAAGAAGGGGGAAGGGGTTAGATTGTGAAGAAGGGGAAGGGGTTAGATTGTGAAGAAGGGGGGAAGGGGTTAGATTGTGAAGAAGGGGACAGGGGTTAGATTGTGAAAAACGGGGGGAGGGGTTAGATTGTGAAGAAGGGGAAGGGGTTAGATTGTGAAGAAGGGGGGAAGGGGTTAGATTGTGAAGAAGGGGGAAGGGGTTAGAATGTGAAGACAGGGGGAAGGGGTTAGATTGTGAAGAAGGGGGAAGGGGTTAGAATGTGAAGAAGGGGAAGGGGTTAGATTGTAAAGAAGGGGAAAGGGGTTAGATTGTGAAAAACGGGGGGAGGGGTTAGATTGTGAAAAAGGGGAAGGGGTTAGATTGTGAAGGAGGGGGAAGAAGTTAGATTGTGAAGAAGGGGAAAGGGGTTAGATTGTGAAGACAGGGGAAGGGGTTAGATTGTGAAGAAGGGGAAGGGGTTAGATTGTGAAGACAGGGGAAGGGGTTAGATTGTGAAGAAGGGGAAGGGGTTTGATTGTGAAGAAGGGGGAAGGGATTAGATTGTGGAGAAGGGGAAAGGGGTTAGATTGTGAAGACAGGGGAAGGGGTTAGATTGTGAAGAAGGGGAAGGGGTTTGATTGTGAAGAAGGGGGAAGGGATTAGATTGTGGAGAAGGGGAAAGGGGTTTGATTGTGAAGAAGTGGGAAGGGATTAGATTGTGAAGAAGGGGAAGGGGTTAGATTGTGAAGGCGGAGAAAGGGTTAGATTGTGAAGAAGGGGGAAGGGGTTAGATTGTGAAGAAGGGGAAAGGGTTAGATTGTGAAGAAGGGGGAAGAGGTTAGATTGTGAAGAAGGGGAAAGGGTTAGATTGTGAAGAAGCGGAAGGGTTTAGATTGTAAAGACAGGGGAAAGGGTTAGATTGTGAAGAAGGGGAAAGGGATTAAATTGTGAAGACAGGGTAAAGGGGTTAGATTGAGAAAAAGGGGAAGGGGTTAGATTGTGAAGAAGGGGGAAGGGGTTAGATTGTGAAGAAGGGGAAAGGGTTTGATTGTGAAGAAGGGGAAGAGGTTAGATTGTGAAGAAGGGGGAAGGGATTAAATTGTGAAGACAGGGTAAAGGGGTTAGATTGAGAAAAAGGGGAAGGGGTTAGATTGTGAAGAAGAGGGAAGTTGTTAGATTGTGAAGAAGGGGAAGGGGTTAGATTGTGAAGACAGGGGAAAGGGTTAGATTGTGAAGAAGGGAAAGAGGTTAGATTATGAAGAAGGGGGAAGAGGTTAGATTGTGAGAAGGGGAAGGGGTTAGATTGTGAAGACAGGGGAAAGGGTTAGATTGTGAAGAAGGGAAAGAGGTTAGATTATGAAGAAGGGGGAAGAGGTTAGATTGTGAAGAAGGGGAAGGGGTTAGATTGTGAAGAAGCGGAAGGGTTTAGATTGTGAAGACAGGGGAAAGGGTTAGATTGTGAAGAAGGGGAAGGGGTTAGATTGTGAAGAAGGGGGAAGGGATTAAATTGTGAAGACAGGGTAAAGGGGTTAGATTGAGAAAAAGGGGAAGGGGTTAGATTGTGAAGAAGGGGAAGGGGTTAGATTGTGAAGAAGGGGAAGGGGTTAGATTGTGAAGAAGCGGAAGGGTTTAGATTGTGAAGACAGGGGAAAGGGTTAGATTGTGAAGACGGGGGAAGGGGTTAGATTGTGAAGAAGGGGGAAGGGGTTAGATTGTGAAGAAGGGGAAGGGGTTAGATTGTGAAGAAGGGGGAAGGGGTTAGATTGTGAAGAAGGGGAAGAGGTTAGATTGTGAAGAAGCGGAAGGGTTTAGATTGTGAAGACAGGGGAAAGGGTTAGATTGTGAAGACGGGGGAAGGGGTTAGATTGTGAAGAAGGGGGAAGGGGTTAGATTGTGAAGAAGGGGAAGGGGTTAGATTGTGAAGAAGGGGGAAGGGATTAGATTGTGAAGAAGGGGGAAGGGGTTAGATTGTGAAGAAGGGGGAAGGGGTTACATTGTGAAGAAGGGGAAAGGGTTAGATTGTGAAGAAGGGGAAGAGGTTAGATTATGAAGAAGGGGGAAGAGGTTAGATTGTGAGAAGGGGAAGGGGTTAGATTGTGAAGAAGGGGAAGGGGTTAGATTGTGAAGAAGGGGAAGGGGTTAGATTGTGAGAAGGGGGAAGGGGTTAGATTGTGAAGAAGGGGAAGGGGGTCAGATTGTGAAGAAGGGGAAGAGGTTAGATTGTGAAGAAGGGGAAGGGGTTCAGATTGTGAAGAAGGGGAAGGGGTCAGATTGTGATGACAGGGGGAAGGAGTTAGATTGTGAAGAAGGGGGAATGGGTTAGATTGTGAGAAGGGGGAAGGGGTTAGATTGTGAAGACAGGGGGAAGGAGTTAGATTGTGAAGAAGGGGGAAGGGGTTAGATTGTGAAGAAGGGGAAGGGGTTAGATTGTGAAGAAGGGGGGAAGGGGTTAGATTGTGAAGAAGGGGACAGGGGTTAGATTGTGAAAAACGGGGGGAGGGGTTAGATTGTGAAGAAGGGGAAGGGGTTAGATTGTGAAGAAGGGGGGAAGGGGTTAGATTGTGAAGAAGGGGGAAGGGGTTAGAATGTGAAGACAGGGGGAAGGGGTTAGATTGTGAAGAAGGGGGAAGGGGTTAGAATGTGAAGAAGGGGAAGGGGTTAGATTGTAAAGAAGGGGAAAGGGGTTAGATTGTGAAAAACGGGGGGAGGGGTTAGATTGTGAGAAGGGGAAGGGGTTATATTGTGAAGAAAGGGGAAGGGGTTAGATTGTGAAGAAGGGGGAAGGGGTTAGATTGTGAAGAAGGGGGAAGGGGTTAGATTGTGAAGAAGGGGGAAGGGGTTAGATTGTGAAGAAGGGGGAAGGGGTTAGATTGTGAGAAGGGGAAGGGGTTATATTGTGAAGAAAGGGGAAGGGGTTAGATTGTGAAGAAGGGGGAAGGGGTTAGATTGTGAAGATGGGGGGAAGGGGTTAGATTGTGAAGAAGGGGGAAGGGGATAGATTGTGAAGACGGGGGAAGGGGTTAGATTGTGAAGAAGGGGAAGGGGTTAGATTGTGAAGATGGGGGGAAGGGGTTAGATTGTGAAGAAGGGGAAGGGGTCAAAATGTGAAGGCAAGGGGAAGGGGTTAGATTGTGAAGGAGGGGGAAGAGGTTAGATTGTGAAGAAGGGGAAGGGGGTCAGATTGTGAAGAAGGGGAAGAGGTTAGATTGTGAAGAAGGGGAAGGGGGTCAGATTGTGAAGAAGGGGAAGGGGTCAGATTGTGAGAAGGGGGAAGGGGTTAGATTGTGAAGAAGGGGAAGGGGGTCAGATTGTGAAGAAGGGGAAGAGGTTAGATTGTGAAGAAGGGGAAGGGGGTCAGATTGTGAAGAAGGGGAAGGGGTCAGATTGTGATGACAGGGGGAAGGAGTTAGATTGTGAAGAAGGGTGAATGGGTTAGATTGTGAGAAGGGGGAAGGGGTTAGATTGTGAAGACAGGGGGAAGGAGTTAGATTGTGAAGAAGGGGGAAGGGGTTAGATTGTGAAGAAGGGGAAGGGGTTAGATTGTGAAGAAGGGGGGAAGGGGTTAGATTGTGAAGAAGGGGACAGGGGTTAGATTGTGAAAAACGGGGGGAGGGGTTAGATTGTGAAGAAGGGGAAGGGGTTAGATTGTGAAGAAGGGGGGAAGGGGTTAGATTGTGAAGAAGGGGGAAGGGGTTAGAATGTGAAGACAGGGTGAAGGGGTTAGATTGTGAAGAAGGGGGAAGGGGTTAGAATGTGAAGAAGGGGAAGGGGTTAGATTGTAAAGAAGGGGAAAGGGGTTAGATTGTGAAAAACGGGGGGAGGGGTTAGATTGTGAAAAAGGGGAAGGGGTTAGATTGTGAAGGAGGGGGAAGAAGTTAGATTGTGAAGAAGGGGAAAGGGGTTAGATTGTGAAGACAGGGGAAGGGGTTAGATTGTGAAGAAGGGGAAGGGGTTAGATTGTGAAGACAGGGGAAGGGGTTAGATTGTGAAGAAGGGGAAGGGGTTTGATTGTGAAGAAGGGGGAAGGGATTAGATTGTGGAGAAGGGGAAAGGGGTTAGATTGTGAAGACAGGGGAAGGGGTTAGATTGTGAAGAAGGGGAAGGGGTTTGATTGTGAAGAAGGGGGAAGGGATTAGATTGTGGAGAAGGGGAAAGGGGTTTGATTGTGAAGAAGTGGGAAGGGATTAGATTGTGAAGAAGGGGAAGGGGTTAGATTGTGAAGGCGGAGAAAGGGTTAGATTGTGAAGAAGGGGGAAGGGGTTAGATTGTGAAGAAGGGGAAAGGGTTAGATTGTGAAGAAGGGGGAAGAGGTTAGATTGTGAAGAAGGGGAAAGGGTTAGATTGTGAAGAAGCGGAAGGGTTTAGATTGTAAAGACAGGGGAAAGGGTTAGATTGTGAAGAAGGGGAAAGGGATTAAATTGTGAAGACAGGGTAAAGGGGTTAGATTGAGAAAAAGGGGAAGGGGTTAGATTGTGAAGAAGGGGGAAGGGGTTAGATTGTGAAGAAGGGGAAAGGGTTTGATTGTGAAGAAGGGGAAGAGGTTAGATTGTGAAGAAGGGGGAAGGGATTAAATTGTGAAGACAGGGTAAAGGGGTTAGATTGAGAAAAAGGGGAAGGGGTTAGATTGTGAAGAAGAGGGAAGTTGTTAGATTGTGAAGAAGGGGAAGGGGTTAGATTGTGAAGACAGGGGAAAGGGTTAGATTGTGAAGAAGGGAAAGAGGTTAGATTATGAAGAAGGGGGAAGAGGTTAGATTGTGAGAAGGGGAAGGGGTTAGATTGTGAAGACAGGGGAAAGGGTTAGATTGTGAAGAAGGGAAAGAGGTTAGATTATGAAGAAGGGGGAAGAGGTTAGATTGTGAAGAAGGGGAAGGGGTTAGATTGTGAAGAAGCGGAAGGGTTTAGATTGTGAAGACAGGGGAAAGGGTTAGATTGTGAAGAAGGGGAAGGGGTTAGATTGTGAAGAAGGGGGAAGGGATTAAATTGTGAAGACAGGGTAAAGGGGTTAGATTGAGAAAAAGGGGAAGGGGTTAGATTGTGAAGAAGGGGAAGGGGTTAGATTGTGAAGAAGGGGAAGGGGTTAGATTGTGAAGAAGCGGAAGGGTTTAGATTGTGAAGACAGGGGAAAGGGTTAGATTGTGAAGACGGGGGAAGGGGTTAGATTGTGAAGAAGGGGGAAGGGGTTAGATTGTGAAGAAGGGGAAGGGGTTAGATTGTGAAGAAGGGGGAAGGGGTTAGATTGTGAAGAAGGGGAAGAGGTTAGATTGTGAAGAAGCGGAAGGGTTTAGATTGTGAAGACAGGGGAAAGGGTTAGATTGTGAAGACGGGGGAAGGGGTTAGATTGTGAAGAAGGGGGAAGGGGTTAGATTGTGAAGAAGGGGAAGGGGTTAGATTGTGAAGAAGGGGGAAGGGATTAGATTGTGAAGAAGGGGGAAGGGGTTAGATTGTGAAGAAGGGGGAAGGGGTTACATTGTGAAGAAGGGGAAAGGGTTAGATTGTGAAGAAGGGGAAGAGGTTAGATTATGAAGAAGGGGGAAGAGGTTAGATTGTGAGAAGGGGAAGGGGTTAGATTGTGAAGAAGGGGAAGGGGTTAGATTGTGAAGAAGGGGAAGGGGTTAGATTGTGAAGAAGCGGAAGGGTTTAGATTGTGAAGACAGGGGAAAGGGTTAGATTGTGAAGACGGGGGAAGGGGTTAGATTGTGAAGAAGGGGGAAGGGGTTAGATTGTGAAGAAGGGGAAGGGGTTAGATTGTGAAGAAGGGGGAAGGGGTTAGATTGTGAAGAAGGGAAGAGGTTAGATTGTGAAGAAGCGGAAGGGTTTAGATTGTGAAGACAGGGGAAAGGGTTAGATTGTGAAGACGGGGGAAGGGGTTAGATTGTGAAGAAGGGGGAAGGGGTTAGATTGTGAAGAAGGGGAAGGGGTTAGATTGTGAAGAAGGGGGAAGGGATTAGATTGTGAAGAAGGGGGAAGGGGTTAGATTGTGAAGAAGGGGGAAGGGGTTACATTGTGAAGAAGGGGAAAGGGTTAGATTGTGAAGAAGGGGAAGAGGTTAGATTATGAAGAAGGGGGAAGAGGTTAGATTGTGAGAAGGGGAAGGGGTTAGATTGTGAAGACAGGGGAAAGGGTTAGATTGTGAAGAAGGGAAAGAGGTTAGATTATGAAGAAGGGGGAAGAGGTTAGATTGTGAAGAAGGGGAAGGGGTTAGATTGTGAAGAAGCGGAAGGGTTTAGATTGTGAAGACAGGGGAAAGGGTTAGATTGTGAAGAAGGGGAAGGGGTTAGATTGTGAAGAAGGGGGAAGGGATTAAATTGTGAAGACAGGGTAAAGGGGTTAGATTGAGAAAAAGGGGAAGGGGTTAGATTGTGAAGAAGGGGGAAGGGGTTAGATTATGAAGAAGGGGGAAGGGGTTAGATTGTGAAGACGGGGGAAGGGGTTAGATTGTGAAGAAGGGGGAAGGGATTAAATTGTGAAGACAGGGTAAAGGGGTTAGATTGAGAAAAAGGGGAAGGGGTTAGATTGTGAAGACGGGGGAAGAGGTTAGATTGTGAAGAAGGGGAAGGGGTTAGATTGTGAAGAAGCGGAAGGGTTTAGATTGTGAAGACAGGGGAAAGGGTTAGATTGTGAAGAAGGGGAAGGGGTTAGATTATGAAGAAGGGGGAAGAGGTTAGATTGTGAAGAAGGGGAAGGGGTTAGATTGTGAAGAATCGGAAGGGTTTAGATTGTGAAGACAGGGGAAAGGGTTAGATTGTGAAGAAGGGGAAGGGGTTAGATTGTGAAGAAGGGGAAGGGATTAAATTGTGAAGACAGGGTAAAGGGGTTAGATTGAGAAAAAGGGGAAGGGGTTAGATTGTGAAGACGGGGGAAGGGGTTAGATTGTGAAGAAGGGGGAAGGGATTAAATTGTGAAGACAGGGTAAAGGGGTTAGATTGAGAAAAAGGGGAAGGGGTTAGATTGTGAAGAAGGGGGAAGGGGTTAGATTGTGAAGAAGGGGAAGGGTTTAGATTGTGAAGACAGGGGAAAGGGTTAGATTGTGAAGACGGGGGAAGGGGTTAGATTGTGAAGAAGGGGGAAGGGGTTAGATTGTGAAGAAGGGGAAGGGGTTAGATTGTGAAGAAGGGGGAAGGGATTAAATTGTGAAGAAGGGGAAGAGGTTAGATTGTGAAGAAGGGGGAAGGGGTTAGATTGTGAAGACGGGGGAAGGGGTTAGATTGTGAAGAAGGGGGAAGGGGTTAGATTGTGAAGACGGGGGAAGGGGTTAGATTGTGAAGAAGGGGGAAGGGGTTACATTGTGAAGAAGGGGAAAGGGTTAGATTGTGAAGAAGGGGAAGAGGTTAGATTATGAAGAAGGGGGAAGAGGTTAGATTGTGAGAAGGGGAAGGGGTTAGATTGTGAAGACAGGGGAAAGGGTTAGATTGTGAAGAAGGGAAAGAGGTTAGATTATGAAGAAGGGGGAAGAGTTTAGATTGTGAAGAAGGGGAAGGGGTTAGATTGTGAAGAAGCGGAAGGGTTTAGATTGTGAAGACAGGGGAAAGGGTTAGATTGTGAAGAAGGCGAAGGGGTTAGATTGTGAAGAAGGGGGAAGGGATTAAATTGTGAAGACAGGGTAAAGGGGTTAGATTGAGAAAAAGGGGAAGGGGTTAGATTGTGAAGAAGGGGGAAGGGGTTAGATTATGAAGAAGGGGGAAGGGGTTAGATTGTGAAGACGGGGGAAGGGGTTAGATTGTGAAGAAGGGGGAAGGGATTAAATTGTGAAGACAGGGTAAAGGGGTTAGATTGAGAAAAAGGGGAAGGGGTTAGATTGTGAAGAAGGGGGAAGGGGTTAGATTATGAAGAAGGGGGAAGAGGTTAGATTGTGAAGAAGGGGAAGGGGTTAGATTGTGAAGAAGCGGAAGGGTTTAGATTGTGAAGACGGGGGAAAGGGTTAGATTGTGAAGACGGGGGAAGGGGTTAGATTGTGAAGAAGGGGGAAGGGGTTAGATTGTGAAGAAGGGGAAGGGGTTAGATTGTGAGGAAGGGGGAAGGGATTAAATTGTGAAGAAGGGGAAGGGGTTAGATTGTGAAGAAGGGGGAAGGGTTAGATTGTGAAGACGGGGGAAGGGGTTAGATTGTGAAGAAGGGGGAAGGGGTTAGATTGTGAAGAAGGGGAAGGGGTTAGATTGTGAAGAAGGGGGAAGGGTTAGATTGTGAAGAAGGGGAAGGGGTTAGATTGTGAAGAAGGGGGAAGGGTTAGATTGTGAAGGCGGGGGAAGGGGTTAGATTGTGAAGAAGGGGGAAGGGGTTAGATTGTGAAGAAGGGGGAAGGGGTTACATTGTGAAGAAGGGGAAAGGGTTAGATTGTGAAGACGGGGGAAGGGTTAGATTGTGAAGACGGGGGAAGGGGTTAGATTGTGAAGAAGGGGGAAGGGGTTAGATTGTGAAGAAGGGGGAAGGGGTTACATTGTGAAGAAGGGGAAAGGGTTAGATTGTGAAGACGGGGGAAGGGGTTAGATTGTGAAGAAGGGAGAAGGGGTTAGATTGTGAAGAAGGGGAAGGGGTTAGATTGTGAAGAAGGGGAAGGGGTTAAATTGTGAAGACAGGGTAAAGGGGTTAGATTGTGAAGAAGGGGAAAGGGTTAGATTGTGAAGACGGGGGAAGGGGTTAGATTGTGAAGAAGGGGGAAGGGGTTAGATTGTGAAGAAGGGGAAGGGGTTAGATTGTGAAGAAGGGGAAAGGGTTAGATTGTGAAGACGGGGGAAGGGGTTAGATTGTGAAGAAGGGGAAGGTGTTAGATTGTGAAGACAGGGGAAGGGATTAAATTGTGAAGAAGGGGAAGGGGTTCGATTGTGAAGAAGGGGGAAGGGGTTAGATTGTGAAGAAGGGGAAGGTGTTAGATTGTGAAGAAGGGTGAAGGGTTAGATTGTGAAGACAGGGGAAAGGCTTAGATTGTGAAGACAGGGGGAAGGAGTTAGATTGTGAAGAAGGGGAAGGGGTTAGATTGTGAAGAAGGGGAAGGGGTTAGATTGTGAAGAAGCGTGAAGTTGTTAGATTGTGAAGAAGGGGAAGGGGTTAGATTATGTGAAGGGGGAAGGGGTTAGATTGTGAAGAAGGAGGTGTTAGATTGTGAGAAGGGGAAGGGGTTAGATTGTGAAGAAGGGGGAAGGGGTTAGATTGTGAAGACAGGGTAAAGGGGTTAGATTGTGAAGAAGAGGGAAGTTGTTAGATTGTGAAGAAGGGGAAGGGGTTAGATTGTGAATAAGAGGGAAAGGGGTTAGATTGTGAAGAAGGGAGAAGGGGTTAGATTGTGAAGAAGGGGAAGGGGTTAGATTGTGAAGACGGGGGAAAGGGTTAGATTGTGAAGAAGGGAAAGAAGTTAGATTATGAAGAAGGGGGAAGAGGTTAGATTGTGAGAAGGGGAAGGGGTTAGATTGTGAAGACAGGGGAAAGGGTTAGATTGTGAAGAAGGGAAAGAGGTTAGATTATGAAGAAGGGGGAAGAGGTTAGATTGTGAAGAAGGGAAGGGGTTAGATTGTGAAAAACGGAAGGGTTTAGATTGTGAAGACAGGGGAAAGTGTTAGATTGTGAAGAAGGGGGAAGGGATTAGATTGTGAAGAAGGGGGAAGGGGTTAGATTGTGAAGAAGGGGGAAGGGGTTACATTGTGAAGAAGGGGAAAGGGTTAGATTGTGAAGAAGGGGAAGAGGTTAGATTATGAAGAAGGGGGAAGAGGTTAGATTGTGAGAAGGGGAAGGGGTTAGATTGTGAAGACAGGGGAAAGGGTTAGATTGTGAAGAAGGGAAAGAGGTTAGATTATGAAGAAGGGGGAAGAGGTTAGATTGTGAAGAAGGGGAAGGGGTTAGATTGTGAAGAAGCGGAAGGGTTTAGATTGTGAAGACAGGGGAAAGGGTTAGATTGTGAAGAAGGGGAAGGGGTTAGATTGTGAAGAAGGGGGAAGGGATTAAATTGTGAAGACAGGGTAAAGGGGTTAGATTGAGAAAAAGGGGAAGGGGTTAGATTGTGAAGAAGGGGGAAGGGGTTAGATTATGAAGAAGGGGGAAGGGGTTAGATTGTGAAGACGGGGGAAGGGGTTAGATTGTGAAGAAGGGGGAAGGGATTAAATTGTGAAGACAGGGTAAAGGGGTTAGATTGAGAAAAAGGGGAAGGGGTTAGATTGTGAAGACGGGGGAAGAGGTTAGATTGTGAAGAAGGGGAAGGGGTTAGATTGTGAAGAAGCGGAAGGGTTTAGATTGTGAAGACAGGGGAAAGGGTTAGATTGTGAAGAAGGGGAAGGGGTTAGATTATGAAGAAGGGGGAAGAGGTTAGATTGTGAAGAAGGGGAAGGGGTTAGATTGTGAAGAAGCGGAAGGGTTTAGATTGTGAAGACAGGGGAAAGGGTTAGATTGTGAAGAAGGGGAAGGGGTTAGATTGTGAAGAAGGGGAAGGGATTAAATTGTGAAGACAGGGTAAAGGGGTTAGATTGAGAAAAAGGGGAAGGGGTTAGATTGTGAAGACGGGGGAAGGGGTTAGATTGTGAAGAAGGGGGAAGGGATTAAATTGTGAAGACAGGGTAAAGGGGTTAGATTGAGAAAAAGGGGAAGGGGTTAGATTGTGAAGAAGGGGGAAGGGGTTAGATTGTGAAGAAGGGGAAGGGTTTAGATTGTGAAGACAGGGGAAAGGGTTAGATTGTGAAGACGGGGGAAGGGGTTAGATTGTGAAGAAGGGGGAAGGGGTTAGATTGTGAAGAAGGGGAAGGGGTTAGATTGTGAAGAAGGGGGAAGGGATTAAATTGTGAAGAAGGGGAAGAGGTTAGATTGTGAAGAAGGGGGAAGGGGTTAGATTGTGAAGACGGGGGAAGGGGTTAGATTGTGAAGAAGGGGGAAGGGGTTAGATTGTGAAGACGGGGGAAGGGGTTAGATTGTGAAGAAGGGGGAAGGGGTTACATTGTGAAGAAGGGGAAAGGGTTAGATTGTGAAGAAGGGGAAGAGGTTAGATTATGAAGAAGGGGGAAGAGGTTAGATTGTGAGAAGGGGAAGGGGTTAGATTGTGAAGACAGGGGAAAGGGTTAGATTGTGAAGAAGGGGGAAGGGATTAAATTGTGAAGACAGGGTAAAGGGGTTAGATTGAGAAAAAGGGGAAGGGGTTAGATTGTGAAGACGGGGGAAGAGGTTAGATTGTGAAGAAGGGGAAGGGGTTAGATTGTGAAGAAGCGGAAGGGTTTAGATTGTGAAGACAGGGGAAAGGGTTAGATTGTGAAGAAGGGGAAGGGGTTAGATTATGAAGAAGGGGGAAGAGGTTAGATTGTGAAGAAGGGGAAGGGGTTAGATTGTGAAGAAGCGGAAGGGTTTAGATTGTGAAGACAGGGGAAAGGGTTAGATTGTGAAGAAGGGGAAGGGGTTAGATTGTGAAGAAGGGGAAGGGATTAAATTGTGAGGACAGGGTAAAGGGGTTAGATTGAGAAAAAGGGGAAGGGGTTAGATTGTGAAGACGGGGGAAGGGGTTAGATTGTGAAGAAGGGGGAAGGGATTAAATTGTGAAGACAGGGTAAAGGGGTTAGATTGAGAAAAAGGGGAAGGGGTTAGATTGTGAAGAAGGGGGAAGGGGTTAGATTGTGAAGAAGGGGAAGGGTTTAGATTGTGAAGACAGGGGAAAGGGTTAGATTGTGAAGACGGGGGAAGGGGTTAGATTGTGAAGAAGGGGGAAGGGGTTAGATTGTGAAGAAGGGGAAGGGGTTAGATTGTGAAGAAGGGGGAAGGGATTAAATTGTGAAGAAGGGGAAGAGGTTAGATTGTGAAGAAGGGGGAAGGGGTTAGATTGTGAAGACGGGGGAAGGGGTTAGATTGTGAAGAAGGGGGAAGGGGTTAGATTGTGAAGACGGGGGAAGGGGTTAGATTGTGAAGAAGGGGGAAGGGGTTACATTGTGAAGAAGGGGAAAGGGTTAGATTGTGAAGAAGGGGAAGAGGTTAGATTATGAAGAAGGGGGAAGAGGTTAGATTGTGAGAAGGGGAAGGGGTTAGATTGTGAAGACAGGGGAAAGGGTTAGATTGTGAAGAAGGGAAAGAGGTTAGATTATGAAGAAGGGGGAAGAGTTTAGATTGTGAAGAAGGGGAAGGGGTTAGATTGTGAAGAAGCGGAAGGGTTTAGATTGTGAAGACAGGGGAAAGGGTTAGATTGTGAAGAAGGCGAAGGGGTTAGATTGTGAAGAAGGGGGAAGGGATTAAATTGTGAAGACAGGGTAAAGGGGTTAGATTGAGAAAAAGGGGAAGGGGTTAGATTGTGAAGAAGGGGGAAGGGGTTAGATTATGAAGAAGGGGGAAGGGGTTAGATTGTGAAGACGGGGGAAGGGGTTAGATTGTGAAGAAGGGGGAAGGGATTAAATTGTGAAGACAGGGTAAAGGGGTTAGATTGAGAAAAAGGGGAAGGGGTTAGATTGTGAAGAAGGGGGAAGGGGTTAGATTATGAAGAAGGGGGAAGAGGTTAGATTGTGAAGAAGGGGAAGGGGTTAGATTGTGAAGAAGCGGAAGGGTTTAGATTGTGAAGACGGGGGAAAGGGTTAGATTGTGAAGACGGGGGAAGGGGTTAGATTGTGAAGAAGGGGGAAGGGGTTAGATTGTGAAGAAGGGGAAGGGGTTAGATTGTGAGGAAGGGGGAAGGGATTAAATTGTGAAGAAGGGGAAGGGGTTAGATTGTGAAGAAGGGGGAAGGGTTAGATTGTGAAGACGGGGGAAGGGGTTAGATTGTGAAGAAGGGGGAAGGGGTTAGATTGTGAAGAAGGGGAAGGGGTTAGATTGTGAAGAAGGGGGAAGGGTTAGATTGTGAAGAAGGGGAAGGGGTTAGATTGTGAAGAAGGGGGAAGGGTTAGATTGTGAAGACGGGGGAAGGGGTTAGATTGTGAAGAAGGGGGAAGGGGTTAGATTGTGAAGAAGGGGGAAGGGGTTACATTGTGAAGAAGGGGAAAGGCTTAGATTGTGAAGACGGGGGAAGGGTTAGATTGTGAAGACGGGGGAAGGGGTTAGATTGTGAAGAAGGGGGAAGGGGTTAGATTGTGAAGAAGGGGGAAGGGGTTACATTGTGAAGAAGGGGAAAGGGTTAGATTGTGAAGACGGGGGAAGGGGTTAGATTGTGAAGAAGGGAGAAGGGGTTAGATTGTGAAGAAGGGGAAGGGGTTAGATTGTGAAGAAGGGGAAGGGGTTAAATTGTGAAGACAGGGTAAAGGGGTTAGATTGTGAAGAAGGGGAAAGGGTTAGATTGTGAAGACGGGGGAAGGGGTTAGATTGTGAAGAAGGGGGAAGGGGTTAGATTGTGAAGAAGGGGAAGGGGTTAGATTGTGAAGAAGGGGAAAGGGTTAGATTGTGAAGACGGGGGAAGGGGTTAGATTGTGAAGAAGGGGAAGGTGTTAGATTGTGAAGACAGGGGAAGGGATTAAATTGTGAAGAAGGGGAAGGGGTTCGATTGTGAAGAAGGGGGAAGGGGTTAGATTGTGAAGAAGGGGAAGGTGTTAGATTGTGAAGAAGGGTGAAGGGTTAGATTGTGAAGACAGGGGAAAGGCTTAGATTGTGAAGACAGGGGGAAGGAGTTAGATTGTGAAGAAGGGGAAGGGGTTAGATTGTGAAGAAGGGGAAGGGGTTAGATTGTGAAGAAGCGTGAAGTTGTTAGATTGTGAAGAAGGGGAAGGGGTTAGATTATGTGAAGGGGGAAGGGGTTAGATTGTGAAGAAGGAGGTGTTAGATTGTGAGAAGGGGAAGGGGTTAGATTGTGAAGAAGGGGGAAGGGGTTAGATTGTGAAGACAGGGTAAAGGGGTTAGATTGTGAAGAAGAGGGAAGTTGTTAGATTGTGAAGAAGGGGAAGGGGTTAGATTGTGAATAAGAGGGAAAGGGGTTAGATTGTGAAGAAGGGAGAAGGGGTTAGATTGTGAAGAAGGGGAAGGGGTTAGATTGTGAAGACGGGGGAAAGGGTTAGATTGTGAAGAAGGGAAAGAGGTTAGATTATGAAGAAGGGGGAAGAGGTTAGATTGTGAGAAGGGGAAGGGGTTAGATTGTGAAGACAGGGGAAAGGGTTAGATTGTGAAGAAGGGAAAGAGGTTAGATTATGAAGAAGGGGGAAGAGGTTAGATTGTGAAGAAGGGGAAGGGGTTAGATTGTGAAGAAGCGGAAGGGTTTAGATTGTGAAGACAGGGGAAAGTGTTAGATTGTGAAGAAGGGGAAGGGGTTAGATTGTGAAGAAGGGGGAAGGGATTAAATTGTGAAGACAGGGTAAAGGGGTTAGATTGAGAAAAAGGGGAAGGGGTTAGATTGTGAAGACGGGGGAAGGGGTTAGATTGTGAAGAAGGGGGAAGGGATTAAATTGTGAAGACAGGGTAAAGGGGTTAGATTGAGAAAAAGGGGAAGCGGTTAGATTGTGAAGAAGGGGGAAGGGGTTAGATTGTGAAGAAGGGGAAGAGGTTAGATTGTGAAGAAGCGGAAGGGTTTAGATTGTGAAGACAGGGGAAAGGGTTAGATTGTGAAGACGGGGGAAGGGGTTAGATTGTGAAGAAGGGGGAAGGGGTTAGATTGTGAAGAAGGGGAAGGGGTTAGATTGTGAAGAAGGGGGAAGGGATTAAATTGTGAAGAAGGGGAAGAGGTTAGATTGTGAAGAAGGGGGAAGGGGTTAGATTGTGAAGACGGGGGAAGGGGTTAGATTGTGAAGAAGGGGGAAGGGGTTAGATTGTGAAGACGGGGGAAGGGGTTAGATTGTGAAGAAGGGGGAAGGGGTTAGATTGTGAAGAAGGGGGAAGGGGTTACATTGTGAAGAAGGGGAAAGGGTTAGATTGTGAAGAAGGGGAAGAGGTTAGATTATGAAGAAGGGGGAAGAGGTTAGATTGTGAGAAGGGGAAGGGGTTAGATTGTGAAGACAGGGGAAAGGGTTAGATTGTGAAGAAGGGGGAAGGGGTTAGATTGTGAAGAAGGGGAAGGGGTTAGATTGTGAAGAAGGGGGAAGGGGTTAGATTGTGAAGACGGGGGAAGGGGTTAGATTGTGAAGAAGGGGGAAGGGGTTAGATTGTGAAGACGGGGGAAGGGGTTAGATTGTGAAGAAGGGGGAAGGGGTTACATTGTGAAGAAGGGGAAAGGGTTAGATTGTGAAGAAGGGGAAGAGGTTAGATTATGAAGAAGGGGGAAGAGGTTAGATTGTGAGAAGGGGAAGGGGTTAGATTGTGAAGACAGGGGAAAGGGTTAGATTGTGAAGAAGGGAAAGAGGTTAGATTATGAAGAAGGGGGAAGAGTTTAGATTGTGAAGAAGGGGAAGGGGTTAGATTGTGAAGAAGCGGAAGGGTTTAGATTGTGAAGACAGGGGAAAGGGTTAGATTGTGAAGAAGGCGAAGGGGTTAGATTGTGAAGAAGGGGGAAGGGATTAAATTGTGAAGACAGGGTAAAGGGGTTAGATTGAGAAAAAGGGGAAGGGGTTAGATTGTGAAGAAGGGGGAAGGGGTTAGATTATGAAGAAGGGGGAAGGGGTTAGATTGTGAAGACGGGGGAAGGGGTTAGATTGTGAAGAAGGGGGAAGGGATTAAATTGTGAAGACAGGGTAAAGGGGTTAGATTGAGAAAAAGGGGAAGGGGTTAGATTGTGAAGAAGGGGGAAGGGGTTAGATTATGAAGAAGGGGGAAGAGGTTAGATTGTGAAGAAGGGGAAGGGGTTAGATTGTGAAGAAGCGGAAGGGTTTAGATTGTGAAGACGGGGGAAAGGGTTAGATTGTGAAGACGGGGGAAGGGGTTAGATTGTGAAGAAGGGGGAAGGGGTTAGATTGTGAAGAAGGGGAAGGGGTTAGATTGTGAGGAAGGGGGAAGGGATTAAATTGTGAAGAAGGGGAAGGGGTTAGATTGTGAAGAAGGGGGAAGGGTTAGATTGTGAAGACGGGGGAAGGGGTTAGATTGTGAAGAAGGGGGAAGGGGTTAGATTGTGAAGAAGGGGAAGGGGTTAGATTGTGAAGAAGGGGGAAGGGTTAGATTGTGAAGAAGGGGAAGGGGTTAGATTGTGAAGAAGGGGGAAGGGTTAGATTGTGAAGACGGGGGAAGGGGTTAGATTGTGAAGAAGGGGGAAGGGGTTAGATTGTGAAGAAGGGGGAAGGGGTTACATTGTGAAGAAGGGGAAAGGGTTAGATTGTGAAGACGGGGAAGGGTTAGATTGTGAAGACGGGGGAAGGGGTTAGATTGTGAAGAAGGGGGAAGGGGTTAGATTGTGAAGAAGGGGGAAGGGGTTACATTGTGAAGAAGGGGAAAGGGTTAGATTGTGAAGACGGGGGAAGGGGTTAGATTGTGAAGAAGGGAGAAGGGGTTAGATTGTGAAGAAGGGGAAGGGGTTAGATTGTGAAGAAGGGGAAGGGGTTAAATTGTGAAGACAGGGTAAAGGGGTTAGATTGTGAAGAAGGGGAAAGGGTTAGATTGTGAAGACGGGGGAAGGGGTTAGATTGTGAAGAAGGGGGAAGGGGTTAGATTGTGAAGAAGGGGAAGGGGTTAGATTGTGAAGAAGGGGAAAGGGTTAGATTGTGAAGACGGGGGAAGGGGTTAGATTGTGAAGAAGGGGAAGGTGTTAGATTGTGAAGACAGGGGAAGGGATTAAATTGTGAAGAAGGGGAAGGGGTTCGATTGTGAAGAAGGGGGAAGGGGTTAGATTGTGAAGAAGGGGAAGGTGCTAGATTGTGAAGAAGGGTGAAGGGTTAGATTGTGAAGACAGGGGAAAGGCTTAGATTGTGAAGACAGGGGGAAGGAGTTAGATTGTGAAGAAGGGGAAGGGGTTAGATTGTGAAGAAGGGGAAGGGGTTAGATTGTGAAGAAGCGTGAAGTTGTTAGATTGTGAAGAAGGGAAAGAGGTTAGATTATGAAGAAGGGGGAAGAGTTTAGATTGTGAAGAAGGAGAAGGGGTTAGATTGTGAAGAAGCGGAAGGGTTTAGATTGTGAAGACAGGGGAAAGGGTTAGATTGTGAAGAAGGCGAAGGGGTTAGATTGTGAAGAAGGGGGAAGGGATTAAATTGTGAAGACAGGGTAAAGGGGTTAGATTGAGAAAAAGGGGAAGGGGTTAGATTGTGAAGAAGGGGGAAGGGGTTAGATTATGAAGAAGGGGGAAGGGGTTAGATTGTGAAGACGGGGGAAGGGGTTAGATTGTGAAGAAGGGGGAAGGGATTAAATTGTGAAGACAGGGTAAAGGGGTTAGATTGAGAAAAAGGGGAAGGGGTTAGATTGTGAAGAAGGGGGAAGGGGTTAGATTATGAAGAAGGGGGAAGAGGTTAGATTGTGAAGAAGGGGAAGGGGTTAGATTGTGAAGAAGCGGAAGGGTTTAGATTGTGAAGACGGGGGAAAGGGTTAGATTGTGAAGACGGGGGAAGGGGTTAGATTGTGAAGAAGGGGGAAGGGGTTAGATTGTGAAGAAGGGGAAGGGGTTAGATTGTGAGGAAGGGGGAAGGGATTAAATTGTGAAGAAGGGGAAGGGGTTAGATTGTGAAGAAGGGGGAAGGGTTAGATTGTGAAGACGGGGGAAGGGGTTAGATTGTGAAGAAGGGGGAAGGGGTTAGATTGTGAAGAAGGGGAAGGGGTTAGATTGTGAAGAAGGGGGAAGGGTTAGATTGTGAAGAAGGGGAAGGGGTTAGATTGTGAAGAAGGGGGAAGGGTTAGATTGTGAAGACGGGGGAAGGGGTTAGATTGTGAAGAAGGGGGAAGGGGTTAGATTGTGAAGAAGGGGGAAGGGGTTACATTGTGAAGAAGGGGAAAGGGTTAGATTGTGAAGACGGGGAAGGGTTAGATTGTGAAGACGGGGGAAGGGGTTAGATTGTGAAGAAGGGGGAAGGGGTTAGATTGTGAAGAAGGGGGAAGGGGTTACATTGTGAAGAAGGGGAAAGGGTTAGATTGTGAAGACGGGGGAAGGGGTTAGATTGTGAAGAAGGGAGAAGGGGTTAGATTGTGAAGAAGGGGAAGGGGTTAGATTGTGAAGAAGGGGAAGGGGTTAAATTGTGAAGACAGGGTAAAGGGGTTAGATTGTGAAGAAGGGGAAAGGGTTAGATTGTGAAGACGGGGGAAGGGGTTAGATTGTGAAGAAGGGGGAAGGGGTTAGATTGTGAAGAAGGGGAAGGGGTTAGATTGTGAAGAAGGGGAAAGGGTTAGATTGTGAAGACGGGGGAAGGGGTTAGATTGTGAAGAAGGGGAAGGTGTTAGATTGTGAAGACAGGGGAAGGGATTAAATTGTGAAGAAGGGGAAGGGGTTCGATTGTGAAGAAGGGGGAAGGGGTTAGATTGTGAAGAAGGGGAAGGTGCTAGATTGTGAAGAAGGGTGAAGGGTTAGATTGTGAAGACAGGGGAAAGGCTTAGATTGTGAAGACAGGGGGAAGGAGTTAGATTGTGAAGAAGGGGAAGGGGTTAGATTGTGAAGAAGGGGAAGGGGTTAGATTGTGAAGAAGCGTGAAGTTGTTAGATTGTGAAGAAGGGGAAGGGGTTAGATTATGTGAAGGGGGAAGGGGTTAGATTGTGAAGAAGGAGGTGTTAGATTGTGAGAAGGGGAAGGGGTTAGATTGTGAAGAAGGGGGAAGGGGTTAGATTGTGAAGACAGGGTAAAGGGGTTAGATTGTGAAGAAGAGGGAAGTTGTTAGATTGTGAAGAAGGGGAAGGGGTTAGATTGTGAATAAGAGGGAAAGGGGTTAGATTGTGAAGAAGGGAGAAGGGGTTAGATTGTGAAGAAGGGGAAGGGGTTAGATTGTGAAGAAGGGAAAGAGGTTAGATTATGAAGAAGGGGGAAGAGGTTAGATTGTGAGAAGGGGAAGGGGTTAGATTGTGAAGACAGGGGAAAGGGTTAGATTGTGAAGAAGGGAAAGAGGTTAGATTATGAAGAAGGGGGAAGAGGTTAGATTGTGAAGAAGGGGAAGGGGTTAGATTGTGAAGAAGCGGAAGGGTTTAGATTGTGAAGACAGGGGAAAGGGTTAGATTGTGAAGAAGGGGAAGGGGTTAGATTGTGAAGAAGGGGGAAGGGATTAAATTGTGAAGACAGGGTAAAGGGGTTAGATTGAGAAAAAGGGGAAGGGGTTAGATTGTGAAGACGGGGGAAGGGGTTAGATTGTGAAGAAGGGGGAAGGGATTAAATTGTGAAGACAGGGTAAAGGGGTTAGATTGAGAAAAAGGGGAAGCGGTTAGATTGTGAAGAAGGGGGAAGGGGTTAGATTGTGAAGAAGGGGAAGAGGTTAGATTGTGAAGAAGCGGAAGGGTTTAGATTGTGAAGACAGGGGAAAGGGTTAGATTGTGAAGACGGGGGAAGGGGTTAGATTGTGAAGAAGGGGGAAGGGGTTAGATTGTGAAGAAGGGGAAGGGGTTAGATTGTGAAGAAGGGGGAAGGGATTAAATTGTGAAGAAGGGGAAGAGGTTAGATTGTGAAGAAGGGGGAAGGGGTTAGATTGTGAAGACGGGGGAAGGGGTTAGATTGTGAAGAAGGGGGAAGGGGTTAGATTGTGAAGACGGGGGAAGGGGTTAGATTGTGAAGAAGGGGGAAGGGGTTAGATTGTGAAGAAGGGGGAAGGGGTTACATTGTGAAGAAGGGGAAAGGGTTAGATTGTGAAGAAGGGGAAGAGGTTAGATTATGAAGAAGGGGGAAGAGGTTAGATTGTGAGAAGGGGAAGGGGTTAGATTGTGAAGACAGGGGAAAGGGTTAGATTGTGAAGAAGGGGGAAGGGGTTAGATTGTGAAGAAGGGGAAGGGGTTAGATTGTGAAGAAGCGGAAGGGTTTAGATTGTGAAGACAGGGGAAAGGGTTAGATTGTGAAGAAGGGGAAGGGGTTAGATTGTGAAGAAGGGGGAAGGGATTAAATTGTGAAGACAGGGTAAAGGGGTTAGATTGAGAAAAAGGGGAAGGGGTTAGATTGTGAAGAAGGGGGAAGGGGTTAGATTATGAAGAAGGGGGAAGGGGTTAGATTGTGAAGACGGGGGAAGGGGTTAGATTGTGAAGAAGGGGGAAGGGATTAAATTGTGAAGACAGGGTAAAGGGGTTAGATTGAGAAAAAGGGGAAGGGGTTAGATTGTGAAGAAGGGGGAAGGGGTTAGATTATGAAGAAGGGGGAAGAGGTTAGATTGTGAAGAAGGGGAAGGGGTTAGATTGTGAAGAAGCGGAAGGGTTTAGATTGTGAAGACAGGGGAAAGGGTTAGATTGTGAAGACGGGGGAAGGGGTTAGATTGTGAAGAAGGGGGAAGGGGTTAGATTGTGAAGAAGGGGAAGGGGTTAGATTGTGAAGAAGGGGGAAGGGATTAAATTGTGAAGAAGGGAAAGAGGTTAGATTATGAAGAAGGGGGAAGAGGTTAGATTGTGAAGAAGGGGAAGGGGTTAGATTGTGAAGAAGCGGAAGGGTTTAGATTGTGAAGACAGGGGAAAGGGTTAGATTGTGAAGACGGGGGAAGGGATTAAATTGTGAAGACAGGGTAAAGGGGTTAGATTGAGAAAAAGGGGAAGGGGTTAGATTGTGAAGACGGGGGAAGGGGTTAGATTGTGAAGAAGGGGGAAGGGATTAAATTGTGAAGACAGGGTAAAGGGGTTAGATTGAGAAAAAGGGGAAGGGGTTAGATTGTGAAGACGGGGGAAGGGGTTAGATTGTGAAGAAGGGGAAGAGGTTAGATTGTGAAGAAGGGGGAAGGGGTTAGATTGTGAAGAAGCGGAAGGGTTTAGATTGTGAAGACAGGGGAAAGGGTTAGATTGTGAAGACGGGGGAAGGGGTTAGATTGTGAAGAAGGGGGAAGGGGTTGGATTGTGAAGAAGGGGAAGGGGTTAGATTGTGAAGAAGGGGGAAGGGATTAAATTGTGAAGAAGGGGAAGAGGTTAGATTGTGAAGAAGGGGGAAGGGGTTAGATTGTGAAGACGGGGGAAGGGGTTAGATTGTGAAGAAGGGGGAAGGGGTTAGATTGTGAAGACGGGGGAAGGGGTTAGATTGTGAAGAAGGGGGAAGGGGTTAGATTGTGAAGACGGAGGAAGGGGTTAGATTGTGAAGAAGGGGGAAGGGGTTAGATTGTGAAGAAGGGGGAAGGGGTTACATTGTGAAGAAGGGGAAAGGGTTAGATTGTGAAGAAGGGGAAGAGGTTAGATTATGAAGAAGGGGGAAGAGGTTAGATTGTGAGAAGGGGAAGGGGTTAGATTGTGAAGACAGGGGAAAGGGTTAGATTGTGAAGAAGGGAAAGAGGTTAGATTGTGAAGAAGGGGGAAGAGGTTAGATTGTGAGAAGGGGAAGGTGTTAGATTGTGAAGAAGCGGAAGGGGTTAGATTGTGAAGAAGCGGAAGGGTTTAGATTGTGAAGAAGGGGAAGGGGTTAGATTGTGAAGAAGCGGAAGGGTTTAGATTGTGAAGACAGGGGAAAGGGTTAGATTGTGAAGAAGGGGAAGGGGTTAGATTGTGAAGAAGGGGGAAGGGATTAAATTGTGAAGACAGGGTAAAGGGGTTAGATTGAGAAAAAGGGGAAGGGGTTAGATTGTGAAGAAGGGGGAAGGGGTTAGATTATGAAGAAGGGGGAAGGGGTTAGATTGTGAAGACGGGGGAAGGGGTTAGATTGTGAAGAAGGGGGAAGGGATTAAATTGTGAAGACAGGGTAAAGGGGTTAGATTGAGAAAAAGGGGAAGGGGTTAGATTGTGAAGAAGGGGGAAGGGGTTAGATTATGAAGAAGGGGGAAGAGGTTAGATTGTGAAGAAGGGGAAGGGGTTAGATTGTGAAGAAGCGGAAGGGTTTAGATTGTGAAGACAGGGGAAAGGGTTAGATTGTGAAGACGGGGGAAGGGGTTAGATTGTGAAGAAGGGGGAAGGGGTTAGATTGTGAAGAAGGGGAAGGGGTTAGATTGTGAAGAAGGGGGAAGGGATTAAATTGTGAAGAAGGGGAAGAGGTTAGATTGTGAAGAAGGGGAAGGGATTAAATTGTGAAGAAGGGGGAAGGGTTAGATTGTGAAGACGGGGGAAGGGGTTAGATTGTGAAGAAGGGGAAGGGTTTTGATTGTGAAGAAGGGGGAAGGGTTAGATTGTGAAGACGGGGGAAGGGGTTAGATTGTGAAGAAGGGGGAAGGGGTTAGATTGTGAAGAAGGGGGAAGGGGTTACATTGTGAAGAAGGGGAAAGGGTTAGATTGTGAAGACGGGGGAAGGGTTAGATTGTGAAGACGGGGGAAGGGGTTAGATTGTGAAGAAGGGGGAAGGGGTTAGATTGTGAAGAAGGGGGAAGGGGTTACATTGTGAAGAAGGGGGAAGGGGTTAGATTGTGAAGAAGGGGAAGGGATTAGATTGTGAAGACGGGGGAAGTTGTTAGATTGTGAAGAAGGGGGAAGGGGTTAGATTGTGAAGACAGGGGAAGGGATTAAATTGTGAAGACAGGGTAAAGGGGTTAGATTGTGAAGAAGGGGAAGAGGTTAGATTATGAAGAAGGGGGAAGGGGTTAGATCGTGAAGAAGGGGAAGAAGTTAGATTATGAAGAAGGGGGAAGGGGTTAGATTGTGAAGAAGGGGAAGAGGTTAGATTATGAAGAAGGGGGAAGGGGTTAGATTGTGAAGAAGGGGAAGAGGTTAGATTATGAAGATGGGGGAAGGGGTTAGATTGTGAAGAAGGGGAAAGGGGTTAGATTGAGAAAAAGGGGAAGTTGTTAGATTGTGAGAAGGGGGAAGGGGTTAGATTGTGAAAAAGGGGAAGGGGTTAGATTGTGAAGAAGGGGGAAGGGGTTAGACTGTGAAGAAGGGGAAGGGGTTAGATTGTGAAGAAGGGGAAGGGGTTGATTGTGAAGAAGGGGAAGGGGTTCGATTGTGAAGAAGGGGAAGGGGTTAGATTGTGAAGAAAGGGAAGGAATTAGATTGTGAAGAAGGGGAAGGGGTTCAATTGTGAAGAAGGGGAAGGGGTTCGATTGTGAAGAAGGGGGAAGGGGTTAGATTGTGAAGAAGGGGAAGGTGTTAGATTGTGAAGAAGGGGAAGGGGTTAGATTGTGAAGACAGGGGGAAGGAGTTAGATTGTGAAGAAGGGAAAGGGGTTCAATTGTGAAGAAGGGGAAGGGGTTCGATTGTGAAGAAGGGGAAGGTGTTAGATTGTGAAGAAGGGTGAAGGGTTAGATTGTGAAGACAGGGGGAAGGAGTTAGATTGTGAAGAAGGGGAAGGGGTTAGATTGTGAAGAAGCGTGAAGTTGTTAGATTGTGAAGAAGGGGAAGGGGTTAGATTGTGAAGAAGGGAAAGGGGTTAGATTGTGTGAAGGGGGAAGGGGTTAGATTGTGAAGAAGGGGAAAGGGGTTAGATTGTGAAGACAGGGGGAAGGGGTTCGATTGTGAAGAAGAGGGAAGTTGTTAGATTGTGAAGAAGGGGAAGGGGTTAGATTGTGAAGAAGAGGGAAGTTGTTAGATTGTGAGAAGGGGAAGGGGTTAGATTGTGAAGAAGGGGAAAGGGGTTAGATTGTGAAGACAGGGGGAAGGGGTTCGATTGTGAAGAAGAGGGAAGTTGTTAGATTGTGAAGAAGGGGAAGGGGTTAGATTGTGAAGAAGGGGAAGGGGTTAGATTGTGAAGAAGCGTGAAGTTGTTAGATTGTGAAGAAGGGGAAGGGGTTAGATTGTGTGAAGGGGGAAGGGGTTAGATTGTGAAGAAGGGGAAAGGGGTTAGATTGTGAAGAAGGAGGTGTTAGATTGTGAGAAGGGGAAGGGGTTAGATTGTGAAGAAGGGGAAGGGGTTAGATTGTGAAGAAGCGTGAAGTTGTTAGATTGTGAAGAAGGGGAAGGGGTTAGATTGTGTGAAGGGGGAAGGGGTTAGATTGTGAAGAAGGGGGAAGGGGTTAGATTGTGAAGAAGGAGGTGTTAGATTGTGAGAAGGGGAAGGGGTTAGATTGTGAAGAAGGGGAAAGGGGTTAGATTGTGAAGACAGGGGGAAGGGGTTCGATTGTGAAGATGAGGGAAAGGGGTTAGACTGTGAAGACAGGGGGAAGGGGTTCGATTGTGAAGAAGAGGGAAGTTGTTAGATTGTGAAGAAGGGGAAGGGGTTAGATTGTCAAGAAGGGGAAGGGGTTAGATTGTGAATAAGAGGGAAAGGGGTTAGATTGTGAAGAAGGGAGAAGGGGTTAGATTGTGAAGACGGGGGAAGGAGTTAGATTGTGAAGAAGAGGGAAAGGGGTTAGATTGTGAAGAAGGGGGAAGGGGTTAGATTGCTAAGACAGGGGGAAGGGGTTAGATTGTGAAGAAGAGGAAAAGGGGTTAGATTGTGAAGAAGGGGAAAGGGGTTAGATTGTGAAGAAGGGGAAAGGGGTTAGATTGTGAGAAGGGGAAGGGGTTATATTGTGAAGAAAGGGGAAGGGGTTAGATTGTGAAGAAGGGGGAAGGGGTTAGATTGTGAAGAAGGGGGAAGGGGTTAGATTGTGAGAAGGGGAAGGGGTTAGATTGTGAAGAAGGGGAAGGGGTTGATTGTGAAGAAGGGGAAGGGGTTCGATTGTGAAGAAGGGGAAGGGGTTAGATTGTGAAGAAAGGGAAGGAATTAGATTGTGAAGAAGGGGAAGGGGTTCAATTGTGAAGAAGGGGAAGGGGTTCGATTGTGAAGAAGGGGGAAGGGGTTAGATTGTGAAGAAGGGGAAGGTGTTAGATTGTGAAGAAGGGGAAGGGGTTAGATTGTGAAGACAGGGGGAAGGAGTTAGATTGTGAAGAAGGGGAAGGGGTTAGATTGTCAAGAAGGGGAAGGGGTTAGATTGTGAATAAGAGGGAAAGGGGTTAGATTGTGAAGAAGGGAGAAGGGGTTAGATTGTGAAGACAGGGGGAAGGAGTTAGATTGTGAAGAAGGGAAAGGGGTTCAATTGTGAAGAAGGGGAAGGGGTTCGATTGTGAAGAAGGGGGAAGGGGTTAGATTGTGAAGAAGCGTGAAGTTGTTAGATTGTGAAGAAGGGGAAGGGGTTAGATTGTGTGAAGGGGGAAGGGGTTAGATTGTGAAGAAGGAGGTGTTAGATTGTGAGAAGGGGAAGGGGTTAGATTGTGAAGAAGGGGAAAGGGGTTAGATTGTGAAGAAGGGAAAGGGGTTCGATTGTGAGAAGGGGAAGGGGTTAGATTGTGAAGAAGGGGAAGGGGTTAGATTGTCAAGAAGGGGAAGGGGTTAGATTGTGAAGAAGGGGGAAGGGGTTTGATTGTCAAGAAGGGGAAGGGGTTAGATTGTGAAGAAGGGAAAGGGGTTAGATTGTGAAGAAGCGTGAAGTTGTTAGATTGTGAAGAAGGGGAAGGGGTTAGATTGTGTGAAGGGGGAAGGGGTTAGATTGTGAAGAAGGAGGTGTTAGATTGTGAGAAGGGGAAGGGGTTAGATTGTGAAGAAGGGGAAAGGGGTTAGATTGTGAAGACAGGGGGAAGGGGTTCGATTGTGAAGATGAGGGAAAGGGGTTAGACTGTGAAGACAGGGGGAAGGGGTTCGATTGTGAAGAAGAGGGAAGTTGTTAGATTGTGAAGAAGGGGAAGGGGTTAGATTGTCAAGAAGGGGAAGGGGTTAGATTGTGAATAAGAGGGAAAGGGGTTAGATTGTGAAGAAGGGAGAAGGGGTTAGATTGTGAAGACGGGGGAAGGAGTTAGATTGTGAAGAAGAGGGAAAGGGGTTAGATTGTGAAGAAGGGGGAAGGGGTTAGATTGCTAAGACAGGGGGAAGGGGTTAGATTGTGAAGAAGAGGGAAAGGGGTTAGATTGTGAAGAAGGGGAAAGGGGTTAGATTGTGAAGAAGGGGAAAGGGGTTAGATTGTGAGAAGGGGAAGGGGTTATATTGTGAAGAAAGGGGAAGGGGTTAGATTGTGAAGAAGGGGGAAGGGGTTAGATTGTGAAGAAGGGGGAAGGGGTTAGATTGTGAGAAGGGGAAGGGGTTATATTGTGAAGAAAGGGGAAGGGGTTAGATTGTGAAGAAGGGGGAAGGGGTTAGATTGTGAGAAGGGGAAGGGGTTATATTGTGAAGAAAGGGGAAGGGGTTAGATTGTGAAGAAGGGGGAAGGGGTTAGATTGTGAAGAAGGGGGAAGGGGTTAGATTGTGAGAAGGGGAAGGGGTTATATTGTGAAGAAAGGGGAAGGGGTTAGATTGTGAAGAAGGGGGAAGGGGTTAGATTGTGAAGAAGGGGGAAGGGGTTAGATTGTGAGAAGGGGAAGGGGTTATATTGTGAAGAAAGGGGAAGGGGTTAGATTGTGAAGAAGGGGGAAGGGGTTAGATTGTGAAGAAGGGGGAAGGGGTTAGATTGTGAAGAAGGGGGAAGGGGTTAGATTGTGAAGAAGGGGGAAGGGGTTAGATTGTGAGAAGGGGAAGGGGTTATATTGTGAAGAAAGGGGAAGGGGTTAGATTGTGAAGAAGGGGGAAGGGGTTAGATTGTGAAGATGGGGGGAAGGGGTTAGATTGTGAAGAAGGGGGAAGGGGATAGATTGTGAAGACGGGGGAAGGGGTTAGATTGTGAAGAAGGGGGAAGGGGTTAGATTGTGAAGATGGGGGGAAGGGGTTAGATTGTGAAGAAGGGGGAAGGGGATAGATTGTGAAGAAGGGGAAGGGGTTAGATTGTGAAGACGGGGGAAGGGGTTAGATTGTGAGAAGGGGAAGGGGTTATATTGTGAAGAAAGGGGAAGGGGTTAGATTGTGAAGAAAGGGGAAGGGGTTAGATTGTGAAGAAGGGGGAAGGGGTTAGATTGTGAAGATGGGGGAAGGGGTTAGATTGTGAAGAAGGGGGAAGGGGATAGATTGTGAAGAAAGGGGAAGGGGTTAGATTGTGAAGAAGGGGGAAGGGGTTAGATTGTGAAGAAGGGGAAGGGGTTACATTGTGAAGAAGGGGGAAGGGATTAGATTGTGAGAAGGGGAAGGGGTTAGATTGTGAAGACAGGGGAAGGGGTTAGATTGTGAAGAAGGGGGAAGGGTTAAGATTGTGAAGAAGGGGGAAGGGGTTAGATTGTGAAGAAGGGGGAAGGGGTTAGATTGTGAAGACAGGGAAAGGAGTTAGATTGTGAAAAACTGGGGGAGGGGTTAGATTGTGAAGAAGGGGAAGGGGTTAGATTGTGAAGAAGGGGAAGGGGTCAAAATGTGAAGGCAAGGGGAAGGGGTTAGATTGTGAAGGAGGGGGAAGAGGTTAGATTGTGAAGAAGGGGAAGGGGGTCAGATTGTGAAGAAGGGGAAGAGGTTAGATTGTGAAGAAGGGGAAGGGGGTCAGATTGTGAAGAAGGGGAAGGGGTCAGATTGTGAGAAGGGGGAAGGGGTTAGATTGTGAAGAAGGGGAAGGGGGTCAGATTGTGAAGAAGGGGAAGAGGTTAGATTGTGAAGAAGGGGAAGGGGGTCAGATTGTGAAGAAGGGGAAGGGGTCAGATTGTGATGACAGGGGGAAGGAGTTAGATTGTGAAGAAGGGGGAATGGGTTAGATTGTGAGAAGGGGGAAGGGGTTAGATTGTGAAGACAGGGGGAAGGAGTTAGATTGTGAAGAAGGGGGAAGGGGTTAGATTGTGAAGAAGGGGAAGGGGTTAGATTGTGAAGAAGGGGGGAAGGGGTTAGATTGTGAAGAAGGGGACAGGGGTTAGATTGTGAAAAACGGGGGGAGGGGTTAGATTGTGAAGAAGGGGAAGGGGTTAGATTGTGAAGAAGGGGGGAAGGGGTTAGATTGTGAAGAAGGGGGAAGGGGTTAGAATGTGAAGACAGGGGGAAGGGGTTAGATTGTGAAGAAGGGGGAAGGGGTTAGAATGTGAAGAAGGGGAAGGGGTTAGATTGTAAAGAAGGGGAAAGGGGTTAGATTGTGAAAAACGGGGGGAGGGGTTAGATTGTGAAAAAGGGGAAGGGGTTAGATTGTGAAGGAGGGGGAAGAAGTTAGATTGTGAAGAAGGGGAAGTGGTTAGATTGTGAAGAAGGGGAAGGGGTTAGATTGTGAAGAAGGGGAAAGGGGTTAGATTGTGAAGACAGGGGAAGGGGTTAGATTGTGAAGAAGGGGAAGGGGTTTGATTGTGAAGAAGGGGGAAGGGATTAGATTGTGGAGAAGGGGAAAGGGGTTAGATTGTGAAGACAGGGGAAGGGGTTAGATTGTGAAGAAGGGGAAGGGGTTTGATTGTGAAGAAGGGGGAAGGGATTAGATTGTGGAGAAGGGGAAAGGGGTTTGATTGTGAAGAAGGGGGAAGGGATTAGATTGTGAAGGCGGAGAAAGGGTTAGATTGTGAAGAAGGGGGAAGGGGTTAGATTGTGAAGAAGGGGAAAGGGTTAGATTGTGAAGAAGGGGGAAGAGGTTAGATTGTGAAGAAGGGGAAAGGGTTAGATTGTGAAGAAGCGGAAGGGTTTAGATTGTAAAGACAGGGGAAAGGGTTAGATTGTGAAGAAGGGGAAAGGGATTAAATTGTGAAGACAGGGTAAAGGGGTTAGATTGAGAAAAAGGGGAAGGGGTTAGATTGTGAAGAAGGGGGAAGGGGTTAGATTGTGAAGAAGGGGAAAGGGTTTGATTGTGAAGAAGGGGAAGAGGTTAGATTGTGAAGAAGGGGGAAGGGATTAAATTGTGAAGACAGGGTAAAGGGGTTAGATTGAGAAAAAGGGGAAGGGGTTAGATTGTGAAGAAGGGGAAGTTGTTAGATTGTGAAGAAGGGGAAGGGGTTAGATTGTGAAGAAGGGAAAGAGGTTAGATTGTGAAGAAGCGGAAGGGTTTAGATTGTGAAGACAGGGGAAAGGGTTAGATTGTGAAGACGGGGGAAGGGGTTAGATTGTGAAGAAGGGGGAAGGGGTTAGATTGTGAAGAAGGGGAAGGGGTTAGATTGTGAAGAAGGGGGAAGGGATTAAATTGTGAAGAAGGGGAAGAGGTTAGATTGTGAAGAAGGGGGAAGGGGTTAGATTGTGAAGACGGGGGAAGGGGTTAGATTGTGAAGAAGGGGGAAGGGGTTAGATTGTGAAGACGGGGGAAGGGGTTAGATTGTGAAGAAGGGGGAAGGGGTTAGATTGTGAAGACGGGGGAAGGGGTTAGATTGTGAAGAAGGGGGAAGGGGTTAGATTGTGAAGAAGGGGGAAGGGGTTACATTGTGAAGAAGGGGAAAGGGTTAGATTGTGAAGAAGGGGGAAGGGGTTAGATTGTGAAGACGGGGAAAGGGTTAGATTGTGAAGACGGGGGAAGGGGTTAGATTGTGAAGAAGGGGGAAGGGGTTAGATTGTGAAGACGGGGAAAGGGTTAGATTGTGAAGACGGGGGAAGGGGTTAGATTGTGAAGAAGGGGGAAGGGGTTAGATTGTGAAGAAGGGGAAGGGGTTAGATTGTGAAGAAGGGGGAAGGGGTTAGATTGTGAAGAAGGGGGAAGGGGTTAGATTGTGAAGAAGGGGAAGGGATTAAATTGTGAAGACAGGGTAAAGGGGTTAGATTGTGAAGAAGGGGAAGAGGTTAGATTATGAAGAAGGGGGAAGGGGTTAGATTGTGAAGAAGGGGGAAGGGGTTAGATTGTGAAGAAGGGGGAAGGGATTAAATTGTGAAGAAGGGGGAAGGAGTTAGATTGTGAGAAGGGGGAAGGGGTTAGATTGTGAAGAAGGGGAAGGGGTTGATTGTGAAGAAGGGGAAGGGGTTCGATTGTGAAGAAGGGGAAGGGGTTAGATTGTGAAGAAGGGGGAAGGGGTTAGACTGTGAAGAAGGGGAAGGGGTTAGATTGTGAAGAAGGGGAAGGGGTTGATTGTGAAGAAGGGGAAGGGGTTCGATTGTGAAGAAGGGGAAGGGGTTAGATTGTGAAGAACGGGAAGGAATTAGATTGTGAAGAAGGGGAAGGGGTTCAATTGTGAAGAAGGGGAAGGGGTTCGATTGTGAAGAAGGGGGAAGGGGTTAGATTGTGAAGAAGGGGAAGGTGTTAGATTGTGAAGAAGGGTGAAGGGTTAGATTGTGAAGACAGGGGAAAGGCTTAGATTGTGAAGACAGGGGGAAGGAGTTAGATTGTGAAGAAGGGGAAGGGGTTAGATTGTGAAGAAGCGTGAAGTTGTTAGATTGTGAAGAAGGGGAAGGGGTTAGATTGTGTGAAGGGGGAAGGGGTTAGATTGTGAAGAAGGAGGTGTTAGATTGTGAGAAGGGGAAGGGGTTAGATTGTGAAGAAGGGGAAAGGGGTTAGATTGTGAAGACAGGGGGAAGGGGTTCGATTGTGAAGAAGAGGGAAGTTGTTAGATTGTGAAGAAGGGGAAGGGGTTAGATTGTCAAGAAGGGGAAGGGGTTAGATTGTCAAGAAGGGGGAAGGGGTTAGATTGTGAATAAGAGGGAAAGGGGTTAGATTGTGAAGAAGGGGGAAGGCGTTAGATTGTGAAGACAGGGGAAGGGGTTAGATTGTGAAGAAGGGGAAGGGGTTAGATTGTGAAGACAGGGGAAGGGGTTAGATTGTGAAGACAGGGGAAGGGGTTAGATTGTGAAGACGGGGGAAGGCGTTAGATTGTGAAGACAGGGGAAGGGGTTAGATTGTGAAGAAGGGGAAGGGGTTAGATTGTGAAGACGGGGGAAGGCGTTAGATTGTGAAGAAGGGGGAAGGGGTTAGATTGTGAAGACGGGGGAAGGCGTTAGATTGTGAAGACAGGGGAAGGGGTTAGATTGTGAAGACGGGGGAAGGCGTTAGATTGTGAAGAAGGGGAAGGGGTTAGATTGTGAAGAAGGGGGAAGGGGTTAGATTGTGAAGACGGGGGAAGGCGTTAGATTGTGAAGACAGGGGAAGGGGTTAGATTGTGAAAAAGAGGGAAGGGGTTAGATTGTGAAGACAGGGGGAAGGGGTTAGATTGTGAAGAAGAGGGAAGGAGTTTGATTGGCAAGACCGGGGAAAGGGCTAGATTGTGACCAGTAGGACAGGTGGTCTGTTGTGTTACATGCTATCTACCGCACAGTTGCACTCAAACCTCCTTCGGTTCATCGCCTGACACCATTAACGTATTGTAGAATATTAGTTGAATATCAATTTTGTCCTTTGTGCAGATCTTATCCTTTCAATGTGGAAAGACAGGGTCAGTGTTTAATTCAGTGGCATAGATATTGGTCAACTGAAACTCACTTGCCTGTAGTGGGGCTGAAGAATTCTCGTTGCAGGCAGTTACGGGGACTCTCCTACTCCCTCACTATCTTATACGTCACCCTGATCATGTTGAAGGTCCTCCTCCAACACTGGCTCCATTTGTTAACCTCATTGCAATGCAATGTAATGCCGCATGCATAGTCAGACAGAACTGTATGTTTGGGTTTAAAAGCAGAAAGCTAGCAGACCTATCCAGCCACCTGACGCAGGTCTCAAACTCATTTGCTGAGGCCTGGTTGTTGACACGTGGAGCTGGTTTTAGGGGAGTTCTGTAGAATATTATGGGATCCCAAGAGGAGCCATGAGCTAAATATCTAGGAGTGTCAAGCCCTTGGCCAAAATCTCCCATCTTTATTCACAGCTGGGACTTTGTGGTGCTGCTAAATGTGAACGGAGTTTTGGCTGGAACGCCGGATTTTCTGTTCTTGGTCCCGCTATGGATGAGACTGGAGAATCCCACCCTTTTTCTCCAATCAGCCAGTCTTTTCACTCCTGTGGTGGACCAAAGGAATAAAATTCTCTTGTGGCATGAAGACCGTCAAAAGATTCCTGGGTGAGTCTTTCATCTCAAGGAAACTGTCTGGCCTTTGCTTGCTAACTCACTGTGAGCAATGAGTAGCTCCCGAAAGACGTGCTGTTAGGTGAATTGGACATTCTGAATTCCCCCTCCGTGTACCCGAACAAGTGCCGGAATGTGGCGACTCGGGGCTTTCCACAGTAACTCCATTAGTGTTCATGTATGCCTACTTGTGACAATAAAGATTATAATATAACTCACTGCATTTGGAATTTACTAATGAAAACCAAGCACTCTGAATCTTTGGATATACCTGAGCTGTTGACTCTCTCTGGATTGCCACCCACATTTCCAATGGAGCAGTTCTAGAACCAAGGACAAATAATAATACTAATCTTTATTATTGTCACAAGTAGGTTTCCATTGACACTGCAATAAAGTTACTGTGAAAATGCCCTAGTCGCCACACTCCGGCGCCTGGCTCGGATACACTGAGGGAGAATTCAGAATGTCCAATTCATCTAACAGCACGTCTTTCGGGGCTTGTGCGAGGAAACCGGAGCACCCGGAGGAAACCCACGCAGATACGGGGAGGATGTGCAGACTCCGCACTGACAGTAACCCAAGCCGGGAATCAAACCCGGGTCCTTGTCACTGTGAAGCAACAGTGCTAACCACTGAGCTAATACCAAACGTGTTAGCTTCTCTCCACTTAAACTGAGATGGAAATAATTAATTTCCATTTGTGTGCAGCAGATGCACCTTCCGATGAAACATAGAACCCGACTACTAAACACTGTGTCACCATTGGACTCAAACTGATATTATATCTCAATCCCATAATGGCACTATGATTGTCCTTATTTTTACTTCAATTGCTGTACAATTTGGATTTGACAATCCAGGTTGTATGTGAGCTGTTCAGAAATTGCTTAAGTAGGAACCTCACTTACCTTGGTGTGTTAGTGTGTTCAGGAATTCTGCACTGGCTGAGAATTATGTAGCGAGTAACCCATCACCTGACTCACCAAACCCTTTCCACAAGCCAGAATTGTGATGGAATTCTTTTCATTTGCCTGGATGAGCACGACTCCAACAGCACTCACAAAGCTCAGCACCTTCCAGGGCGAAGCAGTCTGCTTGATTGGTATCCATCTATCATCGGAAACATTGATTTTGTCCACACAGCGGGCGCAGTGCATGCCATCTACATGAGGCACTGTAGCAGCTTACCAAAGCTCCTTCAACAGCACCTGCTAAAGTGTAACTTCAACCACCTAGAAGGACAGGAATAGCAGATGCATGGAAACACCAACATCTGGAGGCTCCTCTCCAAGTCCCACACCATTCCAAGTTGGAACTATATTGTTGTTCCTTCACTATTGCTGGATCACAATCCTGGAACTTTCTCCCGAACAACACTGCAAATGTGCCGACATCACACTGACTGCAGTGTTTCAAGAAGCTGGCTCAACACCATTAAGCAATAAATGCTGGCCTTGCCAGTGACACCCACAACCCATGAGCAAATTTTACTGTTCAATTTGCTTCATTGGCAAGGACAACATCAGAATTTAAGGCATGCCTGCTCAATCTCACGCTACACCCATGTCTAGCTGTGGACTTGGTAAAATATAGTAACCCTGGGAAGGATATATATGCACTATAGCAAAATTGGAATTGCTACAGTGCAGAAGGAGGCCATTTGGCCAATCAAGTCTGCACTGACCCTCCGAAAGAGCACCTCACCTAGGCCCAATCCTATGCCCCATCCCCATAATGCCACCTAACATGACACTAAAGGGCAATTTAGCATGGCTAATCCACCTAGCCTGCTCATCTTTGGGCTGTGGGAGGAAACCAGAGCACCCGGAGGAAACCCATGCAGGCAGAGGAGAACGTGCAAACATTACACAGACAGTCACCAAAGGTCGGAATCCAACCTGGGTCCCTGGAGCTGTGAGGCAGCAACGCTAACCGCTGGGCCACCTTTTTACAAAATCCTGAGCACCACATACTCTTATGTATACACCAAGCTACATATCTAATCTAAATACAATTTTAATCCAAGTATAGGACTAAAACATTTCTCATTTACTCCCAATGTGTAAAATCCTGATCCAAGGATAATATTTAAATATAAAAATCCACTCCAAGCGAAATGTTCCACAATTATCTAGTGTTCAAAATGCAGCACATGAAACACTTTCAATTCACTGCCAAATTTCTGTAGGAACAAGTAATAGATTTTTAGAAGACATCACAATTTTGTGTGAAATTGATGTATTGGCTAAGTCAGTTCTCCCGTGTTTGATTAATCAGAGTTAGTGAGTGAGTGATTAAGTGGAACACAGATGACTGCCTTTTATCTGCAGCTCATAGAAATCCTGAGCCAATCATAATTCTAATTAAAGCATCGCATTTCTCAGTAAAACGGTCATCAAATGTGAGCACCTATTGTATTTAAATACGAGCTTGTAGTCAGGAGTGGGGTTCCTGTGGCACAGTGGTTAACATCCCGATCTGAGCCGAAAGCTTCAGGTTCATACCCCACTCCAGGACCTGATGGTCATGCAAGTTGCCTTTATAATGTGGCCAAAAAAACTGATCGTCAATGTGCAAGTACTTCCAACATACCTATGGCAGGTGGTAAGGTGGGGGCGCGACTCCTGGTCAGCCATGGTGCCCCTCATGCTATAACCTCTGACTTTGGCTAATCACATGTTCCAGGAAGAACAAGCTGCAGAAAATTGATATGAGCACGTGCTTGTGCTTTGTCTACCTGCTGTGTCACGGGAAGCCTTCTAGGTTTTCTATTATCATGGTCCTTGCGCGAACGGAGAATATTCGTTCATGGAACGTGGGCGTCGCCGGCTGTGCCAGCCTTTAATCCCCATCCCTAATTGCCCTTGAGGGGGCAGTTAAGAATCAGCCGTGGGTCTGGAGTTGCATGCAGGCCAGACCAGGTAAGGACGACAGATTTCCTTCCCTAAAGGACACTAGTGAATCAGATGGGTTTTTACGAAAATCGACAAGATCATCATTAAACTTTTAATTCCAGATTTGTATTGAATTCAAATTTCACCACCTGCAGTTGCGGGATTTGAACCTAAATCCCCAGAGCCATTACCCTGCGTCTCTGGTTTACGGGTCCATTGACAATACCACTATACCCTCCACATGATGATAGTCATCAGAACCATTAGTTCCATATCAGTAGCGGTGAAAGTGAGGAAATCGGTTATCGTAAATAAACATGATGATTAAATTGTAAGACATGAACCAAGCTGTCAAAAGAGCTTCAGAAGATGAGGATGCTCCAAGGCTAACATCCTTGAGCTTTCTTTTGAGGTTGTCATATTTTGCAGTGAAAGTCAACCAGTGTGTAGGAATTCCAAAAAGCCAGCAACAGATTTCCCGTGCACTGATGCTACTTCAGGTCAAAGATATGGGCCGTGATTCTCTGATCCCGCAGCCAAGTTCTGACGCCGGCGTCAAAAGCGGCGCGAGCCACTCCAGTGTCAATGGACCACTAGGCCCCCCTTTTGAGGGGGCTAGTACGGCGCCAGAGTGGTGTCTGCTGCTCCGGCGCTCGAAAGCTGGCACGCCTCGGCCGGCGCGGGTCCGCGCATGTGCGTGGGTTCCCGTCTCCGCGCCAGCCCCCGAGTAATATGGCAGAGCCCTACAGGGGCCCAGGGCGGAGGAACATAGGCCCCCCATGGAATTAGCCCGCCCGCCGATCGGTAGGCCCCGATCACAGGCCAGGCCACCATGGTCTGATCCCCCCGCTCCCCCACCAGGATGGCCCCCGCAGTCAGAACTCCGAGGTATCGCTGAGTAGGACCAAACGTAACCCACGCTAGCGGGACTCGGCCGAACGCGGCGGGCACTCTGCCTGTTGAGGCACGGAGAATTGCCGGGGGGGGGGGGGGCGCTTTCAACGGCCCCCGAACGGCGCGGTGGTGATCCCGCGGGCACCCGAGAATCGGTGCTGGAGAATCGGTGGGCCAGCGTGGCGCGATTCCCGCGCAACCCCCCCCCCCCACCGATTCTCCGACCTGGCCTGGGATAGGAGAATCCCGGCCGTGAGAATTCAAAAATAAATTCCTGGCTATGGTCAAGAACTTGGGTGAAAAAGCTGGAAGTAGCAGGTAATATTTAAGAAGGCGATATTGTGATGTGCCGCATGACTGATTAGTTTGGTGGGAGGTTCAGTTAAGTCCTAAAAGAGAACCAAAGTCCTACAGAATGTATTAGGGAAGATATGTGAATGGGAAAACTGATAGCACAATTCATGTAAGGTGCTGATCGTTGGAAGACAAAATGATATTCCCACCCGAAAAAACACCAAACCTATTGGGCAGTAGAACAAAACAGTTTATTCTGTCGGACTTGATGGTTAGCATGTTACCTCATTACACAACAGTAATTCACAAACCACAAAGAACGCTGAATTGTGTAGTCAAATTAGCAGACTGTAAAAATGGCCCACTGCTCTGGTCGTCATTGTCTATTTTTGGACATTGAGACACAAGTGTGCCATGCAGAATAGAGTTGCAAGGCTGATCGATGAACATTGAATTTCAAACAATAACTTTGATATTGATGGCTTAGAAAGGAGGGAACAAAGATTTATATAAAAGGGAGATGTTAGTGCAGTGATAGTGTCATTAGACAGAGGGTCAGGCAGATGCTCTGGGAGCACGTGCTCAAATCCCACCACAACAACTGGTGGAATTTAAATTTAATTCATATAATCTGGATTATAAACTAGTCTCAGTAATGGTGACCATATCACTGATTGTCATAAAAACCCATCTGATTCAGTCATGCCCTTTAGTGATGAAAATCTGCTGTCCTTGCCTGGTCTGGCCTACATGTGACTCCAGCAATGTGGTTGACTCTTAAATGCTCTCCAAAATGGACCAGCATGCCAGTAAGTTCAAAGACAATTAGGGATGGGCAAGATGAATGGCCCGGTCGTTAGCACTGCTGCCTCACAATGCCAGGGACTGAGATTCACTTCCAGCCTTGGTTGACTGTGGGAGTTTGCACGTTCTCCCTGTGTCTCCCCGTGTCTCAGGGTGCTCCGGTTCCTTCCCACAGTCCAAAAAAGATGTACAGGTTAGGTGGATTAGCCATGATAAATTGCTCCTTAGTGTCTAGGGATGTGCAGGTCATGTGGGGTTGCAGGAGGTGGGGTGGGGTGTTCATTCGGAGGGTCTATGCAGATTCGATGTGCCAAATGGCCTCCTTCTGCGGTGTGGGATTCTACGATTAATAATGAAATGCTGGCCTTGCCAGCGATGTCTACATCCCATGAAAAAATAAATAAAAACAATATATAAAATATTAACTGCTATCAACAGAGTAAATTTATGACTGAACTTCCTCAGAGTGGCGATCAGAGTCGGCTAGCCACTCTACTTTCCCAAATGTTTTTAGCGAATTGTTGGAACTTCCTTGAACAGGTGAGCCTACTGTGTGGAATCAGGGTTTCCAGCGGGGAGAAAAGATCCCTTGCTTCTGTTCAGCAGGTGTGGAACTTTCAGCTGCCTAGCTACTTTACGGAAGGCCAATAACTGTTTTTAGAGGCCCTTTCTCAGCCTCTCCTGGGTTGAAGCCTTTTCTCTGTGTCTGCCTTTTTCAATGCTTTTTGCAGGTAATGCAAGATGACCACTGTTATCATGTAATCTGTACAACAATGGGCAGCACAGTAGCACAGTGGTTAGCACAGTTGCTTCACAGCTCCAGGGTCTCAGGTTCGATTCCCGGCTTGGGTCACTGTCTGTGCGGAGTCTGCACGTTCTCCCCGTGTGTGCGTGGGTTTCCTCCGGGTGATCCGGTTTCCTCCCACAGTCCAAAGATGTGCAGGTTAGGTGGATTGGCCATGCTAAGTTGCCCTTAGTGTCCAAGACGGCTGGGTGGGTTTACTGGGTTACGCGGATGGGGTGTGGGCTAGGGTGGAGAGCTCTTTCCAAGGGCCGGTGCAGACTCGATGGGCCGAATGGCCTCCTTCTGCACTGTAAATTCTCTGATTTTATGAATGCCAAGACACTTCCAATGTAAGGTAAGTGGTAATTCCATTACAGTTATCCAAAGCCACCTTAACCCCTTTGCAGTGATCAAAAGGGTCAATGTGACACATGCCTTACTCTATGTGTGGCTTATCAGTATTGTGCTTGGAGGGAAAGCCATCAAATCATTGAGTTTCTGTTTACTCTTTTGGAACACTCATTGAATTTTAAATATATATGTCTGAGGAATGCATCCTGGTAAAATAAAGATGATTGAAATCCACACCTCTGTGTGTTAGCCTGGAGTCATTTTGAGAACAGTCTTTAAACTCAGGCCAAGGTTTTTTGTAATAAAGACCTTCACAACAGTTTTCTAAAAATTTGTAATATCATAATTGCATACTGTAACACTATCTTAAGATCTTGTAATATTCGTTGTCCTTCACATCTCTTCCGAACCATGGATTTTATATCATTCCTTTCAATTATTTCCCCTTATTCCTCCTCAACGACACTATTATCCCTGACAAAATATTCTTCCATTACAGAAAGCATTTTGTAATCTTCTGCTCTGAAAGGCTGGCACTTTATAAAACTAATCCCTTTTTAATATGCGTTGATAGAACACAGCCCCTTTTATATTAAACCACAATCCCAGTCCTCGCTTAAACATCCTGAAACAAAATGAAAGTATCTTTAAACTGACTGAACATCAGTCCTGGGGATATTGCTTGAAGAAGGATTCCAACCGAGCTGAAGGAACATGGAAAATGCTATAAACACACAGTATGTTATTCATCATCTAAGGAAGCAAGACCAGTTCATATTTTGGTTCAAGTCCTCCATCAAACTGCAGTCAGTTTGAACCGAAAGGTCAACTTAAGGCAGAGATGGAAAATGACCCTCGACACCCAGCCTGGGAAACAGGATTACTCCCTTGTTTTGTTGAGGAACTGAAAAATAAACTGACTCTCATCTTTTTCAAACAGCACAGAGAGTTTCTGCCCAGATTTTAGAACCCTTTGTTCCATTCTGTGCTCTGTTCCTATACCTGAAGGTGCTTTAACACTTGGAGCATTGCTCTTCAGATTACTTGCGAGTGGCATCTGGGTGCCAATGGCCCCCATTAATTAATACTAATTTTTAATTATCTTTATTGTCACAAGTAGGCTTCCATTAACACCGTAATGAAGTTACTGTGAAAAGCCCCTATTCACCACATTCCGGCGCCTGTACGGGTACACAACGGGAGAATTCAGAGGGCGGGATTCTCCGACCCCCCGCCGGATCGGAGAATCGCCGGGGGGCGGCGTGAATCCCGTCCCGCCGCTCCGACGGCGGCTGCCGAATTCTCCGGCGCCGGTTTTTTGGCGGGGGCGGAGATCGCGCCGCACCGGTCGGGGGCCGTTGGCAGTGGCCCCCCCGCCCCCGGCGATTCTCCGGTTCCCGATGGGCCGAGCAGCCGCCCGTTTTCGGCCAGTCCTGCCGGCGTGGATTAGACCAGGTCCGTTCCGGTGGGACCTGTCTATGAGGGCGGCCTGCGGAGTCCTCGGGGGGGGGGGGGGGGGGGGAGATTCGGCCCCGGGGGGGGGGGGGGGGGGGGGCACGGTGGCCTGGCCCGCGATCGGGGCCCACCGATCTGCGGGCGGGCATGTGCCGTGGGGGCACTCTTTCCCTCCGCGCAGGCCTGTGTAAAGCTCTGCCATGGCCGGTGCGAAGAAGAAACCCCCTGTGCATGCGCAGGGATCACTCCAGCGGTTCTGGGAACACGCTGGCACTCCTGCGCATGCGCCAACTCGCGCTGGTCAGCGGAGGCCCTTCGCCGCCAAATTCCATACCTTCCGGGCAGCCTGATGCCAGAGTGGTTCACGCCACTCTTTGGTGCCATGTAGCCAACTGGGATGGCCACTTCCCGATTACAAAATGGACACTTTGCAAAGATTGCAGGAAAATGGACAATGCTGAGAAAACAAGCAGGTTCAGAGCTTGTCTGTATATTGGAGCCGCAGCTCCCAGACAAGACCAAAACTGTAGGTCCATTAGCATACTAATGGCCCATCTCCGGGAACAAAAGAGCAACATTTGAGTAACCGATACTAAGGCAGACATCCCGGCGCCAGAGGAGACCGAAACAAAGCAGGCCAACGGCCACCGAGGACATGCCCAGCCATCAGGGCACCCACCCCTTTATTGGATGAAATCAATAAGAATGATCAAGAAACGGCCCAATTAATTGGGGCCAAGTTCAAGGCCCGCCCAAAAGAGCGCGAAGCCCCTTTGGGTATAAGAAGGAGCTCCAAAGAGAGAATCGCTCTCTTGGACTTGGCTCTCACAGCAGAGAGACCTGTCCACCAGCTGCACCAGAAGCAAGTAAGTCCAAGGTCAACGCTCGCTACCAGACGGACGACCTTAGCTGTTCCCCTTCACCACTTCGACCCCAGAAGCCTCAGAACCGAACAATGGCCATTGTTCCTCTGACTGAATGGGCGCCCGAAGCTAAGTATAGGCTTTAGCAGTAGTGATAGTTTAGCCTGTAGTATTTGTGCATGAGTAGACATTACTGTGTGTGTAAATAAATAGTATTGACTTTGAACTAACTAACTGGTGTACCGAGTCTTTGATCAGTATTCGGGTTTGAACCTTGTGGCGGTATCG
The DNA here is from genome assembly GCF_047496885.1 of Scyliorhinus torazame. Classification (NCBI taxonomy): domain Eukaryota; kingdom Metazoa; phylum Chordata; class Chondrichthyes; order Carcharhiniformes; family Scyliorhinidae; genus Scyliorhinus; species Scyliorhinus torazame. Next base: position 374,871,844 of record NC_092708.1, read on the forward strand.
AAAGATACCTGGCGACTCCAGAGCAAACGTAATTAGAATTAAGGAAGCCGACCATATTGACCGCCATATTCAGAGCCAATCAAAGAGAGCCACAGCCGGTACGGCCCGCCCGCCGGATACCGGAGAACCCCGGCCAGAATGTCTAAATTACCCAACAAGCACATCTTTCGGGACACGCGGCAGGAAACCGGAGCACCCGGAAGAAACCCACGCCGGCACGGGGAGAACGTGCAGATTCCGCACAAACAGTCACCCAAGCCGGGAATCGAACCTGGGACCCTGGCGATGTGAAACAACAGTGCTAACTACTGTGCTACTGTGCCGCCACTAACATTGGTAAAATGTCATCCCTGTGAAACACGACTGGACAACTCCTGCCATCGGAAAGCAGAAAGGGTTTTAGTAATATAAACATGGGTGGGCGAATGTACCTCTTGGCTGTTCCAAACCTAAGTTTTATTCCTTCCAAAAGGAATTCCGATTAAATTTCAAGCATTTGCTTTTGTCGAGCATTAGGCTAACTTAGGCAAGTGCATAAGGCTAACTTAGGTAAGCTTTTAAAAAAGATTTTGCAGATCCGTTGTCCTCACTGATTTGGAGTGAGAGACCCTTGATTTGGTTTAAAATACTTGTCTTCATGCAGCTCACTCTGAAAAAAGGATCATAGATCAACCAATAGGAACCATAAGGCAGGCCGTACCTCTCATTGTCAATTCTTGTGCCACTTGTTGGTAGCACTCTTTCCTTTACGTTAGATGGATATGGATTCAAAATGTACTACAGCCTTGGACACTATGTTGGCTAATACTCCAGTTCAGCACTGAAACACTATTACACTGTCCAACTGCCAATAGTACTCCAACTACAGGCTGGGTGTTCTTGCTGCAAAGTGCGTTGCCGCCACTTCAAAAAGTGATTAATTACTTGTGAAACCTTTCAGGATGTACCTGCGAGTTGAGATGTGGTGCTACATAAATGAAAGTCTTGCTTTAATCATGTGGCTTGGCAAAGGCGAAGATAATCAAAACATTTCAGCAGAGTAGAAAGAGCTATTGTATCACGCACATTCGCTCACAGTGATTGCTTGTGTTCCGTATAATGCTTCAATGCTCAGAACGGTTTAATTATCCATCTCAGTGCTATTGTGCTGTCTCTCTCTGTATGACTGAATGGAGTAAAATAAACAAATGTGAGTTAAGGTTTAGGGAAAAGGTTTGCATATTCCCAATCTAATTTTCATCCATTAGTAGAGGCTCTGGATCAGAAATGTGTGAAATCACAAGCTAACTTTCTAGGAGTAAGCACATTGAAATAAAGAAAAAGAACCTAGAGAATGTAAAACTAGAAATTAGATAAGGAGAGGGTGAATTTGCACCCGATGAACTCTGGAGTCAGGTAAACTGAGGCCTGTTTTTTTTAAAAGGGCGGAAAGGGAAAGTATATCTGTTTTGTGTTTAACGATAGCAGTGGGACTTCCTCAGTGGGGCTTTTATTGAACTGATCAAGATGATCAAGGAGCGGCAAGGTGGCACAGTGGTTAGCACTGCTGCCTCACTGCGACAGGGACCCGGTTGAATTCCGGCCTTGGGTGACTGTCTGTGTGGAGTTTGCACATTCTCCCCGAGTCTGCATGCGTTTCCTTCGGGTGCTCCAGTTTCCTCCCACAGTCCGAAGAAGTGCAGGTTCGGTGGGGTTATGGGGGAACAGGGATAGGGTGGGGGGAGAGGATATAGATAGGGTGCTCTTTCAGAGGGTTGGTACAGACCCGATGGGCCGAATAGCCCCCTTCTGCACTGTACTGATTCTATGGTTCTATGTCTGTTTACAGAAAAACTGCCTCGTGACAGAGGTCACATGACTATGTATGCAGAAGATATAATACTGTGGTTTCAAAACCCAAACATCCCCATTTTCATAATGAAAATAAGTGCAGAAAAATTCCCCTTTTCCTAACGAATGTGTGTTATCCAAGTCACCCACAATACCAAATGTTTGCTTGCAATGACAAACTGTCCATTATTCTCGTCTGTTGCTGCACCTGCATTGCAGACATAGTTGTTAAATCATGCAGGTCTCTTAATGATATTAAACAGGGCAGCACGGTGGTTGGCACTGCTGCCTCACAGCACCAGGGACCCGGGTTCAATTCCGGCCATGGGCAACTGTCTGTGTGGAGTTTGCACTTTCTTCCCGTGTCTGCGAGGGTTTCCTCCGGGTGCTCCGGTTTCCTCCCACAGTCCAAACATGTGCAGGTTAGGTGGGGTTATGGGGATGGTGTGGGGGAGTGGACTTGGGCAGGGTGCTCTTTCAGAGGGTCAGTGCGGATTTGATGGGCCGAATGGCTTCCTTCTATGCTGTAGGGATTCTATGGCATGCATGTGCATTGTCATTGGTTGTTCATCTGGATGTTGTTTCTTCCCTGGAGAGAGTGTTGTTCTTGTGGCACTTGTTGCCATGGTAACTTGTGGTTGCATTGCCATTCCTGGGATATTTGGACCTCTGGGATTGATGGTAGTTCTATACTCGGTACAGCAGGTATGATCCTTTCTTCTTGACTGGCCAACTACAGTGAAGGAACAGCTTTGCTAGTTGATTGTATACGCCTATGGTTGTGCCTTTATATTTGGTTGTCATTTGCATCGCATATGATGGCGATGACAATTTTTCGATTCACGTCCCAAGTTTCCACGTGGGCTGACTCCCATTGAGTGTGTTGAAGGTTTTCACCCTGACTGGCTCTCCAATGCTCAGTTTGAGCAGTGGTTTACATGTCCCATCAAACTGAAATTTGGCTTTCTACCATTTTACCTTAATTTTTTTTGCTCAAGCCTGTTACTACCTCTGGTTTCAGTAGCTATTTTTGCTATCGGAAGAGTAGTTTGTGTACACAGTTAAATTAGTCTTTGGACTGGACTACTCTCCATGCCTTCAATTGGTGCGTTTTCTTCCACTTGAGGATTGTCTTGCATATGTCTGTGCTAGATTTCTTGATGATTTCTTTGGTGGCTTTCACTGCTGCCTCAGCCTTTCATTCGATGGGGGAAATAGTACAAAGATGTTGAATTTCTGAATTCATTGTGAAATGGCTGAATTCTTCACTCATGAGCTGAGGGCCATTGCCACTCATCACATTTTTACTTGCAACCTTCGGCGTGTGTTTGCTTTTCTTCTTTTGGCAGCATTTAACTGCCTTGAACATAGCTATGTGCCTTTCTGAGCTGTGCCTTCTCTGTAGCATTTCAAAACTCTATTTTATCTCCACTTCCTGGCACCCATGTTTTGTGATTGAAGACAACAATTTTTCTCAGGTGAGAATTTTTATTGAAGTGATCAAGATGTGTGCTTACAGAGATCATGACTCATGGCACAGGTCATAAGATAGGACATTTTGAATTTCAAAACCCAATTATCCCCTTTCCATAATGAACAAAGGACACAAACAATATATTCAGGATATTACCTATTGAGAAACTATATTGAAAGGCGAAACTAGAATTCAAAAAAGAAGCACGGTCAAATGTTTTTAAAAAATTTGGTATATTTGAAAGCAGAGATTAGGCAATGCAAATATTGCATTTTAAGAGCTTAATGGTGATAGGGGTAAGGAATGGGAAAGTGCAGAAGGTAAGGCTGTGTCTAAAGTTTTGAAGTCTTGGGAAAAATAGAGTAGTCACAATCATAGAGTTTTACAGCACAAAAAGAGACCCTTCGGCCCATCATGCCTGCATGTCCCACCATTTAAATGAGCCCCAAAAACAGAGGACAGTGTCGTGTTAAGCACAGTAAGATAACACGGGCTGCAACTGGATGCAGCTTTACCTGAGAGATACTCCACACCATGAAGTTAGTTCAATATGATTTATTGAACTTGTCACACAGTTAGCTCAATCCTCTGTGAGTTCGACTCTCTGCTAACCTAGTGTGATTAATCTGTCTGACTGAACCAGACTAGCTCTTAGCCACGTGCTGTAGAAGTTATATGATATGTACACCCTGACTCACACTGTAGATGTCACCAGTGGAAAGAGGCGGAGTGTAAGTGCCTCATGCCTTTTATAGTGGGAAACCACCCCCAAGTGTTCTGCCTGCTAAGTGGTTATGTCCTGTTCTCTGTATTCATTAGCTGCCTGTTTGTGTCTCAATATGTGCATGTCTGCATATCATGACAGACAGTAAGACCGTGACCACAAAGAAGACTACACTAGTATATTTGGAAAGTTCTGTGACTGTTCGCAAAGTAAAGAGAGGCAAGAATTGATTTGAGAGAGAAGGTTGGAGGCTGGCCAGTTAGGTGACAGTTTTTTCTTACACCCTATTCAGAATTCAGTGAACAATGAAAGGACCACTTTAGATGATTTTGAGTCACATTAAACTATTGAGCAAACCTAAGACAAAAAAAGTGAAAACTGAGCAGCCTGGAATCAATTTTAGAAATGGAGGAGATGTCAGGATTCCATTTGAACTGGAAGGGACTGTGAAGCTAAGAACGTTGATGCACAAAGAATCAGTGTGGAGAGGTGTGATACTGAATTGGTTACATTTGAGGTAGAGTCCTGTTTATTACCAAAATAATTAGTTTCTCTTTTTGCAATGTCAATTGCTGAAACAAGAAAAGTTAGCATTTTGTGTCATTGTGAATGCAGTGTGGGATAATTTTCAAGAAATATAAGAGGAGGAAAATAATAGACTAAGAGAAATTTTAAAAAACCACGGCCATGGGAGAGAGGTTGAAAGGAAGGAAATTACAGAAGAAATACTGTGAGAAAAAAGGAATGACGGCGAGTTCTGAGGGAGAAATAAAAGGGAACAAAGCAGTGGGAGAAACAAAGGAAGAGGCCCAGAGAGATAGGTGTTCCCCTGAGATGGTTTGCCCTGTCAGCTGGCCTCTATGGAATGGGGGGGATCTGAAAGAGGCCGAAATAGGAATAAAATTCACATGCAATTGTTTCATAAAATTACACCCATGATTTGTGGGTGATTGGGGTTAGAATTGTGATTGGAAGAGGTTAATATCTCTCATATAATATATCTTTCACCTTGCTGAGTGCAAGATTCCCATAAAATACAACTTTTTATGTAAAACAGAACACCTGAGGCAAGTGGGGCGAGCACGTCTGATACCCGAGTATAGAGTATGAATAGTTTGATAACTGCATACCCATTGTTGGTCAACTTAACCGTAACTGCATTTCAAGAAGTAATTAATTATGAAGCACCTCAAAATGTTTCAACATGAAGGGTACCACAATATAAATCAAATTGTATTTTTACTGTCTACAATGCTCTATGCTAATAATAGGAATTTCAACTCCGATTGGAATTATCCTCTACAATCACAAGTATTCGGAGCTCTAAAGCCAACCCCTCATTTCCTCCTCTTCCCCTCCCCCATTCCTAACCATCAGGAGGAGAGAGTGGAAAGACAGAAAATCCATACCACACATGTTTTAGAAATGTAGCCCCACATTGTATCTGACAGAAACATTCCACATCTGGCGAATTCCTTTGAAGTACAGCTCACTGTTGTTATGTGGACAATCAAATGATTTCCCGCCTTTAGTAAAGTCCCACACCATCAGTGAGAGAATTTAAGCGAACCTCTGTTTGTTCAGTTGGCTGAGAGAACATTGCCAGACAAACATCCCTGATTTCCATCAGTTAATGCTCACAGATCACTTACCTGAACCAGCAAGCTAGGCTTCAATTTATATTGTATATGAATAATAGCAGGCCTCACTCACTATAACTAGTATGTCAAACTGGATTATATGCTAAAGTAGCATTTGAACACAACTTTCCGACATAGAGTCAGCTAAGCTGACATTTGACGTGCATATAATCCTTGTTATTAATAATAACAGTGGGAAAGTGCGACTAAATTGATTTAACTGGGAAGTCTATTGAAATGCTGGGCCAATAGAAATCATGGGCGAAATTCTCCGTTATCGGGGGAAAGTCCGCCGATCGACGCAAAAAACGGCGCAAATCCCACTTGCGTCACGTCATAAAAATGGGCCGATAGTCTCCGGCCCGAAATGGGCTAGCAGCGACGTGACGGGATCCGCGCTTGCGCAGTGGTTCACGCCGTGCAGCGTCATACGCGCTGCACGGCGTGACGGCTCATAAGGCCGCGCAGCTCCCCCCCACCCGACCGGAACACCCGACCGCAACACCCGACTGGATGGCTGGCCGTCGCTCAGCCCCGAGGTTCGAGTCACGCGATGTGGAGGCGCTCCTGGACGCGGTGGAGCAGAGGAGGGACGCCCTGTATCCCGGGCACGGCCGCAGAGTTGCCCCACGCCACAGCCGGCGTCTGTGGAGGGAAGTGGCAGAGGCCGTCACCGCTGTGGCCCTGACACCACGGACAGGCACCCAGTGCCACAAGAAGGTGAACAACCTCGTCAGAGCAGGCAGGGTGAGCCTCCCCCATATCCCCCCTCCCCCATATTCCCCCTCCCCCATATCCCCCCCATCCCCCATATCCCCCTCCCCATACCCCCCTCCCCCATATCCCCCATATCCCCCCTCCCCCATATCCCCCCTCCCCCATATCCCCCCTCCCCCATACCCCCCTCCCCCATATCCCCCCTCCCCCATATCCCCCCTCCCCCATATCCCCCATATCCCGCATCCCCCATATCCCCCCTCCCCCATATCCCCCTCCCCATACCCCCCTCCCCCATATCCCCCCTCCCCATATCCCCCCTCCCCATATCCCCCTCCCCCATATCCCCCCTCCCCCATATCCCCCCTCCCCCATATCCCCCTCCCCATATCCCCCCTCCCCCATATCCCCCATATCCCCCCTCCCCCATATCCCCCCTCCCCCATATCCCCCATATCCCCCCCTCCCCCATATCCCCCCTCCCCCATATCCCCCCTCCCCCATATCCCCCATATCCCCAAGTGAATCCAGCCCTAACCTTAACCTCTGCAATGCACGCGCAACCGATGGTGTGCATTCATATACCTGCCTAACAGTGTTGCCTTTTACCCCTGCCACCCCCCCCCACCCCCCACCCCCACAGGATAAGCGCGCACACAACAATAGGGAGCATGTGAGGACTGGAGGAGGGCCCGCTGATGAGAGGCCACTGACCGTACACGAGGAAAGGGCCCTGGAACTGGCTGGCGGACCTGAGGACCGGGAGGTTGCTGATGCAGAGGTCGGGGCCCCACGAGCAAGTGAGCCACCAACAGCCCGTCCCCATATCCCCCCTCCCCTATATCCCCCTCCCCCGTATCACCTGATCACTGCCTGATGTCTAACCATGCATGCTTCATTGTGTATCGCAGGACCAAACGTCCAGGCACCCATCCCCGCAGATGCAGACCGCCTGCAGGATGCCCCTCGGAGACCACAGGAGACGGAGAGACCCGCAACCTCCAGCATGCGACGCCCGCAGGATGCCCCTCGGAGACCACGGGAGACGGAGAGACCCGGACCCTCCAGCATGCGACGCCTGCAGGATGCCCCTCGGAGACCACGGGAGACGGAGAGACCCGGACCCTCCAGCATGCGACGCCCGCAGGATGCCCCTCGGAGACCATGGGAGACGGAGAGACCCGGACCCTCCAGCATGCGACGCCCGCAGGATGCCCCTCGGAGACCACGGGAGACGGAGAGACCCGGACCCTCCAGCATGCGACGCCCGCAGGATGCCCCTCGCACACCACGGGAGACGGAGAGACCTGGAGCAACAGGGAGACGACACCCCCGTCACGTGCGGGAGCGACCACCCAGCGATGAGGGGGGCAGCCACAGGCCCCCGTCACAACCGAGCCAGGACACCACTACCCAGGACACCACTATCCAGGACACCCCTACCCGGGATACCACTACCCAGGACACCCCTACCCGGGACACCACTACCCAGGACACCCCTACCCGGGACAGCACTACCCGGGACAGCACTACCCGGGACAGCACTACCCGGGACAGCACTACCCAGGACACCCCTACCCGGGAAGACGAAATACCGGACAGTGATTCAGAGTGGATGGGTGGAGACGAACCCCCACCCCAAAGTGCCATGGACTCAGAGTGGGACGAAGAGCACGACACAACGCCACTGCTGTCACCAACACCCTCCACCATCGCAGAAACACTCACCACGGTTGGGCACTTTAGTGATGAGGCGTCTGGTACACTCACTGGTGCGCACAACACAGCCGTCCCGGTACAGCAGGTGGAGGTAGGAGTAGCAGAGGGACCGGGCGGTCGGAGGGCAGCCCAGGCCAAGCGAACATCTGCCGCCCAGATGGATCCCGGGTTCCTGCAGTTACCACACCCACACATAGATCCGATGCAACCACCGACACGGAGACGAGCGAATAGGGTGACGGGTGGCTTGCGGCGGCTGCGGTCGCAGGTGGAGGAGTCCACCCGCGTCCAGGAGCTGGGAGTGGTCCCGGTCATGCGTGCCACCCAGGCTGACACCGCACGGGTGGCGTCCGCGGTGGAGGCAATGGGTGCGACGGTGTCAGACATGGGAAACGGTTTGCGAGGCCTGGGGCCTTCCGTGCAGGCGGCGTCTGTGGCCCAGGAAATGGCTGCCCTCTCACAGGAGGCCATGAGCCAGTGCCAGCGCCAGATGGCAGAGGCGCTCAACGCCATAGCCCAGTCTCAGCAGGCCATGGCCCAGTCTCAGCAGGCCATGGCCCAGTCTCAGCAGGCCATAGCCCAGTCTCAGCAGGCCATAGCCCAGTCTCTGCAGGCCATGACCCAGTCTCTGCAGGCCATGGCCCAGTCTCTGCAGGCCATGGCCCAGTCTCAGCAGGCCATCGCTGAGGGCATCGGCGCCAGTGGCCATGTGCGAGCCGGCATCGCACTGTCACAGACAGGGTTTGCCAACCCCCTGGGCTCCATGGCTACAAACCTGCAGACCCCTGTCGATACCAGCACGGGCCTCCAGGACTGGCAGCGCCAGATGTCGGGGACGCGTCGGATGGCCAGTCCGTTCGCATCCCCCACCCATGTAGAGGCCTGGGGGCCATCGGGCACCCCGAGGGAGGAGGAGGTGGTGTGGTCCGTCCCGGCTCCCTCTGTAGGGGAGGTCCCGGTACACTGCGACACCTCGGACTCCCCCCCTTCCGTCCCAGGTGCATCGGGTGGGCAACGGGCAGGACAGGCTGGCAGCTCGCCATCCCAGTCGCCCGGGCCGCAGCCTGGCCCATCTAGGCCAGGACGCCCCAGGAAACGGCCGCCAAAGGGATCCAGTGTCAGAGGGCAGGAATCACAGGAGTCCACCTCCAGTTCTGCTGTACCGTCTGGGGAACCACGTAGACGTAGTCAAAGGGCCCGTAAGGCCAAACAATTAGACACTGAGTAAGTTGGCACGGGTGCAGGGCACAGATGAGTTTTAGGGGCTAGGGCACGTGCATGAACTCCTTTGGTTATTAAAGTCAATGTTACACCTACCGAAGCTGCCTTTGTGCTCTGTCCAAAGTGTGCGGGCGTGTCATGTACGTTGAGCGCAAGTGTGTGTGTGACGGGTGGTCTTAACTCAGCCCCAGGTGAGTCTGCCCCCTTCCCCCTGGGCCGCCATCAACATCCCCCGGGCAGAGGACGGGACCGTGCGCTGCAGTGTCACAGCCGCATGCAGGGATGGTCCGGGTGGATGGTGGTACTGTGGCCATGGGTCAGACATAGTCCAACGATGTAGAGCCAGGAGCTCATCGGAGGCGGGTTGTCATCATCCTCCATGGCCTGCGATAGACACGCGTCCACCCGCAACTGGGTGAGCCCGGCCCGTTGTGCCGCCGGTGGATCGGCAATTGGGGGGGGGGTGGTGTGCATGCGGGTGGGGTGTGTGGGGTTGGGGAGGGGGGTGAGGGTGCTGGGTGGGTGGATGGGTGGGGGGTGGGGGTGGTCGGCTGTTGTCATGGTGTGCGGTCTGTGGCCATACTACCCGATTCCCACGCCCATCTAGTCAGTGAAGCGGGCGTCTATCAGTCTGTCCCGTGCCCGCTGGGCCAGCCGGTAACGGTGGACAGCCACCCGCCTGTGTCTACCCTGTCTGCCCTGACCATTGCCCCCATCCCCCTCATCTGGGGAGGACTGGGCCTCTCCCTGCTGCTCCTCCACTCCGCCCTCCTCTGCCTGCGGCACATCGCCCCTCTGCTGGGCTATGTTGTGCAGGACGCAGCACACCACAATGATGCGGCCGACCCTATCTGACCGATACTGGAGGGCGCCCCCAGAGAGGTCCAGTCACCTGAAACGCATCTTCAGCACGCCAAAGCACCTCTCGATCACTCCCCTTGTCGCTACATGGGCATCATTGTAGCGGTTCACCGCCTCATTGCGTGGCCTCCGTATAGGCGTCATCAGCCACGATCGCAAAGGGTAGCCCCTGTCGCCCAGCAACCAGCCCCTCAGCCGGGGATGGCGTCCCTCGTACATGCCGGGGATGGATGACCGCGACAACATGAATGAGTCGTGTACACTGCCTGGGTGACGGGCGCAGACGTGCAGGATCATCATGCGGTGGTCGCAGACCACCTGTACGTTCATTGAATAGGTCCCCTTCCTATTAGTGAACACGGCCCTGTTCTCTGCAGATGGCCGCACGGCGACGTGCATCCCATCGATCGCGCCCTGGACCATGGGGAACCCGGCAACGGCAGAGAAGCCCACGGCCCGGGCATCTTGGCTGGCCCGGTCCACGGGGAAGCGGATGTAGCGGTGCGCCATGGCATAAAGGGCATCTGTCACTGCCCGGATGCACCGATGCACCGATGTCTGCGATATGCCGGACAGGTCCCCACTCGGTGCCTGGAATGACCCCGTTGCATAAAAGTTCAGGGCCACCGTAACCTTAACGGACACGGGGAGAGGGTGTCCCCAGCAAGTGCCACGCGGTGACAGGTGTGCCAGCAGGTGGCAGATGTGTGCCACGGTTTCCCGGCTCATCCGGAGTCTCCTCCTGCATTCCCGGTCCGTGAGGTCCTGGTATGACTGCCGGGGCCGGTACACACGGGGCGCCCTCGGGTGCCTCCGTTGCCGCGGGGTCGCGACGTCCTCCTCCCCCTCCTCGGCCTGTCGGTCAGGTGTCCCTCCAGCCTGGGCGGCTGCCGCCTGCCCCTCTGCGGCAGCCTGCGCCGCCTCTCTGGCACGCTCCTCCTCCTCCTCCTCCTCCTCTTCCTCATCCAGGGCAACATAGACATGAGCGGCTGCCACCACGGCGGCCAACATCGCTGGATGGTCTGAAAACATGACGGCCTGGTGGGGGGGAGGGGAACGACGACGTGTCATCATTGCCCATATCCCCTCCTCCCCCCAGCCAGGTGGCATGGACCGCATGGGTCCAACTGTTGGAGGCTGGCACCTGGCCAGGTGGACCAACTCATTTGCCCTCCCATCACCCTCCTCGGCACGGACCCCCTCCCCAACCTCCACCCCAGCACGGACCCCCCCCCCAACCTCCACCCCAGCACGGACCCCCACCCAAACTCCACCCCAGCACGGACCCCCTCCCCAACCTCCACCCCAGCACGGACCCCCCCCTAACCTCCACCCCGGCACGGACCCCCTCCCCAACCTCCACCCCGGCACGGACCCCCCCCCCAACCGCCACCCCGGCACGGACCCCCTCCCCAACCTCCACCCCGGCACGGACCCCCTCCCCAACCTCCACCCCGGCACGGACCCCCTCCCCAACCTCCACCCCGGCACGGACCCCCTCCAACCCCCAACCTCCACCCCAGCACGGACCCCCTCCCCAACCTCCACCCCAGCACGGACCCCCCCCCAACCTCCACCCCGGCACAGACCCCCTCCCCAACCTCCACCCCGGCACAGACCCCCTCCAACCCCCAACCTCCACACCAGCACGGACCCCCTCCCCAACCTCCACCCCAGCATGGACCCCCCCCCCAACCTCCACCCCGGCACGGACCCCCTCCCCAACCTCCACCCCAGCACGGACCCCCTCCCCAACCTCCACCCCGGCACGGACCCCCTCCCCAACCTCCACCCCGGCACGGACCCCCTCCAACCCCCAACCTCCACCCCAGCACGGACCCCCTCCCCAACCTCCACCCCAGCACGGACCCCCCCCCCCCACCAACCTCCACCCCGGCACGGACCCCCTCCAACCCCCAACCTCCACCCCAGCACGGACTCCCTCCAACCCCCAACCTCCACCCCAGCACGGACCCCCTCCCGGCACTCCCCCGGAGCCCAGCCTACTCTAACCCCCCCCCCCCCGCACACACACACACACAAGCCGAGACGCACCTCTCCTCACGCAATCAGTCTGCGGCCACGCCATTTCCTGCCCAGAGCCAACCCCCCAGGCCGTCACTCACCTCCTCGCTGGTCGGCATGAGCCTGGAGCACCGGGTCACGCCGATGAAAAGGAGGTTTGATTCACGTCGACGTGAACGGTCATCACGTCGACGGGACTTCGGCCCATCCGGAAGGGAGAATATCGGCAGGCCGAAAATCGGCTGCCTTGCGCAGACCCGTGACATTCTCCGTGGCAGCGGCGCCATTAACGCCCCGCCGACTTTTCTCCCTTCGGAGACTTCGGCGGGGGCGGGGGCGGGATTCACGGCGGCCAACGGCCATTCTCCGACCCGGCGGGGGGTCGGAGAATGACGCCCCAGATGACTGTTTTGCAATTTTATTGAGTGCTGTGATTGGTCAATAAGAGCAGACTGAAAGATCTTGCCTACCATTGGTCCATTATTATTATTATTGTTTCTTGGTCTATGGTTATCCAATCAGGAATAGGATCCAAATATCAAATTGAACTAAGCTGGGAATTTTTTGGGAGTTGCTCCTCCTCCACAGCTGTATTTGTATTAGAAGTGGGGAAGAATTCACGTTTATCCCTACTTATGTGGGGGTTTTTCCTGAACAACCGGAAAAGTGTGAGGTGATACACTTGAGGAGGGCTAACAAAGTAAAGTATTACAATATAAATGGTAGGGCCCTGAAAAGCACTGAGTATCAGAGGGACCTTGTAGATCCATAGATCCCTGAAGACAGCAGAACAGGTGGATAAAGTGGTTAAGAAGGCATATGGGATACTTGCCTTTATTAGCTGAGGTATAGATTACAAGAGCAGGGGGGGTCAGGCTGGAACTGAATAAAATGCTGGTTAAGCCACGACTGGGGTACTGCATGCAGTTCTGGTCACCACATTATCGGGGGAGGATGCGATTGCACTAGAGAGTGTTCAGAGGAGACTTACCAGGATATTACCTGGCTGGAGCCATGGGGAGAGGTTGAATAGGCCAGGGCTGTTTTATTTGGCCCAGCGAGGATTGAGAGAGGACCTGATGGAGGTGTATCAGATTACAAGGGGCATCGATTGGGTGGATTAGAAGGCACTTTTTCCATTAGTAGAGGGGTTAATAACCAGGGGTACCAGATTTAATGCAAAAGGTAGAATGTTAAGAGGGGGGTTGAGGAGAAACTTTTTTCACTCCGAGGATGGTGGGAGTCTGGAGCTCGCTGCTTGAAAGGATGGGTCAGAAACTTTCACAACATTTAAGAAATATTTAGATATTCACTTGTGCTGCCGTAACCTCCACGGCTGTGGGCCGAGTGCTGGAAAATGGGATTAGTGTAAATCAGGGGCGAAATTCTCCGGAAACAGAGCGATGTCTGCCAACTGGCGCCCAAAACGGCGCAAATCAGTCGGGCATCGCGCCGCCCCAAAGGTGCGGAATCTTCCGCATCTTGGGGGGCCCAGCCCCAACCTTAAGGGGCTAGGCCCGCGCCGGACGAATTTCCGCCCCGCCAGCTGGCGGGAAAGGCCTTTGGTGCCCCGCCAGCTGGCGCGAAACTGACATCTCTGGGCGGCGCCTGCGCGGGAGCGTAAGCGGCCGCTGACGGCATTCACGTGCATGCGCAGTGGAGGGAGTCTCTTCCGCCTCCGCCATGGTGGAGACCATGGCGAAGGTGGAAGGAAAAGAGTGCCCCCACTGCACAGGCCCGCCCGCGGATCGGTGGGCCCCGGTCGCGGGCCAGGCCACCGTGGGGGCACCCCCCGGGGCCAGATCGCCCGTCGCCCCCCCCAGGACCCCGGAGCCCGCCCGCGCCGCCTTGTCCCGCCAGTAAGGTAGGTGGTTTAATCTACGCCGGCGGGACAGGCATTTTAGCGGCGGGACTTTGGCCCATCCGGGCCGGAGAATCACGGGGGGGGGGGGCCCGCCAACCGGCGCGGCGCGATTCCTGCCCCCGCCGAATATCCGGTGGTGGAGAATTCGGCAACTGGCGGGGGCGGGATTCACGCCAGCCCCCGGCGATTCTCCAACCCGGCGGGGGGTCGGAGAATCTCGCCCCAGATCTTTGTTGACCGGCATGGAAACCATGGGCCGAATGGCCTACTTCTGTGCGAAAACATCTATGAACCCATGAACCCAGCAACCATTCAAATAATTCTTGCTCTCCAAATAAAATGATTCTCTTTAAGATCCTATTACATGGATTATGAATAGGGAATATATTGGACGGATGATCAATATTTTATTCCCTTTGATTATAACAGATGGGATGACTGTGCTCTGTTCTGGAAAATGCTTATTTCTCAAAGAAAAATTTGCAAAGGCTTTTGTATCTGTGAATTCCTTTGTGCTCCTCAGATAATTTGGGAGGGGAGGGGGGGTTGTTGTGAAATGCATCCTTGCTTGCACCCAAAGTTGCTCCAGGTATTGAAGTGAGTTGAAAGTGACACCATGACTCCTCTTGCGCCATTTTCCTGGGGCTCCACGTGTCAGGTCCCTGTACTGCAGTTTGCCAGTGAGCCACCCAGCGACTGACGTCCTCTCCAGCGTCCGATTACTGAGCACCGTCAACCGGGTAGGCCTTGACTGCGGGAACAATGGCCCCATTAAAATTACTGGAAGCATGGAATACAGATAGGTCAAGTGGTGTACAGTCCCTGTGCCCTCAGTTTGACACACATCCCATATAGCACAGACAGGAAAGCGACGGACTAGCAAACAATGTATAAATATACACGCAAATCTCCTGTGTATTGCTCAGGATAAGTCAGATGTTGTTTCCCTAAGGCAGGTGTGCTAGACTATGCAATGCGCAGTGTGTTGGTCTGCTCAGATGAGACTGCGTTGTTTTGAGGCCCAAAGTCTAATTGCTGTTAAGTAAACATAGATTCAGGTCGATTAGAGTTTATGTGGTTTGAATATTTATTGTGGATTGGAATGTAGTTGTCCGTCTGTCAGGCTACAGCTCCGAAGGTCGTGGCATTTTCGGAATGTTTTGTATCGAAATGCGACATCTGTGCAGACCAGATGTGCGGTTTCTAATGTATTACTAGCAGATGTTCTGTGCCATTGTTCAGACTAAGTCAAAGGACGTTTTGTTTTGTAAGGAGAGGTGTATTATACCATGGAACACACCACATAGCCCTCCGTTGCTAACGGAGAACCGTGATTAAACTGGAGAATAGTTCCTCAGGCCACTTAAAGGGTATTTTCTATTTCTGAGATAGTTTCCTGAAACCAGCATCAAATGCCTGGTTCTCTTTATTGTACTTACAAACTTTCTGGAAGAGTGTTATTGTAATTTGCCTGGAAGATGCCTGAAATGTGACACTGACATTTTAAATCACTGTGTTTTGCGGTCTCATCCGAGTTTTCATATGACAGCTGTCCATTTAGATGCATCCTAGGCCCATCTATCCATGGAAGCTGAGAACAACCTTCACTTTCCCTGGGGTGGAATGGAGGAGCCTAGCCATATTCTCCTCCATGGCCAGTTCTCCAAAACAAAAGGTGGATGGTCTCTTCACCTGTCCATGTCGCACCCTGTGCTCCACTCCTCCAACAGGTACCTTGGTCCTCCCCGTAGAGGCTATAGTATTCTGTGTCGCAACTCGGGCAGGTGTCGACTCCTTGGAGAGTGAAGTCACACATGAGCACTGTTGTTGAGGCCTCAGACGAGTACTTCAATGGGGAAGGCTACAGAAGAAGGATGAGGAATGTGCACAATGAAATGCTTGGTGCATTGGCATACCTGTCAAACAGCCTCTGTTCAAAGACAAAAGTGTGGAGAAATCCATCACTGACATGGCACAGGTCTCAGAATTTGGAGTCCATCTTTTCCAGCATGGAAGTGAAGGCCACTAAGGAACACAGGCCACAGAATTCTTTAAATCAGTACCAAGCCCTTCAGCAGTTGCCATACCACTTCCTGTAGATTTTAACAACTTGAAAGGACTTTAGAAAGTGCCAAACACTTGTCCAAACATAGCAACAGTCAATAGAAATCAATCAGTAACTAACCTGAAAGTAATTTTGGGGTCACCATTTATCAGTAATTGAACTGGACCAGCCATATAAATACCGTGGCTACAAGAGCAGGTCAGAGGCTGGGAATTCTGTGACAAGTAATTCACCTTCTAATTCCCCAAAGTCTGTCCACCATCTACAAGGCACAAGTCAGGAGTGTGATGGAATACTCTCCACTTGCTTGGATGAGTTTACCTCCAACAACACTCAAGAAGCTCAACACCATCCTGGACAAATTAGCTCACTTGATTGATACCCCATCCACCACCTTCAACATTCATTCCCTCCATAACTGACACACAGCAGCAGCAGTGTGTGTCACCTACAGGATACGCTGTAGCAATTCACCAAAATACCTTCCATTACAGCTTCCAAACCCTCGACCTCCACCACCTAGAAGTACAAGGGCAGCAGATGCCTGAGAACATCACCAATTTCCCCGCCAAGCCACACACCATTCTGACTTGGAACCATATCGCCATTCCTTCACTGTCGCTGGGTCAAACTCCCTACCTAACAGCACAGTGGGAGTACCTACACCATCAACTGCAGCAGTTCAAGAAGGCGGTTCACCGCCACCTTCGGAAGGGCAGTTAGAGATGGGCAATAAGTGCTGGCGTAGCCAGTGACGCCACATCCTGTGAATGAATAAAAAAATTGATGATCCTTTTAAATAACAGGGGGGAGGTCCTTCCTGTCGCTGAACTTCTGTGATTAAGAGAAGGTATTGTCTGGAGCATTGAGCTCCAGAATGATAGCACTAGTGTCAAATCGATCATGTGCTGCTTGACACCAAGGTCTCCTGACTCTATACTTGTGCTGTTATACTCACTGTACCCACGCAAATGCCTTCACCAATATGGCTCCTGACATGGTTCAGGCCTGAAGGATGCACATGCAATACAGGTGCCATTTTGAATTTCCCAGGCCAATGGTAGCACCCAAAATGCTGGAATTGCACATCCAAATTTTGTGTCGCTTACCTCTGTCTAATTCCATCATCTATTCAACATTATGGTTAGCCTCACAGTCTTTCCTCCATCCTAATTTAAGTGTGTTTTTTTATTCCAAAATAAAGACAAATTTTATTTGAATATTCATAAGTCTCTCAGGGGAATAGAAAGTGGATTAGCCTAAACTATGTTTTATTGGCAGAAATATAGACATCTTAATCAGTGACATCTGTGAGAGGGAGGAAACGAGGGACAGAAAGGAAGATAGAGACCGGACAGGGAGAAAACACTGAGCGAAGTGCGTCCAGCGTCAGCCATGGCTCAAGGGAGCACTCTCGTCTGTGAGACAGTAGGTTGTGGGTTCACGTTCAACTCGAGAGACTTGAGCACAAAATCTAGACTGAGACACAAGTGCAGGACCAAGAGGATGCTGCACTATTGGACGTGTTGCTTTTCAGATAAGATATTAAACTGACGCCTGTCTCCCCTCTCCGTGAATGTAAGAGATCTCTTGGCATTATTTCAAAGGAGAACTTCTGTGTTCTGGTGGCACGATGGCACAGTGGTTAGCACTGCTGCCTCACAGCGACCCGGTTTGATTCCAGACTTGGGTGATTGCCTTTTGTGTAGTCTGCACGTTCTCCTCGTGTCTGCGTGGGTTTCCTCCCACAGTCCAAAGAAGTGCAGGTTGGGTGGATTGGACATGATCAATACGTGGGGTTACGGGGAAAGGTGAGGGAGTGGGTATGGTTAGGGTGTTCATTCAGAGGGTCGGTGCAGACCCAATGGGCTAAACGGCCTCCTTCTGCATTGTATGGATTCACTGGAACATCTATCCCTCAATCAACTTCACAAAAGCAGCTTGCCTTGTTAATGTCATATTGCTGTTTTAGGACCTTGCTGTCTGCAGAATTGGCTGCACATTTCGCTATTTTACAGCACTGACTGCTTCAAAAATACTGTATTGGCTATTGAGATGTTTGCTGGCCCTAAAAGGCGCTATATAAATTCAAGTCTCTCTTTTGTTCTTTCCTTTTTCATACAATATAATTCAACCTTTAACATTTTAGAAACCAGCACCACCAGACTCCCCCCCCCCCCCCCCCCACCCCCCCCCCCCCCCTCCAGTTCTGTTAGTCTTGTGCCCCTTCTTCTCATTGCAGCAATCAGAACCCAGAGATTTACCAGTGGGCTGAATACTATGTTCAACCTGCCACCTCCGTCAAAAATCTCAGATTCTCTCTCCACGTTGGTACTGGACCACAGAGGCCCTCCCACCTTGCCCCTCCCCACCCAATTTCAGTGTTGCTGAATCCCGGGATGATCGCTGGAATTAAAATTTGGGAGGTTACGCAATGACGGCCAATGGGGCCAGAGGTCAGGGACAGTGGGGAAGATGGTGGGGGTATGATTTGCAAGGACTTTAAAAAAAAACAAATTTAGAGTACCGAATTCATTTTTTCCAATTAAGGGGCAATTTAGTGTGACCAATCCACCTAACCTGCACATCTTTGGGTTGTGGGGGTGAAACCCACGCAAACACGGGGAGAATGTGCAACCTCCACATGGACAGTGACCCAGAGCCGGGATCGAACCTGGGACTTCGGTGCCATGAGGCAGCAGGGCTAACCCACTGCACCACCGTGCTGCCCCTGATTTGCAAGGACTTAGCGATAAGAATTTGCTTCTATCCTGTCATGCTCTTCCAATGCATTCTGATTCCTGAACTCTTGCCGATTGTCTCTGCTTTGATGAGGCACAATTGTAGGTTATGTTAAGAACTGCCTTGATTTGTCATTAATGCTCCAGGGGTTATCTACAAAGTTTAGTAAACCACCTTGCATTTCACTTGGCTCCTGAACCATTTGATCTGTTTAAGACTAAATGTTAGTATAAGAGCATGGAATTTCAGCTCAATGTACTAACAACAATTGAAAAAATAGAAAAGCATTGTCCAACAATCTTGAATTGATCAGATTCACAATTTACTTTTTAGAATCGAGAAAAATACTTTGCACCGCAATGTTTAAAATGTTTATAATTTCTTAATTTTTTAATTTAAGCTGCTGACCCATTATAGGTAAGTGAACATAAGTTCTATCTCTGAGTGGGTGGTTATAAGCTTCATTATATACAAAGGACCTTTTTTCTTAGAATGTATGTACAGAAGGTGTACTATTGATCTATACCAAATTCAAATGATGCAATTTCTCCCCAATACATACACCGTGCAAATTCCTGCATGCTTATTTTAGACAGGTCGCTTCTTCTTTGCCCAAAGGCAGGCCTGCTCCACAGTCCCACGACCTCCAACATGGGTAGAGCAAGGAAGCTGGTCTTGAGTCTGAGTGGGGATTGAACCCTGTGCTGTAGACACCAATCTGATCCATACTGGCCATCCAACCAACTGAGCCAACCCACCGCCCCATAACGTCCGGGTTGCTGTGGCAACGTACACTTTTATGTGCGTGTTGTAGCCTGGGGTTGTGGATAGTGGTGATCGAGGTTCCAATTTCTTTTCATCACATGTCTAACCTGTAATCGTTCCCATTCTTACCCCTGTCATTGGGGTTTGTTGGAAGGATTTACAAGTTGATACTCAACTTGTTCGGCCACCTTATGAATGTTCCATCCTTGACCATCAAGTCCTGGGGAGAGACTTAAACCTGGATCTTTTTGGCTCAGAGGGAGGGACTCTACCCTCTGCAGTACGAGATCTCCAGCCAAATCTCTAATCTGTACAGATTAAACAGATTGTTAACATTGAGAAATAGCATGCTCAGGAATTTGATGTTAGTACTATGGCTACTACAGCAACATTATATTTCTATTCCCTCCTTCCATGAGGTCACTGAGGAAAGCGGACAGAAGACCATGAAGTAGCCAAAATACTCTGTGTAGCATAATGGGGTAATAGTTATGGTAATGAGATAGTGGTGTGTATTATGGTATAACAGTGGCATCAGCAGTCATGTGCAAGAGACTGAGGCCCAAATTTACCCCACAATGGAGAGCCTTTCCATTTTGATGAAAACCCCAGAAATGGCTAAAAATGCCAAGTCCAGGCCCAGAGCCCTCATTTTCCATCTTCACAATGTGTGTGTAACAGACTGTAACCTGTGCTATCCTTTGTGTAACATACTGCAATGTGTGTGTAATAGACTGTAATCTGTGTTACCCTTTCTGTAACATACTACAATGTACAACACAGCACACTCTGTGTTAACGTCTATGTCACACACCACAATCTGTGTTAACATCTGTGTTACACACCAAAATCTGTGTTAACGTCTGTGTTACACACTGAGGCACGATCAATTGAACAAAGACTAGAGTTGGATACAACTGAGGCTTTATTGCTCTAAGATGTGTGGCCTCCCACAGCAGCTGGCGAAATGGCTGCCGAATGGAGGACACACATATTTATACTCCACCTACTGGGCGGAGCCAGCAGGCAGGGACTACCGGCGAACCCGTAGTACAGGTCCTACCTTACATCACCAAATACAGGTGCAACAGTGGTTTACCACATCCACCCCCTGTTAAAATTGAGTCCGGCGGGGGTGGTGGAAAACTATATACAGCAATGAATTTATATTTACAGTATTTGATCAGAAAAAAATGTCTTTTGAAGTCCGGTGCCAGTTAGAGAGTTAACCGGTCTGGCGCCTTGATGTTCCGCTGGGAGCGACGTAGCGGTGGCGGCGATGTCGATGGTGGCCTGATGTTCGGTGACTCTGGGAGCGTGCCAAAATCCTCTTCATCCTCTTGCGTGGGCAGGGGAAGGACGGCTGGTCCTGGTGGGGTTAATGCTGGGAGCGCCGGGGGTGGGGAGGGTGGCACCAGGCCGGGGAGGTGTGTGTGTGTGTAGAACCTGCTGGTGCCAAGTCCCTGAGGGAGACAGTAACTTGGCGGCCATCGGGGTACACCACGTAGGCATACTAGGGGCTGGCATGGAGCAATTGCACCCTTTCCACCAACGGGTCCGCCTTGTGGAGTCGGACGTGCCTACGGAGCAGGACTGGTCCTGGAGCTGCGAGCCAAGTCGGGAGCGACACCCCGGATGTGGACTTCCTGGGGAAGGCAAAAAGACGTTCATGGGGTGTGTTGTTAGTAGCGGTGCACAGCAGTGACCAAATGGAGTGGAGTGCATCAGGGAGGACCTCCTGCCAGCGAGAGGCTGGGAGGTTCCTGGACTGTAGGGCCAGTTGGACGGCCCTCCATACCGTCCCGTTCTCCCTCTCTACCTGCCCGTTTCCCCGGGGGTTATAGCTGGTCGTCCTGCTGGAGGCGATACCCCTGCTGAGCAGGAACTGACGCAGCTCATTGCTCATGAATGAGGATCCCCTGCCATTGTGGATATAGGCGGGGAAACCGAACAGAGCGAATATAGTGTTTAGGGCTTTGATGACGGTGGCAGACGTCAGGGGATGGCGAAGGGGAACCTAGCGTACTCATCGACCACACTGAGAATATACGTGTTTTGTTCAGTGGAGGGGAGGGGCCCTTTGAAATCCAGGCTGAGGCGTTCAAACGGGCAGGAGGCCTTCACCAGGCGCGCATGGTCCGGCCGGTAGAGGTGTGGCTTGCACTCTGCACAGACCTGGCAGTCCCTGGTGATTGTCCGTACTTCATCAACGGAGTCGGGCAGGTTGCGGGCCTTTATGAAATGGTACAACCGTGTGACTCCCGGCTGACAAAGGCTGTCGTGCAGGGCCCGGAGTTGGTCTACTTGTGCACTGGCACATGTACCTCGGGATAAGGCATCTGGGGGCTCGTTGAGTTTGCCGGGGCGATATAAAATCTCGTAATTGTAGGTGGAGATCTCGATCCTCCACCGCAAGATTTTATCGTTTTTGATCTTGCCCCGCTGTGTGTTATTGAACATGAAGGCTACCTACCATTGGTCAGTGAGGAGAGTGAATCTCCTGCCAGCCAGGTAATGCCTCCAATGCCGCACAGCTTCAACGATAGCTTGGGCCTCTTTTTCGACGGATGAGTGCCGAATTTCTGAGGCATGAAGTGTGCGGGAGAAGAATGCCACGGGTCTGCCTGCCTGGTTGACGGTGGCGGCTCTGGCGACGTCCGATGCGTCGCTCTCTACTTGAAAGGGCAGTGTCTCGTCTACTGCGTGCATCCCGGCCTTGGCGATATCGGCTCTGATACGGGCGAAGCCCTGCTGTGCCTCGGCCGTCAGGGACAAATGGGTGGACTGAATGAGTGGGCAGGCCTTGTCCGCAGAGTTTGGGACCCACTGGGCGTAGTACGAGAAGAACCCCAGGCAGCGTTTGAGGGCCTTGGGACAGTGGGGAGGGGAAGCTCCATGAGAGGGCGCACGCGGTCGGGATCGGGCCCCAGAACTCCGTTCTGGACCACATAGCCGAGGATGGCTCAGCGGGTCGTGCTAAACACGCACTTCTCCTTGTTGTAGGTGAGGTTGAGGAGAGTGGCGGTGTGGAGAAATTTGGCAAGGCTGGCATCGTGGTCCTGCTGGTCATGGCCGCAGATGGTGACGTTGTCTAGGTACGGGAAGGTGGCCCGCAAACCGTACCGGTCGACCATTCGGTCCATCTCCCTTTGGAAGACCAAGACCAACCCCGTTAGTGACGCCGAAGGGAACCCTGAGGAAGTGATAGAGACGACCGTCCGCCTGAAAAGCGGTGGATGGACGGTCTGATTTACGGATGGGGGGCTGGTAGTCGGCGGATTTGAGGTCTACCGTTGAGAAGACCCGGTACTGTGCAATCTGACTGACAATATCAGATATGCGTGGGAGGGGGTACGCGTCGAGCTGCGTGTACCGATTGATGGTTTGGCTGGCGTCCATGACCATCCTGTGTTTCTCCCTAGTTTTAGCGACTACCACTTGGGCTCTCCAGGGGCTGTTGCTGGCCTCGATAATGCCCTCCCGAAGCAGCCGCTGGACCTCGGACCTGATGAAGGTCCTATCCTGGGTGTTGTACCGTCTGCTTCTGGTGGCGATGGGTTTGCAATCCGGGGTTAGATTGGCGAAGAGGGAAGGTGGATCCCTGTGAAGGCGAGGCCGCACACAGTGAGGGGTGGCAGGGGTCCGCCAAACTTGAGGGTTAGGCTCTGGAGGTTACACTGGAAGTCCAGGCCGAATAGTAGGGCAGCGCAGAGGTTAGGGAGGACGTAGAGGCGGAAGCCGCTGAATTCTACACCCTGGACCGTGAATGTGACCGTGCAGAACCCCCGGATCGCGACGGAGTGGGATCCGGAGGCAAGGGAAATTCTTTGGTTGGCGGGGTGTACCGCGAGGGAGCAACGCCTTACCGTATCCGGGTGTATGAAGCTTTCGGTGCTCCCGGAGTCCAGCAGGCAAGAGGTCACGTGGCCGTTGATTTTCACGCTGGTCGATGAAGTGGCCAGGTTGTGCGGACTAGACTGGTCGATGGTCACTGAGGCGAGTCGTGGTCGGTCGTCACTGACGTTGGATAATGGGGAGCCTGGGGGGCCCAGGTCCTGGAATGCTGTCGGTGTCCATGCCCCGTGGGGGAGACAAGATGGCGGCGCCTGAAGATCCTGTGGGGGGCAAAATGGCGGCACCCATGGGCCGCACGTTGCAGGGGTTGGACAAGATGGCGGCGCCCATGGGCCGCACATGGACCGAGGGGGAGAAGATGGCGGCGCCCACTGGACACGTGTGGTCCGGGGAGGTGAAGATGGCGGCGCCCACTGGCCATGCGTGGTCCGGGGAGATGAAGATGGCGGTGCCCATTGTGTGTAGGTTAGGGGGGTGGGGGCGATAGCGGCGACTGCGCGGGCCTGGCACACCGCAGCGAAATGCCCCTTTTTGCTGCAAGCCTTGCAAAGGGCAGCGCGGGCCGGGCAGCGTTGGCGAGGGTGCTTCTGCTGGCCACAGAAGTAACATTGGGGACCCCTGGATGGCGTGTGGCACAGGCGTACTGGCTGGTTAAGGCCCCCGCTGGGGCGGCCGTCTGTGGGGTCCACGAGGGGTAGGAGGGGTAGGCCGCGCGGCTGGTGGGGTAGGCCTGAATGTTGCGCGAGACGACCGTCATAGAGAGCGCTAGCTTCTTTGTCTCAGCTAGGTCAGCGTGGTCCCTTCTAACAGTCTTTGGCGTATGAAGTCCAACCCAATCCCCGTTACGAACACGTCCCGCATAAGGAGGTTGGAATGTTCAGTGGCCGTAACGGCCTGACAGTCACAGTCCCGGACGAGTGGGATTAGGGCCCGCCAGAAGTCTTCGATGGACTCACCAGGGAGTTGAGAGCGAGTGGCGAGTACGTGCCTGGCGAAGAGCGTGTTCATTTTCTGTGCAAAGTTTTCTTTGAGAAGCGCCATGGCGTCGGCCTAGTTTGGCGCGTCCTGGATCAACGGAAACACGTTGGAGCCCAACCTTGAGTACAGGATCTGTATCTTCTGAGCCTCCGGAACAGGAGTGGTCGCTGAGTTGATGTACGCCTCGAAGCAGGCTAGCCAGTGATTAAAGTCCTTTTTGGCGTCGCAAGATTGCGGATCCTGCTGCAGGTGATCTGGTTTGATTCGGAGGTCCATCTTCTAGAAAATCTTAGACCAATAAATTGAGGCACGATCAATTGAACAAAGACTAGAGTTGGATACAACTGAGGCTTTATTGCTCTAAGATGTGTGGCCTCCCACAGCAGCTGTCGAAATGGCTGCTGGATGGAGGACACACATATTTATGCTCCGCCTACTGGGCGGAGCCAGCAGGCAGGGACTACCGGCAAACCTGTAGTACAGGTCCTACCTTACATCACCTAATACAGGTGCAACAGTGGTTTACCACACATACAACACTCTGTAAGACTGTGTCACACACCACAATCTGTGTTAATGTCTGTGTCACACACACAATTTGTGTTAACGTCTGTGTCACACACCGCAATTTGTGTTAACGTCTGTGTCACACACACAATCTGTGTTAACGTCTGTGTCACACACACAATCTGTGTTAACATCTGTGTCACACACCACACTCTGTGTTAACGTTTGTGTCACACACTGCAATCTGTGTTAACATCTGTGTCACACACCACAATCTGTGTTAACGTCTGTGTCACACACCGCAATCTGTGTTAACGTCTGTGTTACACACCACAATCTGTGTTAACGTCAGTGTCACACACCACAATCTGTGTCAACGTCTGTGTCACACACACAATCTGTGTTAACGCCTGTGTCACACACCACAATCTGTGTTAACGTCTGTGTCACACACCACACTCTGTGTTAACGTTTGTGTCACACACTGCAATCTGTGTTAACATCTGTGTCACACACCACAATCTGTGCTAACGTCAGTGTCACACACCACAATCTGTGTTAACGTCTGTGTCACACACCACAATCTGTGTTAACGTCTGTGTCACACACCACAATCTGTGTTAACGTCTGTGTCACACATCGCATTCTGTGTTAACGTCTGTGTCACACACCACAATCTGTGTTAACATCTGTGTCACACACCACAATCTGTGTTAACATCTGTGTCACACACCACAATCTGTGTTAACATCTGTGTCACACACCACAATCTGTGTTAACGTCTGTGTCACACATCGCATTCTGTGTTAACGTCTGTGCCACACACCACAATCTGTGTTAACGTCTGTGTCACACACCACAATCTGTGTTAACGTCAGTGTCACACACCACAATCTGTGTTAACGTCTGTGTCACACACCACAATCTGTGTTAACGTCTGTGTCACACATCGCATTCTGTGTTAACGTCTGTGTCACACACCACAATCTGTGTTAACATCTGTGTCACACACCACAATCTGTGTTAACATCTGTGTCACACACCACAATCTGTGTTAACATCTGTGTCACACACCACAATCTGTGTTAACGTCTGTGTTACACACCACAATCTGTGTTAACGTCTGTGTCACACACCACAATCTGTGTTAACGTCTGTGTCACACACCGCAATCTGTGTTAACGTCTGTGTCACACACCACAATCTGTGTTAACGTCTGTGTCACACACCACAATCTGTGTTAACGTCTGTGTCACACACCACAATCTGTGTTAACGTCTGTGTCACACACCACAATCTGTGTTAACATCTGTGTCACACACCACAATCTGTGTTAACATCTGTGTCACACACCACAATCTGTGTTAACGTCTGTGTCACACACCACAATCTGTGTTAACGTCTGTGTTACACACCACAATCTGTGTTAACGTCTGTGTCACACACCACAATCTGTGTTAACGTCTGTGTCACACACCACAATCTGTGTTAACGTCTGTGTCACACACCACAATCTGTGTTAACGTCTGTGTCACACACCACAATCTGTGTTAACGTCTGTGTCACACACCGCAATCTGTGTTAACGTCTGTCATTCGTTTAAGGGGTGTGGGTATCACTGGCTAGGCCAGCATTTATTACCCATCCCTATGTGTCCTTGAGAAGGTGATGGTGAGCGGCCATCTTGACCTGCTGTAGTCCATATGGTGTTGGTGCACCCACAGTGCTGTAAGGGAAGAAGTTCCAAGATTTTGACCCAGGACAGTGATGGAACAATGACATATTTCCAAGTCAAGATGGTTTGTGACTTACAACCAAGTAAAGGTTACAGCACATAAGGAGGCCATTCAGCCCATTGTGACTGTGCAGGCTGGAAAAGAAAAAGCGAGCCACATATTCTAATTCCGCCTTTCGATGCCTGGATTGGAGGGGAACTTGCAGGTGGTGGCATTTCCACATTTGCTGCCGTTATTATTCCAGCTGGTCATCAGGTCGGCAAAGGAGCCTTGGTGAGTTTCTGCAGTGTACCTTGTCGATAATACACACTGCTGCCACTGTGGATTGATAGTAGAAGGAATGAATGTTTATTGTGGCAGATCATAGAATCCCTGCAGTGCAGAAGGAGACCATTCGGCCAATCGAGTCTGCACTGACCCTTCAAATGAATGTTCTATCCATGCCCACTTCCCTCTATCCCCGTAACCCGGTAACCTACCCTCCACATTCCTGGACACTAAGGGGCAATTTATCATGGCCCATCCACCTAACCTGCATATCATTGGACCGTGGGTAGGAACAGGAGCACCCGGAGGAAACACACGCAGACATGGGGAGAATGTACAAACTCCACATAGACAGTGACCCAAGGCTGGAATTGAACCTGGGTCCCTGGCACTGTGAAGCGGCAATGCTAACCACTGTGCCACTGTGGCACCCTGGGGTACCAATCAAGAGGATTTACTTTATCCTGGATGGTGTTTAGTTTCTTCAGTGTTGTTGGAACTGCACTCATCAGGGGAAAAGGAGAATATTCCATCATATTCCTGATTTGTGCTGTGTAGATGGTGAACAGGCTTTGTGTAGTCAGGAGGTGAGTTACTCTGCCGAATTTCCAGCCTCTAACCTGCTTGTTTAGCCACAGTTTTTAGACAGCAATGGTCAATGGTAACCCCCAGGTTGTTGACAGTGGGGATCCAGTGATGGTAATACGACTGAATGTCAACAGAGGTGGTTAAATTCCCTCTTGTTGGCGATAGTCATTGCCTGGTATTTGTTGTGGCGCGAATGTTACTTCTTATTAGCCCCAGCCTAAATATTGTCCAGGTCTTGATACATTTGGCCATGGACTGCTTCAGTATCTGAGGAGTTGCGAAAGGTGCTGAACATTGTGCAATTATCAGCGAACATCCCTACATCTGACATTATGATGAAGGGAAGATCATTGATGAAGCAGCTGAAAATGGTTGGGCCTAGGATACTACTCTGAGGAACTCTTACAATGATGTCCTGGAGCTGAGATGATGGACCTCCAACCACCACAACCATCTTCCTTTCTGTCAGACTCCAACCAGTGGAGCGTTTACCCCTGACTTCAATATTGCAAGGGCTCCCTGATGTCAAGGCATTCATTCACAGCTCACTTCTTGAGTTCAGCTCTTTGTTTGAATGGGTTCAGTTCTTGTTTGAACCAAGGCTGTAATGAAGCTAGAAGCTGACTGGTCCTGGCAGTTCCAAATCTCCTGTGCAGCAGACCACAATGGGTGTTACTCTCTGTGTAAGACACTGCAGTTTGTGTGTTATTTGTACAGAGTTTTGTATTGTATTTGTGTAAGAAATGGTGGTCTCTGATTTACTCAATGTGATTTAATGGGGACAAATCCAATTCGGTCCTGGAGACACATGCTCTTTGTTATATATAGTTTGGAAATACTTCATTCCTACTCCACCACCATTTATTTGATATGCTTTGTTAACAATAGCTTAAAGTAAAGTTGCCATGGTACCAGATGACCATAGGCTGCTTTCCCCTTTGAGGGCGAGAGCTGACTGGTGGTGATTTAACCTGAGGATCATCACACCTTACGCGAGGGGTAAGGTCGAGAGGATCATGAATAACATCAGCCGGTACGGGAATTGAACCCATGCTGTTGGCCTTGCTCTGCATCATGAACCAGCTGTCTAACTGAGTTAAATCGACCCCCCCACTTAACAATCATTTAGCACAGCATTGATACACATTCTGCCAGTAGACACAAAGATGTTATTCTGTTACTATCAGTCGTTCACAAACTGGAAAGTGAGAGTTGCAGAGGAGATGGAGGTAAGAATATTCCTCTAGAGATTTTTGTCCCAGCAGGCTTTTCACGAAGCCAGCAACTCCCTGCCTACAAATCAGAATTGGCCAGGTTAATGATTTCATTTCCATGGCTCATAAACAGCCCGTGAAACATAATTTCTGTTGCAAATTTCTGTGGTAACCAGTGACCTGGAACAGTAGCAGCCTGGTCTCCATTGGAAGAATGGAAGGCTGCATCTTGACTACCATTTGCTTCTACATTGGGTTGTTAAAACAACAGTGCAATTGTTCAGTAAATTGGAACAATTGCTACACATTCTTCACCAATTGCATATGAACAAAGCACCGTAGTGTTAACATTTTGAAAGATTTTATAGTTCAACAATATTGCATCTAAAGAGCGATTTCCGTGCCATTACAGATGGTATCATTTAAAAACATAAGAACATAAGAATGCAGGAATGGGGAAAAGCCATTTAGGCCATCCAGATTATTCCGTCATTTGAGTTCTTTTACAGTACTCTCATTTTGAATCTCCAGCTTACTCAAAAGTTCTGACCCTCTTGTTTGTTGTTGGCAATCTGTTGTGGTTCACTTTTCATGGAAATTATAGGTGAATGTTTTAGACAGGGTTCGGTTATCAGAGCTAACTTGTTTCAGCTGGTGACCGGTGACTGTACCTTCCTATCACTTTTAGGTTTGGATTTCAGGGAATATGTCCAGCTCCAGCAGCTTTTATTCCGATACTTTTCTGTTGAGCTGTGGATTGCCTAAGGCTGGCTAGTCCTGTGCAGTCCGCCCTGTTTCTTCCTGGTAGTCAGATCCTATGACAACTTGCAATCAATGTAAGTTAGTGATTCTGGTTCAGGCCATTCAATGACTGAGGGAGGTATAAACAGGCTCTGAAGGTGGGAAACCACATTGTTGATCTGTGAAGGTGGGGGGGTGGGGGGGGGAGGCTCTGCATAGATCAACGCTCTCACTGCCAGAAAATGTAATTGTTTCTGCCTCTCTTGCATTGCTACTGTTGCCAGTTCTGTTGTTGGTGCGACAGGCAAATCAACAACGAGGGCATTTAAAAGTTTATTGGATAAACATATGGATGAATATGGCATAGTGTAGGTTAGATGGCTTTTGTTTCGGTGCAACATCGTGGGCCGAAGGGCCTGTACTGCGCTGTGTTGTTCTATGTTCTATGTTCTATGTATATACATTGCATTTATATAGCGGGCGGGATTAATCGGCTGTTCACACCAGCGGGAAATTCCGGTCCCACGCCGGCGCATGGGTTTCCAGTGATGAGGGTGCTGACACCGGGAAATCCCATTGACAACAGCAGGGTTGGTAGATCCCGCTGGCGGGCTGCCTCCTCCGCTGAAAGACACGTGGCTAGTGGTGGGTAAATCCGGCCCGATGTAGCAACACAATGTAGCAAAACAAAATCTTGAGGTACTTGACAGAACTGTTATCAATCATAATTTAGGATTGCACTACATAAGGTGGGGTTATTAGTCTAGGTGACCAAAGACTTGGGGTGCGATTTAACGGAAACATTTTGAAGTGTCATTTTGTGTGGTTTTGGCGGTGTTTCCCATCGGCTTTTTCGGTGAGATCCACACTGGTATTAACCCATATTTAGTCGTTTTGTTAGGCCTTGCGAGTTTCTCCCTGGTCTAGCCCACAATTAGAAATGTTTTCAGCAGTGGGGAGCTCAACTCGCCGGCGAGACTGGCTCCTCAGAGATTGGGCCGCCATTTTGAAAGTGTGTCCTGATCTCTAAATAACTTGAGGGTCCCCACACCCCTACCCATGGATATTGTCACCCCCATGCACATGGGCATTACCTCACATTCCTCCAAGTGAGGACACCCCGCTAAGGGGCCGTTGAGGTCCGCCTTTCAGACCACCCCATCCCTCCCTTTCAGGACCCCAAAACTTTAGGAGGCTCCTTCATGCCTGCCCTTCACCCCACCACCTTTCATACCCCCCTCATCTCCCCTTTCATGGGCATAGCCACCCTCAGGCCCTGGCCCCAGCAATGCCACCCAGGAACCCTACCAGTGCTACCTGGGCACCCTGACACTGCCACCCAGGCATCTTGGCAGTGCCAGGGTGGCAGTACCAAGGTGCCCAGGTGCCAGACAAAGAGCCAGGGTGCCACCCTGCCCTGACCCGGACTACCGAGGGGTCTCGGATGGCCTGGGAATCCCTACCAGGTGCCGTTACACCTGGTCCATATTTGTATAGGCCCGCGTGATCTCTTGCTGGGTAGCCAGTTAGTTCCTGGGAGGCTGTTAGATTGGACTTGCATCTCGCTAATGAGATGGGGATTGGTCTGAATTGGTGTCTTGACACATTTAGCCGGGATCTGGAACCCACCACCGGGAGCGGGCAGGTTAGACCGTGAACCAATTGGCGCCCGGCATGGATCCCGTTTATGGCCTCTTCCGCACTTTAACCGACATGCCTAAATCCGCACCGGATGCAATGCGGCCATTAAGTCACACCCTTGGTCAAGGGCTTGAGGATCCTCTTAAAGAAGGTGACAGGCCGTAAAGCAGAGATTTTTAGCAAGCTCATGACAAGCTTAGGGTCGAGGAAGCATAGAGCTCATCCAATAGGATTTACACATTGAGCTGCTGAAGGTAAAGCCTCAATGATGGAGCAAGGATTCATGAGAGGTCAGAATTGAAGGGACACAGAGCTGAAGGAAGAGCTGGAAGAGTTTACAGAAATAAGGAGGAGCCAGGTCATGGGGGAGGACGTTGAACACAGTGATGAAAATTTAAATTTGAAGCTTATTGGTCCGAGAGCCTATGTAGGTTAGCGAATGACGTGATTTAGCGGGCTGAACTGTTTTGGATTTACTTAAGTTTACAGACAGTGGAAGTTTGGAAGCCAACCAGGAGAGCATTGGAATCATTTTGAGTTCCATTATCACGTACCCATACCACCTTATTTACTTCACTTTCAGCAAAATAAACAAGCAATTTGCGTGATGAGGATTCTGCCTAACTTGCTGTTAGCTTGGTATTTCTCCTAGGTGAGATGTGGCATGCATTAGATACAGAGGAAAGCTATCTCTGTAATGCCCCGTCAATCGCCCTTCGATGGAAGGCATGCCCCTGTCCCATTGTTCAAACAATAAAGATAGAAATATATTGTGCTGAATTTTGTTCACTAAGCATCACATCTTATTTTGCAATCTGACGTATGAGTGTTCCAGGTTTATTACATGTATGTAAATAAGACATTGAATCATTCAATTTCTCGACATAATGCTGGTTTCTTTCTTTTGGTTCTAAAATTGGTGAAGGGCTGATTTAGGCTGGACAAAATTTCTGCGTCTGCAGTTGTGTTTTGTTAACTCCTTTGCTATTGTTATGAACGAAACCAACAATACTAAGCTGAAAATGGGCAGCACGGTAGCCTTGTGGATAGCACAATTGTTTCACAGCTCCAGGGTCCCAGGTTCGATTCCGGCTTGGGTCACTGTCTGTGCGGAGTCTGCACGTCCTCCCCGTGTGTGCGTGGGTTTCCTCCGGGTGCTCCGGTTTCCTCCCACAGTCCAAAGATGTGCAGGTTAGGTGGATTGGCCATGATAAATTGCCCTTAGTGTCCAAAATTGCCCTTAGTGTTGGGTGGGGTTACTGGGTTATGGGGATAGGGTGGCGGTGTTGACCTTGGGTAGGGTGCTCTTTCCAAGAGCCGGTGCAGACTCGATGGGCCGAATGGCCTCCTTCTGCACTGTAAATTCTATGTATCTATGAAAACAGACAGAAATGCATCGCTTTTTGCAACACTTTAGTGATACTGTGCAAGCCCGGTCCCAATTATCTGAAAATAGTCACCACGCTTTCATACTGCCCAAGCCCACCAAATGACCGACATGAGCAGCCCTGTCGGGCAGTCTATTTTATTTACAGGGATCAACTTGGAGCCTTAATTGCGCCATATTCATGCATGCACTTCAAACACACCTGAAAATGGGCCTATGGAATGATACATTATGGAGGGAAGATTTAAGCCATGTGCAGGATCTTTGGGAGAATTTTCCAATGCATTCTATCCCCCTCCTCTTTCCCCATGGTGCTGCGTTGTTCCTTTTCAAATGTAAATCCAATATCCTCTTTAAAAGTTACTGTTGAATCTGTTTCCCCCACCCTTTCAGGCAGTATGATGCAGACCAAAACAACTCCCAAACTGGCTTTTTTGCAAATTTCTTAAATCTGTGTACGCTAGTTAAACCACTTAGATTTAGATTTATTGTCATGTGTACCGAGGTACAGTGAATAGTATTGTTCTGCGTACAGTCCAGGCAGATCGTTCCATACATGAAAAACATAGGTCATGTATAAATACACTATGTAAATATATAGACATCAGGTGAAGCATACGGAATGTAGTACTACTCAGTAGAGAAGATGTATGGTGAGATTAGTTCAGTCCATAAGAGGGTCAATCAGGAGTTTGATAACAGCAGAGAAGAAGCTGTTTTTGAATCTGTTAGTGCGTGCTCTCAGACTTTTGTATCTCCTGCCCAATGGAAGAGGTTGGAAGAGAGAATAACCTGGGTGGGAGGGGTCTTTGATTATGCTGCCCCCTTTCCCAAGGCAGACCGTTTGCATACCGTTAACTCCAACCCTTCCTGGAAGTTAAATACGTCCGGGGGAATTTTCCAGTCCTGGTAAGAACACTGGGGAGAATGCCGCCGACGGGAAAACTCACCGTATATTCAGCCTCTTTAACAAAATGTTGCTTATCAGGTGATTGACGGCACACTCGTGGCAGCTTGTCTCTGATTCATTCGCCCAAGGAAAGCTAAATCTCTGTAATCAGTGGGGCGCTATTTTTAAACGCGCCCCCAGCACTTGTTCCCAAGTCCAGTCGGGGAGAATGGCTGCCAGGAAGACAGCTCCATGTTTCACAGAGGGAGCCCTCATCAAACCCTGGATGGTGTGGAGCAGAGGTGTGACATCCTGTATCTGCGATCGGCCAGACATCCAGCAAACACAATCACCAACCTCGCCTGGGAACCCGTGGCTGCAAAGGTGAGTGTCAGCTCCCTCCATAAGAGGTCGTGGCTACAGTGCCGGAAGAAGATGAATGACCTTCTTTGTGCAGCCAGGGTAAGTGTGCCTCCCATAACTCCCGGTGCACCCCTCCACACACCCATCACACCTCCACTATGACCTCTCACCCAGTCACCTCACTGCTTCCCAACACTTGTCATGGCACCCTCTCTTATAATCCCCCCCCTCCCCACACAACTTCCCCACTCCCTGTGGTCCCCAGTGGATAATCTGCTCCTCACATCCCTGTTCCCACTCACCTCCCATACATGCTAAATATCATCACCATCTGATTTGGCAGGACTCCTGCCCACACACTCCCCAGGTCAAACCAGTGTGAGTGGGCACAGTCTGTCAGAGTCATGCCCGAGCTGAGAACCCTAACACCCTTTGAGGAGAGAGCTCTTGGACTGGTCAGCAGGGTGCAGGACTGCACCCGTGCAGGGGGCGAGGTGGGGGACAACAGCCAAAAGCGAGAAGGCTCAACACATGCAGCCATGGTGCAATCTTGACTTGATTTTCTCCCATCAGTCTGTCCCCATGATGCATCTCGTTTCCCTTGCAGGTCAATCAGGCGATTAGCCGAGACCATCCTTGCGCCCTCTGGAGATCACAGCCCAGAGCAGCTCTGAGGGAGTCATCTCTGAGGCAACCAAGGAGGAGGCATCACAGCTGTCACCTGCACCCACCACCAGTGCAGATAGTCACACCTCAATGGGATTAACTATTGGGCAGGTTTCTGGGTCATTCACTAGTGAGCACCTCACAGCAGCAGACCCACAGCAGGAAGGAACGTCAGGGATCCGGTACTCAGAGGGATGCCAGAGCCCTGAAATCTGCTCCTGATATGCCCCTGGGTCTGGTAGCCCCAGAGCTGCTGGAACTGCAACAGCAAGGTTGTGAGCATCAGGAAGGGATGACAGCATCCCTCCTTGGACTGCAAGGCCGATTGGAGGAGTCCCATCGTCTTTTGGCTCAGTAGACGGTGCTGTCACTCGAATGCAGTGAGGCAAACACTGCGAGGGCGTGATCTGTAGTGGAAACGTTGGCGCAGGACGTGTACTCCATGGCGGGGAATGTCCACTGCTTGGTTCAGTTCATAACATCCATGGCCGAGGGCCTCAGCTCCACATGGTGCAGGGCTTCAACTGCACAGTGCAGCACAAGTCAGAAACCACAAGTGCCAGCACCAGAGGATGGCAGGGCTTCTGGATCTCACTCCAGCTGCCCCTCTATCCCATGGAGGAGCCCAAGGGCCCCCAGCCATCCAAAGGGAAGAGGATCGGCAGGAGGGCAACCAAGGCCTTTCCACCCAGGTGACCTTGGGCTGTTTAGCTCATCTGACAAAGCCCTCCCTGTGTGCAACACACCTCCAGCCCCGCATATAGAGGAGGGCGGCAATGCAACTCCCGTGCAGCCCGAATGTAGGCCCGGACCCTCAAGGCCGAGACCCCCCAGGGGAGACCCACCAATGCCATTTCAGACAACAGAACATGGAAGGCACCAGGCCGCCTCAACTTTGGCTGTGGATCCTGGGGATATGCCGAGATGTAGTGGGAGGGTGAGGAAGTGTGAGAAACTATTGGTACCTAGTGAGCACCGGTGAACCGAGGCACTAGTAGAAATAAGTCACCATTGTATTATCGCACTTAAGAAAAAGACGGGACCCCTGACCTCAGAGGAGGCAGTAGCAGCTGAGATTTGTCATCCAGCCTCTCTGGGCCCTAAAATAAGTTCTCTCATTGGCAGGTTGTATTCAGCTCTCTGTCAGGCAGGAGTCAGGCATTTCACAGAAGGTAAGAGAAGCATTGCTCTTTCCTCACGGAAAGTCATCATCATTCTCCTGTGGCATCCAGCCAATCACTTTAGCACCTTGCCCTTGAATGTAGCCACCATCATGATGACCTCCTGCAGGTACCTCAGTACTGAGCAGATGTTAGACACCATGGGGGAAAGGTTTTCACACTCTAGTCCTGGTTGTCACCAAATCGAAAGGCTATGAGGACGCCCCTAGCCCTGGGCCCCATGTGGGCCCTAGCCATTGCCCGAGGTACTTCCTCCTCCGTGGGTTGCCGCTCGCCACCCTCCTAAACATCATCGTGACCCGATGAGGTGTGGTGCTCCTCCTTCTCCTCCTGGTCCAGCTGCTCGCTCAGCTGTAGTGTCACATTGTGCAGAACGCAACAGACCACTATGATTCAGGACACCCGCTGGCGGCTCTCGTGTGGGTGGTCCAGGCATCGGAACTACATCTTGAGCAATCCAATTGCCTGTTCGACCAGTGAACATATTGACATCGAAGCCTGGCTATTGTAAGTCTCTGCAGGTGTTTGTGGCCTCCGCACTGACATCATCAGCCATCTCCTGAGTGAATACCCTTTGTCTCCAAGGAGGAATCCCTCCAGCTGCTGCTCCCCATCAAAAATGGCTGGGATCTCCGAGCAGCCCAAGATATAACAATCAGGGACGTTCGCCAGGAAACGTGCACACACCTGCATAATGTGCATCGTGTGGTCACAGACCACCTGGACATTTAGGCAGTGGAATCCCTTGCGGTTCATAAATGTCGCCCGATACCGCAATGGGGAGCGCAGAGACAAGTGGGTGCAATCAATGACTGACACCCTGCACCTGGAGCATGCCAGCTATGTGGGCAAAGCCCAAGACAAGAACAAGGAACAAAGAAAAGTACAGCACAGGAACAGGCCCTTCAGCCCTCCAAGCCTGTGCCGACCATGCTGCCCGTCTAAACTAAAATCTTCTACACTTGTGGGTCCATAGCCCTCTATTCCCATCCTATTCATGTATTTGTCAAGATGCCCCTTAAATGTCACTATCGTCCCTGCTTCCACCACCTCTTCCGGCAGCGAGTTCCAGGCACCCACTACTCTCTGTGTAAAAAACTTGCCTCGTACATCTCCCCTAAACTCAGCGGAGACTCTACCGGCCATGGGTGTTCAAGGGCGGCATGTGGCGCAGTGGTTAGCACTGGGACTGCATGTCTGCGTGGGTTTCACCCTCACAACCCAAAGATGTGCAGGTTAGGTGGATTGGCCATGCTAAATTGCCCCTTAATTGGAAAAGAAAAATAATTCGCTACTCTGAATTTATTTTTAAAAAGTTTCCTACCTCCAGGTGTCAATGCCACCATGGGGGCATTCTCTGACATCATCAGCCATCTCCTGAGTGAATACCCTTTGTCTCCAAGGAGGAATCCCTCCAGCTGCTGCTCCCCATCAAAAATGGCTGGGATCTCCGAGCAGCCCAAGATATAACAATCAGGGACGTTCGCCAGGAAACGTGCACACACCTGCATAATGTGCATCGTGTGGTCCCTCGCACCTTAAACCTTTACCCCCTAGTAATTGATCCCTCTACCCTGGGAAAAAGCCTCTGACTATCCACTCTATCTATGCCCCTCATAGTTGGCTACTATGCCCCTCAGAGAATGCCCCCATGGTGGCATTGACACCTGGAGGTAGGAAACTTTTTAAAAATAAATTCAGAGTAGCGAATTATTTTTCTTTTCCAATTAAGGGGCAATTTAGCATGGCCAATCCACCTAACCTGCACATCTTTGGGTTGTGAGGGTGAAACCCACGCAGACATGGGGAGAATGTGCAAACTCCACACGGACAGTGACCCAGGGCCAGGATTCGAACCCGGGTTCTCAGTGCCGCAGTCCCAGTGCTAACCACTGCGCCACATGCCGCCCTTGAACACCCATGGCCGGTAGAGTCTCCGCTGAGTTTCCGCCATCCTTGGCCCTTCTCCCGAAAGATCAACAGTCCCTGCTTCTCCTCCTCTGCAGGGCGTTCTTCCTAGCCTCATGCTGCAGCAGCCGAGGTCACTGCTGTTGCTCACTCTCAATCAGAAACAATTGTCAGTTTGACTGGCTCCATGATTCTCCAAAAACGGAAAGGAAGAGAGCATCAAAGTGAGCGGCGGAGAGCCCTGACAATACTCTGACCCACAGCTCTCTTAGAATCTGGGACACAGTTAGAACTTATACGAGAGCCATGGGACAGGACCAATCAGATTCCTCGAGGTCCTGGAAGAATATGAACTGCCCTGCTAAGGGGGAGCAGTTTTCTTCAGCAGCGATCAATCTGGATATAAAAACCCCGGCCCCGATGTGGGCCAGTGCGCGGGATCCTCTTCGGGGAATGGTTGTGTAGAGTTTGCGAGTGTTCATTAAACCGTGTCAGAGACCCCACTCTGCCCATGCAGCCTGGCCTGTCACGGGACCCCACCCAGATACCTCACAGTCACCCCCTGTGCTGACTCTGCGGATTCACCTTCTCCCACCCACTTTCCAGTTGCCACTCCAGAAGGGCACCCCCTCAGCGGTTATATCAACACTAGCCCAGTAAGGGGGACATGGGAAGCGATGTCTGCAAACCAGCTGCCAGACCCCTTTGAACCTGGAAGCTCACAGCCATGAAGCGCCGCTGAGGCCTGCGAGCGACCCCACACCTCACGATACCAAAACCAAATTCCCCCCCCCCCCACCCCACCTGGCTCCGAGTTACACTTATCTGGGACCCCCGTGTCTTCTCTGGCACCCCATCTGCAATTGGCACCCCGGATGATCATGCCCACCTGAGCGCCCACCTCCGATATCCCTTTCGGAGGTGAAGTCGCCAGGTTCTCATTTTTATAGAGATATTGTAAATCAGTTTTCAAAAATAGCATCCAATTCTCTTTTTTTCAATTAAGGGGCAATTTTAGCATGGCCAATCCACCTACCCTGCACATCTTTTTGGGCTGTGGGGGTGAAAACCGTTCCCTTCATTTTTGATTTAATCTTACCCTGCATCACTTTTAACACAATTAGCTTTTCTCTCGCTGCTAGTTAACTTTCGTCAATTCATTTTTGGGCTGCAATATTCCTCCGGGCTGCACTCAAGACAGATGTTGGGTAGGTGCCATCTAAATGAAGTAGGCCATTGTCTATTGCATCTCCATAGTTTTCACTCAATTTAGTCAAAACAGAGGAAAATATTTCTCCCTGTGTCTCAAACTGCTTTCATATTATGTGAGCCCAGTACGCGTGCCACTGGTTCTTGACCCATGGGTCTAGTGCAGCCAGCTTGAATCTAAAGATTCACTAAGATATTCGCTAAGGCCAGCAGTCAGTGAGGGCTCTACTTGGGGTCTTGCTGGTAGGCGATCTTCGCAACTGTTTACCTTTTGGGTGCAGCTTGCTGGGAAGTAACAGTGCTAGCTTTGGCCTTGCATAATATAAAAACAGCTTAACAAAGGCTCATTGATGTGCATACTGCATGCACATATCAGCAGACTGACGGGTATTTGCATTAGTGGAGTTTTTATCTGAGTGCATGTTTTCTGCATTAGCTTTTGGCTTGGATTTTAGTTGTGAGCCCACTTTGTGGCTTCTCTCTAATTGTTCGCTACTTGTCCGCTATCACAGCCTTATGTATTCAAGGCCTTCAGTCGCACATAGATCTAACACTTTGATTTCATTTCCCTCTCTGAGCCTTGCACAAGCAGTGCTTATTTTAATGCAAACCGGTGAGAGTTCAATGATAAGACTGCTACAAACGTCTCTGAATTTAATTATCATCAACCTGTGAAGTTAGAAGTGTTTTATCCAGATTTTAACAGGGAACCATTCCAACAATTTCCCTTGTGTAAAGAATAAATAATGATGATATAATTGCATATAATTCTATATTTTAAAAAATGTGTGATCATAGAAGAGCTTTTCAAGCAGTGTGTTCCAAAACGCAACTTTGAACTCTCCATGTTGACTGTTTAGGAAAATTTGAGCAGGAGCAGATGGCACATCTGGTCCACTGCGAATGACTGTTCTACGTTTTGATGTTAGTTTTTTTTTTCAAAAATAAACTTTGTATAAAGGAAAACAATATTTTAACGCAGGCACAATTTCTAACAACTTTATTATGCATTTCCCTGATTATTTGCGAGTTACTTTAACATGATGACTATCACCCTTTAATTATAGAGTTCTTAATATTGTCAGTAAAGTGGCTGGGCCTGGCTCTGTAAATTAGCAGAAAAATCATTAGGCTCTAAGTGCTAAATCTCAACTCAACCTCTGACATAATTCTACAGAGAGAAGCTATCAGTCAGGCTTATTATACTGAGGTGACATTATTCATATGTACGGGCTCACCATTTGTGTGTCAACACTTGGAGGTTTGCAGCGATCCTGTACAAATCCATCAGAAACTATAGCCCCCCCCCCCCCCCCCCCGCCCACCCATGTCCCCCACCCCCCTCGGCCAATTGGATATACATTCTATCTTAACCAAATCCTGGTGTCCCATTTGCCTTGAGCTGAGTTGCAGGCCTCAGCGTGATTGCGCTCTCTTGTTGGATGTGCTCCTGGACTTTCCAACCGCCCCACCCCCATGCCTCCAGCATTGTCCACCTGACACACAGCCCAGGAAAGAGAATAAACTCTTTGTCACCTTATTGGATGGTTCTTCACTGTCAGTCAATCAGCCTTGAAAAGGACATCTTTTTCAATCAATACTCTTGTGGTTTTCCTGCCATGTTTCTTGCAGCAGTGTCCAGGAGGTTATGCTTTAATTCCTGGAGACACCAGGACAACATGGGAGGTTTGGGATCTTACTTGAAGCTTGTCACCATTTATATCCCCCATCCGTCCTTGCCTCTACTTCAATTCCACTGTTGATGAAACCATTATCTGTCACCTCCAGGCCACTTTTTGACCTCTTGTGTAAACTCCATCTTTCACCAGCTCTTTTCATGCACACATTTCCTTCAGGGTATTGTCCGCCACTAGCATTTGAAATCCATTCCAGCTTTACTTCCTTACCCATGCCTTCTGCTTTTCTATCTCTGGTCTCCTGTGCCTTTCCTCACCCTCCAACCCATCACTTGTAGCAGAGCCCTTCAGCATCTTTGTCCCACATTCTGGTCCTTTATATATATATATCCTTTAACCTGATGTGAGACTGTTTAAAGGTGTTAAGTCTCTTGGAAGATTGAAGGATCATTTTGAGGAATGATTTACTGTTGCAATATTTTCTGAGTTATCTTTGAAGTAAGGGGTGTTAAGAGATCCAATGTTTATTTAGGATGTTAAGTTGACTTCATGGAATAAACAGTGTTTTGTGTTTAAAAATCCATGTGTCCATAATTGTAATCCCACACCTCGGGAAAAAGCCGTGTGCTCGGAAAAGCAACAAATACATTAAAGGGCGAGGTTGGTTGAACTCCATGATACATTTTGGGGTTCTGAAAACGCCTCGCCCATAACAATTGGGGGCTCGAGGGGGATAAAAGTCTATCTATTGGATTGGCTTTTGTGAACTTAAAGACAGTGAAGGATTGTTGCTTTTCCGGTGTGGTATTTTAGTTCAAGTGGGGAGAGTGGTGTGAACAATGGCTCTTTCAGAGGCTCAGACATTTTTTGGGGTGGAGAATGTCACAAGTAGTACTTTACGGACAGAAACGAAAAGCAGACTATTAGATTTGGCAAGAACATTGCGGTTAACATTACATGACAAAATGCGAAAAGATGAGGTAATTATGGCGGTGGTTAAGCATTTAAAGTTGCCCGAGATAGAGTTTGACTCATTGGAAATGGCAAAAAATTCAGTTGCAAATTAAACAAATGGAACATGAGAAAGAACTGAAGCGGCTGGCATAGGAGAGTGAGAGAGAGGAAAGAGAAAGAGAGAGAGAGGAAAAAGAAAGAGAGAGAGAGGAAAAAGAAAAGGAGAGAGAAGAAATGAGAAAAGAAAGAATAGCCCGAGCAGAACAAAAAGATAAGGAAAGGGAGATACAGATCAGGGAGAAAGATAGAGAAGGAGTTTGAACTTCAGAAAATGGCCATGAAACATGACAATCAGTTAAAATTGGCAGACGTAAAGGGAAACGTACAGTTGGATGATAGTGATGAGGATAGTGAGAAAGAGCGTCATAGTCGAAGGCTTGGTGGGAATCTATTTAAATATGTCCAAGCATTGCCAAGGTTTGACGAGAAGGAAGTGGAAGCCTTTTTCATTTTATTTGAGAAGGTAGCTAAACAAATGAAATGGCCACAGGACATGTGGGTGTTACTGATTCAAACAAAGCTGGTAGGTAGAGCTAGTGAAGTGTTTGCATCACTACCGTAGGAGGTATCTGGAACGTATGAGGATGTGAAGGAATCCATCTTAGGTGCATATGAACTAGTGCCTGAAGCCTACAGATAAAGGTTTAGAAATTTAAGGAAATAATTTGATCAAACATACATGGAGTTTGAAAGGCTCAAACAGAGTAATTTTGAGAGTTGGATAAGGGCTTTGAAAATAGACCAAACGTATGAAGCTTTCAGGGAAATTATACTTTTGGAGGAGTTTAAAAATTCAATTCCTGATGTAGTGAGAACTCATGTGGAAGAACAGAGGGTTAAAACTGCGAGATTAGCAGCGGAAATGGCAGATGATTATGAATTAGTTCATAAATCAAAGATTGGTTTCCGACATCAGTTTCAGCCGGTGAGGGATAGAAACTGGGGACATAAAAAATACTCAAGTGGTAAAGGTAAAGGTGATCTGATGGGAGACAAT
This sequence comes from Scyliorhinus torazame, assembly GCF_047496885.1. Taxonomy (NCBI): domain Eukaryota; kingdom Metazoa; phylum Chordata; class Chondrichthyes; order Carcharhiniformes; family Scyliorhinidae; genus Scyliorhinus; species Scyliorhinus torazame. Next base: position 374,914,269 of record NC_092708.1, read on the forward strand.
AAAGAGAGTGTATCTCAGATTAAAAAAGAAATCCAGGAGGGTGGAAAAGAAATGAAAAGTTTCAGATGCTTTCACTGTAATAAACTAGGCCATGTAAAGTCACAGTGTTGGTGACTGAAGAAAAGCACTGGGAAGGCTGATGTGGTAAAACAGGATAAGACAGTGGGGTTTGTGAAAGTATTAAAGGAAAACCCAAGTGAAGCGAAGGAGGTGCAAAAGATTGTACAGCCTGATCAAGAGGTGATTGATTAGAAGGTGCCAGATCTCTTTAAAGAATTTACTTGTGCGGGTAAAGTTTACTCATGTGTATCAGGGGGAGCAGGTAAAGGAGTCACAATTTTAAGAGATACAGGGGCTAGTCAATCTTTAATGGTAAGAGATGAGGAATTACGTAGTTTGGGAAGAATATTGCCAGAAAAGGTGGTGATATGTGGAATTCAGGGTGAGAGGAGTAGCGTTCCATTATATAAGGTAAGGTTAGAAAGTCCAGTGACGAGTGATGAAGTGGTAGTAGGAGTAATATAAAACTGTCTTGTCCAGGAATACAGTTTATCTTGGGTAATGATATAGCTGGATCGCAGGTGGGAGTGATGCATACTGTGGTTGATAAGCCAGTGGAAAATCAGTCAACTGAAGTGTTGAAGGATGAATATCCTGGGGTTTTTCCGGATTGTGTAGTAACAAGGTTGCAAAGTCACAGTTTAAGACAAGAGGAGAAATCAAAGAGTGAAGATGAAGTTGAAGTGCAATTATCAGAAACAATTTTTGATCAGATGGTTGAAAAAGAACAAGAACAGGTGGAGGATGAGGCGGATATTTTTAGTTCAGGAAAATTGGCGGAGTTACAACAGAAAGATGTAGAAATAAAACGGATATATCAGAAAGCATATACAGAAGAGGAATCTGAGAGTATACCAGAGTGTTATTACTGTAAAAATGGTGTCTTGATGAGAAAATGGAGACCTGTACATATGCAGGCGGATGAAAAGTGGGCAGAAGTTCATCGAGTAGTATTGCCGATAGGGTATAGAAAGGAGGTGTTGCAAGTTGCACATGAGGTACCAGTGGGAGGTCATTTGGGAATAAGGAAAACTCAAGCTAAAATCCAGAAACATTTTTATTGGCCTGGACTACATAAAGATGTAGTTAAATTTTGTCAATCATGTCACACATGTCAAGTGATAGGGAAACCTCAAGCAGTGATAAAACCAGCGCCCTTAATACCCATTCCAGCATTTGACGAACCTTTTACAAGGGTCCTAATCGATTGCGTAGGACCGCTTCCTGAAACAAAAAGTGGGAATCAATATCTTTTGACTGTAATGGATGTGTCTACTAGGTTTCCAGAGGCCATTCCAGTGTGTAATATTACAGCTAAAAGGATTGTGGAGGAGTTACTTAAATTCTTTACTCGATATGGACTACCCACAGAAATTCAATCAAGGAACAAATTTTACTTCAAAGTTATTCAAAGAAATTATGGATACCTTAGGAATAAAACAATTTAAATCAACTGCGCACCATCCAGAATCACAGGGAGTGTTAGAAAGGTGGCATCAGACATTAAAGACAATGTTGAGGGCGTATTGTCAAGATTATCCAGAGGATTGGGATAAAGGAATCCCATTCCTATTGTTTGCAATTAGGGATGCACCTAATGAGTCTACCAAATTTAGTCCTTTTGAACTAATTTTTGGTCATGAGGTAAGAGGACCATTTAAATTGATTAGGGAAAAATTGGTGGGTGAGAAATCGGAAATTACACTATTGGATTACATGTCAAATTTTAGGGAATGATTAAATAGAGCAGGTGAATTAGCTAGACAACATTTGAAAGTTGCACAAAATGTAATGAAACGGGTAGCGGACAAGAAATCCAAAGTTCGTAGTTTTGCCAGTGGGGATAAAGTTTTAGTGTTGTTACCAGTGATAGGGGAGCCTTTAAGAGCTAGCTTTTGTGGACTGTATCAGATTGAAAGGAAATTAATTGAGGTGAATTTTGTGGGAAAAACACCAGATAGAAGGAAGACTCACCGAGTGTGTCATGTGAATATGCTTAAAAGGTACTTTGACAGGGAAGGAGAGGAAAAGGAGGTTTTAATGATTCTAACTCAAAGTGATGAACCAAATCCAGATGACTGATTTTGACATACCTCAAATTAAATTGGAAAATGAGGATGTTCTTAAAAATTGGGATGAATTGTTAAGTTACCTTCCAGAGGAAAGACGAACTGACCTGAAAGAGTTATTGATATCACATGGGCAAGTTTGTAGAGATGAATTGGGAAGTACTAAAATGGCTATATCTGATGTAGATGTGGGAAATGCTGTTCCTATCAAACAACATCCATATAGACTTAATCCTTTAAAATTGGCACAGGTTAACAGAGAGATTGAGAGTATGCTGAAGAATGGCATAATTGAAGTGGGTTGCAGCAAATGGAGCTCACCCGTAGTGATGGCACCTAAACCAGACAGTCCCCAATGGTTGTGTGTGGACTATTGAAAGGTGAATGCAGTTACAAGAACGGACTCTTATCCTATCCCACGTTTGAAGGATTGCATTGAGAACGTGGGACAATCTGCTTTTATTTCCAACTTCCAGACATGGAAAGAACATTTAAAACATTGTATGGAGTTCTTCGATCGACTTCAGGAGGCGGGTTTGGTGATGAGCCTACCCAAAAGTGAATTTGGAGAAGCCCAAATCACTTTCCTTGAGGAGTTTCCTATACACTCAAAACAAAGGGAAATAATGCGATTTCTTAGCATGAGTGGATTTGATCGAACATTTGCGCAAATGTTTTGTGGCGTGATTACTCCACTGATGGACTTGCTAAAGAAACGTCAAAAATTTAAATGGATAGCGGACTTTCAACAGACATTTGACTGCCTGAAAGCTGTGATCACCAATGCTCCTGTATTGGAGAATTGCAAGGGACTCTGTGGTCAGATTGAACTTAAGTATCTCATTCTAAAGAGAAATGCCGAGGAGTAGAGAAATGGATGTATCGTGCAGAGACTTTGTTCAAAGAGACTGGAGGAAGAAGAACAAAGAAAAATGGACTATATTATTATCCCTGTTTGCGTGTGTTGTTTTCTTTAAATGAAAATGTATATTTACTGTGTGCATTTCTTAGTGGATGGTGCAAAAGTGAAAAATGAAACCATCTTGAAGTTGATGGTTTTTTTTTCTTGGGGGGAGGTGTCATGCGAGAGTTCCTTCAAGAACTGGATGTTTAAGCAATGTACCTTTAAGAAAACAGTGATGTCATAGAGTGGGTGGAGCTCAGCTCAGGTCAGCCATTTTGCAGTTGGGTTTGGCAGTTTGAAAAGTACCTGGCTGGTTTTGCTGAGAGCAGCTAAAAAGTGCCTGGCTGGTTTTGCTGAGAGCAGTTTAAGAGTAGAAGGCCAGTTTGAGACAGCAGCTTGGGTGTGTCTGTGTGTTTCCAGAGAGTTTGCAGGAAGAAAGCAAGGTGCTGGAGCTGAAGTCACCCAAGCTAATATATCTCTGCCATTCTACAGAAAAAAAATATATCCTTTAATCTGATGTGAGACTGTTTAAAGGTGTTAAGTTTCTTGGAAGATTGAAGGATCATTTTAAGGAATTATTTACTGTTGCAATATTTAGCATCTGAGTGACCATAGGGTTCATAAAGTATGGTTTGGATTCAGTTTCTATCCTCAATCTGTGTCACAGCAAGTGGTCAGGAGGAGTTTTTTTTGTACATTGAGAAACAGGGATCAAAGAACCAGATCAGGACACCAGCAAGGCTGTAAAAAAAATAAAGGAAGAAGTCATGATTAACCATTGTCAAGGTTTGGTTTTAAAAGTCTTTGTACTATCTATCCTATAAGCACCTCTAACTTGGCAAAAAGAATTTATTTACTATTTCAAGGAATGTGGGTATCACTGGCAAAGCCAGCATTTATTGCCCATCCCTGATCGCTCTTGAACAAAGTGGCATGTTAGCCCAGTTAGAGGGCAGAGGGCAGTTGTGAGTCAAATGTCTTTCTGTGGACCTGGTGTGACATGGAGGCCAGACCAGCTAGAGGCGGCAAATATCCTTTCGAAAAGGACTGTAACCGGTTGGTTTTTTAGGACAATCAATGATAGTTTTACGGTCACCATTACTGAAAGCAGTTTTCAATTCCAGACTTTATTCATTGAATGTAAAGCCCACCAGTTGCCATGGTGGGATTTGAACTCATGTCCCCAGAGCATGAGCCTGGGCCTTTGGATTCGTCCAGTGACATTACCATTACACCCAATTGTAAAGCTGCTTCTGTGTAGAGGAGCACAACCCAGCAGGAAGAGCAGAGAGTTTTGGGAAGGTGCTGTTATGGGCGAGGCGTTTTCAGAACCCCAAAATGTATCATGGAGTTCAACCAACCTCTCCCTTTAATGGATTTGTCGCTTTTCCTAGCACACAGGGGTGTTAAGAGATCCAATGTTTATTTAAGATGTTAAGTTGAGTTCATGGAATAAACAGTGTTTTGTGTTTAAAAACCCACGTGTCCATAATTGTAATCCCACACCTAGGGACAAAGCCGTGTGCTAGGAAAAGCGACAAATCCATTAAAGGGAGAGGTTGGTTGAACTCCATGATACATTTTGGGGTTCTGAAAACATCCAGAGGAAGATGTCAGCGTTGCTCCAGCAGATCGGTAGCCAATTGGAGGAGTCCCGGAGGCTACTGGTGCAGGAGATGGCACCGGCAATGAGTGGCACCGAGGCCAACACTGTTAGGGTGGCGATCGCAGTGGAGAGCCTGGTGCACGACGTCCGCTCTATACGTGAAGGTGTCGAAAGCATCACGCAGTCGATGACGGCCATGGCTGATGGTCTCAGCAGAATGTCTGACTCACTGGGGGATGTGACCCAGTACCAGACCGATCTTGATGAGGTTCTGCGGGACATGTCCTGCCCTCAGATGGGAATGGCCGAGGGGCTGCGGAGCTTGTCCCAGTCACAGGTGGACATTGTCGAGGTGCTGCAGAGCATGTCCCAGTCACTGAGGAGCATCGCCAAGGGCGTTGACACGATGGTGCGGACCATGGGGAACCGCCAGGGCTGGCAGAACCACATCATGCAGGGGCAGCCAGGGCTCGAACCAGTTGCCCCTCCGACCCAAGGCACACCACAGGGCACCGACCGGGAGGAGGGGGCGCTGAGTGCCAATCTGGACCCGTCCTATGGGGCATCTTTGGTGGCCACCAGCTCCCCCGGGTTCCACCCCTCTGATGAGGCCGCGTCTCGGGGCCAGCACACGGGACATGGCGGGACGGCTGTGCATGTGCCGTCGACACGTGAGCCGGGGCCCTCATGCCCCAGAGCCCGCAGAGGACACCCGCCAGGGGCATCGAAGGCCACGGGACGAGGTAAGCAGCTAGCAGCCTCCACCTCAGATGTGCATCCTGGGGACACACCTAGACGTAGTGGCAGAACTAGGAGGGCAAAGCACATTGAGGATCACTAAGGGCACCAGTGGAGGTGGTGGGGGGCGCTGGTAGGCAGCATCATTGGGAGAATGGGGACATATATTGAACAATAAACACACTTGTGAACAACCAGTAGGAAGCCTCTGTCACTTTCTTCCACAATGCATTGGCACATGCAGGTGATGGGTGTGAGCGAGCACTCAGCAGACAGGCAGGGGTCAGACGATGGTATAGATTGAGGAGCACCAGCTCTCTGCAGGTTATCATCATCACCCCTGCCCTCGACTGTGACCCGTTGACAGTGCCGACACAGTCCCAGCACCCTTGAGTGATGTGTCACATACCCTGGGAGGGTGGGAAATGGGGGTGGTGGGTGGGTAAGGATGAGATAATGGACCAGGCCATGTGCTAAGTGAATCTGGACAGTATGAGGGCGTCCTTGGCCCTCCAGGCTAGCCGGACCCTCACTGCTGCTGCCTGTCCCGCAGCCTCCTGCTGGGCCTCACATAAAATAACTGCGCTGGCCAGAGTGGGTTTTTGTAGTGATATTTGGGTATAATGTATCCCAGCAGTGGAATCTCTCAGCCATTGTATGAAATCGGTTTGGCATTGGTTGGTTGAACAATCACTTGTCTTTTTTATGTGTACATAGATTTCAGTATATGAAGCGGAAGGATTTTTGCACCCGTCCCCATATCCAGTTTTGCAAAAAGGATATTGCATCTGTAGGCATATAACCTGGACAATGCCAAAGGCCTCTATTGGTACCACTGTGCCAATACATTATTTGATCGTCACCATATTGAATATCGTCTCACTTTGTGTATCGATGGTCTGATCATCCATGTGACCCATGTAACCCAGCTAGACTTTTTGTGGATCTTGTCTTGATGCTGTCTGGAACTCGCTTTTGGTTGATTGGTATGCAATACCTGCCTGGCCTCTGGTCATGGCTTTGCATGAGGTTAATCATCGGTTCCAGCTTTTGCTTTCGCCATTGGTGCTTCCAGTATCCTCTGGCTGCCACCTGCCTTGCATACATATTAAAAGCTGGGCAATTTCTGAGTGCATGTATCAGACTGCACAACCTATATTGCTTATTCAATAGTTTCTGTTGGTTGATGTCTAAAGGACATTATCGAGTGTTGACTATACTTTATCTGTTTTTTTTTAATGGTCTGTTAAGTCTCTAATGGCCTTCATTGCCTATTGCAATTTTAATTTTAATGGCCTGTTTATCTGACCCGGGGAATATTGAGGTCCAGAAAATACCGTTCCATGCATTGTCAGAATAAAATAAACTCAAACAGGAGATCCGTTGCCTTCCAATTGAGTGTTGGAAATGTTGTGGTCACCTTTTAGCTTATTGCAAGATTTTTATTGCTATTTGGAACTGTTAATAGCTATTCAAGCAGGTTTGACAGCACTTCTAAAGTTAATTTAGCTCTGATGTTCAGTTCATTTGGAGGCCACTGCTTCAACTGGTCATAAGTTACGGCTAGACTGCATTGTTGAGCACTTTCTGGTTTTCCCAGGTTTACTCTAAGCTTCGCCCACAAAGCAATAATGCAGGTGGGGAAACAAATTTCCTTCAGAGGTACAATCGATGATGGATTCTCCTCCCGCTGCTTTGACAGACGAATGTTCAGCAAAATAAAAATGGTTTACAATCTACTATGATGTCGGCTCATGTGTGACGTTAGGCCAAGTCTTGATTTGCATAACCGATTGCAAATACTGCAGATTAAGTCGGTGTTTGAGGGATGGATGGAGGCGTTGGCTTTGCACCGCACCTGCCTGTCGTAAAGGCAATTGACTCTGTTCTGTTCAAGTGTCAAAATTGCTTGCTGTCAGAGACTTCTCCATTTGTGTCTGTCCAAGGTTGCGTTTCCACCAGGCATTGGTACTCAGCTTGCAAGCCCTGAGGTTGGCTTTCCGATTGTCTTACTCTATGGATGTCCTGTGGTGAGGATTCAAGTGGTCAGTTGGCCTTAGGTAAGCAGGAATCTTCTGTACGGGCCACATGACTGACCCAATGAAACTGAGCTCTGGTGAGCATGTTTTCAATTCCAGGTATGCAGCACTTTGCTGGTTTTGAGGGATGTTGTTCTGTCCCCTTAGGTTTGAAATAGATCTCAGACAGCAAAGATGGGATGCTTCTAATTGCTTTATGGAATGTTGGGAGGTTGTTCAAGTCCCACACCCAGAAAGAAATGATGCAAGGGCCACTGTCTGGGCTTCCCGGCGGCATGGAGTGGCTACAATGGGAAATCCCATTGGCCAGTGGAGGGAATGGACGATCCTGCTGTGTTACTGGCAAACAAGCGGCTGGGGAGGTGGAGAATTCAACCCTTTATTATCCAGTGTCGTGTTATTGGAGAGGATACTCCCAAGATAGCAAAACATCTGTACTGAACGAAGGGATGTGTTATTGATAGTGAGTGTGGGATATTGGAGTACGTGGCAACGGATGGTTTGATACAAGATCCCTGTCATCTTCAGACTTATTGTCAATCCAAAGTGACCATATGCTAGGGGAAAGCGATCAACAAGCCGTTTAATGCCCTCCTGTCATGAGAATGTCGCTTTAAGAAATGTTTGGCTGCTCATATTACTGCCATGATGTCAGCGTGTGGGTGGAGCTGGGCTGGCTGTCAGCTTTTTACTTTTGTTTTAGGCTGTTTGCTGCAGGGAGTGTTTTAGTTTTGTTTTCAGGGTTGGAGCTGAAGCCAGACAGAGCAGGTGTACTGTTGATCTCTCTGCCATGAAAAGACTATCTCTTGATCATTTGGTGAATTCAGAATTATAAATGTTCTCTGTAGTCAATGTAAACCTAATGTGCTTCTGTTAAAAGGTGTTTCTTTTGTCTTCTGGATGTTGTTTGGGAAGTTATTAAGGATTACTTAGTGTTGTATTCTTTGGGGGTTGTATTTAAATTGATGGTTGCTAAGATGTTCACTGTATGTTTTAAAAAGGTTAACTTGAGTTCATAGAATGAACATTGTTTTGCTTTAAAAAATACTGTTTGATTTCTGCTGTACCTCACCTGTAGAATGGGCCGTGTGTTCCCCATACCACAATTTATTAAAAGTTGTGGGTCAGGTGAACTCCATGATACACTTTGGGGTTCTCTAAACACTGGCGCATAACAAACTGGGGCTCAAGCGGGATAAAAGTCTATCTATTGGATTGGCTTAGTGAACTTAAAGACAGTGAGGGGTGAGCAACCAGAGTGTGGTTGCTTATCAGGTGTGGTATTCTAGTTTAAGTGGGGAGTGTGTTGTGGACAATGGCTCTTTCAGAGGCGCTAAAGATTTTGGGGGTGGAGACAGTCACACGCAGAACCTTAAGGACAGAGACTAAAAGCAGACTGTTAGATTTGGCAAAAACATTGCAATTAACATTACCTGACAAAATGCAAAAAGGTGAGGTAATTATGGCGGTGGCTAAGCATTTAAAGTTGCCTGAGATACAGTTTTACTCATTGGAAATGGCAAAAATTTCAGTTACAAATTAAACAAATAGAACATGAGAAAGAATTAAAGCAGCTTGAATATGAAAGAGAGGAAAAATAAAGAGAGAGCGGTAAAAGAAAAAGAAAGAGAGAGCGCGGCAAAAGAAAGAGAAAGAGATAGAGAGGAAAAAGAAAGAGAGAGAAAGGAAAAAGAGAAGGAGAGAGAAGAAAGGAGAAAAGAAAGAATAGCCCTAGCAGAACAAAAAGAAAGAGAAAGGGAGATAAAGATCAGGGAAAGAGATAAATAGGGAGAGTTTGAACTTCAGAAAATGGCCATGAAATATGACAGTCAGTTAAAATTGGCAGACGTAAAGGGAAATGTACAGTTTGATGATAGTGATGAGGATAGTGCGAAGAGCGTCAAAGTCGAAGGCTTGGTGGGAATCTATTTAAATATGTCCAAGCATTGCCAAGGTTTGATGAGAAGGAGGTAGGAGCCTTTTTCATTTCATTTGAGAAGGTAGCTAAACAAATGAAATGGCTACAGGACATGTGGGTATTACTGATTCAAACAAAGCTGGTAGGGCTAGTGAAGTGTTTGCATCACTACCGGAGGAGGTATCTGGAACGTATGACGAGGTGAAAAAATCCATCTTAGGTGCATATGAACTCGTGCCTGAAGCCTACAGACAAAGGTTTAGAAATTTAAGGAAAGAATTTGGTCAAACATACATGGTGTTTGAAAGGCTCAACAGAATTCTTTTGATAGGTGGATAAGGGCTTTGAAAATAGACTAAACGTATGAAGCTCTCAGAGAAATGATGCTTTTGGAGGAGTTTAAAAATTCAATTCCTGATGTAGTGAGAACTCATGTGGAAGAACAGAGGGTTAAAACTGCGAGATTAGCAGCAGAAATGGCAGATGATTATGAATTAGTTCATAAATCAAAGCTTGGTATCCGACATCAGTTTCAGCCTGAAACTGGGGACATGAGAAATACTCAAGTGGTAAAAGTAAACGTGATCTGATGGGAAATAATAACGAGAGTGCGCCTCAGATTAAAAAAGAAATCCCGGAGTGTGGAAGAGGCATGAAAAGTTTCAAATGTTTTCACCGTAATAAACTAGGCCATGTAAAGTCACAGTGTTGGTGGTTGAAGAAAAGCACTGGGAAGGCTGATGTGGTAAAACAGGATAAGACAGTGGGGTTTGTGAAAGTGGTAAAGGAAAACCCAAGTGAAGCGAAGGAGGTGCAAAAGATTGTACAGCCTGATCAAGAGTTGATTGGTAGGAAGGTGCCAGATGTCTTTAAAGAATTTACTTGTGTGGGTAAAGTTTACTCATATGTATCAGGAGGAGCAGGTAAAGAAGTCACAATTTTAAGAGATACGGGAGCTAGTCAATCTTTCATGGTAAGAGATGAGGAGTTATGTAGTTGGGACGAATGTTGCCAGAAAAGGTGGTAATATGTGGAATTCAGGGTGAGAGGAGTAGTGTTCCATTATATAAGGTAAGGTTGGAAAGTCCAGTGAAGAGTGATGAAGTGGTAGTAGGAGTAATAGAGAAACTATCTTGTCCAGGAATACAGTTTATCTTGGGTAATGATACAGCTGGATCACAGGTGGGAGTGATGCCTACTGTGATTGATAAGCTAGTTCAAAATCAGACAACTGAAGTGTTGAAGGATGAATATCCCGGGATTTCTCTGGATTGTGTAGTAACAAGGTCGCAAAGTCACAGGTTAAGACAAGAGGAGAAATCAGAGAGTGAAGATAAAGGTGAAGTGCAATTATCAGAAATGATTTTTCATCAGATGGTTCGAAAAGAACAGGTGGAGGATGAGGTGGATATTTTTAGCTCAGGAAAATTGGTGGAGTTACAACAGAAAGATGTAGAAATAAAATCGATGTGTCAGAAAGCATACACGGAAGAGGAATCTGAGTGTAAACCAGAGTGTTATTACCGTAAAAGTAATGTCTTGATGAGAAAATGGAGACCTTTACATATGCAGGCGGATGAAAAGTGGGCGGAAGTTCATCAAGTAGTATTGCCGGTAGGGTATAGAAAGGAGGTGTTGCGAGTTGCACATGAGGTACCAGTGGGAGCTCATTTGGGAATAAGGAAAACTCAAGCTAAAATCCAGAAACATTTTTATTGGCCTGGACTACATAAAGTTGTAGTTATATTTTGTCAATCAGATCACACATGTCAAGTAATAGGGAAACCTCAAGCAGTGATAAAACCAGCACGCTTAATACCCGTTCCAGCAATTGAAGAACCTTTTACACGGGTCCTAATTGATTGCGTAGGACAGCTTCCTAAAATGAAAAGTGGGAATCAATATCTTTTGACAATAATGGATGTGTCTACTAGGTTTCCAGAGGCCATTCCAGTACGAAATATTACAGCTCAAAAGATTGCAGAGGGGTTACTTAAATTCTTTACTAGATATGGACTACCCACAGAAACACAATTGGATCAAGGATCAAATCTTACCTCAAGGTTATTCAAAGAAGTTATGAATAGCTTAGGAATAAAACAATTTAAATCAACTGCGTACCATCCAGAATCGCAGGGAACGTTAGAAAGGTTGCATCAGACATTAAAGACAATGTTGAGGACTTATTGTCACGATTATCCAGAGGATTGGGATAAAGGAATTCCATTCGTACTGTTTGCAATTAGGGATGCACCTAATGAGTCAACCAAATTCAGTCCTTTTGAACAAATTTTTGGTCATGAGGTAAGAGGACCACTTGAATTGATTAAGGAAAAATTGGTGGGTGAGAAATCGGAAATTACACTATTGGATTACGTGTCAAATTTTAGGGAACAATTAAATAGGGCAGGTGAATTGGCTCGACAACATTTAAAAGTTACACAAAATGTGATGAAACGGGTAGCGGACAAGAAATCCAAAGTTTGTAGTTTTGCCTGTGGAGATAAAGTTTCAGTATTGTTACCAGTGGTAGGGGAGCCTTTGAAAGCTAGGTTTTGTGGCCCTTATCAGATTGAAAGGAAATCAAGTGAGGTGAATTATGTGGTAAAAACACCGGATAGAAGGAAAACTCACCGAGTGTGTCATGTGAATATGCTTAAAAGGTACTTTGACAGGGAAGGAGAGATAAAGGAGGACGTTTTAATGATTCTAACTCAAAGTGACGAACCAAATCCAGATGACTTGGAATTTGACATACCTCAAATTAAATTGGAAAACAAGGATGTTCTTAAAAATTGGGATAAATTGTGGAGTTATCTTCCTGAGGAAAAACAAACTGACCTGAAAGAGTTATTGATATCACGTGGGCAAGTTTGTAGAGATAAATTGGGAAGTACTAAAATGGCTATACATGATGTCGATGTGGGAAATGCGGATCCAATCAAACAACATCCATATAGACTTAACCCTTTAAAATTGGCACAGGTTAACAAAGAGATTGAGAGTATGCTTAAAAATGGCATAATTGAAGTAGGTTGCAGCCAATGGAGCTCACCCATAGTGATGGTACCTATACCAGACAGTACCAGCGGTTGTGTGTGGACTATAGAAAGGTTAATGCAGTTACAAGAACGGACTCTTATCCTATCCCACGTTTGGAGGATTGCATTGAGAAATTGGGACAATCAGCTTTTATTTCTAAACTGGTTTTACTTAAAGGTTACTGGCAGGTACCTTTATCCGAAAGGGTGAAGGAGATTTCAGCTTTTGTGACTCCAAATGGTATACACCAATTCAAAGTTATGCCATTTGGCATGAAAAACGCACCAGCCACATTTCAACGGTTAACTAACAAAGTTGTTTCAGGATTACCCAATTGTACGATGTACATCGACGATCTGGTAATTTTCAGCCAGACATGGACAGAACATTTGAAACATGTGATGGAGTTATTCGATCGACTTCAGGAGGCGGATTTGGTGATAAACCTAGCCAAAAGTGAATTTGGAAAAGCCCAAGTCACTTTCCTTGGCCATACAATCGGACAGGGTCGAATGGTCACATGGGATGTGAAGACAACAGTTATTGAGGAGTTTCCGATACCCTCAAGACGAAGGCAAATAATGCGATTTCTTGGCATGAGTGGATTTGATCGAAGATTTGAGCAAACGTTTTGTAGCATGATTGCTCCACTGATGGAATTGCTGAAGAAACGTCGAAAATTTCAATGGACAGCGGAATTTCAACAGGCATTTGACGGCCTGAAATCTGTGATAACCAATGCTCCTGCGTTGGAGAATTACGAGGGACTCTGTGATCAGATTGAACTAAAGTATGACTTTAAAGAGACATGCCGAGGCGTAGAGAAATGGATGGAGCATGCAGGGGCCTTCTTGGTCAAAGAGACTGTCAATTGAGAAGGAAGCCAGTTGGAGGAAGAAGGAAAAAAATGGACTCTATTATTATACCTGTTTGCGTGGGTTGTTTTTTGAAACAAAAAAGTATATTTACTGTGGGCATTTCTTAAAGGATAGTGAAAAGGTAAAAAGTGAAACCATCTTGAAGTTGATGGTTTATTTATTTTTCTTGGGGGGAGGTGTCATGAGAACGTTGCTTTAAGAAATGTTTGGCTGCTCATATTACTGCAGTGATGTCAGAGTGTGGGTGGAGCAGGGCTGTCTGTCTGCTTTTTACTTTCGTTTTAGGCTGTTTGCTGCAGGGTGTGTTTTAGTTTTGTTTTCAGTGTTGGCGCTGAAGCCAGACAAAGCAGGTGTACTGTTGATCTCTCTGTCATGAAAAGAGTATCTCTTGATCATTTTGTGAATTCAGAATTATAAATGTTCTCCGTAGTGAATGTAAACCTAATGTGCTTCTGTCAAAAGGTGTTTCTTTTGTCTTCTGGATGTTGTTTGGGAAGTTATTAAGGATTACTTAGTGTTGTATTCTTTGGGGGTTGTATTTGAATTGATGGTTGCTAAGATGCTCACTGTATGTTTTAAAAAGGTTAACTTGAGTTCATAGAATAAACAATCTTTTGCTTTTAAAAAATACTTTTCCATTTCTGCTGTACCACACCTGTAGAGTGGGCCGTGTGCTCCCCATACCACAATCTATTCAAAGTTGTGGGTCAGGTGAACTCCATGATACACGTCGGGGTTCTCTAAACCCTGGCCCATAACACTCCTCAGTATGTGCTATCAAACCACAGTTGTCCATCATCAAGAGTTGTCTCAGTCACTAGTTTAAAAAAATTAATTTATGGGATGTGGGTGGTACAGGTTCGGCCAGCGTTTATTGCCCATTCCTAGTTGTCTTTGAGAAGCTGTCTTCTTGAACTGCTGCACTCCCCAAGGTGTAGGTACCCCCACAGTGCTGTTAGGGAGGAAGATCCAGGATTTTGACCCAGCAACAGTAAAGGAATGACAATATATTTCCAAGTTCAAGCCTTGAGCCTTTGCAAGTTTGAGAGTTTGCTCTCTGTCATGAATTTAATGTGTATTCCTGGGTCAAGAAGCGCGACTTAACGAAAAAAAACCAGAGTCCCGTTTTGTGTGAATAGTGGGGTGTTTTTCAGTGCCTGTAGCACCAAGAATAACCCTGAGATTAAAGGGGGCGTTGTATTTTTTTGGGCCTTGGTGAGTACACCCCACTGAGGCCGCACTTACCTCAATTCATAGATCACTTGCTGAGCTCGTCAGTGCAGGAAGAGATTTTTAAATGACACCCCAATCTCTCGACCCCCTCAGGCACCACACTGCGGTCTCCGGACCCCGCAACCTACCTTTGAGGGAGACTTCGAGCCCCCTCCTCACCCCACCGCTTAAGGGCAAGGCACTCCTGGGCCGGATCTCTGGCATGGGCAACCTGGCACCTGGGCACCTTTGCACAGCCAGCCTGGCACTCTGGCAGTGCCCTGCCCGCCTCTCTGGCAGTGCCCTGCCCACCTGGCAGTGCCACCCAAGTGGTAAGGTGCCAGGCTTACAAAGGGGCCCAGGTGAAAGCGGGGGTTCCAGAGTACCATCCTGCCCAGCGCCCGACCACCCCGGGGCCTCCGATGGGCTGGGAGATGCCCCCAGGTGTTGTTACACCTGATCCACGTTTGTATTCCTGAGTCAAGATTCTCAAGTGTGTACTAGAGCTTCGCTGAGAAGCATATGGCAAACAAACCTTGAGCCAAATTAAAGCCTTGCTTAGTGTAATTGGTGACAGGAAAGACAAGCGATGACGTAACTCTTTGCATCACACTGACCATCATGCCAAAAGCTTTGGTCAGGTCAACAAACACCACATAGAGGTCCTTATTCTGTTTGTGGGACTTCTCTTGAATTGATGTTCTGCAAAGATCATGAGTGCAATTTAACGTGAAAGATAGTCCCATTTTGGGTGCTTTTGACCCCACTATCAAACGGGACTCTTTTTTTATGGCGTCTGTGAGGAACGCCCCGCTGGGGCCACACTGACCTTCATTTTTAAATGCGGCCCTGATCTTCTCCCCAATCTCTGGAACCGCCCCCCCCCCCCCGCCCCCCCCCCCCGCCCCTCCCCTCCCCACCCCCATCGCAGCCTCCGGACCTCCCCAATGCCTCACCTTACCGGTTAGATGGTCCTCAAGCCATCCCCCATCCCATCTCATAAGGGCAAGGCACCGCCCCCCCCCCCAACCATCCAACCTGATCCGTGGCAGTGCTAACCTAACACCCGGGCACCTTGGCACTGGCAGTCTCGCACCCTGACTGTGCCCATCAAGTCTGTACCGACCCTCCGATAGAGCACTCCATCTGAGCCCATTTCTCCGCTCTATCCCCATAACCCTGCTCATTGACCACGGCCAGTCCTCCTAACCTGCTCACCTTTGGACTGTGGGAGGAAACCAGAGCACCCGGAGGAAACCCACTCATAAACGGGAGAACGTGCAAACTCAACACAGACAGTCACCCAGGGCCTGAATCGAACCCGGCTCCCTGGTGCTGCGAGGTAGCATTGCTAACCATTGTGCTAGCCACCTGTGGTTGGACATCTGACTCCTGCTGCTTCTTGTGCATCAAGTACAAGTCACGGGACTAATACATCAATCATGCTGAGGTGGTAGTAGTTAATAGCAGTTTAATACACCTTCCTTAAAGGTACATATGCATCATATCACAACACTGGGTAAATGAATTACTTCTGAATTCCTTGTTGGATTTCCTGGCAACTATTTTATATTGATGGTCTCCAGTTTTGCTCTTTCCCACAAGTGACGACACTCTCTATGTCGGTTAGACTACTGGTTCTAAAGCTGCAGAAACCCAGCCTGCTCGTGTTTTCATTCATTTGTGGGGTGTGAGCAGCATTTCCAAGGCCAATGTTTGTTGTTGATGCCTAATTGTTTGTGAGAAACTGGGGTTGAGCTACCTTTTTGAACCTCTGCAGCCCATGTGCTGTGGCACACTGGATGTTACGCTGCCTTGCCGGTGGATTTGAAGGCAAAGGCCACATAAAATCCACTAAAACCCAGCGACTGGCTTTCCTCTGCTGCCTACTTACCTGTCCACAACCTGTCTGAAATCTGACAGGGGCGGGGAAGGTGGGGTGGAGACGGCATTGAGTGGTCACTTAAGGCCTCATCCCACGCCCTCTAGTATTTTACCTGCGGTGTGGGGGAAACCATGTAATGTGGGAAGCCATCAACATTAGCTGTGCGAGCTTGTGTCGAGCAACAGGGGGAAGAACCTCCTTTTCAGTCCCTTGGGCCCATTGGCGGCGCAATCCCCAAGGTAACCTCCCCTTAACTTTCCCGTGGCTCCTCACCCCCTCATCCGCACCCCCCCCCCCCCCTCACTGAGGTCTACCGACTCAAAATTACCTCGGCTCCTCGGCGAGGTGGGGTTGCCTGTAATCCCAGGAATGGCCACTAGTCCTGGACTGCAGCTCTCTCAAGGAGGATTTCCTTCCAAGAGAGGGGTGGATGTCTTGCCTTAAAGCAATTGCAGGACACCTGTCAGGATCGGGGCTCCCCTTTGAAATTTTAGTCAGGGCGGGGTGGGGACCGTGCCGCCCTCTAAAACCAGCTCCCACATAGCTGTTCAGAAGGGTGTTCCAGGATGTGCAACTAGCAGCAGTGAAGAAGTGACGATACATTTCCAATTCAGGCTGGTGTGTGGCTTTGAGGGGAATTTGAGCTTTGAGGTGAGACCATGCGTCCACTGCCCTCGTCCTTCTAGGGGGTAGAAGTTACAGATTTCAAAGGTGCTGTTGAAGGGACTTTGGTGAGTTGCTGCAGTGCTTCTTGTAGATGGTGCATGTCACTGACACATTGCACCGGCGCTGGAGGCAGCGAATGTTTAGGGTGGATGGGGAGCCAATCACGTGGGCTGTTTTGTCCAGGACGTTTTGCAAGCTTTTTCAGTGTTGTTAGATCTGCATCTAGCCAGGCAAGTGGAAAGTATTCTATCATACTCCTGACTTGTGCCTTGTGGACAAGCTTTGAGGAGTTAGGAGATGGGTTACTTGCCACAGAATTCCCACCACCTGACCGTCTAGTAACCACAGCATTTAATTGGCTGGTCCAGTCAGGTTTCTGATAAGTATAACCGTGCATTTCTGGTATCGTCCTTGTTAATAGCCTTTGCATCCAAAGTCCATTTATATTCTTTTTACAATATTGTTGCCAGGACTGTTTACAGTAGTTTGAATGGTACAGTCTCGATGGGCCTAATCTTGTTTCTATGTTCCTATGTAAGTCTGGTCGAACCAAGATTTGGTATAAGTTAGCATAATTCTTCTACTTTTCTATTCAATTTCCACAGCTCTAAACCCCTGACTTGGTTTGCTTTTTTGTTATTGCCGTATCAATCTGTGTCACTATTTTTCAGAGATTTGTGTATTTGTACACTCAGATCCCTTGCTGCACTGTTCCATTTCAATTCTTATTGCCCAAGCAATATGTGATGATGTGGAGATGCCGGCATTCACCTGAGGAAGGAGCAGTGCTCCAAAAGCTAGTGTTTGAAACAAACCTGTTGGACTTTAACCTGGAGTTGTAAGCAATATGTGACTTTCTTATTTTTCTTGCCAAAATGTAATATATCGCACTAACTATGCTGAAATTTATCTGCTGATTATCTCCCCATTCTTCAAATTTATTCATGGCTTCTTGTAATTTGCTGTAGCCACCTTCAGGATTGGCTATCTTCACAATTTGGAATAGCCCATAATAATTTTTTTTTTCAAGTACGCAATTCTTTTTTTCCAATTAAGGGGCAATTTAGCGTGGCCAATCTTTGAGTTTGCACATCTTTGAGTTGTGGGGGTGAAACCCATGCAGACATGGGGAGAATGTGCAAACTCCACACGGGCAGTGACCAGGGGCTGGGTTTAAACCTGGGTCCTCGGTACCCTGAGGCAGCAGTGCTAACCACCTCACCACCGTGCCTTTCGATTGTCTATAAATTTCTAAGTTTTGTTTTTGATTCCGAAGTCTAAATTGTTAATATAAATTGTGGACAAATGTGATCCCAGCACTGACCTTTGTGGGACCTCATTTCCCACCTTCTGCCACTCTGAATAATTATCCTTTATCCTTATTCTCTGATTTTTGCAGCCAACTTGTTAAGTTTTCTGATACATGTACCCTGACCCTGCATTAGTCTAACATGAAGTACCTTATCAAAGGCCTTTTGAAAATCTGGATATATTACATCTATTTCATTACCGTTGTCTAGCCTCTCTGTTACCTCTTCAAATAATTTAGAGGTAACATGTTCTTTGGGGGCTGTTAAGGCAGTAAAGGTGGGCTTTTCATAGGAAGGGAGGGGCCCGAATAACGAGGCAACAGGATGATCGGAGACAGAGGCGGGAGCGTCCGGGGTCAGCATGGGTCAGCTGACTCACAGAAGCGTAATGGGGGGAGAGTTAGTGTTAAGCTGGTGCTTGACTTGGGGGATTGGGATCGTGGGGCTGTTGGGGGGGAGGGTGGGGGGCTGCTGCTTTGCTGACAGAAAAGGAGCCAACTTGGGGGAACAGATGGAGAGTCGGGGGGGGGGGGCTTCCAATGGGAAGGCTCGAGTAAGCGGGGGACGCGGGCCCGTGGCTGGCCGGAAAAGGGGGATGGCTAGTCGGCAGGGGAGGGGAGGAGGGGGTTAACCCCCCATCCAGGCTGATCACATGGAATGTGAGGGGTTTGAATGGACCGGTCAAGAGGGCTTGCGTGTTCTCGCACCTAAAGGAGTTAAAGGCAGACGCACCTAAAACTCGCAGATCAAACAAGATTGAGAAAGGGGTGGGTGGGCCAGGTGTTCCATTAGGGGCTGGATTCAAAGATCAGAGGGGTAGTAATTCTGGTCAGTAAACGGGTGGCATTCGAGGGGTATTGTGGCTGATAAAGGGGGCAGATACATAATGGTGAGTGGAAAGCTGCAGGGGACCCGGGTGGTGCTAGTGAATGACAACGCCCCAAACTGGGATGACGTGGAATTCATGAGACGCATGCTGGGTAAAATTCCGGACTTAGACTCACACAATTTGATCATGGTGGGTGATTTCAATACAGTCATTGACCCTGTATTGGACCGGTCAAAGCCCAGGTCGGGAAAGCGACCAGCAGCAGCTAAGGAACTGAGGGGTTTCATGGAACAGGTGGGGGGCTAGACCCATGGAGGTTCGCTCGACCGAGGGTGAAGGAGTTCTCTTTTTTCTCCCACGTTCTTTGTTGTGAGCAGGGCGTTAATCCCAAGGGTGGAGGGGACGGAATACTCGGCCATTGCAGTCTCTGATCATGCTCCGCACTGGGTGGATTTGCGACTTGGTGAAGAGAGAGGGCAGCGCCCATTATGGAGGCTCGATGTGGGACTGCTAGCTGATGACGAGGTTTGTGGGCAGATAAAGAGGAACATTCAAAACTACTTGGAAACTAATGATACGGGAGAGGTAACGGTGACTATGGTTTGGGAGGCTCTGAAGGCCGTTATTAGAGGGGAGTTAATCTCTATCAGATCCCATAGGGAAAAGAAAGAAAGAGCGGAGAGAGAGAGGCTAGTTGAGGAGATACTCAGAGTCGACAGGAGTTACGCAGAGACCCCCGAGACGGGGCTACTGACAGAGCGCCGGAGACTGCAGGCGGAATTTGATCTGCTGACCACAGGGAAAGCAGTAGCACAGCTCAGGAAGGTAAAAGGGGCTGTCTATGAATATGGGGAGAAAGCGAGTAGAATGCTGGCGCACCAACTTCGTAGGAGGGAGGCGGCCAGGGAAATTGGGGAAGTTCGGGATAAGGATGGTAACACGGTCTTGGACCCAGAGGGGGTGAACAAAGTCTTTAGGGTGTTTTCTGGTAAATTGTAGGAGTCAGACCCCCCGGCGGGAGGGGAAGGGATGAAGCAATTCATGGACCAATTGAGGTTTCCAAAGGTGGAAGAGGATCTGGTGGAGGGACTAGGGGCCCCGATAGAGTTGGAGGAGATTGTTAAGGGTCTAGGGAGCATGCAGTCGGGCAAGGCCCCGGGGCCGGACGGCTATCCTGTACAATTCTACAAGAAATTTTTGGAACTGTTGAGTCCACTCCTGCTAAGGACCTTCAATGAGGCTAAAGAAAGAGGGACCCTTCCCCCAACAATGTCACAGGCTTCGATTTCACTCATCCTCAAACGGGAGAAAGATCCACTACAATGTGGTTCCTATAGACCGATATCGCTTTTGAAGGTGGACGCCAAATTGCTGGCCAAGATTTTAGCCACTAAAATTGAGGACTGTGTCCCAGGGGTAATAGGGGAGGATCAGACAGGCTTTGTTAAGGGCAGGCAATTGAACTCCAATGTACGGAGGCTCCTAAACATTATTATGATGCCCTCAGAGGGAGGGGAGGCAGAAGTAGTGGCTGCGATGGATGCAGAGAAAGCCTTTGACCGGGTGGGATGGGAGTACCTGTGGGAAACGCTTAGAAGGTTTGGATTCGGTGAGGGATTCATAGAGTGGGTCCAGCTACTTAATCAGGTCACTGTAGCAAGTGTATGCACGGACAGCGTGAGGTTGGAATACTTTAGGCTCCATCGAGGGACGAGGCAGGGGTGCCCCCTCTCCCCGTTATTATTCGCCCTTGCAATAGAGCCGTTGGCCATAGCGCTGCGGGCTTCAAAGAACTGGCAGGGGTTGGTTCGGAGGGGGGAGGAGCATCTGATCTCGCTCTATGCGGGTGATCTGCTCCTGTACATTTTGGACCCACTATGGGGGATGGGGGAGGTCATGCAGATTTTGAGGGACTTCGGCAATTTTTCGGGGTACAAATTAAACGAGAAGTAAAGCGAGATGTTCGTGATCCAAGCTGAAGGGCAGGAGAAGAGACTGGGAGAGCTTCCGCTTAAGATGCTGGAGAAGAGCTTTCGGTACCTAGGCATACAGGTGGCTCGAAACTGGGATGCCCTCCACAAGCTTAATTTATCCCGGCTGGTAGAGCAGATGGAGGGGGACTTTAAAAGGTGGGACATGCTCCCGCTTTCTCTAGCGGGGAGGGTGCAGACCATTAAGATGACGGTCCTCCCCAGATTTCTGTTCGTCTTCCCATCTTCATCCCTAAGTCCTTCTTTAAGCGGGTGAACAAGATCATCTCGGGATTTGTATGGGCAAATAAGACCCCGCGAGTAAAGAGACTATCTAGAGCGCAGTTGGGGGTGGGTGGGCTGGCGCTGCCGAATTTTTGCAGCTACTATTGGGCGGCTAACATAGCCATGATTAGGAAATGGGTACAGGGGGAGGGGTCGATGTGGGAGCGGCTAGAGGTGTCCTCATGCAAAAGCACCAGCTTAGGGACACTTGTAGCGGCACCTCTGCCATTCTCGCCGGCGCGCAACTCCAAAAGTCCGGTGGTGGCGGCGGCACTAAGGATCTGGGGTCAGTGGAGAAGACACAGGGAGGTGGAAGGAGCCTCAGTTTGGACCCCGATATGCAACAATCACAGATTTGTCCCGGGCAAGATAGACGGACGGTTTCAAAGCAGGCATAGGGCAGGTATTAATAGAATGGGGGACCTGTTCATAGACGGGACTTTTCCCAGCTTGAAAGCGCTGGAGGTGAAATTCAATTTGTCCCCTGGAAATGCCTTCAGATACCTTCAGGTACGCGCCTTTCTTAAGAAACAGGTGCTGACATTTCCGTTGCTACCCCTGTCATAATATACACACAAGTATATGATGGTGCACAGACAGACAGTGAGTGTACAGAACACAGCAGCCAATCACCAGACAGGACACGGCCACTATATAACCAGGGGGCACTAGTTGTCCCGCTCTCTTGGGATGCAGCTTCTGAGACAGTCAGAGCCTGTGAGCAACAACTAGAACATCCACCATGTGGTAGTAAGATAGTCTGGTCAGGTTAGCCTCAGGTCTCCAGTCAACTCAGCATAGTGTCAACCCACAGTTCAAGCATGTTTAATAGTTAAGAGTTTATTGAAATAGAGTTGCATTTCTTCAAGTGTTGGAAGCCTGGCTCTCTCTCTGCTACAGTAAACGCAGTCCTCGCAGACCCAGCTTACCCAACACATCAAACCCCACGCAGGATACAAAATAGGGTGGTCTCCGGCACCTGGGTAGGGGAGGGGAAGGTGTCGGACATCTACCAGGAAATGCAGGAGGTGGAGGAAGCCCCAGTGGGGGAACTAAAGGGCAAGTGGGAGGAGGAGCTAGGCGGGGAGCTGGATACGGGCCTGTGGGCGGATGCCCTAAACAGGGTTAATTCCTCATCATCAGGCTTAGCTTAATCCAGTTTCAGGTGGTCCACCGGGCACACATGATGGCAACCAGAATGAGCAAGTTCTTTGGGGTTGAGGATAGATGTGCGAGGTGTGCGGGAAGCCCAGCAGACCATGTCCATATATTCTGGGCATGCCCGGCTCTTAAGGGATTCTGGCAGGGATTTGCTCAGGCAATGTCCAAGATCTTAGACACGCGGGTGGTACCGAGTCCAGAGATAGCGATCTTTGGTGTGTCAGACGATCCGGGAGTTCAGGAAGCGAAAGAGGCCGACATATTGGCCTTTGCCTCTCTGGTAGCCTGGAGACGGATCCTTTTAATGTGGAGGGACTCGAAGCCCCCGAGTGTGGAGACCTGGATTGGTGACATGGCTGGTGTCATAATAACCACTCATGTATATAATGAGATGCAGACAGGCAGTGATTGACACACAGGATGACCAGTAAGCACACAACACAGTGCAGCCAATTACCAGACAGGACACTACCACTATAAAGCCAGAGGGCACTAGGTTTCCCGCTCTCTCGGGACCCAGCCACTGAGACAGTCAGAGTCCACGAGCTAGCAAGTGCAAACACCATGCGGTAGCTAGTAAGTCTAGTCAGGCTACTACAAGGTCTCCAGTCAGTTCAGTATAGTGTCGACCCACAGCTGAATATGTATATCAGTTCTATCGTTGAATAAAACAGTGTTGGATCTTCTCCAATGTTAGACGTCTGTTTCTAGCTTCCCTGCATCGAGTGCAGTCCACATCGAACCTACCTGCCTAACACATCAGCTGGGTTTCTCAGTCTCGAGAAAATACAGTTTGCCTTGAGAGGGTCCATGACGGGGTTCTCTCGGAGGTGGCAGCCGTTCCTCAACTTTCTAGGAGAGCACTAAATGTCAGCAGCAGCAACCCGGGGGGCGGGGGGGGGGGGGGGGGGTGGGGGGGGGGGGGGGGGAATGTTACATATTCTTATTCTCTTTTCGGTATATAATGTTAACATTTACCTTGTTGTGTTAAATGTTGTTAATGGTTATGCAAAAATTATGTTTTGATAAAAATCTGAATAAAAATAATTTAAAAAAAGAAAGAAATCATCTTTACTTGTGTCTGTGTATCTTGGATGTTGCGATTAAATTTTGGGTGTATAAAAAATAAATCTTTATCATTTCTTTTGATTTAAATTTACAAGGAAGCCTGTTTCAGGTCTGTCCTTTAAAGTCACAGCACTCAAAGGGTTAAAATGCTCCTTGTCTAAAATACTTGTTGCAGTCAGCCGCGAGGTGAGAATATGGGGAATTATCCCAAGTCTCTCTCTCCCTCTCTGTAGCAAGATATGTTAGAGCACTTTGTGGTGGGTTGCAGACATGAACTTGTGACCTACCACTGCATGCGCACTGTGCTAGAGAACAAGTATACTGAAGCAGTTTCTTTTGATTTACTGGTAACTGTTTCCATTCCGATTCAATCTCTTTCTTAATTCACATTTCTTGTGAGAAAATGGGCCACATTACAATGAAGGGGCGGGGTTGCGGGGGAGGTGGGGGGGGGGGGGGGTGCGGTGAGCTTCAAAACGTGAAATGCTGGTGTGAAATAAGTGATTCATGTGGAGATTTAAAACCATGCAACAGACTTAAAACCAAGTTTGAAGCTAACATGTTCTGCTTGCTGTAATAATTACATATCCGATTTTCCTGACAGTATGAGTATGTGTTTAAATTTCTTGGAATTCAGTGACTCTCCATCCAAGTTACAAAAAAGTCTCGTTCATTCATTGGTCTTGTCCAGATGTCTAGCTGGTGTGTATCTGAATGCGCCAGCAGTGAAGTGTAACTTACCTACACTACCTGGTAGCACGTAGCTGTGTTTCTGTCTCCCTTTGCACCGGGTTAGTTGTCTGGCAGTTAAATGGGAAAACATCTAAGTGAACCTCTTGCCGTTCCTGTAACTAAGCTTGGATGCTTGACATTTTAATGAACGTCTGAAGCTAAATTCCAAGTTAATCTGAACAACCATCTGGACAACATAAATGAAACAATTAAGCAGCAGGTCTAATGGGTGCCCCTGCTAGGATTTAAGGAATATCCATTAATTATCTGTACCTTATTTAAAGTTTTTTCTTTTAACTTGTGTTGACAACATTTTTGTCAAATGCACAAACGTCTCGGACTTGCTTACAGTCTGACACCGGTGGTTTGTGTCTGTAGGCATTGTTGCCAGTACGTATACACGGAAAGATAAAACGCCAAAATAATTAACCTTAGATTACGGAATGTCTGCCTTAAATAGGTTTTCCTTTACTTTACTTTTGTTAGTTCACTGCCTGACTCGCCCCTTTATCCCTGCCCATATGGGGTCCATTTCCACTCCTTGATCCTTGTTCAGTAAATTCCCTTTCTCATAAGTCATCGCTTTACTTTTCTCTTCAAATTTGCTTTCTGAAGCATATTTGACATGACAGGCATTGTTTCATGGACTTTGAGGGTGTTTATCTTGTTTTAGGTTTCTCACGTAAATCTTTTGATTTAAAAAATGTACTTTTACAATTACAACAACCAATATCTACCTTATTAAAACTCAATAGTCAAACACTATCTAACTCCTGTCAAACTCCTCCTATCTCTGCACCTTGCAATTTCAGTGTAACGCTGGTGTCCCTTGCCATAGAAAGCAAGAACATTTTGGTGGCAATTCTCCGATATTGAGGCCAAGTGTTCGCGCCGTCGTGAACGTCGTCGCGTTTCACGACAGCGCAAACAGGGCCCAGACACGACCTATTCTGGCCCCCAAATGGGCGCCGCGCCAACCCGCGCATGTGCAGTTGGGGCAGCCCAATCCTGCGCATACGCGGGGAATGTCTTACGCACGCCGTCCCCTCACCAGCATGGTGTCGGTGTTCTGGGGCCACGTGCGGAAGGAGGTAGGCCAGGGGGGGAGAGGCCGGCCCGCTGATCAGTGGGCCCTGATCGCGGGCCGGACCCCATCGGAGGCCACCCCGATGAAGGAACCCCTCCCTCCCCACAGGCCCCCCCCCCCCAGCGTCCCCGCAGAGTTCCCGCCGGCAGCGACCAGGGGTTGACGGTGCCGGCGGGAACCTTTCGTGTTGTAGCGGCCGCTCGGCCCATCTGCCGGAGAATCGCCGCTCGCCGGCTCTTCGAGCGGTCCGGTGCGAATCGTGCGCCGCTGGTTTCCGGGGGGGTGGGAAAATTGCGTGCGGGTGTCAGGGCGGCATGGCATGATTCACGCGGCGCCCCGGCGATTCTCCCACCCGGCATGGGGGGGGGGGGGGCGGGGGGGTGGGGAGAATAGCGGCCATAAACATGGCAATTGAATTCCAGCTTTATTGCAAAACCTGTGAATGTTGTCATTTTAATAAGGCATCCAATTGTAATCTCCATTTGAAAATCAAAAATTGGTTTTCAGAATGTAGATGAGCAGCAACATCCATTTTATTTGCCACTTGTTTATCTAACACAGAACTTTGCACATTCAATAACAATTTGATGCATTCCATTTTAGATTGGCTCTGAGGTGGGACATCCTGAGATTGTGAACGGCGCTATACGAATGAATATAATTTTAAAGGAGGAACCTCATTCTTTACCAGACACATTCCGATCCCGCTGTATTCTGCAATGTTTTTTGATCATGGGCAGACTTTTCCTGTTGGCTATGTAATGTTATGTGCTTCCTTGATGGTTTTCCTCCACATGTTCTCCCATGTGTTCACAGACTTTGGAAACAGTTATAGTTGCTTCTGGCTGAAACATCCTTGCCTCATTTATCCACAAGCCCAATTTCTTTAGTGTTGCTTCGAAAATTGCTGCTTACTAATTCCCTCCCCACAATTACACTGTGCCGAATATGTCTCAAAGCGTTTCACATATAATTAGTTTATTTTGAAGCTAAGTCACTTTTGCTTTGCAGGTAATAGTGGCAGCCATTTTGAACACAGCATGACTTCCAACACAGCAATGAGTCTGACTATAAGATCACCTGTGTTTTGTTGCTAACTTTGGCTGTTTCTTAATTTAGCTCTGTTTAATTACGTTTGCTCAAGAGTCGCCAGGTATCTTTCGACACCGCCACAAGGTTCAGAACCGAATACTGATCACTGACTCGATAAACCAGTAAGTAAACTCAAAAGCAATGCTCATTTACACACAGTCAAATCTACTCATGCATAAACTCTACAAACTAAACTACCACTATTACTAAAGCCTATACTTAGCTTCGGGTGCCCACTCAGTCAGAGGAACAATGGCCGTTGCTCGGTTCTGAGGCTGCTGGGTTGAGCTGTTTACAGGGTAGCAACTAGGAGTGTCTATCTCGTAGTGTGCGTTGACTTGGAACTTACTTGGTCTGATGTAGCTGCTAGGCTGGTCTCTCTCTTCGCTGAGAGCCAAAGCCAAAGAAGAAAGATTCTCTCTTGGGGAACACCTTTTATACTGAAAAGGGCTTCGCGCGCTTTTGGGCGGGCCTTTAACTTGGCCTCAATTAATTGGGTCTTTTCCAATCATTCGTACCGATCTTCCTCCAATAGAGGGGTGGTTCCCTGATTGCTGGGCGTCTCCTCGGTGACCGTTGGTCTGCTTTGTTTTAGTCTCTTCTGGCGCCGGGGTGTCTGCCTTGACATTGTGTATCTAAATATCTCCCTTTTGTCCCCGGAGATGGCTCATTAGTATGTAGATTGCTTAGCAGTTTCTGTCCTGTCTAAGAGTTTAAAGTTCTAATCAACAGACAGAGCTTGCACCTGCTTATTTCTTAGTCATGTCCAATTTTCCCTGCATTCTTTGCAAGTGTCCATTTTGTAACCGGGGCGTGGCCATCCCAGATGGCTACAGTTTGATGGTGTTGTTTGGGTGAGCAGAATTGCCGACGACACTGGGAGTACTCCCTGTTCCTCTTCAAATAGTGCCAAGGGATTATTAACACTCGCCTGAACCATCCGAATATCAGTCTTCTTATGAAGGCTGCTGCCTTTGATAATGGAACAAAGGAATGTGGTAACAGGAGTGGGCCATTTAACCCCTTGAGTCTGTTCCACCATTCAATATGGTCATGGCTGATCTGTGCCCTAGCTCCATACTCTGATCTGCTTGACCCCATGTTCCTTAATACCTTTGCCTCAAAAATCCAGCAATCTCATATTTCAAATTAACACTTGATCAGGCATCACTGCATTGAAGTCTTTCATGACTTCACAGCCAAAGGATCTGGTTCTAATTTCAAAATCATGCTCCCTGAAATACCGGGCTGATAAACATGTTACCACGGCATGGTAGCACAGTGGTTAGCACTGTTTTTTCACAGTGGCAGGGACCTGGGTTCAATTCTGACCTGGGTCAATGTCTGTGCGGAGTCTACACGTTCTCCTTGCGGCTGTGTGGGTTTCCTCCGGGTGCTCCGGTTTCCTCCCACAGCCCAAAGATGTGCAGGTTAGGTGGATTGGCCATACTGAATTGCCCCTTGGTGTCCAAGGTTGCGCAGGTTAGATGGGGCTATGGGGATACATTGGGGCCTGGGTAGGGTTATCTTTAAGAGGGTCGGAAAAGACTCAATGGGCCAAATGGCCTCCCAGCTAAGGTACGTATCACTGTGCTCGTAGAGACTACAGGTGAATGCAATGATGGGCGATCTGATAGCGGTCTACAAAATTATGAGGGGCATAGACAGAATGGACAGTCAGAGACTTTTTCCCAGGGTAGAGGGGTCAATTATTAGGGGGCATTGGTTTAAGGTGCGAGGGACAAGTTTAAATTTTTTTTTAGAGTACCTAATTCATTTTTTCCAATTAAGGGGCAATTTAGCGTGGCCAATCCACCTACCCTGCACATCTTTGGGTTGTGGGGGCGAAACCCACGCAAACACGGGGAGAATGTGCAAACTCCTCACAGACAGTGACCCAGAGCTGGGATCGAACCTGGGACCTCGGCGCCGTGAGGCAGCAATGCTAACCACTGTGCCACCATGCTGCCCTCCGAGGGGCAAGGTTTAGAGGAGATGTACGAGGTAAGTATTTTACACAGAGGGTAGTGGGTGCCTGGAACTCGCTGCCGGAGGAGGTGGTGGAAGCAGGGACGATAGTGACGTTTAAGGGGCATCTTGACAAATACATGAATAGGATGGGAATAGAGGGATATGGACCCCAGATTTTAGAAGATTTTAGTTTAGACGGGCAGCATGGTCGGCACGGGCTTGGAGGACCGAAGGGCCTGTTCCTGTGCTGTACTTTTCTTAGTTCTTTGTTCTTTTTGTCTTCCTCTGAGGATACTACTGCTTCCTCCTCGGAGGTGGTCTGGAGGCAGGGGCTCAGTCTTCTGGAGGATGATGTCCTCCCGCTTTTCTTGCTGGTACCTGGAAAAGAAAGAAAAGAGAATTTGTGATTGGCTAAGCAGGCTCATACATTAAAGATCACTCACAATCATTGCCTGCATCCTGTCAATGTATACTGACTGCACCTTCGCTGGCTTGTCAGGGTGTCCAATGCCTTCCTCACAGGGACAATCTCTCTCCTCTCCAGCGGGCTCTGCGGCCTACTCTTCAAAGCTGAATAATGTCCAGATCTCAGGTGTACCAAGCCTGGCCATGGCTCGCTCTCTTTCATTGTGAACAATTTTACCTGCAGAAAGACAGAAGGATTGGCTGTGAACCCAATGGATGAACGAGCAGTTTGGAAGCATGCATGTCTTTTGTCTCTGCTGAGCCCTCCCCAGTAGTGAATTAAGATGCTGTTTATGCAGGATCGTTAAAGGAGTTGGCGAGGAAGTGGCTGTAACAGTTCGGTGCTGATAATCCATCTGCTGGTCATGTATGACATCCCAGTGGACTCTAACCCTTAGACTGCCTGACGTCCTTATCAGGGTGTGAGCTCGCAGCGAGTAGAGGTTTCATCTCCCCTGATGGAGCACAGCAGATTATTCATGCATTTCCTGCACTGCAGGACGGTCCTTTTCTGGCGTTACGGGCGCCAACCTCCTTGACGATCGCCTCCCAGGCCAGCGTGGTCAGGTGAGAGGGCGTCTTACTCCCATCCCTTGGAAAGAGAACCTCCCACCTTTCCGAGACAGTCTGGAAGAGATTCTCCAGGAAGGCTTTGCTGAACCATGAGGCCAAGGGTTTTTGCAACTCGAAGCCCTCACACACTACTTCGCCAAAGCTCGTGGCCTGCAGTGAGTGAATGTCTGTTTGGGTGTCGTACAAATATGACACCAAGACCTACGATCCAGGTAACGGCTGGGCGGGTGACTTCCTATCCACCCAAGCTACAGGATTTGCCGAGTCAATGCATAATCAATAAACTGAGAGGTGAAAGATCGTGTTTAGCCATTCCAACACCCAACGGGAACCATGCCGACTTTTCGCCTGCCACCAGACTCCAGAACGGAAGGTTCCACCCCTTGGCTTTGAGAGAGCGCAGCAGACCTTTATCAGACTAATACTTGGGCTCCAAACGTCAAATTATGAGGCGAGATTACACAAATTATAATTGTACTTCCTGGAATTTAGAAAATTAAGAAGATTTGATCCAAGTTTTCAAGAATTTGAGGGGAACCAGTGTAGTCGATAGTGAGAAACTGTTTCTGCTGTTTGTGGAATCTAGGACTAAGGGGGTTTGATAAAGGCAAGAGCAGTCAGACCAGTAAACAAAAGAAGACATTTATTTGTAAGAACAACTATTTACATGGGGCCCGGTTATACCTCACCGGGTCCTATCTCTGTGTTGGTCGGTTCCTATCTGGCCAACCTTATACAATAATAATAATCTTTATTGTCACATTAACACAGCAATGAAGTTACTGTGAAAATCCCCGAGTTGCCACACTCTGGCTCCTGTTGGGATACACGGGGAAAGAATTCAGAATGCACAATTCACATAACAAGCACGTCTTTCGGGACTTGTGGGAGGCACCCGGAGGAAACCCACTCAGACACGGGGCGAACGTGCACACTCTGCACAGACAGTGACCCAAGCCGGGAATTGAACCAGTGTCCCTGGCGCTGTGAAGCAATACTGCTAACCGCTGTGCTACCGTGTCGTGAAAACGTGGTTATCAGCCCCGTAGTTAGTGGGTGAGCTCATACTTGAGCCACAGGCAGGGGAACATCAGGTAGGGGAACATCAGGTAGGGGAACATCAGGCAGAGACAGGCATGGGAACATCAGGCAGGGGAACATCAGGCAGAGACAGGCAGGGGAACATCAGGCAGGGGAACATCAGGCAGAGACAGGCAGGGGAACATCAGGCAGGGGAACATCAGGCAGAGACAGGCAGGGGAACATCAGGCAAAGGCAGGCAGGGGAACATCAGGCAGAGACAGGCAAGGTAACTTCAGGCAGAGATAAACAGGGGAACGTTAGGCCGAGACGGGCAGAGGAACAACAGGCAGTGACAAGCAAGGGAATCTCAGGCAGAGAGAGACAGGTAGGGGATTCTCAGGCAGAGAGACAGGTAGGGGATCATGAGGCAGAGAGACAGGTAGGGGAATATGAGGCAGAGAGACAGGTAGGGGAACATGGGGCAGAGAGACAGGTAGGGGAATATGAGGCAGAGAGACAGGTAGGGGAACATGAGGCAGAGAGGCTGGAGAACATCAGGCAGAGACAGGTTGTGGAACATCAGGCAGAGCGACAGGCAGGGGAACATCAGGCAGAGACAGGCAGGGGAACTTCAGGCAGAGACAGGCAGGGGAATCTCAGGCAGAGAGACAGGTTGGGGAACATCAGGCAGAGACAGACAGGAGAACACCAGGCAGAGACAGGCAGGGGAACCTCAGGCAGAGAGTCAATTTGGGGAACATCAGGCAGAGACAGGCAGGGGAACATCTGGCAGGGGAACATCAGGCAGAGACAGGCAGGGGAACATCAGGCAAAGGCAGGCAGGGGAACATCAGGCAGTGACAGGCAGGGGAACATCAGGCAGAGACAGGCAGGGGAACCTCAGGCAGAGAGACAGGCAGGGGAACATCCAGCAGAGACAGTCTGGGGAGCATCAGGCAGATACAGGCAGGGGAACATCAGACAGAGACAGACGGGGAACATCAGGCAGAGACAGGCAGGGGAACATCAGGCAGGGGAACATCAGGCAGAGACAGGCTGGGGAACATCAGGGAGAGACAGGCAGGGGAACATCCGGTAGAAACAGGCAGGGGAACATCAGGCAGAGACAGGCCGGGGAACATCAGGGAGAGACAGGCAGGGGAACAACAGGCAGAGACAGGCAGGGGAACATCAGGCAGAGACAGGCCGGGGAACATCAGGGAGAGACAGGCAGGAGAACATCCGGTAGAGACAGGCAGGGGAACATCAGGCAGAGACAGACAGGGGAACATCAGGCAGAGACAGGCAGGGGAACATCAGGCAGAGACAGGCAGGGGAACATCAGGCAGAGACAGACTGGGAAACATCAGGCAGAGACAGGCAGGGGAACATCAGGCAGGGGAACATCAGGCAGAGACAGACAGGGGAACATCAGGCAGAGAGACAGGTAGGGGAACATCAGGCAGAGACAGGCAGGGGAACAGTATAACATTTCCTGTATAACAATCCAGGCTGATAATGCAGAACTGCCCTAAATCTCCAACTCCAACTCCGAGCTGGAAAGTTCTGCGGCGGGCCCCGGGGAGCAGGGGAACTGCCTGAAAGTAGTTTGGAATTCCTGAACAATTCCCATGGAGGTCAGCGTATCAGAACATTTGCAGGTTCCCGATGCGCCTCCGGGATTGTATGTCCATCTCTGTGGAGACCCAAAGGACTGAGCAACTCTGTTTAATTCAATCATTTTGTGACCACTATAGGACACATTTTCACTCAGCTGTTAACTAATGGATTACTCAGTTTCCATTCCATCACCCCACCGGAAAACGCAACATTCTGCCCAATGGTGCAGAAAGTACCCTGAGCATGCTCAAGAAATGTACAATTTTCTGAGATGTGCTGATCTGTTTACTCCAATCTACGTAATAGTTTAACCCCCGTTAACGTTACTGTGCCTTTGATACATATTTAGATAATCACTGAATTTCTACATTCTACCACCTACAACTGTGACCAGGTGGCCTTTACACAACTTACATTACAATCTTAAATCCTTTTCATAATTCTACCTATAAAGTTTCCACTTCCTGCTTACCACTCATTATATTTGATCATTGAAACAATTTCATTTATCACCAAGGGTACTCCTGCCCATCTTGCTGTGCCTTTCCTAAGGACCATATAACCGAGTATATTCAGTGCTGACTGTGTTGTAACCGTGCCTCAGTAGTAGCCCCCAAGTTGAATTTGCGTCTGCAATTCATTCAATTTGTCCTTTATTCTCGGTGCATTTTTAGAACTAATGCATATTCGGGGGTGGCACAACGACGCAGTGGTTAGCACTGCTGCCTCACGGGGCTGAGGACCCGGGTTCGATCCCCGTCCCGAGGCATTGGCTGTGTGGAGTTTGCACATTCTCCCCGTGTCTGCGTGGGTTTCACCCCCACAACCCAAAGATGCGCATGTTAGGCACTTGTTTCTCAGGTCGGAAGAAATAAAATTTACTCGAAGATTGTCGGGGGGGGGGGGGGGGGGGGGGGGGGGGGGGGGCTTTGAGGTATGGTGGAGACCGTTCATGACATTATTTGAGGAGCTATTTGTCGCGGCCGGGGGAGGGGGAGGGGGGAGTAAATGGGGGAAACATGTCCAAACTGTATACTCTGTTGGATGTTAAGATTTTGATACTCTGTTGAACATGTTTGGAATAAAATACCTTTAAAAAAATTTAAGACACTGTGACTCAAGCGTGCTGCAGCTTGCTGGACAAGTTGTCGCCATTTTGAGCAATTGGTAGCTCCTCTAAGGTGATAATGTCAATGCTGCTGCACTTCAAGTGGAGCCTCAGTCTGCCTCTGAAGTGTTTTCTTTACCGTCCTGTGGAGCATTGGCCATGTTAAAGTTTTGAAACAGGAGACAAGCAAGAGAGATGATTTTCAGCCACCCGACAAAATGGCCAGCCTATCAAAATTGATTGTTTTTTCGGGAGTTTTGTCTGAATGCTTGTGGTTATGGCTTCAAGGAGGAATTGAATACATCCCCTCGAGGAAAAGTGGAGGCGGGGGAGAGCACCGTGTAATTAGGTGGAAGGATGTGGGTTGGAGATCCCACTGCTTTCCTCAGTTCCAGGTGGGAAGGGTGTGGAGACCAATTGAGGCCATTAAATAAGAGCTACTTAAGGGCCTGATCCTGTTTCCGTTAGTATTCCCCATCCAGCGATGGGTGGGGAACTTGCCATTCAGAAGACCAAACCCTGTCAGGTGTGCCTGCGGTCTAGTGGGTGGGGGTGGGCAGATGCACGATGAGGATTTCTCATTGTCAGACACTCTGTGCTCAGCTGAGGGACCTGGCATCAGAAAGGGGATGGCCCGCAGAAAGCCACTGTCCTTGCTTTCTTTATTAGACTGACAGGTCTTGACATCAGGATTTCAGCACTGCTTGGGGCTTAATTTGACTGATTCCCCAGGTAAGTTCCTGATCCCATTCTAATAGTGCTCGGCCTCCTGGAGTGATGTGGGGTTCCCACAGGTTTTCCGCCAGTGGGTGCTCCCCACCACCCTGAGGTGATTTGTGGTGATTGTCCCTTCAAGGGCAACACAGCAGAGTAAGGGTCACTTGGCTTGGGGGAGCAATTTGGAATTGAGTGGGTAATTTTGGGGTGAGTAACGTAGTTATCGAATATTGCGAAAGGAGTTAAAGGGGGAGAGATTTAGTGATTTGTGGTGATTGTCCCTTTAAGCAGAGTAAGGGTCACCTGGCTGAGGTGTGGGGGCAATTGGGACTCAGAGTGGGTAATCACCCCATGGGGTGGTGGAGTTCTCTTAGGTAGGCGACATGTGAGGGTGGCGCAGTGATGCAGTGGTTAGTATTGTTGCCTCACGGCGCTGAGGACCCGGGTTCGATCCCGGTCCTGGATCACTGTTCGTCTGGAGTTTGCACATTCTCCCCGTGTCTGCGTGGGTCTCACCCCCACAATCCAAAGATGTGCAGGCTGGGTGGATTGGCCACGCTAAAATGGTCCTTAATTGGGAAAAAAAGAATTGGGTACTCTCAATGTCTAAAAGAAAAAAGGTAGGCGACATGGAGGGAACTAAGTGCAGTCTTTTTGGTTTTCACAAATTAAGTTTGTAAAAGTGCATTATTATGCCCCCATCACCAATATTAAATTCTCCTGAGGTAAATTCTGACCTGAGGTAAATTTAAAACGGTGATTAATTATGCGGATTCAGCCTTGTTATGATATTTACATTGCCTGACATCTCCCCCCACCCCCCCTCGCCCTGCCACCACCACCAACTTTCCTGTCCGCTGAACTGAGAACTGAAAATAAATTTTAGACTCCATTATTTTTTTTAATTGATTTGAGCCCTGCAGTTTCCCTTTGGCAGCAAAATAAAAGATGGGCCCTCTTTCGACTTTCAACAGAAGGGACTCTTGTTAAATGGCAGCTCAAATATTTTTGGCAAATGGATTGTTCTATGAATCAATCTTAATAGAAGGAATTGCAACTAAAATCTTCCAGCTGACCTGCATTTTAACATATCTGGCCTGTTTTATGATATATAAGTTTATCTAGTGTTGTTTATGTCAGCCATGAGAGATTTATTAATTTTTAAAAAGGTAATTAATTACTTGAGATTTACAGGAAACACATGTAAATATCACAACACATTGCGTCCGACAGTAATTGGCTGTTTCTGCAGCTATTTTTAATGACATTACTTTGACCTTGTCAAGTGAGTTCAAGCCACTAATTGACTTGTCCCTTTGTCTGTCTCAGGCAGGAACATGATTCTGAGACAGACCGTGCTCCCTCGGAGCTCTGTGGAAAATACAACTTCTTCATTTCTGGCATTGTGCTCTAGATAGAAGATGGGAGATGAAAATGCATCAAACACCATTGAGTCTGCTCACTCCACTGATGACGTACATTCCATTCTGTTACCTGGGTACAGTCGTGTTGGTGGTTACATTACTTGACCTGGACTAATGGGAGTTCAAATCCCACCATGGCATTTTGGGGAATCCGAGTTTAATTTACAAAACCCAGGATAAAAAGTGACGATGAACCTGCTGGATTATCCTAAAAAAACAACTGGATCACTCGTGAACTTTTGGGAAGGAAATCTGTCATCCTTACCTGGCCTAGCTTATTTGTGACACTTAAACAGCCTCAGTTCTAACATAATGCTGAAGGCGCAGCATAATTAGGGACGGGAACATCCCAAGAATGAGCAAATGAACAGCAACAAAAAGAATCCTGGGTAATCATTCAATCCCGAAAGGAACATTATGTGGCAATGCTCATACCCAAATGTAATCCAGAATATTCACCCTTCCTCATACCTCCACAATCCAATCCGAATATGCTGCTTTCTCTAGAAAGTATCTCCTCTTGTTCATAAAAACATAGAATGATACAGTGCAGAAGGAGGCCATTCGGCCCATCGGGTCTGCGCCGATCCTCCGAAAGAGCACCCTACCTAGGCCCAATCCCACTCTATCCCCGTAACCCCACCTAGGGGGAATTTAGCATGGCTAATCCACCTAACCTGCACAACTTTGGACTGCGGGTGGAAGCCAGAGAACTGGAGGAAAAGGGGAGAATGGGCAAACTCCACACAGACAGTCATTCAAGGACGGAATTGAACCCGGGTCTCTGGCGCTGTGATTTAAACACCATGTTGCACCCGGCGTGAACCAGTTTGCCATTCACCAGGTCCACTCCCGGTGGCAAGTTCTGAATCTCATCCAAAGATGGTGAGGATGTCATTAACCCTCATTTGTATGCATTTCAATCTCATTAATGGGATGGACTTTGCACCTGTGAGGCCTTCAAGCCATTTTTAAATATTGTGGAGACCCATAATAGAGGTAACCACAGCTGCAGCCTGCCAGCCCTACCAAACACTTCATGGACAGAACCCTGCTGCTGCTTTTATCCAGAAAATCAATTTCACTCCCCTTGACTGTGAGCAGCCTCTAGCTTCACAGCTGAAGGCTATTTCAAATGAGGAATTAACCTTGTTAGTTGTGAGAGCACGTCACACTCCTCAACTTGCAAGTGCCTCCTCGTGCCATGTCTCAGAGGATGATGAGTGCATAGACTTTCCAGCAACCCTTGATGCCTGAACAATGTGCCTGAACTCTAGGAGCAGCAGCACCATAGAGGCATCTCTGGTGCTCCACAGTTTCTGCTAAAGTCTGGCTCCTGTCTTTCTGCTAATAGGGCGCTCATACTCTTTCTCTGAAAGAGATCTGCATCAGGGCTTTGATTCTTGGAGCCGGGAGGCTCCGACCGATTTACCAGTGTCATTGGAGTCACCGTGCCACCCTGTTACACCCGCTGCCCTTGTGGTGCACCGTAATCAGGAGGGAGGGATTAGGAAGAACTCCTTGGTGACAGGCCCTGGTTGGCCTCCATCGCATCCTGCTCCCCAGTGTCCCTGGTGGGCTGACTCCATGGGATCATAGAATTTTACAGTGCAGAAGGAGGCCATTCGGTCTATCGAGTCTGCACTGGCACTTGGATGGAGGGGCCGTTTGAGTGAGCTCCAGATCGTGCAAACTCCACACCGTCACCAAAGGTCGGAATCGAACTCGGGTCTCTGGCGCTTGTGAGGCAGCAGTGCTAACAACTGTGCTAGTTTGCCGCCCTGTGCAGTGACTTGTCTCTGAGCCACTGTTTGTAAACTATAACTTGGATTTTAAAAAGTTCACTCATGGGATGTGAATATCCACTGGCAAAGCCAGCATTTGTTGCCCACACGTATAAGATCTAATGGCTTGCTGGGGCAGGTAAGAGTCAACCACATGGTTGGATGGGGTCGGGACTGGAGATGTCCTTGCCAAAAAGATATTCATGAACCGGTCGGGCTTCCATGACAGTTTAGCGGTTTCATAGTTACCATTTCTGATGTTAATTTTTTATTCCAGATTTATTTAATTAGCTGAAGTCAAATTTCCTCAGCTACCATGATGGGGTTTTTGCTCATATCACTGGATCCTTTGTCTTTGCCTCTGGATTACTAGTTTAGTAACATAACGTGGATGCTACCATCCCATTCCTGAACTTTGCACTTCATTTATGCTGCAACTGTATAAGGTATTAGCGAGGCCACACCTGGAATATTGTGTTCATTTTTGGTCCCCTAACCTGAGAAAGGATGTACTGGCACTGGAGGGTGTGCAGAGGAGAGTCACTAGGATAATCCCAGACCTGAAGGGGTTGGATTATGAGACGAGGTTGAGTAGACTGGGACTGTACTCGTTGGAATTTAGAAGGATGCGGGGGAATGTTATAGAAACATATAAAATTATGAAGGAAATAGATAGGATAGATGCGGGCAGGTTGTTTCCACTGGCGGGTGAAAGCAAAACTAGGGGGCATAGCCTCAAAATAAGGGGAAGTGGATTTAGGACTGAGTTTAGGAGGAACTTCCTCACCCAAAGGGTTGGGAATCTATGGAATTCCTTGCCCAGTGAAGCAGTAGAGGCTCCTTCATTAAATGTTTTCAAGATAAAGATAGTTTTTTGAAGAATAAAGGAATAAAGGATTATGGTGTTCGGGCCGGAAAAGTGGAGCTGAGTCCACAAAAGATCGGCCATGATCTCATTGAATGGTGGAGCAGGCTTGAGGGGCCTGGTGGCCTACTCCTGCTCCTAGTTCTTATGTTCTTATTGCTTAGCACGAGTTTATTTCAAAAGTGTTCCCCACAGCAGGATTGAACAAATCGCCTGCCAAATATCACATGGCTGAGACACTCTCACAACCGGGAAGGATGGGAATTGGTCCGATGAGCAGCTATTACAAAGCCTTGGTAATCTGCTCTCAAACCCTCATTCACATCTTACTGACTGAAAAGAGGTGTTGTGGCATCCAATCGAACGAGCGTCCTAGCTACTGCTGTTAACCCAGGCGCTTAACTGTGGCAATAACAAAACTTCAAAATGGAACAAGCTGACCCATTAGCTTAACGGAGAGGCTGCTATATGTTTCAAGAATGTAATGAATTTTGGGTCACAGATAATGCCGAGAGAACCCTCGGTGGTATTGATGAATCCTATAAAATGTTACAGCTATATACCACATTTTAGCATACGTTCACCCTGTATTACCGTCTATATGTAATGCAATCCAACTTGCGTGTTATGCATTAGGTGATGGAATTCAGCCTTTACGTGTTATGTCGTAGCTAACGGCCTCCAGCCTCTGTGTTATTCTTGTCTATAATTCCCAACCACTGTGTCATTCTTTGCATATTAATGTTTTACGTTAAGAGGCAGACAGGAATTCACTTTCAAACTGTTCCATGTTGAACAACATTTACCACAAAACAGACAATAGCATCAAATCTCTCTTCCTGTATAAATTGCCCCTTCGTGCATGCATGTCAGAAAGGCTAAATGACATTAGACTTATCCACTACGTTTGGTAGGAACAGCAGCCAAAAAGCTTATAGTTTGACCAGCGAGCCCTACATTTTCCCGGCCCCGTGTGGAGACGGGATTGGAGGCAGGGGAGAGTCTGCTAAATATGGGGCGTGCAATGTCAGACTGCCTCCCCGACACATTCCCATCTTTGGGGAACTTTCCAAAGGACGGGCAGGGACCAGGGTTAGCTGCCTGCCCCTGGAGGTGGGCAGCCAGTTAGGGCAACTGAGGCCCCACTAAAGGGGCATCTTGCAATCGGGCCAAAAGCTCAGATCACAGTCAAACAGTCTGCAGGACAGAAAGCAGTCTTTTTCATCTGAGGCAATAGTTGGGCAGGATAGGAACAATTGTGCGGGTCAGGAACAATGGGAGAGGAGAGGGGGAGAGAGAACAGTTTTGACCAAAGTCTTCAATTCCTGGCTTAGGTTTTTTGGTCAAAGAATTAATAATTGTCTTCGATATTTCTTCAATTCCCTCATCAAAACCAGGGTACAAGGAAAATATCTAAATATTGCAGGGGAGTGGGGGAAACAAAGAATTTGTCACCAACGCCAAGTTAAACATATATTTTTGCAAGAGCATTAACTCCTTGAAAGGGTTACTTTGATTCTGGTTAAGTTTTGTTTACTAAAGAAACAAAATATTTCTTATTCATGCCCATTGTACTCCATTCTTTATACACAGCAGATTGTATCAAAGTATAATCTCCGGTAAGAGAATAATTTTCTTAATTGTTTGAGATTTGTAAATCTAATACTAACAGTTCCCATCGGTGCCCCATTCTATTCTGTGTTTGCTGCAGACCCTTGATAAGCTTAAAAACTTGGGACAACAACTGTACACCCAACCAGGACTGAGGCCAAAATCAGCCAAAACTGTGCACGGAATCTGCGAGCGAACAATAATAGTGGAGTGGTCAAGTGACAGTATCAGGTAAAAGGGCCAGTTTACAGGCATGTTCTAAGATACACAAATGGCTGTTTTGAGATAAGCAGGTTGTCAAGTGTTTTTTTTTTAAATTGCTCTCTTGCCATCAGTCACTAGTCTGGCACCAATCGTCGCTGTGAGCGGCAGCAGAGAGCTCTGGGACCGATTTGGGAGCTTGATCTGTTGCCTTGAACCAGCTACTTGGGAGAACAATGTAGCAGCTGGCCAGCAAAGAGGCTGTGCTCAGAGCTCAACAGTTGATGGAGATTTCCTGCTCTCTCTCTCAGCTGAGGGGTGGAGAGATGTAGAAAGGGAAAAGAACATGATTGATCCTGGGTAAGACACGAAGGGGAATGAAAATATGGTGTCAAGGAACAGGGAACACTTTGTACATCTGTTACCCGAGGGTGGGACTCACCGGCAGTTCACGCCGGAGGAAATTCCGGTCCCACGCTGATGCACAGGTTCCTGGTGACGAGGGGTGCTGTCAACGAGAACTCCCGCTGACAATGGCAAGACTGGTAGATCCCGCTGGCTGGCCAACTCCGCCACCGAAAAACACGTGCCGGGTAGTGGGGAAAATCCCGTCCCATATCTGTAACTATAACTCTAATATCTGTAACTATATGATTTAAATAAATTATTGGCACTTTACGTACGCAGCACCATGAAGCACTATGAATACATACAAACAACAAAAACTTACATTTCTTTAGCGTTTTAATGAAATGAAACGTCCATGGGTGCTTCGCAATAGAAGCCACAGAAGGCGATTAGGCCAGATGACCAAAAGGTAGGTTTTTACCTGTCCACCATTTACAAGGCACAAGTCAGGAGTGTGATGGAATACTCCACACGTGCCTGGATGAGTGCAGTTCCAAAACATTCAAGAGGCTCGACACCATCCAGGACAAAGCAGCCCGCTTGATTGTTATCCCTTCCACAAACATTCAAACCCTCCACACTGACAAACAGTGGCAGCCGTGTGTGCCATCTACAAGATGCACTGCAGGAGCTCAACCAAGGTTCCTTAGGCAGCACCTTCCAAACCCACAGCCACTACCATCTAGAAGGATAAGGGCAGCAGATACATGGGAACCCCACCACCGGGAGGTTCCCCTCCAAATCACTCACCACCCTGACTTTGAAATATATTGCTGTTCTTTCACTGCCGCTGGGTCAAAATCCTGGAATTCCATTCCTAACAGCACAGTGGGTGTACCTACACCTCATGGACTGCAGCGGTTCAAGAGGTAACTCATCATCACCATCTGAAGGGCAACTAGAGATAGGCAATAAATGCTGGCCTAACCAGCGACGCCCACTTCCCATAAGGCCATAAGACATAGGAGCAGAATTAGGCCACTCGGCCCACCGAGTCTGCTCCGCCATTCAATCATGGCTGATATTTTTCTCATCCCCATTCTCCTGCCTTCTCCCCATAACCCCTAATCCCCTTATTAATCAAGAACCTATCTATCTCTCTCTTAAAGACACTCACTTCTGCGGCAAAGAGTTCTACAGATTTACCACCCTCTGGCTGAAGAAATTTCTCCTCATCTCCGTTTTAAAGGATCGTCCCTTTAGTCTGAGATTGTGTCCTCTGATTCTAGTTTTCCTACAAGTGGAAACATCCTCTCCACGTCCACTCTATCCAGGCCACGCAGTATCCTGTAAGTTTCAATAAGATCCCCTCTCATCCTTCTAAACTCCAACGAGTACGGACCCAGAGTCCTCAACCGTTCCTCGTACGATAAACTGTTCATTCCAGGGATCATTCTTGTGAACCTCCTCTGGACCTTTTCCAAAGCCAGCACATCCTTCCTTAGATACGAGGCCCAAAACTGCTCACAATACTCCAAATGGGGTGTGACCAAAGCCTTATATAGCCTCAGAAGTACATCCCCGGTCTTGTATTCTTGTATCAGCCCTCTCGACATGAATGCTAACATTGCATTTGCCTTCCTAACTGCCGACTGAACCTTCACGTTAACCTTAAGAGAATCGTGAACAAGGACTCCCAAGTCCCTTTGTGCTTCTGATTTCCTAAGCATCTTCCCATTTAGAAAATAGTCTATGCCTCCATTTCTCCTTCCAAAGTGCATAACTTCACACTTTTCCACATTGCATTCCATCTGTCACTTCTTTGCTCACTCTCCTAGCCTGTCCAAGTCCTTCTGCAGCCCACCTGCTTCCTCAATATTTCCTCTACAGATCTTTGTATCATCTGCAAACTTAGCAACAGTGCCTTCAGTTCCTTCCTCCTGATCATTAATGTAAATTGTGAAAAGTTGTGGTCCCAGCACCGACCCCTGAGGTACACTACTAGTCACCAGCTGCCATCCTGTAAAAGACCCTTGATCCCTATTCTCTGCCTTCTGCCAGTCAGCCAATCCTCTATGCATGCCAGGATCTTACCCTTAACACCATGGGGGAAAAACTCCTGCAGTGATGTCCTGGAACTGGGATGATTGACCTCCAACAACCACAACCATTTTTCTTTGTGCTAGGTATGACACCAACTAGCGGAGTGTACTCCCCTTGATTTCCATTGACTCCAGTTTTGCTAGGGCTCCTTGATTCCATAGTTGGTCAAATGCTGCCTTGATGTCAAAGATAGTCATTCTCATCTAGTCTCTGCAATTCTATTGTTTTGTCCAGGTTTGAACCAAGGCTGTAATGAAGTCATGAGCTGGGTGACCCTGACGGAACCAAAATTGAATATCAGTGAGCAGGACATTGTTAAACAAGTATCGCTTGATAGCACTGATGATTACCCCTTCCATCACTTTACTGATGATCGAGAGTAGACAGATAGAGTGGTAATTGGATTTGGAGTTGGATTTGCCTGCTTTTTATGTACAGGACATACCTGCGCAATTTTCCACATTGCCAGTTGGGTGTCAGTGTTTTAGCTGCACTGGAACAGCTTGGCTAAGGGCACAGCAACTTATGGAACACAAGTCGTCACTGCAATTGTTGGAATATTGTCAGAACCCAAAGCCTGTGCAATATTCAGTGCCTTCAGCCATTTCTTGATATCACTTGGAGTGGATCGAATTGGCTTAAGACTGTGATGCTGGGGACCTGTGGAGGAAGCCAAGGTGGATCATCCACGATTGTTGTAAATGCTTCAGCTTTATCTTTTGCATTGATGTGCTGGGCTCCCCCATCATTGAGGATACAAAGAATTGTGGAGCCTCTTCCTTCAGTGATTTGTTTATTTGACCTACAGCATTCACGACTGGATGTGGCAGGACTGCAGAGCTTAGATTTGATCCATTGGTTGTAGAATCGCTAAGCTCTTGCTGCTTATGCTGTTTGGCACACAAGCAGCCCTGTGTTGTAGCTTCACCAGGTTGGCACCTCATTTTTAGGAATGCCTGGTGTTGGTCCTGGTACGCCCTCCTGCACTCTTCATTGAATCAGGGCTGATCCCTGTCAGGATATCCACATTAACATATCATGGTGCAATCACACACACACACTGATGGACAGGTAGTTGGACCAACCAACACGCACACAACACCGCAGCCAATCACCAGTGAGAGCACACGCACTATAAAACAGGGAACACCACAGTTCCCGCTCATTCTACCAGGAGATAGCTCAGAGCACAGAGCTCACAGCGCGCCACTCAGACATACACCATGTGCTGAGTGCCTCACTAAGATAGTGCTAGGGCTGCGTCCACAGGTTAGCTGGTGAAGTACGAACCACAGCCAGAAGTTAATAGTTATTATTGTACAGAATAATAAAACAGAGTTGTACCATCTACAACCGTGTTGGTTCGTTTGTGTATCGGAACGCCCAACACGACGATCCCCTGGCTTGTTGGCAATGGTGGAGAGGGAGATATGCTAGGCCATGAGGTTACAGTGTGTAATTGAGTGCAATTCTGCTGCTGTTGACCCACAGTGCCTCATGGACAGTTCTCCAAATTACGGGGCAAGCTCCCGGATGTCAGTAAGGAGGACTTGGCAGAGTCGACAGGGCTGGGTTTGCTGTTGCCGTTTGCGGAGTCTAACGTGATGCTGGGCGGTCTGTACTTTGTGGCGCATGTTCCAAAATTGAGTATGGTCTGTCTCTATGGCGTAATAATCTAACAAAATATATTTTGCAATACTTTCCAGGGGGAAAATGTGGTGGCAACATTGGTTGAGTTATTTATCCAATTAGAGGGCTGACAAAGTGACCCAGACAACAATGTCATTATGAAAGGCCTCTGCACAAACTCTAATTATCATGTTACATGTTTTCTTTTGCTTAAAATACAAAATTATTGCGCCATTAAAATGCTTTGAGAACTCTCCAGTGATACAAAGGGTCAGCTAATCAAAGTTGTCGCCCCAAACGTTTGTCATAAATCTCTGCTGCTGGAGTGAAAGTGCTGGCACCGAAAAGGCATTAACATTTCTCAATGAATTCCTGCGATGCAGATATTTCTGATTCGTGGATTAAAAATTCACTCGGTGTGCTCGGTGACTCACAACCAAGCTATTTGCTGCACAGTGTGATTCCACTCAAACATGCTCTGACATGCTCAGTTGCGTGAGTGCATGGCCGCACAGCAGCCTGGAAGGTACCACGCAGGACTTGTTCTGTTATAAATATTCCATGTGTGTAGCTGCTTGGGACCAATCCCTGAATGAACTGGTCACGCACAGCTACTAAATTATAAAGGGAATATTGAACATGCAATGTGTTTTTATTTATGAGGGCCTTGTTTGTATGTATCAAGGCCCTTATTTATGAGGGCCTTGATACATACAAACTTACAAACGTGCACATTAGGAACAGGAGTATGGGCAGCACGGAAGCACAGTGGCTAGCATTGTGGCTTCACAACGCCAGGGTCCCAGGTTCGATTCCCCGCTGGGTCACTGTCTGTGCGGAGT
The DNA here is from genome assembly GCF_047496885.1 of Scyliorhinus torazame. NCBI lineage: Eukaryota > Metazoa > Chordata > Chondrichthyes > Carcharhiniformes > Scyliorhinidae > Scyliorhinus > Scyliorhinus torazame. Next base: position 374,959,104 of record NC_092708.1, read on the forward strand.
TGGCATGTTCTCCCCGTGTCTGCGTGGGTTTCCTCCGGGTGCTCTGGTTTCCTCCCACACTCCAAAGACGTGCAGGTTAGGTGGATTGGCCATGCTAAGTTGCCAATAGTGTCCAAAAGGGGTTATTGGGTTACGGGGATAGCGTGAAGGTGAGGGCTTGAGTGGGTCAGTGTAGACTCGATGGGCCGAATGGCCTCCTTCTGCACTGTATATTCTATGGTCTATGGAGTAGGCCTCTTGGCCCCTCGAATCTGCTCTGCCATTCAATAAGGTCATGGCTGATCTGATTGCATCTTTGTGGTAGTATGCATTAGGGGTCATGTGGGACTGTGAAGCCATGATGTCATTGGCTGACAGATCCCGGGTCCTGGTTGGACGTTGACCTCTAGCTCCGCCCTGAAGGCGGAGTATAAGTACCTGGAGTCCTCCCCCGCAGGCAGTCTACTACTGAACTGCGGGGGAAACAGTTACGCTTAATAAAGCCTCATCGACTTCACTCTATTCGTCTCTCGGAGTCTTTGTGCGCTACAATCTTCAACCCCACATTCCTGCCTATCCCCTATAACCTTCCACCCCCTTGTTTATCAAACATCTATCTCGCTCTGTCTTAAAAATATTCGAAGACTCTTCTTCCACTGTCTTTCGAGGAAGAGTTCCAGAGACTTGCGACCCTCTGAGAGAAAACATTTCTCCCCATCTACGCCTTAAATTAGCGACCGCTTATTTTTAAACAGTGACCCCCTAGTTCTCGAGGAAACATCCTCTCCACATCCACCCTGTCAAAGCACAATACCCCTCAAGGTTTGATCAATTCACCTAAAATCACCTTCTAAACATTTGTGCATAAAAACCTAACCTCTCCAACCTGTCCTCACAAGACAACCTGCCTATTCCTGGTGTTAAAATCTAGTAAACTTTCTCTCAACTACTCTAACATATTTTCATCTTTTCCTTAATAGTGAGATCGGCCTTTAAAAAATATCCTACTAAAGTCAGTCTTGAAAGTGGATCATAGCAGTTAGTCTCCCTCTTCAAAAAGGCATTGAAACACTGAAACTTTGACTTTTAAAGGAGAATAAATGAAGCAATTTTATGGGAAAAAAGCCCTTCAAACACCAATTTGGCATTTCTGAAGTGGATGCCCTAGGAATAACAAACTAAAAGCAAAGTACTGTGGGAAAGACTCTGGGTCTGGCAGCATCTGTGGAGAGAGATAGAGTTAACGTTTCCAGTCCATATGGCTCTTCTTCAGCCTGCTAGTTTGCGTCAGAAATTAGTGTCCGACACAGGAGGTTTATACAGAAAGAAGGGTGAAGTCTTGTCCCAGGTGAGAATGTGGATTCTGCTCATTGTATTTCTTTGAGTGCCTTTCCTCTTTACTCACTATATCATTCACACCAGCAATTGGCATTCAAATCTTGTCTGGCATTACATTGAAACGTCATGACATGTACTTGCTATCAAAACTACATTCTAACACAATGTCCCATCATTTTTACTCACCAGTGAACTGACAGTGTTTCTCATTCCTTCCCCTGGATTTTACAGTCACTGGGAGCAGCCCGCAGTGTTTTTCTTTTATTCGTTCTTGAGACATGGGCGTCGTTGGCAGGGCCAGCATTTGTTGCCCTTCTCTAATTGCCCCTTAAGCTGAGTGGCTTTGCTCGGCCATTTCAGAGGGGGACAGTTAGAGTCAACCGCACCGCTGTGTGGATCTGGAGTTACATGTAGGCCAGACCAGGTAAGGGCAGCAGACTTTCTTCCCTGAAAGACATTAGTGAACCAGATGGGTTTTTACGGCAACTGGCAATGGTTTCATGGTCATCATTAGACTTTTAATTCCAGATTTTTATTGAATTCAAATGTCACCATCTGCTGTGGTAGTTTTATTCGAACACGGGGCCCCAGAACATTACCCTGGGTCAGTGGATTACTAGTCCAGCGACAATACCACTACGCACCTCTTCACCTGTCAGATTGTAGAATCCTTACTGAAGCACGCGGTCTAAACTAGGTCCCATCATTTATAATATTTAATTTAATGTAACATCATGTACATAAAATAAAGTGAAGAGATCAAAGAAACATGAATTCAACAAAGATGAGTTTCATAATAAGTTTAATACAGATAGTGTCGGACTTTAATAGAAATGCCGACCTTTAGAAATGGGAGAGGGGATCTGATTCCAGGATTCCTGCCCCTATTCCCGGCACCCCCAATTTCTCTGGTGTGGGGAAGAGTACGGTCAGCAAGCTCACACCCTGCATACCCGACCCGGTCAGCTCCAATGCAGGGGTATCCTCGCACAGTGAGGGAGAGACTGTGGGCTGGATTCTCCCAGCCCTGGGCTGAGTCGGAGAATCCCTACGAACGGGCCACGCCACCCCAACGCTGGCACACGATTCTCCGCAGGCGCCATTGGCGCCGGCGTGTTTGGCGTGGCGCTGGTCGCGGGCCGCTCTACGCGGCCGGCCCGCCGATTCTACGGCCCAGATGGGCTGAACGGCCGTAAGAAAAGAGCCGAGTCCCACCGGCGCCGTTCTAACCTGCTCTGGGCCAGTGGGAACTCGGCATGGTAGGGTCGGGTGGTGGCCTGTGGGGGGGGGGGGGGGGGGGGGGGTCCCGACCCCAGGGGGGGCCTCCGATGTGGCCTGGCTCGCGATCGGAGCCCACCGAGCGGCGGGCCGGCCTTTGTGGCTGGGGGCCTCCTTTCCTATCCGCCGACCCCTGTAGCCCTGCGCCATGTTGCGCCGGGGCTGGCACGTTGAAGGAGGCCACTGCGCATGCGCGTGCTGGCGCCGGTGCCACTGCGCATGTTCGCGTTGGCGCCAGCGTAACTGCGCATGCGCGGATCCCGCGGCACACAGTTCACGCCGGGATCGGCAGCTTGAACGGCGTGAACCACTCCATCGCCATGCGGGGGCCAGAATTAGTCCTGGGAGCGGCCTGTTCACGCCGTAGTAAAACACTCTGCCGAGGGATGGGAGAATCCCGCCCCTGGTCTCTTCAGGAAACCAATGAAAAATCTGTAACTTCTTGCTGCCAACCTCTGAGGCAATCACAGCATAATGCAGAAGATTGTGCACAATGGTTAGCGCTGTTGCTTCACAGCTCCAGGGTCCCATGTTCGATTCCCCGCTGGGTCACTGTCTGTGCGGAGTCTGCACGTTCTCCCTGTGTCTGCGTGGGTTTCCTCCGGATGCTCCGGTTTCCTCCCATGAGTCCTGAAAGACGTGCTGTTAGGTAATTTGGACATTCTGAATTCTCCCTCAGTGTACCCGAACAGGCGCTAAATGTGGCGACTAGGGGCTTTTCACAGTAACTTCATTGCAGTGTTAATGTAAGCCTACTTGTGACAATAATAAAGATCATTACTATTAATGGTATTAGCCCATCAGAGGCCAGCAGTTCTTCTGTCACTGCGAGTACTACACGTCCCACCAGAGGCCTCGGATTGTGGATGGCTCCAGGTACACAGATGAGTGACAGGAGGAGGGAGTTTGCGGGAGGGTGTTGCGCGGGAAGGACGTTAGGGGTTGGGGGGTTGGTGGTCGGCAGCAAGGACAGGCAGTCGCACATAAGGATAGTTCCAGGAGAGTCTAATGTAACTATGATAACTTGGTCTGTATCTGATCGTTACCTTACCATGTGTACATTAATAAATCATAGTGCTGATTAAGTCACCAGCAGTTCTGTAGAATCATTGCAACATCATCCACATTTGCAGTTCTGTTTAGCAGCTGCGTGTGGAAGCTGCAAAGCTGTCGGAAGGCTAACCTGCTGAGATCTGACCTTGCACATTGTTTCCCAGAGGGTTTGGAAGATTGGTGTCGCAGCTGCGGTCAAGGTACGCAGTCTGCATTATCCTGCGCAGATGAACACAGAATAGCTGCGGCCGACAGAGTAGAAGTTATTTCAATTCATGAACTCGAAGCAAAAGCTATTTATGACACCCTGATATTTCAGCAATCCTGGGGGCCTTCCTTGCTGTTTCTGGACATTTGTGTGGAAAACAATGACGGCTTCTTTTCTCTGGTAAACTGACCTGCTTCATTCTTGGATGGACAGCAGATTGGCTAACATCATTAAGGTCCCCCGTGAAGTCTGAAAGGGCCAGAGCAACAAGGAAGTTCAGCGGTCGCAGTGACCTCTTCTGCATTAGGCTGTGCTGTGATTGCCTCAGAGGTTGGCAGCAAGACGACACAGAATTTTTCCTTCAGCTCCCTGGAGAGGCATAGTCTCCAAATGCTGCACAGTTAAAGTGCAGGAATGTTTGGCATGGCCTGTGCACTTGGCTGGGCGAGGGTAAGTCTGGGTCTGAGTTAACTTTCTCCCATGTCTTGAACTATCCCGGTTTCTTTCTATCCTTCCCTTCTGTCTTCAAGTCCACGCAATACTTCCCCAGATGGAACTGCCATAATGCCTGGGATAATGCTGGCTACACTGACCTCATAAGAATTACATTTGTAAAGCCCCTTCCACACACTGGGACCTGCATTTATCAGCACAACACTCGCATCAAAAACAAAAGTTACAACAGCTACCTGCTATTGACTCCAGCTCTTTGAAAACAAAATGTCCTGATCCAAATCCGCTGCCTGACTTGAACTAAAAAAAGTAGAAAGGCCTGCATTCATATACCACTTTTTGTGATCTCAGGACATCGCAGAAGGTGTTGCAGACGATGAAGTGAAGTGGAGTGAAGGTACTAACACCACTGTTTTTAATGCGCAGAATCAGGAAGCGCACAACGGGCACCTAAAAGAAATAAAGATGTGTGGCTGTTCTGATCATTTTACCCTGGCTTCAATGTATTCATAACGTTACTACCCACTTTGGATGAGAGTCTCCACTACTGCCCACCGTGAGTTGTCCAGGAAAGGCTACGTCCCCAGGAACAGAGGTGGAAATTCAGACAGGATTTATTGCTGCACCATTTTCAGACTTTGTGCAGGTCAGCTCCACGCAGAAGTGCACACAGCAGTAACTCAAATCCACCCCACCTCCATCATTCCCAACTCCACAACACATTCTGTGACAATTTATGCAAATAAACTTACACCGTGGAATTGAGTGGAATTTGAATTTGACTTTGTGCGTGAATAGGAACTGGCTTCAGCCCAAAGATTAAATTTAGCCCCCCTGACATTTAACCTTCTAATTGGATACACATTCAGCAAAACATCTCGCCTGGATTTCAATATCCAGTAGCTTTTCTTTTGATGGGAAAAATATCTTTGGAAAGACAAAACAGAAACGAGAGTTATTAAAGAGAGTATGTTCCAAGGTGGCCCTGAGCGCTGTGCCCGCGGTTTTGTGAACTAGGCTGTAAGTGGGTGGCACTGGCACTACCCACCCAATCCCTCACTGCACTGCGATACCTGCAAATTAACTGGCAGCGGTCAGCCTGGCCGAGCATTACCAGGATGGAGGTGGGTATGGGGGAGGCAGTCGTGGAGTCAGCTGGCAACAATGGGTGTGCTGGCACCATCTTTAATGAGTTGCTAGCACCAAAATGTAGCCAAAGTCTTCCTGATTGGAGCCTATCCTGGCTGTAGACTACCCTGACAGTAGTCATAATGAATGTAGTCTATCCTGACTGTAGTCATAATGAATGTAGTCTATCCTGACTGTAGTCACACTGACCGTAGTCTACCCTGACTGTAATCATACTGAATGTAGTCTACCCTGACTGTAGTCACACTTACTGTAGTCTACCCTGACTGTTGTACTGAATGTAGTCCACCCTGACTGTAGTCTACCCTGACTGTAGTCACATTTACTGTAGTCTATCCTGACTGTAGTCACACTGGCCGTAATCTACCCTGACTGTAATCATACTGAATGTAGTCTACCCTGACTAGTCTACCCTGACTGTAGTCACACTGACTGTAGTCTACCCTGACTGTTGTACTGAATGTAGTCCACCCTGACTGTAGTCTACCCTGACTGTAGTCTACCCTGACTGGAGTCACACTGACTGGAGTCACACTGACTGGAGTCTATCATAAATGTAGTCAGACTGACTGTAGTCTACCCTGACTAGTCTACCCTGACTGTAGTCACACTGACTGTAGTCACACTGACTGTAGCCTACCCTGACTGTTGTACTGAATGTAGTCCACCCTGACTGGAGTCTACCCTGACTGTAGTCACACTTACTGTAGTCTATCCTGACTGTAGTCACACTGGCCGTAATCTACCCTGACTGTAATCATACTGAATGTAGTCTACCCTGACTAGTCTACCCTGACTGTAGTCACACTGACTGTAGTCTACCCTGACTGTAGTCTACCCTGACTGTAGTCACACTTACTGCAGTCTACCTTGACTGTAGTCACACTGACTGTAGTCTACCCTGACTGTAATCATACTGAATGTAGTCTACCCTGACTAGTCTACCCTGACTGTAGTCACCCTGACTGTAGTCTACCCTGACTGTAGTCACACTTACTGCAGTCTACCTTGACTGTAGTCACACTGACTGTAGTCTACCCTGACTGTTGTACTGAATGTAGTCCACCCTGACTGGAGTCTACCCTGACTGTAGTCACACTTACTGTAGTCTATCCTGACTGTAGTCACACTGGCCGTAATCTACCCTGACTGTAATCATACTGAATGTAGTCTACCCTGACTAGTCTACCCTGACTGTAGTCACACTGACTGTAGTCTACCCTGACTGCTGTACTGAATGTAATCCACCCTGACTGTAGTCTACCCTGACTGTAGTCACACTTACTGCAGTCTACCTTGACTGTAGTCACACTGACTGTAGTCTACCCTGACTGTAATCATACTGAATGTAGTCTACCCTGACTAGTCTACCCTGACTGTAGTCACACTGACTGTAGTCTACCCTGACTGTTGTACTGAATGTAGTCCACCCTGACTGTAGTCTACCCTGACTGTAGTCACACTTACTGCAGTCTACCTTGACTGTAGTCACACTGACTGTAGTCTACCCTGACTGTAATCATACTGAATGTCGTCTACCCTGACTGTAGTCACACTTACTGTAGTCTATCCTGACTGTAGTCACACTGGCCGTAATCTACCCTGACTGTAATCATACTGAATGTAGTCTACCCTGACTGTAGTCTACCCTAACTGTAGTCACACTGACTGTAGTCTACCCTGACTGTTGTACTGAATGTAGTCTACCCTGACTGGAGTCACACCGATTGGAATCACACCAACTGGAGTCACACTGAATGTAGTCTATCATGAATGTAGTCAGACTGGCTGTAGTCTACCCTGACTGGAGTCACACTGACTGGAGTCACACTGACTGGAGTCTATCATAAATGTAGTCAGACTGACTGTAGTCTACCCTGACTGGAGTCACACTGACTGGAGTCACACTGACTGGAGTCACACTGAATGTAGTCACACTGATTGGAGTCACGCTGACTGTAGTCTAACCTGACTAGAGTCATTCTAAATGTAGTCACACTGACTGTAGTCACACTGACTGTAGTCTATCCTGACTATAGCCACACTGACTGTAGTCACATTGACTTCAGTCACACTAAATGTAGTCACACTGACTGGAGTCACACTGACTGTAGTCACATTGACTGGAGTCAAACTGAATGTACTCACACTGACTGGAGTCACGCTGACTGGAGTTACAGTGACTGAAGTCACACTGACAGCAGTCACACTGACTGAGATCACACTGACAGTAGTCTACCCTGACTGTAGTCACACTGAATGTAGTCACACTGACAGCAGTCACACTGACTGTAGTCTACCCTAAATATAGCCACACTGACTGCAGTCATACTGACTGGAGTCCACGCTGACTGGAGTCTACCCTGACTGTAGTCTTACAGACTGTAGTCACGCTGACTTCTGTCATACAGACTGTAGTCCAGCCTGACTTTAATCACACTGAATGTAGCCACACTGACTGCAGTCACACTGAATGTAGTCACACTGATTGGAGTCACGCTGACTGTAGTCTAACCTGACTCTAGTCACGCTAAATGTCGTCACACTGACTGCTGTCACACTGACTGTAGTCACACTGACTATAGTCTACCCTGACTATAGCCAGAATGACTGTGGTCCCACTGACTGGAATCACACTGACAGCAGTCACACTGACTGAGATCACACTGACAGTAGTCTACCCTGACTGTAGTCACACTGAATGTAGTCACACTGACAGCAGTCACACTGACTGTAGTCTACCCTAAATATAGCCACACTGACTGCAGTCATACTGACTGGAGTCCACGCTGACTGGAGTCTACCCTGACTGTAGTCTTACAGACTGTAGTCACGCTGACTTCTGTCATACAGACTGTAGTCCAGCCTGACTTTAATCACACTGAATGTAGCCACACTGACTGCAGTCACACTGAATGTAGTCACACTGATTGGAGTCACGCTGACTGTAGTCTAACCTGACTCTAGTCACGCTAAATGTCGTCACACTGACTGCTGTCACACTGACTGTAGTCACACTGACTATAGTCTACCCTGACTATAGCCAGAATGACTGTGGTCCCACTGACTGGAATCACACTGACTGGAGTCTACACTGACTGTAGTCAAACTTACTGTAGTCGACCCTGACTATAGTCACAACTGTAGTCACACTGACTGGAATCACACTGACTGTAGTCTACCCTGACTATAGTCACACTGACTGACGTCACATTGACTGTAGTCTACCCTGACTATAGTTACACTGAATGCAGTTATACTGACTGGAGTCCAGACTGACTGTAGTCTACCCTGACTGTAGTCATACAGACTGTAGTCATGCTGACTTCTGTCACACAGATTGTAGTCTACCCTGACTGTAGTCACACTGAATGTAGCCACACTGACTGCAGTCACACTGAATGTAGTCACACTGATTGGAGTCATGCTGACTGTAGTCTAACCTGACTAGAGTCACTCTAAATGTAGTCACACTGACTGCAGTCACACTGACTGTAGTCACACTGACTATAGTCTATCCTGACTATAGCCACACTGACTGTGGTCACACTGACTAGAATCACACTGACTGGAGTCGACACTGACTGAAGTCACACTTACTGTAGTCTACCCTGACTATAGTCACACTGACTGAAGTCACACTGACTGCAGTCTACCCTGACTATAGTCACACTGAATGTAGTGACACTGACTGAAGTCACACTGACTGTAGCCACACTGACTGTAGCCACACTGACTGTAGCCACACTGACTGCAGTCACATTGACTGTAGCCACTGCCATTGGCAAATAGGGTTAAGGAAAATCCCAAGGCTTTTTACACGTACATAAAGAGCAAGAGGGTAGCCAGAGAAAGGGTTGGCCCACTGAAAGACAGGAGAGGGAATCCATGTGTGGAGCCAGAGGAAATGGGCTAGGTACTAAATGAATGCTTTGCATCAGTATTCGCCAAAGAGAAGGAATTGCTGGATGTTGAGGCTGGAGAAAGGTGTGTAGATAGCCTGGGTAACATTGAGATCCAAAAAGACGAGGTATTGGGCATCTTGAAAAATATTAAGGTGGATAAATCCCCAGGGCCTGATGGGATCTACCCCAGAATACTGAAGGAGACAAGAGAGGAAATTGCTGAGGCCTTGACAGAATCTTTGGATCCTCACTGTCTTCAGGTGATGTTCCGGAGGACTGGAGAACAGCCAATGTTGTTCCTTTGTTTAAGAAGGGTAGCAAGGATAATCAAGGGAACTACAGGGTGGTGATCCTTACGTCAGTGGTAGGGAAATTACTGGAGAGAATTCTTCGAGACAGGATCTACTCCCATTTGGAAGCAAGTATTAGCGAGAGACACCACGGTTTTGTGAAGGGGAGGTCGTGTCTCACTAACTTGATAGAGTTTTTCGAGGAGGTCACAAAGTTGATTGATGCAGGTAGGGCAGTGGATGTTGACTATATGGACTTCAGTAAGGCCTTTGACAAGGTCCCTCATAGCAGGCTGGTACAAACGTTAAGTCACACGGGATCAGAGGTGAGCTGGCTAGGTCATAGAAGGCAGAGAGTAGCAATGGAAGGGTGCTTTTCTGATTGGAGGGCTGTGACTAGTGGTGTTCCGCAGGGATCAGTGCTGGGACCTTTGCTGTTCGTAGTATATATAAATGATTTGGACGAAAATGTAACTGGTCTGATTAATAAGTTTGCGGACGACACAAAGGTTGGTGGAATTGCGGATAGCGATGAGGACTGTCAGAGGATGCAGCAGGATTTAGATTGTTTGGAGACTTGGGCGGAGAGATGGCAGATGGAGTTTAATCAGGACAAAAGTGCGGTAATGCATTTTGGAAGGTCTAATGCAGGTAGGTAATATACAGTGAATGGTAAAACCCTCAAGAGTATTGATAGTCAGAGAGATCTAGGTGTACAGGTCCACAGGTCACTGAAAGGGGCAACACAGGTGGAGAAGGTAGTCAAGAAGGCATATGGCATGCTTGCCTTCATTGGCCGGGGCATTGATTATAAGAATTGGCAAGTCATGTTGCAGCTGTATAGAACCTTAGTTAGGCCACACTTGGAGTATAGTGTTCAATTCTGGTCTCCACACTACCAGAAGGATGTGGAGGCTTTAGAGAGGGTGCAGAAGAGATTTACCAGGATGTTGCCTGGTATGGAGGGCATTAGCTATGAGGAGAGGTTGAATATGCTTGGTTTGTTCTCACTGGAACATAGGAGGTTGAGGGTCGACCTGACAGAGGTCAACAAAATTATGACGTGGAGATGCCGGCGTTGGACTGGGGTGAGCATAGTAAGAAGTTTTACAACACCAGGTTAAAGTCCAACAGGTTTGTTTCAAATCACTAGCTTTTGGAGCACTGCTCATTCCTCAGGTGAATGAAGAGATCTGTTCCAGAAACATATATATAGACAAAGTCAAAGATGCAAGACAATGCTTTGAATGCGAGCATTTGCAGGTAATTAAGTCTTTACAGATCCAGAGATCGGGGTAACCCCAGGTTAAAGAGGTGTGAATTGTCTCAAGCCAGGACAGTTGGTACGATTTTGCAAGCCCAGGCCAGATGATAGGGGATGAATGTAATGCGACATGAATCCAAGGTCCCGGTTGCGCCGTACTCATGTGTGCGGAACTTGGCTATAAGTTTCTGCTCAGCGATTCTGCGTTGTCGCGCGTCCTGAAGGCCGCCTTGGAGAACGCTTACCCGGAGATCAGAGGCTGAATGCCCTTGACTGCTGAAGTGTTCCCTGACTGGAAGGGAACATTCCTGCCTGGCAATTGTCGCGCGATGTCCGTTCATCCGTTGTCGCAGCGTCAACAAAATTATAAGGAGCATAGACAGGGTGGATAGTCAGAGGTTTTTTTCCCAGGGTAGAGGGGTCAATTATTAGGGAGCATAGGTTTAAGGTGCGAGGGGCAAGGTTCAGAGGAGATGTGCGAGACAAGTTTAAAAAAAAAATTTAGAGTACCCAATTCATTTTGTTTTCAATTAAGAGGCAATTTAGCGTAGCCAATCAACCTAGCCTGCACATTTTTGGGTTGTGAGGGTGAAACCCAAGCAAACACGGGGAGAATCTGCAAACTCCACACGGACAGTGACCCAGGGCTGGGATCGAACCTGGGTCCTCGGTGCCATGAGGCATCAGGGCTAACCCACTGCGCCACCGTGCTGCCCCGAGACAGGTTTTTTTTACACAGAGGGTAGTGGGTGCCTGGAACCCGCTGTCGGAGGAGGTAGTGGAAGCAGGGACGATAGTGGCGTTTAAGGGGCATCTTGACAAATACTTGAATAGGATGGGAATAGAGAGACACAGACCCCGCAAGTGTAGAAGATTTCAGTTGAGATGGGCAGCATGGTCGGCGCAGGCTTGGAAGGCCGAAGCGCCTGTTCCTGTGCTGTACTTTTCTTTGTTCTTTGTTCTCTTTGTTCTTGACTGCAGTCATACTGATTGTAGCCACACCGACTGCAGTCACACTGTCTGGAGTCACAATGACTGGAGTCTACCCTGACTGTAGTCACACTCACTATTCACACTGACTGTAGTCACACTGACTGGAGTCTACCCTGACTGTAGTCACACTCACTATTCACACTGACTGTAGTCACACTGACTGGAGTCTACCCTGACTGTAGTCACACTGACTATTCACACTGATTATAGTCACACTGACTATTCACAATGACTGTAGTCACACTAACTGTAGTCACACTGACTGTAGTCACACTGACTGGAGTCTACCCTGACTGTAGTCACACTCACTATTCACACTGACTGTAGTCACACTGACTGGAGTTTACCCTGACTATAGTCGCACTGACTGGAGTCATACTGACTGTAGTCACACTGACTATTCACACTGACTGGAGTCTACCCTGACTGCAGTCACACTGACTATTCACACTGACTGGAGTCTACCCTGACTGCAGTCACACTGACTATTCACACTGACTGTAGTCACACCGACTGTAGTCACACTGTCTATAGACACACTGACTGGAGTCTACCCTGACTGTAGTCACACTGACTATTCACACTGACTGGAGTCTACCCTGACTGTAGTCACACTGACTATTCACACTGACTGGAGTCTACCCTGGCTGCAGTCACACTGACTATTCACACTGACTGCAGTCACATTGACTGGAGTCTACCCTGACTATAGTCAAACTGACTGCAGTCACATTGACTGGAGTCACACTGACTGGAGTTTACTCCGGAGTCTACCATGAAAATGTTGCAGGTTCTGTGTTAGATACATCAAGATGTGGCAGAGATTCCAAAGGGCATCCACACCCTAGCTTGGACAGTGGAAGAGTCCATCCAGGCAATTGAGTGATGCCATTTCTCTCTCGTCTGCCTGTTTTGTATCTCCATTGAGAGATTGCCAACTCTCGTGGAGTTACACAAGCACAGAGGAGGCTTCTGCGTATGTGCAGGAGCCCCTCAGTGCGCCACAGCCTTCCAAACCTCAGGCAGACTGAGGGCAGCAGTCAAGGTCAGCATGGGCCATGAGGCAGCAAGTCAGCAGCCTGCCTCCACCACAGCTGGCAGAGCAGGGTCCACCTTGTCAAAGCACATAGTATGGACATAAGAGAACACACATGGATGCACATGGGCTTAATGGGTGAATAGAATATTAAGGAGTTTGCAGGTCAGCCTATGTTTTTGCCAAAGGTGTTATTTATTGTATCGACATTTCCATCTATTGTTGGAAGTGCAGGAGCAACATGGCTCTCTCCATGGTTGGCTGGGAGTGTCCATAGAGCCTGTGCTGTCGTATTGGCTGTGCAAGATCATCTGGTGACTCTGGGCCTGGGAGTCTGAATTTGCAAATGAAGTAAGTAAACAAAGTCTCCATGGTCCCAGATGACTGTGAGCTGCTTTTCCCTTTGAGGGGGAGTGGTGATTTAACCTGAGGATTACCACACCTCAGGCGAGGGGCAAAGTTTGGAAGGCGCGGCCTTCATGAATAACCTCAGCCGCTACAGGAATTGAACCCACAATGTTGGCCTTGCTCTGCATCACAAAGCAGCAGTCCAGCCAACTGAGCTGAACCTCAACTTCAGGAGGCATATGTTGTACTCAATGGTGACTTGGGTCACTGTGTCATGGTGGTAAATTTCTCCTCTACTTCTACCTCAGGATTCCTCACTAGATTCAGTAGCCATCTCTTAAATAGAGAGCCCTTGTCGCTAAAAATCTAAACTTGAAGGCATGCAGCCTCACCCAATGGCTACAGAATGCAAAGAACAAATAGCAAAGAAAAGTACAGCACAGGAACAGAACCTTCGACCTTACTGCTGCCAGTCTAACCTAAAACCTGCTACACTTCAGGGCCGGGACTCTCCGATATCCGGCAGGAGGGCCGTACCGCGCCAAAGAGTGGCGTGAACCACTTCGGCGTCGGGCCGCCCGGAAGGTGCGGAATCGTCCGCACCTTCGGGTGCTAGGCCGACGTTGGAGTGGTTGGCGGCGTGCCAACCGGTGCCGAAGGGCCTCCGCGGCTGGCGCGAGTTGCCGCATGCGCAGGAATGCCAGCGTGTTCCCAGAACCGCCGGCGTGATTCCTGCGCATGCGCAGGGGGTTTCTTCTCCCCGCCAGCCATGGCGGAGCTTTACAGCGGCCGGCACGGAGGGAAAGATTGCCCCATGGCACAGGCCTGCCCGCAGATCGGTGGGCCCCGATCGCGGGCCAGGCCACCGCGGGATCCCCCCCGCACCCCCCCGAGGACTCCACAGGCCGCCCTCAGAGCCAGGTGCCGCCGGTACAGACCTTGTGTAATTCATGCCGGCGGGACTGGCCGAAAACGGGCGCGATCCCCGCCCCCACCAAATAACCGGCGCCGGAGAATTCGGCAGCCAGCATCGGAGAGGCGGGGCGCGATTCACGCCGCCCCCTGCTGATTCTCCGATCCAACGGGGGTCAAAGAATCCCGCCCCAGGTGTCTGTATCCCTCTATTCTCATCCTATTAATGTGTTTATCAAGACCCCCCTTAAACGTCACATCGTACCTGCTTCCACCACCTCCTCCGCCAGTGAGTTCCAGGCATCCACTTCCCTCTGTGTAAAAAACTTCTCTGATATATCTCCTCTAAACTTTGTCCCTCGTACCTTAAATCTATGTCCCCTAGTAATTGACTCTTCCACCCTGGGAAAAAGCTTCTAACTCTGTCTATGTCCCTCATAATTTTGTAGACTTCTATCAGGTTGCCCCACAATCTCTGTCGTTCCAGTGAGAACAAACCGAGTTTATCTAACCCCTCCTCATAGCTAATGCCTCCACACCAGGCAACATCCTGGTAAACCTCTTCTGTACCCTCTCCAAAGCCTCCTGGTAGTGTGGCGACCGGAAATGAACACTCTATTCCAAGTGTGGCCTAACTAAGGTTCTGTACAGCTGCAGCCTGACTTGCCAAATACTATACTCAATGCTCTGGCCGATAAAGGCAAGCATGCGTATGCCTGCTTGACTACCTTCTCTACCTGCGTTGCCACTTTCAGTGACTTGTGGAACTGTACACCCAGATTCCTCCGTCTGCCAACACTCTTAAGAGTTCTGCCATTTACTGTATATTCCCCACCTGTATTTTACCTTCCAAAATGCATTACCTCAAATTTGTCTGGATTAAACTCCACCTGCCATCACTGCGCCCAAGTCTCTAACTGATCTATGCAGCAGTGACCTGACCCGCCACCTCACTGCCACACTGATATTCTGCCAGTGCTCTGGTGTCCTGTTGCCCTGGTCACATTTTGGAAAATTGGAATGGGCCTGTAAAATCCTGACAATTGGCCAATTTGATTGACCTAAATATCTTTATTTCAGGTCAGCGCTATGTTCTCAATAGACACACTGTCTTGCCCGTCGTAAAATTGACACCTGGCGCGATGGCATAATTCCGACACCATCTGGTGTGATTTTATGCCCACCCACCTCCTAGACCATCTGCAAAGGGACTCGAAAACCCAGGCCTTACTTTATTTGGAACGTCTGACAACTGCAACACGTTTTAAAGCTATGGGTCCTGACTTAATTTATCTTTTGGATCTTTACTTTTTTTGATTCATCCGCATTATAAGTCGCTGGGCCTTTTGCAATATCTATTTCTGTTGATCTGATGTTGTCCCTCCAAGTCAGCTCAAGAATATGTGACAATTTCATGATCTTGTGATCACACTGATGGAATGCATGGTTGTGAGAATCGGAACTACAGAGTTGCATTGTTATCCCTTCATTGACATTCGAGGGCCACGGAATCACCTCTATTTAAAAAAAATATTTTTATTGAAGGCATTTTCAATTTATATACAAAACACAGGAAACAATCATCTTTACACACTTGCCACAATGTACAAACCCCTCCATTCCTTTGAACACCCTGCATGTCCCATCTATAATTATAATGTAAAGCAAGATATGAGCTGTAACAAATAACAAAACACTCCCCTCCTTCCCTTCCCCCCACCCCTACGGACGTCTACCACTCCTTAAACAAGACGATGAACAACCTCCACCTTGAGAAGTACCCCTCCACTGACACCCTAATGATAATCTTTATCTTTTCCAGGTGTAGGAATTCCGCCAGGTCGCTCCAACCTGCCACCCTGGGCGGCTCCGGTGCTCTGTCACCTGAACAAGACCCACCTCCGGGCTATCAGGGAGGCAAAGCCTACTCTGTCAGCCTCTCTCCCCACCTGAACTCTCGGACCCTCTGACAACCCGAATATTGCCATCCCTAATTGCCCGTGTTATAAAGCCATGTTTCACAACACAAATTACTCTATTTATTTATTGGTCTGAAACCACGATGAGTTTTAAAAGACTAAACACCAGCATTTCATTGGTTTAAACAGCAGCTGGGTGAATATTTACATAACTGTACCTTACAAATGACAAAGCCATTGAAAATGGAGTCAGGCTGTTATAAGAATCTATCAAAGATAATCATCTTTAAGGTAATAATAATAATATTCTTTATTAGTGTCACACATAGGTTTACATTAACACTGCAATGAAGTTACTGTGAAAAGCCCCTAGTCGCCACATTCCGGCACCTGTTCGGGTACACAGAGGGAGAATTCAGAATGTCCAATTCACCTAACAGCACGTCTTTCGGGACTTGTGGGAGGAAACTGGAGATCCCGGAGGAAACCCACGCAGACACGGGGAGAACGTGTAGACTCCGCATAGACAGTATGTTAATGAGGCCAACTTCTGACCCATTCACAAACATCCGGATAGCACCTGTGCATTTAACTAGGTGGGGACAGCCATTAGATTTTTAAAAAATGTACATTTAGAGTACCCAATTCTTTTTTTTCAATTAAGGACAATTTAGCGTGGCCAATTCACCTAAGCTTCGCATCTTTTTTGGATTGTGGGTGTGAGACCCATGCAGGAGCGGGACGAATGTGCAAACTCCACACGGACAGTGACCCGGGCCGTGAAGCAGCAGTGCTAACCACTGCACCACCGTACTGCCCTGGGAGCAAGCCATTAGATGCAATCACTTGGGGCATTGGACCCTGGATGAGAAAGGAACTCATTCAGCTGATGATATCTAAACCAGGGACCTGGAATCAGCTTGTTATGACCATGTTTGGGTAACCGTTGAGTTGGCGAGATCTGATCACGTGATGAGCAAGCTAACCCTCTTTTGTGTTTTTAAGAAACTGCTTTTTTCCAGGCCAGAGAGCAGTAGAGACATAGAAGACGAAGGTCCCTGGGCGGATTCTCTCTCCATCCTTCCTGCAAGCTGGAACCCAGTCTGTTGTTTGACCATTCGCATGCTGCAGATTGTTTTAAGAATTAACCCAGCAGCTTCTCTCTTCAGAAGGAAACCATCACCTTCTTTAAATTGTCTCGACACAGAATCCAGAAGTAGCATCGAGCCAAATTGTGTTTGCGTGCGTGCTTGTGTGCTCTTTAATGCATGTGAGTAAGAGCATTTTATTATTTTTAGATTAAGTACAATAAATACCATTCTCTTTTCTTTTCACAAAACTTACAAGGTAACCTGTTGTGTTTGTCTTCCACAGACACAGCACTTAAACAGTTAACACTCACTGGATTGGTAAGTATAATCTTTTAAAAAATCTATTGCAGTCAAACGAGGAATGGGAAAAGTGTGGAGCCATTCTGTCCCTCCTCATCTGTTCATAACTCACTTGAGATGGTGATCCGCCCTCTTGACCCTGCTGCAGTTCATCAGGTGTGGCTACAATTGGTATGCCTACTGTCCTGTTAGGAGGGGAATTCCAGGATTTTGACCCATTGACAGTGAAGGAATGCTGGATTATTCGCAAGTCAGGGTGGTGAGTGACTTGCAGAGGAACCTACAGATGTTTCTGTTCTCACGTAACTGTCGCCTTCCTTCTTCTCGGTGATCGAGGTTGTGAGTTTGGAAGATCGAAGATACCTTGGCAGGCTGCTGTAGCACATCGTGTAGATGGTACTTACTGCTGCCATGGTATGCTGGCGGTGGAGAATGGGAATGTTTATGGTTGGGTTGTTGATCAAGCGTACTGCTTTGTCCTGTATGGTATCAAGGTTCTTGAGTGTTGTTGGAGCTGCACTCATCTCGGCAAGTGGAGGGTACGCCACCATACACCATGCCATGTTCTTTGTAGATATTGAACAGGCTTTGAGGGATCAGGATTAAGTGTGTTATGCACAACAGAATATCCAGCCTGTGATTTACCCTTGCGGCCAAAGTATTTATGTGGTTTTGTATTTGTTTGACATATTATGGGTTACAAATTCAACCCATTATTCTGGAAATATTTTGAAAATGTGGGCATTACTTTGCTGCCCTTTGAGATTATATGTTGTGGATATCGCCAGTTCCCGGCAGTGTGATAAATCATTATGGATTCATATTTGACTGGACACTTACACGAACTTTAGACAAATAATGAAGCACTTAGGGGGAGAGTTTGACCTTGGGCACGAGCACAAAATAGGTGGGAGCCAATCAGCAGCATTGATTACACCCCACCCAGCTTTCTTTTCTACTGATTTAAAGACCAATTTCCACCCACAATTCCCTGTTGTACGACCCATGGGGTGTGAAGAAACCTTGTCACAACCTCAGTAATTGGATAATTTGGTGTTTTAGTTACTACAAGCTAAGCCGTTAGAGCTTGATTTATGTCAACATTGAAAAGGCACGGAGGGGGATCAATGCCAAAGGAAACATAAAGCTGGACCAGTTAACATCACTTCACAAAGATAATTCCAATCCAGACTGCAAATCTAACATTACAATCTGCATTGTATGGGTGCCACAGATAACATGGGCTCAACATGACTGAATCATGGAATATTTACTCATCTTAATCCAGATTTACTTTCAAATCCATTCCAAATAGGATCTTAAACCGTTCTAGTTATCTTTTACACGAGGGAATAATAGGGAGACGGTGAAGTGGATTACAAATCAGTTGAAATTATAATATTAAATTAAATAACATAATATTATATATTTTAAAGTAAGAATCACATAAAGTGGTTAGATTTATTCAACAGCAACCATGTACATATGTTCTGGTCCTGCCCAAAGTTGGAGAAATTTTGGGCGTCGATTTTCAGCACCATCTCGGCGATCTTGCACTTGGATTTGGAGCCCAGTCCGCTGGGGGCTATATTTGGGGTGTTGGACTTGCCAGAGCTGCAGACAATAGCGGGGGTTGATGTTTTAGCCTTCGCCTCGCTGATTGCTCGCAGACGGGTCCTGTTGGAATGGACGTCAGTCTCTCCGCCCAATGCCTCAGTATGGCTGAGGACCTGATGGAGTCCCTGTATTTGGACAAGATAAAGTTTACCTTGAGGGGGGCGATTGGGATCTACAAGAGATGAGGCTCCCGGTCCCAAGGCTTGGAGACGTGGTCCTGGGGAAGGTCCTACATGCGCTCGAGGCCAGGAGGGATGTCCTCTTCTCCCAGAGGTCCTGTAGGGTGAGCCACAGGCCAGCCAGTGCCACCTGGGATGAAGTGGCAGCGGTCGTCAGCTCGGGAAGCGTGACCAGGAGGACTAGCCTCCAGTGCTGCAAGAAGGTCAATGACCTACACCAGGCAGACAGGTGAGTTGACACCACCCCCGCCTCGAAACTCACAGCCCCCCCCCCCCAACGCGGCCACCCCTCCCCAAACCTCCATTTCCTCCCAACCCACCCTTCACCCCCCTTTCCCTTCACACCCGCTCACTCTACCGCCTCTCTCTTCACCCCAACCTTCCCAACACCCCAGCCCTCCCTAACACCACCTCCCCCATACCCCACCAATGTGACCTGCACGTGTGGCTAACGATATCCTCTCTGTGTCTCCACAGGAGAAGCTCTCCCATAATCGTCAGGAGAGTGCCCAGGCTAGCGGAGGGGTGCCGGACATAAGAATCCTCATGATCTTCGAGGAACGGGCCCTGAAGGTGGCAGGGGTGGCCGAGGTTACAGCAGTCACCAATGCGAGGTGGGCGCCCACTGCAGAAGTGAGGACTACCGGGCCCTACGGATGGACATGTCATTTGTGAGTTGTTATTGCCATACATACTGACCCATCCTTCCCACTGACCACGTGTTCATTTCCCCTCCGGTCCTCCAGCCGACGGCATTGGCCCATCTGGGGTGGTCCTCCCCCCGCCTCCCATGAGACCACCTGATAGTAATCAACTATTTCCTGATAGATCTGATAGGTAAAAAAAAGGCTATTTTAATGTAAATATTAAGACCCAGTTTTAATACCCATTTAAAAATGAAGATTTCAGCACTCATAACCTCAGGTCATGATAAAACACATAGCTTCATCAGCGACACAAAAAGCCTGACACATGTATAAACTAATTGGAGATAGAAACAACATCTTCACTCAGCAAGATGAAAAAGCTATTGTTCTAATAAACATATTTTCAAAGACAGTTTGACATTAAGAAATGAGCTGTACCAGTAATCAGATCAAGGCTAAGTAAGCACCATAGCAATATGAAGGCAGCATTGTCCAGAATGTGGATAAAAGCAAAGTCAGCAGAAAACCAGTAGAAACCAGTCTTGATAAAAGCACCGAATCGCATTCCATAACATACACAAATATTCAAACATGAAACATTCATAACATATGTTGCACATTAAGGATTGACAGTTAACCATCGAATCAAATGTATTTGATTCTAATCCAAACCAATTAGGACAACATAGAGGTGTAGATAGATGCCTAAAGTCTGATAGATTCTCCTTAAACATGATGGTCTGTACGGCAATCTTTATCCAGGATCATTCCATACTTTGATCTAACTATTCGCTATCCTTATTTTCATATTTTCACTTTTCCACTCTAACTCTTGAAGTAAATGCAAGCTGTTTTGCCGTAAGCAAGAAACCACTTCTGTATTATTTTGAAAGTTAAATTGTTTATAAGTTACTTCTCTTTAAGTCCTTTTGCTAGCCGGACTTTATTGAGAATAGATTTAAGTTTCTCTCAATTGTAATCAAATAGAGGCAATAAAGATTTGTGTTTGCATCCGAGAAGTTTAACTCCAATTTCTACTGAGTTTTAGTGTCGCAATACTTCACTACTTCCACATGGTAGATCTCATCACCACATCAGAGGAGAGCTCCGAGGATGCCACGATCGACGTATCACAGCTGTCATCCTCACCCTCCACCAGCGCAGGTACACACACCTCGGTGGACAACGTTAGTGGACAGGCTTCTGGGGCACAATCTGGTGAGCACCACACTGCTGCTGATGTGCATCAGGTGGAGGCAGGAACCCCCAGGCGAGACAGTAGTCGGAGGGCTGCTGGATCCCAGCACCCAGCTGAGTACCAGTCTGATGTTGAGCCTCTGGAACAGGGTTACCCGGAGCTGATGGAGATGTTAGGGAGCAGCCGGGACATCCAGAAGGAGATGTTAGCGACACTCCAGCAGGTCCATAGCCGATTGGAGGAGTCCCAGAGGCTACGGATGCAAGAGATGTCGCCGACAATGCGTGGCACCGAGGCCAACACTGCTAGGTTGGTGACCGCTAGGGTGGCGAGCCTGGTACACGACGTCAGCACCATTAGTGAAGGTGTCCAACACATTGCGTAGTCGGTGACGGCCAAGGCTGAGGGTTTCGGCAGATTGTCCGACTTGATTGGGGAAGTGACCCAGTACCAGGCCGACCTTGATGAGGTTCTGCGGGACAAGCCCCGCTCTCAGGTGGGAATGGGTGAGGTGCTGCGGAGCCTGTCACAGGTGGGCATTGCCGAGTCACTGGAGAGCATGGCCCAATCACTGAGGAGCATCGCCGAGGGCAATGATACCATGGTGCAGACATTGGGGAGCCACCATGGCTGGCGGAGCCGGATGACCCAGGGGCAGCCGGGGCTCAATCCAGCTGCTCGGCCATCCTGACGTGAAGCCCAGGGCCTGATGCTTATTGAGCGGAAGGGGGGGCAACCCGGACATAGTCTATGGACTCGCGACAAGGTGACCTGCTTCCTCTGAGTTGCACTCCTTTGATGAGGACAAGTCTCACAGCCAGCACCCAGAACAGGGCAGCATGGCTGTGCATGTGCCGCCGACAAGTAAGCCTGGGCCCTCCGGCCCCAGAGGACGCCCGCCAGGGGCATTGAACGCCACGGGGCATGGTGAGCAGCTGGCTGCCTTCACCTCTGAAATGCATCCTGAGGACACACCTCGACGTAGCAGTAGCTCGACACCATCCAGGACAAAACTGCCCGCTTGATTGCGCCTCCATCCACAAACATTCAAACCAACGAACAGTGGCAGCTGTGTGTACCATGTACAAGATGCACTGCAGCAACTCACCAAGGTTCCTGAGACAGCACCTTCCAAACCCACCACCACTACCATCTAGAAGGGTAAGAGCAGCAGATACCTGGGAACCCCACCACCTGGAGGTTCCCCTCCAAGTCACTCACCACCCTGACTTGGAAATATATCACCGCTCCTTCACTGTGACTGGGACAACATCCTGGAACTCCCTCCCTAACAACACAGTAGGTGTACCTACACCACATGGGCTGCAGCGGTTCAAGAAGGCAGCTCACCACCACCTTCTTAAGGGCAACTAGGGATGGGCAATAGATGCTGACCTAACCAGCAACGCCCACATACCGTAAATTAATTTTTAAAAGTAGCGCAAGGAAGGCCAAGCACATTGAGGATCACTGAGGGCAGGCACTGTGGGGGGGGGGGGGGGGGGGGGGGGCTGCCCACACACACCCGGCCGCAGACATGTGCCCGGGGCTGGGGCCCATCCCCTGGGTGATTGAAGTTTGGCCGCTGCGTCTGTGGTGCTGCCTCCCACAGTGTTCAAGCACAGTGTCCATGCATCAACGTGTGATTGGTATGCTCGGCAATGAGCCCCATATGATATATGGCCCACCCACTCAAGGGAATCCACTTGGGATATACAAAGTGCTCACTTAACCATGATTCCCAATTCCCTATTAGTAATAGCCTTCAACCGCAATGCCAGAGGCCTCCACGGACAGTGGGAGTTATGGGTGGGCAGTGGGGCTGACAGGCAGGAGCTAGGATTGCCCATGGAATGGGAACAGACAGGGTTGGCATGGCTTGACCCGCGCATATCCGATCCCCCCCCTCCCCAAAGAGCTCCAGACCCGATACCCCCAGACGCCCATGGCGGCCCATCCCCAACTGGGCCTGCCCCCCCTTCTCTCTCCCCCCCTCCCCCCCCACCGCGAGCACAGGTGCAGTATCCCCATGCTCCCGGGCTCATCGCCTGTGAATGAAGATGGCTGCTCACCTCCTCGGCTCACTGCAGCAGTCTATCCACCAGGTTCCCGTTTTTCGAAATGAGTACCGATCGGTGCCAGCGTGACCACTTGCTGGAGAGGCCGCTGAATCATGGGAGGCCGTTGGATGTGGGGTCACTCCCATTAGTTATGGGGAAATAGGGTTGAAGTGGCGATAATTTGTTTCTCGCCATGCTACGGTGAGATCTCGACTTCGCCTACCAGCCGGTTGCAGCCCAAACAGTTTGCCACCTGGAGCGGTTCTCATTTTCGGCCTCTCCCGCTATTCACCGGCCTCATTGCGCTCGAGCGGAGAATTGCGCCTAATGTTAAAAAGGGTAGCACGGTGGCACAGTGGTTAGCACTACTGCCTCCCGGAACCGAGAACCTGGGTTCCATCCCGGATCTGGGTCATTGTCCGTGTGGAGTTTGCACATTCTCCCCATGTCTGCGTGGGTCTCATCCCTACAACCCAAAGATGGTCAGGGTAGGTGGATTGGCCATGCTAAATTGCCCCTTAATTGGAAAAAAGAAGAATTGGGTTCTTTCAATTTATTTTAAAACGTTATTGCTATCGTGGCGGCCCCTGAACTGTGCTTTTCCTTTGATAATGTATTAATATGTAGATAACAATTTGTACATTTTCCAATCTTTCATGGATTTGCATGCACTTTCTCCACAACAAACGAGACAGGGGGCGAAATTCTCCGGAAACGGCGCGATGTCCGCCGACTGGCGCCCAAAACGGCGCAAATCAGACGGACATCGCGCCGCCCCAAAGGTGCGGAATGCTCCGCACCTTTGGGGGCCGAGCTCCAACCTTGAGGGGCTAGGTCGGCGCCGGACGAATTTCCGCCCCGCCAGCTGGCGGAAAAGGCCTTTGGTGCCCCGCCAGCTGGCGCGGAAATGACATCTCCGGCCGCTGACAGCTTCCCACGCATGCGCAGTGGAGGGAGTCTCTTCTGCCTCCGCCATGGTGGAGACCGTGGCGGAGGTCGAAGGGAAAGAGTGCCCCCACGGCACAGGCCCGCCCGCGGATCGGTGGGCCCCGATCGCGGGCCAGGCCACCGTGGGGGCACCCCCCGGGGCCAGATCGCCCCGCGCCCCCCCAGGAACCCGGAACCCGCCCGCGCCGCCTTGTCCTGCCGGTAAGGTAGGTGGTTTAATTTACGCCGGCGGGACAGGCATTTTAGCGGCGGGACTTCGGCCCATCCGGGCCGGAGAATCGAGCGGGGGGGGGGCCCGCCAACCGGCGCGGCGCGATTCCTGCCCCCGCCGAATCTCTGGTGCCGGAGACTTCGGCAACCGGCGGGGGCGGGATTCACGCCAGCCCCCGGCGATTCTCCGACCCGACGGGTGGTCGGAGAATCTCGCCCATGGTTTCGGTGGGCACCATCTACAGAATTCACTGCAACACCTCAGCAAGACTTCTTCAAGAGCACTTTCCAAATCAGTGACTGCCATCGCCTCGAAGGACAAAGGCAGCAGGCACATGGGACACCACCACCGACACGCGTTTCGGTCTAAGTCAGATGCCACCCTGGTTTGGAAATTTATCACCTTTCCTTTATGATTGCTGGGTCAAAATCCTGGACCACCCTCCCTAACAGCATGGTGGGTGTACCAACACCACACGGGCTGCAGCAGTTGAAGAAGGCAGTTAACCACCACCTTCTCAAGGTCAACTGGGGATAAGGGATAAATGCTGGCTTTGCCAGCGACACCCAGATCCCGAGTGACTAACAAGAATTATTTTACAAGTAGCAATTTGTTAAAGAAAAAGAACAGTCTACAGATGGGAGGAATTCAAATATAATAATACTGACAAACAATTACTGAGATTAAACTGTGAGTTAGGAGTATATGACTGTCGCTGTATGCTTGGAATTCCTCTCGACACTGTCATTCCAGAGGCATCAGTTTACTTCCTTGCAAGTAGCTTAACATTTAGTCCATATGCAACTGTACCTTTCACTGCCTAAGCTCCAAGATCGCTCTCTCTAATTCTCTCTCCGCCTCTTTGTCCTCAAGTGTTGTTGATGTTGGAGTAATTTCAGATGGATGTGTTCAGCATTCCGAGGCTATTATCCCACACAGTAATGTCACAACCTACAGACCTCTCGGGTTGCACAGATTTCCAGTGAAACTAACAGAGGCACGTTTTCGCATTTCTGCGCCCAGGGGCGAGTGGATGGCGTGCGTTTGTCAAAGCTGGGGAATCAGGTGTAGAGGGGCTCCTGCACGTAATGCAGTCTGACTCTATTTTCAACCCAATGCCAACAAGTAGATAGTGAACTGTGTGGACTATGTTAAGAGATTGAGCTCTTCATCACTCACTTTTGATATATTTTTCTGTGCCCAAAGCAATCAAGGTTTAGGTAATGGTTGTGGTGAATGTATTATATTAATAATCCACCATTTGTATCTGTGCTATGCTGTTGCCCTTGTGGGCTCCACCTATTGGCCATTGTATGGCATTATCCATAAGGTAACATATTGGGGCCTGTATGGGCTCCGCCCATGGCTCCTCCCTTTGAAGGGAGGTATAAAGAGCAGTCGACCTGTAGGCGGCTCTCAGTGATAGATCAGTTGCAGGCAGGCACTGTTCTAGTTGATTAAAGCCAAAGTTTATTTCTACTCTTGAGTGAATTGATGGTCGCATCAATTTAATCAACTAGAATTATGCCTGCCTGCGACTGATCTAACACTGAAAGCCGCCTACAGGTCGACTGCTCTTTATACCTCCCTTCAAAGGGAGGAGCCACGGGCGGAGCCCATACAGGCCCCAACATGTTACCTTATGGATAATGCCATACAATGGCCAATAGGTGGAGCCCACAAGGGCAACAGCATAGCACAGATACAAATGGTGGATTATTAATATAATACATTCACCACATTCACCAATTTAATCAACTACATCGTAACTATGGAATCGGCCCTCAAACCTGACCGACTGGAACTCGATCCGCAGGCCGCGGAGGCGAAATAAATTTTTTTGCACTGGCTCCGCTGTTTCAAGGCCTATCTCATCGCCTCCTCCACGCCTTTCGTCACCGACCAACGATCGGTAGCCTTCATGCTTGATAATACGCAGCGGGGCAAAATCAAGAACGATAAGATCTTGAGGTGGAGGATCGACCTCTCCACCTATAATTACGATATAATATATCGTCCTGGGAAGCTCAACGGACCCCCAGGTGCCCTGTCCTGCGGCACATGCGCCTGCGCGCAAGATGACCGACTACGTGCTATCCACGATGACCTCTGCCACCCGGGGGTCACCCGGCTTATCCACTACATCAAGGCCCGCAACCTGCCTTACTGCACCGAGGAGGTTAGAGCTATGACCAGGGACTGCAAAATCTGTGCGGAGTGTAAGCTGCACTTCTATCGACCAGATAAGGCCCACCTGGTGAAGGCATCCCGGCCCTTTTAGCACCTCAGTATCGATTTAATGGGCCCCCCCCTCCAACAACGGCAATACATATTTTCTTAACATTAACAATGAGTTCTCCCGCTTCCCCTTTGCAATCCCTTGCCCCGCATGACCACCGCCACTCCACCCTATCCCGCCCAACCTACCATTGTGATATGGTACGAATTAAGTAATGGCATGATGGGAAAACTGGTCAATGGGAAGACTGGTCAAAAGGTTTGATACAATGTAAGAAAGGCTGAAACTACTCATTCCAGCTCACCTGGCCCAGGTAAAGAATGCTGCCCGAACCATTTCAGACTGAAAGACTGATAAGACCAACTCTGCATAACTTGAAGTCTGAAAAGATCAGCAAAGGTCGAGCCATTCCAAAACACCGGACCTCGGCAACTCCTGATAAAACTAACTCGTCATAACCCAGGGCCGTAGGAATTAAAACAAGATAAGTTTAGGAAGAAACAAGTCTATTCCGACCTTTCAATGTTCCCTCCAAGGACTAAATAATGGTATGAGTGATATGACCAAACATGGTCTGTTCTATGCCTCCGTTTGTATTTCTGATCAAACTCCTGGCTGTACTGTTGTCACACAATCTTGATAATGATAATGTATAAATAATGAGCTAATTCTCCGCGAAAGCGCGGAACTTGTGAAAGACTCAGCAGTTTTGTTGACTGCTCTCTGACTTCAAGTTTCAGCCATTACTGCATGCAGTTGTTTCGAAAATAACGCTTTGTTATTCTGTCTTAACGAGTGTGTTGAATCTTTCTACTACAGGAGCGGGAAAATATTGACTTTGACATTTTGGCGCAGCGAGCAGTTACCAATATCCTGAGTGAATTCCGTGGGGGACTGAAGAAGTGATCGAGCCAGACCTGGAGGAAAGAGACGGACGCCGGCACAAGGTAAGATTAACCTTGGTCTCTCTCTCTTTCTCTCGGATTGGTGGTTCGACCCCTCATCCCTGACGGAAGCAACTAAACAGGTGACGGCGCTCGAATGTAAATTGTACTGTTAGTAGAGTACTTAGGGTCAGGGACCCCAATTGTGGTTAGCCTTAGGTCAGGGACCTCTTGTTTTACAGGTTTAAGTTTGGGTCAGGGACCCTGCAATTTGATTTGGTACCAGGGATTTTTTTTTGATCATTTTTTTGGTTGCCAGGGGCACATTTCATTGACATTATGGGACAGAGTCTATACAAAACCGGGGGCAATTCCCCTCTTTTTTATATGTGTTCTGAAAACCCGTCTCAAGAACGTATTTTCCAGAGATTATCTGCAGCGCTGAACAATAAATTGGGTAACGATATTTGGCCACTAGGGGGCACTTGGAACTACGATAATTGCATTTTGGCTGAGAAAATCATTTGGCAGAGAAACGCTGGCTTCAAATGGAAATCTTTAATTTCAGAGTGGAAGAAACAATCCACTAAGCGCCACGAACAATCACTATTAATGAGCTTGAGAGATAACACCCGTAGAAAAGCGTTTGATGATTGTGTGGATGGTAAAGCAAAAAATTGGGAGACTTTAAAATTTGAATTTGAATTTTGGGATAGAAAGCATAAACAACAAGGTGAAAATAAAAAATCTCCAACCAATAGGCAGGGCGGGCTAGCCCATCAGATTAAACGAAAGGAGGATCCTCCCAGTTGCTCTGGCATGCCGATGTTTCCCTATTCAGGCGATACGGAAGAGGAGGAGGATTTGACCCCTGGACCCCACCCTCATCCTGCACACCCCGATCCTACAATTCCACCATCCCAAGTCCAGACTCCCCCTTATGGTCCCACTGCCAATGAAACTCCTGCTAACGCATCCCCCGTAGCAACACACACTCGGTCACATACGCAAGCCGCTAATATGGAACAACCCTTCATCTCTGTTAATCAGGCTTTTCTTGATTTATCACTCCAACCTAAGGAAGAGGAAATTTTTCCACCACCATCTCCCCCCCCCCCCCCCCCCGCAAATTATCCCATTAGGAGTTAGGAGTGTTATTAACCCCCACGCTGGTGATAATGACGACCCATTCATTGAGGTGTGGCAGGCTCTTAAACCCCATGAGCTATGTTTGATCATGGCCCAATGTCCCTCCTGCAAAGATGACCCAGAAGGGTTCACTGAGTTTTTGAGGAGAACTGCGACCATGTACGGTGCTACCGCACGTGATCAATGTTCACTGATTTATTCATCCCTTCCCCCAGAATTAGGGGAACGATGGAAAAATGAATTAGGACTTCATGGGGACACGTGGACGGCCTTCAGCGCCGCGCACCAAACGGAGAACGATCAGCGTACGTTAATGTTCCCTGCATTAAAATGGGCTCTCCGTAAATCCGTTGACATCGCCAAACTCCTTGAATGTACCCCCACTTCTAAGAAAGATGGTCCAGAATTTTTTGACCGCTTTTGTGGCGTGTACACTCTTTACTCCGGGGACATTGCTTTCAATGCAGGCACACAGTCTCCCCAATTTAATGCACTATTAATGCAGGTTTTGCCTGACCGCGTAGCATCCAGTATTAAAACTAATAACATGGACTGGTCTGACAATTCTAAACCTCAAATGAAACGTGCTGTGTCTTATTATTGGAGCAATGGCTGCAACCGTGAGACCTGTTACAAAGACACTTCGCCCAAAATTAGATCCAAATTCATCCAACGTCCCTCTCAGAGAAGAGCTCCTAAAGGTCAGAACTCTCAGACAGATTCACGTTACTATCGCCCAGATTGGACGGACCCTCCTGAATTTGGTTACCGCTCACAGGCTCCTCACCCCTTCACTCCACACATGGAGGATTTCAACAGCGCTCCTCCGCGTCGTCCTCCTGCCAAATACAATGTCACTTGCTTCAAATGTCAACGTACAGGCCACTACGCTAGGGATTGTCCAGCACCCCGACGACAAGGTAGATTTCAACCCTGTCGACAGACACCCTTCACTACCACTAACCCCTACTGACTAGCCAGATCGAACTTTCCGTCCTCTCAACAGACCACTCTGACGAGCCCACCGCTACAATTTACATAGAGGGCGTGCCTATCCCCTTCCTGATTGACACCGGCGCGACGCATTCTACGCTAGACTGGACATTAATTCAGAAACATTGCTTTCCCCTTTCTGATAAGCATGTGGAACTTGCTGGTTTCATGGGGGAAGGTGCTGTTTATCCGCTTACGAAGCCGCTCTCTGTTCAATTTGAGGGCCGGGAATGTTGCATCCCTTTCACGGTTACCCGCGTCCTCGGTGTCAACCTGGCCGGACGTGACTTGCTGTGCCTCTTGCAGGTGGAAATTGTTTGCCTTGATAACGGCATTCCTATATCAGCTATCCCGCAGGCCCAGCTTTGAAGTTTTCCCCTTTTCACTACTCCACAGTGGTGGTTGGTTGATTTTGATCCCTCACATTTTTCACCTCCCTTAGATATTCCCGATCCACATGTCACTCTATGATCATACAGGATGCTCGCCTGATTTGGAGAGCATGTACCAAGATGCCCTCGGTTCTCTCCAATCCGTTTCCTTTGTTGGCCTCGCTAAGGGAAAAGAAGGGTCTGCCTTTCTTGTCAATTTACCCCATGGCCTCTGGCGTCAGTCGGGACTTGTGTCACCCCACGTGACCCTTTCTGTGAATGAAGGCCACAGTGCCAAGTCCTTGGGATTTCTGGCAGCTGCACTACGAGGACTAGCTGATCCTTTCTTTAATGGAAGTCAAATCCTACCCACAGGCACTTTAGAATATTTTCAACGCCCATTTGTCCTCATTGGCACACTGCACCACCATCGTTCAGTCCAATCAACGACTTCTGAACTACCCGCAGATTTATTTGCGGCCTCCAAACACGAAGTTGGTCTCACTAATGTCCCTCCCATTGTTATTAAAGTTAAACCTGACATGCCCTTGCCCTCGATTTCACAGTACCCTTTGTGCCCCGAGGCTGAAGAAGGAGTCTCGGTCATGATTCAATCGTTCCTTCAACAGGGAATTGTGGTACCATGCCAATCGCCCTGTAACACCCCGATTCTTACAGTTCCTAAGATAGGAAGACCATCCGAATGGCGTTTGGTCCAAGACCTCCGACGTATTAATCAGATAGTGGAACCCTTACACCCTATTGTCCCAAACCCGGCGACAATCCTTAGTAATGTCCCACCGGAAGCGACTGTTTTCACCCTTGTTGATTTACAACATGCCTTTTTTGCGATACCCCTCGCCCCTGAATCACAGTATTTGTTTGCCTTTACATTTAAGGGCAACCAGTACACTTGGACTAGGCTCCCACAGGGCTTCATTCATTCTCCAACCCTTTTCTCACAGTACGAAGTCTTACAACACCAGGTTTATTCAGGAATATCTTACAACACCAGGAATATCTGGACTTTAACCTGGTGTTGTATGACTTCGTACTGTGCTCACCCCAGTCCAACGCCGGCATCTCCACATCATGGCTACCTTTTCTCACAAGCATTGCACTCCCAGTTAGCGACTTTATCAACTCCTGGTGGCTCCACCATCATTCAATATGTTGATGAGTTACTCCTTGCCAGCCCTGACTTCAACGCTAACCAGCATGACACCGTTTACCTGCTCATCCGTCTCCATTCATGGGGATATGTGATCCCGCACGCTAAAGTTCATAAAGGCCAACGGCAGATCAAATTTTTGGGTATCCTAATAAGTGCTACAGATCACTCCCTTACTCAGGAACGCATTACTCAGGAATGCAGACCCCATTTCCTACATCGCCCAAGCAGGTGCGAGCCTTTTTAGGATTGGTGAACTTTTGCAGACAATGGATTCCGAATGTTACTGTCCATACTGAAGATTTAACTCCGTACTCCTCTCAAAATGCTCCTCTTAAGTTTGAACTACCTGATTCAGCAAAACAATCTTTTGTTACTCTCAAAAACGCCCTGGCTACCGCCCCAGCGCTAGGACGACCCATGTATGACAGACCCTTTCAGTTGTACATTAATGTTCTTGATGAATGTGCCACTGGTGTTCTAACACAAGAACACGGTGACCGGCGTCGCCCGGTCGCCAACTATTCTACAAAATTGGATCCTGTAGCTTGCGGTCTACCTCCCTGTACCCAAATTCTTACGGCTGTCCATTTGTTAGCACAGGCAGCCTCTAATCTGACCCTTCACCAGCCAGTACAAGTGCATACCTCGCACTCTATTGTGGCTCTCCTAACGTCTCAGCAAACCTAGCATCTGACTCAAGCCCCCTTGAGTTGCTATGGGGTTTCACTATTGCAGCACGGTAGCCTTGTGGATAGCACAATTGCTTCACAGCTCCAAGGTCCCAGGTTCGATTCCGGCTTGGGTCACTGTCTGTGCGGAATCTGCACATCCTCCCTGTGTGTGCGTGGGTTTCCTCCGGGTGCTCCGGTTTCCTCCCACAGTCCAAAGATGTGCAGGTTAGGTGGATTGGCCATGATAAATTGCCCTTCGTGTCCAAAATTGCCCTTAGTGTTGGGTGGGGTTACTGGGTTATGGGGATAGGGTGGCGGTGTTGACCTTGGGTAGGGTGCTCTTTCCAAGAGCCGGTGCAGACTCGATGGGCCGAATGGCCTCCTTCTGCACTGTAAATTCTATGATAATCTATGAAAACCCCTACCTCTCTTTTCATTACTGTTCTACCTTAAATCCTGCTGTGTTCCTCGAACAGTTCCCCGATAACCTTGCGGACTCGCCACACGATTGTTTGCTTCAGAATCACTTCCTTACCGCGCCTCGCCCGGATTTAACGGACCGGCCTATTGATAATCCAGATCTAATTTTTTTATGTTGGTGGCAGTTCCTCCATTTCTCTCACCGGCATCCCACAGTCTGGATATGCCGTGGTAACCGACACTGACATGCAGGAAGCAGCAGCCTTCGAGGCCCCTGTCTCTGCACAAAAAGCCGAGCTATTTGCCGTTACTCGAGCATGTATTTTGGCCACAGATAAAAGTACTAATGTTTACACTGATTCTAGGTATGCCTTTGGCGTGACCCACGATTTCGGTCGCCTCTGGCAACAGCGAGGCTTTCTCACCTCTGCGGGAGCTCCCATTCAAAATGCTCTTTGGGTTAAAAATCTCCTCGATGCTATTGAGCTTCCCCATCAATTGGCAATTATTAAATGTGCTGCGCACACAAATGGGGTCCCTCCTGTTCAATTAGGAAATGTCCGTGCTGATTCGGCTGCTAAGGCTGCGGCTATATCAGCCTCTCTGATTGTTCCCAGTGGGGCTAATCAGGCTCTGAACCAGGTACCTGTATTAGGAACGAAGGGCATGCCAGACATAACTGAAGTTCAAAGTTTACAGAGGGACGCCTCTGATTCCGAGCACACTATGGAAGTCAATGGGGTGTTCACATTCCTTGACACGAGACCTCTGGCCTACTCCCTTTGGTCAAGTTTGTATTCCGAATTCTTTATTGCCGGTACTTATTGATTATTTGCATTCTTGTATCCATCTTGGCAAGGAGGGAATGGTACAGCTACTCCTGAAAACTTGTTGACACCCAGATTTGAATACAGCAGCGTAAACGCGGCTGGATCGTTGCGTTATTTGCATGAAACATAATAAGGGTAAAGGCATTAAATGCCCTCCAGGAACCACTCCCTTGCCAGATGGCCCTTTTGCCTGTATACAGCTTGATTTTATTGAATTGCCAAAAGCACAGTGCTATAAATATTGTTTAGTAATAATCGATGTGTTTAGTAAATGGATTGAAGCCTTCCCCACCACTAATTGTACGGCACATACGGTGGTCAAGTTGTTGTTAACGGAAGTCATTCCTCGTTTTGGGGTACCCAAAATGGTGAGCTCAGACAATGGACCACATTTTATAGCTCGGATCAATACTGAATTGTGCGAAGCCCTCGTAATTAAACAGCAACTGCACTGCGCGTATCACCCGCAGGCAGCAGGAATTGTGGAAAGAGCCAACGGGACTTTAAAAGAAAAATTATCTAAATTAACTGAAGAAACTGGGTTAAATTGGCTAAACGTATTAACCTTGGCACTGTTTCACATGCGAGTGGCTCCCCATTCGCGGACCGGACTGTCAGCTGCAGAGATAGTCTATGGTCGGCCAATGAGGACTCCTTGGGATGCCCATGAAAAACCCCTAGAGGGAGTAGACCTCCATGTGATGGGGGAACAAATGCAGAACAATTTGAAACAATTAACACTTTCTTTGAAGTTTCTCCACTCACAGGTAAAACAGGCTCATCTCCCAGTAACGGCAGGGACAACTGTCCCTCGACACCCAGTGGTCAAACCCGGAGACCACGTGTTGGTGAAAAACTGGGACAGAAAGAAACTAAGACAATGCTGAAGCGGACCCTTCCTTGTACTGCTGACTACACCAACTTCCGTCAAGCTTGAAGGACGTTCAAGTTGGATACATCTATCCGACTGCAAGAAGATAGTCTCCAACCCAGACGAGAACACAGGATGAAGATCTTCATTATAATTTTTGGACTCTCTGGACTATTTAGCCTGAATGGCCACTCGGTATTAAAAAAAAACGACCTAAACGAGACCTGCCTTCCAATACCTATTTATATATGTCATATCTTTATGCCAAAAAATTGAACGTAAGCAAGTGTTGGGTTTGTACCCACATCCCCGTCCATTCGAAGGAAGGAATACCTCTCCAATCCCTCCCCCTTCATAGCGCAGAGACGGTTGAATGGATTTTATGACAAAATCAAACAGGGAGCAGGGGAGATAGGGGGATATGGAAATATGGAGATCTGCTGGCTATGACATGACTAAATTTTCAGCTTCGTATCAACCTACCTATAATCATGCCTTGACTCCACACTCCCTCACTGACCACTCGTATAATGTTCAAGGTTCCATGTGTTTTAATAAATCAGGGAAAGGAAAGTTAATGGGGCAAAGTAGGTGCAACCTTACAGTTGACTGGCAAGGACCGGTACCAGGCATATCCAACAAGGGCATGTTTAACTGTGATTGGTCCAGGGTATGGAATATAACCTCTAACATTTCATGGGGACAGACATCCCCAATCCCCTGGATGACATTAGCTGATGGTTTTACGGCCTACAATGGAACCTATTTCATATGCGGCACTAAAGCATATCCATGGTTCCCCATTGATTGGACAGGATCCTGCTTTTTGGGATACGTCATACCTCAAATGCGTCACCTACCCACCCTTAAGCACTCCCCCTCGCGAGCAAAAAGGACTATTTCTAAAACTATTTATGATGGCCTTTCCCTTGTGTGGAACGGGCAAGGCATCCGACAAACTGATCCACATGGCCACAGCATTGGAACAACTGGCGAATGTAACGGCAGCAGAAGCCAGGGAAACTGGACAGGCACTGGCAGAGGTCTCAGCTGAGCTAGTAGCTGCCCGGACCGTGGCATTACAAAATCGACTGGCTTTAGATTATCTGTTAGCCTCGCAGGGAGGAACATGTGCTATCATAGGTCAAGAGTGCTGTACTTATATTCCACATGGCTCTGAAAATATCACTAACCTGGCAGACCATATTAAGAGACAGGCTGCTCAAATTCAAGAGATTGGCAGTGAATTTCATGACTATAACCCGCCGGGTTGGCTAGGATGGTTGGGTCACAGATTATTTGATTGGATCTTTAAGGCCTTCATTCTACTACTCCTAATTCTACTTGGTTGCTTGTGTAAATGCATTTTCAATCAAGTCATGGACATACCTATTTAACTAGTTGTCATGATATGACAAAAGGAGGGAAAGTGATATGGTACGAATTAAGTAATGGCATGATGGGAAAACTGGTCAATGGGAAGACTGGTCAAAAGGTTTGATACAATGTAAGAAAGGCTGAAACTACTCATTCCAGCTCACCAGGCCCATGTAAAGAATGCTGCCCTAACCATTTCAGACTGAAAGACTGATAAGGTTAAACTCTGCATAACTTGAAGTCTGAGAAAATCAGCGAAGGTCGAGCCATTCCAAAACACTGGACCTCAGCAACTCCTGATAAAACTAACTCGTCATAACCCAGGGCCGTAGGAATTAAAACAAGGTAAGTTTAGGAAGAAACAAGTTTATTCCGACCTTTCAATGTTCCCTCCAAGGACTAAATAATGGTATGAGTGATATGACCAAACATGGTCTGTTCTATGCTTCTGTTTGTATTTCCGATCAAACTCCTGACTATACTGTTGTCACACAATCTTGATAATGATAATGTATAAATATTGAGCTAATTCTCTGCGAAAGCGCAGAACTTGTGAAAGACTCAGCAGTTTTGTTGACTGCTCTCTGATTTCAAGTTTCAGCCATCACTGCATGCAGTTGTTTCGAAAATAAAACGTTGTTATTCTGTCTTAAAGGGTGTGTTGAATCTTTCTACTACAGGAGCGGGAAAATATTGACTTTGACACCATGACCAGCGCCGCGCCCCTATATGGCTCCCGCACCCCCTCCCGCCCACCATCGCCCCTTCACCGATCCACAGGAATGAAGCTCCAGAAGAAACGCTCCCGGAGTCCACGTCTGTACTCGCACCGGGCCCTCACTACCGATGCCAGCACGGACGAGTTCAACACCCGGGCCAGCAACAACGCCAGAGCTTCGGCGATCACCGCGCACAATCCATGCGCCGGACCAGCTGAACTTATGAACCCGTCACCCCCGCCGGACTTCATTTTTTAACAGGGAGTGATGTGGTGAATGTATTATATTAATAATCCACCATTTGTATCTGTGCTATGCTGTTGCCCTTGTGGGCTCCACCTATGGGCCATTGTATGGCATTATCAATAAGGTAACATGTTGGGACCTGTATGGGCTCCGCCCATGGCTCCTCCACTTGATGGGAGGTATAAAGAGCAGTCGACCTGTAGGCGGCTCTCAGTGTTAGATCAGTCGCAAGCAGGCACTGTTCTAATTGATTAAAGCCACAGTTTATTTCTACTCTTGTCTCGAGTGAATTGACGGTCGCATCAATGGTAAATTAATCTGAAGACAAGGGCAATCATTCCAGAGAGATTGGATTGAATTTTATGGAGGTTGGGGGGAGGTGGGGGAAAGGAAGGGGAGGGTTTGGGGAGTTCTCCCCAATGGGAGTAAGCCCCGCCCTTGTGAGCTGATAACCAATTTGATTCGCTGTCAGTTCACTGGGACTGCAAGCAGGCCCTCTGAGAAGATTGATGGATCCTGGTGTGAATTTACTCCCGGTTTTAGGGTTGGGGGAGGTTTACAAGGAAGAGGCAGGGAGGAACAAAGAAGAAGGTAGCATCTTTGGGGGTCTTGCCCCTGATGCATCAGGACACTCCCACCAAAAGATGCACCATGCCTTCCTTCACACCTTTTCCACAAAGTCACTTTTCAAAAACAGCCTCCTGAATCTTTATTTTCTTTTATTGTGCTTTTATTGGGTTTCCACCGCTTATATTTCCCAATTCATGAGTTACATATTACAAAACAGCGCCAAAAAAGGAAAACAAAAACGACAAACAGAAATCCGCAGATATATTTACAGGTCTTCCCTTCTGCTGAGGCTGCCCCCCCCCCCCCCCACCCCCCCCTGCCCCCACATAGGCGCCATATATCTGTTACACTATGGCTTACCCGAGTCAACTGTTGTAAGGCGTCCATAACATATTTTTGGGTCAATTGGTTTGTTATTGAGCTCAAATGCGCGTTAATTATTTATTTTAAAATGGTGGTCGGGCTGCTGGTTTCGGCGTCTGCCCGTCTACCACATGGACCGGGGTGGGGGTGGGCGGGAAGATGGTGGGCGAATCACTTGTCGTATTTTTTGTGCTTCTACCCTGGCAAAAATATGTCTGGCGAGAGGGCTGTAAAATCCAGCCCGTCGAGTTCCAGTCCCACCATGGCAAGTTGAGAATTTGAATTCAGTTAAAAGAAAATTGAAAATTAAAAAGCTGATACCACTAAACGTGACCATGAAACTGTTGAACCAATATAAATGTGTGGTGGTTCACAAATGTCCTTTTTTATAATTGGTCAACTAATATGAAAATGTTCTCCTAACTTTGCTTTATATATTTACATTAATATGACACTTATGAGACGTGTCTGTAATACTGGTAATGTCATCTAGTTTTCAATTTTTTTTGTGTTGGAGCTACAGGGTGGGAACTTAATAAAGAGGTTAAATAGATCAACAGGGATCGGTCAGCATAGCTCTTCCCACAGACAATAAACACGCAATGTGACATTAACATAGGTGGAAATTGATGCCCGCTGGTAGCTTGGTCTAGAAACCATCACCCTGCCAATAATAAGTGGAAGAGCTCCAGATGTCAGTGATGTTAAAGGGAAGAGGGAGTTAACTTGTGTGCGTAGACTCGCCTCCATTGAAAAACAGAGTGAGGACAATGGTTTCTTCGCGGGGAACTAGCCAAGCAGTCCCATGAGTCAAAGGGCCTTTTTAATGCAAACAGCAGTTAAGGCATCAGGCTAAAAAAAAACCTGGCAAACAGGCAAAGACAACAGTTAAGAGTCTCGCAGTAATTATTTCCTGTGATTCCAATCGGATTAAATGTTCAGTCCCAGGGTCAGACAAAGCAATTTGGGAAAAGTAAGGATTGTGCTCGTGTAAAGCGATTTTGGCAATTCGAGGCACCTGGGTTTTATCAAGTTCGATTCGACGTGACATAAAGGGTAACATGCGCACTCCAACATTAACCCTTGCTCTGCTGAAATGAATCCCACATGGACAAAATAACGAGTGCGGCTTGGGGTAACAAAATATTTTTCTACCCCCTCTTGAGGCTCACCCCACTCTCTGGTAGCAAGCACAGTCATGGATAAATTACACACAGTTGAGTAACCTGTGTTCTGGGGCTTCTGTCTGTAACTGGTCACAAGGAGATGGAATGATCTAAGTATCACATTGATAAATGCACAAATTACCATTCCTTGCAGCAGTGCCTTCAAAGTGTATCTCCTGAGCCATAACCCTCACTGTGGTATTAGCATTTGCTTTGGACAATTTGTTCACAATTGGCGAGAAGCAAAGATGGCTAATTGGAAAGATGAAAGGTGGATGACAATTGTAAATAATAGATCATCAAGAATGATTTGTTGCAATCTGGAATAGAAAGGAGCATGTGCATTCTACACATAGGTTATTCATTGGTTTGGGTGCGATTCATTCCATAGACCCATTGAATTCCTACAGTGCAGGAGGATCTACAGCCCATCAAATCTGCATTGGCCTTCCCGAAAGAAAATCCCACCTAGCCCCGAAACCTAGCCTGTACATCCCTGGACACTTAAGGAGCAATTTTATCATGGCCACTCCGCCTAACCTGCACATCTTTGGATTATGGGAGGAAACCGGAGCACCCGGAGGAAATCCATACAGACACGGGGGAAACAGTGCAAACTCCACACAGTCACCCAAGGCCGGAACTGAACCCAGGTCCCTGGCACTGTGAGGCAGCAGTGCTAACCTCTGTGCTACTGTCCCTTCCATTCCTTCTTCTATTTAAAGAATACAAATGATTCTTGAAAGAATGAAAATCTAGTAATAAAATCTAAGTAATAAAGCAAAAAGGGAATTGATTTAAATTAACTATCAGTCAGTGGTCCGCAAGCTAAACTGCTGTATAACTCAAAAATACTGATGTCTCTTTTAGCTTTTAATCCTTATTTAATCCCAATTCATTCATTTTACCTTCCCCCATTTGCATCTCGCATTAACTTAATTTATCACGCTGTCAAAATCTCAAAAACCTCAAGATGTGAATTACTTTGGAAGTGCTATGCCTATGTCATGTGACTTGAATGGGCAAGACGGGAAGCAAGCTGATTGTCAGTCTGAATCTCAAATCTACAGAATTATTTCCAAAGCAAATGATGCCACAATGTTCATTTATATAGCTTTAACTATCAAAGACAAAGGTACAACAGACCAAGTGGAGCTTGGTTGCGTGTCAGATTAGCTTGGTGGGGTACAGGTTTTGAACCTCTCTCTCTGGCGAGTTCTTATTTCTGAGGTGTAATTTTTAATGGTGGGGAGAAGCCCGAGGTTGCTGTATGAAAACCATACATTCCCCAGGAGGTGTAGGAGAGACTTGACAGGGTTTCAAATGGATCGTTATCAATTAATCACTTCTGCACACTTCCTGGAGTCAGGACTGACATTAGAGGAGGTCGCCCACCTTTGCCTTGGGTGGTCCTGAAATCGGAGAAGGTGAGATTATATTATGGTTTTAATATTGGAGATAAAAACATTTACACTAAATTTATTGTAGGCTTTGAGCTGTTAAAAAAAATTCCAAAGTTTAATAGGGTTTGCATCTCATAGTTCACGCTTCATTAGACTTCTTTAAGGGTAAGCTGACACTCACTTGATGGAATATTAGTTAGCGGAATGGAAAACTGAGATGGTAATAGGATGCAGAAAACGATAATACATAGTAACAGTTCTGTCTTGGGGCAGTGACAAGTGGCAAGGCATTTCACAGGGTTTGCTTCTTGACTTGTCAATTACTTGGATTATGATTGCACTGTAGGTACAGGGCAACAAGGTGGCAGATGGATTCTAATTTGAGGAAGCATAAAGATATTCACCTCAGTAGTAAGAATAGCAAAGCAGAACATTTTTTTAAAAAGTTGCAACACACCCAAATGTTACTATTCTGAGAGGCTGGAGTGTACTTGTACAAGGAACACAACAATGTTAGTGTGCAGGCACAGCAAGCAATTAAGACGTAAAATGTCATAGTAGCCTTTATTGAAAGGAGATTGGAGAACAAGAATAAGGAGGTCTTGCTACAATTGTATAGGGCTTTGGCGAGACTGCACCTCCAATACTGTGCACAGTCCTGGTCTCCATGTTAAATATTTGCCTTGGAGGCAGTAGTGGGAGGTTCACTAAATTGGTGCCTGGGATTGAGAGGGTTGTTCTCTAATGAGGGGCTGAGGAAATTGGGTTGAAGCTCCCTGGAGCCTAGATGAATGAGACTTCAATCTGAATCTTCTAATCAGTCAGTTGCTACTCCGC
This sequence comes from Scyliorhinus torazame, assembly GCF_047496885.1. Lineage (NCBI taxonomy): Eukaryota > Metazoa > Chordata > Chondrichthyes > Carcharhiniformes > Scyliorhinidae > Scyliorhinus > Scyliorhinus torazame. The sequence continues at coordinate 374,999,763 of NC_092708.1, forward strand.
TACTTTTTTTTTAACCTCACACTGGAAGTCTACATTTCGGACTTCCGAACAGGGCCTCCTGAGAATGGGGCGCACTGCTCCTGAAGTACATCCCTCGGAGTGCAGGAGCATTGGGAGAATAAAGCCTCACCCCGTTTCACTTCATAAGTTGTCGTTTGCTGCTAAGTTTAAATGTACCCTTGTTTAAAAGCCACTTCGATAAACTACTGAGACAAGTTAAATATGTCAGGTAAGTGGGTGAGGGGGTAGAGTCGCAGGTAAGTCGGTGAAGAGATAGTGTGGGTCAGGGATGTCAGTGGATGGCAAGGTGGGGTATAGTTGGGGATGGGGGGAGTACTGGGCAAGGGGTAGCGGGATTTAAAAAAAATTCATTTATGGGATGTGGGCGTTGCTGGTTAGGCCAGCATTTATTGCCTATCTCTAGTTGCCCTTCAAAAGGTGGTGGTGAGTTGTTTTCTTGAACCGCTGAAATCTTTGAGGTGTAGGTACACCCACTGCGCTGTTAGGGAGGGAGTTCCAGGATTTTGTCCCAGCAAAGGAACGGTGATATATTTCCCAGTCGGGGTGGTGAGTGGCTTGGAGGGGAACCTCCAGGTGGTGGGGTTCCCAGGTCTCTGCTGCTCTTGTCCTTCTCGATGGTGGTCATGGGTTTGCAAGGTGCTGACTAAGGAACATTGGTGAGTTATTGTAGTGCGTCTTGTAGATGGTACACACGGCTGCCACTGTTCGTAGGTGGTGGAAGGTTTGAATGTTTGTGGAAGGGGGAGCAATCAAGGGGCTGCTTTGTCCTGGATGATGTCGAGCTTCTTAAGTGTTGTTGGAGCTGCACTCATCCAGGCAAGTGAAGAGTATTCCATTACACTCCTGACTTGTGCCTTTTAAATGGTTGACAGGGGGGTTAGGAGGTGAGTTACTCGCTGTAGGATTCTTAGCCTTTGACCTGCCCTGGTAGGCACAGTATTAATGTGGCTAGTCCAGTTCAGTTTCTGATCAATGGTTACCCCCAGGATGTTGATTGTGGGGGATTCAGTGATGGTAATGCCATTGAATGTCAAGGGGTGATGGTTAGATCCTCTCTTGTAGGAGATGGTCATTCCCTGGCGTTTGTGTGGCACGAATGTAACCTGCAACTTGTGAACCCAAGCCTGGATATTGTCCAGGTCTTGCTGCATTTGGACATGGACTACTTCATTATCTGGGGAGTCGTGATGGTGCTGAACATTGTGCAGTCATCCCCAAACATCCTCACTTCTGACATTATGATGGAAGGCAGGTCATTGATGAAACAGCTAAAGATGGTTGGGCCTAGGACACTAACCTGAGGAACTCCTGCAGTGATGTCCTGGAGCTGAGATGATTGACTTCCAACTACCACAACCATTTTCCTTTGTGCCAGGTGTGACTCCAACCAACGGAGAGTTTATCCGCTGATTTCCATTGACTCCAGTTTAGCTAGGGCTCCTTGATACTATACTAGGTCAAATGCTGCCTTGATGCCAAGGGCAGTCATTATCACCTCACCTCTGGCATTCAGTGCTTTTGTCCATGTTTGAACCAATGCTGTAATGAGGTCAGGAGATGAGTGTCCCTGGCAGAACCCAAACTTAGTGTCCTTGAGCAGCTTATTGCTGAGTAAGTGTCGCTTGATACCACTGTTGACGACTCCTTCCATCACTCTGCTGATGATGGAGAGTAGACTGATAGGGCTGTAATTGGCTGGGTTGGATTTGTCCTGTTTCCTGTGTACAGGGCACAACTGGGCAATTTTCCACATTTCCGGGTAGATGCCAGTGTTGTAGCTGTACTGGAACAGCTTGGCTAGGGGTGCGAAAAGTCCTCAATACTATTGCCGGAATATTGTCAGGGTCCGTAGCCTTTGCAGTATCCAGTGCCTTCAGCCATTTCTTCATATCACGTGGAGTGAATCGTAGTCGCTGAAAACTGTCATCTGCGATGTTGGGGACTTCTGGAGGAGACCGAGATGGATCATCCACTCGGCACTTCTGGCTGAAGATTGTTGCAAATGCTTCAGTCTTGTCTTTGCACATATGTGCTGGACTCCTCCATCATTGAGGATGGGGATATTTGTGGAGCCTCCTCCCCCAGTGAGTAGTTTAATTGTCCACCACCATTCACGGCTGGATGTGGCAGGACTGCAGAGCTTAGATCTGACGCATTGGTTGTGGAATCGCTAAGCTCTATTACTTGATGCTTATGCTGTTTGGCACACAAATAATCCTGTCTTGTAGCTTCACCAGGTTGACACCTCATTTTTCAGCATGCTCCTGGCATGCTCTTCTGCACTCTTCATTGAACCAGGGCTGATCCCCTGACTTGTTGGTAATGGTCGAGTGGGGGGATATGCCAGGCCATGAGGTTGCAGATTGTGGTTGAGTCCAATTCTGCTGCTGCTGATGGCTCACAGTGTCTCATGGATGCCCAGTCTTGAGTTGCTAGATCTGTTCGAAGTCTATCGCATTTAGCACGCTGGTCGTGCCACACACATGGACAGATGTATCTGCAGCAGGCAGATTGGTGAGGATGAAGTCAAGTATGTTTTTCCCTCTTGTTGGTTCCCTCACCGCCTGCTGCAGTCCCAGTCTAGCAGCTATGTCCTTTTGTACATGGCCAGCTCAGCCTGTGTTGGTACTGCCGAGCCACTCTTGGTGATGGACATTGAAGTCCCCCAGCCAGAGTATATTCTGTGCCCTTTCCACCCTCAGTACTTCTTCCAAGTGGTGTTCAACATGGAGGAGTATCGATTCATCAGCTGATGGTGGCCGGTACGTGATAATCAGCAGGAGGTTTCCTTGCCCATGTTTAACCTGAAGCCATGAGACTTCATGGGGTCCAGAGTTGATGTTGAGGACTCCCAGGGTAACTCCCTCTCGACTGTATAACATTGTGCCGCACCTCTGCTGGGTCTGTCCTGTCGGTGAGATAGGACATACCCAGGAATGGTGATGGTGCTGTCTGGGATATTGTCTGAAATGTATGATTCTGGGATGGGGGAGTAGAAAGGGAAGGGGGAATTTAGAAGATTGGGGATAGGTGCGTTGGGGGGCAATTGGAGATGGGGGCTAGTTGGGGGTTGAGGATTTGTCAGAAGGATTTGGAGGGTAGATGGGAGGGTCGGGAGGTCAATTAAGCGAGTTGGGGGATTGGGTGGGTCAGTTCAGTGTGTAGTTGGGGGTAGTCAGGGGGTGAAGGTGGCGGTCTGGGGATTGGGAGGGTAGTTGGGCGGTTGAGGGAATAGTCGAGGACTGGAGGGGGAGTTGGGAGGTTAGTCGCGGAGTCATTGGTTTGGGGGTAGTTGGGTGGATGCGGCTGCAGTCAGGGATGGAGGGATAGTCAGCGGTGGGAGTTCTTTTGGGGGGGGGTGAGTGGGTGGGGGATATTTGGGATGGTCATGAGAATGGTTGGGGATGGGAGCATTTAGGGGGTTGGGAGGATACTTGGGGAAGGGAGTCATCAGGGGGCGGGGAGGGTAGTTAAGCGATCAGGGAGTTGAGAGGGCAGAAAGGAATTTTGGGGCTAGTCGAGAGTTTGGGGATTAGTTGTGAGCATTGGGAGAGTTGTCCGGCGTGGTCGGCAGGGGGAGGGGTTGTGAAGTGGTAAGAAGAGGATGGGGATGTTCAATTGGTGGTCGGAATTGGGGGAGGCGGTCATTAATATAGTTACCAACTAGTTAGAACTGTTTTTAATTTTTCTAACCTTTCCTGGGTCGCAATTCTAGTCTCTGACTTTAAATCAGAGTTTTGGAGGGTTCCAGACGCAAGGGAATTGCCCTTGAAACTTACCAGGAAGTTGCTATGTAGTCAGTACATCGGGACTTCTGAGGGGTCCCTCAATGTATCTTGAAGGGTACTCTGGGGTACAGCCATACAGAGACTGGAAGACCTGGACTCATTGAAGCTTGCAAGATTGTAAAGGGGCTTGATGATGTAGAGGCTGAGAATTGTTCCCCGGGCAGGGGAACCTAGAACATGGAGGCACAGCCTCAGGAAAAAGCATCAATAATTCAGAGCTAAGATGAGAAGAAAGTCTTTCACTCGGAGGGTCTGAATCTTTGGAATCATCTATCCCAGTTGGTATAGGTGCTCCAATGTTCAAAGTTAAGATGGACAGAGTTTTAGTATTCAGTAAATCAAACGATATGAAGAGTAGACTGGAGAATTAAGTTGAGGCAAAAGATGAGCCCTTATCGAACTGAATGGCAGGGCAGGTTTGAGGGGCAGTATGGACTACTCCTATCCCTGTTTGTTATGCTTTTATATTCTTATGGGAAGATAATTTTATTGGTCTTAAGAAGATGATAGTGAACTGCCAGTTTGAATACAACTGAGTGACTTGCTATGCCATTTCAGAGGACAATTAACAACATTGGTATGCATTTGTTGCCAGTTTAGCTCAGTTGGCTGGACATCTATTTTGTGATGCAGAGTGAGACCAGCAGCGTGAGTTCAATTCCCGTACCGGCTGAGGTTATTCGTGAAGGCCCCGCCTTCTCAACCTTGCCCTCGCCTGAGGTGTGATGATCCTCAGGTAAAATTACCACCAGTCAGCTCCCCCTCTCAAAGGGGAAAGCAGCCTATGGTCACCTGGGAATAATAATAATAATCTTTATTGCCACAAGTCGGCTTACATTAACACTGCAATGAAGTTACTGTGAAAATCCCCTAGTCGCCATATTCCAGCACCTGTTCGGGTACGCTGAGGGAGAATTCAGAATGTCCAATTCACCTAACAAGCACATCTTTTGGGACGTGTGGGTGGAAACCGGAGCACCCGGAGGAAACCCGCGCAGACACAGGGAGAACGTGCAGACTCAGCATAGACAGTGACCAAGCTGGGAATCGAACCCGGGTTCCTGTGAAGCAACAGTGATAACCACCTTGCCACCCTTATGGCAACTTGCTTGAGATTTGCAGTCAAACGTAGCCCAGACTGGGTAAGGAAAGCAAATTTCATTCCCCAAAAGGTAGTTAGTAAAGTAGCTGGAGTTTAATAGCAACTCGGTAACTTCATGGCCACCATTACACCAGGGGCAGCATGGTAGCATAGTGGTTAACACTGTGGTTTCACAGTGCCAGGATCCCAGGTTCGATTCCCCACTTGGGTCACTGTCTGTGTGGAGTCTACACATCCTCCCCGTGTGTGCGTGGGTTTTCTCTGGGTGCTCTGGATTCCTCCCACAGTCCAAAGATGTGCAGGTTAGGTGGATTGGCCATGATAAATTGCTCTTAGCGTCCAAAAGGGTTAGGAGGGTGTGGTGTTGGGCGTTCTGACACACAGATGAGCCAACACAGTTGTATATGGTACAACGCTATTTTATTTAAACTTTCTATGTACAGTTTTGTCTTGATACTCTGCACGTGGGGATTCCCTGTTTGTGATGTTAAAACAGGTCGTGTCCGTGTCTTTGTCCCCAGACCTACTGTCCACCAGGTGTCGTGTTCGTGCTTTTATATGGTTCCTGTCTTTGTGTGTGATTGGTTGTGGTGTTGTGTGTTCTGATTTGTCTGTTGGTGTGTCCATCATGATGTGTGTGTTTGAATATCATGACAGAGGGGTTATTGGGATAGGGTGGAAGTGAGGACTTAAGTGGGTCGGTGCAGACTCGATGGGCCGAATGATCTCCTTCTGCACAGTATGTTCTGTGTCTATGTCTACTACCGAGACTGTTCCTGTTTACTCCAAATGTCTTTATTTCACTGATGTTAAATTCCTCAAATGCCATGATGGGGTTTGAACTATATTGTTAGTTCAGGTCTCCACATTATGGCTTCAGTAACATAACTACTATGCTATCAAGCTCTGGCAGCTGTCAGGTACAACTCATACGCCAATGTAAACATCTTCCCTTTCTAACCTAATGTGTACAGTGCATTGCTAAATAGACAGTCGGTCCCGTTTCTAACTCAGTGCGACTGAATGGATTTTGAGTGCATCAACCAGACCTATTCTTTCGTGAAAACACAGGATCAAGAAACCTGGAGCTTGTCTGGTCAGAACAGGAACGTGGTGAGAGGAGACATACAAAGAACCATAAAACATCTGTGTTGACTTAAATCTCTTTCGCTTTGAACAGTAAATAAGAGTGTTTTTAATTAGGGTTAGTACTGTATTAAGATTAGATACTGAGAAGGTAGATAAATGTCATTAGACATTTTCAATGTTTCTGCGCTGCTGGGCTGATCTGAAAACACATTTCAGAATAGTAATGCTTGATTGCATGCATTCTTATTGATAGGAAAGAGTAAATAGGAGCCGTTGGTAGCAGCCATTGAGTGGGCTTAACTAATTATACAGCAGGATGCTGCATAATACCAGTTTGTGAAGAGAGGAATGATTATGATCTTAGATTGCATGCAAAAGCTCATTTAAGATATGTTTTAATACTTTTATTTCCAACCATTGGATTTTACTTCACTGAAACAGATAAACAAAATATTTTGTTAAGACATTTTAAGTCAGTGAAAGTTTTGACTACTCAGGACACTGACTCGAGCTGACAGTAAGGAGAGGTCAGAGTTCAATTTATTGTCTTGGTCAATATTTATCCTTCAGCCAAAAACAGTAAAAACAGATTGTCTGCTTGTTAACATGTTGCTCTTAGTGGAAACATGCTGTGAACGAATCGGCTGCTGGGTTTCCTGCATTACAACAGGGGCTGCACTTCAGATGTATTTATTTATATAAAATGGACTTTGGGACATCTTGAGGTTGTGAAAGGGGGTACGCAAATGCCAGTCTTTCTTCTTTTACTGCACAGACAGAGCAGGGTTTTGATGGCTGTGCTGAATTGGATTGACTGTAGAACGTAGAGCTGTACTAATTGTATTCAGTTTGTTCCATGAGAGTGGACCTCAGATGCTCTCAGAGTTTTGGTTCTGTACAGTGGGAGTGATGGTTGAATGGAATTCAATGCAGTAGCAGAGAATGAGAAATAGTTTAGCTTACTTGGATTCCACACAATGACAAAGAATAGGGAATGTTTTGGGTATACAGTAATTCTGTACAATGGGAGTGAATATATGGGGCGGGATTCTCTGATCCTGAGGCTAAGAGTTGACGCCGTCGTAAACGTCGTCGCGTTTTACGACGGTGTCAACAGGCCCCCAGGAGCAGCGATCCTGCGCCCTCCAGGGGGCCAGCACGGCACTGAAGTGATTCATGCAGCTCCAGCTGCCAATACCGGTATCAAACGGGCGGCGCGGGTCTGCGCATGCGCGCTGCGACCTGCGCAAACTCGCGCATGAGCGCTAGTTGCCTTCTCCGCGCCGGCCCCGACGCAACATAGCGTAGAGCTACAGGGGCCCGGCACGGAATAAAAGATGCCCCCAGCAGGAGAAGCCGGTCCATCGATCGGTAGGCCCCGATCGCGGGCCAGGCCACGGTGGAAGCCCCCCTCCCTCCCCACCAGGCCACCCCTGCAGGATGGACGCCGAGGTCCTGCCAGGTAGGACCACATGTGAACGGCGCCGGCGGGACCCGGCCTATCTTGGCGGCCACACGGCCCATCCCGTGCAGAGAATCGCCGGGGGGGGGGGGGGGCGCGTAGAGTGGCCCCCGACCGGCGCTGCGCTGGCGCCAGTGGCGCCGATTCTCCGGTCACCGACGCCAAAATAGCGTTTGGCTTGGATACACAGCAATTCGATATGATGACAGTGAATGGGGAATATTTAGACAAGTTTTTAAAAATTAATTTTGACATGAAGTGGGGTTTTGCTGGTTAGGCCCAGTATTTATTGCCCATCCCTAGTTGCCCTTCAGAAGGTGGTGGTGAGTTGCCTTCCTGAACTGCTGAAGTCCTTGAGGTGTAGGTACACCCACTGTGCTATTAGAAGGGATTTCCAGGATTATGACCCAGCGACAGTGAAGGAACATTGATATATTTCCAAGTCAGGATGCTGAGTGACATGTAGGGGAACTTCCAAGAATTAGCGGTTCCCATGTATCTGCTGCCCTTGTCCTTTGAGATAGTAGTGCCGTGGCTTTGAAAGGTGCTGCCTAAGGGGCCTTGGTGAGTTACTGCAGCGCATCTTGAAGATGGTACACATGGCTGCTACAGTGTGTCGGTGGTGGAGGGGGTGAACATTTGTGGAAGGGGTGCCAATCAAACTGGCTGCTTTGTCCTGGGTGGTGTTGAGCTTCTTGAATGTTGTTGGAGCTGCACTCATCCAGGCAAGTGCAGAGTATTCCATCACACTCCTGACTTGCTGCCTGTAGATCGTGGACAGGCTTTGGGGAGTCAGGAGGTGAGTTAGTTACTGCAGAGTTCCTAGCCTCTGCCCTGCTTTTGTAGCCACAGTATTTATATGGCTACTCTAATCCAGTTTCTGGTCAATGGTAAACCCCAGGATGTTGCTAGTGGAAGATTCAGTGATGTTAATGCCATTGAATCGAGGGGCGATGGTTTGATTCTCTCTTATTTGAAATGGTCATTGCCTGGCACTTGTATGGCGCAAATGTTACTTGCCACTTGTCAGCCCAAGCATGGATATTGTACAGGTCTTGCTGCATTTGGGAGTGGACTGGTTCAGTGTCTGAGGAGTCGTGAATGGTGCTGAACATTGTGCAGCCATCAGCGAAGATCCCCACATTTGACCTTATGTTGGAAGGGAGGTCATTGATGAAGGAGCTGAAGATGGTTGAGCCTAGGACACTCCTCTGAGGAACTCCTGCAGTGACGTCCCATGACTGAGATAATTTTATATGATGGGAGTGAATGGGAATGTTTGGATACACAGCAATTCTATACAATGGAGTGAATAGGGGATAGTTTGATTGTACTGCAATTCTATACAAAGGGAGTAAATGGGGAATGTTTGGATACACAGCAATTCTATACACTGGCAGTGAATGGGAATAATTTCGATATACTGCAATTCAAATAAGAACAACAAAGAAACAAAGAACAAAGAAAAGTACAGCACAGGAACAGGCCCTTCGGCCCTCCAAGCCCGTGCCAACCAAGCCCGTGCCAACCATGCTGCCCTGTTAAGTAATGGGTTAAGAGACATTGCAATTAGTTGTCTCATTTATGTTAAGTATCCATTAATTGACACTGATATGTAAAGGGGCTTCAAGTGGCCTCTGGCAGGTGATGTACAGTGAGAGTTTTGAGCAAAGGCTGTTGGAATGAAATAAATGGGTGTTTATGAAAAAGGAACAGAACTTTAGACTCTTCATATCACAGCAACTAAAACGTCTAACATGCCCGTCTAAACTAAAATCTTCGACACTTCCTAGGTCTGTATACCTCTATTCCAATCCTATTCATGTATTTGTCAAGATGCCCCTTAAATGTCACTATCGTCCCTGCTTCCACCACCTCTTCTGGCAGCGAGTTCCAGGCACCCACTACCCTCTGTGTAAAACACTTGCCTCGTACATCTCCTTTAAATCTTGCCCCTCACACCTTAAACCTATGCCCCCTAGTAATTGACCCCTTTACCCTGGGGAAAAGCCTCTGACTATCCACTCTGTCTATGCCCCTCATAATTTTGTAGACCTCTATGAGGTCGCCACACAACCTCCGTTGTTCCAGTGAGAACAAACCGAGTTTATTCAACCGCACCTCATAGCTAATGCCCTCCATACCAGGCAACATCCTGGTAAATCTCTTCTGCACCCTCTCTAAAGCCTCCACATCCTTCTGGTAGTGTGGCGACCAGAATTGAACACTATACTCCAAGTGTGGCCTAACTAAGGTTCTATACAGCTGCAACATGACTTGGCAATTCTTATACTCAATGCCCCGGCCAATGAAGGCAAGCATGCCATATGCCTTCTGGACTACCTTCTCCACCTGTGTTGCCCCTTTCAGTGACCTGTGGACCTGTACACCTAGATCTCTCTGACTTTCAATACTCTTGAGGGTTCTACTGTTCACTGTATATTCCCTACCTGCATTAGACCTTCCAAAATGCATGATCTCACATTTGTCCGGATTAAACTCCATCTGCCATCTCTCCGCCCAAGTCTCCAATCGATCTATATCCTGCTGTATCCTCTGACAGTCCTCATCACTATCCACAATTCCACCAACCTTTGTGTCGTCTGCAAACTTACTAATCAGACCAGTTACATTTGTCTCCAAATCATTTATATATACTACGAACAGCAAAGGTCCCAGCACTGATCCCTGTGGAACACCACTGGTCACAGCCCTCCAATTAGAAAAGCACCCTTCCTTTGCTACTCTCTGCCTTCTATGACCTAGCCAGTCCTGTATCCAACTGGCCAGCTCATCCCTGGTCCCGTGTGACTTCACCTTTTGTACCAGTCTACCATGAGGGACCTTGTCAAAGGCCTGACTGAAGTCCATATAGACAACATCCACTGCCCTACCTGCATCAATCATCTTTGTGACCTCTTCGAAAAACTCTATCAAGTTAGTGAGACACGACCTCCCCTTCACAAAACCATGCTGCCTCTCACTAATACGTCCATTTGCTTCCAAATGGGAGTAGATCCGGTCTCGAAGAATTCTCTCCAGTAATTTCCCTACCACTGACGTAAGGCTCACCGGCCTGTATTTCCCTGGATTATCTTTGCTACCCTTCTTAAACAAAGGAACAATACTGGCTATTCTCCAGTCCTCCGGGACATCACCTGAAGACAGTGAGGATTCAAAGATTTCTGTCAAGGCCTCAGCAATTTCCTCTCTAGCCTCCTTCAGTATTCTGGGGTAGATCCCATCCGGCCCTGGGGACTTATTTACCGTAATATTTTTCAAGACGCCCAACACCTCATCTTTTTGGATCTCAATGTGACCCAGGCTATCTACACACCCTTCTCCAGACTCAACATCCACCAATTCCTTCTCTTTGGTGAATACTGATGCAAAGTATTCATTTAGTACCTCGCCCATTTCTTCTGGCTCCACACATAGATTTCCTTGCCTATCCTTCAGTGGGTCAACCCTTTCCCTGGCAACCCTCTTGCTTTTTATGTATGTGTAAAAAACCTTGGAATTTTCCTTAACCCTATTTGCCAATGACTTTTCGTGACCTCTTCTAGCCCTCCTGACTCCTTGCTTAAGTTCCTTCCTACTTTCCTTATATTCCACACAGGCTTCGTCTGTTCCCAGCCTTCTAGCCCTGACAAATGCCTCCTTTTTCTTTTTGACTAGGCCTACAATATCTCTCGTTATCTAAGGTTCCCAAAATTTACCATATTTATCCTTCTTCCACACAGGAACATGCCGATCCTGAATTCCTTTCAACTGACATTTGAAAGCCTCCCACATGTCAGATGTTGATTTACCCTCAAACATCCTCCCTAATCTAGGTTCTTCAATTCCTGCCTAATATTGTTATAATTAGCCTTCCCCCAATTTAGCACATTCACTCTAGGACCACTCTTTTCCTTGTCCACCAGCACATTAAAACTTACTGAATTTTAGTCACTGTTCCCGAAATGCTCCCCTACTGAAACTTCTACCACCTGGCCGGGCTCATTCCCCAATACCAGGTCCAGTACCGCCCCTTCCCTGGTTGGACTATCTACATATTGTTTTAAGAAACCCTCCTGGATGCTCCTTACAACCTCTGCCCCGTCCAGGCTCCTAGCACTAAGTGAGTCCCAGTCAATATTGGGGAAGTTGAAGTCTCCCATCACAACAACCCTGTTGTTTTTACTCGTTTCCAAAATCTGTCTACCTATCTGCTCCTCTATCTGCTGCTGGCTGTTGAGAGGCCTGTAGTAAACCCCCAACATTGTGACTGGGGGAATGATTTGGATACACTGAAATTCTATATGATGGGAATGATTTGGATACACTGCAATTCTATATGACGCGAATGATTTGGATATACTGCAATTCTATATGATGGGAGTGAAAGGGAATGATTTGGATATACTACAATTCTATCCACTGTAGTGAATGGGGAATGGATTGGGTACACTTCAATTCTGGACAATGGTAGTGAATTGGGAGTGTTTAGATGCACAATAATTCTATACAATGGAGTGACTGGGAAATGTTTAGATACAAAGTAATTTATACAATGGCAGTCAACGGGAATCATTTCGATACACTTCAATTCTATACAATGGCAGTCAATGGGAATAATTTGGTACACTTCAATTCTATACAATGGCAGTGAACGGGAATAATTTTGATACACTTCAATTCTATACAATGGCAGTGAGTGGGGAATAGATTGAGTACACTGCAGTTCTATACAATGGAGTACTCTACGTTTGTTCTTCATGTCCATGCTTATGTGTACATTATTGCACACTAGATACTAATGGTTTGTTCATGTGTGAGTGTGAGTTCCTGAATGTTAACAGCTTCAGCAGATGCAAGTGAATTTACATTTTTCATTATACGTGTACGGGGTGAAACATGTTAATTCATCTGCATCTGCAGATGTATGCCTTCTTTGTATCTCTGTTCCAAGTTGTATGTTCAAGTCATGCATAATTGTCCTCCCCTAATACACAGCAGCTGATTATTTGAAGTCATGGCCACACTTTTTTGCAACTTCTCTGGGACAATGGAAAGAATCAGAGAATACAATTTCGGAAACACTCATGAATGTCCAGGGAAATTCTGTAATGCTGAGTAATAAACAAAGAATTTGTCTTATTCAGTCACTGTAGACCAGTTGGCTGGATCATAAACAGAATTAAAGAAAGTGATGCCAAAACATGTTAAAAATATTAGAATCCCATTTAATACGAACAGAACTTCGTTTTTTCAGTCACCCTAAAGGGGTGGCTTGTTCAAAGGCCTTTTAGCTGTGTCATATGCTGATAATGGAGGAGTCAGTGGGCGAAATTCTCCGGAAACGGCGCGATGTCCGCCGACTGGCGCCCAAAACGGCGCAAATCAGTCGGGTATCGCGCCGCCCCAAACGTGCGGAATGCTCCGCATCTTGGGGGGCCAAGCCCCAACCTTAAGGGGCTAGGTCGGCGCCGGATGAATTTCCGCCCCGCCAGCTGGCGGGAAAGGCCTTTGGTGCCCCGCCAGCTGGCGCGGAAATGACATCTCCGGGCGGCGCATGCGCGGGAGCGTCAGCGGCCGCTGACGGCATTCCCGCGCATGCGCATTGGAGGGAGTCTCTTCTGCCTCCGCCATGGTGGAGACCGTGGCGGAGGCGGAAGGGAACGAGTGCCCCCATGGCACAGGCCCGCCCACGGATCGGTGGGCCCCGATCGCGGGCCAGGCCACCGTGGGGGCACCCCCCGGGGCCCGATCGGCCCGCGCCCCCCCCCCCAGAGCCCGCCCGCGCCGCCTTGTCCCGCTGGTAAGGTAGGTGGTTTAATCTACGCCGGCAGGACAGGCATTTTAGCGGCGGGAATCGCGGGGGGGGGGGGCCCCGCCAACTGGCGCGGCACGATTCCCGCCCCCGCCGAATATCCGGTGCCGGAGAATTTGGCAACCGGCGGGGGCGGGATTCACGCCAGCCCCCGGCGATTCTCCGACCCCGGGAGGGGGGGGGGGGGGGGGTCGGAGAATCTCGCCCAGTGTTTGCTCAGGCTCTGGTCATTCTCTTATACATTTAATAGTTCCCATTATCGCAACTTGAACCCTCAGTTTCAATCCCACTGTGATAACAACAGTCATTTGTGTCCAAATTTGCGCAAGCAACTGATAGGTCAAAAATCCTTGAGGTGTAACATTTCACATTAGGATTTATTGGCCTGCCTTCCCATAGTTTATATATTGGCTGCCATTGTGATATCTCTGGTTGCTGTCTGATGGATATGGCCATTATTTTTGAAGTGATTGTTCCATTCCCCCCTGCAGGAAACATAAAAACAGAAAATGTAGGAAATATTCAGCAGGTCAGGCAACATTTGTGGAGAGTAAAAGAGCTAACGTTTCTGGTCGATGACCTTTCATCAGAAGACGTTAGGGGCGGGATTCTCCCCCACCCGGCAGGGCGGGGGGTCCCGGCGGCGAGGGATGGCGTGAACCACTCTGGCGCGGGCCGCCCCAAAGGTGCGGAATCCTCCACACCTTCAGGAGCTATGCCCGCCCCGGAGTGGTTTGTGCCCCATCGGCCGGTGGGGAAGGGGCTTGGCGCCATGCCAACCGGCGCCAAAGGGCCTCCACTGGCCAGCGCGAGTTGGCGCATGCGCGGGAGCACCAGCGTATGCTGGCGTCATCCCGGCGCACGCGCGGGAGGGTTCGTCTCCGCATCGGCCATCGCAGAGGACCACAGCGGCCGACGCGGCGGAATGGAGTGCCCCCACGGCACAGGCCCGCCCATGGATCGGTGGGCCCCGATCGCGGGCCAGGCCACCGTGGGGGCACCTCCTGGAGCCAGATCCCCCCCGCGCCCCCCCCCCCCCCGAGAACCCCAGAGGCCGCCCGCGCCGCCAGGTCTCGCCGGTAAGGACCTACTCCAATTTACGCCGGCGGGACTGGCAAAAAACGGACGGGACTTTGGCCCATCGCGGGCCGGAGAATTCGGGTGGACCCGGGGCCCATTGAGTCACGCCGGTACCCGCCATTCTCCAAGGCGGGCGGCGCGATTCATGCCGGGTCGATTTTTGGGGGGCCGGAGATTTCGGAGGACGGCGGGGGCAGGATTCACGCCGACCCCCGACGATTCTCCGACCCAGTGGGGGGTCAGATAATCCCGCCCTAGATCTTAAACAATTAATAAGCAAGTACAGAGGTTGTTGAGGGGAGGAAAGAACAAAAGGGAAGGTCGGTGATAGGGTGGAGGGCAGGCTTGATTAAATTACCAAAATGATGATGGCGCCAGGCAAAACGGGGTTGGTAATCTAACAGTATAGAAGCAAAAGATAGCCTAAGAAAGGGTGTAAATGGTTACAGCAGAATCATTGCCATCACTTGGGGAGGCGGTGGTACAGTGGTATTGTCACTGGACTAGTAATCCAGATACCCAGGGTAATCCTCTGGTGACCTGGCAAATGGTGGAATTTAAACTCAGTAAAATATCTGGAATTAAAAGTCTAATGATAACCACGAAACCATTGTTGATTGTCGTAAAAACCCCACTGGTTCATTTCTGCCCTTTAGGGAAGGAAACCTGCCATCTGGCTCTGGTCTAGATGTGACCCCAGACCCACAGCAATGTGGTTGACTCTTAGATACCCTCTAAAATGGCCTAGCAAGCCACTCAGCTGTACTCAATCGCGACAAAGAAAACACAAAGGAATTAAACTGGTCGGACATGGAGAGGATGTTTCCACTTGTAGGAAAAACTCGAACTAGGACACAATCTCAGACTAAAGGGATGATCTTTAAAACAGAAATGAGGAGGGATTTCTTCAGCCAGAGAGTGGGTGAATCTGTGGAACTCTTTACCGCAGAAGGCTGTGGAGACCAAATCACTGAGTGTCTTTAAGAGAGAGATAGATAGGTTCTTGATTAATAAGGGGATCAGGGGTTATGGGAGAAGGAAGGAGAATGGGGATCCGTAAAATATCAGCCATGATTGAATGGCGGAGTAGACCTGATGGGCCGAGTGGCCTAATTCTGCTCCTATGTCTTATGGTCTTAGGGACCACCCGGCATCAACCTAGGCACCGGAAATGACAATGGCAAACCCATCCTTGTTGAGTCTGAAATGTCCTTCTTACCAACAGCTAGGGGTTTGTGCCAAAGTTGGGAGATCTGTCAAGCAACGGCCTGACATAATCACACTCATGGAATCACACCTTATAGGTTGGCCAAACATGGGGAAGGAAATCTCCTTCTGATTAACACATATCGTCCCCTCTCAGTTGATGAACCAGGGTTCCTTCATGTTGAACATCACTTCGAAGAAGCGCTGAGGGTGGAAAGGGCACAGAATATACTCTGGCTGGGGGACTTCTATGTCCATCACCAAGAGTGGCTCAGTCGTACCACCACAGACTGAGCTGGTCGGGTCCTAAAGGACATTGGTGCCGGTCTGGGACTGCGGCAGGTGATGAGGGAACCAACAAGAGGGAAAAATATACTTGATCTCATCCTCACCAACCTGCCTGCTGCAGATGTCCATGACGTTGGCAGGTGTGACCATGATACAATCCTTATGGAGACAAAGTCCCATCTTCACGTTAAGGATACTCTTCATTGTGTTGTCTGGCGCTACCATAGTGCTAAATGGGATAAACTTCAAACAGATCTTGAACCTCAAGACTGGGCATCCATGAGGTGCTATGGGCCATCAGCAGCAGCAGAATTTTACTCCATCTCAATCTACAACTTAGTAAATCCCCACTCTACCATTACTACCAAGCCAGGGGATCAACCCTAGTTCAATGAAAAGTGCAGGAGGACATGCCAGGAGCAACAACCTGGTGAAGGTATAACACTGGACTACCTGTGCACCAAACAGTGTAGGCAGCAAGTACTAGACAGAGCTAAGCAATTCCACAACCAACAGATCAGATCTAAGCTCTGCAGTCCGGCCACATGCAGTCGTGAATTGTGGTGGACAATTTAACAACTCACTGGAGGAGGAGGCTCCACAAATATCCCCATCCTCAATGATGGAGGAACCCAGCACATCTGTGCAAAAGACAAGACTGAGGCATTCGCAACAATCTTCAGCCAGAAGTGCAGAGTGGGTGATCCATCTCGGTCCCCTCTGGAGGTCCCCAGCATCACAGATGTCAGTCTTCAGCCAATACGATTCACTCCACGTGATATCAAGAAATAGCTGAAGGCACTGGATACTGCAAAGGCTGTGGAACCTGACAACAGTTCTGAAGACTTGTGCTTCAGAACTTGCCGTACCCCTAGTCAAGCTGTTCCAGTAGACCTATAACATTGGCATCTACCCGACAATGTGGAAAATTGCACAGGTTATGTCCTGTACACAAGAAACAGGACAAATCCAATGCAGCCAATTACCACCACATCAGTTTACTCTTGATCAGAGTAAAGTGGTGGAAGGAGTCATTAGCAGTGCTGTCAAGCGGCACTTAGCAATGACCTGCTCACAAATGCTCAGTTTGGGTTCTGCCAGGGTCACCCAGCTCCTGACCTCATTACAGCCTTGATTCAAACATGCACAAAAGAGCTGAATGCCAGAGGTGAGGTGATAATGACTGTCCTTGACATGAAGGCAGCATTTGACCGAGTATAGCATCAAGGAGCCCTAGCTAAACTGGAGTCAATGGGAATCGGGGGTAAACCCTCTGCTGGTTGTCATCATACCTGGCACAAAAGAAGATGTTGTGGTTTGGAGGATAATCATCTCAGCTCCAGGCCATCACTGTAGCAGTTCCTCAGCGTAATTTCCTAGGCCGAACCATCTTCAGTGCTTCATCAATGACCTTCTTTCTGTCACAAGGTCAGAAGTGCTGATGTTCAGGGGCGGCATGTAGTGCAGTGGTTAGCACTGGGACTGCAGCGCTGAGGACCTGTGTTTGAATCCCGGCTCTGGGTCACTGTCCATGTGGAGTTTGCACATTCTCTCCATATCTGCGTGGGTTTCACCCCTGTCACGTGAGAGTACCCTTTAAGAAATGGGTGTTTAAGAAGTGTACCTTTAAGAAATGGAGCTGCTCATGTTACTGGAGTGATGTCAGAGTGTGGGTGGAGCTGAGCTCTACTTCTGTTTTTTTTAGTTTCAGTTTGAGAAAAGCTTGGGTGTGTCTGTGAGCTGCACTGCTGTTGATCTAAGCCAGCCAAAGACTATCTATGGATCATTTGGAGAACTCAGAATTGTAAAAAGGTCTCAGTATCGAATATAAATCTAATGTGCTCCTGTTTGAAGGTTAGTTAAGTCTTTTGGATGGTAAAAAGGACAGCATACAGGTTATTTAGTGTTGTATTCTTTGGGGGGTGTATTTGATTTACTGGTTGCTAAGATATTCACTGTTTGTTTTAAAAAGGTTAACTTGAGTTCATAGAATAAACATTGTTTTGTTTTAAAAAAAACACTGGTCCATTTTCTGCTGTACCACACCTGTAGAGTAAGCCGTGTGCTCCCCATACCACAATCTATTAAAAGTTGTGGGTCAGGTGAACTCCATGATACACTTTGGGATTCTCTAAACCCTGGCCCATAATGCCCCCACAGTGTGCTGGTTAGGTGGATTGGCCATGCTAAATTGCCCCTTAATTGGAAAAGAAAAATAATTGGCTACTCTAAATTTATTTAAAAAAGGAAATGGGGATGTTCGCAGATGATTGCACAATGCTCAGCACCATTTATGACTCCTCAGATACTGAAGCAGTCCATGTCCAAATGCAGACAAACCTGGACAGTATCCGGCCTGGGCTGACAAATATCAAGTAACATTCGTGCCACACAAGTGCCAGGCAATGACCATCACCAACAAGAGAGGATCTAACCATTGCCCCTTGAAATTCAATGCCATTGCCATCGCCAAATTCCCCCATATCAACATCTTGGTAGTTACCATTGACCAGAAATTGAACTGGACTAGCCATATAAATACTGTGGCTACCAGAGCTTGACAATAAGCAATTTTCATTTTGAATGGAATATTCTCCACTTTCCTGGATGAGCGCAGCTCCAACAACACTCAATGAGCTTGACACCATCCAAGATAAAGCAGCCCGCTTGATTGCTCCTCCTTCCACAAACATTCAAACCCTCCACCACCAATGAACAGTGGCAGCTTTGTGTACCATCTACAAGATGCACTGCAGGAACTCACCAAGGTTCCTTAGTCAGCACCTTCCAAACCCACGACTGCTGCCATCCAGGCGGACAAGAGTAGCGGATACCTGGGAACCCCACCACTTGGATGTTCCCCTCCAAGCCACCCACCATCTTGACCTGGAAATATATCACCGATCCTTCATTGTCGTGGGTTAAAGTCTGAGAAATCCCTCCTTAATAGCACTGTGGGTGTACCCACGCCTCAGGTACTGCAGCCATTCAAAAAGGCAGCTCACCATCACCTTCTAAAGGGCAACTAAGGATAGGAAATAAATGCTGGCCTAGCCAACAACGTCCAGATCCCATAAATGAATTAAAAACCTCCCTGAGTAAATGGAGTCATTGGTTGTTGCACTCGATATTGAGTCCAGAGGCTGTAATGTGTATAATGAAAAGAAGGAATGATGTTCCTCAAACCTACATTGAGCTTCATTGGAGCAGTGTAAGAGTCCAAGGTTGGAGAGATCAGACTGGGATGGAAGTGACCAGAAGCTCTGAGTCACAGTTTCTTAAAGCAGTCACCCAATCTGCATTTAGTTTCCAAATTGTATGGGAGACCACAGCCAGGAATTTTCAGTCCTGCTCGTGGTGGACATCGTCACTGGTGGGACCTGAAAATTTGATGGACCAGCCAAAGGTCTGTTGATTTTGGGTGGAAATTTCCTGTCCTTCCCGTAAAATACCGTCCCATGTCATGAGCGGTGAATAGGGCATATTAAGTTGAAAGGAGTACACCATGTCACCTGAAATGATTGTTTAAGGCCATTAGACAGTGCAAAGGGAGGAGGTGAAAGGGCAGTTTGGCACCTTCTGTGTTCATGAGGGAAGGAGATAGGGTGTTGAGGTGGTGAATGGAGTGGGTTAAAATGTTGCGGAGGAATTTGGACCTTCAGAATATTGAGAAACCAGAGAAACAAAGGCATGTCTAGAGGTAGCATTGTGGATAGCACAATTGCTTCACAGCTCCAGGGTCCCAGGTTCGATTCCGGCTTGGGTCACTGTGCGGAGTCTGCACATCCTCCCCGTGTGTGCGTGGGTTTCCTCCGGGTGCTCCGGTTTCCTCCAACAGTCCAAAGATGTGCAGGTTAGGTGGATTGGCCATGATAAATTGTCCTTAGTGTCCAAAATTGCCCTTAGTGTTGGGTGAGGTTACTGGGTTATGGGGATAGGGTGGAGGTGTTGACCTTGGGTAGGGTGCTCTTTCCAAGAGCCGGTGCAGACTCGATGGGCCGAATGGCCTCCTTCTGCACTGTAAATTCTATGAAGGTGGCAGACATGGTGGGAGAAGTCATGATGTGGAGGTGCCGGCGTTGGACTGGGGTGAGCACAGTAAGAAGCCTTACAACATCAGGTTAAAGTCCAACAGGTTTATTTGGAATCATAGCTATCGCAGCGCAGCTCCTTCATCAGGTGATAACACTCAGTTTTTACAGTTTGGGGTGGGGCAAATGAATGAAAGCAGTTCAAGGGTTAACGTTTATGAGAACGCTTTACTCATCTCCAATGTAGCACAGAAGAAAGGGAGGTTAGACAAGGCCACAGATTAACCGAGTTTTAAGTGGAAATGTGGCCTACTGACAATAGCAGCTACCCCATGAGGATTAAACAATTTGTAATAGGTTGAACTTCCAATAATTGAGTTACCTGCTTTTTGGCACATCAGTCTGAAGGCAGGCCTGGATTAGATAGGTTTTTTATTTCTTTTTCATTTTTAGAATAAACTGAATGGAAGTTTTTGAATCACTATACATATGGCTGAATAATGTTGTGAGCATTTTATGTAACAGAATATGATGGAGGTAAGTTAGTTGCAAAGTTTGGGATCAGGTTTACGCAAAGTGGTGATTACTGTGACTGCCATTGTTGTTACTGGGGAAGATAAAAAGCTCTCAATCGTTTGACATTCCTTGTACTCCCTCAACAAAGACTACTCTTCATACTTCACTGAACGTAAAACGCTTTGCCATGTACTGAGGTCCTGGAAGGTGCTATAGAAACACAACCTTTTTCTTTATTTAATTGCAAAGACAAGCACCTGGTAATGAAGAGAGAGAAAGGAGTATCAGTAGGATAATGTAAATGATGCATCAAATAGAAACAGAGACTTGGGGGGGTGGAAGGAGTGGGTGATCTACAAGGTTAAGTTAAATATGGAAATAGACAATCTGCATCATCAGAGGAGATGACAACAGAGCACAAGGGTTGGCTCTGTGTGAAGCCTCATGTTAAGCTTTGTCCTGTATGTAGAAGAATATTTAATAAAAGGTAAAATTTACCAACAGCCTTGCCTCTTTATTGATCCTAATCAAGGACAACCTTAGCTAAGATCCACAACAATGCTAACAGATGGTGACAGCAATAAAGACAATGGGGAAAGACACCAAGTAAAACACCAAGGCTGAAAGCAGTGGAAAAAATTCTATGCAACTGAAAAAGCAGCAAACTATTTTCTTTTTTTAAATTTAGAGTACCCAATTATTTTTTTCCAATTAAGGGGCAATTTAGCGTGGCTAATCCACCTAGCCTGCACATCTTTTGGGTTGTGGGGGCGAAACTCACGCAAACACGGGGAGAATGTGCAAACTCCACAGTAACTTCATTTGAAGCCTACTTGTGACAATAAGCGATTTTCATTCCATTTTTTTCATTTTCACCTGGAAGATCCAGATCAAGCTGAAAAATGGTAGAACTGGCTTTATAGGTTCACCAGGTACAGAACTGCTTTGGGACTAGCTGAGAAGCGTAGCAAGGAAGGCCACCGCTTCCTCTACATCATAGGGGGTAGAGCAGATGACACATTGGTCTGACAGGGCATAAATAAAGAAATTATGTCATGCAGAGATGTTATAAAAGCTTTTGATTCATATTTTAGCCTTCGAAGCAACACAATCACAGAAAGGGTGAAGTTCAATTGATGCACCTAAGATTAGGACAAAGCATAGCATTTATATCAGCTATTTGAGAAAACAAATATGGAGCCCTGAAAGATGAAAGAATTCAGGATCATGTTGGAGAGGAGGCTTCAACAGATTTCAACATTTCCTCACCTGTCACCATTTAAATAATAGTCTGTGTCATGTGAGAGTACTTTTAAGACATGGATGTTTAAGCAATATACCTTTAAGAAAACAGTGATGTCAGAGAGTGGGTGGGGCTGAAGTCAGGTCAGCAATTTTGCAGTTTAGGTTTGCAGGTTTTGAGTTTCAGTTTGAAAACAGCTTGTGTGTGTCTGTGTGTTTCCAGAGAGCTGCAAGTTTTATAAACAGCTTGTGTGTGTCTGTGTTTGCAGTGAGCTGTGATGTCTGCCATAAAAGACCATCTCTGGATCATTTAGGTGATTTAAACTTATAATAGTGAAGCCTTTAACCTGATGTGATTTTGTTTAAAGGTGTTAAGTCTCTTGGAAGTTTGAAGGAACATTTTGAGGAATGATTTACTGTTGCAATATTTTCTGAGTTATCTTTGAAGTAAGGGGTGTTAAGAGATCCAATGTTTATTTAAGATGTTAAGTTGAGTTCATGGAATAAACAGTGTTTTGTGTTTAAAAACCCACATGTCCATAATTGTAATCCCACACCTAGGGAAAAAGCCGTGTGCTCGGAAAAGCAACAATGACATTAAAGGGAGAGGTTGGTTGAACTCCATGATACATTTTGGGGTTCTGAAAACGCCTCGCCCATAACAATTGGGTGCTCGAGGGGGATACAAGTCTATCTGTTGGATTGGCTTTTGTGAACTTAAAGACAGTGAAGGATTGTTGCTTTTCCGGTGTGGTATTTTAGTTTAAGTGGGGAGACTGTTGTGAACAATGGCTCTTTCAGAGGCTCAGAAGTTTTTGGGGGTGGAGGATGTCACACGTAGTACCTTATGGACAGAAACAAAAAGCAGACTGCTAGATTTGGCAAGAACATTGCAGTTAACATTACATGACAAAATGTGAAAAGATGAGGTAATTATGGCGGTGGATAAGCATTTAAAGTTGCCTAAGATACAGTTTGACTCATTGGAAATGGCAAAAATTCAGTTGCAAATTACACAAATGGAACATGAGACAGAATTAAAGCGGCTGGCATACGAGAGTGAGAGAGAGGAAAAAGAAAGAGAAAGAGAGAGAGGAAAAAGAAAGAGAAAGAGAGAGAGAGGAAAAAGAAAAGGAGAGAGAAGAAAGGAGAAAAGAAAGAATAGCCCTAGCAGAACAAAAAGAAAAAGAAAGGGAGATACAGATCAGGGAAAAAGATAACGAGAGGGAGTTTGAACTTTAGAAAATGGCCATGAAATATGACAATCAGTTAAAATTGGCAGACGTAAAGGGAAACATACAGTTGGATGATAGTGATGAGGATAGTGAGAAAGAGCGTCATAGTCGAAGGCTTGTTTGGGATCTATTTAAATATGTCCTAGCATTGCCAAGGTTTGACGAGAAGGTGGTGGAAGCCTTTTTCATTTCATTTGAGAAGGTAGCTAAACAAATGAAATGGCCACAGGACATGTGGGTGTTACTGATTCAAACAAAGCTGGTAGGTAGAGCTAGTGAAATGTTTGCATCACTACCAGAGGAGGTATCTGGAACGTATGAGGAGGTGAAGAAATCCATCTTAAGTGCATATGAGCTAGTGCCTGAAGCTTACAGACAAAGGTTTAGAAATTTAAGGAAGAATTTGGTCAAACATACATGGAGTTTGAAAGGCTGAAACAGAGTAATTTTGATAGGTGGATAAAGGCTTTGGAAATAGACCAAACGTATGAAGCTCTCAGAGAAATTATACTTTTGGAGGAGTTTAAAAATTAAATTCCTGATGTAGTGAGAACTCATGTGGAAGAACAGAGAGTTAAAACTGCAAGAATAGCAGCGGAAATGGCAGATGATTATGAATTAGTTCATAAATCAAAGATTGATTTCCAACATCAGTTTCAGCCTGTGAGGGATAGAAACTGGGGACATGAGAAATACTCAAGTGGTAAAGGTAAAGGTTATCTGATGGGAGACAATAAAGAGAGTGTATCTCAGATTTAAAAAGAAATCCAGAAGGGTG
This sequence comes from Scyliorhinus torazame, assembly GCF_047496885.1. Classification (NCBI taxonomy): domain Eukaryota; kingdom Metazoa; phylum Chordata; class Chondrichthyes; order Carcharhiniformes; family Scyliorhinidae; genus Scyliorhinus; species Scyliorhinus torazame. The sequence goes on from NC_092708.1 coordinate 375,023,416, forward strand.
GAAAAGAAATGAAAAGTTTCAAATGTTTTCACTGTAATAAACTAAGCCATGTAAAGTCACAGTGTTGGTGGTTGAAGAAAAGCACTGGGAAGGCTGATGTGGTGAAACAGGATAAGACAGTGGGGTTTGTTAAAGTGGTAAAGGAAAGCCCAAGGGAAGCGAAGGAGGTGCAAACGATTGTACAGCCTGTTCAAGAAGTAATTGTTAAGAAGGTGCCAGATGTCTTTAAAGAATTTACTTGTGTGGGTAAAGTTTACTCATGTGTATCAGGAGGAGCAGGTAAAGAAGTCACAATTTTAAGAGATACAGGGGCTAGTCAATCTTTAATGGTAAGAGATGAGGAATTATGTAGTTTGGGAAGAATGTTGCCAGAAAAGGTGGTGATATGTGGAATTCAGGGTGAGCGGAGTAGCGTTCCATTATATAAGGTAAGGTTGGAAAGTCCAGTGAAGAGTGGTGAAGTGGTAGTAGGAGTAATAGATAAACTATCTTGTCCAGGAATACAGTTTATCTTGGGTAATGATATAGCTGGATCGCAGGTGGGAGTGATGCCTACTGTTGTTGATAAGCCAGTGGAAAATCAGTCAACTGAATTGTTGAAGGACGAATATCCTGGCATTTTTCCGGATTGTGTAGTAACAAGGTTGCAAAGTCACAGGTTAAGACAAGAGTTGAAATCAAAGAGTGAAGATGAAGTTGAAGTGCAATTATCAGAAACAATTTTTGATCAGATGGTTGAAAAAGAACAAGAACAGGTGGAGGATGAGGCGGATATTTTTAGTTCAGGAAAATTGGCGGAGTTACAACAGAAAGATGTAGAAATAAAATGGATATATCAGAAAGCATATACGGAAGAGGAATCTGAGAGTATACCAGAGTGTTATTACCGCTGTTTAGCACAGGGCTAAATCGCTGGCTTTGAAAGCAGACTAAGGCAGGCCAGCAGCACAGTTCAATTCCCGTAACAGCCTCCCCGAACAGGCACCAGAATGTGGAGACTAGGGGCTTTTCACAGTAAATTCATTTGAAGCCTACTTGTGACAATAAGTGATTTTCATTTCATTTTGTTCATGATGTCTTGATGAGAAAATGGAGACCTGTACATATGCAGGCGGATGAAAAGTGGGCAGAAGTTCATCAAGTAGTATTGCCGGTAGGGTATAGAAAGGAGGTGTTGCGAGTTGCACATGAGGTACCAGTGGGTGGTCATTTGGGAATAAGGAAAACTCAAGCTAAAATCCAGAAACATTTTTATTGGCCTGGACTACATAAAGATGTAGTTAAATTTTGTCAATCATATCACACATGTCAAGTGATAGGGAAACCTCAAGCAGTGATAAAACCAGCGCCCTTAATACCCATTCCAGCATTTGAGGAACCCTTTACAAGTGTCCTAATCGATTGTGTAGGACCGCTTCCTAAAACAAAAAGTGGGAATCAATATCTTTTGACTGTAATGGATGTGTCTACTAGGTTTCCAGAGGCCATTCCAGTATGTAATATTACAGCTAAAAGGATTCATCATAGAATTTACAGTGCAGAAGGAGGCCATTCGGCCCATCGAGTCCGCACCGGCTCTTGGAAAGAGCACCCTACCCAAGGTCCACACCTCCACCCTATCCCCATAACCCAGTACCCCACCCAATACTAAGGGCAATTTTGGACACTAAGGGCAATTTATCATGTCCAATCCACCTAATCTGCACATCTTTTGGACTGTGGGAGGAAACCGGAGCACCCGGAGGAAACCCACGCACACACGGGGAGGATGTGCAGACTCCACACAGACAGTGACCCAAGCCGGAATCGAACCTGGGACCCTGGAGCTGTGAAGCGATTGTGCTATCCACAACGCTACCGTGCTGCCCCTGTGTGGAGGAGTTGCTTAAATTCTTTACTAGATATGGACTACCCACAGAAATTCAATCGGATCAAGGAATGAATTTTACTTCAAAGTTATTCAAAGAAATTATGGATAGCTTAGGAATAAAACAATTTAAATCAACTGTGTACCATCCAGAATTACGGGGAGCGTTAGAAAGGTAGCATTAGACATTAAAGACAATGTTGAGGGAGTATTGTCAAGATTATCCAGAGGATTGGGATAAAGGAATCCCATTCGTATTGTTTGCAATTAGGGATGCACCTAATGAGTCTACCAAATTTAGTCCTTTTGAACTAATTTTTGGTCATGAGGTAAGAGGACCACTTAACTTGATTAAGGAAAAATTGGTGGGTGAGAAATCGGAAATTACACTATTGGATTACGTGTCCAATTTTTGGGAACGATTAAATAGAGCAGGTGAATTGGCTAGACAACATTTGAAAGTTGCACAAAATGTGATGAAACGGGTCATGGACAAGAAATCCAAAGTTCGTAGTTTTGCCAGTGGGGATAAAGCTGCTTTTCTTGTTGGATTTTTGAATGTATAACTATACCAATGTATGCATTTTTTCTTTAAATATTAGCCATCGCCTATCCACCATCATGCTTTTAAATGAAGTTCTTCAGGCTTTCTTAGCCAACTCAGGCCTCATACCTTCATAGTTTTGTTTGTTTTGATTCAGAACACTAGTTTCAGATCAGACCTAACTTTCCATCCTAATGAAGAATTTCATTGTGTTATAGTCACTCTTTCCTTAATGTCCCAAACAACAAGATTATTAATTAATCCCTTATCATTGAATAATACCAAATCTAGGATAGCATGTACCCTAGCTGGTTACTCTTAACTGCTCTCCAAAATGGCCCAGCAGGCCGCTCAGTTCAAGGGTAATTAGGGATTGGACAAACAAGTGCTGGCCATGCCAGCGCACCCACAGCACATGAAAGAATAAAACACAACTTGAATCCTACATTTCCTCCAAGAGCTGAGAACAAGGTTGAGAAGATTGATGAAACTATCCCTGTTAACCACACAGGGATGAAAGCAGATGCTTTGAGGGGAGGCGTAAGATAATGTAAGCAATATATTGAATAGAATCAGAGACTTGGGAGGAGTTGTACTGTAAAGGGTAATGTTAAATATATAGACAGTCCACATCATCAGTGATGTAGGAACACACGGCAACGGAGCCTATTGAGGGATGATTCTATGTGAAGCTTTGTGCTAAGCCTTGTCCTGCATATAATTAGAAGAATGTTTAATAAAAGGTAAAGTTTACCAACAGACTTGCCTTCAGAATTCTATTCTCTATCAATCCTAACCAAGGATAATTTAAGCTAAAATCCACAATGATAATTCCAGAGTACCACCATGCCAAAGTTTTATCCTTGCTCCCCTCAATACTAAATCAAGTGTGATTGGATCATTTTTATGGGAATATGCACTTAAAATAAGGGATTCGAAAGTCACTATGTTCCAGGAATGAAATCGTATAAAATCCTTGTTTTCAATAGTCTGTGGGCAATAGACTAATTCTGTCTACAATCACATTTTGAAATCATGTCAGGTATTAAATTCTGACATTTTTTGACATTCTAATTACATTCAGTTCTTCGCGACTCATCTTGTTATTTTCTAATCTAGCCAAAAAACAATTTACTACAAGTTCATTTGGCCGATGCACAGTACAAATACCATCAGTTTAATAGTTTAGAATGTGAGAACGTGTCACAAGTATATTTTGCCAATTACACATACACATATCATGTTATGTATATATAATATATATATACACAGTCACACTCAATCACACACACAAACATACTATCATACACAGATTCAAACATTCCCTCTCTCTTTTACACACACTTTCACACATACACATTCAGTCACATACAATCAATCACACACCCACTCATCTCATACCACATTCATACACAGACATATTCACTAACATGGACAACCATGCTCTCAAGCATACAATGACATTCACACATACTCTCATATACACACACTAACACGAAAATGTATAGAAACAATTTCACACACATGCTCTCCCACTCGTATGTACACAGATGGGGTATATTCCCCCCTCCCCCACAGTAACTGGGTGTAAGAGTTGAAATGGGCAGGGGCATTTATTACGAGTTATGGGACCAGCCGCCCACACTTTGTTTGTCCAGTTCAATGGGTAAAAGCTTGTGGCAGCTTATTGTCAGCGTTTTGTAAAGTGTGTCTGGTCTGTTGAGCTCTCATGCCTGTGTGTTGAGAGGAAAATCTAGCCCTATAAATATTTATAGAATTCAGTGGTCCCTTTACCAAATATTATCTCTCTTACCTTTGGGAAGAGAAGAGAGATTTACGGTTTAATACAGGAAATCCTGACCTTGACTTCTCTGTAGGGATGAAGCTACCCATATGGTGCAGTAAATTTCTACTACATTGATCTAATACAGCAAAAATCAAAGGCACTCCATCCCTTCCTCCTCAAAATAAACTGCCCTGGTTAGTTCACACATCTGACAATGTTCCTGGCCCATATTACACTGTCAGTTCATCTTACACACTTACCTTATACACTGTATGTTCCACACTGTCCGTTTACACACTCTCGCATTACACATTAGAGGGGCTAAATTGTTTCATGCGACACCTGTTTTTTTTAGGTGTTACATGCCATATATAGAGTATGAGATGCATTTCACACTTTTGATGGGAAGTATGCAGAACATAATTTTAGTAAAGGTGTTTGCAAGCATGTACCCAATGACAGGCAGCAGCATGCAGAGCGGTGAGAACATGTTGTGAATCACTGTGCAATGCTGATTTTTAATAATAATCTTTATTATTGTCACAAGTATGCTTACATTAACACTGCAATGAAGCTACCATGAAAATCCCCTAGTCGCCAAACTCCGGCGCCTGTTTGGGTGCACTGAGGGAGGATTCAGAATGTCCAATTCATCTAACAAGCACGTCTTTCGAGACTTGTGGGAGGAAACCGGAGAACCTGGAGGAAACCCACGCAGACACGGGGAGAACGTGCAGACTCCGCACTGACAGTGGCCCAAGCCGGGAATCGAACCTGGGACCCTGGCGCTGTGAAGCAACAGTGCTACTGTGAAGCCATCGCTGTCACTTTCAAACTTCACCATCCAGCCAATACCCTGTCCTCGCCTTGTCCAGCTGAACACAACATTAAACAATTGAAGAACTTCGCAACCTGTACTGTTTAAAGGAATCATGAACTATCTAGAGGTTGTTTCCTGGAATATTGCCTCCGGCTGCTGTTGAAATTGTATGCACTTCTGGAGTTTTGTCATATTTGGCTTCAGTTTGTGTAGTCTTCGGGGAGTGGTCTGACTGTAGACAACATTTTTCGTCAATCATTTAATTTCTTGTGCTGAAAGGAATGGCCTAGTCAGCTTTCCTCTGAGAATTGAACATTACTAGGAAAGAAGAGAGGCCGTGCACAGCCGGACAAGCTGTTAGAAGAGGGATGAGGAGGCAGAGGGGAAGAATTAAGGGTAGTGAGCAGGAAGACATTCACACCAAGGGTCTGCAGAAACAATTCTTTCACCTGAACATCAGCAAGGACCAATGTATGAGATGTCCTCCTTCTCAAAACAGATCGTAAGTGAAATAGGCCAAATGCTGACTCACAACTGAAACCTCAATATAGGGCAAGATTAAATTGCCCATGGCTGTCACGGTAACTCTTGCTGTTAACTTTTATGAGTCTGGGTAAAGAGCTATAAGAAACATCCCTTAATCGATAATTCAATGCTGTATTCCCACTTGGGTCACTGTCTGTGCGGAGTCTGCACGTTCTCCCCGTGTCTGCGTAGGTTTCCTCCGGGTGCTCCGGCTTCCTCCCACAGTGCACAGATGTGCAGTTTAGGTGGATTGGCCATGCTAAATTGCCCTTAGGTTAGATGGGGTTGCTGGGTTGTGGGGATAGGGTGGAGGTGTGGGCTTAAGTGGGGTGCTCTTTCCAAGAGTCGGTGCAAACTTGATGGGCCAAATGGCCTCCTTCTGCACTGTACATTCTATGATTCTATAAGGGAGTTTGTTCAGGCTCTTTACACAGAAAAATGTTTTCATCTCATTCTCGTGTAAGGATCCTCCTATTTCAACCCTGTTTGTTCCTTGTTTTCCCCTCTCTTTCTTTTGGTTGTTACTATTTTTATCAATGGACGATTAATGGGCCTGTGCCTTTAAAGCAGGCTTTGCCTTTAATTCAGGCAGGAGAGATCAGTGATGACTCAGTTTGACTGACTTGGCTGGTGGCCAATGAATGGCCCAGAACGATTTGATTGATGTGGCTAGTGGCCAATGAATGGCCTAGAAGGCTGTGATTCTGCCCGGCACTAGGCAGCAATTGGATATTTTTCCTCTGAGGTGCTTTTCAATGCTAAGGCTGGTTTTCATTTCACTTTGGATTCCGAAGCCTGGATGAAGGAGCTCTAACTCTTTCTCTCTCAAAGTCCTGATGCATTATCTCTAAAAATGCAGTGTAAGAACTCCTCTTTTTCCCCAGTAAGGCTGGATGTCATTTTAGTGAAACTGCAAAAGATTGAGATTAATATCGAGCTGGAATCTGAGTTTGTTCCAAGACTAAGAGTCTTAAGAGAGAAGTAGATGCAAAGGTGGACCTTTGAAATGAAGGCCCTGTTTAGTAAAGGCTAAAATGTCTCTACAGAGGAAATCCTACTGCTTGTGAGTACTGAATGAATGTTGCTGCCAGAAGACCATTACCAACTGTACACCGGTGGCTTTGATCACTCAATGTGCTGGGAGGAAAGCCTACTGAAAATAATTCAGCAAAAGCAAGATTTACTTTAATCCTTCTTATTTTTACATCTTTCCACCCCTTTGTTTGAAGCACAGTGTTTTGCAGCGCCAGGGTCCCAGGTTCGATTCCCGCTTGGGTCACTGCGTGTGTGGATAATGGGTGGGACAATTAAGGTAGGGGAGTAGGTCAGCTTGCCATTATTCTGTTGTATTTGTTGCATATTTCATCTTAATTTCTGTAATAAATAAACAGCAATTATGTTTCAACTTACGAAACATGGTGACTGTAAATTATTGGGCAGCCAAGGGCCAAAGATTTGAGGAAGTTTATATTAATTATTGTTTAATTCGGTTGTGGGGGAACTCCGGGGCCTCTGGGGTTGGAATCGACGGCACACTAGCCCAGGGTGCCATAACACTTCCTTGCTGGAGACAAAGAGGCAGAGCAAACACAAAGGTTTGTCTGGATTGCAGGCTTGCATGGGGCAGAATACACACACATTACCTTTAGGTGCCATTGTCATAAACGCGGTCTGCGGCCGCCATGGTCGGGGGAGGGCCGATCGGAGGGCAGGGGGCCTCATACAGGACCGGGATATTTTCGAGCGGGTGGTCCGGGTCGGGCGCCTGGCTGATTGGGGGCACTATTTACGAGGTCCAGCTCCACCGTCTGAGTCCGCCATGGAGCACGGCGCGGCCGCCGGAGTCCGTCGCTGTGCGCATGTGCGGCCTCTGACCCAGGAGTGCGGGGGTCCGTATCTGCAGCTGAAGCCGCGAGCTTCACGACGGGCCCCTGCTGACCCCTTGCTGTGAATATGTGGGGCTGGATTCTCCGCCGGCGGGATGCTCCATATTGCCGGCAGCCCAGGGGTTTCCAGATGGCGTGGGGCTGCCCCACAATGGGAAACCCCATTGACCAGCCGGCATAACGGAGAATCTCGCTGGCGGGGTGAAACAGAAATGTGGCGCGGCGGGACGGAGAATCCAGCATGTGACCTTTTGACCCCAGTTTTTCTGGCGTGAAAGGCCACAGATTTTACGACGGCGTGGGGACATAGTCCCTGAAACAAAGAATCCAGCCCAGGATATCTGTCACAGAACACAGAAAATACAGTGCAGAAGAGGCCCTTCAGCCCATCGAGTCTGCACTGATACATGAAAAATACCTGACCTACCTACCTAATCCTATTTGCCGGCATTTGGCTCATAGCCTTGAATGTTATGACATTCTCTTCATTCACCAAGACCTCCAATGCATTATTGACAAACCTTGGTGCATACTCTCTTGCATGCTTCAATATATCACAATACAGCTGCAGTTCACAAAGGACTCTGCACATCATCCAGCCAAATGTTCCTCCCCTTTACGAGCCACAAGTTTCCTTAAGTAGTGAACAATACTGGACTGTTTGCTGATATGTACCTCCAACTCAACAGTTTGGGATGTGCTGACTGGCCCGGCTATCAATTAAAACACCAGATAGCATAAATTTAACAGGCTGTTTGCAATGCAATGAGCAGGTGTGGGTGAATTGCATATTGCTAACTCCAAACCCCATTTGTTACACAATTTAACTGTATTGTGTAGCACAGTTTCATCTTGTACCCCGTGTGTTACACACTGCCATTATATATGTCATCATCTCAACACACTCGGTTTCTAATGTAACTGATCGGCTCTCATTTTAATGAATTATATCGTTTTAAGAACCCACGGGAGGGGATGGTCGTTATTGATATATTTCTTTTATATCACGCATCACTTGTGGGACACACTCCAATTTGTTTTCTGCTCAGCTCAGTCAGAGAAGCATAAGATGCAAAACAGGTGAGTTCCAAACGTGAGTTCAGCTTAAAGAGCAGAATAAAATAGCTGTTACAGAAGTCTGGCTGGTCTTTTAATTTGGAGCAGCATTCATCCCGGAAAAAGGAACATTCCATCACACTCCTGACTTTTTGAAGGTGGTGGACAGACTTTGGGCAGTCAGGAGGTTAGTTACCCGCAGCGGAATTCCCAGCCTCTGACCTGCTCTTGTAGCCACAGTGTTTATATAGCTGGTAATGGATAATAAAGAAATGGTGTACTTATTAGTCCTATTTGTGACTGAGCACTTGAACAGTTGATCAAAGAGAATCAGCATAGATTTGTGAAGGGTAGATCATGTCTGACTAATCTGCTTGAATTTCTTTCTGGAGCTCACTAGTGTGGTTGTAAGGGACGTGTCTATGGATGTTGTCCATATGGATTCCAGAAGACATTTGATAAGGTTCACACATGATTGTAAATACAGACTTCAATCTTGTGAGACAATAGTCGGCACTGTGGTGGTCAACTCTATGTTAAGCATCACCTGGTGTGGATCAGGACCCCCACTCTGGTGTGGCGACACCTGCCCATTTGCTGAGGGGGGAGCCAGTGGGCTGGGAAGGTGCACAATTCTCTGCCTTCAGTTTTCCCTGGGCCCTCATCTCTGCCAGCTGGGTTTGCTGTTTCTGCTCGCCTCGTCCAGCGCCCCTTCCAAACATTCAGCCTCCGGAGGTCATGGCCCCGTGACCCTCAGCGATCATCTCTCAGTCACCAGAGTCAATGGGATTTTCTGGTCAGCCCACGGCGCGTTTTCCTGTGGCGGAGGCAGCTCACCATCGGTCGCCATTGGGATCTTCTGGTCCTGCCAATGTCCACAGTACTTTGAGTGGCTCCTGCGTCCTGCCGCCGGGGAAATCTTCTGTGGGAGGGAGGGATCATCTTCGGCAAGACCAGAAAATCCCCCTGGTGGGGAAGGGCCAGGAAATCTCACCCATGTCAGCCATCAGGTATCCTTGTAGCAGAGGTACGGACACCCAGGAGGTCATGACCCAGTGGCCAGTTCACCATCGTGAAGGTCTTTGGGTATGCAGCCGTCATCCGTCTGATGAACATGGCCGAGCCAGCAGAGGCATTGTTGGGTGGATTAGTACCCGTGATTATTAGATCGTGCAGGATTGGAGGTAACCTTGTTGGGAGGTAGGGGCCACTACTGAGGGATATAGGCCAGGATTTTCTGACTCCAGCACAGTGATGTGGTATGCAGCCAAAGGCCTATTTACTTCAATGAGACCAGAAGATCCCACCCCCTGAGCTTGTTCTTTCCTTGGTGGCCTCCTGCTCAAGGTAAAGTTGCCATAGTCCCAGATGACCATAGGCTGCTTTCCCCATTGAGGGGGAGACCTGACTGGTGGTGCTTTAGCCTGAGGGTCACCACACCTCAGACGAGGGGCAAGGTTGAGAAGGCGGGCCTTCATGAATAATCTCGGACCTGTACTTGGGTCTCGGTTTTCACCGTATTTCATTTGTTTGCAGGGAATAGGTCATTGTGTATGATCGTGCAACTTTGGAACGCTCTGCCTCAGAAGGCAGTGGAAGTGGGGGTCACTGGCGGAAGTAGATAGATTCTTGCTGGGTAAGGGAATCAAAGGTTATCAGGGATAGATGGGGAATGTGAAACTCAATACAAACAGATCAGCATGATCTTGTTGAATAGTGCAGCAGGGTCAAGGGGTCGTATGGTCTACATCTGCTCCTACTTTGTATGTTTGTAATGCATGTCACTTCTCGCCAGCGTAAAGGAGCCACATCACAAGCTCGACTAATTATCTTAAATTGGTTGTTAGTGTCGCTATTAGAACAATCAGGATTTTTAGAAACTGCTGTCCAATCGCGGAGCTACATCTAACAGTAGACATTTTGTTTTGGGTTTTGCAAGTGCGGGCTGGTTAATTACAATCTACACTCTGCCTATTGCGAACAACCAGAGGTTGATTGATTTTTAAAAAAAATTTTAAAATAAATTTACAGTACCCAATTCATTTTCTTTCCAATTAAGGAGCAATTTAGTGTGGCCAATCCACCTACCCTGCACACCTTTGGGTTGTGAGGGTGTGTCCTGTGTATGGGTGTCCTGGGTGGTTGTGTCCTGTGTGTCAGTGTCCTGGGTGGGTGTGTCCTGTGTATGGGTGTCCTGGGTAGTTGTGTCCTGTGTGTCAGTGTCCTGGGTGGTTGTGTCCTGTGTGTCAGTGTCCTGGGTGGGTGTGTCTTGGGTGGGTGTGTCCTGAGTGTGGGTGTCCTGTATCTGGGAGTCCTGGGTGGGTGTGTCCTGAGTGTCAGTGGCCTGGGTCGACTGGGACGGGGGCCGGTTGGTGTGGCTGACATCCCCGTCGCTGGGTGTGGTCCTCTGGCATCGCCCATCTGGCACTAGATGGGGGCAACGTACGCCTGATGGTCTGGGTCTATCCCTGGCTCGTGGGCGCCCTGGCACGAGATGGGAGCGGCGTATGTCTGATGGCCCAGGTTGGTCCCTGTCCTGTGGGCGCCCTGGCACGGGATCTTCTTGTGGCACTGGCTGCCAGCCCTGGCTGTTACGGCCACGGCGCTGAGGGCCTCTGCCACCTCCCTCCACAGGCGCCGGCTGAGGTTGGGGCGGGATTCTCCGACCCCCCGCCGGGTCGGAGAATCTCCGGGACGCGGCGTGAATCCCGCCCCGCCGCTCCCACGGCAGCTGCCGTATTATCCGGTGCCGGTTTTCAGGCGGGGGCGGGGATCACGCCACGCTGGTCGGGAGCCGTGGGCAATGGCCCCCTTGGCAATTCTCCGGGCCCTAATGGGCCGAGCAGCTGTCGGCTTCTGGCCAGTCCCGGCAGCGTGAAATAGGCGTGGTCCCATATGGAGGGATCTGGCTGGTAGGCCGGCTGGTGCGGTCCTCGGGGGGGGGGGGATCCGACCGGGCCACGGTGGCCTGGCCCGCGATCGGGGCCCATCGATCTGCGGGTGGGCCTGTGCCATGGGGGCACTCCTTCCTTCTGCGCTGGCGTCTGTAGGCCTTCGCCATGGCTGGTGCGGAGAAGACACCTCCCTGCGCATGCGGTAGAATACGCCGGCCGGTCTGCGTATGCACGGAACCACGCCGGCAGTTCTGCGCATGTGCTAACTTGCGCCAGGCCCTTTGCTGCCATTTGGCGTGGCACCAACCCCTCCGGCGCCGGCCTAACCCCCGGAAGTGCGGAGGATTCCGCAATTCAGGTTGGCCCAACGTCGGGGTGGTTCGCGCCATTTTTTTACGCTGGCGTCGGGCCATCAGGGGATTCTGGAGAATCCCGCCCTAGGTGCGACCCTGCGGCCATGTCCGGGGTACAGCGCTTCCCTCAATGTCCCGCTCCTGGAACCTCGGCGCTGCGCGGCGGGTGCCCATTTTATTGAGTCTCCAGCGCTGGCGTCTTTTGTGCTGCGACGCCGCGCCCGTCTGTGACGGGTGACGCCGTCGCGATTGGCGTCACACCGCTGCTAGCCCCTTCCAGGTTGGAGGTTTTTGGAACTTCCGGTTGGCCCGACGCAGGAATGGTTCGCGCCATTCGGTCCCAGGTTCGATTCCGGCTTGGGTCACTGTCTGTGCGGAGTCTGCACATCCTCCCCGTGTGTGCGTGGGTTTCCTCCGGGTGCTCCGGTTTCCTCCCACAGTCCAAAGATGTGCAGGTTAGGTGGATTGGCCATGATAAAATTGCTCTTAGTGTCCAACATTACCCTTAGTGTTGGGTGGGGTTACTGTATGGGGATAGGGTGGAAGTGTTGACCTTGGATAGGGTGCTCTTTCCAAGAGCTGGTGCAGACTCGATGGGCCGAATGGCCTCCTTCTGCATTGTAAATTCTATGATAATCTATGATTCTTGGCGTCGACGTCGGGCTATCCCGCCGATTGCGGGAGAATCCCAATTCTTTCTTCTTGTAGGCAGCTGCTAATTTATCACTGTCTCCTCCTGGTGGCACAACTGAAGGGAGAATAGTGGGAACAACAGCGACAAACCTGGGGCGGGTTTCTCTGTCCCACCACACCAGACCTCTGGTCAATGGGGTTTCCGACTGTGGGATAGCCCTCGCTGTCGGGTAACCCCCGGGCTGCCAGCAAAATGGAGAATCGCAACGGCAGAGAATTCAGCCCCATTATCCAGAGCACTGTGCAGCATTGCACTCAAACCACCATACCCTCACTACTTTATTCATCTACTTGGCTTTAAAGCAAGTATTAGTCGGTAAAAGTACAAACAACATAATTGCACCATGTTTAGTTCTCATCTTTGATGTGTTGGGTGCTCTGGATCCATGGAACACACAGGCCACCAACACTTAAAATAGTGCAACACTATTTTATTAAGTTAGAAACTGTTGAACATACTTTCACTGTGGGTTAACACGAAGTTAGATTAAACTAAAGACCGATGCCTGTCCTAACCAGTCTATGCACTCAGCACATGGTGGAGATCTGTGCTGTAAGCTGTAAGCTCTGCCCTTCTAAGAGGCTGCATCCCGAATGAGCGGGAACTCTGATGCCCCCTATCTTTATAGTGAGTGTGCTCTAACTGGTGATTGGCTGCGGTGTTGTGTGTGTTGATTGGTCTTGCTGTGTGTCCATCAGTGTGTGTGTCTGCACCATGATATACTGGTGTATATTATGACATCCCCCCTTTTATAAAAGAATGTATGTGTGTGGCAATAAATAATGTATGGTGAGAATGTTCCTAACTACGTGTGGGGTGCGAAGACATATTTACAGGACTACGTACATGAGGACTAAGCTATTTACATGGGAAGGTGCCTGGTGCAGAGAAGCAGTATGCAACAAGAGTAACGAGATCAACACTATATACAAACCAGGGAAACGATCAAACAAAGCAACGAAACAATTCAGTCTATAAGTCCGCAAAGTTCACAAATTAAGTCTCTGAGGTGGGCGACGAATTCTGGTTGACCGTCAGGGTGGCACACCACTTATCGTCTGGATCGATGCTGTATACCGATAGGGGCTGGATTCTTTGCTTCGGTGACACCCTGTTTTTTGTAACGATACCGACTCGAAAAGGCGCCTTCAGGTCCTCGGTGTCAATAGCGGGTAGTAGGTCCGAATCGGGCTCGGAGACCGTGGGTTGAATGGCCCGGACATTCCTGCGAGGCTGGCTGGACCGATATGAGTTGGCAGGCTGAGCTGCTCTGCATAAAGCAGCATTGTGGCCAAGTTTGCCACATCTCAGGCACTGTCGGGATTTGGCAGGGCATTGCCGCTTTAAGTGGGCGGAGCCACAGTTGCCGCACATTGTAGCGTCAGTACGTTCGCTGCGCCACCGCGCATGCGCGGTGCGGTCGTGCGTGGTGTGCGCCTGCGCAGTACGTTCGTCCACGTCGCCGTCCCCTCGTTTGGTGCGCACAAGCGCGGGAGTCCCCGAAAAGCACACAAAATGGCCGCCCTCATCCAGGTTAAGGCCCTGGAGTTGCTCAATTGCTTGGACCCGTTCTGCCTCGTGGGGACCTTGCCGCACCATTTCAGCCGCTTGGATGTGGGAATACCGACTAGTGGTGTGTTCGTGTAGCACGCAGGTCTCGATGGCGGTCGCTAGGGTGAGCTGCTTTACCTTGAGGAGCTGCTGGCGTAGGGGGTCCGACTGAACACCGAAAACGATCTGGTCGCGTATCATAGAATCGGAGGTGGGCCCGTAATTACAGGACTGCGCAAGGATGCGGAGTTTGGTGAGAAAGGACTGGAAAGGTTCATCCTTACTCTGCAAATGCTTTTGGAATACATAGCGCTCAAAACTTTCATTCACCTCTATGTTGCAGTGAGTGTCAAACTTGAGGAGAACCGTCTTGAATTTTGATTTATCTTCACCATCAGCAAAGGTGAGAGAATTGAAAATGTGGATGGCATGTTCCCCGGCCGTGGATAGTAAGAGAGCGATCTTCCTGGTGTCTGAGAGGCATCTTCCCGGTCTGTGGCTTCAAGGTAGAGCTGGAAGCGTTGTTTGAATATCTTCCAGTTGGCCCCCAGGTTACCGGTGATGCGGAGCGGCGGCGGGCGGACGCTGTCCATTTTGCAGGATGACTGTATGCTGGTGGAAGGCAGATCACTTGCAGGTAGGTCTAAGAAGTTCTAATATCCCTCAACTCCTGGTATCATGATGTGTTGGGTGCTCTGGATCCGTGGAACACATACAGGCCACCAACACTTAAAATAGTGCAACACTATTTTATTAAGTTAGAAACTATTGAACATACTTTCACTGTGGGTTAACACAATGTTAGATTAAACTAAAATTCTATGCCTGTCCTAACCAGTCAATGCACTCAGCACATGGTGAAGATCTGTGCTGTAAACTGTAAGCTCTGTCCTTCTAGGAGGCTGCATCTCGAATGAGCGGGAACTCTGATGCCCCCTGTCTTTATAGTGAGTGTGCTCTAACTGGTGATTGGCTGCGGTGTTGTGTGTGTTGATTGGTCTTGCTGTGTGTCCATCAGTGTGTGTGTATCTGCACCATGATATACTGGTGTATATTATGACAATCTTGTCAGCTATGACTCAGTGAATAGCACTCTCACCTCTGAGCCAGAAGATTGAGAGTTCAAGTTTCACTCCACCAACTTTATCTCAAAATCTAGTCTGAGTCTTCAGTGCCAACATTGAGGGAGTTCTGCACTGTCGGAGGTGCCACCTTTTAGACGAGGCTTTAAACTGAAGCTTCAACAGGCGGATTTAAAAGATCTCACGGCAGTATTTTGAAGACGAGTAGGGGTGTTCGAACTGGTGTGTGCTGGCCAACATTTAACCCTCATGAATAAAGTAATAGATTATCAGGCCATTATCACATGATTGGTCATTGGAGTTTGTTGTGTACAAATTGGCTCCTGCATTTCCAACATTGCCACAGTGTCTCCACTACAAAATTAATTACTTTGGCTGGAAAGCACTTTGGGGTGTTCTGAGGTTGTGAAAGATGCCACATAAATGCAAGTCTTTCTCAGTGAGATCAAAGTTATTGACTGCAGTATATTAATAGAGAGTTTAGGATATAAAAACATTGCACCTTTTTGAAAGTATTTCCTGGCCTTACTGTAGGAAAGATGTGCTGAAGATTGATTGAAATGCTGTGTTACCAGTCTCACCCTTTACCGTTCAGCGTATACATTACTTCTGAAAACAAAAAGGGGCGAGATTCTCCGACCCCCCGCCGGGTCGGAGAATCGGCGGGGGCTGGAGTGAATCCCGCCCCCGCCGGTTGCTGAATTCTCCGGCACCGGAGATTCGGCGGGGGCGGGAATCGCGCCGCGCCGGTTGGGGGCCCCCCCCCTCCGCGATTCTCCGGCCCGGATGGGCCGAAGTCCCGCTGCTAGGATGCCTGTCCCACCGGCGTGGATTAAACCACCTCTCTTACCGGCGGGACAAGGCTGCGCGGTCGGGCTCCGGGGTCCTGGGGGGGGCGCGGGGCGATCTGGCCCCGGGGGGTGCCCCCACGGTGCCTGGCCCGCGATCGGAGCCCACCGAGGGCGGGCCTGTGCCGTGGGGGCACTCTTTTCCTTCCGCCTTCGCCACGGTCTCCACCATGGCGGAGGCGGAAGAGACTCCCTCCACAGCACACGCGCGGGGATACCGTGAGCGGCTGCTAACGCTCCCACGCATGCACCGCCCGGCAATGTCATTTCTGCGCCAGCTGGCGGGGCACCAAAGGCCTTTTCCGCCAGCTGGCGGGGCGGAAATTAGTCCGGCGCGGGCCTAGCCCCTCAAGGTTGGGGCTCGGCCCCCCAAGATGTGGAGGATTCCGCACCTTTGGGGCGGCGTGATGCCCGACTGATTTGCGCCGTTTTTGGCGCCGGTCGGCGGACATCGCGCCGATACCGGAGAATTTCGCCCGAGATGTCCACATACAGAATTGTCTTTCTTTCAGGATTTATTCGAAACCAGAGATAAAATTAACCATAATTGTAAATCATTATCCACAGCCTGCTTGAATCATTCTTTCAAACAAAATAAAAACAGCTCTAACAATAACGCATACGCATGGTGCATATGACTGACAATGTGCTGCTGTTGTCTCAAGCCGATATTTGATAGAGTATAGGCTACGTCTCCTGCCTTAAAATTAAAGTAGATAAATTGAATTAGTTTGGATCATTTGAATGCAGTGAGATGAATGTCTCTTCTTTTGGCGTTTGGAGAGTGGGGGATGGGAGTAAGGTACCTCGCAGAGGTTTGGTGCTTTACCTCATGAATGAGTCGAGTGGCCTTCTGACACCATGCATCTTGTCGATGAAAGCATGAATCACATCCACGCACTGGAATTATCCATTTTTCTTAAGAATATATCTCAACCTGAGAGAAGGTCACATCATCAAATCCATATAAAGCCGGCTGGAGAATTTTTGAAAATGTATTTTTTTCCCTGATAAGTTACTGGTAATTTGAAACTGCTGATTAAGATTGTCGCCATGTGGTAACCTGAGGCAGGAGGCCATAAACCTCCAGAAGTACCAAATCAGTCAGCACTTGACCGTGAAGTAAATGGGAAGAATGGATGGGGGGGGGGGGGGGGGGGGGGAGGAGAGGGGAGGAGAGGAGAAGGTTGTCCTGAGGCAAGAGGAGGAAGGGTTTCTGGAAAAAAAACACACACACACGCAGATGTTGGAAGATCAAAGTGTTCGACATCAAAGCTAAAAATGCAGAAGCCACATGTTCCAGGGCAAGAGGCCGGTGATGAGAAGGTGAGCGAGAATGCTTGAATAACTCAAGCAAGCCTACAGTTAGGTAAGTAAATCCTCATATTCATTTTTTGTTGTCGAACAAAAATGTAACGTTAACAACAGAACTGGCAAGTAAATTGTGGGAATTTGCATTGCGGAAATATTTCCTGACATTCTCATGTGTAAACTTTGTGTGAGGGCTGCATACAACTCTGCTGTTAGAATGTGCAGGCAAACCATTTGAGCAGATGCACCTTCTCCACTTTGCTTCAATAAGTACATCTGGCGAGAGGGGGATAATTTCATGAGGAGAGTAAAGCCCAGTCATATCTGCATCCTTTGTTCGCACTTGCACATTCCTCTTTGCTTAGAAATGTTTACTTCAGAAACCTGGGGCGAAATTCTCCGTTATCGGCGGAAAGTCCGCCGATCGGCGCAAAAAACGGCGCAAATCCGACTTGCGTCACGTCGGAAAAATGGGTCGATAGTCTCCGGCCCAAAATGGGCTAGCAGCGACGTAACGGGATCCGCGCTTGCGCAGTGGTTCACGCCGTGCAGCGTCATACGCGCTGCACGGCGTGACGGCTCATAAGGCCGCGCTGCTCCCCCCCACCCCACCGGAACACCCGACCGCAACACCCGACTGGATGGCTGGCCGCCGCTCAGCCCCGAGGTTCGAGTCACGCGATGTGGAGGCGCTCCTGGACGCGGTGGAGCAGAGGAGGGATGCCCTGTATCCCGGGCACGGCCGCAGAGTTGCCCCACGCCACAGCCGGCGTCTGTGGAGGGAAGTGGCAGAGGCCGTCACCGCTGTGGCCCTGACACCACGGACAGGCACCCAGTGCCACAAGAAGGTGAACGACCTCGTCAGAGCAGGCAGGGTGAGCCTCCCCATATCCCCCCCTCCCCATATCCCCCCTCCCCCATATCCCCCCTCCCCCATATCCCCCCTCCCCCATATCCCCCCTCCCCCATATCCCCCCTCCCCCATATCCCCCCCTCCCCCATATCCCCCTCCCCCATATCCCTCCTCCCCCATATCCCCCCTCCCCCATATCCCCCCCCCATATCCCCCTCCCCCATATCCCCCCTCCCCCATATCCCCCCACCCCCATATACCCCATATCCCCCCTCCTCCATATCCCCCTCCCCCATATCCCCCCTCCCCATATCCCCCATATCCCCCCTCGCCCATATCCCCCTCCCCATATCCCCCCTCCCCCATATCCCCCCTCCCCCATATCCCCCCTCCCCCATATCCCCCCTCCCCCATATCCCCCCCACCCCCATATACCCCATATCCCCCATATCCCCAAGTGAATCCAGCCCTAACCTTAACCTCTGCAATGCACGCGCAACCGATGGCGTGCATTCATATACCTGCCTAACACTGTTGCCTTTTACCCCTGCCCCCCCGCCCCCCCCACAGGATAAGCGCGCACACAACAATAGGGAGCATGTGAGGACTCAGAGGAGGGCCCGCTGATGAGAGGCCACTGACCGTACACGAGGAAAGGGCCCTGGAACTGGCTGGCGGACCCGAGGACCGGGAGGTTGCTGATGCAGAGGTCGGGGGCGTACTAGCGAGTGAGCCACCGACAGCCAGTCCCCATATCCCCCCTCCCCTATATCCCCCTCCCCCGTATCACCTGATCACTGCCTGATGTCTAACCATGCATGCTTCATTGTGTATCGCAGGACCAAACGTCCAGGCACCCATCCCCGCAGATGCAGACCGCCCCAGGATGCCCCTCGGAGACCACAGGAGACGGAGAGACCCGCACCCTCCAGCATGCGACGCCCGCAGGATGCCCCTCGGAGACCACGGGAGACGGAGAGACCCGCACCCTCCAGCATGCGACGCCCGCAGGATGCCCCTCGGAGACCACGGGAGACGGAGAGACCCGCACCCTCCAGCATGCGACGCCCGCAGGATGCCCCTCGGAGACCACGGGAGACGGAGAGACCCGGACCCTCCAGCATGCGACGCCCGCAGGATGCCCCTCGGAGACCACGGGAGATGGAGAGACCTGGACCCTCCAGCATGCGACGCCCGCAGGATGCCCCTCGCACACCACGGGAGACGGAGAGACCTGGAGCAACAGGGAGACGACACCCCCGTCACGTGCGGGAGCGACCACCCAGCGACGAGGGGGGCAGCCACAGGCCCCCGTCACATCCGAGCCAGGACACCACTACCCAGGACACCACTACCCAGGACACCACTACCCAGGACACCCCTACCCGGGACAGCACTACCCAGGACACCCCTACCCGGGACAGCACTACCCAGGAAGACAAAATACCGGACAGTGACTCAGAGTGGATGGGTGGAGACGAACCCCCACCCCAAAGTGCCATGGACTCAGAGTGGGACGAAGAGCACGACACAACGCCACTGCTGTCACCAACACCCTCCACCATCGCAGAAACACTCACCACGGTTGGGCACTTTAGTGATGAGGCATCTGGTACACTCACTGGTGCGCACAACACAGCCGTCCCGGTACAGCAGGTGGAGGTAGGAGCAGCAGAGGGACCGGGCGGTCGGAGGGCAGCCCAGCCCAAGCGAACATCTGCCGCCCAGATGGATCCCGGGTTCCTGCAGTTACCACACCCACACATAGATCCGATGCAACCACCGACCCGGAGACGAGCGAAGAGGGTGACGGGCGGCTTGCGGCGGCTGCGGTCGCAGGTGGAGGAGTCCACCCGCGTCCAGGAGATGGGAGTGGTGCCGGTCATGCGAGCCACCCAGGCTGACACCGCACGGGTGGCGTCCGCGGTGGAGGCAATGGGTGCGACGGTGTCAGACATGGGGAACGGTTTGCGAGGCCTGGGGCCTTCCGTGCAGGCGGCGTCTGTGGCCCAGGAAATGGCTGCCCTCTCACAGGAGGCCATGAGCCAGTGCCAGCGCCAGATGGCAGAGGCGCTCAACGCCATAGCCCAGTCTCTGCAGGCCATGGCCCAGTCTCAGCAGGCCATGGCCCAATCTCTGCAGGCCATCGCTGAGGGCATCGGCGCCAGTGGCCATGTGCGAGCCGGCGTCGCTCTGTCACAGACAGGGTTTGCCAACCCCCTGGGCTCCATGGCTGCAAACCTGCAGACCCCTGTCGATACCAGCACGGGCCCCCAGGACTGGCAGCGCCAGATGTCGGGGGGGCGTCGGATGGCCAGTCCGTTCGCATCCCCCACCCATGTAGAGGCCTGGGGGCCATCGGGCACCCCGAGGGAGGAGGAGGTGGTGTGGTCCGTCCCGGCTCTCTCTGTAGGGGAGGTCCCGGTACACCGCGACACCTCGGACTCCCCCCCTTCCGTCCCAGGTGCATCGGGTGGGCAACGGGCAGGACAGGCTGGCAGCTCGCCATCCCAGTCGCCCGGGCCGCAGCCTGGCCCATCTAGGCCAGGACGCCCCAGGAAACGGCCGCCAAAGGGATCCAGTGTCAGAGGGCAGGAATCACAGGAGTCCACCTCCAGTTCTGCTGTACCGTCTGGGGAACCACGTAGACGTAGTCAAAGGGCCCGTAAGGCCAAACAATTAGACACTGAGTAAGTTGGCACGGGTGCAGGGCACAGATGAGTTTTAGGGGCTAGGGCACGTGCATGAACTCCTTTGGTTATTAAAGTCAATGTTACACCTACCGAAGCTGCCTTTGTGCTCTGTCCAAAGTGTGCGGGGGTGTCATGTACGTTGAGCGCAAGTGTGTGTGTGAGGGGTGGTCTTACCTCAGCCCCAGGTGAGTCTGCCCCCTTGCCCCTGGGCCGCCATCAACATCCCCCGGGCGGAGGATGGGACCGTGCGCTGCAGTGTCACAGCCGCATGCAGGGATGGTCCGGGTGGATGGTGGTACTGTGGCCATGGGTCAGACATAGTCCAACGATGTAGAGCCAGGAGCTCATCGCAGGGCGGGTTGTCATCATCCTCCATGGCCTGCGATAGACACGCGTCCACCCGCAACTGTGTGAGCCCGGCCCGTTGTGCCGCAGGTGGATCGGCAATGGGGGGGGGGGGGGTGGTGTGCATGCGGGTGGGGTGGGTGGGGTTGGGGAGGAGGGTGAGGGTGCTGGGTGGGTGGATGGGTGGGGGGTGTGGGTGGTCGGCTGTTGCCATGGTGTGCGGTCTGTGGCCATACTACCCGATTCCCACGCCCATCTAGTCAGTGAAGCGGGCGTCTATCAGTCTGTCCCGTGCCCGCTGGGCCAGCCGGTAACGGTGGACAGCCACCCGCCTGTGTCTACCCAATCTGCCCTGACCATTGCCCCCATCCCCCTCATCTGGGGAGGACTGGGCCTCTTCCTGCTGCTCCTCCACTCCGCCCTCCTCTGCCTGCGGCACATCGCCCCTCTGCTGGGCTATGTTGTGCAGGACGCAGCACAGCACAATGATGCGGCCGACCCTATCTGACCGATACTGGAGGGCGCCCCCAGAGAGGTCCAGGCACCTGAAACGCATCTTCAGCACGCCAAAGCACCTCTCGATCACTCCCCTTGTCGCTACATGGGCATCATTGTCGCGGTTCTCCGCCTCATTGCGTGGCCTCCGTATAGGCGTCATCAGCCACGATCGCAATGGGTAGCCCCTGTCGCCCAGCAACCAGCCCCTCAGCCGGGGATGGCGTCCCTCGTACATGCCGGGGATGGATGACCGCGACAACACGAATGAGTTGTGTACACTGCCTGGGTGACGGGCGCAGACGTGCAGGATCATCATGCGGTGGTCGCAGACCACCTGTACGTTCATCGAATAGGTCCCCTTCCTATTAGTGAACACGGCCCTGTTATCTGCAGGTGGCCGCACGGCGACGTGCATTCCATCGATCGCGCCCTGGACCATGGGGAACCCGGCCACGGCAGAGAAGCCCACGGCCCGGGCATCTTGGCTGGCCCGGTCCACGGGGAAGCGGATGTAGCGGTGCGCCATGGCATATAGGGCATCTGTCACTGCCCGGATGCACCGGTGCACCGATGTCTGCGATATGCCGGACAGGTCCCCACTCGGTGCCTGGAATGACCCCGTTGCATAAAAGTTCAGGGCCACCGTAACCTTGACGGACACGGGGAGAGGGTGTCCCCCGCCAGTGCCACGCGGTGACAGGTGTGCCAGCAGGTGGCAGATGTGTGCCACGGTTTCCCGGCTCATCCGGAGTCTCCTCCTGCATTCCCGGTCCGTGAGGTCCTGGTATGACTGCCGGGGCCGGTACACACGGGGCGCCCTCGGGTGCCTCCGTTGCCGTGGGGCCGCGACGTCCTCCTCCCCCTCCTCGTCCTGTCGGTCAGGTGTCCCTCCAGCCTGGGCGGCTGCCGCCTGCCCCTCTGCAGCAGCCTGCGCCGCCTCTCTGGCACGCTCCTCCTCCTCCTCATCCAGGGCAACATAGACATGAGCGGCTGCCACCACGGCGGCCAACATCGCTGGATGATCTGAAAACATGACGGCCTGTTGGGGGGAGGGGAACGACGACATGTCATCATTGCCCATATCCCCTCCTCCCCCCAGCCAGGTGGCATGGACCGCATGGGTCCAACTGTTGGAGGCTGGCACCTGGCCAGGTGGACCAACTCACTTACCCTCCCATCCCCCTCCTCGGCACGGACCCCCCCCCCAACCTCCACCCCGGCACGGCACGGACCCCCCCAACCTCCACCCCAGCACGGACCCCCCCTAACTTCCACCCCAGCACGGACCCCCCCCCCAACCTCCACCCCAGCACGGACCCCCCCCAACCCCCAACCTCCACCCCAGCAGGGACCCCCCCTGGGTCACGCCGATGAAAAGGAGGTTTGATTCACGTCGACGTGAACGGTCATCACGTCAACGGGACTTCGGCCCATCCGGAAGGGAGAATATCGGCAGGCCGAAAATCGGCTGCCTTGCGCAGACCCGTGACATTCTCCGCGGCAGCGGCGCCATTAACGCCCTGCCGACTTTTCTCCCTTCGGAGACTTCGGCAACCGGCGGGGGCGGGATTCACGGCGGCCAACGGCCATTCTCCGACCCGCTGGGGGGTCGGAGAATGACGCCCTGGTTCAAAATACACATTTGCATGTAAGAAATGGAAAAAGATGCTTTTGACCATCCAACAGCTGAATGTCAACTGTAAAATAAAGAAACATTTGCATTTATATAGTGCCTTGCGCAATCTCATTCCAAAGTGCTTTAAAGCCAATGAAATACTTTCGAAGTGTAATCGCTGTCATAATACAGAAAACAGAGTAAGGGGAGGGTGGGGGGCCCGGAGACCCCCTTGTGGTGAGCTGGAGCTTGGGGGTGATGTGGCTCCAGAGATCATCCCGATCTGGCAAGCGGAGCCAGTGCAGGAAACGGGGCTATGTGCGGCTTGACCACGCATTCAGCTGAGGCCCCCTATCTAATCGGACGCACATTAAATAGCCGGGTGTTTCTCGGCGCTACGATCAAATTTGACTATCTGGAGGAAGTAAAAGTCGTAATAAGGTTTCTGTAGGTGAACCTGCGGAAGGATAAATGCGCTCACCATGGACTTTGCTCCCATTGAGTTAACTCACGTCCAATATGTTTTGCGATGTAGGTTGAGGAATAAATATTTGTGAAGACACCAAGGAGAATGGCATTGCTCTCCTTAGATATGGTGTCAATGGATATTTTTTAAAGCCCACCTGACAAAACAGACAGGGCCTGCTTGAAAATGTGGCAAGTGCACAATTGGCCTTAGGCACGATGCCGTAAATAATTGAAAAACCTGGACAGTCAGCTGAGCAAAGATAAAACAATAACTGCAAATCCCTGTGAAACTGGAGAAAGTGGTGTCACGTCTGCAGCTCCGCATCAATCTGCATTTGTTACTAACTTTGCAAACCACTGATGATTCTGGCAGTCAAACTTACTTTTGCTCAGTCATTTCGTTCTTCCTGGGATGCACGCTATAAATGTTTGATTTGTGACAAGCTGCAACTTTGGTAAACAACTTGTGAGGGAAACATGATGGCTTTCGTGTGGGTCAGTTATGCGAAACGCATCTATTTGGACTTTGTAACAAAGCCTTCATTAGGTTACCATCTTTAAGCAAGAGTTTTGTCAATCTATCTTTTTTTGGCTGTTGTGAAGGAGAAGTCACAAGAATCGCAAAGTGTTATTTTCTTTACAACACTTGCATGTGGGACTCTAAGTGCCTCAGCATGATCTACACTGTTAAATCATCCACAAATGTTTGCCAAAGACATTTTCTTATTTTGGCAATGCTACTTCCCTTTTAAATAATGCATTTGACAATAAAGAACAAGACTTTTAACTCAGTCAACTGTGATCAACACGGATCATTTTTCTCCCACGTTTTACTGATTCAATCGGCTGTAGTAATTGAAAAGAAAAATAATGTTAAGTTTATTTCCCAAGTACGGTCGCATTTAGTTTCAAAAGCAACATGACATGTTTGCCAGTCTGTATGAGGAATGCTGCAGTTGAAAAGAAGCTCTCACATTCAATAGAGACAGGAAACTGCAGAAATAAAGTCAGCTGCCCAATCGCACAGAACAGTCAATCTGTCTGAATAAAATTCATGCATCTAACACATGTCTGTCACTCTTCAATCATCTGACTTCAAAGTGCCAAAGGTGGAAAAAGGAGAAAAACAGTGGTGAACGTATTATAGTAACCATTCACCACTGTACTACATTGTAGCACGCTGTTGCCCAAGTGGGCTCCAGCTATGGACCATTGTACTGTACTACACTGATTGTACCATGTTGGTGCCCCTGTGGGCTCCGCCCCTGGCTCTGCCCACTTGAGGGGAGGTATAAAGAGCAGCTGCCCTGTAGGCGGCTCTCATTGCCAATCAGTCGCAGGCAGGCACTGCTCTAGTTGATTAAAGCCACTGTTCACTTCAACTCTCTGTCTCGCGTGAATTGATGGCCGCATCATTTACTTCTTGTTTCTCCGACATTTCTAACCTGGCCTCATCCCGAGGCCACAGTTTACGGATAAGGTGCCAAGCTACAGTGAGTCACCTCAACAATTAACATGACTGATCTCAGGATGTGCTTTTTTGATCACAACAGCAATGAAGGCAATTTGAAGCAAATTGCTTGGCTGTGAAATAGTACGAGACATCCTATGGGTCTGAAATAGACTTGGATCGAATAGAATCAAAGAATGGTTACAGCACAGAATGAGGCCATTTGGCCTGTTTTGTCCGTGCTAGCTCTCTTCACGAGCAACTCAGCTCATCACACTCACTCCCCTTTTCCCCATAGCCCTGCATTTCTTTCTCTCTTCAGATAATTGCCTAATTCCCTTTTGAAAGTCATGATTGAATCTGCCCTCATCAGGGCCGGTACAAGTATATTTGCCCCCTTTGGCGAACCTTCAGCCTGGTGCCATCCTTCCCTCCCCACCCCCATTGACTCTTAAAAATGAATTACTCGTGGGCAGTTACTTTCCATGGCCTTCCCCACGCTCGGGTCTCACTCCCTCTGCTCTGCAGCACCTCATCGCTGTTCACTGGATAGTTACGCCCTTCACTTCCGCACCTCCCACGAGACCTCAAGGCTCACATCACCACAAAAGCACCCAGGAGCTTTCTGATTGATCGAAAACATGGAACTGGCATTTTAAACCGGCATCTGCCGTTCCCCACGCATGTTGAAGCTTGTTTGTTTAATTATGTAGCTTCACGAATAGACAAACAACTTTTAAGCAAAAGAACTTTTGCATAATCTTTCTTTATATTTACATTTTCTAATTGATTTCTGTAAAGACAGCTGGAAACCAGAAATCTTTGTTTCACACAGATATTTCATGTCCTGCCCTTGTGTTGTTGCCTGAAATCTTTACTTCACAGAGGGAGAATTCAGAATGTCCAAATTACCTAACAGCATGTCTTTCGGGACTTGTGGTAGGAAACCGGAGCACCCGGAGGAAACCCACATAGACACAGGGACAATGTGCAGACTCCGCACAGACAGTAACCCAAGCCGGGAATTGAACCTGGGACCCTGCCGCTTTGAAGCAACAGTGCTAATCACTGTGCTACCATGCCGCCCATTTCTATCCAATTTCAGTCATCGTAACAATAATAATCCAGTTTAGTAAAACAGGAGTTCATTTCTTACTGTGAATAATGATTGTCTAACGCAAAAACGTAAATGTCTTTTCTGATGGCTCAAGTACCCAATAATGCCCCCATAATTTTATGAGAAATGATATTAAAACAATATTAACAATGTTGAAATCAGAAAGAAACAAGATGGCATCTTTGTAGTTTCAGGAAATATTGTGTTTTGAATCGTGCATTGCAATCAAAGATCGATAATCATAGAATTTACAGTGCAGAAGGAGGCCATTCGGTCCATCGAGTCTGCACCGGCCCTTGGAAAGAGCACCCAATATAAGCCCATGCCTCCACCCTATCCCCATAACCCAGTAACCCTACTTAACTTTTTGGACACTAACCGGCAATTTAACATGGCCAATCCACCTCACCTGCACATCTTTGGATTGTGGGAGGAAACCGGAGCACCCGGAGGAAACCCACGCACACACGGGGAGAAAGTGCAGACTCCACACAGACAGTGACCCAAGCCAGGAATCGAACCTGGGTCCCTGGCGCTGTGAAGCATCAGTGATAACCACTGTAATGAAACATTGGCTGGTTAAACTTTAACCTTCGGCCCCAATGAAGGTTATTTAAAGCAGCAATATTTTCAGCATTAAATGTACACCATGCATTTGGGGGATCACCAGAATGGTTCATTTCCCAAACATTGATAGAAATAGAAAACACATTTTAAAATCTGAGTGAGATTATGCGGTTACATCTGAGATTATGTTGAATTCGCTCAGTGTCTGGGCTCAATGGAGCCTGGCAGCGAATACCTAGTTTAGCTGGCTGAATCAGTTGTCGGGAGAAAGTTTGGAGACAGGGATTTTGTGGAGCTACACAGCTGTCAGATGTTAAAAATGGTGCTATTTCGGTGGTGACATCCAGCATAGCTCGCAGGCACATAATGACGTTTTTACCATGTGGGGTAAGCAACCAGAAATTGATTTATTTTTCCAATACCATGCTCATACATTGAAATGTACAAAACCTGCATCCCGGATTTCAATCCACTTGCAAAACATTAAAGAAATGGGCACAATGAATTTCAGTACAAGATAAAGCTGAATTAATTACAAAACTTAAAGCAAGAGACAACAGATTTTAACTGATTTAAAGACACCCTTTTAAATTGGATGAGTAGCCAGGAAATGGGCGTTGCAGCTTAATTGATATTGCTGCCAAAGGAACTGGACATTGGCTATTCATTGACCCCAGAGTAGAGTTTATTTTCCTCTTGGAAAGTTATTTTTCTCCCTTTGGCTCAGTTCCCCTCTCCTCCAAGATACTAACGAGTAATTGCAAACCTGCTGCCTCCCCGCATTCATCCAACTTTTTCAACAGGTTCATGTGCTGGGCTGTGTGTTCACGAGAAGTTAGTTGTCGTGTTGGGTGTTCCGATACACAAATGAACCAACACGGTTGGAGATGGTACAACTCTGTTTTATTATTCTGTACAATAATAACTATTAACTTCTGGCTGTGGTTCGTACTTCACCAGCTAACCTGTGGACCCAGCACGAGCACTATCTTAGTGAGGCACTCCGCACATGGTGTATGTCTGAGTGGCACGCTGTGAGCTCTGTGCTCTGAGCTATCTCCTGCTGGAATGCGCGGGAACTGTGGTGTTCCCTGTTTTATAGTGCGTGTGCTCTCACTGGTGATTGGCTGCAATGTTGTGTGTGTATTGGTTGGTCCAACTGCCTGTCCATCAGTGTGTGTGTGATTGCACCATGATATGTTAATGTGGATATCATGACATTAGTGATGGAGTGGGCAACTCCCGCAAAAACAACTGCACTGCAGCGAACAACGCGGGACAAAAGCTGTGATTGGAGCAGGCGCAGCTCCACCAATCATTACCCTGAAGTCATTTCCCACTCTCAGCAACTGTCAGCAAGTGACAGAGCAGGAACTGCTCCTTCTGATCTTTGTGGGTTTGCGACTGGCTTTCAGTTCTAACATTTTCAGGTTGTCAGTTTTCTGCCACATGCTGCCGACCACCCCCCTGTGCAACTCCCCCCCCCCCCCCCCCCCCCACCTCCCAAAATCTTGCCACCTTCGACAACTGCCTCGTTGGCCCAGTGGTTGCATTGGCCCTGGTCCCCACCCCACTTTGAAGCAGTGCATTCCAGACCCTAATCACTCACTGCATAAAAAAGGTTTTCCTTATGTTGCTTTGGTTGCTGTGTATCAGCTCTTGCTCTCTTCTTCACAAAACACACCGGGCTAATGGCCTTAATGAGACAGACGATTTTAGGCATAACTCCGCTCTTAAAGACGAGCATCATAATCTTGCTTCAAGCCTCAGCCGACCCAATGAACATTACCATGAGAGATCTGGGGCTGGATTCTCCAATTTGAAGACTAAGTGCTGACGCCGGCATGGGTACAGTGGCTTTTTACGCCCGAATAAATGGTGCAAACGTTGCACCGATCCTATGCCTGATGGGGGGGGCTAGCAGGCACACAGCGTAAAGCCCCCGGCTTTAGCTGCAGATACGGCCGGAGAATTGCCGGGTCCGTGGCCGCGCATGTGTACGGCGGCGGCCTGCAGTGGTCACGCCATGCAACATGGCACCGGCCACGCACGGACTCGGCCTGCCAAATAATGCCCCCCTTTGGCCAGGCTCGTCACCCCGGACTACCGCCCACCAGTGCCCCCAGCGCCCGCTTTCAGCGGAACGACAGCCCATAGATCGATAATCATAGAATTTACAGTGCAGAAGGGGGCCATTCGGCCCATCAAGTCTGCACTGGCCCTTAGAAAGACCACCCTACTAAAGCCCACACCTCCATCCTGTCCCCGTAACCCAGTAACCCCACCTAATCTTTTGGAAACTAACCGGCAATATAACATGGCCGATCCACCTAACCCGCACATCTTTGGACTGTGGGAGGAAACCGGAGCACCCGGAGGAATCCCACGCAGACACGGGGAGAACGTGCAGACACCACATAGGCAGTGCCCCAAGCTGGGAGGGCCGTCCATACGGCGTGCGGTGTACACACATTTTGGAGGGGGTGGAGCATCACAAAAGCGGTGCTGCCCCCGATCTCGGTGCAAACGGGGATTCTCCAGCCGATCACCGAACGCGATTTTGGCGCCGGAGAAGGAAGAATCCCGCCCCTGATGTTGCTGTAATAACATTTCTTCATCGGCTTGATTTGGCAACAGCTCTTAAATTGTTTTCTGAGTAGAATCCTTTTGAGGAACAAAATAAATACTTTGCGATGATGAGGAGTTTCTGATCGTTGTTCATTTGGGACTTCAATGAGCAATCATTTATGTATTTGCACAATTTCTAAGTCCATGAGGACTTGTGTTGGTCACATTTCAGGAAGTTAATTCACCCTGTCAGAACTCTACTATGATAATATTTTAGTAGTTTGAAAAGCAAGAGTTACTTGAACTCTATAGGGGCAGCACGGTAGCCTTGTGGATAGCACAATTGCTTCACAGCTCCAGGGTCCCAGGTTCGATTCCGGCTTGGGTCACTGTCTGTGCGGAGTCTGCACGTCCTCCCCGTGTGTGCGTGGGTTTCCTCCGGGTGCTCCGGTTTCCTCCCACAGTCCAAAGATGTGCAGGTTAGGTGGATTGGCCATGATAAATTGCCCTTAGTGTCCAAAATTCCCCTTAGCGTTGGGTGGGGTTACTGGGTTATGGGGATAGGGTGGAGGTGTTGACTTTGGGTAGGGTGCTCTTTCCAAGAGCCGGTGCAGACTCGATGGGCAGAATGGCCTCCTTCTGCACTGTAAATTCTATGATCTATGAGAACACAGATGGATTCTTAATTTAGACAGTAGTATGATTCTAGAAACATCTGCATTTTCACAAACATAGAAGAGTCAGCACTCTATATCATTGAGGCCACATTGGAGGAGTTACAAGCAAGGGAAACCAAGGTCACAATTTTCAACCTCTCTTGGTGGGGGTGTGGGGTGGTGGGAGACTTTGGGTTGACCACATGTTATACACCTCTCTTTAATTTCATGAGCAGCTGGTAGCTCTGCCTTGGAGGTCCAAACTGAAGGACAGGAAGTATGGAGATTGGTGGGGCTGCCACTGATGTGAGAATGTGGCAATACCATTGAGACATCTTTGACAATGGCCCAAGTCCCCACTATAGTGAATTAGAAGCTGGAAAGACTATTTGAGAGATAAACTCCACTTTTTCTCACATATGTAATGCATTGCAACAACAACTGAATGTAATGACCCAATGACAAAGCAAAAAAGGAAAAGACTTGCATTTATCTAGCACATCAAGAACCCCCCAAAGTGTTTTGGGCCGGTGATGCACATTTCAAACATAGTCACTGCTGTAATAGAACATAGAACATAGAAAAATACAGCACAGAACAGGCCCTTCGGCCCACGATGTTGTGCCGAACCTTTGTCCTAGATTAATCATAGATTATCATTGAATTTACAGTGCAGAAGGAGGCCATTCGGCCCTTTGAGTCTGCACCGGCTCCTGGAAAGAGCACCCTACCCAAACTCAACACCTCCACCCAACACCAAGGGCAATTTGGACATTAAGGGCAATTTATCATTGGCCAATTCACCTAACCCGCACATCTTTGGACTGTGGGAGGAAACCGGAGCACCCGGAGGAAACCCACGCAGACACGGGGAGGACGTGCAGACTCCGCACAGACAGTGACCCAAGCCGGAATCGAACCTGGGACCCTGGAGCTGTGAAGCAATTGTGCTATCCACAATGCTACCGTGCTGCCCTTGAGAACAAATAAATCTACACTATATCATTTTCCCGTAATCCATGTACCTATCCAATAGCTGCTTGAAGGTCCCTAATGTTCCCGACTCAACTACTTCCACAGGCAGTGCATTCCATGCCCCCACTACTCTCTGGGTAAAGAACCTACCTCTGATATCCCTCCTATATCTTCCACCTTTCACCTTAAATTTATGTCCCCTTGTAATGGTTTGTTCCACCCGGGGAAAAAGTCTCTGACTGTCTACTCTATCTATTCCCCTGATCATCTTATAAACCTCTATCAAGTCGCCCCTCATCCTTCTCCGTTCTAATGAGAAAAGGCCTAGCACCCTCAACCTTTCCTCGTAAGACCTACTCTCCATTCCAGGCAACATCCTGGTAAATCTTCTTTGCACCTTTTCCAAAGCTTCCACATCCTTCCTAAAATGAGGCGACCAAAACTGTACACAATACTCCAAATGTGGCCTTACCAAAGTTTTGTACAGCTTCATCATCACCTCACGGCTCTTAAATTCAATCCCTCTGTTAATGAACGCGAGCACACCATAGGCCTTCTTCACAACTCTATCCACTTGAGTGGCAACTTTCAAAGATGTATGAACATAGACCCCAAGATCTCTCTGCTCCTCCACATTGCCAAGAACTCTACCGTTAACCCTGTATTCCGCATTCATATTTGTCCTTCCAAAATGGACAACCTCACACTTTTCAGGGTTAAACTCCATCTGCCACTTCTCAGCCCAGCTCTGCATCCTATCTATGTCTCTTTGCAGCCGACAACAGCCCTCCTTACTATCCACAACTCCACCAATCTTCGTATCGTCTGCAAATTTACTGACCCACCCTTCAACTCCCTCATCCAAGTCATTAATGAAAATCACAAACAGCAGAGGACCCAGAACTGATCCCTGCGGTACGCCACTGGTAACTGGGCTCCAGGCTGAATATTTGCCATCCACCACCACTCTCTGACTTCTATCGGTTAGCCAGTTTGTTATCCAACTGGCCAAATATCCCACTACCCCATGCCTCCTTACTTTCTGCATAAGCCTACCATGGGGAACTTTATCAAATGCCTTACTAAAATCCATGTACACTACATCCACTGCTTTACCTTCATCCACATGCTTGGTCACCTCCTCAAAGAATTCAATAAGATTTGTAAGGCAAGACCTACCCCTCACAAATCCGTGCTGACTATCCCTAATCAAGCAGTGTCTTTCCAGATGCTCAGAAATCCTATCCTTCAGTACCCTTTCCATTACTTTGCCTACCACCGAAGTAAGACTAACTGGCCTATAATTCCCAGGGTTATCCCTAGTCCCTTTTTTGAACAGGGGCACGACATTCGCCACTCTCCAATCCCCTGGTACCACCCCTGTTGACAGTGAGGACGAAAAGATCATTGCCAACGGCTCTGCAATTTCATCTCTTGCTTCCCATAGAATCCTTGGATATATCCCGTCAGGCCCGGGGGACTTGTCTATCCTCAAGTTTTTCAAAATGCCCAACACATCTTCCTTCCTAACAAGTATTTCCTCGAGCTTACCAATCTGTTTCACACTGTCCTCTCCAACAATATCGCCCCTCTCATTTGTAAATACAGAAGAAAAGTACTCGTTCAAGACCTCTCCTATCTCTTCAGACTCAATACACAATCTCCTGCTACTGTCCATGATCGGACCTACCCTCGCTCTAGTCATTCTCATATTTCTCACATATGTGTAAAAGGCCTTGGGGTTTTCCTTGATCCTACCCGCCAAAGATTGTTCATGCCCTCTCTTAGCTCTCCTAATCCCTTTCTTCAGTTCCCTCCTGGCTATCTTGTATCCCTCCAATGCCCTGTCTCAACCTTGTTTCCTCAGCCTTACATAAGTCACCTTTTTCCTCTTAACAAGACATTCAACCTCTCTTGTCAACCATGGTTCCCTCACTCGACCATCTCTTCCCTGCCTGACAGGGACATACATATCAAGGACACGTAGCACCTGTTCCTTGAACAAGTTCCACATTTCACTTGTGTCCTTCCCTGCCAGCCTATGTTCCCAACTTATGCACTTCAATTCTTGTCTGACAACATCGTATTTACCCTTCCCCCAATTGTAAACTTTGCCCTGTTGCACGTACCTATCCCTCTCCATTACTAAAGTGAAAGTCACAGAATTGTGGTCACTATCTCCAAAATGCTCCCCCACTAACAAATCTATCACTTGCCCTGGCTCATTACCCAGTACTAAATCCAATATTGCCCCTCCTCTGGTCGGACAATCTACATACTGTGTTAGAAAAGCTTCCTGGACACACTGCACAAACACCACCCCATCCAAACTATTTGATCTAAAGAGTTTCCACTCAATATTTGGGAAGTTAAAGTCGCCCATGACTACTACCCTATGACTTCTGCACCGTTCCAAAATCTGTTTCCCAATCTGTTCCTCCACATCTCTGCTACTATTGGGGGGCCTATGGAAAACTCCTAACAAGGTGACTGCTCCTTTCCTATTTCTGACTTCAACCCATACTACCTCAATAGGGTGATACTCCTCGAACTGCCTTTCTGCAGCTGTTATACTATCTCTAATTAATAATGCCACCCCCCCACCTCTTTTACCACCCTCCCTAATCTTATTGAAACATCTATAACCAGGGACCTCCAACAACCATTTCTGCCCCTCTTCTATCCAAGTTTCCGTGATGGCCAACACATCGTAGTCCCAAGTACCGATCCATGCCTTAAGTTCACCCACCTTATTCCTGATGCTTCTTGCGTTGAAGTATACGCACTTCAACCCATCTCCGTGCCTGCAAGTACTCTCCTTTGTCAGTGTTCCCTTCCCCACTGCCTCATTACACGCTTTGGCGTCCTGAATATTGGCTACCTTAGTTGCTGGACTACAAATCCGGTTCCCATTCCCCTGCCAAATTAGTTTAAACCCTCCCGAAGAGTACTAGAAAACCTCCCTCCCAGGATATTGGTGCCCCTCTGGTTCAGATGCAACCCGTCCTGCTTGTACAGGTCCCACCTTCCCCAGAATGCGCTCCAATTATCCAAATACCTGAAGCCCTCCCTCCTACACCATTCCTGCAGCCACGTGTTCAACTGCACTCTCTCCCTATTCCTAGCCTCGCTATCACGTGGCACCGGCAACAAACCAGAGATGACAACTCTGTCTGTCCTGGCTTTTAACTTCCAGCCTAACTCCCTAAACTTGTTTATTACCTCCACACCCCTTTTCCTAACTATGTCGTTGGTACCAATGTGCACCACGACTTCTGGCTGCTCACCCTCCCTCTTAAGGATCCTGAAGACACGATCCGAGACATCCCTGGCCCTGGCACCCGGGAGGCAACATACCTTCCGGGAGTCTCGCTCGCGACCACAGAATCTCCTATCTATTCCCCTAACCATTGAATCTCCTACAACTATTGCTTTTCTATTCTCCCCCCTTCCCTTCTGAGCCCCAGAGCCAGACTCAGTGCCAGAGACCTGGCCGCTAGGGCCTTCCCCCGGTAGGTCATCCCCCCAACAGCATCCAAAACGGTATACTTGTTTTGAAGGGGAATGGCCACGAGGGATCCCTGCACTTTCTGCCTATTTGTTTTTTTCCCCCTGACTGTAACCCAGCTATTCTTGTCCTGTACCTTGGGTGTGGTTACCTCCTTGTAACTCTTCTCAATCACCCCCTCTGCCTCCCGGATGATCCGAAGTTCATCCAGCTTCAGCTCCAGTTCCCTAACACGGTCTTTGAGGAGCTGAAGTTGGGTGCACTTCCCGCAGGTATAGTCAGTGGGGACACCGGTGGTATCCCTCACCACCCACATCCTACAGGAGGAGCATGTAACTGGCCTAGCCTCCATCCCCTCTTACCTGACAGAATATAGCTGCCCTGTGGACTAACTAGATCTCCGCCCTCCGACCCTGCTCCCAGTCAGCTACACTTTCTGTAAACTCCTGGCTCTCTTCTCACTCTTTGCGGAAATGTCGGAAACAAAATGAAAGGAGCACCTTACTCCCTCCTCACCTAACTCCCTCGGTCACCAAACTCTCACTATCGCACTCAAATGCACCAAATTCAGCACTCAGTGCAAACAAAGTCTGCACTGTACGGGTTCACTTTTATACTGTGAATCTAGCCTCTGAAAACTGGCCTAATCCAATTAACTAATTAACAAGCTCCAGCTGCAAGTGCCCACAAGTAGAAGCCTGTTTAAAGCTTATTGAAAATTCACCTTCTTCTAAACCAAACAGCAACTTTTAAGTTAATTAACTAAATAAAAGAAAGACTAAACTTTAGATAAAAATGAAGCCTTATACTCCCTCGGTCACCAAACTCTCACTATCGCACTCAAATGCACCAAGTTCAGCACTCAGTGCAAACAAAGTCTGCACTGTAGGGGATCACTTTTATACTGTGAATCTAGCCTCTGAAAACTGGCCTAATCCAATTAACTAATTAACAAGCTCCAGCTGCAAGTGCCCACAAGTAGAAGCCTGTTTAAAGCTTATTGAAAATTCACCTTCTTCTAAACCAAACAGCAACTTTTAAGTTAATTAACTAAATAAAAGAAAGACTAAACTTTAGATAAAAATGAAGCCTTATACTCCCTCGGTCACCAAACTCTCACTATCGCACTCAAATGCACCAAATTCAGCACTCAGTGCAAACAAAGTCTGCACTGTAGGGGATCACTTTTATACTGTGAATCTAGCCTCTGAAAACTGGCCTAATCCAATTAACTAATTAACAAGCTCCAGCTGCAAGTGCCCACAAGTAGAAGCCTGTTTAAAGCTTATTGAAAATTCACCTTCTTCTAAACCAAACAGCAACTTTTAAGTTAATTAACTAAATAAAAGAAAGACTAAACTTTAGATAAAAATGAAGCCTTATACTCCCTCGGTCACCAAACTCTCACTATCGCACTCAAATGCACCAAATTCAGCACTCAGTGCAAACAAAGTCTGCACTGTAGGGGATCACTTTTATACTGTGAATCTAGCCCCTGAAAACTGGCCTAATCCAATTAACTAATTAACAAGCTCCAGCTGCAAGTGCCTACAAGTAGAAGCCTGTTTAAAGCTTATTGAAAATTCACCTTCTTCTAAACCAAACAGCAACTTTTAAGTTAATTAACTAAATAAAAGAAAGACTAAACTTTAGATAAAAATGAAGCCTTATACTCCCTCGGTCACCAAACTCTCACTATCGCACTCAAATGCACCAAATTCAGCACTGAGTGCAAACAAAGTCTGCACTGTAGGGGATCACTTTTATACTGTGAATCTAGCCTCTGGAAACTGGCCTAATCCAATTAACTAATTAACAAGCTCCAGCTGCAAGTGCCTACAAGTAGAAGCCTGTTTAAAGCTTATTGAAAATTCACCTTCTTCTAAACCAAACAGCAACTTTTAAGTTAATTAACTAAATAAAAGAAAGACTAAACTTTAGATAAAAATGAAGCCTTATACTCCCTCGGTCACCAAACTCTCACTATCGCACTCAAATGCACCAAATTCAGCACTCAGTGCAAACTAATGTAGGCAACATAGATGTCAACTACTGGGAGACCATTGCTCAGAAAAAACTGACTTGGAGGACCCTCCTGAATGAAGGGGCACAATTGTTCTGGGACACGCGACTGCAAGAGGAGGCCTGGAAAAGGAGCCTGAGAAAGGAATACCGGTGATCTAGATAACAGGATACTCACAAATTTCGGGGCAGAGGCAATGCAAGGACAATTTATCCTTATCATCAGATGTAAAGGTGCACAGATTTCATTCCTGAACACAAAAAGTATTTATTAATTCAGAATTCTGCTGTGTCTCCCTTAAAGGGGCAATCACAACGGCCATCCTCTCATACCAAATTAAACCCTCCCGGTTATATGAGCCAACATCCATCAGTGGTATTGATAACAGATTAGCCATGATTTAATTGAAAGGTGAAACTCTCGCATTACACATCACTTTTTATGTCTTCAGGACATCCCAAAGTTTTTCACAGACAATGGCCCAATCTAACTAAATGGGAACAGAGTCCCAAAGCGAGCGTGTTTATCTGCGTGTTTCTTTGCGCTCGCTTCGCCGAGAAATACTCCGCTATTGAACACCCGTCCAATTAGATACGGGGCCTCAGCAGGGAACATGCACCTGAGGCCGCACTCAGACCCATTTTCTGCACTGAGGAGCTCTGTTCGCCGGAACCTCTCAGTGCAGGGTGGGGAGATCGGGACACCATTTAAAAATGGCATCCCGATCTCTTGGGTTCCTGATTCGACCCTTGAACGTCAAATCACTATATGGAGGTCCCCCCCCCCCACCCCCAATCGCCACATGTAAAATGCCAGCTTGGCAGTGCCAGCCTCGCACCCTGGCAGTGCCCCAACCAACTGACAGTTCCACCCAGGCACCTTGGCAGTACCAGGCTGGCACCTAGGTGGCACCACCAGGGTGCCAGGCTGGCATTGCCAGGGTGCCTGTGTGGCACCAGCAGTGCCAGGGTACCACCCTGCCCAGAGGGCATGCACTTGGCGGCCTCCAATCCCCTGGGAGATCCCCACAAGTGCTATCCTGGCTGGTCCTCGTTTGTGGGGCCATCACTGAATGGCACTCATCTGAGGTCTCCATGGCGAAGGGGATACATCCCAATGCCTTTGTTCTCAGGCAACTGCATATTAGATTAGCTGTGTCACTCTAATACGCAGATTTGTCAAAAAGTGATCTCGCTTACAATTGACAGTCTTCACATCGCGACGTCACGTGAGATCGCATTGATCTCATGAGACGTAGCGAGCCGGGTAGGTCCTGGGAGTGGGGTCTCATGGCAGTTACTGGCCACGTTGCGCTGCGGCATGCTTCGGGGTGCTATTGTTCGGACGCAGCATGGCCAGTAGACTGCGCCCAATGATGCGCCTTTGAAGTGGAGTCGTGTTATGATGTGCTGTTCTAACATAGCAGCCAATTTGCATATTGCAAAGTCCCACAAACCGCAATGTGATAATGACCAGAAAAATGTTTTATTTTTAAGCGATGTTGATTGAGGGATAAATATTGGCCAGGATATCAAGGGTAACTTTCCTGCTCTTCATCAAATTAGTGGCATGGGCTCTTTTATATCCCCCTAACAGAGTAGACTTGACCCCAGTTTAATGCCTCATTCAAAAGGCAGCACCTCCCACAGTGAAGCATGCCCTTTGCACCAAACTAGAATGTCAGCTTGTTCTCAAGCCATTGGAACAGAACTTGAATCAACAACCTTTTTGAGTCCGAGGTCTGAGACACAGCTGGTGCTCCCGTTCAACCTGGCCTACTCCTGTTCCTATATTCCTGGAAGCCCAGAAGCAATCTTTGTAGACACACAGCCAGAGGTATCAAAGGATGTGACCACGTACATAAAATAACAACAGTAAACATTCAAACATATGAACACATCAGATTTGTCTTTGTCCCTTTTGTCTTTGTCCTTTTGACTAACTATAAAGACAACAGAAAGTCGGCAAAGGGAATGTACGTTGGCAGAAAATTAATGGATAGACTGATGGATAGAGACAGTTCTTCATGTAGGTTCATAATTCCTAAGCTAAGTTTGTACAAGTGGCCTGGCAGGTGCCAAAACAGTGAATGATGTTTCAGGGTATTGGCCAAATTTTCCTTACCTTCTAGCCTCCAAAAAAATAGCAACACCTACGAAATGGCAAAATGTTGGGTATCTATACCTTGCGATCTTGTTCAATTATTTGACCCTTCTTTGACAATGTTGAGCTGGACATGTGGTCAAGACCACTAACCTTTGGCTTCTGTACACAGATTGATCACCAAATACCAGAAAAGTCTCAGACTCCTAGGTAATGAAAGTGGAATTTTTAATTTATTCAGCCACCGCAAATCATAAACAGAAAAACATCATGGAATGTAGTATTCCAGACACCTTGTAAAAATCCTGTAATGTCCTGTAATAAAAGTCGAATTTGATATACTGTAAACCAGTGACCCAACTCTCAGCCAAAATTGTCCAAGGCATTTCAGTATTTGGAATCTGCGCTGCGACCTGGAGAAACCGTTGCTGCCATTAAAAACCCAAGTTGAAAACCGAATTTCTACTTACAATGAATGACTATTTTGTGGTGTGTAGCCTGCGTTTGCAGCATGTTGGTAAACTGTCTGCAAAATTGCTGATCTCCAGAAACT
Source organism: Scyliorhinus torazame (assembly GCF_047496885.1). Taxonomy (NCBI): domain Eukaryota; kingdom Metazoa; phylum Chordata; class Chondrichthyes; order Carcharhiniformes; family Scyliorhinidae; genus Scyliorhinus; species Scyliorhinus torazame. The sequence continues at coordinate 375,062,625 of NC_092708.1, forward strand.
CACACCTTTGATCAATGCGAGCTCAAAGAGGTTCCCACTGCATAGTGGTAGAACATAGAATAGCACTTGCAATTTCCCGCAAAGCTGGAGGAAATCGGAGGGAAAGTCAGGTCGCCACTCTCTACATCCCTCAAAATCAGCTGTGTCTCTCAGCATTCTCCTTCATACTGTCTGTTGCACATACTCTCCCATTTGTTCTCAATGCCAACTTCCTTAAAATAGCACAAACAAGAACCAGGTAAACTGCCTTGAGTGGGAGATCTGAAACAGACACTTTCAAAATCTGGGGTGGGATTCTCCGGCCTCCCAGCCATGTGTTTCTTGTCAGCGGGAGGTGGCACATTGTTTGCTGATGGCGGGATTCTCTGCTCCCGTCGCTGTCAATGGGAATTGTCATTGACGCCACCACATACCGCCAGGAAACCCACGGGCGGGGGTGCGCTGCCATTGGGACCATGGCCAGAGCATTCCAGGGCTGGACCGAGGTCAAGCAAGGCTAAATGATAACTCATCCAATATTTACAGTTGTCTACTTGACAATCACTATTCTCCTCATCAAGGAGCAAATGCCCTCTGATGTTAGTGTTCCATACTGTCTAGATGGAAAACTCTTCAACCTCAATTGGCTCCATGACAAAACTAAACTGGCCATTATAGATGTACATGTTCTACAGTATGCGGATAACTGCAGTGTCATTGCCCAATCTGCACCAGATTTATAAACTACTCTTGCTCTGTTCAATTCTGCAGACAAGAATCTCATCTGTCCTTTAATGTTGCCAAAACAAAACTCACATGTCACACCTGGTCAGCCACATATTCCACCCCCAACCCCACCATCAATGTATGTTGAAGGAGAGACTCTGGAATATGGTCAGCACTTCCATTCCTTGGCAGCCACCTCTCTCAAAAGGCTACCATTGATGAGGAGATCCAACATTGGATCAGCCCTCTACAAACTGGTGGTGAGTGTTTGACAACAAAGACCTCTGCAAGTCAACAAAAGTCCTATTGTACAAACCAGCTGACACAACCATACTCCTGTACTACAGTGAGAACTGGGCTATGTACCGACACATGAGAGCACTTGAGAAATTTAATTAGCAATGCTTTATGGTGCATCCTCTGGATTCAATGTGAGAACTGACGAACAAACACCAGCATCCTTCTTCAAGCTAGCTCCACAAACATGCAGGCAAACCTCTTGCCTTCGTACCAACATCTCAACAACTCACAACTTCAATCTTTGCTGGAGCACGTTGACAACAAGAATACAGACAGAACACGGTCGTTGTAGCCACCTGATGTACATAACTTCACCTGGCTTCAACTTCAGAAACCTTGACCGATCCATGGAACACATAGGAACATCTTGTCTGCAACTCAAGTCTGAGGGTGACATCCTGGAGTTACACTTACTCTCCAGCATCGCATTGGACTGGTTAGGGGACTTGAGGTTCAAACTGTGATGACAGCATTTGCTCCTTTAGCCATACAAAGGAACAAGGGAACAATGTGGTCTATGAGATGTTTGCCCTTTGAGGTAATGGCATGAGTAACACTTTGAGGTTTTTGAGCTGCAACAAGGTAAATGCTAATTGACTCTCTTTCACACACTCAGGCTGAAAATTACGCTCTACACTAAGGTGGGATGACAGATGGGGGAGGGGGGGGGGCAAGAGGAGGGGTGTAAAATTGGGCAACATGGCAATGGTGCTATGCCCATCACCTACCCTTCCTCAGAGGTATGTTGTCCATGGTGGGGGTGCCGTTAAGCGGCCCACTTTCCTGTGGACCGATTAATGACCACCAATTAAGGACCTCCTCCCACCACCGCTGAGATATTTCCTGCAGCGGGTGAAGGTGATGCCAAGTCCCCAAGTTCTACCTGGTGGCATTGTGGTCGAGTTAGTGATGGAACTTTCTATCTAATGGGTTAGGAAAGCCCATCTCAAACAAATTAAAGGCTCAACGGCTGTTAAATGGCTGCTGGGGGTGAGCTGGCTAAGTGCAGGTGGACTCACCCCCACTATTACATTGCAGGATGAGGACCTCACCTCAGTGTAACATTCAGCCCTCAGTATCTCCTTCCATCACACAACCTTACAGTGAGTCATTGGAGGTTTAGTGACATGTTCAAGCCTGTTCCAGGAGACAGCAAAAACAGCAATAGGATCCGTGGCCTTAAATCCTAATTCAGTTTTAGTAACTCTATGAGCACAGCCCAATGCACCTTACCTTCAAATTGTCCCTTGCAACTTTATTTTGCAATCACTAATGTTTTACCTTGAAGTTTGGGAACTAAGTACATGGGGCTGGATTCTCCATTATTGGGACGATGTCCCTACGCCGGCGTCAAGACGGTGGAGTTTCACGCCAGAACAGCTGCCGTGAAAGGACCACGAATTCCAAGCCCTGCAAGGGGCTAGCAGAGACCCGGAGTAAATTTCGCAGCTTTTGCTGCAGATATGGGCCCCCACAATTCCGGGTCAGAGGCCGCATATGTGAATGGCGGCGGCCTCCAGCAGCCGCGCTGTGCTCCATGGCGGACTTGGACCGCGGAGCCAGACCCCAGAAAGGGACCGCCTGATCAGCCGCGCGCCCGACATTCAACCCCCCCCCACGAACATTCCCCGGCCGCCGAGAAGGCATTCCCTGGCCTCCGATCTGCCCGCCCCCGACCAGGGCAGCCGCAGACTGAGTCCGCAGCCACCACGCCAGTATCCCGACCGGCTGGACCACGTTAGTTCCACGCCGTCAGGACTTTGGCCTGTCGGGGGCGGAGAATTGCTGAGCGGGACTCTGGCAATGGTCCCAGGCAGCGCGGTTCCCCGAGTATGCCACTTTTCGGGGCCCGCAGAATCGGTAAACCGGCGCCCGTCCCGATTTCTTGTGGGAACTACGACTCTCCGCCCCTGCGCCGGCCCTAATTTTGGTGCGAGGGAGAAGCCAGCCCAGGACCTTTTACAAGATCTTTTTTGACTGCCTGCATCAGGAATCTATTAAACGCCATTGTATAGACGAGGCTCTTTCCACAGTATCATAGAACATCCAGTACAGAAGGATTGTACTGGATTGAAGGGGCGGTAACAAAGAATATTGACACGCAAAATTATTTCTGTTGACAGTGCTCAGCAATGGTTGATCACAGATTCAACTTGTCCCACTCCTGAAATCATCCAGGGATTCAGTCCTGTGGAAATGTTAATACCCCCTGGCATCTTCCTCCCTCACGTGCTCCAGTTACGGGTGTAAATTGGATACAGGTGCGACTATGAAAAATGCCACTTAGAGTTAATTCCTGAAATGCAGCAGAGTTCAGAGGTTTGATTCCTGCACTATCTCAGCTTGCGGTACATGGCTTACCTTAATAGCAGTGACCTTGCGGCAGAGCTTCCAAAGGCACCGTGGCCCTTGTTGTAAGTTGGAACTCATGCTGCATTCGTCAACAAGGGATGGGTCGCTGATCATAGTGTGTTTCAGCCAGTGTCTGTCAGCCCTTGGTAAAGGGTAGAGGTATTTTGATGTAGAGATAGTGTCAGGGTCCAGAGAATATGTATCTGTGGCTTCTCAAAGAGTTACTGATAAGTTAACAAAACGTACAAAATGTTCAAACATTTCCCTTATGAACTCAACTTCATTCTGTAAACTCTGATCCATCACTTTTTGTTTTCTGACACGTTTGCAGAGCAGACGTCAATAGTTCATTTGCGGTGATTTCTGAAAAATATACTTTTTTCACCCCTGAAAAGGTGCTTCATGTGAGACGTCAACAGATGCAAAGCCAGAGTGTGGCTAGGTGGCTGCATACTTGCTGTGAAGTCAGAAACCCACTCCAACACACATGATTGCTGGAGCTCTGTATTATCAGAAATACCAAGTGGATTGGATAAGGCATTAAACCAAGGACTTTGTTCGCACATTCAGGTAAAAGATCTCATGCACCATTCCAAGAATATTCTTCCTTCCTCCAACACTATTAGAAATTCATAAGCTGCTTTTGTGGGCTTATAGAAGACATTTTGGAGAGAAATTCCTCATTATGTTTTCTGTCGGTTAGCTGCGAGGTTCATTATTTTCAACGTTCTTCAGAGATAATTACATTTTAGCGCTGATTTTAACGTGGAACGGGAATCAGACCAACGGGTTGCCTTTGGGGGTGGGGGGTGTGGTTGAGGCTGTGGGGTATACTGACTCAAGCACCAAATCCAACTGACCTTGGCAGGGTGAAGCCTGTGAGACTTTGACTTTTCACCTGCATTCCCTGGTGAGTTACTTGCCAGAGAGTGGCTGAGGGTGCAGGATGCAAGTCAACAAGAGGTCCCCAGCTGGAATTAAAGAAAGGGTCCGTGCAATCCAGTTATGTCAGGGGAAGGGTGTTTTCGGAATTGTACCATAACTGAGAGGAGGCTTTTCTGGGGCAGGGAAAACTAAAACGTTCCTTGTGGAGCACAAAGGAGCAATCCTACTGTTCCTGGCCCCAAACGGCAAGTTAAACATTTGGGCTGCTTGCGAGTCACCTAACTCCCCCTGGCATGATCTGGATCGTGCCCTTGCTGGGCGAGGTGCCAGGTTGGCGCTGCCAGGGTGTAAAGGTTACCGTCTTTTGAGCCAGGGTTGATTTTAACATGGAACGGGAATCAGACTTCGGGGGTCGGGGGGTGGGGGGGGGGGGGGGTGGTGGTTGAGACCCACATGTTACCTGTTTGGGTCTCTTCTGACCACAGACCACAACTCCCCTGACCCCCCCCCTCCCCTCCTTGCCTCGCCACCCTCCAAAGTGCCTGAAACTGACCTTACTTCCCAAAAAGCCACAAAGCTTCCGGCTCAGACAGCCATTTAAAATAGAGGTTGACTTGCAATAACATTATCACAGTCTGATCTCCATGAGCCATTATTTGCTATCAAAAAAACAGTGAAGCTAATGGTGCTTGCACAGATCCGACAACAAGTTCAGGCCCGGCCAGATGTGGGTAAATATGAAAATCCAAAATGGTTTCTTATCGTCTAGTTCACCAGTGAAAGGCATTAAATGGTGTCAAGTTGTTAAATTTGCATAATTAATATGAACTAATCCCATCACATTGGATGCGATTCAGTGACCCCATTGCACCCCGTGCGGATCCAGGCGCAATGGGTGAAACGCGCGCAGGGTCCAAATCGGGCTCCGCTCCGGGCTGATTGCGCGTCACCTAACTCCACCTGGCATGATCTGGATCTTGCCCTTGCTGGGCGAGGTGCCAGGTTGGCACTGCCAGGGTGTAAAGGTTACCGTCTTTTGAGCCAGGGTTCCATTCTGGGATCTTCCCATCCAGTTATAACATCAACTGGGATTGTAACAACACCCCCACACTCCAAGAGCATGCAGCCCCTCCCACAATAGGTCATGCTGGCTGCATTCCAGTGATATTAAAATGGTCAGATAGCACCAAGATTGCACATCGATTGAGACAACATTGTGCAATGTGAAATGCACCTTCTGCCCCTTGTGTGAACATTTTTGGCACAATCGAATTTCGAAGCCAATGATTTCCATTTATTATTGCTGAAAAGAGAAACATGTTGCCAGGGGTTTTCATCGTGCACCCATCAGGACAAACACAAGAATGCCAAATTTGAGATGATCATCACTGGACCTTGTATTGGGGAATGAGCCCGGCCAGGTGGTAGATGTTTCAGTAGGGGAGCATTTCGGGAACAGTGACCACAATTCAGTAAGTTTTAAAGTGCTGGTGGACAAGGATAAGAGAGGTCCTAGGATGAATGTGCTAAATTGGGGGAAGGCTAATTATAACGATATTAGGCGGGAACTGAAGAACATAGATTGGGGGCGGATGTTTGAGGGCAAATCAACATCTGACATGTGGGAGGCTTTCAAGTGTCAGTTGAAAGGAATTCAGGACCGGCATGTTCCTGTGAGGAAGAAGGATAAATACGGCAATTTTCGGGAACCTTGGATAACGAGAGATATTGTAGGCCTCGTCAAAAAGAAAAAGGAGGCATTTGTCAGGGCTAAAAGGCTGGGAACAGACGAAGCCTGTGTGGAATATAAGGAAAGTAGGAAGGAACTTAAGCAAGGAGTCAGGAGGGCTAGAAGGGGTCACGAAAAGTCATTGGCAAATAGGGTTAAGGAAAATCCCAAGGCTTTTTACACGTACATAAAAAGCAAGAGGGTAGCCAGGAAAGGGTCGGCCCACTGAAGGATAGGCAAGGGAATCTATGTGTGGAGCCAGAGGAAATGGGCGAGGTACTAAATGAATACTTTGCATCAGTATTCACCAAAGAGAAGAAATTGGTAGATGTTGAGTCTGGAGAAGGGTGTGTAGATAGCCTGGGTCACATTGAGATCCAAAAAGACGAGGTGTTGGGTGTCTTAAAAAATATGAAGGTAGATAAGTCCCCAGGGCCTGATGGGATCTACCCCAGAATACTGAAGGAGGCTGGAGAGGAAATTGCTGAGGCCTTGACAGGAATCTTTGGATCCTCACTGTCTTCAGGTGATGTCCCGGAGGACTGGAGAATAGCCAATGTTGTTCCTTTGTTTAAGAAGGGTAGCAAGGATAATCCAGGGAACTACAGGCCGGTGAGCCTTACTTCAGTGGTAGGGAAATTACTGGAGAGAATTCTTCGAGACAGGATCTACTCCCATTTGGAAGCAAATGGACGTATTAGTGAGAGGCAGCATGGTTTTGTGAAGGGGGGGTCGTGTCTCACTAACTTGATAGAGTTTTTCGAGGAGGTCACTAGGATGATTGATGCAGGTAGGGCAGTGGATGTTGTCTATATGGACAAGGCCTTTGACAAGGTCCCTCATGGTAGACTAGTACAAAAGGTGAAGTCACACGTGATCAGGGGTGAGCTGGCAAGGTGTATACATAACTGGCTAGGTCATAGAAGGCAGAGAGTAGCAATGGAAGGATGCTTTTCTAATTGGAGGGCTGTGACCAGTGGTGTTCCACAGGGATCAGTGCTGGGACCTTTGCTCTTTGTAGTATATATAAATGATTTGGAGGAAAATGTAACTGGTCTGATTAGTAAGTTTGCAGACTACACAAAGGTTGGTGGAATTGCGGATAGCGATGAGGACTGTCAGAGGATACAGCAGGATTTAGATTGTTTGGAGACTTGGGCGGAGAGATGGCAGATGGAGTTTAATCCGGACAAATGTGAGGTAATGCATTTTGGAAGGTCTAATGCAGGTAGGGAATATACAGTGAATGGTCGAACCCTCAAGAGTATTGAAAGTCAAAGAGATCTAGGAGTACAGGTCCACAGGTCATTGAAAGGGGCAACACAGGTGGAGAAGGTAGTCAAGAAGGCAGACGGCATGCTTGCCTTTATTGGCCGGGGCATGGAGTATAAGAATTGGCAAGTCATGTTGCAGCTGTATAGAACCTTAGTTAGGCCACACTTGGAGTATAGTGTTCAATTCTGGTTGCCACACTATCAGAAGGATGTGGAGGCTTTAGAGAGGGTGCAGAAGAGATTTACCAGAATGTTGCCTGGTATGGAGGGCATTAACTATGAGGAGCGGTTGAATAAATTTGGTTTGTTCTCACTGGAAAGAAGGAGGTTGAGGGGCGACCTGATAGAGGTCTACAAAATTATGAGGGGCATAGACAGAGTGGATAGTCAGAGGCTTTTCCCCGGGGTAGAGGGGTCAATTACTAGGGGGCATAGGTTTAAGGTGAGAGGGGCAAGGTTTAGAGTAGATGTACGAGGCAAGTTTTTACGCAGAGGGTAGTGGGTGCCTGGAGCTCGCTACCGGAGGAGGTGGTGGAAGCACGGACGATAGTGACATTTAAGGGACATCTTGACAAATACATGAATAGGATGGGAATAGAGGGATACGGACCCAGGAAGTGTAGAAGATTGTAGTTTAGTCGGGCAGCATGGTCGGCACGGGCTTGGAGGGCTGAAGGGCCTGTTCCTGTGCTGTACATTTCTTTGTTCTTTATCACAGTATACACTACAGGAGAAAATGGTGCTGGTTGGTTGGCCAATCAATTCTCATTGGCTGAGGCGTTGCCATGGATTAAACAATGGGGAATCCCCCAAACGTGATACATAAATTAAGCACATCAAAGCTGTCATGTGGGACAATGGCTATCCTGACCAGATCATTGCCTACTGTGTATCAATATTCAAGTTCTGTACTATCAAGTGACTATATGATAATTAGCGGTTTATCGCAATCGCGGTTATAGTTTCTCCCCATTTTTTAAAGCTGTTTCGTTTTTGCCTCTACACTTCCTGCCATGAAGAGTAATCGGGGAAAGCCCAACAGAGTGGGTGGACTCCTCAGCTTGTCCCAGCGTTGTGAAAGCTCCCAGTCATTGGCAAGTGTGTGAGAGCAGCCTCTGGAGCGGCCCACTCACCTCATGATGTCCCCTCTCTTCTCTCCCAGGAGAACCTATCCTTCACTCAGTGGTCCCCGACGCAGTTTGGGATAAGGTGAGGAGCTCCCTAAATAGGGAATGCCAAGAAAATCAGGAAAACCGGCATCTTAGTGCCCTGTGAGACAAGTTATTGTTACATCAACCGGGCTTTCTCGAGAACATATGCCATATTTAATCATTTATCAACTTCGCCCCTCCCCTGCCCACTGAGGAAATGTCTCTGACTGGCTCTAAACTCCCAGACATCCTGATCAGGACCACCCTATGCCAGAAGCTATGTCTGAAGATCTGCTTTCTATCAATTCATGTTTCGAATCATCAGTACATAAACATGACCAGGACTGTGTCTACACTTGAGTGAGGGTCACTGCCATTCTATCCGTTTACTCCTTAGAGCACATCCCAAGCTTATTAGTTATTTAACTAACTAAAATGTTTGAAATATTTGCAGAGGGTGGAGTGCATGGAGCCAGGAGCTGATTTACAGGGAGGCCCTGGCAGGCAAACTCTGTCGGCTGCACACAGTCCAAAAAACAATCACAAAAACACAGGAACTAGCTTCAGAATTGGGAGACAAGTAGACATGTTTGATGGAATGATCCTGTGGCGTAATTTAAGAACTTTTGTCTGGATTTTTCATGCATGATAATTACACACAAAAGTAAACACACTCTATATATAGGTGAATTGTAAGAATGAGCCCATTGTAACATCCAGGACAGTTGTTTGGAGAAGAGTTGCACTTGAACAATTACCACAGCACGAATGAAAAGGTGAGGATAAGATCCCGTCGTCACACCTTCACAAACACATGTTCACACACATTAACTCCCACACACTCACCCACCCACCCAAACACACACACAAAGATTTTCCCACACTCCCACCTCCAGACGCTCATTCCCACACACACACTTGCACCCTCCACATACTCAGACCTACACTCACAAAGCATCCTCACACTCACAAACATATTCATTCTCACACAAGCACTCACTCCCATACATGCACCCACACCACACACTCCCAATCACTCAGACACTCCAACACTCACTCACACATTCACACTCACACGTACCCGCACTTACAACACACTCACGCTCACCACACATCTCACACTCCCAAACACACTGACTTTCACATGAACACTTACTCCCTCACTTACACCCACACTCACTCCCCCACATACACCCACACACATTCACTTACACACACAATCACCCCGAAACACACAGACTTGCACACTTACATACACACTCATATACATGTCAACATCCTATTCCCCTGCAATCCCCAAAAGCCATTTAATGCGCACTCACAAACATACACACTTCTACTCTCACTCATAGAGCCCCTCACAAACCCATGTCCACAAACATTAGCATACATCCACACTAACACAATCATACAAACAGGTACACATGAAATGAAATGAAAATCGCTTATTGTCACAAGTAGGCTTCAATGAAGTTACTGTGAAAAGCCCCTAGTCACCACATTCCAGTGCCTGTTCGGGGAGGCTGGTACGGGAATTGAACCGTGCTGCAGGCCTGCCTTGGTCTGCTTTAAAAGCCAGTGATTTAGCCCTGTGTGCTAAATCAGCATGCAACCTCTCCCACATCTTTCTGTACACTCACACGCCAGCACACTCATACTCACACATACTATCACCAACACACGCTATTACACATGTGCACATTCATGCAGAATCACACTAATTTACACAACTGCACCCTCACGCATTCTTGTATACACTAATAGAAACTCACACCAACACTCACATACACATAAACACATTCTCACACAAAGTCACCCAACATACACCAACTTGACTGAACTATACATGTTGGAACAATCCCTCCTGACATTTCTCCATGTCTTTCAAACTTCATTTTTTCTAATGGGGGATGTACGGTATGGTGGCACAGTGGTTAGAACTGCTGCCTCACAGCTGCAGGGACCAAAGTTTGGTTCTGACTTTCTGTGTGGAGTTTGCACATTCTCCCCGTGTCTGCATGGGTTTCCTCCGGGTGCTCCAGTTTCCTCCCACAGTCCAAAGGTGTACAGGTTAGGTGGATCGGCCATGATTAATTGCCACTCAGTATCCAAAGGTTAGGTGGGGTTACGGGGATTGAGTGGGGGAGTAGGCTTGGGTGGGATGTTCTTTCCAAGGGTTGGTGCAGACTTGATGGGCCGAATGACTGCCTTCTTCATTGTAGGAATTCTATCATTCCGTAATGTTACGGTGGTGAAGTCAATATAATTGATATTTCAGGGGTGTTTGTTTTGATGTATCTATGGAATGCAGCACTGGATATGGTAAAATGAGGGGTTCACATGGATGGAGCTGAGACAGAGTAAACAATGATACATCACCCAGCAGTTCTTATGTGAGAGGTGATTTTTGCAATACTAATCAAATTCTGTAGTTGCTGTGGAAACCATTTGCAAGCAGAAGTTTTTGTTATTTTTTCAAAATTTCCCCTCCTGGCTTGAGGCTGGTTGGACTGAAATTATGCAGCGTTTACACCATTCTCCCACTGTAACTCTGGGTGGAGGAGGCCGGCAGAACATCAAGGGAAACAGTGGAAATGTAGGAGATTGTTGGAAATCCCACAGACCTTTGTTCGCCCAATCAGGGGGAGGCCCATCCAAATGGTGCTTTACCCAGATGATCGTACTGTGTTTGTGTAAAGCACTCGGCTGTTTTATCTTGGGCGGCATCATCTCGAGTCAGAATTCATTGCCTCCTGGCCTCCATTCTTCGGTGCAGTATCACTAGACAGCAATCTTGGAACCTTGGCTCATTTTGACCCACCCTGGCCCGAGATTTCACCGGTCCTGCTACTACTCTTGGTTTGTAGGGACCAGTTGAGTCAGAACATGCCAGAGATTAAACGCTGGAATTTTCCTGATCTGTAGTGAGTGCGACAACACAAATTTACACACTCAAAGTTGGGAGGGAACAAGATATAGGATTAACCCCATTGGGGAACCTTTTGGTTCATTTTGATGCATTGTGAAATTATACCCGCAATTTAAAGTGAAACTATTACAATCAGGGCCCCTTTTCACAACCAAGTGGCCAGAATGAATTAGGATTAGAATCATAGAATCCTTACAGAGCAGAAGGAGGCCATTTGGCCCACTGAGTCTGCACCAGCCCTCCAAAAGAGGACTCTACATAAGCCCTTAGTGTCCAGAAAGGATAGGTGGGGTTACTGGGTTATGGGATAGGGTAGAGCAGTGGGCTTAAGTGAGGTGCTCTTTCCAAGGGTTGGTGCAGACTTGATGGGCAGAATGGCCTCCTTCTGCACTGTAAATTCTATGATTGGGTGGTGGAAGTCTGGAACTCATGCCTGAAAGGGTGGCGGAGGCAGAGACCATCATAACATTTAAGAAGTATTTAGATGTTTAGCACAGCGGGCTAAATCGCTGGCTTGTAATACAGACCAATGCCAGCAGCGCGGGTTCAATTCACATACCAGCCTCCCCGAACAGGGGCCGGAATGTGGTGACTAAGGGCTTTTCACAGTAACTTCATTGAAGCCTGCTTGTGACAATAAACGATTATTATTATGTGCACTTGCAATGCCAAGACATACAAGACTATGGGTGAAGTACTGGAAAATGGGATTAGAATTAGGGTGGTTGTTTTTGACGAGCGCAGATGTGATGGGCCGAATAGCCTTTTCTGTGCTGTAGACCTCTATGACTCTATGTGGCAGTACTGCAGAGCTGATCCGTTAGTTGTGGAATCGCTTTACTCTATTTATTCCTTGCTGTTTATGCTGTTTGTCATGCAAGTAGTCCTGTGTTGCAGCTTCACTGGGTGTGTCTGATGTTGATCCTGGCATGCCATCTTTCAATCGTCATTGAACCAGTGTTGATCCCCTGGCTTGGTGGTAATGATACAGTGAGGGACATGCCAGTCCATGAGGTTACAGCTTGTGGTTGAGTACAATTCTGTTGTTGCTGATGGCCTAAATGAGCTTATTATTTTTGATTACTGGAGGAATGTTAGCTTTGACACCAGAAAAACTCCCTTCCTCTCAAATAGTGCCACGGGATCTTGGATTAACAGCTGATCTGATAGACATCCCTTCCAAGAACGCGGTATTCCCTCAGTGTCAGACTGGAGCCTCAGTTTATATTGTGCTGGAGGCCTGGGGACTAACTTGAAATCAGAACCTCCTGACTCAGAGACGAGGGAGCTGCCAAATACTTGACGGAAAATAGCAAATGTTTCAAAGTGCGCAGCAGGTCACTCATAACCTGTAAAGGTGAAAGACAAATCTGTGGTTTGGGTGGTTGGTCAGGCCGGAAAACTGGAAGATGTGTGAGACATTTACTAGGATTGAACAAAATAAGAAGGAGAAACAGAGACAAATGGGATGAGTAGGTTTCACTGGAAAACAAGGAAAATTGATGGCCCAAGTAAAATCATTTCAACAGAGTATAGGAAATAAATAAAAGGAACAAACAGGACTGGAAACATAAAGGGGAGAAATAGCAATCCTGGAAATTTGAAAGAAAACCAAGTCAGAAACGATAAAGCCCTGAATTCCTGCACAGGTCACAATCCCAATCACTTCCCAGATTGGGGGCGGTACCTCCAATTCCCTACCAATGGTGGACACCTACCATTCCAGGGAAGCCAGGGAATCTGGAGAAAAAGTGCCTGGTCAGGGAGATCATAACATACCTCTTCCTCCAGAAAGAATTATCAGTATCCCACAGACACTTTGGGCTGGATTCTCCGATTCTGCGGCTATGTCTGCAGGATCCGCCTGATCGTACGACCAAAAAGTCGGTGCCGCCCCCGAACCGATGGTCCGTCTGGTGGGGGGCAAGCAGCCATGCCACGGAAGGCCGCTTTACTGCCGATATGGATCCAGAATGGCAGGGTCTGTGGCCATGCAAGTGCACGGCAGCGGTGGCCACGCCGTACAACATGGGGCCAGCCGCATGCGGACCCGGCCTGCCAAACACTGCCGCCTGTCAGCCCCCTCGCCACCCCTGGACCACCCCCCACAAGTCAGCATGGGCAGCACGGTAGCATAGTGGTTAGCACAATTGCTTCACAGCTCCAGGGTCCCAGGTTCGATTCCGGCTTGGGTCACTGTCTGTGCGGAGTCTGCACATCCTCCCAGTGTGTGCGTGGGTTTCCTCCGGGTGCTCCGGTTTCCTCCCACAGTCCAAAGATGTGCAGGTTAGGTGGATTGGCCATGATAAATTGCCCTTAGTGTCCAAAATTGCCCTTAGTGTTGGGTTGGCTTATGGGGATAGGGTGGAGGTGTGGACCTTGGGTAGGGTGCTCTTTCCAAGAGCCGGTGCAGACTTGATGGGCCGAATGGTCTCCTTCTGCACTATAAATTCTATGAAACCTAATTCTATGAAATCTATGAAGACCCCCAGCCCCCACCAGCGGAACGGCTCCCCACTGACTGTGGCAACACTGGATACAATCTGCAGCCACCAAGCCAGGTTTAAGAAATGTGAGAGGACACATGTCCCATGTTGTCGAGAAGTCGGTCCATTGGGGGCGGAGCATTGGTGGAGGGCCTCAGGTGAAATCCTGAGGCCATCCCAGCGGCATGTGGCATACTCCTCGAGCACGCCGTTTTTGAGAGGGCGGAGCATCGGAAATCGGAAAGTATTTGATTTGGGCGCAAAAAGGGATTCTCCGGCCGATCGCCGATCACAATTTCGGCGTCGGCAATCGGAGAACCCCGCCCATTGTGTTTGTTCAAAAATTGTCCGGTTTATCTTTGGAGTTCAGACCAAAATCCAGTCTGGACCCTTGAACCAGCCCTATAACTGAGATTACAAACCAGTCTGGACCCTCGAACCAGCCCTATAACTGAGATTACAATCCAGTCTGGACCCTCGAACCAGCCCTATAACTGAGATTACAATCCAGTCTGGACCCTCGAACCAGCCCTATAACTGAGATTACAATCCAGTCTGGACCCTCGAACCAGCCCTATAACTGAGATTACAATCCAGTCTGGACCCTCGAACCAGCCCTATAACTGAGATTACAATCCACTCTGGACCCTCGAACCAGCCCTATAACTGAGATTACAATCCAGTCTGGACCCTCGAACCAGCCCTATAACTGAGATTACAATCCAGTCTGGACCTTCGAACCTGCCCTTTTACTGAGACTACAATCCAGTCTGGACCCTCGAACCAGCCCTATAACTGAGATTACAATCCAGTCTGGACCCTCGAACCAGCCCTATAACTGAGATTACAATCCAGTCTGGACCCTCGAACCAGCCCTATAACTGAGATTACAAACCAGTCTGGACCCTCGAACCAGGCCTATAACTGAGATTACAATCCAGTCTGGACCCTCGAACCAGCCCTATAACTGAGATTACAATCCAGTCTGGACCCTCGAACCAGCCCTATAACTGTGATTACAATCCAGTCTGTATCCTCGAACCAGCCCTATAACTGAGATTACAATCCAGTCTGGACCCTCGAACCAGCCCTATAACTGAGATTACAAACCAGTCTGGACCCTCGAACCAGCCCTATAACTGAGATTACAATCCAGTCTGGACCCTCGAACCAGCCCTATAACTGAGATTACAATCCAGTCTGGACCCTCGAACCAGCCCTATAACTGAGATTACAATCCAGTCTGGACCCTCGAACCAGCCCTATAACTGAGATTACAATCCAGTCTGGACCCTCGAACCAGCCCTATAACTGAGATTACAATCCAGTCTGGACCCTCGAACCAGCCCTATAACTGAGATTACAATCCAGTCTGGACCCTCGAACCAGCCCTATAACTGAGATTACAAACCAGTCTGGACCCTCGAACCAGCCCTGTAACTGAGATTACAATCCACTCTGGACCCTCGAACCAGCCCTATAACTGAGATTTCAAACCAGTCTGGACCCTCGAACCAGCCCTATAACTGAGATTACAATCCAGTCTGGACCCTCGAACCAGCCCTATAACTGTGATTACAATCCAGTCTGGACCCTCGAACCAGCCCTATAACTGAGATTACAATCCAGTCGGGACCCTTGAACCAGCCCTATAACTGAGATTACAATCCAGTCTGGACCCTCGAACCAGCCCTATAACTGAGATTACAAACCAGTCTGGATCCTCGAACCAGGCCTATAACTGAGATTACAATCCAGTCTGGACCCTCGAACCAGCCCTATAACTGAGATTACAATCCAGTCTGGACCCTCGAACCAGCCCTATAACTGAGATTACAATCCAGTCTGGACCCTCGAACCAGCCCTATAACTGAGATTACAATCCAGTCTGGACCCTCGAACCAGCCCTATAACTGAGATTACAATCCAGTCTGGACCCTCGACCCAGCCCTATAACTGAGATTACAATGCAGTCTGTAGCCTCGAACCAGCCCTATAACTGAGATTACAAACCACTCTGGACCCTCGAACCAGCCCTATAACTGAGATTACAATCCAGTCTGGACCCTCGAACCAGCCCTATAACTGAGATTACAATCCAGTCTGGACCCTCGAACCAGCCCTATAACTGAGATTACAATCCAGTCTGGACCCTCGAACCAGCCCTATAACTGAGATTACAATCCAGTCTGGACCCTCGAACCAGCCCTATAACTGAGATTACAATCCAGTCTGGACCCTCGAACCAGCCCTATAACTGAGATTACAATCCAGTCTGGACCCTCGAACCAGCCCTATAACTGAGATTACAAACCAGTCTGGACCCTCGAACCAGCCCTGTAACTGAGATTACAATCCACTCTGGACCCTCGAACCAGCCCTATAACTGAGATTTCAAACCAGTCTGGACCCTCGAACCAGCCCTATAACTGAGATTACAATCCAGTCTGGACCCTTGAACCAGCCCTATAACTGAGATTACAATCCAGTCTGGAACCTCGAACCAGCCCTATAACTGAGATTACAATCCAGTCTGGACCCTCGAACCAGCCCTATAACTGTGATTACAATCCAGTCTGGACCCTCGGACCAGCCCTATAACTGAGATTACAATCCAGTCGGGACCCTTGAACCAGCCCTATAACTGAGATTACAATCCAGTCTGGACCCTCGAACCAGCCCTATAACTGAGATTACAAACCAGTCTGGACCCTCGAACCAGCCCTATAACTGAGATTACAATCCAGTCTGGACCCTCGAACCAGCCCTGTAACTGAGATTACAATCCAGTCTGGACCCTCGAACCAGCCCTATAACTGAGATTACAATCCAGTCTGGACCCACGAACCAGCCCTATAACTGAGATTACAATCCAGTCTGGACCCTCGAACCAGCCCTATAACTGAGATTACAATCATGTCTGTATCCTCGAACCAACCCTATAACTGAGATTACAATCCAGTCTGGACCCTCGAACCAGCCCTATAACTGAGATTACAATCATGTCTGTATCCTCGAACCAACCCTATAACTGAGATTACAACCCAGTCTGTATCCTCGAACCAACCCTATAACTGAGATTACAATCCACTCTGGACCCTCGAACCAGCCCTATAACTGAGATTACAATCCAGTTTGGACCGTCGAACCAGCCCTATAACTGAGATTACAATCCACTCTGGACCCTCGAACCAGCCCTATAACTGAGATTACAATCCAGTTTGGACCGTCGAACCAGCCCTATAACTGAGATTACAATCCACTCTGGACCCTCGAACCAGCCCTATAACTGAGATTACAATCCAGTTTGGACCGTCGAACCAGCCCTATAACTGAGATTACAATCCAGCCTGGACCCTCGAACCAGCCCTATAACTAGGATTACAATCCAGTGGGACCCTCCAAGGAATAATCTGAATAGACACAACTCCATGGATGCTAGACTGATCCCACTAAAGGCAGGGATATGGGAACTCCTGATGAGGTGATACTCGTTGGGACCCCGTCTTTAAAGTTGGCTGAGGACACGATTATACTGAGCTGTAATTTGTACCCCCATTAGTTGGAGCAGTTGTGTTACAGTGCGGCTGGGAGTGTGTTCCAGGATTTTGACCTCGTGATGCTGAAGGAATGCTGATATGTTTCCAATCCCTTCCGATCAGCACTGTGGGTGTGCCTACACCACATGGACTTCAGCGGTTCAAGAAGGCAGCTCACCATCACCTTCTCAATAGCAATTAGGAACGGGGAATAAATGCTGGCCTAGCCAGTAATGCTCACATCCCATTAAATCATTTTTTTAAAGTCAGAGTGGTGATCTGGAGGTGCTTGGGGGTAGTGCCTTTGTCCTTATAGTTGGTGGAAATCATGGGTTTGGAAAGTGCTCTTGAAGTAAAAACTTGCTGCTGTGCAAACTATAAATAGTACACACTGCAGCCAGCTACACCTCCTCTGCAGAAGAGGTTTCCCATTCATCTCCATTAACTTTGATTTTGCTGGGTCTCCTGCATTTCACACTCCGAATGCTGTCTTGATGTCAAGGGCAGACACTCTCCCCTCATTTTTGAAATTCAGCTCCCTTGCCCACTTTTGGAGCAGGGCTGTGAGGGGATTTTGAGTTGAGTGGTGTGACTGGACACAGTGAGTAGGTTACAATGCCTTTCCTCACTTTGTTGATGATTGAGGGCAGACTGGTGGGATAGTAATTTTCCGGATTGGTTTCGTCCTGTTCTTTTCGTGGGCACGACATATGCGGACGATTTTCCACATTGTCAAGTAGGTGCCAATGTATTAGCTGTACTGAAATAGCTTGGCTAGGGTGCATGACTAGTTCTGGAGCATAAGTCTTCAGCGCTGCAACTGGAACGTTACTGGGGCTCTTTGCAGTGTTCCGTGCACTCCGCGGTTTCTTGATATGATGAGGAGCCAATCGATTTCTCTGAAGGCTGTGAGGCCGAGAAGAGAAACCACTTTGGTTTATGGTGGTTGTGAGCGCTGCAGCCTTGTATTTTCCAATCACGCGCTGAACTCTGCTGTAATTGAAAACGGCAATGTTTGTGGAATCTGCTCCTCCCATGAGCTGCTAATTGTCCACTGCCATTTGTAACTGGATGTGGCAGGACTGCAGAGCTTTGATCTACCCTTTGGCTGCTGGATCGCTTAGCTCGGGCTGTAGCCTGCTTCTTCCACTTGATAGTCCGTTTTTCTGCAGTATCGTTGAACAATGATCACTTGGATGAGGTGTTGTACTCTGCAAGGTGTTTGGAAAGGTGAGAATAAAAGCAAATGGACCAGAAATTCTATGCCATGGGAGTGGACACAGACTTGTTTGATCTGGGTTTTAAACAATAAAGACTAAACATATTACAATTTTAAAATCACTCCATTATAAAATAAATCTTTCCTTTGGCTATTAAATGGCGATGCTGTGGGAATTTCAATCAATGCTGGCTGTAAAACAGAGCTGCTGTGAACTCCCCATTCCCTCATATATTCTGGAACCAACTTGAAAGATCATTTGGTGGGTGGATGGAATAATCACCATTCTGGGAATTGCTGATTTTGATTATGAGCAATGTATTGACAAAGCCACATCTATCCACAGACAGTGAGTGTACTCCAGTGGTTGAGTGGAGTATAACTGATAACATCCAGTGATGGGAATAGCTCGCATGACTCATTTAGGATCCCATTGCAGGAAGACTTCTGTTCACCTCCCACACGTTTCCAATTTTAAGCTTAAAAAATACCTCACACAGAATGATTTCCTTATTGATAATAAACCTTAAATTACAGATTTTAAGGGCACAGGAATCAGGACTGGAATTAGACAGGACCTAGTGGAGAACCTTTAATCGTGTGGTTTCTTTAAGAGCCAGTTGTATGTAATCATGAGGCGTTATGGGCTACTGAGGTCTCCTGGACCTTAACTTAATTGCTTGAGTGATTTGGAGAGGAATTTCCCAGTTATCCCCAAATTGGCAGAGGTTCTATCTTTGGGATTATTTTTGCTTATCTCAGGAGGCTGCATTGTCAGTTGTGTATGAGCTATTTTTACATTTTATATATGCAATTTAATGTGCCGTAGTATATCTTTAGACTGGAATCTTTATCAGAATTACTGATAGTGAGGGCTGTCTTGACTCAGAACAGGACTAAGTTGTACCACTGAAAGAACTTGAAAGGCCTTCAATTTAGCTGCTCCCTCACTCACCAACTTTAATGGGCTCTGGTTTAATCCCAGTTTTCACTTCATTCTCTTTAAAACATGTCATTTATATTGCAACATCAAAAAGAGAATTATTCTAAACAGATTTGTTCCCAGCTATCATCATCATGAATCATTGAAGTTTTTAGATTTTCTTCCATTAGGTCATTAATGGAAATAACACACAGTTGGATTCTGATCTCAGTTGCCTTACTGTCAGTCAGTTAGCTCAGTTGGCCGGATGGCTGGTTTGTGAGGCAGGGCGGTGATAATAGAGTGGGTTCAATTCTGTACTGGCTGAGGTTATCTCAACCTTGCCCCTCACCTGAGGTGTGGTGACCCTCAGGTTAAATCACTAGCAGTCAGCTCTCCCTCAAAAGGGGAGAGTAGCCTATGGTCCTCGGGGATATGGTGGTTTTCAGTTGATAGTCAATTATGCCTTTGTTTATGGGCACTCTCCAGCTTCCAGCACCACAGGGCCTGGTCATGTTGGGAGATTTCCACCGGATAATATCTAGTTGGTCCTACTCTCAGAAGAGAGAGAAGCAAGTGGGGAATGCACTTGGCTTTGCCAGTGGGCTACCACATGGTGCCGTCGCCTCTACACACGTGACCAAAGATGTGCAGGTTAGATGGATTGGTCATGCTAAATTGCCCTTTAGTGTCCTAGGATGTGCAGGCTAGATTATGGGGTGGGTAGGGGAGTGGACCTGGGTAGAGTGCTCTTTCGGGAGGGTTGGTGCAGACTCGATAGGCCGAGTAGCCTTCTTCCGCACTGTAGGGATTCTATGATCCACTGACTTTGCCGCTGCCACAATGCTGAGGTGTACTGGAACGCAAAAGGTTAGCATTTGCTCACTGCTCATTGGTGTGCGACTCCGACTAATGCGTAATGCTGGTGAATGTCTTTCCTGGCAACGGTCATAAAACATTCCACCTGCTCCAGTTGGCTGCTCCAGCAATCTTTCAACCATCATATCAAATCAGAGGGCAGCTGCCGGATAACAAAGTCTGACATTTGGCTGATGGCTCCTCCTTGCAAGTGGCCAGCGGCTGTATAAAGGGAGCCAGACTGGTTTAGCACAGTGGGCTAAACAGCTGGCTTGTAATGCAGAATAAGGCCAGCAGCGCGGGTTCAATTCCCGTACCGGCCTCCCCAAACAGGCGCCGGAATGTGGCGACTAGGGGCTTTTCACAGTAACTTCATTGAAGCCTACTTGTGACAATAAGCGATTATTATGGTGCTATGAGGTATGTCACTGAGCAGACAATTGGGACACTGAAGCTAATATTTCACTTTCTCAACAGCTCTGGGCTCACAGGAATCCTGATTTATGATGGCGATTTTCTCAATCTGCCAATCATGAGGGCTCAGCCCTTGCTGTCACAGGTTTGCTGACGTCACCCGGGAGAGTAGGAAGATGTTAATGAGGAGAAGGAAGGGAGGAAACTGGTAGTAAAATTCCCATGGCTGTAGAGTCTCGAACAAGGCACCATAGTTTTAGAAGGTAGTGAATCTGTTGAACTTTTAACCACAGGGGTCTGCAGAGGTTGTGTCGTTAAGTGTGTACAAGGCTGCGATGGACAGATTTTTAATGAGTAAGGGAATCAAGAGATGAGGTGGGAAATAATAATAATAATCGCTTATTGTCACAAGTAGGCTTCAATGAAGTTACTGTGGAAAAACCCCTAGTCGCCACAGTCCGGCGCCTGTTCGGGGAGGCCGATACAGGAATTGAACCCGCACTGCGGGCCTTGTTCTGCATTACAAGCCAACTGTTTAGCCCACTGTGTTAAACCAGCCCAAGTGGAGTTAAGGATTATCATATCAAATCTGTCATGATCTCATTGTGGGAGATGCTAGGATGGTACTTGAAGAAGGGTCAGATGAAGCACCATGACGTAAAAGGTTGAATTTTGGGTGCACAACGAGGAAAGGAAATTCCTCTAAAATGGTAAGATTCCAAATTGAACAGAGACACCATTCTGTGAAAATACTCATGCCTAGAAATGGTAGACCAAGTACGCCCCCCCCCCCCCCCCCCCCCGCTTGCAAAGGAAGCAAGCCAACTGGTGCTGTCACAACATCAGATAACCCTGCTGGCTGATTTAACCCTCTCCTTACAAACATGGACCACAGAGGTCCATTCAACATATTCACTTGTCATTTCACCTGTCATTCATCCAGGAACATTCAGCTGTCAGAGCGGTCTGGCTGCAGCATCATCTAACGGGCTAGATAAGGTACTGGCACTGGAGGCATGAGGAGCTGCAGGCTTCTGATTGGGCCAGCAGCTCTCAGCAGGTGGGACTTCTTCCGCGAGAGACAATCCTTGGAAAGGCCCAATAGCCTGAAGGGCACTTGATTCCGTTGGGCTTCCCCCATGGGATTGATGGGGGTTCCCTAACGGTTCTCAAACCAGTGCGTGAGACCCCAGTCAGCTCAACAGAATCCTAGTCCGTATCTTCAAATGCCATCTCCCAACAACTGCACCACCAACCTCACAAATTACCCAATGCAACACTGACCGATCGGCAACCTCTAGTCATCAATACACATGCTTGACTTTCATATATGCTACAAAGAACAAAGAACAAAGAAATGTACAGCACAGGAACAGGCCCTTCGGCCCTCCAAGCCCATGCCGACCATACTGCCCGACTAAACTACAATCTTCTAAAAGAACAAAGAAACCTCGCACTCACACTGCTATTATTGCTGTAAAGCTCATATCCATATTTCACAACTTCCACATAGCTATTCAGCGAAGCAGACACATCGCCCCAACACATTTCAACCCACTCACTGAGGCCCTTCCTTCTCTCTTGCTCTGCACAGGAAGGGGCAACACTGGCCAGGTGGGGGACAGGCACTGTTGCATATCCTTATCCCTTGATGGAGATGGTGCTCAGCTGCAGGTGACCTTGCAGGGCACCATCAAACAACCCTGGGCCTAGCAGGCCCGGCTTTGGCCCATGCTGTCTCAGCTGAGGGGAGGGGGAGGAGGTGGGAGGGTGGCAACAGTTTATTCTGGCTGTCTGACAGGCAAAAGCAAGGGTACTGGCAGAGTAGCAAGGATGGGAGCACAGACAGGCTGCCCTGAGAGAGGCTGGCAGGCTCATATAGCATGGAGCCATTGAACCAGCTCAATCTGAATTAGAATACAGTTTGCTGGGCTAAGGTCACTGAAGTTGTGTCAAACAGTTTCACTAAAATCATCCAGGTTGAGGGCACCTTCCCCTTTATGTACCAGCTGAAACCCCACTTTCACCCTCACCCCATAGTCTGGTATGATATACAAGCTACAATGGTGTAATCATGCACCTCTTGCTTTTTCCATGCCCTGTCTTCCCTCATTCCAACCCTCTGCTCTTCAGATAGCCAAGAACTGCTGCCTGGCTGGCCAGTTCTGCCTGAGGATGAAGGCTCAGGTGAAGAGCAGACCTCTGAAGAAGAAACTTGATCTGACACTTACAGCCACCAATTCAGATACTGGCACTTCATTTACTTGAGGTGAGGGTGTCGAGGCAGGATCTGCACGTGTGGAGCCACTGGGTGAGTGGGCTGAAAACAGGCTGGAGGGAAGGATATTGTGAGTGCCAACCCTCAGTCAAGGATAAGGTTGCAGATGAAAGATTCAGTTAATGACTCCGATTGGGGAGATAAATAGTAAAAGGCTGTTGCTCAAGGAGATATTTGATGCGGAAAGACTGCTATCACTGTCAAGCAGCATGGAAGAGTCTTGTTCCAACTTGGCATGGATATTGCGCAGAACTCAGAGTCCATCCAGTATGGAAATAGTGGCCAACTCCATGAAAACACTAAAGATCCAGCTGTGATACAGTGTCTGATGACTGATGTCTCCACACATCTAAGTGCAGTGAAAGTTCAGACAGAGGTCATGAGGTCCATGTTCGGTGCTGTGCAGGCTCAGACTGTTGCCATCATGGCTGTGCATCTCGGTGCTCAGGCTCTCAGAGCAGTCCAGCAAGCTGTGCTCCAATACCTGACTCAGATTAGGTGATGCCCTGGAGGAGCGTCAATAGCTCGAAGGTGCATGAACCTGCCTACCACGTCTATGGACAGCATTCATACTCCCACCCCTGCTGCTCCACCGGCACCCCTGCTATTGCCTGCCAGCCAGTCAGCCCAGACTGCTGTCTCCCATGCTGAGATGGTGAAGTCCAAAGCCAGGACTTCTTGTTTGAAGGTGTTCTGCGAGTCATCTGCAACCTTCCACCAGCCATGCTGCAGCCAGTGGGATAGAACTACCCAGGAGCATTAGGCTAGGCAATGGAATTCACAAGCCAGGAAAGGTACAGGGAGGAACAGTTGAATGTGTGATGCATTAATAGATGTGTTGTTGGATAAAGTTAGTATAGAATGTTTGTTTTGTGATGTCTTTTGTTTCAGGATTTGGCGAATTGGTACCAAAGTGTTGGGAAGCACAAAGCAGCTGTGTTTTGATGAATGTTTACAGTGGATCAAGAGTCTGATGAGACATTCGTGAACAGCCATCAGGAATGATGATGTACTGGCTGCCTCTCTTCTTCCACCTCCACCACTTCCTCCTCCTGCTCAGGTGGTCACTAGTGGCAAGTCCTCCACTATGATGACTGGGTTGTGTGGCTACAACATATCATCATGAATTGGAAAACCCACTGAAGGCTGTCTTCTCCTCAACCGGTCCAGGCAGCGGCACCATTGCTTCAGGATGCGACGGTCTGCTCTCCAACTTCCTTGTTCCATATGGGCCTCATGCAGGAGCTCTCTCCATTTGTGGTAGAATAGCGGAGGGGAATAATCAACCACATGTAGAGGTTGTAGACCTTGTCATCAAGCAGCCACCCTCTGGTTCAACATGCTAGTTTGTAGATAGTGTGAATAGCTGTCTGAAGGCAAAGAATAAAAGCACTTGTCTGCTCCAGGATTATTCCTTTAAATTCATTTGTGGGATGTGGGCCTCACTGAGTATTGTCAGGGCAGGACGGTGGTGCAGTGGTTAGCACTGCTGCCTCATGGCGGCGAGGACCCAGGTTCGATCCCGTCCCCAGGTCACTGTCCGTGTGGAGTTTGCACATTCTCCCCGTGTCTGCGTGGGTTTCACCCCCGCAACCCAAAGATGTGCAGGCTAGGTGGATTGGCCACACTAAATTGCCCCTTAATTGGAAAAAAATAATTGGGTACTCTAAATTTATTTTAAAAAATCACTGGGTATTGTCCATCCCAACTTGCCCTTGAGAATGTGGTGGTAAGTGACTATCTTGAATCGCTGCAGTCCTTGTGATGTAGGTATATCCACAGTGCTGTTAGGGAGGGAGATCCAGGAGTTTGACCCAGCGACAGTGAAGGAACGGCGATATTTTTCCAAGTCAGGATGGTGAGTGATTTGGAGGGGAATCTCCATGAGTTGACGTTCCCATGTACCTGCTGTGGATAGTGGAAATTAACCAGCATGCTGGGCCTGGCACGGTCACACATCAGAACATATTCAGAGAGTGGAACCTTTTGCAATTGCCATATATGTACTGTAGCCACGTAAAATGGCTGCGTCACGATTAATCTGGCCAAAACCCAGTTTGAAATGGCTAACCCGAAAGGCTGCTGGGAAAAGCAGCTAACAAGACACAAGCAGGCAGCTGCAGACAGTATTGCATATTCGGCTCTGGGGTAGTTGGCCCAGATCGATACTCAGGGTCAAGGGCCGCCCCGGGAGGCGGGAAGCCCCTGGGCCCTATAAAAGTGAGGGGCCAAGTTCAGATCTCTCTCTCTCTCCTCTTCGCCTGCTCGAGACCTTCGCAAGACCAGCAACCGGCAACTGTAAGTTTGAATCCAGCGATCGCTATCCGGTAGAGACACCTAGCCACCGACCTGTAGCAGCCTTTTGAATCCCGCGGGCCAGATCTGATTGGACAAGCCATTTGTTTCCCTGACCTGGTGGGCTCTTCCTAAGCTAAGTATTGGCCAGTAGTGATAGGTTTATTAGAAAGATAGTAGTATTAGTGTATTAATATTGCTCGTTGTATATAATAAATGACCGTTGTTTTAATCCTTACTAAGCGGTGTGCTGTATTATTAATCATAACCTGAACTTGAACCACGTGGCGGTATCATAAAGATACCTGGCGACTCGTGAGCAAAGGTGACGTAATCAGAGCAAAAAGACGAAGGCTAAAAAGAGCAACAGTACCATTTGGGTGCCACAAGGTCATGTGTGGGCAGACAGTGGCTCCCTGCACCATTGGGAATCCTGCTATCCTGGCAAAGCCATGTGTCCACTTCTCTTGTTTCTCCCTGTTTAGAAAGAAGATGCCCCTCTCCCGTCATACAGAATTTGGTTGACTTTCCAGATGCAGCAATGCAAGTCAAATTGCGATATATTGTAAATGTCACTGGCTCCAGCCTGGAAGAATCAACTGGCATAGAATTTGAGGATGACAGTGATCTTGCTGGCTACTGCCACTGTAGTCATTTTCCTGATCTGAGGCCACAGATTTGGTCTGAGGAGGTGACACACTTGTGACCATCACCTTGCTGAAGTGTTTCATACATGCTCCTGTCTGAGAGGCAGATCAGGGGTGTGCTCTCTGAAGACTCCAGGTGGGTACAGTGTCCTCCTTCTGTGAACAGCTTGTCCTCTCTGCTCCATCCCCCCTCATCCTGCAGCCCTGAAGGAACTGCAACCATAGCCCCATGACTGGAAGAAAATGGTGTATTCAGAGACAACCCATACAATCCCTTTACTACTCCCTTCAGACTGAAAGAACACTTTATCATAATCTTTTTTAATAATAATCTTTATTGTCACAAGTAGGCTTCCATTAACACTACAATGAAGTTACTGTGAAAAGCCCCTAGTCGCCACATCCGGCGCCTGTTTGCGTTCACTGAGGGAGAATTCACCTAACAGCACGTCTTTCGTGACTTGTGGGAGGAAACCGGAGCACCCGGAGGAAACTCACACAGGCACGGGGAGAACGTGCAGAATCCACACAGACAGTGACCTAAGCCGGGAATGGAACCTGGGACCCTGGCGCTGTGAAGCAACACACCGTGCTACCGTGCTGCCCTGACTTATCACCTCGCCCAACAACACAGGTCTTTCCCTAATCCTGTAGAAGCAATTAGATAGTTCAAAGCACTTCACCTGCAAGTTGGATGGTGTTGCCTTTATCATGTAGGCTGAACTCCTATGCAATTGATCATGGTGTGTTTGACTCAAATTGAATAAGAGGCCTGAACAGGGAACCCGCGACCAAAGATGCACAGAACCCCATTTTGTACAGTGGGGAGGTCCGCTCGCCGGAACGCCCTTGTTTAGCGAGAGATCTCCGAGGCCCCCAAAACAATCCCCAAACTCACCCACAGCCCGCACGTGCTATGGGAGGATCCCCAGCATCCCCCCCCGTACCCCGCCAGGCAACGTCATCCCGATTGCGCAGTGCCACCCTTGGCAGTGCCAACCTGGCACCCTGACAGTGCCCATGCCAGCTATCATGCCACCTGGGCACCTTAGCAATGCCAGGATGGCACCCAGATGGCACTGCCAAGGTGCCAGGCTGGCACTGCTTGGGTATCCTGGTAGCATCAGCAGTGCCAGGGCACTACCCTTCACAAACGGCATGCAGCTGGGGGCATCTGATCCCCTGCCCTGGGAAACCCCCACGAGTGCCGTACCATCTGGTCCCCGTTTGTGGGGACCAGTACTGAACGACGCTCGTTCGAGGTCTCTGAGGTGAAGAGGTTGAAGAGGTTGAGGGCAGCACGGTAGCATTGTGGATAGCACAATTGCTTCACAGCCCCAGGGTCCCAGGTTCGATTCCGGCTTGGGTCACTGTCTGTGCGGAGTCTGCACATCCTCCCCGTGTGTGCGTGGGTTTCCTCCGGGTGCTCTGGTTTCCTCCCACAGTCCAAAGATGTGCAGGTTAGGTGGATTGGCCATGTTAAATTGTCCTTAGTGTCCAAAATTGCCCTTAGTGTTGGGCGGGGTTGCTGGGTTATGGGGATAGGGTGCAGGTGTGGACCTTGGGTAGGGTGCTCTTTCCAAGAGCCGGTGCAGACTCGATGGGCCGAATGGCCTCCTTCTGCACTGTAAATTCTATGTAAAAAAAAAATCCCAAAGCCTCAGGCACCTCGGAATCTGCACATTAGCGTGAGGCTTTGAGGCTAACTGCTTCGCTCTAATATGCAGATTTCCCAAAATGTGATCCCGCTCATTGTGGTGGGATTGTCTCGCGAGATCGCGTTGGATCTGGTGTGACATCGCGAGCTGGGTAGATCCCGGGAACAGGGTCTCCACGCTGTGCCGCGGTAAGCTGCTTTCTGGGCGCAGCGTGGCTGTTGGATCGCGCTCTTAGTGTCGACAACAAAGAAAAAGTAACCAGGAAACTAAATCACCTGTGTACAGGTATGGGGGGACTCCTGTTTGGGAGCCCCTGGTGGTCAGCCACCACCACCGTATAGTTTCACTCTTCACTGCTTCCTGGTACTTAAACGCACCAGGAGTCAGCCGGTTGTGTTTTATTCTTGCCGTTGTGATCGCCTCCCTTTGCCTCCTCGCCCTTTTGTTTCTTTTGGCGTCCCCCACTGCCTCCCCCCTCCCTGCCTATCCCCCCAATGAAAAATCTCCTCCAGGGAATTACCATGGCGATGGTTTACCTTGATGGCGTGCTCGTCACTGGCACTACATCAGAAAACGACATGGCCAGTCTAGAGGAAGGATTTTGCAGCAGTTCACCCAATGTGAAAAATGTACTTTTCAGGCCTCAGAAGTGATCTATCTAGGATTTTGCATTGATGTGGCAAGGTTGCACCCTTTGGAGAAAATGTCAAGGCCATACGAGACGTCCCTACACCTAACAATGTCAGCGAGATTATATCATTCCTTGGTATGGTCAATTATTATAGATTCATAGAAGTTACAGTGCAGAAGGAGGCCATTCGGCCCATCGAGTCTGTACCAGCTCTTGGAAAGAGCACCCTACCCAAGCCCACACCTCCACCCTAACCCCAGAACCCAGTAACCCCACCCAACACCAAGGGCAATTTTGGACACTAAGGGGAATTTAGCATGGCCAATCCACCTAACCTGCACATCTTTGGACGGTGGTAGGAAACCGGAGCACCCGGAGGAAACCCACGCAGACACGGGGAGAAAGTGCAGACTCCGCACAGACAGTGACCCAAGCCGGGAATCAAATCTGGGACCCTGGAGCTGTGAAGCAATTGTGCTCACCACTATGCTACCGTGCTGCCAAGGTGCCAGGAAGGTTTATTTTGAACCTAGCCACAACATTGGCACCATTAAACCATTAAGGAAGAAGCAGCAGTGGCAATGGAGAGAGCCTCAAGAGAAAGTCTTCCAAGTCGTGAAGCAAGCATGACAGTCTTCAAACCTCTTGGTGCATTTTGACCTGGGAAAACTAATCGTTCTGATATGTGATGCATCCCCTTATTGTATAGCAGTTTTATCCCACATAATGGAAAATGGTTTGCCGTTGCCCAAAGGATCCTTTCTGAAACAGAACAAAACTATGCCCAGATAGAGAAGGAGGGCTTTACGGTTATATTTGGTGAGAAGAAATTCCACCAGTATGTCTACGGTCAACGGTTTGACATAGTGACTGACCGCAAGCCTTACTGGGCCTTTTAAGGGAAGATAAAGCCATACCGCCCAGAGCCGCAGCCTGGGACGCAGATTGCTGGCGAGGATGCATTATGCCCAGCCCAAGGGCAGTCTGCCACCACCTGTACCCGAAGAGATTTTTCGAGCTTTAAACTTCCTAGACACTCTGCTAGTGTCCCCGCGGCACTTCTGCAGATGGACCCAAAGAGACCCTATTCTTTCAAAGGTCAAATGAATGATATAGTCTGGCTGGCGTTACAAGAAGACCGAAGAACTGAGGCCCTACTTCACTCATCAGAACGCGTTGACAAGTGAAGACGGGGTGATTTTGGGGGGAGTATGGGCGGTTGTCCCGCCTGAGGCCAGGGGGCTCCTCCTTCAAGAGCTATATAGCACCCACCCAGGGCAGACAAAGGTGAAGATGTTGGTTCAGAGTATATCTGATAGCCAGTGTCGATAAAGCCATCGAAGAACTAGTACAACAGTGCCACCATTTTCAAATCTGCTGTCTTCCACCATTCTCACCCTTGGGAATGACCAGGTCTCCTATCTACATTGATTATGCCGGCAGTTTATGGGCAAGATGATTTTGGTGCTGGTGGATGTTCCCTCTAAGTGACTACCGGTTCAAGAGCTGGGGACCACTACCTTGGTGGCTATGGTAGATGCCTTGCATCAGGTATTTGCCATTAACGGGCTTCCCAGGTCAATTTTTTCGGACAATGGCACCCGCTTCACCGGCGATGATTTCCAGGTTTTTGTTCGAGCCAATAGCATACGATGCACGAGGACAGCCCCCCTCCACCCTGGCTGAGAGGACCATCCAAACTTTCTATCATGCCATGAAACAGCGATCTGATGACCCCTTTGCCAGGGGTTGGCTAGTTTTGTTGTTGTATAACTCAACCCCTCGTTCAACCACGGGGTTCACACCAGCTGGGCTGTCGGATGAGAACCTGATTGGATCTTGTATTGCCAAATTTGGCGAGGAGGTTGGAGGCATGTTAGGCCTCCCAGAAGAGTCAGAGGTCAGAGCAGAGGGGCGATATGTCGTTCTGGGTGGGAGACACAATTTTGGTCTGGAAATTAGCCTCAAGTTCTGCTTGGTTAGAAGGACAGGTTGTAGCCCAATCAAGGCCGTAGCATTATATGGTCAATGTGAACAGGAAGACTGTCAGAAAGCATGTTGACTACTTGAAGAGTTGAGAGGTGGCAACCTCCAACTTGGAGCCGGCAAGTCCAGTTGGCATCGTGAATACTGCTGTCACTCGGCCCTGTAAAGGTAATCGGACTCTCATTTCTGTTCAACCGGCTGTACCTATCAAAGCCAGTCAAACCAGGTCATTGAAGTGATGCTCTGTAAGAACCCATCTCACCAGCGTGACATTGGGGAACCTGCCCCTTGGTTTTTTTTCTCTATGTTACTCGCAATACGGCAGAGGATGTCGTCATTGGGGTCAGCGACTTCCAAGCCCTCCTGCCTCCTGCCACATTCTGCAAAGCAAATTCGAAAATTTTGCCCAATGTTTCCGATGGCTGAAGGAAGGGTGGATAA
This sequence comes from Scyliorhinus torazame, assembly GCF_047496885.1. Taxonomy (NCBI): domain Eukaryota; kingdom Metazoa; phylum Chordata; class Chondrichthyes; order Carcharhiniformes; family Scyliorhinidae; genus Scyliorhinus; species Scyliorhinus torazame. The sequence goes on from NC_092708.1 coordinate 375,093,324, forward strand.
ACTGAGGGCACAGACGTAACATGACTGGCAGAGGAACTAGAGATGAGATGAGAAGAATTGTTTTTACGCAGCGAGTCATGATCTGGACTCCACTGCCTCAAAGACTTGTAGAGACAAACTCAATGCAAGCTTTCAAAAGAGATAATTTAGCGTGGCCAATCCACCTAACCTGTACATCTTTTGGACTGTGCGGGAGAAACCTATGCAAACACTGGGAGAATGTGTAAACTCCACACGGATAGTGACCCAGGGCCGGGATTTGACCTGGGACTTTGGCGCCATTAGGGAATAGACTTTTGTATCTTCTGCCCTATGGAATAGGTTGAAGAGAGAATAACCCGGGTGGGAGGGGTCTTTGATTATGCTGCCCGTTTTCCCTAGGCAGCGGGACGTGTAGACAGAGTCAATGGATGGACTGGGCTGTGATCACGACTTTCTGAAGTTTCTTGCAGTCTTGGGCCAAGCAGTTGTCATACCAGGCTGCGATACAACCAGATAGGATGCTTTCTATGGTGCATCTGTAAAAGTTGGTAAGAGTCAATGGGGACATGCCGAATTTCCTTAGTTTCCTGAGGAAGTATCGGTGCCGCTGTGCTTTCTTCGCCATAGCATCGAAGTGGGTGGACCAGGACAGATTGTTGGTGATGTGATGTGTGCACTAGGAATTTGAAACTGTCAACCATCTCCACCTCGGCACTACTGATGCGGACAGAGATGTGTACGATACTTTGCTTCCTGAAGTCGATGACCAGCTCTTTTGTTTTGCTGACATTGAGGGAGCGATTGTCATCGTTACACCACGCCACTAGGTTCTCTATCTCACTCCTGTACTGTGACTCATCATTGTTTGAGATCCCACCCACTACAGCTGTGTCATCAGCAAGCTTGAAGATGGAGTTGGAGCCGAATTTTGACTAGTTTTCAAGATGTAAACCAACTGAAGGGTCCAGGTGACCTACTGAAATATTGGAGAATTATGATCTTCATTTCAAATCAGTGATCACATAGCTTTTCACCATCATGGTTCACTGTAAAAATGAAGCTTGACAGTTTGACTGCAGAAAACTATTGTTAGTTGACTTCCGTTTATAATGCTTCAATTTCCACAACTTTTTGACTGCTTACCGATATTGATGCTCCATTCACACAATGAACTGTACGGGACTGAACAAAGCAACGGGATGAGAATGTTATAAAAACAGAAAATATTGAAGAAATTCAGGAGGTCTGGCAAAATCTGTGGAGAGAGAAGCAGAGTTAACGTTTCGATTATTGGGCGGCACGGGGGCGCTGAGGTCCCAGTTTCGATCCTGGCCCCGGGTCATTGACCGTGTGGAGTTTTCACATTCTCCCCGTGTCTGCCTGGGTTTCACCCCCACAACCCAAAGATGTGCAGGTTAGGTGGATTGGCCACGCTAAATTGCCCCTTAATTGGAAAAAAACAAAAGGGTACTCTAAATTTAAAAACAAATTAGATTCTAATACGACGCTTCTTCGAAACCCGGATGGGAATGTTTGTTGATTATAAATAGTTTGATTTTATAAAGTGATTCTAACGGTGTGACTCTTATTTAAATATCTGTGAAATGGTAATTTTATTTCTTACTTTTGCGACTGAATTTACGATGTCTGCAGTATTGCTGAGCTACGTTTGATCATACTTTTGGCACGGCGGCACAGTGGTTAGCACCGGTATTAATTCCAGCCTCGGGTGACTGTGTAGAGTTTGTACTTTCTCCCCGTGTCTCTGTGGGTTTCCTCCGGGTGCTTCGGTTTCCTCCCACAGTCCAAAGATGTGCAGGTTAGGTGGCATAGCCATGCTAAATTGCCCTTAGTGTCCAAAAACAAAGTGTCGGTTAGGTTAATGGGTTATTGGGATAGTGTGGGGAAGTGGGCTTGGGTGGAGTGCTCTTTCAAAGGGTCGGTGCAGACTCAATGGGCTGAATGGCCTTCTTCTGCACTGTAGGGATTTTATGATTAAGCAGAGGGATTTTTGGAAATCACAAGGGTTACTTTGGGGATAAGTTAGGTCAAAGATGGAATTTCAGAACTAAGTTAAGGAAAAATTTGCAGGGCTGTAAAAAAGGAGCAGGGAAGTGGGACTAATTGGACTTTCAAAGAACAAGCACAGGCATGATGGACTGGATGTCCTCGGCCTGTTGTGCATGATCCAATAAAGTCTTCTTTTTAAAGTATATTTATTGACGTTTTACACAATAAAAAAGGACGGGAATTTAACGGCTGTTCATGCCAGAGGGATATTCCGGTCCCACGACGGTGCACAGGTTTCCTGGCGATGAGGGGTGCAAGTCAATGGGAAATCCTGTTGACAATGGCGGTGTCATGAATCTCGCTGTCGGGCTGCCTTCACTGCCGAAAAACACGCGGCGGGACGGTCAGTAAATCCTGCCCAAAATAACAAACAACCAACCAATGAAGACGCAAGAGTACAAAGTCAAAAATTACAAACAAATCCCCAACAAAAACACAAACTAAAACTTAAACAGTATAACTAAATGCCCTAACAGCTAATGGTGCCTAGATCCTTAAATAAAAACCTAGGAAGTACATTCATTTTAATTGTTTGGATCCTACCCGCCAGAGACAGAGGGAGGTTGTTCCACCCCTGTAGATCCACTCTAACACTATTAACCAGGCTTGAGTAGCTTAACTTCTGAAGTGAGGCCTAATTATGGGCCATCCAGACCCCCAAATAATGGGAACTGATATTAGAAAGGCATAAAGGTAAGTATATGGGTGGGTGGGGTGGGTGGGTGGGTGGGGGGACCAGTAAACATTCACCCTTGTCTAAATTCAATTTCTAAACAGAGAAGGAGCCAAATGTTGTAAGCATCTTCATTATGCTGTCTATGGAGGGAGTTGGGTCATAGCGTACAGAAGTTGGTCATCCGCATAAAGCATCATGACAAATACCCCTCCATTGACCAGAGGCCTTCAATGCACCAGAGAGAGGTTCTATTGCTAAGGCAAACAAAAGTGGGGAAAGAGGGCCGCCCTGTCTAGTGCCCCTATTTAAGGGGAAGTAATCTGAGTGTAGCATGTTCATGCGAATGCTGGCAGTAGGGGCATTATACAACAATCAAATCCAAGAGGCAAATTTATGGTCGAATGCAAATCTCCCAAGAATCTCGAATAGGTAATCCCATTCCACCCCATCAAATGTGTTTTCAGCATCCAGAAATACTATAACCTCAAGCTTGGATGCTGGGGAGGGGGAAAGAATAATGTTTAAATTGTGACATATATTGACCAACAATTTTCGGCCCTTCAGAGAGTCTCTTTGATCCTCCAAAATTATACCTGGGAGGCAAGGTTCCAGCTGGAGCGCCAGATCTTAGCCATTGTTTAAAGGTGAGGTGGTTGGTATGAATCCCACCCGGCTGAGTCCCTGTCCCCTTAGGAGCAAGAAAATTGAGGCTTGAGTGAGGGTCGAAGGCAATGAACCCTGGGAAAGTGAGTCATTGAACATATCCCATATTCAGGGTATGAGCCGTTCCCAGAATCTATTGCAAATTTCGATCGGGAAGCCATCAAACCCAGGGGCCTTGCCAGGCTGCATGAGCCCAGTACATTTTAAAATCTCATCCAGGTGTAACAAGAAATCCATTGCCGATAGAAAGTAGATAATCCTGCTGAAATATCATTGGGAAATCGTGGGCGGGATTCTCCGGATGCCGACGGCCAAAGCGCATTCAGCGATCAGCTGGAGAGTCCCCGTTCGCGATGCTCCGCCCCCTCCAAAGCGACGTACAAATGGCCTCAGGACATTGCCTGAGGCCCACCCCCGACCGGCCGAGTTCCCGACGACGTGGGTCTCTCACGGTCTCACCCGTCGGGGGCTCGTCCTGGTGACTGCGGACTCAATCCAGCGACGCCACAGTCGGTGGAGGGACGATCTGCGGGCAGGGGGGGCACTTTATCAGGGGCTGTTGGGGGGGGGGGATGGTCTGGGGCTCGCGAGCCAGCCAAAGGGTGGGCACTATTTCGCACCTAGCAATTCTCCGGGCCCTATTGGCAGCTGGAGCCGAGTGCTCTACGCTGCCTTGGTGCTAGCCCCCAGCTACAAGGAGGATCGGTGGCCGCATTTCTGGGCATAAAACGCCACCGTTCCCACGCCGGCGTGAAGACATAGCCTCACGATGGGAGAATCCAGCCCCATATTTTCTTCTTTTCCTGACGATCTTACAGGAATTTGGTTGCTTCTACCTTCATTGTCTAAGTTCATTCAAGGCATCGATCTTCATTGCCTTTTCATTCTTAATACAGCAGTGGATGATACAGCTGTGACAATCTTCCCTGGATCTGAAAATCATCCCTCTTCTGAAGCTTTTTCCCTGTGCTTTTCGGGGAAACAACTATATCCTCAGAGTGTCCTGAGTTCGTCTCTTCTAGTCCCAGAGAGACCAAAGGTTGTTTCTCTTCAGTCTTCTCTCTTGCAACAGCCTTTCAGTGAAAAGTCTTTATTGTCCTGATAATTCAGCTATCCTGAAACCTGCGCCCTGCTTCCCCGCAATGTTGACACTTGTGCTGCTAAATTGTCATCCCATTCTGCAGATGTTGGTGACCTACCAGGTGCAGAGGAAAGCCCTCATGTCTCCAAAATGTCTTCCCTAAGGACCAGGAATATATGGGATACTGGATCTCCCAGGTCTGTGACTTGGGGAGGGGAAGAGTAGAGTTGGAGTAGGATAGAATCTGTAGTTGTGAAAAAAGGAGTTACAGAAATGCCACATAAATAGTTAAAGATATAGTCTGGGATTCTCAGGCCCTGCCATGGTGGGACCCACTGCAGGGAGATGTGGCGGGCCAGCCAAACATCCATTGAGTCCATTGAGGTTCGGTAGGACTGAAAGAACCCGGCGGCAGGTTGGGCCGAATGGTCCTGGCCATAGTTTCATGTTGCTGTTGAAAATAGGAGAGTACACTTCATGGGAGGGGGGGGGGGGGGGAGTGTAGTAAACAGATGGGATATGCTAATGTATGACATAGATGATGATGTACTATCGGCATCAGACAGTCATTTGTTTCACTCTCAAGAAAGAGGGGTTGAAATCATGTCGAGGAGCAACATGCATATTCTGTAACCTATTTAGATGTAGTACTGATCAACAAGTGTTAACCAGATACCAGGACATGTCTATAACCTGTCTGAGCTCCCAAGTCCCACGCTTAGATTACAAGATAGCAGGACCATATTAGAACAATCTGTACCTGTTGGCTGAGCAGTGTTAGCTCATTAAACACCAGTATGGCAGCACGGTAGCACAGGGCAGCACGGTAGCACAAGTGGATAGCACTGTGGCGTCATAGCGCCAGGGTCCCAGGTTCGATTCCCTGTTGGGTCACTGTCTGTGCGGGGTCTGCACGTTCTCCCCGTGTGTGCGTGGGTTTCCTCTGGATGCTCCGGCTTCCTCCCACAGTCCAAAGACATGCAGGTTCGGTGGATTGGCCATGACAAATTGCCCTTAGTGACCAAAGAGGTTAGGAGGGGTTAATGGGTTACGGGGATAGGGTGGAAGTGTGGGTTTAAGTGGGTTGGTGCTGACTCGATGGGCCAAATGACCTCCTTCTGCACTGTATGTTCTATGTACTCCTGTATATCCTCATGTGTCTCTAATCATGTCAACCTCCTTGAAAACTTTGGTAAAGTATTTACACTCTACACTGGGCAAACCGAGACGCCACTACGCAGGTTTCCCAGTGACTTTGTTTGCAGGCTCTTAAATATAATAAAGTCCGATGCACCTTTGCATGCTCTCCCAGGGCCAACCCGATCCTTGTTTCCAAAATGTAGGTATGGTATCGTGAAAGGATGATCCAAAATCACGATGTAGGGAATCGAGAACGTGATGCCATAATGACTTGTCTAATTTCTGTGTTAAAACGAGACATGTGGAAACCAATGCCGTCCGCAGAAGAAAAATAAGAAAGTATCACATGAGAGTCACCCTCAGCTATTCGATTGCACCCTATAATTCATCCGGCACTAGCAGGGGCTGGGAATAAGACACCTTCTCTAGATTTTTAAAGAACAAGTAAGTGAGGAAGCACCTTAAAAAAAGAAACAAGTCACATCCTCATGAACATGATTTCTGGTCAAGTCCATTGAGATTGTTCCTGCTGCGGTGTGGTAAAAGTCCAATGTTGCAATGCTTCACCACAGAGAGCCGAGTGTGTTTGGTTAGGATGACTTCACTGTGTCCAACTAGTGCTCTGTAATCATGCATTATAGAACTTTCCACAGAAGTTTGGCTCACGCACCAGGACAGCTTTATTATTTCTTTCTATGAGCCAAATTACTTAGTGTAACTACAGAGAACAAGCCAATCGCAGTGATGTCATCTTACCCAGATTGAAAAAATTAGTCATGTTCTGTCCAACATGTCAAATGTTTATAATCTGGGCTGTAAACGAGGTAAGATAAACATATCACATTGTGTAATCTGGGCAAAATATTATTCACCAAATAGGAATTTCCAGAGGATTGAAGAAGAAATCCAATGCGTGTGTATAGAAACTAATTTGGGATTCTCATTTCCATATGCACTTCCATAGAATCAAGACAAGAATATTCATTGCTCTTGTATTTAGCCAAGTGGCATCATGTGTGCTGAGTTTCATTGGCCGTTGTTCAAAAGGTGGCCTGGTGACCAATCAGGATTTTTTTTTTTTGAAACCAGAAGGGACTCTCAATGAGCAAAGGGTGAATGAGAGTATTCTCACTCACCAGCATTGAGTCATGGATTCATTAACACTGTTATAGGAACAGGAGTAGGCCATTCAGCTCCATGATTCACCTCCATCACTCTATTAGCTGATGGCTGATCTGTGTGTACATCAACTCTTTTACCCGCTTTAGCTTCATAACCCTTGAAAGCTTGGCCTAGCAAAGGTCTATTCCTCTCAGCCTGATAACTTTAATTGTCCCAACTATCTCATTCTCCATTTCTGATTTTTTTTTGTTCTGATGAGGATTCCAGCGATCATGATGGAATGCGCGAGTCACAATTCTAGTGTTGTGCCTTAGAAACGTAGGAATTAGCTACTCATAATTTTCTCACTCAGAATGGATGGGGTATCATAGTGATTATGTTTCTGGACTAGCAATCCAGTAAATTCACATGCCACCGGAGCAGTTTGAGAATTTGAATTCAGTTTAATGGAAATCTGGTATCCATGAAAGTGTCCACGAGGCTGTTAGTTTGTCATAGAAGGTCAATATTAGGGAGGGACACCACTGTCCTTACCAGGCCAATGTTCCACACCAATGCAATTGACTCTTAACTGGCTCCAGAAGTGGCCTAGTAAATCAATCAGCTGTATCAAACCATGCAGTGGTCAATCACGATCTGGAGATGGGCAATAACAGCCTTTTGTCAGCGATGCCAATAATCAATTCATAAAATAGTCATGAAGAATTGAATCTGGCAGAGATTCTCCGTTCCGTTCCGTCAGCGAGATTCGCCGTTACCGCTGGCAGAGATAGTGGGCAAACTCGGAATGGAGAATCCCTGCCCACATCATTCACTTACCCGACTCACCACCCTCCCAACGCCTCTTTCGATTGTTCTCACTTCAGTCGATGACCTCAGCCTACCATTGGTGGAAGATTGGCACCAGGCTGCTGTATCTTCTCAAACATGGAGCATTGACAAATGGATAACAAAGGAGAGAGAAAAACAACTTACATAATTGGCCACTGAAAATATTTCAATTTCAGAAAGAATGATTTGTTACTATAAAACAAACTCTCTGTTGGGAAACCTCCTCATGGCTTTTTTAAAGATGGGTTGATGCACGATCAATGACCACTAAAGCGAGGTTGTAGTCCAACTGAAGGCTTTAATAAGCTAGATGTTCCCCCCAGCAGCTCAGGTACAGAAAGAAGGCTGCTGGGGCGGCACGGGTTCTTATACCCTGCCTTGCAGGGCGGAGCTACCATACAGCTTGACCAATGGGAAACATACAATCTCTACCAATGGTGTTCCAGCATTACTAGGTACCGTAATACCCCTACACAGACTACCACATGGGTTTAAAGTGTAGAAAATGTTTTAGAATCAAACACGAAGTTAGATTGGACTGAAATCGGTAAAACTAAGTAAATGTGCAAAATGGGAGGGAATGGAACTAAAACAAAAATGGGGAAGTGAAGGAAGACAAAATGCAAAGCAGCAAAACATTTTTGTTGAGGATTATTTTGAAGTTATGATTGTAGTTACTATTACAGTAAGAGAGCTACGTCTGAATTGTGAGAAGTTATATTATTGTAATACGTTAATGATAATGAGTTGGGAAATTCCTTGGAGTTGTTTGTGCTCTGCTGGCACAACTTCACCGGATGGCATTTATGCCAGACTTCCGGCAAAGCTCCAGTTTAACAGCTAAAAGTCATCTCCAAATACTTGGTGTGTTTCACTTAACCAGACGTGCAGGGTTTATATTGGCTGAAGAAAAGAAAAGGCACCAGCGCACGCAAAGTACACATTGGAGGCTAGAGCAAACACTTCAGATGTGGTGGTGTGCTTTCCACGATTCACCGTGCTCTAAAATCTGTCTGCAATAGCAACAAACAAGGCGAATTTCATTAAATTCCATCCTGCTGAGGTTTATCAAGAAGAGAAAGTTATGGTCGGCAGGGCGGACCCAGAGACCTACAAAGGGTCTGACATCCAGTGTCAATCCCGATGCGCTTTTCTGTGGGTGATCACAGATCCCGATTCCAGCAGACAGACCCGGAGAATCCCGACCCATGAATCACGCAAATCCAAAGGTTGAAATTAACAGGACTAATGGACCGGAACTCTTTTTTGAGGACATCTTTTCTCGTTCATCTGCTTCATTCGCGATGTTCCAATTTCCCATTTTCCTCTGTGGGAAGGCACCTAGGTGCCTCCAGTTCCCTACATCACTGACTCCTGTCAAAGCTCTAACACTATTAAAGAGAAATCTTAAGGCCAATTAGTATTTTCTAGCCGGGTGAAGATAAGAAGTGAAAAAATGGCTGAAAAGTTATTTTCGTGATCACTGAGCACCCTTTTAGATTTATCTTCTTACGATAATCTGGTTTATTACGTACAACTGCAACTGAGACTATGAGGGAGAGATTTGAGTGGGTGCCAGATGGGCAAGATGCCAATTGCCTGTCCATCAAGCCAGTCGGAAGGCCTGAATTACTTTCAGGGGGTCTTTTCAACATTTTCTTGGTGAACCACTCATGTCAAGTGGTCATGCTGGTCTGGTTAGAAAATAGGGGCAGCTGGTTGGTGGTTAGGGCTGGAGAGGATGGCAGCATGGGTTGGTAAGGCAGAAACCGGTCAACATTGCGGCCAAGCAACACCCTATGGCACTGCGACTCAGGAAGCAACAGTAAGTTATGAAGATCTGTAAAAAAGCCTGAATATTTGTTCCTTTTCCAGCTAATCTTAATAATCTTGCAAAAAGCCACAGGATGACCGACACTCAGTTGGAAGGCAACTGATCTCCTGTCTGAGTTTACTTTGTTCCAACAACGCTTGGAGCTCTGTTTTCTGGACCTCAATGTTTCCAGACTAGATAAACAAGCCATTAAGATTAACATTGTTGCGGGCAATGAATGCCTCCACAGATTGAATACGTCAGGTTTGTTGAACAGTGACCTTAAAGAGCCAGATAAAACATGGTCAAAGCTCGAAGGTCAATTATAAGTGAAACCCAACTTCTGAATACACTGTCTGGAATTCATATCTTTTACACAACAACTGACAGAGCCCATTGATCAATTCATGGGTGAAATTCTCTGGTATCTGCGCGATGTCCGCTGCCTGGCGCCCAAAATGGCGCAAATCAGTCGGGCATCGCGCCGCCCCAAAGGTGCGGAATGCTTCGCATCTTGGGGGGCCGAGCCCCAAACTGAAGGGGCTAGGCCCACGCCGGACGAATTTCCGCCCCGCCAGCTGCCGGAAAAGGCCTTTGGTGCCCCGCCAGCTGGCGCGGAAATGACATCTCCGGGCGGCGCATGCGCGGGAGCGTCAGCGGCTGCTGACGGCATTCCCGCGCATGCGCAGTGGAGGGAGTCTCCTCCGCCTCCGCCATGGTGGAGACCGTGGCCCCCACGGCACAGGCCCGCCCGCGGATCGGTGGGCCCCGATCGCGGGCCAGGCCACCGTGGGGGCACCTCCCGGGGCCAGATCGCCCCGCGCCCCCCCCAGGATCCCGGAGCCCGCCCGCGCCGCCTTGTCCCACCTGGAAGGTAGGTGGTTTAATCTACGCCGGCGGGACAGGCATTTTAGCAGCAGGACTTCGGCCCATCCGGGCCGGAGAATCGCGGGGGGGGGGGGGGGGGCCGCCAACCGGCGCGGCGCGATTCCCGCCCCCGCTGAATATCCGGTGCCGGAGAATTCGGCAACCGGCGGGGGCGGGATTCACGCCAGCCCCCGGCGATTCTCCGACCCGGTGGGGGGTCGGAGAATCTCGCCCCATATGTAGATTTAGCGACAAGCAGGTTGTTGCACCTTTATGGCGTCAGAGATAGCCGACAGACCATCAAGCTCATGATAGCATCCACCCCAATAGAAGCATTCGAAAAAGACATCTCGGACCAACCTACGTGTCAGAGTGTGGAAGCACCACTGCAAAGTGGAAGGAACCGCCCAGAATACATATTCTATGCACAATTTGTCACCATTGCCATGAAAGCCATTACAGGCAAACTTAACAAGCAATTAGGGCAATGCAGCCTCATGCATGAATCCAGAAACTGCCCAGATTTTAATAATATATGCAAATACATGTGGCATCAGAGGACGCTGGAAGCACGAATACAGAAATTAAAGGTGTCACAAAAAGTCACAACCAAAGGCCACACAGGTACAGCATTCTTAACAACCAAGGGCATGTGACAAGATATCATCCAAATAGGATCCACAAAATGTCTAGCCAAGTTTAAAAAAAATACATTTAGAGTACCCAATTATTTTTGTTCCAATTAAGGGGCAATTTAGCAGAGCCTGCACATCTTTGGGTTATGGGGCTGAAACCCACGCAGTCACGGGGAGAGTGTGCAAACTCCACACAGACCGTGACCTGGGGCCGGGATTGAACTCGGGTCCTCAGCGCCGTAGGCAGCAGTGCTAACCACTGCATCATCGTACCACCCATGTATAGCCAAGTTATACAGCCAGGTGTTGCCAGATAAAGCAGACCCGTCAATACACAAAGTGAGGAGGCATTCTACATAATGAGCATTAAAGAATGTGTTGGCACATTGTATCAACAGAAGCCTTTGCCACCCTCCAGATTGTATGCCATAGATGCCCCCACAGTGGTCTGGCTCACAGTCGGGGCCCACCAATCCGCGGGCGTGCCGTGGGGCACTCTATTCCTTCTGTACTGGAGGCCGTGGTCATCCGCCATTCCCGGTGCGGAAGCGACTCTATGTGTGTATGCGCGGGGATGACGTCAGCAGACGCTGACACTCCCGCGCTTGCGCGGATCCGCGCCGGCTCGCGCGGTGCCAAAGGCCTTCCACAGCAGCCGGCGGGGCGCAAACCGCTCCGGCGCTATCCTAGCCCCTGAAGGTGCGGAGGATTCCACACCTTTGGGGCGGCCCGACGCCGGAGTGGTTCCCGCCACTCCGCTGCGCCGTTTCAGCCCGCCCCGCCAATTCCCGGAGAATCCCGCCCCCGATCTTTAAATACAAAAAAGTCACATGATTGTTTTACCAATCATTGTCCTTTGATTGGTATGTTTGCAATGAATAATAGAGCAGAACAAGGGGAAACGTCTTTATGCAGAGAACAATTACAATGTTGAACTCGCTATCACAAGAAGTAGTTTAGGTGAATAGTTACATTTCTGAGGAAGCCAGATTGGTGAGAGAGAAAGAAATAGAAAGTTATGCGAATAGGGCTAGATGGAAGGGTGGGAAAAGGCTCATGCAGAGCATAATCATTGGCATGGACAGTTAGACAAAATGACCTGTTTCTGCGTAGGCATCCAAGATATTTCAATTCATATCAGTAAGATATAATAGTGAATCTAAGGATGCAGTATCGTAACTGTTTAAATGTAAATTTATCTCCTTCACCCTATAAAGCTCAGCTGAGGTCAGAGGCTGGATTTTGTACACCAAGAGGTATAGCTGAAGCAATGAAACGTCCCAACTTGCTGGACCTGGCTTGGTAAAAAGAGCCTCAAATCACTTTGGCAGTTAGAGATTCGGGATGTGTGCAGAGGGTACGATATGGAGGATAGAATCATAGAATTTACAGTGCAGAAGGAGGCCATTCAGCCCATCGAGTCTGCACCGGCTCTTGGAAAGAGCACCCTACTTAAGCCCACGCCTCTACCCTATCCCCGTAACACAGCCTAACCTTTTGGACACTAAGGGGCAATTTAGCGTGGCCAATCCACCTAACCTGCACATCTTTGGACTGTGGGAGGAAACCAGAGCACCCGGAGGAAACCTACGCAGACACAGGGAGAAAGTGCAAACTCCACACAGACAGTCACCCAAGGCCGTAATTCAACCCGGGACCTTGGAGCTGTGAGGCAGCAGTGCTGACCACTGTGCCACCGTGTTGCTTGTATAGGCGTTGCAAAAAATTAGGCTTGCTGATTCCAGAGGCACATTTGAGGAGAATAGGTGCAGGCAAGTGCTGAGCTGGGTGTGAAAGCCTGGTTTGGTTCTCTGGGAGTTGTTTTGGAAGATTTTATGTCCTCTAGCCTTCACCCCTCACACTTCCACCCATCTCCATGCAATTCATCGCCCCTGCCAATCTGCATGGTCCCTCATACCCTCTGCCAACTCATACCACCCACCTCCAAACAACTTGATGCCAACTCATCCAATAGTCACCGTGGGCAGACCACAGAAAACACGCAGAGATTAAAAAGATAAACTTCTAAAAATCTAAGGCAGTTCTCCATATACATTCTTGATATTGAAATATGCTCCCATTCTCCTCAAATGGTTAATCTCTTATAAGAACAAAAAAAATTCAACATACCCCTGATCATTGATAACTTCTTTAAGCTGCCACTCAAACTGTGAACTCAGAATTCCTGCTGAAATCGTTGTAGCTGTGTAACTCAGCCAAGCATTCATTATAAATAGCCTTGAAGGAAATATCAACAAATACCTCCGTTAAACCTGCTCAAACAGATGATGCTCTAGATAAAAGCAAATTACTGTGGATTCTGGAATCTGAAACAAAAGACAAAATGCTAGAAAATCTCAGCAGGTCTGGCAGCATCTGTCGGGAGAGAAAAGAGCGAACATTTCGTGTCCGGTGACTCTTTGTCAAAGCTAACAGACCGAGAAAGTGGGAAATATTTATACTGTGGAGTGAGAATGAAAGATGAGTCATAGCTACAGAAACCCAGGGAAACCGGGTGCTAATGGCCACAGAAACCAAGGGGAAAGAGTGTTAATGGCAGTCCCCAGAGAGGACAAAAAATGTGAAAGGTCAAACAGCAAGGAAACTAATATCAGAGGATGAACTGTAGATGTGGAGGGAGGGGAAGGGGGAAGCAAAGAGGAGAAAGGTTAAGGAAAGGTGGATAAGATTGGGGGGGTGGGTTAAATATATATCTCTCGATGATTAACCAATGAAAGCAGTTGAGCAGAGGTTTTGTTTAATAATCACTGGCAGCTGCATGAATTTATTTTATATTTTAAAAAGTGAGGAATTTGAAAAACTTTAGACCATGACAGTTCAACTGACCTTATCCACCCTTCAATGTAGTTTACATCTATACCATCAATTTGTGGTGTGCGATTGAAGCCCTTGCAACAGCTAAAATGGGGTCTGTTTGAATTTAGCACTAAGTTCAGATGATCCTGCTGAAATTGGGCTACCTCCAGTGTGATTCGCACCCCAACCCCTTTCCCCTTCCAGCAAAAATGGCATCTGTCAGAAATGGGCAGGACTTTTATTTTCTTAAGTCTTTTCATTGTATGTGGGCATCACTGGAAAGGCCAGGATTTATTGCACAAGCCTAAATGCCTTGTGGCTTGATGGGCCATTTCAGAAGGCAGTTAAGAGACAACCATACTGCTGAGGGTCTGGAGTCATACGCAGCCCAGACTGGGTAAGGAGGACAGATTTCCTTCTGGAAAGAACATTTTCACGACAATTGACGATAGTTTCCTGGTCATTATTACTGAGACTCGCTGTATATTCCAGGATTGGTCACTGAATTTAGGTTCCACCAGCTGCCGTGGTGGAATTTTAATCCATGTGCCCAGCCTGAGTCCCTGGATTTGAGTCCTGCCTAGCACTTTTATAGGTCTCTGAGGTAACCAGGTTCTGTGAAAATCCAACCCAAGGTCACTCATTTCAAACAAGACCATTTATAAAATCAACAAAACAACACTCAAAGGGATTTGAAAATGAATCCATTTTGTTCATTATTTGATTTTTTTTCCAATGGAGCATTAATGGTACCACTCCTAGAATTGAGTTCTTGTGTTAATCCCTTTGAAGAACAAAGATTAATTGATCTTCACTCATGCAGCAAAATGTTATTTTAAGTGAAATTTATGCATTTTTCAGAATCTTTTTTGCTATATCTGTATCTCAATTAAACGAGACAAACATCTCAGTTCTACTAAAGCATAAAATATCTGATCGTTTGAAGAGCTGCCAAGTTGAGTACAGACAAGTGAGATCATCCATGTCTATTTTTTTCACAGAGGAACTACTCAGTAGGCTTGTATTGAATACACAGTTCAAACATTTATTTGGAGAACATTTACTTAAATGTTCAGCATAGATCAGTTCCCTGTTCTGTATAAAATGAAGGTTTCACCATATGTGGTGTATGTGCAACATATGAAATGAACAGAAGGGCTAAGAGGCTTGACGCAGCAGAGTAGCAACAGTGGAAGCGTGCTGGGCCCATAACCCAGAGGTCGATGGATCAAAACCATCATCTGCTATGCAATCGGGCACTATGTTTTCATGGGCGGCACGGTAGCACAGTGGTTAGCACCGTTGCTTCACAGCGACAGGGTCCCAGGTTCGATTCCCGGCTTGGGTCACTGTCTGTGTGGAGTCTGCACGTTCTCCCCGTGTCTGCGTGGGTTTCCTCTGGGTGCTCCGGTTTCCTTCCACAAATCCCGAAAGATGCGCTGCTAGGTAATTTGGACATTCGGAATTCTCCCTCCGTGTGCCCGAACAGGCATCAGAATGTGACGACTAGGGGCTTTTCAGAGTAACTCCATTGCAGTGTTACTGTAAGCCTGCTTGTGACAATAAATATTATTATTATTAACTCTTTTTTGTGGACATATTTTCATCTTCACCCACTGCATTCATGATCCATGCTTGTATCGCCAATGATACTCTTCCAATTTCCCATTTTACTCACTGGAGCTCAAAAGAACACTGGGTGATTGTTTTGCAGAACACCTTTGCTCAGTCTGCAAGCATGACCACGGCCTTTCGGTCACTTATCATTTCAATTCAGCATCTTGCTCTTGGAAGATTATCACTGCTGCCTCTGCAATTTACACTCTCAGCCTCCTCAGTATCCTTGGATGCATCTCATCCTTCTGCAATCTGCACTTCTGCACTGTAAATTCTATGATTCTGTGATTCAGTCTGGGTACCTTACCTATTTTAAGTTAAGATAGCCTTTCTAACACCTTCTTGTTCTCAATTGTAAATTCTTCGAGTGTGTCTCCATGTGCAGATCCCCTTTTTTTATCCCTAATCTGCCTTACTCTTTCTTTTACTCCCCTTTTATTACGTATATGTTTACACCAGACCTTGGGATTCTTTTTTATGGTAGCTGGCAGTCTCTTTTCATTCTTGAATCATAGAATTGGGCAGATGTCTCTCTGACTCTAGGATCTGCCCTTCTTTGGTCACAGTCAGTCTGGCTATGTCCTGGGCTCCACTCCAGCTCAACCTGACAGATAATGGTTCCTTTTCTATGAGCTGTTAGGATTGTATATAAACATGTCTCAAAGCAGGCTCTTTAGTCTGAATCTGGAATACAAAAACATAGTATTAATTGGTACTAATTGCTCAGACTTGGTGCTCCATTTGCATTGCGCTTTAAATTTAATTGCCCGCTATCATTCACGACTGGATGTGGCAGGACTGCAGAGATTTGATCTGATCCTTTGCTATTGCTCATCTCTGTCTTTGCATGCTGTTTGCATGTGGTCCGGCATTATAGCTTAACCAGGTAGGCACTTCATTTTCAGGTGTGACTCCTACCACTCCTAATATGCTCTCTTACACTCCTCATTAATTATTTGGCCTGATAGTGATGGTAGAGTGAGGGATATATAAAGCCATGAGGTAACATATTGTTGTGTACAGTTCTGCTGCTCCTTATGACTCACCATGCCTCGTGGATGGCGGGCTTTGAGTGGTAGATCTGTTCGTAATCTATCCTGTTTAGCACAGTGGCAGTGCCACACAGCACGGTGCACATCTTCTCCACAAGAACTGTGCAGTGGTCACCCCAACCAGCCATGGACAAGTGCATCTGCAAAAACTAGATTGATGGCTGTGAGGGCAAGCAGGTTGTTCCCTTGTGTTGGTTCCTACACTCCCTGCCACAGAGTCAGTGGCTGATATTTTCTTTAAGCCTCAGCCAGATTGGTTTGTAATGGTGCTACTATGCTGCTCTTGGTAATGGCCATTGAAGTTCCCCAGCCAGAATGAATTCTATGCTCTTTTCATTCTTCCTTGGTAATTTCATTTAAATGCTCCACAACTCTTGTTTGGCATTTGGTCCCCTATTATAAAGTACGAAGTCTTACAACACCAGGTTAAAGTCCAACAGGTTTGTTTCGATGTCACTAGCTTTCGGAGCGCTGCTCCTTCCTCAGGTGAAGCTGAGGAAGGAGCTCCGAAAGCTAGTGACATCGAAACAAACCTGTTGGACTTTAACCTGGTGTTGTAAGACTTCGTACTGTGCTCACCCCAGTCCAACGCCGGCATCTCCACATCATGGCTATTATAAAGTAACTAATTATGTTGATGACACTATTTAAGTGCAATTTGCTGAGAATTAGCAATCCCTCTCAGAAGTATTCCAATAGCATTTAATGTGAGACCTTCTCACAGGTACAGCAGGCTAGGGTAAATGGTGTTGAAATTAGAAAGAGATTATTCTATACCTAATCTGTTGAATACTTGTTCTGGAAATGTTTGATTCTGATACTGGGTGCCAGGAGTGCAACACTGCCTATTTGCTCATTTCCACCTGTAACCTTAATAAGTACAGCAATTAATCAAAGAAAAATAGAATATTTGGAAATCAAAAAACAACTTTGTTAATACAATACCGACAAGTAACCCAAGGTGAAACCTGGCATGGCATAGATATTGAACCAATGAGAGGCATGATTATGCGAAATGGAGCAGGATTTGGGGGAGGGGACAAAACAGGTTCAGTAAAGTGTAACATTCTGCGTATTGATATAATAGAAATACACCTAGCCTGTTAATTTTCTTTTTTGGAGTAGAACTGCTTCAAGATGCATTAGCCATTTCGTATCTATTTTTTTAATAAACAATTTTATTGAGGTATTTTTGGCATATAAAACAATGACATTGTATAGTACCGTACAGAAGGAAAAGCAAGTAACATAGCGCAAACCACAACTCCATTTGTGCAAGGACCTGCCTAAACCACCCCCTACTCTACACTACCCTAGGCCCCCCACTTGCTGACGATTAATCCTCCACGAAGAAGTCAATGAGTGGCTGCCACCTCCGGGCGAACCCTGATAGTGAACCTCTCAAGGTGAACGTAACCTTTTCTAGACCGAGAAAGCTCGCCATGTCCGATAGCCGTGCTTCCGTCTTCAGGGGCTTTGAGTCCCTCCATGCCAATAGTATTCGTCGCCGGGCTACCAGGGAAGCAAAGGCCAAGACGTCGGCCTCCTTCTCCTCCTGGACTCCCGGGTCCTCCGACACCCCAAAGATTGCCACCTCAGGACTCATTACCACCCCAGTTTTCAAAACCCGGGACATGATGTCCGCGAATCCCTGCCAGTACCCCCTGAGTCTCGGGCACGACCAGAACATGTGCACCTGATTAGCCGGCCCACCGGCGCATCTGGCACACTTGTCCACCAGTCCGAAAAATTTACTCATCCGGGCCACCGTCATGTGGGCCCGGTGCACGACCTTAAACTGGATCAGACTGAGCCTGGCACACGTTGCGGCCGTGTTTACTCTGCCCAGAGCTTCTGCCCAAATACCGTCCTCCATCTCCCCCCCGAGCTCCTCCTCCCACTTAAGCTTCAGGTCATCAGTCTGTGTATCCTCTGCTCTCATTAGTTCTTTGTAAATATCTGAGACTCTACCCTCACCTACCTCTCCCCTAGAAACTACCCTGTCCTGCCTCCCCTTTGGCGGGAGGCGTGGGAAGGATGGCACCAGCCTGCGCACACAATCCCGCACCTGTAAGTATCTAAAGTCATTCCCTCCCGCCAGCCCAAACTTTTCCTCCAACGCCCTCATGCTCGGAAAGCTCCCTTCCAGGAACAGATCCCCCACCCTCACAATCCCCGCCCTCCGCCACAGTCGATACCCACCGTCCATTGTCCCCGGGGCAAATAGGTGATTGCCACAGATTGGGGTCCACATCGATGCTCTCACTTCCCCTATATGCCTCCTCCACTGGCCCCAGATCCGCAAAGCCGCCACCACTATAGGGCTGGTGGAGTACCGCACCAGCGGGAGCAGCAGAGGTGCCATAATCAGGGCCGCCAAACTGGTGACCCTGCACGAAGCAGCCTTCATCCGCTCCCCGATCGACCCCGTGCCCACCATCCATTTCCTTATCATCGCTATGTTGGCCGCCCAGTAGTAGTTGCTAAAGTTCGGCAATGCCAGCCCCCCCTCCCCTCTGTTCCTTTCGAGCATCACCTTCCTTACCCGCGGGGACTTCCCCTCCCAGACAAATCCCAGTATAATTTTATTCAGCCTCTTGAAGAAGGACCTTGGGATGAAAATGGGGAGACACTGAAATATGAACAAGAATCTCGGGAGAATCGTCATCTTGACAGTCTGCACCCTCCCCGCTAGTGACAGCGGGAGCGCATCCCAACTCCGAACCCCCTCCCTCACTCGTTCCACCAATCGGGACAGGTTGAGCTTATATGCAACCCAGTCCCGTGCCACCTGTATCCCCAAGTATCTAAAGCTTTCCCCTACCAGCCTGAACGGCAACCCCTTCAGCCTACTCTCCTGCCCCCTCACCTGAATTACAAACAACTCGCTCATAGCCACGTTCAATTTATATCCTGAAAACGGGCCAAATTCCCTCAGGATTTCCATGATGCCATCCATCCCCGCCATTGGGTCTCCTACAGGTATAACAACAGGTCATCCATGTATAACGAGACTTTATGTTCCATTCCCCCCCCAGCCCAGCTCTTTCCAGTCCTTTGAAGCTCTCAGAGCAATTGCCAGCAGTTCTATGGCCAGCGCAAACAGCAGTGGGGCGAGAGGGCAACCCTGTCTTATCCCGCGGTGTAGTCTGAAGTAATCTGATGTTGTCCTGTTCGTCCTTACACTAGCCTCTGGGGCCTGGTATAACAGCCTAACGCAGTCAATGAACCCCTCCCCGAACCCAAACCTTCCCAGCACCTCCCACAGATAGTCCCACTCGACCCGGTTGAAAGCCTTTTCCGCATGCATAGCTACCACTATCTCTGCCTCCCTGCTCTCCGGGGGCATCATGATCACATTAAGCAGCCGTCTTAGATTGGCCGCCAGTTGCCTACCCTTTATGAACTCAGTTTGGTCCTCCGCAATCATGTGCGGTACACAGTCCTCCATTCTAGTCGCCAAGATCTTGGCCAGTAACTTCGCGCTGCGTTGATCAAAGATATGCCTATAAGACCCACAGGCCTCCGGGTCTTTATCCCGTTTCAGAATAAGCGAAATAGTGGCCTGCGACATCGTCGGGGGTAGGACCCCTCTGTCTCTTGCCTTAAAAACCCTGACCAGCACCGGCCCCACTATCTCGGCAAACTTTTTGTAAAACTCCACCGGATACCCATCCGGCCCCGGGGCTTTACCCGACTGCATGACCTTCAGGCCCCCTAGTACCTCTTCGATCCCAACCAGGGCCCCCAGTCCGTCTACCAACCCGCTACCCACTCTTGGGAAGGTCAGTCTGTCCAAGAATCGTCTCATCCCCTCCGGTCCCCTGGGGGGTTCCGAAGTGTATAGCTTACTATAAAAATCCCTAAACACCTTGTTCAGACCTGCCGGGTCCCCCACCAGATTTCCCTCCCCATCCACTATCCTTCCTATCTCCCTAGCCGCTTCTCTCTTCCTTAGTTATTGGGCGAGCATTCTGCTGGCCTTCTCTCCATGCTTATATATAGTGCCTTTTGCCTTTCTAAGCTGCTCTACAGCCTTGCCTGTAGTCAGCACCCCAAACTTGGCCTGCAGCCTCTGTCGTTTCCTGAGTAACTCTGGCCTCGGGGACTCCGCGTAGCTCCTGTCCGTCCGTAAAATTCCCTGAACCAGTCGGTCCGTTTCTGCCCTATCTGTCCTGTCCCTATGGGCCCGGATTTCGATCAGCTCCCCTTTCACCACTGCCTTCAGTGCCTCCCAGAGAACCGCTTCTGAGACTTCTCTGGTATCATTTACCTGCAGGTAATTCTGCACGCATCTCCTGAGCCTCTCACACACCGCCTCATCCGCAAGCAATCCAACTTCCAGCCTCCATTGTGGGTGCTGGAAGCTATCCTTACAAATCCGTAGGTCTACCCAGTGTGGAGCATGGTCCGATATGGTAATTGCCGAATATTCTGCCCCCACCATCCCGGACAGCAAGTCCTTACTCATGACAAAGAAATCAATTTGGGAATACACCTTGTGTCCATGGGAGTAGTACGAAAACTCCCTCGCCGACGGCCGGCTAAATCTCCACGGATCAGCTCCCCCCACTTGCTCCATGAACCCTCTCAGTTCCTTTGCCATCGCTGGCAACCTGCCCGTTTTTGAAGACGACCGATCCAGGCTCGGGTCCAGGACTGTGTTAAAGTCCCCACCCATGATTAGTTTGCGTGAGTCTAGGGATCTTCCCTAGCAACCTCCTGATAAAATCCACATTGTCCCAATTAGGGGCATACACACTGCCCAAGGCTACTCTCACCCCTTCGAGCTTACCCCTAACCATAACAAATCTTCCGCCCCCGTCTGCAACTGTACCCTCTGCCTCAAATTGAACCCTTTTATTAATCAGGATCGTGACCCCCCCTAGTCTTAGTGTCGAGCCCCGAATGAAAGACCTGGCTAACCCAGCCCATCCTCATCCTAACCTGGTCTGCCACTTTCAGGTGCGTCTCCTGCAATATGACTACTTCCGCCTTCAGAACCCGCAAATGCGCGAACACACCCGCCCTCTTCACTGGCCCATTTAGCCCTCTAACATTCCAGGTGATCAACCTGGTTGAGGGGCACTTCGCCCCCCCCTTTGCCGATCAGCCATCCCCTTTCCTTGGCCAGCCCCCCAGCCATATGTCGCACTTCCTCTGGCCTGCCTCCTGGACGGCTCCTTCCATGACCTCCTCACTGTTGCCATGTCCAGTTTCCATCTTCGTCAGCAGATCAACTTCCCCTCCCCTCCCCCCCCCCCCCCAGTAACACCATCCTACCACCCAACCCCATGCTCTAGTCTAACTGTATGAATCCCCCCCACCTGGCTTCCGCTGACTAGCCCACCCAGGTAGCCTGGTGGCTCCCCGCTTCGGCGCCAGCGTGTCTCTCACCCATTGTTCCCTGGCTCCCCTCCCCCCAGCCCATCCATACCACTTCCCCAAACCAGCCCTGCTTAAACACATACTCTATACAAGTCAAAGACATCCCCTACAATAGTGCAATTTAGATCAAGCAGATAGAGATAAGAAGCACCAGGCACACTCAGCCCTTCCCCTCCACACACAGAAAAAGATTGCAAAAAATTCCCCCGAAACCCCCATCATAACCACACCTTTTTAACTATTTTTTTTAAATTTCCCCCCTGCCAAATCTCCAACCAAACAAGAAACCCCAAAAAGGAAACATTTAGGGAAACCACGAAAAGAAAAACACATCGCAACCAAAATACCTAAAAAGGTCTAAAAAACGCAAAGAACGGATCCAAGCATGCAGGCATCTCTCAAAGCGAGAGAGAAACAAAATAGACTTAAAAGTTCTACCATGAGTCCAAGAGTCCTCAGCTCAGAGCCAGCCCTTGCTTCTTAACAAAGTCCATCGCCTTCTCAGGTTCCTCGAAATAGTGGTGCTGGCTCTCATATGTAACCCACAGTCGCGCCGGAAAAAGCAGCCTGAATTTCACCTTGTTCTTGTACAAAATCTCCTTCCTGTAGCCTCCCCTCCTCCTGGCCACCTCAGTGCTCAGATCTTGGTAAACACGCAGGGTGCTATTGTCCCATGTACAGCTTTGTGTGCTCTTGGCCCATTGCAGAACCCGCTTGTTGTCCAGGTACCTGTGGAACCGGACCACCATCGCTCGTGCGGGACCCCCTCATCGCGGCTGCCTCACCTGCACTCTGTGTGCCCTGTCCACCTCTGACAGGCGAGGGAACACCTCGTTCCCCAGCAGCTTCTGAAACATACCCTCCACATACGCGGCGGCATCCAGCCCCTCAGCCCCCCTCCGGGAGGCCAACAATTCTTACATTCTGCCGGCGAGATCTGTTGTCCAGTTCCTCCAGCCTTTCCAGGAGCATTTTATGCTGATCCCTCGGCCTCTGAATCTCCACATCCGCCACCGTTTTAAAGTCTGCCTGCTCCTCCACCGTCTTCTCCAGCTTCTGGAGCTTCTCAGCCTGATCATCCAGCTTTTTTTTCCCAATCGGTCCATCGACCTCTGGAGCGGCTCCAAATTATCATGCTTCAGAGCTAAAACGCCCTCCTGCATGGCCTGTAGCAGCTGCTCCATTGTAGGCTGGGCTGTCGGCGCCTTGCTCTGGACACCGGCCACATTGGTCTCTCGCACAGCCTCCACCATGCCCTTGTTTGACCACTTCTTCTGCTGTTTAAGGTCCCTCCGGCTTCTTAAGTCCATACAACTCTGTATGGGTTCAATGCCTGAGTGCTATTGCTTTCCAGTTCCGCGCTCAAAAGCGCAAAAAAGTCCGGGGAAAAGGTCCAAAAGTCCGACCGAAACGGGAGCTACCAAATGTGCGACCTACTCCCTCATAGTCGCCACCGGAAGTCCAGCCATTTCGTATCTTAATCAATAATTGTAAAACTAAAAATGGTAGGCTGGTGGAGGAATTTTCATATGTTTCCCATTGAGTTGAGCTGTCTTTTGCTGTGTGAAGTGACTGAATCTTTGACTGACCTGTGCACATTTTGATCTGTGCGTTGATTTGGCATGGCCATGGTTATTGTCTTTATACTGTGTTAATTGTACTCTAACAGTTTGCCAAGAAATGTCATGCTTCAATTAAGATATCTATAAAGATAAAAAGGGTGCTTTGTAAATTCTCGTTCCACAGTTCATTTAATCATTCATAATTCACCTAATCCAGAAAAGAAAACACTTAATCCAAACCTATGTTATATACAGTGATGATTACATTGCTCAAATTCCCTGCAATTTTCAGATGATATTCAACTGCTTTGATTGTTAAATCTGGATAATCCTGGATTAGAAATTTCACACAATATTAAATAGTTGAATCCTTTGCTTTCTCAGTACACTAACAATTGATTTGCTCCACTTGAATGATAAACCATGGGATTGAATTCCTGGGAAACAGTACATATGGTTAATTGATTTTTGCCAGTGAGAGTGGGCCTGCTGTTCGTTGTATTAATTAAATTATTTTCCTTCACCTTAGTGTTATTTATGTTGGATTTGGGATTTTTCCCCCGATTTTGTTGAGGATATCATGTGAGGTTGGGGATTACTGCACAGCCCACTGAGGGGATTGGTGACAAGATATATTACATTATAAGTGGGCCTATGTTAGGGTGCTCTTTCAGAGGGTCGGTGCAGACACGATGGGCCAAATAGCCTCCTACTGCACTGTAAGGATTCTATGATTCTGTGATACTATAACATTGTCCATCATCTCCAACACTTGAGATCAAATTCAGTCCAGATTAATTGGATGCAAGTTTTTCCACTGGCAGAAAGGATTCTATGTTAAAACAGTTTAGAGCTGTGTCATCTCAAAGGTATAACTCCGTATCACCAAATTGGCTCAGTTCCTGTTCTTGATGTATTTTTAGATCAACACCACCAACACAGTGATCAATATTTAATGGAGGCGACATAGTCCCAGCTCACTGGCTGGAGACCCAAGAGAGCCCCATGTCACCTCCTTTTGAGAAGAAAATTAATTGGGCAGCGGTAAGTCTTCCCCAGAATGAATGACCCCGGGGGTGGAAGTCACATGCACTGAGAGCTGTCAGCCAGTCAGAGGACGGCAACTCTTCATTGCTTGGCAGTGCCACCGGGGAGGTGGTGTCTGCTGCCGGCACTATACCCACTGATGCCCAGGGTCGACATGGACCCAAGCACAGGTGGTTTACAGCAGGAGGGGAGTTGCAGGGGTGTGGTGGTCAGCAGCAAGATGAGGGGGATGGCTCTCAGAAGGCCCTCCTCTTCCCGATGCCAAGTCCCTTGATCAGGCACTGAGTGCCTTTGAATGAAGTGACCTCTGTTATGGGCCAGGGTTTAGAGAATCCCAAAGTGTATCATGGAGTTCACCTGACCCACAACTTTTAATAGATTGTGGTATGGGGAGCATACGGCTCACTCTACAGGTATGGTACAGCAGAAAATGGACCAGTGGTTTTTAAAACAAAACAATGTTTATTCTATGAACTCAAGTTAATCTTTTTAAAACAAACAGTGAATATCTTAGCAACCAGTAAATCAAATACACCCCCCAAAGAATACAACACTAAGTGACCTGTATGCTGTCCTTTTACACCCAAAAGACCTAACAAACCTTCAAACAGGAGCACATTAGGTTTACATTTAATACTGAGACTTTCTACAATTCTGAGCTCACCAAATGATCCATAGATAGTCTTTGGATGGCAGAGATCACAGCAGATGCAGCTCACTTTTAACTTCAGATTCAGCTGAAAAACACAGACACACCCCAGCTCTTCCTCAAACTGAAACTAAAAAGCAGAAGTGGAGCTCAGCTCCACCCACATTCTGACATCACTCCAGTAACATGAGCAGCTCCATTTCTTAAAGGTACATTTCTTAAACACCCATTTCTTATAGGGTACTCTCACATGACACCTCCACCCCTGGAAGCAGCAAGCAACGATGCCAGGATTTGTTTTTTGGGCTTCCTGCATGGCACGTCCCCATCCGCTGCAGGCACTGGCAGATGAGGCCCTTAAGTGGGCATTAATTGCCCACTTAAGGGGCTAAATTAGTAGTGGGATGGGCATGGGGGCAAGGGAAGGCAGTGGGGTCTGCACCCACTCTCCCACCTGACCAAACACTCCCTCGTCACAGGGAGGAAATGAAAAAAATGAAATGAAAATCGCTTATTGTCACAAGTAGGCTTCAATGAAGTCACTGTGAAAAGCCCTTAGTCGCCACATTCCGGTGCCTGTTCGGGAGGCTGGTACGGGAATTGAACTGTGCTGCTGGCCTGCCTTGGTCTGCTTTAAAAGCCAGCGATTTATCCCTGTGCTAAACCGGCCCCTAATTATTAGGATATTAAATTCCACCCAGTTTTTCAGGTTATTATCATATGTTGTTTGTGGGACCTTTGCTATTGCTGTGGTGAAGTGGCTGCTTGGCATTTCTTCCATTACAATAATAACCATTTTCATAAAGCACTTTATTGGTTGTTATGTGATTTGGGACTTCCTGAGGTTGTGAAAGGTGCTGGATGAATGCTTCTTCTTTCTATCTTTCTTTGTTAAGGGTGGAAGGGACCTTACCCTGCAAGTGGCCCTTTCTGCATTGAAACTGGGTGTTCATATTTCTGAGTACCGAAAGAGAAAAGATGTTTAATTACCAGAAAAAAAGACCATCAAAAGGCCAATGCACCAACATTCTTTGTTAACATAATTCAGTGGTGCATTATCTACTTTGGCAAAAAGAATAATGGGCGGGCTTCTCCGAAGCCGCGCTGGCTGGGGAATGGGCGTTCGGGCCATTTTTTCACGTGACACTGGTCCCACGCCGGTGCGCGATTCTCTGAAGTGCAGAAAATAGGCCCCGTTTGCGCCGGCACGCTTTGCGCGGCGCCGGTCGCTGCCCGCTATCTGCGGCCGGGCCGCCGATTCTCCGGCCCAGATTGGCCAAGTGGCTGCACATAAATGGCCTAGTCCCGCCGGCGCCGTCTCACCTGGTCGCTGCCGGCGGGTACTCGTCGCGAAGGCTTGGGGCGCGGCCTGTGGGGAGGGGAGGGGGGCTCCGTTCCCGGGGGAGCCTCCGATGGGATCACCGATCGACAGGCCGGCCTCTCCCTCTCCCGGGCCTACTTCCTTGCGCGACTGGCTCCAGAACCCCGGCGCCATGTTGGTGAGGGGCCGGAGCGCTCCGCGAGGCTACTGCGCATGTGTCGGTTGGCGCCGGCGCCACTGCGCATATCATCATCGGTGCCGGCGCAACTGCGCCTGCGTGGATCCCGCGGCGCCCAGTTCGAACCGGGATCTGCGGCTGGAGTGTCGCGAACCACTCCAGCGCCGGGCTGGCCCCCTGTAAGGGCCAGAATTCGACGTGGGAGCGGCCTGTTCACGCCATCGTAAACACAATGGCGTTTGCGACGGCGTGGACACACTGCCTCTATGTCGGGGAATCCCGTCCAATGTTCCACCATCAGGTCATGTTGACATGTTGGAGCAGCTATCCATACTGCCATGATAAAGGCTGAATCTACTCAATACTGTTGCTCTGGGAAGGGGCAGAGTAGAATGAAATTGAAGATTGAGAAATCCCCAACTGTTCACACACAACTGACCAGCTGATTCGGAACAGTAGTTAAGCTTTCGGCTCAAGGCATAATGAACAACCTGTCAGTGGGAGCCATGGGGGAACAGAGAATATAGCTAACCAGTCAGGCCTGGAAGATAACAAACAGCTTAAGATGGAAAATAAAACAACTGACCTGCGTAAAGGAGATTATACCTTTAAATAGTGTTCCTCCGGGTTCCGTGATGACTGCTAGAACTGTGATTTTCTCTGGGCATGTTTAACATCGCGCGATTCAGTCACTGAGGCAGTCTATTCTTAAAAGAGGGCAAGGCCTTTATACTAATACTAATGAGACTATGAGCTCCCGCTGAAATCAAAAGAGAAAATGCTGGAAAATCTCAGCAGGTCTGGCAGCATCTGTAAGGAGAGAAAATAGTTAACGTTTCGAGTCGAGATGACCCTTTGGCAAAGGAGCTTTACAGATGCTGCCAGACCTGCTGAGATTTTCCAGCATTTTCTCTTTTGGTTTCAGATCCCAGTAGCTGCAGTAATTTGCTTTTATCAAGAGCTCATGCTGTATATTTTTAAAATTTGTATCCTCATGGCTAATTGATAAAATGTGAAAAATGGAAGAATGACCTTTTAAAGTGTTGCAACTATGTCTGTCTATGACCCAAACAAACATGTTTGGCAGTGTTGAAAAAATGTGAACTTTGTTATCTCTGAAGAGTCACTAATGACCCCCTCTCCCTCACTGTGGACTGTAGAGATCAAATTAAAAGGGAACTATACAAAGGCCGTCGGCATTTCAGAACCCAGACTGGCTAACTGGAGTCTACTAATCTGCTGGGGCAAAGAGCCCTTCAACCTTCCTTTCAATTGTTAATAGATAGGACATTTAAAAATCCCTGGGTCCCAGACGAGGAATACACATCCTTCGTCAAGGGTGGTGTGGACATGTGGGAGTCATGTGACATAAACCTCTAGCTGGGGGAAACAGTTATACTGCCTTGCTGTGCTGGAACGCTCAGTCTGCCAGCTTTCCATCTACCAGCAGCAGCAACAGAAAAGGGGCTCTCTTCATGTTTGGATGCCTTACCCCATCAATACAGTTTCTACTGGAACCTCTGTATCACCACCTACAAGACGGATTCATCTCTGCATGCCTAACTCATTGTGGAAGTCAACTCGACAGGAAAAATTAATTATCCTGCAATCAGTTCAGGGGCCCGCCAATCTCTGTGAAGTAATACACCATTGATGGACTCTGGACATACTTGAAACAATAATTGTTTCTTCTGTGGTCTTTTCCCTATATATCTTTCCTTCTCAATCCCTGTTTTGCTCTATGAGTAGAAGGGAAACAATATTGAAACCCTCCTCCCATGTTTGCATGTGCACAAATAAACTAACCCTCTAAGTTCATCCTCTCATGAGTTTGCTATGGGGTTATTAATAGAAATTGAATCACACTGAAACTAAGGGGTTGGGAAACATGCCACTGCTTATAAAGGAGGAGAAAATCGCAACACTTTTCTGTCTACAGATGGATAGTGAGAGGAGAAATCATATTGTTTAAATAACTCCCCACCCCATGTCCTTAACAAATATTACAATGACACATTCCAGTACTTTATGTGGGCACCCTGCATGCCTACACTGTAGCCCATTTCCACACTTCTGATTTGGGACTAGCACATGTGGGCCACCTGCCATATTATAAACTTGGGGCCAGGTTACAGACCTGAAAAACTCTATGCCATGTAGCCTTCAGAAATGCATATCTTGGCCACCTTGAAAGAAATAAAGACCTTGGGCTGGATTCTCCGCCCCGCCACACCACATTTCTGCCCCGGCCCGCCGGCGGAATTCTCCGTTACACCGGCCGGTCAATGGGGTTTCCCATTGTGGGGCAGCCCCACACCGTCGGGAACGCCCGGGCGCCAGCAGAACAGGGAATCACGCCGGCGGAGAATCCCGCCCCTTGCTTTTCTTGAACTTGGGGCACCCCAAAATGCTTTATAGACAATTAAATATTTTTGATGTATTGTCACTGTTGTGATGTAGGAAATTTACCAGCCAACTTGCACATGGAAAGCTCCGAAAACCATCAATGTGATAGTGAAATACTAAGTTTTAATGATGTTGGCTCAGGGATAAATGTTTGTCAAGGCACTGGACAGATCTCCCATGCACTCCTTTGAAAAGTACGACAAAATCTTTTACCTCCACCTGACAGGACAGACTTGGCCTCAGTTTAATATAACAGCTAAATGACAGCAACTTCAACAGGGTAGCAATCCCTGAGCACGGCACTGAAGTCTATGCCTAGATGCAATGCAGCTTTCCCAGATTATGAGACTGCTTTTGCTGAATGCATAATTCAATTTTACAATAGCCTTAAAACAGTCCTGGGAATAAAATACTATAAAGCAACCCAAAAGAAAGCTAACAGGGTGCTGCGCTCCAACACAGTTGAATTGTCATGTTTACTCGGCAGAACATTGCAATCCTCTGGTGACAGGCATTTGTTTATTTTCTCTGTGTAGTTTGATTAATGTGGATAGATGAAAGGGTTTGGGATCACTTGAGGTAACCATTTATCAGGTGGGAGGTGATGGACACGTGGCATTTGAAACACTATGAGTAAAAATTAGAAAGACAGGATGGAATGTTGGTGGCTTGTTTCACACTAAAAGGTTTGTTCGCTTTCTTGACCTGTCCGTTTATAAAATCACAACGAAATTCACCCTTAAGCAGCTCCTGTTTTAACTTAAGGTTGTACAATATCAAATGTCAAGGTTCTAAAGAAATATGTGTTCTGTGCTCATAGGACAAGAGTTCAAGCCCCAGATTCCCTAGAGGGAAAATTTTGATCTTCGTTGTGTCATGGGAGGGGGGTAGAAGGAGCTGCAAATTAGAGACCAGGCACTTCCTCAGTCAGGCTGAGGGATTTCTAGTTTTTAAAATAAATTTAGAGTACCCAATTCATTTTTTCCAATGTAGGGGCAATTTAGCGTGGCCAATCCACCTACCCTGCACATCTTTGGGTTGTGGGAGCAAAACCCATGCAAACACGGAGAGAATGTGCAAACTCCACATGGACTGTGACCCAGAGCCTGGAACCGAACCTGGGACCTCAGTGCCGTGAGGCAGCAGTGCTAACCACTGCGCCACCGTGCTGCCCAGGCTGAGGGATTTCTTGATGACTGCAAGTATACCACAGTTAGAGGCCTTGAACAAATTGTCTGCTTGAAATTTTTTTGGGGGGAAAAGGTATATGCCATGCGTATAAGTGGGGGGAGGGGAAGAGAGAGAAAAAACATTGAAGATTGCGAATCGATCAGAATTCCTCAACTCACTTAAAAACTGCTTGAATGATGGAGACAATCTGACTCTCCCTCATTGATCAACTTTTGCTGGTGGCAAAGTACTTTATTTGTGGTCAACATTTTCTCTTCATGACCAAGTCAGGATTGTTTGTCATCTGGGAAAACCATTGGTGTGAACACAATTTCACCATTTTACACTCATTTATACTAACACAACATACCAGCAGATCACGACCACTCATTCTTACTTCACTTCATAATGGACACTCCTGCTTGATTATGAACGGGCAGAGTTCAAGAATGGCAACTGTAATATTAGATCCCTTTCCTGGAATTTGAGCATCTTTAAATGTTAGAGAGAGATTTCAGAGAAATTTCTCTTCATTGAGGTACACTGTTCATTTCCTGGACACAGAATAAATTGCAATAAATTGTGACCATATGTACATTGCCTAATGAAAAGAATGGACTGTGGAGAACCTTTACAACCCCTTAATCACTACTTTTGCAGGCATACTGACTGTATGCATCTTAAACCCGGGTTTAAATCATCCAAAAAACTGCCCAAAATGCCTTTATCCAAGTCATTAACGTTGATTGTAAATAGTTGAGCCCTCAATAGTGATCCCTGTGCCACTCCACAAGTTGCAGTTTGCCGGCCTGACAATCACCTATTTATCCCAACTCTCTGTTTCCTGTTAGTTACCCAATCCTCTATTCATGCTAATATATCATTGCCCCTCCTCAACCCCCAATACCAAGAGCTTTTGTGCAGTAACCTTTTATGTGGCACCTTATCAAATGCTTTTGGGAAATCCTAATGTACGACGTCTACTGGTTCTCCTTCATCCATCTTGCTTGTTCCACTCCCAAGTTACTCGAATAAATTTGTCAATCTCGGTTTCCCTTTCACAAAGCCAAGTTGACTCTGCCTGAATTTATAATAATTTTCTAAATGTCCGAATACTACCTCCTTAATAATGGATTCTAGCAAAAGCCTGGAGTTTCCTGTCTCCCTCCTTTCTTGAACAATGGTGTACATTTGTGGTTTTCCAACCTGCTGTGGCCCATCCAGGATTTAGGGAATTTTGAAAGAGTACAAGCAATGCATCCATATTGCAGCGATTGCTGACATTCTGGTGATGTTGGTGGGCAGGTAGTGGGGGTGTTGATCCTGATGATTGTGGTAGGGAGGGGAGAACTTAACAAATGCTGTTCATTTTAAATCTTTTCTGATTGCCCGTTTTTGATACTGAGGGAAAACTGGAATGTGCAAATGTTCTTCCTCTCCTGTGGTGCCCAGAAAGTAATTATTTCATATGAGACAAAATAAAATTTTATATAATTTAAAATGACAAAAATAAGACCAAAATAACCCAAAGAAAGAATGAAAAATGTTGTTTTGTTCCAGCGAACACATCCATCTGCTACAAAACAACCTCCTTTCCAAGTAGGAACCCTGGCAACGCACAAACAAATAGATGGACAGACAGACAGTCAGAAACATTGAGACAAAGGCACTGTTTCAGAGGGAGTCTTATGTTTGAGACTAAATTCTTAATTCCCCAAAGTTTTCTACATTTTTAGGGGTACCTCAGATGATGAAGTAATTAATGGTCGCAGCACCCGGAAAGGAGACATCAATGCTTTCGCAAACCTCTGCACATATTTGTTTTCCAAATGCCCTTTCTTTTATCAAATCTGCAATTTATTTCCAAATAGTGTGATGACTCCAGCTCCTTGGTATGCATGCTGGCTTCCTCTCCCTCATTCATTTTTGTCTTTCACTCTCTCTCTCTGAATTCTCTCCATCTTATTCTCTGTATTTTCTTTCACTTTGTTTCCTTTCCTCACGCCGTAGCTCCTTCTTCTGCCACTCTTCAAAGTTTGTTGGCTCCATGGAAATAAAGCGCAAGGCTCAATATACAGGTGCTTTGAGCCTCATCATTGAAGCATTAATATGGGCACGATAAATTGACTGTGACAGGAAGGGACAGAGAGTACAAGTCTGAGAGTAATTAACAAAAAATGTTAAATTCAACAAATAAGGCTAGAGGCTACAAAAATAATAAAAAGACAAAACTTGAAGTTCTGCATCTGAATGCACAGAGCATTCAAAAGTTCACTGTTAGAGACATGGCTACAGGATGGCATAGATTGGCACCTGAGCAGTGACGAGTATGTGTCTTTTAGGAAGGATAGGAAGTCAGGAAAGGGTGGAAGGATGGTGCTGCTAATTAAAGATAACATTAGCATAATAGAGAGGGATGATCTAAGTTCAGAAATCCAGGTTAGAGATGAGGAAACTAAAGGTAAGAAGTCACTTGTGGGATTTGTGTACAGACTCCCTAAAAATAATCACATGGTAGGACAGAGTATCAAAGAAAAAATAGTGGGAACTTGTCAGAAATGTAAGGTGACTATCATGGGGGGTGATTGGGGGGGGGGGGGGGGGGGTTGTTGTTGATCAGCATTTAGACTGGAATAATCAGATGGGCAAAGGTAGCTTAGACAAAAAATTCATAGAAGGGCTTTGGCATATTTTCTGAGATCAGCACTTTCTGGAGCCAACAAGGGAGCAGGCCTGGTATTGTGTAATGCGGGAGCATTAATTAATGACCCCATAGTGAAGGGGCCCTAGGTAGCAGTGATTGTAATATGATTGGATTTTACATTCAGCTTGAGGAAGAGAAGAGTGAGTCTAAGACTAATATTTTAAATTTAAATAAGACCAATTATGAATGCATGAAAGCAGAACTAGTGGAACGGAACCAACAATTTAGGTTAAGGAATAGGCCCATAGACTGCAATGGCAGACATTTAAGGGGATATTTCATAATACACAGAATAGATACATTCCAATAAGAAATAAAAATTCCAAGGGGAGGATCCACATCTGTGGTTAACTTAAAACATTAAAGATAGTATAAAACTTAATGTGAAAGCACATAATCACGTAAAGTTGGCTGGCAGGTCTGAAGGTTGGACGCAAAATTTAAAAAAAGCAAAGAATGATAAAAGACTAATAAGGAGGGAAAAATAAGGAGGGGTCTCCCATTTAATACAGAGATGAGGAAAAATGTTTCCTCTCAGAGCATTGTGAGACTTTGAAATTCTCTTCCTCAAAAGGTGGTTGAGGCAGAGTCTTTGAATATCTTTAAGGCAGAAGTAGATAGATTCTTGAAAAGCAAGGAAGTGGAACATCAGACTAGAGTGTGTTCAAGTCCTGGAGTAGAACTACAGCAGTCAAATTTCCTGGAATACCGCTCTTAACTGGTCAGGCTGACCTTTTTCAACAGTTGCGCTTGAAATGTCAGTCTATCTTTCCTTGTCTGATGTTGACCGATTTGCTGCACATTTTTATATTTTCTGTTTGCAAAATCTTGAACTTTCATCATTTACACTTTTCTTTTCAACTTTCACCTTTGCATCTCAATTTTTCTCTTGATTGCAGAAAGGTAGATATGCCACAGACGCCAAATGGCCATTGGTTGAGAACAGACCTTGTAGATATCTATGGAATTGTTCAGAGTAACTTCAAAGGGGTTGCAAAGTGTGTTCCTCTTCGGCTGAAGTCATGGGCGGTGGCTTATAATCTACAATATCAAATTTATTTTAATTAATACCAAAATGTGTCATCTTAAATCATTCTGAGAATAACTATTTAGAATCTTTTATTATGTGTGAGAATTTATGAAATGGTTTGAATGAGTTGAGTCTTTAATTGAACTGGAATCTAGGCCAAGACTAGCATGTGCCACAAGTAGCTACTGCTGAGATTTTACTCCGTGTTTTACTTTTTTCTTTTTGATCTCAGCAGCATGTTCTAAATGATGACATTGTGTGCATTTATACGGTAGCCAAAGTTTCAGATTAATTTATTGCTAACAACCAAAGGCTTTATCTAACTCCATTCAGCTTGTCCTAGATCCCTTACTGCAGGCTGTTTGAGAAGCTTATTATCTGTCATCTCTCTTTAACCAAAACAGGGATCTTATGCTAAATTGAATTCATCTTCAAAAGATCAATAACTCCTTGTTGTATAATAGGGGGAGAGAAATGCAGACAGGATGAAATAGACTAGTGCAATTTCAAAGAAAAGTAATTAATTTATCTATTTTATTTTCAAAGCAATGATGTATAATATTCCACAGAACATATGTCAGTCTATATATTTTATTATGATCTTTACTAACTTACAAATAGTTGTGGTTGGCTGTCCATTTTCTGTAAACAATCTAGAACGCAAGCCGGTCTTCTGTGGTGCTCATGGCATTTTCGCTTTCTGGGCCCTCACCTTTGATATTGCCTCGCTAAATTTCTCTGCCAAGCGACTAGATTATATTGTGTATGACTAGAAGGCTCTGTTTGATGCAACCATTTGTACCAGTGGAACGTTTAGAAATGAAAGTTTGCAAGCTGAAACCTCCTGAAGACGCTGCCTTTTTATTCCTGCGAGACACCTTAGAAGAGAAACTGTTATGCTCAAGCTCATTTGTTTAAGGTAAAAGTTAATGCTACTAGCAAATTCTAAAGCCTTGTGGAGTCCCATTGTGAGGTGAGGTGGGTATGAGATTTATAGAGTATTAAAAGAGCCTAAACTGTGACCCCACCTACATTTTGGCCACATCTGTTTGAGGTTATGTTCGGCACCAAACTGTATTCTTAGTAATAACAAAACCTGCAACTCCACTACTGTTTTTACACAACAAGTGGTGCTGGACTACTTTCATGTAAATACTTTTATATAAAGATCACTTTTTAAACTCTCCAAAAACAGCTCTTAAATAAAAGATAAACATAGGTACATTTAATCCATGCCCAGCTTTTAGAATTAAAAGGAACAATTAATCCAAAAACAGCTCATAAACAATAAAAAACACAAACACCGATATGTTTAATCCAAACCCACCTTTTAAATTACAAAAAAAATAGGAAATATTTATCCCAAAGCAGCTCTTAAATAATAATTCCAGCTGTGCCATTTCAAAATAGCTGCTTTATAACTGATAAAATATTTTTTTCCAAGCAAAGTTTCCAATAACGTAAGTATGTTGTCTTTCATAATTGATTTGGCCTTGGAGGATCTTTGTTGAAACATTTGTCAATTAAATGGAAGTTAATTAAATTAAAAGAAATATACAATACATCCTGGATAACCAATTTCTATTGAGCAATACTGTACAAATGTGACTCCTGCACTATGGAGCAGCTCATTTGTGGAACATGTACGTATAAATAACCTGGTAGCAAAATTATTGGCCTTGTATAAATACTTAGGGATGAAATAATGCAATGAAGTAAAAGTATAATTAGCTCTTGTACTGAAATAATTAACAAGCTCATTACAGGCCAAGCTCGATTTAGATTGGAAATTTGGATAATTTTCAATCGATGAACTCAATTTTATTGTACCAAGTTTTGATGATGTATTTTATGTTCATATATTTCTTTTTTTAATATTTTCTTTTAATGTTTCTGCATTCCCCTCCTGAGTTCTCCTGCACCAAGGATCATGCTGCTCTGAGAGTTGTTTGAAGGCCTGTTCTGCTGATGCTATTTTGTAGCCTGATACCCGGGAATGCCATGAGTGACAGGTTGTGTACTTCAACCCATCATCTCTACATGAGAGAAGATAAATTTTGCTTACTTACTGTTCACCGCAGAATGACTCAGAGTCAGGAAGGGAAAGATCAAAGAAGAAAAAGGAAAGCTTTGTAAAGAAACACTCCATTTAAGTAAAAAAACTTTAAAAACTGCACATGCTTCTCATAGCGAAGGAGGAAAGAGCCCACCAGATAAGTTCAGTTTTGCAAATCAAGGTAGTACTGATTGTGCATTGCTTCAATGAAGGGTCTGGAAGATGTCTTGCTCCAGTAATGCATGAGAGGTCTAGAGGTTGTGAGCGATGTGGGACATGAAGAAAGTTGAGCAGGATAGGCCATTGGATACTGAGTGGAGAAATATATTGAAGCAAAACAGGAGAGATATTGAGAGAAGATGGTGAAAAAGTGGCAGAACATGAGCCATTCCCTGCAGCATATTGATGGAAACCAGATAGCTCTGATGGAGGATCCAACAATGGTAACCTGGTCAGAAGTGTGTGTTTTTAAAAATTCATTCATGGGATATGGGCTGGTTTAGCGCAGGGCTAAATCGCTGGCTTTGAAAGCAGACCAAGGCTGGCCAGCAGCACGGTTCAATTCCCGTACCAGCCTCCCTGAACAGGTGCCGGAATGTGGCGACTAGGGGCTTTTCACAGTAACTTAATTTGAAGCCTACTTGTGACAATAAGCAATTTTCATTTCATTTCAATTATTGCCCATCCCTAATTGCCCTTGTCCAACATTGCTGTGGGATGGAGTCACATGTATGCCACCAGATGCCCGTCCCTAAAGGGCATTAGTGAACCAGATGAGTTTTTCCGACAATCGACAATGGTTTCATAGTCTTCATTAGACCTTTTAATTCCAGACTTTTATTGAATTCAAATTTCACCATCTTCCATGGTGGGATTCAAACCCAGGTTCCCCAAAGCATTATCCTGGGTCAGTGTCAATACCACTATACCACCACCTTCCCACTGCATATGCTGCATGTAATATTGAATGTGTTTGTCAGGCATCTTCCATTGATATCAGAGGTCTTTCAATGATTGGAGAGGTTTAGAAGTGCTGTATACCTTGGTAAACCTTCTCAAATTCCAAATTTGACGCAGAATATAATTTATTTTACAGTTTTTAATTTCTATTTTGTTCCATCTAGTTTGGCAGAAGACTGGAAGGAGGTCATATGCGCTGATCTATGAAATAATGTGTGAAACAAATATGAAAGAAAGAAGCGAAGGAAAGAAACAAGGAAACATTTATATTAAGGCTAGAAGCAATGGAAACGTTTTGGGCTTATTTGGTTGGTATGATGGATCTGTGGTATGTGGATTCATTCCACATTTCATGTTTTGTATGACTCTTCAAAGAAAAGCAGGATTCATTGAACTATAGGGCGGGACCCCCCTGCGACCTTCCTGTCCCGCTGATGTATATGTGGTTTTGCATGCTCCAGCGCAGGTGGTGGGGAGCCTCAAAGGTTAGCTCCGCTCGCACCTATCCCAAGGAGTAGACCGGGGGTCATCGGGCACCCCGAGGGAGGATGGGGGCCCGTGACGATGACTCCCACAAGGGTAGCGCTGGAACATCGCAGTGCCTCGGACCGTCCCCCCCCTCCCTTCTCTGGCGCATCTGACGGGCAGCGGGCAGAACAGGGTGGCACCACACCACCAGGGACACCCAAACAGCAGCCGGGCCCATCTTAGCCCGGTTGCTCCAGAGGACGGCCGCCAAAGGGGACCCAGGTCACAGGGTGGGAATCGCAGCAGGCCGTCTCCACTCCACTCAGGCCGCAGGCAAATAGGATTAGGATTGTCTGGACACTCTTGGAGTCACCCGGGCGGATAACCCTGTGTGTCTAGTTGCTGGTCCTCCTCCCTATGGGTGGCTGAGCATCCCTGCCTGACTCCTTGAGGAGAAGGGGCACCTGGACTAAGGTTGAGATGCCGGTCCCTCTCTTGCTTAGCCATTGATGGATCCCACCTTGCCTAGAGTGATGGAATGCATGACCTGCTGCACACCAGGCACTATGTCCTGCACGAAACTTCTATGGCAATTGCCATCCTAC
Organism: Scyliorhinus torazame; assembly: GCF_047496885.1. Lineage (NCBI taxonomy): Eukaryota > Metazoa > Chordata > Chondrichthyes > Carcharhiniformes > Scyliorhinidae > Scyliorhinus > Scyliorhinus torazame. The sequence goes on from NC_092708.1 coordinate 375,131,234, forward strand.
CAATGTTGACCTCAGTGCACCTGCATGTTGGAGCAATAGCATCAGACCGATCGCAGACAGACTCCTCCATCATCTGTTGCAATCTGGTGACAGCATCTGACAACCCTGCCTGATGTTCCAATGTCTGTCTTTGCAGCTCCAACATCTGTGTTAGGGCTGAGTCTAGAGGCTCATCATCTGACTTGGATTCAGAAGGAGTCTGATCTCCAGCAGTCCTCTGTGTACTGGTGACTTTGGAAGTCCCAGCCTCCATCTGCTGTGGACCCGAGTCTGCACTATGTCCACCAGATTGGCACCCCAGGTCTGCTCCAGATCTATGTCCCAGTGAGGTCTGTGTCTCTGCATTGGTGGATGGTGCTAGTGAATGCTGTGAGGGGTCTTCATCTATTGGGTCCTCAGGTTCCCCATCCAAGCAGGTGTGGGGGCTGGGCATGATTCCTCTTCATCCTGGTGCCTGTCAAAAAAAGATGAGATTATTTGTGATTGTCTGCATTGTGACCAACACAACAAAGCACTCACAGTTTTGTCAGATGATTAGCGAGGTGCTGATGGGTCCTCGCTGGGTATGAAGACATTGATCACACCCTCACCACAGGCATGGTCCCATTCCTCACATTCCAGCTCTACCACACGCTCCTCAAACTCGGTGAGGGGCCTAAGCTCAGGAAATCCCTCTTGGTCCAGGATCCCTCCCTGCTGTTGTGGGTGATTTTCTCCTGCCTAAGGACAGATGGAGAGACGGTAAGCGGCCTCCAGAGCCTTACTTTAAAGTTCGGTGGACCCCTGCCCCCCCCTCACCGTCTGTAGCCTCATGACCCTTAAGGTCGGTCCACCCTCACTCTTCGCTAACCTCACCCCAGACTGTAAGCCCGTCACTTCTAGGAGCAGACGATATAGTTCCCTTTATCAGGTCGGAGGTCCAGCGACTCCTACGAGAGGGGATCATTGAGGCTAGTACCAGCCCCTGGAGAGCCCAAGTGGTGGTCCTCAAGACTGGGGAGAAACACCGGATGGTCATCAACTACAGTCAGACCATCAACCGGTACACGCAGCTCGATGCGTACCCCCTCCCCCGCATATCTGACATGGTCAATCAGTTTGCGCAGTATCGAGCCTTCTCCACAGTTGACTTGAAGTCCGCTTACCGCCAGCTCCCTATTCGCCCGGAGGACCGCCAATCCACTGCCTTCGAGGCAGATGGCCGCCTCTACCACTTCCTCAGGGTCCCGTTCGACGTCACCTCTCGGTCTTCCAACGGGAAATGGACCAAATGGTTGACCAGTACGGGCTGCGGGCCATGTTCCCATACTTAGATAACGTCACCATCTGCGGCCATGACCAGCAGGACCATGACGAAAACCTCCGGCACTTCCTCCACACCGCTAAACTCCTGAATCTCACCTACAATAAGGAAAAATGTGTTTTTCGCACAACCCGCCTAGCCATCCTTGACTACGTTGTGGAAAATGGAGTCCTAGGGCCCGAACCCGACCGCACGCGCCCCCTCCTGGAACTCCCCCTCCCCCACTGCCCCAAGGCCCTGAAGAGATGCCTGGGGTTCTTCTGCTACTATGCCCAATGGGTCCCCAATTATGCAAACAAGGCCAGTCCACTTATTAAATCCACCATTTTTCCCCTGACGGCTGAGGCCCGCCTGGCCTTCAACCGCATCAAGGCAGATATTGCCAAAGCCACGATGCATGCTGTGGATGAATCCATTCCATTCCAGGTGGAGAGCGATGCGCCAGACTTTGCTCTGGCCGCTACCCTCAACCAGGCGGGCAGGCCCGTGGCTTTCTTCTCCCGCACCCTCCATGCCTCTGAGATTCGACACTCCTCCGTCGAAAAGGAAGCCCAAGCCATTGTAGAAGCTGTGCGACATTGGAGGCATTACCTGGCCAGCAGGCGATTCACTCTCCTCACTGACCAGCGGTCGGTTGCCTTCATGTTTAACAATACACAGCGGGGCAAGATCAAGAACGACAAGATTCTGAGGTGGAGGATCGAGCTCTCCACCTATAATTACGATATCTTGTATCGACCTGGGAAACTCAATAAGCCCCCAGATGCTCTATCCCGCGGTACATATGCCAGCGCACAAGTAGACCGGCTTCGGTCCCTCCACAACGACCTCTGTCACCCGGGGGTCACCCGTTTTTTTTTACTTTATCAATGCTCGCAACCTGCTTTACTCCATCGAGGAGGTCAGGACCGTGACCAGGGACTGCCAGGTCTGCGCGGAGTGCAAACCGCACTTCTATCGGCCAGACAGAGCGCATCTGGTAAAGGCCTCGCGCCCCTTTGAGCGCCTCAGCATCGACTTCAAAGGGCCCCTCCCCTCCACTGACCGTAACGTGTACTTCCTCAACATTGTTGACGAATACTCAAGATTCCCTTTTGCCATCCCATGCTCTGACATGACCTTCGCCACCATCATCAAGGCCCTGAACAGTCTTTTCACCCTGTTCGGGTTCCCCACCTACATCCATAACGATCAGGGTTCCTCCTTCATGAGCGACGAGTTGCGTCAGTTCCTGCTCAGCAAGTGCATCGCCTCCAGCAGGACGACCAGCTACAACCCCCAGGGCAACGGGCAGATGGAGAGGGAGAACGCGACAGTTTGGAAGGCCGTCCTCCTGGCCCTATGGTCTAGAAGTCTCCCTGTCTCCCGCTGGCAGGAGGTCCTTCCCGATGCGCTCCAATCCATCCTGTCGCTCCTTTGTACTGCCACCAATGTGACCCTTCATGACAGGATGTTTGTTTTCCCCAGGAAGTCCACCTCAGGGGTCTCGCTCCAGTCCTGGCTGATGGTCCCAGGGCCTATCCCCCTCCGGAAGCATGCGAGGAGCCATAAGCTGGATCCACTGGTCGAAAACGTCCTTCTCCTCCATGCTAACCCCCAATATGCCTACGTGGCACACCATGACGGGCGGGAGGACACAGTCTCCCTTCGTGATTTGGCACCCACAGGCTCCCCAGTGACTATCACCACCGTCTCCCCCCGTTGCTACTCACCTACTACGAGATGCAGAAGACGACACGCTCCCGGACACGCAGGCCTCGACACCTCATCCGACACCAGTGTCCACATCACAGCCGGGACTGAGGCGGTCGCAGCGGAAAGTCAGAGCCCCCGACAGACTCGATCTATAACTCAACCCATCCACTTCACCCCCCGCCGGACTCTTTTTTTAACAGGGGGTGAATGTGGTAAACCACTGTATTGTTTGTACTGTTGTATTGTTACATGCCTGGGCTTGTCCCTGCTGGCTCCGCCTGTGGCTCCTCCCCTCGGGCTCATGTATAAAGGTGGCTGGTCTCCGCCTCTGATCCAGTTCGGGATCAGAGGCCAGGAGGCTTTTTGTTTAGTGTATTAAAGCCTCAGTTACGTTCACCACTCGTCGAGTGTTCATTGATGGCATATCAGATATACTTCACAAACACTTTCCCCTCTCTGCCCTTTATACTGTTATTATCCTATTAGGATAATTGAAGCCTCCCATTATTACTACTCTGTGGTTTTTGTGCCATTCTGTAATTTCCTTGCAAATTTGCTCCTTAATATCGTCTCACCAGAGGCAGATGTACAATGAAACACACTGTGCCTAGGCACAGGGCCCTGACCAATTGGGGGGGGGGGGCATCGGCTGGTGTCTGTGGGCACCAATCAGTGCATTTTCTGATAGGCTCATTTGTATTTGTTAAGCCTATCAACAGACAATGCAGAGCGGCATCAGACTCTGAATGGTCGAGTCCCCTTACAGCAGGAAAGCAGACTGGTCTGAACGAGAGGCATCTAAGCGAGGAGGAGGAGTGACAGAGGCAGAAAGCTCTGGGCCGTATTTATGATCAGACCCCACTTGAACCTGGCAGGAATCACTGCCTGGCCACTGGGTGGAAGCAGTAATGCAGGCAATAGTGTGGGAGGCTAGGTGTGGAACAGTCTTCAGTTGTCAGGAAAGGACGTGAAACCGGACTATGGAGTAGGGGGAAGGGAGAGAAATTCCAGGACTTGCTAGATTTCTTAGTGGGACTTAGGGGACGTCTAAAGGTCTGAGGTTTATGGTTGGGGGGGAGGAGGAGAAGGGGTGAGAGGTAGCAGGACAGTTTTAGGGGGAGAGTGGGGATGTACTGCTCACTCCCCCACCCCTCTCACTCCCCAGTAGTAATGTCAGTTGAAAAGCAACTGACTTTAACGGAAGGCTTTTGCGCAGTGATAACAAGCTGGGGGCAACCTTAACGACCTGTGGGTCTGAAGGCGAGGTGGGGAGGCTCAAAGGAGGGGCATTGTCTTAGTGGGATGCCTTTGATGAGTACAGGGCACCACAAAGGAGATAACCTCCTTTGTTGAAAAGGCCTGTCAATACTAGTCCTCCTTCCGCTGGCCAGCAGATAATGGCAATGGAGGCAGATTTAAGTCTAAATGCCCAATAATTGGCGACTTAAGGGCCTAAATAGACCTACTAATGTGCAACCTAGTGAATGCCTTATCGCTTGTCTTGTTATGGGAAATGGGTCAGGGGTGAGCGGGTAACGGTTAACTGGCCGCCTGACGCATGCTACATGACACCTGTCACAAACACAATTGGCATGGGAATACAAAATCCATCCCAGTAATAAAAATTAACCTAATCAGCCCTGACTCATTTGCTGCATCCACTTCTCATCTCACAGGGATGTTTATTTTGTGTTCCAGTTGTCCCATATTTGAAGATTAACCACTTCCTTGACCCACGCATGCAATCTGAAACTGGATTCCTCCTGATGTTGGTCTAAAACCAGCTGGGTGAGAAGATAGACCAAAGCAGCACAGAGATGGGCATTTGATTCTGTCCGAAACTATACTGATCCACTCGTGTTTGGTATCTGACATTAGCAGTAAGGGGGGGGTCTTAACTGAAAGAGTTATTGGCCTGACCACAGAATCACAGAATTGTTACAGCATAGAATGAGGCCATTCAGTCTTTGTGTCTGCGCGCCTCTCCAAATGAGAGTTATGATTTATTGTCATTGTTTTGCCTTTTCCCCAACCGTTGCCAAGTTAAAGATGTGCCATTGCGAAGGTTATCTGAGTCTGTTCTGAACAGTTAATTCGAATGTGTCACTACTCTGACTCCTTAAGGGTACACATGGCTCTCTGCTCTGTACCTTCCTGCACCTGAGATGAAGAACTTAATATGTCATCGACACACTGAATTGGTGCTGCCATAAAACTTGCCTCTGTACTGCCTTGAGTCAACACCCTTTCCAGAACGTGGGAGCGAAAATGCCTCAAAAAGCAATTGTGAAACAATAGACCTCACAAATCATATGAACAATTCTTCCAGATCTGATTACTGCCCTCCAAGGTTATCCCAGTTGAAATAGATGGTGACAGGCTGTGTTTATTCACTGGGTGGGAGTGACTTCTATATCAATGTTATTTTACACAAGAAAAACTAGAGGACAGTCACATGCACTCCCCAAAAGAACAATAATTGTACACAATCAGTCAACATAAATCCTGTTCCAAGGAAAGGAAAAATACTGTAATTCTAGGTGCAAATTTAATGGTTATCTTCTCTTCCTTGAAAAATATTTCCTGTCGAATGTTTTATTTTTGCCTCCTTCCCCCACCACCGCTTTAATTACATTCCACCTTCTAGAAATCCAGTTTGCTTGTAAAACACCCAATGGGGGATGGTTTTAATTTCTTTATCATCTTGTTGGTGCTGAAAAAGAGCAACGGTGGACAGAAAAATAAACTTCTCTACATCCCACCTGCTTGTCATAACTGCTCAGGTGTTCTGGGGGATATTAATTAAGTATAAAACAGGCGGGTTACGGACGACTTGATTTAAATCAGTGCGGAGCAGGATCATTGTCTACACTATTTCCAAAGCTGCCACCTGATGACCATCGCTTACTTCTCCTGCCTGGCAGGCCTGGTTAGTAAATAACTTGAGGTGTCCATTTCCATTGCTATTTAAATGGGGGAATGATGGCATTGTGGTAAAGTCCAGAGGCCTTGTTTGACAGTGATGTCGTTCATTCAGAAACTCGGCTCTTAAATCTAAATGAAGGAAATTCTGAAGGTATGAGTGGCAAATTGGCTATGGTGGATTGGGAATCTACATTAAAAGGAATGACGGTGGACAGACAATTGCTAACATCTGAAGAACTAATACCTAGTTTACAACAAACAAACATCCCTTTGATGCACAAAAACCTGCAAGGAAAGCATTCCAACGGTGGCTAAGAAAATAAATTAAGGATTGTATTAGATCAAAGGAAGAGACATATAAAGTTGCCAAAAAAATGGAAAGTGGGAACATTACAGAAAAGCAGGACCAAAATTAGAAGCAAACATAGAACGAGAGTAAACTAGCAAGGAGCATAAAGACTGACTATAAAAGCTTCTCTAGGTCTGTGAAAAGGAAAAGATTATCAAAACAAATGTAGGTTCATTACAAGAGGAGTAAGGAGAATTTATAATGGAGAATAAGGAAATGGCAGAGAAACTAAACAAATACTGGGCGAAATGATCCGTTTGGGAGACTAAGGCCACGATGTGACCACCGTGTTGAGCCTTGCGCCAATCTGGGTGTGTCTTTCAGTTTCTGTTACTGGAGTCCGGCGAGGGAAGGATTTTGGCGGGCCTACTGCAGAGCTGCGGATGTAGGAGGACTTGCTTGAGCAGTCTGTAGATGTTTTTAAAGGTCTGTTTTGTGCGTTGACTGTGTATTCTGCTCTGGACTTGTGAGTCACCTGTTAATGCCCCCTTTGATCCTGTGGCCCAATCCTTGGACAGGGTGGTGATAGAAGATCCGATGCTGATACTGCAGGAGAGGAGGGGCGGCAGCCTGGAAGTTGCGTCGGGAGATCTTAATGGACTACCGGAGACTCTAATGCTCAGTAGCCATCTGCTGCTTCCGTTATGGGAGCTGTGCAGGTTGCTGATGTTCCTTGTTTTCCTTTTGTTCTGTGTTTGGTCTATGTTTGTGGAGGGGGAATTGTATGATGGATACCATGTAACTGCAGTTTATTTTTTCACCCACCTTGCCTCTGTGACCGGGGAGTCATTGGAACAAGGCGCTGACAATGCTGGTTGGGGAAGGTGGTTTTCACTTTCTTTCCCTCCTCCGCTATACTCCATGTCGGTGCAACCTTCCGGTGGTTGGCTCACTAAGCGGCTTTCCACTGCTGCAGGTCCACTGTAGGGGCGGTGGAGCAATTTTTGCAATGTTCGCAGTGTGTTGTTTTTTTTTGTCTGGCAGCTGTGAGCTTGTCTGCTGCGATCCCTCTCGCTTCTATGGCCTGGTCCCTTGGCAAATTACCAGTGGTGGCGAAGGAATGGGGTGCTCTCTCTCCTTCCTCCGCTGTGCCCTGTGTCAGTGTGAACTTTTCCCGTGGTCTGTATTGCTCGTTCTCATACACAGGTATTATAACATGCAAACTCTTACCGATATGCACGCAATATGTTCACACACATACTCCCCTGTACATGCATTGGGCGACTTTCCACCAATGCGGGCCTGCTGCTGGTCCACGGGGAGGCGCACGCTGACTCCGCAGCTGCCTTTATGTGTTTTCCTTCGGTGCACGCTATTGGTGGGGGGGGGGGGGTGATGAGATGTTCCCTTTCCTTCTTCCGCTGTGCCCCGTGTTGGCATGACCTTTACCGGTGATCTGTGTTGCTCGTTCTCATGCACACGTACTCTAACAGGCATACACGCGCAGTCGTTTCCGCATATACTCTTTATGCATGCACACTCTCACTGGTATGCACACACTGACGTTCACACACATACTTTCCGGACACACATTGGGCACCGCTCCACCGATGTAGGTGTGCTGCGATGGGCGGTGGGGGGGGGGGGGGGGGATGAGTGGCGGTGCATGCTGCACTGCCTCAGCAGCGGGTGGCATTGTTCCTTTCTTTTTTGCTTTGGTTTTTTTGTCCTGCCTGTTTTGTGTTCTCCTTCGGTGGTTGCTCTGTATTTGGTTTGGTTTACACTGTGTAGGACCTGTTCTGGGCTGAACAGTGCCCCTCTGGGTGGGGTGCAATGTTTTTCTCTCTCTCCTTCACCATGCTCCATGTTGGAGTGGCCTTTTCCAGTGGGTTGAGCTGGTGTGCCTTTTCTCTGATGTAGGTCGGGGGGACGGGGGCGGAGTGAGTGTGTTCTGGGTGCCAAGTGATTGGTGTCCTCATTGTGTTGTCATCTGTATTTTGATACTGTCAATAAACTAAAATATTTGCAGGCCGTGTTTGCTGCTTGCTCCTGCTGGTGGCTGTAAATGCCTGGAGGATGCGATAGCTGAGAGTTTGTTTGCTGTTTGCTGCTGCCTTTCCTACTTGGCTGCTGCCTCTTCTCCTTGGGCTTACTTGCTGCTTTCTGGACGAAGGGAAGGAAGAAAGAAGGTAGTTGCCTATCGGTCTCTGTTACCTGGAATGCGACGAGGGATGATTTTGGGTTGAGGATGGGGTACTACCGAGCTGAGGATGCAGGAGGGCTGGCTCGAGCAGTCGGTGGAGGTTTTTAAAAGCCTGTCTTGTGCGCTGACTGTATATTTTGTTCTGGACCTATGGGTCTTCCGGGCCATCAGAGACCCCTGGGTGGTCAAAGACAGGACAGGACGGACTCTGACCCTCCCCTTGAACGCAGGCACCATGGCACTGCCACCCTGGCACTGACAAGATGTGTGGGTGGCATTGCAAAGCCGGCAGGGTGCCCAGGTGCCAGGTTGGACAGTCAAGGGTCAGGGCCTGAGAGTGGCCCTGCCCATGAAAGGAGGGGGATGGAATGAAGGGTGTGAGGGTGCAGGGTGGATATGAAGGGGCTTCCAGATGGTTGGGGTTGGGTAAAGGGTGGGGGTCCTCAAAGGCGGGGGCCCGAAAGGCGGCCCGAGTAGGCCTGAAACGAAGAAGCCCTCAGCGACCCCATAGCGGGGTGTCATCACTTGGCGGAGTGTGGGGTAGTTCCCATGTTTGTGGTGGTGTTGGGGGGGGGGTGACATTGCCCGTGGGTGGGGGGAGTTGTGGGGAGCACTCAAGCCCACTTGGAGATCAAATGGTGCCCTGGTTTCTGAGGAGCCGGTCTGCCCAATGGGTTTGGCTGCCCAGTGATGAAAATAATTCCAAGTGTGGGCTAGCCCGGTGAGAAACTCCTCAGGATCCAAGATAGTGACAAAGGGTACTGGCCACATTGCGCTCGAGAGAGAACGCGACAAGGCTGTTGGATCATAGGAGAGGCCAAAGTCGAGAACCACGCCGGGCACCAATCGGCTTGCGATCTAACCGGCACGCTCCCGTTGGCAAAATCAGGATCACACTGTAGCGTGGCGGTAAACCAACAATCACCACTGAAGGCCAATCTCCATATAATTAATGGGAGCGACGTTTTCTCTAAAGGCCTCCCGTAATCCAACCATCTCCCCAGCATGTGGTCACGTGGACGCCAATTGGAACTCCTTTTTAAAAATGTGAAACTGGCGGAAGGATTGCCACAGCCACCCGAGGAGCCATCTTCGCTCCCAGGCATTGAGCCCGGGGACAATGGGGTTGTTCGGGCAGTGGGGGTTGGGGAGTCCTAGGGACCCAGCCTTGGTCGGGCTGGGACGTAATCGGCTGGGGGGGGGGGGGGGGCGTCGCCCATGGGCTGGGAGGGGAGGGGGAGGTGTCTCAGCACCTGCAGGTCTGCCATGCCATCCCCTGGATCGTGTGTACCCGTTACGGGGGCCACTCCAGCCACAGCCTGTCTGCCCCACCGCCCATCCATTATTCCCACTGACCGTGGAATCCTCTAGCCGCGTGGCTGAAGGCTATTGCTAATTGGGAATTGGCAATCGTAGGTAAGTGAGCACTTCACAGCTGCCAAGTGGATTCCCATGGGTAGGTATGCCATGTAGCTCGTGGCATTTATTGTCCAGCGTCTCAATCCTAATCAGGGGCTGGTTCAGCACACTGGGCTAAAGAGCTGGCTTTTAAAGCAGACCAAGGCAGGCCAGCAGCACGGTTCAATTCCCGTACCAGCCTCCCCGAACAGGTGCCGGAATGTGGTGACTAGGGGCTTTTCACAGTAACTTCATTTGAAGCCAACTTGTGACAATAAGCGATTTTCATTCATTCATTTCATTTTTCAATCAGACCATGATGCCTGTATAATGTGCCTGCGCACTGCAGTCGGCAACATCACGGACACAGTGGCTAACATCCGAACACTCGGGGGCTGGGACCCAACACCGGGGATATTCCGGCGACCAGAGGGTGGGTGTGTGCATCAGGGAGGGCATCAGCGCCTGGTCCAGGAAACGTTATTTTCGGGTGTCTGTGGTACAGGGTCTGGGGTCCGGTGAGCAGGGGACCCCGCTATGGCCATGGTATGTGGGCTGGGCGTGTCGGAAAGCAAGGGATGGGGGGGGCGGGGGGAGCAATAGGGGAATGGAGCGTCGCGGGGTGGAAGACAACGCTGGTTGTCAATCTCACACGCTCTCTAATTGCTTTCAGATATTACACAGGATGGAAGCTATCTTGGACCCCGCAGAGGCTGCCGTCACAGTGCTGGAGAAGGCAGCGGCAGCAGGGTTGACAGAGGCTCAAGGGAGTGGCCCATCAGGCCAGGGAGGGACCCAGAGGGGGGGGGGGGGGGGTGGGCTGGCGACAGCCCAAGGGGTACAAACGTTGCTGATCTTTCGAACAAATGATAGACAGCATGTGTAACAGGAGGCACCGCCTCAACAAGGGCTCCTTGCGGAATTGGCACCACGTGAAGGAGGAGGATACCCATTCCCGGTGGCCTTCAAGGTCACCGCAACTTTGAACGTTTATGCCTCAGGATTATTCCAGGTCTCGAGAGGGGACATGTGTGGCATCTCACAAGCTACAGCCCACAAGTGCAACTGTGAGGTCATGGATGCCCTGTTTGCCCGCGCATGATAAACGTTGACATGGACCTGCCCCAACAAGATGCACGGGCAGCAGGATTCTCCACCATCGCCGGGATGCCCCAGATCCAGGGGTAATAGATGGCACGCATGTCACCTTATGCTCACTTGGCTGTCAGGGAGTGCCCGACATCAACAGGAAGGGGTTCCATTCCTTGAAAGTCCAGCTGATGTGCGACCACCACATGAAGATCATGCACGTGTGTTCATGCTTCCCAGGGAGTGTGCATGCCAGCTACATCCAGGGACTGTTGGCCATCCCTAGTCTCAGGGACTGCCACAGGATGGCCAGTTGGCTCTTGGTACTGACGTCGTCGTCCAGGCTCTCCACTGGCGAGCAGTGTAGTCCTCGGTGTCACGCATTGCCAGCGCTATCTCCTGTGCCCATAGCCTCTGGGACTCCGCCAATCAGCTATTGACCTGCTGGAGTGTTGGGGGGGCACGGTAGCAAAGTGGTTAGGACAGTTGCTCCACAGCTCCAGGGTCCCAGGTTCGATTCCGGCTTGGGTCACTGTCTGTGTGGAGTCTGCACGTCCTCCCCGTGTGTGCGTGGGTTTCCTCCGGGTGCTCCGGTTTCCTCCCACAGTCCAAAGATGTGCAGGTTAGGTGGATTGGCCATGCTAAATTGCCCTTAGTGTCCAAAAAGGTTGGATGATTACTGGGATACGGGGACAGGGTGGAGGTGTGGGCTTAGGTAGGGTGCTCTTTCGAAGGGCCGGTGCAGACTCAATGGGCCAAATGGCCTCCTTCTGCACTGTAAATTCTACCCACCTCTGAGTATTATGGTCGCACCTTATCGACTGCATCATAGAACATAGAATGTAGAACATACAGTGCAGAAGGAGGCCATTCGGCCCATCGAGTCTGCACCAACCCATTTAAGCCCTCACTTCCACCCTATCCCCGTAATTCAATAACCCCTCCTAAGCTTTTTTTGGTCAGCAGTTTAAGCTCTATGTTTCAGCCCTTGGCCTGCAGGCACAGCCTGTCGAGAAACTCATTGTTTTGCTGCTCACAGTGGCAGGTCCACAAGCAATTGAAATCTACAATACTTTTGCTTTTGATAGCGAAGAGGAAAGCAAGAGATACAATCAAGTGATATAATACTTCGATCGGCTTTACTCTCCGAAAAAGAATGAGACATTTGAAAGATACATTTTTTGTATGCATACACAGAACCCAAGCGAATCTTTTGAGGCTGAAGGCCCAGTCATAAATTTCAGTCGTCTAAAATCTTCGATGATCCGCGACCAAATAGTATTCGGAATATCAAATGACAAGCTCCGTAAGAGATTGCTGCAGGAAGGTTTGATGTTGAAAAATGCAATAAATATTTGCCATGTGAGTGAATTGGCTGCACAACAAATTAGCACACCCAGCTCGAAACATTTTGGTGCCAATATGGAAGAAGATGCCAGTGCCATCATCACTGTGACGTAGATCAATAAGGCAAGATTCTCTGTTGCCCAATGCCGATATCGTAATTGGCAATAGGACGGAGAATCCACTCCGACGCCCAAATTTGGGGCCCCCGCCTTTTCTGACGCCAGTCAGCTATTCTCTGCCCCCTCAGCATTGGTGCATCATTGGCAGGCTCTCCCGTGATGCTCCGCCCCTGATCGGCCGAGTTCCCGACCGCACAGTGACGTGTGGTCTGAACGGTCGGGAGCCCGCCGTTGCGGCTGCGGACTGTGTCCAGCACCGCCACACTCGGTCGGGATCCATGCCGTTGGCCGGGAGGGGGGGGGGGGGGGGGGCTGAGGCTGGCTTCGACAAGGGCTGGGGGGACTGGTGGGTGGTGGCCAGGGGATGGCCGGGGGGTAACCTGTGGGGTTGCGGATGGTGGGTCGGGTCCGTGCACAGCCGGTGCCATGTTGTACGGCGCGACTGCTGCAGGTCACCGCCATGCGCGTATGCTGCCAGGGACCCGGCCATTCTCCGGCCATTTTCGGCATGGGAGCTGGGAGTTTAAACCGGCTCCGCTGCTAGCCCTTCACTGGTCCTGGAATCGGTGAAGGTTTGGCGCCGATTTTAGCATCGCAAAAACAACGGCAAATTCTCCGTTTGAGCCGGCACTTACCCGCTGAAACGGAGAATCCAGCCCATGGTCTCTGTGCAGGCAGCCATCTTAAGCGGCCAACCGGGTCTGCCATCTTATGCCAGGAATGTGGCAACCGCCATGGCCCACGGCAATGTCCAGCATATGGAAAAATATGTCCGTCCAGCATATGGAAAAATATGTCCCAGGTCTGGTCGTACGAATCACTTTGCGAAACAATATTTTTGCGCTCTACCCTGATCCAAACAGGGTCCATCAATGCAATTGAAGTGATGCCCCTTGAAGAATTATTTTTTGTTGATTTCGTTTCAACCAAGGCCACGACAAGTCCGAAGATAAACGAGGAAGAAGTTTTAACGACCGGATGCAATAACATGATGGTCCAGTGGATACCATCGAAAACAAGTGGCCAATTCCAGTGCTGTTGAATGACACATTGGTAAAATGCAAGCTCGACATGGGGGCGAGGGCAAATCTCCTCAGTCTGTGCCATTTGCACGGGCTGCTAGTCCACCGAAAGTCGTAAATCAACCAAGACTGCTGGTAGACTCCAATGGGAATGAGATTGCGATGCTGGGGGAATGTGAACTCGAAGTATGGGTACTCAATAAACGACACAATGTACCACTTTCCATTGTGGACACGAAACATGCGTGCATCCTTGCGGCGAATGCTTGTGAGGCCCTGGACTTAGTTGAGCGGCAGAAGATTACAGTGACTCACCGCTCGATACAGTGGTGAGATTATCCATTGAAATATGAGCCACAGTGAAAGTCGATGAAGATCAACCAGAGACAAAGATGGAGGAACCAAAGGACACTTCAGAGTTCTGGTTAGTGGTCTTCGAAAATGAGGACATGCTCAGTGACACGGGAGCACGATGAGCCCATCCTGCAGCCTCTGTAAGCTGTCACCATAAAGGTCTCAGATTCGAGACAGCCGATGAGCTTCACTCTGGAGTTCAAGTTTGAATCAAATTACTACTTCACAAATGAGGTGCTCGCAAAAACATACCAGATGGAGTCGGGGCCTGATGGGTCAGGTTTCTTCATGTTTACAATCATGGGGGGCACAGGCTGCCACATTAGCTGGAAGAAAGGAAACCATTAAAATGAAGCAGTTGCACAGGAGTCGGCCCACTCGTAAAACAGTTACAAAAACGGTTTCAAATTACTCTTCCTTCAACTTCTTCACTCCTCCTGAGGTTCCAGAGCAGGAATGTTAAATAAAAGCTCTGCAGCACGACTCGCTGCTGGCTTCGAAATTGGTCGACTCCTGTGTGAATACATCATTGCGTGTGCAATGTCATACTTTACAGGAGGAGTCTTTGCTGATCATACTGACTCCGAGGATGAGTACCTTGATGATATTTACGAAGGTCACGAAGACGACGAAGTAAGCAAAGGTTTGGAGGATGAGCCGGAGTAAGGATGAATCTGAAACGCGAGTAAGGTTGTTTGGCGGGAGAGATGACAAACTCAGTGAGGGAGCCTGTGCAGCGCTACGTCGATGGTTTGGCGGGGATCACAAGGTGTTCACAAGGGGCGCCCATCCTGCGCCGGACACCGAGAAGTGCGAACACTCTGAGATGGCGCACAAAGAGATGAACAGTGAGATTACAGACGCAGATAACTCGGAGGAAAACGATGGAGCTCCGAACAAGCTACAAACAGAAGACATAGTACCCATTCAGGAGAAACTAGCTCCAGAAGCATACGGGGAATCATCGCAGGCCTATGGAAACGTTCCGGCAGTGGACACCCTGATACTCGAGGCCACTCTACCAAAGGAGGAGGAAATGACGGATGAAATGTACATAATAGTACATGACAAGGATGAGCCACGGCCTGTACTGTATGCAGCTCCATGTAGACTGTTGATACTGAGTCTGGATGCAGTTCCACGGCGTTGGATGATACGTATGTACTATCGCAAGATGAGGATGAGTCAGTACCTGATCTCTCTGGAAAAGATGCTTTGTGCATATTAATCCCGAGTGACGAGGAGCCATGACGTGGGGCTCAAGCACAAGAGGTACGGACAGCGGCCAACGCTGGGGATGCTAATCCAACTCAGACACCGGAGTGCAATCCAGCCCAGATACCAGAGTGTGAGGCTCTGCAGCGTGTCATTGAAGATGCTCACTTAACATCCACGGCACAGCCTCTCGGAAGCACGCCAATACGAGACGTCTCTGCAGATGACCCACAGACTATTGCTTCCATGGTGCAGGCCAGCGGCATTCTGGGTGCTACCAGAGCCAAACAAAAAAACAGAAGTGGTCACAAAATCGCTCTCACGATAGACAAGATGAGTGGTCGTAGAAACGGTCACAAAATCGCATTCAAAAAAAAGAGGAAAGGAAGGAGAGAGGGAGATACCGGCCGGGATTCTCGACCGCCCGCCGGGCCGGAGAATCGCCTGGGGGCGGCATGAATCCTGCCTCGCCGCCCCGATGGCGGCTGCCAGATCCTCCGGCACCGTTTGTTTGGCGGGGGCGGGAAACGTGCCGCGCTGGTTGGGGGCCGTTGGCAGCGATTCTCCGCTCCGCGATGGGGCGAGCGGCCGTCCGTTTTCGGCCAGTCCCGCCGGCGTAAATTACACAAGGTTTTTACCTGCGGGACCTGGCTCAGCGGGCAGCCTGTGGAGTCCTCGGGGGGGGGTGCGGGGGGGATCTGGCCCTGGAGGAGCCCCACGGTGGCCTGGACCGCGATCGGGGCCCACCGATCTGCGGGCGACCCTGTGATGTGGGGGAACTCTTTCCCTCCGCGCCGGCCGCTGTAAAGCTCCACCATGGCCGGCGCGGAGAAGAAACCCCCTGCGCATGCGCAGGAATCACGCCGGCCTATCTGGGAACACTCAGGCGCTCCTGCGTATGCGCCAACTCGTGCTGGCTGGCGGAGGCACTTCAGCACTGGTTGGCGAGACGCCAACCACTCCAGTGCCAGCCTAGCCTCCGAAGTTGCAGAGGCTTCTGCATCTTCCGGACGGTCCGACGCCGGAGTGGTTCTTTGGGCCGGTACAGCCCGCCCGCTGGATACCGGAGAATCCCGCCCCCCCCCCCCCCCCCCCCGTGTGTGTGTCCCACCGAGGGAACCAAGCAAGAAGACATCGGCAATATGGCCAACAGGCCGAAGACCACACAACAACGCAGCAGCAAAGAGCATCGTGAGAGCACACAACAACGCAGCAAACAGTATCGTGAGAGCACACAACAACACAGCAGCAAAGAGCATCGTGAGAGCACACACAACGCAGCAGCAAAGAGCATCGGGAGAGCACACAACAACGCAGCAGCAAAGAGCACCGGGAGAGAACACAACAACGCAGCAGCAAAGAGCATCGGGAGAGCACACAACAACCCAGCAGCAAAGAGCACCGGGAGAGAACACAACAACGCAGCAGCAAAGAGCATCGGGAGAGCACACAACAACGCAGCAGCAAAGAGCATCGTGAGAGCACACAACAACCCAGCAGCAAAGAGCATCGTGAGAGCACACAACAATGCAGCAAAGAGCATCGCGAGAGCACACAACAATGCAGCAGCAAAGAGCATCGTGAGAGCACACAACAACGCAGCAAAGAGCATCGCGAGAGCACACAACAACGCAGCAGCAAAGAGCATCGTGAGAGCACACAACAACCCAGCAGCAAAGAGCATCGTGAGAGCACACAACGCAGCAAAGAGCATCGCGAGAGCACACAACAATGCAGCAAAGAGCATCGCGAGAGCACACAACAATGCAGCAGCAAAGAGCATCGTGAGAGCACACAACAACGCAGCAAAGAGCATCGCGAGAGCACACAACAACGCAGCAGCAAAGAGCATCGTGAGAGCACACAACAACCCAGCAGCAAAGAGCATCGTGAGAGCACACAACGCAGCAAAGAGCATCGCGAGAGCACACAACAACGCAGCAGCAAAGAGCATCGCGAGTGCACACAACAACCCAGCAGCAAAGAGCATCGCGAGAGCACACAACAACGCAGCAAAGAGCATCGCGAGAGCACACAACAACGCAGCAGCAAAGAGCATCGGGAGAGCACACAACGCAGCAGCAAAGAGCATCGCAAGAGAACACAGCGCAGCAAAGTGCATCGCAAGAGAACACAACACAGCAGCAAAGAGCATCGTGAGAGCACACACAACACGGCAGCAAAGAGCATCGTGAGAGCATACAACGCAGAAGCAAAGAGCATCGCGAGAGAACACAACAGCGCAGCAGCAAAGAGCATGGCGAGAGAACTCAGCGCAGCAAAGGGCATCGTGAGAGCACACAACAACGGAGCAGCAAAGAGCACCGGGAGAGCACACAACACAGAAACAAAGAGCATCGCGAGAGAACACAACAACGCAGAAACAAAAAGCATCGTGAGGGAACACAACAACCCATCAGCAAAGAGCATTGTGAGGGAACACAACAACCCAGCAGCAAAGAGCATCGTGAGAGCACACAACAACCCAGCAGCAAAGAGCATCGTGAGAGCACACAACAACGCAGCAAAGAGCATCGCGAGGGAACACAACAACCCAGCAGCAAAGAGCATCGCGAGAGCACAACAACCAAGCAGCAAAGAGCATCGGGTGAGCACACAACAACCCAGCAGCAAAGAGCATCGTGAGAGCACACAACAACGCAGCAAAGTGCATCGCGAGGGAACACAACAACCCAGCAGCAAAGAGCATCGCGAGAGCACACAACAACGCAGCAGCAAAGAGCATCGCGAGAGCACACAACAACGCAGCAGCAAAGAGCATCGTGAGAGCACACACAATGCAGCAACAAAGAGCATCGTGAGAGCAAACAACGCAGCAGCAAAGAGCATCGCGAGAAAACACAACAGCGCAGCAAAGAGCATCGCGAGAGAACACAACAGCGCAGCAGCAGCACATAACAACACGGCAGCAAAGTGCATCGTGAGAGAACAGAACAATCCAGAAGCAAAGAGCATCGGGAGAGCACACAACAACACAGCAGCAAAGAGCATCGTGAGAGAACTGAACAGCCCTGCAGCAAAGAGCATCGTGAGAGAACTGAACAACCCAGCAGCAAAGAGCATCAGGAGAGAACAGAACAATCCAGAAGCAAAGAGCATCGGGAGAGCACACAACAACGCAGCAGCAAAGTGCATCGTGAGAGCACACAACAACGCAGCAGCAAAGAGCATCGTGAGAGCACACAACGCAGCAGCAAAGAGCATCGCGAGAGCACACAACAACGCAGCAGCAAAGAGCATCGCGAGAGAACACAGAGCAGCAAAGTGCATTGCAAGAGACCACAACAACGCAGCAGCAAAGAGCATCGCGAGAGCACACACAATGCGGCAGCAAAGAGCATCGTGAGAGCAAACAACGCAGCAGCAAAGAGCATCGCGAGAGCACACAACAACGCAGCAGCAAAGAGCATCATGAGAGAATATAACAACGCAGCAAAGAGCACCGGGAGAGCACACAACAACGCAGCAGCAAAAAGCATCGCGAGACCACGCAACGACGCTGCAGCAAAGAGCATCACGGGAGAACACAATGTAGCAGCAGCAAAGAGCCATGTGAGAACACACAACAACGCAGTAGCAAAGAGCATCGCAAGAGCACACAACGCAACAGAAAAGAGCATCGCAAGAGCACATAATGCAGCAGCAAAGAGCACCGCGAGAGCACACAACGCAGCAGTAAAGAACATCGCAAGAGCGCACAACAACGCAGCAGCAAAGAGCATCGCGAGAGAACACAACAACGCAGCAGCAAAGTGCATCGTAAGAGACCACAACAACACAGCAACAAAGAGCATCGTGAGAGCACACACAATGCGGCAGCAAAGAGCATCGTGAGAGTACACAACAACGCAGCAGCAAAGAGCATCGCCGGAGAACACAACAGCGCTGCAGCAGCACATAACAACATGGCAGCAAAGTGCATCACGAGAGAACACAGCGCAGCAAAGGGCATCGCGAGAACACACAACAACCCAGCAGCAAAGAGCTCCGGGAGAGAACACAACAACGCAGCAGCAAAGAGCATCGCGAGAGCACACAACGACGCAGCAGCAAAGAGCATCGCAAGAGAACACAACAACGCAGCAAAGAGCATCGCGAGAGCACACAAAAACGCAGCAGCAAAGAGCACCGGGAGAGCACACAACAACGCAGCAGCAAAGAGCATGGTGAGAGCACACAATGCAGCAGCAAAGAGCATCGTGAGAGCACACAACAATGCAGCAGCAAAGAACATCGCGAGAGCACACAGAGCAGCAAAGTGCATCGCAAGAGAACACAACAACGCAGCAGCAAAGAGCATCGTGAGAGCACACACAATGCAGCAGCAAAGAGCATCGTGAGAGCAAACAACGCAGCAGCAAAGAGCATCGCGAGAAAACACAACAGCGCAGCAAAAAGCATCGCGAGAGAACACAACAGCGCAGCAGCAGCACATAACAACACGGCAGCAAAGTGCATCGCGAGAGAACTCAGCGCAGCAAAGGGCATCGCGAGAGCACACAATGACGCAGCAGCAAAGAGCTCCGGGAGAGCACAAAACAACGCAGAAGCAAAGAGCATCGCGAGAGCACGCAACAACGCAGCAGCAAAGAGCACCGGGAGAGCACACAACAACACAGCAGCAAAGAGCATCGTGAGAGAACTGAACAACTCAGCAGCAAAGAGCATCGGGAGAGAACAGAACAATCCAGAAGCAAAGAGCATCGGGAGAGCACACAACAACGCAGCAGCAAAGAGCATCGCAAGAGCACACAACAACGCAGCAGAAAAGAGCATCGCAAGAGCACAAAACGCAGCAGCAAAGAGCACCGCGAGAGTACACAACAACGCAGCAGTAAAGAGCATCGCGAGAGAACACAGAGCAGCAAAGTGCATTGCAAGAGACCACAACAACGCAGCAGCAAAGAGCATCGTGAGAGCACACAACGCAGCAGCAAAGAGCATCGCGAGAGCACACAACAACGCAGCAGCAAAGAGCATCGCGAGAGAACACAGAGCAGCAAAGTGCATTGCAAGAGACCACAACAACGCAGCAGCAAAGAGCATCGTGAGAGCACACACAATGCGGCAGCAAAGAGCATCGTGAGAGCAAACAACGCAGCAGCAAAGAGCATCGCGAGAGCACACAACAACGCAGCAGCAAAAGAGCATCGTGAGAGAACATAACAACGCAGCAAAGAGCACTGGGAGAGCACACAACAACGCAGCAGCAAAAAGCATCGCGACACCACACAACGACGCTGCAGCAATGAGCATCACGGGAGAACACAACGTAGCAGCAGCAAAGAGCATCGCAAGAGCACATAATGCAGCAGCAAAGAGCACCGTGACTGCACACAACGCAGCAGTAAAGAACATCGCAAGAGCGCACAACAACGCAGCAGCAAAGAGCATCGCGAGAGAACACAACAACGCAGCAGCAAAGTGCATCGTAAGAGACCACAACAACAAAGAGCATCGTGACAGCACACACAATGCGGCAGCAAAGAGCATCGTGAGAGTACACAACAACGCAGCAGCAAAGAGCATCGCCGGAGAACACAACAGCGCAGCAGCAGCACATAACAACACGGCAGCAAAGTGCATCACGAGAGAACACAGCGCAGCAAAGGGCATCGCGAGAACACACAACAACGCAGCAGAAAAGAGCTCCGGGAGAGCACACAACAACACTGAAGCAAAGAGCATCGTGAGAGAACACAACAACACAGCACCAAAGAGCATCGTGAGAGAACACAGCAACGCAGCATCAAAGAGCATCGGGAGAGAACGTAACAACCCAGCAGCAAAGAGCATCGTGAGAGCACACAACGCAGCAGCAAAGAGCATCGTGAGAGCACACAACAACACAGCAGCAAAGAGCATCGTGAGAGAACACAGCAACGCAGCAGCAAAGAGCATCACGAGAGCACACAACAACGCAGCAGCAAAGAGCACCGGGAGAGCACACAACAACGCAGCAGCAAAGAGCATCGTAGGAGCACACAACAATGCAGCAGCAAAGAGCATCGTGAGAGCACACAACAACGCAGCAGCAAAGAGCATCGCGAGAGCACACAACGCAGCAGCAAAGAGCACTGTGAGAGCACACAACAACGCAGCAAAGAGCATCGCGAGAGCACACAACAATGCAGCAGCAAAGAGCATCGCGAGAGCACACAACAACGCAGCAGCAAAGAGCATCGCGAGAGCACACAACAACGCAGCAGCAAAGAGCATCACGAGAGCACAAAACGCAGCAGCAAAGAGCATCGCGAGAGCACACAACGCAGCAGCAAAGAGCATTGTGAGAGCACACAACAACGCAGCAAAGAGCATCGTGAGAGCACACAACAATGCAGTAGCAAAGAGCATCGCGAGAGCACACAACGCAGCAAAGAGCACCGGGAGAGCACACAATAACGCAGCAGCAAAGTGCATCGCGAGAGCACACAACAACCCAGCAGCAAAGAGCATTGCGACAGAACACAAAAACGCAGCAGCAAAGAGCATCGCGAGAGCGCACAACAACGCTGCAGCAAAGAGCATCGCGACAGAACACAAAAACGCAGCAGCAAAGAGCATCGGGAGAGCACACAACAACGCAGCAGCAAAGAGCATCGTGAGAGCACACAACAACGCAGCAGCAAAGAGCATCGTGAGAGCACACAACAACGCAGCAGCAAAGAGCATCGTGAGAGCACACAACGCAGCAGCAAAGTGCATCGCGAGAGCACACAACAACCCAGCAGCAAAGAGCATCGTGAGAGCAAACAACAACGCAACAGCAAAGAGCATCACGAGAGCACACAACAACGCAGCAGCAAAGAGCACCGGGAGAGCACACAACAACGCAGCAGCAAAGAGCATCGTAGGAGCACACAACAATGCAGCAGCAAAGAGCATCGCGAGAGCACACAACAACGCAGCAGCAAAGAGCATCGTGAGAGCACACAACAACCCAGCAGCAAAGAGCATCGTGAGAGCACACAACGCAGCAAAGAGCATCGCGAGAGCACACAACAACGCAGCAGCAAAGAGCATCGCGAGAGCACACAACGCAGCAGCAAAGAGCATTGTGAGAGCACACAACAACGCAGCAAAGAGCATCGCGAGAGCACACAACAATGCAGCAGCAAAGAGCATCGCGAGAGCACACAACAACGCAGCAGCAAAGGGCATCGCGAGAGCACACAACAACGCAGCAGCAAAGAGCATCACAAGAGCACAAAACGCAGCAGCAAAGAGCATCGCGAGAGCACACAACGCAGCAGCAAAGAGCATTGTGAGAGCACACAACAACGCAGCAAAGAGCATCGTGAGAGCACACAACAATACAGCAGCAAAGAGCATCGCGAGAGCACACAACAACGCAGCAAAGAGCACCGGGAGAGCACACAATAACGCAGCAGCAAAGAGCATCGCGAGAGCACACAACAACCCAGCAGCAAAGAGCATCGGGAGAGAACACAACAACCCAGCAGCAAAGAGCATCGGGAGAGCGCACAACAACGCTGCAGCAAAGAGCATCGCGAGAGCACACAACAACGCAGCAGCAAAGAGCATCGCGACAGAACACAAAAACGCAGCAGCAAAGAGCATCGCGAGAGCGCACAACAACGCTGCAGCAAAGGGCATCGTGACAGAACACAAAAACGCAGCAGCAAAGAGCATCGGGAGAGCACACAACGCAGCAGCAAAGAGCATCGTGAGAGCACACAACAACGCAGCAGCAAAGAGCATCGTGAGAGCACACAACGCAGCAGCAAAGAGCATCGCGAGAGCACACAACAACGCAGCAGCAAAGAGCATCGTGAGAGCACACAACAACGCAGCAGCAAAGAGCATCGCGAGAGCACACAACAACCCAGCAGCAAAGAGCATCGCGAGAGCACACAACGCAGCAGCAAAGAGCATTGTGAGAGCACACAACAACGCAGCAAAGAGCATCGCGAGAGCACACAACAATGCAGCAGCAAAGAGCATCGCGAGAGCACACAACAACGCAGCAGCAAAGAGCATCGCGAGAGCACACAACAACGCAGCAGCAAAGAGCATCACAAGAGCACAAAACGCAGCAGCAAAGAGCATCGCGAGAGCACACAACGCAGCAGCAAAGAGCATTGTGAGAGCACACAACAACGCAGCAAAGAGCATCGTGAGAGCACACAACAATACAGCAGCAAAGAGCATCGCGAGAGCACACAACAACGCAGCAAAGAGCACCGGGAGAGCACACAATAACGCAGCAGCAAAGAGCATCGCGAGAGCACACAACAACCCAGCAGCAAAGAGCATCGGGAGAGAACACAACAACCCAGCAGCAAAGAGCATCGGGAGAGCGCACAACAACGCTGCAGCAAAGAGCATCGCGAGAGCACACAACAACGCAGCAGCAAAGAGCATCGCGACAGAACACAAAAACGCAGCAGCAAAGAGCATCGTGAGAGCGCACAACAACGCTGCAGCAAAGGGCATCGTGACAGAACACAAAAACGCAGCAGCAAAGAGCATCGGGAGAGCACACAACGCAGCAGCAAAGAGCATCGTGAGAGCACACAACAACGCAGCAGCAAAGAGCATCGTGAGAGCACACAACGCAGCAGCAAAGAGCATCGCGAGAGCACACAACAACGCAGCAGCAAAGAGCATCGTGAGAGCACACAACAACGCAGCAGCAAAGAGCATCGCGAGAGCACACAACAACCCAGCAGCAAAGAGCATTGTGAGAGCACACAACAACGCAGCAGCAAAGAGCATCGTGAGAGCACACAACAACCCAGCAGCAAAGAGCATCGTGAGAGCACACAACAACCCAGCAGCAAAGAGCATCGTGAGAGCACACAACAACGCAGCAAAGAGCATCGCGAGGGAACACAACAACCCAGCAGCAAAGAGCATCGCGAGAGCACACAACAACCAAGCAGCAAAGAGCATCGTGAGAGCACACAACAACGCAGCAAAGTGCATCGCGAGGGAACACAACAACCCAGCAGCAAAGAGCATCGCGAGAGCACACAACAACGCAGCAGCAAAGAGCATCGCGAGAGCACACAACAACGCAGCAGCAAAGAGCACCGTGAGAGCACACACAATGCAGCAACAAAGAGCATCGTGAGAGCAAACAACGCAGCAGCAAAGAGCATCGCGAGAAAACACAACAGCGCAGCAAAGAGCATCACGAGAGAACACAACAGCGCAGCAGCAGCTCATAACAACACGGCAGCAAAGTGCATCGCGAGAGAACTCAGCGCAGCAAAGGGCATCGCGAGAGCACAAGACAACACAGCAGCAAAGAGCTCCGGGAGCGCACACAACAACGCAGCAGCAAAGAGCACCGGGAGAGCACACAACAACACAGCAGCAAAGAGCATCGTGAGAGACTGAACAACCCAGCAGCAAAGAGCATCGTGAGAGAACTGAACAACCCAGCAGCAAAGAGCATCGGGAGAGAACAGAACAATCCAGAAGCAAAGAGCATCGGGAGAGAACAGAACAATCCAGAAGCAAAGAGCATCGGGAGAGAACACAACAACGCAGCAGCAAAGTGCATTGCAAGAGACCACAACAACGCAGCAGCAAAGAGCATCGCGAGAGCACACAACAACGGAGCAGCAAAGAGCACCGGGAGAGCACACAACACAGAAACAAAGAGCATCGCGAGAGAACACAACAACGCAGAAACAAAAAGCATCGTGAGGGAAAACAACAACCCATCAGCAAAGAGCATTACGAGGGAACACAACACCCCAGCAGCACAGAGCATCGCGAGAGCACACAACAACCAAGCAGCAAAGAACATCGGGTGAGCACACAACAACGCAGCAAAGAGCATCGCGAGGGAACACAACAACCCAGCAGCAAAGAGCATCGCGAGAGCACACAACAACGCAGCAAAGTGCATCGCGAGGGTACACAACAACCCAGCAGCAAAGAGCATCGCGAGAGCACACAACAACCAAGCAGCAAAGAGCATCGGGTGAGCACACAACAACCCAGCAGCAAAGAGCATCGTGAGAGCACACAACAACGCAGCAAAGAGCATCGCGAGGGAACACAACAACCCAGCAGCAAAGAGCATCGCGAGAGCACACAACAACGCAGCAGCAAAGAGTATCGTGAGAGCAAACAACGCAGCAGTAAAGAGCATCGCGAGAGAACACAGAGCAGCAAAGTGCATTGCAAGAGACCACAACAACGCAGCAGCAAAGAGCATCGTGAGAGCACACAACGCAGCAGCAAAGAGCATCGCGAGAGCACACAACAACGCAGCAGCAAAGAGCATCGCGAGAGAACACAGAGCAGCAAAGTGCATTGCAAGAGACCACAACAACGCAGCAGCAAAGAGCATCGTGAGAGCACACACAATGCGGCAGCAAAGAGCATCGTGAGAGCAAACAACGCAGCAGCAAAGAGCATCGCGAGAGCACACAACGCAGCAGCAAAGAGCATTGTGAGAGCACACAACAACGCAGCAAAGAGCATCGTGAGAGCACACAACAATGCAGCAGCAAAGAGCATCGCGAGAGCACACAACAACGCAGCAAAGAGCACCGGGAGAGCACACAATAACGCAGCAGCAAAGAGCATCGCGAGAGCACACAACAACCCAGCAGCAAAGAGCATCGGGAGAGAACACAACAACCCAGCAGCAAAGAGCATCGGGAGAGCGCACAACAACGCTGCAGCAAAGAGCATCGCGAGAGCACACAACAACGCAGCAGCAAAGAGCATCGGGACAGAACACAAAAACGCAGCAGCAAAGAGCATCGCGAGAGCGCACAACAACGCTGCAGCAAAGGGCATCGTGACAGAACACAAAAACGCAGCAGCAAAGAGCATCGGGAGAGCACACAACGCAGCAGCAAAGAGCATCGTGAGAGCACAAAACAACGCAGCAGCAAAGAGCATCGTGAGAGCACACAATGCAGCAGCAAAGAGCATCGCGAGAGCACACAACAACGCAGCAGCAAAGAGCATCGTGAGAGCACACAACAACGCAGCAGCAAAGAGCATCGCGAGAGCACACAACAACCCAGCAGCAAAGAGCATCGTGAGAGCACACAACAACCCAGCAGCAAAGAGCATCGTGAGAGCACACAACAACGCAGCAAAGAGCATCGCGAGGGAACACAACAACCCAGCAGCAAAGAGCATCGCGAGAGCACACAACAACCAAGCAGCAAAGAGCATCGGGTGAGCACACAACAACCCAGCAGCAAAGAGCATCGTGAGAGCACACAACAACGCAGCAAAGAGCATCGCGAGGGAACACAACAACCCAGCAGCAAAGAGCATCGCGAGAGCACACAACAACCAAGCAGCAAAGAGCATCGGGTGAGCACACAACAACGCAGCAGCAAAGAGCATCGCGAGAGCACACAACAACGCAGCAGCAAAGAGCATCGTGAGAGCACACACAATGCAGCAACAAAGAGCATCGTGAGAGCAAACAACGCAGCAGCAAAGAGCATCGCGAGAAAACACAACAGCGCAGCAAAGAGCATCACGAGAGAACACAACAGCGCAGCAGCAGCACATAACAACACGGCAGCAAAGTGCATCGCGAGAGAACTCAGCGCAGCAAAGGGCATCGCGAGAGCACAAAACAACGCAGCAGCAAAGAGCTCCGGGAGCGCACACAACAACGCAGCAGCAAAGAGCACCGGGAGAGCACACAACAACACAGCAGCAAAGAGCATCGTGAGAGAACTGAACAACCCAGCAGCAAAGAGAATCGTGAGAGAACAGAACAATCCAGAAGCAAAGAGCATCGGGAGAGCACACAACAACGCAGCAGCAAAGTGCATTGCAAGAGACCACAACAACGCAGCAGCAAAGAGCATCGCGAGAGCACACAACAACGGAGCAGCAAAGAGCACCGGGAGAGCACACAACACAGAAACAAAGAGCATCGCGAGAGAACACAACAACGCAGAAACAAAAAGCATCGTGAGGGAACACAACAACCCATCAGCAAAGAGCATTGTGAGGGAACACAACAACCTAGCAGCAAATAGCATCGCGAGAGCACACAACAACCAAGCAGCAAAGAGCATCGGGTGAGCACACAATAACGCAGCAAAGAGCATCGCGAGGGAACACAACAACCCAGCAGCAAAGAGCATCGCGAGAGCACACAACAACGCAGCAAAGAGCATCGCGAGGGAACACAACAACCCAGCAGCAAAGAGCATCGCGAGAGCACACAACAACCAAGCAGCAAAGAGCATCGGGTGAGCACACAACAACCCAGCAGCAAAGAGCATCGTGAGAGCACACAACAACGCAGCAAAGAGCATCGCGAGGGAACACAACAACGCAGCAAAGAGCACCGGGAGAGCACACAACAACGCAGCAGCAAAAAGCATCGCGAGACCACACAACGACGCTGCAGCAAAGAGCATCACGGGAGAACACAACGTAGCAGCAGCAAAGAGCATTGTGAGAACACACAACAACGCAGTAGCAAAGAGCATCGCAAGAGCACACAACGCAGCAGAAAAGAGCATCGCAAGAGCACATAATGCAGCAGCAAAGAGCACCGCGACTGCACACAACGCAGCAGTAAAGGACATCGCAAGAGCGCACAACAACGCAGCAGCAAAGAGCATCGCGAGAGAACACAACAACGCAGCAGCAAAGTGCATCGTAAGAGACCACAACAACAAAGAGCATCGTGACAGCACACACAATGCGGCAGCAAAGAGCATCGTGAGAGTACACAACAACGCAGCAGCAAAGAGCATCGCCGGAGAACACAACAGCGCAGCAGCAGCACATAACAACACGGCAGCAAAGTGCATCACGAGAGAACACAGCGCAGCAAAGGGCATCGCGAGAACACACAACAACGCAGCAGAAAAGAGCTCCGGGAGAGCACACAACAACACAGAAGCAAAGAGCATCGTGAGAGAACACAACAACACAGCACCAAAGAGCATCGTGAGAGAACACAGCAACGCAGCATCAAAGAGCATCGGGAGAGAACGTAACAACCCAGCAGCAAAGAGCATCGTGAGAGCACACAACGCAGCAGCAAAGAGCTTCGTGAGAGCACACAACAACACAGCAGCAAAGAGCATCGTGAGAGAACACAGCAACGCAGCAACAAAGAGCATCGTGAGAGCACACAACAACGCAGCAAAGTGCATCGCGAGGGAACACAACAACGCAGCAGCAAAGAGCACCGGGAGAGCACACAACAACGCAGCAGCAAAGAGCATCGTAGGAGCACACAACAATGCAGCAGCAAAGAGCATCGTGAGAGCACACAACAACGCAACAGCAAAGAGCATCACGAGAGCACACAACAACGCAGCAGCAAAGAGCACCGGGAGAGCACACAACAACGCAGCAGCAAAGAGCATCGTAGGAGCACACAACAATGCAGCAGCAAAGAGCATCGTGAGAGCAAACACAACAACGCAGCAGCAAAGAGCATCGCGAGAGCACACAACGCAGCAGCAAAGAGCATTGTGAGAGCACACAACAACGCAGCAAAGAGCATCGCGAGAGCACACAACAATGCAGCAGCAAAGAGCATCGCGAGAGCACACAACAACGCAGCAGCAAAGAGCATCGCGAGAGCACACAACAACGCAGCAGCAAAGAGCATCACGAGAGCACAAAACGCAGCAGCAAAGAGCATCGCCAGAGCACACAACGCAGCAGCAAAGAGCATTGTGAGAGCACACAACAATGCAGCAAAGAGCATCGCGAGAGCACACAACAACCCAGCTGCAAAGAGCATCGGGAGAGAACACAACAACCCAGCAGCAAAGAGCATCGGGAGAGCGTACAACAACGCTGCAGCAAAGAGCATCGCGAGAGCACACAACAACGCAGCAGCAAAGAGCATCGCGACAGAACACAAAAACGCAGCAGCAAAGAGCATCGCGAGAGCGCACAACAACAATGCAGCAAAGAGCATCGCGACAGAACACAAAAACGCAGCAGCAAAGAGCATCGGGAGAGCACACAACAACGCAGCAGCAAAGAGCATCGTGAGAGCACACAACAACGCAGCAGCAAAGAGCATCGTGAGAGTTCACAACGCAGCAGCAAAGAGCATCGCGAGAGCACACAACAACGCAGCAGCAAAGAGCATCCTGAGAGCACTCAACAACGCAACAGCAAAGAGCATCACGAGAGCACACAACAACGCAGCAGCAAAGAGCACCGGGAGAGCACACAACAACGCAGCAGCAAAGAGCATCGTAGGAGCACACAACAATGCAGCAGCAAAGAGCATCGTGAGAGCACACAACAACGCAGCAGCAAAGAGCACCGGGAGAGCACACAACAACGCAGCAGCAACGAGCATCGTAGGAGCACACAACAACGCAGCAGCAAAGAGCATCGCGAGTGCACACAACGCAGCAGCAAAGAGCATTGTGAGAGCACACAACAACGCAGCAAAGAGCATCGCGAGAGCACACAACAATGCAGCAGCAAAGAGCATCGCGAGAGCACACAACAACGCAGCAGCAAAGAGCATCACGAGAGCACACAACAACGCAGCAGCAAAGAGCATCACGAGAGCACAAAACGCAGCAGCAAAGAGCATCGCGAGAGCACACAACGCAGCAGCAAAGAGCATTGTGAGAGCACACAACAACGCAGCAAAGAGCATCGTGAGAGCACACAACAATGCAGCAGCAAAGAGCATCGCGAGAGCACACAACAACGCAGCAAAGAGCACCGGGAGAGCACTCAATAACGCAGCAGCAAAGAGCATCGGGTGAGCACACAACAACCCAGCAGCAAAGAGCATCGGGAGAGAACACAACAACCCAGCAGCAAAGAGCATCGGGAGAGCGCACATCAACCCTGCAGCAAAGAGCATCGCGAGAGCACACAACAACGCAGCAGCAAAGAGCATCGCGACAGAACACAAAAACGCAGCAGCAAAGAGCATCGCGAGAGCGCACAACAACGCTGCAGCAAAGGGCATCGCGACAGAACACAAAAACGCAGCAGCAAAGAGCATCGGGAGAGCACACAACAACGCAGCAGCAAAGAGCATCGTGAGAGCACACAACAACGCAGCAGCAAAGAGCATTGTGAGAGCACACAACGCAGCAGCAAAGAGCATCGCGAGAGCACACAACAACGCAGCAGCAAAGAGCATCGTGAGAGCACACAACAACGCAGCAGCAAAGAGCATCGCGAGAGCACACAACAACCCAGCAGCAAAGAGCATCGTGAGAGCGCACAACAACCCAGCAGCAAAGTGCTTCGGGAGAGCACACAACAACGCAGCAAAGAGCATCGTGAGAGCACACAACAATGTGGCAGCGAAAAGTATCGAGTAAAGAAACGCAAGAAACTTAAGACACAGGGATGTTTGACAAGACTACTGGGATTCAAGGCGCATTGTCTAAAAATGCTAAGGCACAAAAGACCAGCAAGGAACCAGTGTTCCAGAAAACTGACAAGACCTCAGACGATCAGTGGGGTGATCCCATCAGAGGTGTACAATATGCTGTGCACAAAGAACACTTGTAGCAGATATATCGGGCGAGATTCTCTGACCCCCCGCCGGGTCGGAGAATCGCCGGGGGCTGGTGTGAATCCCGTCCCCGCCGGTTGCCAAATTCTCTGGCACCGGAGATTCGGCGGGAGCGGGAATCGCTCCGCGCCGGTTGGCGGGCCCCCCCCGCGCGATTCTCCGGCCCGAATGGGCCGAAGTCCCGCTGCTAGGATGCCTGGCCTGCTGGCGTGGATTAAACCACCTCTCTAACCGGCGGGACAAGGCGGCGCGGGCGGGCTCCGGGGTCCTGGGGGGGGGGGCGCGGGGCGATCTGGCCCTGGGGGGTGCCCCCACGGTGGCCTGGCCCGTGATCGGGATCCACCGATCCGCGGGCGGGCCTGTGTCATGGGGGCACTCTTTTCCTTCCGCCTTCACCACGGTCTCCACCATGGCGGAGGCAGAAGAGACTCCCTCCACTGCGCATGCACGGGAATGCCGTGAGCGGCCGCTAACGCTCCCGCGCATGCGCCGCCCGGAGATGTCATTTCCGCGCCAGCTGGCGGGGCACCAAAGGCCTTTTCCGCCAGCTGAAGGGGTGGAAATTAGTCCGGCGCGGGCCTAGCCCCTCAAGGTTGGGGCTGGGCCCCCCAAGATGTGGAGGATTCCGCACCTTTGGGGCGGCGCGATGCCCGACTGATTTGCGCCGTTTTTGGCGCCGGTCGCCGGACATCGCGCGGTTACCCGGAGAATCTCGCCCATCATGTAGATTAAAGCTCAGTTAAATCAACATATTGTGTAAATTAAAGGTCAATTAAATCTGCACATACACATACCACATGTGTTAAAAGATAATACAAATCATGTTTCTGTAAATGTTAACATCTCCAAAGGAAGGGAGATGTGGCGATATGTCTGTGAATATGATTGTATGCAGTTAGTAATGTGACCTCCAACCAGCTGGTGGCATCAGACCGTGATCACGTGATGTGGCAGACTCATCAGTTGGTAGTAAGGCGTACACCAGGACAGTCGCAATTTGAGTAGTTCCAGAGCAACCTAGTCTGCATAATATTCTGCATGTTAACCTTCCACGTGTTCATGAATAAACCATTATTCTAGTTAAGTTGCCAGCAGTTCTGTAAGCATCATTGAAATGGCAAGACAACAGAACACAACACTCCCCTCCAAGGTGTTCTCATGATGGGAGGCAGCAGGGGAGACCAGCGGATGGAGATCCTGCGGGAGAATGGACATGTGGTCAGTGGGAGGGGTGGGTTGGTCTGTATAGCATTAACGTGTGACAGGTTATCTGGGTGGGGGCTGGTGAATCCTCATCTCTGCACGTGCACCAACATCTACCTTGGTGACAGATCTGTCCTCGGTGCCAGAGGGCTGGCGCCAATGCACCTGTGTGGCCCGGAGGAGGTCGTTGATCTTCTCACGGCACTGGGTGCCGGTCTCCCTGGTGACGCTCCCAGAGCTGACGGCTGCTGCCACTTCCTCCCAGAGGAACAGGGCATCCTGACCGACCTCGACCGTGTCCTGTTAGTCATCAGCCTCCTCCACAAATAGTGGATCCTGTCATTGTGGTGTGGATATTGACATACTTCCTCCCCCAACCCCAAGCCCATCACCCGCGAGGCTTGTACCCACTCCATCGGGAGACTATGAGAGTTTCACATACCCTCCCCTCCTGTATTATGTGTTTGATATCCACAGGTTGCAGGTGCCCTCAGTGACTCTCACTATAACCTGAGACAGACCTAATTTCCTGCTGGCCTGACGCAGAATTGAAAGGCCTGATTGGATTCCGGTGGGCAGCTGTTTAATGAGGTGCAAATGAATGTGATTGGCTTTCATGCCACCAGCCAGCATGAAGAGGGACCTGCCATTAACCCACCATTTTGAGAATTGCAGCATATTTGTACGCTGCCGAATTTCCGACTTTTTGGCTCCCACTAGATTCTCCGCTCCCGCCCGCCACCAAACCCGCCACAGGGGGGGCGGGTGCAAGAATTCCATCCTAAGTGCCGCTTGATATAATGATCAGCAACATCTTCCATTGCTTTGCAGATGTTGAGAGTCGAATGATGAGACGACATAAGTGCACTGATGTCAGGAGGGCAGGGGACGTGGGAGGTGTGCCTGTGATACTCTGATAGCTGACACGTTCCTGGAGCAGTGAAACTCAGTCAGATCATCAGGAGACATCTCCTCTTGTCCTCCAAGCCATTTTGTGACTTCTGAGGGAATAGCTAAACTATCCATGAGAGGACAGGTCCTGCAATCACACTTGAGATTTAAGAGCTCACGAATCACGAGGATTAGATCTCAGCTATGATCATCGGTGCCCTGCTAATGCGCTTACTCTGACAACTTAAAGTCGAGCAAAAATGTACAGCGGTCCATGCATGCATGTATGGGGCAAATCTACCTTCAATGATTTTCGTGTACGTCCGCAGACTCAGTTCTTCTGACTCTGGATTATTAACTGGTCCTCACTCTGTCCTTCCTATCCTCAGCCAGTAGAGGCCTACAATTTGTACCTTCAGGCACACCAGACCCATCGTCCTGCAGCTCTCTTCCTCTTGATAGGTAATAGATACAGGGACTGTAATAGATCAGTCAGGAGAGTATTAATCAGGGTAGCGGCATGGATCCTGTGGCTGACTTGATTGATGAGGGAATCTGCTGGATTAAATTTGCTTTTTTTTTTGCTTATGTGTAAATTTTAGCTTTCACATGCCAAACCTGATAATATAACTCTTAAGCCACAAAGTCTTAAAGTAACTAATTGGTGCCTGATTACTGTTTTGCATTTATGTGCAGGGAAATAGTTTAAACAGATGGCTTTTGAATGTCTGAATGAATCAGGAAGTGGAATCTGTGGTTGAAAGGTAATAAGAGTGTTGAGGTTAGAATAACAAGAAGGCTATGTCTTTGCAATGAAATATTGCGCTACAGGATGAGAGTGGCAGACTTGAAAATTGAGAGGTTGCTTAGAATGAATAATAACCAGATTTATGGTTAGGAGGCCCAAAAGGTTGAATTAACAATTGACTGTAGCAATATTGTGCTCTGTAATAGGCTAACTGGTACTTACTGATATAAATTGCAACAATACTAGAATGTTAATTCATCAAAAGGGAACCATTTCATTAAGTAGGACATCCTTTTCTTCATGTAATAAATGTCATGGGAGACCAACAGACCCTGTGACTGGGACACGATGCTGAATGCCAGGAGTAGTCACAAAGAAAAGAGTATAAAGAGAGAGGATCTTCAACCTTGGAGCCAAGGTGAATTATCTACAGAAGAACGATGTTGGCTGGCCATGCACTCTGTTTAAATTTAACGACAATATCATGTACATTAAGATTGCCTCATAGTGGAATATATAGTGCCATGTGTTCTGACTGCTATAGTTAGTGCTGCTGCTTTACTGCGCGAAATATAAAGTTTATATACATTGATTTCTAAAATACATTTGTATTCCCACTTGAACTGACCTGCCTGGACTCCAAATATAACTAAAGACAAAGTGCACGGTCATCTAAAACTCTATTGCCTCAATCTCTTCCCATAACCACTGTATCTTCCTCTGCATCAAATATTTGTTTAATTTTCTCTTAAAAGATGGAGTGCTCTGTTCCTCAACCATTCTCAGTTACAAAGCATTTTGAAATGAAAATGAAATGAAAATCGCTTTGTGATGAGCGGTTACTGCCTTATCATCATGTAAGGTGATGTCCCCTTTAAGACCGGGCTTGGAACCCTGGGGACTCCGCCTCTGGCTCCGCCCATCTGGGAGCCATACATAAAGGCCTGCCTCATGGTCAGTATAGCAGTCAGCTCTCGTCCATAGCTGTAGCATAGTTATTAGTCCATTAAAGCCTTCTTTACAGTTTAATCTCTAAGCATCATTATTGAGGGTACCTCACGCTTATTGTCACAAGTAGGCTCGTTTCTGGCGGGAGCTGTCGAACGTGCGACTCAGCTCAGCATAGCCGCAACCGGAAGTCCCCGCGAGGCGGGGAATTTAACAGAACTTTCTTCACAAAGGAGGCTTTGAAACATAAAACAGGGGCTGGTTTAGCACACTGGGCTAAATAGCTGGCTTTTAAAGCAGACCAAGGCAGGCCAGCAGCACAGTTCAATTCCCGTACCAGCCTCCCCGAACAGGCGCCGGAATGTGGCGACTAGGGGCTTTTCACAGTAACTTCATTGAAGCCTACTTGTGACAATAAGCGATTTTCATTTCATTTCATAAGAAATGGCAGGAGAAGTTTGAGGGCATGGAGAATCGGTAGAGGAGGAAGAACCTGCGGATTCTGGGTCTCCCGGAGGGAGTGGAGGGGTCGGATGCTGGAGCATATGTGGTCACGTTGATGGGCGCGGGTGCCTTCCCGAGGCCCCTAGAGCTGGATGGGGCCCACCGAGTCCTGGCGAGGAGGCCCAAGTCTAACGTCACTCTCCCTGTGCACCAAGCGGTGGAACCGCACCAATACCGGTGGGCGGGCAGTATTGGTGCGGTTCCACCGCTTGGTGGACAGGGAGTGTGTCCTAAGATGGGCAAAAAAGGAGCGGAGCAGCAGGTGGGAGAATGCAGAGGTCCGTATATACCAGAACTGGAGCGCGGAGGTGGCCAAGAAGAGGGCCGGGTACAATCGGGCTTAGGCGGTTCTGCATCGGAAGGGGGTGAAATTCGGGATGCTGCAGCCGGCACGACTGTGGGTCACGTTTAAGGACCGGCACCATTACTTTGAGACGCCGGAGGAGGCGTGGACCTTTATTCAGGCCGAAAGGTTGGACACGGACTGAGGGTCGGTTATGAGGGGAGGTCGCGGGGGGCTACTGTGATTACTGTGCTTTGGGGGATGTTGGGGGATGTTCTGTTCTGTTCTGTTCTGTTTCCTTGGGTGCTGGGTGGGGTCGGGTGAATTGGTTCGAAGTGGGGATTTTGTGAGAGTGTGGGAGTCGGTGGTTGGAAGGACGGAGCTCCGTTGTGGGGAGGGGAGATCGGAGGCCCGAGGTGGGGGAGCTGGGATTAGGCCGCAAAAGGGAGCTGCGCCAGAGAGGGCAGGGCCGGTTTGATGGAAAGTGCGGGCTTTTTCCCACGCTAGGGAATGAAGGGGGTGGGGCCAGGGGGAAGGGCGGTGTTGGAGAGGAGCACCCGCTGATGGACAGGAGGGGGCGGGGGGGAGACTACCACACTGGGGGGTCGATGGAGTGGCGGGAGTGGCCGGGGTCAGCAGGAGTCAGCTGACTTACGGGAGTGCTATGGGGGGAGCAACAAAGCTAGCTGGGGAGGGGGGGGGAACTGGGTTGCTGCTGCATTGGCCAAAGGGGAGCTGGAGTTCGGAGAGAGAGTCGGGGCGGGGGTCTGCCACTGAGGGGAATGGAGAGTGCGGGAGGGGCGGGCACGTGTCTGGCCTAGAAAAGGGGATGGCGAATCGGCAGGAGGGCGGGGCATGAAGCCCCCTGATCCGGCTGATAACTTGGAATGTAAGAGGCCTGAACGGGCCGGTCAAGAGGGCCCGTGTGTTCGCGCACCTGAAGGGACTGATGGCAGATGTGGTTATGCTCCAGGAGACGCATTTGAGGGTGGCAGATCAGGTTAGGCTGAGAAAGGGGTGGGTACGGCAGGTTTTCCACTCGGGGTTGGACGCAAAGAATCGAGGGGTGGCGATTTTGGTGGGGAAGCGGGTGTCGTTTGAGGCGCTGAACATCGTGGCAGACAATGGAGGTAGGTATGTGATGGTGAGTGGTAAGCTGCAGGGGGTGCGGGTGATATTAGTGAATGTATATGCCCCGAATTGGGACGATGCCGGATTTATGCGGCGCAGGTTGGGCCGGATTCCGGACCTGGAGGCAGGGAGCTTGATAATGCGGGGGGGACTTCAACACGGTACTGGATCCAGCATTGGACCGTTCCAGGTCCAGGATGGGTAAGAGGCCGGCGGCGGCCAAGGTGCTGAGGGGTTTATGGACCAGATGGGAGGAGTGGATCCATGGAGGTTTGTCAGGCCGGGGGCCAGGGAATTTTCTTTTTTTCCCCACGTCCATAAAGCCTACTCCCGGATAGACTTCTTCGATATGAGCAGGGCACTAATCCCGAGGGTGGAGGAATGGAGTATTTGGCCATAGCCATCTCAGACCATGCCCCGCATTGGGTGGAGCTGGAGCTCGGGGAGGAGAGGGACCAGCGCCCACTGTGGCGCCTGGATGTGGGCTTGCTGGCAGATGAGGAGGTGAGCGGGCGGATCCGGGGGTGTATTGAAAGCTATCTAGAGGCTAACGATAATGGGGAGGTGCAGGTGGGGGTGGTCTGGGAGGCGCTGAAGGCGGTGATTAGGGGAGAGCTAATCTCCACTAGGGCCCACATGGAGAAGAAGGAGAGGAGAGAGAGGGAGAGATTGGTGGGGGAGATTTTAAGGGTGGATAGGAGGTATGCAGAGGTCCCCGAGGAGGGACTACTCAAGGAGCGACGAAGTCTCCAGGCCGAGTTCGACCTGTTGACCA
This sequence comes from Scyliorhinus torazame, assembly GCF_047496885.1. Classification (NCBI taxonomy): domain Eukaryota; kingdom Metazoa; phylum Chordata; class Chondrichthyes; order Carcharhiniformes; family Scyliorhinidae; genus Scyliorhinus; species Scyliorhinus torazame. The sequence goes on from NC_092708.1 coordinate 375,168,190, forward strand.
CCAAGAAGGCAGAGGTGCAGTGGAGGAAAGCGATGTGTTGGGTGTTCTGGATCACATACAGGTCACCAACACTTGAAGTAGTGCAACACTATTTTATTAAAAGGTTAACTATTTAAACATACTTGAACTGTGGGTAAATACGATACCAGCTTTAACTAATGACCTTTGCCTTGTCCTAACCAGTTGATGTCCTCAGCACATGGTGAATGTCTGTGTTTCAGGCTGTGAGCTCTGTGCTCTTGGCTAGCTGCAACTCGAATGAGCGGGAACTCTGATGTCCCCTATCTTTATAGTGCGTGTGCTCTCACTGGTGATTGGCTGCAGTGTTGTGTATGTTGATTGGTCCCACTGTGTGTCCATCAGTGTGTGTCTACACCATGATATACTGGTGTATATTATGACAGAAAGCGCAAGGGGCGGTGTATGAGTACGGGGAGAAGGCTAGCCGGATGTTGACACACCAGCTTCGGAGGCGGGAGGCAGCGAGGGAGATTGGGGGTGTTAGGGACATAGGGGGGGGAACACGGTGCGGAGTGCGGTGGGAATAAATGGGGTATTTTGAGACTTTTATGAGGGGCTGTATAGGTCTGAGCTCCCGACGGAGGAGGGGGGGATGCGTCGATTTTTGGATTGGCTGAGGTTCCCGAGGGTAGAGGAGGAGCAGGTGGCTGGGCTTGGGGCACCGGTAGGGCTGGAGGAGCTGGCTAAGGGTCTGGGAAGTATGTAGGCGGGGAAAGCACCGGGGCAAGATGGGTGCCCGGTGGAATTTTACCGGAAGTACATGGAGCTGCTGGGCCCTCTATTAGTGAGGACTTTCAATGAGGCGAGGGAGGCCAATCTCTCTCCTCAACGTGGACGCAAAGCTGTTAGTGAAGGTGTTGGCTACCAGAATTGAGGACTGTGTCCCGGGGGTGATTCACGAGGACCAGACGGGTTTTGTTAAGGGAAGGCAGCTGAATACCAATGTGCGGAGGCTCCTTAACGTAATCATGATGCCTGCAGTGGAGGGGGAAGCGGAGATAGTGGCGGCGATGGACGCGGAGCAGGCCTTCGATAGGGTGGAGTGGGGGTACCTTTGGGAAGTGTTGAGGAGGTTTGGGTTCGGGGAGGGGTTCATTAGTTGGGTTAGGCTACTTTATGAAGCCCCGGTGGCGAGTGTGGCCACGAATCGTAAGAGGTCGGAATTCTTTCGGCTGTACCGGGGGACAAGGCAGGGGTGCCCCCTATCCCCCTTGCTATTTGCATTGGCAATTGAGCCTTTGGCTATGGTTCTAAGGGAGTCCAGGAACTGGAGGGGCTGGTCCGGGGAGGTGGAGGAACATCGGGTATCGTTGTGTGCCAAAGACCTGTTACTGAATGTGGCGGACCCAGTGGGGGGGATTGCCGGAGGTGATGCAGATCCTCAGGGAGTTTGGGGACTTTTCCGGGTATAAGCTCAACATGTGGAAGAGTGAGCTCTTCGTGGTACACCCAGGGGACCAGGGAAGCGGGATAGACGAGCTTCCACTGAAGAGGGCGGAAAGGAGTTTTCGGTACTTAGGGATCCAGGTGGCCAGGAGCTGGGGGGCCCTACACAAGCTCAACTTGACGCGACTGGTGGAGCAGATGGAGGAGGAGTTTAAAAGGTGGGATATGCTGCCACTCTCCCTGGCGGGTAGGGTACAGTCGGTGAAGATGACGGTGCTCCTGAGGTTCCTTTTTATATGTCAGTGCCTCCCCATCCTGATCCCTCAGGCCTTTTTTAAGCGGGTCAGTAGGAGCATCATGGGATTTGTGTGGGCGAAAAAGACCCCGAGGGTGAGAAGGGTGTTTCTGGAGTGGAGTAGGGACAGAGGAGGGTTAGCGTTACCTAATCTGTGTGGGTATTACTGGGCTGCCAAGGTGGCGATGATACGCAAGTGGTAATGGAGGGGGAGGGGGCGGCGTGGAAGAGGCTGGAGGTGGCGTCCTGTGTGGGCACGAGTCAGGGAGCGCTGGTGACAGCACCGCTGCCGCTCCCGCCGACTAGGTACACCACGAGTCCGGTGGTGGTGCTGACTTTGAAAATTTGGGGGCAGTGGAGATGCCACAGGGGTGAGGTTAGAGGCTTCAGTTTGGTCCCCGATCCGGGAGAACCATCGGTTCATCCCGGGGAGAATGGATGGAGGGTTCCTGAGCTGGCACATGGCAGGAATTAGAAGGATGCGGAACCTGTTTTTAGATGGGGCGTTTGTGAGCCTTGGGGTGCTGGAGGAAAGGTTTGGGCTTCCCCCCGGAAATGCCTTCAGGTACATGCAGGTAAGGGTGTTTGTAAGACGGCAGGTGAGGGAATTCCCGTTGCTTCCAGCACTCAGAATCCAGGATAGGGTGCTCTCGGGGGTGTGGGTTGGAGGGGGCAGGGTCTCGGCGATCTACCAGGAGATGCAGGAGGAGGAGGCGACCTTGGTGGAGGAGCTAAAGGGTAAATGGGAGGAGGAGCTTGGGGAGGAGATAGACGAGGGTGCGTGGGCGGATGCCTGGGTAGGGTTAATTCTTCCTCCTCTTGCGCCAGGCTTAGCCTGATACAATTTAAGGTTCTTCACAGAGCGCATATGACAGGGACGAGACTGAGCAGGTTCTTTGCGGTGGAAGACAGGTGTGGGAGGTGCCCGGGGAGCCCAGCAAATCACACCCACATGTTCTGGACGTGCCCGGCGCTGGGTGGGTTCTGGAGGGGTATTGCGAGGGCGGTGTCTAAGGTGGTGAACACCCAGGTTAAGCCGAGTTGTGGGTTAGCACTATTTGGGGTATCGGACGAGCCGGGAGTGCAGGAGGCGAAAGAGGCCAGTATTCTGGCCTTTGCATCCCTGGTAGCCCGGCGGAGGATTCTGCTACAGTGGAAGGATGCGAGGCCCCCAAACGTGGAAACATGGCAAGGTTCATTAAATTGGAGAGGGTAAAATTTGCCTTGAGAGGGTCTGTGCAAGGGTTCTTCAGGCGGTGGCTAGACTTTCTAGCGGAGCATTAGGAGGTGGTCAGCAGCAGCAGCAACCCGGGGGGGGAGGGGGGCGGGGGGCGGGGTGCGGGGGGGTGTACTTTGTGTTTTCTACTGTGTTCATTATTGCTTAATGGGGGGTTTGTATATTGGGGGAATTCGTGAGGTAGTTGTAAGATGTTTATTTATGTGTTCTTTGTTTTTCTTTTTTCTGTAAGGGGGGGTTTGTTGAAAATATGTTAAAATTTGAATTAAAATATTTCTTTAAAAAAAGAATTCCCCGCCTCGCCTTCTCAGTAATGGTTTTAAATTAATATCCCCACAACTCCCCAAACAGAGGGAATAATCTTTCACAATTCACTCAATACCCTATTTATGGAATGCATTCTCTATGGCTATAATGAGGTGCCTGGAACTGTACTCGGTACTTTTGCTGTGGTCTAACTACTTTATTGTTTAAACTCATAATTACTCTTGTACTCAATATCTATGTGTATGAAACCCAAAATTCTATTGGCCTCTTCGTGTTAATTTTTCTTTCATAAAATTATTTGATCCATCAGGTTACTACTGTTCATTCACGTCCTTCACTGAATTGTACTCATTCTTTTATTTTCCTCCTAAAATGTTTTACCTCACAATTGGTATTATTATCAGTAAATTGTATTTACCACCAGTATCCTTTTGTAGTGTCCCTCAAACTGGCACTTACGTGTGAGCTTTGCCTGAAGGTAGTGACTCACAATGGGCTGAAAAGTATTCACACATTGTTTACCCTCCGATGGCTGGAACTAATTCGCCATTCTGTATCTCTACATCGCTGCCATTAAGTGGCATCAAGAGATTCAACTATTGGAGCACATCCCAGATGAGTCCAATCACGTTCTCATGCAATGTCAACAGATTTTACTGCAGGGTCATTGCTTAAAGTTCAGAAGCTGGCACCCTTTGCTAATTCCCCTCCCTCTCCTGATTCATTCACCCAATAAATAAATAAATGTTTTAGGAACGCCTGTGTTATAATTATTTCTGAAGCAAATTGAATCATCACATGAGAGCATATCACCAGCAAACTGGGAATACACATCATCACACTGCCAATCCAGCTCTCAGCTAACTCAACAGAGGTGGAATCAATCAGGGATCTTCCTGGTCTTTGCAGCTGAGTAACTTGACAGGCAGCACATTTCTGGAAGGAGACAGCATCTGAGCTCCGATCACAGTTTATTTACAGAGAAATATCACAGTCTTTCTGTCCTCCTTCATTGATAGGGTTAAGATCAAGAATTCACCTGGTGGACCAACATCCACCTCATTGAATAGAGAGAGGTGCTGTGCGCTGATCTACATACCACCTTGAAATAAAATTACTTGAAAAATGCGAAGCAAACCAAAGAACTAAATTGTTTATTGCCACGCTCCAGCACAAAAAAAAAGTCGTGGAAATATTTTGCTGCCAAAACAAAGCATAAAATGCTAAATTTCGAGCTTGGTGCTATCAATTGTAACTCGTTCATGATTCTGACAGAAGCAAACATAATAATGCTGCTTATTGTGTCCTGCATACTGCACCTCTCTCGCGCGCAGAGCAAGCAGACACTGTTACTACAGTGAGACAACAACCATAGGGGTGGGGAGAGATTCTTCCTCTTCCTTAGTTCACCGCGCAGGTGATTGGAAAACATGTGAAGAAATCCAATGGTTTCATATCACGGTTACTTTGCAACAGCATTATGTGTCAGCTGCTGATCATGCCAAACCTTGTGGTAACATGGCTGTGGTACTGCTGTTTCTAATAAAGTATTGTGTCCAGCAAACAATTATTTTCAATTGCTATGGAATTTAGATGTGCTTTCTTCTGCTCTAGAATTCCAGGTTCTTATACTGTATAATCACAGGAGCCTCTATGACTGGATCTTCCCCTCGCCAACTACGCAGGGGTAAATTGCTTTTCTAGTTTTGGCGAGGATCGGACAAACGAAGCAACTTGCCAGAAAATGTGTATATTCAGTCCTTCCGCTTCAGTCTTTGTTGTTTTTCTTTCCCTGTTTTCCTGATGCTTTGTGTCCCTTGCTGTGGCCCACACCTCCTTCAGCGACGAAAGAGCTCCACGTCATACCTTTTTTTGCAAAAATGTTCCTGTGCAAATTAACAGGTTTTCCTGTACGGTGAACTAAACCTGAAACCAAAAAAAAGTCTACAAACATTGCAACAATGCTGGTATTTTGCAACAAAAAAGAATAAATAGTTACACCCCAACTGGAGTGCCTGGTGCATTGAAGGGAAGTCAATCGTGACGTTTATGAAGGAGTTAGATAAACACTTGATGAACCCGTCAAAGGTTATGGATAAACAACGCAGAGCGGAATAACGAAAAATAGAAAGACTTGCATTTATGTAGTGCTTCTCAAGACCACTGGACGTCTCAAAGTGCTTTTCAGCCAATGAAGCACTCTTTAGACATGCAGCCACTATTGTAATGTGGGAAAAGCAGCAACCAATTTTCACTCAGCAAACTCCCAGAAATGAAAAGATAATCAGCTTCTTTTGTTCTATTGATTGAGGGATAAATATTGGCGAGGACAACAAGGTTAAATCTCCTGCTCTTCTTCAAAATAATGTCATTTGGAGCCTTTTGCATTTGGCTGAACAGGCAGATGTGGCCTCAATTTAACATCACATCCGAAATGCAGCACCTCCAACAGTGCAGCGTTCCCTCAGTAAATCACTGAGGTGTCAGCCTTGCTGTTTGCCTTCAGGCCCTGCAATGGCACTTGAACCCAGAATCATGCAGTTAAAAGGCAAATATTCTAGCAGCTGGGCCACAGTGCAAACACCAGGTGACATAGAAAAGGTTGAGAGGTTTCTTTCTGTGCTGAAATTTCTATGATATCATGCAACATTTTTCATCTCTTGCTGGTACTTAGAAAGCATTTCAGCCAGTTCTTAAGCACGTTAACTTCTACTTTATATTAATGGTCTGCTTAGCTGACTGTTGGTATTGGCCTTTTTCTGACTCCACCACGTTTTGTTGAAAGTTTTTTTTTAACCTAATTCCATTCTTAACACAAAGTTATACAAAGCATACAGCACAGAAACAGGCCATTCGGCCCAACTGCTCCACGGGAACCTCCTCCCACCCCTCCTAAACTATTGCAATCAGAATAATTTGATATCCTTTTCTCTTTTCTGCGCTTATCCAGTGTGGCACAGGATTGATTTTAGGAGACCATGGAGGTTGAACAAAAACTAAGCTTCATTCAGGAGATGTTAATACTATAGCCTACAATGTCATACTGTCAGTTATCTCTATAAATGGCCTTTGACATCCACTCAAGCATTCTCGTAAAGTGCCCCTGTTCAGCGAAAGGCTGCTGGTAAGGAATCACTGAAAATACTATACACACCATTCCTTCCCTCTTTAAATCAAACGCTTTCCAACAGATTAAACAGTAAAACCCAAACAATCAATTAGCAATAGTCAATAAGTCAGACAGTTTGGAGACTGTCATTCTCTGAATGGTTGTTGGCGAACCTCAGACTGTTTCTTAATACCTGCTACAACCTCTGATGTCTTTGGCTCAGCATGAACGTCGTCAGTGGCTGTTTTAACCAGAGTCAACATTATGATCTGGAGGGACGACATTCTCCGACCCCCCACCGGGTCGGAGAATCGCCGGGGGCTGGCAGGAATCGCGCCACGCCGGTTGGCGGGCCCCCCCGCTCGATTCTCCGGCCCAGATGGGCCGAAGTCCTGCCTCGGCGGAAGGGAAAGGGTGCCCCCACGGCACAGGCCCGCCCGCGGATCGGTGGGCCCCGATCGCGGGCCAGGCCACCGTGGGGGCACCCCCCGGGGCCAGATTGCCCCGCGCCCCCCCCCAGGACCCCGGAGCCCGCCCGCGCCGCCTTGTCCCGCCGGTAAGGTAGGTGGTCCAATTTACGCCGGCGGGACAGGCAATTTATCGGCGGGACTTCAGCCCATCCGGGCCGGAGAATCGAGCGGGGGGGCCCGCCAACCGGCGCGGCGCGATTCCCGCCCCTGCCGAATCTCCGGTGCCAGAGACTTCGGCAACCGGCAGGGGCGGGATTCACGCCAGCCCCCGGCGATTCTCCGACCCGGCGGGGGATGTTTCTTCAGGATTTTGTAACGCCTGAGGTTTACTTCGGCCCAATTTGACCTGATGTTTTCCAGACAAGTTCTTCCCAGTAGTGCCAGATAATTTCTTCTGACGCTGTGCAAGGACAAATCTGCCGTCTGTACATTCAATTTTACTGTTACATCACTATGGCCCCTCAACGGAACCACTTCTTCAGTGTAAGTTTTTAACACTATCTTCGAGGGTTTCAGAGAGATATGTCAGAGCTTTCCTTTATAAACAGTCTCTGGTCCCAGTGAGACTGTTGCCCCAGTGTCCACTTCCATCTTTACCAGCTGTCCATCCTGTAGTGGAGTCACCCAGTACCGATTACACCAGCAATCGCTACAACTTTAATGACAATGTGTCTTCAGGCTATGAATCGGGTCTCTTCTCACGTCTTTTTATATTGCATGGACACTTTTTCCTTCATTCTGTTTGCCATTTATTTTATTCGGCTCTTGCTTTTTTGTAACTTTTAGTGAAGCTTGTTTCTTTTTCCAACATGCACGTTTGATGTGGCCCTTTCCCCCACAATTTCTGCACATGATGTCTTTGCACCATCAATCTGCTGCTGAGTGTCCGATTTTAGCACACCTCTGGCAAGAGTGAGTCTGTGTTTGTGTACTAGTTTTGGTCAACATCTTGTGAATTCTTGTGTTTGAACTCAGCTGTTGAGCTTCTTTGGCTGCTAATTCCATTGATGCAGCAACTTCCAAGGCTTTCTTTAAAGTCATGTTGCTTTCTGTTAACAACTGCTGTTGAATTGCCTCGTTGCTCAACCCACAGTCTAGTCTATCTTGGATGGTATCATTTAATACATCTGCGAATTCAAGTCTTCAGCCAATCCTTTCAGTGTAGCTACAAGCTGTGCAACCCTTCTTGATTTCCCTCAGAAACTGAAACCTTTCTGTGATGACAAGAAGTTTTGGTAAATAGTGGCCCTGCAAAATTCTCACTATTTTTTTTGTTTATTTTTATGCCAGACTTTTCCGGCTGTACCAGGCTCCTAAGGAAGTTAAATGTGTTCCGTCCCACAATGCTCAGAAATGTTGGGACTTTTATATCTGTCACTATCTTGTTAGCTTGAACAAAATAGTCGAATCGTTCTGTAGACGGGTTCCATCGCTCTGAATTCTCATCAAAAGGTCCCACAGCGGAACAAAACCCTGCCATTTTTCTCTATGGAAGGACCTGCATGTGCACATTGTGCCACAAATGTTTAACACTTTTTCCCAAAACAACCTGAGCGCAGCCTGTTTTTCATTGTGTTTTGCAACACCACCAGCTCTAAAATTCTTGTCGCTGAGTAATTTGCTGCTCACGGTTACCAAGTTCATTTCCGGGCAGACCATGTGGCGAGCTTCACTCCACGGATATTTTCTTTGAACTTTCGATGTTCTTTTTTGTTCACCCGGGTGACTGCAATCGTTATTCGACTCCCTCGCCGACAGTTTTTGTGTGATGCTGATTTTTATCGTCATTACTTTGTCCTCTGTGCTTCTGTCGAGTGGTTGCAAGCGTGTCAGGCTTCCTCGTCACCTGTTATTTTGTGTGGTGTTCGCAGGATTCACTTTAGGACAGTACAAAGTCTTACAACACCAGGTTAAAGTCCAACAGGTTTGTTTCGATGTCACTAGCTTTCGGAGCGCTGCTCCTTCCTCAGGTGAATGGAGAGGTAGGTTCCAGAAACATTTATATAGGCAAAGTGGCGGGGATTTGCACCCAGCTGTCCAAAGAGAGCGGCGAACACATCCTTGCTTGATGACAGATGCCCCACAATGCTCCGAGGAGCATTAATTGGCTGGCGGTGGAACTTCCCCCCTCACTCAGAAGCAAGCTCCGGCTAGGAGAACTGCCATCCATGTGATTGGCTGGGACAGCTCTGTAGTCCCGGCTGCACTACCAGAACCACTATTAGGACAGCAGCCGCACTAGTTTAAGTGCCAGAGCCCACAGCAAAAGTTAGACCCAGGGTCTCACAGCGGTGATGGAAGGGAGACCCAGGGAAGGTGGGTCTGAGAGAAGGAGGGCTTGGGGGTCATGATGACAAGGCCAGATAGGAAGGGAGCAACCATGGAAGGGGGCAAAGGATGTGCAGATCCTGGGGTGGGGGGGGGGGGGGGTTGGGAGGATTGGCGCCCACCCTTAATGGAGGCAGATTCCCCTCCCCTTCTTTCCTGCCTGAGGCATGAGCAATGTGATCTTCTCGGCACTCCTCCCGATCCCTGATCTCCTCCCACCAGATAATTGTGGGGCAGGAAGCAGCCCTTAAGTGGTCAATAACTGGGCCTCTCCACTCCCTGTAAATTTGCAGACAGGTCAGGGGTAGGCAGGAAGGTGGCGTGAAGGCTACCTGGAGAATTCTATTGGCCTCTGCCTGCAAACCCATCGGCGGCAGACTGTAAAATTCTGTCCATTGAGTCCGCCATTCTAACCACTGAGTGAAGTGGTTTCTGTCAAATTCCCTATTGGATTTATTAGTGGCTCTCTATTTAGTTTATTGCTGACAGTCCTGCTTTGTATTATTTTCTGCTTTTTATGTCAGATTTCCAGCTGTTTTCCTCTTACATTAATAAATAAAGCTTGTCTGTTTCATGGCTTGTTAAATTATACTGAATAAGATGCCTTCCTGGATCATGTGTGATCCAGTGCTACTGAGTTGCAGTGCTCATGTTTGCTGAGAGAGAATGAGCAATCCATGTGCAGCGGAAATCAGAAGCATTGACCAGTTCTGCAGGCAGGAATTCCTGTTGTCTGCTGACTAGCTCCTTATCTATAATGAAACGGTACTTTGTTTCTTGTCAGAGTTCATTTTCTCTGGTACCACTCTTCAATCCATAGTCGACGTACTTATCATACAACATTAATGTTCAGGCCAATGTTCGTGGGCGGAATTCTCTCACATTGGGGCTATGTCCCTACTCCTGCTATGTCCCTACGAAAACTGGCACGAATCACTGTTGATTCTCTGTTTTGAAGGGGGCCAGCAGGGCCCCAGAGTACTCCACACAACTCCGGCTGCCGATACGGAGCCCTGCACGTCCGCCCGCGGGTCCGTGCAACATGGCGGAACCACACAGCAGGCCGACAATATAGCCCCCCCCCCCCCCCCCCCCCCCCCCCACCAGATCCCGTGCGCCCGCCGATCGGTGGCCCCCGATCGGAACTCTGGCCGTTCCGGAGGCCTCGCCGGTGACGGGTCCCCCCACCTCCCACCAGGGTCCGCAGCCGCCACTCCGAGCTCCCGCCAGTTGGAACCATGAGTGGACCGTGCCGACGGGAACTCGGCCAGTTGTCGGCGGAGAATCGTGGTGGGGGTCTCTTTCAATGGCCCCCGACCGGCGTCGCGTCGACCGCACGCGCGATTGCCGTCGATTCTCCGGTCCCCGGAGAATCGCGGGAAGGCGTTGGACCCAATCGCGGGTCTGACGCCCCATTCTCCGCCCCCGCACTGAGCACGATTGCGGCGCGAGGTTCGGAGAATCCCAGCCCATGTTTTCCACTGCTTTGGTTCTTCCAGCTGAAGTAGGAATTTCCATTGGGGATGAGAAGCTTCATTTTCCCACCTGTAAATTCAATATTGGAGAACAAGACAGCTGTTCAAATAGAACTAGAAGTGGAAATTGGTCATCACCATTTTGCTCAGTCAAAGAAGCGTTTTCATACAATGCAGTGTGATTGATTGAGGAGTTGTCAGTGTTACCTATGGTAGGAAGTAGATCAGACATACATTTAGCACCTACATTGCAGAAACTTTCCTTTTTGTTTCTTTATTCATTCATGGGATGTGGGCACTGCTGGCCAGGCCAGCATTTATTACCCATTCCTGATTGACCTTGCACTGAATGGATTGTGAAGCAACATCAGAAAGCATTAAACCCCATTTATTGCTGTGGGTCAGAATCACAAGTAGGCCAGACCAGGTAAGGATAGCGGATTTTCATCCCTGGCCTCCTGCACCTTTTGAGCCAGATCTCCATTTTCACCGTGACATCACATTCCCACATGGTCATCTGCACCTGCCTTGGGCGAAATTCTCCCGAAACGGCGTGATGTCCGCCGACTGGCGCCCAAAACAGCGCCAATCAGATGGGCATCGCGCCGCCCCAAAGGTGCGGAATGCTCCGCATCTTTGGGGGCCGAGCCCCAACATTGAGGGGCTAGGCCGACGCCGGAGGAATTTCCGCCCCGCCAGCTGGCGGAAACGGCCTTTGTTGCCCCGCCAGCTGGCGCAGAAATGACATCCCCGGGCGGCGCATGCGCGGGAGCGTCAGCGGCCGCTCACAGTTTCCCACGCATGCGCAGTGGAGGGAGTCTCTTCCGCCTCCGCCATGGTGGAGACCGTGGCGGAGGCGGAAGGGAAAGAGTGCCCCCACGGCACAGGCCCGCCCGCGGATCGGTGGGCCCCGATCGCGGGCCAGGCCACCGTGGGGGCACCCCCCGGGGCCATATCGCACCGCGCACCCCCCAGGACCCCGGAGCCCACCCACACCGCCTTGTCCCGCCGTTCAAAAGGTGGTTTAATCCACGCCGGCGGGACAGGCAATTTATCGGCGGGACTTCGACCCATCCGGGCCGGAGAATCGAGCGGGGGGGGGCCCGCCAACCGGCGCGGCGCGATTCCCGCCCCGCCGAATATCCGGTACCGGAGACTTCGGCAACCGGCGGGGGCGGGATTCACGGCAGCCCCCGGCGATTCTCCAACCCGGCGGGGGGTCGGAGAATGGCGCCCCTTATTTTTAAAAAACATTTTTAGTGTACCCAATTCATTTTTTCCAATTAAGGGGCAATTTAGCGTGGCCAATCCTCCTACCCTGCACATCTTTGGGTTGTGGGGGCGAAACCCAAGCAAACACAGGGAGAATGTGCAAACCCCACACGGACAGTGACCCAGAGCCGGGTTTGAACCTGGGACCATGGCGCCGTGAGGCAGCAATGCTAACCACTGTGCCACCGTGCTGCCTATATTCCCCTTCCCCATACTCCCCTTCCCATCGCCCATGCTCCCCTTCCCCCACTCTCCCGATACACCCCCTCCCCCATATTCCCCTTCCCCCCATACTCCGCTTCCCATCTGCCCATATTCCCCTTCCCCCACTCTTCCAATACACCCCTTCCCCCCATATTCCCCTTCCCCCCATATTCCGCTTCCCATCTGCCCACACTCCCCTTGCCCCTATATACTCCCCATTCCCCCGATATTTCCATTCCCCCCATACTCATTATTCCATCCCCCGAAGCCCCCCCACCCCCTCCATGAACGATGCATGCGGCTCACGATGCCCCCTCAGTGTTGGCCCACAACATTCGGGAGAAGGCCGAGAAAGGCAGCGATGTGCCAAACATCAGAACCCCCACCCCCTACGCGGAACGGACCCTGAAGGCAGTGGGTGTGGCCGAGGACAGATTGTCACGCATGTAGAGGTTGGGGTATGTTTGGCATATGATCCATCCCGAACCCCCCATACAGCCCATCCCCCCCATACTCCCCTTCCCCCTATACTCGACATCCCCATACCACTCTACCACGCATACTCCCCTTGCCCCCCAATACTCACGACCCCCCCCCCCGAAGTCCCCCCACCATCGCAATGAATGACGCATGTGGCTCACTATGCCCCCTCTGCATCTCCGCCGGAGCAGTTGGCCCACAACAGAGGGAGAGGGCCCAGAGGGGCGGCGGGGTGCTGGGCATCAGATTCCTCACCCTCAACGAGGAACAGACTCTAGAGTCCGAGGGGGTGGCAAAGGGCAGACCTGTCACCGACATAGAGGTTGGCGTACGGCGCAGTGGTGAGGTTTCACCAGCCTCCGCCCAGATGACCTGTCACATGTGAGTTGTGAATGCCCTGCAAAATGACCCATCCCTCCCACTGACCACATGTCCGTTCTCCCGCAGGATCCTCATCCGACGGTGTCAGCCCATCCGTGGTGGTTTCCCCCCCACCCCCCCCACCTCCCATGAGAACACCTTGGAGGGGTGCTCCGAGGGGACCGCTGTATTCGCAGCACAGCTGTCATCCCCACCCTCCAGCAGTGCAGAGAAACACACCCACCTTGGTGGGCAGAATTAGTGGACAGGCTTCTGGGGCATGTTCTGGTGAGCACCACACAGTTGCCGATGCATATCATGTAGAGGCAGTAATGCCCAGGTGAGTGGTCTGCTGGATCCCAGGAACCAGCTGGCTCCCAGTCAGATGCGGAGACTCTGGAGCAGATTTACCCGTAATTGGAGCAGACAATAGGCAGGGGGGTGTCAGCAATACTCCAGCAGAACCAAAGCCGATTGGAGGAGTCCCAGAGGCTACAGGTGCAGGAGATAGCTCTGACAATGCATGGCACCGAGGCAGCCACTGCTAGGGTGGCAACCGCAGTGGAGAGCCTGGACCACGACATTAGCAGCATGAGTAGTGGTGTCCAAGTCATGGCTCAATCAGTGAAAGCCACGGTAGGGGGCCTCAATAGCATGTCGCAGTCGCGAAGGGATGTGCCCCAGTCCCAGGTGGACCTTGATGAGACGCTGTGGAGCATGTCCCAGTCTCAGGTGGGCATTGCCAAGGCACTGCGGTGCATCTGTTAGTCACAAGTGGGCATTCCCAGGGGGCTCCAGAGCATGTACCAGTCACTGAGCAGCATCCCAGAAGGCGTCAGCACTGTGCTGCCGACATTGGGGAGCCAGGGCTGGCAGAGCCAGATGACACAGTTGCTGCCAGGTCTCGATCTAGCTGCCCCCAGGTGAACTCCTGGGCCCTATGGGTACCAACAGGGAGGAGGGGGGCACTCGATGCCAATGCAGAACCACCATACGGAGTGGCGACGGCAGCCACCAGCTCCCCCGAGACCCACTTCCCTAACAATGGCGTGACTTGGAGTCAGCACCTGGAACAGGGTGGCAGGGTGGGGCATGTGCCACCGGCAAGCGGGCCAGGGCCCTCCGGCCCCAGGGCCCCAGAGGATGCCTGCCAGGGGCATCGAAGGCCAAAGGACACGATAGGTAGCAGGCTGCCTCCATCTCTATTGTGCATCTTCGGCACACATCTGGGTGCAGTGGTAGAACGGAAGGCTAAGCAGGTCGAGGATTACTGAGAAGCCACGGGGGGGGGGGGGGGGGGGGGGGGGGGAGGGGGTTTGGGGGTAATGAGAGAGGGTGATGAGGCAGGGTGGAGGGGTAGGAGGAGGGGTTGGGAGGGGTGGAGAAGGTGGGGCGGCACCATCGGGGGCTTGGGGCAATTGGGGGCACATATGTATAGCACTAAAAAACGTTGCCCTCAACCAATATGACGCCCGGGCATGGAGGACCTGGATGTGCGGTTAGATCGCGGGAGGCCATTAGATATGGGGTCACTCCTATTAATTGAATCGTGATTGGCACTGCGTGGCGATTGCTGGTTTCTCGCCACGCTATGGCGGGTTCTTAATTTCGCCGGAGCGGGCCGGTTAGATCACAAACCGATCAGCATCTGGCACGGCTCTCGACTTTGGCCCCTCCCTTGATCTAACGGCCTTGTCGTGCTCTAGCTAAAGCGCAATGTGGCCATGAAATCGCGTCCATTAACTTTTTTCTCTCCAGAGATGCCTCTTCGTCTGCTGGAGTATTTCCAACACTTTTTGTTTATATTCCAGGTGAGCAGAATCCCTGTGTTTGTAAAGGAGCAGTAGTGCTGGCTCTTTCATTTGTCTCTCTCCTACTTCACCACAAGTTTTGCCATAACCCTCCATTCCTACAGAAAAGACACCGTGTCATGATGAAAAGGTGTGGTGAGGGGGCATTAATAAAACCTTTGAGAGCTCCAATTATCACTATGCAGGGGTGAGATGAGAAATTAGTGTTGTAGTGATGCACGATCAATGGCCACTAAAGCGAGGTTGTTATCCAACTGAAGGCTTTAATAAGCTAGATGTTTCCCCAGCAGCTCAGGTACAGAATGAAGGCTGCTGGGGCGGCTGGGTTCTTATACCCCGCCTATCAGGGTGGAGCTATCATACATTCTACCTATAGAAAGCATACAGTTTCCACCAATGGTGCTTTAGCTTGTCAGGTACCGTAATACCTATAATACCACATTCACCCCCTGTTAAAAAAGAGTCCGGCGGGGGTGGTGGCCTGAAACTACAAAACATGGCAACCATGGTATAATTAGTTATGGAGGCACCGTAATACCTTCGTACAGTGTTTAGTAACTATTTACAATTCTGATAGTTATGTACATTCGAAGGTTTATATTTACAGATTACAATTAAAATGAAGCAATCAGTCGATCGGGTGACATGGTCGTCCTCTGCGATCGTCGGAGCTTCGGTGGTGACTCCGGCGGAGGCTCGAGCGTCTGTGACTCCGGGAGCGTGGCTTCGATCTCCATGGCAGCTTTGACACCCCTAGACGGCGCTGGTGGGGAAAACGGTTGACCTGGGAAGGGAGCGCCTGCGGGGAGCATCGGTGGGTGGGCTGGCGGAAGGACCGATCCTCCTGTAAGGTGCTGCGGTGGAGGGGAGGGTGGGACTGGCGGCTGGAATGTGCGTGGGGTTCCAGCGGGCGCCAGGTCCCGTAGGGAGACCGTATCTTGCCGGCCGTCGGGGTAGGCGTACTGGGGGTTAGCATGGAGCAGATGGACTCTCTCGACCAACGGGTCCGACTTGTGCACCCGCACGTGTTTTCGGAGCAGGATGGGTCCGTGTGCTGCCAGCCAGGTCGGGAGCGAGGTCCCAGAGGAGGACTTCCGTGTTAGGGTGTATGAAGCTCTCCGTGCTCCCAGAGTCGATTAGGCGGGACGTCTCGTGCCCGTTGATGAATACGGTTGTCGTAGCAGTTGAGAGTGTTCGAGGCCGAGACTGATCCAGAGTCACCGAGGACTAGTCGCAGCAGTTGAGAGTTCCCTTCGGGCAGTGCGTGGTCAGCCGAGCTGGGGTCCTTGGGGTTCATCCAAGATGGCGTCTCCCATTGGTCGCACATGGCTGGGGGTGGACAAATGGCGGCGCCCATCCCTCCAACGTGGCGTCCGCGGAACAAGATGGCGGCGCCCCGGGTCCGCACGTGTCCCTGGAATATGCAGATGGCGGCGACCGCTAGCCGCACGGGGCCTGTGGAGAAGTTAGTGGTTGCGGTCCTCATTCGCCGCCGGAGACCGCGGCAACCGCCCGGGCCTGGCATACCCCCACGAAATGGCCCTTTTTGCCGCATCCCTTGCAGGTGGATGCGCAGGCCGGGCAGCGCTGGCGGTGGTACTTTGCCTGCCGCAAAAGTAGCAGCGGGGCCCTCAGGGTTGCCAGGCCACCTTGCAGCGCAGGCCTGTGGTGGGATGGGGGAAGTCTCGGGGTCGGCCATGGAGGGGTTCCACACTGCCCAGGGGCCGCCGCGCGGTCGGGAACGTAAGCGCGGGCGTTCCTGGAGGCCACGTCCAGGGAGCCTGCAAGGGCCCGTGCCTCCCTGAGACCCAGGGTGTCCTTTTCTAATAGGCGCTGGCGGATTTGTGACGATAGCATACCTGCCACAAAAGCATCCCGGACTAAGAGTTCCGTGTGTTCGCTCGCCGAAACTTGCGGGCAGCCGCAGCTTCTGCCCAACACCAGGAGTGCATGGTAGAATTCCTCCAGCGATTCCCCAGGGGTCTGTCGCCTTGTTGCAAGTAGGTGCCAGGCGTAGACCTGGTTTACCGGGCGAATATAGTGTCCTTTTAGTGTCTATTACTGCATCGAAGTCTTCCGCTTCCTTGATAAGGGTGTAAATCTCCGGGCTCACCCTTGAATGCAGGACATGCAGTTTCTGCTCTCCCGTGAGTGCGTTTTCGGCCATCTCGAGATACCCTTTAAAGCACGCCAGCCAGTACTTAAAGATTGCCGCTGAGTTCGCCGTGTGGGGGCTAAGTTGCAGACACTCCGGCTTGATTCGGAGCTCCCTTAAAAACTAGCTTATTAAATTGATGCACGATCAATGGCCACTAAAGTGAGGTTGTAGCCCAACTGAAGGCTTTAATAAGCTAGATGTTTCCCCAGCAGCTCAGGTACAGAATGAAGGCTGCTGGGGTGGCACGGGTTCTTATACCCCGCCTATCAGGGCAGAGCTATCATACATTCTACCAATAGAAAGCATACAGTTTCCACCAATGGTACTTTAGCCTGTCAGGTACCGTAATACCTATAATACCACATGTAGAAAGATTTCTATCCTGGAATAAGTGAGAGTAGAACCAAGTGTGGGCGTGCCCAGGAGGTGGACCACTGAGAAGAGGTAGTAAAGGAATTTGCCAACTTTGTAGAAAAATACCAAGAAATATAGGAAAGGAAGACTGTGGCCGTCGGGATCTTCCAGTCCTCAACAACTATGTAAAGTGGCACTCTTCTGTGAAGAGCACAACTGGAACAAACGTCAAACAATTGGCTGCAGCGGCTTTCCTCTAAAGGTTATGACCAGGCACCTGGCTCTGAACTGTGGAACAGTGTATGGTGTGATGAGAGTGGCCTGAAGGAAGGGGTTGAACCCAGAGGTGCTGGAGGGAAACTCAGAAGGAACGTTATTCCGAGCTTCTTATGGGCAGCAGCTACAGATTGGCAGTGAGCTGGAACGTGATGTTTCAGTTTGTGCCCATAAATGGAAAGAAACATACCTGTTCCACACAACTGGTTTTATTGCCTTAGGGTCTGTACACACTTCTCCTTATCTATGTTGCTCACACACTCCTTAAGCAATATGGTGCATCAATGCTTTGTTCTCCTTTTTATCTCAGCCAAGTGGAATGAAAGAGCACTCAAGCTCTGGGCTCCGTCAACCTATATATAGTCTGATTGGATGTGGGCCAGCACACTGCAATTATCAGGGTCACTACAGCAACGTAAAGCGGGGGATCAGGTCTTCAGTGATGAAAGGTTGGTGCTGTTGGATTCATGTTGAAGGTTGCAGGCCATCCATCTGATGGATACACTCATCATCCAAGGCTAAGTAGCAGGCCATTCATAATCAAAGATATACCCCTCGAGCAACCTCTGGTTTATGTTCTCAGGTTTCAGTATTTATGTGAGATTGCGAGCGACATCAGCGATGTATAATATCTTTAGCCTCAGGGCAGAATGTATTCTCTCTGCAGAATATACAAACGCTTGGTATGCTGAATATCAATCAAATCTTAAATAATTCAGGACAGGCAAAGCTTTTGTTTTACAAATCTTTCTTTTTTAAGTCTTCGTGTGGAACACACCTTATCCAGTCAAGTGAGCAATTGCTCTGAAATAGCTCACTAGTTCAGGACAGCACTCCCCTTGATATTCCTCTCTTAATCCTTGTGGTGGAGTTTGGGATTTCATCTCCAGAATAACGTTCTTACACCAGAAGCTTACTTTATGGGTGCGGACATCTTGCAGAAGATTAACTCTATTATCAGAGAGGACAACAGAGGATAGTAGACAGGAAATGAGTGTTAGATGAAAGCTTCTGTACATGAATACTCTCTACGGGCACAATCTAACTAAAGAAATATAGAGTCTGTTCTGGGCGGGATTAGCAGGGTTGTTCCCAGCGTTTATAGCTGCTATCTAACCTTGCTATCTAGCGCCACTCTGTTTTTTTTCAGTGGCCCGGCTTTTTATCAGGGGGGTAGCTGGGTATGTCAGGTTTTTATCACGGGGCAGCTGGATAGGTCAGGCTTTTTATCAGGGGGCAGCTGGTAGGTCAAGCTTTTTATCAGGGGGCGGCTGGGTAGGTCAAGCTTTTATCACGGGGCAGCTGGGTAGGCCAGGCTTTTTATCACGGGCAGCTGGTAGGTCAAGGATTTTATCAGGGGGCAGCTGGATAGGTCAGGATTTTTATCAGGGGGCAGCTGGGTAGGATAGGCATTTCCTGCACCGAGGAGCACGGTCG
Organism: Scyliorhinus torazame; assembly: GCF_047496885.1. Lineage (NCBI taxonomy): Eukaryota > Metazoa > Chordata > Chondrichthyes > Carcharhiniformes > Scyliorhinidae > Scyliorhinus > Scyliorhinus torazame. Next base: position 375,187,130 of record NC_092708.1, read on the forward strand.
AGCGGCGCTCCTCAATGTAGGAAGAGATTGGGAGCTTTGTAATTGTGTCCCCTCGCCAGCCTCCAAATAAGCCATATATACAAGAGGGTGGGACAGTTCTAAACACTGCCATCATTGAATGAATTCTGAAGTGGCAAAACCATTATTCCTCAGGCTATCGGAACAAGAGTAGACCATTTAGCCCCTCAAGCCTGACCCGCTGTTCAGTAGTGAATCATTGATCCTAAGGTAGAGAGCAATCATTGGAAGCTCAGGATATAGTAACATTGAGTTGTTCTGGAAGCAATAATCCCTTGATATGAACACGATGCTTTTGCAGGAAATCTGCGTGCAGAGCCACCTGATATTCACTGGCAAATCATTTTCATTACTGAGCTCCTCCTCAGGCACAGTCATGTGTGAGAAGGCCACAGAGGAAGTTGAGGATCAGTGCTTCTCAGTCAAGCCAAGGAAACGATTAGTGCCCAATTGTTCTCGGTTATGGTCCTGGTTTTTGAATGCTATTTGGGAACAGGGCAAAGAAAATTTGCCCTGTGGTGTCTGGTGCCTATACACATGAACACTTAAAGGATTATTCTGGAACAAAATCCTATTTTTATAAGAGTCTTAATCCTGCAGTATTGAAATGAAATGAAAATCGCTTATTGTCACAAGTAGGCTTCAAATGAAGTTACTGTGAAAAGCCCCTAGTCGCCACATTCCGGCGCCTGTTCGGGGAGGCTGTTACAGGAATTAAACTGTGCTGCTGGCCTGCCTTGGTCTGCTTTCAAAGCCAGCGATTTAGCCCTGTGCTAAACCAGTCCCTTATTCTCCTCCCTTCTCTCAAGAATTAAAAAAATTTTTTTTTATGGGATGTGGGTGTCGTTGGCTTGGCCAGCATTTATTGCCCATCCCTAGTTGCCCTTCACAAGGTGGTGGTGAGCTGCCTTCTTGAACCGCTGCAGTCCCTGTGGTGTAGGTACACCTACTGCGCTGTTAGGGAGGGAGTTCCAGGATTTTGACCCAGCAACACTGAGGGGACGGCGATATATTTCCAAATCAGGGTGGTGAGTGACTTGGAGGGGAACCTCCATGTGGTGGGGTCCCATGTATCTGCCGCTCGTCCTTCCAGATGGTAATGGTCATGGGTTTGGAAGGTCCTGTCTAAGGAACCTTGGCGCATTCCTGCAGTGCATCTTGTAGGTGGTACACATGGCTGCCACTGAGCGTCAGTGGTGGTGGGATTGAAAGTTTGTGGAAGTGGCAGCAATCAAGCAGGCTGCTTTGTCCTGGATGGTGTTGAGCTTCTTGAATGTTGTTAGAGCTGCATTCATCCAAGCAAGTGGAGAGTATTCGATCACACTCCTGACTTGTGCCTTGTAGATGGTGGACAGGCTTTGGGGGCTCAGGAGGTGAGTTGCTCACCGTATGATTCCTTGCCTTTGACTTGCTCTGGTAGCCACAGTATTAATACGGCTAGTCCAATTCAGTTTCTCGTCAATGATAGCCCCCAAGATATTGATAGTGGGGATTCAGCAATGATAATGCCATTGAATGTCAAGGGCGATGGTTAGATCCTTGCTTGTAAAAGATGGTCATTGACTAACACTTGTGTGGGGTGATTGTAACTTGCCACTTGTCAGCCCAAGCCTGGATATTGTCCAGGTCTTGCTGCATTTGGACATGGACTGCTTGATTATCTGAGGAGTTGAGAATAGTTCTGAAAATTGTGCAGTCATCCGCAAACATACTTCTGACTTTATGATGCAAGGGAGGTCATTGATGAAGCAGCTGAGGGTGGTTGGGCTGAGGACACTACCCTGAGGAACTCCTGCAGTGATGTCCTGGAGTTGAGATGATTGACCCCCCAACCACCACAACCATCTTCCTTTGTGTCAGGTATGACTCCAACCAGCAGAGTTTTCCCCGATTGCCATTGACTCCAGTTTAGCTGGGATTCCTTGAGGCCATACTCGGTCAAATGCTGCCTTGATGTCAAGAGCAGTCACTCTCACCTCACCTCTGGCTTTCAGTTCATTTGTCCATGTTTGAACCAAGGCTGTAATGAGGTCAGGGCTGAGTGACCCTGGTGGAACCCAAATTGAGCATCCGTGACTTGGTTACTGCTGAATAAGTGCCGTCTGAAAGCACTGTTGATGACTCCTTCCATCACTTTACTGATGGGACAATTGGCTGGGTTGGATTTGTCCTGTTTCTTGTGTACAGGACAACACCTTGGCGATTTCCCACATTGTCAGGTGAATGCCAGTGTTCTGCTGTATTGGAACAGCTTGGCTCGGGGTGTGGCAAGTTCTGGAGCACATCTCTTCAGTACTATTGCCGGAATATTGTCAGGTTCCACAGCCTTTGCAGTATCCATTGCCTTCAGGCATTTCTTGATATCACGTGGAGTGAATCGTATTGGCTGAAGACTGACATCTGTGATGCTGGGGACCTCCGGAGGGGACCGAGATGGATCACCCACTCTGCACTTCTGGCTGAAGGTTGTTGCAAATGCTTCAGCCTTGTCTTTTGCACAGATGTGCTGGGCTCCTCCATTATTGAGGATGGGGATATTTGTGGAGCCTCCTCCTGCAGTGAGTTGTTTAATTGTCCACCACCATTCACGGCTGGATGTAGCAGATCTGCAGAGCATGGATCTGATGCGCTTGTTGTGGAATTGCTTACTCTGTATATTACTTGCTGCTTATGCTGTTCGGCACACACGTAGTCCTGTGTTGTAGCTTCACCAGGTTGACATCTCATTTTTAAGTATACCTGGGGCGTCATTCTCCGACCCCCCGCCGGGTCGGAGAATGGCCGTTGGCCGCCGTGAATCCCGCCCCCGCCGAAGTCTCCGAAGGGAGAAAAGTCGGCGGGGCGTTAATGGCGCCGCTGCCGCGGAGAATGTCACGGGTCTGCGCAAGGCAGCCGATTTTCGGCCTGCCGATATTCTCCCTTCCGGATGGGCCGAAGTCCCGTCGACGTGATGACCGTTCACGTCGACGTGAATCAAACCTCCTTTTCATCGGCGTGACCCGGTGCTCCAGGCTCACGCCGACCAGCGAGGAGGTGAGTGACGGCCTGGGGGGTTGGTTCTGGGCAGGAAATGGCGTGGCCGCAGACTGATTGCCTGAGGAGAGGTGTGTCTCGGCTTGTGTGTGTGTGCGGCGGGGGGGAGGGGGGGGGGGGTTAGAGTAGGCTGGGCTCCGGGGGAGTGCCGGGAGGGGGTCCGTGCCGGGGTGGAGGTTGGGGGTTGTGGAGGGGGTCCGTGCCGGGGTGGAGGTTGGGGAGGGGGTCCGTGCTGGGGTGGAGGTTGGGGGTTGGGGAGGGGGTCCGTGCCGGGGTGGAGGTTGGGGAGGGGGTCCGTGCCGGGGTGGAGGTTGGGGAGGGGGTCCGTGCTGGGGTGGAGGTTGGGGGTTGGGGAGGGGGTCCGTGCCGGGGTGGAGGTTGGGGGTTGGGGAGGGGGTCCGTGCCGGGGTGGAGGTTGGGGGTTGGGGAGGGGGTCCGTGCCGGGGTGGAGGTTGGGGAGGGGGTCCGTGCCGGGGTGGAGGTTGGGGGTTGGGGAGGGGGTCCGTGCCGGGGTGGAGGTTGGGGAGGGGGTCCGTGCCGGGGTGGAGGTTGGGGGTTGGGGAGGGGGTCCGTGTCGGGGTGGAGGTTGGGGGTTGGGGAGGGGGTCCGTGCCGGGGTGGAGGTTGGGGAGGGGGTCCGTGCCGGGGTGGAGGTTGGGGGTTGGGGAGGGGGTCCGTGCCGGGGTGGAGGTTGGGGAGGGGGTCCGTGCTGGGGTGGAGGTTGGGGGTTGGGGAGGGGGTCCGTGCCGGGGTGGAGGTTGGGGAGGGGGTCCGTGCCGGGGTGGAGGTTGGGGGTTGGGGAGGGGGTCCGTGCCGGGGTGGAGGTTGGGGAGGGGGTCCGTGCCGGGGTGGAGGTTGGGGAGGGGGTCTGTGCTGGGGTGGAGGTTGGGGGTTGGGGAGGGGGTCCGTGCCGGGGTGGAGGTTGGGGGTTGGGGAGGGGGTCCGTGCCGGGGTGGAGGTTGGGGAGGGGGTCCGTGCCGGGGTGGAGGTTGGGGAGGGGGTCCGTGCTGGGGTGGAGGTTGGGGGTTGGGGAGGGGGTCCGTGCCGGGGTGGAGGTTGGGGAGGGGGTCCATGCTGGGGTGGAGGTTGGGGGTTGGGGAGGGGGTCCGTGCCGGGGTGGAGGTTGGGGAGGGGGTCCGTGCCGGGGTGGAGGTTGGGGAGGGGGTCCGTGCTGGGGTGGAGGTTGGGGGTTGGGGAGGGGGTCCGTGCCGGGGTGGAGGTTGGGGGTTGGGGAGGGGGTCCGTGCCGGGGTGGAGGTTGGGGAGGGGGTCCGTGCCGGGGTGGAGGTTGGGGGGGGGGGGTCCGTGCCGGGGTGGGTGATGGGAGGGCAAATGAGTTGGTCCACCTGGCCAGGTGCCAGCCTCCAACAGTTGGACCCATGCGGTCCATGCCACCTGGCTGGGGGGAGGAGGGGATATGGGCAATGATGACATGTCGTCGTTCCCCTCCCCCCCACCAGGTCGTCATGTTTTCAGATCATCCAGCGATGTTGGCCGCCGTGGTGGCAGCCGCTCATGTCTATGTTGCCCTGGATGAGGAGGAGGAGGAGGAGGAGGAGGAGCGTGCCAGAGAGGCGGCGCAGGCTGCCGCAGAGGGGCAGGCGGCAGCCGCCCAGGCTGGAGGGACACCTGACCGACAGGACGAGGAGGGGGAGGAGGACGTCGCGGCCCCACGGCAACGGAGGCACCCGAGGGCGCCCCGTGTGTACCGGCCCCGGCAGTCATACCAGGACCTCACGGACCGGGAATGCAGGAGGAGACTCCGGATGAGCCGGGAAACCGTGGCACACATCTGCCACCTGATGGCACACCTGTCACCGCGTGGCACTGGCGGGGGACACCCTCTCCCCGTGTCCGTCAAGGTTACGGTGGCCCTGAACTTTTATGCAACGGGGTCATTCCAGGCACCGAGTGGGGACCTGTCCGGCATATCGCAGACATCGGTGCACCGGTGCATCCGGGCAGTGACAGATGCCCTTTATGCCATGGCGCACCGCTACATCCGCTTCCCCGTGGACCGGGCCAGCCAAGATGCCCGGGCCGTGGGCTTCTCTGCCATTGCCGGGTTCCCCATGGTCCAGGGCGCGATCGATGGGATGCACGTCACCGTGCGGCCACCTGCAGATAACAGGGCCGTGTTCACTAATAGGAAGGGGACCTATTCGATGAACGTACAGGTGGTCTGCGACCACCGCATGATGATCCTGCACGTCTGCGCCCGTCACCCAGGCAGTGTACACGACTCATTCGTGTTGTCGCGGTCATCCATCCCCGGCATGTACGAGGGACGCCATCCCCGGCTGAGGGGCTGGTTGCTGGGCGACAGGGGCTACCCATTGCGATCGTGGCTGATGACGCCTATACGGAGGCCACGCAATGAGGCGGAGAACCGCTACAATGATGCCCATGTAGCGACAAGGGGAGTGATCGAGAGGTGCTTTGGCGTGCTGAAGATGCGTTTCAGGTGCCTGGACCTCTCTGGGGGCGCCCTCCAGTATCGGTCAGATAGGGTCGGCCGCATCATTGTGGTGTGCTGCGTCCTGCACAACATAGCCCAGCAGAGGGGCGATGTGCCGCAGGCAGAGGAGGGCGGAGTGGAGGAGCAGCAGGAAGAGGCCCAGTCCTCCCCAGATGAGGGGGATGGGGGCAATGGTCAGGGCAGACGGGGTAGACACAGACGGGTGGCTGTCCACCGTTACCGGCTGGCCCAGCGGGCACGGGACAGGCTGATAGCCGCCCGCTTCACTGACTAGATGGGCGTGGGAATCGGGTAGTATGGCCACAGACCGCACACCATGACAACAGCCGACCACCCACACCCCCCACCCATCCACCCACCCAGCACCCTCACCCCCCTCCCCAACCCCACACACCCCACCCGCATGCACACCACCCCCCCCACTCCCAATTGCCGATCCACCGGCGGCACAACGGGCCGGGCTCACCCAGTTGCGGGTGGACGCGTGTCTATCGCAGGCCATGGAGAATGATGACAACCCGCCTCTGATGAGCTCCTGGCTCTACATCGTTGGACTATGTCTGACCCATGGCCACAGTACCACCATCCACCCGGACCATCCCTGCATGCGGCTGTGACACTGCAGCGCACGGTCCCGTCCTCTGCCCGGGGGATGTTGATGGCGGCCCAGGGGGAAGGGGGCAGACTCACCTGGGGCTGAGGTAAGACCACCCCTCACACACACACTTGCGCTCAACGTACATGACACCCCCGCACACTTTGGACAGAGCACAAAGGCAGCTTCGGTAGGTGTAACATTGACTTTAATAACCAAAGGAGTTCATGCATGTGCCCTAGCGCCTAAAACTCATCTGTGCCCTGCACCCGTGCCAACTTACTCAGTGTCTAATTGTTTAGCCTTACGGGCCCTTTGACTACGTCTACGTGGTTCCCCAGACGGTACAGCAGAACTGGAGGTGGACTCCTGTGATTCCTGCCCTCTGACACTGGATCCCTTTGGCGGCCGTTTCCTGGGGCATCCTGGCCTAGATGGGCCAGGCTGCGGCCCGGGCGACTGGGATGGCGAGCTGCCAGCCTGTCCTGCCCGTTGCCCACCCGATGCACCTGGGACGGAAGGGGGGGAGTCCGAGGTGTCGCGGTGTACCGGGACCTCCCCTACAGAGGGAGCCGGGATGGACCACACCACCTCCTCCTCCCTCGGGGTGCCCGATGGCCCCCAGGCCTCTACATGGGTGGGGGATGCGAACGGACTGGCCATCCGACGCGCCCCCGACATCTGGCGCTGCCAGTCCTGGAGGCCCGTGCTGGTATCGACAGGGGTCTGCAGGTTTGCAGCCATGGAGCCCAGGGGGTTGTCGAACCCTGTCTGCGACAGTGCGACGCCAGCTCGCACATGGCCACTGGCGCCGATGCCCTCAGCGATGGCCTGCTGAGACTGGGCCATGGCCTGCAGAGACTGGGCCATGGCCTGCAGAGACTGGGCTATGGCCTGCTGAGACTGGGCCATGGCCTGCTGAGACTGGGCTATGGCGTTGAGCGCCTCTGCCATCTGGCGCTGGCACTGGCTCATGGCCTCCTGTGAGAGGGCAGCCATTTCCTGGGCCACAGACGCCGCCTGCACGGAAGGCCCCAGGCCTCGCAAACCGTTCCCCATGTCTGACACCGTCGCACCCATTGCCTCCACCGCGGACGCCACCCGTGCGGTGTCAGCCTGGGTGGCACGCATGACCGGGACCACTCCCAGCTCCTGGACGCGGGTGGACTCCTCCACCTGCGACCGCAGCCGCCGCAAGCCACCCGTCACCCTATTCGCTCGTCTCCGTGTCGGTGGTTGCATCGGATCTATGTGTGGGTGTGGTAACTGCAGGAACCCGGGATCCATCTGGGCGGCAGATGTTCGCTTGGCCTGGGCTGCCCTCCGACCGCCCGGTCCCTCTGCTGCTCCTACCTCCACCTGCTGTACCGGGACGGCTGTGTTGTGCGCACCAGTGAGTGTACCAGACGCCTCATCACTAAAGTGCCCAACCGTGGTGAGTGTTTCTGCGATGGTGGAGGGTGTTGGTGACAGCAGTGGCGTTGTGTCGTGCTCTTCGTCCCACTCTGAGTCCATGGCACTTTGGGGTGGGGGTTCGTCTCCACCCATCCACTCTGAGTCACTGTCCGGTATTTCGTCTTCCCGGGTAGGGGTGTCCTGGGTAGTGGTGTCCCGGGTAGTGCTGTCCCGGGTAGTGCTGTCCCGGGTAGTGCTGTCCCGGGTAGTGGTGTCCCGGGTAGTGGTGTCCCGGGTAGGGGTGTCCTGGGTAGTGGTGTCCTGGATAGTGGTGTCCTGGATAGTGGTGTCCTGGGTAGTGGTGTCCTGGCTCGGATGTGACGGGGGCCTGTGGCTGCCCCCCTCATCGCTGGGTGGTCGCTCCCGCACGTGACGGGGGTGTCGTCTCCCTGTTGCTCCAGGTCTCTCCGTCTCCCGTGGTCTCCGAGGGGCATCCTGCGGGCGTCGCATGCTGGAGGGTTCGGGTCTCTCCGTCTCCCGTGGTCTCCGAGGGGCATCCTGCGGGCGTCGCATGCTGGAGGGTTCGGGTCTCTCCGTCTCCCGTGGTCTCCGAGGGGCATCCTGCGGGCGTCGCATGCTGGAGGGTTCGGGTCTCTCCGTCTCCCGTGGTCTCCGAGGGGCATCCTGCGGGCGTCGCATGCTGGAGGGTTCGGGTCTCTCCGTCTCCCGTGGTCTCCGAGGGGCATCCTGCGGGCGTCGCATGCTGGAGGGTTCGGGTCTCTCCGTCTCCCGTGGTCTCCGAGGGGCATCCTGCGGGCGTCGCATGCTGGAGGGTGCGGGTCTCTCCGTCTCCCGTGGTCTCCGAGGGGCATCCTGCGGGCGGTCTGCATCTGCGGGGATGGGTGCCTGGACGTTTGGTCCTGCGATACACAATGAAGCATGCATGGTTAGACATCAGGCAGTGATCAGGTGATACGGGAGAGGGGGATATAGGGGAGGGGGGATATGGGGACGGGCTGTTGGTGGCTCACTTGCTCGTGGGGCCCCGACCTCTGCATCAGCAACCTCCCGGTCCTCAGGTCCGCCAGCCAGTTCCAGGGCCCTTTCCTCGTGTACGGTCAGTGGCCTCTCATCAGCGGGCCCTCCTCCAGTCCTCACATGCTCCCTATTGTTGTGTGCGCGCTTCTCCTGGGGGGGGGGGGGGGTGGTGGCAGGGGTAAAAGGCAACAGTGTTAGGCAGGTATATGAATGCACGCCATCGGTTGCGCGTGCATTGCAGAGGTTAAGGTTAGGGCTGGATTCACTTGGGGATATGGGGGATATGGGGGAGGGGGGATATGGGGGAGGGGGGATATGGGGAGGGGGGGATATGGGGAATATGGGGGATATGGGGGAAGGGGGGAATATGGGGGATATGGGGGAGGGGGGATATGGGGGAGGGGGGATATGGGGGAGGGGGGAATATGGGGGATATGGGGGAGGGGGGATATGGGGGATATGGGGGATATGGGGGAGGGGGGGATATGGGGGAGGGGGGATATGGGGGAGGGGGGATATGGGGGAGGGGGGGGATATGGGGGAGGGGGGATATGGGGGATATGGGGGAGGGGGGATATGTGGGAGGGGGGATATGGGGGAGGGGGGATATGGGGAATATGGGGGAGGGGGGATATGGGGGATATGGGGGAGGGGGGATATGGGGGATATGGGGGAGGGGGGATATGGGGGAGGGGGGGATATGGGGGAGGGGGGGATTTGGGGGAGAGGGGATATGGGGGATATGGGGGAGGCTCACCCTGCCTGCTCTGACGAGGTCGTTCACCTTCTTGTGGCACTGGGTGCCTGTTCGTGGTGTTAGGGCCACAGCGGTGACGGCCTCTGCCACCTCCCTCCACAGACGCCGGCTGTGGCGTGGGGCAACTCTGCGGCCGTGCCCGGGATACAGGGCGTCCCTCCTCTGCTCCACCGCATCCAGGAGCGCCTCCACATCGCGTGACTCGAACCTCGGGGATGAGCGACGGCCAGCCATCAAGTCGGGTGTTGCGGTCGGCTGTTCCGGTCGGGTGGGGGGGAGCTGCGCGGCCTTATGAGCCGTCACGCCGTGCAGCGCGTATGACGCTGCACGGCGTGAACCACTGCGCAAGCGCGGATCCCGTTACGTCGCTGCTAGCCCATTTCGGGCCGCAGACTATCGGCCCATTTTTATGACGTGACGCAAGTGGGATTTGCGCCGTTTTGTGCGCCGATCGGCGGAGTTTCCGCCGATAACGGAGAATTTCGCCCCTGGTGTTTCTTCTGGCATGCTCTCTTGCACTCTTTCATTGAATCCCTGACTTGGTGGTAATGGTAGAGTGGGGCATATGCAGGGCCATGAGGTTGCAGATTATGGTTGAGTATAATTCTGCTACTGTTGATGGCCCGCAGCACCTCATGGAGGCCCAATCTTGAGTTGCTATACCTGTTTGAAGTTTATCCCATTTAGCACAATGGTAGTGCCACACAACGCGATGGAGGGTATTCCCCATTGTGAAGACGGGACCTTGTCTCCACATGGACTGTGGTCACTTCTACCAATACTGTCATGGACAAATGTATCTGCAGCAGGCAGGTTGGTGAGGATGAGATCAAGTATGCTTTTCCCTCTTGCTGGTTCCCTCGTGACCTGCTGCAGTCCCAGTCTAGCAGCTATAGGACGCAGCCAGCCCGGTCTATGGTGGTACTACCCAGAGTATATTCTGTACCCTTGCCACGCTCAGTGCTTCCTCCAAGTGGTGTTCAACATGGAGGAGTACTGATTCATCAGCTGAGGGTGGGTGGTGCGTGGTAATCAGCAGGAGGTTTACTTGTACGTGTTTAACCTGAAGCCCTGAGACGTCATGGGGTCCAGAGTCACTGTTGAGGACTCCCAGGGCAAGTCCGTCCCAACTTTACACCACTGTGCCGCCGCCAGCTCTGCTCAGACTGTCCTGCTGGCGAGACACGAATGGTGATTGTGGTGCCTGGGACATTGTCTGTAAGCTACAGACAATGTCAGGTTGTTGCTTGACTCGTTCTGTGAGGCAGCTCTCCCAACTTTGACACCAGCTCCTAGCTGTTAGCAAGGAGGGCTTTGCAGGGTCGACACAGGTTTGCCATTGACTTTTCCTTTGCCCAGCTCAATGCTGGGTGGTCCGTCCAGTTTCATTCCATTTTTGTGTTTTCATAGTGGCTGGCTAGAAGGCATTGAAGAATCAACCACATTGCTGTGGGTCTGAAGTCACATGTAGGCCAGACCAGGTAAGGATGGTAGATTTCCTTCCCAAAAGGATTTTACATTAATTGATAATGGTTTCATCATTCGACTTTCCATTCCAGATATTTCATTGAATTTAAATTCCACCACCAATGGGATTCCAACCTGGGTCCTCAGATCATTACCCTGGGTCTCTGGATTGCTAGTCCAGCAATGATGCCACGATGCCAACACTTCCCCATGTTTGATTTAAAGAAGAAATAACTCTGATTCTGAGTAGTCGAGGAGTGCTAGCAGCCTCAGATTTGAACAGTATGTTCGCCACTTCAAAATAATTGTCTGCTTTTGTTTGGTTAGTTTGCGTCCATATAGCTTTATAACATGGAAAGAGGCCCTTTGGCCATCGCGTCCATGCCGACCATCATAACTATTCAAATCTAATTTTCTTGCACTTGGTCCGCAGCCTTGTATGCAATGGTATTTCAAGTGCTCATCTAAATACTTCGTAAAAGTTGAATAAATAAACTGCTGTTGTTGTATCTTCACAGCGAAGCGCCCAAGAGCAGTATCTCTCGGAATTTGGTGCAGTTGTAATAATGTCATTGATCTGTTTTGAAGCTATGAGAAAATGGATCCTGTGAGATTCTGATATCACCTTGGCCTCAGTTGGTTGCTGTACATATTCAACATTAAATCTCAGAAACTTCCCTGTTCTAATAATTACAAGCAACCATTTCTTAAGGTACAGAGTGTATTGGCAGGGATTGAACATAAACAATGTTATCTTAAGACCCTCGTCTGCCACGGTTCCAGTGCCAAGGTGGCACCAGCAGTGCCAGGGTGAGACCCTGCCTGGAGGCCAACCGCCTGGGGTTTCCGATCCCCTGAGAGACCCTCCCAAGTGCTGTTCCGCCTGGTTCCTATTTGTGAGGAACAGTACTGAACGGCGCTTGCCTAAGGTATCCAAGGCAAAGCCTCGGGTAGATCAGGTGAATACATATTAGAGTGAGACTAGCTGTTCACTCCAATGTGCAGATTTGCCAAATACTGATCCCGCCCACAATTGGCAGGATCCAGACCACAACACCTTGCGAGATCCCGTTTGATCTCACAAGGCGTGGCGAGCTGGGTAAATCCCGGAAGAGGCCTCTCCTGGCATCTACCGGCCGCATTGCGCCCGGTTCGGGCAGGGCACGGCCGGTAGGTCATGCCCTCTGACTTTATACAGCACTGTTACATAATAATACATCCCAAAATGCTTCACAAGAGCATTATAAAGTAAAATATGACACAAAACCACATAAGATGATATTCGGTCAGATGACCAAAAACTTATGCGAAGAGGTTTTAAGGAGTATTTTAAAGGTGGTAAACGAGGTAGAGAGGTGTCAGGAAGGGTATTACAAAATTTGGGGCTTTGGCAACTGAAGGCACCACTGGTGCAGCAATCAAAATTGGGAAAGCACAAGTGGCCAGGAGTAGATCTATCTCAGGGAGTTGTGAGATTGGAGAAGATTACAGAGATCGGGAGGGGTGAAGCCACGGCGGGATTTGAAAACAAGGATGCGAATATTAAATTCAAATGCAGGATTTTTCAGATAGTTGGATTTTCAGAGGAGCATTAATTGGCTGAAGACATGACATCCTCCCTTCACTCAGGTGGAAGTCCTTCCTCAGAGAGCTGTCGGCCAATCTGTAGTCCCAGCAGCACCGCCAGCAGCAGTGGTGAGGTACGGGACTGCAGACGGTCCCAAGATTCGAAGTCCAGAGTCAGGTAAGTGCTGGGGACCTCATGGGAGGAAGGGGAGATAAGGCCCGTGGAAGGTGGGGAGAGGAGGGCTGGGGTCTTGATGGAGCAGCCATGGGGGTCAAGGAGCACCTGTGGGGAGGAGGGGATGAGTGGTGGGGAGAACCTTGTGGGGCACCCAAAGAGGAAAGGGAGCCTTTGAGGGAGGTGCCCCTAGACCTGTAACTTCGGTGGGGAACCGTAAAATCTGCTGTGAACCAACTGGCTTAATCTCAGACTGTTAGAACATAGAACATAGAACATTACAGCGCAGTACAGGCCCTTCGGCCCTCGATGTTGCGCCGACCTGTGAAACCACTCTAAAGCCCATCTACACTATTCCCTTATTGTCCATATGTCAATCCAATGACCATTTGATTGTCCTTAGTGTTGGCGAGTCCACTACTGTTGCAGGCAGGGCATTCCACGCCCTTACTACTCTCTGAGTAAAGAACCTACCTCTGACATCTGTCTTATTTCTATCTCCCCTCAATTTAAAGCTATGTTCCCTTGTGCTAGACATCACCATCCGAGGAAAAAGGCTCTCACTGTCCACCCTATCCAATCCTCTGATCATCTTGTATGCCTCAATTAAGTCACCTCTTAACCTTCTTCTCTCTAACGAAAACAGCCTCAAGTCCCTCAGCCTTTCCTCATAAGATCTTCCCTCCATACCAGGCAACATTCTGGTAAATCTCCTCTGCACCCTTTCCAATGCTTCCACATCCTTCCTATAATGCGGCGACCAGAATTGCACGCAATACTCCAAATGCGGCCGCCCAGAGTTTTGTACAGCTGCAACATGACCTCATGGCTCCTAAACACAATCCCTCTACCAATAAAAGCTAACACACCGTACTGCCAGGCAGTGGGATAGAATTGGTAAATAGGGAAAGATTTGAAATAAGAGGGGAGCAATTTTACTTCCTTGGGTCCAGATGTAACAGTGAGAGAGCAAGAAATGAAAATTTGCAAGCCATTTTCTGATTATCAGTAGATTGATAAGAATGGAGCCAGGTGAGTGCAGCCCCACAGAGCTGGATAACAGTGGCGATGGATTGGAGAATGGCCTGGTCAACCATGTCAAAAGCTACATGTCAATGTCCTAGCCAATCCAGCTCTCAGGTTCTACCTAATATTTTGGAGTCTATTAGAAGAATGTGTATCAGTTTTTTTGTAACAATTATGAAGGCTGGACAAAAACACTATATAGCTAAGCAAGTGCCAATGCGCAATGGACTCAGGAGTATGTTTAATTCAGGGAAAACATGCTCCTTGAAGAACAGCACAGGCTGATCATAGACTATGATGATCAAAGAATAGCCCATCGAGTCTGCACCGACCCTCTGAAAGAGTACCGTACCCAGGCCCATTCCCCCGCCTTATCACCGTGACCACAACCCCACCTTACCTGGACATCTTTGGACACTAAGGAGCAATTTAGCATGGCCAATCCACCTAACCGGCACATGTTTGGATTGTGGGAGGAAACTGGAGCACCCAGAGGAAACCCACGCAGACATAGGGAGAATGTACAAATTCCACATGGATAGTCACCCATGGCCGGAATCAAACCCGGGTCCCTGGCGCAGCGAGGCAGCTATGCTAAGCACTGTGCCACTATGAAGCTGATAGAAGGTAAGGTTGGCTGACGGCTAATGAAGCATCCCCATTGACTCAGCGCCTCAAAATAAACCGACACACTCTGAAATCTTGTAGTCTCTACTGGAACACAATCCACACCCAAAGAACTGACAACAGCCCCACCTCTCGATGGTGTACCTCCTGATTGACTACAAGCATCAACAACCACAACCTGGGAACTGACCCGACAGGTGAAGTCCCAGGTTTCAACCTTCCACAAACTATCTGGACAGCCTTGACATGTGTGACAGTGGTAAGCTGTGGCCGCTTGCTCCACAAGTGAAACATGAGAAACAGCTCAAACTGTAAGTGTGACCATCCAAGTCAGACCATCAACAGCATACTGTACTCACGTCCTAAGAGATTCATTCCTGGTGGTTTCTCAACTGACACTGCATCAGCTGAAACAGTTTAATGGATTATTAACCTCAAAATTATATCTGCTAAAAATAAAGGGATTGTCCGATAATGGAAATGATCTATCTTGGGGCGGGGTTTGCTCATAAATTGGTAATGATGCAGGGTAGGTCGGTACATTGTTAGAGAAAGCTTCAGATTCCTCCTCAAATTGACTTCGCCAAAAAGGTCTACAGCTGTAATATTATAAGGACAATGGACCTATTCCTTCCTCTATCAATCTGATGATGTGGAGATGCCGGCTTTGGACTGGGGTGAGCACAGTAAGAAGTCTTACAACACCAGGCTAAAGTCCAACAGGTTTGTTTCGAGTCACTAGCTTTCGGAGCGCTGCTCCTTCCTCAGGTGAATGAACCTGAGGAAGGAACAGTGCTTCGAAAGCTAGTGATTCGAAACAAACCTGTTGGACTTTCACCTGGTGTTGTAAGACTTCTTACTGTATCAATCTGATGGTTGAGACAATATCACCAAAGTGAACTCATTAGGATTCAGGCTCAAGAGTGTGCACAAGAACAGAGGCCTGACCTGGTATGAAGGCCCAAGAAGATTGCAAGGCTAACCTAGACCTGCCGGATCATCCACAATTAGTCTGGACTGTATTGAAAAACGTGGGTTAAATTTGAATCTGATTGTCACCAGTTGGAAACTACATGTTGTACTTGCCATCCAGTTTTAGCTGAGGTGCCCTGAAAGATAAGGGGCGAGATGCTCCGACCCCCAGCCGGGTCGGAGAATTGCCGGGGGCTGGCGTGAATCCCGCCCCCGTCGGTTGCTGAATTCTCCGGCACCGGAGATTCGGCGGGGGCGGGAATCGCACCGCGCTGGTTGGCGGGCCCACCCCCCGCGATTCTAGAATGCCTGTCCCGCCGGCGTGGATTAAACCACATCTCTTACAGGCGGTGCGGGCGGGCTCCGGGGTCCTGGGGGGGGCGTGGGGTGATCTGGCCCCAGGGGGTGCCCCCTGGGTGGCCAGGCCCGCGGTCAGGGCCCACCAATCCGCGGGTGGACCTGTGCCGTGGGGGCACCCTTTTCCTTCCACTTTCGCCACGGTCTCCACCATGGCGGAGGCGGAAGAGAACCCCTCCACAGCACATGCGCGGGGATGCCGTGAGCGGCCGCTAACGCTCCCGCGCATGCGCCGCCCGGAGATGTCATTTCCGCGCCAGCTGGCGGGGCACCAAAGGCCTTTTCCGCCAGCTGGCGGGGCGGAAATCTGTCCGGCGCGGGCCTAGCCCCTCAAGGTTACTGCTCGTCCCCCCAGGATGTGGAGGATTCCGCACCTTTGGGGGCGGCGCGATGCCGGACTGATTAGCGCCGTTTTTGGCACCAGTCGGCGGACATCACGCCGATACTGGAGAATTTCGCCCAAGATTGGAATAATTTCCAAATGGTCCAGCCTCCCATTGAGACCATCAGGTAGCTGGGTGCAACCTTACCTGCTGTCAGAATCAAACTGCCCATCACCCCCCCCCCCCGCCCCCCCCCACCACCACCCCCCCAACAGTCCTGCAAGAATCTATACAATGAGATCCCGACCGTCAGATTAAACGTGTCTAAGATCCATAAAAGATTAATATCACTTCAAGACCATCCTGCACTTCTACATGTTCAGCTCAGGGGCGTAATTCTCCGGAAACGGCACGATGTCCGCCGACTGGCACCCAAAAGGGCGCAAATCAGTCGGGCATCGCGCCACCCCAAAGGTGCGGAATGCTCCGCATCTTTGGGCGCCGAGCCCCAACCTTAAGGGGCTAGGTCGGCGCCGGACAAATTTCCGCCCCGCCAGCTGGCGGAAAAGGCCTTTGGTGCCCCGCCAGCTGGCGCGGAAATGACATCTCTGGGCGGCGCATGCACGGGAGCGTTAGTGGCCGCTGACGGCATTCCCGCGCATGCGCATTGGAGGGAGTCTCTTCTGCCTCCGCCATGGTGGAGACCGTGGCGAAGGCGGAAGGGAAGGAGTACCCCCACGGCACAGGCCCGCCCGCGGATCGGTGGGCCCCGATCGCGGGCCAGGCCACCGTGGGGGCACCCCCCGGGGCCAGATCGCCCCGCGCCCCCCCCCAGGACCCCGGAGCCCGCCCGCGCCGCCTTGTCCCGCCGGTAAGGTAGGTGGTTTAATCTACGCAGGCGGGACAAGCATTTTAGCGGCGGGACTTCGGCCCATCCGTGCCGGAGAATCGCGGGGGGGGGGGCCCCGCCCACCGGCGCAGCGCGATTCCCGCCCCCGCCGAATATCCGGTGCCGGAGAATTTGGCAACCGGCGGGGGCGGGATTCACACCAGCCCCCGGCGATTCTCCGACCCGGCGGGGGGTCGGAGAATCTCGCTCCAGGTTTTTTTCTTGGAGCTTTGTCAGATGTGCGTACCGGATTAACAAGGGTTTCTGTTTGCGGTACATATTGTGGTAGTCCTGCGTTTGATTTTCATCAACACAAACCTGTACCACCTGCAATTATTAATGCCAATGAATACAGCATCTACAGATTTGTTTTTATAGCTCTGCATGAGACAAACTATTCAGTCCTGGCACTAATTAAAACAACTCGCATCTGATCTTAATAATGTCAAAAGGAGAAAAAACAAACCTCAGCAAGCAGTCGTATCTGGACGATGGGGGGATATATATATATATTATACCAAAGTGGGACCTGTGTACACAGAAAGAAGACAAAAGAGGACTTTATGAACCAAAGAAAAGATGTAAATTTTGACATAATGAATAACTAAGAGTTGATTATATAACTTTCAAGTGGATTTAGTACAGCAGTACTTAAACTTGTATCCCTTTGACTATACTGTTTAAGCGTGAACACATTGAGGTGTTTAAGATGGTTAAAGGATTCATTGGTGTAGATTGAGAGAAATGTTGAGGAGTTGAGAATAGTGATCATAACCATAAATTTAGAGCCAGGCCATTCAGGGGTAACAAAAACAGAACATTCTGGAAAAACTCAGCAGTGTCTGTGGAGAGGGAAAGAGTTAACACACTGAGTCTGTATCAGTCTCCTTCAGAGAACTTTTTCATTGAGGTGAGTACGTAAGGGGATGAAACAAAATCCTTTGCAGAGTACAGAACATTTAGCACCAGAGAGGAGAAGGTCAAAGGGTATAACGAATACACGGCAAAGTCTGCGATTAGAAGAAGGAATGGCGTCGGAGGGAAGGTGTGGAGGGTCCCGGATAGGCATTGGTATCAGTAAGTAGTTCCTTAACACCGGAAAGGAAGAGAAAAATCTTCCTGTTAAGGCATCGGATGAGGTGAAGAATAAAATGGTGCTTGGGACAAGGACAGCTTTGAGAGAGGGCGAGTCGGTGCTGCTGGAGTATGAGGTGAAGAGTGTGCATGTGGCGGCGCACGGCACTGAGCGTGGATCTCAGATTGTGGCGCGAACAGCAGTCTGAGAAGCATTGTATGTCCTGAAGATACCTGTAATCCTGCATAAATTCAAAACATAAGGAATTAAATTTCAGGTGGAATCCACATGGGGTGAGTGGGAGACAGAGGCAGTCACTGAGAAAGGAAATATGACCAAAAGCGAGTTTTGGTAAACACCTTGTCAGATACCAGGAGAAAAATGGAAAACAATGAAGATGAACATGGTAAAAGAGAGAAGAGCCGTACTTCTTCAAGGTAGGCATTCCTGGAAAAGAAATGGCAGCAAATTAAACATTAAAATAAAATACTGCGGATGCTGGAAATCTGAAATAAAAACAGAAAATGCTGGGAAACTCAACAGGTCTGGCAGCATCTGTGGAGAAAGAAACAGAGCTAATGTTTGTAGCCATGTGAAGTCCATATGAAGTCCATATTAATCTTCTTCTGAAGGTTTGTAGTCGGTAAGGATATGAAGAGTTCCAAGACCAAGATGGGTAAATGGAATTAAGTTGCAGCCATATTCAAATTGATGAGGGGGACAAGTTCAAGGAGCTGAATAATATGCTCCTGTTCTTACATTAGCTCACCTTTACCTGTAGCAGTCAAACTGGCAGCTCTCATTATCCTCTCTGCAACGGGTTAGATTTAACCTCAGGGACACCAACCGTTGATGCATTGATGAATTAATCCAGTTGTTAAAAACTTAGTTATTGGGACTAATTTGACACCAGGGTAGATTTTAACCAATGGGCAGCTCACTGATGGACAGAATAGCACAGTAAGTGTACCGACACCTCAGGGATTGCAGCGGTTCAAGAAGACAGCTCACACCACCGTCTGAAGGGCAATTAAGGATGAGCAACAAATTCTGGCCTAGCCAGTGAAGCCCACATCCTGTAAAAAAATACATAGAAAAAAAAGAATGACCAGCTGGTTAACAGGGTCCGGCAGGAGGTTAGGCGGCAACATCCTGCCGCTCGGTGGCCTGCAGGCCCCAAACGGGCAGCCAGGTTCAGGCTGACACAATACTGGGTGGCTGGACGCTGACTTCAAGGACGACCCTGGAAGTTGGTTTCAGAGGAAAGGGCGGCCCAGTGTCTCAATGGTCCACATTGTGTAGTTCTTTCTGCTTTTGGCCCCACACAAAAAAAAAATGTGATCTAACGTTTTGATCCTCCTTGGTGGAAGCATCAGATAAGCCCAGTGGAGCAAGCATGGCTACAAAATCCATGGTTTAGCACAGGGCTAAAGCGCTGGCTTTTAAAGCAGACCAAGTCAGGCCAGCAGCACGGTTCAATTCCCGAACCAGCCTCCCCGAACAGGCGCCGGAATGTGGCGACTAGGGGCTTTTCACAGTAACTTCATTTGAAGCTTACTTGTGACAAGAAGCGATTTTAATTTTTCATTTCATTTTTCATCACCTCTCAAAATGGCAATTGGGTTCTATGTACATCATAAGATTGTCATATCACCTACCACCTAGTGGTAGACCTCGTTCAGGGATGGTGAAGGCAGAATCTGGGTGCAAGAATTGGGAGGTGAGTTTTTCCCCGTGGTTCTTGAACTGGAGCCATCCTATTTTCACACAGCAGAGCAAGTAGAAAATCTAATACAAAATTAAACATAAGAACTAAAGAACTAGGAGCAGGAGTAGGCCACCTGGCCCCTCGAGCATGCTCCGCCATTCAATAAGGTCATGGCTGATCTTTTTGTGGACTCAGCTCCACTTATCCGCCTGCTCACCATAACTCCTAATTCCTTTATTGTTCAAAAATCTATCTCTCTGCCTTAAAAACATTCAATGAGGTAGTCTCAACTGCTTCACAGGGCAGGGAATTCCACAGATTCACAACCCTTTGGGTGAAGAGGTTCCTCCTCAACTCAGTCCTAAATCTGCTCCCCCTTATTTTGAGCCAATGCCCCCTTATTCTAGTTTCACCAACCAGTGGAAATAACCTCCCTGCTTCTATCTTATCTACTCCCTTCATAATTTTATATGTTTCCATAAGATCCCCCCTCATCCTTCTAAATTCCAATGAGTATAGTCAGAGTCTACTCATAAGCCAATCCTCTCAACTCTGGAAACAACCTAGAGAATCTCCTTTGCACCCCTTCCAGTGGCAGTACATCCTTTCTCGAGTAAGGAGACCAAAACTGCAGACAGTACTCCAGGTGTGGCCTCACCAGCACCCTTTACAGCTGCAAAATAACTTCCCTCTAATTAAACTCCATCCCTCTAGCAATGATGGACAAAATTCCATTTGCCTTCTTTTAAAAAAAATATTTTATTAAGGTATTTGAAAATTTTTATAACAAGTAACAAAAACAATGACATCAACATGGTAAAATAAACATTCCCCCCCCCCCCCCCAGCCCAATCTTCACACACCTCAACCATACAACAACAATCTGCCCGCCACCCCCACCCCCCCCCCCCCCCCCCCCACCCCCGCCACCCTTGGAATACTGCATCTGCTGACATTTTTAATTTTCCCCGAGAAAGTCGACGAGCGGCTACCACCTCCGGATGAACCCTAACATTGACCCTCTTAAGGCAAACTTTATTTTCTCGAGACTGAGAAACCCAGCCATGTCACTAACCCAGGTCTCTGCACTTGAGGGCTTCGAGTCCCTCCACATTAAAAAGATCCGTCTCCGAGCTACCGGGGAGGCAAAGGCCAGGACATGGACCTCCTTCACCCCCTGAACTCCCGGATTTTCCGACACTCCAAAGGTCACTACCTCCGGACCCGGCACCACCCGTGCTTTTACCACCGTGGACATGGCCTTACCAAAACCCTGCCAAAACCCTCTAAGCTTTGGGCAGGCCCAAAACATGTGGACATGATTTGCTGGGCTTCCTGTGCACCTCGCACATCTATCCTCTACCCCGAAAAACTTGCTCATCCTAGCCACTGTCATGTGTGCCCAGTGGACTACCTTAAATTGTATCAGGCTAAGCCTGGCGCATGATGAGGAGGTATTAACCCTGCTTCGGGCAACCGCCCATAGACCCGCCTCTATCTCTCCTCCTAGCTCGTCCTCCTACTTGCCCTTAAGCTCCTCCACCGGAGTTTCCTCCGCCTCCGAAAGCTCCTGGGAAATATCCAATACCTTCCCCTCTCCCACCCAGGTGCTGGAAACTACTCTATCCTGTATCCCCCGTGGCGGCAGCAGCAGAAAGGCCGGCACCTGTTTTCTCAGGAAGTGGCGCACCTGCAAATACCTAAACCATTCCCTGCTGACAATTTAAATTTATCCTGCAAAGCTTTCAAGATGGGAAAGCTCCCATCTATAAATAGATCCCCATCCTTCTAATTCCTGCCCTCTGCCAACTCCGGGACCCGCCATCTAGCCTACCCGGTACAAACCTGTGGTTGTTATAAATCGGGGTCCAAATCGATGTTCCCTCCACTCTCTTATATCTCCTCAACTGCCCTCAGATCCTCAGAGCTGCCTCCACCACCGGACTTGTGGAGTATCGGGCCGGCGAAAACGGCAGAGGTGACGTTACCAATGCTCCCAGACTGGTGTCTTCACATGACACCGCCTCCATCCGCTCCCATGCCGACCCCTCCCCCACTACCCACATGGCTACATTAGCCGCCCAGTAGTAATTGCAGACGTTTGGCAGCGCCAACCCACACTCCCCCCGACTGCGCTCCAGCAACACTTTCTTCACTCCCAGGGTTTTACCGCCCACATAAAGCCCAAAATAATCTTATTCACCTGCTTGAAAAAGGCCTTCGGGATGAAGATGGGGAGGCACTGAAAGACAAACAGAAATCTGGGGAGGACCGTCATTTTCACAGTCTGTACCCTCCCCGCCAGTGATAGCGGGAGCATGTCCCATCTCTTAAAGTCACCTTCCATTTGTTCTACCAACAGGAAAAGGTTTAACCTGTGTAGTACCTCCCATTTCTGGGCCACCTGGATTCCCAGATAACGAAAGCTCTTCTCCACCAATCTAAGCGGCAGCTCTCCCAGTCTCTTCTGTCCTCTTGCCTGGATCGCAAACATCTCACTTTTCCCCATGTTCAATTTATAGTCCGAAAAATTGCCAAATTCCCCCAAGATTCGCATTACTGCCCCCATCCCCTCCAGTGGGTCCGAAATGTACAAGAGCAGGTCATCTGCGTAGAGCGAGACCCGGTGCTCCACCCCCCCCCGCCCCCCCACCCCCCCCCCACCCCCACCCCCACCCTCGACCAGCCCTTTCCAGTTCCTGGAGGCACTTAACGCCATGGCAAATGGCTCTATGGACAGAGCAAACAGTAACGGGGAGAGGAGGCACCCTTGCCTTGTCCCTCGGTGTAGTTCAAAATACCCCAACCTCAGCGTGGTAGCATTGTGAATAGCACAATTGCTTCACAGCT
Source organism: Scyliorhinus torazame (assembly GCF_047496885.1). Lineage (NCBI taxonomy): Eukaryota > Metazoa > Chordata > Chondrichthyes > Carcharhiniformes > Scyliorhinidae > Scyliorhinus > Scyliorhinus torazame. The sequence continues at coordinate 375,209,478 of NC_092708.1, forward strand.
CCAGGGTCCCAGGTTCGATTCCGGCTTGGGTCACTGTCTGTGCGGAATCTGCACATCCTCCCCGTGTCTGCGTGGGTTTCCTCCGGGTGCTCCGGTTTCCTCCCACAGTCCAAAGATGTGCAGGCTAGGTGGATTGGCCATGATAAATTGCCCTTAGTGTCCAAAATTGCCCTTAGTGTTGGGTGGGGTTACTGGGTTATGGGGATAGGGTGGAGGTGTGGGCCTTGGGTAGGGTGCTCTTTCCAAGAGCTGGTGCAGACTCGATGGGCCGAATGACCTCCTTCTGCACTGTAAATTCTATGATTCTATGATTCAGCCGGTTCGTACGCACACTCGCTACTGGTGCCTGATAGAGCAACCGCACCCAGTCAGTAAAGCCCTCACCAAACCCAAACCTTCAGCACAGGAAATTCCACTCCACCCGATCAAAAGCCTTCTCCACATCCATCGCTACCACCACCTCCGCCTCCTCTCCTTCTGAGGGCATCATAATAACATTTAGAAGCCTTCGAACATTGGCCTTGAGTTGCCTGACCTTAGCAAATCGCGTCTGATCTTCCCCTATCACCCCCGGGACACAGTCCTCTATCCTTGTGGCCAGTATCCTTGTGGCCAGCAGTTTGGCATCCACATTCAATAGAGAAATCGGCCTGTATGACCCACATTGCTCTGGATCCTTCTCCCGTTTTAAGATCAATGAAATTGAGGCCTGCGATATTGTTGGAGGGAGGACTTCCTTCTCTCTTGCTTTGTTAAATATCCTCACCAGCAGTGGGCTCAATATCTTTGAAAATGTCTTTGAATTCCACCGGGTAGCCGTCAGGCCCTGGGGCCTTGCCCAACTGCATGCCCTCCGCCCCTTGATTGGGGCTCCCAGCCTCTCCACCAGGTCCTCCTCCACCCTCGGAAGCCTCAACTGATTCAGAAATTGCCTCATCCCCTGCACCCCAACCGGGGGTTCTGACTCATATAATTTACTATAAAAGTCCTTAAACAACTCGTTCAGCCCTGCTGGGTCCAGGATAGTATTACTGTCTCTACTCTTTACCTTACCTATCTCCCTGGCCGCCTCTCTATTCCTGAGCTGGTGCACCAACATTCTGCTTGCCTTTTCCCCGTACTCATAGATCGCCCCCATTGCCTTCCTCAACTGTTCCACTGCTTTCCCTGTGGTCAACAACCCAAACTCCACCTGTAACCTCCGCCGCTCCCTCAGTAGCCCCGCGTCCGGGGCCTCTGAGTATCTCCTGTCCACCTGGAGCATCGCGTCCACTAAGCTATCCCTCTCAGCCCATTCCACCTTTTCTCTGTGGGCCCGTATCGAGATTAATTCCCCTCTGACCACTGCCTTCAAAGCTTCCCAGACCGTCGCTGCAGAGAGACCTCCCCCGTATCATTTGTTTCCAGGTAGTTCTGGATGGACTTGTTAACCCGCCCACAGACTGCCTTGTCCGCTAGCAACCCGCGAGCAAGCCTCTCTCCACACTAACCCGTAGATCCACCCAGTGCGGGGCATGATCCGATACTGTGATTGCCGAGTACTCAGTATCCACCCCACCCCCCGGTATTAGCGCCCTGCTCAGAACAAAATAGTCGATGCGAGAGTACACCTTGTGGACATGTGAAAAAAAGGAAAACTCCTTTGTCCTCGACCGTGCAAACCTCCATGGGTCTACTCCCCCCATCTGTTCCATAAAGCCCTTCAATTCCTTTGTCGCAGCCGACCTCCTCCCTGTCCTGGATTTTGACCGGTCCTGGATTTTGACCGGTTCAATTCCGGATCAATGATTGTGTTGAAGTCCCCTCCCATGATCAGGTTATGTGACTCTAAGTCTGGGATCGGATCTTACCTAACACCCGCCTCAGAAAATCCACGTCGTCCCAATTCGGAGAATATAAGTTCACAAGTACCACTCGCACCTCCTCCAGCTTCCCACTCACTATTATGTACCTACCCCACTTGTCTGACACGATTCTCCCTGCCTCGAATACCACTCATTTGCTAATCAAGATTGCTACCCCACTGGTCTTTGAATCCAGTCCTGAGTGGAACACTTGGCTAACCCACCCCTTTCTCAATCTCATCTGGTCTGTAACCTTTAGGTGTGTCTCTTGTAGCATTGCCATGTCCGCATTCAGTTACCTCAAATGCGCGAACACGCGAGCCCTCTTGACCGGCCGATTCAATCCTCTCACGTTCCATGTGATCAGCCTGGACAAGGGGCTTCCAACTCCCCCCTCCTGTCAACTAGCCATCACCCTTTTTAGGCCAGCCTTGAGCTCGCACCCTCCGCTTCCTCGAGTCCTGACTCGGGCTGTCGCCGTTCCCGACCTCCCATTTGTCCCCTAGTAACAGTTCCTCCCCTGTCAGCGAAGCAGCTCCCCCTCCCCCTAGCAACAACACTAAAAACCCAATTCCCCAAGTTAAGCTCCAGTTTAACACCTGTCCACCCCCCACTGCGCTTCCGAGAGTCAGCTGACCCATGCTGACTCGATAGCTCCCACCCCTGGCACCAAGCAGTCTGTCTCCCTATTGTTTTCTCCTCTCTCCCCCCCCACATGAATAAACATTTTAAAAGCATCACATTCCCCAGTAAACAAACAAAAGGAGAGAAAAAACAGTGAAGAAACAATCACTTTAGAAAAATAGTCACCCAAAAAGCAGATCTAAATTCAAAGCCCATCCCCCCCTCTAACAAGGTCCCTACAAGACAGATCAACCTTTAACCATCCACACAGCCCATTAGTTCACATAAAGCTAGTTACATTTTCCAATCCAGCACCACAAATCGCTGCCACAGTACTTCTCCAAGGCTTAAGTGTCTTTTAATTTGCCTCCAGCTTCATTTCATCAAGAAAGGTCCATACTTCGTCTGGCGTTTCAAAGTAGAAGTCCTGTTCCTCATGTGTGACCCACAGACGGGCTGGGTACAGCATCCCGAACTTCACCCCCTTCTTAAAGAGGGTCGTTTTTGTCCGAGTGAACCCAGCTCGCCTCTTGGCCAAATCCGCTCCCAGGTCCTGATAAATGCAACTCAATTCTCCCACTTGCGACTCCGTTCTTTCTTAGCCCACCGCAAAATGTGTTCCTTGTCCACGAAACGGTGAAAAGTTACCACCATGGCCCTCGGCGGTTCATTCACTCTGGGCTTCCTCGCGAGGGCTCTGTGCGCTCTGTCCAATTCCAGGAGCCCAGGGAACACTAAACCCCCATCAACTTCTCCAACATGTCCGTCATATAGGCCCTTGCATCCTATCCCTCACTGCCTTCATGGAGGCCAACAATTCTGAGATTCTGCCTCCTGGACATATTCTCCAGGTCCTCCAGCTTCTCCTGCATTCTTTGCTGGCGGTCGTTCATCATCCCCCAACTTGCTTTACAGCACAGTTATATACTCCTCATACGCGGACAACTTTTGTCCGACCTCCTGGATCTCTCTCCCGTGGGTTTCCTTGGGCGAAATTCTCCCCCAACGGCGCGATGTCCGCCGACTGGCGCCAAAGACGGCGCCAATCAGACGGGCATCGCGTTGGCCTAGCCTCAATGTTGGTGCTAGGCCGACGCCGGAGGGATTTCCGCCCCGCCAGCTTTCCGGTACCGGAGACTTCGGCAGGGGCGGGGGCGGGATTCACGGCGGCCTACGGCCATTCTCCAACCCGGCAGGGGGTCAGAGAATGACGCCCCTTATTCTGGACCACTTGATCAAAAAAAACCTTAATCGGGTCCAGCTTGTCCTTCTTCAGCTTGGCGAAACAATCCTCGAAAAACTTCACCAGCTCCTCCGTCGACCACTGTGCCGTCTCCCTGCGGCCCTTGCCCACCGCCATGCTGTCCCGTGTTACCAGTTCTGTGAGCGTCTCCCTTATAGGACTTTGTCGTCTCACATGGCCACTTCTTGCCCAATTCTCCATACACCGGAGCGGGATTTCTCCTTATTTCTACCAAAATGGATGCAGACTTTCTGTGTCCTATGCACACTTTGCTCTCCCACACGTCTTAGTGTCATCTGCGAACTTTGACACATTACACTTGGTCCCCAACTCCAAATCATCAGTAAATTGTAAACAATTGCGGTCCCAACACTGATCCCTGAGGCACACCACTAGCCACTGATCACCAACCAGAAACACCCATTTATCCCCACTCTTTGCTTTCTGTAAGTTAACCAATCCTCTATCCATGCTAATACATTACTCGTAACGCTGTGCGCCTTTATCTTATGCAGTAGCCTTTAGTGCTGCACCTTGTTGAATGCCTTCTGGAAATCCAGATACACCACAACCCCGTTGTCCACCACGCTCATAATGTCCTCAAAGAATTCCAGTAAATTAGTTAAACATGACCTGCCTTTCATGAACCCATGCTGCGTCTGCCCAATGGGACAATTTCTATCCAGATGTCTGGCTATTTCTTCCTTGATGAAAGATTCAAGCATTTTCCTCACGGCAGAAGTTAAGCTAACTGGCCTATAGTTACCTGCCTTTAGTCGATCTTCGTTTTTAAACAGTGGCGTCACATTTGCTGTTTTCCAATCTGCCGGAACCGCCCCAGAGTCCAGTGAATTTTGGCAAATTACCACGAATGCATTTGCTATTCCACCCGCCACCTTTTTTAGTGCCCTGGAATGCATTCCATCAGGGCCAGGAGACCTATCTGCCTTTAGCCCCATTAGTTTGCCCAACACGACCACCTTAGTGATAATGATCGTTTCTAGGTCCTCCCCTGCCACATCCTCCTTGCCATCAATTGTTGGCATGTTACTTGTGCCTTCCACTGTGAAGACCAACACAAAATACCTGTTCAATGCCTCGGCCATTTGATTGTGTTAGACAGTCCAATGCATGCAGCCCAGGGGGTGGGTAGCTGGTGGCCTCAGTGGCAGGGCACCTAGCCATGGCGGCCAGTATGGATGCCGGCATGTGGTGCAGGGTGGAGTTCAGCTGCCCTCCGGAGGGGGGTGGGGGGGTGGCGCGGGACGTAGGGTTATGGCTGTGTGGGACGGGGTTGGTGCCAAGGGCACAGTACTGCCCACTCATCCTGGCCGCCCTGAGGACGTTGTGCAGTTTTTTCCGGCACTGCTGCCTGGTCTGGACGGTGATACCCAAGGAGTTGACCGCCTCTGCCACCTGCGCCCCAGGCAGGACAAATGATGGCGGCTCCTTCCCGGGCCGGGGTACGGAGTCACCTGCCTCTCCTCCAAGGCGTCCAGAAGGATCTCCCGCTCGGCATCCGTGAATCTTGGAGCTGCTCTCCTAGCTGCCGTCTTGTTGGCTGGGCTGTGTGTGTGGCGAGTGCAGTGTGTATGTGCGGCTGCAGCTTGTCAGCCTCCTGAGGGTCAATCGCGAATCCAGCGAATCCGGCACCTTTTCTCATTGGAATCGATTGTGTTCCACGTGGCACACGCTAGTCCCTTCACCGTGGCAGAATCGGTCCAGAGGCGCTGCCAGTTTTGCTGTCGTGGAACGCCACGAATTCTGCGTCGGCGGCAACACTTTGGGCTGGATTCTCCGATTTTGCGGCTAAGTGCCAGCGCCGGCGTGGGAACCGTGGCGTTTTATGACAGAAAAAACGGTGCAACAGCTGCACCGATTCAGCAGCTTTAAATGGGCGAGCACCGTCGCCAAGTGGGACGCAATCAATTCCATGGAAAACGGTGCCGGATTCGCCGGGTTCGTGATTGTCGTACATGAGGCTCGCTGGCCGCAGCTGCTCTTAAACGGTCCTTCGCCCACACACACCGTCCCAGTCACGATGGCTGGAAGGAGAGAAGAGTCACGGTTCAGGGACGCTGAGCTGGACAGCTTCATGGATGCCATGGGGAGAGAAGGATAACCCTATACCCCGGACCGAGAGGAAGGCTGGCAGGCACAGACATGCCTGGGCGAAGGTGGCAGAGGCGGTCAGTGCCGTGGGCAGCATCGTCGGGACTGGCCTGCAGTGCCGCAAAAGACTCCACGACCTCCTCAGGGCGGCAGGGTGATTTGGCTGCTCCGTGCCCCTGGCACTAACCCCCCCCCCACACCTGCAACCCGGCCCTTCACCCCCTGGGAGACGGACAAAGCCCCACCCTGCCCCACATGCCGGCACCCATGCCAGCCGCCATGGCCCGGTCCCTCGCCACTGAGGCCACCATCCACCCACCCCCTGGGCTGCATGCGTCGGACCGTCTAAAGGTGTCATTGTTTGTGTTTGCCACCCCACCAGGAGAATGCCGCACACAACCGCCGGGAGCAGGAGAAGACTGGAGGGGGAACCACCAGAACTGCAGCCCATGACCATGCCCGAGCAGAGGGCAATGGACGTGGTCGGCGGCCATGAGGATAGGGAGGTCACCGAAATAGAGTTCGGTGGCGGGAGACGAAGTGAGACTCTGCTTAGTGGCGGATCCCCATGACACAAGTGTGGACACCCTCCCCACCCCCGCCATCACCCCCCTCAACACACGTCAGTCTCTGGCCTCCAGATACGTGCCATCAGCCACGGGCACAGCGGGTAACCCCTGTCGCCCAGGAGCCAACCCCTTAGTCGGGAGGGGGGGGGTGTGGTGTCCCTCGAACATGTCAGGGATCACCGAGTGTGCCAGGATGGAGGAGTCGTGCACGCTGCCCGGGTATCGGGCGCAGAGGTGCACGATGCACAGCTGATGGGCACAGACCAGCTGGGTGCTCACTGAGTGACTCCTTTCGGTTTATGAACAGCGGCCTGTTATCCACAGCTGTCCGTAGGGTGGCATGCATCCCGTCTATCGCCCCCTGGACCCAGGGCATTCAGGCTATGGCAGCGAACCCAGCTGCCCAGACATCCTGATAGGCTCGGTCCCCATGGACGTACTGCTCCGCCTGGGCATATAGGGCAATGCACAGAGGATGCACCTCTGCGCCGAGGTCTGTGAGATCCCGGACAGGTCCCCACTTGGCGACTGGAAGGACCCCGTTGCGTAGAAGTTCAGGGCGATCGTCACCTTGAAGGTCACCAGGAACAAGTGTCCCCGCCCATACCCCCGCGATGCCAGGGCTGCCATCATCTGGCAGACGTGTCGCACTGTCTCTCTGCTCATCCAGAGTCTCTGACGGCATGCCGGTCCGGCAGGTCCTTGAATGTGCACAGCAAGATGGCCACCGTAATGGCGGTCTGTGCCTGGGCACCGCCCCAGTCCTGTGGGTGGGCACTCCGGCTGCTCGGCCTCTCCCTCCCCCTCTCCTCCCCCGGCCCTGGCAGGAGGGCTCCCCACCCCAGCCAGCACGGCCGCTGTCCGGGCCGGCAGCCCGTAGTCACTCCACTCCGTGTCCTACCTCCTCTCTCTCGCTCAGCAGCCACGATGCCAGGTTCACGATTTTTGAAACCACAAGTGAACCACGCCGTCGGGACCTCGGCCCATCGGAGGCGGTGAATCTAGGAGGCCCGGGAGAATGGGGTGTCAGGCCCGCTAACGATATGCTTCCTGTACTTTTACCCCGCGCGGCGAGCGGTGCATTTATGTCATCTTCAGGGTGCCGGAGAATCCTGATTTGGCGTCAAACCGGCGCCTACCACGATTTTGGCATTGGAGGCTATTCTCCGACCAACCGCATTTGTGATTTTGCCGTCGGCAAGCGGAGAATCCAGCCCTTAGTCTCCGAAACGGAGAATCCCGCCCAAGGTTTCAGATCGACCTTTCATCAGCAACAGAATATCCTCCATTGATTTCACTGTTAATTGTATATCATTTGTGTTTAATTATATACAGGTGGAGGGCATTAATTGCAGGTTCGATTAAGCACATATAAATAGACAATTACTGAAACTCTGGTGGGGTGGAGTTAGGAGGTGCATGATTGGAATGTTTCACTTTGTCAATAAATGTATTGGAGTAAACATTGGCTTCAGTATCATTCTTCACCAATTGTAATACAATAGAATAAAGCTTGTGCCTTTGTGCAATTGATTGAACTTACATGGAACGTTGGCTTTCAGAGAGTTTAGTCACTTACCTTGAACAGAAACAGTGCTATTCTACAAGCATGTAGAAGTCAGAAATATGCTTATCATTGCATTGCTGATTATTTAAGATTCCTGTCACCATTTGTTCCTATCCACTACCAAGGGATGATTATTATGCCTTCAAAAACTGAAAGAGAATGACTTTTTAAATTTGGAAGGAGAAAAATATAGTGAGCAACATTGAACTATTAAGAGTTTAATACAAAATTAAATTTCCTATTTTTGTTGACTTTGTGGATTGCTGCTGAATTTCCAAATAAAATTGAAATTGGCTGGTATCCCTGATCTGGCCCAACAGCATTTTCTGCAATGGATGGGTCACTGGTCGCAATCTTTAAGAGGTTCGGTTTTGCAATTGATATCACATTGCCAAATTTTCTGAATGTTATTTTAACTGCAGATGTTTCACAACAAGGCTTTCTTTTCCCCTCAGTCATGAATTTGTATCCTTACTTTCGTGTTCGAGACAAGTTGAAGTTCTGCAGTACACTTCTGTCGAAAGACTGGCAGGAAAATATATGAAGAACGTAAACAATTTTAATGAGGAGTGTAAGGTTTTAAAACATTTTTGATGTCCTGGGAATCTTTCATTTGGCAGGTGTTAAATATTATGGGCCACCCAGATGTTCTTTACCAGACCATGGGGGTTCTGTTGGCACTTCTACAAAGGCCCAGTGAACTGGCAAACTGACGGGGAATGAAATAAGTCTCCCTGTAGCTAAATATCCTTAATATCCTCCAGAGATGGATCACAAATCTATCACTTTATATCTGATTCTTAGGAGCAGGGATTTTAAATGACGATGGGCAGTGGTCTTAAGACTCAAATGAGCCATGTGGCTCTTTATTTGGAGGAGACTGGGTCAGACTGAGCCTCAAAGAATAACTCTCTTGTCCAGGCATGGACTATAACCCAGATTCTTGGATCTGTAGTAGGCTGACACCTAAGGCACAACATATTAACTTTCTGATTGATAGGAGATTACAGAAAGAAAGACTTGCATTTATGTCCACTTTTCATGACCACTGGTATCCCATAGTGCAGTGTTTTTTAAACTTTATTTCTCGGGACCCATTTTTACCAACCGGCCAACCTTCAGGACCCACGCCGGCCGACCTTCGCGACCCATGACGGCCGACCTTCATGACTCAGGCAGGCCGACCTTCGCGACACACGCGGGCCGACCTTCGCGATCCACACCGGCCGACATTCGCGATCTACCATTTTCTCTTACCTTTAATGCGAGAGGTGAGCCCGCTTGGTCCTCATTTACTTGTTTGCTGCTGACAAAATGGAGGATTCGCAATCACGCCCAAAGCACGTGACGTCAGCGTTCGGGGTGCGTGACCTGCTCTCTGCCTCACTTCAGGCAGGAAGATTGCATTGAATTTTAAAATAAATCTTCTCCTGGGTCAGTGCGTTGATGTCAGGAGGAGGCGGTGCTTCTCACTTGGTTCTGCGCATGCGCACTGATGAGCGGGCATGCATGTGCAGTGCGCCCGCATTTTTTTATCTGGTCACGGCCGGCATTTTCAAAGCCGCTTGCAGCCAACATTGTTAAAAGCTGGCATTGCTGCTGCGCACAAATTCGTGCGATCAGGAACGCCGCGACGGAAGGCTCCGCGACCCTCCCAACACCCGCCCACGACCCACCCGCGGGTCGCGACCGCCACTTTGAAAATGCCTGCCAATTAAGTACTTTTGATGCGTACTCACGATATTGCAATATAGGGAACACGGCAGCTAATTTGTGTACAGCAAACCCCCTCCAACTGCAATGCGACAATTACTAGATGTCGACTGAGGAATAAATATTGGCCAGGGCAGTGGACATCGCTCCTGTTTTTATTTTCAAAATGGCGCATAGGATCTTCACATTCGCCCCAGCAGACAGGAACTCAGTTTAATTTCTCATACAAAAGGTGCTCCTCACGGCCCTGTATTAAATGGTGATGGGCCCTACAAGATGATCAGAGGATTAGATAGGGTGGACAGTGAGAGCCTTTTTCCTCGAATGGTGATGTCTAGCACGAGGGGACATAGCTTTAAATTGAGGGGAGATAGGTATAGGACAGATGTCAGAGGTAGGTTCTTTACTCAGAGAGTAGTAAGGGCATGGAATGCCCTGCCTGCAACAGCAGTGGACTCGCCAACACTAAGGGCATTCAAATGGTCATTGGATAGACATATGGATGATAAGGGAATAGTGTAGATGGGCTTTAGCGTGGTTTCACAGGTCGGCGCATCATCGAGGGCCGAAGGGCCTGTACTGCGCTGTAATGTTCTGTGTTCCATGTTCTATGTTCATCTGGATGAGAGCCAATACTAAAGCAGGATTGCCTGCAGCCTGCATCATAGACACACAACATAAAGTCTTGTCAAAATTGAAGGTTGCAGTAGAATAATTAATGACGATAGATTGATTCTGAAGAAAGAAACAGCCTTTACTTATAAAATTTAGGACACTTCAAAGTGCTTGACAGCCAACAAAGTGCTTTTGAAATGTAGTTGCTGTTGTAATCAAGGGAAATTTACACCGAGCAAGGTACCATAAACATCAGTAAGATAAATGACCAGATAACCTGTCTTTGGTGATGGTTGGGGGACACATATTGGCCAGTACCAAAATAACTTGCCTCCTTTTCTTCAGTAAGTCCCATTGCATCTTGCACATCCCTCTGAGAGACTCTTGGGGCGCGATTTGACCAAAAGGTTTCGAAATATGATAGCGAACGGGAATTGCTGCGAGGGGGGTGGGGGTGATGGGGGTGGGGAGGGGGGGGGGGAGGGTCTGGGAGGGGTGGGGAGAGTGGGGCAGTTGGGGACACTTCTGTTAATGATTAAAATTTGTTGGCCTCAAACAATATGAAGCCTCTGGCACTTTCTTCCGCAATGCGGGCCGAGCCACCAATCCCACACCCCATCTCCCAGACATGGAGGTCCTGGACTCATCTGCGTTCCCCCCCCCCCCCCCCCACCCCTTCGCCCCCACCCCAGCGCACCACGCGAAGGTGATGGGTGTGAACGAGCACTCAGCAGAAAGGCAGGGGTTAGACGATGGCACTGAATTAGGAGCACCAGTGCTCAGCTCTCTGGGGGGTTATCATTGTCCATGACCCACGCTGACAGCGCTGACAGCCCCATTACCCTGGAGTGATGTTAGAGAGACCCTGGGAGGGAGGGAAATGGAGGGGGGGGGGGGTGGTAGGAAGTGTGGTATTATCAAAACTATCAGCATTACAAGGGTTAATATAATGCTATGAATAGCCACTAGAGGGAGCTGCTGATACTACGATATAAAGCAGTGATGCTGGACCTTAGGCAGGAGACAGCTAGTGAAAGTCATAAAAGCAGTTAGTGTGTGAAGGTTTGATCATAGTTTATACCAGTAGTGAGGTTAGCAGTAGATGAGTGCAGTTAGATGTTATTGATCAATTCTGTATTCTAAAGTTCGAAGTGACGAAACCCAGTTTAGTAGTGTAAATAAAATCATAGCTTTGTTTAAGTAAAAGCTATACTGTGATCTTTGTGGAATACTAAGCCAACCATCCTGAATAAGCAACACAAAGAACACCACAGGACGGAGGGGGACTTGGGGAAAGGGGGAATGACGAACGAGGCCATGTCTGATGTGAAGCGGGCGAGGGTGAGGGCCTCCCTGGCCCTCCAGGCTTTCCGGCCACACCCCTAAGGCCTGTATTCCATCCTCTGGCTGGTCCTGCGGGTCCTCCCTCCTGCTCCTCCTGGTCCAGCGCCCCTTCATCCTCCTCCTCCTCGGTGGCCACATATTCCTTCCCCTCCACCTCCAGCATGTTGCCCCCCTGATGTGTCAGATTTTGGAGGACACAGAGGTCCTCCATAAAGTGGATGACCCTTTGGGGGGTGTACTGCAGGGCACCACCAGAGCGGTCGAGGCATCGGAACCACATTTTGAGGAGTCCGCTCAGTGACAGCCTGGCTGGCCTCATGGGCTTCGTCATATCGTGTCTCCGCATCGGTCACTGGCCTCTGTACTGGCATCATTAGCCAGATCCTCAGAAGTTACCCCATATCCAACAAGAGCCAATCGGCCATCCTGGGGTGGTCCTCAAAGAGGCCGGGGATGTCCGACTGCCCCAGTAACTGTCATGCACACTCCCTGGGAAGTGTGCACACATGTGTATGATCTTCATGTGGTGGTCGCACAGGAGTTGGATGTTCAGGGAGTGGAACCCCTTCCTGTTGATGTAGGGCACGTCCTGACGGCCAGATGCGTGCGAGGCGACATGCGTGCCATCTAATGCACCTAGACCAGGGGCATCCCGGCGATGGCCGGGCATCTTATTGGGCCTGGACCATTTCAAAGTTTATATAGTTTTCTGCCCGGGCAACATGGCATTTGCGACTTTATGGATGCATTTGTGGGCTGCAGCTTGTGAAATGCCACACAAGTCCCTGCTCGAACCCTGGAATGATCCTGAGGCAGAGAAGTTCAAGACTGCAGTGACCTTGACGGGTACCAGGAGCAGATATCCTCCTCCTCCACGTGGTGCCAAGTCCACGAGGACATGACACACGTGGCGCACCGTCCCCTTGCTGAGGTGAAGTTGCCTGTGGCACATACTGTCCGTCATTTGTTCGAAAGACCAGCGATGCCTGTCCATCTTGGGCTGTCGCGGGTCCCTCCCTGGCCTGATGGCCGGCGGGTTATCAGGGTGTGGGCTGGGGCCCTGAGCATGGTCCGCCGCCATGAGCCTCCGTCAATGCTGCTTCGCCTCTGGCACCTGGCCTGCCAGCAATACCACTATCAAAAGTCCATCCATACTGTGTAAAATATAGAATCATAGAATCTATATTTTGGCCCAAACTAGTCCAAGCCAACCAAAATGCCCATCTAAGCTAACCCAATTTGACTGCATTTAGCCCATATCCCTTGGATAAAAGCAAATTTCAGCATGGTCCTGCCCCACCGAACCTATCTCCTCTTATTTGGACTCCATCCTCATTCCTCTGGTCCATTCCCTCCCCACCTACATCCGGGATTCCTCTGATGCCCTGCGTCATATTGACAGCTTCCCGTTCCCAGGCCCTAACCGCCTCCTGTTCACCATTGATGTGCAATCTCTTTACACCTCCATCCCACACCAGGGTGGCCTGAGAGCTCTTCGCTTCTTTCTTGAAAAGAGGCCCGGACAATTCCCATCCACCTCCACTCTCCTTGCCTGGCTGAACTCGTTCTATCTCTCAACAACTTCTCATTTAACTCATCCCATTTTCTCCAAATCAAAGGTGTAGCCATGGGTACCAGCATGGGTCCTAGCTACGCTTGACTTTTTATGGGTTATGTGGAGCATTCCTTGTTCCAGGGCTACCCCGGTCCCCTCCCACAACCCCTTTACTGGTACATTTTGGAGCTTTATGCTCTCATCCGGAGTTCAAAAAATTCATCAACTTCGCTTCCAGTTTCCACCCCTCCATCACTTTCACCTGGTCCATCTCAGACGCTTCCCTTCCCTTCGTTGATCTTTCTGTCTCCATTTCTGGCAATAGACTATCTACTAATATCTACAAGCCCACTGACTCCCACAGCTGTCTGGACTATAGCTCTTCGCACCCTACACCCTGTAAGGACTCCATCCCTTTCTCTCAGCTCCTTCGCCTCTGTCGCATTTGTTCCGATGATGCCACTTTCCAAAATGGTGCTTCGAAAATGTGTTCTTTCTTCCTCAACCGTGATTTCTCATCTACAGTTGTTGACAGGGCCCTCAACAGCGTGCGATCTATCTCCCATGCCACTACCCTTGCTCCCTCCCCTCCCTCCCAGAACAAGGATAGAGCCCCCTCGTTCTCAAATTTCATCCCAGCAGCCTCCGTATGCACACCATAATCCTCCGCCATTTTCGCCAACTCCAGCGTGATGCCACCACCAAACACATCTTCCCTTCACTCCCTCTGTCAGCATTCCGCAGAGACCGTTCCCTCCGAGATAATATAGTCCACTCCTCCACCATACCCAACACCTCTCCCATCACCCATGGCACCTTCCCATGCAATCGCAGAAAGTGTAACACCTGCCCCTTTACCTCTTCCATGCTTAACATCTCAGGCCCAAAACACTCATTCCAGGTTAAGCAGCGTTTCACTTGCACCTCTTCCAATTTGGCCTCCTGCATTCGCTGCTCCCAATGTGGTCTCCTCTATATCAGAGAGACCAAACGCAGACTGGGTGATCACTTTGGTGAGCACCTGCGGTCTGTGTACATTCAGGACCCTGACCTTCCCGTTGCTTGCCATTTTAACACAAGACCCTGCTCCCATGCCCACATGTCTGTTCTTGGCCTGCTGCAATGTTCCAGTGAAGCTCAACCCAAACTGGAGGAACAACATCTCATCTTCAGGTTAGGCACGCTGCAGCCTTCCGGTCTCAACATCGAATTCAACAACTTCAGATGATCAGCTCTACCCCACCTCGACTCATTTGTTTTCATCCCATTTCATTTTAATTGTCTTTTACCATTTCTTTCTTTCTTAATATATATTTAAACCCCCCCCCCCCATCTTATCCACCTTTCCTTAACCTTTCTCCTCTTTGCTTCCCCCTTCCCCTCCCCCCACATCTACAGTTCACCCTCTGATGTTAGATCCTTGGCTATTTGGTCTTTCACACCTTTTGTTCTCTCTGGGGACTGCCGTTAAAACTCTTTCCCCTTGGTTTCTGCGGCCATTAGCACCCCGGTTTCCCTGGGTTTCTGTGGCCATGACTCATTTTTCATTCTCACTCCACAGTATAAACATTTCCCACTTTCTCTGTCTGTTAGCTTTGACAAAGAGTCATCGGACTCGAAACGTTCGCTCTTTTCTCTCCCTACAGATGCTGCCAGATCTGCTGAGATTTTCCAGCATTTTCTCTTTCGTTGTGCTTTGGAGAAAAGATGGGAGAACTGGGAGGAATTCTTTGAGGAGGAAGGGTAGTGACAGCACAAATTTTGGTGAAATGTGAAAGGAGATTGTGGAAATTAATAGGAATTAGAGGGGAAGAATAGCAGTATGAACTGAGCGACTTGGAGCTGGAGGAAAGGTGCAATTTAAACTGGGGAAAGAGGATTTCCAGTTTCAGGGTCAATGGGGCTGAAGGAATAATATCAACGTCTACTGGGTTGGAGGGAGAAGAAGAGTACCATATTGAATTGAAGAGCGACAAGGAAATAATGGACTTAGAGAGTTGGAGGAAGGAAGAAAGTCTCTGTGCAATGGGGAAGCCTTAAAAGGGGTATCGAGTCTTTGTGAACAATTCACCATTGACAGCTGTGCCTTCAGCTGCTCCGGCCCGAAGCTCTGGAATTCACTCAACAAATCTCTCCATCGCTCTTTCCTCCTTTAAGATGAATCTTGAAATCTCAGTGACCAAGTTTTTTTTGTCATTTTCCCAATATCTCCTTATGTGACTCAGTGTCAAACCTTCTCTTTGAGAAGTTTTACTACTTTAAAGGTGCTCTGTAAATACAAATTGTTTTTGAACTTGGCAGGGGAGTTGGATATGGGATAAAGATAATTGAGGGAGCTTTTGGGAAAACATCATTCTCGTAGCTCTTTTGAAAATCAATTGTCACATTGTCCTTTTTAAAATTTTATTTAGGATAAGAATGTATTCACTATGAAATCTGAAAGTTTTTGGAAATTTATTAGAATGCATCATTTGATTGAAAAGATTCAATATGTTACCAAGGTTCACTTCCCCAAGTGACCTCTTGAAACATTTAAAATTGGGATTACTCCTTCAGGCTTTTGTGTATATACATTTTTTGTGTCTCTCCAACACATGTGACACAATGCAAGGCAAGCCTATAATTGATGTACGAAGACCATGTAGAATCTCTACAGTGCAGAAGGAGGTCATTCGGCCCATCGAGTCTGTACCAACCCTCCGAGAGAGCACTCTATCTGGGCCCACTCCCCCACCCTATCCCCGTAATCCTGTGCATTGATCACGGCCAATCCACCTAATCTGCACACCTTTGGACTGTGGGTGGAAACCGGAGCACCCGGAGGAAACCCACGCAGACACAGGGAGAATGTGCAAAAATCATGCAAAAAGTCACCCAAGGCTGGAATTGAACCCTGGCGCTGCGAGGCAACAGTGCTAATCACTGTACCACCGTGCCGCCCCAGACGGCCCTCCAAATTTGCACAGTTTACCCTGACAATGTATCATGCTCTACTCCTGTCACAGACTATTAAAATAAATAATTAATTTCCTCTCAGAGCCTCATAGTCATGGCCATTCTCAAGTTATCAGTTTTCTTGGGATTTACTATTTCAAAATTTGAAGGAGAATAAAGGAACCTTGTGGACCTTCCAGTCGGTGATGCTGCACTCACCAGATGATATAGTAGACTGCCAGAACCTACGGTGTTCAATTCACTTCCTGTTGAATAAGTATTTTTGCTGGCTGGTGAGCAATGTAGATTTTAGTGCAAATTTCAGTTTCACCACTTTTACAATAATGGTTCAAAAGAACATAATGAATGGTATTCCAAATTACTCCAAATTACAACAAAAGGCGTCAAGATTATTTTTTTCTGGGGATTTTGACCTCTAGACCTTCCCTATTAGGAGGTTATTACACAACTGATTTGGCTGTGAATTAATTCTGTGCGATTAACCACGCACGATTACTGTTTTTGCCTGAATGGATTTGTCTCTGTTTTGTTTTAAATAGGTTAATGCCTCCGTTAAAATTAGGGCCAAAAGTATTTCACATGCATGCATTGAGTGTTCATATGCTAACATTCACACATTATAATTTCAAGGCCGTTATTTTTGGCAAACACTGCTGCGTTATTGCAGAGGGGACTTCTGTTTTTTTTAGAAGTGGGATTGTGGTTTGTGTTCAGTTAATTTGAGGAATAGAAAAATCCCAGAAGGGCCAGACATTATTTTTCCTGTGGTATAAAGGAAAACTGTGAATCCTGGAAATTTGAAAGAGAGGAGGCTACAGCCAAATTTCTGAACAGAAAAAGACCAAGGTCCATCAAATTCACCTTCGACAACCTGGGGGCAACATGGTACAACAATAATAGAATTGTGGACTAATCACAGCAATCATTCTCTCTTAATTAGTCAGCAACAGATCGAGAAATTGGAATTTATATTCCCAGTGATGGAAAGCTTGCAAACATCTTTACCACCTGTTCATTTCAAGCGCACTACACTTACTATATTCCAACAGACACAACTCGCACGGACAGAGGAAAAGGATATCCAACTACTAATTAATCAGGATTAATTAAGCAGGGAAGGCCAGGGAAATGGTAAATAAGTCAACTACTTTTTTTAACCACACTTTCCAATTTGATATATTCTGTGGTACATTTCATCAGGACATAGTGGGCCGGATCTACCAGGAATGGTAATCACTGTCGGGATTGCCACTCTGCTCCTATTTTCTTACCTCGCACTGGAGCTCCACATTTCTCACCTGGCCTCCAAACCGGGCCTCTTCAGAAAGGCAGAAAGTGCCTGTTCAGGGAGTCCTTCTTCCTTGGGCATAATGTTGGTGGAAGTAAAGTCAAGCCCCTTTATATGACTCTAACTGCCGTACACAGGTATGTTTGGAAGTCACTTTGAGAAGTCAGAGAGAGAAGGTAAGTGTGTGAGTTAAAGGTGATTGGTGAGTGGCAGGTGGGTGGGTGAGGGGGTAGGCTGGCAGGATATATTTGAGCGGGTCTGGTGGGTCTGGGAGGTCAGGGGTTGGGAGTTAATCTGGTGGTCAAAGGTTGGGCGAGGGGTGGAATTAGGTGGTTGGTGGGCAGTTGCATTTTTTGGGGGGGTAGTCGGATGGTCAGGGGTTAGTCAGGGATGGATTTGGGGGGTCCATTGGGGAGTCAGGTGGTCAGTAGTATAGTTAGCCAGGAGGTAGAATTGTTTTTAATCCTTCTACCGTTTCCT
This sequence comes from Scyliorhinus torazame, assembly GCF_047496885.1. Lineage (NCBI taxonomy): Eukaryota > Metazoa > Chordata > Chondrichthyes > Carcharhiniformes > Scyliorhinidae > Scyliorhinus > Scyliorhinus torazame. The sequence continues at coordinate 375,227,387 of NC_092708.1, forward strand.
GGGTATTTATTCCGGTAAGTGAGTCAAAACCATCTGTAGCCTCATACTCTAGATCAGAGTGTCAGAGGGTTCCAGACATGGGAATTGCCCATAATAAGTCCAATCTTCCCAGGAAATTCCCGCATAGACAGTTGCATCAAGACTTCCGAGGGGTCCCCAAGCACATCCTGGGGGGGGTATGCCGGGGTTGTGACCATCCTGAAATCGAAAGTTCTGGGTCATTATAATTTCATCCTGTAATACTATTGAAGAAATCTTTAGAGGGCAAAGAAATACTTCATTCTGCAGGTTGCATGTGTAGAATATTTTAGGCTGCACAAATATTCTGAAGGCTATCCCAAGCCCTCAAGAATCTTTTGAGCAATTGATACACAAGCTAAAATTTCAGTCTAGTCACAGGTATACGGTTAGAATTCCTGCTATTGGGCAATTTCAGTAATATCTGTAAAATTAGCAGGTTTGGATTTGCTAATTACTAATTAGTGCTACCAGGCCTGCGCTTGGTGCAAATGGAGCATAACTTTATACACAGGGACCATGGGTGTGATTTGATGGCCGTGTTGTGAGGCTGTTCGATCATGGGAGAAGCCAAAAATGAGAATTGCGCTGGGCGGTGATCTATTTGTGATCTAACCAGCCCGCTCCCATTGGTGAGATCAGGGGCGAAATTCTCCCGAAACGGCGCGATGTCCGCCGACTGGCGCTCAAAACGGTGCCAATCAGACGGGCATCGCGCCGCCCCAAAGGTGCAGAATGCTCCGCATCTTTGGGGGCCGAGCCCCAACATTGAGGGGCTAGGCCGACGCCGGAGGAATTTCCGCCCCGCCAGCTGGGGGAAACAGCCTTTGTTGCCCCGCCAGCTGGCGCGAAAATGACATCCCCGGGCGGCGCATGCGCGGGAGCGTCAGCGGCCGCTGACAGTTTCCCACGCATGCGCAGTGGAAGGAGTCTCTTCCGCCTCCGCCATGGTGGAGACCGTGGCGGAGGCGGAAGGGAAAGAGTGCCCCCACGGCACAGGCCCGCCCGCGGATCGGTGGGCCCCGATCGCGGGCCAGGCCACCGTGGGGGCACCCCCCGGGGCCAGATCGCCCCGCGCCCCCCCCAGGACCCCGGAGCCCGCCCACACCGCCTTGTCCCGCCGTTCAAAAGGTGGTTTAATCCACGCCTGCGGGACAGGCAATTTATCGGCGGGACTTCGGCCCATCCGGGCCGGAGAATCGAGCGGGGGGGCCAGCCAACCGGCGCGGCCCGATTCCCGCCCCCGCCGAATATCCAGTACCGGAGACGGGGGCGGGATTCACGGCAGCCCCCGGCGATTCCCCAACCCGGCGGGGGGTCGGAGAATGACGCCCCAGGATCCCACTGCAGTGTGGCCTCGGCTGGAGGGTGGGTGTCTCAGCGCCTGCGGGTCCACCATGCCAAACCCAGTTCCAGGGGCAATGCCAGCCCCAGCCAGCCTGTCCCACCGACCACCCATAACTCCCACTGACCGTGGAGGCCTCTGGCCATGCGGCTGAAGCCTACTGCTAATTGGGAATTGGCAATCTTAGTTAAATGAGCACCTCAGATTTCCCAAGTGGATTTCCATAGATAGGCGTGCCATGTAGCATGTGGGGGTTATCGCCTAGCATCACAATCAGACCATGATGTTTGGACACTGTGCTTGGACACTGCAAGAAGCAACAGCATTGACGCAGCGGCTAATATCCGAACACCCAGTGGCTGGGCCCCAGAACCGGGAACATTTCCATCGCCGGAGTGTGCGTGAGGGCACCGGGGAGGGAGCCTGCGCTGGTCCAGGTAACGTTACGTGCAGGTGTCTGGGGTACAGGGTGTGGGGTCCGGTGACCATGGGCCAGGGGTGCGTGGGCAGGGCTTGGTGGGGGGGGGGGGGGGTAATGGGGGACATGGAAGACAACGCTGGCTGTCACTCCCAAATCCTCTCCTAATTCCTTACAGATTGGGGAATCGAGAACTAGTGGGCATAGGTTTAAGTTAAGAGGGGAAAGAATTAATGGGAACCTGAGGAGCAACCTTTTTACACAGAGGGTGGTACGTATGAGAAATGAGCTGTTGGGGGATGTGGGTGAGGCAGGGACATTGACAACATTTAAAAAGCATTTGGACAAATCCATGGATAGGAAAGGTTTAGAGGGACCAAAAAGAAAATGCTGGAAAATCTCAGCACGGTGGCAGCACCTGTAGGGAGAGAAAAGAGCTAACGTTTCGAGTCCAGGTGACCCTTTGTCAAAGCTAAAGACAGAGAAAGTGGTAAATATTTATACTGTGGAGTGAGAATGAAAGATGAGTAATAGCAACAGAAACCCAGGGAAATGGGGTGCTAATAGCCACAAAAAGCAAGGGAAAAGAGTGCGAATGGCAGCCCCCAGAGAGAATAAAAGGTGTGAAAGGCCAAACTGCAGAGAAACTAACATCAGAGGGTAAACTGTGACAGATGTAGATGTGGGGGGAGGTGAAGGGGGAAGCAAAGGGGAGAAAGGGTAACGAAAGGTGGATAAGGTGATGGGGTTAAATATATATAAAGAAAGACAAGAGAGAAAGAAATGGTAAAAGACAGTTAAAATGAAATGGAATGAAAACAAATGGGTCGAAGTGGGGTCCTGGTGGAGGAGTGGACTATATTATCTCGGAGGGAACGGTCTCTGCGGAATGCTGACAGAGGGAGTGAAGGGAAGATGTGTTTGGTGGTGGCATCACGCTGGAGTTGGCGAAAATGGCGGAGGAGTATACGGAGGCTGGTGGGATGAAATGTGAGAACGAGGGGGACTCCGTCCTTGTTCTGGGAGGGAGGGGAAGGGGTGAGGGTAGTGGCGCGGGAGGCGGCGAGGGTAGTGGCGCGGGAGATGGACCGCATACTGTTGAGGGCCATGTCAACAACTGTAGGTGGGAAATCACGGTTGAGGAAGAAGGAACACATTTTCGAAGCAGCATTTTGGAAAGTGGCATAATCGGAACAAATGCGACAGAGGCGAAGGAGTTGAGAGAAAGGGATGGAGTCCTTACAGGGTGTAGGGTGTGAAGAGCTATAGTCCAGATAGCTGTGGGAGTCAGTGGGCTTGTAGTGGATATTAGTGGATAGTCTATAGCCGGAAATGGAGACAGAAAGATTAAGGAACGGAAGGGAAGTGTCTGAGATGGACCAGGTGAAAGTGAAGGAGGGGTGGAAACTGGAAGCGAAGTTGATGAATTTTTCCAGGCCTATCCGGGCCACTTCCCACAACTCCTTTACCGATACATTGATGACTATTTTGGTGCCGTGTCATGCTCTCGTCCAGACCTGGAAATATTCATCAACTTCGGGTGACCTTCTCAGCATCATAGTGGAGGGCCCCTCCAGAATTGTCCAGGCACCTGCACCACATCTTCAGGAGGCTGAAGCACTGCTCGATCACACCGTGGTTTCTGCATGGGCGTCGTTGTAGCGGGTCTTGGTGTCGGTCTGTGGCCTTCGGATAGGAGTCATCAGCCACGACCGCAGCGGATAACCCCCGTTGCCCAGAAGCCAACCCCCCAGCCAGTGGGGTGGGGGTGGGTCTCAAATACATCAGGAATCATTGAGTGTGCCTGGATAAAGGCGTCCTGCACAATACCCCGTAATCAGGCACGGACATGCATGATGCGTATCTAATGGTCACATATGAGCTGCACATTCATCGAGTGCAACTCCTTTTGGTTTGTGTGGAGCGGCCTGTCATTTGCAGGTGCTCATAGGGAGACATGAACCCCGTTGTCTGGCATCCTGGTGGACTCGGTCCATATTGAAGTGGAATTATTGTGTTGACTGGGCATACAGGGCCTCCATGCACCTATGTGCCGAGGTCTGTGAGATCCCAGACAGGTCCCCACTTGCGTCTAGAAGGACACCGTGGCGTAAAGGTTCAGGGCGACAACCACCTTGACAGCAACCGGGAGTGGATGTCCTCCCCGAATCGCCTGCGTGCCAGGTGTGCCATAATCTGGCAGATATGCCGCACTGTCTCCCTGCTCGCCTGGAGTTTTCGACGATATTCCTGGCCCGGCTGGTCCTCAAAATACAGGCGCTGCTGGTACACACGAAGCCTCATGTGGCGACTCCTTTGCACCTCCTTGTCCTCGGCCTCTTGGACAGGCGGCTGTCCATCCTGGGCGGCTGACTCCTATTCCTCTGCTGCAGCTTCCTCCTCCTTGAGCAGTGCCGGCTGCGGAGTGAGTCGAGCGCCACCATAGTTGGGGGAGAGCCGATCCATGGGCGGTGGGGGGGGGGGGGGAGGGTTGGCAAGGGCTGAGGACACTGGTGACGGGTGGTCCAGGGGTGGCAAGCCTGGCCAAAGGGGGACACGATTTGGCAGACCAGGACCATGCACGGCTGGCGCCATGTTGCATGGCGCGGCTGCTGCATGCGCAGCTACGGACCCGCCAACTCTCCGGCCGTATCGACAGCTAGAGCCGGGGGCTCTACGCTCCGTGCCTGTTAGCCCACCACCTGACGGGGGATCGGTGGTCATTTTGCACCATTTTTTCAGTCATTAAACGCCATCGTTCCCATGCCAGCATCAGGACATAGTCTCCAAATCAGAGAATCCAGCTCCATGAGTGCCATTCCATCTGGGCCCCATCTCACCCAAGATCTCCGAGGTGATGGGGATTGATCCCACACCTTGGGTAACTCGGGAATCTGCACATTAAAGTGAGACTCTATGTCACACTCTAATATGCAGATTTGCCGAAAAGTGATCCCACCCACAATGGTTTCCCAGCTCCTATTGGCCACGTTGCGCTGCTTTTCGGGTGCAGCATTGCCATAAACTCACACCCTAGGCTATTGTGATTGGACCTGAATTAGAGTTATGATACACCATCAATAACACATGACGAGTGATGAACGTAACTGAGGCTTTATTACACTAAACAGCAAGCCTCCTGCCTCTGGACCCGAACTGGGTCCGGAGGCGGAGACTTGCCACTCTTATACAGAAGCCCGAGGGGAGGAGCCACAGGCAGAGCCAGCCTTGACAAGCCCAGGCATGCACAATACAATACAGTACATATAATGCAATAATGTGGTTTACCACATTCACCCCCTGTTTAAAAAAAGAGTCCGGCGGGGGTGAAGTGGTCTTAAAGGTCAAGTCTGTCGGGGGCCTTGACCTTCCGCCGTGATCGCCTCAGTCCCGGCTGTGGTGTGGGCACCGGTGTCAAGACCTGCGCGTCCGGGAGCGTGTTGTCTTCTTCTTCACCCAGATGTTGAGTCGGCGAAGTGGGGGGGGGAGGGGCGGTGTATGGGCAGAGGTGGTGGTGCTTGTCGCCGGTGGGCCTGCGGGTGTCAGTTCGTGAGAGAGGTGGGCAGAAGTGGGGCAAGACGGCGTAGGGTGGGGGGTGGTGGTGATGGTCGCCGGGGTACCTGCAGGAGCCAAATCCCGAAGGGAGTCCGTGTCCTGCCGCCCGTCCTGGTGTGTCACGTAGGCATATTGGGGGTTCGCATGGAGGAGTTGGACCTTCTCGACGAGGGGGTTGGATTTATGACTCCTCGCATGCTTCCGGAGAAGGACGGGCCCCGGGACTGTCAGCCAGGACGGAAGTGAGACCCCGGAGGTGGACTTCCTGGGGAAGGCAAACATACGTTCATGAGGAGTCTCATTAGTGGCTGTACATAGGAGCGACCGGATGGAGTGGAGTGCATCGGGGAGGACCTCCTGCTAGCAGGAGACAGGGAGACTTCTAGACCGTAGGGCCAGGAGGACGGCCTTCCAGACCATCACGTTCTCCCTCAACTCCTGTCCGTTTCCCCGGGGGTTCTAGCTGGTCGTCCTGCTGGAGGCGATACCTTTGCTGAGCAGGAACTGACGCAACTCGTCGCTCATAAAGGAGGAAGCCCGATCACTGTGGATGTAGGCGGGGAACCCGAACAGGGTGAAAAGACTGTCTCGGGCCTTGATAACAGAGGCAGAGGTCATGTCAGAGCAGGGGATGGCGAAGGGGAATCTGGAGTGCTCGTCAACGATGTTGAGGAAGTACACGTTACGGTCAGTGGAGGGGAGGGGCCCTTTGAAGTCCATGCTGAGGCGCTCAAAGGGACGGGAGGCTTTTACCAGATGTGCTCTGTCTGGCCGATAGAAGTGCGGTTTGCACTCCGCGCAGACCTGGCAGTCCCTGGTCACGGACTTGACCTCCAAGATGGAGTAAGTCAGGTTGCGAGCCTTGATGAAGTGGAAAAAACGGGTGACCCCCGGGTGACAGAGGACATTGTGGAGGGCCCGGAGTCGGTCTACTTGTGCGCTGGCATATGTACCGCGGGAGAGGGCATCTGGGGGCTCATTGAGCATCCCAGGTCGATGCAAGATATCATAGTTGTAGGTGGAGAGCTCAATCCTCCACCTCAGAACCTTGTCGTCCTTGACCTTGCCCCGCTGTGTATTGTTAAACATGAAGGCAACCGACCGTTGGTCAGTGAGAAGAGTGACTCGCCTGCCAGCCAGGTAATGCCTCCAATGTCTAACAGCTTCTACGATGGCTTGGGCTTCCTTTGCGATGGAGGAGTATCGAATTTCGGAGGCATGGAGGGTACAGGAGAAGAAAGCCACGGGCCTGCCCGCCTGGTTGAGTGTAGCGTCCAGAGCAAAGTCCGACACATCGCTCTCCACTTGGAATGGGATGGACTCATCCACAGCATGCATTGCGGCCTTGGCACTATCTGCCTTGATGCGATTGAAGGCCAGGCGGGCCTCAGCCGTCAGGGGAAAAATGGTGGATTTGATCAGCGGACTGGCCTTGTCCACATAGTTGGGGACCCACTGGGCATAGTAAGAGAAGAACCCCAGGCATCTCTTCAGGGCATTGGGGCAGTAGGGAAGGAGGAGTTGCAGGAGGGGGCGCAGGCGGTCGGGGTTGGGCCCTAGGACTCCGTGTTCCACGATGTAGCCGAGGATGGCTAGGCGGGTTGTGCGGAAGACGCATTTTTCTTTATTATAGGTGAGTTTCAGGCGTTTAGCAGTGTGGAGAAAGTGCCGGAGGTTCTCGTCATGGTCCTGCTGGTCATGGCCGCAGATGGTGACGTTGTCTAGGTACGGGAACGTGGCCCGCAGCCCGTACTGGTCAACCATTCGGTCCATTTCCCTTTGGTGACGCCAAAGGGGACCCTGAGGAAGTGGTAGAGGAGGCCATCTGCCTCGAAGGCAGTGTATTGGCGGTCCTCCTGGAGATAGGGAGCTGGTGTACGCAGACTTCAAGTCGACTGCAAAGAAGACTCGATACTGCGCAATCTGATTGACCATGTCAGATATGCGGGGGAGGGGGTACACATCGAGCTGCGTGTACCGTTTATTGGTCTGGCTGTAATCGATGACCATCCGGTGCTTCTCCCCAGTCTTGACGACCACCACTTGGGCTCTCCAGGGGCTGTTACTAGCCTCAATGATCCCCTCTCGCAGGAGTCGCTGGACCTCTGACCTGATGAAGGTCCTGTCCTGGGCACTGTAGTGTCTGCTTCTGGTAGCGACGGGTTTACAGTCCGGGGTGAGGTTTGCGAAGAGGGAGGTTCGGGCGACCTTAAGGGTCGCGAGGCTACAGACGGTGAGGGGGGGCAGGGGTCTATCGAACTTTAGGGTAAAACTCTGGAGATGGCACTGGAAGTCGGCCCCAGTAATAGGGCAGCGCAGAGATCATGGAGGATGTAGAGCTTAAAGTTGGTGTACTCTATGCCTTGTATGGTAAGGGTCGCGACACAGTACCCCTGGACTTCTACAGCGTGGGATCCGGAAGCCAGGTAGATTTTCTGGGTCGCGGGGAGGGAGCAGCCCCTTACCGTATCTGGGTGTATGAAGCTGTCTGTGCTCCCGGAGTCGAAAAGGCAGGCCACCTCGAGCCCGTTGATCCGGACGGTCATCGTGGACTTCGCGAGGTGGTGCGGCAGGGACTGGTCGAGTGTGACGGAGGCGAGTGTCGGAAGGTGGTCGGTAGGCCTGTCGGAGGTAGTGGCGGCCAGCGTTTGGTCGGGTGATCTGGGCTCCCGGGACACTGCGGAGTGGTCCCAAGATGGCGGCCCCCATGAGTCGCCCCTGGTGGATGTCAGCGGCGATGGCGTCCAAGGTGGCGGGCCCCGTGGGTCGCACGTGTCGGCCGAAGTTAAAGATGGTGGCGCCCACGGGTTGCACATGGCGGGTGGCGCGGCAGCTGGGGGCGGCCCTGACAGGCAGCAGGCAGCGCTGCTGGTCCTAGAGGATTTAGGGGGGATTGGGCATGGCAGGCTTTTGCAAAGTGGCCCTTCTTCCTACAGCCGTTACAAGTTGCGTTCCGTGCCGGGCAGCATTGTCTGGGGTGATTACCCTGGCCGCAGAAGTAGCACCTCGGGCCTCCGGTGTTGGCGGGCGGCTGCGCGGCGTAGGCTTGTGTCGCACCCGGGTCGGTTGATGGCTATGCCCATGAGGCCCACGAGGGTGCCGCGCAGTCGGAGGTGTGGGCCACCATGTTCTGGGAGGCCACCTCCAGTGAGTTGGAGAGTTGTACTGTCTCTGGAAGGCAAAGTGTCCCCCCTTCTAATAGATGCTGGCGGATATAATTAGAGTTCATGCCCGCGACATAAGCGTCCCTGATCAGCAGCTCCGCGTGCTGGGTAGCCGTTATCACCCGGAAGTCACAGTTCCGGCAGCGAATGCTCAAGGTGCACAGGAATTCTGCGAGTGATTCCCCAGGGCATTGCCGTCTCGTGGCAAGGAGGTGCCGAGCATATACCTGGTTAACGGATTTCACATATTGTCCTTTTAGCAGCGTTACTGCTTCCGCGTATGAGGGGGTGTCCCTGATGAGGGGGAAGACTCTTGGGCTCACCTGTGCGTGGAGGACCTGTTTCTTCTGGAGGTCTGTGAGGTCTTTGTTGAAGGATGCGAGGTACGCCTCGAAGCAGCTTAGCCAGTGTTCAAATGTTTCTGTAGCGTCGGCTGCCTGTGGGTCCAGTCCAAGCGATCAGGCTTGAGTGATGACTTCATCTTTAGGAGTTTAGTGTATTGAATTGATACACCATCAATAACCCACGACGAGTGATGAACATAACTGAGGCTTTAATACACTAAACAGCAAGCTTCCTGCCTCTGGACCCGAACTGGGTCCGGAGGCGGCGACTTGCCACCTTTATACAGAAGCCCAAAGGGAGGAGCCACAGGCGGAGCCAGCCTGGACAAGCCCAGGCATGCACAATACAATACAGTACATATAATGCAATAATGTGGTTTACCACAAGTTACTTAGGCCCGTGAATGCAATTAGCATCTGGAATAAACTATCTCCTAGCACAATGAATGTGTGCATAGATAGTGAATGTATATGTAAAGCTGTTACAGTGAACATACATTTTCGCTCAGATTTAATAAGCTGTCATATAACATAATGAACGAAAACGAAAGTGGAATAGTTTCCCACCTAAAGCAGTGAATGCACTTAGTGTAAAGTCCTATGACACGATTAATGTTCTCCCCTGGTGAATAGATTCAGTGCTAATTTAGAGACTGTAGCCACAGTTAGAATAGACTGCCAAAGAGAGGGATGGATTCCTGTATAGATGCAGGATTGTAATGGTGAGTAATTCCAGTACAGCAAACTAAATGGGTGAGGGGTGAAGTGGGTGCAGGGCTGTGGTGAGCCTGATGAATTAAATGGCATTGCTAATTCCTGCCCATGTTTTCACATCTGTCTAATGTGATACCAATGATTCATTGTGTATCCTCTTGGATGTTTCATTCAGTAGCAGAATAATTATAATGACTTCCTGCTTGAGGAAGTAGAGTTTAAAATGGAACCAAAATATCTGAACAAGATAGGCAGCTGAAGCTGTTGAAATAAACAAAGAGGTCATTGGGTGTCCCTGTCTTTGTTTCCTTCAGTTCCTGTAAAAGTTCATAATGGGTTTTGATTATCCGTTTAATTATTATCAGATCAAGAGTTTCCCAGTATCTACATTTCTCTAGACTTTGTTTATAATAAACGTCTTTTATTTAGCTATTTCTAAGGTAACTTGATGCTTTAGCAGGTGATGAGTCCAACAAAATACAGCAGTCCATTCCCTACATGATAATATGTACCCAAATGTTTTATTAGGGCACATATTAACTTCTATTGTTTTTTAAATGACATACACTGTTCTCTTCTTTTCCTGATCAATTTTCGCTCTCCTTGTTTTCTCTGAAAAGCTATGCATCTTTGTCCTGCTCTGACTCTGAGTGTTAGTTGCACCAAGTAACTCACTTGAATCACCCATTATCCAATGTTCCCACTTGTGCATCTCCTAATGGGGGCTTTTGCATTAGCAATTAGGAGCTGGAACCCTGTCCAATTTCCTGTTCACTATATTACCAGAGCCCACTAGAGCATAGCATTCCTTCAGCCAGCCTGAGTGAGGTTAGCTAATTCAGAACATGCCTGGGATCAAAGCTAGAGCCCTTCCTGTTCTGTAAAATTTAGGCACTATTGAGGAGACCTCAACCATTATCCATCTTAAACATGACATGCACTTTGTGAAAATTGTGGAAAATTCATGCAATTTGTCAATAATAAGTCCATAAGATGTAGGAGCAGAATTAGTCCATTTGGCCCATCCAGTCTGCTCCACCATTCGATCAGGGCTGATATGTTCCTCATTCCTATTCTCCTGCCTTCTCCCCATAACCCCTGATCCCCTTATGAATTAAGACATTCCCTTATTAATCAAGAACACTAGATTTCTGCCTGAGATGTATTACTTACAGGGTTGCAGATCAAGAGCTGGAAGGTGGAATTAGACAGATTAGTTCTTTCTTAAAACATAAGAACACAAGAATTAAGAGGAGTAGGCAATTTAGCCTCTCAAACCTGTTCTACCATTCAATATGATCATGGCTGATCTCATCATGGCCTCAACTCCACTGTCCTGCCCGTTATCCGTAACCCTTCAATCCATTACTCATTAAAAATCTGTCTAACTCCTCCTTAAATGTAATCACTTTTCCCAGCATCCACCACACTCTGGGGTAGCGAATTGCACAGATTCACGGCCCTTTGGGAGAAGTAGTTTCTTTTTATCTCTGTTTTAAATTTGCTATCCCTTATCTTGAGACTATGGCTTCTCGTTCTAGAATGCCCCACAAGAGGAAGCATCTGCTCCATGTCTACTTTATCTATGCCTTTTATCATCTTATACACCTCAATTTGATCTCCCCTCATTCTTCTAAACTCTAGAGAATATAGGCCTAAACTGCTCAATCTCTCTTCATACGACAAACTCCTCATCTCTGGACTCAATCTAGTGAACCTCCCCTGAACTGCTTCCAAAGCCACTTTATCTGTCCTCAAATAAGGGGCTAAAACTGTGCACAATACTCCAGGTGTGGTCTCACCAATACCTTGTATAGTTGCAACAACACTTCCTTACCTTTACTCTATTCCTTTAGTAAGAAATGCCAACATTCCATTCACTTTCTTTATTACCCGCTCGCTAGCTTCCTGCGACTCATGCGCCAGGACACTAGATCCCTTAACCGGAGCACCCCAAAGACTCTTCCCATTTAGATAATAAGTTGCCTTTCCATTTTTCTGACCAAAATGCATGACCTCAAACTTATCCATGTTGAAATCTATCTGCCACATTACATATCTAAATCCATTTGTAAGGTTCTTATTTCCTCATTGCAACTTACTGTCCCATCCATTTTAGAGTCATCTGCAAATTTGGCTATGGAGCCTTAAATTCCTGTATCCAAGTCGTTAATATACACTGTAACTAATTGGGGCTCAAGTGGCACACCACTAATTACATCTTGCCATCCAGAAAAAGGTGCATTTATCCTGACTCGCTGTCATCTGTCCATCAGCCAGTCTTCTATCCAAGCTAATAAATTACCCCCATGTTATCTAACCTTGTTTATTAACCTTCTGTGCGGTACCTCATCAAACGTTTTCCAGAAGGCCAGATATATTATATCTACAGATCCCCATTATCTACTTGGCTTGTTACATCTTCGAAGACCTCTAGCACATTAGTCAAATATGATTTACCCTTCATAAACCATGCTGACTCTGATGGATTGCGTTTTGACTTTCCAAATGTCCTGATATTACTTTCTAAGGCTGAAAGGATGTATCCAATCAACGTCTGAGGATTTGCAATTTAATTTTCATAGTAATTTTGGCAAAGTAATGGCATTGAGAAATGCTGCTGAGTTGGAGGGGGATAATGTTTTCAACTTGTTTGTCCACCTAAAGAATCGTCAACAATCAGGTGGGGGCCTTGGGCACACATTTACCCACCTGATGCCAGTTTAGGTAGACCTTCAAATGGACTTCCAGTGCAAAAAGGAACAATCATCGCTCTGCTCACTATGTATTTGTAAATATTTCCTCTGTTCAGCATTGATGGTGAAATCTTAAAAATGTTCTTTTAGAACTTTTATGGAGTCATAGAACAAAAGGGTGCCATGCAGCAGAATGTGGCAATATCTATGTTAGCTCTTCAGCTGAATCTGCCTCACCTCATCCCGTTGCACCATCCTTTCTCCAAATCCTTTAATTCTTTTTCAAATTCTAATCTAATTTCCTTTTAAATGAAGTTATCTCTGCCTCAGTAGCTACTTGTAGCTAGGCATTTTATGTCCTGAGAAATCTCCGTGTGAAAAAATGTCTTCTAGTTTCCCTTTTGTTCCAATGATAACTCTGGGTCCTAAAAATAGACAGCAGAGGAAATCTTCCAATGTTACCGGACATGACAATCCTGGGAGTTTTAACCCCAGCGTGCTGTAGCCCCAGCCAAAGATAAGCACTCTTATCGCTTTCCATATCAGCTAAACTTGTAGCCTCATTGACTGTGATTGACCATTTAACACCTTTTTTTACTATTAAAGGAAAAATGAAAACGAATGGATGTTGATGCTGATACTAAAAATTGCAGGGCTATGGAATAATGCCAGTGAAGAAAGAAACATTGCATTATTGCTTGTAGCTTTCCAGGCCAAAGTACACATTGAAAGCATGAGTGAAATATGTGACATAGTGGCATGGTATTTGACTAATGACAAATTGATCTATGATTCATGTAAGCATTGCTTTCATGCCAAGAAAAGGGGACAAAGTAATAAGTGAAAAATAATGGGAGGCACATTGACAAATTTCCATCTTCAACTGTTCCAAGGCTCTCTGGAGAGTTTCCATTGTCCCACAAAAACTTTGCAGGCCTCTTCTGCACCAAATCCCACTTATACACATTACCCTTGTCCTTGCTGGCCTACAATGGACCGCAAATTAAAATTTCTCAACATTAAAGTGATTATCCTTGTGTCTAAACTGCTTCATGGCCACCATCTTTCCTATTTGTGTGATCTAATCCAACGCTGGAAGCTACTCATCACCACTCCCCCCAAAATTCTCCATTCCTCTCACTCTGGGACCTTGTGCATCTTTCCTACCCTTCACACCACCACTCTTTTCTGTGCCAATTCAGCCACCTGAGGATCGGTAGAAGGGTTCTCCCTAAGATGGCAGCCATTCATTTCCTTTTTTAAGGAGCTAGTCACCTTCAGCCACTACGGGTATAGTTTAGTTTTTTGGGGGTAAAGTTAAGATGTGTTTTTGCTTGTTTGGCTCTTTCTTCCATTGTGTAATTTTTGTTAATTGTTTTGGATGGTTTTGTTTAATATGAACATTTTAAAATAAATATATTTTTTAAAAAAGCATTCATTCAATTCAATTTTGTCGACTATTATTTAACCTGCATACACCACCCTGTCGGGCTGTGCATTCCAAATCCTAACATAAAAAAAGATTTTCCTCAAGTTACCTCTAATTCTTTTGTGCAATCACTTTAAATCTATGCCTCCCGGTTATGGAATGTCTCACCATTGGAAACAGGTTATTCAGGTGTGGCGTATCAAGGTGCCCAGGTGGCACTGTCAGGGTGCCCAGGTGACACTGTTAGGGTGCCCGGGTGGCAGTGTCAAGGTGCCAGGCGACAGTGCCAAAGTGCCTATGTGGCATCAGGGTACCACCCTGCCCACAGCCCAATCACTCAGGGGCCTCCGATCGCCTGGGAGACCCACCCACAAGTGCCGTTATACCTGGTCCATGTTTGTGGAAACCAATGCTAAACGCTGCCACGGCGAGGTATCCCAGGTGTGGGCTTCCGATCCCGGACTTTGGGACATTCCAGCGCAGACATACTTAAGCGAAGTTAACTGCTCACTTGAATATGCAAATCTGGTTCCTGCCCAGTGAGGGCGAGGGCCAGATCGCGATGTCTCACGATATCCAATTAGATCTCGCGAGGCGTCCCGAGCGTCGTAAGTGTCCCGAGAGGTCCCTCATGAGATTTGATGGCCTCGTCGAGTCACTGGGTTGGGTGCAATGAGGCTGTTCAATCGAGCCCTCTGGCTCTGCTTGTTTTTTTATTCGTTTGCACATTTATTTTATGTTTCTTTTGGCATACATAGTTTTTACTAGGTCCTGAAATTTGTTCAATATTTCAGCTTAAATCCTCGTTGATTCATAGCGACTGGAAGGAGTTGGGGTGGGCCAGCTGCTTTTGGGAGGCTCCTGCCCTGACTGTGTGGTGTGCTCCGTTAGATATGGCTGCTAGCGATGATGTTGATCTGTCCGAACATCTCAGCTCTGTGGTGCAGGAGTGTCAAAGACCAATTTCAAGAGTTGCGAGGTATTTTCATGGAGGTGTTGGAGGTGCACATGGAGGTTCTTGTAGCAGAGGGAACATTGTCCTCAGTGGATCGAGGGAGCACATTTAATCCTGTCTTCAAGGCCTGGGGTCGGGCTGACTTTCCGACCCCTGGTCCTATGTTATCATGTTCCTGATGTCGGTCGAAAGGGGTTGGGTATGGCTGAGCATGCTGGGTCAACCCCCCACCAAGAGCCTTGGTTGTTGGCCACTTGGGTTCAGGTGAGACGGCATGTTGGAAGCAATGAGGTTTCGTGCATCGATTGTTGGGATCCTTGGAAGATCCTGAAGAGTGCTTACCATCTTCGATCCTGCTTTGTCCTTGATATCGGCTTTCTTCGTGTGCCAGTGGGGAAGTCTTTATCCTGATAACTGCCTCGCATCTCAGTTGCTATCCTGGACTTTGCTCCCCATAATTATGTTGTTGTCTGTTGATGTTGTCAACTTATTTGCTTGCAGTAACTTCCGGTGGCGGCTATGGAGTGAGTGGTCGTGCACAGGACAGCTCTTGTTTGAAGATGTTGGTTTTGGCCCTTTTCACCCGTGTTTTGGGTTGGAATGGTAGAACGGAAAGTGTAGGGGAAGATGTTCGCCCCTGGTTGGCATGTTTACGGTGTCATGTGAGAGTACCCTTTAAGAAATGAGTGTTTAAGAAATGTACCTTTAAGAAATGGAGCTGCTCATGTTATTGGAGTGATGTCAGAGTGTGGGTGGAGCTGAGCTCCACTTCTGCTTTTTAGTTTCAGTTTGAGAAAGAGCTTGGGTGTGTCTGTGTTTTGCAGTGAGCTGAATCTGAAGTTAAAAGCGAGCTGCACTGCTGTTGATCTCTGCCATCCAAAGATTATCTATGGATCATTTGGTTAATTCAGAAGAAGTATAAATGTTTTCAGTCTTGAATGTAAACCCTAATGTGCTCCTGTTTGAAGGTTTGTAAAGCCTTTTGGATGTTAAAAGGACAGTGTACAGGTTACTTAGTGTTGTATTCTTTGGGGGGTGTATTTGATTTACTGGTTGCTAAGATATTCACTGTTTGTTTTAAAAAGGTTAACTTGAGTTCATAGAAAAAACATTGTTTTGTTTTAAAAACCACTGGTCCATTTTCTGCTGTACCATACCTGTAGAGTGAGCCGTGTGCTCCCCATACCACAATCTATTAAAAGTTGTGGGTCAGGTGAACTCCATGATACACTTTAGGATTCTCTAAACCCTGACCCATAACAATTGGGGGCTCGAGGGGGATAAAAGTCTATCTATTGGATTGGCTTAGTGAACTTAAAGACAGTGAGGGTTGAGCATATTGTGTTTGCTTTTCAGGTGTGGTATTTTAGTTTAAGTGGGGAGTGTGTTGTGGACAATGGCTCTTTCAGAGGCTCAGAAGTTTTTGGGGGTGGAAACGGTCACACGCAGTACCTTATGGACAGAGACTAAAAGCAGACTGTTAGATTTGGCAAAAACATTGCAGTTAACATTACCTGACAAAATGCGAAAAGATGAGGTAATTATGGTGGTGGCTAAGCATTTAAAGTTGCCTGAGATACAGTCTGACTCATTAGAAATGGCAAAGATCCAGTTGCAGATTAAGCAACTTGAACATGAAAAAGAATTAAAGCAGCTTGAATACGAAAGAGATAGAGAGGAAAAAGAAAGAGCGAGAGAGGAAAAAGAAAGAGAGGAAAAAGAAAGAGAGAGAGAAGAAAGGAGAAAAGAAAGAATAGCCCTAGCAGAACGAAAAGAAAGAGAAAGGGAGATGCAGATCAGGGAAAAAGATAAAGAGAGAGAGTTTGAACTTCAGAAAATGGCCATGAAACATGACAGTCAGTTAAAATTGGCAGACGTAAAGGGAAACATACAGTTGGATGATAGTGATGAGGATAGTGAGAAAGAGCGTCAAAGTCGAAGGCGTGGTGAAGATCTATTTAAATATGTCCAAGCATCGCCAAGGTTTGACGAGAAGGAAGTGGAAGCCTTTTTCATTTCATTTGAGAAGGTAGCTAAACAAATGAAATGGCCACAGGACATGTGGGTATTACTGATTCAAACAAAGCTGGTAGGTAGAGCTAGTGAAGTGTTTGCATCACGACCGAAGAAGGTATCTTGGACGTATGAGGAGGTGAAAAAATCCATCTTGGGTGCATATGAACTAGTGCCTGAAGCTTACAGACAAAGGTTTAGAAATTTAAGGAAAGAATTTAGTCAAACATACATGGAGTTTGAAAGGCTCAAACAGGGTAATTTTGATAGGTGGATAAGGGCTTTGAAAATAGACCAAACGTATGAAGCTCTCAGAGAAATTATACTTTTGGAGGAGTTTAAAAATTCAATTCCTGATGTAGTGAGAACTCATGTGGAAGAACAGAGGGTTAAAACTGCGAGGTTAGCAGCAGAAATGGCAGATGATTATGAATTAGTTCATAAATCAAAGCTTGGTTTCAGACATCAGTTTCAGCCTGTGAGGGATAGAAACTGGGGACATGAGAAATACTCAAGTGGTAAAGGTAAAGGTGATCTGATGGGAGATAATAAGGAGAGTGTACCTCAGATTAAAAAAGAAATCCAGGAGAGTGGAAGAGAGATGAAAAGTGGCAAACGTTTTCACTGTAATGAACCAGGCCATGTAAAGTCACAGTGTTGGTGGTTGAAGAAAAGCACTGGGAAAGCTGATGTGGTAAAACAGGATAAGACAGTGGAGTTTGTTAAAGTGGTAAAGGAAAGCTCAAGTGAAGTGAAGGAGGTGCAAAAGATTGTACAGCCTGATCAAGAGGTGATTGATAAGAAGGTGCCAGATCTCTTTAAAGAATTTACTTGTGTGGGTAAAGTTTACTCATGTGTACCAGGAGGAGTAGGTAAAGAAATCACAATTTTAAGAGACATGGAGCTTGTCAATCTTTAATGGTAAGAGATGAGGAGTCATGTAGGTTGGGAAGAATGTTGCCAGAAAAGGTGGTAATATGTGGAATTCAGGGTCAGAGGAGTAGTGTTCCATTATATAAGGTAAGGTTGGAAAATCAAGTGAAGAGTTGTGAAGTGGTAGTAGGAGTAATAGAGAAACTATCTTGTCCAGGAATACAGTTTATCTTGGGTAATGTTATAGCTGGATCGCAAGTGGGAGTGATGCCTACTGTGATTGATAAGCCAGTGGAAAATCAGACAACTGAAGTGTTGAAGGACGATTGTGTAGTAACAAGGTCGCAAAGTCACAGGTTAAGACAAGAGGAGAAATCAAACAGTGAAGATGAAGTTGAAGTGCAATTGTCAGAAACGATTTTTAATCATATGGTTGAGAAAGACCAAGACCAGGTGGAGGATGAGGCGGATATTTTTAGTTCAGGAAAATTGGCAGAGTTACAACAGAAAGATGTCGAAATAAAACGGATGTATCAGAAAGCATACACGGAAGAGGAATCTGAGTGTACACCAGAGTGTTATTATCGTAAAAGTGATGTCTTGATGTAAAAATGGAGACTATTACATATGCAGGCAGATGAAAAGTGGGCAGAAGTTCATCAAGTAGTATTGCTGGTAGGGTATAGAAAGGAGGTGTTGCAAGTTGCACATGAGGTACCAGTGGGAGGTCATTTGGGGATAAGGAAAACTCAAGCTAAAATCCATAAACATTTTTATTGGCCTGGATTACATAAAGATGTAGTTACATTTTGTCAATCATGTCACACATGTCAAGTGATAGGGAAACCTCAAGCAGTGATAAAACCAGCGCCCTTAATACCCATTCCAGCATTTGAGGAACCTTTTACAAGGGGCCTAATTGATTGCATAGGACCGCTTCCTAACACAAAGAGTGGGAATCAATATCTTTTGACTATAATGGATGTGTCTACTAGGTTTCCAGAGGCCATTCCAGTACGTAATATTACAGTTAAAAATATTGTGGAGGAGTTACTTAAATTCTTTACTCGATAAGGACTACTCACAGAAATACAATCGGATTAAGAATCAAATTTAACATCGATGTTATTCAAAGGAGTAGTGGATAGCTTAGGAATAAAACAATTTAAATCAACTGTGTACCATCCAGAATCGCAGGGAGCGTTAGAAAGGTGGCATCAGACATTAAAGACAATGTTGAGGGCTTATTGTCAAGATTATCCAGAGGATTGGGATAAAAGAATTCCATTCATACTGTTTGCAATTAGGGATGCTCCTAATGAGTCAACCAAATTTAGTCCTTTTGAACCAATTTTTGGTCATAAGTTAAGAGGACCACTTCAATTGATTAAGGAAAAATTGATGAGTGAGAAATTGGAAATTACATTATTGGGTTACGTGTCAAATTTTAGGGAACGATTAAATAGAGCAGGTGAATTGGCTAGACAAGATTTGAAAGTTGCACAAAATGTGATGAAACGGGTAGTGGACAAGAAATCCAATGTTCGTAGTTTTGCCAGTGGGGATAAAGTTTTAGTATTGTTACTAGTGGTAGGTGAACTTTTAAAAGCTAGGTTTTGTGGACTTTATCAAATTGAAAGGAAATTAAGTGAGGTGAATTATGTGGTAAAAACACCAGATAGAAGGAAGACTCACCGAGTGTGTCATGTGAATATGCTTAAAAGGTACTTTGAAAGGGAAGGAGAGAAAAAGGAGGAGATTTTAATGATTCTAACTCAAAGTGACGAACCAAATTCGGATGACTGTGAATTTGACATACCTCAAATTAAATTGGAAAATGAGGATGTTCTTAAAAATTGGGGTAAATTGTTGAGTTACCTTTCAGAGGAAAAGCAAACTGACCTGAAAGTGTTATTGATATCACATGGGCAAGTTTGTAGAGATAAATTGGGAAGTACTAAAATAGCTATACATGATGTAGATGTGGGAAATGCTGTTCCAATCAAACAACATCCATATAGACTTAACCCTTTAAAATTGGCATTGGTTAACAAACAGATTGAGAGTATGCTTAAAAATGGCATAATTGAAGTGGGTTGCAGCCAATGGAGCTCACACATAGTGATGGTGCCTAAACCAGACGGTACCCAATGATTGTGTGTGGACTGTAGAAACGTTAATTCAGTTACAAGAACGGACTCTTATCCTCTCCCACATTTGGAGGATTGCATTGAGAAAGTGGGACAATCAGTTTTTATTTCAAATTGGATTTGCTTAAAGGTACCTTTATCCGAAAGGGCGATGGAGATTTCAGCTTTTGTGACTCCAGATGGTATATACCAATTCAAGGTTATGCCATTTGGCATGAAAAGCGCCCCAGCCACATTTCAACGGTTAATTAACAAAGTTGTGTCAGGATTACCCAATTGTAGGGCAGCACGGTGGCGCAGTGGGTTAGCCCTGTTGCCTCACGGCGCTGAGGTCCCAGGTTCGATCCCAGCTCTGGGTCACTACCCGTGTGGAGTTTGCACATTCTCTCCGTGTTTGCGTGGGTTTAGCCCCCACAACCTAAAAAGATGTGCAAGGTAGGTGGATTGAACATGCTAAATTGCCCCTTAATTGGGAAAAAAAATGAATTGGGCACGCTAAATTTATTTTTAAAAAAGGATTACCCAATTGTGCGGTATACATCGACGATCTGGTAATTTTCAGCCAGACATGGAAAGAACATTTAAAACATCTGATGGAGTTATTCGATCGACTTCAGGAAGCGGGTTTGGTGATAAACCTAGCCAAAAGTGAATTTGGAAAAGATTGAATCACTTTCCTTGAGGAGTTTTCGATCCCCTCGAGACAAAGGGGAATAATGCGATTTTTTTGGCATGAGTGGATTTGATTGAACATTTGTGCAAAGGTTTTGTAGCGTGATTGCTCCACTGATGGACTTGCTGAAGAAACGTCGGAAATTTCAATGGACAGCGGAGTTTCAACAGGCATTTGACGGCCTGAAAGCTGTGATAACCAATGCTCCTGTGTTGGAGAATTACAAGGGACTCTGTGATCAGATTGAACTAAAGTATCTGACTTTAAAGAGACATGCCGAGGCGTAGAGAAATGGATGGATCGTGCAGAGACCTTCCTGTTCAGCGAGACTGTCAATTGAGAAGGATTTCAGTTGGAGGAAGAAGAACGGAAAAAATGGACTTTATTATTATACCTGTTTGTGTGTGTTGTTTGTTTAAACGAACAAGTATATTTACTGTGTGCATTTCTTAAAGGATAGTGCAAAGGTGAAAAATGAAACCATCTTGAAGGTGATGGTTTATTTTTCTTTCTTGGTGGGGAGGTGTCATGTGAGAGTACCCTTTCAGAAATGGGTTTTTAAGAAATGTACCTTTAAGAAATGGAGCTGTTCATGTTACTGGAGTGATGTCAGAGTATAGGTGGAGCTGAGCTCCACTCTGGCGTTTTAGTTTCAGTTTGAGAAAGAGCTTGGGTGTGTCTGTGTTTTGCAGTGAGCTGAATCTGAAGTTAAAAGTGAGCTGCACTGCTGTTGATCTCTGCCACCCAACGACTATCTATGGATCATTTGGTGAATTCAGAAGAATTATAAATGTTTTCAGTCTTGAATGTAAACCCTAACGTGCTCCTGTTTGAAGGTTTGTTAAGCCTTTTGGATGTTAAAAGGACAGCGTACAGGTTACTTAGTGTTGTATTCTTTGGGGGGGGGGTGTATTTGATTTACTGGTTGCTAAGATATTCACTGTTTTAAAAAGGTTAAATTGAGTTCATAGAATAAACATTGTTTTGTTTTAAAAACCACTGGTCCATTTTCTGCTGTACCACACCTGTAGAGTGGGCCGTGTGCTCCCCATACCACACTCTATTAAAAGTTGTGGGTCAGGTGAACTCCATGATACATTTTGGGATTCTCTAAACCCTGACCCATAACAACAGGCTTTCAAATCCGGCTGAAGACAGTGAAAGACATGGCGAAAGTGTTGGAGGAGACTCGTGGCGTGGCACCAATTACAAAAATAGCGGACGGGGAAGGGTTGTCGGTGGCGGGAAAGCTGCAGATGAAGCAATTAATGAGCTTCATTAAAGAAGTATTTCGGCAGCAAAGGAAGGAAATGCAGAGCGACTGGTCGAAGGCGATTGAGGGGGCGGTGGCACCTTTTCATGGGTCCCTGGAATGGGTGGAAATGTGTCTCGAAACATAGGAGGCAATGATCCAAGAGGTGGAGAATATGGTGTCCGACCAGAGTGATCGTATTGTGCCTTTGGGATCTTGGGGAATCTGTGCATGTCACTGCGGTTGAAGGTGGAGGACCAGGAGAATAGGTCCTTTAGCCACGTAAAATGGCTGATTCCAGATTAGAATGGTCAAAACCCCGATTTAAAATGGCGAACGAAAGAGGCTGATGGGAAAATCAGCCAACAGGACTCAAACGGACAGCTGCAGGTAAAACAGTGTATTTGCCTCTGGGGAAGTCAGCCCAGACCGATACCTGCAGCCATCAACATCACAACAACCCAGCCATCTGCATAGTAATCAGCCATCCCCGGGAACAATTGCTACAAATTAGCAATTGAAAGCCGACCCAGACCTTTCGGCGCCAGCAGAGGCTGACACAAAGGAAGGTAAACGACCACCCCCCGATCAAGGAATCGCCCCATTATTGGAGCATATCGAACCAAGTGATTGGGACCAAGTCCAATCACTTGGAACCAGGTACGAGGTCCGCCCCAAGAGGCGGGAAGCCCCTGGGGACTATAAGAATAGGGGCCAAGTTCAACTCGACCCTCCTTCTTCTCCTGTTCGCAACCTTCGAGACCCTTTGACAAAGAAAACTGTAAGTGTTACTCCAGCGATCGCTACCAGATAGGCGCTCCTGACTATCGACTTGTACCAGCCTTTGAATCCCGCAGGCTCAGAACCAATTCAAAAGGCCATTCGTTTCCCTGACCTGGTGGGCCATTTCCAAAGTTAAGTATTGGCCTTTAGTGGTAGGTAGTAGTCTAGAAGTAGGATTATTGTATAAGTATTAATTGCTGTATACAATAAATGAGCATTGATTTAACTCTTACTAAGCGGTGTGTTGCATTATTAATCATTACTTGGACTTGGACCACGTGGCGGTATCAGAAAGATACCTGGCGACTCATGAGCAAAGGTGACAGAATAAGAATAAACGAGCAACATTTTGGTGACATCCTGACGGGACCCGATCTAGAAGTGGAAAACCACTCCGGGAGAACCCAAGAAATTTTGAATTAGAATCCAATTGGAAACAAAAAAAACCACAAGTGTTCAAGCAGTTCTGATTAATAGTCATAATTCGGTTATAAGGTAAAACTGATAGATTTTTGTTGCGCCAAAACTGTCGGAAGTCTGTATTTTCGGAAATTAGCGCAAGCCGTACCCGCATCTACGACACCGCCTTAGCCCTCTGTTCCAAATTTAAACGAAGCAAGCGGATAGGAAAGATGGCCATGCAGGCAATGCAACGCCTCCTGAACCCCGAGGAATTTGCGGTCGCAGCGACCAGCAGCAGTTGAGTGGGACAGTCCCATTTGGGAAGAAGAAATCCAGAAATATCTCAAGGGCAAAGGATGGCCCATGTGGAATGATTTCTGAGATAATGAAGAATCAGGTCCTGGAAGTATAGGGCATACTTGGTGGGAGAACATGAGTGAAATACATAAAAAGAGCTTAGCGAAAGCTCGCAAGCCGATGGCAATCGAGTCCTGTCTGGCACAATTGCGAGGCACAGAGGAGGTCGTCAAGATGCTCCGCAAAGAATTAGAGGGCATACATCGGATGAGTAAAGTCGATGTATGCGAGGTTGAGAAAGAAAATCTGGAATTAAGGAGGAAATTAGCAGCAAAGGACGAAGAGGAGGCTGACGCCAAACGGGGTCACCAGTCTTGTCTGGCTCATTTGAGTAGTTTCCAATCCCAGTATGAAAAGACCTATCAGGACTCGCAGCGTGCAGTCCTGGTAAGGAAAGAAACAGAGAAGCAGGTGGAGACGCGACAGAAACAATGTAGTGATCTCAAGGCAGCATTGAGAGCGCTCCACGCTGCAACCACAGAACAAAGACAGAGCACCATAGACCATGCAAAGTGCCGGAAGCAAATTGCAGACCTGCAATCACTGCTTTCTGTCCAGAAAGGATTTCAGGAAACCTTTGGGGAAAAGTTAGACCAGGAAGACGGCCCTGATTGGGAAGAATTACAGGAAACAGCGCAGAGATATGTTCAGGGAACATGTGCGCAGGGAAAACCCCAAAGGAGAAAAGCACCCCCACCCCCCACACAGCAGGTAGTTCAGGCTCCCATGAACCCTGTAACAACCCACCGCACAGCCACATCAGATGAGGCGGAATTCCTATATTCCACCCCCTAACAGTGACCCAATTACGGGACGCGTGTGCAAAAATCACACCGTTCCTCCCCGCCGCAGACCCCCACCATTTCTTTGCCACCGTCAAACATCAGGCGACCATGTACGGCCTGGATGAGAGAGAGCATGTAAAGCTCATGGTTCTAAGTTTGGATCCATCGGTAGCAGCAGCCCTTCCCGACCCACAGAACGTAGGAGGAGGCACCCTTGCAGAAATGCATACCGCGATCCTGGATGCGATCGAGTATAACCATGGTGACGCCGTAGATGGCCTAAATAAGTGTAGGCAGAAGAAGTCTGAGCACCCCACAGCGTTTGCAGGATGCCTGTGGATTCACTTCGCAGCCGTTTTTGGAGACGTAGACCGTGCCCATTTGTCCCCAGACAATATGGCCAAATGGACCCGCACCCTTATCTCCCATGACACAGAGGCAGGACAGAATGCCTGTAATAGCTATGATCCCTCAGAAGAGGCCCATAACGAGAAGTGGGTGGTTAAAAGATTGTCCCGCGTTTGGGAGCAGTCTGTTCAGAATAAACCCACCGCTAAAACCACAGAGGAAAAGCAAGCCGCCGCAGACATGCAGGCAGTAAAAGCCACACCTCACAACCCCGCCTGGGTAAATGAGGGAAAGAACAGCCCCCCACCCAAATCACAAGAATGTTACAACTGCGGACAGTTGGGACATTTTGCAAAAGAGTGCAATGACCCCAAAAAGCCACAGAAAGCCCAACAGACAGGCACTCTGATTAAGAAAAAGGCAGAGCCCATACATAGCGTTAGCGCCCGTTCGGATCAGACAGACTTGACCGAAACAGACTGACGGTGTACGGGCTCCCCCAGTTGGGTCTGCGATACCCTTTGGGATAGGTCAGGATGACCCGTAGTCGCAGCAAAAATTCGGGGACAGCCTATCGAGTTTCTTTGGGACACAGGAGGGTCCCGCACCACCATAAATTCCTCCTCCCTTTTTCAAAAGGACACGTGGCCCACTACAGCCACTATCACCCTCAGCGGCTTTACAGGCCACTCACAGCAGGGACACATCACAGCCCCTGTACCCATTCAAATAGGAACCATCATCACCAAACACCCCGTAGTTTTAGTAGACCTGCCCCACACAGCAGAGCACATTCTGGGGATCGACTTCATGAATTCTCATCACCTCTCTTTCGATCCAGTCAACCAGTGTGTCTGGAAGATGGTGAAATCCGCTAGAGCCCCCGCAACGCTCAACATAGGGGACTATATGAACAAAATTAGCGCAGTAGGCGAGTTTTGGTTCAACCCCACCACGCTTAGCATGGACAGGCAGGTTAGGGCAGTCCTGCAAAAGAACAGGGCAGCATTCGCGACCCACAAGCACGACTGTGGACGGATGACAGGCTCTGTACAAGTAACAGGACCGGACCCTAGACCCCCAAAACAGTATGGATTCCCCCTAGAAGCAGAGGGAGAAATCCTAAAAGTTATAGAGAGCTTATTAGAGCAGGGAGTACTAAGATCGGTAGCCTCTACTAATAATGCCCCGATTTGGCCAGTAAGAAAGCCCGGCGGATCATGGCGCCTGACCATTGATTATCGGGAACTCAATAAAGTCACCCCCGCAGCAGCCCCCACCGTAGCAACAAGTCCCGAGACCATGCTCAAACAGGGACTCAATTCCCGATATTTCACGGTTTTGGACATCAGTAATGGATTCTAGTCCATTCCATTGGCAAAGGCGTGCCAGTACAAATTTGCCTTCACCTTTAAAGCACAGCAGTACACGTGGACATGCCTGCCACAAGGATTCCACAACTCACCCTCCATTTTCCACCGACAGCTGGCAAATGGACTAGCGAAATTTTCTCGCCCCGAATGTCTGGTACAGTATGTAGATGATCTACTACTGCAGACAGACACTAAGGAAGAGCACATTGAGCTTCTGTCCGAACTCCTGGAATTGTTACATTCCATTGGCTGTAAAGTCAACCCCAAAAAGGCCCAGATTTTGGAAGAAAAAGTGGTATATTTGGGAACCATTATCACGCATGGTAAACGCGAGATCAAGCATAAAAGAATTGACACGATCGTTAAGTTGCCCCTTCCCCAGAACGTTTCAGCCCTCCGGTCGTTTTTAGGACTGGTTGGCTACTGCCGAAACCACATTGACGGTTTCGCCAGCAAGGCAGCGCCCCTCTCAGACCTCCTAAAGAAAGGAGCCCCCTGGGAGTGGCTTCCGCAGCATACGGATGCTGTGGCATCGTTAAAACAGGCGCTCATAGCCGCCCCCACACTATAAGTTCCAGACCCTCTTTCCCCTCACGCCATAGAGGTAGCGACCACAGACCGCACCCTTTCAGCCATGCTCCTGCAGGAACGGCACGACCAGTTAAGACCCGAAGCTTATGCTTCCCGACTTTTAGATGCTGTGGAGCAGGGATTTTCAGCCTGTGAGAGGCACCTGCTCGCAGTTTTCTGGGCTGTCCAGTACTTTTCATACATTACCGGACTGAACCCCATCACCATTCTGACCAAACACACCCCCACCCAACCTTTACTGGACGGACGACTCAAGGACGGTACCGTCAGCCAAATACGCGCAGCTAGATGGACCCTCCTCTTGCAGGGACGGGACATCACAGTAAAACAGACAAAGACACACACATACTTAGCGGATAATTTGCAGTACCCCGGAACCCCCCATGAATGTGAGAAAATCTCTCCACACCATAACACAGGCCCCTTTATAGCAAATACACCCCCCAGAAAGATAGGAAATTCTACTCAAAACCCCCCGCACACGGACACGTGTGAACCCATTAAGAGTTATGTGGATGGATCTTCCACAGTCTTAGATGGGCAACGCATAACAGGTTGCGGGATTTATGTTGAGGACGCGCAGGCAGCAGAGCTTGCGGCATTAAAACTCCCCGGACACTTAGGCGCGCAGGCAGCAGAGCTTGCGGCCATCGCGTACATAGTAGACCACCCAGATTCCTTCCCCAGCCCAGCAGACATATACTCAGACAGCCTCTATGTCTGTAACAGCCTTACAGAATTTCTGCCCCTATGGGAAACAAGAGGATTTGTTTCCGCGAACGGGAAACCCCTCCCCTCAGCCCCATTACTCTGCCATATTTTACAAAAAGCCCAGAACAGGACTTTTGGCATCATAAAAGTCCGCAGCCACCATCGCTCCTTCCCCCCTGGAAATGTGAAAGCCGACGCACTGGCTAAGGCAGGTTTCAGGCATGGGTATTTTTGGAAACCCCCCGAAAGCACGCCAGTGAGTGCGCCAGTGAGTGCAGTTCAGGTCACACAGACTAGGATCGAGGATCTAGTAGAGGCCCAGAAGCAGGATAGCGCTCTCACTGAGATTGCGAAAGGGAAGTTTCCAGCCTCCTACGAGAGGTTCAGAAATACACTGACCACACATGATGGTGTGGTGTTAAAGGACACCCTTTATGTAGTTCCTGAGCAGGATAGGAACCAATTGATTTGGTTTATTCCATGATGGTCATGGACACCAGGGAATCGATCCCACTACAGCCCACCTCAAACAGCTTTGTTGGTGGTCAAATCTCAAGGAAGATGTAAGCCATTACATTGAGAATTGCCTTATCTGTGCGCAGAACAACCCCGATAGATATGCCAAAAAGGCCCAACTCAGCCACACCCGACCCGTTAACAGCCCCTGGACTAACCTCCAGATTGATTTTATAGGTCCATTGCCCCCTTGCAGGAATGGCTATAAATATGTTCTGATGGTCATAGACACTTTTACAAAGTGAGTGGAAACATTTCCAGCCTGCACCAACACCGCAAAAACCACAGCCAAGATCCTAACCCACCACATCTTTCCAAGATGGGGACTCCCCCGCAGTATTGAATCGGACCAAGGTTCTCACTTTACGGGACGCGTCATGCAGAACGTCCTCACGATATTTGGCATCACCCAAAAATTCCACATTGCGTACCACCCACAGTCAAGTGGTATTGTGGAGCGCATGAATCGGACCCTAAAAAACCACCCTCAGAAAAATGGTCCAGCAGAACAACACCACTTGGGACTCAGTCCTCCCTTTTGCGCTGATGTTTTTGCGTAACACTGTTTCCACCTCCACAGGTTACACCCCACACACTCTCATGACCGGACACCCCATGAAAGGGACAGAATACTTGTTAGGTTTAGACCTGACCAGACCCGAAGTTACGGCCCTCACCCACGAGAAAGCCGTGGAGCAATTAGTTGCTAATGTAAAAACGGCTCAGTTAGCAGCCGCAGTTAAATTGGGCACCAAAAAGAAACAGAGCAAGGCTTGTTTCGACAAGACAGTGCATGCAACGGAGTACGATATCGGACAGCAAGTGATGCTCTCTGTATATAACCCCAGCACATTCCTGTCTCCAAAATACTCGGGTCCGTATTCCATTGCGGATAAAGTAAGCCCAGTAATTCACTCCAGAGTTTGGCACCCGGGAGAAGGTGACGACCTCGAGTCTGACTCCCAAACCGCCAACCCCTTTGCGACCCTGTTCGCAACCGAGAACTGAGGTGTCCACATGATGTTTAAAGGAAACGCTTGGGAAAAGTGTTTTCCTTCCTGATGGAACCTGCAGGATGTTTTATGTTGTTCGTAGGTTTGTTTCGTGTTGTTCGTCCGACAGGAGAATTTTTTTCCAGCCGCTTGTTCAGCGGTACCAACTTATCTACAGATACCTGGTCAACAGACCACACGCTTGTTCAGCGGAACTAGCTTGTCCACAGACACTGGCCAAGAGACCAAACGCTTGTTCAGTGGAACTAGCTTTTCAGCTGATACTTGTTCGGGTATCAGACGCCCGATCGTAACTGCTCTTCTGATTCAAGGGATAGAATCACTATGGCAACCCCACCACGACTACATTTTTGCCCGTTCTTGGCGGTTGCTCAGGCAGTGAAGAAACGGCGTGAGACCCGCCCTGCCTGGGGACCCCCCCGCTGGTCAAACACGCTCGGGTAGGGGAGATACGGCATTGGTAGCCGTCCTACCCGGGGACTCCATCCAAATCTTACCCGTCGCGGCCCATATGCACCTCATTTGACATTTTTTATTTCAAAAAGTTTTTATTTGTTTAGGCGACCTTTAGGTTGCTGCCATCTGCTATTTACATCCTGGAACATTTGGATGGTAAATCAGCACTGGTCCGTCATTGGGAAGTGTGCCGTGTCCTAAAATCTGTTTTTGAAAAAAAAAATGAGGGAGTCACACACAGTGACCAATTATGGTATAATTGGCACCAAAGGACAGACACACTAACATACCGGATATTAAACAAAGGTAGTTACAGATACTATGCTTGTTTTTACAGAACTCCAGAAGCTCCAGGACCGGAGAAAATACAAGAGAACACACAGAAAGAAAAGGAAAGAGAACAGCCATGAGGACTTCCTTCATCGTGCTCAACATTATTTTTGTGGACATTTGGTTGCGCATGAACGCGAACCCCATGACTTCAAACCTCCCAGCTGTTAATGTTTCACTGCCCCGCAGTACCCAGAGCCCAGTCACCAGCGACACTGCATCTTCCTGGTGTGCCAGGTTCATAACCTGGTACTCCCTGTCCTACGTGATCGAAGCACTGTTAGCGTTGGCGATACTCTGCTGTGTAGTGCAGACTATGCGCCTACGTAAGTGGAGAAGGAGAGCGTACCGCGCTCGAACCCCGGTATATCAGATCAGATCCCCAATATTCAGTTACGACCAGATCCCCGACCCCCGCGATCTATAATAAAAACAATAAAGTGCATTCACTTGTGTTATTGCTGTAAATAAAAAGATGTACAAAACCTTTCATGAAAAAAAAAACCTTGTATGATCCTGAGCTTGACTGCCAAGCCAGGAAAGATTATATGGAATGATGTGAGTTTGTTGTATGTTTTAGGAAGATAGGATAATGCCCGCCCCCCCCACCGGTCAGGGAATGGAACGGAACAAAGTGATGTGATCCTTCACGCTTCGCATTAGGATCACAAGGAGGGTTTGTAGCCACGTAAAATGGCTGATTCCCGATTAGAATGGTCAAAACCCCGATTTAAAACGGCGAACGAAAGAGGCTGATGGGAAAATCAGCCAACAGGACTCAAACGGACAGCTGCAGGTAAAACAGTGTATTCGCCTCTGGGGAAGTCGGCCTAGACCGATACCTGCAGCCATCAACATCACAACAACCCAGCCATCTGCATAGTAAGCAGCCATCCCCTGGAACAATTGCTACAAATTAGCAATTGAAAGCCGACCCAGACCTTTCGGCGCCAGCAGGGGCTGACACAAAGGAAGGTAAACGACCCCCCCCCACTGATCAAGGAATCACCCCATTATTGGAGCATATCGAACCAAGTGATTGGGACCAAGTCCAATCACTTGGAACCAGGTACGAGGTCCAGCCCGAGAGGCGGGAATCCCCTGGGGACCATATGAATAGGGGCCAAGTTCAACTCGACCCTCCTTCTTGTCGAAGGGTCTCGCAACCTTCGAGACCCTTCGACAAAGAAAACTGTAAGTGTTACTCCACCGATCGTTACCAGATAGGCGCTCATGACTATCGACTTGTACCAGCCTTTGAATCCCGCAGGCTCAGAACCAATTCGAAAGGCCATTCGTTTCCCTGACCTGGTGGGCCATTTCCAAAGTTAAGTATTGGCCTTTAGTGGTAGGTAGTAGTCTAGAAGTAGGATTATTGTATAAGTATTAATTGTTGTATATAATAAATGAGCATTGATTTAACATTTACTAAGCGGTGTGTTGCATTATTAATCATTACTTGGACTTGAACCACATGGCGGTATCATAAAGATACCTGGCGACTCATGAGCAAAGGTGACAGAATAAGAATAAAGTAAACTAAGGCTAAAACGAGCAACAGTCCAGGTGACAAAATGTTGGTCTGCCAGCGGGAGTGAAGAGAATGAAGATGTTGGCCAGGTTGGTGGAGGAGAAGGTGGTGTCCAAGACCCCAGAGGTTAACCGGGCTCATAGGTCCTTGAGGCAGTGATTTTGTGGATGCACAGGTTTCTGGACAAAGAAAAAGTCCTGAGAAGGGCTAAGACGAAACGGGTCTGTGAATGGGAGGGAAATCAAATCCAGATTTATCAGGACATAGGAGCAGAGTTGGCCAGGATGCAAGCGGCGTTCAGCAAGGCCAAGGCACCGGTGTCAGATTTGACTTGGGGTGTTGTAACCGGCCAGACTTTGGGTAACCTATGAAGGGCAGGAATATTACTCTGGGACACCAGAGGAGGCGAATGGCTTTATCAGGAATCGTAAGCTGGGGGAGAGCTGAATGGTTATGTCCACAAAAGTTGGGTTTTGTTATTGTTCCTGTTTGCCGATGTGGGGGGAAGTTAAGAAGTTATAAATATTTGTAAGGGAGTGTGACTGCTACCCCCCCGCCCACCCCCCCCGGACCCCCACTTCCGCGAGGGAGTATTCCTTCTTCTCGCATGTGTATAATAATAATAATATTATTCCAGAATTGATTTTATTCATGGTGAGCCAGGCGATGCTGGTGGGGACGGTAGGGGCGGAATATGCAGGGATTGTGATCTCAGACCAGACTCTGTACTGGTTAGATGTGAGGCTTTGTTCGGGACAGGGGCAGAGGCCGGGGTGGAAGTTGGACTCAGGACATTTGACTGTTCAGGAGTTTTGTGGGAAGGTGAGAGTACCAATTAAGTACTATGTGGAGCTCAACCCGAATGGTGAGGTGTCAGCAGCTACGGTTTGGGAGGTCTTGAAGGCAGTGGTCCGAGGTGAAATTAGTTTGTTCAAGACCCTTAGGGATAGGATGATGAGGGAGGAGCACCGGTGGTTATTGATGTTGAGGTGCACAGGAGATACTCGGCAGATAGGAGGACGTTGCAGGGGCAATTTGACTGGTTGGCAATGATAAGGCGGTGGGGCAGCTGCGGAGGGCGAGGAAGGTGCAGTATGAGTAAGGGGAGAAGACGAGCCCACTAATTGTGACATCAGGCAGCATCCAGGGAAATTCTGCAGGTGAGGGCGGAGAAAGGGGGAGGTGGTGTCGGAGCCAGAGAGGATAAATGAAGTGTTTAAGGCTTTCGATGAGGGGGTTGTATAGGGGTGAGCCGGTGGGGGAGGCGGAGGATATGAGGGGGTTTCTGGATGTGTTGGAGTTCCCATAGTTGGAGGAAGGGAAGAGGCAGGCATTGGAGTAGCCACTGGGTTTAAGGGAGGTGATGGAGTGCATTACTAGGATGCAGTCGGGGATGGCCCCGGGGCCGGATGGCTTTCCGCCGGAGTTTTACAAGCAGTTTGCGACAGAGTTGACCCCCCACCTGGTTGGTATGTTTAGTGGGGCAGTGAAAAAGGGGGACTTGCTGGTTACGCTAGTGCAGGTGTCGATTTTGTTGATCCCGAAAAGAGGAAGGACCCATTGGAGTGTGGGTCCCACAGGCCCATTTTGCTGCTAAACACAGATGTGAAAGTCCTGGCGAACGTTTTGCCGTGTAGTTGGAGGGGTGCATCCCGGAGGTGGTTTTGGAGGACCAACCGGGTTCTGTGAGGGGGAGGCTGCTCTCCAGTAACATTAGGAGGTTGCTGAATGTAATTATGACTCCGTCAGGGGGACGGGACCAGAGGTGAGTGTGTCCATGGACGTGGAGAAGGCATTCAACCAGGTAGAGTGGGTGTACCTGTTTGACGTTCTGGGAGGGCTTGGATCTGGACCAAAATTTGTGGTGTGGGTTCAATTGTTGTATGGCCCCCATGGATAGTGTTCGAATGAACGAGATGAGTTTGGGGTATTTTGGGTTGCCTCGGGAAAGGAGGCAGGGGTGCCCTCTGTCATCATTGTTGTTTGCGTGGCGATCAAGCCCTTGGCGATGGCCCATCGGACGTCAGCTGAGTGGCAGGGATTGTGGGGGGTGGTCGGGAGAATTGGGTGCCATTGTTTGTGGATGACGTGTGGTTGTTTGTGTCAGAGCTGTTGGAAAATATGGGCAGAATGATGGGCTTGTTGGAGAAATTCGGGGTATGTTCTGGCAATAAGTTGAATGTTGGGAAGAATGAGGTGTTCCCGGTGAACATGATGGGGTGGGGCAAACTTGGGGCGCTACCATTTAAGATGGCAAAGGAGTGGTTTAGGTATCTGGGGATTCAGGTAACGCATGAGTGGGCCACAATGCAAAGGTAGAACTTGATGGGGTTAGTGGAGGAGTTTAAGGGGGACTTTAAAAAGGTGGAATATATTGCACTTGACGCAGGCAACAGAGATGAGGTGGTGAGGGGCAGGATCGGGGATATTTCCGGGTGGTTGGGAGAGCAGGGTAAGGTGCTGGTGGAAAGGATTAAGCGGGGTGGAAGGGGTAGTTGGGGAAGGAGATAGGATGGGGGATCTGGTGTGAGATGACGCTGTGAGTGAACTCAACTTTCACCTGTGATAGAATGAGCTTGTTTCAGTTTAAAGTGGTGCATAGGGTACACCTGACTCAGGCTCGGATGAGTGGGTTCTTGCCGGGGGCAACAAATGGATGCACGAGGTGTGGGCGGGGGCCGGCAAATAATGTCCACATGATTTGGGGTTGTGAGAACTTGGAGAGCTTCTCTTGGAGGCGGTGTCTGAGGCCGAGGTAAAGCCAAGGTGGCGATCTTTGGGGGTTCGGAGGTGTCGGAGCTGCTGCAGGGGAAGGGGGCCGATGTTGAGGCCTTCGCCTCTCTGATTGCCTGGCGATGGATTCTTTTGAATTGGAGGTGGGTTATGCTACCGGGGGGTTACGGCTTGGTTCAGAAATCTGTACGAGTTTCTCTGGTTGAAAAAGGTAAATTTGCCTTCAGGGAGTTGGAAGAGGGCTTTGAGGTACGGTGGAGGCCATTCATGATGATATTTGAGGAAATATTTGTCGGGAGGATCTGTGGATGGGGAGGGAGGGGAGTAAATGGGAAAAAATGTAGAAGCTATTAACTCTGTTTGCCACCTCTCTGAGGTAGGAGAGCACTTTGGGGACAGTGACCACAATCGGTGACGTTTACGTTAATGATGGAAAGGGATAAGTATACACCGCAGGGCAAGAGTTATAGCTGGGGGAAGGGCAATTAAGAGGCCATTAGACGTGACTTGGGGGGGTTAAGGTGGAGAAGTAGGCTGCAAGTGTTGGGCACACTGGATAAGTGGAGCTTGTTCAAGGATCAGCTACTGCGTGTTCTTGATAAGTATGTACCGGTCAGGCAGGGAGGAAGGCGTCGAGCGAGGGAACCGTGGTTTACCAAAGAAGTGGAATCTCTTGTTAAGAGGAAGAAGGAGGCCTATGTGAAGATGAGGTGTGAAGTTTCAGTTGGGGCGATGGATAGTTACAAGGTAGCGAGGAAGGATCTAAAGAGAGAGCTAAGACGAGCAAGGAGGGGACATGAGAAGTATTTGGCAGGTAGGATCAAGGAAAACCCAAAAGCTTTCTATAGGTATGTCAGGAATAAGCGAATGACTAGGGAAAGAGTAGGACCAGTCAAGGACAGGGATGGGAAGTTGTGTGTGGAGTCTGAAGAGATAGTCGAGATACTAAATGAATATTTTTCGTCAGTATTCACTCAGGAAAAAGATAATGTTGTGGAGGAGAATGCAGAGCCCCAGGCTAATAGAATAGATGGCATTGAGGTACGTAGGGAAGAGGTGTTGGCAATTCTGGACAGGCTGAAAATAGATAAGTCCCCGGGTCCTGATGGGATTTATCCCAGGATTCTCTGGGAGACCAGGGAAGAGATTGCTGGACCTTTGGCTTTGATTTTTATGTCATCATTGGCTACAGGAATAGTGCCAGAGGACTGGAGGATAGCAAATGTGGTCCCTTTGTTCAAAAAGGGGAGCAGAGGCAACCCCGGCAACTATAGACCGGTGAGCCTCACGTCTGTAGTGGGTAAAGTCTTGGAGGGGATTATAAGAGACAAGATTTATAATCATCTAGATAGGAATAATATGATCAGGGATAGTCAGCATGGCTTTGTGAAGGGTAGGTCATGCCTCACAAACCTTATCGGGTTCTTTGAGAAGGTGACTGAACAGGTAGACGAGGGTAGAGCAGTTGATGTGGTGTATATGGATTTCAGCAAAGCGTTTGATAAGGTTCCCCACGGTAGGCTATTGCAGAAAATATGGAGGCTGGGGATTGAGGGTGATTTAGAGATGTGGATCAGAATTTGGCTAGCTGAAAGAAGACAGAGGGTGGTGGTTGATGGGAAATGTTCAGAATGGAGTACAGTCACAAGTGGAGTACCACAAGGATCTGTTCTGGGGCCGTTGCTGTTTGTCATTTTTATCAATGACCTAGAGGAAGGCGCAGAAGGGTGGGTGAGTAAATTTGCAGACGATACTAAAGTCGGTGGTGTTGTCGATAGTGTGGAAGGATGTAGCAGGTTACAGAGGGATATAGATAAGCTGCAGAGCTGGGCTGAGAGGTGGCAAATGGAGTTTAATGTAGAGAAGTGTGAGGTGATTCACTTTGGAAGGAATAACAGGATATTATTCTGTTATTTGGCTAATGGTAAAGTTCTTGGAAGAGTGGATGAGCAGAGGGATCTAGGTGTCCATGTACATAGATCCCTGAAAGTTGCCACCCAGGTTGATAGGGTTGTGAAGAAGGCCTATGGAGTGTTGGCCTTTATTGGTAGAGGGATTGAGTTCCGGAGTCAGGAGGTCATGTTGCAGCTGTACAGAACTCTGGTACGGCCGCATTTGGAGTATTGCGTACAGTTCTGGTCACCGCATTATAGGAAGGACGTGGAGGCTTTGGAGCGGGTGCAGAGGAGATTTACCAGGATGTTGCCTGGTATGGAGGGAAAATCTTATGAGGAAAGGCTGATGGACTTGAGGTTGTTTTTGTTGGAGAGAAGAAGGTTAAGAGGAGACTTAATAGAGGCATACAAAATGATCAGGGGGTTAGATAGGGTGGACAGTGAGAGCCTTCTCCCGCGGATGGAAATGGCTGGCACGAGGGGACATAGCTTTAAACTGAGGGGTAATAGATATAGGACAGAGGTCAGAGGTAGGTTCTTTACGCAAAGAGTAGTGAGGCCGTGGAATGCCCTACCTGCTACAGTAGTGAACTCGCCAACATTGAGGGCATTTAAAAGTTTATTGGATAAACATATGGATGATAATGGCATAGTGTAGGTTAGATGGCTTTTGTTTCGGTGCAACATCGTGGGCCGAAGGGCCTGTACTACGCTGTATTGTTCTATGTTCTATGTTCTGTTTTGTTGGAATGTTGTTTTGCTGTTATTGTTCACGCTTGGAATAAAATACTTAAAAAAAAAACTAATTTGCTTGCAGGGAAGTGAATTATTCGGATGTGATGAATTCATGATTTGCGCACAGTATCTTTATCCTAATGTATATTCGGGGGTGGGGAGTGGGGGGGGGGGGGTGAGGGGGAGAGATGAGCAGAGCTGGAGCAGGTGGAAAGATGGAGGCTTTGGGTAGGTGGGATTAGTTCACTCTCCACTATAGGAAGGCCCCCCCAGTGAGAGTTCATCTACTTTTTGGCTGCGCCTATTTCTTCTTCAGACCCAGGGGGACTGTATATTATCCTGTTCCGCACTGGGGTTTGTTGGACTCCCTTTTATGGGGGGAGTCAGTCGTTTCTCTTGGGTCTCCCTCTTTTACTGTTTTAATAGCTGTCAGAGCTGTTGTGAAAGAGGCAGATCTGAATGTCCTTTATTTGCTGATAGGTGGTGTGTCTGGTGGGGAGGACCCTCCCAAGTGGTTTCATTTTTTGTCTCTTCTATCCTTTCATTTTTTTTATCTTGGGAGTTGAAAGGTGCCATCTGTCGGTTGGTTAACCAGTTCACATCTGGTAATGTCTGAGATGGTTTGTGGGTCCATCGGGTTAGTTCTGACAGTTCTTGTTCCTCATTCTTCTTCTGACTTTGAGAGGTTTTGGGGGTGTTGCTTCTGCTTCTCTGTTAGTATTGGTGCCTATGAGGGCTGGTTGGTGTTGGATGGTAGGCCTTGATGTCATGGACACTCAGATACGTATCTGCATTGGCTTTTGGGTGGCCTAATCCTGTCTTCATTTGAGTGGTCCTGGTTGGAGGAAAGGGGTCTGTGGTTACGGAGGGGGTGGGGGGTCGTGCCGGCCCTCCCTCCACGGGTGCTCCCCAGTCTTGGGGTCGCTCTATCGTCTCTCCCATCCTGGAGTGCATTTCCCCCCTGTTTTAAGAGTGGGAGCAGTTTAGATTCATTTTGCTTCTTGGCCCCACGATATCTTGTTGTCCTCTTGAAGGCAGGATTGGTGCTGGTGGTCCAGCGATCTGTGTTGCCCTTTGATCTCGGTCTGGGAGATGGGATTATGGAAGTTTGGACTCTTGTGGACTGTGGGAGGAAAACGAAGCACCCGGAGGAAATCCACACAGACATGGGGAGAATGCAAACTCCGCACAGTCACCCAAGGCTGGAATCGAACCTGGGTCCCTGGCACTGTGAGGCAGCAGTCTTAACCACAGTGCCACTTCCTATTGTTTTGTGGTGTACCTACTGTACATTGATACCTATAGCTATCTTTCTGCTTTTGTTCGTTTGATGCAAATTTTTTGTAAAGATTGAAAAGCCCAATCGACATTTTTTAAAAACAGAAGAATGTCAAAGATACTCTAGGGAAAAATAACCCGGTTGGAACAAAAGCTCAAGACACCATTAAACCATGCCAGCACTCTGGCACCAAAAAGCCTCTCAGGCATGAACAGCGTCCTGCAAACACTACGGAATACTTTTTCCAAAAGAATTTGACACTTTGGAAAGATGTGCAGAACTAAACCCTCTAGATATACAGGGGATGACAAGCGAATCTTCACACACAAGGCCATTAATGAAATTGAGGAATCTCGACAAAAAGATGAAAAACAATGGGCGGGATTCTCCGACCCCCCATCCGGGTCGGAGAATCAGTGGGGGGCGGCATGAATCCCGCCCCAACACCGGCTGTCGAATTCTCCGGCGCTGGGGTTTTGGCGGGGGCGGGAATCGCGCCGCGCCGTTTGGCGGGGCTGGCAGCGGACCCCCCCCGGCGATTTTCTGGCCCACGATGGGCCGAGTGGCCGCCCGTTTTCGGCCAGTCCCGACGACGTATATTACACCAGGTATTTACCAGCGGGACCTGAATGCGCAGGCGGCCTCCGGGGTCTTCGGGAGGGCGCGGGGGGGATCTGGCCCCGGGAGGTGCACCCATGGTGGCCTGGCCCGCGATCGGGCCCACCGATCCGCGGGCGGGCCTGTGCCATGGGGCACTCTATTCTTCCACGTCGGCCGCTGTAACAGTCCGCGATGGCTGACGTGGAGATGAACTCCTCCTGCGCATGCGCTAGGGTGACGCCAGCACACGCTGGCGCTCCCGTGCATGTGGCAACTCGCGCCGGCCGGCGGAAGCTCTTCGGCGCCGGTTGGCGTGGCGCCAAGCCTCTTCCCCGCCGGCAGGCGCGGCGCAAACCACTCCGGCGCCGGCCTAGCCCCTGGAAGGGTCGGAGGATTCCGCACCTTCGGGGCGGCCCGACGCCGGAGTGGTTCACGCCACTCCTTCCCGCCGGAGTTGCCGCCCCGCCGGCTTTCACAGAATTCCGCTTAATGTTTCCCAGGCAAGGCCAAAAATCCAAGATACACTTTCTGGAATGTGAACATTTGTGTCAATGGACACATCACTAATTTCAAATTGGATACAGGAGAAAGTGTAACAATCTTATCAATGTGTAAAGATCTTGGCTAGCAAAACAATGACTGAGGACAGGTGATACTCAGTTACATGACCTAGGAGGGATCAAACTGCAAGTCGTAGGAACACTCCAATATAAGAACAAAGAGAGACTGGAAACATTAAATGTTATTTGCAATCAGGAGTTCTCTCATGTGAACCAAAACATCGATGTTGACCTCAACCTCATCAAGGCAGCGGACGGACATCAATAAACAGTCATAAATGAGACCAATTCAGAGCCTCTCAAATCCGTACACATGCACTGGCCGTCTAGATTGATGATTGTTCGACACATGACAGAGGCCGATAATCCAACCCTTTTCCAAGAAGGTGCCCAGCAGATGGAGGATAAATCTGTTCTTACTGAAGAGATAACGAACCAATTGGGCCAGCAAGTACCTGAGTGTGGCTCTGATCCTTCATCACTCTGAGTCTGTTGAGCAAGTGGATGATCAAACTCAAGCAATAGATACACTGGTAGACGGCAATATTCATCCGACAGTGGCCATCCCCTTGTAAGTGCATCCACAACTATCCATCCACAAAATTGGTAGTCCAGGGTGTGAGCAGTTTAAATGTTCAGAACCAGAAACAGGAGCAAACCTGGCAAGGTCCACCTCTTCCATGTTGACCTTACTGCTACACCAGGGTTACTGGAGTTAGAGCAAAAGCAAGATCTTGATCATGAGCTTTCCTCCCAGCTTCCTGTCCTACCAAAGCAATTGTTTCAAGAGGCAGCAGTCCAAGCTTACCCAAGACTTCACGAACAAGAGGCTACAAGGAATCATCATTCTTGACGGAAAGAAAGGCAGACAAAACCGCCAAAAGGAACCAGAGTCAACTAAACAGATAAGGATAGGGATCATATCAAAATCAAGAAGGATAAACACACAAACTCTAATAATACGAGAGAAACATGGGATTGATAAAGGAATAACAGCAAGGAGAGGAAAAAGAGGATTAAGTCTAGATCCTGATAAGAGAACTTGCATTGTACATTTGAAAGAACCATATGTTGAGTCACAAACTGTCAATTTTTAAATATTTATTCATGGGATGTGGGTGTTGCTGGCTAGGACAGCATTTATTGTCCATCCCTAATTGCCCTTGATGAGGTGATAGTGAGCTGCCGTCTTGAACTGCATGTGATGTAGGTATGCCCACAGTGCTGTTCGGGAGGAAGTTTTGAGGATTTTGAACCAGCGACAGTGAAGGAACGGTGATATATTTCCAAATCAGGATGGTGTGTGTCTTGGAGGGCAACGTGAAAGTGGTGGTGTTCCCATGTATCTGCTGCTTGAGCCACCAGATACTCCAACTCTTACCGAAGACCAACCAAGTCAAAGAAAATAAGTCTGAAGGAAGACTACAGAGCTCCAAGCCTGACAAGGATCAGGGAGAGTCATGAAATCTCCAGACTGATTACATCTATGATGTCAGGGACTTGAGGGAAGAAGGAATAGTATGTAAATATAAATGTAAAATATATTTGGACAAAGGCTTGGGGCAGATATATTGTTCCGGTGTTCATAGAACATAGAACATAGAACAATACAGCGCAGTACAGGCCCTTCGGCCCACGATGTTGCACCAAAACAAAAGCCATCTAACCTACACTATGCCATTATCATCCATATGTTTATCCAATAAACTTTTAAATGCCCTCAATGTTGGCGAGTTCACTACTGTAGCAGGTAGGGCATTCCACGGCCTCACTACTCTTTGCGTAAAGAACCTACCTCTGACCTCTGTCCTATATCTATTACCCCTCAGTTTAAAGTTATGTCCCCTCGAGCCAGCCATATCCATCCGCGGGAGAAGGCTCTCACTGTCCACCCTATCCAACCCCCTGATCATTTTGTATGCCTCTATTAAGTCTCCTCTTAACCTTCTTCTCTCCAACGAAAACAACCTCAAGTCCATCAGCCTTTCCTCATAAGATTTTCCCTCCATACCAGGCAACATCCTGGTAAATCTCCTCTGCACCCGCTCCAAAGCCTCCACGTCCTTCCTATAATGCGGTGACCAGAACTGTACGCAATACTCCAAATGCGGCCGTACCAGAGTTCTGTACAGCTGCAACATGACCTCCCGACTCCGGAACTCAATCCCTCTACCAATAAAGGCCAACACTCCATAGGCCTTCTTCACAACCCTATCAACCTGGGTGGCAACTTTCAGGGATCTATGTACATGGACACCTAGATCCCTCTGCTCATCCACACTTTCAAGAACTTTACCATTAGCCAAATATTCCGCATTCCTGTTATTCCTTCCAAAGTGAATCACCTCACACTTCTCTACATTAAACTCCATTTGCCACCTCTCAGCCCAGCTCTGCAGCTTATCTATATCCCTCTGTAACCTGCTACATCCTTCCACACTATCGACAACACCACCGACTTTAGTATCGTCCGCAAATTTACTCACCCACCCTTCTGCGCCTTCCTCTAGGTCATTGATAAAAATGACAAACAGCAACGGC
The DNA here is from genome assembly GCF_047496885.1 of Scyliorhinus torazame. Taxonomy (NCBI): domain Eukaryota; kingdom Metazoa; phylum Chordata; class Chondrichthyes; order Carcharhiniformes; family Scyliorhinidae; genus Scyliorhinus; species Scyliorhinus torazame. The sequence continues at coordinate 375,268,525 of NC_092708.1, forward strand.
CCCAGAACAGATCCTTGTGGTACTCCACTTGTGACTGTACTCCATTCTGAACATTTCCCATCAACCACCACCCTCTGTCTTCTTTCAGCTAGCCAATTTCTGATCCACATCTCTAAATCACCCTCAATCCCCAGCCTCCGTATTTTTTGCAATAGCCTACCGTGGGGAACCTTATCAAACGCTTTGCTGAAATCCATATACACCACATCAACTGCTCTACCCTCGTCTACCTGTTCAGTCACCTTCTCAAAGAACTCAATAAGGTTTGTGAGGCATGACCTACCATTCACAAAGCCATGCTGACTATCCCTGATCATATTATTCCTATCTAGATGATTATAAATCTTGTCTCTTATAATCCCCTCCAAGACTTTACCCACTACAGACGTGAGGCTCACCGGTCTATAGTTGCCGGGGTTGTCTCTGCTCCCCTTTTTGAACAAAGGGACCACATTTGCTGTCCTCCAGTCCTCTGGCACTATTCCTGTAGCCAATGATGACATAAAAATCAAAGCCAAAGGTCCAGCAATCTCTTCCCTGGCCTCCCAGAGAATCCTAGGATAAATCCCATCAGGACCCGGGGACTTATCTATTTTCAGCCTGTCCAGAATTGCCAACATTTCTTCCCTACGTACCTCAATGCCATCTATTCTATTAGCCTGGGGCTCTGCATTCTCCTCCACAACATTATCTTTTTCCTGAGTGAATACTGACGAAAAATATTCATTTAGTATCTCGCCTATCTCTTCAGACTCCACACACAATTTCCCATCCCTGTCCTTGACTGGTCCTACTCTTTCCCAAGTCATTCGCCTATTCCTGACATACCTATAGAAAGCTTTTGGGTTTTCCTTGATCCTTCCTGCCAAATACTTCTCATGTCCCCTCCTTGCTCGTCTTAGCTCTCTCTTTAGATCCTTCCTCGCTACCTTGTAACTATCCATCGCCCCAACCGAAACTTCACACTTCATCTTCACATAGGCCTCCTTCTTCCTCTTAACAAGAGATTCCACTTCCTTGGTAAACCACGGTTCCCTCGCTCGACGCCTTCCTCCCTGTCTGACCGGTACATACTTATCAAGAACACACAGTAGCTGATCCTTGAACAAGCCCCACTTATCCAGTGTGCCCAACACTTGCAGCCTACTTCTCCTGAAAGGCTGAAAGGATTAATGTCTGGGACTGGAGAAACAGGACTACCCAAATGATGATGTAAGAGGCACATGGCCAAGAGTTGAGAAGGTGAAAGCTCATGGCTTACGCTGAGTAATACCTGCAGTCTTATCTGTAAATAGTTATGTTTCTCCACTAAACCAGTTATTTTTCAGACACATCTATGTCTTTGCAATAATTCCTAATTCCAGTAAAAACCAATTTACAACATCCTTGGGTAATAAGGGTGCAATCCCCGAAACCAGCTTCAATCATATGGCCACTGGATTAACACTTCAAAGGCCCACCCTGTCTAGTTTGGATGGGGAAGGACATTGTGATACAATGGGAAGTTGATAGCGGCCTTGGGCTTTGATCATCTCTTTTGTTCAGTGTGAAACATGGAGACAAAGCAGTCTGGAAATTCCATAATCTTTAGGTGTTGTCCTGATGTTATAACCTGCCCAGATCCTATTGGCTGGGGACAATTGGTTACCCCATGGTTCTTACCACCCCAATGAGGCAATCATTAGTAGTTGCAGTTGTATAAACAGCGCTGGTCAGTGTGGTACCGGCTAGAGAAGGAAGCAATAGTAAACTACTGCTACTGTGTACATATTGTTGTAAACAAAGTTATTTTCTGTTTGACTCTACAAACTCATGATGGATTCTTCGTGGCCCTCACAAAACCTATCCTTAAACAATAAGATGTGTGAATTCTACAAATGGCTGTAAGGCATCCTCACCAATTCCAGATTTAATTAGGCATTTACCAGACACTTGATACTGTCTGTAATCGAAATGCCAAAAGTCACATGATTTGCAGGAGTAAGCTTAACAGCTTGCTTGTGTCCAATTTCTATAAGTATTGACTGAAAGATCATAATGTGAACTGCCTCTACTGGGCTTGACATACTCCTAAAACTCAGGAGGACCTTGAGAAAATTATCTTGTGCTTTTTCAGTTTTCATTGAGAGCTTAATTGTAATTGATTACACACAGGGCAGGACATTTGGCAGAGTCCACAGATAAATTGTGATGGTTATTTTGGGAAGGAAACTTTGCAAGATTTCAGAATTCTATCGCTATCCTTAATCCAATTCTATCAGGCTGTCAGAAGCAAAACCTTCAATCAGTCTGATCTTTTCAATCAATTTCAGTGACCTTAAGGTTGCCAGGAAGGTGTGCTGAGACCAGAAAAGAATATTGATTTAAGAACTTAGTAGGTACTGAATTAGGGAAGATTTGGTATTCGGTGATGATGATATCCAATGCGTCGAAGACCCTGCATTCTCCTAACATAACATCTGACCCTTTTATTTGAGGACAAAAGTACTATGAAGTAGCCTTTTCTTTTCAACACGTTTGGTGCTTGGAACAGCCTTTGATTGATCCACAAAGTCACCTCTGGCAAAATACATAGACAAATTTGGGCAAGGTGGGAAAGAGGAAGGGGGAATGGAAGCCAAGTAGGGAGGAAATTGGGCCTTGGTCTTATTGGTGGGTTGGAAATTTTTGGCCTCACAGTTGGGAGATCGGTGCATGGTGATGGGGGTTGCAGAGATGGGGGAAAGAAGTGGGGGTAGGGATTGGGACCTAATGGTGTGGGGTAATTTGGGCCAGATGGTGTGGATTGGGAAATCTGGGCCTGTTGGTATGGGCGGAGATTGGGACCTAGTGGTAAGAGAATGGCGTCTGATGGGTGGGGTGGGAGGGTATGGGGGTGGTGTCGGAGATTGGGTTGGGGCCTGGTCATGTCGGGGAGATCATGTGGTTGGGGGCACCAATTGGGGCCTGTTGTTATGGGGGAAGATTGGGGACTTGTGGGGTGGGGGAGGTCTGAGCGTGGTGATGGGATGATGTTCAGCTTGATGGAATTTGTTGGAAATTGAGGCCTGGGGAAGGACTGGGCTAGGATCTGGGGTGGGGTGTTGATGTAGGTCGGAGGTCTCAGAGGGAAGGCCATTGATGTTTGAGCCCTGATCAAGGTGGCTCCTCAGGCTAATATTTGGATTGAAACAGTAAGTATGAAGTATATTTACCTTCGGAATTCAAAGTCCTTGCCTCAACAAAGTAGGTGAGTGACCCGTAAACGGGGAAACCTGGTTGACGGTAGTTAAATGACAGTATCTCCCAGACTCATTATCATATTTAAAGTCCCAACTCACCTCTACAGATCAAGTTGGTCACTCACCCACCCCCAGACTCGGTTAAAGCCAGAATAAGGCAAGTTGAGGCAGGTTTGTGTTGGGAGACAGATTTTTGATCCTTTAAGCACGCTCTGATCCAAACACATCGTTTTTTAAAGTTAGCATTCAGGCTAACTAACTTGAACGAAGATTGATTTTGTAAAAGAGTATTTTGTAACTTTGATGGCTGAGTGATTAAGTGTTGGATTTAAAATCCATTGGGGCTTCCCGACATGGGTTCATGACCCACTCACAGTGATTGCATTTTAACGTAATACTTCAAATGACCTTCCCTCTGGAAGATTTCGTAGCATGTGATATGATGTGCTGTGATGTGGCATGACATGATGCAATGTAAAGAGCAGATAGATTTTGAGTTGCAATAAATGGACTAGCATCCATTCGTTATGATTTTCTGCAGTTTGAGCCATGAGGCCAATTCTACTCTGAAGAAAGGCTGGAATTCTGGAGTTAGATTTATACAATCCAAGGAGGCAGACAAATGCATAGATATAAACTATAAACTATAACCAGTGCAGTGAAGGTTCTGAATTTTAAAGGGTGGTATGAGAGAGTTGTGCAACCTAGATTCTGTACTCCGATGGGTGGTTTGGAGGAAACTGTGTTTTAGAACATAGAACATAGAAAAATACAGCACAGAACAGGCCCTTCGACCCACGATGTTGTGCTGAACCTTTGTCCTAGATGAATCATAGATTATCATTGAATTTACAGTGCAGAAGGAGGCCATTCGGCCCATTGAGTCTGCACCGGCTCTTGGAAAGAGCACCCTACCCAAAGTCAACACCTCCACCCAACACTAAGGGCAATTTTGGACACTAAGGGCAATTTATCATGGCCAATCCACCTAACCTGCACATCTTTGGACTGTGGGAGGATGTAATGGAAGGGAGCGGGGCGGCACAGTGGTGCAGTGGTTAGCACTGCTGCCTCACGGCACTGAGCACCCGGATTCGATCCCGGTCCTAGGTCACTGTCCCTGTGGAGTTTGCACATTCTCCCCGTGTCTGCATGGGTCTCACCCCCACAGCCCAAAGATGTGCAGGGTAGGTGGATTGGCCACGCTAAATCGTCCCTTAATTGGAAATGTTTTTAAAAATGAAATGGAAAGGGGCGCTGTCGGAAGAATAGTCCAAACTGCAAATGACTCTTACTCTAAAAATAATTTGCAAAAGTCAGACACTTTCATAGTTCTTGAAGGAATAACATACTAAAATCCACACGAGCAAATTATAGTAAATACATAAATTATAGAAGTGAGAGTTGGAAATGTTTACATTAGTTGGTGTAACTAACAGGAGCCGTGGGATCTGCCCTTGACCTAGTCCTGGAATCTGCCAGAATTATCCAATGTTGATAGATTGAGCTTGAACAAATCAGAAAGTAATTTATCAAGCAAACATCTGTAACTGAGACTTTCTGCATGAGCAGTAACTGTTAGCTATTTCTTTTTTCCTTCTGAAGCATTCTTTTTGTTACTTAAAGCTGGGGCACAGTGCTGGAATGTTAATTTATTCCTGAAATTTGTTTTGGATTATTCCAGACCAGTAGCATCACACTTTAGTGCACACACAGGATGCCACACTCCTGAGTACCTGCTCACTGATCAAATGGGTCAGAGTTTTTCATGGGGCAATCTTACAACTTGCTCTAGGGAGGACTGTCCAGTGAAAGCAATGGTCATATCCACAGGAAGCGAAGACAAAGAGAAGAAACCAACTCCATCTCACATGCAGGGGTGAACAAGGCGGGTCATAAGTATTACACAGCCGAGGGGGGGACTAAAGTGATAGGAAGAAATACTGGCCGGGATTCTCTGTTCTGGAGCCGAGTGGTCCCGCCAGCAGAGAATTGGGACAGGTCTCCGCAGCACCCAGGTGCAAGTTTCTCCCCTTTTCCATACAAATGTATGCACGGGGAACAGTTCGCCAGTTTCCCTCGGAATTCCGGTATCCCGCTGCCATTTTAAGCTGGCAGCCCAACCCCGCGATCCGGCGGTGGGTCCCACTCGCTCCCACTACACAAATCCTTCCCTCCCTCCCCCCCCACCCCGACAAGTACGGGTATCCTCTCCCCCGCCACGAGAATAATGTGTCACCCCTCCCTCCACAGCATGCACACGAGAGTGACCCGACCCTCTCCCCACCGATCCCTCCACCAACTCCCCAGGCCCCCATCAGTCACCATGAGACCCACCCATAAGTCACCCCCATCAGACACTCCTATCAGTCATCCCCATCAGAGACTCCATTAGAACCCGCAGCAGAGGCCCCATTAGACACCCATCAGAGACCCCCCCCCCCATCAGTCAACCCTGCCTGAAAGCTGAAGAGCAGTCCAGTCTGTGACATGAAAGAGCACTGCATTTTCAGTTACCCTTCCCTAACATCTGCTGCCTCAAACAAAAGTGTTTAAAGCAGCAGCTGTAACAAGTGTCAGAGGCTTTGGTGAAAGCCAAGTACACTTCAAAGGGCTTCAAATCCCCAACAGCCTTTGAAATGGAAATATTCCATTCAATTTCACACAGCAATACATTTCACTAGCCAGTGGTGAACAGTTTTAGACAGGTGCTTGGTGGATTGTTGATCTACCTTTCCCTTCACGTTTGAATGCATCTCAAGCACCCTGCTTTGATGCTAACCACAATGCTTATAAACACTCTTGCTATAATTGACAGATCCTCACCATATGCCCCTGCCACTCCCTACTTGGCTTAAGTGAGTCGGTGCAGATTCGATGGGCCAAATGGCCTCCTTCTGTACTGTATGTTCTATGTTCTATATCAAAAGGAGCTAATTGGTTTCACTTCCTCTTAATCACAACAGAAAGTACTTAACTCCTTTTGATGTGGCAAGGAGCTTCAATCATGGCAAGAGTGTGTATAAATATTGTAGTTAGCATCAAAGCAGGCTACTTGAGATGCATTCAAGCATGACGGGAAAGATAGGTCACCATCATGCATACGTGCTATGGGGGGGGGGGTGACCCGTTATTCCCATGGGGGGAAGATACCCCTCCCTGCTTGTCAGCGGTGGGACAGGATTTACATTGTGGGGGTTAGGGTTGCCTTCTGATAGACTACAGGTAGCACCTCAGTTATGCACTGACCCCCTTGGCCCACCTCGGGGTCCACCACATCATGACCACACTTGGGCAAACTTGCACCAAGTCCTGCCCAGTGAATTTCCCGCTGTCAAAGTCAGTGCATAATGGGGGTGGGGGGAATCGGGCTATCAGCCCATTAATTATATTAAAACCACAATGGGTTTGGTGCCATTGCAATGCTCTTATCCCCCACCAGTGGCCTCAGTTACCAACCCCATGCTGGAGAGGGATCAGAGCATCGCAACGGGCTTGGCATTGGCACCAAATGGGATTTTGGGGGTACGCTCCATCCTCCGTCCGATTGGGAATCTCAATCACTGTGCGGGCAATGGAGAATGCACGCCAATATATCAATCCAATTGATTAAACTGTAAGCAACATAGGTGAGTTTCTAAGCATCATTCATGAGGGGTCTTATGGAATTATATATCAAGCAGTCTGCCCAAAGCAATAATCCATGAGGTTGATGCAGCACCATCCCATCAGCAGGACCCCAATCTTATTCCTTCGCGATCACTCATTAACGAGTATGATTGTCCACCTAAGAAACTGCATGTTACTGTTCATTTAAGTTCTGTGGGTTCTTGCATAGCTGATTAGTCTGATGTGAGAGCTGCATGGTTGGCAGGTGTTTCTGGGAGGTGGGATTGGTCCTTCAACTCTAGATCACTGGTATTCCTTTCTCAGGATCCTATTTCAGGTTTCCTCTTGCCGCTGGGTGACATCGAAGAATTGTGTCCCTTCAATCAGGAGGTTCCTCCAAGTAGGTCTCTTCTGAGCAAGGATCCCCCGGGCATTGACTTCTATGTTGTATTTCTTGAGGTAAGCCTTCAGTGTGTCTTTGAAGCGTGTCCTAAGTCCTCATCTTGTTTGGAAGCCTTCCTTGACCTGGCCAAAGAAAGTTTGCTTTGGTAGTTGGGACTCCTAACCACATGGCCGGCCCACTGGAACTGGTTTTAGATGATCATGGCCTTGATGTAGGTGCTCTCGGCTACTTCAATGACACTGATGTTAGTCTGCCTGTCCTCCCAGCTGATGCAGAGAATCAGTCTCAGACAGCGTTCATGGTACCTCTCTAGGGTCCTGAGGTGGCATCTGTATCTAGTCCAAGTTTCTGAGCCATACAGAAGGGTTGGGAGGACGACGGGTCTTGTACACAGCGATCTTGGTGTCAGCATGAATGTCGCGGTAGTCAAAGACCTTTGCCCTTAGGCGTCCTAAGGAGCCATTCGCGTATTGGATACAATGTTGGATCTCCACATCAATGTCAGCCTTAGAGGTGAGGTGACTCCCCAGTTATGGAAAGTTTGCGATGTTTGGGAGGCATTCTCCATTGTCAGACTCCTACTATGCCAGACTCCTGTTCATTGACTACAGCTCTGCCTTCAACACGATAATCCCAGCCAAGCTCATAGCCAAGCTCAAAAACCTAGGACTCGGCTCCTCTCTCTGCAACTGGATCCTCGCGTTCCTGACCCACAGATAGCAATCTGTAAGGATAAACAACGACACCTCCTCCATGATAGTCCTCAATACTGGGGCCCCGCAATGTTGCATACTTAGCCCCTACTATACTCCCTCTACACACATAGACTACATGGCAAAGTTCGGCTCCAACTGCATCTGCAAGTTTGCTGTTGACACGATCGCAGTGGGTCGGATCTCAAACAATAACTCAGAGTACGGGAAGAAGATAGCAAACCTAGTGGCATGGCGCAATGACAACAATCTCTCCCTCAATGTCAGCAAAACTAAGGAGCTGGTCATCAACTTCAGGAAGTGAAATTTTGTCCACACCCATGTCTGTATCAATGGTGCCGAGGTGAAGATGGTTGGCAGCTTCAAATTCCTAGGCGTAAACATCACCAACAATCTGTCTTGGTCCACCCACGTTGACACTACGACCAAGAAACCACAACAGTGCCTATACTTCCTCAGGAAATTAAGAAAATTGTCCACAACGACTCTTACCAATTTTTATAGATGTACCATAGAAAGCATCCTATATGGCAGCATCACAGTTTACTATGGCAACTGCTCGGTATAAGACCGTAAGAAACAACAGAGAGTCGTGAACACAGCCCAGTCTATCATGCAGGCCCGCCTGCCATGCATTGACTCTGTCTACACCTCCCTCTGCCTTGGGAAAGTGGGCAGCATAATCAAAGACCCCTCGCACAGGGGTTATTCTCTCTCCCAACTTCTTCTATCAGGCAGAAGATACAAAAGTTTGAGAACACGCACCAATACATTCAAAAGCAGCTTCTTCCCCACTGTAACCAGACTCCTGAATGAGCCTCATAGGGTCTGAACTGATCTTATGGACTGAACTGATCTTTTTATGCCTCTTCTCGGCAGTTGTTGGACTACATACCACACACTTCACCCGCTGTCGATGTTTATGAATTTTCATGATGTAGCGTTGTGTATTTATCATATGTTCTATGTTTTCATATATGGAGTGATCCCCTGGATTGTAGAACAATACTTTTTAATGTACCAATGTACACGTTGTTATGGGCGAGGCGTTTTCAGAACCCCAAAATGTATCATGGAGTTCAGCCAACCTCACCCTTTAATGTATTTGTTGCTTTTCCTAGCACACGGCTTTTTCCCTAGGTGTGGGATTACAATTATGGACACGTGGGTTTTTAAACACAAAACACTGTTTATTCCATGAACTCAACTTAACATCTTAAATAAACATTGGATTTCTTAACACCTCTTAGTTCAAAGATAACTCAGAAAATATTGCAACCGTAAATAATTCCTTAAAATGTTCCTTCAAACTTCCAAGAGAGTTAACACCTTTAACACATCAGGTTAAAGGCTTCACTATTATAAGTTTAAATCACCCAAATGATCCAGAGATAGTCTTTTATGGCAGAGATCCAGCTCACTGCAAAACACAGACACACCCCAGCTCTTTTCCTCCAAACTGCAAAACTAAACTGCAAAATGGCTGACCTGACCTCAGCTCCACTCACTCTCTGACATCACTGTTTTCTTAAAGGTACATTGTTTAAACATCCATGTCTTAAAGGTACTCTCACATGACAATGTGACAAGAAATCTAAATCTTAATCTAAACAATCTTGATCTTGATGGAGGGAGAGACTGGATCCTACCCTGGGGTGAGTTTGTAAAGGGCTTGAGTCTTTTTGAGATTGATGCTGAAACCAATTCTTTGGTATGCTTCCTCGAAGGTGTCAAGCATGGTTCGGAGATCCTCTTCTGAATGAGTGGAGATGGCAATGTCATCCGCATACTGAAGCTCCACGAATGATGTGGCAGAAGTATTCCATGTCCATCCATATTCCATGTCCGTCCAACTCAGCCCTATAGCCCACCTCCTGGTCACCCCCCATTACACCCCCAGGCCGTGGCAGAAGCCCCCAGGCAGGTGGCACAACTGTCAGCAAACTATGGCGATGTTGTGCACTTTCCGTACCCCCCTCTCTCCCTCAGCAGCCAGTTTCATGATTTTTAAAAGCACGAGTGAACCGGGCCGAACTTGGCCCATTGGAGGCGGAGCATCGCGGAGGCTCAGAGAATACCCGGGTCAGGCCCGCTAATGACATGCAAATGGTGTCTATTGAACATGCGTTCCGGTACACATTGACTCTGCTGTCGAGGTGACAGAGAATACCGAATTGGCGTCAAATCGGCACCCACTGTGATTTTGACAACACCTATTCTCCGCCCAATTGTGTTTTGCAATTTTGGCGTCAGCCAACAGGGAATTCTGTCCATTGGCTTTCTGGAAGGATTTCTTCCGAGATTGTGAGACGGCGGCTCGCGTGGATCTGGGCGATGGAGAGTAGGGAGATTCCTCGGTAGATCCCAGTCTGCTTTGTCTCCTTTCTTGAAGATGGTAACGATGATAGCACCCAAGAGGTCAGCAGAAATTTCTTCTCTGTCCCAGATTTTCTGCAACACTTGATGGAGATGACGCATGATCTCTTCTCCAAGTTTGAAAATCTTAATTGGAATCCTGTCCACTGCCGCAGCATTTCCATTATTCATGTGTCTAATGGTAGCTTTTACCTCATCCATGCTTGGTGGGAGTCGAAGATCATCTTTGATATTTTTTCTTTTAAACACATTTTATTCAAACTTGTATCAAAGTAGGTTACACCAAATAAACACCCCGGGAAACATTCTTCCCAACAATCAACTACAGTTTGATTTTTCCTTTTTCACCCCCCCCCCCCCCCCCCCCCCGCCCCTGTGATGAACTGCTCCTCAAACGCGGTCACAAACATCCCGCACCTTTTCTCAAACTCCCCTGCTGAGCCCCTTAACTCATACTTTATCTTCTCTAACCACAGGAAGTCGTACAGGTCACCCAACCATGCTGCTACCCCCGGTGGCAATGCCAACCGCCACTCCAGCAACCGTGCAACCAGAGAGGCGAAGGCCAAGACATCGGCCTTCCTCCTCTCCATGAACTCCGGCTTCTCTGAAACCCCAAATATCGCCAGCAAAGGGTCCGGGTCCACTCCCTCCTCCACTATCCTGGCTAAGACCACGAACACTCCGCCCAGAATCTTCCCAATTTTTCACAGCCCCAAAACATATGCACATGATTCGCTGGCCCCCGCCCACACCTCTCACACTCATCTGCTACCCCCTGAAAGAACCCACTCATTCTCACCCGGGTCATATGCACCCTGTGCACCACCTTAAACTGTATCAGGCTCATCCTTGCACAAGAGGAGGTCCCGTTTACCCTTCGCAGTGCCTCACTCCATACTCTAAATTGATCTCCCCTCCCAACTCCGCTTCCCATTTCTCCTTGATCTTCACCACCCGCTCGTCTCCCTGCTTCCCTGCCACTTATATATATCCCCAATTCTTCCCTCCCCTTCCATACCCGGAAGCAGCAGTCGCTCCAGCAGGGTGTATCCTGGTAATCTAGGAAACACCCTCCAGACCTTTTGTGCAAAGTCCCTAACATGTAGATACCTGAACTCACTACCTCTCGGCAGCTCTACCCTCTCCCTTAGCTCCTCCAGATGGCGAACCCTTCTTACAAATACAAATCCCTCACCCTCCACCTCCTGTATACACTATCCATCCCACCCGGCTCAAACACATGATTCTCGCACAGCGGCGTCAGCACCGGCATCCCTTCCACCCTAAAATGCCTCCTCAGATGATTCCATATCTTCAGCGTGGACTACACCACTGGGCTCCCTGAATACCTACTCGGAGCCATTGGCAATGCTGCCGTCACCATAGCCCTCAAACGAGACACCTTACAAGATTCCTCCTCCATCCTAACCCTTCTCCTTCCCACCACCGCCGCACCTTGTCCACATTCGCCGCCCAATAATAATGAAGCACGTTTGGCAACGCCAACCCCCCCTGCTGCCTCTGCCTCTGTCGCAGGGCCCTCCCCTCCCTCGGCACCTTCCCTGCCCATACAAAGTCAGAGATGATTGTGTCCACATTCCGAAAAAAGGCCTTTGGTATAAAGATCGGGAGAGCCTGAAAGATAAACAAGAACCTCGGCACAATATTCATTTTCACCACTTGGGCCCTCCCCACCAATGTTAAGTGCAGTGTATCCCACCTTTTAAGATCCTCCCTGGCCTCCTCCACCAGCTTTGTTAAGTTCCACTTACGGAGCCCCGTCCATTCCCTCACTACCTGAATCCCCAAATACCTAAACCTATTCCTCGCTACCGTAAATGGCATCCCCCCTAAATTAGCCCGCTGTACCAGCTCATTCACCGGGAATACCTCGCTTTTCCCTACATTCAGCTTGTTTCCCAAGAACCTTCCAAACCTCCCCAACAGGCCCATAATCCTTCCCACACTCTCCAACGGATCCGAAACATACAGCAAGAGGTCATCGTCAAAGAGAGACACCCGATGCTCCCTCTGTCCCCTCATTATCCCCTGCCACTCTGCCGACCCCCTGAGAGCCATCACCAATGGCTCTATGGCCAGCGCAAACAGCAGCGGCGACAGCGGGCACCCCTGCCTCGTACCCCTGTGTAAGTCAAAGTTTCGTGAGCTCATATCATTCATCCTCACCCTCGCTCTTGGCGCCACATACAGCAACCGCACCCATGCAACAAATCTCGGCCCAAACCCAAACCTTCCCAAAACTTCGAACACGTACCGCCACTCCACCCGATCAAATGCTTTCTCTGTGTCCATGGACACCACCACCTCCGGTACCAGAGCTTTCCACGGATTCATCACCACATTCAACAGCCGTCTTACATTACTCGCGAGTGCCTGCCCTTCGCAAAGCCTGTTTGATCTTCTGCAACCACCCCGGGACATAATCCTCCATCCTCCCCGCCAACAACTTAGGCAATAATTTCACATCTATGTTCAATAGTGTTATGGGTTTATACGACCCACATTCCACCGGATCCTACCCATTTTTTGAGATTAGTGTGACAGTTGCCTGTCTCCGGCAACTCCCCCTTCTCCAGTGCTTCATTAAACGCCCCCAACAGATGTGGTGCCAGGTCTGCCGCAAATTCCTTATAAAATTCTGCCGGGTACCCATCCGGCCCAGGGGCCTTCCCCTGATACTATCCAGCACCCCTGCCTCTTTGCTTCCTCCAATTGGGGAAATTCCAGCTCGTCCAGAAACCGCTCCATGTCCCCCTCCTCTCCCCCTGGGTCTGCCTCATAAAGTCCCTGGTAATACTCTCTAAATGCCTCATTTATCTTCCCTGGCTCTGACACCACATCCCCAGCCCCAGTCCGGATCTTCAATATTTCCCTGGACGCAGCCTGCCTCCGCAGCTGGTGGGCCAGCATGCGGCTCGCCTTCTCCCCATACTCGTATTGCACCCCTCTTGCCCTACGCAGTTGCCCTACTGCCCTCCCCGTTGTCAGCCTTTCAAATTGCCTCTGCAACGTTTTCCTCCTCGCCAATCCCTCCACGGTTGGCACCCTCGAATATTCCCTGTCCACCTCCACTATCTCGCTCACTAGACGGTCATGTTCCGCCTTCCTTTCCTTATTCGCACAAATCGTTAATGAGATAATTTCTCCCTGGACCACTGCCTTCAGTGCTTCACAAAAAATGCCTGCCGACACCTCCCCATTCTGATTGAATTCCACATAATCCCTAATCGCCAACCGCACCTTATCACAAAAACCTCTATCCACCAACAACCCCGAGTCAAACCTCCACCCCGGCCTCTGCTCTCGTCCCGTACTGAACCGAATATCCAGCCAGTGGGGCGAATGGTCCGAGATAACTATCCCCGCATACCCCTCCACCCCAATCAAAATCTCCCGACTCACTACAAAGTAATCAATCCTCGAATACACCTTATAGATGTGTGAAAAGAAGGAATACTTCCTTCCCCCTGGGTTCTGAAAGCGTCATGGATCCACCATACCCATCCTCTCCATGATCCCTCACCTCCTTTGCACTAACGAATCCCATTTTTTTGCTCATTAAAATCGCCACACCTCTCGATTTCGAATCAAACCCCGAGTGAAAAGGCTGCCCAACCCACCCCTTCCGTAACCTAACCTGGTCCTTCACACGGAGGTGTGTCTCCTGCAAAAAGATTGTAGCGCACAAAGACTCCGTGAGACGAATAGAGTGAAGTCGATGAGGCTTTATTAAGCGTGTCTGTTCCCCAGCAGCTCGACAGTAAACTGGCCTGCGGGGGAAGACACCGGCTTCTTATACTTCGCCTTCAGGGCGGAGCTTGAGGTCAACGGCCAACCAGGACCCGGGATCTGTCAGCCAATGACATTAGGGCTTCCAGTCCCACATGACCCCCAATACATACTACCACAAAGACCACTCCCGCTTTCAAGCTCCTGAGGTGCGCGAACACCCGCGACCTTTTAACCGACCCATTCAGTCCCTGGACGTTCCACGTAACCAACCTTACCAGAGGCTTGCGCCTCCAATCCCCTCTACCGTCCGTCATCTTCCCCACTTAACTCCTGCCCCTTTAATTCCACTCTGTAACTAGCCCATCCCAGATGGCCCCTTTCTTCGCCCTTGACCATGTCATCGCTCACCCCCTGCCGCGTTGCAGAAAATCTCCCCCGCCCCGCTTTTCCCCTTCCCCTTCTTCCCTCCCCACTTCCCCTTTCCCCCCCTCCCCTCGGCCACCCCTCTTGGCCTTCTCCCCCAACACCTCATTTCCATTCACCAGCATAACCTGCTAGCGCAGCTGCCCCTGCCCAAAGACACATCCTAATGACCTCCCCCTCCCTCTCCATCCCCACTCATCAGTTCAAAGAAGAAGGCCTCCTGCTGGCCTTACCATCCCCCACCCAAACATGAACGTCTCCTGAACCCCAGGTAGCCTTCTCCAAAAGCAAACAAACAGATGTTAAACACAAACAATCCCATAAAACAGGAGGGGGGATGGGAACATCCATCCCCACATAAACCTTTCACTCCTACAACTCCTTACAATCTCAACATTGAACAGAACCCCCCCCCCCCCCCGCCCCACAAAAAAAAGGCGAAAATCCCCCACTCCCTACACCCACTTCATACATGCTCCCGACCATTACATAGTGCAAGCACCCCGGTTCCCAAGCATTGTCCATTCAGTTGAAGATCATCTTTGATGGCGAGTTGGGGGATTTCCTCAATCAAGTCATCATCTATGATTGTATCATGGTTTAGGAGTTCTTTGAAGTGTTCTCTCC
Organism: Scyliorhinus torazame; assembly: GCF_047496885.1. NCBI lineage: Eukaryota > Metazoa > Chordata > Chondrichthyes > Carcharhiniformes > Scyliorhinidae > Scyliorhinus > Scyliorhinus torazame. The sequence goes on from NC_092708.1 coordinate 375,283,653, forward strand.
ATCGAAGGCCGATGTTTTCACTGTCTCTCAAGAAGGTTCCGTCCTTACTTCTCACCGGTTTGAGGCCTGGGGTATTGGGTCCATATATTGCCTTGGTAGCACTGAGGAAGCCCTGGGAGTCAGGCTTGGCAGTGAGGAATTGCAGCTTCCTCAGTCGACCATTGGTTTTTGATTTCCCTAGTACTTCTTCGTACCTCCACCTTGGACAATCGATGAGCTCTCCTCTTTGCCTTCCTGGTTACGTCATCTTGTGAGGTGCAGAGAGCTTTACTCTTCTTGTTGACAAGGTATTGGATGGTGTAGTCACTCTCGTCAAACCAGTCTTGGTGTTTCCTGGTCTTGGAGCCAATGGTTTCTTCACAGCTTGAGGTGATGACCGTCTTCAGCTCTCTCCAGTTTTCCTCCACTCCATTGGAATGAACACTTTGGAGATTTTGGAGAAGACATTGCTGGAAGTTCACTGGCATGCTTGCCTCTTGAAGCTGCTCAATGTTGATCTTTTTCCAGAGCTGTTTCTTCATCTCCCACTGCTTCTGATGGAGTTTGATGGACATAGAGGAGCGGATGAGCAAATGGTCTGCTGAGCAGTCACCTGCACTGGTCATCGCTTTGGGGATAAGGGCATCCTTTTGGCCTTGCAATCAGACGACGACGAAGTTGATCATGTGCCAGTGCTTTGATCGTGGATGTCTCTGGGAAGTTTTGAACTTGATTTTTGGTACAACATTGTGTTAGTGATGGCAAGCTAGTGCTCCATGCATTTTTAAAGCAGGAGAGCCCCGTTAGAGTTGCAATTCTGAACTCCTTCCTTTCCGATGGTTCCTTTCCAGATTTGGGAGTCCTTTTCAACCCTGGCGTTGAGGTCCCCAAGGAGGATGATCTTATCTTCCTTGGGAATGTTGGACAGTATGGCGTCGTGGATGGAGTATAAGCCTTCTTTGGATTCATCATTGGCATTAAGGGTGGGGGCATGGGAACTCACGACCATTGCCTGCAGGTTCTTTGCAAGTTATAGACAGAGGGTCATGAGGCGATTGTTGATGCTGACAGGGATCTCCGAGGCTTGGTTGATGAGTTCATTTTTGATGGCGAAACCAATTCCATGTGTCCTGGGCTGGCCCTCGGGTTTTCCTCTCCAGAAGAAGGTGTAACCACCGCCATCTTCCTCAGCTGCCCTTCGCCTGCTCTTTGGGGTCTCTTGCAGGGCAGAAACATCATTGCTGAAGTGCCTGAGTTCACGGGCAGCAAGGACAGTGCTCTGTTCTGGTTAATTGTTTTGCTCATTATCCATGAGCATTCAAACCTCGATTCTCTGACCGCAGGTCGATGAGCCTGCTGGATGTGGTTTTTCAGCCAGGCTGGGGATGGAACAGACTATTTTTAGGGCACCATTTCTAGCCTTTTCCCCATGCTGGGTGGATCCTGAAAGGGGCTGTTCAGTCATGAAGAAAGCTGCCAAAACATTCTCCTGTTCCCACTCCAAGAGCAGGACGACTGAATCAAGCTCCACCGCCTATGTGCCGGTCCAAGATAGGGACTTCCAGATCACACAGTCCTGTTCCTGTCACCTCTCGCTGATCACCGCAGGGCTTGTGTGTGTGGGGGATGTGCTGGTTTAATCAAGGTAGACACCTGGGGCGTCATTCTCCGCCGGCGGGAGTCTCCATTCTGCCGGCACCGGGGGGTTTCCCGACGGCGTGGGGCTGCCCCACAATGGGAAACCCCATTGACCGGCCGGTGTTACGGAGACTCCCGCCGGCCGGTCAGCGCAGAAATGTGGCGGGGCGGGTAGGAGAATTTTGCCCCTGGTGTGGGACATCTTTTAACGTGGATATGCTGGTGCACATCAGCAGACACATGGTTCTTTACAGAGGGTAGGTCCAGTTCCAGTGGCAAGGGAACCTCAATGACTGGGGATCTCCCAACTGCATCCACCATCGCAGCCGTTGATGCCATACGAATATCTTCCGCCTGACCCACCGTTGAGGATTTTTGGATTGTGCTTTGTCTGGCTCCTCCCCTCCGACCTCACTGTCATGGGTGACCCTGTCAGGAGCTTCAGACTCCTGGCAGCATTGCTCTCGGGATCAGCGGAATGTTCTAGCCTCTCCATCATGGCAAGCTGGCACTCCAAGGAGAGGATATACCATGTGGGAATTTAAAGGCCTGATTTTAATTCTAGGCCTGTGAGTGGCTAACCATCCACCTTTCCCACCCTCAGGGTGAGGCTCAGGGACTCACTGAAAAGATGGACTTTGGACTTGGCTTTTGGGCAACAGGGACCTCGAGGGAATGTTTCTACGGTTAAGGTACCTGGACAGCAGGTGATCATGATTGGGGGATGAAGAAAGAGGGGACCTGTGATTTCCATGTCAGGCTTGCAGGAGTACTCTTTCCCACAAGATAGCTAAAAAACAATTGAAGACATTTGCCATTTCTGGCCCTGCCCCTGCTTGCTGCCAACATTAAATGCGTGTGACTGCGGTAATTGGGGTTGGCATCTAAATATTAATGAGTTCTTCACCTGTCTGTGGAGTTGATATTGCCCAAATGCGCAACAGTTCAAACTGTGCAGGTGTTAACCCCTCGAGCATGCAAGGCGGAGTGCCAGGTAACTATTTTAACCACTCACCCACCTCTTTTTTTTGCTGGCAGCAGCAGGTTAGGTACAGGCCACGAATAGACCCTTCAGCAACTGAGTTAAAACTCAGCTGGAATAATCACTCCTTTAACAGGAAATTAGATTCTTGCCTCATCTAAGAAACAAACTGCAGATAATCCAGGTGTGCTGATGAGAAACTTGAGAGCTCTGGCTCACAAAACCCACACAAAATCTAATTTCATGCATACTGAAGTAGCCTTTGTTCGACAGTGGTTAGCAGAGCAGTGGATCACAACTCAGGAGTTCAGCTCCTTGATATCCACAAGACAGGAAAGAGGAGGCGAATTCCACCTCCGTCACAACAGAATTAAAAGCATTCAGTTGGACTTGCCATCTTCCACGATTCACACTGCCATATTAGCTGAAGTACACAATCAAAGGTGGAAAGACGTACACCAGTGTTCAATACCACCAAATAAACATAAATAAACATGAATATCCCTCTTCAAAGAACAGCCGCCCCCGATTCCATTTCAAAAGAAATCAGACAGTGGTTAAAATCAATGCCAGCCATCTTTACTGTTCTCATTTCCGTTTAACAACAATTGCTTGCATTTATATAGCACCTTGAATGTATTGAAACATCCCAAGTCCTTTCATAAGAGAGTTATAAAACAAAATTTGACACTGAAGCACATTAATAGGGACGAGTGTAGTGATATCATGGTTGTGTTGTAATTCACTGACTGACCACTGGGAGTCTCATTAGTATATAAATGCATGTTAGAGTCAGGTGACCTCAGACTGACTAGGAAGCTGGGAGAGATGTTGCTTGAGCATGTTAATACTGTTATTCATCTGTTTTGTATATATTTGATCCACAATTAATGTGAATAAATTGTTTATAGTTTTAGCTACAAGTTTTCTTGTAATATAAATCAGGCCATCCGACAAGAACATTACACTGAGGACAAGGAGCCAAAAGCTTGGTCAAAGAAGTAGGTTTTAAGAAACATCTTAAAGGAGGCGACAGAGAGAGAGGTGGAGATGTTTGCAGACGGTATTCCAGAACTTAGGGCCTGGGCAGATGAAATCATGGCAACCAAAGTGGTAGGCTGGCCAGACAGCATAGGTATAACTTATAGAACAGGACTTGGCACGGAGAGAACAGCAAAATCAAATAATGAGAGCAAATGATTTTGTGCCAATACAGAAAGACAAACTGCCCTATGGCAGATGATTTATTAAATCCTTCAATATTATGTGCGATAGTGATATGAGTGAGATCCATATGACAGCATAATGGAAGAATAATTGAACAAATAACTTATCTACTCTTCAATACAATGCACGGAATTTAATGGAGGCTGCTGCAGCATGATGGTTAGGAGGCCGGGAGAATTGGTTAAGAATGGCCTGCATCAAGTTGCTGGCATCGGGCTACTTGTTTCCAATTAAGTTGTGGATGAGAAGAGCTTGCTAGGGGAATCTTTCCCAATGCTGCAGGATGTCAATTAAGTTAGTTAATGAGCCATTTGAGGGCATTTATCTCTGAACTCTCTGGAATTTAGTGGTGGCTCAGGGATGTTTTAATGGGATGCACTTGGCTCTCCTGTGCATCCCGAAAAACCTGGACAATATACTGAGGGCCAGAACATGACACAGTACCCAAAACTTTCTGAACCTGCTACCAATCCAAACACCAAAAATATTGGGCCGAATTTCTGTGGCATCGGGACCCAATGTGAACCCGATTTTAAAATGTGGTCTGAGTGCACCTCAGGACCTCAATGCCTCCAGGACACTTTGAAATTTTGAAGATGCTTGTGCAGGGGGAGGGAAAGGGAAACCCGCTCACCATCAATTAACGACCCATTAAGTTCCTTTAGGAGCTTGTTAATGAGCCAGATGTTTGGAAATGCAATTTTTAAAGCTGATTTCAGTGAACCTGAACAATCTGGCGCACATTAAGGCACAGCTTCAGGTTCACGCAGGGCCAATGAAAAGTTCCCCTTGTGACAGTGAAAGTTATCGGACCCTTGGATAATCTGCACCAGAATATGCACGTTACCTTAGCTTTTCCCGGTCTCGCACATTTTCAAGTATTTATCTTGCTGGCACACTGATGAACTGCTTGCTCATTTCAGCATGGCTGTCACCTGCCCTTCTCACTGGTGCCAGACGCGGCAGCTGCCACCTCCGAGCTTGTCTCCTGCCCAATTAGGGCATTTGCGTTCCAGAGTGCTGCAGTTGATCCACTACCGGGTCAGGACTTGGGATTCATCTTGATGTTAGGTTCTCAACCCCACTTTGAAAATCTGCCCTATTGTTAAGTGCAGCTACACGCTGAAGAATATTGTCGGCATCTCTGGTGTTGTGCAGCCACAGAAAAGAGTCATTGCTGCATTTATTAACAATTAGAGGAATGCTTTGGTAATAACCAGCCCCCTCAATTTCACTGCAGTTTACCTAATAGTCCTAAAACCGCAGACAATCAAGGGTATTGGTCTGAAGCTGAGAATATTGCCAGTAACTTAGGGAGACATAGCAACATAGGAAGCCTGATCTGCCGTTTGGTAAGTTCATGGCTGCTCTGTGCCCTACCTCCTATTTGCTCATTTTTATTTTCTATCCTTTGACACCATATTTTCCAATCTCGGTCCTCTTAATTCCACTTGGCCCAGAACCACAGTCTTTTGGAGCAGTAGGGCCCGGATTTCAAAAACGCCGTGTGTAAAAAAGGGGGAAAGGAGAAAGATGTCCTCAATTGATTTGAATCTTGCCTTTGTTGTTTGTATCTGTCCTAACTACTCACCTTTAGGTTCTCAAATTTTCCTGTGCTCTTTTCACTTACATGACAAGAACAAGCACATTTTTGAAAGCTGCCTTGGGGAGGAATGGAAGGATTTAGAGTCAGGCAGAGGTTAACTGAAAAATATACATTGTTTTACTGTGGACTTGCACTCACTTGAGACTGCAGTGTTTCCTACATTACAACAGTGACTACACTTCAAAAGTACTTCATTAGCTGTAAAGCACTGTGGAACATCCTGAGGGCATGCAAAGTGCTATATTAATGCAAGTCTTTCTTTTTTCTTACAGAGGTTACATCTGGACTGAATTCAAAACATGAATCCCAGAAGATTATGCTTTCTAGATCGCTTTATTATTTCATATTTCATTGCTTTTGTGTTTACAAATATTCAGTTAAATTTGGTCTTAAATGCTTTTATCAGTAATATTTGAGTCAATGCCATGAAATTGGGACTATTTATTTACATTCTCATGCTAATTGCCTGCCATTTAACATAATAGGAATGACAAAAAGTAATAGTAATTCCAAAAAATTATTGTTGAAACAAACTTTACGCTTAATGTGCAAACAATACGAAAAATAATTTTGCAACAAAAATACTCAGGTTCCTTGGATTGTATCCTGAATACTCTTTGCAGTCTGTTTCATGCGAAGCACTATGGGCTGGATTCTCCGATTTTGCAGCTATGTACGGAGGAAGCATCTGGTCTTACGACCAAAACGTTGGCTGCGTCCCCGCACTGATTGTCGGCCGGTGGGGGGCTAGCAGTCGTGCTACTTAAAGCCCTGCAGATACTGACGGAGAATGGCCGAATCGGTGGCTGCGCATGCGCACGGCGGTGACCGCGCTGTACAACATGGCGTGGCCACGCGCTGACCCGGCCTGCCAGGTAGTGCCCCTGTAAACCCCCTCGCCACCCCCGGACCGCCTTCCCGGCCAGGGGAACAGCTCCCCCCGAAGTCCACGAGGTCCCCGAAAGCTGAGAGGACATGTGACCGCGCCGTTGAGAAGTCGGCCCATCGGGGGTGAAACAACGGGGGGTGGGCCTCAGGCGGCTGTCCCAATGGCGTGCGGCGTACTCGGCAATGATGCCGTTTTTGAGGTGGCGGAGCGTCCAAAAAACGTAAAAATGGATTCTCCAGCAAATCGCCGAATGCAATTCCGGCGTCGGCAATCGGAGAATCCCGCCCTATAATTTTAAAATTCAAATGCTAAGTAATGCATTCTCTGTTAGAGAGACTACGGGCTTCATTCTCCGATTTTGAGGCTATGTCGGAGCATTTGTCTGGTCTTGCGACCAAAACGTCACAGCCACCCGCGCACCGATGCTCCGCCCAGTGGGGGGGCTAGCAGCCGCTCCATGTAAAGCCAGCTTTACCTGCAGATACGGACGGAGAATTGCCTGGTCCATGGTCGCGTATGCACACTACGGCGACCTGAAGCCGTCTCGCTGTACAACATAGCGTCGGCCGCGCGCGGACCCAGCCTGTCAGGTAGTGCTTCCCTGTAACCCCCCTCGCCATCCCCAGACCACCCCCCCACCAGTCACCTCAACCATCGCCAAAGTTCCCCCGGCCAGGGGAATGGCTCCGACTGTGACGCCGCTGGACACAGTCCGCAGCTGCCACGCGAGGCCCCCGAAAGCTGTGAGCACACGGGTCCCACGCCGTCGGGAAGCCGGCCCATCAGGGATGGAGCATCAGGGGAGGCCCTCAGGTGACATCCTGAGGCCGTCCCAACGGTGTGAAGAGTACTCAGCGATGATGCCAGTTTTGAGGGGATGGGGCACCCAAAAAACGGTGTTGCCCCCGATTTTGGCGTAAAAACAGATTCTCCGGCAATCGCCGAACGCAATTTTGGCTTCGTCAATCAGAGAATCCAGCCCTATGTTCCCGCCGGGACTGAACAGCATGCCATTCGCATTTCCGTTGGGGGCCGTTCTGTTCCGCGATTCAGGACTCTGCCGATGGGAATTGGAAGCATCGGGCTGTGTAACCTCTGGGGCCAGAATTAATGCTAAAGGGGCTGGTTTAGCACACTGGGCTAAATCGCTGGCTTTTAAAGCAGACCAAGGCAGGCCAGCAGCACGGTTCGATTCCCGTACCAGCCTCCCCGAACAGGTGCCGGAATGTGGCGACTAGGGGCTTTTCACAGTAACTTCATTGAAGCCTACTCGTGGCAATAAGCGATTTTCATTTCATAAAGAGCCTGAAAGCTGGAGCTGTTTTTAAGCGCTACACTCACCACACACTCATTACAGTTATGAAGATAGCCCAGAGAAGACCTGTCCCCCAATTTCAGGAGTCCAGGGTGGACCTACTGCTCAACGCCAATGAGAAGTAGAGGGAACCAAAAGAGAAAATGTTGCAAAACTTCAGCAGGTCTGGCAGCATCTGTATGGAGAGAAAATAGCTAACGTTTCGAGTCCAGATTAACTTTTGTCAAAGCTAAATGACATAGAAAGCGGGAGATATTTATACTGTAGGGTGAGGGAATGAAAGATAAGTCATAGCCACAGAAACCAAGGGAAGAGTGCTAATGGCAGTCCCCAGAAAGAATAAAAGGTGTGAAAGGCCAAACAACAGAGAAACTAAAATCAGAGGGTAAGCTGTGACAGGTGTAGATGTGGGGGGAGGGGAGGCATGGGTAGGAGAAAGGTAAAATGAGAAAAAAGAGGGAAGGGGAAGCAAAGGGGAGAATAGGTAAGAAAAAGAGCGATAAGATAGGGGGAAAGAGTGGGGAAAATATATATGTAAAGAAAGACGAGAAGGAAATAAAAGGTAAAAAACAGATAAAATGAAATGGAATGAAAACAAATGGGTCAAGGTGGGGTAGAGCTAATCGTCTGAAGTTGTTGAATTCGATGTTGAGACCGGAAGGCTGTAGCATGCCTAACCAGAGGATTCTGGCCAGCCTCACCAGGAGGTGACATTGTGTTATCCTGTGGGTTGGGATCACTGGTGAGTCCTCTGTCCTGAGAGGAGCAGAGTACTAGGGAGGGTTCCAAAGGCCATGGTGCAGGTGTCCTTTGTTTGGGGTGAGCTCTGCTAATCCCCTGCTTCCTCTGCTGCGGGGCAGCACTTCTGAGGAGTGCCAACACCTGGTGGGCCACTGATTGAGCTTGGCAGTGCCATCCCTTGGTGATACTGCTGGAGTATGAGGGTTTCCAGAGGGGCGCGCGACCACATCAGCAGAAGCTCTCTGAGCAATTACAGAACACAGTGATCAGTCAGCAGTGTGAGCAGCCAGGAGCCTGTCAGTACCATTAAAGGGGTGCATTTAAATTCACATACTGCTGCAATGGTGGTGTGAACCAGGCCATCCCGATGCTGGGAGAGACACCCCCAGTCCACGGACGCTTCTCAAAAGCAACTCCCCTGGCCCAGGCAGCCACCCCCCAGCAAGGGCGACAATATTTGAGAGTTTTTATAGCCTCCAGCTCCCCCTCAACAGCCGTGGCGTCCAGGCCCTGCTTGTAAATACTTGCACCAATTTGCCCCCGCGTGATCTCCACCTTAGAGGAGGTCCCCTGCCAGCGGGGAATCGGACAATCGGCAGCATTGTGGGAGTGGTGGGTTTAAGGGATCAGGTGGGTTGGAAGAAAGCGGGGGGGGGGGGGTGTTCTATCTTAGATCTTAACATTTATCAAAGGGTGGAAAGGAAGAGTGTTCCAACTTCGAGGGCTGCCCTTTGTGCATGGGGGGGGGGGGGTTGGCATCCCCCTTCCTTCCCACTCTTTGAAGAATTGTTTTTAAATAATCGGGCTGCCGACTCCCGCCCAGCTGCCTATGCCAACCATTTTATTCATACCACTCAAAGTGTTACGAATTTTTGGAATTTTATACCACAGAAGATTGTGGATACTCAGTTGTTGAGAATATTCCAGACAATGAATGGACAATGAGGCTAATATTGGGGTCAACTGACTTGGTAACAAGCCCAATTGACCCTTGATTGTCTATTTAAATATGGCAGACAGCTGGATGGCCCAAGGACTCCTATTCGTGAGTTAGGGCTTTGGGGCGCTTGGGGTCGCATCAGTGGCTCAAGAGATCAGAACGCCATTTAAAAATGACATCTCTCCCTACACTGAGGAGTTCTGTGTGTTCCCCATTGAGGCCCCCGAACTACCCGGGTGGGCATTAGATAGTGGGGTGATTCCCGGTGCTCGGAGCGAATCCCTACTGTCGGGTAGATCGCACCCCTAGTCATTGTATTGGGTCTTTGGGGAATTCTCCCCAGTCTAGCCCACACTTAGAGTACGATCTCCGGCCAAGTCGCACGTGACTGGGAGCGTGGCGCAGCTGGTAGATGTTGGACGAAGCCTCCCACACGAGGGTGAAGGGCAGGATCTTGATCTCGACACCTCGTGAAAAGTGGTATGAATAAGCCTCCTATAGGTTGGCCGGGGGGGGGGGGTGGTAAAGGGTGAGGGTCATGAAAGGGTGGGGTGGTCTGAAAGGAAGGGTGGGTGGCCTGAAAAATCAGACCCCTCAGCGAACCCACAGCGGCATGTTCTCATTTGGGGGGGGGGGTATGGGTAATGCGCATGTGTGTGGAGGGTGATATTGCCCATGGGTGGGAGTGCACGCGCTCACTTAGAGATCGGGCACCCTTTCAAAATGGGACCTTGATGAGGCACTGTGGAGCAGGTCCCTGTCCCAGGTGGGCATTGCCGAGGCGCTACAGACCATGCCCCGGTCTCAGGTGGGCATCGGGATTGGTGCTCGGCCCATAGAGCGCAGGAATGTGCCAGAGGCATCATATTGGTTGAGGTCAACAGATTTTAATGATTTACTTAAGTGTCCCCAACTGCCCCAACAAGCTTACATGATGGTGTCACCCCACTATTCCCACCCCTCTCAGACCTCCCCACCTTCCCCACAATGCACCCTTCCCTCTTACCCCCTATCCTCCCCTCTCCTCAGTGCCCTCTCAGTGATCCTCGACGTGCTTAGCCTTAAGGGCTCTACCGTATTGGCAAGGTCTGTCCCCAGGATGCACACAGAGGTGCAGGCAGCCTGTTGCTTACCACGTCCCATAGCTTGCGATGCCCTGGCAGGAGTCCTCTGGGGCCAGAGGGTCCCGGCACACTTGCCGGCAGCACATGCTCCGCCGTGCCACACTGTTACGGCTGCTGACTGCGAGATGCAGCGTCCTCTGGGGGGTGGGACCCAAGGGAGCTGGTGGCCGCCATTGCCACTCTGCAGGATGGCTCTGGATTGACTTTCAGTGCCCTCTCCTCCCGGTCTGGAGCGCCCCGGCAATGTCCACCTTAGACTGGAACACTGCCCCCAGTGACCGGAACATGCTCTGCACTGCCTCGGCCATGCCTACCTGAGACTGGGACATGCTCCGTAGTGCCTCATCAGGGTCCCACCCTTCACCCCCCCATCTCCCTTTTCATGGACATGCCGCCCCACAGTCCCCGGGGCTTGGTAGTGCCAGCCTGGCACTGTAACCCTGGCAGTGCCCCTGTCAGCTTGGCAGTGCCTCCCAGGCACTTCCCCTGCCACCCTGGCAGCACCCCTGTCAGCTTGGCAGTGCCACCAGGACACCCTGGCAGTACCAGCCTGGAAGTGCCCTGCCAGCCTGGCAGTGCCACCCAGGTACCTTAACAGTACCAGAGGGAGAGCCAGGTTGCGCATCCAGGGGTCTCCAATGGCCTTGAAGCCCCCCCTCAGGTGCCGTTACACTGGTCCAGCAGGTGTGGACCAGTGTTAAATGGCGTCATGGTCAGGTCTCCCAAGCATAGCCGTTCATTCCCAGGCCTCGGGAGAATCGGGCGGCGACATGTTGAATGAATGTAATAGCTCATTTAAATATGTAGATCTGGATCTCGCCCAGCGAGGGTGTGATCCAGATCCCTCCATCTCGTGAAATCCCGTTAGATCTCGCGAGGCATTCCGAATGTCGCGAATCTCACAAGAGGCCTCTTGCGATATCATCGCGTCACCGAGCCGGGCGTGATGAGGCCGTTCGATCGCGGCCGAAGTGTGAATACCTGGATAGCAGTTGAAAAACTGAACCAGTAAAAAAAGACACACATAAAACAAGATAGAGTCTGAGGTTATGATCTGAAATTGCTGATCTCAATTTTGAGACTAGAAGGTTGACAGGTGTTGAGTCGAAAGATGAGGTGCTGTTCCTCAAGCTTCAAGCGACAATGCGTGCATTTCTGCATGTGTGCACGGCATGCATGTTGTGAGCACAAGTTAGTGTGTGTGTGTGTGAATATGTTATTTACTTCCCAACTTTAGAATCTGCAACATTCCTGTTGGAGAGCAGCTCGTTTAAGCAAGCCAATAGTGATCTATGACTGAGGTGGCAATCCTTGATTTATTTCTTTATTCCTTCCCTCTAATGAAGCCTTTAGTAGTTTGATCAGCAGCTCTCCCTTAATTCTACTTCTTTATGGTGAAATGTACTCATGAATGAATGGAATGTGTCGTCTAGTCGTCCATACAGATACCTGATCTAAAGTGTAAACTAACTAATTGTTGATCGTGTTTCTGAATTATACCCCAACACATCGTATGTTAACCTTTACTGTGGGAGGACCGGGTGAGGGGGCGGGGTGATCAGTGGGGTGGGTCAGGTGGTCAGTCAGGGAAGGGTTGGGTGATCAGGGGGTTAGTCCGTGGGGAGGAGCCAGGTGTTTAGTGGAATGTTTGGGTAGTCCGAGGGTAGGGGTGGACAGAGGGTTGGGAAGGAAGTCGGGGGAGTGGGGGGTGTCAGTTGGGGGTTGAGAGGGCAGTTGCGGGTGGGGGTGCTCATGTGGTTGGGGGGTAATTGCGGGGGTTGAACAGTTGGTGGTTGAGGAGTTTTGTTTTTTAAATTTAGAGTACCCAATTCATTTTTTCCAATTAAGGGGCAATTTATCGAGGCCAATCCACCTGGCCTGCACATCTTTGGGATGTGGGGGCGAAACCCACAGGGAGAATGTGCAAACTCCACACGGACAGTGACCCAGAGCCAGGATCGAACCTGGGACCTCGGCGCCATGAGGCAGCAGTGCTAACCACTGCGCCACCCTGCTGCCCGGCAGTTAAGGAGTTAGTCAGAGGTCTGAAGGATAGCCGGAGTGTTGGGAGGACAGTCAGAGATTCGGGGGGTATTCGGACGGCATAGTCAGGAGTGGGGTGCTCAGAGGGGTAGTTGTAGGTTGGGTGGATGGGCAGGGTGGTCCCATGGGAGGGTAGAAGAGTCGCCGGGAGATCAATTGGGGCTCGGGAGGGTGTTGGGGGTGGGTCTTGTGGTGGGGGTGAGACGAGTAGTCAATGGGCCCCATGTGGAGGTCGATGTAAGGGTTCAGTATTATACCCAGGGATTCAAAGTAATTTTACTTGTTTCAACTTTTCCTGGGTAACTATTCCTGTAAGACAATTGGAACTACCTGACATTTGTGATTTAAACCAGAGTTTCAGATGTTTCCCAGTGCAAGCTAATTTCCCATCAGAAGTTTGAACTTCCCAGGCAATTGCTATGAAATCCTTACATGGGGACCTCTAGAGCTTCTCAGCATACCTTCTGAGGTTCTGAGGTACCTCCAGGGCACTACAACTCCTCCCGGGTAACAGAGGTTGTGGGCCTATATGAAAATATTTAACATAATTTTAGATTGATAATGTAGTAAAATTCTTGAATACAACATTAATTTCCTGTCTATATTACCCATACTTTCTGTTGTATGCTATTTGAGCCAAGTTTCATGTTGCCAGTTTTAATGGTAAAGCCCTCCGTCAACATTTTAGAATGACAAAATCTTATTTAGTTGTCACAATGCAATTTCAGACCTTTCACCACTAGGTTGCCCATTTCACCCAGTTCCACCCACCAGCTACGCATATTTCTATTCACGCTGAAACTCTATAAAAATTAAGAGGGCAGAGGTTGAAGTGGATGGGCCATCCAAGTTTCTTTACCAATGCCCTCCTAAAACAGGCAGCAGGCTGGACTGAGCAATGGACAAAGAAAATGATCCCCAGCAAGAAGGGGCATGCAGGAAGGGGTTGGGGTAGAGCGGTTTCCAAGATGGTCACAGCCAGAGGAGGAGGGCAATGGTTTCCTCGTTGAGCCAAGAGGAGCACTCCAGTTTCAATCACCCAATACCAGTGCTTTTGCCAAAATCCCAAGCAGATGTGTCCTTTAATGCAGTGTTTATCAAACTTTTGTCCCTGGATCCACTTTTACCAACTGGCCGAACTTCGGGACCCATGCCAGCCAACCCACGCCAGCTGATCTTTGCGACCAACGCCCGCTGACCTTCTCGACCCACGCCAGGTCGATCCATCTTCAGTTCTTCACAATTCCTTGTTAGCTTGCTCACAGCTAGAAAATGGACGAATCACTCTTCCGTGATTTCGCGCCAAAAGCACGGACATTCAGTGTGCGTGACGGCAATGTACATGCCAGGCACAGATCTGCTCTCTTCCGCCGCTTCTGGCCAGAAGACTGCATCGTTCATTTACAAGCCGGTCGTGGCTGGCATTCTCCATTTCAAAGCTGGTCGTGGCCGATCGGCGCTTGTCCTGCAATCGGGAGCGCTGCGATCGATCTCTACACAAACCTCCCGACACCTGCCCATGACCCACCCGCATGTCACGGCCCGCAGTTTGACAAACCCTGCTTTAGTGGTTAGCTGGCAGGCATTTTCAGGGTCTGAGTGAGGCCACTTAATCAACGTCGGACAAAGCACCACTTTGGACTCATCTTAGGCACGACTCTCTCTTGCACCCAGGCACTTTGATCTCTGCTCATTACTTGACAAGATGGCATGAGATGGCAACCATGCTCAAACCCTAGCCACAGTATCCTGGGCCACCTTATTGAGGAGGTCAAATGTCCACGGATCTTTTAGAAATATTTATTTCACTGCACCTCACAGGTAGGGTCCACCTTCAGTCTTGTCGCAGGCCAGCGTGTCTCAGCTCACTCAACTCGTGTGCGAATTCTTGGGAGTGGGAAGTGAAAGCATAGGGGACCATCGGACTGAAACCCGGCGTGCAACTCTCCAGCTGCAGAGCAAAGTTTTTAGTCCAGACTTTGAGCCACTCTGAAAACATCAGTGGGTGTGGTTTACACCGTCACTGTGGCAGAGATCAGCACAGAACGAAAATCCCACAGCTCCCGGCCCTCCGCGGTCAAGGGGAAACCCCCTCCTCCATAAGCATCGGAGGTTCCAGTCCCCCTTCCCCACCAGCATCAGGGGTTTTCACCTTCACCATAAGTATCGGGGGTCCTTCAACTCCATCACCATTGGGTATCTCACCCAGAAGCATCAGCATCGGGGGCTCCTCCTCCCCCAACAAACATAACGCCCCCGATAGGTTCCCCAAAGGGTCCACCCCAGCACTGCCCCCGGCACAGGCTGGCACAGCCCGGACACACCCTCTCCCTCCCGGGGGCTATTCTTACCTTTGTGCCCCCGATACCCTTGACTCATTCACATTTTCGGAACCTGTTGTAAACCTTGCCGGCATGATGTCACATTGCCAAGGTACGAATATTTAGTGAGTGGGGATCATGTGGCGGGGGCTCGGTAAGTAAATTAAAATGTATTAACATTTATTTAAATGAGGTTCCTGCCCTTTCTGGGTATAACACGTGGTCTCCAATGTAGTGTATTGCAGTGAAGAGGTAATTATCAACCCTGTGGCATGCCATTCCACTATACTGAAAGGCACAGAGGTTTTGGTTCTGAGGAGAGTCAGTCAGCTTCTGAAAACTGAGAGTTTGTTGTGAGCAAGTTAAAAGTATTTGAGGATCACTTGGGCAGCACGGTAGCACAGTGGATGGCACTGTGGCTTCACAGCGGCAGGGTCCCAGGTTCAATTGCCCGCTGGGTCACTGTCTGTGCAGAGTCTGCACGTTCTCCCCATGTCTGCGTGGGTGCTCCGGTTTCCACCCACAGTCCAAAGACGTGCAGGTTAGGTGGATTGGCCATGCTAAATTGCCCTTAGTGTTCAAAAAATGTTAGGAGGGGTTATTGGGTTACGGGGATAGGGTGGAAGTGAGGGCTTAAGTGGGTCGGTGCAGACTTGATGGGCCGAATGGCCTCCTTCTGCATTGTATGTCCTATGTTCTAAATGCTTGAACGAGGAGCTCCGTTTGATGTCAAAAAAAGACATCACTGAAATAGTATCAGTAAATGCTTCAACCTAATTGTCATGGAGGACGCGAAACCTCTGCCACTTAAGTTAAATTTTTTATTGCTGTGGGAGGTGTGAGAAATTCTGAGATGCTCCCTTTCAGAATCTATTTTTAACTAAAGGTTCTGCAAGCCATACAGGAGGAATACAAACGTTCACATTGATTTACATGTTAATGGATGACAGACTGAAGTGCTGACAGAGGCTGCTTTAGAACAGACTCTTTACATTCTAAGCTCTAAACTGTAAGTGAACTGGTGTGCCTTTGTTGCCGGGGAAAAGTCTCCATATTGTGTATGGACTTGTGTAATTGCTGCTCCTGACCCTGTAACCCTCATTCTTGGCATTGTACTGAAAGGTCAAAAATTGAAAAGGCGTTCAGTGAAATTGTTTTTCTTCTGATTTTGCAGTTAATTTTTCCCCCCCTTTTTCCTGATTTTTCTCATCTTCTGTCTCGAAAGCAGTGTCCCTTGCTGGGTAAATGGACCCATTGGCGCCAATGGCCCAGGTAGCCTCTCCCCAGATGCAAACTGTGAGTATTGACAGATATTTCAGCCATTTGAGGGAATCGGTGCTTATGAGCATAATCTGAGCAGTGGTGACAGGATAGGGATCAGGAAAACTCAAGGGTGTTTCCCTCCCTGATCCGGGAGTGCTGACAACAGTTGCAGTCCTGAACAATGATCAGCTAATACAGCCCCAAAACTAGGATCAAACCTGCGGCCTTTTTTCTTCAGCCAAGAACATGTCTAGAAAGGGCTAATTGAAGCACACAAAGCTCTCTGAAGGCATTGGCAATGCTGTTCTACAAACCGCCAGAGTCTAATGAAACACATGCTTAGATAAGACAGAGGCTCAGTGAATGGCTGGTGGAAATTAAATTGCCTGGGGTAATAGGTTTAATTAATAAAGGATTTGTTTGTTTCTAAATTCAACACTCAACCATACGCAATACTGAAATGACAATAACCAAAGCAGAAAATATTCCTTTTTCTTAACCAATTTGTCCAGGGTTTAATAAGCCACATACTACACACAATCGAATAGACCTGTATTAAAGTTATATTAAAGGATGTCGATGTATTAATGCGCTGTGCTATTGGAATTCTTTTGCATCAGCAGCATTATGGTATTCGGCATGGGAATTGGATTGGATTTGTTTATTGGCACGTGTACCGGGGTACAGTGAAAAGTATTGTTCTGCGTACAGTCCAGACATATCATTCCGTACATGAAAAAAAACATACGGCACACATGAATACACAATGTAAATGCATAGACACAGGCATCGGGTGAAGCATACAGGAGTGTAGTACTACTCAGGAGAGAAGATGTGTGAAGAGATCAGATCAGTCCATAAGAGAGTCATTCAGGAGTCTGGTAACAGCAGGGAAGAAGCTGATTTTGAATCTGTTAGTACGTGTTCTCAGACTTTTATATCTCCTGCCCGATGGAAGAAGTTGGAAGAGTGAATAGCCCGGGTGGGAAGGGTCTTTAATTATGCTGCCCGCTTTCCCCAGGCAGCGGGAGGTGTAGACGGAGTCAATGGATGGGAGGCAGGTTCGTGTGATGGACTGCGTTCACGACTCTGAAGTTTCTTACGGTCTTTGGCCGAGCAGTTGCCATACCAGGCTGAGATGCAGCCAGATAGGATACTTTCTATGATGGATCTGTAAAAGTTGGTAAGAGTTAATGTGGACATGCCAAATTTCCTTAGTTTCCTGAGAAAGTAGAGGCACTGTTGGGCTTTTTTGGTCGTAGAGTCTGGACCAGGACAGATTGTTGGAGATGTGCACATCTAGGAATTTGAAACTGTCAACCATCTCCACCTTGGCACCGTTGATGCTGACAGGGGTGTGCACGACACTTTGTTCCCTAAAGTCAATGACCCGCTTGTTAGTTTTGCTGGCATTGAGGGAGAGATTATTGTTGTTACACCACGCCACTAGGTTCTCTATCTCTCTCCTGTATTCTGACTCACCATTGTTCGAGATCCAACCAACGGTCGTGTCACCAGCAAACTTGTAGACAGAGTTGGAGCCAAATTTTGCCGCATAGCCGTGTGTTTAGAGGGAGTATAGGGCAACTTCATTGCAGTGATAATGTAAGCCTACTTGTGATAATAATAAAGATTATTATTATAGGGAGTATAGTAGCGGGGCTAAGTACGCGGCCTTGCGGAGCCCTGGTGTTGAGGACTATCGTGGAGGAGATATTGTTGTTTATCCTTGCTGATTGTGGTCTGTGGGTCAGAAAGTCAAGGATCCAATTGCAGAGGGAGAAGCCAAGTCCTAGGTTTTGGGTTTTGATATGACCTTGGCTGGGATTATGGTGTTGAAGGCGGAGCTGTAGTCAATGAATAGGAGTCTGACGTAGGAGTCCTTGTTGTCAAGATGCTCCAGGGATGAGTGTAGGACCAGGGAGGTGGCATCTGCTGTGGACCGGTTGTGAAGGTATGCGAATTGCAGCGGAAATAGGAATTCTGGGAGTATGGAGTTGATGTGTCTCATGACCAATCTCTCGAAGCACTTCATAATGATCGATGTCAAGGCCACTGGACGATAGTCGTTGAGGCACATTGCCTGGTTCTTCTTTGGCACCGGTATGATGGTGGTCTTCTTGAAGTAGGTGAAGACCTCGGAACGGAGTAGGGAGATGTTAAAGATGTCCGCGAACACATCTACCAGCTGGTCCGCGCAGGTTCTGAGCGCACAACCAGGGATCCTGTCAGGACCCGTTTCTTTCCAAGTGTTCACTTTCAAGAAGGTGGATCTGACTTTGGAAGCTGTGACAGTAGGTATAGGTGTGTCCGAGGCTGCTGGGCCATTGACAACTGTTTGATGGTTTCATGCTCAAACCGAGCATAGAATGCATTAAGTTCATCGGGGAGGGGTGCTCTGCTGCCGGAGATTCTACTTGGCTTCGCTTTATAGCCCGTTATGTTGTTTAAGCCTTGTCACAACTGATGGGAATCTGTGGCATTAGTCTGTGACTCTAGCTTAGTCTGATATTGTCTCTTGGCATCCCTGATGTCTTTACGGAGGTACCTGGATATCTTGTACAGGTCAGGGTCGCCTGTCTTGAACACTCAGATATGGCCTTCAGTAGGGAGTCAATCTTCCGATTAAGCCGTGGTTTCCGGTTGGGGAATGTACGTACTACATTCTTTTGCACACAGTCTTCGACATAATCGCTGTTAAAGTTTGTGACGGTGGTGGCATACTCATTTAGGTTGGTCGCTGAGTTCTTAAATATGGACCAGTCCACTGACTCTAAGCAGTCATGTAGCTGCTCTTCTGTTTCCTCGGACCAGCACTGCACAGCCGACTTAACCGGATTCTCCCGCTTAGTATGCCGGGAGAAGGAGCACCGTCTTATGGTCCGATTTTGTGTAGAGCGGTTAGGGGATGGATCGGTAGGTGCCCTTGATTTTTGTGTAGCAGTGATCTAGATTGTTGTCTCCTCTGGTGGGACAGGAGATGTGTTGGTGGAATTTTGGCAGTGCACTCTTGAGGTTGGCCTGGTTGAAGTCCTTGGCCACGATGAAGAAGGCCTCCGGGTGTTCTAATACTGCCAGCATGCAGGCCCTGGTCGAGACCAGAGCGGGCCTCCAGCACTGGCAGCGCCAGGTAGCGCGTGAGCCTCAGGGGTTAGCTCTGCTCAAACCCTGTCCCATGGAGTAGTCCAGGGGCCATCAGGCACCCGAGAGAGGAGGAGGAGTGAACTGTGCAGGGGAGAAGCCGGTACACCCCAGCATCTCGGACTTACCCCTGTCCTGTCCCTGGTGCATCTGGTGGGCAGCGGGCAGAACAGGGTGGCACCATGCCACCTGGGATACCCGACCAACAGCTGGGCCCATCCAGGCCCGGTCACCCCACAAGACGCCTGCCAATGGGGACCCAGGTCGCAGGGAGGGTATCACAGCAGGACGCGTCCATTCCTGCTGTACTGTCTGGGGACCCAACTAGACGTAGCGTTAGGAACCTTAAAGTCAGAAAGTTAGACACCAGTTAAGTTGGCACAGGTGCAGGGCACAGTTTAGTTATAGGGGCGAGGGCACAAATCTGTATATCGTTTGTCACATTAAACACCTGTTACCACTGTTACAACCTGCCTCGGTGATCTGTCAGATGGGTGTGAGGGGTTTGCTGGTCTGGGCTGGCCAGAGAGGGGGTGCGGGGATGGGCAGATGTAGTGGGTTGCCCGGGCGCCCTACCCACCCCCTCTCCCCCTCCCCCGACCGTCCCCACCACCGTCACCCCAGGAATCTGATGTGGCCTTGTGAAGGAATGGCCAGCTCGCATGCAGGGATCACCCAGGTGGACGGTGGAAAGTGCTACTGTGGGCAGGAGTCAGACCTCGTCATATGATGCAGAGCACCAGAGCTTATCACAGAGTGGGTTGCCATTATTCTCCACCCCATGGACCATACCCACTGTTTCTGTCAACTTAGGGCCGACACCCCCATAGTACAGCAGGTATGTTTCACGGAGGGGGTGTGGTCGGGGGGGGATGTGAGGGAGTGTGGAGGTGGGATGCGGTGTCCGTTACCTGGCCAGTCCCCCCCCCTACCCTGTTGGTGATCCTGGAGGAGATGAGAGCCTCCCATGCACTTTGCCCTGGCGCACACGCCGTGCGGCCTCCCATGCCTGCCTGGGCCCCATGACCTGCCCACCCTTCCCCTCCCCCACAGCCTCCTCTTTGGACGAGGCCTGGTGTTCATCATCCTCCTCCAGAATGCCGCCCCTCTGGTGCGCAATGTTGTTGAGGACGCAGTAGGCCACATCAATGTGGCATGACCATCTCAAATCATACTGGAGGGCCCCTCCACTGCGGTCCAGTCACCTGTACCGCATCTTCGGGAGGCCGAAGCACCGCTCAATCACACCTCTGGTCACTGCGTGGACTTCGTTGTAGTGGGACATGGCAACGGTCTGTGGCCTTCCAATAGGCGTCATCGGCCATGACTGCAGTGGATAACCCCTGTCGCTCAGGAGCCAACCCCCGCCGGGGGGGATGGGTGGGTGGGTGGATGTATTGAACATGTCAGGAATTGTTGAGTGTGCCAGGATGAAGGCATCATGCACATTGCCTGGGTATCGGGTACAGACCTGTATAGTGCATACCCCCATGCCCAACTAGGTCCAACGGGCTACATGGTGACCCAAGTTGGCACTGCGGGCACCACCCCACATGTCCCCCCTCCCATATCCCCGCACACTGGCCCTGTCCGTGCCCGGCACCACGGGGGCCTCTGACCCTGGCGCCCACCCCTGCTGCCAGGGTACCGTCGGCTGGCACTGCCCTTGCAAGGGGTACACTCCGCAGCCCCCGCCCTGCGCCCCTGCAGGAGCTACAGTGAGCATTGCCCTTGGGTGGCTGCCTGATGTCCCGTCGGTGGGTGGCGGCCAGTTGGGGGGGTGGTATGGAGGGGGGGTGGGGTACGGGGGTGGGGGCACCCATACAGCCGGTGTCACACTGCAGAACTAGGGGCCAAGGTGAGTTGTCAGCGGGGTGCGCAGCAAGATGGCTGCCTTTTCGGCTGCTGTAATGGCGGTCTCTGACTGGACAACGCCCCAGTCCCATGGGCAGTCACCCGGCCACACGGCCTGTTCCCCAGTCAACCCCCATCCCCTGGCCTTGGGCCCCCACCCCCACCCCAGCCAGTGACCGGTCCGGCAACCCACAGTTGTTCCTCTCTATGTCCTACCTCCTCTCTCTCCCTCGGCAGCCACAACGCCGTTCCATGATTTTTAAAAGCACAAATGAACCGCGCCGTCGGGAACTCGGCCCATCGGAGACGGTGAATCGCAGAGGCCCCGGAGAATACTGGGTCAGGCCCGCTAATGACATGCAAAAGATGTTCACTGTTATTCAATAAATCTGTTTTGCTTTAAGTTGAAGATTGGTGGTTTCTTAAGAATCACAACATCAGACCATTCTGGAAGTAACGACAAAGTACCAAAGAGTAATATAATACCCTGTAGCACCCAACTTGTAACGGTCTCGCTGAGAGGAACGTTCAAACCTTCAAGATTAGTTTTCCTATTACACTAATCTCATTCTTGCCTGATTACAGTTTATTCTTTTCTCCGTGACAGAATCCTTTCCACAATATTCACACATTATCAAAAAATGATCAATCTATGCAGTTATGCCACTGTCAAGGTGACAGAAAATAGCGATTTGCCGTCAAATGGGTTTCCTCCCCGATTTTGGCAACAGCATCCGATGTCCTAGCCTCACCAACGACCTGACCCCAGCCTCTGGGGCCTTCCTAACACCAGGTTCTTCATGCCTGCCCCGCCATTCAATATGATCTATGCCGGCCTCTACTCCTTTTCTGTGCCATTTCCCCATACACTCTTTCCTCAATCTATCAAATGTTTATCCACCTCCACTTCAAATGTTTCTAATGATCCAGCCTCCATCACCTTCAGGGACAGAGAGTTCCAGAGATTCACCACCCTCTGTGAGAAAACATTTCTGCGCATCTCAGTTTGAAATGACTGGTCCTTTATCTTGGGGCTGTGCCTCCTTGTTTGACACTCTCGCACTCGTGAAACATCTCACCATCTACTCTGTTAAGCCCCCTCAGGATCTTATATCATAGAATTTACAGAGCCGAAGGAGGCCATTCGGCCCATCGAGTCTGCACCGGCTCTTGGAAATGGCACCCTACCCAAGGTCAACACCTCCACCCTATCCCCATAACACAGTAACCCCACCCAACACTAAGGGCAATTTTGGACACTAAGGGCAATTTATCATGGCCAATCCACCTAACCTGCACATCTTTGGACTGTGGGAGGAAACCGGAGCACCCGGAGGAAACCCACGCACACACGGGGAGGATGTGCAGACTCCGCACAGACAGTGACCCAAGCCGGAATCGAACCTGGGACCCTGGAGGTGTGAACGATTGTGCTAACCACTGTGCTACCGTTATATGTTTGAAAAGGTCACCCTTCTTCTAAATGCCAAGGAATATTGACCCAGACTATTTAGTCTCTCTTGATTGGGCAACCTCTCATCCCAGGAATTAGCCTGGTGAATCTCCTTTGGACTGCCTCCAATGTTCCCATATCCTTGCCCCAGCAACCTTGAACTCCTGACCTTGGTTTCTTGGTGACATCCATGATGCTGCCCAAGACTAGATGCAGTTCCAATGGTGGCCACCGCTCCCAGTAGTGTTGCTGGGAATGAACAGCTGACAGCCCTTTGATTTAACCTAAAATCCAACCAGGCATCCGGAAATGACCAACGTAAGATTGTCTCCATGTTTCTCCACCCTCTGACGAATGTGCTGTGCCTGTATCTGAGGTGGTAGCTGCAAATGTGAGATCAAGTCATGGTTTCAACATTAGCCTCATGCTACCCTTGAACTTTGTGCTCTTGCGGGCCTGTCAAGTCAGGTGGTATTTCGTAGGTTTCTGAAGGGAGAAAGGTACAAGGGTAGTGTTAGCAGTGAGGGAAATGAGAGAAAGTAATAGGTGTATGGGTGGACAATTCATAGCTTCTAAAATCAGAAGAGAGTGTCAGATGAGAGAGGGGTGGGAATGCGAGAAGGTACATTAGGGTTATCTATAGTTTCAGCATCACCGCTGGCCACAGTCTCAGTCATTGCTGCTCGACGCATTGCCAGGGCTATCCTCCATTGGGATGGAGACATGTAGCCGTGCCCGTCAATTCGATTTTGCGGTCTGCGAACATGCACCACTTTGCCTTGCAAGAGAAGGAGGTGCACCAGTGAATGTAGTATGTTTGAGTGATGAGCTTATCATAGTTGAACAGCTGGTAATGCTTGCAAGCTGTAAAATGTGGGTGTGAGGTTCACAGCCGTGCCACATGTGTGAGGGTTGTTGTGTGTATTATTTTTAAAATTCGTTCATGGGATGTGGGCATCGCTGGCTGGGCCAGCATTTATTGCCCATCCCTGAGGGTATTTAAGGGTCAACCATATTGCTGTGGATCTGGAGTCACATGGAGGTCAGACCAAGGGCAGCACGGTGGCGCAGTAGTTAGCACTGCTGCCTCACAGCGCCGAGGTGCCAGGTTCAATCCTGTCTCTGGGTCACTCTCCGTGTGTTTGCATGAGTTTCGCCTCCATAACCCAAAAGATGTGCAGGGTAGGTGGATTGGCCACGCTAAATTGTCCCTTAATTGGAAAAAATGAATTGGGTACTCTAAACTTATTTTAAAAAAAGGTCAGGCCAGGTAAAGGAGGACAGATTTCCTTCCCTAAAGGGCAGGTGGGTTTTAACGACGATCAACAATGGTTTCATAATTCCAGATTTTTATTGAATTCAAATTGAATTCTGTCATGGCAAGATTCAAGCCTGGTACACAGAGCATGCCTCTGGGTATTTGGATTACTCGTCCAGCGACAATACCACGACGCCGCTGCCTCCATTTATAATGATATAAAGGCAGCAATCAATCATAAGGGATAATGTAAACACATTGTGGGCTCATTTATTGATTCTCGGCACAGGTGACCAGATAGACATAGAAATAAAGCTTGAGGACATCAGAGCTGCAGATCTGTATATCTCTGTTGTGCTCCAGGCCGAGGGGAAAACTGAGGCTGGATCACATGACACACTTCCCTTAAAGCAATTTCATGCTGTTGTCCTTTAAAGGCATATTACAACTCCCCCTTTTCCTTTCAAAGGTATCTTCCCCCCCACAACAAAGTTTAATTACTTGTGATACATGTTCATTTTTAGTTACTACTACATAAGGGTATGGAACTGATGAAGTTGAGTCACTAAAGCGTGGAAGTAATCACAGAATCATAAAATGCAGAAGGAGGCCATTTGGCCCCATCCAGTCTGCACCGGCTCTTGGAAAGCGCAACCTACCCAAGCCCACACTCCCACACTATCCCCATAACCCATTAACCCCAGCTAACCGTTTTAGACACAAGGGTAATTTATCATGGCCAATCCACCTAACCTGCACATCTTTGGACTGTGGGACAAAAGCGGGGCACCTGGAGGAAACTCACGCAATCACGGTGAAACGTGCAGACTCCGCACAGACTGTGATCCAAGCCAGGAATTGAACCTGGGACCCTGGAGCTGTGAAGCAACTTTGCTAACCACTGTGCTACTGTGCTGCCCACAATTCCTTCGAATCTACTAGCTTGCCTGGATCTGGCAATAGTAACCTCGTCTGGAGGTTTCTTTGATTACTCCCAGGGTGATATTGTCATTCTTAGATGCTGTTTCTGTTTGCATTTTGGATTTTGTCTTCGATGCAATAGCACTGCACGGTGGTTGAGGATCTGGATTGGATCTGATTTATCCTCGGTTATGCCTCCCGGTTGCCCCTTTGTGTGTAATGACAACATAGGACTTCCATTCTGAACAAATCCTTGTCACCTTGACTGATTACCAGGTACCTTTTGTGGGATCCTGGTTGCGAATCTATTGTCCCAACTCTGAATTTGGCAATTCTGTACCTACATTTTATCATTGCGCAAAATGTACCAGATAAGCTGAAGGGCTAAAGTCCTCCTGCAAGGGCAATGTTGAGCTCCTTTGAAACTGCCAATTTTGTCAAAGCACGATGGATATTTCGAGATTGGGTCATGAACTGAGGTAACATGAGTAATTTCTGAGGTTGACCTGCCTCGTGAGAGCTGACTAATTCCATGATTGTCACTTGTGTGAGGTCACGGAATTGCTCGGAGTTTAATTTCCACGATGTAGAACATCTGTCCACCCAGTGGATTGATTGTACTTGCCCTCCAGGACTGTGGAACCTACATGTAGAATTAGTGAACCATTGTATGCTGAGGGTTTTACAGCAGTAGGTTTCACCATGGCCTTTCCTGTCTGTGGATACATGTCTTTTAGAAGTCATAGGGTTAGAATTTTGGCACTTTCCCCTGTGCCTATCTTGGGCAATAACAAGTGGTTACCCACTTCCTTAAGGCAGATAAATTGAATCTCGACAAATACTCCGGACAGTGTGATCATGGGTGCAATCCAGTGGCCCCGTTGCGCCTCAAAAGCACCACAGTGCAGCGTGACTGATAAAAGTCGAGAGGCCCAGCTCCAGGGATCTACCCGGCTCGCAACACCTCACCTTGCTATCTTGTGAGACGTTGCGATGTAAATCCTGCCCATTGTGGGCGGGAACGTATATTGGCAAATCTGCATATTAAATCGCGACAACCCGTCTCACTCTAATGTGCAGATTCATGAGGATCTGAGGCTTTGCGATTCATCCCCTTCGCCTCAGAGACCTCGGCAAATGCCATTCAGCACTGGTCCCCACAAACGGGGACCAGACAGAATGGCACTTGTGGAGGGGTAGTCTCAGGAGATCGGAGGCCCCCAGCTGCATGCCCCTTGGGCAAGATGATGCCCTGGCACTGCTGGTGCCACCTGGGCATAAAACGTGACTCGTGTTGAATAAAGGGCCTCAGCGTGAACGCGCGGCCATGGCAGCACATAGCTCCATTTTGTACACTGGGGATCTCCGAAGTAAGCTCTGAGTGTAACATCACTGAGGCCCCTGAAGTGGCCCCCCACACACCCCCAGCCCAAATGCACTATGGGACGGTCACCACCCACCCCCCACACCATGCCCAATACCCATGCAGGGCTCCCCCGACCTGATTGCGTCGGCACACAAAATAGCAGCTTGGCAGCCAACCTGGCACCCTGGCAGTGCCCATGCCAACTAGCAGGTAGCGGAGTTGTCATGAACCCGGGGAGGAGGAGCTTCGGAACAGTAAGTATAAATAACTTAGCTCAGGGATTCGCGACCTAGTCGGCAGGGAGCAGAGTTGTCCTGAACCCAGGGAGGAGGAGCTTTGGAACAGGAGGTATAAATAACTTGCCTCAGGGATTCTTGACCTAGTCGGCAGGGAGCAGAGTGAACTCTGGGAGGAGAGCTTCGGAACAGGAAGTATAAATAACTTACCTCAGGGATTCGTGACCTAGTCGGCAGAGAGCAGAGTGAATTCGGGTAGGAGGAGCTTTGGAACAGGAAGTATAGATAACTTACCTCAGGGATTCGTGACCTAGTCGGCAGGGAGCAGAGTGAACTTGGAGAGGAGGCGGTTCAGAACAGGAAGTATAAATAACTTACCTCAGGGATTCTTGACCTAGTCGGCAGGGAGCACAGTGAACTCGGGGAGAAGGAGCTTCGGAACAGGAAGTATAAATAACTTAGTTCAGGAATTCACGACCTAGTCAGCAGGAAGCAGAATTGGAGTGGACTCGGGTAGGAGGAGCTTTGGAACAGGAAGTATAAATAACTTAGCTCAGGGAATCGTGACTTAGTCGGCAGGGAGCAGAGTGAATTCGGGTAGGAGGAGCTTTGGAACAGGAAGAATAAATAACTTAGCTCAGGGATTCGCGACATAGTTGGCAGGAGAACAGTGAACTCGAGTAGGAGGAGCTTTGGACCAGGAAGTATAAATAACTTACCTGTTGGGTATCGGGGTCCGGGAAAAAACTGAAAAGTGAAGTAAAGCTGTGCCCTGATTGGCTGGTTGGGAATCTGTTCTAAATTTGAAAAACTAGAGTAATTAACTAAGTAGAGGAGTAACTAGGTGATTAGTATATTAAGCGTTTAATATTTATTGGTGAAATCTAGCACAAGAGACCATATAATTAATTTTAACTTAAATTTAATACAGTAAGAAGTCTTACAACACCAGGTTAAAGTCCAACAGGTTTGTTTCAAACACTAGCTTTCGGAGCACTGCTCCTTCCTCAGGTGAATGAAGAGGTATGTTCCAGAAACATATATAGACAAATTCAAAGATGCAAGACAATGCTTTGAATGCAAGCAGTTAATTAAGTGTTTACAGGTCCAGAGATAGGGTTAACCCCAGGTTAAAGAGGTGTGAATTTTCTCAAGCCAGGACAGTTGGTAGAATTCTGCAAGCCCAGGCCAGATGGTGGGGGATGAATGTAATGCGACATGAATCCCAGGTCCCAGTTGAGGCCGCACTCATGTGTGCGAAACTTGGCTATAAGTTTCTGCTCGGCGATTCTGCGCTGTCGCGGGTCCTGAAGGCCGCCTTGGAGAACGTTTACCCGGAGATCAGAGGCTGAATGCCCTTGACTGCTGAAGTGTTCCCCGACTGGAAGGGAACATTCCTGCCTGGTGATTGTCGCACGATGTCCGTTCATTCATTGTCGCAGCATCTGCATGGTCTCGCCAGTGTACCACGCTTCGGGACATCCTTTCCTGCAGCGTATGAGGGAGACAACATTGGCCAAGTCGCACGAGTATGTACCGTGTACCTGGTGGGTGGTGTTCTCATGTGTAATAGTGGTATCCATGTCGATGATCTGGCACGTCTTGCAGAGATTGCCATGGCAGGGTTGTGTGGTGTTGTGGTCGCTGTTCTGAAGGCTGGGTAGTTTGCTGCGAACAATGGTTTGTTTGAGGTTGCGCGGTTGTTTGAAGGCAAGTAGTGGGGGTGTGGGGATGACCTTGGCAAGATGTTCATCTTCATCGATGGCGTGTTGAAGGCTGCGAAGAAGATGTTGTAGTTTCTCCCCTCCGGGAAAGTACTGGACGACGAAGGGTACTCTGTCAGTTGTGTCCTGTGTTTGTCTTCTGAGGAGGTCAGTGCGGTTTTTTGCTGTGGCGCGTTGGAACTGTCGATCGATGAGTCGAGTGCCATATCCCGTTCGTACGAGGGCATCTTTCAGCGTCTGTAGATGTCTGTTACGCTCTTCCTCGTCTGAGCAGATCCTGTGTATACGGAGGGCTTGTCCATAGGGGATGGCTTCTTTAATGTGTTTAGGGTGGAAGCTGGAGAAGTGGAGCATTGTGAGGTTATCTGTGGGTTTGCGGTAAAGCGAAGTGCTGAGGTGACCGTCCTTGATGGAGATGAGTGTGTCCAAGAATGCAACTGATTTTAGAGAGTAGTCCAATGTGGGTCTGATGATGGGATGGAACTTATTGATGTCATTGTGTAGTCGTTTCAGTGATTCTTCGCCGTGGGTCCAAAGGAAAAAAAGTCATCAATGTATCTGGTGTATAGCTTCGGTTGAAGGTCCTGTGCGGTGAGGAGGTCCTGTTCAAACTTGTGCATGAAGATGTTGGCATATTGAGGTGCGGATTTGGTCCCCATGGCTGTTCCGTGCGTCTGGATGAAGAACTTGTTGTCAAAGGTGAAGACGTTGTGATCCAGAATGAAGCGGATGAGTTGCAGAATTGCATCTGGAGATTGGCAGTTGTCGGTGTTGAGTACTGAGGCTGTTGCAGCAATGCCGTCGTCATGGGGGATGCAGGTGCAGAGTGCCGAGGCGTCCATTGTGACGAGGAATGTTCCTGGTTCAACTGGTCCATGGGTGCTGAGTTTCTGTAGGAAGTCCGTCATGTCGCGACAGAAGCTGGGCGTACCTTGTACGATGGGTTTCAAGATGCCCTCGATGTAGCCAGAGAGGTTCTCACACAGGGTCCCATTGCCTGAAACGATAGGACGGCCTGGTGTGTTGGCCTTATGTATTTTCGGGAGGCAGTAGAGATCTCTAATACGGGGAGTACGTGGGATGAGAGCACGTAGGGTGCGCTGAAGGTCTGGATCCAAGGTCTGTTGAGTTGGTGGATGTGTTCCTTGGTCGGATCTGCGGATAACTGTCTGTAGTGTTCCTGGTTATTGAGTTGTCGGTATACTTCTTTGCAGTAGTTTGTTCTGTTCAATATGACGGTGGCCCCTCCTTTGTCTGCTGGTTTGATGCCGATGTTGCGGTTGGTCTTGAGAGCGCGGATGGCATTGCATTGTGCTTGGGTGACGTTCGGGGCTGTCTTGTGAATGCGACTGATGAATCTGGCATTGACGCGACTCCTGACGGCTTGAGCATACATGTCGAGTCTAGGGCAGCGGCCTTCCGGAGGGGTCCAATTTGACTCTTTCCTCGTCAGTTGCCGCACTGCAGATCTCTCGGTCTGCTGTTCCGGTTCATTAGTAGTCTCCTTGGGTTCGCTGTCGGCCTCTTAAATTTAATAAGTATTTATTTTAACATAATTGATTAATTAGTGCTAGAGATGTCAGTTAGCAGGGTGCAATGCTCTAACTGTGAGATGTGGGAGGTCCGTGATGCTTTCAACATTCTGGATTACTCCATCTGCAGGAAGTGTAACCATGGCATCTCTTCACAGACCGCATGTTTCGGTTGGAGCAGCAGTTGGATGCACTTAAGAACATGCAGATGGCAGAAAGCGTCACAGACAGGAGTTATAGAGATGTGGTCACACCCAAGGTGCAGGTAGACAGATGGGTGACCAATAGAGAGGGCAGGATGTCAGTGCAGGAATCCCCTGTGGCTGTCCCCTTCTCCAACAAGTATACAGTTTTGGATGCTATTGGGGGAGATGGCCTATCGGGGAAAACAGCAGCAGTGGCCAGAGCAGTGGTACCATGGCTGGCTCTGTTGTTCATCAGCGAGGGTCAAAGCACAGAAGAGCAATAGTCACAGGGGAGTCCATAGTCAGGGGCACAGATAGGCACTTCTGAGGTCATGAAAAAGATTCCTGGGTAGTGTGTTGCCTCCCTGGTGCTAGGGTCCGAGATGTCACTGAGCGGCTCCAGAGCATCCTGAAGGGGGAGGGTGATAAGGCAGAAGTAATGGTACATGTTGATGCCAATGACAAATGTAGAAAGAGGGATGAGGTCTTGCATCAAGAATTCAGTGAGTTAGGCAATAGACTAAAGAGCAGGACCTGTTGGGTTGTAATCCCTGTATTACACCCAGTGCCACGTGCTCGTGAGTACAGGAACAGAATAGCACAGTTGAATGCGTGGCTTAAGTGTTGGTGCAGGAGAGAGGGTTTTAGATTCCTGGACCATTGGGACCGTTTTGGGGGAAAGGGGGGACATGTACAAGTGGGATGGTCTACATCAGGCATTGTCAAAGTCGGGGTCGCGGAGCTATCCTTTGCGGTGCTCCCGATCGCGCAAATTCGCACGCAACAGCCGGTTCTTCACTCGGCCGGCTGCGAGCAGCCTTCAAAATGGCCACAAACATATTTTAAAAATGCGGCTGCACGTCGCATGCATGCCTGATCATCGGTGCGCATGTAAACTATGAGCATCCGCACCGCTGATGGGGCACGCGTGCGCAGTGTGGCCACATTTTATTTATATGGTAAAAGGCCGCTCGGAGCCGGAATAGTTAAAAGCCGGCTGCTGCTCACTCTGCCCGGTACAGAAGTGCTTGGTTCTTCTGAAAGAAGCTAAGGCCGAGTTTCCCCCCCAGCGACTAGCACCATCGGATCCACCCGCAGAGATCCAGCACCACGGCCTCCACCTCGGAACTCGCCTGTATCTATAGCGCTCATCCTGCATGACGACGAGGTCACTGTCAGTGAAGACAAACTCAATGCCCTGATTAAAACAGCTGGTGTGACCATTGAGCATTTCTGGCCTAGTCTGTTTGCCAAGGCATTGGCTAATATTGTGTGATCTGCAACATTGGTGCTGGTCATCGTGCCCCAGCTTCTGCAGCAATTGTTTCCATCGCTGCTGCTGAAGAGAAAAAGGAAGAGAAGAAACAGGAAGAATCTGAAGAGTCTGACAATGGGCTTTGGTCTTTTTGATTAAATGTGCCGTGCAACAACATTGTTACAATTTATAAAAAATAAATAAAAATTGAATGTTAAAGCCGGCTGCTGCGGCTGAAGACTGCAAATTTGCGGAATCTGAGACACAGGTTTTTAAAAAAATTCTATGTAATCTTCCTGAACGGCCAAGTCACGGCCCCTGAACATCACCATCACGTGCTTTGGGCGCGATTGCAATTCCTCCATTTTGTCAGCAGCAAACAAAGTAAGAGAAAATGGTGGGTTGCGAAGGTCGGCCGGCGTGGGTCGCAAAGGTCAGCCGGCATGGGTCGCGAAGGTCGTCCGGCGTGGGTCGCGAAGGTCGGCTGGCGTGGGTCCCGAAGGTTGGCCAGTTGGTAAAAATGGGTCCCCGGAAAATTTTTTGAAAAACACTGGTCTACATCTAAACCAGAGCGGGACTAACATTCTTGTTGGTGAGTTTGCTAGTGCTGTTGGGAAGAGTTTAAACTAGTTTGGCGGGGGAGGGGATGCAGATTGATAGCAGAATAGGGAAACAATATAACATAGAAAAGCAATCAGGTCAGAGGGAATACAGCAGTAGTAAGTTTCAAGGAGTAAACAAGGCTGGATGGCCTCTACTTTAATGCCAGGAGTATTAAAGGTAAAATGGATGAGTTAAGGGTGATGATTGATACGTGTAATTATAATGTAATAGCTGTGATGAACGGTTACTGTATTACTGTACCCTTATCATCATGTAAGGTGATGTCTCCTTTAAGACCGGGCTTGGAACCTTGGGGGACTCCGCCTCCGCCCACCTGGGAGCCGTATGTAAGGGGTCGCCTTGTGGGCGGCACCCAGAAAGCACCCTTCTCGGCACCAGGCTAGTTCTTAGCTTATTAAAGCCTTCTTTACCGTTTACTCTCTTAAGCGTCGTTATTGAGGGTACAACAATTTAATAAGCTAAACTACATCAGGATGGACGCAGGCCTAAAACCAGAGAAGCTCAATCTGGAAGCACGGACACTGGAGGCAAAAGAAATTTTTTAATACTGGCACCGATGCTTCAAGGCCTACCTGGACTCCTCAGAGACTCCCATTTTGGGGCCACGCAAGCTGCGCCTCCTCCACGCCCGGGTCAGTCACAGAATTTCCGCCACGCTCGAAAAGGCGACTACTTACGAAGAGGCGGTCGAGTTACTACGCAAGCGGTTTGTCAAACCCATCAACGAGGTACATGCCCAGCATCTGCTCTCTACCTGCCGGCAGCGCTCGGGGGAATCGCTAGACTAATTTGTAGAAACATTCACCGTGCTTGCCAGGGACTGTGACCATCAGGATGTGACAGGGGAAGTCCATATGAACCTGCACATCAGAGACGCTTTCGTGTCCGGCATCCGCTCGACCTACATCCGGCAGCGACTACTCAGAAACGGGGCAAAAGACCTCCAGGCAACGCTAACGCTTGCCTCCTCGCTGGAAGTGGCCCGGCGTAATTTGGGCACGTACCCCGCAGACCCTGCGAGCCCCCCTCGGACTTCCCCAGACTCGGACACATTACGGGCCTGCGGCGACCCGCCCAGACCGGGGCCACACCGTGCTACTTCTGCGAGCAGGGCCAGCATCCACGCCCACACTGCCCATCTCGCTCCGCCATCTGCAGCGACTGCGGGAAAAAGGGGCATTTTGTGAGGGTCTGCCTGGCCAGGCCCAAGGGCCTGAAACACAAAGAACAGCAGGCCCGAAAATCAGGCTCACAGGCCCGAAGGCCTCGCAATGCGTCTGCGCATCGACCCGACACGCCACCTTCTGACACATCATCCGCCTCGTGTGAATCATGGGGACGGCCATCTTGCCGGCGGCCATCTTCTCGACCCGACACATTCGATCGACGGCAGCGGCCATTTTACGAATCCGACTCGGCTGAGGACCCGGACTACCTACAACCGGGAGCGATTACCCTCGACCAAACACGGCC
Organism: Scyliorhinus torazame; assembly: GCF_047496885.1. Lineage (NCBI taxonomy): Eukaryota > Metazoa > Chordata > Chondrichthyes > Carcharhiniformes > Scyliorhinidae > Scyliorhinus > Scyliorhinus torazame. The sequence goes on from NC_092708.1 coordinate 375,316,743, forward strand.
AAAACATCTGCAGAAGTCGATGATGAAGGTCCAGGTCAACGGGCGCGACACTCCATGCCTTTTCGATTCCGGGAGCACGGAGGGCTTTATTCATCCTGAGACGGTAAGGCGCTGCTCCTTGCGCACCCATCTTGTGTCCCAAACCATAGCCCTTGCATCCGGGTCCCACTCGGTACATATCAAGGGGTACTGTATCGCGGATCTCTCGATTCAGGGCGCCGAATACACCCGTTTCAAACTGTATATCCTCCCTCACCTCTGTGCCCCCCTGCTGCTCGGACTGGATTTCCAGTGCAGCCACCGAAGCCTGACACTGAAGTTCGGTGGACCCTTGCCCCCCCCCCCCACGGTATGCAGCCTTGCAACACTGAAAGTCGCACCCCCCCTCTCTATTCGCGAACCTCACTCCCGACTATAAGCCCGTCGCCACCAGGAGCCGGCGGTACAATGCCCAAGACATGACTTTCATCAAGTCAGAGGTCCAGCGTTTACTGGGAGAGTGGACATCGAGGCTAGCAACAGCCCCTTGAGAGCACAAGTGGTAGTCCGGTCCGGGGAAAAGAAACAAATGGTTGTGGATTATAGCCATACCATAAACCGCTTCTCGCAGCTTGATGCGTATCCCCTTCCTCGCAGAGCAGAAATGGTAAATCGGATCGCCCAATACCGTGTATTTTCCACGGTCGATCTCAAATCCACCTACCACCAGCTCCCTATCCGACCGAAAGACCGCCCCTATACTGCCTTCGAAGCAGCCGGCCGGCTCTTCCACTTCCTCAGGGTCCCCTTCGGCGTCACAAATGGGGTCTCCGTCTTCCAAAGAGCGATGGACCAAATGGTGGACCAGTACGGTTTGCGGGCTACATACCTGTACTTGGACAATGTCACCATCTGCGGCCATGACCAGCAGGATCATGACGCGAAAAGTTCCTCCAGACCGCTCGAGCCCTCAATCTGACCGATAATGAGGAAAAATGCGTTTTCCACACAACCCGGCTAGCCATCCTCTGCTATGTCGTGGAAAACGGGGTCCTATGTCCCGACCCCGACCGCATGCGTCCCCTAAAGGAACTTCCCCTCCCCCGCAGCCTCAAGGCCCTCAAACGGTGCTTGGGGCTCTTCTCCTATTACGCCCAGTGGGTCCCCAAATCTGCGGACAAAGCCCGCCCACTCATAATTACCACAATATTTCCCCTGTCGGCTGAGGCCCGATCGGCCTTCAGCCGCATCAAGGCCGGCATCATCAAGGCCACTATGCACGCGGTGGACAAAACTACCCCCTTCCAGGTAGAGAGCCCTGCATCAGACATCGCCCTGGCTGCTGCCCTCAACCAGGCAGGCAGACCAGTAGTGTTCTTCTCACAGACCCTCACCGCCTCCGAGATTCGGCACTCTGCAGTCGAGAAGGAGGCACAAGTCATTGTGGAGGCTATGCGGCACTGGAGGCACAATCTAGCCGGTAGGAGGTTCACCCTCGTCACCAACCAACAGTCGGTAGTCTTTATGTTCGATAACGCACAAAGGGGCAAAATAAAAAATGATAAAATTTTGAGGTGGAGGATCGAACTCTCCACCTACTCGTACGATATCAAGTATCGCCCAGGGGAGCTCAACGAGCCCCCAGATGCCCTGTCCCGCGGCACATGCGCCAACGCGCAGGAGGACCGCCTGCAAGCCATCCACAATGACCTCTGTCACCCGGTGTTTACCCGGCTCGTCCACTTTATCAAATCCCTTACTCAACCAAGGAGGTCAAGGCCATGACCAGGGCCTGCCAGATCTGCACGGAGTGCAAACCGCACTTCAACCGGCCAGACAAGGCTCGGCTCGTGAAGGCCTCGGGGCCCTTTGAGCGACTAAGCGTGGACTTCAAGGGCCCCCTCCCGTCCACCAACCGCAATGCCTATTTCCTCACCATTATCGACAAGTTCTCCCGCTTCCCATTCGCCATCCCCTGCCCCGACATGACCTCAGCCACCGTGATAAACGCACTGCACAGCATCTTCACCCTGTTTGGTTTTCCCGCTTATATCCACAGCGACCGGGGTACATCGTTCATGAGCGATGAACTGAGTCAGTATCTGCTCAGCAAAGGCATCGCCTCAAGCAGAACGACCAGTTATAACCCGAGGGGAAACGGGCAGGTGGAGATGGAAAACGCGACAGTTTGGAAGGCTGTCCTTCTGGCCCTACGGTCGAGAAGTGTCCCAACCACCCGCTGGCAGGAGGGCCTACTCGACGGCCTACACTCCATTAGGTCGCTCCTCTGCACGGCCACAAATGAGACCCCTCACAACCAATTGTTTGTTTTCCCCAGGAAGTCCTCCTCATCTTGGCTGACAGCTCCAGGACCGGTTCTTCTCCGGAGGCACGCGAGGAGCCATAAAACCGACCCCCCTGGCCGAGAGGGTCCGATTACTACACGCGGACCCCAGTTACGCCTACGTCGAGTACCCCAACGGCAGGCAAGATAGGGTTTCCCTCCGGGATCTGGCACCCACTGGTTCCCCCACTACAGACGCCCCATCCCTCACAGCTCCCCTGCGGGACCCGGCACCCACAACACCACCCCCCCCGGGCCCACTCCCCGTTGGTGGACACCGACCGCGCGCGCCCCCTAGCGCCCCCCCCGCCCTCTACACACCCCGCCGGCGCCGGCACCGCTACCCCCAGCCCCAGCTATTTCCCCTGTACCCCGATCCCCTACCCCGACCCGGACCAAGGCTCCGACCACCGTGCTCCCGGAAGTACCCTCAACTAAGACGTCCGTGTCCGCCGCACCACCGCCCAAGCTGAGCAGGTCGATGAGGACGATTTGGCCGACAAAACAAATGGACTTATGATGGCACTTCACCCCAGCCGGACTTTTAAAAAAAAAACAGGGGGTGAAAATGTGATGAACGGTTACTGTGTTACTGTACCCTTATCATCATGTAAGGTGATGTCCCCTTTAAGACCGGGCTTGGAACCCTGGGGGGCTCCGCCCACTTGGGAGCCGTATATAAGGGGCCGCCCACGTAAGCACGCGTCTCGGCCCCAGGCTAGTTCTTAGCTTATTAAAGCCTTCTTTACCGTTTACTCTCAAAGCATCGTTATTGAGGGTACAACAATAGCTATCATAGAGATATGGTTGAGTGAGCGGTAGGATTGGCAGCGCAATATCCCGGGATATAGAATCTTCAGGCAAGACAGAGGAGGGGGTAAAAGAGGAGGAGGCATTGCATTATTAGTTAAGGAGGCAGTTACTGCAGTAAGGAGAGATGATATCTTGGAGGGGCCATCAAATGAAGTTTTGTGTGTATTGTTTAGGAGTAAAAAGGGGACAGCTACCTTGCTAAAAAAGGGACAGCTCCCCAGATAGTCAGTGGGAAATTGAGGAGCAAATGTGTGCGCAATTCGCAGAGGGGTAAAAATAATAAGGGGTAATTATATTCGGCAATTTCAACTTTTCCGAAATTAATTGGGATAGCCATCATGATACGGGCTTAGATGGAGTAGAGTTCTTAAAATGTATACAGGCGAACTTTATGGGCATCACGGTAGAATAGTGGTTAGCACTATAGCTTCACAGCGCCAGGGTCCCAGGTTCGATTCCCGGCTTGGGTCACTGTCTGTGCGTAGCCTGCATGTTCTCCCTGTGTCTGTGTGGGTTTCCTCCGGGAGCTCCGGTTTCCTCTCGCAGGTCCTGAAAGTCGTCCTGTTAGGTAATTTGAACATTCTGAATTCTCCCTCTATGTCCCCGAACAGGCGCTGGAATATGGTGACTAGGGGCTTTTCACAGTAACATCACTGAAGGGGAAAATCTGTGGGTGGAGCCAGAGAACATTGGTGAGGTGTTGAATGAATATTTTGCATCTATCTTAACCCAAGAGAATGCTGAGGTAGCCATGGAACTCAGGGAGAAAGATTGTGAAGTTCTTGAACAAATTGTTACAGGGAGTGACAAGGTATTGGAGGGCCACCAGGACCGGGTATCCTCCTCCTACACGTGGTGCCAAGTCTGCAAGCACCGTCCCCTTGTTGAGGCGAAGCCACCTGCGGCAGGGTCCTCGGTGTGCGGCGCGGTCCAGCACACGGGCCCCCGCCTCAAGTCTCTGTCAATGCTGCTGCCATGCCCTCTATCGGCGTCTTGCCACCTGGCCTGCCAGCAGCACCACGATGGCAGCTTCCGCGGGGTACAAGATATCGTCCACTGAGTGTAATACCTCTATGGAATTGGGAGAGACTGAAACCAACGGTGCTCCCACCCCATTCCCCCATTGCTCCCCACTTCCCCCATTCCCCCATTGATCCACCTGCCCCCCATTCCCCTGTTGTTTACCCCCACATCCCCTGCCACCTGACACGCCCTGCCCTTGCACCCCGGCCACAGCGGGTGGTCCTGCTCACCAGATCCCATGCCTTGTACCCCAGACACCTGCAAGTTACATTCCCTGGATCGCGTGCTAGTCCCCTCCCCGATGCATATGAACACCCTCTGGTCGCCGAAATGTCCCTGGTGCTGGGGTCCAGCCCCTGGGTGTTCAGATATTGGCTGTTGCGCGCATGGTGTTGCCTTCCGTAGTGTTCAGGCACAGTGTCCCAGCATCACGATCTGATTGGGATGCTAAGCAATGACTCCCACATGCTACATGGCATGCAAACCCATGGGGACCTCTTGGGATATGTGAAGTGCTCAATTCCCAATTAGCAATAGTATTCAGCGGCACAGCCAGAGGTCGCCGCTGTCAGTGGGAGTTACGGGTGGTCGGTGGGCAGGAGGGCTGAGGTTGCCCCAGTAACAAGAACACATGATCCAGGGGGTGGCATAGTGGACATACGGGCATTGTGACACCCATCTCCACCCCGCCCCAAGCCGAGGCCATGGGGTGGAGGGGGGCAATCCCCTACTGCACAACTGCACCCCCCCTCCTCCGCATCCCCCCCCCCCTCCGATAGCGGCCGACCCCTGCCTAGGCTGGTCCTCCAGGGGCTCCCCCCCACCCCACCCGAGCACCGGGGCAGCACCACCGAGCTATCTGCCCCGGAGTGAAGATGGCTACTCACCTCCTCGGGTCCCCGCAGCAATCCTTCCGCCAGCTTCACGTTTCAAAAAGGAGTACGAATCAGCACACATGTGACTACTTGCTGGGGAGGCGGTTAGATCACGGGAGGCCGTTAGATAGGGGGTCGCTCCTATTAATTGTATGGAGACTGGCCTCAAGTAGTGATTATTGGTTTCTAGCCAAGCTAAAGGAGGATCCTGATTCTGCCAATGGGGGTGGGCGGGTTAGATGGCAAACAGATCGGTATCGAAAGATACCTGGCGACTCGAGAGCAAACATAATTAGGATTAAGGAAGGCGACCATATTGACCGCCATATTCAGAGCCAAATAAAGAGAGCAACAAGGCAATTTCAACTTTTCCAAAATTAATTCGGATAGCCATCCCGTTAAGGGCTTGATGGAAAAGAGTTCTTAAAATGTATACAGGCGAACGTTATGGGCATCACGGTAGAATAGTGGTTAACACTATAGTTTCACAGCGCCAGGGTCCCAGGTTCGATTCCCGGCTTGGGTCACTGTCTGTGCGTAGCCTGCACATTCTAGCTGTGTCTGCGTGGGTTTCCTCCGGGAGCTCCGGTTTCTCCTCTCAAGTCGTGAAAGATATGCTATTAGGTAATTTGGACATTCTGAATTCTCCCTCTGTGTCCCCGAACAGGCACTGAAATATGGTGATTAGGGGCTTTTCACAGTAACTTCACTGCAGAGGAAAATCTGTGGGTGGAGCCAGAGGTTCTCGATTTTGCCCTCTCCCACGATCTAATAACCATGCCGTGCTCTCGCTTAAGCGCAATGCAACCATTCAATTGCTCCCAACATTTTCTTGAATAAATGCAAAATTCTACAGGTGCTGGAAATCGGAAATAAAAACTGAAAGTGCATGGAAATACTCAACCGGTCTCTGACAAAGCCGCGTCTCACAGTCAGCACCCAGGACAGGGTGGCATGGCTATGCATGTGCCGTCGTCAAGTACACTGGGGCCCTCTGGCCCCAGAGTCCCAAGAGGATACCTGCCAGGGGCTTCGAAGGCCACGGGACATGGTAAGTAGCTGGCTGACTCCACCCAGATGTGCACCTAGACGTAGCAGTAGAGCAAGGAATGCCAAGTACGTCGAGGATCACAGAGTGGACACTATGGCGGGGTAGTTAGGGTTAGGAAACGGGGCTAAGGGGGGAGGGAGGAAGTGTGGGGATAGTGGGATGGCACCATCAGGAGATTGGGGAGCAGTGTACACTTGTTCGAGAAACATTAAAATACCCTCACCACAACCACTATAATGCCTCTGGCTCTTTGTTCCACGATGCGGCTGACACCAACCCCATGCCCCGTCACTCCGGAAATGGGGTTGTGCCCTTCCCACCTTGCGCCCCCTCCCCCACACTACATGCCCTGCCCACGAAAACCCGGCCGCGGACTGGAGCCTGGTGCTGGGGCCCATTCGCTGGGTGTGCAGAGGTTGGCTGCTGCGTCTGTGGTGCTGCCTCCTGCAGTATTCAAGTACAGTGTCCATGCATCAAGGTGTTATGGGGTGCTAGGCAATGGGCCTGTTGCTCTCTTTGGTTGGCTCTGAATATGACGGTCAATAGGTCGCCTTCCTTAATCCTAATTATGTTTGCTCTAGAGTCGCCAGGTATCTTTCGATACCGCCACAAGGTTCAGACCCGAATACTGATCAAAAGAGCCAATACACAAGTTTGTTAGTTCAAAGTCAATACTATTTATTTGCACACACAGTAATATCTACTCATCCACGAAACACTACAGACTAAACTATCACTACTGCTAAAGCCTATACTTAGCTTCGGGCGCCCACTCAGTCAGAGGAACAATGGCCGTTGTTCGGTTATGAGGCTGCTGGGTCGAAGTGGTGAAGGGGAATAGCTAAGATCGTCTGTCTGGTAGCGTGCGTTGACCTTGGACTTACTTGCTTCTGGTGCAGCTGGTGGACGGGTCTTTCCGCTGTGAGAGCCGAGTCCAAGAGAGCGATTTTCTCTTGGGGCCATCTTCTTATACCCAAAGGGGCTTCGCGTGCTTCTGGGCGGACCCTGAACTTGGCCCCAATTAATTGGGCCGTATCTTGATCACTCATATTGATCTTGACCAATAAAGGGGAGGGTGCCCTGATGGCTGGGCATGTCCTAGCTGGCCGTTGGCCTGCTTTGTTTTCTGCTTTCGGTTTGGGGAACTGGTGACGCGGGGTCTGGGGCCAGATCGGTTACTTAAGTATCTGCCTTTGTTCCCGGAGATGGGCCATCCCTATGCTAATGGACCTACAGTTTCAGTCTTGTCTGGGAGCTACGGCTCCAATATGCAGACAGGCTCTGTGCCTGCTTGCTTTCTTAACATTGTCCATTTTTCCCTGCAATATTTGCAAATGTCCACTTTGTATTCTGGAAGTGGCCATCACAGGCCCCATATGCTACATGGCACACCCACCCATGGGGATCCACTTAACAATGATTGCCAATTCCCTTTTAGCAATAGTCTTCAGCCGCACAGCCAGTGGCCTCCGTGGTCAGTGGGAGTTAAGGTGGTCGGTGGGACAGACACCAGGTTGCTACCGGAATGGGAACACACGATCCAGAGGTTGCCATGGAGGGCCCGCACACGGTCGCCCCCCCCCCCCGACCAGCAGAGCCTCCCCGCAGCTCCGGTCACCACACCCACCCAGCCCAATTCCCCGAACCCCCCCATGGCGGCCCACCCCCAACTGGGGCTACCCGCAGCAGTCCAGCCGCCAGGTTCACATTTTTCCAAAGGAGTACTAATCAGTGCTGGCGTGGCCACTTGATGGTGGGCCACTGGATCACAGGAGGCCGTTGGATATGTGGGTCACCCGTTACTTATGTGGAAATAGGGCTTAAGTGGTGATTATTGGTTTCTCACGACGTTATGGCGGGATCCTGCTTTCGCCTATGGGAGCAGGTCGGTTGCTTTGTAAACGGTTTGGCGCCCGGTGCGGTTCTCGTTTTTGGCCTCTCCTGTTATTCACAGCCCTCGTCACGCTCTCACTTGAGCCGAACGAGGCCACTGAATCGCGCCCGTTGTCTATCTTTACCAGCTATTTAATTTCACAAAAGGGAGGGTTATTTTTTCTAGTGACCTGGCCAATATTTATCCGAGAACCAACACCAGTAAAATAGATTATCTGGTAAATGATTCTCTTTGCCGTTTGTAGGACCTTGCTGTATGCAAATTGCCTGCCAATGATATAACAGTGACTATACTTCAAGAGTGCTTTATTGCCTGTGGACTGCTTTAGGACATCCTCAGCACATGAAAGCTAGTATATAAATGCTCACATTATATCCTGGGCAAGACTGAGGTCAGACTTATGCCTTGGACTGCTGCTTGGTGATAGGCGCTTTTTAGTCCTCCAGTGCAAAGAGCTATTGATGACTGAATGCTGCAGACAGGCACATTCCAGGGTCTTGGATGTGATGCAACAGAGCTGGGGCAGCTATCATAAAGGCTCCATGGGGAAATACCCTCCCAGGCTGTGTGCACAAGCGAATGTTTGACGTGAAATTTGAATGTCCATTGTAAATATGACCTATTATGGGATGTGTAGTGAGGCACTTCATGTGCTGCATTGAACGAATCTGATCTGAATTGCACTTTCTGTAGTGTCAAACTCAAACTACTATGTAATGTACTTGAACATTTTATGAAGAAATTATATTTTCAGAGTAAGGGGAAAAAGTATTTCGGCTAAAATAGCTAATTTTAAAAAATTATCCTTACCCTCCCACCTTGATCCACACCAGTCTCCTCTCTAATGTCTTTGGAGAGGTATTTATTTTCCATCTTAAAAATCAGGCATGCACCTGAGCACTGTATAGTTTGCTTATAGATACTGCATGCGTGTCGTTCTGAGGAAACGCTGTCCTCCACATACTGCCTGCAGCTGTGCAATTTTGGTGGCAAAAGGATCTTAAACAGTTTCCTGAACTGAATATTTCATTTGAGTTTAGAAAGTTATTTATGACTGTCTGACAGCTAGTACAGCCATTGTTTGTATTTCTCTTAAGCCTTGGTCCATTAAATAATTGCTTACCTTGGATCATTTCTTTATGTCGCAGAAGATTTTATGAAGTTCTGAGCAGTTTCAGCAAGTCTTGGATCACTGTCAGTCCTTAAGCACTGTCTTGTGGCCAGCTGACCCAAAGTTGTCCATTTTGGCTCTTCTTGACTACAACTTTGAGGGCCTGGAGGACATCATCTGTCAAGCTTGCTTTGCACTGTTGCCCAGTAACTTCCATTACAGAACTGCTGTAGCAACAGAAGAAATCTTTCATCACTCAGTCTTTGCTGGACTCAAACTCTCAAGTCCTAAAGCCATAAAGGCAACTTCTATTCCAGCCAAAAATGGATTGTACCTTTTTAATGAAATGGTCACAACCAAGTAACCAACAATGCATTTTAAAATTGGTTATTTTACTAGAATTATCACAGTATGGGATAGCCTTCTTATAATGAACTTACAATTTCACAAGAGCGTTCTTGGTCATAAATAATATGGGATGAATCAGCAGTCTTAAAAGCATGGAAAATCGAAATCAGTCGAAATCACCATCGGATTGTCACTTGACTCCTTTTTTAAAACTTAGCCATGTTGGGAGCTGCACATTTCTAATCCAGACGTCTGATCCAGACCTGGTGAGAAATGTGCAGCTCAGAAGTACCAAAGTCCATCTGGCGCATGGTAGCAGCATCAGGGGAAGTGAAGCCATACCCCACCTTTATGGATAAAAGTAAATTACTGCGGATGCTGGATTCTGAAACAAAAAGAAAAAATACTGGACAACCTCAGCAGGCCTAACAGAATTTGTGGAGAGAAAAGGGAGCTAACGTTTCGAGTCTGGATGACTTTGTCATTTTTATAGCACCAGCTGCTGTAAATCGGTAAGTTTAAAGGTCCAAAAGCTACTTTGAGAACCCAGTGAGAAGGTAAGCAGATAAAACAAGTGTGTGAGGGGTTACGGTAGTTGGAGACGTGGGTGCGGTGGTTGTGGGTTGGGGGGTCAGGTGGTGAGGAGATCAGGTGATCAGGGGTGGTAGCCAAGAGGTTCTCTGGGCCGGGTGACATTGGATGGCCAGTGGTGGTGTTTGGAGGGATAGTGAGGGATGGAGTGAACAGGGTGGGTGGTGAGGGGTGGTGATCACTGGGGGTGGTTAGGGAGGTGGTTGGGGCAGGGTCGGCATGGTAGCACAGTGGTTAGTACTGCTGCCTCACAGCGCCAGCGACCAGGTTCAATTCCGGCATTGGGCATGTTGTCCCTGTGTCTGCGTGTGTTTCACCCGGGTCCTAAGATGTCCTCTCACTGTCCAAAGATATACAGGATTGGCCATGCTAAATTGTCCCTTAGTGTCTAAGGATGTACAGTATAGGTTCTGGGGATAAGGCTGGGCAGTAGGCCTAGGTAGGGTGCTCTTTCAGAGGGCCAGTGCAGATGTCAGAGTGGTGACGGATGGTGGGGTTATGATCAGAGTTGGTCAGGCTGTTGAGGTGGGGGATAGGGTGTTTATGGGTTGGGTGGGTTAGGTGGTCAGTGGGCATGGGCATCAGGAGAGTAGCCTGGGGTTTGGGTAGTCTGGAGGAGAGTCGGGGGAGATTGGCGGGTAGTTTGGAGAGTGGTCAGGAGTGGGGGTAGTCCGCGCTTGGGGAGGATAGTTGGTGGCTAGTTGGGGAGCTGGGTGTGTAGTCAGGGAGACAGTCTGGGGGTGGGGGTGGGAGTGGGAATAGTCAAGGATTGGAAAGATAGTTGGGAAGGTGGGAGTCAGGGACTCAAGTGGGGGCCCCCCTGGGTACCATACTTACCCAGGAGTTAGGAGCGGTTTTAATCTTTCTAACATTTCCTGGGCAATAATTCTGCTAAAAGAGTTGGAACCATCTGAAGTCTCTGATTTAAATCAGAATGTCAGGTGTTTCCAGGCACAGAATAATTGCCAAACAGAAGTTTAAAATTCCTGGGCAATTTCTGTGCTGCCCTCACAATGAGGACCTCCGGGTTGCCCAGCACATCTCCTGGCGTACCTCCTGCATATGGCCTCCTAGGGAATGGACGTTCTGGGCCACTTGAAATTATTTTTTAAACTGTGTGAAAATAACAGTTTATCTGCCAAATAAATAGAAAGAAAAAAAACACCTGCTTGGGTTTAGCATCAAGGAAGATGGTTGTGATTGCTGGAGGCCGGTCATCTCAGTCCCAGGACATCATCACAGGAGTTCCTCAAGAAGTACAGGGGCAGCACGGTAGCACAAGTGATTAGCATGGTGGCTTCACAGCGCCAGGGTCCCAGGTTCGATTCCCTGTTGGGTCACATTTGTAGTACACAAGTTCCAGGCAATAGCAATCACCAACAAGAGAGAAAGTAACAATTTCCTCTTCACATTAAATGGCATTACCAATATTGAATCCCCCACTTAAGATTCTGGGGTTACCATTGGTCAAAAACTTACCTACTCCAGCTATAAAAATACTCTGGCTACAAGAGTACTATGGCCACAAACAAGTAACTCAGCTCCTGACTCCCCAAGGTACGTCAGTATCTACAGCAGTTATTTTCAAATTCACGGTCATGACCCATGGGTGAGTCGCAGTCTAGCGTCGGGAGGGTCATGGAAGGATCTGTTGCGACATTCCCGATCGTGGGAAGAAGTGCCCAACGGCCGCAACCGGCTTTCAACACTGCCGGCTATCCCACACATGCATTCCCCCTCAGCCAGATGTAGTAGTGTGCAGGCCCGGAGCCCAACGGGGCAACCGCCTCCTCTGGATGTCAGTGCGCTGTTCCAGGAGCAGATTTTATTAGAAAGTGGGGGCAGAGTGCAGGTCACGCGTCCGGTACACTGACGTCACAAACTCCTGCCACAAAAGTACTGAAGAGAGCTTCCTCTGATTTGTAGCTGCCAGCAAGCAACAGGACTGAAGATGGATCTTTTTGGAGAAAGGAACAGAGGGCCAGAGACACAAACAGGATCTCACAACTGAATCTGCTGGAGAGAGTTTTACAGGAGATTCCTCGTCAGGACAAAGCAGTGCTGGTGTGAGCTCCAGGACCTCTGATGATCAGCCCATACAGAAATGTAACATTGAATGACAAAGCAAGTGAGATTGTGAGGACCAAGCAGACTCACATGCCACATTAAAGGTAAGCGAAAATGGTGGGCCGCGAAGGTCGGCCGGCGTGGGTCACGAAGATCGGCTGGTGTGGGTCCCAAAGGTTGGCCGGTTGGTAAAAATGGGTCACCCAGAAAAAAAGTTTGAAAAGCACTGATCTACAGTGCACAAGCCAGGAGTGTGATGGAATACTCCCCACTTGCCTGGGTGAGTGCAACTCCAGCAACACTCAAACTTAACACCATCCAGGACAAAGCAGCCAACTTGGTTGGCACCACAATAAATGCTTATTCCTTCCACCACTGATGCACAGTGGCAGTAGCATGTACCTTCTACAAGACACACTGCAGCAACATGCCAAAGTTGTTCTGACAGTACCTCCCAAACCCACGACCTCAAATACCTGGGAACACCACCGCTTGCAAATTTCCCTTCACAATACACATCATCCTGGCTTGGAAGTATACTGCCATTCCTTTGCTGGCAGTGGGTTAAAAATCAGCGACTCCCTTCGAAACAGCATTGCAGGTGTACTGTCATGCCACCCTGGGCTAGTGCGCAGTCAGTTCCAGCCCCACTTGACGCGGAGTTGCAACACAGGTGTAGCGCACAAAGACTCCATGAGACGAAAAGAGTGAAGTCGATGAGGCTTTATTAAGCGTGTCTGTTCCCCAGCAGCCCGATAGTAAACTGGCCTGCGGGGGAAGGCACCGGCTTCTTATACTTCGCCTTCAGGGCTGAGGTCAACGGCCAACCAGGACCCGGGATCTGTCAGCCAATGACATTAGGGCTTCCAGTCCCACATGACCCCCAATACATACTACCACATTCACCCCTTGTCAAAAATGAACCCGGCGGGGTGATGCTTCGTATGGTGGTAAGGGTTTACAGGGCTGGTCCTGGGAGGATAGAACAGTTACATGGTAGTACAGTATTGGACAGTATCGTCCTGTTACAACTATTTACAGAGGGTATAGGAAAAACAAAATGTTCATTGAACAGTCCATCTTTGTTTTACATCGACGCCACGAGTCGGTCGGGCGGTCTGGTCGTCCGTGTCGATCGCCTCGGCCCCCGCGGTGGTGGTGGTGCTTGTACCAGCGTTGTCGCCTCCGGGAGCCGCACGGTTTCAGCTGTCGGTGCAAAGGGGAGGGGGACTGATGCTCCTGGGAAGGGGGCGGTCGCGGGGTGCGGCGGTGGCAGGAAGGGGGGCGGTTGGGTTGATGGTGTCGGGGGGGGTGTGCGTGGTGCCGGCGGGCGCCAGATCCCGCAGGGAGACCGTGTCCTGTCGGCCGTCGGGGTACTCCACGTAGGCGTACTGGGGGTTTGCGTGGAGGAGGTGAACCCTTTCGACCAACGGGTCCGCCTTATGTGCCCGCACATGCTTTCGGAGCAGGATGGGTCCTGGGGCCGCCAGCCAGGTTGGCAGCGACGTTCCAGAGGAGGACCTCCTAGGGAAGACAAGGAGACGCTCGTGCGGCGTCTGATTAGTGCTTGTACATAATAACGACTGGATGGAATGGAGAGCGTCCAGGAGGACCTCCTGCCACCGTGAAACTGGGAGATCCCTGGACCGTAGGGCCAGTAGGACGGCCTTCCAGACCGTGCCGTTCTCCCTTTCTACTTGCCCGTTCCCCCGGGGGTTGTAGCTGGTCGTCCTGCTTGAAGCTATGCCCTTGCTGAGCAGGAACTGGCGCAGCTCGTCACTCATGAAAGAGGACCCCCTGTCGCTGTGGACGTATGCGGGGTAACCGAACAGTGTGAAGATGCTGTTCAGGGCTTTAATGACTGTGGCCGCGGTCATGTCGGAGCAGGGAATGGCAAAAGGGAAGCGGGAGTATTCGTCCACTACATTAAGGAAATATGCGTTGCGGTCGGTGGAGGGGAGGGGCCCTTTGAAATCGAGACTGAGGCGTTCAAAGGGGCGGGAAGCCTTAATCAGGTGCGCTCCATCTGGCCTGAAAAAATGCGGCTTGCATTCCGTGCAGATGTGGCAGTCCCTTGTGACTGTACGGACATCTTCTAAAGAGTATGGGAGATTGCGGGACTTGATGAAGTGGTAAAACCGAGTGACCCCCGGGTGGCAGAGGTCCTCGTGGAGGGTTTGGAGGCGGTTAATTTGTGCGTTGGCACATGTGCCGCGGGATAGGGCATCGGACTGCTCGTTCAGCTTTCCGGGCCGGTACAAGATCTCATAGTTAAAGGTGGAGAGCTCGATCCTCCACCTTAAGATCTTGTCATTTTTAATCTTGCCCCGCTGTGCATTATCGAACATGAAGGCTACCGACCGTTGGTCAGTGAGGAGAGTGAATCTCCTGCCGGCCAGGTAATGCCTCCAATGTCGCACAGCTTCCACTATGGCTTGGGCTTCCTTTTCCACTGAGGAGTGGCGGATTTCTGAGGCGTGGAGGGTTCGGGAGAAAAAGGCCACGGGTCTGCCCGCTTGGTTAAGGGTAGCCGCTAGAGCTACGTCGGAGGCATCGCTATCGACCTGGAAGGGGAGGGACTCGTCGATGGCGCGCATTGTGGCCTTTGCGATGTCCGCTTTGATGCGGCTGAAGGCCTGGCAAGCCTCTGTCGACAGAGGGAAGGTCGTGGTCTGTATTAGGGGGCGGGCCTTGTCTGCGTACTGGGGGACCCACTGGGCGTAGTACGAAAAGAACCCCAGGCAGCGTTTCAGGGCTTTTGGGCAGTGCGGGAGGGGAAATTCCATGAGTGCGCGCATACGTTCGGGGTCGGGGCCTATTATCCCATTGCGCACGATGTAGCCCAGAATGGCTAGCCGATCAGTGCTAAAAACGCACTTGTCCTCGTTGTACGTGAGGTTCAAGGCTTTGGCGGTCTGGAGGAATTTTTGGAGGTTGGCGTCGTGGTCCTGCTGATCGTGGCCGCAGATGGTTACATTGTCGAGGTACGGGAACGTGGCCCGTAATCCATGTTGATCAACCATTCGGTCCATCTCCCGTTGGAAGACCGAGACCCCGTTTGTGACGCCAAAAGGCACCCGTAGGAACTGGTATAATCGCCCGTCTGCCTCGAAGGCTGTGTACTTGCGGTCACTTGGGCGGATGGGGAGCTGATGGTAGGCGGACTTGAGGTCCACGGTGGAGAAGACTTTATACTGGGCAATCCGATTGACCATGTCGGATACGCGGGGGAGAGCGTACGCGTCTAGTTGTGTGTACCTGTTGATGGTCTGGCTATAGTCAATGACCATCCTTTGTTTCTCCCCTGTCTTCACTACTACCACCTGCGCTCTCCAGGGACTATTGCTGGCCTGGATTATGCCCTCCTTTAGTAGCCGCTGGACTTCGGACCGAATGAAGGTCCGGTCCTGGGCGCTGTACCGTCTGCTCCTAATGGCGACGGGTTTGCAATCCGGGGTGAGGTTCGCAAACAAGGACGGGGGTTGCACCTTGAGGGTAGCGAGGCCGCAGATAGTGAGTGGGGGTATGGGGCCGCCGAATTTAAACGTAAGGCTCTGTAGGTTACATTGGAAGTCTAATCCCAGTAATGTGGGGGCACAGAGTTGGGGAAGGACGTTAAGTTTGTAGTTTATGAATTCCCTCCCCTGTACCGTTAGGGTGACTATGCAGAATCCCTGGATCTGTACGGAGTGGGATCCTGCAGCTAGGCAAATCTTTTGTGCGCTGGGATAGGTAGTTAAGGAACAGCGTCTTACCGTGTCGGGGTGTATAAAACTTTCCGTGCTCCCGGAGTCGACTAGGCATGGCGTCTCGTGGCCGTTAATTAGGACCGTTGTCGTCGTCGTCTGGAGAGTCCGGGGCCGAGCCTGATCGAGCGTAACCGAAGCGAGCCGTGGTTGTAGTAGTGGGGTGTGGTCCGTTGTTGCCGTCCAAGATGGCGTCGGGGATGGACAAAATGGCTGCCCCCATACATCGCACGTGGCTGGGGGGTCACAAGATGGCGTCGGGGGTGGACAAAATGGCCGCCCCCATGCGTCGTACAGGTCGGGGGCGGTCCAAGATGGCGACGCCCCTCCTCCCCTCGTGGTGGTCGGGACCCAAAATGGCGGCGTCTGCGGGTCGCACATGGTGTGCTGGGGGGTCTGGGGAGTGCTAGGACCGCGCGGAGTTCCTTCACTGCGAGCGCCAGGGCCGCGGGCGCTAGGACCGCGCGGAGCTCGCTCGCCGGGGACAGCGGTGGTCGGGGCCCAGGTAAGTTGCGCCGGCGGGTCAGGCGTGGGGCGCGGGACGGGGGTGAGGGCCCAGGTCGGCGGCGCCGGCGGGACGGGGGTGAGGGCCCAGGTCGGCGGCGCCGGCGGGACAGGCGTGGGGCGGCGAGCGCTAGGACCGCGCGGTGCTCCCTCTCCGGGGACAGCGGTGGTCGGGGCCCAAGTCGGCGGAGCCGGCGGGTCAGGCGTGGGGCGCGGGAAGGGGGTGAGGGTGGCGTTCGGGATGCGAAAGACCCATTCCTCTCCGTGGAGAGTGTTGGCCGGCACCCAAATCGGGAGCGCCGGCGGCGGGTCGTACATGGGCTGCGGGGAGGGGGGTTGGGGAGCGTAGGCGGCGTGCAGGGCTCCCAGTTCTCCCGGGGCCGCGGTGGTCGGGACCCAGAGCGGCTGTGCCTGCCGGTCGTACATGGCGTGCTGGGGGGGTTGGGAGGCATAGACTGCCTGTAGGGCTCCCTGTGGCCCCGGGACGGCGGCGACCACGCGGGATCGGCACACCACCGCATAGTGGCCCTTTTTCCCGCAGCTATTGCAGATGGCTGCGCGGGCCGGACAGCGTTGTCGGGGGTGGTTCGCCTGGCCGCAGGAATAACAGCGGGCGCCCCCGGTGCGACTCGGCGTTTGGGCCGCGCAAGCCTGTGGGGTGTCCGGGGGGGGGGGGGGTTTGCCGCGACGGGTACGTACGGGGCCCAATGGCCTGCCGCGCGGTCGGGGCCGTAGGCGCGGGTAGCGCGGCGTAGAACTCGTCCATCGATTCTTCGGGAGCGTGCCGTCTCGTCGCGAGCTGGTAGCGAGCGTAGATTTGGTTAACTGGGCGGACATAGAGACTTTTCAGTGCTGCGAACGCCGTCTGGAAATCGTCAGTGTCTTCAATGAGGGTGAAAATCTCCGTGCTCACCCTCGAGTGCAGGACCTGCAGTTTTTGTTCGTCTGAGACCCGGCCAGTGGTCGGTCTGAGGTCGGCCTCGAAGCAAGTCTGCCAGTGTTTGAAGGCTGCTGCCGCATTCACTGCGTGGGGGCTGATCCTCAGGCATTCTGGAATGATCCTGAGCTCCATAGTCCTTTTTAGGCACGCTTAATACATTGTAGCGCACAAAGACTCCATGAGACGAAAAGAGTGAAGTCGATGAGGCTTTATTAAGCGTGTCTGTTCCCCAGCAGCCCGATAGTAAACTGGCCTGCGGGGGAAGGCACCGGCTTCTTATACTTCGCCTTCAGGGCTGAGGTCAACGGCCAACCAGGACCCGGGATCTGTCAGCCAATGACATTAGGGCTTCCAGTCCCACATGACCCCCAATACATACTACCACAACAGGTAAAAAATAATTTTATTTAAAATACCCGAAGTCCTCTGCTGAGTCCAATAAACTACAGCCACCATGGGCACGATTTAGAACCAACCCGTCGTGTAATTCTCGGCGGCGAAGGTAGCCCGCCAGTGGGATTTACCGACTCCGTTGTTGACAATGGGATTTCCCAGCGACTCCACCCCTCGTCACCGGGAAACCCATGCACCGCTGTGGGCCTGGAATATCCTGCCGGCGTGAACAGCCGGTAGATCGCGCCCCAGGTTTATAACTTCTACACAAGCAATCATTTTTCGGTACAGTATTATAATTGAATGGACAGAAAATGTAACTGACTATCTAACACCGCTTTCCCAACCCCCCTTCCTAACTACCCCTCCTCTCTACACACACACACACACACACACAGACAAGCAACACTGATGGGAAAGATAGCGGAAAGATAAAGAAAATATTAATAAAATAAAAGGATAAAGATCTTTGATGCACTGGGATGATTTTCGGTTGCGGCTCTCCGAAGTTTCATCCTTCTTGAGATGGTTTTCTCTGATAAGGTTCTCTATCTTCTCTACAGACTCAGCATCATTCAAAGTTCAGAGCAAAGGGTGTGCTGGTCACTCACTGCTTTCAAAACAATAAAGCAGCTTTCACTTCAGTAAGCAGGAGAGGGAGAGAACGTTCTTTTCACTTCCAAGGTTTAAATGCTTCTGCCTAGTTCTCACAGAAAGCATCACGCAGGAACCAATTGCTGATCGTTGTCAAGCAGAACACCATCCCTGGCCAACCTACCGGTCGCTACCAAATAATTGATCCAACACCCTCCAAACGTAGGGCTGGATTCCCAGATTCTGGGGCTATGTCCCCACGCTGGCGTGGGAGCGGTGGCATTTTACGCCAGAAACAATGGCACAAAATGACTATCGATTCCCCGTTTTACTGGGGGCTAGCAGAACCGCAATGTAGAGCACCCGGCTCTAGCTGCCGATATGCCCCTTGAGAATTGCCGGGTCCATGGTCGTGCATTCGCACGGTGGCGGCCTGCAGCAGTCGCACCGTGCTACATGGCGGACGCAGCCCGCAGACCCGGCCCGCGAAGTAGTGCCCCCCTTTGGCCAGCTTGTGTGCTCCGGATCACACCCCACAGTGCCCCCAACCCCGAATAATGTCCCCCTTACCCATAGATCGTCCCTCCCCCAACTGTGGAGGCGCTGGACTGAGTCCGCAGCCGCCACGCTGAGTTCCCGACGGCCGAGACCATGAGAGGCCCACGCCGTCGGGAACTCGGCCGGTCGGGGGCGGAGCATCAGGGGGCGGGCCTCAGGCAATGTCCTGAGGCCGTCGATATGTGGCGCAGCTTACCCTCCGAGTGTGCCGCTTTGGAGGGGATGGAGCATTGTGAAAGCGGCGCCACCCCCAATTCTGTCATAAACTTGGATTCTCCAGCCGTTCGCCGAACAGGATTTTGAATCCAGTCCCTGGTTCCTAAGATCCATATTTGGCGCTGAGGAGTCTGACTTCTACTTTCCAAAAACACAATGGGAACACAATGTCCTGGCAAGCAGGCTGCTTCAACTTTCAAGGCACATTCCGATTATGGGTCCACGACCAAGATAATACAACAACATAAAAGAAACAAAGACAAAGGAAATAAATAGGAACTACACTAGATGGACTGCAGTAGTTTAAGAAGGTAGCTCACTATGACCTTCTCAAGGCCAACTAGGAATGGGCAACAAATGCTGGCCTTGCCAATGGCACTTATATCCCATGAATGAACAAAATAAATCCAACTGAGAGAGATATCAGTGCCAGATCTGTACCAGCACCAGCTTTGCACAAATAATTCCTGTGGTATCACCAAATGTAGCAGTGTGGAAATTTGTTTATGTTTTGATAAATTTTGAAGGAGGTTTATGAACAAGTGATGGATTTGCTACATAAAAGATATGCGGTTGATTTCACATTTAGGAATTTTCAGCAAATACTCAACAAGGCAGAAACATTCATCACATTTTTTAAAAATGGATTTGCTCAAGAAATATCATCTTTTTGTGGCACCAATCACAATGGACTGAATGGTCTTCTTGTATATTGTAATTTTTCTATGTTTCTAAAGTGGTGCTTGAGAGGTTTTGTTAGAAAAATCCAAGGTGGTGATGCAAAAGGCAAGTTTCAGCTTCGATTAAAACGCAGTTTGATGGACAGGAAACAGACAAATGAGTGTTGCGAAGACTAGAAGGGGAAGGGGTGGAAATGGTATACCCCATTGCTAACATTTGATTCACCCTTTTTTTCTGTGTATATAAATGGGTTTTGTTGTGTAATTATGCCTCTGTGAAGTGCTTTTGTACATTTACTATTTTAAAGGTGCGAGTTGTTGATTTTGATTTGGACATTGGGTACACAATCATGAGTACCCAGATTCGACAAGTTGCGAGGAAGACCAAAAGAGACTTCAGTAAAGCTTAAAGGAAAATGCTTCAGTAAAGCTTAAATGAAAAAACAAACAGCCCAAATTGGACAACTATCAGCTAGTATATTTTGAGAGACAAAAGACACTGAAAGATATCGGAAAACTTCAAGAATTCTCTGAAAATGGAAATGCACATAAATAAAACAAATAAAGACACAAAAATACTTGTAATACTTTAGGTTTATCATAAAGTGGGAAAGTAACAATAAACCTGGGCAGAATGGTGGTGGGGAAGACGGCATTTGTAAAGAGGTGTAGGTTTGCAGCAAATGTGGTGCGGCTGTTGAACATGGTATTACCCTGTGGCAGGACTGGGTTCCAGAGATCATGGGCTGGATCCTCCGTTTCTGAGACTAAGGGCCAGATTCTCCGATTCTGAAGTTAGGTGTGGAGGAACTGTGGCGTTTTACGTGGAAAAAAATCAGCAGCGGCCCCACACTGATGCTGCGACCGATAAGGGGCTCCTACCGTGTGAAACCCCCAGCCTTCGCAAAATAAACAGCTGGAGAATGGCCGGGGCCGTGGCCGTGCATGCACACAGCGACGACCTGCAGCAGTCGTGCCGTGCACCGACCCGACCCGCCAGATAGTGCCTCCCTGGCCACCCCCAGCCCTCGCGGAAGGCCCCCCCCCCGGCCAGCAGCACGGCTCCCACCCGACTGTGGCGGCACTGGACACAGTCTGCAGCTGCCATGCCGGGTTCCCGCACGGCTGAGCCCAGTGAACCGCGCCGTCGTGAACTTGGCCTATCGGGGGCGGAGCATCGGGGGAGCATCAGCAGGTGACGTGCTGAGGCCGTCCCAACGGCCTTCGACGTGCACCGCGATGACGTCGGTTCGGAGGGGGCAGAGAGTATGAAACCTGCGTCAAACAGGCACTGCCCACGATTTTGCCGTAAAAGGGGATTCTCCACCCGATCGCCGATTGCGAAATCGGCATCAGGGAACCGAGAGTCTCATCCTAAGTCTTGAAGCCAACGCAGAATCGTGGACTTTTCCGACAGGAAAACTGGCACCGCTCCTGGACTGATTCCACTACCTTTGAGGGGCGAGCACTGGTATCGCATGGAGCACATCGATTCCAATGAAAAACGGTGTGGAATTCACCGGGTTCGTGATTGACACTCGGGAGGCTGACAAGCTGCAGCCGCAGATACACATTACAATCCCTACACACATCCCAGCCAAAAAGGTGGCACTGATGTGCTGGAGCGCGCCCATACAGCTGATGGGTCGGCTGGGGCCAGAGGCCACCCAGGGAGGTGCCCAAGGGATACACCTATATGACCTGTGGCACTAGGTTCAAAGTGGGCCGTTAGCGGTGTGTGCAGCTGCATGGCTGCCTTGACGGCTGTGGCAATGGTGACCCATGCCAGTCCACCCTGACCCCAGAGCCCACCTCCTGGCCAACCCCCCATCCCTGGCAGATGCCCCCCCTGGCCAGTGGCACAACTGTCAATAAACTATGGCGAAGTTGGACACCTTCCATACCCCCTCTCTCTCCCTCAGCAGCCGCCACGCCAGTTTCCCGATTTTTAAAAGCACAAGTGAACCCCGTCGTCAGGAACTCGGCCCATTGGAGGCGGAGAATCGCGGAGGCCCCGGAGAATACTGGGTCGCGCCCGCTAATGATATGTAAACAGTGTCTACTGTACGTGCGGAGTGAAATGCATTGATGCCGTTTTCAAGGTGACGGAGAATCGCCATTTGCCATAGGAAGCTATTCTCCGCCCAATCGCATTTCCCAATTTTGGCGTTGGCTAACAGAGAATCTCGCCCCATATTTTCATTTGATGCGGAGAAAGCGTTCGACTGGGTAGAGTGGGGCTATCTGTTCGTGATACTAGGGAAATTTGGGTTTGGACCAGGCTTCGTAGCGTGGGTGAGGCTGTTGTATGCGGCCCCATTTGCCAGTGTTTGTACTAACAAAGTGACTTCCGAGCCTTTTCGTCTATACAGGGGCACCAGGCAGGGATGTCCTATGTACCCTTTGTTGTTTGGTTACCAGTAGAGCCACTAGCTGAGGACTTGGGAAGGAATAGTTAGAGGAGGAGGGCAGCATAGGTTCTTGGTGTATGCCGACGATTTGCTGTTATGTGTTAGAGATCCGGAGGCGTCAGTGGGAAACATTATAGGGGGGTTTTGCAGCGTTTTGGGCTATAAGCTAAATATAGGAAAGAGCGAATACTTGGTAGTTGGGACACCGAGGCAGAGAGGGGGTCTTGGTAGGTTGCTGTTCCGGCTAGCAGCAAGTCATTTTTGGTATTTGGGGGTCCAGATAGCAAGGGACTGGGGGAATCTCCGGAGGTTGAATGACACAAATCTGGTAGGGAAGGTTAAGGCAGACCTGCAGAGATGGAATGGTCCCCCACCTTCCCTAGCGAGCCAAGTGCAATCAGTTAAGGTGAATATCTTGCCAAGACTTTTGTTTTTATTTCAGTGCCTACTGGTATTCCTCCCTAAGGTGTTCTTCGGAGATCGGCCCGCTTGTGACTGGGTTTATTTCGGCAGGTAAGGGCCCAAGGATCAGGAGAACGGTGCACCAGAGTGAGGGACAAGCAGGGGGCTTGGCCTTGCCAAACTTACAATATTACGATTGGGCAGCCAATGTTGAAAAGATGCTAGAATAGCGTGGGGATTCGGAGGAGCTGTAGGTCTAGGTGGAAGCAGAGTCTGTGAGGGGGCAAGCCTGTGGTAATGGTTCCACTCCCGGTGGTGCTGAAGAAACATTCAACTTAGCCAGTTGTAGTAGTCACGTTAAAAACTTGGAGGCAATTCCATCAACATTTCAATTTGAAGGCTGCCTCGAGGCTAGCTCCTATCTGTGCAACCCAGTTATTCGAGCCTACTTGATCGGGTGTGAAGTTTAGGAAGCGGAAGGAAAAGGGGTTGGCGAAGGTGGGAAATTTTTTTTAGAGGGTCAGTTCGCTAGCCTGGGTTGAACTGAAGGAGAAATATGGGCTTACAGATGCTGATGGGTTCAAGTATCTCCAGGTGCGTAGCTGGGTCAAAAGGCACTTTCCAGCCTTCCTGGTGAAGCAACCTTCTACCTTGCTCGAGCAAATTCTATCCTGTTCGGGGTTGGAGGTGGCCAGTACGTCAGACATATACCAGTGGATAGTGGGGGAGGAGACGTGTTCGGTTGAGGTGTGAATGCAAAGTGGGCAGAGGAGCTGGGGCTGACCTTGGAAGAAGAGGTTTGGAGCGTTACATGGAGGAGGGTGAACGCAATCTCGGCCTGTGCGAGGCTGAGTCTCACCCAGCTGAAGGTAGTATTTAGAGCGACCCCACAAAGACTAGAATGGGTCAGTTTTTTGATGGAGTGGAGGATAGATGCGTTCGGTATTCAGGGGGCCAGGCGCACTATGCCTACATGTTCTGGTCGTGCTCAATGCTGGTGGGCGTCTGGAGGTCCTTTTTTGATACTGTATTGGCAATCCTGGGCACTGGTGGTGATTCTGGGGGTTTTGGATGTGCCGGTGCTCTGGGCTGTGGTGGGAGTAGAGGTCCTGGCTTTTGCCTCACTGCTGGTAAGGAGGCAGATCCTCCTGGGCTGGAGGTCAACTACAAGCACCTCGGTGTGGCTGAGTGACGTGATGGAGTTTTTGCACCTTGAGAGGGTCAAGTTTACTGTGAGAGGGTCGGTGGAAGGGTTTTACCATCGATGGTGGCCATTTATAATGTTCTTTAAAAAGTTGCTCACTGTTATCTGTCGGAAATAGGGTGGGTAGCGGGGTTATAGTATTGTAAGGGAGGTGGGGGGGGGGGGGGGGTGGGGGGGGCTGTTCTTTCTGTTTGGTTGCTATTCTGTGCCATTGTCTGCTTTCTAAAAAATGTTTAAAAATTATAATAAAAGCATTTCCAAGAAAAAAGAATTTGGGCAAAATATTTATTCGGCTTCAGTAAGGGTACTAGGAAATGTTGAGTCACCTAATTATAGCACAATGGTTAGCACAGTTGCTTCACAGCTCCAGGCTCCCGGCTTGGGTCACTGTCTGTGCGGAGTCCGTACGTTCTCCCCGTGTCTGCGTGGGTTTCCTCCGGGTGCTCCGGTTTCCTCCCACAGTCCAAAGATGTGCAGGTTAGGTGCATTGGCCACGATAAATTGTCCTTCGTGTCCAAAAATGTTAGGTGGGGTAACGGGGATAGGGTGGAGGCGTGGGCCTATGTAGGGTGCTCTTTCCAAGGGCCAGTGCAGACCCGATGGGCCGAACGGCCTCCTTCTTCACTGTAAATTCTATGATTCTATTATAGAAAGGACATTAAAAACCATCTATAGAGTAGATTTACCAGTCTGATACCAGGAACTCAGTTATGAAAAGGGGTATGAAGTACCAGGGCAGAGAAGGCTAAGAGATTTAATAGAGGTTATTAGAATAATGAAGAGTTTTGATGTCGTAAGCAGGAGAAGATTGCTTACTCTGGTTGGAGAATCAGTAATGAAGGGTCATCAGCAAAAGAAGCAGTATTGTAAAGGATGAGTTCCTCACTTAGCAGGTATGAAATGTGTTGTCACAGGAAATGATGCAGACAGACAATTCAAGGCAAAATTAGTTAAATATTTGAAGCAATATTTGGAGGATTCAGAACTATGAAAAAAGACAGAAAGGGGGACTTTGCAGTTGGTTTTGGATTGTTCTGGCATAGAGCTGGCACTTACATGGGCCAAATGGTTTCCTTCTGTGCACTAAAACTAAAGATCTACTCCAGAGATTCAAACGGGATACATCAGATGTTACAAATCCAGCCAGAGGGTACACTGAAATCCAAGCACAACAATTGGCATCAATGTGTTGCCTCTTGGCTGAAGGAAGCAAGTTGATCACAGACACCACACATATATAGAAATTCATGACTCATAACTGCTGATAAGTGCATTAGGAAAACACATTAGAGATAATTTTCCAAGTACACACTGCGACTGGGAACCCTGCCCACTGGACGTGTGCCTATAACTTCACAAAATACTCAAAAGATTGACCCAACTGAGTGACACACGAGTGCTTCGGGACCACATGTACTTACATGCTGCCATATATAGCAGTGACCAATAGAATTTACTACTTTCATATCGAGCCAAATTCTGCTTATTTTTAAAGAAAACTGACTACTTCAACAAAGCAAAAAGAAAATTCTTGTTCATTTAATGCAAATGAGAACAAGCAATTTCAACCACTCGCAGGCGAAAAGAAGCTTTGCAGCTCACTTCCTACCTGGTCCGCCGGTCAAAAGCTAATCAGCACCATCTTCTAGTTTGTTTTCCCTCTCTCTATTTCTGCTGGCCCTCATGGAAGGTTTTTCTCAATAGCAATGCTTTGAAATATGGAGCACACTAACAATTTTGCTGAACTTGGAAGTGGATACGGCAAGGCTGTACCTTTCATGTGTCTAAGGGATTTCTTCAACAGCCTCTCTCTGTTGCCAATCAGAGATTGGGCATGGTTGATCTACATGGGGGGGGGGGAACAATACCTCTCGTAGATACAACATTTCTGTTCATGTATGCCCCAAGATTACGAATATCTCTTTACAAATGGTAATAAACTTCACTCTTGGAAAACCTGGCCAGCTGCTTAAACTCTCTTTGCTTCTGTGTGATCATTGCTGGACTGCACAGATTGATGGGTGTTACTATACTCAGCTTCTGTCACATCTCAGAAGTTGCAGATTGCTTTGCAGTGGTTGATTCCAAACAAGTCACTTTCAGTACCTAGAAGTTAACGTTGCTATCTTTATTAACAAACCACAAGCTGCGAGTATGTTTCTCGTATTGACCAAATGACCACACAATCAGTATGTTAGTTCAAAGGACAGTTTATTATGAAACACAAGACTTATCTCTATGTGCAATGATACACGCGGCTATGCATTAAACTACACCTATCAACTAAGGTGATCTTTACTTAACTTTTTTTAACAGGGGGTGACTGTGGTAGTCACCACTAGTTGTATTACATGTATTACGCCATTGCCCATATAGTAGAGGTACATGGGTAAATCCCTGCCTGCTGACTCCGCCCAGTAGGCGCCGTATAAATGTGTGTGCAGCCATACTGGTTCCAGCTACAGGAGGCACAACATCTTTGCTCAATAAAGCCTCGATTATTCCACTGCTCTCGTCTTTGTGGTAATTGATAGTGCATCAATTTATTGAGCAAAGATTTTTTTAAACAATGGATCTCTGCATCAAGCCTAATCGCCTGCAGCTGAGCCCTAAAGCAGCCAACGCTACGCCCACTTTTGACCACTGGCTAGCCTGCTTTGAAAGCTACCTCCGAACATCCGCTGAGGAACCCTAGGACTCACAGAAGCTCCAAGTCCTCTACTCTCGGGTGAGCCCTGACATTTTTCCTCTCATCCGGGATGCACTTATTCCAAAGCGATGGAGCTACTGAAGGGATATTACGTTCGACCAGTCAATCAAGTATACGCCAGGCACCTCCTGGCCACAAGACAGCAACTCCCCGGGGAGACTCTGGACAATTTCTGGCATGCCCTGCACATCCTAGGTAGGACCTGTGACTGCCAGGCAGTTTCGGCAGTCCAGCACACCAAACGTTTAATTCGAGACGCTTACGTTACAGGCATGAAGTCTGCGTACGTCCGCCAGTGGCTACTGGAAGGGGGTACGCTTGATCTTGCGGGAACTAGGCAGCTCGTTAATTCGTTACAAGTGTCCTCCCGGAACATCCAGTCCTACGCCCCCGACCGCGCGGCACCCTCGTGGGCCCCACCAGCTGCTGACTCCAGCCCACCGCAAGCCTTCGCCGCGCGGCTGCCAGCCAACTCTGGGGGGTGGGGAGCCCCAGGTGCAATTTTTGCGGGCAAAACAAACAACCCAGGCAGCGCTACCCAGTGCGGAGCGCGACATGCAATGGCTGTGGGAAGAAGGGACACTTTGTTTCTGTTTGCCTGGCCTGGTCGGTCGCCGCTGTTTCCAGGCCCGGCGTTCCTACACCCCCCACGTGCGACCCACGGGCGCCGCCATTTTCCCCTTCGCTAGCTAGGTGCGGCCCTTGGACCCGCCATCTTCTTCATCACAAGCCATGTGCGGCCCGTGGGCGCCGCCATCTTCGCACCATTTTGGATGGCGTCTCAGGCACCCTGCTCGTCTGGCCGTTCATCGCCTGCCGCTCCTTCCACCATCGCTGACTAACCTGGGTCCTCACAGCATCTGCCGCAGCTCACCTCTATCACCCTGGATCAGTCCCGGCTCTGCAACCTCGCGACCGTGACGATGACGGTGAAGATCGATGGGCACGAGACGACCTGCCTTTTTGACTCCGGGAGCACAGAGAGCTCCATCCACCCCACTACGGTAAGGCGCTGCTCCCTCCCGGTAAACCCAGTCACCCAGAAAATCTCCCTGGCCTCCGGATCCCATTCCGTGGAAATCCGGGGGTACTGCATCGCGACCCTCACCGTCCAGGGCGTAGAGTTCAGCAACTTCCGGCTCTACATCCTCCACCACCTCTGCGCTGCCCTGTTACTCGACCTGGACTTTCAGTGCCATCTCCAAAGCCTAACTTTAAAATTTGGTGGACCCCGACCCTCCCCCACCGTATGCGGTCTCATGACCCTTAAGGTCGATCTACCTTCCCTGTTTGCGAACCTCACCTCGGATTGGAAACCCGTCACCACTAGGAGCAGATGGTACAGTGCCGAGGACAGGACCTTCATCAGGTCGGAGGTCCAATGGCTTCTGTAGGAAGTGATCATTGAGGCCAGCAACAGCCCCTGGAGAACTCAAGTGGTAGTAGTAAAGAGTGGGGAGAAGCACAGGATGGTCACTGACTACAGTCAGACCATCAATCGGTACACGCAGCTCAACGCGTACCCCCTCCCACGCATATCTGACATGGTCAATCAGATTACGCAGTATCGAGTCTTTTCCACAGTGGACCTGAAGTCCGCCTACCACCAGCTCCCCATCCAACCGGAGGCCGCCTATACACTGCGTTCGAAGCAGATGGCCGCCTCTATCACTTCCTTAGGGTTTCTTTCGGCGTCACTAATGGGTCTCGGTCTTCCAGCGAGAGATGGACCGAATGGTTGACCAGTACGGACTGCGGGCCACCGTCCCGTACCTAGATAACGTCACCATCTGTGGCCACGATCAGCAGAACCACGACGCAAACCTCCAAAAATTCCTCCAGACCGCCAAACTTCTTAATCTCACATACAATAAGGAGAAATGCGTGTTCCGCACCAACCGCTTAGCCATCCTTGGCTATGTCGTGGAAAATGGAGTCCTTGGGCCCAACCCCGACAGCATGCGCCCCCTCATGGAACTCCCACTCCCCCAAGGCCCTGAAACGATGCCTGGGACAAGATCCGCCCACTCATTCAGTCCACAGTTTTTCCCCTGACGGCTGAGGCCCGCCAGGCCTTCAACCGTATCAAGGCAGACATCGCCAAGGCCACGATGCATGTGGTCAATGAGTCCCTCCCCTTCCAGGTGCAGAGTGATGCATTGGACATAGCTCTGGCCACCACTCTCAATCAGGCGGGCAGGCCCGTGGCCTTCTTTTCCCGCACCCTCCATGCCTCCAAAATTCGGTACTCCTCAGTCGAAAAGGAGACCCAAGCCATTGTTGAAGCTGTGCGGCCTTGGAGGCATTACCTGGCCGGCAGGAGATTCACTCTCCTCACTGACCAACGGTTGGTTGCCTTTTTGTTTAATAATACACAGCGGGGCAAGATCAAAAATGACAAGATCTTGAGGTGGAGGATCGAGCTCTCCACCTATAACTATGAGATCTTATATCGCCCGGGGAAGCTCAATGAGCCCCCTGACGCCCTATCCCGCGGTACATGTGCCAGCGCACAAGTGGACCGACTCTGGGCTCTCCACTATGACCTCTGCCACACGGGGGTCACCCGTTTCTTCCATTTCATCAAGGCCCGCAACCTGCCCTACTTCATTGAGGAGGTCAGGACCGTCACCAGAGACTGCCAGGTCTGCGCAGAGTGCAAGCCCACTTCTACCGGCCAGATCGAGCACACCTGGTGAAGGCCTCACGCCCCTTTGAATGCCTCAGCATGGACTTCAAAGGGCCCCTCCCCTCCACCGACCGCAACACGTACATTCTGAATGTGATTGATGAGTACTCCCGGTTCCCTTTCGCCATCCCATTCCCCGATATGACTTCTGCCACGGTAATTAAAGCCCTGCACAGCATCTTCACCCTGTTCGGTTCCCCCACCTACATCCACAGCGATCGGGGATCCTCTTTTATGAGCGATGAGCTGCGACAGTTCCTGCTCAGCAAGGGCATTGCCTCGAGCAGGACGACCAGCTACAACTCCCGGGGAAATGGGCAGGTGGACAGGGAAAACGGGATGGTCTGGAAGGCCATCCTGCTGGCCCTGCGGTCTAAAAATCTCCCGGTCTCCCGCTGGCAGGAGGTCCTCCCCGACGCGTTCCACTCCATCTGATCGCTCCTCTGCACCGCGACCAACGAGACCCCTCACGAACGTGTGTTTGCCTTCCCCAGGAAGTCCACCTCCGGGTTCTCGCTCCCAACATGGCTGACAGTTCCTGGAGCTGTCCTCCTTCGGAAGCATGTGTGGACCCATAAGTCGGACACCTTGGTCGAAAAGTTCCACCTCCTACATGCAAACCTGCAGTACGCCTACGTGGCACACCCTGACGGGCGCCAGGACACAGTCTCCCTCTGGGACCCGGCACCCACTGGATCCCCACCCACGACCCCTGACCTGACACTGCCCCCCCCCCCCCCCCCCCCGGTTGCCTCATTCACCCCTGCGCCACTCACCCTCCCTCCAGCAAACCTCACCGCAGCCCCCACGCCAGTAGGATCTGTCCTCCCACTGGTTCCACTCAGGGGTGACGAAGACGAGGACAACACACTCCCGGAGTCGCAGGTGACCAAGTCGGCACCCACATCACCACCAGGACTGAGGCGATCGCAGAGGAGGGTAAAGGCCCCTATCAGACTTAACTTGTAATGTTTTTCACCACCCCTGCCGGACTCTTTTTTTAACAGGGGGGGTGAATGTGGTAGTCAGCACTAGTTGTATTACATGTATTAAGGCACTGCCTGTATAGTAGAGGTACATGGGTAAATCCCTGCCTGCTGGCTCCGCCCAGTAGGTGGTGTATAAATGTGTGTGCTCGCCGGGGCTGCAGCCATTCTAGTTCCAGCTACAGGAGGCACAACATCTTTGCTCAATAAAGCCTCGATTATTCCACTACTTTTGTCTTTGTGGTAATTGACAGTGCATCAGGTACCTCGATGGCTGGGCGGGTCCTAGTTATCCAAGCATGTATGCCTTTCCAAATAAGGGGGAGCGGTGCCGGTGAGTCAGCTACTGTTGCTATTCCTTTATTTGAGTTTATTGTCTTGGGGAAATCGGTGATTGACCTTTAATAGGTGCAAGTTTCAGTTCGGTCTGGTTTTCTTTTGCCCAATACACAGGGGCTGTGTACTGTCTGTGTCCCAACTTGACCACAATTCCCATTATCCTTTGTGGGTGGCCATTTTAGATGGCCACAGTAACATCAGTAGAAAGTTCATTGGCTTAATTTCTACTGATAGCACTATTGCTCTAAATTAAAACACAAAATACTGGACAATCTCAGCAGCTCTGACAGCATCTGTGGAGAGAGAAGGGAGCTAATGTTTCGAGTCTGGATGACGCTTTGTCAAAGTTTGTCAAAGTTTATTATCGCACTGTTGTTCTTGCTAATTTTGGCTGAAAATCATCATGTGCCATGCAGTATTTGCTGATTTACTGAGCTTGAGCTTCATCATGGGCGCGATTCTCTGCTCCCGCGCCGGTTGAGAGAATCACCTGGCGCGCCATTTTTCCCCGCGACGCCGGTCCGATGCCCTCCCGCGATTCACCCAAGCGGCGAGAACGGCCCCGTCGAGTTCTGCGCGGCGCAGGCCGGAGAATCGCTCGGGACACCCAAAATGGCGATTCTCCGCTACACCCGCTATTAGCCTGGATGGGCCGAGCGGCCTGCCCAAAGCGACGGTTTCCCGCCGGCGCCATCCACACCTGGTCGCTGCCGGTGGGAACGCTGGGGGGGGGCGCGGCCTGTGTGGGGGGCGAGGGGTATTCTTTCACCGGGGTAGGACACAAAAGGGGTCTGACCCGCGATCGGTGCCCACCGATCGGCGGGCCGGCCTCTCTGAAGGAGGACCTCCTTTCCTCCGCGCCCCGCAAGATCCATCCGACATCTTCTTGCGGGGCGGCCTCGGAGAGGACGGCAACCACGCATGCGCGGGTGATGCGGCGCCGCTTTTATGCGGCGCCAATGCCCGGCGCGCGCTGACAACGCTGCTTTAGCGACACACCCCCCGAGTTTCTCGTGGCCCCGATCCTAGCCCATTTTCGGGCCCTGAATCGGTCGAGATCGGGGTCGTTTTGCGCCGTTGTGAACCTCGACGGCATTCACAACAGCGTGGGCACTTAGTCGCGGGAGCGGAGAATCGCGCCCCATATGTCAATCCGCAGCCTGCTCCAGGTAATTTTGCCCAGTGTAAGAATCTTTTATTCTGGACCAGTGATGGTCCCAGTGCGAGGCCTCCAGTGTCCCCAACCCTTCACTTCCTGCAGACATCTCCATCTGGCCTTTCACAACAGCAATAGCCACAGTTGACATTACTCTCATAAAATATGTATGCATACATACTTATATCCATAAAATCCATAAACTTGACCTAATGCATTCTTTGCAAACAGAATTGTGCCAAGTTGTATCATGTACTAAACATGACTTTACTGTCTAAATAAAGGGAGGGTAATTTGAGCTTGTAATGGTTTCTTTTGAGAATTAAACACTCACAATCAGAAGCTTTGTTCATTTGAGTATGTCAGCACTTGCTTCAGTAATTTTGCTTTTACAAGTTGAAGTCATTCTTTCTTCAGCTGAGTAAGACGTTAGCTTTGGCACATTTACACAGCTTGGTACTGTCCTTCTGAGGGAGGGAGGGAAAATGGGAGGGAGGGAGAAGGGAAGGCAGGAAGGAAGGAAGACAAGAAGGAAGCAAGGAAGGAAAAAGAAAAGAAAGTTTGAATGGCTAACAGGTCCCGTGCCTAAATCATATGATTCAATTTGGCCTCACGGTACCAGATGATTCATAGTGTGGTGTTATTATAAGATCTCATTCATATTCTTAAGCTATTCTACCCTCTGATTTTTTTTTTTACAGCACTGCTACTGTACAATGTGGCTTATTCTGAAGTGCCATTATATTTTTTTAAATATTTTTATTCAAATCAGGACATACAACGACAAACAATCAATCAATAACAAAATAAACAAAATACAATTCTCCTAATTTGAGATTTTTTCACTTATTTCCACTAAACTTTTCCCCTCTTCTCTCCTCCCTCTTCCCACCTCCCCTACACGCCCCACCCCTTTACCCACTGGTAACAAACAGATCTGAAAAACAGAGCCAGGAACTGCTTGCACCTCGTCCACAACCCCCCATCTAAGCCACGGAGGGCAAACTTCATTTTTGCAAGTTTAAGGAATTCTTCAACATTCCCCAACCTTTGGGATCTTCTGACTTCCATTCCAATAAAATTCACCTCTGGACGATCAATGTGGCAGATGCCGTCAGTGTCGTGAGCAACACTGTCCCGGTCGGACATCAGTGCCGGAAGGAATTGCACGACCTCCTCAAGGTGGGCAGGGTGAGCAGGCGGCACTGTACACCTGGCACCAACCCCATCCCACACGCCCATTACCACCCCCCCCCTCCCCGCATCCCATGCTGAGGTGGCAAAACTTCCATACGGCACCCATACCGGCCGCCATGGTAGGATGCCCTGGCCACTGAAGCCACCAGTCACCCACCCCCTGAGCTGCATGTGTCGGACTGTCTAACACTGTGCCTTTTCTGTTTCTGAGCCCACCCCCCCTCCCAAGGGGAAGGCCGCCCATAACCACCGGGAGCAAGAGAAGACTGGAGGGGGACCAGAGGACCTGCGACCCCTCACCGCTGCAGAACAGTGAGCTTTGGACGTGGTCAGCAGGCCCGAGGAAAGGGCAGTCGCTGGGGTGGAAGTCGGCCCGGTCTCAAAAGACCCTCCCTTTATTTAGACACGTATGTCACCCCCCTCCACACCACCCCCCCCCCCCCCCCCACAACAACTCTACAGCCCCCACCCCTGCTCCACTACCACCCTTACACGCCTTCCCAAACACACACCCCTCCCCCCACACAAGCCCCCCCCCGCCCCCTCCCAGCCCATGTGTCAGGTTGCTCGTGTGGGGTATGGGTTGGTTTCTGTGCCTCTTTGTTCCCTCCCTCCCTCTTTCTCCCCCACAACCCCCTCCCCCTCCCACTTTCTGTTTGTGCCTGTGGTTCTTCTGTGGACCCTCTCCCCCTGGCTTATTGGCTGCTGGTTACAAACAGGTCTTGGAACAAGTTGGTGATTGGCCTCCACATCTTGTGGATGCCCACTTCCGACCCCCGGATGGTGAATTAGATTTTCTCCATATGGAGAAATTCGAATAGGTCGGACAGCCAGACCACAGCTTTGGGTGGTGCTGCTGATTACCAGCCGAGCAGGATTCTTTGGCAAGCGATTCGGGAGGCAAAGGCTACTGCGTCGGCCCTCCTCCCCATAAAGAGTTCTGGATGTTCTGATACCCCGAAGACTGTCACTTTTGGGCTGTCCCACCCAGCCTTTCCTTACCCGCAGGCAGTCCTTCTCCCTCAGCTGTGTCCCTTGGAGGAAGGCTTGGTCAGCTTTCATACTTTTCGGGTGGCTGTAGATTCTGGATCTTTTCACTAGGCTGTTGAATCCTCTGACGTTCCAGGTGACTATCCTAATGGGGGATCAACCATACTTAGCTTGTGAATGCGCCCGTGCACTTTGGCGTTTTCCTTTTTCGGTGGCCATCCAAAATGTCTGCTGTCACCGTACCGCCCATGAGGCTCAGCCCCTGCGCTCTGGGGTTTCCCTTTGTCCAGCAGCCACCCAACATGGCTGCCAACTGTGTGTACACCACGTGGGTGAGCCGTTGCGCTCCAGGTTTCTGTTTGTTCAGGGATCCTCCAAAGTGGCTGTTTGCGGTGCCATTGTGTTCCAAGTTGCCACGTGTTGCCTGTTGTAGCCAGCCTGGAGCCGCAACCATCCTTGTCCCTGATGGATGTAGCCAAGGATTCTATGGGAAGCAAGAGATGAAATTGCAGAGCCGTTGGCAATGATCTTTTCGTCCTCACTGTCAACAGCGATGGCACCAGGGGATTGGAGAGTGGCGAATGTCGTGCCCCTGTTCAAAAAAGGGACTAGGGATAACCCTGGGAATTACAGGCCAGTTAGTCTTACTTCGGTGTTAGGCAATATAATGGAAAGGGTACTGAGGGATAGGATTTCTGAGCATCTGGAAAGACACTGCTTGATTAGGGATAGTCAGCACGGATTTGTGAGGGGTAGGTCTTGCCTCACAAGTCTTATTGAATTCTTTGAAGAGGTGACCAAGCACGTGGATGAAGGTAAAGCAGTGGATGTAGTGTACATGGATTTTCGTAAGGCATTTGATAAGGTTCCCCATGGTAGGCTTATGCAGAAGGTCAGGAGACATGGGATAGTGGGACATTTGGCCAGTTGGATAACGAACTGGCTAACCGTTAGAAGTCAGAGAGTGGTAGTGGATGGCAAATATTCAGCCTGGAGCCCAGTTACCAGTGGCATACCACAGGGATCAGTTCTGGGTCCTCTGCTGTTTGTGATTTTCATTAATGACTTGGATGAGGGAGTTGAAAGGTGGGTCAGTAAATTTGCAGACGATACAAAGATTGGTGGAGTTGTGGATAGTGAGGAGGGCTGTTGTCGGCTGCAAAGAGACATAGATAGGATGCAGAGCTGGGCTGAGAAGTGGCAGATGAAGTTTAACCCTGAAAAGTGTGAGGTTGTCCATTTTGGAAGGACAAATATGAATGTGGAATACAGGGTTAACGGTAGGGTACTTGGCAATGTGGAGGAGCAGAGAGATCTTGGGGTCTATGTTCATACATCTTTGAAATTTGCCACTCAAGTGGATAGAACTGTGAAGAAGGCCTGTGGTGTGCTAGCGTTCATTAGCAGAGGGATTGAATTTAAGAGCCGTGAGGTGATGATGGAGCTCTACAAAACCTTGGTATGGCCACATTTGGAGTACTGTGTGCAGTTCTGGTCGCCTCATTTTAGGAAGGATGTGGAAGCTTTGGAAAAGGTGCAAAGGAGATTTACCAGGATGTTGCTTGGAATAGAGAGTAGGTCTTACGAGGAAAGGTTGAGGGTGCTAGGCCTTTTCTCATTGGAACGGAGAAGGATGAGGGGCGACTTGATAGAGGTTTATAAGATGATCAGGGGAATAGATAGAGTAGACAGTCAGAGACTTTTTCCCTGGGTGGAACAAACCATTACAAGGGGACATAAATTTAAGGTGAATGGTGGAAGATATAGGGGGGATGTCGGAGGT
Source organism: Scyliorhinus torazame (assembly GCF_047496885.1). Classification (NCBI taxonomy): domain Eukaryota; kingdom Metazoa; phylum Chordata; class Chondrichthyes; order Carcharhiniformes; family Scyliorhinidae; genus Scyliorhinus; species Scyliorhinus torazame. The sequence goes on from NC_092708.1 coordinate 375,352,337, forward strand.
AGGTTCTTTACCAGAGAGTAGTGGGGGCATGGAATGCACTGCCTGTGCAAGTAGTTGAGTCGGAAACAGTAGGGACCTTCAAGCGGCTATTGGATAGGTACATGGATTACGGTAGAATGAGGGGGTGTAGATTAATTTGTTCTGAATTTAGGACAAAAGTTTGGCACAACATCGTGGGCCGAAGGACCTGTTCTGTGCTGTATTTTTCGATGTTCTATGTTTCCCCGATGATTCTTTTCCCCCCTTGTCTTCTCCCCCCCCCGCCCCCGTCCTGCTACTGCTCCCCCCTCCCTACTGTCCTTTCCCCGTTACACCCCTAGCTCTCCCCCCATTAGTGTTGAGTACCACGCCCCCCGCCCTCATTGTCAGGAACTCCCTCCTCTGCGGAAGATGCACCACATCCCCCCCTCCCCGCTCCTCTCGTATCTCCTGGTGCTAGCTTTCCACTAGTGTGGTGGCCCTCCTCCTGGGTCAGCTGTGTGGCTACGCATATACGGTTTCCCCACCTGCCATCCTCCTCACTCTCTTCTGTGCTCCGCTACCCTCATCCCTTCCTTCCTACGTTTTGGTTTCCATATTCAGAACGAGGTAGTGCATTCCATCGCAACATGTCTCTCAGGTTGATACAGTCCCTTCAGGTGATCTCACCTCTGACTTTGCTGCCGCTTTCTCAGCCCGTTTTCCTGGGCAAATTTGTCCTTGTCCGCAGGGGGCGTGAAGAAAAGGTCCCTGCCTTGGAATGTGACCCAGAGTTTAGCTGGGTACAGCAGCCCAAACTTCACTTTGATTTTGTACAGGGCCGCCTTCGCCCTGTTGAACTCTGCTGGGCGCTTGGCCAGGTCTGCCCTAATTTCCTGATTTATTCTGATCTGTTGAACTCCTTGTTTGCCTGGCCCAGCGCAGGATTCTTTCCCGGTCTTGATACCGGTACATCTTGGCGATCATCGCCCTTGGCTGCTCTCCCGCCTTGGGTTTCGGCCGGAGCGACCGGTGGGCTCTGTCTATGTCTGGCGGGTTGGGGAAGATGTCCCTCCCCACCAGGTTTCCCAGCATCTGGGCCACCGGGTCCGTGGGGTCCCTGCCTTCGATCCCTTCCGGCAGGCCCACTATCCTTACGTTCTGATGCCGTGACCGGTTCTCTTGGTCCTCTATTTTCCCTTTCAGACTTCCCTGCATCTCGACCAACCTCGCTATTTCTGTCTCTAAGGCGACGATCCAGTTACTCTGATCTGTTGAGGCTTTTCTAGTTCCTTGGTGGTGTTCCCCGGGGCCTCCAGCCACCTCTCTGTCTTGTCCAGGGCCACCTGCATGATGGCCAGGGCCTCCATGACCGCCATTTTGACCGCAGCTTGAATATCCGTCTTTATCTCTTCCCTGTGCTCCCTTATTTCCCTGGAGAGGAACTTCCTTGATCTACCCTCCCGTGAAGGGCAGCCCCATGTGCAGTTTGCCGGTCCCTCTCACTCTGGTGTGGACAGCACTTTGTCGCATCGTGCGTCTGCTATCTTGACCGCTTGTTTATCCTGGTTTCTGATGCTTTATGTCTCTTTACAGCCTCTGGAGCTACTGTTGCTCGGCATCTTCCCTTGTGCTGTTGGGTTAAAGAGCCTCATTTGGGGTTTTTAGGAAGAGAGCCACCTGATGTGCGACTACTCTGCACATCCCTGTCACCGAAAGTCATGATCTCCTCTTTCCAAGGCAACATAGTGGATAAGGTTAGCCATGATAGGACCACCTCAGAACCTTTTGAGATCACAGTGGAGTCAAACAGGATTGTGTTCTGGCACTGACAATCTCTGGCATATTCTTCTCTTTGTTCCTGTCAGATGACTTCACATCATGTACAGAAAGTGTCTACTTATATAGCAGAACTGACAAACAGTTCGAGCCTTGCCAATCTGAGGTCCACGACAAAGGTGTGCCAAGTTCCCACCAGAGTCGCTCTACACTGATTCACAGTAACTTCATGACAGTGTTAATGTAAGCCAACTTGTGACACTAACAAAGATTATCATTATTACAATGCCACACTAACACTTCATGCTGAGGAACACCTTCAGCAACAATTGAACAAACTCTCTAACGCCTATGAAAAGTGTTCCGTTTGACCATCAGCATCTGGAAGACAAATATCAGGGTCCAGGGCGTTGCCATACCGCCACCAATCACCATTAACAATGTGAATCTGGAGGTTGTTAATGGCATCACATATCTCGGCCTCTCAACCACCAGTAATCTGTCACTTGGTGCTGAAATCAATATGCATCACAAAAGCTTCATCGCCTCCGAAAGCTAGTGACATTCACCTGATGAAGGAGTTATGCCCCGAAAGCTAGTGACTCCAAATAAACCTGTTGGGCTTTAACTTGGTGTTGTAAGACTTCTTACTGTGCCCATCCCAGTCCAATGCCGGCGTCTCCACATCATGGGAACTCTATTGCCGAAATGCAATTTCTCCAAAGACAGTAAATCCAGCGGCAGCGAAGTAACACTGCATTCCTATCTGCTATTGCTGTGCTCCCTCTGACTGGTTTGCTCCTCCAGCCCCACAATATTTAGACGGCTGCTTTCCCTCCTGTCTTCAGACCTAGGTGCCATTGCTGAAATGTTGGGTTCTTTCTGTATATTTTTCTACAGCTCGTTTGGGCTGGATTTGCTGAATTATCACTGATTAAAAATCAGAGTCAGCCCAGCAAAATAGATACACAGTGACAGCTGTTTAAAATTAATAGTGCGAGCCAAGGTGAAAGCTGAAAGGGAGAGTTACCATTTAATTACCACAGCATTGGTGGAGCAAAGGGAGTGGTCAGCAACACACTAGCTCCAATTTTAAAATAAAAGCAAAAGTAGTGTGGGTCGTGAGAGGGAGTTAGGCTTGAGCTGAGTGGCAATGCCACGCATCTCCCTCCCCACCCCACCAATCTTATCAATGTGAGACTCGGGCACCTTTAATTGCTGATCTGCATTCCACTGGCCAACTGCCCACTTGAATAGAAGCACGCAAGGGGCAGCCAGCATGGCTGAAGTGCAAGTTGGCGAAAAAAATGTCACTTGGAGGGGGGTTTGTCCAAACCCCCTCCAAGTGACCTTTTTTCACCTTAAATGGCCACTTCTATTCCCAGAAATCTTCTCTGTCCATGCCACAGTTAAAATTAGAGTCAGAGCCCAATTAAGTCATCGAACACCAATCTACATATTTAAGGATAGACGCCCAACATCTTTAGCCATCTGCCTAAGAAAGTAGGTTAAGATGGTAGCGTCCAGGTGGGATATGTCACCCGTCCAATTTCACCTCCCCACTTTCTAGTCCCACTGATTAAAACGAGGAAGAAGAAGTTGGAGTTTATGGAGTTCACCAATATAAATCTGAGAAATGTAGCAGATAGAGATTTTGTAACGTTGACCCTCAACTTAGAAATGGGCAATGGGAATTTGTGGGGGGGTTTTGGCGAAAGGCCTGGGGTCACCTTATATATGAATTCACCTTATATGTGAGTACATATGCTGTATGAAAAAATTACAGTGGACATGATTTTGGTCTCAATATAGGCTCACTCCCCCGTCCTATGTCCATAACCTTGTGCATTGATCATAGCCAATCCACCTAACCTTCACATCTTTGGGCACTAAGGGGAAATTTAACATGGCCAATCCATCTAACCTGCACATCTTTGCACCTGGAGGAGACCCATGCAGACATGTGGAGAACATGCAAACTCCACACAGAGTCACCCAAGGCCGGAATCGAACCCAGATCCCTGGGGCTGTGAGCAACAGTGCTAACCAATTTTAATAGGATTTTAATAGGCCTTTAAAGACCCTTAATTGGCTACACACCGCTTGTAGGTGGGGATTCTGATCCCCCTTTAGGAAAATGGCCCGGGGGAGGAAATTGCTGCAAAACTTGCATTCCAGCCACCAGGGGAATTTATGTCCACACCTGCTTCTGCACTCATATCCTTTGGGGCCTAAAAGTCCTGCCCTGGAGTTGTGAGTGGTAAGAATGAGGAATTCGTACTCCGATGGAGTAGTTGAAGTGATTAACATAGAAAGGTACATTTACTGGGAACCTAGATAAATATATATTGGATAAAAAGAACCAAACCTAGTTTGGCTCTCAGAACCTGCTGATGCTTAAAATAGACCATTAGCACTGTCCAAATCTGCTTCCCAAAGAGCTCCTTCCATTCCATATATTATCTACATGACAACTATGGTTACACGTCAAAAGTATTTCACTTTCTATAAATTACATTGGCAAATCCTGAGATTATAATAATAACCTTTATTGTCACAAGTAGGCTTACATTGCAATGAAATTACTGAGAAAAGCCCCGAGTCGCCACACTACGGCGCCTGTTCGGGTACACAGAGGGAGAATTCAGATTGTCCAAATCACCTAACAGCACATCTTTCGGGACTTGTGGGACGAAACTGGAGCACCCAGAGGAAACCCATGCAGACACGGGGAGAAAATGCAGACTCCGCACAGACAGTGACCCAGCCGGGAATCAAACCTGGGACCCTGGTGCTGCCAAGCCACAGTGCTAACCACTGTGCTACTGTGAGATTGTGCAAGATGCTACATAAATGCAAGTCCTTTTTTTTACCATGTTTACACTAGATGGTATTAAGGTCTGCTCCTATATCAGCCAAAACGTTCTCAAAGATTTGTTGCTTGTATTTTAACTTATCACATCTTCAGGTATAAAACAAGCAAGTTTCACAGAGTAGACAGAATTTGCTGAGGAAGCTCTGATTTGTTGACTAGACAGTACGCTCATAGACTGAGAGATTAACAGTGGTATAGACTAATGGAAAGAACAGCTGCTTAAGTATACAATGATCTTGTCAAGGCAAGGGAGCCAAAGGAGGACAATGTTAGTGAAGAAAGATTATTGGCTGCCTGGCAACTTGTATGTATGGTTATTTTTCGGGCAAAGTCACAACATGAAGAAAACAGCATAGATTTGTTTTGTGAAAGGGAGAATTAATTGGTAATGACTGCTTAAATACTTCACTCATAATATGTTATAAATGCATCCTTTGTAAGCTGACAAGAAGACAGTCAATGCCTCTGATTTAATATAGCCTTGGGATCAATAAGAAGTACTGTGTAACTTAATTATAGCACGACTATTCCCAAGGGTGAATCAGGTGGGCTTAACACAGGCGCCATACTGCAGATGGAAAGCAAATAAATGACTTATATTCCTAGCATTTGTTGACATTTTTAACAGCAGGGAAAAATGAACACTAGTGATGTAATTTATGTCAACAGCAAACTTTACTTAGACATCTTCTTCCTTATGGGAACTTTAGAAGAAGATGCGATCTGTGAACTTTATCAAGGGTCAGCACAACTCGTGATAAATTATTATATATTGTCCTATGAGTGCCATCACAAAGGTTAAGATAAAAATAAAGTGCACTGGCTAAGGAGCTGTAGAATACACAATTAATTCTTCAAACTAGAAAGATCTAGGGCGGGATTTAGTGGACCCATTAGCCACGCGGGCAACTCCCGTAATGGACGCGAAATATCGCGAGAGGCCAAAAGCGGAATTTGCGCAGGCAAGAATTTGGAACGTAATCTTCTCGGGCCTTCCCTGATGATGTGATTTAATAAGGACACAGGGACTGAATAAAAGTAAGAACAAAGTTTTATTTACAAACAGTACAAACACTCTTGGTGCCTTATTGGCCGACCTTATATATACTGGGTAACTGAGATACCCCGCCCCTAGCCGGGGTGCTTGTATTCCACAAGGAGCATGGGGAAGACAAGCATTCCCACCTTGTAGGCTCTGTGGGGGGTATTACATTTCCTTCCCACCCCAAAGTCCGAAGACCCCCCTCGATAAGCGATGAGATGAAGAAGGAGAAGCAGGCGGAGGACGTCGGAGTCTCTACAGCACTGGTAAGTCCTCATGGAGTTGACGGGTCAGATCAGTCGGCGTATATTGTACCATCGGCGGCATTAATGACATGGCGGACTATTGTCAGGGGGCAGCTGAACTACGGAGTCGGCGTCCAAAACCTCCGAGGTCTGCATCTCCATCTCGGAGTCTGAGGAGACAACGTCGAGAATGTCGGCGTTGAGATAGACTGGAGACGTCAAAGTAGGCTGGTCCGGCAACGGAGCTGGAGGATCCAAGGCAGGCTTCTTTCGAGGGAGCAACGGTCGTGAGCGGATGTGATCCAGGTGTCACTACCTTAGTTGGCCTCAGACTCAAATTTGTTATGAGCCTGGTCCCGTTTGACGGTCGGCAATCCCAGAGAGCCAGCGAGCACCATTAGTCAAGTTACGAATGAACACCGCATCATCAGGTGTGAAGTGGCGAAGAGGTCATGTCGAACCGGGCAATGCCCTTGCGAATCTTGGTTACGATGCACCTTCGCGTCTATGTCTGGCAGAATCAAACTCAGCCATGTACAAAGTCTAGCCACTTTGAGTGGGAGCCCACTAAGACGGGAAACATCAAACCCAAGAGTAACTGGCGAAATCGGTGTACACGTAGGCCCAAGCGTGTCCCGGTCACTACCAAGGATGTAGGGATGCCGTCAAGGGGACATTCTGGTCCTTCTGGCAGATGGAGCACTGCTAGGCTAATGTCTCCATATCTGTCCAATCCCATCCACCAGACTTAGCTTCTCACCAGCATCTTCATTTTGGACACTCTGGGATGTCCATCATGATGGTCCTTTAGTACGGCAGCCTGTCCCTTTACCCATACAACAACCCTGGTACCCCACAGCAAGATACCATTTTCCACAGTCACCTCCGACAATTTTGAGGAGAATGCCTTCAACGCCCTGGTAGCTGCCGATGTTGCCCATCGTATAGCACCAGACGATGCACCTTGACAAGAACAGGGTGGGTTTGTGTCCAATCATGACCACATGAGGCAGTGACGGACAAGGAGTCCAGGAAATTCAGGACAGCAATCAGTTCATCCACTGTAGGAGTGTTAGTGGATTTGACCTGTAGGGGAAGATGGTTCAATGCATCAGCATGCACAATCTGCATCCCTGGGCGGTGCTCGAAAGAATACTCATAAGCCACCAATAACAGAGCCCAGTGCTGAATCCTTAGACACTATGGATGGGATCGCCTTGTCCTCATGGAAGAGACCTAGTCCAGAAGGGAGTAGACGAATAGGTCGAGAAGGAGCCAGAGGATGGAGGCCAAGGGGGTGCGAGGGTTCGCTTGGATCGGAAGACCAGGGGTGCCCTCATCGCTCCTCGCTATAGGACCAGCATGTTGTCTGACAATTCAACAAGCACCCGCTCAAGACCATTGTGATCCCTCTGCGACCATGGGAGGAAGATCGCATAAAACCTTAGTTATCAGGGTACTGGGCTTGGGGACTCTGTCTGCCTGCTGATCAGTCAATGCAGGAGGGTGATGACAACTTGCAGGGAGGAAAGCTCTGTGATGCTCCTCAGCTATTGCTTATGTTTGACTCCTGTCTGTCAGCATGCCGACTCTCTGGCTCATGTGCGAGTGAGGTTCGGCACTAGATCCCTTTGCCCCTTAGCACAAGAGGGGGATGATGGGTGAGGGTTGAGGACTCACTTACTAATGCGGGAGTCCTTTCAGGGTTTATGATAACGATCTAATGGAAATTAAACAGAGCCCCATGTCGAGCATGTTTAGCCAGATGTTTCCCGATGCTCACAGCGGTGAGGAAGACCATACTATCGAACAAGACTTTGCTTCATTTCGGAGCCTCGGCAAAGAACGCCCGACAGAGGCTGCACTCAGTCACATTTCCTGCACTGGCGAGCGATTTTTAAATGGTGCCCCAATCTCTAGACTGCTTACCGCGGCCTCCAACACCCCCTCCAACCCCCTAATTCACCTATAAGGTGGTCCTGGAGCCCCTTACACCCCACCTTATAAGAGCAGGGCATCCCTGTGCCCAATCCCTGGCACAGGCAAAATACCACCTGGGCAACTTGGCACTGCCAGCCTGGCACTGTGGCAGTGCATCTGCCAGCACCAGGCATTGCCAGGGTACTAGGTGCCACTGCCAGGGTGCCAGGTGGCATCAGGAGTGCCATGGTGCCACCCTGCTGAAAGCCTGAGCAACCAGGGACCCCCCAAACGCCTGAAAAACCCTCCCAAGTGCTGGTATGACTGTTTGTGGAGACCAGTGCCAACCAGCGTTCGCTCGGGTCTCCAAGGCACCAGGGTTAGGTCTCACGCCTCAGGTAACTCCGGTGAGTGCGTATTAAAGTGATGCTTACTGCAACACTTTAATGTGAAAATTCACCTGATCTGGGTCCCTCCCATTGTGGTGTTGCTAACTTTTGGTTGGCTCTTAATTCGTAATTTGCTCTGTTTGTTTAACCTTTGCTCTAGAGTCGCCAAGTATCTTTATGATACCGCCACGAGGTTGAAGTTCAAGTAATGATCAATAACTCAACACACCAATTAGTAAGATTCAAATCAAAACACATTTATTATACACAGTAAATCATTACTCATGCATAAACTCTACTTTATACACTATTCCTATCACTAAAAGGCCTATACTTAGCTTCGGAATTGGCCCACCAGGTCAGGGCTTTTCGTTCAGGTCCTGAGTCTGCAGGATTCAAAAGCTGGTATGGACTTGTAGCTAGGAGCGCCTATCTCGTAGCGAGCATTGACTGGAGACTTACTTGGTTGATGCGGCAGCTTAGACAGGTCACTCTCACGGGTTGATTCAGGTTGCTGAGTGACCCTGCCAAAGAAGGACGATTTGAATTTGGCGGCTTTACTTTATAGTTCCCAGGGGCTTCCCGCCCTTCGGGGCGGACCCCGTACCTGGTTCCAAATGATTGGACTGCGTTCCGAACATTTGGATCGATTTCTCCAATACTGGAGTTGTTCCCTGATCGTTGGGCGGTCCCTAAATGTCCGTTGGCCTTCCTTTGTCTTGGCTCCTGCTGGCGCTGAGGAGTCTGGCTTGGCTTTATTCACCTTGAGTGTTGCAATTGTGCCTTGGAATTGCTCATTACTATGCAGATGGCTGCTGGTTTCAGGGCTGTCTGGTTTTTGCAAGTTTCAATACACATGATTTCTGCACTTGCTCAATTTTGCCTGTGTTGGCTGAATTTCCCTTCAGTCTTTGCGGTTCTCCATTTTAAGTCGGGAAGTGGCCAACCCAGGTGGCTACAGAATGTGAGATCCAGATCGCGATGTCTCGTGAGATCCATTTAGATCTCGCGAGGCGAGCTGTGTAAATCTCGCGAGAAGCCTCTCACGAGACTTCCCAGCTGCACCGTGCCCCAAGTTGGGGCAAGTAACCCTGTGTTTGCTAACTTTGGGCGAGATTCTCCGACCCCCCACCGGGTCGGAGAATCACCGGGGGCTGGCGTGAATCCCGCCCCCGCCGGTTGCCGAGTTCTCCGGCACCGGATATTCGACGGGGGCGGGAATCGTGCCGTGCCGGTTGGCGGGCCCCCCCCGGTGATTCTCCGGCCCGGATGGGCCGAAGTCCCGCTGCTGGAATGCCTGTCCCGCTGGCGTGGATTAAACCACCTCTCTTACCGGCGGGACAAGGCGGCGCGGGCGGGCTCCGGGGTCCTGGGGGGAGGGCGCAGGGCGATCTGGCCCCGGGGGGTGCCCCCTCGGTGGCCTGGCCCACGATCGGGGCCCACCGATCTGCGGGCGGGCCTGTGCCGTGGGGGCACTCTTTTCCTTCTGCCTTTGCCACGGTCTCCACCATGGCGGAGGCGGAAGAGGCCCCCTCCACTGCGCATGCGCGTGGATGCCGTTAGCGGCCGCTGATGCTCCCGCGCATGCGCCGCCCGGCAAAGTCAGTTTTGCGCCAGCTGGCGGAGCACCCACAGCCTTTCGCGGCAGCTGGCGGGGCGGAAATCAGTCCGGCGCGGGCCTAGCCCCTCAAGGTTAGGGCTCGGCCGCTCAAGATGCGGAGGTTTCTGCACCTTTGGGGCGGTGCGATGCCTTACTGATTCGCGGCGTTTTTGGCGCCGGTCGGCGGAAATCGCGCCGATTGCGGAGAATTCCACCCTTTATTTTAAAGTTGTTGGTTTTTTTTACCTGTGATGGGTTTTACTCGACTGAAGATAAAAAAGGTAGCAGTTAGGAGTTAAAGTGTTTCATTTCATTGTTAAGCATTGTTTAACTGGTAATTAAGCTATATTCTGCAATGCTGAGGTAATTTAATGCTGTGTTAATAATAAAGTTTGCTTTAATATGCCATATCCATATTTGTATATGGAAGAACTCCTGGAGTGAAGTATCCTGGGCGGGAATCCCGCGACGCCACTCCGTGGCCGAATACCCGCCGAGTTCGGCCGAGTCCCGCCTTTGTCAATCGTGCGTGGTCCTACTCGGCGAGACCTCGGTGTTCTGGCTGGGCGGGCCGTCCTGGTGGGGGGGATGGGGGATCCAACTTCAGGGAGGGGCCTCCACATTGGCCAGGCCCGCAATCAGGGACTACCGATCGGCGGGCGGGCTAATTCCGGGAGGGGCCTATGTTCCTCTGCGCGGGCCCCTGTAGGGCTACGTTATGTTGTCCAGGGGCCGGAGTGGAGACGGCAACCCACGTGCATGTGCTGACCCGCGCCGGCTGTGGCGCGCAGATTGGCAGCTGGAGCTGCGTGAAGTGCTCCAGTGCCGTGCTGGCCCCCTGTACGGCGCAGGATCCCTGCACCTAGCGGCCAGGTGACGCTGTCGTAAAACGCTCTGGTGTTTTCGATGGCGTCAAAACCTAGCCCCATTATCGGAGAATCCCGCCCGCTTTTCTCACAGTTTTACGAATCAAAAAAAGTGGTTGAGGTTCCTGTCCGGTATCCTGGCAAATGTTGGGTTCTGGTCCAGGATCATAACAAGTTAAACATTTAAGTTTTCATCAACAGTACAATATGTTTGAAATTCCACATGACTTCAGGTGAGTCTCCATGTTTACAATCCATGAATATAGAAAATAACCAAGGCCAGAATTTTAAGTTTGGGGGTTGGGAGTGCGATCCACCCCATTGAATCAGATGCCGCCCGCCAACAATTAAATGGCCAATTAAGGCCATTAACAATCCAATAAGCAGGGATGTTATGATACCTGAGTGATTTTCAGCTTTTCACACAGCCAAAACAGGTGGGCGCTGATCACGGTTTTTGGCATACCCTCGCCCAAGGATGGAAAAAAAGGCCGCCAGGGCAGCAACACTTTCTCTGTTATTGTGAGTGTGTGGTTGCATGAGTGCAGAGTTGTCCTTGAGTTTCCTAGCAATTCTGAAGCCTGCCAACTCTACTTTGCAGCATTTCAGAACTTCACCTTCTCTGGAAGGTTTCCCTGAGGACTGATGTGTTAGGCAGGTCGGTTCGGTGTGGACTGCACTTGATGCAGCGATGCGAGAAACAGACGTCTAACACTGGAGAAGATCCAACACTGTTTTATTGAACGATAGAACTAACAAAGGTATTTAACTGTGTGTCAACACTATACTGAACTGACTGGAGACCTTGTCCTTGCCTGACCAGACTTACTAGCTATCGCATGGTGTTTGCACTGTGCTAGCTCGTGGACTCTGACTGTCTCAGTGGCTGGGTCCCGAAAGAGCAGGAAACCTAGTGACATCTGGCTTTATAGTGGTAGTGTCCTGTCTGGTGATTGGCTGCACTGTGTTGTGTGCTTACTGGTCATCCTGTGTGTCAATCACTGCCTGTCTGCACTTCATTATATACATGAGTGGATATTATTTTTCTCTCCTCCCTTTTTAAAAATAAATAAATACTAAGGTGTGGATGCTTATAAATATATATATATATGTATATATATGTGTGTGCCTGACTATATACAGAAAGATGTCTAAATGAACATATATACATAGGAAGGTTGCGATAGTGCAGATACATGGCAAACAAAATGATATTTACAGAGGTCCAATTGATGAAGTCACAAAAATGTACAAAAGCTCAGTCTATAGATTCAGTCTTTGTGGTGGGTGACGAATTCTTGTTTTTTTTAAAAAAAATATTTTATTGAAAATTTTTGGTCAACCATCACTGTACATTGTGTATCCTTTACACAATAATATAACAGTATAAATAACAATGACCTGTTTTATAAACAAAGAATAAATAATATATAACAAAAACTAAAACTAAAACTAAATGGCAACTGCCTTGTCTCAGATAAACACTCTCCAAAAATATAATTTAACAGTCCAATATACAATTATTTATAGCAACGACCTATACATATTATACATATATATTAACAACCCTGAGAGTCCTTCTGGTTCCTCCCCACCGCCCCCCCCCCCCCCCCCCCCCCGGGCTGCTGCTGCTGCCTTCTTCTTTTCCATTCCCTCTATCTTTCTGTGAGGTATTCGACGAACGGTTGCCACCGCCTGGTGAACCCTTGAGCCGATCCCCTTAGGACGAACTTAATCCGTTCCAGCTTTATAAACCCTGCCATATCATTTATCCAGGTCTCCACCCCCGGGGGCTTGGCTTCCTTCCACATCAACAGTATCCTGCGCCGGGCTACTAGGGACGCAAAGGCCAAAACATCGGCCTCTCTCGCCTCCTGCACTCCCGGCTCTTGTGCAACCCCAAATATAGCCAACCCCCAGCTTGGTTCGACCTGGACCCCCACTACTTTCGAAAGCACATTTGTCACCCCCACCCAGAACCCCTGTAGTGCCGGACATGACCAGAACATGTGGGTGTGATTCGCTGGGCTTCTTGAGCATCTCGCACACCTATCCTCTACCCCAAAAAATTTACTGAGCCGTGCTCCAGTCATATGCGCCCTGTGTAACACCTTAAATTGAATCAGGCTTAGCCTGGCACACGAGGACGATGAGTTTACCCTACTTAGGGCATCCGCCCACAGCCCCTCCTCAATCTCCTCCCCCAGCTCTTCTTCCCATTTCCCTTTCAGCTCATCTACCATAATCTCCCCCTCGTCCCTCATTTCCCTACATATATCTGACACCTTACCGTCCCCCACCCATGTCTTTGAGATCACTCTGTCCTGCACCTCATGCGTCGGGAGCTGCGGGAATTCCCTCACCTGTTGCCTCGCAAAAGCCCTCAGTTGCATATACCAGAATGCATTCCCTTGGGGCAACCCATATTTCTCGGTCAGCGCTCCCAGACTTGCGAACTTCCCATCCACAAACAGATCTTTCAGTTGCGTTACTCCTGCTCTTTGCCATATTCCAAATCCCCCATCCATTCTCCCCGGGGCAAACCTATGGTTATTTCTTATCGGGGGCCCCACCAAGGCTCCCGTCTTTCCCCTATGCCGTCTCCACTGTCCCCAAATTTTCAAAGTCGCCACCACCACCGGGCTTGTGGTGTATTTCTTCGGTGAGAACGGCAATGGGGCCGTCACCGTAGCTTGTAGGCTCGTCCCCCTACAGGACACCCTCTCCAATCTCTTCCACGCCGCTCCCTCCTCTTCTCCCATCCACTTACTCACCATTGTGATATTGGCGGTCCAGTAGTACTCACTTAGGCTCGGTAATGCCAGCCCCCTCCCCTTTCCCTACTACGCTGTAAGAATCCCTTCCTCACTCTCGGGGTCTTCCCGGCCCACACAAAACTCATGATACTCTTTTCGATCCTTTTGAAAAAAGCCTTCGTGATCACCACCGGGAGGCACTGAAACACAAAGAGGAATCTCGGGAGGACTACCATTTTAACCGCCTGCACCCTCCCTGCCAGTGACAGGGATACCATGTCCCATCTCTTGAAGTCCTCCTCCATTTGTTCCACCAATAGCGTTAAATTTAACCTATGCAATGTACCCCAATTCTTGGCTATCTGGATCCCCAAGTAACAAAAGTCCCTTGTTACCTTCCTCAGCGGAAAGTCCTCTATTTCTCTGCTCTGCTCCCCTGAATGCACCACAAACAACTCACTTTTCCCCATGTTCAGTTTATATCCTGAGAATTCTCCAAACTCCCGAAGTGTCCGCATTATCTCTGGCATCCCCTCCGCCGGGTTCGCTACATATAACAACAAATCATCCGCATACAGAGATACCCGGTGTTCTTCTCCTCCTCTAAATACTCCCCTCCACTTCTTGGAACCCCTCAATGCTATTGCCAGGGGCTCAATCGCCAGTGCAAACAATAATGGGGACAGAGGGCATCCCTGCCTTGTCCCTCTATGGAGCCGAAAGTATGCAGATCCCCGTCCATTCGTGACCACACTCGCCACTGGGGCCCTATACAACAGCTGCACCCATCCAACATACTCATCTCCAAAACCAAATCTCCTCAGCACCTCCCACAGATAATCCCACTCCACTCTATCAAATGCTTTCTCGGCATCCATCGCCACCACTATCTCCGCTTCCCCCTCTGGTGGGGGCATCATCATTACCCCTAGCAGCCTCCGTATATTCGTATTCAGCTGTCTCCCCTTCACAAACCCAGTTTGGTCCTCATGGACCACCCTCGGGACACAATCCTCTATCCTCATTGCCATTACCTTGGCCAGAATCTTAGCGTCTACATTTAGGAGGGAAATAGGTCTATAGGACTGTAGCGCACAAAGACTCACGAGAGACGAATAGAGATGAAGTCGATGAGGCTTTATTAAGCGTGACTTGTTCCCCGCAGTTCAGTAACAGACCGCATTGCAGCGGGTCCTTTTCCTTCTTTAGGAGAAGCGATATCGTTGCCTCAGACATAGTCGGGGGCAGCTGTCCCCTTTCCTTTGCCTCATTAAAGGTCCTCATCAGTAGCGGGGCGAGCAAGTCCACATATTTCCTGTAAAATTCAACTGGGAATCCATCCGGTCCCGGAGCCTTCCCCGCCTGCATGCTCCTAATTCCTTTCACTACTTCCTCTATTTCAATCTGTGCTCCCAGTCCCACCCTTTCCTGCTCCTCCACCTTGGGAAATTCCAGCCGGTCCAGAAAGCCCATCATTCTCTCCCTCCCATCCGGGGGTTGAGCTTTGTATAATTTTTTATAAAATGCCTTGAACACTCCATTCACTCTCTCCGCTCCCCGCTCCATCTCTCCTTCCTCATCCCTCACTCCCCCTATTTCCCTCGCTGCTCCCCTTTTCCTCAATTGGTGGGCCAGCAACCTGCTCGCCTTCTCCCCATATTCGTACTGTACACCCTGTGCCTTCCTCCACTGTGCTTCTGCAGTACCCGTTGTCAGCAAGTCAAATTCTACGTGTAGCCTTTGCCTTTCCCTGTACAGTCCCTCCTCCGGTGCCTCCGCATATTGCCTGTCCACCCTCAGAAGTTCTTGCAGCAACCGCTCCCGTTCCCTACTCTCCTGCTTTCCTTTATGTGCCCTTATTGATATCAGCTCCCCTCTAACCACTGCCTTCAGCGCCTCCCAGACCACTCCCACCTGGACCTCCCTATTATCATTGAGTTCCAAGTACTTTTCAATGCACCCCCTCACCCTTAGACACACACCCTCATCTGCCATTAGTCCCATGCCCATTCTCCAGGGTGGGCGCCCTTATGTTTCCTCCCCTATCTCCAAGTCCACCCAATGTGGAACGTGATCCGAAATGGCTATAGCCGTATACTCCGTTCCCCTCACCTTCGGGATCAACGCCCTTCCCAAAACAAAAAAGTCTATTCGTGAATAGACTTTGTGGACATAGGAGAAAAATGAAAACTCCTTACTCCTAGGTCTGCTAAATCTCCACGGGTCTACTCCTCCCATCTGCTCCATAAAATCTTTAAGCACCTTGGCTGCTGCCGGCCTCCTTCCAGTCCTGAACCTCGACCTGTCCAGCCCTGGTTCCAACACCGTATTGAAATCTCCCCCCATTACCAACTTTCCCACCTCTAGGTCCGGGATGCGTCCTAGCATTCGCCTCATAAAATTGGCATCATCCCAGTTCGGGGCATATACGTTTACCAAAACCACCGTCTCCCCCCTGTAGTTTGCCACTCACCATCACGTATCTGCCCCCGCTATCCGCCACTATAGTCTTTGCCTCAAACATTACCCGCTTCCCCACTAATATAGCCACCCCCCTGTTCTTCGCATCTAGCCCCGAATGGAACACCTGCCCCACCCAACCTTTGCGTAGTCTCACCTGGTCTATCAGTTTCAAGTGCGTTTCCTGTAACATAACCACGTCTGCCTTAAGTTTCTTAAGGTGTGCGAGTACCCGTGCCCTCTTTATCGGCCCGTTCAGCCCTCTCACGTTCCACGTGATCAGCCGGGTTGGGGGGCTTTTTACCCCCCCCCCCTTGTCGATTAGCCATCCCCTTTTTCCAGCTCCTCACCCGGTTCCCACGCAGCTGTGTCCCCCCCAGGCGGTGCCTCCCCTCCCATCCCACCCCATGCCAGCTCCCCCCTCTCCCCAGCAGCAGCAGCCCAATAATTTCCCCCCCCCACCCCCCCCCCGCTAGATCCCCCACTAGCGTAGTTACACCCCCCATGTTGCTCCCAGAAGTCAGCAAACTCTGGCCGACCTCGGCTTCCCCCCGTGACCTCGGCACGCACCGTGCGACGCCCCCTCCTTCCTGCTTCCCTATTCCCGCCATGATTATCATAGCGCGGGAACCGAGCCCGCGCTCCCCCCTTGGCCCCGCCCCCAATGGTCAACGCCCCATCTCCTCCACCTCCTTTCCTCCCCCCACCACCTCCTGTGGAAGAGAGAAAAGTTACCACATCGAAGGATTAATAACATAAAGCATCTCTTTCCCCCCTTTTTACCCCCCTCTTCGCCCCCCATCCTCGCCCCACCACTTTGTTTCAAACGTTCTTTTTTTAATAACCCGCTCATTCCAATTTTTCTTCCACGATAAAAGTCCACGCCTCATCCGCCGTCTCAAAGTAGTGGTGCCTCCCTTGATAAGTGACCCACAGTCTTGCCGGTTGCAGCATTCCGAATTTTATCTTCTTTTTGTGAAGCACCGCCTTGGCCCGATTAAAGCTCGCCCTCCTTCTCGCCACCTCCGCACTCCAGTCTTGGTATACGCGGATCACCGCGTTCTCCCACTTACTGCTCCGAGTTTTCTTTGCCCATCTAAGGACCATCTCTCTATCCTTAAAACAGAGGAATCTCACCACTATGGCTCTAGGAATTTCTCCTGCTCTCGGTCCTCGCGCCATCACTCGGTATGCTCCCTCCACGTCCAGCGGACCCGCCGGGGCCTCCGCTCCCATTAACGAGTGCAGCATCGTGCTCACATATGCCCCGACGTCCGCGCCCTCCGCACCTTCAGGAAGACCAAGAATCCTTAGGTTGTTCCTCCTCGCATTATTCTCCAGCACCTCCAGCCTTTCCACACATCGTTTATGGTGCGCCTCGTGCATCTCCGTCTTCACCACCAGGCCCTGTATGTCGTCCTCATTCTCAGCAGCCTTTGCCTTCACGACCCGAAGCTCCCGCTCCTGGGTCTTTTGCTCCTCCTTTAGCCCTTCGATCGCCTGTAATATCGGGGCCATCAGCTCCTTCTTCATTTCCTTTTTGAGTTCTTCCACGCAGCGTTTCAAAAACCCGTGTTGTTCAGGGCCCCATATTAAACTGCCACCTTCTGACGCCATCTTGGTTTTTGCTTGCCTTCCTTGCCGCTGCTCTAAAGGATCCACCGCAATCCGGCCACCTTCCCCTCCTTTTTTCATCCGTATCCAGGGGGGATTCCCTTCTGGTTCACCGCACAGTACTTTTAGCCGTTAAAATTGCCGTTGGGGCTCTTATTAAGAGCCCAAAAGTCCATTCCACCGGGAGCTGCCGAAACGTGCGACTCAGCTGGTCATCGCCGCACCCGGAAGTCAACAAATTCTTGTTGATCGCCGCAGAGGCGGATTCGGAGCCGCCTGCGCTTGGAGAGGCTGGAAGTGGCGGGGCACGCCGGTCAGGTAGCGGGCATGGAACTCTTCGCAGTACCCGTCTGTTGCGCCGTAGCAGGGAGCCATCAGCCATGCGGACAAGGAATGATCTTGGAGCCACTTGTTTGAGCACAACAGCTGTCGCTGACCAGCCGCCCTCAGGCAACTCTACGCGAACACGATCAGTTGGGGCCAGCTCAGGTAGATCCGTGGCATGGGCATCATACGTGGCCTTCTGTTGGGCCCGTGACTGCTGCATTTTCTGTAGGACCGTGAGGTGGTCAAGGCCGGGAACGTTGGTGGCTGGAACTGTGGTCCTCAGAGTGCGATTCATGAGCATCTGCGCTGGAGACAATCCAGTGGACAGTGGGGTTGCCCTGTATGCCAGCATCGGCAGGTTAAAATCGGAGCCTGAATCTGCAGCTTTGCACAGCAGCCGCTTTACAATGTGGACCCCTTTTTCGGCCTTCCCGTTTGACTGCGGGTAATGGGGACTGGAGGTAACGTGATGGAAGTTGTAGGACTGTGCGAAGTCAGATCATTCCTGGCTGTAAAAGGAAGGACCGTTGTCGCTCATTACCATGAGCGGTATCCCATGCCTGGCGAACGTTTCTTTGCAGGCTTTGATTACCGCCTTCGACGTGAGGTCAGACAGTTTCACTACTTCTGGGTAACTGGAGAAGTAGTCGACCAGGAGTACGTAGTCCCACCCCTTGGCATGGAAAAGATCTACACCGACTTTGGACCACGGAGAGGTCACAATCTTGTGCTGCTGCAAGGTTTCTTTGGGTTGAGCTGGCTGAAACTTCTGACAGGTAGGGCAATTGAGGACTGTGTCGGCAATGTCCTGGCTGATGCCCGGCCAATAGGCCACCTCCCGAGCTCTGCGTCGGCATTTCTCGACCCCAAGGTGACCCTCATGGAGTTGGCCCAGCACCATAGCACACATACTCTGAGGAATTACGATTCTGTCGAGTTTCAGAAGGATTCCCTCCACCACCGTCAGGTCGTCTTTTACATTATAGAACTGGGGCCATTGTCCCTTCTGCCAGCCATTGCTGAGGTGCTGCATCATGTGCTGCAGCAGAGGATCCTTGGCTGTTTCCTCACGAATTTGGACCACCCGTTCGTCGGAGGCCAGAAGGTTCGAGGCACACGATTGCACTTGGGCTTCTATGTGGCCGATGAAGTCACTTTGTTCATGGGGTGTGCTAATGGACCTGGACAGGGCATCTGCAATGATCAGCTCTTTGCCTGGCGTGTAGACCAGTTCGAAGTCGTGGCGGCGTAGCTTTAGAAGAATACGCTGTAACCGAGGTGTCATGTCGTTTAAATCCTTCTGGATTATGTGGACTAGAGGCCTGTGGTCCATCTCTACCATGAATGTCGGCAGACCAAAAACATAGTCGTGGAACTTGACTATCCCAATTAGGAGGCCCAGACACTCCTTCTCAATCTGAGCGTACCGTTGCTCAGTGGGCGTCATGGCCCTGGAGGCATACGCTACTGGAGCCCAGGACGCGTAGTCATCCCGCTGAAGGAGCACCGCCCCAATGCCGTCCTGGCTGGCATCAGTTGACATCTTGGTTTCCTTGGTTGGGTCGAAGAACGCTAGGACCGGGGCTGGCTGAGTTTTGCTTTCAGCTCGCGCCATTCCTCTTCATGCGTGGGCAGCCACTGGAATTCCGTCAACTTTTTGACGAGATGGCGGAGGGCCATGGTGTGGGATGCCATATTGGGAAGGAATTTCCCGAGGAAATTGACCATTCCGAGAAGGCGGAGGACCACCTTTTGTCCTCCGGGGTCTTCATGGTGTTAATCACCGAGACCATGTTGGCGTCTGGCTGTACGCCCTGCTGCGAGATGTGGTCACCGAGGAATTTGATCTCCGATTGACCAAATGAGCACGTGGCCCTGTTGAGCTGAAGACCATATTCATGGATTCTTTGGAATACCCCCTTGAGGCGAGCGATGTGTTCCTGGGGCGTTGTGGAGCAGATAATGACATCGTCAACGTACACTCGCACCCCCTCGATGCCCTCCATCATCTGTTCCATGATGCAATTAAATACTTTGGAGGCAGGTATGATGCCAAAAGGCATCCGGTTGTAGCCGTAACGACCAAACAGGGTGTTGACCATGCACAGCTTGCGACTGGACGCGTCCAGCTGTATTTGCCAAAAGCCCTTGGAGGCGTCGAGCTTAGTAAAGAATTTGGCATGAGCCATCTCACTGGTCAACTCTTCTCGTTTTGGTATCGGGTAATGCTACCTCATGGTGTTGCGGTTTAGATCCTTAGGGTCAATGCAAATGCGAAGCTCCCCTGACGGCTTCTTCACGCAGACCATGGAGCTGACCCAGTCTGTGGGCTCTGTAATCTTTGATATGATGCCCTGGTCTTGGAGGTCCTGCAATTGCTTCTTCAGACGATCCTTGAGGGGCGCCGGCACCCAGCGTGGTGCCTGAATTACAGGGGTGGCGTTCGGCTTGAGCAGGGTTTTGTATCAGTATGGGAGCGTGCCCATTCCGTCGAACACGCTGTGGTACTGCGTGATGATGTCATCTATGTCGGCTTGCAAGTTTCCATCGGGCGAGGTGTAGCCACCTGAGTTGGCCAGTTCCCGACTTAAAATGGAGAACCGCAAAGGCTGAAGGGAAATTCAGCCAACACAGGCAAAGACTAGAAAATACAGAAATCATATATATTGGAGCCTGTAAGAAACCAGACAGCACTAAAACCAGCAGCTATCTGCATAGTAATGAGCGATTCCAGGGCACAATGGCAACAGTTGAGGTGAATAAAGCCAAGCCAGACTCCTCGGCGCCAGCAGGAGCCAAGACAAAGGAAGGCCAACGGACATTTGGGGACCGCCCAACGATCAGGGAACAACTCCAGTATTGGAGAAATCGATCCAAGTGATCGGAACGCAGTCCAATCACTTGGAACCAGGTACGGGGTCCGCCCCGAAGGGCGGAAAGCCCCCTAGTTCAAATCGTCCTTCTTTGGCAGGGTCACTCAGCAACTTGAACCCACCCTTGACAGTGACCAGCCTCGCTGCCTCCAACCAAGTAAGTCTCAAGTCAATGCTCGCTACGAGATAGGCGCTCCTAGCTACCAGTCCATACCAGCTTTTGAATCCTGCAGACTCAGGACCTGATCGAAAGGCCATTTGTTCCCCTGACCTGGTGGGCCAGTCCGAAGCTAAGTATAGGCCTTTTAATGATAGGAATAGTGTATAAAGTAGAGATTATGCATGAGTAGTGATTTACTGTGTATAATAAATGTGTTTTGATTTGAATCTTACTAATTGGTGTGTTGAGTTATTGATCATTATTTGAACTTGAACCTCGTGGCGGTATCATAAAGATACCTGGCGACTCTAGAGCAAAGGTTAAACAAACAGAGCAAATTACGATTTAAGAGCCAACCAACAGAGGCCGTTGCCGGTGATGATGACATAGTATGGACGCGTTGAACAAGGTTCAGGAGCTTGCAGGCACGAGCACCGAGCAGAGATGCTCTGTAAGGCCCGACGATTTCAAACCGCAGCATCGCCTTGATCGCCTTATTGGATACCCCCAGTATCCCCATGAGCCACTGGCAGCTATGGCATTGCCATTGTAGTCAAGGAGCTGGCAGGCCAGTGGAAGAGTGTTTGGTTTGGCGCAGATGGTGTCGAGGTCGGATTTTGAGATGAGGTTCGCCAATGCGCCGGTGTCCAGTTTGAACCGGATGCGGGCCTTGTTCACTGTGTGGACAGCAGACCACTCGTCGTCGGGATCCACACTGAGGATCGAGAGGCGTTGCGTAGGTGTGGTGGAAGGCAGCGCATGTGTAGTTATGATGCCTACCCGGTATGGGCACTTGAGGCACTCAGCATCAGGGTCTGTTGGGCTGTCGGGATTGGAATCTGGCATGCCTTGTTGTATTGAGCGGACACTTCTGCGCCGCAGCTGGGATCACTGGCTGCTGAGTGGTGGAGCAGATCTGCAAAGGGCTGCGTAGTGGCCAAGCTTGCCACACTGTAGACATCGGCGTCCTTTTGCCGGACATTGTCGCTTTAAATGGGAAGAGCCACAATACGGACACGTCATGACGTCAGCGCGTTCCGTGCGCCATCGCGCATGCGCAGTGCGGTCGGTCGACATACGCACCTGCGCAGTCGGGTTGTCGGGCTCGTTGTCCACTCGGTCATGGCGCGCATGCGCAGGGACCCGGGAAAACGGCCACTCTCCTCAATGCTCAGGCCCTGCATTTGTGCAATGGCCTGCACCCGTTCCGCCTCGTGGGAGGCCAGCTAGGATGCGGAGATGGGTGACGAAGGACTGAAAAGGTTCATCCTCACCCTGGAGCCTCTGCTGGAAAACATACCTTTCAAAGTTCTCATTCACCTCAATGTCGCAGTGGCTGTCAAACTTCAGCAGGACTGTTTTGAATTTCGTTTTGTCTTCGCTGTCAGCGAACGTGAGGGAGTTGTAGATGTGGATGGCGTGGTCCCCCGCAGTGGAGAAAAATAGCGCGATCGTCCTGGCATCCGATGCTGCTTCGAGGTCGGAGGACTCGATGTTCGAGAGAAACTTTTGCTGGAAGAGGTTGCTGGAGATGCAGAGCTGCGGAGGAGGCTGGATGTTTTCCATGTCACCGGATGGCTGCTTGCTGGTCAATGCTGATTCACTCGAGGTAGGTCCGTCAATTTTCAGTCTCACTCCGTGGTACCATGATGTGTTAGGCAGGTCGGTTCGGTGTGGACTGCACTTGATGCAACGTTGCGAGAAACAGACCTCTAACACTGCAGAAGATCCAACACGGTTTTATTGAACGATAGAACTAACATACATATTTAACTGTGGGTCGACACTAGACTGAACTTACTGGAGACCTTGTACTAGCCTGACCAGACTCACTCGCTACCGCATGGTGTTTGCACTTGCTAGCTCGTGGACTCTGACTGTCTCAGTGGCTGGGTCCAGAGAGAGCGATAAACCTAGTGACATCTGGCTTTATAATGGTGGTATACTGTCTGGTGATTGGCTGCACTGTGCTGTGTGCTTACTGGTCATCCTGTGTGTCAATCACTGCCTGTCTGCACTTTATTATATACATGCGTGGATATTATGACAAAGACTGGAGCACAATGATCTCTCATTTGCAAGGCACTGGTCATTTGCATCTGATCCAGCGGGGATACTGTAGTCTGCTGACGGGTCCTCCTCTGAACAGGAAGAGAGGGGCAGGAGGGAGAGGAGCCCAAGTGAGCTCACGGAGTTATGGCTGGAGGGGACACCAAAGACGCCACTACCCAACGGCTAGAGTTTAAGGACAGCGCTCTAACTACGTCCAAATGTCTCAAGGCCAGTGCCGCAGGAGGCCACGTCTATCCAGGGACAGTATAATATGTGACATTATAGATTCGGAAATTGTCTCCACTGTGTGTGTGGACACCCCATGTCGGTGGCTTTGAAGGTCACAGTGGTCCTCAATTTCTACACCTTTGGTTCATTTCAGAGCTGAGTGGGGGAATCTGTGCTGCATCTTGACATCAGCTATGCACAGTTGTGTCAAGCTAGTGACTGATACCATCTTTAGTCACATGTTCATTCACTACCAGACAGACAAGAGGAGGCAGGTAGAGAGAGCATGAGGTTTTCGGCGCAATAGCGGAGTTTCCCCATATCCAGACTACCCTCACAGAACCACAGAAAAGTTACAGCACAAAAGGAGGGCATTTGGCCCATCTTGCCCATCCAGCCCGAGGACACCCTTTCTAATCCCACCATCCTGCCCATCAAAGCACCAGCAGGTGAACTGGGAGTTTTACTGAACATAAATGGCTTCCACTCAATGAATGTTCAAACTGTCTGTGACCACAGGCCACATGTTTGTGCCTGTTACCCAGGAAGCTCACATGATTCTTACATCTTGCGGCACTTACCGATGCCAAGGCTGTTTGTGGCTCCTGCACGATCGGATGGATGACTCCTGGGTGACGAGGACTATGCCTTGAAGAGGTGGCTGATGACCCCACTTTGTCACCCAAGAACTGAGGCCGAGGAGAGATACAACAAGTCTCATGCCTTCACAAGAGTGGTGGTGGAGAGCACCATCAGACTGCTGAAGATGCACTTCAGATGCCTGGACCAATCCGGAAGAAGCATTGCAGTATCTTCAAGAGTGTGTTTCCCTCATAATTGTCACATGTTGCACCCTGCTTTGTTAAGGGGGAACTCAGTGAAGGCTGTGGAAAGCAAGGCAACTGCACAGATTGGGAGGATTGGCAGTGATGGGTCAGATGAAGGAGTGGCATGGTGGGTAATACTGATGACTCATCTTAAGTAATGGGTTAAGAGTTAAGTAATGCATTAAGAGACATTGCAATTGGTTGTCTCATTTATGTTAAGTATCCAATGATTGACACTGATATGTAAAGGGGCTTCAGGTGGCCCTTGGGTCAGGTGGTGTGTTGGAGTTTTGAGCAGAGACTGTGGAAGTGAAATAAATGGTGTTTGGTGAAAAGGAACAGGACTTCTGGCTCTTCATACAACGGTAACTAAAACATATAACAATGGTAGCAGAGAATGGTGACTGTGCAAATGTGAAGGTTTGAAAGATACAACTTTTCCTGATCAAACCAAGGAGTGAGTAAGAAGGAAAAAAAAAAAGATACATGGCTGAACCCAGGATAAAGATGGCTGGATATGACTATCCCCCCTTATTTTCTGAAAGGGAATTGTACGACCAATGGAAAAGTGCAGTAGTTATGTGGACTAAGGTAACTGCCTGGGGAAAGAGAAAACAAGGTATGGCATTGGCTCTTTCTCTACCATATGGCAGTAAAATCTGAAACAAAGTGCTTTCTGAGCTGGAATTGGAAGAGTTAGACTCAGAAGAAGGTCTGGGGACTCTATTACAATATATGGATAACATTTACAAGAAAGATGACTTGCTAAGTGCGTATGAAGCATGGTCGGAATTTGATAAGTTCCGGAAAATAGAGGAATTCTCCATGGAAGACTATATAATGGAATTTGGCAGACTATATAAAAGGCTGCAGAAACACAACCTGGAATTTCCACAGTCTGTGTTGGCCTTTAAATTACTTGATTGTGCTAGAGTGAGCAACATGGATAAGCTCCTGGTTTTGACAGGAGTTCAGTTTACGGATGAGGATACCTTATTCGATCAGATGACAAAAGCTTTAAAGAAGTTTCTGGGGAAACATTTGATTCCGATGGCTCTGATGACTCAAAGAGGTCAGCCTGCTATAAAGCAGAATATGGAAGATACACTACTAACAGGATGGCGAAATTGTACGGCTACGACCAGGGCCCAAGATTATAGAAGGAAATCGAGACAAGGAAAGTATGAAGACAGAAACCCAGTTAGAACTTACAATAGGAAGATGAACCCCAGAAATGCATGGGGCATGATAAATCGATGTTTTCGATGTGACTCTCAATGACACATGACACGGAAGAGTCAGAAGAGGAAAAAGATACTGTTCAGAGCGAAGACATTGTCCTATTAACAAGCAGTTTTATGCCGGTAATGAGGGTGTTGGTTGCATAATCTTTAAATTGTGCTGTATTGGACAGTGGCTGCACATCTACTGTGTGTGGAATTGACTGGTTAAAATTGCTGTCGTGGAAGTCCACGAATTCTGTGTCAGCATCAACACTTCACCTCAGAAATGGAGAATCCCTCTCCAGAGCTGAAGGTGATTGAGGAGTACCTGGGATTCAATTGCACTGGGGAGATCTCCCGGTTGGGAGGCTCTGAAGGCGGTAGGTGAAGGTGGCGATTGGGAACATGCAGCAAAGAAGGCAGAGGGGCCAGATGGGTTCCTGGTCGAATTTTAAGGGGAAGATTTAGCACAGGGCTAAATCGCTGGCTTTGAAAGCAGATCAAGGCAGACCAGCAGCACGGTTCAATTCCCGTACCAGCCTCCCCGAACAGGTGCCGGAATGGGGCTTTGGGCAGCACGGTAGCACAAGTGATTAGCACTGTGGCTTCACAGCGCCAGGGTCCCAGGTTCGATTCCCCGCTGGGTCACTGTCTGTGCGGAGTTTGCACGTTCTCCCCGTGTCCGCATGGGTTTCCTCCGGGTGCTCCGGTTTCCTCCCACAGGCCAAAGACGTGCAGGTTAGGTGGATTGGCCATGCTAAATTACCCGTAGTGTCCATAAGGGTTGGGAGGGGTTATTGGGTTGCGGGGATAAGGTGGAAGTGAGGGATTAATGTGGGTCGGTGCAGACTCGATGGGCCGAATGGCCTCCTTCTGCACTGTATGTTCTATGTAATCTATGTAAAAATGTTACCTGGACTCTTTGAATGCTGAAAGTCGTAACAAGGTTAAGGAATTTGAAAGTTCCACAAGTTTCACGTTTTGGGATGATAATACTCTGAAGTCGCTGAAAAGAGTGGTGATCCCTTGCAATATTGCCGGAGTGAATCATTTCATTAGCACGGATGTTGTATCAAGTGAGATGCCTTTGCTTCTGAGCAGACCGTCGATGAAGAAAGCACACATGAAACTGGATATGGAACAGGATAAGGCAACAGTTTTTGGAAAGACGGTGGACTTACAATTTACACAGTCGGGACACTATTATATTCCATTACTGACAAATAATATTTCAAGTAGAGTGGTTAAGGATGTGTTAATGGCAGTTGAAAATGGGACTTTAGCTGATAAAAAGATTGTGGTATTAAAACTGCATAGGCAATTTGCACATCCGTCTCCTCGGAGGCTGAAAAATGTATTAAAGGATGCAGGGGTAAGGGATGAAGATTATACTAAACTGATAGAACAAGTTAGTGATTGCTGTGAAGTTTGTAGGAAATACAGAAGGACACCAGCATGACCGATAGTAACCCTACCTTTGGCCAGGGATTTTAACGAAATTGTGGCTGTGGGCCTTAAGATCTGGGATAAGGCCATTTTTCCGAAAGGACAACTACCAAACGTTGGTACAAAGGTGACATACTTGCCTGAAGGGCCTAGTCAATGGAAGGATGCAACTGTTATTAGAGCAGGGAAGGCACTGGAAAGTATAAACATTGGTTGAATGTATAGCATTCAGGGGAGGGAGTTAAGACAATGGATTGGGAACACGAAGTTCAAAAATGGAGGTCACAGAAACGCAGTGCCAGTTCAGATAGTACATCGGTTAGTGAACAGGTCCGCAGGAAAAGGTTGAGAATTTTGGAAGGACATCCCACAGCAGATAGGAAAGATCAAGCAGTAGCAGTATAGAACAAGTTACTAGGCAGAAGAGGGGACGTAATTTATCAAGGTCTCGGAACAAGGATAAGACTACGAATACTAATAGGAGTAGAAGCTCACATGCACGTGAGATTTTGGTGGCTTCTAATAAAGTATATGAAAAGTTATTAAAGATGCTAAACAGCAAGAACTGCATAGTCGGAGTGAATTTGGGGTATACACGGAAGTACCGGATAGGGGACAAAGAGCTCTATCCCACAAATGGATTTGCACGGAAAAGGTTCTTCCAGATGGAACGTATAAGGCAAAGGCCAGGCTTGTGGCAAGGGGATTTGAAGAAAGCTTAGAAGATCAGGATTTAAGGGTGGATTCACCTACAGCAGGAAAGGTTATTTAAAGATCTTCTTGGCTCTGTTAGCCACAAAGGCATGGGAATGCAAATCTATAGATATGAAAGCTGCCGTTTTGCAGGGGCATCAGCTCCAGAGAGACATTTTTCTCTGTCCTACTAAAGAAGCAGCTAACACAGAAGGGGTACTCTGGAAGTTGAACAAATGTGTATATGGATTAAATGATGCATCTAGAGTCTGGTATTTTTCGGTAAGGTCAGTTTTGTTAAAGTTAGGCTGTTACAAGTTGAAAGTAGATCCGGTAATGTTTTACTGGCACTATAAAGGGAACCTTTCTGGCATCTTTATGATGCATGTCAAATAATTTTTGTGGGGTGGGACTAGCTTTTTGAAGCTTTTGTAATCTCTGGTTTGAGGAAAGAATTCAGGGTTGGAAGTCAGGCTTCCGGTGCATTTAAATATATTGGACTGGAAGTCGGACAGACTAAGTTAGGGGCAACTTTACATCAGCAATCTTATTTGGGAAGCATCAGCCCAATAGCAATTAGTCGTGGCTGGGTTTTCACAAAAAGATGCAAGATTTCAAAGATGGAAAAAGAGCAACTGCAAAGTTTAATTGGGCAACTGAATTGGTTAGGTAGACAGACTAGACTGGACGTGAGTTTTGATGTCTTAGAGTTGAGTACAAAAATGAATGATCCCAAAGTGGAAGACATAATATGAGCAAATAAAGCATTGGCCAAACTAAAAATGCAGGAGTGTGTTTTGAGGTTCCCGGTTTTTAGGTGACCGTAGGCACTTGAAATTCATAGTTTATAGTGATGCGTCCTATGCAAATCCAGCAGAGGAGGTTTTATAATTTTCCTTTGGGGAACAATGGTAAATGTTGTCCTCTTGTGTGGGAAACAAAGAAAATAAGGAATGTGATCGAAAACACTTTGGATGCTGAGACGTTAAGCTTTGTAGAGGCGGTGGATATGGCCTTTTATATATCTCAGATATTGACAGAAATGTAATTTTTGGATATTGTTAATGAAGGGCGCCTGTTACTGTGATTTTTTTTTCTTCAAAAAAAAGAATTTGAAAAAATAATGAAGGGGGGAAATTGCGTATGTGTTTTTGAGTTTCTTTAAATTTTGTTTTCGCCGAATTATTTTTTTCTCCAAGGAAGGGGAGACTGTTAAGTAATGGGTTAAGAGTTAAGTAATGCATTAAGAGACATTGCAATTAGTTGTCTCATTTATGTTAAGTATCCAATGATTGACACTGATATGTAAAGGGGCTTCAGGTGGCCCTTGGGTCAGGTGGTGTGTTGTTGGAGTTTTGAGAAGAGGCTGTGGAAGTGAAATAAATGGTGTTTGGTGAAAAGGAACAGGACTTCTGACTCTTCATACAACGGTAACTAAAACGTATAACAACTCACAGTGCCTGGGACCTGGGTTCAATACCAGCCTTAGGTGACTATCTATCTGGAGCTTGCACGTCTTTCCCGTGTCTGCATGGGTTTCCTTTGGGGGCTCGGTTCCCCCCCCCCCCCCCCCCGGCCCTGAATGTTCAAAGATTAGGTGAGGTTATTGGATAGGGCAGGGTAGTGGGCCTAGGTAGGGTGCTCTTTCAGAGGTTCGGTGCAGACTTGATGGACCAAATAGCCTCCTTCTGCACTGCAGAAATTCTAACACAGAGGCTGAGCACATCGATGCAGATGAGAAGGATCATTCAGGGGCACAGGGACACGAGAAATGTTTTGATCCAGTCAAACTTTAGCAAAGCATCCAAGGCACTGATGCTTACTCGAGCAAAAAAATCATTAAATGAGAGTCGAATCCAGAACTCCAGCACCACATAACACCCTACAGTTACAAGTTTATGCAGCATCTGGTTACTATTGAGACAGGAGTTCTGAAGTCCGTTTATTTAAGTGGGGAATTTTATGGGCTCTTGACTGATAGTAACTGCCTAATCATTATTATAAGTGCTTGGCAATGTTTACATAGTTGGTGTGAAACGTGTGTTTATTTCCTTGGAGAGTGTAGTGGCCATTCAACAGCTGTTTACCCTGAGCTATTGCATTGGAAGCACCAGGCTGAGATACTTTGGGAGTGAAGGCTTTTAACGTGCCCACTCTGCATTTGGTGCACCTCCATTTTCGCCACTAAGGATCTTAGAAAATCCCACCTCCTGGCAGATCGATTAGTCCGGTCTCCTGATTTCAACATGATAGTTATGGTCCTTGACAGTATTGTAAACTCTGCTCTTAAGTTTAACAACTTACAAATTGGAGCACAATAGAAAACTCAAATTATTACAATAATAGGTCACCAAGAAACCCATTTATAAGGCAAGGGAAAACATATATTACAACCAAGGTCCAGCAGCAAAATACTCTGTCACGGCTACATAGTTCTTACAATCAGTATAAAGTTCACTGTTGAATGTATGCCAGCATATAGCAAGGATTCACAATTCCTCAGTTAATGATGCTTTGCAATATTCATTGTCAGTTCTGTTCCAAGTAAATAATGCAAGTAGCTAGCCTTAGGAACAAAGGTCCTTGCAAAGTTCAAAGCCTAATAAAGTAATCTCTCTTATACTTACAGAGATGAATCCATCATAACTTTCACAAATTTGTGTAAATAATAACATGCGGAGTATAGAATGCAGAGTGTGGAGGCAAAACATAATAATTAGAAGAGATAAAAGGAAACAAAGATCAGTTAACAGATCGTAGATTTGTAGAAAAATACAGCGAGAAAGAGACCATTCAGCCCATTGTGCCTCTGCTAGCACTTTGAAGAGTAATCCAATGGCTGTAGTTCCATTCCCCTGTTTGTTTCCCATAGCTCTGCATTTTTTCTGTTTCAAGCATTGCTCTCTTGAAACCATGCGAAGTGATGGAAGGAATCATCAACAATGCTATCAAGCAGCACTTACGCAGCAATTAACCTGCTCACGTATGCTCAGTTTGGGTTCCGCCAGGGTCGCTCAGCTTCTGACCTCATTACAGCCTTGGTTCAAACATGGGCAAAATAGCTAAATGCCAGAGGTGAGGTGAGAGTGACTGCCCTTGACATCAAGGCAGCATTTGACTGAGTATGGTATCAAGGGGTCCTAGCTAAACTGGAATCAATGGGAATCAACGGGAAAACTCTCTGCTGGTTAGAGTCAAACCTGACACAAAGGAAGATGGTTGTGGTGGTTGCAGGTCAATCATCTCAACTCCAGGACATATCAGGGTAGTGTCCTAGGCCCAACTATCTTCAGCTGCTTCATCAATGACCTCTCTTCCATCATAAGATCAGAAGTGAGGATGTTTGCAGATGACTGCACAATATTCAGCACCATTCGAGACTTCTCAGCAGTCCGAGTTGAAATGCAGCAAGACCTGGACAATATCCAGGCTTGGGCTAACAAGTGACAAGTTACATTTGTACCAGACAAGTGCCAGGCAATGGCCATCTCCTACAAGGGAGGAACTAACCACTGCCCCTTGTTACGGGCTAGGGTTTAGAAAACTCCAAAGTATATTATGGAGTTCACCTGACCTATAACTTTAAGTTGAATTGGCTAGGTGAGCACAAGAGCCTTCCTTTCAGGTGTTATTCAACAGACTTTTTAGGCGCTTTTAATTTTAAAAAAACAAGCTTTATTACAAGAATTTAGTTCACATTTAATTTAGATAAACACACACAGCAAAAACGTTTATCAATTACAAATATAAAGACCGGACACAGCTACAGTAATCTATGTATAACACTTCATGAATTCCCCTTTAACTGTTCCAATTCAGAAACAAAATCCAATCAAAACTAGAAACCCCTTTTCAAAGGCGTGGTCCGGCACACACCATTCTCAATTGTATAAGACGTGTTATTGATACTCTGTTCCCCTTTTCAAACAGCAGATTTGAATTCCTTCCAGAAAGCAATTATCTCTTTTACGTTACCAAGCAGTCTGGAAACAATTTTTACAATGGAGATAGAGAAACACACTTCTTTCATCCTGCGCAGTTCAAACCAGTCCAAAAATCTCAAAGCGAAAGTAAAACTCACAAAGCCACAGCCCAGCTCCACCCACACAATGACATCACTGGAGCCATGTGATAAGACAATAACCTTTCTTAAAGACCATAAGACCATAAGACATAGGAGCGGAAGTAAGGCCATTCGGCCCATCGAGTCCACTCCACCATTCAATCATGGCTGATTTCAACTCCATTTACCCGCTCTCTCTCCATAGCCCTTAAATCCTCGAGAAATCAAGAATTTATCAACTTCTGTCTTAAAGACACTCAACGTCCCGGCCTCCACTGCCCTCTGTGGCAATGAATTCCACAGACCCACCACTCTCTGGCTGAAGAAAGGGACACTCACATGACACCCTTGACATTCAATGGCATTACCATCGCTGAAACCCCCACAATCAACATCCTGGGGGGGGAGGGGGGTTACCATTGATCAGAAACTGAACTAAACTAGCCATATTAATACCATGGCTACCAGGGCAGGTCAAAGGCTACGAATCCTAAGGCGAGTAGCTCACCTCCTGACTCCCGAAAGCCTGTCCACCATCTACAAGGCACAAGTCAGGAGTGTAATGGAACACTCTCTACTTGCCTTGATGAGTGCAGCTCCAACAACACTCAAGAAGTTTGACACCATCCATGACAAAGCAGCCCGCTTGATTGCTCCCCCTTCCACAAACATTCAAACCCTCCATCAACGACGAACAGTGGCAGCCATGTGTACCATTTACAAGATACATTGCAGGAACTCACCAAAGTTCCTCAGGCAACACCTTCCAAACCCATAACCACTATCATCGAGAATGGCAAGAGCAGCAGATAGCTGGGAACCTCATCACCTGGAGTTCCCCTCTAAGTCACTCACCACCTTGACTTGGAAAATATCAAACCAGGACAAACCATGTTGTCATCTCTGCTTTGTTGCTGGTGCCACGTGCTAGCGAGTTGCGGAACAGGAAGAGAGTGCAGATAAACACGTGGCTGCAGAGATGGTGTAGGAGGGAGGATTTCAGTAACGTGGATAATTGGAGCACATTTAGGGGAAGTTGGGACCTGTACAAACAGGACGGTATGCACCTGAACCAGAGGGGCACCAATATCCTGGGAGGAAAATTTGCTACGGCTCTTCGGGGGGGATTTAAACTAATTTGTCAGGGGGATGGGAAAACAAGCTGTAGTCCAGAAGCCAGTGTTGAGCGTAGTGAGGTACTGAGGAGGGTATCAAAGTCGCAGGAGTGTACCGGCAGGCAGGAAGGTGGGTTGAAGTGTGTCTACTTTAATGCAAGGAGCATCCGGAATAAGGTAGGTGAACTTGGAGACTGGATTGGTACTTGGGACTACGATGTTGTGGCCATTACATAGACATGGTTAGAACAGGGACAGGAATGGTTGTTGGAAGTTCCGGTGTCTTTCACTATTGCAATGGAGAGGGATAGGGCCATACGGCAGGGCAAGGTTTATAATTGGGGGAGGGGTAATTATGATGCGATTAGGCAAGAATTAGGGAGCATAAGATGGAACAGAAACTGTCAGGGAAAGGCACAAATGAAAAGTGGAGCTTGTTCAAGGAACAAACACTGCGTGTCCTTGATAGGTATGTCCCTGTCAGGCAGGGAGGAAATGGCTGTGTGAGGGAACCATGGTTCACAAAAGAGGTTGAATGGCTTGTAAGAGGAAAAAGGAAGCGTATGTAAGGATGAGGAAACAAGGTTCAGTTGAGTCGCTTGAGGGTTACAAGGTAGCAAGGAATGAGCTAAAAAAAAACAGGGCTTAGGAGAGCTAGGAGGGGGCATAAGAAGTCCTTGGCGGGTCGGATCAAGGAAAACCCCAAGGCTTTTTACTTTTATGTGAGAAGTAAAAGAATGACCAGGGTGAGGTTAGGGCCGGTCAAGGACAGTAGTGGGAACTTGTGCATGGAGTCAGAAGAGATAGGAGAGGCGTTGAATGAATACTTTTCTTCAGTGTTCACCAAGGAGAGGGGCCATGTTTTTGAGGATGAGAGTGTGATACAGGCAGGTAGGTTGGAGGAGGTAGATGTTCTGAGGGAAGATGTATTAGCAATTTTGAAAAACCTGAGGGTCGACAAGTCCCCTGGGCCAGGTGGGATATAGCCTAGGATTCTTTGGGAGGCAAGGGATGAGATTGCAGAGCCTTTGGCTTTGATCTTTGAGTCCTCACTGTCCACGGGGATAGTGCCAGAGGACTGGAGAGTGGCGAATGTTGTTCCTGGGAATATGAATGACCCTGTTAATTATAGGCCGGTTAGTCTTACTTCGGTGGTTGGTAAGTTAATGGAAAGGGTCCTGAGGGATAGGATTAATGACCATTTGGAAAGATGCAGCTTAATCAGGGATAGTCAACATGGATTCGTGAAGGGTAAGTCTTGCCTCACAAATTTGATTGAATTCTTTGAGGAGGTAACTAATTGTGGAGATGAAGGTAGAGCAGTTGATGTCGTATACATGGATTTCAATAAGGCGTTTGATAAGGTTCCCCATGGTCGGCTCATGGAGAAAGTAAGGAGGTGTGGGATAGAGGGAAAATTGGCCAATTGGATAAGTAACTAGCTATCACATAGAAGACAGAGGGTGGTGGTGGATGGAAAATCTTCAGACCAGAGACCAGTTACCAGCGGTGTACCACAGGGATCAGTGCTGGGTCCTCTGCTATTTGTGAGTTTTATAAATGACTTGGAGGAGGGGGCTGAAGGGTGGGTCAGTAAATTTGCTGATTACACCAAGATTGGTGGAGTATTGGATGAGATGGAGGGCTGTTGTAGGCTGCAAAGAGACATTGATAGGATGCAGAGCTGGCTGAAATGGTAGATGGAGTTTAACCCTGATAAGTGTGAGGTGATTCATTTTGGAAGGACAAATTTGAATGCGGATTACAGGGTCAACGGCAGGGTTCTGAGGAATGTGGAGGAACAGAGAGACCTTGGGTTCATGATCACAGATCTCTGAAGGTTGCCACTCAAGTGGATAGAGCCGTGAAGAAGGCCTATAGTGTGTTAGCATTTATTAACAGGGGGCTTGAGTTTAAGAGCCGGGGGGTTATGCTGCAACTGTACAGGAACCTGGTGAGACCACATTTGGAGTATTGTGTGCAGTTCTGGTCACCTCATTATAGGAAGCATTGGAAAGGGTGCAAAGGAGATTTACCAGGATGCTGCCTGGATTGGAGGGTAGGTCTTATGAGGAAAGGTTGAGGGAGCTAGGGCTTTTCTCATTGGAGCAAAGGAGGGTGAGAGGCGACTTAATAGAGGTTGATAAGATGATGAGGGGGATAGATAGAGTGGACGTTCTGAGACTATTTCCTCGGGTGGATGTAGCTGTTACAAGGGGGCATAACTATAAGATTCAGGGTGGGAGTTATAGGAGGGATGTCCGAGGTAGGTTATTTACTCAGAGAGTGGTTAGGGTGTGGAATGGACTGCCTGCTGTGATAGTGGAGTCGGACACTTTAGGAACTTTCATGGGGTTATTGGATAGGCACATGGAGCACCCCAGAATGATAGGGAGTGGGATAGCTTGATCTTGGTTTCGGACAAAGCTCAGCACAACATCGAGGGCTGAAGGGCCTGTTCTGTGCTGTACTGTTCTATGTTCTATATCGACGTTCCTTCACTGTCGCTGGGACAAAATCCTGGAACTCCCTCCATAACAGCACAGTGGGAATTCAGAAAGCATGGCAAGGATGGGGAAAAGGATGCTGGGTAACAAGAGGCCCAGGGTTAAGGAATGCAAAGTGAGCCAATCAGGATGTATGGCCAGGTCAGGAGGGGTATAGGATGACCTATGGGAATCTTGTATGTGAAACTTGATGCCATTTGAATGTATTTGCAGAGATCTCTTTGTCGCCGACCTCACTTGGTTCCTAGGGTTTCAGAAGACAGCGTGTGTGTTCTGAGGCTCATTGTGAAGCGTGTCAGCCTTGCAAGTTGGTTAAAAATAAATAATACTATACCTACAAATCCATCTTGAGTTTTATTGAGGCCAGACTGACGGGTAAAGAATTCAATTATTGTCATTTGGTGCCGAAACCCGGGATTTCTCCAGACGGTCACCGGCCAGCTGCGAAAACAGAATTAGACGGATGTTGGACAAGGAAAGTGGAAATGGGCCCACAATGTGTGTAGCTGGAAAATGACCACATTGATTTTCCCCTCTTCTCATGGTCTGATTGGTCTGGTCACTCACGGTTGGTACAGAAAGATCGTCTCGACGAAATCAAAGGTCAGTCTGGGGATTAGAAACTTTAACTGATGGGATATCATAATATTGATAGTTCAGTTTTGGGTTAATTGTGGAATTGATGGGAGATCGAAAGGATGGTTTAATTCCACGTGTGTGTGTTTTGGAATTGATGGGACATCGAAAGGATGGTTTAATTCCACGTGTGTGTGTTTTGGAATTGATGGGACATCGAAAGGATGGTTTAATTCCACGTGTGTGTGTGTTTTGGAATTGATGGGACATCGAAAGGATGGTTTAATTCCACGTGTGTGTGTTTTGGAATTGATGGGACATCGAAAGGATGGTTTAATTCCACGTGTGTGTGTTTTGGAAACTATAGTTGATTAAGCTAAAATTGTATCCTTGGACTGTAGTGGTGAAAAAATGCAGTCTTGAGGACTAGTTTGAGATTATAGGGAATTGCTTGGATAACACGAGTGATCCAAACAGTTCATTGCAAATATTATGTGATATTTATCCAGACAAAGCGAGAGATTTTAGGAAAATGTCAGCAACTTTAAGGAAGAAAGTGGGTGACGAATGGCCGCTAGGGGGCACTAAAGATCTGCACATCATTAAGAAAATTCAGGGTGAAATCTGCAAAAAGCCAAAGTATGAAAGCAAAAGAGTTAATTGGATTATGGAGACAATATTGTCAAGAGGAGAGGGATAAGATCATGTTATCAAGTTGGCAAGAAAATGCCCTTAAAATGGGGACTCCAATTAGTGAAGTGGGGAACCAGAAAACTCTGGAGATCTTGAAAAAGGAGTGTGCATTCAAAAAACGCGCAAGTAAAGAGAGGGTGGACTCGAGTAAAAAAAAAGGGCTACGTAATTCAATGGCTGGCCTTGCATTGACAGAGGCAGATGGTGACCTAGAGAATTGGACCATGTCGGGTAGAGTCCCGACTGCACCTGTAGCATTGTCTGCACTAATTCCAGAACCACCAGGGTATCATAATTTATATCCAGTCACTGCTCCCCAGATTCAAATCATGCCAGCCTCTCCAGTCCCTTCGGTTAATAGTTTGGGTCCTATTTCTGCACCTTCACCGTCCGTTAGAGAAGGGGAGCTCTCTTCCACAAGCCCAGTTAGCTCTTGGACCCGATCTCGGACAATGAGAGAGGGGCCTGATCCTATCCAGAAACAATTACGCATACCACCTAGATCCCTTAAGACCGATATGGTAGGACAGAAAAATATGAGAACAAAGAAAGAGGACGGGAATGGTTCTGAGGAGCCGGAGCTCCCCTATCAGAAGGGAAGGACGTCAAAGTCTTTGAAGAGCCAGAGGAATCCATTAAAGCACCCCCTAGTGAGACAGTTGCTGATTAGGAAAATACCCAACCCTGCAGCAGCAGCCCAGCCCAGGATAGACGTTTATTTCCCATGGAGACCCAGTGAGATGATGGCTATTCTGGCTGCAATCCCAGACAGGAAGAAATCTCCTGCTGCTTTTGTGGACTATCTGAGAACTACCATCTCAGTTTATCAAGCTGATTATAGGGACCTCTGGGCCCTAGTCCAGCATATTTTAACCCCAGCAGAGTACCGCAGTCACCTCAACCACTTGAATTATGCTAGCCATGCCGCACGTCAGCAAGCCCATGCCTTGGACAATGATAGACGGGCACAAATCCTGAATGCGTTGAATGCCACATTTCAAAAGCCCATAAACATCTCTGCTATCTTAGACCTCAAACCTAAAAAGACTGAGGAGCCAGAGGAATTTCTGGAATGTTTTAATGAAATCTACCGTGGGCAGTCAGGCGACTTGCTGGACCAAATTGGTCAGAATTCCCTTTAATATTGTGCTATGTTAATGCATTGCCTACCACCTTCTGTGGCTACTGCTGTGAAATGTAATAACATGAATTGGACAGAGAACGACCCTTCCCAGATGGCCCGGGCAGTCAGATTTTATTGGAAGGAGGGTGTAGGCCAGGAAGGAGGCTCAGTTACAAAGATTAAGACTGAGTATGTAATGAAAAAGGATGATCTGAGACTCCAAACAGCGGCAGATACAGTGGCTTACCAGCTGGAACCCCAATATTGTGACCTTGGGTGGGTGGATCAACACGGGGGAGGATATCAAACCCACCCAAATGGACCCTCAGCCCCTCTTTATGGCCCACCGTATGCACCAACAACTTTACAACTGCCGCACCCTCTGAGGGGCCATTGGTCTACTGGGAAAAGAGAATGGGGCAGATATAGAGGGAACAATACATGTTTTAATTGTGGCCGTACAGATCACTGACGTCAGGAATGCCCCTTTAAAAGATGGGCAGCAGAAGGAGACTACCCGACCCAAAGAAGGGGGTACCCACCAAGGGGAGGACAGATGAGGTACACCGACTTCTCCCAGGCAAATCCTTTCCCAACGCAAGATTGACTAGCTAATTTAGTCATAAGGACTCTCCAATCGGACAGGGAACCTATTATTTCTCTGCAGATAGGAGATCAACATTATCCATTTGTAATTGACATTGGAGCAGCCATGTCTTCGGTGCAATCAGAACTTCGACTCCCACTATCCGACCACACCCAGCATTTGTCGAGGCGCCAAGGAAAGGTGTGTGAGTATCCTATTTCTGAACCTGTGACAGTCACTTATGAGAATAAGTCTACGGATCATCACTTTGTGGTGACTACTGGATTGGACTGTAATTTGTTGGCCCGAGATTTACTGTGTATCTTCCAGCTACAGTTAGAGTGCGGAGACGAAGGGGTAACGGTTCAATCATGGAGGATGAGACAACAGAGCTACATTTCTATCACACCCCAGTGGTGGACGTTAGACATTGAACATTCACTGCACCACGTTACCCTGGCCTATGACAGAACCGGACAAAACAAGGAGTTGGAGGACAAATACCGCCCGTTAATTGGGACCGAATGGCCAGTCAAGATTACAGCCACAGTCACGGGAAAAGAAGGTACAGCCGATTTTGTAACAATACCACCACATTTATGGCCACAGTCAGCTTCTGTAGGCCCTCATGTTACACGTCAGGTCCACGACCAGTACCATGCCAAGGATCTGGGGCCTATGGTAAGGAGGGCAGTGGATCATTCAGACCCAACAGAGTACGCACTTCAGGTCATGCCAGACGGCACTTCCATAAAATATTTTGAGGTCCCTGAAACGATTAACACTCGACTTCAGCATCACCTGGGACGTGACGATTTGGGATATGTCAACCCACAGCTCTGGAAGAATAGGGGATTCCTTACCTCGGCCGGCATGGACATGCCTCACAGGGGTTTAGTTAATGACCTACTGCAGGCCCTCCTTATGCCCGCGCAGATTTCCGTCATTAAATGCGCTGCCCATAAAAACAGTAAGACCCCAGTTGACGTTGGTAATGAACGAGCAGATTGTGCAGCGTGGACAGCCGTGCAAATTCAGCAAGTGATGGTGCCTAAAATGTTAAGTCAGACTAAACATTCTGCAATAAATAGGTCTGCCTCTGACAAGTCAATGCCAACCATCCAAAACATCGTAAGGTAACATGAGGACGCTCCTGAGAGTGATAAACAAATGTGGAAACGGTTAGGTTGTACATATGGGGCGCGATTCTCTGACCCCCCTCACCGGGTCAGAGAATCGCCGGGAGCTGGCGTGAATCCCGCCCCCGCCGTGTCCCGAATTCTCCGCCACCAGAGAATCGTCGGGGGCAGGAATCGCGCCGCGCCGGTCGGCGGGCTCCCCCCGGCGATTCTCCGGCCCGCGATGGGCCAAAGTCCCGCCGCTGTCAACCCTCGCCAGCCGCCGTGGATTGAACCACCTACCTTACTGGCAGGAGCAGACAGCGCGGGCGAGCTACGGGGTCCTGGGGGGGGGGGGGGGGCGCGGGGTGATCTGGCCCCGGGGGGTGCCCCCACGGTGGCCTGGTCCGCGATTGGGGCCCACCGATCGGCGGGCGGGCCTGTGCCGTGGGGGCACTCTTTTTCTTCCCCCTTCGCCATGGTCTTCACTATGGCGGAGGCGGAAGAGACCCCCTCCACTGCGCATGCGCGGGGATGCCGTGAGCAGCCGCTGACGCTCCCGCGCATGCGTCGCCCGGCGAAGTCCTTTCGGCGCCGGCTGGCGTGGCGCCAAAGGCCTTTCCCGCCAGCCGTCGGGGCGGAAATCACTCCGGCGCGGGCCTAGCCCCTCAAGGTGAGGGCTTGGCCCCTAAAGGTGCGGAGAATTCGCAGCCAGCACATCAGACTTGTATGTCTGATGTACTGGCTTTATGGGTCATCGAATGTGTACACTTTGCAATTCATTGTGGGGCTTGGGGGTCTAGTGATTTGTTGCTGGACACTTGGTGGCACCCTAAAATTCAGGGGCTGGCCCATAGTATCAGTAATCGGTGTTTGATTTGTCAGCAATATAACACCGGCAAAGGTATCCCTCGTGGTATGGGGCAAACTGCGTTGCCCAGTGGTCCCTTTGAGACGCTCTAAATGGATTACATTGAATTGGAAAGCTGTCAATGTTATAAATATGTTTTGGTCATTATGGATGATAATAAAGCTGCTACTGTGGTTAATGTTCTGGGGCGAAATTCTCCCCCAACGGCGGGATGCCCGCAGTCTGGCGCCAAAGCCGGCGCAAATCAGACGGGCATCGCGCCGGCAAAAAGGTGCGGAAGTCTCCGCATCTTTGGCGGCCTAGCCCCAACATTGAGGGGCTAGGCTGACGCCGGAGGGATTTCCGCCCCGCCAGCTGGCGGAAATGGCGTTTGTTGCCCCGCCAGCTGGCGCGGAAATGCGGCGCATGCGCGGGAGCGTCAGCGGCCGCTGTCAGTTTCCCCGCGCATGCGCGGGAGCGTCAGCGGCCGCCGAAAGTTTCCCGCGCATGCGCAGTGGGGAGAGTCTCTTCCGCCTCCGCCATGGTGGAGGCCGTAGCGGAGGCGGAAGGGAAAGAGTGCCCCCACGGCACAGGCCCGCCCGCGGATCGGTGGGCCCCGATCGCGGGCCAGGCCACCGTGGGGGCACCCCCCGGGGTCAGATCGCCCCGCGCCCCCCCCCCCAGGACCCCGGAGCCCGCCCACGCTGCCTGGTCCCGCCGGTAAATACCAGGTTTGATTTACGTCGGCGGGACAGGCAATTCCTGGGCGGGACTTCGGCCCATCCGGGCCGGAGAATCCAGCGGGGGGTCCCGCCAACCGGCGCGGCTGGATTCCCGCCCCCGCCCAATCTCCGGGAGCGGAGACTTCGGCGGGGGCGGGGGCGGGATTCACGGCGGCCAACGGCCATTCTCCGACCCGGCGGGGGGTCGGAGAATGACGCCCCTGATGTGGGAAATCATTCCCTGATGCGGCATACCAGCTCAGTTAAGTTTTGATAACGGGCCTCATTTTATTGGACAGATTAACAAAGAGTTCTGCTCCTAGTTGGGCATACGCCAGCAGTTATACTGTGCGTACAGACCGCAGGCGGCCGGGTTGGTTGAGAGACACAATCAGACCCTCAACACTAAATTGGCTAAATTAAGAGCAGACACAGGACTGACATGGCTTAAGTTGCTCCCCGTTGCCCTCTTCCAGCTGCGGTAGCTTGCTTTCAGTGCAGCCTGGTAGTTATGTCATGGTCAAAAATTGGACTCGGAAAGGGTCGGAGCCACGATGGGAGGGGCCCTTCCAAGTTCTCCTTACCACACCCACTGCAGTTAAAGTGGAGGGGCAGAGTGCTTGGGTCCACCTCCACCACTGTAAAAAGGTTGGTCACTAACCTGCCTCCCTTCCCCAGCGCTGTTTTACAGGTGTGGTGCATGATGGGGTGGCTACGCACCGCCTGTGTAATCTTCGGCCTCGCCTCGCTTGGAGTGACATCGGCGATGGAAATGGAAAAGGGAAATATCATCTACACCTGTAACCCCAACCAAACTACAAGGACATTTCACTTATGCAGAGGTGACGTCCCCATATACGAGGACATGGTAACGACTCATGGAAGGTTATCAGGTTAACGGACAATGCAGGACTCATGAAGCAATTGCACCGGTCCCAGCGATGGGAAGGGAACATTACATGGACATTGCCTTGTTTTTGGAGTACATGTAAATTTGATTTTGGATGTGTTAAGA
Organism: Scyliorhinus torazame; assembly: GCF_047496885.1. Taxonomy (NCBI): domain Eukaryota; kingdom Metazoa; phylum Chordata; class Chondrichthyes; order Carcharhiniformes; family Scyliorhinidae; genus Scyliorhinus; species Scyliorhinus torazame. The sequence continues at coordinate 375,394,038 of NC_092708.1, forward strand.
TTGGTACCATAAAGGTAAAGTCAGACCGTGCGGAGAGGGTAGGAAGAGGTTGTGAGAGAGGGGGACTAGAGAGAGGACGGAGCGTGTGAGAGGGGGAGTACAACTAGAACGTAGGTTATCAGGAGATATACTTAATTCATTTAGGACTGTGGGAAACCTGGGTAAAATGCAGGGTGCACTGGAACAGATAGACACCCCGAGAATCTTGGCTGTTAGGATCCACGAGGGTGCAGCGGATGACGGGGGGCTGCAACAGGAATTGGAAATGTAGCGACAAATCTTCTTAGATGAGGGGCCGTAGCTACGGATTGGACAGATAGGTTATCATGAAATGATAAAAGGAGGGAATGACGAATGTGATATAAAATAGTTAGTTCAAATATTAGTTACAGTAATGTAGATGTGGGCCAGTCTAATAGTAGTGAGTTCACAAAGGACAAAGGACAAAGGAATTCAGAACGCATGGTAAGGATAGGGAAAAGGATGCTGGGTAACAAGAGGCCCAGGGTTAAGGAATGCGAAGTGAGCCAATCAGGATGTATGGCCAGGTCAGGAGGGGTATAGGATGACCTATGGGAGTCTTGTATGTGAAACTTGATGCCATTTGAATGTATTTGCAGAGATTTCTTTGTCTCTGACCTCACTCGGTTCCTAGGGTTTCAGAAGACAGCTTGTGTGTTCTGAGGCTCAGTGTGAAGCGAGTCAGCCTTGCAAGTTGGTTAAAAATAAATAAGACTATACCTACAAATCCATCTCGAGTTTTATTGAGGCCAGACTGACGGGTAAAGAATTCAATATTGTCAGGTGTACCTACACCTCAAGGACTGCAGCGGTTCAAGAAGGTAACTCACCACTACCTTCTGAAGGACAGCTCGGGGAGGGCAATAAATGCTGGCCTAACCAGCGACGCTCACATCCCATAAATGATTTTTTCAAAATAATGGTGCATCTGCGCTGTGACGGATGCCCTATGCACCCAGGCATTGTACTACATCAACCTGGATCAGGCCCACCAGGATGCACGGGCAGCAGGAATTGCTGTCATTGTTGGCATGTCACAGGTCCAGGGGGTGATCAAAGGCACGCATGTCCTGCTACGAGCACCAGCTCATCAGGGCGTACTCTTCAACAATAGGAAGGGCTTCCACTCCATGGTTGTGCAATTTGTATGTGACCACCAGCTGCACATCTTGCACGTCTGCACCCGATATCCAGGCAGTGTGCATACATCTTGGTGCACTCATCGTTTCTTGGCACCTTTGAGGTGCTCCCTTGGGTGAGGGGTTGGCTATTAGGTGACAAGGCTTACCCGCTGAGGTCTTGACCAATGATGCCTGTGTGGAGGCCCCTGACCGAGGCGGAGAACCATTATAATGACATCCATGCAGCAACTAGGAGCGTCACTGAACGGTGCATCGGCTTGCTCAAGATGCACTTCTGATGCGTGGATCGCTCTGGTGGGGCACTCCAAAATAGTCCCCAGAGTGCCTCGAGCATCGTGATGGTCTGCTGCGTCCTTCATTTTTTTAAATTTAAAAAATAAATACATTTAGAGTACCCAATTCTTTTCTTTTCCAATTAAGGGGCAATTTAGCGTGGCCAATTCATCTTTTTGGGTTGCGGGGGTGAGACCCATGTAGACACAGCGAGAATGTGCAAACTCCACATGGACAGTGACCCAAGGCCGGGATCAATCCTGGATCCTCGCTGCCGTGAGGCAGCAGTGCTAACCATTGTAGTACTGTGCCGCTCTTTGCTGCATCCTTCATAACATCGTGCACAGGGGGGCAACATGCTGTAGGAGGAGGAAGAACAACAGACCCCATCTGACGAGAGGACGAAGATGATGTCCAGGAGGATCTGGGAGTGGAGCCTGAGTTGGCATGGGACAACATCATCACCTGTCGAGTTATGGCCACCAGCAGCTCCGCTGCCCCATTCCATTTCCCCTCACCCCTCCCCCTTACTTCATTCATTCCCCTCAACCCCACACAGAATTCCCCTTCCCCTGAACCTTTCACACCTTCCCTCTCCCTTAGTCCTTCCACCCCCTCCTTATCCCTCAGTCCTTCCACCCCCTCCCTATCCCTAAATACTTCCACCCCCTCCCTATCCCTCAGTCCTTCCACCCCCTCCCTATACCTCAGTCCTTCCACACCTCTTCCCTCTCCCTCAGTCCTTCCACCCCCTCCCTATACCTCAGTCCTTCCACACCTCTTCCCTCTCCCTCAGTCCTTCCACCCCCTCCCTCTCCCTCAGTCCTTCCACCCCCTCCCTATCCCTCAGTCCTTCCACACCTCTTCCCTCTCCCTCAGTCCTTCCACCCCCTCCCTCAGTCCTTCCACCCCCTCCCTATCCCTCAGTCCTTCCGCACCTCTTCCCTCTGCCTCAGTCCTTCCACCCCCTTCCTATCCCTCAGTCCTTCCACCCCCTCCCTCGCCACCAGTCCTTCCACCCCCTCCCTATCCCTGTCCTTCCACCCCCTCGCTATCCCTCAGTCCATCCACATCTCTTCCCTCTCCCTCAGTCCTTCCACCCCCTCCCTATCCCTCAATCCTTCCACCCCCTCCCTATTCCTCAGTCCTTCCACCCCCTCCCTATCCCTCAGTCCTTCCACCCCCTCCCTATCCCTCAGTCCTTCCACCCCCTCCCTATCCCTCAGTCCTTCCACCCCCTCCCTATACCTCAGTCCTTCCACCCCCTCCCTATACCTCAGTCCTTCCACACCTCTTCCCTCTCCCTCAGTCCTTCCACCCCCTCCCTATCCCTCAGTCCCTCCACACCTCTTCCCTCTGCCTCAGTCCTTCCACCCTCTTCCTATCCCTCAGTCCTTCCACCCCCTCCCTCGCCACCAGTCCTTCCACCCCCTCCCTATCCCTGTCCTTCCACCCCCTCTCTATCCCTCAGTCCATCCACATCTCTTCCCTCTCCCTCAGTCCTTTCAGCCCCTCCCTATCCCTCAGTCCTTCCACACCTCTTCCCTCTCCCTCAGTCCTTCCGCACCTCTTCCCTCTCCCTCAGTCCTTCCACCCCCTCCCTCAGTCCTTCCACCCCCTCCCTATCCCTCAGTCCTTCCACCCCCTCCCTATCCCTCAGTCCTTCCACACCTCTTTCCTCTCCCTCAGTCCTTCCACCTCCTCCCTCAGTCCTTCCACCCCCTCCCTATCCCTCAGTCCTTCCACCCCCTCCCTATCCCTCAGTCCTTCCACCCCCTCCCTATCCCTCAGTCCTTCCACACCTCTTCCCTCTCCCTCAGTTCTTCCACCCCCTCCCTATCCCTCAGTCCTTCCACCCCCTCCCTATCCCTCAGTCCTTCCACCCCCTCCCTATCCCTCAGTCCTTCCACCCCCTCCCTCTCTCTCAGTCCTTCCACCCCCTCCCTATCCCTCAGTCCTTCCGCACCTCTTCCCTCTGCCTCAGTCCTTCCACCCCCTTCCTATCCCTCAGTCCTTCCACCCCCTCCCTCGCCACCAGTCCTTCCACCCCCTCCCTATCCCTGTCCTTCCACCCCCTCGCTATCCCTCAGTCCATCCACATCTCTTCCCTCTCCCTCAGTCCTTCCACCCCCTCCCTATCCCTCAATCCTTCCACCCCCTCCCTATTCCTCAGTCCTTCCACCCCCTCCCTATCCCTCAGTCCTTCCACCCCCTCCCTATCCCTCAGTCCTTCCACCCCCTCCCTATACCTCAGTCCTTCCACCCCCTCCCTATACCTCAGTCCTTCCACACCTCTTCCCTCTCCCTCAGTCCTTCCACCCCCTCCCTATCCCTCAGTCCCTCCACACCTCTTCCCTCTGCCTCAGTCCTTCCACCCCCTTCCTATCCCTCAGTCCTTCCACCCCCTCCCTCGCCACCAGTCCTTCCACCCCCTCCCTATCCCTGTCCTTCCACCCCCTCTCTATCCCTCAGTCCATCCACATCTCTTCCCTCTCCCTCAGTCCTTTCAGCCCCTCCCTATCCCTCAGTCCTTCCACACCTCTTCCCTCTCCCTCAGTCCTTCCGCACCTCTTCCCTCTCCCTCAGTCCTTCCACCCCCTCCCTCAGTCCTTCCACCCCCTCCCTATCCCTCAGTCCTTCCACCCCCTCCCTATCCCTCAGTCCTTCCACACCTCTTTCCTCTCCCTCAGTCCTTCCACCTCCTCCCTCAGTCCTTCCACCCCCTCCCTATCCCTCAGTCCTTCCACCCCCTCCCTATCCCTCAGTCCTTCCACCCCCTCCCTATCCCTCAGTCCTTCCACACCTCTTCCCTCTCCCTCAGTTCTTCCACCCCCTCCCTATCCCTCAGTCCTTCCACCCCCTCCCTATCCCTCAGTCCTTCCACCCCCTCCCTATCCCTCAGTCCCTCCACACCTCTTCCCTCTGCCTCAGTCCTTCCACCCCCTTCCTATCCCTCAGTCCTTCCACCCCCTCCCTCGCCACCAGTCCTTCCACCCCCTCCCTATCCCTGTCCTTCCACCCCCTCTCTATCCCTCAGTCCATCCACATCTCTTCCCTCTCCCTCAGTCCTTTCAGCCCCTCCCTATCCCTCAGTCCTTCCACACCTCTTCCCTCTCCCTCAGTCCTTCCGCACCTCTTCCCTCTCCCTCAGTCCTTCCACCCCCTCCCTCAGTCCTTCCACCCCCTCCCTATCCCTCAGTCCTTCCACCCCCTCCCTATCCCTCAGTCCTTCCACACCTCTTTCCTCTCCCTCAGTCCTTCCACCTCCTCCCTCAGTCCTTCCACCCCCTCCCTATCCCTCAGTCCTTCCACCCCCTCCCTATCCCTCAGTCCTTCCACCCCCTCCCTATCCCTCAGTCCTTCCACACCTCTTCCCTCTCCCTCAGTTCTTCCACCCCCTCCCTATCCCTCAGTCCTTCCACCCCCTCCCTATCCCTCAGTCCTTCCACCCCCTCCCTATCCCTCAGTCCTTCCACCCCCTCCCTATCCCTCAGTCCTTCCACCCCCTCCCTATCCCTCAGTCCTTCCACACCTCTTCCCTCTCCCTCAGTTCTTCCACCCCCTCCCTATCCCTCAGTCCTTCCACCCCCTCCCTATCCCTCAGTCCTTCCACACTTCTTCCTTCTCCCTCAGTCCTCCCACAACTCTGCCCCATCCCTCAGTCCTTCCACCCCTTCCCTTTCCTTCAGTTCTTCACTCCACCTTCCCCCTAGCCTTCCACTCCTTCCTATTACCACAACTCCCTCCCTGAGGGTCCCACCAGCATCACCACAGGGTGTTGGTTCGGGGTTGGTAGTACCAGCAGATCTTGCCCATGGGATAAGGATGATGACGAACACCTGTAATGAAGTTACTGTGAAAACTACCTAGTCTGCGCCAGTTCCCCAAGTGAACCTCGCCCTCGGCAATTCCTGGCAGAGGCGGAGCATTGCAGGAGACCCGGAGAATACCGTGATGGGCCCATTAATGATATGTCAACGGTGTTTACTGTACATGCACTGTAGAATGCATTAACTCCGCTATCAAGGCACCGGAGCATGTAATCTGTCGGGCCCTGGCGCTGGCCTTGATTTTCAGCTGACTCGCGATTCTACAACCAATCGCCCTTCGAGATTCCAGCTTCGCTGGATGGAGAATCCACACATAGAATCTTACAGCATAGAATTGTACTTGTATTGGCTCTTTGAAGGATTAGTCTAACCATCCAATTAGCTGATATACAAAAATGCCATTGGGACTGTTCTGCTAACACCAGTTCATCCCCATTTGTATGTTTTAATCACACTGACCACCTAAATGACAGTCTGCCGAAAATCAGAATAAGCACCCCTCCATCAGTAAGATGGCGGATTTACATACGAACATATGAAATAGGAGCAGGGGTAGGCCATGTGGCTCCTCGAGCCTACTCCACCATTAATAAGATCACGGCTGATTTGATTGTGGCCTCAATTCCACATTCTGTCCACTCCTGATAATCATTGACTCCCTTGTTAGTCAAGAGTCTATCTACCTCTGCCTTTAAAATATTCATTGACCCTCCACTGCTCTCTTGGGGAAGAAAGTTCCCCAATTATTGGCCCACTACCTTTCTGTTTATAACAATACCAACTTGCATTTGTAAAGTGTTTTCATATCAGAACATCCCATGATGCTGACAGGCATATGGAGAGCAGTAGCAAGCTTCTAAACTCACAACAAATTAGCACTCATGCTATCTCTAGTTGTACTGCATCTAATCTACAAAAGAATCTTCTCTAAAAAAGTCTATTTGTAATTTCACTGAATTTATTTGCAATATTAACAATCTTTATTATTGTCACGGGTAGATTTACATTAACACTGCAGTGAAATTACTGTGAAAATCCCCCTAGTCGCCACACTCCGGTGCCTGTTCGGGTACACAGCGGAAGAATTCAGAATGTCCAATTCACTGAACCAGCACATCTTTGGGGACTTGTTGGAAGAAACCGGAGCACCCGGAGGAAACCCACGCACACACGGGGAGAATGTGTAGACTCCCCACAGACAGTGACCCAAGCCGGGAATCGAACCCAGGTCCCTGGCACTGTGAAGCAACAGTGCTTACCACTGTGCCACCATGCCGCCCAATGTTAATGTTACAATGCTAATGTGATGTGAAGTCCCAAACAACATACATTAGTTTCATCTTTCCATTTCGATGCAGAAATGAGGAAACACTATGTTCATGGAGCAACTTTCAGTCTGGGGCTGTGTTGCCTGTTAATTTGGTAACTACCAAAGGTTAAAGCTCAGAGTGTTTCAAAGGAGTATTGTACATCTGCCATGAGGTCAGAGGAAACATGAAATTATTGACAAGGGAGAAGATGGATAGTTTTTATTTTATCCAGGGGCAGAAAGATTAACTCAGGAACAATCAGCACAAAGAAAAATTAAGAGGAAGAAGTCATGTAATTTGTACTCTGCCTTTACCAAAATATCATGAATGACCAATTTCAGGATAAACATTATATTTAATTATTTTTTTAAAAACGATTAAATCCTGAGGATGCACTATGAATGGATATCGTTACCATTATTTCACAATTATACTCTTCCACTGAAAAATTCTAACCTCTAAAACCCAATTTCAGGAAATTCTATCTTGTAATAGCTGCCAGCATTATACTATTCCTGTGCATGTGGAACACTTTTCTTTGACTGAATCAGGGTCAAGACCCTACTTTTTTTTATTTGGGATAGTCACTGTTTCCTGAAGTCATTGGTTTCTATTCGGAAAGAAAAGTTGAAGAGTCAAAGTTGTAGGACAATTGGAGAGAGAAATGAATAATCCTGGCAAAGGGAGGAATGCTTGATAGTTCTGCAGATGGTCCCTTGTAAACCATTCTGAAGAAAATGCTCACGTTGATAGGTCTCATGTTTGTAAGTATAGTGGATCATAATGAGATGCTGACAAGACTTCTAAACTTAGTGTTAACTTCCTGTAGGTTTTAGACAAATGAGATGCCGTAAAACTTCCTTTCCAATCTTAAAGTTTGAATGCAGCTTGTTACATTTATGAGTAAGGGTTTTGGCAGAGAACATTGACTTAGTCACAATGATATTGTGTGCAAATGACACAACTCCATTTTGCAAAGTATATATATATTTTTTTATTACTTTATCAGAGTTACAAAGCCAGAATGTGGACAGGGGCAAACCCTGAATCCAGCTCCCTGCCTGCTCCAAAAAAACAATTCAAATTGAATCCAATTCATGGTCCCCACAAGAGAGACATACCAGATCCAGGCATTACACCTGACCTCACATTCATCTTAGCCAAAATGCTGCTTGCATGTTAACTAACATGGTTGGCAAATACATTTCCAATACAGGAAGTTACCTTTTTTAACTCAATTTTTCTTCCTCTCCAGACAGCATACTTGATTATTCAAGCGTCACCAAACCACAGCTTAGCTGTGATTTGTACTACATGGCAGGGTGAGGAGACCCAAGTGTACCTCAGTTGGAAAGGGAAATCAAACGCCATGCTGTTGGTGTTATTCTGAATCACTCACTAGCCGTCTCGTCATCTGGGATAACTGGTCTCCCCAAACTCAATTACTTCTAAAAGAATCACTGTATTGCACAATTCAAGAATTTTAAGGTATGTATAATTAGAATGTGATGAGAAGTTTTGATTACAGGCGAATCTTACATGTTTGGTTAAGTGGAAGAGCCAATGATATATTTTGTTCCAGTGACACTTTCTAGTTATGTTTTTCCATTTGTAATTTAGGCTAGTAAAAACCAAGTGAGCCTTTGCCAAGTATTTCGCTCAGAACACAAACCATTTAAGATGACTGGTGTAGCAACATATATTGACCAGTGCAAAATATAAATGGCAAAATAGAATATAACAAGGGTAAGTTTCTTGTCCAGTTTTCATTGCCACTGAAAGTGTTAACTCCAGTATTTCACTTCCTGGATCTCTATTCAGATTAAGCTTGAAGGGGGTAAATTCTGGTCTGGGCTCAGGCTCTGTGCTGTATCTTACAAACCAGAGGCTCCTGGATTGATGGAAATTGACCCTTGGACCTCATCAGCATGTTTCGCATGTTAGCTAACACCTGATTCAGGTGTCCATCCAGTCTGACCGAGACCTGAACAGCTTAATCCAGGTGGTCCCACTGCAAAGTTATTAAATGTTGTCCCCATTTTACACCCATAAAATGGACATACACCGTTTTCTATCCCAAGGTCATTTGTGCTATTCTTTTCATTCTACTCTTCATATGCTGCTTATATTTTCGTTGTTTATATTTTCAATTGTTTCACCAAGTTTCATGATATCCTTCCCGTCCAAGAAGCTGAGCCTGAGTCACTATTTGGGTTTACGCCAAACATTGAAATGCTCCATATGTTCACCAAGTATTGTATACTACTGCACCCAATCAGAGGACTTTAATTGCTAGGTCAGGTTGATCTAGGACAAAAATGGTACTGCTTTGAGACAGTATAAATATTACTGAGATAGTCATGAAAAGTTGTTATGCTGCAGATCTCTAGATGTACTTACTACACTAATGTTTTCGTTTTGTCTTTATTGCAGACCTGTTTGAAACAGGAAATAGGACATTACGTTCAGCATGCATATTTTTTGTAGATCAACTCCCACCTGCTCAACTTGATTCTTCTCTCTTCAGAATAGCACGTCCTCTTGACTGCAGTGAAGTTGTCAGTTCAATTACATTTCCTGTAACTATTTAACAGCTCTGTTATCATTTGGGTGAAAAAGTCCATGTTGACTTCCCTTCTTACACCTAATTTACATCCATTACTACTTGAATACATCATCTTTGCAAAATACATGGGGCTGGATTCTCAGATTCTGAGACTAAGTGCTGACGCCAGCGTGGGAACGTTGGTGCTTTACAACCGAAAACACGTAAAACAGCCACCAATCCTCCAACTGGTGGGGGGGCTAGCAGGCACGCAGCGTAGAGCCCCGAGCTCGAGCTGCGGATACGGCCGTAGAATTGCCGGGTCCAAGGTTGCGCGTTCGCCTGGCGGCGGCCTGCAGCAGCCACACCATGCACAACATGGCACCGGCCGTGCGCAGACCCGGCCTGGCAAATAGTGACCCCCCCCTTTGGCCAGGCTCGCCACCTCCAGCCCATGCCGGAGCCCCCACTGCCCGTGGATCGGCTCCACCCCCCCCCGACTGTGCCAGCGCTGGACTTAGTCCGCAGCCGCCACGCCGAGGTCCCCCCCCCAAAAAATACCACAGGCGACCAATGCCGTCGGGAATGTGGCCCTTCGGGGGTGGAGCATCGGAGGGGAGGGCCTCGGGTAATGTCCTGAGGCCGAACCGACGCCGTTTTGGAGGAGGCGGAGCATCGCAAAAGAGGGCGGAGCATCGCAATGTGGATTCTCTGGCTGACCGCCGATGATGTATTGGGGGTCTTGAAAAACATTATGGTAGACAAGTCCCCAGGGCCTGATGGGATATACCTCAGAATACTGAGAGAGGCAAGGGAGGAAATTGCTGGGGCTTTGATAGAAATCTTTGTATTCTCACTGGCTACAGGGGAGGTCCCAGAGGATTGGAGAGTAGCCAATGTTGTTTCTTTGTTTAAGAAGGGTAGCAAGGATAATCCAGGGAACTACAGGCTGGTGAGTTTTACGTCAGTGGTAGGGAAATTATTGGAGAGGGTTCTTCGAGACAGGATTTATTCCCATTTGGAAATATGTGGACATATTAGCGAGAGGCAACATGGTTCTGTGAAGGGGAGGTAGTGTCTTACTAACTTGATCGAGCTTTTTGAGGAAGTGACGAAGGTGACTGATGAGGGTAGGGCAGTGGATGTTGTCCACATGGACTTCAGTCAGGCCCTCATGGAAGACTGGTACAGAAGGTGAAGTCACATGGGATCAGAGGTGAGCTGGCAAGATGGATGCAGAACTGGCTTGGATATAGAAGACAGAGGGTAGCAGTGGAAGGGTGCATTTCTGAATGGAGGGCTGTAACTTGTGGCGTTCCTCAGGGATCAGTGCTGGGACCGTTGCTGTTTGTAACATATATAAATGATTTGGAGGAAAATGTAACTGGTTTGATTCGTAAGTTTGCGGATGACACAAAGGTTGGTGGAATTGCAGATAACGATGAGAACCGTTAGAGGATACAGCAGGATATAGATCGATTGGAGATTTGGACAGAGAGATAACAGATGGAGTTTTATCTGGAAAAATGTGAGGTAATTCATTTTGGAAGGTTTAATATGGATGGGAAATATACAGTAAATGGCAGAACCCTTAAGAGTATTAATAGGCAGAGGGATCTGGGTGTACAGATAAACAGGTCACTGAAAGTGACAACACAGGTGGAGAAGGCAGTCAAGAAGGCACACGGTATGCTTGCCTTCAGTGGCCGGGGTATTGAGTTTTAAAATTGGCAAGTCATTTTCCAGCTTTCCCGAACCTTAGCTAGGCCGCACTTGGAATACAGTGTTCAATTCTGGTCTTCACATTACCAGAAGGATGTGGAGGCTTTGGGCCACCACACTACCAGAAGGATGTGGAGGCTTTGGAGAGGGTACAGAAAATATTTACCAGGATGTTGCCTGGTATGGAGAGCATTAGCTATGAGGAGGTTGGAGGAAATTGGTTTGTTCTCGCTGGAACGACGGTGGTTGAGGGGGACCAGATAGAAGGCTTCAAGATTTTGAGGGGCATGGAGAGAGTGAATAGTCAGAAGTTTTTTCCCAGAGTGGAAGAGTCAATTCCTAGGGGCATAGGTTTAAGGTACGAGGGGCAAGATTTAAAAGAGATGTACGAGGCAATTTGTTTTGCACAGAGGGAGGTGGGAGCCTGGAAATCGCTGCCGGGGGAAGTAGTGGAAGCAGATACGATAATGACTTTTAAGGGGCGTCTTGACAAATACATGAATAGGATGGGAATAGAGGGATATGGTCCCCAGAAGGGTAGGGGTTTTTAGTTCAGACGGGCAGCATGGTCGGTGGAGGCTTGGAGGGCTGAAGGGCCTGTTCCTGAGCTGTAATTTTCTTTGTTTTTTGTTCTTTGTTATCTTTTATTTTCATTTTATCTTCCACTCCCTTAAAACCTTCTCCTATTGCACATCATTCTTATGCCAAGGAATGAGGTTTGAGGCTTAGTCCTACAGTATTTTATTGCTGGTACCTCAGAAATATGCAAAGGTAAACAGGAGAGTTGCTGCTCATCTTAATTATTCATCATATTCATGTGTGGAAGTGGTTAGTCTCTGCTTAACATCTCCAGGATTACAAATTCAGACTGGAACAGTTACAGATGGGAATGTGCCTCCTAATGTTTTGCAGTGGAATATAATGAGATGCAGAATGTTGTGACACTGCAATATTAAATACTGTGTACCTAAAAGGTAAATGAGGAATTCTGAAAAGTTTTTTAATGCAGGCAAGTTTTGTAAGAAATGCTGTCATTTTCTTTCTGCAAATAAACAGGTTTTATTAGAAATTTAAACAAACAAAGCAAGAGACACAATTTTGCTGTAACTCATTTTTAATCCTTGAGGAGATGTAATTGAAATAAAATAATTAACAAAGGAAAGATAAAGAGGAAAAGCTTCAGGGAAATGGACCTAGTGCACATTGTGATATTCACTATGTACAGAAAGGGGAGACCTGATAGAAGTCGACAAGATTGTGAGGGGGATGGAGAGTGGATAGTCAGAAGCTTTTTCCCAGGGTGGAAGAGGGGGAAATTTCAGCATTCTTCAAAATAAGGAGGGGATTTTATAAAGCACAGGATCTCTTTTATTTGAAATAATCTCAGTGGGAAAATAAGGCACTTCTTCAGAAATATTGGAAACCTTGTATCAGCTTGAATGGAAAGAACATTTAAATCAGGACAGATAATTTGCTCATAGTTTGCATCATACAGTCTCGATCATCAGTAAAGTGATGGAAGGGGGGCAGCACGGTGGCTCAGTAGTTAGCACTGCTGCCTCATGGTACCGAGGACCCGGGTTTAATCCTGGCCCCAGGTCACTGTCCGTGTGGATGTTGTACATTTTCCTCGTGTTTGCGTGGGTCTCATCCCCACAACAGGCTAGGTGAATTGGATGTGCTAAATTGCCCCTTAATTGGGACAAAAGAATTGAGTACTCTAAATTTATTTTTAAAAGTGATGGAAGAGGTCGCAACAGTGCTATCAAGTGGCACTTGTTTAGTAATAACCTGCTCACTGATGCTCTATTTTGGTTTCGCCAGGGCCACTCAAATGCTGACGTCAGTGCAGCCCAGGTTTAAATATGGATCAAAAGAACGGAACTCCAGAGGTGAGGTGACAGTGACTGCCCTGAACATCAAGGCAGCATTTGACTGAGTGTGGCATCAAGGAGCCTTCACAAAACTGGAGTAAATAGGAATCGGGGGGGGAACTTTCTGCTAATTAGAATCATACCAAGCACAAAGGAAGATGATTGTGGTTTTGGAGGTCAATCACCTCAGTTCCAGGACATCATTTCAGGAATTCCTCAGGATTGTTTTCCTCGGCCCACCCTTCTTCAGCTGCTTTCTTTATCAATTACCTTCCTTCCATCGTAAGGGGATGTTTGCTGATGATTGCACATAGTTCAGAGCCATTCGCAACTCCTCAGATACAGATGCAGTCCATGTCCAAGTGCAGCAATACCTGGACAATATCCAGGCTTGGGCTGACGAGTGAAAAGTAACATTTGCGCCACATATGTGGCAGCCAATGACCATGTCCATCAAGGGAGAATCTAACTGTGGTAGTGCGGCTCTTTAAGGGGCGGGTTCCATGGACCACGTGACCAGCTCAGGGCCAATTGCGTGGGAACATGCGGACCACGGCCAATGGGGAGTTTGCGTGGTGCCCTGGGCCCTCAGGCAATGTGGACCAGGGAGCTGAAGTGCAAAGACCTGCTGTATAGTGTTCTGCACCTGTTATCTAACTGCCTTTGCCTCTCAACAATAAACTACTTTGCTTATTGCTGGAAGCCACCACATTGGCAATAAAGTAAAGGTTTTTGATCGCAGTCAACAGTCGTCGTGAATCAAGAAGGAAGAGTTGACAAAGTACAGAAGCTTCAACGAGTGTCGGAATCATTTAAACCGTGAGTGGAAATGCCTATCATTATGAGTGTAAAGTTTCATTCTTTTAGGATGTTAATTATGTGAAAAGATTTTTAAAATGCCAAATTTTACATTTTATGTTTCCTTTCTTATGTTTGCTTCTCTTCATTATCTCTCTTCCAATTTTTCTTTCCATCTCTATATTTCTCTTTCTATACCTAATTTGACATTGAATTCATCCCCTTTAATTCATCCTCCTTCTAAGTCCATCCACTGTTTGTTTCCCAATATTTATCTCTCATCAGTTAAGGAGATGCTCTGTTGGTTTCCTGATCAACCAGATCCCAGAGGTTTTGTTTTCCTCACAATGCCATTATTAAATTGCACTCTCAGCAATTTAGTGGGCAAATCTCTTTTGAGATGAAGGGAGCACTGCGAAGTCTAAGCAACAACAGACAGCATTAGATGTCCTGATACAACAAATTCTGGCTCCCTGTTAGACACTCACAGGGCAAGATTTTGCTCAAAACTTCCTTTGCATATTAATAATAAAGTGGAAGCATTCGGTTTCATATCAGTAAACAGGCAACTTCAATTAACTCATATTGACATAGTTCTACATTTTCTCCTTTTTGCAGAGACGCCAGCAAGCAGACCCCAGGACAACTAAGTATTTATGGTTCTCAATCTGGCAACACCTCATTTTTAAATTCTCATCCTTGAATTCCAATCTATTCCAAAGTTCTCAACCCCTTCTCTATTTCTGTAATCTCCTCCAGTACTCCAACCCAATTAGATCTATGTGTTCCTCCAATTCTGGTTTCTTGTGCATCTCCAACTTTAACTGCTCCACCATTGGCATTCAGCAGCCTCCACACTAAGTTCTGTAATTTCCTCCCTGAACAACTCTGCCTCCCTCACTCCCTCTTCCCCTTTAAGAGACTCCATGAAATGTGCCACTTTGAGCAAACTTTTGGTCATCTGTCCTACTATTTACTCATGTAACCTGGAGCCAAATTTTGTTTCATGATGTTACTGTGAAGCACCTTGGAATGTTTCACAATGTTAAATGTGCTACATAAATGCAAGATGTTGTTGCTCAGTGTCTGCGACGTTTGCCACTTTGGGCACTGGTGGTGCTGCATGGGGTTCATGTTAAATCTGATTCTCCCACAAGTAGAGGTGAGGGCTGCTTTCCACCTCATTTTTGGCAAACATATAAAGAAGCTTAAAATATTCTGCTTTGAGACGTTTGATTCTCATTTTGCAAAAATCACTGAAATGTTCATCCTTTGAACAATATGACTTGCTCTAACTCCGCAGCACTCAAACTCTGCTGGCGCCCTCTGGTGTTCTAATGCCAACTTTAAGGAGGAAGGTTAACACAATATAAGAGTGAAGCAAATCCGGAGAAGATTTGGATAATGGACATTCAAACAAGTAAAAATAGCACAGCACCAGATCTGTGTTAACAGGCATTATAAATATTTATACTAAAGAGTTACTTGAGAACAGGTGAGAAACACGGACAAGTTAATACCTATTCTCTTGACATGGGCCGACGTTTGCACTGTAAATTCTATGATTCTATGATTTTAAAAATCTTGAATTAAAAGTGATTTGGACCTCCGGACTCTATGCTGGGCAGTGATGTGGATGTGATACCAATATTGTGCCCATTTGACGCCCAACCTGGAAGCCAACTTTCACCCATCCCCAATAATTTTCTACCTCCAACTAATCTGTAGTAAAGACTTGATAGACAAAGTGTCCATCATTAGGTACTTGAGAAAGCTTTGAATTGTTCTCATTCATTTTCATAGTTAGACAAACAAAATGTGTTTATTCAATGATTATGCAGCCCTTTCAGATTGACACATGCAAGTATGCTACAATTTGTAAACAGGTTGGTATTAGTTGGTTTGTATAAATGTTTCTCTTAACTTAATTGCATTCTGTCAATACAGCACAGAAATATACGAGTTCTCCCCCTTTTCTTTCTTTTGAGAATTTAATTACGCTAATATGGGTGGCTCGGTAGCACAGTGGTTAGCACAGTTGCTTCACAGCTCCAGGGTCCCAGGTTCGATTCCCGGCTTGGGTCACTGTCTGTGCGGAGTCTGCACGTTCTCCACATGGCTGCGTGGGTTTCCTCCGGGTGTTCCGATTTCCTCCCACAGTCCAAAGATGTGCAGGTTAGGTGGATTGGCCATGCTAAATTGCCCTTAGGTTAGGAGGGGTTACTGGGTTATGGGGATGGGGTGGAGGTGTGGATTTAAGTGGCTGCTCTTTCCAAGGGCCGGTGCAGACTCGATGGGTGGAATGGCCTCCTTCTGCACTGTAAATTCTGTGATTCTATGTTACTACGGACTTTGTGGAAATGATCTGCTGTGCACACATTACAGACAGATTTTGATTTTGCAAATTAATATATTTAGCGACATAACATATAAATTGTATATTTATAACACGCAATTTTATCTAGATATCACACATCCGTTATTTTAAGTACTTTAAGTATTTTAAGATTATTCGACCCTGATGCAATCCCGCCACGAGTGAACGGCGTGATGCCTCATGCCTCCGAGAAACACATGGATGGGAAGTCAGAGAATCCCGCCAACTGTAATTCCCTCCCCTCCCTCCCGTCACCTACCATTGTCTACCTTCAGCCCAAACACCAGGTGAACCCATGCCTTCTCGATTTGTTGCAGTATCCGAGCAATCACATGGTGAATCCATGAGTTGCTTGGGACTGCTTAAAAATGTTCCATAAATTTCTGAACTTTGGATTTGCAGACTGGAGAGGTTATGGCATGTTGTTGAATTCGATGTTGAGACTGGAAGGCTGTAGCGTGCCGAACAGGAAGATGAGATGTTGTATCTCCCAACATCTCATCTTCCGGTTAGGCACGCTACAGCCTTCCGGTCTCAACATCAAATTCAACAACTTCAGACGATTAGCTCTACCCCACCTTGACCCATTTGTTTTCATCCCATTTCATTTTAACTGTCTTTTACCATTTCTCTCTTTCATGTCTTTCTTAATATATATTAATCCACCCCCCCATCTTATCAACCACTCCTTACCCTTTCTCCTCTTTGCTACCCCCTTCCGCACCCCGCACCCCCGCACCCCCCCATCTACATCTATCACAGTTCACCCTTGGTTTTTGTGGCCAGTGGCACCCATTTCCCTGGGTTTCTGTGGCTATGACTCATCATTCATTCTCACTCCACAGTATAAATTTTTCCCACTTTCTCTGTCTGTTCGCTTTGACAAAGAGTCATCGGACTCGAAACGTTAGCTCTTTTCTCTCCCTACAGATGTTGCCATACCTGCCGAGATTTTCCAGTATTTTCTCTTCCGTGCCGGTGTCTATGTATTTAAATTGTGTACCTTGTGTTGCCCTATTATGTATTTTATTTTTTTTTCATGTACTAAATGATCTGTTTGAGCTGCTCGCAGAAAAATACTTTTCACTGTACCTCGCTACACATGACAATAAACAAATCCAAATCTGCATACCTTTTCTCAGTCCAAATGTATTTATGTTTTAAGAGAAGCCAGTTTAACCAGGCTTTCTTGAGTTAAAGAAAGAGTAAGTTTACCCCCCGTGTTATACTGCTTTAGACAAATATAGAGGGCGGGATTCACCGCTCCCGGGACTAAGTACCCGCGGCGTCGTGAACACCGTTGTGTTTCACGACGGCGTGAGCAGGGCCCGGGCACGCCTACTCTGGCCCCCACATGGGGCCAGCACGGCGCTGGAGCGGTTCACGCTGCTCCAGCCTCCTTACGCAGCGTCAAATGGGTGCCGCGCCAAGCCGCGCATGCGCAGTTGGGGCAGCTCATTCCTGCGCATGCGCAGTTGGGCCATGCCATCCTGCGCATGCGCGGGGAACTTCTTACGCGCGCCGGCCCCTCACCAACATGGCGCCGGCGTTCTGGGGCTGGCTGCGGAAGGAGGTAGACCCAGGAGGGGAGAGGCCGGCCCGCTGATTGGTGGGCACCGATCGCGGGCTAGACCCCATCGGAGGCCCCCCCCCACACAGGCCGCCCCCCCAGCGTTCCCGCACAGTTCCCGCCGGCAGCGACCAGGGGTGAACGGCACCAGAGGGACTATCATATTTTTCACCGGCCGCTCGGCCCATCCGGGCCGGAGATTTGCCGCTCACCGCTTGCGGCGATTCTCCGAGCGGCCCGGCCCGATTCTTGCGCCGCTGGTTTCGGGGGGGGGAGAATCACATGCGGGTGTCGGTGCGTGTGGCGCGACTCGCGCGGCGCCCTGGCGATTCTCCCACCCGGCATGGGGAAGGGGGAGAATCCCGCCCAAGATTCTTCACAGAGTTGTAATCCTCAAAAAATGGGCCCTTACCTTAAGAAGGAGAAATAACCAAAAGCTTGCTCAAATAAATTGGGGTTAAGGCTGTTTTATTTTTAAACAGCTTCAGAAGGGATAAGGTTGTACCTCATCAAATCAAAATTTTCCAACTAATTTCTGGTGAAGGAACACATTTAAACATTGAATTATGGAATCATAGAATGCTGACAACCATTCTACCTGTTGTGTCCATATTAACGCTACAAGATCAACTCAGCTAGTCCCACTCTCTTGCCCTTTCTGCACAGTCCTGTGTTTTTCTTCTCTTCAGGGGCGAAATTCTCCCAAAACGGCACGATGTCCGCCGACTGGCGCCCAAAACGGCGCCAATCAGATGGGCATCGCGCCGCCCCAAAGGTGCGGAATGCTCCGCATCTTTGGGGGCCGAGCCCCAACATTGAGGGGCTAGGCCGACGCCGGAGGAATTTCCGCCCCGCCAGCTGGCGGAAACGGCCTTTGTTGCCCCGCCAGCTGGCGCGGAAATGACATCTCGGGGCGGCGCATGCGCGGGAGCGTCAGCGGCCGCTGACAGTTTCCCGCGCATGCGCAGTGGAAGGGAGTCTCTTCCGCCTCCGCCATGGTGGAGACCGTGGCGGAGGCGGAAGGGAAAGAGTGCCCCCACGGCACAGACCCGCCCGCGGATCGGTGGGCCTCGATCGCGGGCCAGGCCAACGTGGGGGCACCCCCCGGGCCAGATCGCCCTGCGCCCCCCCCCCCAGGACCCCGGAGCCCGCCCGCGCCGCCTTGTCCCGCCGGTAAGGTAGATGATTTAATTTACGCCGGCGGGACAGGCAATTTATCGGCGGGACTTCGGCCCATCCGGGCCGGAGAATCGAGCGGGGGGGCCCGCCAACCGGCGCGGCGCGATTCCCGCCCCCGCCGAATAGCCGGTGCCAGAGACTTCGGCAACCGGCGGGGGCGGGATTCACGCCAGCCCCCGGCGATTCTCCGACCCGGCGGGGGGTCGGAGAATGTCGTCCCAGGTGCTTATCTAGTTCCCCCTTACCACTCACAGGAAATGTGATCCAATTCTTGACCACTAGCTGTGTAAAAAGGTTGTTTGTTGTGTCACCATTTGGATCTTTTGACAATCATCTTAAATTTGCATCCTCCGGTTCTCTGTCCTTCCACCAATGGCGACAGTTTCTCTCCATCTATTCTATGTCTACTCCCCGCAATTCTATCAAATCTCCTCTCAACAACTCTTTTCTTGAGGATAACCCGAGCCTCTCCAACTTATCAATATGGTTGAAGTCCCTCATTGCTAGAATCATTCTGGTAAATCATTTTGCACCCTCTGTAAGACTTCACAACCTTCCTAAAGTGCCCACAATTAGCTGAGGCTGAACCAGTTTTATGACATGAACCTGGCTTTTGCGCTTTTAGTGTTGATCAAACAGTTAAGAACACTTAATGCATTCATATAACGCTTCCTGTCCATGATCTTAAGGTATGGATTAATTCATTTAGTTTTAATTAGGTTCATGTCTGCATCTAAATAGGGGACAGAACAATGTGGTACTCCCAACAATTATGTTTTATCTTGACTTTAAACCAAAATATAAATGTATGTTGCACATTTTGATTTTTGCAGCAGGTTTTCAACTGATAAATATTTCTCCCTCTCCCTAACGCTAATATTCTGAAATATAATTCCATCTTATTCAGGGTTGAGTACTCTTTTTTAGGCTGGTCACAAAAAAATGAGGGATGGTAGAGGGAACGCAGATCTAACTCAGACAGGAAATGTTCAATTAAATTAAACATCGGAAATAGTTATTTCTTTGAATGGGTGACTCACTGACAGAAGAAAGTGTAGGATGTTGCTTTGCAGTCGGCTGGAGCTGTGTGTATTGTATTTGTTTATTTGATTTTGGTTCACGGGAGTACAGATATTCATGTTTTAAATATTCTAATTATTTTAGGCATCTTCGGTGCGTTTGTTGTTGATTAGATTAAAAAATCAGGTCAGAAATCTTGTTGGGTTTAACTTCACCTGCGGTTAATCAATTTTCATCATTTCCTGCATGCACTGTTTTAATGTGATTTTTAATCAGCCTGAAATAAATAACTTAAAGACCTGTTCAATTGGGAATGCTTTTATGATTTCACAGAGAGAGGCAATCGTCCAAAATCACCTCACCACATTTATAAAGTTTATGACGCACAGGACTAAATTCTCCGCCTCGCGCCGTTTACTGATGAGGTGGCGAATCCAGTGGTTGTGAAGAAAATGGGATCGGTGCTGACTGCCGACCCATTTCGCCGATCCCTCGCTGACATCGGGACCGAGGTTCACCCCCTGCTCCACTTAACGGACTGGACACCATGGGCGGGATTCTCCATTAGCCGACACTGAAACCGGGAAATGCGAGTGGGCGGAGAATAGCTTCCGACGCCAAAATCACGGCATGCGCCGATTTGGCGGCAAATCATAATTCGCCATCACCTTGAAAACGGCGTTAATGTGTTTCACTCCACACGTACATCAATAGCGGGCCCGACCCAGTATTCTCCGGGGCGTCCATGATTCACTGCCTCCGATGGGCCGAGTTCCCTACGGCGTGGTTCACTTCTGCTTTTAAAAATCATGAAACCGGTGTTGTGGTTGCTGAGAGAGAGAGAGAGGAGGTAAGGATACAGAGAGGATCGACTGCGGACTGCCGGCCCGGACACTTACCGTGCTGGTTGGGATGGGGGGCCCTGCCGGGGCCGGGTGCGGGCGGGGGTGGGTCAGGGAAGAACAGGCCGAGTGGCCAGGATGATCTCCCCCCCCCCCCCATGAGACTGGGGCGGTGCCCAGGCACGGACCACCATTACAGCAGCCATCTTGCTGCGCACCCACTGACCCACCTTGGCCCCTGGTTCTGACTGGTGTCACCAGACATATGGGTGCCCCCCCACCCATGCACCTCACCCCACTCTCCAGCCACCCCA
Organism: Scyliorhinus torazame; assembly: GCF_047496885.1. Taxonomy (NCBI): domain Eukaryota; kingdom Metazoa; phylum Chordata; class Chondrichthyes; order Carcharhiniformes; family Scyliorhinidae; genus Scyliorhinus; species Scyliorhinus torazame. Next base: position 375,414,855 of record NC_092708.1, read on the forward strand.
CCCACGCCCCAACCCTCCCCCGGCCATCGCCCAGCGGTGGCCCACCCAGGGCAACACCCACAGTAGTCCTCAGCCAACGGTATGGTACCCCTGGCATCAGGACAGGTGCCAGGGTTAGAGGCCCCCATGGGGTGGCTACCAAAGGGGCCAGGGGTGAAGGGGGGGGGGGGGGAGGCAACATGCGGGAGCAGATCCTGCAGTGCCAACAGGGGTCATTGTGTAGCCCGGTCGACCTGGTTGGGCACAGAGGTACGCACCATGCTAACATGTCGACATTTCACCCCTGCAGACAATGGATATTAGAATTCAACCAGCAATGGTGGCCTTCCTGCTGGTTGTCACAGCACTGGGGGTGTCCTGTGGCTGTACGAGCGGAAGCTCCTCGAGGAGGAGGAGGAAGCTGCACCAGCGGAGCGGGCAGCAGAGGGGCAGGTGGCAGCCGCTCAGGATGGAGAGCGAACCGCCCAACAGGCCGAGGAGGAGGAGATGCCAGGAGGCGCCGCATGAGGCCTCGTGTGTACCAGCGCTGACTGTCGTTCGAGGGCCTGCCAGACCAGGCTTGTCGTCGAAGAGCCCAGCTAAGCAAAGAGACAGTGCGACGATGGCACGCCTGGCACTGCGGGGGATGGGGGAGGACACCCGCTCCCGGTGGCTGTCAAGGTGATGGTCATCCCGAACCTTTACACCACAGGATCCTTCCAGGCGCCGAGTGAGCATCTGCCCGGGATCTCACAGACCTCGGTGCACAGGTGCATCTGTGCCATCATGGAGGCCCTATGTGCCCAGGCAGATCAATACATCTACTTCGATGTGGACCAAGCCCACCAGGATGCCCAAGTAGTGGGGTTCACTGCCATCGCCGGGATGCCCCGGGTCAAGGGGGTGATAGATGGGATGCATGTCCCCCTACGAGTACCTGCGGATAACAGGCCGCTGTCCACAAACTGAAAGGGGTTCCACTCGATGAACTTGCAGTTGGTGTGCGGCCATCAGCTGCACACCGTACACATCTGTGCCCAATACCCAGGCGGTGTGCATGACGCCCTCATCCTTGCACACTCAACGATTCCTGACATGTTTGAGACCCCCCCCCCGGCTGAAGGGTTGGCTCCTGGGTGACAGATCCTATCCGCTGCGATCGTGGCTGATGACACCTATCCAGAGGCCACATGCCAATGCGGAGACCCGCTACAACAATGCCCATATAGCGATCAGGGTGTGATTGAGCGGTGCTTCGGCCTCCTGAAGGTTCAGGTGCCTGTCATAATATACACCAGTATATCATGGTGCAGACACACACACCGATGGACACACAGCAAGACCAATCAACACACACAACCCAGCAGCCAATCACCAGTTAGAGCACATTCACTATATAGACAGAGTGCATCAGTTTTCCCGCTCATTCGGGATGCAGCTTCTCAGAAGGACAGAGCTTACAGCACAGATCTTCACCATGTGCTGAGTGCATAGACTGGTTAGGACAGGCATAGGTCTTTAGTTTAATCTAACATCGTGTTAACCCACAGTGAAAGTGTGTTCAACAGTTTCTAACTTAATAAAATAGTGCTGTACTATTTTAAGTGTTGGTGGCCTGCATGTGTTCCACGGATCCAGAGCACCCAACACAACAGTGCCTGGACTGCTCTGGAGGACCCCTCCAGTATGATGCTGAAAGAGTCGTCCGCACTGTGACGGCCTGCTGCGTCCTCCACAATATCGCACAGCAGACGGGCGATGTGTTGGAGGAGAAGGATGAATGCCAGGGTGGTGTATGGTGAGGGTTGTGTAGGGTAAGTGTGTGGGTAGGGGTGAGGGTCATGTGGGGTTGAGGGTGGTGGGGGGGGTGGTGTAGGGTAGTGTGTGGGTGGGAGTGATGGTGGTGTGGGGGTGAGGGTGGTGTGGAGGTGGTGTAGGGTGAGAGTGTGGGTGGGGGTGAGGGTGGTTATGAGGGTGGGTGGGGGTGAGGGGATGGGGTGGTGTTGGGTAAGTGTATGGGTGGGGGTGAGGGGGTGGTGTAGGGTAGTGTGTGGGTGTGGGCGAGGGTGGTGTGGGGGTGAGGGTGGTGAAGGGTGAGGAGATGAGTGGAGTTGGTGTGGGGGTGAGGGGATGGGGTGGTGTTGGGTAAGTGTATGGGTGGGGGTGAGGGTGGTGTGGGGCTAGTGTAGGGTAGTGTGTGGGTGGGGATGAGGGTGGTGTGGGGGTGGTGTTGGGGGGTATTCACACTCGTGTCATGGGGAACTGCAATGCAGCGGGGTCTCACTTCCTCGCCCGTGGCCAACCTCCACCTCGGCGACTCTGTCCAGGCCACTCATAATCTTGTAGACCTCTATCACGACGCCTCTCAACCTCCGTCGTTTCAATGAGAACAGACCAAGTTTATCTAACCTCTCTTCATAGTTAATGCCCTCCATACCTGGCAACATCCTAGTAAACTGCTTCTGTACCCTCTCCAAAACATCCACATCCTTCTGGTAGTGTGGCGACCAGAATTGTGCACAATATTCCAAATGAGGCCTAACTAAGGTCCTGTACAGCTGCAACGTGACTTGCCAATTTTTATATTCAATGACCCGTCGAATGAAGGCCAGCATGCCGTATGCATTTTTGACCACCTTATCCACATGCATTGAGACCTACAGTGATCGGTGGACTTCCATGCCCAGATCTCTCTGCCTGTCAGTACTCGCAAGAGTTCTACCATTTATTGTGTAATTCCTACATTCATTGGACCTTCCAAAGTGCATTACCTCACACTTGTCCGGATTAAACTCCACCTGCCATTTCTCCGCCCAAGACTCCAACCAGTTTATATCCTGCTGTATCCTCTGACAATCTTCTTCACCATCCGCAACTTCACCAATTTTTGTGTCGTCTGCGAACTTACTAATCAGACCAGCTACATTTTCTTCCAAATAATTTATATACACCATGAACAACAAAGGCCCCAGAACTGATCCCTGTGGAACTCCGCTAGTCACAGCCTTCCATTCAGAAAAGCACCCTTTTACTGCTACCCTCTGTCTTCTGTGCCCAATAAGAAGTCTTACAACACCAGGTTAAAGTCCAACAGATTTGTTTCAAATCACTAGCTTTCGGAGCACTGCTCCTTCCTCAGGTGAATGGAGAGGTAGGTTCCAGAAACATTTATATAGGCAAAGTCAAAGATGCAAGACAATACTTTGAATACGAGCATTTGCAGGTAATTAAGTCTTTACACAGCCAAAGAGAGGGGTAACCCCAGGTTAAAGAGGTGTGAATTGTCTCTAACAGGACAGTTCGTAGGATTTTGCAAGCCCAGGCCAGATGGTGGGGGGTGAATGTAATGCGACATGAATCCAAGGTCCCGGTTGAGGCCGCACTCATGTGTGCGGAACTTGGCTATAAGTTTCTGCTCTGCGATTCTGCGTTGTCGCACGTCCTGAAGGCCGCCTTGGAGAACCCTTACCCGAAGATCAGAGGCAGAATGCCCTCGACTGCTGAAGTGTTCCCCGACTGGAAGGGAACACTCCTGCCTGGCAATTGTCGCGCGATGTCCGTTCATCCGTTGTCGCAGCGTCTGCACGTTCTCGCCAATGTACCACGCCTCGGGACATCCTTTCTTGCAGCGTATGAGGCAGACAACGTTGGCCGAGTCGCACGACTACGGTGGTGTTCTCACGTGTAATGGTGGCACCCACGTCTTGCAGAGATTGCCATGGCAGGGTTGTGTGGTGTTGTGGTCGCTGTTCTGAAGGCTAGGTAGTTTGCTGCAAACAATGGTTTGGTTGAGGTTGCGCGGTTGTTTGAAGGCAAGTAGTGGGGGTGTGGGGATGACCTTGGCAAGATGTTCGTCTTCATCGATGACGTGTTGAAGGCTGCGAAGAAGATGTCGTAGTTTCTCCGCTCTGGGGAAGTACTGGACGCGGGCGCCCGAAAATCGTCGCCGGAGAATCGTTGAGCCCACGTTGGGGCGGCGTGCCGCGATTCTTGCGCCCCACCGGGGATTCTCCAACCCGCCATGGGGTCGGAGAATCCGGGCTTTATTCTCTGGAATGGAGAATCCCACCCAACATTCTTCGGGCCGGTGTGATTCTCCGGTCCTCTGGGCCGGCAATCACTTGGCGAGAATTACTAATTTCATAGGGCAGGACGTGAGAAAATGTGTACCTGGCACAGTGGACCTCGCGGTGGGCAAAAGGGATAACTCTTCAAGGGAGTTGCCCCAAAGACCATCCGAGGGCCACCCTATCCCCCACAAGCAAGACCTGCCCACCCCACCCCCACCAGACTGCAACAGAAATGTTCACACAGCAAAGACCTCAAAGATCAATACACAGCCTATTGAAGGAAGAATGTTAGCCAAGACACCAGGAAAACTCAAAAAAAAAATCAAAACACTGCAGATGCTGGAAATCTGAATATAAACTGAAAGTGCTGGAAAACCTCAGCAGGTCTGGCAATCTATGTGGAGAGAGAAACAGAATTAACATTTTTAAGTGTGATGTGCCATAGTGGACTCAAAATGTCATCTCAGCTTGTCTCGCCACAAATGCTGTCAGACTTGTGTATTTTCAGCACTCTTTGTTTTTATACCAGAAGTCGCTGCTCTCCTTTGAATAGTGCTATGGAATCAATTCCATCCATCTGAGCAGCCATACGGGGCCCCATTAAAACCTCACTCAAAAGGCATCACCTCCGACAAACAAACACTCTGTTGAGTGCTGTGCTGAAGAAGTGTGAACCTAGTTTATGTTGTGAAGGCTAATCTTCTGAATTAGAGGCAAGAGTTCACCGGCTGAGACAAGTTGACACTGAATTTACCTAATTTAACTAAAGTTTGCCAGGAAAAATCAGAGATTCAACCCCTAGATAGTCCCAATCCAAAGTGCATCATGTACAGCAGAGATCCACAGACCAGCCAATGGCCTTGATTAATTGATTATTTACAGGTGTTCACTTTGCTCAAATGATTGCTCATTGCTCAGTGAGTCAAACGAAGACATAATTACATCTGGGTACAGAAAAGGCTCATTTAGCATCAAAAATCTTTTAATCAATTTTGATAAAAATTAGCAGAGATGGATTTTTTCAGTTCAAGGGCCTCAGATCTTGATGGCGGAACTGGAAAACCGTAGATCCTGGAACCTAGCCTGGAAAAAGGCTTGGAAAATGTTTCTATTTCAGAATTAAGTGAATTGTTCCAATTTGAAAAATCAACATTTGAAAGAATTAAGTTTACTTTTTAAATGCTGGAAAAAAAACATGCTCATTCGTCATACAGTATGTTCTCTTGTTCCACTGTAGGTTTTCCTTAAAAATATATTACATACATTTAATTATTTCCATGTCTCAGTGCTACAAATCTTCTGTATTCTAGTATAGCTGAAGGTGTTTAGCTGCTGGTTGCTTCCTGCTCACAAGTCACATCCGCCTGACCACGTGGTTGCAATTGCACTGAAGGTGAGCTCTAACCGTCCGCATCCTGGGGGTCATCAGGGTGGTTCAGGAAGTATAGGTCCTGCATTGGCATTTTACAGCATACCTTAATGAGTGGGCTCCGCTAAATGCCACTTATGATATTATGGGGATGAAATCAGCATCTTGCCACTTGCCAGAAAAGAGTATTAGCTCAAAGCACCATAAGGAGTTAAAGTTAATCTGACTGACTCTACCCTGTACAAATATAATTGTGCGAATGCTTTATACATTTGTATGGTCTGATTTTAAGAAGTCAGGGTGGTATATTTCCACATAAAACGGTATGGTGTGCCAATCTACACCATAATAGAGTGATGGGGACTGGGCTCAGAGCTGTGATTCCTTCCTTTCCAACTATCAAGTTCTCATTTTCTATTAAGAAATTGCCCAAAGAAAGTCAAGCATCTCTCCACAGAGAGGGAGGGGAATTGCAAAGGCAAGCCAGCAATACACTGCTCTCCCCCATCTCTTGAAGTCTGGCTCAGAAAGACGCTGGCTGAAACCTGAGAGTAGATCCTCTGTTTGTCTTATTTGGTTGGTGTTAGTGACGGCCCAGGTGATGAGAGAAATTAAAATTACAATAACTTCAAAAAGCCAAGCCTGTACCATTGCAAGAAAAGGTTCCTGTGTATACAGCATTGTATAAAATGCTTTTGCCTTTCTATAGTATGTTTCTATATTTGTAGAATGGGATTTTCAGTGTTGGTTAGTGAATACATTTCAATACCACTGCCATTCAAAGCACATGTCAGACAAATAAGAGCTTGTAATTCGTCACTGCCCTCCAAGACAATCCTAGTGCCAATAGAATAATCTAAAATAGGAGCTGTAAAAACAAATATGGAAGAAGTAACAATATGCTATATTTCTATGCATTAGACAGAAGAATATTCTGTAGAGTTGCAAGGCAGCAGCAAACTTCCAGGTTCAAATATCATAAAAAAGTTAAACATTTTGCCCTTAAATTTATCTGTGCCTCTCAAACAATTGATAGTCGAATTTCTTGTATCACAGTGCCTAGTGGTTTCTATCTAATCAATTCTTTGTATCCTTTTTTTAAAAATTTAGAGTATCCAATTATTTATTTCCAATTAGGAGGCAATTTAGTGTGGCCAATCCATCTAACCTGCACATCTTTGGGTTGTGGGGGTGAAACCCACGCAGACACGGGGAGAATGTGCAAACTCCGCAGGGACAGTTACCCGGGGCTGGGATCGAACCCGGGTCCTCAGTGCCATAGGCAGCAGTGCTAACCACTGAGCCACCGTCCATATTATATTTAATTCCAGTACAAATAGAACAGTATGATTTATCAATAACCTATTAAAGATGGGGCTGTTTAGCACAGGGCTAAATCGCTGGCTTTGACAGCAGACCAAGGCAGACCAGCAGCACGGTTCGATTCTTGTAACAGCCTCCCTGAACAGGCGCCAGAATGTGGCGACTAGGGGCTTTTCATAGTAACTTAATTTGAAGCCTACATGTGACAATAAACAATTTTCCTTTCATTTAATTTCAAGATTACATCGCTGTAATTTATTTACATCACAAAAATAATCTTCAGTAGTTACACCACATCCAACAGTGGGATGCATCACCTAGCCTGCTGATATTAGTCATGTTCCCCATTAAAAAATAAAGCAGTAACAAAAGGTCAGGCTTAAATGTGATTATTATTAATAATATAAATGCTCGATATAACTGACAAAGTAATACATGGGTAGAAAAGATTTGATTTAATGTAAATAAGTTAGCCTGAACAATTCAGAATTACTGATCCTTCTCATGATGCTATTATGGAATGATTCTCTGATGAATTACAAACCCAGGTCAGTTCATGATACACTGACAAGAGGTCAAAGATTTCAGTTGAATACTTACAGTGAGAAGTTGCCTAAATGCGTGCCTACCTTGCCAGGAAAAATAACACCAGGATTGGGATTCAAATGAAATGCAAATAAAAACAGACAAATTACAACTCTTTGTCTCACAGTCTTATTTAATGGCTCATTCAGAGATGCTATCATAAGAAAAACAGGTAACACTGAGCCGAAATGTTTTGTACCAGACAGATGCTGTTGCCTTAGGTGAAAGTTGGCAGTAGTTTACCTTATGGGCAAAAGCATTACAAAACAAATAATCAGACTTGATCTTTTTATATGTTTGAATCAGGAATTCATATTTCAATGTTATGCTTGGATCAGGATTGCTGTATAATTGAAGTGGAGGGGAAGTGGTTTGAGACATTGGAATTGCACAGTTGTATCAGATCTGTATTTCTCTGAAGTCTGTTTATATCCATGTTTTTAGTACTGCGCAGCTTGCTTATCTCTGGCAAGCTTGAATATTGCTTCAAAGGAAATGTTATGATTTTTTGGTAAGGACATGTAACTCTTTCATATTTAAACCTTGTTTTCTCTTTCCCTTGCTTAGGTCTTGCCAGATACCATGACATCATTAACCAATTTGATCTACTGCCGCCCGCAACATACAGTATTTGCTTCTCCTCCGCAATGCCAGCAAACTTAACACAATTAATCAGTAACCTCTTAAATTCACTCGCTGTATCACCTTCGAAATTCACATTTCCCCCCCACCCAGCTCCCAACCACATAAAGTGTCAGCACTTTATAGCACAATCTGGCTGTGATTGAAACTCAATAGAGTGGGATTTACTTCTCCATCGTTACATTCTCTGATACTGTACACAGGTGCTCCAATGCAGTGTTGACATCAATACTGAGTCATATAAGACTGTGATACTAAAAATAGAAAGTGCTGGAAAAACTCAGTCGGTCTGGTAGTGTCTGTGGCGAGAGAAACAGAGTCATTGGGCTGGATTCTCCAATTCTGCGGCTCTGTCCGCAGGATCCATCTGGTCTTACGACCAGAAAGTCAGCAATGCCCCCGCACCGATCCTCTGCCTGGTGGGAGGCTAGCAGCTGCGCCGCATAAAGCCCTACCTGCAGATACGTTCACAGAATGGCAGGGTCTGTGGCCACACCTGCGCACAGCGACGGCCTGTGGCGGCCACGCTGGACAATATGGCGCCAACCATGCCAAAACCTGGCCTGTCAAAAACTGGCCCCCTGTAACCCCCCTCGCCACCCCCGGACAATATCCCACCAGAGCACCCCAGCCCCTACCAAAGCCCCCCCTGCCAGATGAACAGCACCCCCCCCCCCCCCCCGCCCCCTGTGGCAGCGCTGAACACAGTCCACAGCCGCCCCCTGTGGCAGCGCTGAACACAGTATACAGCCGCCACGCAAGGTCACCGCAAGTTGTGAGGACAAGTATCCCACGCCGTCGGGGGCTCGGCCCATCGGGGGCGGAGCATTGGGGGGCCTCAAGTGTCGTCCTGAGTCCGCCCCAACGGCGTGCGGCGTACTCCTCAAGTATGCCATTTTTGAGGGGGTGGAGCATCGTAAAAACGGCACTGCTCCCGATTCCAACGTAAAAGTGGATTTTCCGGCCGAACACCGAACACGATTTTGGCGTTGGCGATCGGAGAATCCAGCCCATCGTTTTGCGTCCAATATGGCTTCTTTAGAATGCTCGAGTTCCGAAGAAGACTAATATCAGACGTGAAATGTTAATGTTATTTCCCTCTTCACAGATGCTGCCAGACCTGCTGAGTTTTTGCAGCACTTACTGTTTTTATTTCAGATCTCCAACATCCACAGTATTTTGCTTTAAGTTAGGCTTGAAATATTGCTGATCCTCAACAACAAGAACGGCGCAGCTTCTGCATAAGAGCTGATGGCGCCCAGCTTCACCCCTGTACCATTTGCCTCAAGCTGACAGCCGCTGGTTTTCAAACTGCCTATAAGACATCAAGTCATGGATGAGGCACAATTTCCTCCAAATGATCATTGGGAAGATTGAGCCATTGTTGTCAACCTATCTCCTCCTGTTTCTCTCCTCCAATGCTGCTGAAGCCTATATTTGCACATTTGTAACTGTTAAACAACACCTGGCCAAAGTCTCCCATGTTAACTTCCCATCCTCCACCACCATAAGTTTGAACTTGTTCAAAACTCCACTGTATCCACAAAACTCCCTATCCTGTCCCACCATAATTCGTAATTCTCCATCACCTCTATCCTTCCAGACAGGCATTGTTTCCTGATCCCCAACACATTAAATCTCACCTCAATGTTGTCACTGCCTTTAAATCCTTCCATTTGCATCACATATGAATCATCTTTCCCCAACCTATCTCTGTAATGTCATTAAACCTTACAGGCCCTCGGCAAATATTGTATTATGCTGTCATGGTTTCAAACATGAGCTCAAAGAAAAGGTGCAGGAGTTGCAAAGTGATAACAAGCCTAAGTGTAAATAAAACCACAGATGACAGAAGTACAGATAGAATCGGGGCTTTTTTTCTGAAGTTTTATTCAGCAAATACCAACATGTCCCATATGTGCTAAAAGTCAACAGACAAATAAAGGGAATGTATTCCAAAAATTAAATCTTAGATTCATTCACACTTTAAAAAATAAATTACGCACATTCCCATTTGCCTGAGGGTTCATATACAAATTACTTTTGAAAATGAATTCCTGTCAGTTACTTTTCAGACCATCTTCAACACCAGAGTGCTAAAACTAGCTATAGCCACAGGTGTCTCAATGTACACAGAATATAGGAAAGGTCACTTAATTTCTTAAAACTCTTTTGCCTCTGTCTACAGGACTGGGCATTTGCTTAAACATGGGAGAAAGACTGTCAACTCCAGTGTATTTGTTGCACTTCCATCTTTACAATTTATACTCTGTAGCTGTAGGCCTTATGCTCTGGAATTTCCTCCCTAGTCCTCACTACCTCTCCTCCTCCTTCCCATGTTCCTTCAAACTTTCTTCTTTGACAAAACTTTTGGTTACCTTCTGTGACTCAATATTGAATATTGCCTAATTACACTCCTAGAAAGTGTCTTCAGAAGCTTTACCACACTAAAGGTTTGAAATGAATGTAAGTTTGGCTTTACAATCTACTTGCCAAATATCTGTGAAGACAACCCCGGAGTCCAGTCTTCTCATCATTTCATTTCTTCAAGAATTCAGGAGTAATTGGGAGCTTTGGCTGATTTTTCTTTCCCCTAACACTGGGCTGAACCCAATTATGCCATCCTGGAAACTGGTAAGCTATCAAGGTTATTTTAAGATCTTGCATTTGAGCAGATAAGGAGTAAGCACGGGAAGACAGTGGATAACTTTTTGATGACTAGAAAGAGCTCACACCACCATGTGTACTCCAGCAGAGTTTACATCAGCTACAGAATAATATTTTGCTCCAATGATTCTGTGGTCCACTGTGTGCATAGTATTTCAAACCAGCAAAATAAATTGGATGGAGTTGTGTCTATTATGCATACTTTTGGCTTTCTAACCGAAATATAGGTGGCGGAATTCTCTGTTCCTGAGGCTAAAGGTTGACAGCACGATAGCATAGTGGTTAGCACCGTTGATTTACAGCTCCAGGGTCCCTGGGTCGATTCCTGGCTGGGTCACTGTCTGTGCGGAGTCTGCACATTCTCCCCGTGTCTGCGTGGGTTTCCTCCGGGTGCTCCGCTTTCCTCCTATAGTCCAAAGATGTGCGAATTAGGTGGATTGGCCATGCTAAATTGCCCTTAGTGTTAAGGTTAAGTAAGGGTTACTGGGTTATGGGGATAGGGTAGATACGTGGGCTGGAGTAGGGTGCTCTTTGTAAGGGCCGGTGCAGACTCGATGAGCCAAATGGCCTCCTTCTGCACTGTAAAATTCTATGATCTATGACATCGGGGCAGGATTTGTGAACTTCTACGACAACAAAACGGGCGGCGCACCTGGTCCAATTCTATGACCGTTAAGGAGCTAGATCCGGTGCCACATGGAACACAATCGATTTCAATGAGAAACGGTGCGGGATTTGCTAAGTTCGCAATTGACACAGGAGAATGGCACACCGTTTCACCGACGCCGAGCTCGAGACCCTGCTAGACGCCATGGAGGATAGGCGGGTGACCCTGAACCCCAGGCTGGGAAGGAGGCTGCAAGCCACTGCCATTCGCCGGCCCTGGATGCAGGCGGCAGTGGTGGTCAGCACCATTGGCAACACCATCTACACCAGCCAGCAGTGCAGGGATAAACTGCACAACCTCCTCGGGTGGCCATGGTCAGTACGTAGCACCGTGCCCCTGGCATCAACTCCCATGCCACACCCCTGTAACTCTACCCCCGCCCTCCCCACCCGGAGGGCAGCTCAACCCACACCCTGCACCACATGCCAGCACCCATACAAGCCGCCATGGCGGGTGCCTTGGCCACTGAACCCACTAGCTGTCCACCCCCTGGGCTACATGCGTTGAACTGTGTAACACTGTGCGTTTTCTGTCCCCGCCCCCCTCCCCACCCACACGGCCCACTCAGGCAAAGGTCGCCCATAACCGCCGGGAGTGGGAGAAGCATGGAGAGGGACTGCCGGACCTGCAGCTCCTCACCGCAGCAGGGCTCTGGGCGTGGTTGGCAGGCCCAAGGCTGGGTGCAGGTCGACATCGGGCGAGGAAGTGAGACCCCACTGAGTTACGGCTCCTCATGGCACGTGTGACACCGACCCCCTCTCCCCACCACCACCACCCCTACTCCACCCAGGCACCGCTTGTACAACCCCCCCCCCCACACCCCACCCCCATATCCCCATTCACACCAACACCACCCTACTCGTCCTTCCCCAACACACCCCTCTCCCTACCCAATACCCCCCCCTCCAGTCTAATCATGCATCTTGTCTTGCAAGTGATGGGGTGGGCCCTTCTGGTGTCCCCCGACCCCAGCCTCAGCCAGAACCCCAGGTGCCCACCAGCGACCTGGATGATACCGACACAGACTGGAGCCACTGACCTGAATCCCGGGATATGGGGATGACACTGATTTCCCATCACAGCTGTCTCCAACACCCTCCACCATCCGAGAAACACTGAGCTCGGTTGGGCATAGTTCCTGGGGCACTATCTGGTGCGCACCACGCACATGCTCCAGTACAGCAAGTGGAGGCAGGAACTCCCGAGGGGGTGGACGGTCAGAGGGCGGGTCAACTTCAGGGACTAGCTGCCGTCCAGATGGGTTTCAGGCTTCTGGAAGGACAGTCCCATCGATTGTGGAGATGCAGTCGCAGAGCCAAGGACTACAAGAAGGGTTGTCGGCGAGCATCCAGCACCTGCAGGTGGAGTTGGAGGAGTCCAACCTCATGCAGGAGCAGGTGGTGGCACTGGCCATGCTTGCCACCCAGGTCAACACCGGACCGGTGGAGTCCGCAGTGGTAGGCTTGGGGGTGAGGGTTTCGGCTGTGCATCAGCATGATCTTCGAGAACCTTGAAGATTGTGTTGCATGCCTGGTGCTCGGGTTCGGGATATCTCATATGGGCTGCAGAGGAACTTGGAGTGGGAGGGTAAAGATCCAGTTGTCGTGGTCTACGTAGGTACCAACGACATTGGTAGAACACAAACAGAGGTTCTGCTAAGGGAGTATGAACAGCTCGGAACTAAATTAAAAAGCAGGACCAAAAAGGTTATAGTCTCTGCATTACTACCTGAGCCACGAGCTAATTGACATAGGGTCAAAAAGATTCAGGAGGTAAATGCGTGGCTCAAAGATTGGTGTGGGAGGAATGGGTTTGAATTTATTGGAAATCAGCACCAGTACTGGGGAAGAGGGAAGCTGTCCGATGGGACTGTCTTCATCTGAATCATGCTCAGGAGAGGTTAGTAAAGTTTCCAGATCACGTAATAGAACAGAGACTATAGAAGGTGGCAGGAATGTAACTTCAGGCAGAGGAAAAAAGGTGACAAATATTTGAAAGGAGATGTTCAATGCAGGACTGAGGGTGTTGTACCGAAATGCATGCAGTATACGGGACAAGGTAAATAAGCTTGTTGCGTGCTTTGAAATTGGCTTCACCGAGATGTGGCTGCAAGGGGATCAGGGCTGGGATTTCAATATCCAAGGATATGTGTCCTATCGAAAGGACAGGCAGATGGTCAAAGGGATGGGGTTGCATTGTTAGTAATAAAGGAATTTTAATCAACAGCAAGATGCGATATAGGATCAGAAGTCATAGAATCTGTGTGGGTAAAGTTGAGGAATCGCAAAGGTAAAAAGACCCTGAAAGAACATCCATGACTGATAAGGGAAGTCAGGGACAGCACAAAAGCAAAAGAAAAAGCATACAAGATGGCGAGGATTAGTGGGAAGGCAGAGGATTGGGAAGCCTTTAAAAGCGAGCAGAGGACAACTAAAAAAGCAATAAGGGGGTGCGGGGGAGAAGATGAAATATGAGTGTAAGCTAGTTAGTAATACAACAGAAGATAGTGTTATGGGCCAGGGTTTAGAGAACCACAAAGTGTATCATGAAGTTCATCTGACCCACGACTTTTACTAGATTGTGGTATGGGGGGGCACACGGCCCACTCTACAGGTGTGGTGCAGCAGAAATTTTAAAGTAATTTTTAAAGCAAAACAATGTTTATTCTAAGAACTCAGTTAACCTTTTTAAAACATACAGTGAGCATCTTAGCACCCATCAATTCAAATACAGCCCCCAAAGAATACAACACTCTAAGTAATCCTTAAACATCCATAAAACAAAAATCCTTTTTACAGAAGCACATCAGGTTTAAATTCTCTACTGCGAGCAGTTATCACTCTGAATTCACCAAATGATCTAGAGATAGTCTTTAGATTGCAGAGAGATCAAAATTACACCTTCTTTGGCTGGCTTCAGCTCCAACACTAAAACAAAACCAAAAAACACAGACTTTTCCTCAAAGCGAAACTAAAAAGCAGAGCCAGAGCTCAGCTCCACCCACACTCTGACATAACTGCAGCCACTTGAGCATTTCTTAAAGTGACATTCCCATGACAATAGGAGGAGTTTGTTTCAATATATAAAAGGTAGGAGAGAGGCAAGAGTAGACATTGAACCACTAGAAAATGAGGCTAGAGAAGTAGAAATAGGAATCAAAGAAATGGCAGAGGAACTGAATAGTTACTTTGCATCAGTCTTCACTGTGGAAGACACCAGTGGGATGCCAGAGCTCCAGGAGAATCAGGGGGCAGAGAGGTGAGTTTAGTGGCGATCACTAAGGGGAAGGTTCTGGGGAAACTGAAATGTCTGAAGGTATAAATCAGCTAGATCGGATGGACTACACCCCACAGTTCCAAACGAGATAGCGGAGGAGATTGTGGAGGCATTGGTACTGATCTTTCAGGAATCACTGGTGGCAGGGAGGGTCCCAGAGGACTGGAAAATGGCTAATTTAATACCCCGGTTTAAAAAGGGAGGGAGGCAGAAGATGGGATATTATCAGCCGGTTAGCCTGACTTTGGTTATTGGTAAGATTTTAGAGTCCATTATTAAAGATGAGATTGCGGAGTACTTGAAAGTGCATGATAAAATAGGACTGAGTCAGCATGGCTTCGTCAAGGGGAGGTCAACAAAGAACAAAGAAATGTACAGCACAGGAACAGGCCCTTCGGTCCTCCAAGCCCGCGCCGACCATGCTGCCCGACTAAACTACAATCTTCTACACTTCCTGGGTCCGTATCCTTCTATTCCCATCCTATTCATGTATTTGTCAAGATGCCCCTTAAATGTCACTATCGTCCCTGCTTCCACCACCTCCTCCGGTAGCGAGTTCCAGGCACCCACTACCCTCTGCGTACAAAACTTGCCTCATACATCTACTCTAAACCTTGCCCCTCTCACCTTAAACCTATGCCCCCTAGTAATTGACCCCTCTACCCTGGGGAAAAGCCTCTGACTATCCACT
The DNA here is from genome assembly GCF_047496885.1 of Scyliorhinus torazame. Lineage (NCBI taxonomy): Eukaryota > Metazoa > Chordata > Chondrichthyes > Carcharhiniformes > Scyliorhinidae > Scyliorhinus > Scyliorhinus torazame. Next base: position 375,430,124 of record NC_092708.1, read on the forward strand.
CTGTCTATGCCCCTCATAATTTTGTATACCTCTATCAGGTCTCCCCTCAACCTCCTTCGTTCCAGTGAGAACAAACCGAGTTTATTCAACCGCTCCTCATAGCTAATGCCCTCCATACCAGGCAACATTCTGGTAAATCTCTTCTGCACCCTCTCTAAAGCCTCCACATCCTTCTGGTAGTGTGGCGACCAGAATTGAACACTATACTCCAAGTGTGGCCTAACTAAGGTTCTATATAGCTGCAACATGACTTGCCAATTCTTATACTCAATGCCCCGGCCAATGAAGGCAAGCATGCCGTATGCCTTCTTGACTACCTTCTCCACCTGTGTTGCCCCTTTCAATGACCTGTGGACCTGTACTCCTAGATCTCTTTGACTTTCAATACTCTTGAGGGTTCTACCATTCACTGTATATTCCCTACCTGCGTTAGTCCTTCCAAAATGCATTACCTCACATTTGTCCGGATTAAACTCCATCTGCCATCTCTCCGCCCAAGTCTCCAGACAATCTAAATCCTGCTGTATCCTCCGACAGTCCTCATCGCTATCCGCAATTCCACCAACCTTTGTGTCGTCTGCAAACTTACTAATCAGACCAGTTACATTTTCCTCCAAATCATTTATATATACTACAAAGAGCAAAGGTCCCAGCACTGATCCCTGTGGAACACCACTGGTCACAGCCCTCCAATGAGAAAAGCATCCTTCCATTGCTACTCTCTGCCTTCTATGGCCTAGCCAGTTCTGTATCCACCTTGCCAGCTCACCCCTGATCCCGTGTGACTTCACCTTTTGTACTAGTCTACCATGAGGGACCTTGTCAAAGGCCTTACTGAAGTCCATATAGACAACATCTACTGCCCTGCCTGCATCAATCATCTTAGTGACCTCCTCAAAAAACTCTACCAAGTTAGTGAGACACGACCTCCCCTTCACAAAACCGTGCTGCTTCTCACTAATACGTCCATTTGCTTCCAAATGGGAGTAGATCCTGTCTCGAAGAATTCTCTCCAGTAATCTCCCTACCACTGAAGTAAGGCTCACCGGCCTGTAGTTCCCAGGATTATCCTTGCTACCCTTCTTAAACAGAGGAACAACATTGGCTATTCTTCAGTCCTCCGGGACATCCCCTGAAGACAGCGAGGATCCAAAGATTTCTGTCAAGGCCTCAGCAATTTCCTCTCCAGCCTCCTTCAGTATTCTGGGGTAGATCACATCAAGCCCTGGGGACTTATCTATCTTAATATTTTTTAAGACACCCAACACCTCGTCTTTTTGGATCACAATGTGACCCAGGCTATCTACACCCCCTTCTCCAGACTAAACATCTACCAATTCCTTCTCTTTGGTGAATACCGATGCAAAGTATTCATTTAGTACCTCGCCCATTTCCTCTGGCTCCACACATAGATTCCCTTGCCTATCCTTCAGTGGGCCAACTCTTTCCCTGGCTACCCTCTTGCTTTTTATGTACGTGTAAAAAGCCTTGGGATTTTCCTTAACCCTATCTGCCAATGACTTTTCGTGACCCCTTCTAGCCCTCCTGACTCCTTGCTTAAGTTCCTTCCTACTTTCCTTATAGTCCACGCAGGCTTCGTCTGTTCCCAGCCTTCTAGCCCTGACAAATGCCTCCTTTTTCTTTTTGACGAGGCCTACAATATCCCTCGTCATCCAAGGTTCCCGAAAATTGCCGTATTTATCCTTCCTCACAGGAACATGCCGGTCCTGTATTCCTTTCAACTGCCACTTGAAAGCCTCCCACATGTCAGATGTTGATTTGCCCTCAAACATCCGCCCCCAATCTATGTTCTTCAGTTCCCGCCTAATATTGTTATAATTAGCCTTTCCCCAATTTAGCACATTCATCCTAGGACCACTCCTATCCTTGTCCACCAGTACTTTAAAACTTACTGAATTGTGGTCACTGTTACCGAAATGCTCCCCTACTGAAACATCTACCACCTGGCCGGGCTCATTCCCCAATACCAGGTCCAGTACCGCCCCTTCCCTAGTTGGACTGTCTACATATTGTTTTAAGAAGCCCTCCTGGATGCTCCTTACAAACTCCGCCCCGTCTGAGCCCCTGGCACTAAGTGAGTCCCAGTCAATATTGGGGAAGTTGAAGTCTCCCATCACCACAACCCTGTTGTTTTTACTCTTTTCCAAAATCTGTCTACCTATCTGCTCCTCTATCTCCCGCTGGCTGTTGGGAGGCTGTAGTATAACCCCAACATTGTGACTGCACCCTTCTTATTCCTGATCTCTACCCATATAGCCTCACTGCCCTCTGAGGTGTCCTCTCGCAGTACAGCTGTCTGACAAATTTGTTAGAGTTCTTTGAGGTAACAAGGAAGTTAGACAATAGGATTCCTATTTCTACTTCTCCAGCCTCATTTTCTAGTGGTTCAATGTCTACTCTTGCCTTTTATATATTGAAAAACATTCTTCCTATCTTCTGTTATATTACGTGATTTCCAGAAGGCCTTTGACAAGGTGCTGCATAGGAGGCTTTTAAATAAGTTATGAGTCCATGGTGTTAAGGGTAAGATACTGGCATGGATAGAGGATTGGCTCATTGGCAGGAGTCAGAGAGTGAGGATAAAGGGGTCTTTTTCACGATGACAGTCGGTGTGCCTTAGGTGTTGGGACAACTTTTTACAATATACATTAACGATCTGGAAGAAGGAACTGAGGGCACTGTTGCTAAGTTTGCAGATGATACAAAACTCTGTAGAGGGACAGGTAGTATTGAGGAAGGTGAGCTTCAGAAGGACTTAGACAGCCTCGGAGAGTGGGCAAGGAAGTGGTAGATGGAATACAATGTGGAAAAGTGTGAGCATATACACTTTGAAAGGAAGAACGGAGGCATAGACTATTTTCTAAATGGGGAAATGCTTAGGAAATTAGCATAAAGGGACATAGGAGTCCTTGTACAAGATTCTCTTAAGGTTAACATGCAGATACAATCAGCAGTTAGGAAGGCAAATGCAATGTTAGCATTCATGTCAAGAGAGCTAGAATACAAGAGCAGGGAGGTACTTCTGAGGCTGTATAAGGCTCTGGTCAGACCCCATTTGGAGTATTGTGAGCAGTTTTGGGCCCCGTATCTAAGAAAGGATGTGCTGGCCTTGGAGGTTCACAAGAACGACCCCTGGACTGAAGAGCTTGTCGTATGAAGAGCGGTTGAGGACTCTCGGTCTGTACTCGTTTGAGTTTAGAAGATGAGGGAGAATCTTATTGAAACTTATAGGATACTGCGAGGTCTGGATAGAGTGGACGTGGAGAGAATGTTTCCGCTTGTAGGAAAAACTAGAATCAGAGAGCACAACCTCAGAGTGAAGGGACGATCATTTAAAACAGAGATGAGGAGGAATTTCTTCAACCAGAGGATGGTGAATCTGTGGAACTCTTTGCCACAGAAGGCTGTGGGGGCCAAATCACTGAGTGACTTTAAGACAGAGGTAGATAGGTTCTTGATCAATAAGGGATCAGGGTTATGGGGAGAAGGCAGGAGAATGAGGGTGAGAAAAATATCAGCCATGATTGAATGGCGGAGCAGACTCGATGGGCCGACAGGCCTAATTCTGCTCCAATATCTTATGGTCTTTTGTCCAAGGCCTGGGGCACTCTCTGCAGTCAGTGGCTCAGGCCATGGACAGGGCTGTCCTCTCATATGCAGCCAGGTGCCTGGACCACCTGGAAATCGCAGTGGCACTCATGAGCATAGACCAGTCACAGCGGGCCATGGTTGAGAGCATCGGTGGCATTATCCATATGCTAGCCAAAGTGGCACAGACACTGAGGGAGATGACTAAGTCCTAGGGGAGATGGCGCAGTCACTCGCTTATATGGCACAGACCCAGAAGGGGTGACACAGTCACAGTGTGATGTGGTGCAGTCCCACATGGAGCTGGTCCACTCCCTGTGCTCCATGGCCGTGAGCTTGCATCCCTGGCCGAGATAGCAGTGGGCCTCCCGGGCTGGCAGTGCCAGGTGGCGGGGGAGCATCAGGGTTTCGCTCTGCTCGCACCCCGATCCCATGGATTAGCCTAGGCACCATCGGACACCCTGAGGGATGAGGTGGTGATGGAGCCCATGCTGGTGACTCCTGCAGGGGAGGTGCCGGAACACCGCAGCGCCTCGGACTCCACCTCACTTCTGTCCGCAGTGCATCTCATGGGTAGCGGGCAGAACAGGGCAGCACCACGCCTCCTGGGACACCCAAACAGCAGCTGAACCCATCCAGGCCCGGTTGCCCCAGAAGACGGCCACCACAAACGACCCAGGTCACAGGGCGGGAATCACAGTAGGCTGCCTCCACTCCTGATGTACCATCTGGGGATCCACAAGGCGTAGCATTAGGGCCTGTCAGGTCAGAAAATTAGACACCATTTACTTGGCATGCGTGCACGGCACAGTATAGCGACAGAAACTAGGGCACAAATCTGTAAATATGTTTTCACATTAGACATCTGTGCACAATGCCCAGGTGCTCTGTCAGAAGGGTGTGAGGGGTGGGCTGGTCTGGGCTGGCTGCAGAGGGCGTGCCGGTCCGGGGGGGGGGGGGGTGATGGATCTCTGTGAGATCTTGTACATGTCCCCACTTGGTACCCAGGAGCCCATGGCTTAAAAGCTAAGGAGCTAAGGGTGACCATCACCTTGATGGCCACTGGGAGCAGGTGTCCTCCCCCATTTTTCCGCAATGCCAGGGGTGCCACAATTCAGCAGATATGTTGCACTGTCCCTCTGCTCAGCCGGAGTCTTTGATGGCATGACCGATCCAGCGGGTCCTCGAAGGACAGGCGCTGCCGGTACACACGAGGCCTCATGCAGTGCCCCCTTTCCACCTCCTCCTCCTCAGCCTATTGCATGGCCGGCTCTCCATCCTCATTGGTTGTCTTCTGTTCCTCTGGGGCATGCTCCACTGCTGCAGCTTCCCCTTCTCGAGCAGCTCCAGCTCATACAGCTGCTGTGCATCCCCCAGTGCTGCGGTGACTAGATAGGAAGGCCTCCATTGCTGGCTGCATTCCAATATCCATTGTCTGCAGGGGGTGAAAGGACGACATGTTAGCATGGTGCATACCCCCGTGCCCAACCATGTTCATGGACTACTTGATGGCCCCGGTTTGCACTGCGGACTTTGCCCATGCATGCCTCCCCTCCCCGCAACCCTGGCCCCGGTGAGGCCCGGCACCGTGGGGACCTCTGGGCCCTGGTGCCCATCCCTGCTACAGGTGTACCGTCAGCTGGCACTATCCTTGCCAGCGGTATGTTCCGCGATCCCGTCTGGTGGCCCCTGTAGAGGCTTTGCACTTGAGCGGGTCGCGTGATGCTGCGACGCCGGGTGCCGCCAGTTGGGGGGTTGGTCTGGCGGAGGGTGGGGTGCGGGGGTGGTAGGGTTGAGGGTGGCGGGGTGGGGGCATCCATATGGCCGGCGGCATTCTGCAGAACCAGGGACCAGGATGGTCAGTGGTGTGCGCAGCAAGTTGGCTGCCTTGCAGGCCATGGCAATGACTGCCCATGCCTGAACACTGCTCCAGTCCAGTGGGGCGTCACCTGGGCCCCATGCCCAACACCCCGTCAACTCCCTCCCCAGCCCTGGCAGGGCCCACCCCAACCAACCTGGCCAGTGTCAGGACTGGCAGCCCATGGTCGTGCCTCTGCTGGTCCTACGTCCTCTCTCTCCCTCATCAGCCACGGCGCCTGATTCTCGATTTTTAAAAGCGCAAGTGAACTTCGCCGTCAGAATCCCCTCCGGTGGAGGCGGAGAATCGCAGAGGCTCCAGTAAATACCGGGTCAGACCCACTAATGATTTGCAAATGCCATTGACTGTACGTGTGGAGTGGAATCATTGATGCCGCTGCCGAGGCACCGGAGAATTGAGATTTGGCGTGAACCAGGCGCCCGCCATGATTTCGGTGTCAAAACCGATTCTCCGCCCAATCACCTTTCCCGATTTCAGCGTCGGCCGATGGAGAATCCCGCCCAGGGTTTCTTCCCAAAGACACATGAATGCATATATTTACGCACCTAATCTTTAAAATCAATTTTGAATCTAAACTAAAATAGCAGAAATGGCAAATTAGATACAGATATGCAAAGCATGCAGCAAACAGAGCAGTGTTCTTGGTGGTTACGGAAAAGAAATAATTTCAGTCATAAGTCTCACCAGATTTCAGTATGTAAGCATCTAATTTGGGGATATTGAGAAACAATCACTATTTTCAAACTGGCACAGATTTGGCACATGATTAAGTTTGGAGAGCAGATTTTGATTAACTTCAGGTTCGATTAATCACTACGACACTGTATAAGCCCAGCAAAATAATGTTAACATTATACTGCAATTTCCATCAACAGTACCATGATATTTACCAGCTGGAATGAACAGCTCCAGTAGAATGGAGACCCACCTCAAGAAGTTGTTTTATGGCTTCCCTTTGAAACAAAGTGCTGTGGTTCTCGGCAAATAAATGCTGGTAGCTGTGTTAGGTGGCTCATGCTACCACATTAATCTGGTCATGGGAAGACTGATAGCCCAGAGAATTCATAAAGACTAGTAATTCAGCTTCCACTTATTGGTCTGAATTGATCTTTCACTAACATGGATTGTTTCTACTTTGTGAGTGGAATCTGTACCATAAAATAAATATATTTTTCAGTGACAGCAACCTTGCATTCTGCAACACAGGGATCAAAGCAACATAAAGGGAGTTTGAATCTGGTGCAAATGCCGATGTACCCTATTTTCTGATAGTCAGTCAACACTGCTGGAGTTGTGACCTTGTGTTGAATAATAAAGTGACAGAGCATTAAAGGAGGCTGTATCAGCAAAGGGTGTTGGAGTGACTGTTCATGCTGCACAAATGAGAAATCAACCATCACTCACTATCGTTCACTGGCAACTTTAATGAAAATAGGTTTATCACTCGTTAGCACATCATTATTATCTCAACACATGACAAACACATCTCACAGCAGAAACTCCAACATCTCATTCTCCTGTAAAATATAAATTAAATTAAATACACTTTGTGGAGCATAACACATAAGGAAGCAAATTTATTTTGTTTTAGCTTATTTGGACTAAACGGTTGCTGTGAACTTACTTTAATAGATATTAGGATTTAATATAAACTCTTCCAATATTTTTTCTCCATTGATCTATTTTTCTTTCACTATTTTATATCTAGATACACATTTGATTGATGCATTTCTATATGTGGTATGCTACGTGTCTCTCGGTACTCCCCAGTGTGGTACAATAAATGCAGTTACTTTGTGAATTATCTACAACCACTTCAGAATATCTATATATATATAATAGTCATCTGCACTGTTACTGGGGAACTAGGACAGGCAGTTTGACCAAATCATATGAAATGAAAATGAAATGAAAACCGCTTATTGTCACAAGTAGGCTTCAAATGAAGTTACTGTGAAAAGCCCCTAGTCGCCACATTCCGGCGCCTGTTCGGGGAGGCTGGTACGGGAATGTTCGAATTTATCTATTATCTTCAACAAAATGCAGGGAAAATGTATTATCCTAGCTGATCTGAGTCTTTATCATCTTCTCACTCCTGATACAGTTGCCGAATCTGTCACTGTTATTCCCACAGATTGATCACTGTCTTATGTGTTATGCTCCACTAAGTGCATTTTATTTAATTTATGTACAATGACATGTTGAAGTTTCTGCTGTGAGATGTGTTTGGCTTATGTTGAGATAATAATGATGTGCTAATGAGTGATCAAACTATTTTAGTGCTTATCTAATTTTTTTGTCTTTTGTAATTTTGACTAAATGCCTGCTGGAGGAATAAAGAAGAACTCTCCATTTCCATGGAGAAGCAAAGGGGAAGAGAATGATTGCCTGACCTGCCAGGGCACATGAATAACACCAGATATCCTCAATCAGACCTAATTGTTCACAATTAAAATACACAACTTACAGCTGCTCCAAATTAGATCAATTGAGATGGATATAATCACAGTTTTAAATTGAAAACCAAGGAAAATAAATTTGGGATAAAATCTGACCTCAGTGAAAGCTTATCCAATGCATATTTTGGCTTTCTACTTTTGTTAACTAATACTTGTTGCAAAGTAACTTTTTAGTCATAATAGAAAACAGTGCTACAGGGAAGTATAATTATGAAACTGGCCCTGGTTGACTTGCCCTTTGACTTTCCTTTCCTGTTGGGAAGTGGCTGGTCTCCATTTACCTCCTGCCCAACCCATCCCCAAAGGCAGGATGGAAATCAGCATTCCGTGTGTGTGGGAAATTGGGGGAGATTTCACCTGTTTACTGCAGAGGTTATTCTGTTATTAGTGCCTTTCCTGGCTTGCAAATCTCTGCTCCCTGCCCCCCAAATGATACTTAACCAATTCAATATGGTGATGTCATTCAGTTTGTATCATTTACTAGCTCTGATTGAGAAGAAAACTATACAGGGTGAAGTGTATTACAGTGTCATGAAATACTTTCATATCAAATGAAGTTTTTTTTTCAAATTTAAAGTATTTATGATTTCCTCCTTTTACAATCCCACAGTTTCTGAAGGCACACCAGATGACTTTACTATGTAACAGTCTGCCAGAATGTTCTTGGTCCAGAGAGGAATGTTGAATAATCTGTCCTTTGATTTCCCTTCTTTCCCTGTGAAAAGTGGCTAATCTTTGCTCTTCATCATCCCAGATTGTGAAGATGCTGGACTGGGGTGGGCACAGTAAGAAGACCCACAACACCAGGTTAAAGCCAACATTCATTTGAAAGGTTTATTTGAAATCACAAGCTTTCAGAGCGCTGCTCCTTCATCAGGTGAAGTCAGAATCCCAGTGATGAAATCCCAGTGATTCTGGTGAATCCCAGAATGGTACAGTGGATTTTGACACATGGGCAAACTAGCCCTTTCCATTCCAGGCTGTTGCAACAATTGCATTGATTTCCCCAACAGCCAGAGAATCCAAAGGCACTTCAAACTTTCTGACTTTGGAGGATAGAATAACACTAGTGATAGCACACCGGCAGCTCACTTTATACCTCTCTCGATTTTTATTTCTATTGATGTCTAAGAAGTTTTAAACATATAAATCCGCAAATCTCTATGATTTTAACAAAAATTATGATTTAACAGAAGCCGAGCTCATTCATGATTTACAAAAGAACTGTTCGATCTGATTTTTTTTAAAATTAGGGGCCTGACCAGTCATTCATTTCGAATTTTGGTTAGAGCCAAAGTTGTTGATTTTTTCTTTGTTTCTTTTGTGAAAAGCCAAGGGGAACTTTGCCACATGTAAAGGCATGTTATAAATACAAGTTGTTGTTGTATTCACCCTCTAAACCTTCTGTGAAGTCTCAAAACGATTGGGACACTATATCAGACTTGATGCTCGAGATTATTGTTAATTTTTGAAATTACACGCTGATTCGCAGTATTCATTTAGAGTACCCAATTCTTTATTTTTCAACTAAGGGGCAATTTAGCAAGTGAGACCCACACAAGCACGGAGAGAATGTGCAAATCCCACATGGACAGGCTAGAACCCAGGTCCTCAGCGTCCTGTAATTTCTTACTGGTATATCATTATTAATGGAGTGTCAGGAAATAAAATGACATGTCGTCGCTCGTGAGGCTGCATCAAGGGAACCTCGATTCAGGAATCATCTGGGGTTCCGGGCAGTTGTTACACTATCTCAGATATATGGGCGGCACCGTAGCACAGTGGTTAGCACTGTTGCTTCACAGCTCCAGGGCCCCAGGTACCATCCCCGACTTGGCTCACTGTCTGTGCGGAGTCCGCATGTTCTCCCCATGTCTGCGTGGGTTTCCTCTGGGAGCCCCGGTTTCCTACCACAGTCCAAAGATGTGCAGGTTAGATGAATTGGCCGTGCTAAATTGCTGGGTTGTGGGGATAGGGTGGAGGTGTGGGCTTAAGTGGGGTGCTCTTTCCAAGGGCCAGCGCAGACTCGATGGGCCAAATGGCCTCCTTCTGCACTGTAAATTCTGATACGCTTGGGAGACGGTATCAGCTGGTATTAGCTCGGGGAAGCTGGACAATTTGAGAATTGTGGGATGGGATAAATGTCCTTTCTTACTGCAGGTGCCAAATAAGCTCACTGCTAAAAGTATGAGGAAGGAAAGTTGATGCTGCCGGATTCCGAACTGGTATCCCAAGTCGTTTAACTTTGCTTTGAACTTCCGTGCGGCACAAACTCGCCGGGATTTTCACTTTGATATGTTGCTGCATCTCTTTGAAACGACAGCCTCCGCGTTTGGATTTCTCTGAATGGGGTGGTGGGTGGTGGGGGTTGAAAATGACTGCCAGCGCCTGGAGGAAACATGATTAGAAAACGTTAGACGTGGAGACCAAAGTACTTTCACAAGCCTCGGCGGCTGCAAATAAAGAAACCCAACTACATGGATAGATTTGACCTCAAACCTTCTATATATCCGACGTCATAAATGAATAAGTTGTCACTTTGATTGCGGGCGATCGTCCTTTTGGTGCACCCCCACCGCCCCATTAAAACCTGAGGGCCAGCAACTTGCAACAACGCCGGGCCCGCCGGCAGCTCGAGCTCCCAAATTACGGGCGTTTATGAAACCTCAGTAAACTGGTCGGTGTTCCCGCCGCAAGGTCAACGTTTTAATCGGAACCTGCCTCTGTGTGCATTTAAGTAGCAGACTGTTCGCCTTAACAGATAGGCTGAATGTGTCCCTTAGGACACAGCACTGTGCACATATATTCCCGCTGGACGTGTGCACTGCGATGCCCATTGGAACTGTTGGGGTGATGGATGAGCTTTGACGCCTTGCTTTCCCCAATTCAAGCCACCTCCTCCCCTCCCTGTCCTGTCACCAGGCTGGTGTTGCAAGCAGCACAGAATCCGAATCCTCCCGATGCTAAATTAGCTTTTCTCCTACGTCACGCTGCATTGAGAGTGGGCGAGAGCGTCCTCTATGTGTCAGGCATGTTTCAGAAGGAATCGCAAAGGAAAGCCAGAGTTCCTTTAAAAACTCTCCAGGCAGAGGCTGGCTTATTTCTGTTCCCCCACCACATTTACTGACAGTCACCCACATGCACCAGAATCTACCGGATCCGGCAAACTTCTAAAGGTGGATGTGGAGTGGTCTCGGAAGTGCTTTTCATATTAATAAGGGAGGGGAGAAAAAGGAAAGCGTTTTCATTGGAGCTTTCCGAGAAAGTTTTTGAGTGTGTGTGTGTGTGTGTTTTGCGCAAGAACTTCTTGGGATCTTATAACAGGAGACTGAACTGAGAATCTGCTGTTTGTAAGAAAGCAGAATCAGCCAGCGTGGAAGATGCAGTGCAGCCGCTTCTGGATCTGCTTCCCTGTGCTGGTGATTTTGGGGAGTTTTGTTGTCCTGAGTGAGTCTCAGAGGAGTTTTAGCGGGTGGTCTGCCCACATTGCGGCTCTCCGAACTGGACAGGCGGTCTCCAACCTGACAGCGAGCAGAGCCAGGATGGCAGCCCTCAGTACCACACTGGGCGGCCGGAGGAGCCACGATAGAAATACCGCAGCAACCCGGGCGCCAACCGAGCCGAGCGCCCCTGTGTTATCCCGCACACCGAGCCAAGTGTCACCTGGCCACAGCGGAGCTCTCGCTGCCCGGGAAAACAGCACCGCTCTCACCCGGGTAAACGGACAGAATTTAGCCGGGGCCAGTCCAGCGGCATCTCACCGGCCAAGCGATTCCCCCGTCCGATCCAGGACAGTCCACCCTGCCTCAGCCAAGATAAGCCGCCCCATCGCATCCCGCATTAGCGCGGCATCGTCCCGGGAGAGCAGCCGGAAACAACACGGGACAGCCCAGGGCAACAGCCGGACCCCGGCAAGGCAGAGTTACGCCGCTTCGTCCACAGTGAACCGTGGTTTTCATTCCAACGCCGGCGGCAGGTCTCTTTCGCCCCAGGAGAAGAATCCAGCTTCCACCCAGGGCAGCAAACTCTCACCTGTCCGGGCTAGCTTGTTGGCTTCAGGTTCTTTGAGGACCCGGCTAACGGCAAGTACATCCCAGCTGAGAAACAGGCAGATTGCCAGACAAACCCCAGGGAGACGAGCACCGGGCAGGAGACTGATAGGGTGAGAATGAAAATATCTGAATAAAATGCTGTGAATATATTACATACATAACAATAGTCACTCAACTTCAAAAATACAGTACGTAATGACTCAGACAATATACTACCTAAATAACTTCTGTACGTGAATAGGGGGTATTAAATCAAAATTGGGTATTTAACCTTTTGCAATATTGCACTAGTATTTCTCTTATACAAGACTATTGCAGCTATTTTGGAAATTGCGATTCTAAAGAAAAGGACGTTATAACATTATATCTAGTCTCAGTCGATATCAGCCAGTCCTTCCACAATATTGTCTAGTCCAGGCTATTTCCTTGTGGTTTCAGCTTGCACTGGGAGTATTATCCTGGGAATGACAGGTGGCTCAATTGGCTGTACCGCACACAAAATGTCTCCCCTTGTTTTTTTTAAAATATTGTCTTAATAGGAGATGTCCCGGAGAGCTGACACATTGTACCATAGTTGTGTACAGTTTCCTACATACCGGAGGACCATGAATTTGGAATGAGTTTGTTGTTACTCAAAATTTAGAGCCAATAATACACTGGACTAAATCACTCGCAGAAACAAAACAAAAACAGCCGACCTAAGATTTCGCACCTCAATTGAGGTTCGCCCCGTGGAGACCTGGGATAATGTCCCCCCTCCACATGAACTGGCGAGGCACAGCAGTTTACGAGTTAAAAACGCACCGCGTGTTAGGGGGCAGCGATTCACATATCAACGTAGATGGATTAGAAATGCAAGTCTGGGTTCGCTACAGCACAATGAAGGAGTTTGTTAAAGTATCTCAGCACATCCGTACTTCGAATCACACACACAAGTCAGACTAGGAGGGTTGTAGTTTGTTCGCCGATTGGTTTCAATCACTTCTCGGTGGCGTCGCTTGTGTTGAAGTGAAACGATCTGAACGTCGATGGGTATTTTGCAAAGGACCGTTTAGATTGTGATACATGTACAGAGGAAAGTAGACGCGAAATCACATCATGACGATCATGTGTTTTTCTAAACCTCAAATCTTGAACAGACTTTCTTTCTGTTTTTATTAAACGTAGTTCCTGACTCTTGCCTTTTTAAAGGCGGATGCTTTGTACTCGTCCATTTGGGTTAAGTCTAGAAGAGATTCATATATATATATATATATATATATATGACTAACGATATCCCGACCTGTGTTCCCCGGTTGGTTCCAGAGTAAAGCCAAGGACATACCTGGCTTTAATCAGCTGCTTCAGAATGGAATCACAAACCTCGGCTTCAATGACTTCATGCTCTTTAAAAAAACCGACGGCGCCAACAGTAAACTTGCGAGGGAGGGGGTGGGGCGCGGTGAGCACTTCTGCAGGAAGAAAACTCGCTTTAATTCACAATTGGTTTTGTTCTGCTCTCGCTCTTGGACTAGTGACAGATTTGTATTTTAATAGGGAAAGCGCATCCCTGAATAGCAAGATCTTAGGAAGGAAAACAAAGGTAGCTGTTCACAGTTAGCCAGAGTAAAATATATACTCATTAAGCAAAGGGAGAAATGCCACTAATAAGCAATTTCTTGTAAACACATGAAACTGCATTGCTTCACCGGACATGCTTGTTGTCGCTGAGTTGGTTGTCTGGGTTGTAATTTATTTTTTTGCATGCTCTTAGAGTGGTAACACATTGCAACTTTTAACTTTCCTAAAGTCCTTTCTATTTTACGATCAAACGAGGGAGATCAGTTGTTCAAATCCACAGAGATCAATTAAGCTTCCTAGTGTCTTGTTTCAAACGCCCCTTGTTGCTTCACATGAAATTGAAACAAAACAAAAACAGCCGACCTAAGATTTTCTAAAGGAGACACTTGAAATTTATTGATTTAATTTATTTGCGCACCCCAAAAGCACACCCTGTGTATGTATTCAAGGTCAGGGAGTAAATAGATCGTTGTCAAAGTCAGACCAGTGCCAACATTGAGACTTTACGGGACCAATCGCAAGCTCATTGAAATGATTAAAATGATGTTTACTTGTTTGTAGTGGGATAAAAACAAGAGACACTGCAAAAAAAAAAATGGAACTTGACAGCTTTGATCCAATTTGTTGGATTATTTAATTAAACATTCCCTACTATTTTCCACGTTTTTCTTTCGAACAAGGCAACTAAATTATATGCATTTTAAAGGCTCCCGTCCTGTTTAGGTTTTAATGATATATTGGAGAAAATAATTGCTAACAATTTCGAAAAGCTGAACCGGGAGAATCCAAAACGGGTGCAGTCATAACAAATGTAGTCAAATCAATGAGTGCTTTGACATTCTTCCGAAGATGTGATCACGGGAATGTCGTTAAATACCTATGAATGTTGTGACCAATACTAGTCTACACACGTCTTCTGCCGTTTATCCCTGTGGAATTAAAGAAGACTGGCCTTTCTTTTTTATTTTGGAGATTTGAATGAAATAATGAATGGCAACAGGCAAAAATGAAAAGAAAACAGGCAGAAATACAATACCCCAAAATGTAAAAGAATTCCACATTTCTGCACTTTCCAGCAGAGAGCAATATTGCGAGCAATGCTGCAACAGTAACAGTTTGTAACAGCCATACATTTAAAGCACATGTCTGCTGGAAGGCATTGGTGTGCAAATAACAACAGGAAGTCAATTAAAGTATGGCAGGATATCCACAGGATACAATGAAGGGCATTGGATCTGATCTAATGGATCTAACCTTTCACATTTGTATGTGTCATACTTTAATATGACCTGGCTAGGGGAGAAGGGCCTAACTTGCAAGAGGAAATGTCGGCCGTTGATACATTGTTGGGCAATACAGAGAGCTTTATTGACATATGTGCCAATTGGAGACTGTATGGTGCCTTTGTTTTCTCAATATTTTGTCATGGACAATTTCTAAGATGTTGGGCACAATCTAATGGAAAAAAATAGTCTGTTCTGGGCACATTACAGGGGTCATTCCTCCTGCTATCTAACAGCACCCTTTTTATTCTGGCTGCCCCAACGTGCCTGAGCTCAAGATGCTTCAGGACACCATTTTCTCTTGAACCCCCCCCCCCCCCCCATTGTTATTCTCTAAATCTGAATAAAGATTGTAGACCTCCAGTTAACACAAATACTTTATTCAGTGGGTTTGTTCTGTCTCCAGAGCTCAACCAGACATAATACAGTCAAGAGGTAAAACAAGAGAAGCTAAGGTAAGCTGCCCATGCTGAGCTGTCTCTATGTGCTGCTGCTCACTAGCCCTGTGCTTCTAAAAGAGGCGGATCCTCCCTTGGGTCGGACCCTTTATACCCTCCTCTGATGCTGCCCTTTAGTGATGCTGTGACTGTTACATCTGTGCTATAGTCCCTGGTGTGTGTGTGTAGATGTACAGGTCACTACACCCCCGACCTCCTGGAACCCCCCCCCCCCCCAATGGCCCAACTCACCTGTTGCGAGGTCCTCGAACCCCTTACACCCCACCTCATATGGACAGGGCCAGCTCTCCGGTGCAGGCAAAATGCCACTTGGCACATTCCCACTACCAACCTGGATGGCATCCAGGTGGCACTGCCAGAGTGGCATCAGCAGTGCTAGGGTGCCACCCTGCCTAGATAGCATCCACCTGAGGGCCTCCGATAGCCTGGGAGATCCCCATTTATGGGGACAAGTGCTAGATGGTATTCAGCTGGGGATTTCTCAACGAGGCCGGTAGATCTCAGGAGCCAGTTGGATCTGGCGTTGGTAGAGTTAAGTGAGCTTTAAAGCACACTTAACTCTGCAATCTCGTCCTGCCATTGTGGGTGGGATCCTGATCCGGACATCACGCAAGATCTCGCGAGGTGTAACAAGTCAGGAAGAGGCCTCTCCTGGGATCTACCAGCTTCATCCCATCCCGATTCAGGTGGGACGCAGCTGGTAAATTATGCCCGTTAACGTTCTATGGCCCGTGATCAATATTTGTATGTCGATGCATGTATTTTCTTACCCTCAGAGTGATTGGGTCAATTTGAATAACCCAGCAGCAAGATTCTGTGTTTAAAAATTAATGTTAGTTTATTTCTCAGACACGTGTCCTTAGTGTTAATGAAAAAGTGAAGTCTCACTCACCCAACGTACCCACACACTATTACACAGACAAACATTAGATACAGCTGAAAGCAAATCAGTAATTACAAAGTTGGAATTTAACTCTGTCTCTATTTCGGTGCAGGCCTGGTATTGCATAGTTGACTTTAATAAGTGAAGGACTTGAAAATGTGTAGATTTTGCAGTTGTTTAGTTCCTACAATTGATATGGTTGGAGGTGGCTTTCACAGGCAACCTTGAAGAAGGATCAGGTCAGAAGAGAGAAAGAGGGGGCAGCACGGTGGCGCAGTGGTCAGCACTGCTGTCTCACGGCGCCGAGATCCCAGGTTCGATCCCGGCTCTGGGTCACTGTCCATGTGGAGTTTGCACATTCTCCCCATGTTTGTGTGGGTTTCACCCCCACAATCCAAAGACGTACAGGTTAGGTGGATTGGCCACGCTAAATCGCTCCTTAATTGGAAAAAAAAATGAATTGGGCATTCTAAATTTATTTTTTAAAAAGTGAGAAAGAGATTTAGTTTCTCTTCCATGATATTGTACAAAGAACAAAAATAAAAGAACAATACAGCACAGGAACAGGCCCTTTGGCCCTCCAAGCCTGTGCCGATCACGTATTCTATCTAGACCAACCGCCTGTATCCTTCTATACCCAGTCTGTTCATGTGCCTATCCAGATAAGTCTTAAAGGTCGCTAACATATCTGCTTCAACCGCCTCACTTGGCAGCGCATTCCAGGCCACCACCACCCTCTGTGCAAAAAAAAACTCCCCCCCCCCCCCCCCCCCCCCACGTCGCCACTGAACCTTTCTCCCCTCATCTTGAACCTGTGCCCCCTTGTAATTGTCATTTCCGCCCTGGGAAAAAGCCTCCAACTGTTCACCCTATCTATACCCCTAATAATTTTACAAACTTCTATCAGGTCGCCTCTCAGCCTCCATCTCTCTAGGGAGAACAATCTCAGTTTATTCAATCTCTCCTCATAGCTAATACCCTCCATGTGAGGCAACATTCTGATAAACCTTTTCTGTACACTCTCCAAAGCCTCTACGCTACATCCTTCTGGTAATATGGTGACCAGAACTGGACGCAGTATTCCAAATGTGGCCTAACCAACGTTCCACATAATTGTAACATGATTTTCGAGCTTTAATACTCGATACCCCGTCCTAGGAAGGCAAGCATGCCATATGCTTTCTTCACCATTTCCACCTGTGCTGCCATTTTTAAGGATCTGTGGACCTGCACGCCCATATCTCTCTGTGTCTCTCTGCTCCTGATGGTTCTGCACTTTATTTTATAGCTCCCACCTGAATTGGATATACCAAAATGCATCACCTCGCATTTGTCCGGGTTAAATTCCATCGCCATTTCTCTGCCCAATTTTGCAGCCCGCAGCCTATCTATATCCTGTTGTATTCTCTGACAATCTTCATCACTATCCGCAACTCCTGCAATCTTTGTATCATTTGCAAACTTGCTAATCATCCCGCTTCGTTTTCTTCCAAGTCATTTATATATATTACAAAGAGCAGAGGTCCCAGAACTGATCCCTGTGGAACACCACTAGTTACAGACAGATCTGATCCCTGCAGAACACCACTAGTTTATTTGTACATAGTTACTTTGCTGCTTAATGAGCTGCAGCAGTCAATGGCTTTGCCTGTCCGCCACTCTCTCTCTCTGATGGGATTCTGCCCGCATTTTTAAAACATTTTTAATAATAAATTTAGAGTACCCAATTCATTTTTTCCAATTAGGGGCAATTTAGCGTGGCCAATCCACCTACCCTGCACATCTTTGGGTTGTGGGGGCGGAACCCACGCAAACACTGGGAGAATGTGCAAACTCCACACGAACAGTGACCCAGAGCCGGGATCGAACCTGAGACCTCAGCGCTGTGAGGCGACAATGCTAACCACTGTGCCACCGTGTTGCCCACAGCTCTGAAGATATCTCTTAAAAGCAGTTTAAATTGTCCACTCTATCTGTAGCAGCCAAGGTGGCCACTGCATCATGTGACTTCACATCTGTGTTGAGTCATGGCCCAAAATGTAGGTGGCCAAAACCTTCAGATTTGACAAAGCAAATTTGTTCGATGGAGCTTCATTTATCACCTGGCTGGAACCAGAGTGAGTCAATTGAGAAAAAAATGCCTTTGTCTTCTTGAGAAATAAGATGGTTTAACCCACAAAACCATCTGGTAGCTCCAAGGAGCCATCTCAAGTTCCAGTTTTATTTATTTTTAAAATGTAGTATTTCAAAATATGCCTTTAAAGATTTATAATAGTTATACAGGTACTCGGTCATGATAACGTACATAATTCACATCATGCATAAAAACTCACTCTAACCACCATAAAAACAAAATATTTACTTTGTACCATGTAGAAGTAGGTTGGCAAAGTGTCCCACACGACAGTCATGCGTTGGTCATGATTAAATCAATTCATTCATTCGATGGATCACACTCCTGTTGCCACCAATCGATTGCTAAGAAAAAA
Source organism: Scyliorhinus torazame (assembly GCF_047496885.1). Classification (NCBI taxonomy): domain Eukaryota; kingdom Metazoa; phylum Chordata; class Chondrichthyes; order Carcharhiniformes; family Scyliorhinidae; genus Scyliorhinus; species Scyliorhinus torazame. The sequence continues at coordinate 375,448,796 of NC_092708.1, forward strand.
GGCTCCAATGGAATAATTTTGAACTCTGTAATATATGTGACTCTGTTCCCTCCCCACTTTTCACTGTGAGTAAAATAATGAAAAGTGTTAGTCCATACATTCTTTTCTCAAAAAATATAATTTTAAAATCTTTTGCTTAATTTATATTGTCCAAAGAAATCATGAGAAGGCATGATTTTAAATAAGCAATGCCTAGGAATGCAACTTATTTCAGAGCAAAGACAACCACAACGATCCTGTTTGTAAAGATGTTAATGAACCACTTATCTGGTACAAATCGGTGGATTGCACAATAAAAAATTCAGAAAGTCATATTTAGTGTTATGATCATGGTAGGGATGGAGAGCATGGTTGCATATTAATGGAAGAGTGCCATGAATTAACTACTCACAGGTCTATTTTAGAGGTTCAAAAGAATTTTCTGATTTGACAAATTGCACAAAGGTATGGAATGAACGGTATTTTAAGGTAGCAGCACAGAATATATAAACGGACATGAAGAAAATAGCTGTTAAATATTAAAAATAGCTACTGCCACATATGAATTATGTAACAATAAAGAAGGATCTCTGCCTCAATATCTTTGTTCCTTTCTATTGTTAGAATATGGGATTCCTTTCTATTGTTAGAATATACAAGTTGCTCGTTCTCTGGTAATACTTCTGTTTCGGCTCAGAAAGTACAATGTTCAAACCCAGTTCCAGACAGTCTCAGCATGGAAATCCAGTTGGGGGCTCACATCTAGTGGCTCTGTGTAGGGCTCTCCCCACCTACTGAGTATGGTTTGTGGAAGCTCATAAAGCCTTTCCTATTAACTGCTTTAAGGATAGTTACAGCTATGGGAGGAGCATGCGCACCATGGCCTGCCAGATTACTGTGCAGATTTTGAATCCCTCCAATGCTTTCCATGATTCTGCAAGTATGAAAATTAAACAAGAATATGGGGTTAAATGCCAGCTTCAGTCAGAAAATAAGCCTCAGCATAGACATTCTGGGGTCAGGTGGCATGGGTACATTTAGGGGCTCCAAAAATGGTTCTTAATTTTGCACAGATTTCATCCATCACACATTTACTCTTTTCTTCATTTAGGCAAATAGCACATCCGTCCAAGATCAGTAGGTGTTGATTTAAAGAAGCCCGTTTGGTCCTGCGCTTGTTTTAAGTCCTAAATCTCCTTTTCAACAGCTCTGACAATTGATATTATCAATTCAATATCAGTTACAGAGTTCATGGGTGTGAGCAGGCATTGCCAAGGATATTTAAAGAGATCATCAACTGTTCTCAGCTAAATCAATGGTTAGTTTATTTGGACTGCAACGGTGCTGCTTTTGAAACTTCTGGGAATTGTACTGCAGGAACTGACCGTTTGTAGAAGTAATTTGGTATGTGAGCAGAAGCGGCACAGTGGTTAGCACTCCTGCCTCACAGCTCCAGGGACCCAGGTTCAACTCCGGCCTCGGGTGACTGTCTGTCTGTGCGGAGTCTACACTTTCTCCCTGTGTCTGCGTGGATTTCCTCCGGGTACTCCAGTTTCCTCCCACAGTCCAAATATGTGCAGGTTAAGTGGATTGGCCATGCTAAATTGCCCCTTAGTGTCCTAAGGGTCGGTGGGGTTACTGGGATAGGGTGGAGGCGTAGGCTCACGCAGTGGTTAGCACTGTTGCTTCACAGCTCCAGGGTCCCAGGTTCAATTCCCGGCTTGGATCAATGTCTGTGTGGCATTTGCATGTTCTCCCTGTGTCTGCGTGGGTTTCCTCCGGGCGCTCCGGTTTCCTCCCACAAGTCCCGAAAGATGTGCTGTTAGGTAATTTGAACATTCTGAATTCTCCCTCTGTGTACCTGAACAGGCGCCGGAATGTGGCAACTAGGGGCTTTTCACAGTAACTTCATTGCAGTGTTAATGTAAGCCTACTTGTGACAATAAAGATTAATATTAATTATTACGTAGGGTGCTCTTTCTAAGGACCGTTGCAGACTCAGTGGGCTGAATGGCCTCCTTCTGCACTGTAAATTCTATGATTCTATAAGATTTTTTTCTGGAATGTTCCAATATACAGCTTTCACTCCGTTTTGTGCTTGCATTTGTATTGTGCCTGGAAGAGGAGAAGGAGGGAACAGGCTAGAATCCAGGGACCTGCAGCTGCAGAGTAGCAAAAGGAAGGCAACGAACAAGAGCTCTAACTCCAGTATTTAGAGCCGAAATTCTTAACTATAGTTTACTGTAAAGTGTATGATGGGGCTATGCTTTTGAGAGGCTGTCACAGAAATCTGTTAACTGATGCAGCACCAAGGACAGCCCAGTACAAGGTTAGGTATCCTTGTCTGTTCTGAATTTGTCAGATGGTGATACACTGAAAGCTAATGACTTCATAACTTCCGCATGAATTAGAATGACAAAGCCTCTAGGCATTTCTAAAGTTGCAGGATTTGCCCTGGTGCAAGGTGTTACCAAGTTCACACTTACACACTTGCAGTTGCTTGTAAAGGAGCCCAGAGTCTACATGAATAGGAAGGGATTCCACTCACTGAATATGCAACAAGTACACATTGCAATTCTATGCCTTGTTTCCTAATAGGCATGCATGATGCCATTATCCTGCATCAGTCCTCAGTCCCTTCTCCCTTTCATCCCAAGCATCAGGTCAGATACTGATTGTTTGGGAACAATGGCTATTCTATCCAAGCCTGGCCAATGATATAGGAACATTAGTAGGGCGAGCAGGAGTAGGAAATTCAGATCACTTGAGTCTGCTCCATCATTTAACTAGATCATGGTTGATCTCCCAGGAACCCAATCAAAAATGCAGAGATGAGATACAACTGGTGCTATGCCTCCTTTCAAGACCTGATAGGCCAGACAATAGGCCTCCTGAGGCAATATTTTTGCTGCTAGATCAATCTTAGTATAGTCCTCTTTAGGATTGTTATTGCATGCAAATGCTACAAACTTTTGCCATCCAGAGGAGCTAATTCATGAAGCCAGCTACAAAGGAAGATGTGGAGATGGAGGAATATTTGCAACAGGATGACAGTGAGAAGGATGGAGTAGAGCAAGGCCCACCCACTTTACCCGCTGCAAGAGCTCTTTGGCAACAGTTTATCTAGCAATGGTCTGGTGAAAACTTAATATTCCCCTGCACCAGCAGTTCCTTCCAGCATCAGCCCTACTGCCATCCTTAGGACTGCAACAAACCCAAACAAATATTCACCTTTCAGATGAAAAACATCAGCCGCACTTGTTCGATTTCATTTAGTTTTTAGATATCAGGTTCATAGGTAAATTGGATGACTCCAATCTCCATTTTGTATTCTACACTAGATGAATTCCCAAAGCCAATTCAACCTGAACTCAATGCAGTCCTTGGAAGCAGGCCTAGGCCAATACAGAGGAATATGGATATTTGCCAGTATAAATTGGGAGGCACACTAGTTTGCCAAATCCCACACACTCCAAAAACGTGTTTGCTGATGCTTTTTCTGCTCTCACCCTACCACATTTGGCTTACTTTCCACATACATTATATACAGACCACATTTTTCATTTTATTTTCTGTTTAATGTTCATTATTCAGTAGACAGGGGAATTATTGTAAAATCAACTATGCTGGAAAACAAGCCAACTATGGGGGTGGGGAATGGGGTGGAGTGAAGTGGGCGGGTGGGGAGGGGGGAGGATGTTGCCTGGGAGACATGGAGAATCTACAGTTGTGTTTATTTTTTTCGACCCAATGGTTCATAAAACCAGTCCTCAATACAAATGAGTAGTAAAACAGATGTCAGATTCATTTGAATTAGCATATGAATCCAATGTCTGACATGAAAAATAACCTAAGCACTGAACATCCATCTGTCTTGAGCAGCCAGCACTTTGAGATCCAACAAAAGTTTAATTCAAACACTCACAAAACATTTCAAATAAGCTGTCTATTTATCAAAATGGCTACAATAGAGCTGGGCTTGGCAACAGCTACACACGTTTAATGGCTGAACAGCTGTAGCCTCAAACTGCTTTGTTAAATTAAATTGTGGCGTTGAAATACAGAACAGGAGCAACAAGCACAGAATCAAACAGCCTATTTGGTGATATACCGTGACACTATGAGAATTAACCACTTCTTGAAGCTTTTGCCCCAAACTCACTGTAATTTAGAACCTTCCAAAAGCTGCAGCTAAATTGCCTGCCACCAAAGAAGTTGGGAGTAATGGTGAAATAGAAAACACTCACTATAAAAGTCCTCAGGGATACAACATCTGCCGATGAATGGGTTGACCTGATGATTCTTAGTGAGTATGCAAGCAAGTTTCAGTCTTCTCCAAAAGGGAGGCCTGAATCATATCCTATAGATATTCATAATGCTTTTTGTTTATATCAAGCATTCCAATTTAAACAAGTAGGGTTAAGGAGTAAACCATCAAAAAAGCAAAAGCAAAAAAGCATTTAGGCATTAGTCATAATAACCTGAGATTTTTAAAAGGAATCTTGCTAATAAGGCTCTCTCTTTAATTGTGTAAAGTGGTTAAAATAAATGGGTTTAATGGTGCATCATTTGTTCTTTTATGGTTTGCCTCTTATGCAGCTGGAAGCACTGATTATTAATTAGGTTACTGAGCACATGTTTGAAATATTTTCTTCAAATGGATTTCAAAGTAAAAAAATAGTTCCTATAATTAAAATGTGATGTGATGAAGTCATCGCTGTCATAATATACACCAGTATATCATGGTGCAGACACACACACACACACACACTGATGGACATGCAGTGGGACCAATCAACATACACAACACCGCAGCCAATCACCAGTGAGAGCACACGCACTATAAAGATAAGGGACATCAGAGTTCCCGCTCATTTGAGTAGCAGCTAGCTAGGAGCACAGAGCTCACAGCCTGCAACACAGACATTCACCATGTGCTGAGTGCATCAACTGGTTAGGACAAGGCAAAGGTCTTTAGTTAAAGCTGGTATCGTATTTACCCACAGTTCAAGTATGTTTAAATAGTTAACCTTTTAATAAAATAGTGTTGCACTACTTCAAGTGTTGGTGACCTGTATGTGATCTAGAACACCCAACGCATCATGATACCAGGAGTGGTCGCATACTAGCACTTTTTAGACCTACCTGCAAGTGATCTGCCTTCCTCCAGCATTCCGTCATTCTGCAACATGGACAACATCAGCCCGCCGCCGCCGCTCCGCATCGCCGGCAACCTCAGGGCCAACTGGAAGATTTTCAAACAGCGCTTCCAGCTCTACCTTCGAAGCCACGTACAGGGAGGACGCCTCGGCACAAGAAAGATTGCTCTTCTCTTCTCCACGGCTGGGGACCATGCCATCCATATTTTCAACTCTCTCACCTTTGCAGATGATGAAGACAAGACAAAGTTCAAGACGGTTCTCCTCAAATTTGACACTCACTGCAGTGTAGAGGTGAATGAAAGTTTTGAACGCTACGTGTTCCAGCAGCATTTGCAGGGTAAGGACGAACCTTTCCAATCCTTTTTAACGCACCTCCGCATCCTTGCGCAATCATGTAGCTACGGGCCCACTCCCGACTCCATGATACGCGACCAGATCGTTTTCGGTGTTCAGCCGGACACCCTATGTCAGCAGCTCCTCAAAGTAAAGCAACTCACCCTAGCGACCGCCATCGAGACCTGTGTCCTACAGGAAAATGTTACCAGTCTCGGTACTCCCATATACAAGCGGCTGAAACGGCGCGGCAAGGTCCCCACGAGGCGGAACGGGTCCAAGTGATTGAACACCTCCAGGGCCTCCGCCTGGATGAGGGTGGCCATTTCGCCCGCTTTTCGCGGACTGCCGTGCTTGTACGCACCAAACGAGGGGACGGCGACATGGAGGAACGTAATGCGCAGGCGCGCACCACGCAGGACCGCACCGCGCATGCGCAGTGGCGCAGTGGACGTCACAACGTGCGGCAACTGTGGCTCCGCCCATTTAAAGTGGCAATGCCCCGCAACATCTCGATAATGCCTACGATGTGGAAGACTTGGCCACTATGCTGCCTGCTGTCGAGCAGCTCAGCCTTCCAATTCATATCTTCAGCCAGCCTTGCAGGAATGTTCGGGCAATTCAACCCACGGTCACCGAGCCCGATGCGGACCTCCCACACAGCAGTGACACCGAGGACCCGAAGGCGCCTTTTCGAGTCGGTGTCGAAACGAAAAACAGGTTGTCCCCGAAGCAAAGACACCAGCCGCTGTCGGTATACAGCATCAATCCAGATGATGAGTGGTGTGCCACCCTGACGGTCAACCAGAATTCGTCGCCCACCTCAGAGACTTAATTTGTGAACTTTGCACTAATGGACTCTCTGGTCTGTTCTTCTGTTTAATCGTTCAAGTGGTTTGTATATAGTGTTCATCTCGTTATTTGTGTGTCACACTGTTTTTTTCTGCACCAGGCACCTTCCCATGTAAATAGCTTAGTTTTATGTACATAGTCCTGTAAATATTTGTCGCACACGTAGTCAAAAACATTCACCACATACTATTTATTGTTACGCAGGCACATTTTTTTATATAAAAGGGGGGATGTCATAATATACACCAGTATATCATGGTGCAGACACACACTGATGGACACACAGTGGGACCAATCAACACACACAACACCGCAGTCAATCACCAGTGAGAGCACACGCACTATAAAGACAGGGGACATCAGAGTTCCCGCTCATTTGAGTAGCAGCTAGCTAGGAGCAGAGAGCTCACAACCTGCAACACAGACATTCACCATGTGCTGAGTGCATCAACTGGTTAGGACAAGGCAAAGGTCTTTAGTTAAAGCTGGTATCGTATTTACCCACAGTTCAAGTATGTTTAAGTAGTTAACCTTTTAACAAAATAGTGTTGCACTACTTCAAGTGTTGGTGACCTGTATGTGATCCAGAACGCCCAACACTTCAATCTCCATGAAATATGAAAAATATTTGATGAAAATGAATTCCATCCAGACGTACTTTGTAATTGTAATTTTCAAAATGGCTATTCAGAGCACTGCGATAGTATAATCTTAAATAGATTGATGGAACACATTGGAGTAAGTGCCTATGTTGGAAACAAAGTATAAATTAATATTGCTTCAGGATACATCTTCTTCTGTGACTGAGATTTAAATGCACAATTGTATTGGAAATTCAGTCAGGTAAATACATTTTGAAATTACATGTCTATTAACGGTTAAGTGAGACTCATCTAAAAATGGATTTACAAAGAGGACAGATAGTTCCTGTAATTAATATGTGACGTGATGAAGTCATTTCCACGAATTATGAAAATATTAAATGAAAATCACAGATCACACATGGTGTAAATATTTGCCTTCGTTTGAAGTTTGCTGAAGCTGCATACTTCTCTTTATAAATCTGACTTTTTAAAAATTATTTATTCATGGGATGTGGGCATCACTGGCTGGATCAGAATTTATTGTGCATCCCTAATTGCTTGTGAGAAGGTGATGGTGAGCCACCATCTTGAACTGCTGCAGTACATGTTTTGTAAGAATACCGCAATGCTGTTCGGAAGGAAGTTCCAAGATTTTGACACACGACAGTGAAGAAATCGGTGTAGGGTTCTAAGTCAGGATGGTATATCGTTGGAGGGGAACTTGGTGGTGGTGTTCTCGTGCATCTGCTGCCCATGTCCGTCTAGGTGGTGGTGGTTGTGGGTTTGGAAGTTGCTATCGGAGGACTCTTGGTGAGTTGTTGTACTGAATCTTGTGGGTGGTACACACTGCTGCCACTGTGTGTTGGAGGAGTGAATGTTGAATGGGTGGAGTGGCAATCAAGTGGACTGCTTTGTCCTGGACAGTGTCAAGCTTCTTGAGTGTTGTTGGAGCTCTACTTATCTAAGCAAATGGAGAGCATTCCATCACACTCTTGACTTGTGTCTTGTAGGTGGTGGTCAGGCTTTGGGGAGTCAGGAGACGAGGCTACACTTAATTGAATTCTCAGCCTCTGACCTACTCTGGTAGCCACAGTATATATTTGGCTAATTCAGTTCAGTTTCTGGTCAATGGTAACTCCCAGGATGTTGATAGTGATGATTCAGTGATGGTATTGCCACGAATGTCAAGGTTGCGATGGTCAGAATCTCACCTGTTGGAGATGGTCATTGCCTGGCATTTATGTGGCATGAATATTACTTGCTACACATTAGCCCAAGCTTAAAATTGTCCAGGTGTTGTTGAATATGGACAGGGATGCTTTAGTATCTAAGGAATTATGAATGGTTCTGAATATTGTGCAATCATCAACAAATATCCCCACTCTGAGCTTATGATGGAGGGAAGATCATATCATTGATGAAGCAGTTGAAGATGGCCGAGGCCACTGCCCTGAGGAAATTCTGCAATAATATTCTGCGGTTGACTGTCTAATAATTTACCAGAAAAATAACAATGGGCTACTATACAATGTATATTAGATATAGAAGACTGAACCTTTGTTCAGGAGCTTTAACCCCAGCATCAGCATAATTTCCAGGTCCTGATCCCAAATGGCGTCAACGTAATACACCCATTCTTCTAATTTTTGAGTGCCAGACCCATTAGTGGTCAGAGAATGCACTCATTGTCCAGCTGGAGACCCTTCAGCACAGGGGGCACAGCAGCTCCACCATCAGATGTGGGACATGTCACTGTAGGTAAGAGACAGATGACAAGATGACACGTCAAGATGGAGGCACCTTCTTGACACCTTGCAAAAGACCTCAAATTAAAACTGGCCACAGCTGAAAGACTGCCATTGTGAAAGGGGAATTCCTCCACAGGACAGCCTATGGCTGCTGTTGTAGTCGTAATTTGTATGCGTGGGTGAGAATCTAACAAGCCAGAGAGAGTGTTGCCCCCTGTCTACCGCTGAGGGGCCACTTCCTTTCATCGGCCATATCTACCTACTGCTGGGGTGGGGTAGCAGGAGGTGGTCCACCTGGAAAATTCCAGCTGGTGGAGCCTGAGGGGCCTTGTTAGACCCTATAATGCACCTAACTAGTTACCTGCCACTTACACGTGGGTAGTCATTTCATCCTCTGAGCTGACATGTTCCAAAATAGCCCGAAGCTTGAAACATGCTGCCAAATTGGCATCCAGTAGCAGGAAAGTATGGGCCACCTGTTTTGCTGCCCCAATTGGGTTTTAAAAAGTCAGCCCAAGGAATCATGGTGAAAGATTCAGTTAATATATTAGAGTTTACAGTGCAGAAGGAGGCCATTCAGCCCATTGAGTCTGCACCAGCTCTTTGAAAGAGCGCCCTACTTCAACCCACACCTCAATCCTGTCCCCGTAACCCACCTACCCTAAAGGCAATTGAGCGTGGTCAATCCATGTAACCTGCACATCTTTGCAGTGGGATTCTCCCTTCTGGGGGACTAAGTCCCCATGCCGGCGGGAGAACCGGCACCAACCACTCCGACGTCAACAGCCCCCCAAAGTGCAGAATTATCCGCACTTTCGGGGGCTAGGTGGACGCCGGAGGGGTTGGCGTCGCTCCAGTCGCCTGCGAGTTCGCGCATGCGCCAAAGTGATCTCACGCATGCGCGGAACCGGCAGCGTATTTTGGTGCATGTTCTCTTCTCCGCTCCAGCCATGGCGGAGCCCTACAGGGGCCGGTGCAGAGGAAGTGCCTCCACGGAACAGGCCTGCCCGCAGAACGGTGGGCCCCGATCGCAGGCCAGGCCACCCGTGGAGGCCCCCCCCCGGGTCGGAACTCCCCCGCCCCTGCCGACTTGACTGCCAGGTCCTGCCGTGTGAGACCACGTGTAACCCACGCCGGGGGGACTGGCCAAAAACGGACGGCCGCTCGGCCCATCGGGGCTCGGAGAATTGCTGGGGGGGGGGGCGCTGCCAACGGCCCAGACCGGCATGGTATGCATCCTGCCCCCGCCAAAAAAACAGCGCCTGAGAATACGGCAGCCGGCGTCAGGGCGGGCTTCGCGCCGCCCCCCCGGGGATTCTCCGACCCGGTGGGGGGGGGGGTCGGAGAATCCCGCCCTTGGACTGTGGAAGGAAACCGGAGCACCCAGAGGAAACCCACGCAGACGCGGGGAGAACGTGCAAACTCCGCACAGACAGTGGCCCAAGCTGGAAATCGAACCTGGGACCCTGGAGCTGTGAAGCAACTGTGTTAACCACTGTGCTACCGTAACATAAAAGAGGTGAATGAAGATTTAAGCTCTGAATATCAAAGTTTAGAAATCACACTTTGTTATTCCTATTCTTAGTAAGACAGCTGACTTTCCCACAGCAGTATTCAAAGTTAAAAGGTAGGAATATTACCTTGTAACTTACAATGTTAGATTGTTAGCTACTGAAATGGAGTTGCATTTAACCTTGTCTGAAAAGGATTTCAATAGTGTTTGAAAGATAGATTCATAGACAGTGAACTAACTTTTTTATTACTTCCTGAGGATAATTTTTTAATTCAGCCTGTTGAGATGGATAAAATCTAAATAAATATGTCTCACACATTTGTTGGATAATTAAGTAGATCTGTATATTTACTGAGGCACTGACAGTTGTGGGGGGGGGGGGGGGGGGAGAAATGCTTCTTCGTGGTAGGAAAAGGGAGCTCAGGAGCGTGTGGTAGCTCCTTTTGTTCTGTCGCAAGCTGCAAATGATGATGGCAAAGTTCAATTGTTGATCAGATTTAGAGAGAATTCACAAAATCCAGTGGCTTCAGATATCTAAATCCAGCCAGAACATTGCAATAAAAAAACAAATTACAGTATTCTTGATGGTTTCATTCCAAAACAAAAACAGACTTTATTTTTCAAAATTCAAAAATGCTTTCCAAGATTTGTAGTTTCTATCATTTTGTTGAGATTGGCTTACACACAGTAATTAGAGAGAAACTATGTGACAGTGGCTTAAACTCTGCCCTTATACCTAGGGGGGCCCTGTTTCAAATCCAGCCCAGACTGTTAGGATGGAAACCTTTTTTGCCTGCTGGCTTTAGAAGTACTATGTGGAGCACAGAGTGGTCATGCAAGTGTTCTTATTTAATAGAATGGTAAAGTTGGGAATTTGCTGCAAATGGAAATTCAGTTCCGAAGGGTAAAAAAGAAATGCTGCTTTTTTAAAATCTCCAGTGGCTGGTGAATATGTTCCATTTGTTTCTAAGCTGCAAAACTTACGTGCTATTCCTTTATTAAATTAATTAGCTAGATAAAGCAATTACTGAATAAAACTAAAAAATAATTGATTCAATCAATAAAATTAACTGATCAAAGAAATAAATAAGGTTAAATGGGGCAGGTGCTGAGCCACAACTGCAACACATGGGACCTTCTGGGGAGCATTGCAATTCTGGATAACTATGGGCGCAGTCTACTGGCCTCATTGCGTCAGACGTGAAAATAAGGGGGCGGCTGAATGGCGGGAGAGGCCGAAATCGGGAACCACAGTGGGCGCCAATTGGTTTCTGATCCAACCGGCCGGCTCCGGTTTGCGAGATCTGAATCCCACCGCGGTGTGGTGAGAAACCAATAAACACCAATTAAGCCCAAACTCCATACCATTAACGGGAAGAGTCCCCTATTGAACGGCCACCCATGATCTAACCGCCTCCCCAGCAAGCAGTCATGCAGGCACTGTTTAGGATACCTATTTAAAAACGTGAAGCCAGCGGAATGGTTGCTGTGGACATCCGAGGAGGTGAGTAGCCATTTTCAAAATCGGGCAGTCAGCCTGGGGGCACTGCACCAGTGCATGGAGGTGTGGGGGAGTCTTCGGGAGGAGGGGGGGGGGGAGACCAGGCAGCCATCATGGGGTTGTCCCTGGGCTGGGGGGGGGGGGGGGTTAGTGGTCCTGTGCCGCGGGCCCGGCATGCCAACCCCCGGATCGTTTATACCTATAATGGAGGGGGAACTTCAGCTGCTGCCTGTCTGCACCACTGAACACGCCCGTGACAGAGCCCCATTCATGGCAATATGGTGACGGTGACTTTAACTCCCACTGACCGTGGCGGCTGCTGGCTGCACAGCTGAAGGCTAATGCTCATGGTGAATTGGAAATTCTAGCAGTGTAAGCACTTCGCAGCTCCCAAGTGGATTCCCGTGGGTAGGTGTGCCAAGAAGCAGGGCGTAGGTACTGCCGAGCATCTCAATCAGACTGTGAGGCCTGGGCGTTTTGCCTGAACTCTGGAGGCATCAACACCAGAGGTAGCAGCCAACATTCCAACACCCAGGACCTGGACCACAGCATTTGGGACATCCCTGCGACCAGAGGGTGTGTTTATGGTCCGGGGAGGGGACCAGCGCCTGCTCCAGTAGCAGCGAGCCCGGAGGGGCGTGGGCCTGGGACGCCAGGGTGCAGCTGGGGAAGGGGGTGTGCAGATGGCCCGCAGTGTGGAATAACGTAACGGACGTTTCACATGCCTTGGGTATAATGTGTTTTAATGGTGCACAAGTACAATCGCGACCCCATCTGTCCCTAGCCTCTGATGTTGCTGCCCCCATACCCTATCAGTGATCCTCAATGTGTTTAGCCTCCGTGCTCTACCGCTACGTCTAGGTGTGTCCCCAGGATACACCTGGCCATGCCACCCTGTTCTGCATGCTGACCCCGAGATGCGGCATTGTCGGGGGAAAGGGAGGGTGGACTCGGGGGAACTGGTGACTGCCGTCATCTCCCTGTGGGGACGCTCTGGGCCGGCCTCCAGTCCTCCGCACTCCCGATCGGTGCCCAAATGCCCTAGGGTGGGGGGGGGTTGGTTCTGGATTGAGCTCCAGATACCCTCGAGGCTCTGCCAGCCATGGCAGCTCACCAATGGTGTCAATGCCCTCCGCGGTGTCCCCCTGTGACCGGGCTATGCTCTGCAATGTCTGGCCAATACGTAGACTCCTATTATTGTCTACAGCTCCGACTTCAACACTATAATCCCCAGCCAAGCTAATATCAAAGCTCCAAAACCTAGGACATGGCATCTCACTCTGCACTGGATCCTCAACTTTCTGACCCATAGACCATAATCAATAAGGATAAATAACAACACCTCAACTCCTCCTCCACGATAGCTCTCAATACTGGGGCCCAGCAAGGCTGTGTACTTAGCCTCATACTATACTCCCTATAAACACACACATGTCTGCGCAGCAAAATGTGGCTCCAACTCCATCTACAGGTTTGCTGACGATACGCCCAAAATGGGTCGGATCTTGAACAACAATGAGTCCGAATACAGGAGGGAGATAGAGAACCTAGTGGAGTGGTGTAGTGACAACAATCTCTTCCCCAATGTCAGCAAAACTATAGAGCTGATCATTGACTTCAGGAAGCAAAGTATTGTACACATCCCTGTCTGCATTAACGTGGCCGAGGTGGAGATGGTTGACAGCTTCAACTTCCTAGGTGTGCACATCACCAATAATCTGTCCTGGCCCACCCATGTTGACGGTGTGACCAAGAAAGCACGACAGCACGTATAGTTTCTCATAAAACTAAGGAAATTCGGCATGTCCCACATTGACCCTTATCAACATTTACAGATGCACCACAGAAAGCATCCTATCTGCCTGCATCATAGCCTGGTATGGCAACTGCTCAGTCCAAGACTGTAAGAAAAATAATGTCGTGAACACCGCCCAGTCCATCACATTAACCCGCCTCCCATCCATTAACTCTGTCTATACCTCCTACTGCCTTGGGAAAGCGGGCAGCATATTCAAAGACCCCTCCCACTTGGCTTATTCAGTCTTCCAACTTCTTCCATCGGGCAGGAGATACAAAAGTCTGAGAAAACGCACTAACAGATTCAAAAACAGCATCTTCCCCGCTGGAACCAGACTCCTAAACAACCATCTTATGGACTGATCTGGTCTCTTCACACTACTGAGTAATACTCCATTCCTGAATGCTTCACCTGATGACTGTGTCTATGTATTTACATTGTGTATTTTATGTTTGCCCTATGTATTTTTTTTTCATGTACGGAATGATATAACTAAACAGTTGGCAGAACAATACTTTTCACTGTACCTCAGTATACGTGACAATAAACAAATCCAATCCAATGTCCACCTGCGTCTGAGACACAGTGCTCAATGACCGGGGCATGGTCTGGAGTGCCCCAGCAATGCCCACCTGAGGGTGGGACATGCTCCGCCAAGCCCCGGCAAGGTCCACCTGAGACTGGTGCACGTCACCCAGCATCTGGGGCATGCCCCCCAGCACCTCGGCAATGTCCACCCTGAGACTGGGACATGTTCCGCAGCTCCTCGGAAAGGTCCACCTGCATCAAGGACACTCCACCAGCGTCTGGGACGTGCTGTCTATGCCCTCAGCCGTGGCCGTCACTGACTGAGCCAAGTCTTCGACACCGCCACTCATGGTGCTGACGTCATGCTCCAGATTCTCCACTGCGGTCACCACCTTATCAGTATTGGCCTCGGAGCCATGCATTGCCAGTGCAATCTCCTGCACCCTTAGCCTTTGGGCCTACTCTAATTAGCTATGGACCTGCTGGAGTATCGCCTACATTCCCCTTTGAATCTCATGGCCGCACCCTATTGACTGTATCCTGATCCAGAGGCTCAACATCTGAATGAGACTCAGCTAGTCCTGGGATCCAGCACACCTTTGACTGCTGTCTCTCCTGCACCTTCCTGCCTCCACCTGATGTGCATCAGCAACTGTGAAGCGCTCAGCAGAATGTGCCCCCGAAACCTGTCCACTACTTGAGCCCACCAAGGTGTATCTCTCTGTGCAGGGTGGGGATGACAACTGTGACGCCCAGACGGTGGCATCCTTGGGCCTTTCCTCTTGGACGGCAGGGAGCGAGGCCATCCTGGATGGGCCGGCACCATCCGACGGAGATCCTGTGGGAGAAAGGACATGTAGTCAGTGAGAGGGAAGGGTCATCAGCTGGCATGAGCAACTCATCTGTGACAGGTCATCTGGGTGGGGGCTGACGGATACTTGCCTCTGTGGTGCAGGTCGATCTTGATGTTGGCAAACTATCTGTCCTCGGCCACCCCAGCGACTTCCTGGGCTTGCTGCCCATAGGGGGTGAGGACTCTGTGGTCTGGCAACCCATCGCCCCTCTGGGCAATTCCCGCTGATTGTGTGCCAACCTCTCCTGTGGCAACACGGAGCCAAATGCTGAATGCTTCGTGGGTGGGCGGAGAGGGCATGGTGGGGGCAGGCATGGACAGAATTGCCGGGTATAGGTGGGTGCGATGGTGTGTTGGGGCATTGACACGCCATTGTGCTGGGGGTGGCGGGTGGAGGTGCCTGACGCAGAGTAGCCAGGGGGAGGTGGGGGGGGGGGCAGGAGGGGGGTGTTGCCACGCTCAGTCACCGGGTTGGGGGGCGGTGGTGAGACAGCAGGCAGGACCAGTGCCAGGGGCCGATGCCAACTCACCCATGTGGCCCGGCTGTTGAGCTTCTTGCGGCACTGGTTGGCGGTCCTGCTGGTGACACTCCCGAAGCTGACCGCCACTGCTACTGCTTCCCAGGCGGCAGTGGCTGCCCTGTGGCTGACTCTCCGACCCCCTCGGGAGAGCAGAGCATCCCTCCTGGACACGGCTGCATCCATGAGCCTGGCCAGGTCAGCACCCCTGAATCGTGGTGCTGGTCTACACGGTGGCAAGGCTGTGTGTATCGGTTTAAATGCAGCTCCCCCCCAGGTAGCGGGGAGCTGCCGGGTGTGGTCCCGGAAAATCAGCTGACGGGACAGTCATTTGTGGCGTAAAGCATCATTAAGTGGCATAATTAATGTTAGATACTGGTGACGGCCTTGCCAGGTCGGCCATCGTGAAACACTTGGCAATTCTCGCTCGCCACCATACTTCGAACGAATTTGGTTAGATGCGCCCTAGATCTACATTAAGTATATGCAGCTTGTGGAACATTAGCTCAGGCTTTTGTGAGCTGGAATATGAGCTGAAGACTTTCTGTTGCCTCTCCATTGGACGATGACCTGGACACCTTCTGTTAGAAGGCAGTCACACCACTCATGCTTGGTAGTGCTTTGCAATTTGTCGATGGCCAGGTACATGAGGGTGTGCCTGCGAGTCTGGGCATCCAGAAGGTAGCAATGGAGGTGACTCCACCCTTGACTTTGACTAACAGTTATGAGGTACTTGCTAAGTGTGCGGATGGGCAAACTGATGCATGGTGCAGGAGCCCTTTCAAATCAGGGAAGAGAAAAGGATAGTGGTAGTGATAGGGAGCAGTACAGTCAGGGCAATAGATACTGTTCCCTACAGCCGCTACCAGGAATTCTGAAACCTGCCCATCGCCAGGGTTAAAGAAATCTCCTGGTGGCTGGAGAAGAACTTGGCGTAGAAGGGAGAATATCCAGTTGTCATCTTTCTTGTAGGAACCAACAATATAGGTAGAACTAGGAATGATGTTCTGCTGAGAATTTGAGTGGTTGGAATCCAAATTAAAAAGCAGTCCCTCAAAAGTGATTTATGTTCGGGAAACAAAGTCCTCCTGCCGGTGTGAAGTCACCATAGACCCAGATGACGGTAGGCTGCTTTCCCCTTTGAGGGGGAGAGCTAACTGGTAGTGATTTACCCTGAGGATCACCAAACCTCAGGCGAAGGGCAAGGTTGAGAAGGTGGGCCCTCAGGAATAATCTCAGCCGGTACGGGAATTGAACCCGCGTTGTTGGCCTCGCTCGGCATCACAAATCAGCTGTTCAGTCAACTGAGCTAATCCACCACATCATCTGAATGGTTAACTCAGAATTGCACCAATTGATATAGGAAAACACAGATTAGAATGTAATTATGTAGCTGAGGATTAATGTGGGAAGCAGGACTTTCACTTCATGAACCATGAGTAACAGCACAGGAGACAGAGGGTGCTGATGTGTTGGGATATGCTCGAATTAAACCAGGTTGTATCCAGTGTCCTGGCAAAATAAAGGAGTGGGGGAGTGGCAGGGGTGGAGGATTCGAAAGCAGCAAGGGAAATATCAAACAGCGTTTTGAGTAAAAATAAGCAGAGTGTGTCAAGAAGGGACAGCGAGAGTAACAAAGGTAATAGGGCATTTGTGAGCAAGGTAACGTCATCAAAAATTAGAAAAACAGCAAAGCTAAATGCTATTGAGATTTTCAACAAATTAACAGCACAAATAGAAATCAATACATTCGATTTAATAGCCATTAAGTGAGATGTGCCTGCAAAGTGACCAAAGTTGGGAACTAATTTCCGGACACTATACTTTTAGAGGAAATAGGCAAAATCAGAAATGGAGGGTCTTCTTCTTCTTCAGCGAACACCCGCTATCCAGTATTCGTGTCACTGGTCATATAGGTTCTGTGGGTCCTTGCGTGGCTGATGAGCTCGACCCTAAAGCCGCATTTCTGATCTCCCATTAATCAAGTGTTTCAGGGAGGTTGGACTGGTCCTTGAACTCTAGATCGTGGGTATTCCTTTCTCAGGCTCCTTTCTTGACGTCCTTTTGCGTCAAGTGTTCTCAAAGAATTGTGTCCCTTCAATCAGGAGGTTCCTCCAAGTAGGTCTCTTCTGAGCAAGGGTCTCCCAGGCATTGAAGCCTATGTTGTATTCCTTTTTTAAAAAAATAAATATTTTTATTCTCCTTTTTCACATTTTCATCAAAATTTACAAGAACAGATAATCCACAACACAATGGCAATCCCCCAGACAGCAATCCCCTTATCCCATCCACCCCCAAACAGCTCCCAACATTTTGAATACAAAACACCAATGAAAAAGAATCATCAATAACTTGTACATTCCAACCCCCCCCCCCCCCCCCCCCCCGCCGACCCCAGGGCAGCACGGTAGCATAATAGTTAGCACAATTGCTTCACAGCTCCAGGGTCCCAGGTTCGATTCCCGGCTTGGGTCACTGTCTGTGCGGAGTCTGCACGTTCTCCCCGTGTCTGCATGGGTTTCCTCCGGGTGCTCAGGTTTCCTCCCACAGTCCAAAGATATGCGGGTTAGGTGGATTGGCCATGCTAAATTGCCCTTTGTGTCCAAAAAGGTTAATTGGGGAGTACTGAGTTACGGGGAAAGGGTAGAGACGTGGGCTTGAGTAGGGTGCTCTTTGTAAAGGCCAGTGCAGATTCGATGGGCTGAATGGCCTCCTTCTGCACTGTAAATTCTATGATTCTATGACCTCCCCCACAATGTTCGATGTCATCCAATTCATGAAAATGCATGATGAACAACGCCTATGAGTTGTAGAACCCTTCCATACTTCCCTCAACTCGAACTTTACTTTCTTGAGCGTTAAGAACTCCAGCAGGTCCCCCCACCATGCCAAGGCACAGGGTGGAGAAGCTGACATCCACCCCAACAGGACGTGCCTTCGGGCGATTAGCGAGGCGAAGGCCAAGACATCTGCCTCCGCACCTGCTTCCAACCCCAGTCAGTCTGTCACCCTGAATATGGATTCTAGGGTCCCTGTTCGAGTCTCGCATACACCACCTTTGAGATTACCTCAAAGACCTCCCTCCAATACTCCTCCAGTTTTGGACAGGACCAAAACATATGAACGCGAATAGTGGGGTATTAAAGGATTTGTTCACAAACATCCTCCACCCACTCAAAAAAGTGGGCTCATCTTCACCCTTGTGAGGTGCGCCCTATACACGACCTTCAACTGTATCAGCACCAACCTCGCGCACAAAGTTGACGCATTCAACCTCCGTAGCACCTCACACCATGACCCCTCCTCAATATCCACCCCAACTCTTCCTCCCAATTCACCTTAATCCTCTCTAGTGATATCTTATCTTTCCCCAGAATCACCCCATAAATCACCGACACCACCCCCTTCTCCATTCCTCTTGTCTTCAATATCTCTTCCAACAGTGTGGGAGCCAGCGGCATCGGAAAGCTCTGTACCTCCGTCCTGGCAAAATTTCGGACCTGTACATACCTAACGATCTCTCCCTGCCCCAACCCATACTCTTCCCACCCCCCCCCCCCCCCCCCCCCCCCAGCTCCTCCAACTTTGCAAAACAGCCTCCCATAAACAAATCTTTTAATACCCTAACTCCCCTCTCATCCCATCTCCGAAAATTCCCATCCCACCTTCCTGGCTCGAATCTATGATTCCCTTGACTAGGCATTTCCCTTGACCCTGCCCACAACCTAAAGTGCTGGCACAACTGCCTCCAGATCTTCAACATCGCCACTACCACCGGGCTCTCTGAATATTTCCCCAGGGCCATTGGCAGTGGTGCCGTTGCCAACGTCCTTAACCCCGATCCCCTGCATCGACTCTCCTCCAATCTAACCCACTGGGAGTTCCTCCCCTCTAACCCAGCCCCGCAACTTCTAGCATTCGCCGCCCAGTAATAATGCAATAAATTTGGGAGACCCAATCCCCCTGACTGCTGTCCTCTTTGCAACAGCACCTTCTTAATCCTAGCCACCTCCCCCCCCCCCCCCCCCCCCCTGAATGAACAAGGTATATGTTGTATTCCTTGAGGTAAACCTTTGGGATGTCTTTGAATCTCTTCCTTTGTCCTCCTCTTGTTCGGGAGCCTTCCTTGAGCTGGGCGAAGAAGGTTTGTTTTGAGAGTCGGGACTCTGGTATCCTAAGCACGTGGCTGCCCCAACAGAATTGGTTTTGGATGATCATGGCCTCAAAGGTAGTGCTCTTGGCTCCTTAAAGGACTCTGATGTTAGTATGCCTGTCCTCCCAGCTGATGTAGAGAATTTATGTGGAGACAGCGTTGATGATACCTCTCCAGGGCCTTGAGGTGGCGTTTGTACGTAGTCCAAGTTTCTTAGCCATATAAAAGAGTTGGGAGGCCAACTGCCACGAGGATCTTGGTACCAGCACGGATGTCGTGGTCATCAAAGACTCTCACCCTTAGGTGTCCGAAGGCAGTGCTATGGATTGGATACAATGTTGGATCTCCACATCAATGTCAGCCTTAGAGGAGAGATGACTTCCCTGGTAGGGGAAATGTTCCATGTTTGGGAGGGTTTACCATTGATCTTTATGGAGGGAGAGACTGGATCTTGCCCTGGGGTGTGTTGGTACAACTTGAGTCTTCTTGAGGTTGAAGCTGAGGCCGATTCATCAGTATGCTTCCGCAAAGGTTTAAAGCATGGTTTGGAGATTCTCTTCTGAGAGAGCAAAGTTGATGTTGTCATCTGCATTCTGAAGTTCCACGAGTGATGACAGTGTGTTTTTCTTCCTGGATAAGTTTTCTGTCCATCCTGTATATGATGTCTACTCCACTGGGAAGCTTGTTCTTGACGAGGTGAAGGGTGGTGTCGATGAAGATGGAGAAAAGGGTGGGGGCGATGACGCATCCCTGCTTAACGCCAGTCTTGACCTGAAAGGTTTCTGTCTTATTTCCATCGGTGAGGACAGTTACTAATATCTTGTCGTGCAGGAGTCGGAAGCCGGCCTTTGACAGGGTCTTCCACAGCACTTCCTTTTTTAAAAATTTAAATTTAGAGTACCCAATTTACTTTTCCAAGGGGCAATTTAGCGTGGCCAATTCACCTACCCTGCACATCTTTTGGGGTGTGGGGACGAAACCCACGCAAACACGGGGAGAATGTGCAAACTCCACATGGACAGTGACCCAGAGCCGGGATCGAACCTGGACCTTGGCGCCGTGAGGCTGCAGTGCTACCACTGCGCCACCGTGCTTCCCTTCCACAGCACTTCCTGATTGACTTTGTCAAAAGCCTTGGTTAGATCAATGAAGGCTATGTAAGGTGGTTGATATCGCTCCTGCATTTCTTTTGAAAATGTCAAGCGGCAAAAATCATGTCCATTGTTCCATGGTTTGGCTGGAAGCCACACTGGCTTTCCGGAAAGACTTCTTTGGAGATTGGGAGAAAGCGGATAGCGAGAAATCGGGCGACAATCTTTCCGGCAATGGAGAGTAGGGGTTGGTCGGAGATAGGGGTACTTCCAACAGTCCTCTTTATCTCCGTTCTTGGAGATGGTGGAAACAAGGGCATTCCAGGGGGTCATCAGATTTCTTCTGTCCCAGATTTTCAGGAACAGCTGATGGAGAAGACGGGTGATCCCCTCCTCCATGTTTGAACATTTGCACCGGAATCCTATCCACTCCTGCAGCATTTCCATTCTTCATGTGTTTAATGGCGGCTTTGACTTTATCCATGCTTGTTCGACTGATAATGAAGGATGTGATAGACACAGTAGTGAGAAAGGACCTTAGGTGTCTCACTGTAATATACAGATTTGCAAAATAGTGATCCCACCCACAGTGGGCGGGATTCAGATTGCAACCGCTCGCGAGATCATGTTAGAGCTGGGTCGATCCTGGAAGAGGGATCTCCCGGCATCTACCGGCTACGCCGCGTTTTGGCCGCAACGTAGCTGGTAGATTGCGCCATGATCTCTCCAGAGAGAATCGTGTTTCCCACTTCTCTGTGAATTTTCGACTCCCATCGCCATTCTCTCTAATAGTGATGGCTGACCAAAAATCACCCCCATTTTGTCAAAGTTTTCCGTCATGCACTCATCAGGACAATCACAAGAACACCGTTATCAGGGGAAACAACAACTTTATACTTTAAGAGAAGGGAGTGTGGATTTGATGGCAAGTGATCTCTAATTCATAGAGGCATAGCCATGGAGAATGCAACAGTTAATGGTGACTGACAGTTAACTGCCAAGCATTGTCTGAAAAGTCAAACCAGGTAAAGTTGCTGAGTGGGTTGGAAGAATCGGGCAGGAGCCAAAGAGTCGGAAACATGTTGGCATAAAATGATGTTACAATTGCAAATGATGGGTCAGTTATCTCACTGGTATGTGGCGTGAATACCATTTGCATCTCATGGCAGGACCCGATTCTGTGTCACACCAGTGGGAAAGCACGCCGGTGTCAAACTCGATTGTTAATGAATGGCATGCACAAGGCAGTCTTCCATTCACCAGAGCCATTGAGGTGAGTGCAAAGATTTTTGCCATTGTGCCATATTGGTCCTGATGCCCTGTTCATCCTTTAGCTCCATACTGAGCTGCTCTTCATGGACAGCACTCTGCTGCTGGACCCATGGACCCTTCTGTGTCACCATCGTAGTTCAGTACTGCACATCGGGTTGGGGAGTACAGGGTCTCCTTCTCCCAGTCCTGGTGCTACACATCAGTGTCAATTTGGACACCACTGTGTTCTGGAACTCATGCAGCCACCACGAAAAAGGTCTGAAGTTCAACCGGGATTTGAGTGCGAGGTGAGGTCCGGGAGATGGAATAGGAGTGGCTGGCGAGAGAGGCGGTGCTAGAGCTGCCGCCTTTGCATTTAGAGAATTCCACCATTGTGTTCCCTGACATCGGTATTCTTGCGACTGCCCGCATGAGTGCAAGGTGAAAAGCTTCTTCAAAATGTCCTTTTTCAGCCAGACTCCAGTTCTGTGCAACCAAATGACTATTTGTTAACAATTGGTAATTACATTCACAGAGATTTCAAAGATGGCTGGTATGAATATTGCAAAATTAAAAGTCAGGGGCAGGATTCTCTAATAATGGGGCTGTGTCCTCACTCCAGCATCAAAATGTGGGCGTTTCACTCTGCCTGCTGATACAGGGCCCTGCACTTTCGGTCGGGAGTCTGACAAGCGCACAGCAGCGGCCTTCGGCGGCTGCCCTGCGCAACATGGCGAACTCACAACACGGAGCGGCCCCAACAATAGAAGCCCCCCGAGATCGTGTGCGCCTGCGGATTGGTGGCCCCTGATCACTAGCTTGGCCGTCTCTGAGGCCCCCCTGGTGAAGGAAACTCCCACCCCCCACCAGGGTAGCCGCGGACTGAGTCCGCAGCTGCCGCTGACCGTTCCCGACAGGCAAAACGTGGTTAGAACCACGCCATCGGGAACACGGCCAGTTTTCGTTGAAGAATCGCCGCAGGGGCCTCTGTCAATGGCACCCTACCCGCGACCGCGCGCCGATTCTTCGGGGATTGGAGAATCGCGGGAGCGGCATCACGCCGGTTTTCAGCGTCAACGCCCATTCTCCGCCCCTGCGCCGATCATGATTTTGGCGCGAAGGCTCGGAGAATCCCGCCCCAGATCTTTAGGGGGCGCTGTTCTAAGATTGAGGTAGAGACAAATGGTTGCGGCAGAACAGAGGATGTTTTACTCTGTGTCTGCCTCCTCAATCCTACTGTGGGATTGATTGATATTCCATACCTCAATGAGCAGGAAAAACATTGGGCTGGATTCTCCCAAACCCCAAAACTATGTCCCCACGCTGGCGTAAAAACGGTGGCGTTTTACTCCCGAAATTCTGAGAAAAAAGTTAAACGAATTCTAAGCCTAGAATTGCCAGGGGGCTAGCAGGTACCCAGAGTGAATTTCGCAGCTTTTGCTGCAGATACGGGCCTCCGCACCTCCGGGTCAGAGGCCTTGCGTGCGGACGGCGGCGACCTCCAGTGGATGCACCGTGCTCCATGGCGGACTCGGACCGCGGAGGCAGACAAAAATAAACCCACCAATCGGCTGTGCACCCGACCCTCAAACCCTGCACATCTAATCCCCGGCTGCCTATAAGGCCCCCCCCCCCCCCGGTCTCCAAAGCGCCTGCCCCTGACCAGGGCAGCCGCGGACTAAGTCTGTAGCCGCCACGCGATCATCCCGACTGGCAATAGGTGGTTAGTTCCACGCCGCCGGGAAATCAGCCGGTCAGGAGTGGAGGTTTGCTCAGCGGGCTTCTGGCAATGGGTCCCCGGCCGCGCGGCGTACTTCGCATTGACGCAGATTTTCGGTGCCTGGAGAATCGCCGGACCGGCGCTGGGTCAGGTTATGGCATGAAACTGGATTCTTCGCCCTGGCGCCGGCCGCTTTTACGTCGTCGGGCTGCGGAGATTCCAGCCCATTGCCTCTCCACTTGTGTGTTGGTTGATTTTCTTGATTGCCACATTTTGGGGGAATTTAATGCTGACTTTCTGATCAAAGTTAGTATGTTTTTAAAAAAATTTAGAGTACCCAATTAATTTTTTCCAATTAAGGGGCAATTTAACTTGGCCAATCCACCTACCCTGCACATCTTTGGATTGTGGGGGCGAAACCCACGCAAACATGGGGAGAATGTGCAAACTCCACACGGACAGTGATCCAGAGCCGGGATCGAACCTGGGACCTCGGCGCCGTGAGGCAGCAGTGCTAACCACTGCGCCACTGTGCTGCCCCAAAGTTAGTATGTTGACTACCTGTACAATTGCAATTTGCCAGAGTTTATGGATATGAAATTTGATGTATATAGGCATGGCACATAAATGATGATATAAAACATGGAACATAATCAAGACATGTGTAGATATATAAAATCAGCACTACATTAACAGTCTTGCAAACAGTGCATATTTCTTCTAAGTGTCACACTTACTTCTGGCAACAGTTTCCCTATATCACATTGTTCCAATCATAAATTGGCTCAAAGTAGTAGAGCAACAAAGAAATAAACTTGGATGAGCCAGTCAGGAGAGCCTATAAAGAAGATAAAGAACCAACTGAATCAGTATCATTCAAAATATTTGTGTCTCAGTGGCTGCAATTTGTAATTCCCTATTTGCATTTTCCCCAATAACAGTAATTAATGTAGTAAAAAAAACTTCAGTGAAATATTTTAAATGCAAGACTTTAATGCATAACCTGCATCCAAACTTATACAATTATCAGTCTCTTTGAAAAATGCTACCAATTGTATGAACACTTAATTTGGAATTAATAGTGTAAAAGAAGAAAAGCTTCCCTTTACCTTACAATTGCCACTTCCCTCCTTACTTTTTATACTTCTCCTATCACTCATCAACCACTCAGACCACTCCAATCCTTGTGATCAACTCTGTATATTTTTTCCCATCTGCCTTCACCCGGCCCTGGACACTTTCTCTCCTTCCATTCTTTATAGCCCATGGACTTTTGCCCTGATTCCCTACGGCCCATGTTTTTTTCCCTAAGTTTATAAGGCATCCCACTCACCTTGCAAACTGCCCATCAGTGGGCATTCTAGTTGTCAGTCCAGAAACATCTGTTGTGGGATTCTCCGTCGGCGGGGTCCTCCGTCCCACCAGCAGCGCACCCACGCCCGCGGGTTTCCCAATGTCGTGACGTGGCCCACAATCGGAAACCCCATTGGCCTGCTGCGGGAACAGAGAATCCAACTGCTGGCGGGGGCGCGTAGTGCCAGAAAACGTGGTTGCGGGGGACAGAGAATCCAGGCCCTGCTCTTTCTGTTGAAGGACATTGGATTATCAAAATGAAACGTGGACACCTGAACCCATCAGGAACAAATATTCATCCTGAGTGGAATTTAATGCCACCCCCCCCCCCACCCCCCCCCGCCCCACCCATAGCTTGTGGACAGCCTTGCTCTCAGCCACTGATGGTATTCATCCAGTGGTATGCAGGGGACCTGCCATGAAGGAAGTGGGAATAAGGGCAGCATGGTGGCACAGTGGTTAGCACTGCTGTGTCACGGCGCCGAGGTCCCAAGTTCGAACCCAGCTCTGGGTCACTGTCCGTGTGGAATTTGCACATTCTCCCCGTGTTTGCGTGGATTTCGCCCCCACAACCCAAAGATGTGCAGTGTAGGTGGATTGGCCACGCTAAATTGTCCCTTAATTGGAAAAAATGAATTGGGTACACTAAATTTTCAAAAAATAAAAGATAAAAGGAAATGGGAAAAGCAAACACTATCAGGGATGCTTGCGGGAGTGGTAGGGAGCAGGAGTCCCCCATTCAAATGCACTCAGTGCCTGATTGAGGGAACTGGCTTCGGAATGGGGAGATTGCTGAATGCCACCTCCCCACCCTTCCTGCTGACCCCCTCCTCCCTCCCCAAGAGCCCCTATCCTGCAAGACCCTACTGCCATCACTCAGGCCTTGTTCCTTTGGTGATTCTAGCCCTTGGCTGGGTGCATTACCGACAGCAGCACCCTGTTGGCCTCTGATTGGCTGTGAGTTTTGGTGGGCGGGATGTACAGCCCGTGATTTTTTGAACCTTGGGAAGGCTCTCGCCGGTGGACGAGAACCCCATCGCTTAGATTAAAAGGTTACGGTGAGCGGACGGGTAAGTGGAGCTGAGTCCACAAAAAGATCAGACATGATCTTTATTGAATGGCAGAGCAGGTTCAAGGGGTCAGATGACCTACTCCTGCTCCTAGTTCTTATGTTTTTACATTAAACTTTGTGTCTGTGTCTACACTAGGCAACATAATGGCCCAAAATTTGCTGAAAAATAAAGGTGTGTGAATGGCACATACAAATAAGTCAGCAATTTGTGGCGAAGAAGAGATACCCTATCAACTGCAAAACAGCATAAGTTGGTCGATTACTTGCACCATTCCATTAGCTTTGCAAAACTATCATCTCACACTTAATGTCTCTGTGATTTTAATAAAGCTGCTTTATTGGGAGGGTTAAATGGCCATGCAACTTATCACAGAACTTAACAACAACTTGCACGTATAATGCAGTGAAATGTCCAAGGTGCTTCACAGGAGTGTTATTGGACAAAGGTTTGACACCGACCTACTGAAGGAGATATTAAAATAGGTGACCAACAGTTTGGTCAAGGGTTTAAGGAACATTTAAAGAATGTAAATCTAGAAATTATAGTATAAGTACACTTCTAATGGTCTTAATTGCTAATAACAGCCAATCACCTATCTTGCCCAGGAAGGGTTAAGATTAAAAGTGAGAGTCTCATGTATTCATGTCTTATTGTTCAAATTTTTTAAATTGTCAATTCTTGATTTTTTTAACAAAAATCCTTACTTTTCTTTTATGTCTCCTTTTCTCTAAATCTAATCTTTCTTTTACTCTATTTCTCTTTCTGTTCTTGATTTGATAGTGAATTCATCCAATCTAATTCACTCTCCTTCTCAGTCCTTTGAACTTATTAGTTAAGGAGACATTTGTCCCAATGTTCAACCTGGTCCCAGAATCTAATTCCCCTGGTTATTATCACTTGCACTTCCAGCGGCAGTATGGGCAAAATCTTTAAAAACTCAATCTGCACAAACAAGTCTAACTGACCCAATTGGTCTATTCCAGTAATATTAAATATTCTCAACAATCAATGAAATTTTCGACGTCTTTCCTAGGTGGGTTTTGCTGGTCTCTTCCAATGAGCCGCCGACCATGGAGAACCAACAATGGACAACCCACAACCCTCTGGGGTAGCCAAATCAAAAGATTGACAAGCTTCTGAGTGAAGAAATTTCTCCTGATCTCAATCTTAAACCTTCAATGCCTTATCCCCAGCCAGGAGAAATGATTGCTCAGTTTCTGTCAAACCCTTCAGAATCTGAATCAGTATGTTTCAATGGGATCACCTCTCTCTCTCATTCTGCTAAACTCTGGAAGTATAGGCCTCATTAACACAGCCTCTCATTGTAGGACAATCCTCGCATCCCAGTATTTAATCAAATGAATCTTCTCTGTACCACTTCCAAGGCAGGCCGAGTTAGAATTTGAATCATTAGCTGAAGCATCTGATATACGAAAAGTCCTAAGCCAATTTATCACAAATAAAAGCAAAGAAGTTATGCTAGCCTTTATAAAACAATGGTAAACCTTAACTGTAGTATTGTATACATTTCTGGGAACTAAACTTTACCGAGACTGACAGCCTTGGAAAGAGTGCAGAAAACATTTACTAGAATGGCACCAGGAATGAGGGATATCAGTTAAGTGGAAAAACTAGAACAGCTAGGATTCTTCTTCTTAGAGGAGACAAGTTTAAAAAGAGATTCGATACAGATGTTCAAAATTATATGTGCTTTGATAATATGGGAAGAATCTGTTTCCAGTAGCAGTTAGTGTGGTTAATAATCACAATTTACAGACTTGAGGGACAGAATTCTCCGTTGGCTGACGGTGAAATCATGAAACGTGATTGGGCAGAGAATAGGTTTCGACGCCAAATCGCTATTCGGTCACCTTGACAGCGGCGTCAATGCGGTCCGGAATGCACGTAGAGTAAACACTGTTTGCATGTCATTAGCTGGCCCGACCCGGTATTCTCCGGGGCTTCCACGAAGCTCCGCCTCCGATGGGCCCTCAAGCTGGCTTTTAAAGCAGACCAAGGCAGGCCAGCAGCACGGTTCAATTCCCATACCAGCCTCCCCGAACAGGCGCCGAAATGTGGTGACTAGGGGCTTTTCACAGTAACTTAATTGAAGCCTACTCGTGACAATAAGCGATTTTCATTTTTCATTTCAAGTACATGCCCTTTAGGCAGGGTGGTACCCTGGAACTGCTGGTGTCACCTGGGCACCCTGGAACTGCCAGTGTCTCCCCCGGCAGTTCCAGCCTGGTACCCTGGCAATGCCACATGGATGCCAGCCTGGTGGTGCCCAGGTGGCACTGGCAACTGACAGGGGCATTTCCAGGGTGCCAGGTTGGCACTTCCAAGGTACCAAGCTTGCATATTCTGTGTGCTGGTGATTGGGACGGAGGTGCCCTGCGCGGATGTTGGGGAGGCCGGGGGGGACCTTCCCATAGTACATTGGAGCTTTGGGGGGGGGGGTTCTCAATGCTGTTAATAAATACGGGGTGAGAGGGGTTTCTCAATGCTGTTAATAAACACAATGACTGAGTGTCCAAAGCTCTTTGGCGTAGAGAATTCTAAAGATTCAAAACTTCCAAGTGAAGATATTTCCAGAATTTATGTCCAAAATGGCCACCTCCTTCTCCTGAAACTATGCTTTCTAGTTCTAGACAGAATATCCAGCCTCTCAGTATCTACCCTGTCTAGTCCGCTCAAAATTGTATATGTTTCGATGTGATCACATTTCATCTTTCTAAACTCCAGAAAGCTCAGGCTCACTCTATTCCATGGACAACCCTCTCATCTCAGAAATCAGTCTAATTAACCTTTATTGATATCCTTTCTTGGGTATGGAAATCAAAACTGTACACAGTACTCTCATTAGTAACAAGCCGAGTTGAAAGTGTCTGTTGAGACTGGATGCTATCTCCTTGACAACACAGCGCTGTATCGGTGACCATGAACCTCTGGTGCCAAGCGTTGGTTTCGGGTAGCTTATGTTTTGTGTGCAGCTGGAGATAAAGTGATACTGTGCTCACACTGATGGATGACTTGGGGCTGGGAAATGTAAAACTCAGTTACCTCAATAACGTAACCTTGCATTAAGTTTACTTCAAATGCACAGTGGAGTCAGGAAGTCACCAATGGACCTCTTTAATTACATGGCTAGGATTTTACAGTCCTTCCTGCCTGACGGATATTATGGTCCAGCCAAACTGAATGGAGATTTAAATGTCCTGCTGCATCCACTGGAGGGAGACATGCTGCGGGGGCTGTAAAATCTTGGCCCATGTGCAGATAATTTGTGGGGGCTTCGGACACAGTTGAGACTCCTAAAATCCTCAAGCTTGTTTTCAAATTTCTTCCATTCTACCTTTGCAAACAGACCAGCCCTCAGGCCTCTGAACTGCTCTGTGTTCCTCCATATCTGGCATCTTACACATCCCTGATTTTAATCATATCATTATTGATGGCTGTGCTATCAGCTGCCTTACGCCTACGCTTTAGAATTCCCTCTAAAAACTTCTCTTTCTCTCTACATCTCTCTTCTTTAAAATGCTCCTTGAAACCTAACCCTAACCCTAACCCTCTCTTTGGCTTTGCATTTGGTCACCTGTGCTGATATCTGCTTCTGCGGCTCAAGTGGCAAAAATATGTATTGCTAAAGCTTTTGTTAAGGATTTTCGACTCATGGTGCAGCAGTAAAAGTGCTATACAAGTGCAAGTTGTTGCTCATCTGGAAATACAGAATATTAATAAAATAATTCACTTTACAGAATAATCAAGAGACAAGAGTAGTGGGAGTCTTAATTTTCAATCTACATACATGGTAGAAATTGGATGGGGGCGGGGGGTTGGGTCAATAAACAGTGCGAAGTTTACTCAGCTATGAAAACAGGCAGAGGGGGATAATTTAATGCAAATTGTGGGTCTTATGATATTAATAGGACCCCAATGCAACTTTAACTGGGGCCTAAGCAGGGAATGGTCTGTGACTTTACTTCTAAGCTGAAGGAGGTCAAGAGCAGTAGGTGGGCTCCACTAGGCTTCCAAATGAAAGTCGCGACCCCCCTACTGTGTTCTCTCCCACCCCATCCCTTCCCTATCAACAGATCCTCCTGAGGTTCCCTCCCCACAACTTACCTGGAAGCTAGCTGTTGACTAAGGACCATATATATTTCACTGATAAGCAGCTACTGTTGATTCCCATTTGCATTGGCGTTACCACCTGAAACCCTCTCTGGGTTTAAATCAAGCTCAGAAAATTTAAGTACTTAGAAATTATGGTACTTGCCCACAAGTTATTTTTGTTGCTATTCTACTTGCAATATCGTACTTACTTAACACGGAATAAATTGAAAATAAAGCATATTATATAATAAAAGGCCCATAGAACATGACTTTAAACTCAAATTTACATTCATGTCAGAGTTAGATTAATTTCTGGCACTGCATGCTGTCTAGTTGACTGCTCAACAATCTTAATGTTTGTAATTTTTATAGAAGACTATATTTCTTGTGGGTTATCATCTGTCATACATTCTGATCCCCCTCATCCATCTGGAAGTCTGTTGTATGTGTTTCATTAGCGTCTTAGACAGGAACTGATGGAATTTACCCAAGTGAGACAAACTAGTGCCAATGAAAGGCTGTCTTGGGACTTGAACTTGCAACCTATTAAATGGGAGGCAAGAGCTCAGCTTCTTAAGTTGTCAAGCTCCTCCCTCTTTTTTATTAATGGATTAGAGTTCATGTTCTGCCTTACACCACCAATATTGGATCTTTAAAAATGTATCCTGCTTTCAATTACTTGCATTTTACATCATGATTGGTAACTGAATGTAAGAAAACTTGGGCGTCATTCTCCGCCGGCGGGAGTCTCCGTTCTGCCGGCGCCCGGGGGTTTCCCGACGGCGTGGGGGTGCCCCACAATGGGAAACCCCATTGACCGGTCGGTGTTACGGAGACTCCCGCCGGCCGGTCGGCGCAGAAATGGGGCGGGGCGGGTAGGAGAATTTCGCCCCTTGTTTTTGTATAACAGCTTATAAGAGAAAAAAATCCAATTAGACCTGGTCTTGAGCATTGGGATTGCGATGTACCCAACATTCGGTCCTATTGAGGTAGCAACTTTGTGCTGCCTCCCAATCAACATGATTGTAATGTGCAAAAACACACTCTTGATTGATTGCACACTCAAGAGTCCCAGCAGCTTGCATGTCTAGCATGACGTATAACTAGCCTGCACTTAAAGACAGCCTTCCCCTCTTAAATTAGAGCTGCACTTAGGCTACAACAGCTGCTGCAGCAGTATTTGGAAGGCTTTTCTGGATGGAAGAGCCTTTAAATGGAGCAGCAGAGCAGAGAAAAGGCACTTAAGTTCTCAGATGCAGCACTGCAGACCTTAATGATGGCGAAATTTCCACAGGAGACAATTTCAAATGGAGATGAGAATTTCTTTTCTCTCACAGGATTGTGGAGCTTTAAAACGTTTTCCCCCCAGAGAGCAGTGGAGGCTGGGTCAATTAATATTTTTAAGTCTGAGGTAGACAAACTTTATCTCCCTTGTTAGTCAAGAATCTATCGGGGGTAGGGCAAATGTGACGTTGAAGCCACAATCACATCAGCAATGATCTTATTGAATGGTGGAGCAGGCTTGAAGGGCTGAATGGCCGACTGTACCTCCTAATTTGTATGTTCATATGTTTGTACGAATGGGAACAGATGGCCATGGAGGTTAATTCTCAGAGTCTGCCTGTGAGGACCTGGCTGAAGTGGCAGAAAAGGTTCAATAATCTCATGCATGTGAGCAAGGTCAATGAATGCATTGTCAACTGATATTTCCTCTCCAATGCTGCAGCAGCATCCGACGCTGCTTAATGCACCTCATCCCCATCACTCACCCATCAGTAACCAGGACTCATGCCTAACATTCAAATGCTCCCCCCTCACTCTTGCCAATGCTGCCAGCCTCTCAACCACCTCTTGCAGTTTCCACATACTTCCTGCTATTCAGCTATGGCAGGCACATCACATAAACACATTACAAAATACTCACTGACATTCTTCCCGCTTGTAGGAGGAGGTTGCAGCAGACGGGAGGAGGTACAACTGCATTGTCTGAGATCAATGGAGGGAATGGCTCTCAATTGCAGCTGTGACTGAGGCTCTTGAATTAGCATTGTGAAAAATATTCTGCCCTACAGTACATTCCTGCCTTTTGCCCTTTCTCAAATTCCATCACATCTTCATCCTGCTATCTGGCATGAAGTGTAAGCATTGATTTCCTGCTTGCCAGCCCTTCCCCCTCCTGCGCACCACAAATCTTTGCATTTATGCTTTCAGATCTCCAAGAATTTCCTGTATGACGAGGCAGTGTAGCCTCACCATGAAGAGTGATAGCAACACCGGACATCTAATGAAGGAGTACTGTAACTTGGTTTGGCAATCACAGCCGCCAGCTCATATCAGATACTGGCTGTACCTTTAGAGGGCAGCTTAGAGCTATAATCTGCATGAGTCGAGTCACCAGGCACAAGCAGGTCGGAGCAAAGTCAGGGGAAAAGGGTAGCACATGTGCAGCTCACTGTAGGTTGAGATCGCAGACAGGTTCTGCTACTGGGGATTCAGATGAGGTCTTTGATGGAGCCGTCTACCAGAACACCGATTAGAACGCATAGCAAGGTGTTTGGTGCATTATCAGATCTTCCAGTTTCCTGTCACTGTTAAAGAGCATGAGGCAGTCCAGTTCCAACCATACAGAACTTGAAGGCCTTCCTTTCCTGAGTGGTGCCCAATTCCATGACAGGATTAGTGGACTTCGCCGTAGTGCACTGTCTGGTGTTTAATGTCTCCGTTTTGATTGCAACACAGGAAGAAGCCACCCACATCATTAAATTAATTCTTGTGGTCATACCAGTCCAGCTTGTTGCCATGCAGGCACTGACTCCTGCCATGATAGCTGTGGAAACATGTGCTTAAAGTGGAATGTGAGCTCTCGTTGTAATCCAACATTCTGTGCTCCAGTAAGTTACTTGATTTGCTGAGATGCTAAGCATGCTACCCTCTCTTGAGGGTAACAGCATTCATGTTTTCATCATTATCACTCCACCTGTGGCCCTCTTGATTCTTTTAGCCAGCCAGCCTAGATTGCTCCTGTCCATGCTGAGTTACTGCAGTCGAACGCAGGGCCTTCAAGGCCAGGAATTTCTTCTTCTGTAAATCCATCTGACATCTCTCTCAATAAATTCAGCAGCCCTTTACCAATGTGCTGCAGTCAGAGGGGTGGCACCGTGGCACACTTGGTCAGGCAAAGGCACCTGCAAGACAGGTGAATAGTTCAATTGGAAATGTTGTTGGCTCAAGTTGTAATGGAATGGTTTTGTGATGGCAACTTTTATTTCAGGATTTTGGCCAAGAGGACAAGGTACTCTCTCCTGTTTTTCTTCAGTAAGAAAGCAGAGAACAAAATTCATTTTCCTTCTGAAAAGGGCATTTAATGCATTGATTCATTGATGTATGGTGAACTGTGAAATGTTGGGAATCTGGCCCGCTCCTGCCTGAAAAGGCCAACTGGTGGACCACAGTGATCTTTATGGTCACTGGCAATGCTGTCTGCGTTTTGCTGAATGGTTTCAGGCCTGGTTGCAGGGAGTGGTACAGTTAAGAATGTCCAACCTCCTTGATAAAACGTAGGTATCGTAGACAATGCTTTGGACGAGTTGCAGGTGGAAGAAGTTCTCTCTAAGGTCACTTGGTATGATGGAACCTTCTCATGGAAGGTCTCCTCCTTTTCCTTCTCTGCACAGCTTCCTTTCTTTGCTGCCTGTGCTCCATCTCTAAATCATACTACATCCAGGCTATAAAGCAAGGTCGGGTGGAATATCTGGGGCTGGAGCATCCCTACCCGATGATCTGAAGAAGCTCTATGCCCGCTTTGAGCAGTCAGCCAATGTATCAGTTCTACCTGCCCCAACAGCCCTGGACACACCCATACCCACTATTACAGCCTCAGAGGTAAGAGCTGCCTTGTTGAAAGTGAATCTGCGGAAAACGACGTAGTCCCTGGGCGAGCACTTGGAGCCTGCGCAGATCAGCTGGCGAGTGTATTCGCAGATATCTTCACCACTTTGAGGTCCCCACCTCCTTCAAGAAGACCACCATAATACCAGTACGAAAGAAGAACAAGGTAGCCTGTCTCAACGACTACCGACCGATTGCCCTAATGTCTGTTATCATGAAATGCTTCGACCGGCTAGTCATGGGACGGATCACTGCTAGCCTCCCAGACGGTCTTGATCCACCGCAGTTTGCCTATCACTGAAACCGGTCCACAGCAGACGCTATCTCACTGGCTCTGCAATCAACACTCAAACACCTCGACAACAAGGAGAACTATGTAAGACTGCTGTTCATAGACTACAGCTCCACCTTCAACACCATTATCCCAACAAGACTAATAACCAAACTCCGTAATCTTGGACTTGACCCCTCCCTGTGCAGCTGGATCCTCGACTTCCTCACCAACAGACCGCAATCGGTCAGGATAGACAACAGCACCTCTTCCACAATAGTCCTCAACACCGGAGCCCCGCAAGGATGTGTGCTCAGTCCTCTACTGTTACCCTATACACACATGACTGTGCGGCAAGATTTAACTCCAACTCAATCTATTAGTTTGCGGATGATACGACAGTGGTGGGCCGCATCTCAAACAACAATGAATCAGACTACAGGAGGGAGATAAATCACTTGGTTGCATGGTGTACTGAAAACAACCTCTCTCTAAATGTCGGAAAGACCAAGGAACTGATAATCGACTTCAGGAAGCACAGCACGACACACACTCCCATCTGCATCAATGGCTCCGAAGTGGAGATGGTCGATAGCTTTAAGTTCCTGGGGGTCACCATCACCAACAGTCTGTCCTGGTCCACTCACGTTGATGCAACAGTCAAGAATGCCAAACAACGTCTCTACTTCCTACAGAAGCTAAAGAAATTTGGCATGTCTGCATTGACTTTCACAAACTTCCACAGATGTGCGATAGAGAGCATCCTATCCGGCTGCATCACAGCCTGGTATGGCAACTGCTCGGTCCAAGATTGCAAGAAACTGCAGACTGTGGTGAACTCAGCCCAACTCATCACACAAACGTGCCGCCCCCACATTGATTCTGTATACACTTCTCACTGCCTCAGGAAGGCAGACAGCATTATCAGACACCCCTCCCACCCAGGCATTGCCTTCTTCCAGACCCTTCCATCAGGCAGAAGGTACAGAAGTCTGAAGACTCACACATCCTGACACAGGAACAGCTTCTTCCCCACAGCTACAAGACTCCTCAACGACTGCCCCTCGAACTGATCTGTTCCCTGTAAGAACACCCTATGCTGCTCTTGCTCATGTATTTGCTTTGTTTGGCCCCTTGTTCTGCACTGTAACCAATCACTGTTTTGTCGATGTACCATTTGTCAATGTTCTCTTAATTATTCTTGTGTCTACTATGTACGTACTGTATACGTTCCTCGGCTGCAGATAAATACTTTTCACTGTACTTCAGTACATGTGACAATAAATCAAATCAAATCAAAAGGAACTGCAACAATAATCTCCATTACTGAAGGGTTTTTCTCTTGAGATGTTCGAACTCCTCTGACCTCACCAAGTGTCCAGCACCACCCTCTTATGAATCTAAAAACTTTCAACTCTTCGAATAAAACTCAGCGCAGTACTTTTATTAATTTTGCAGCAGCAAAAGAAAGTAATCAGATCATCACCAAAAAGTTGAACGTTGATTCCTTAAATTGCACCTTCAACAATGCAGCAAAGCTTGGTAACAAATTATACACTGAAATCCTGGTATGGGATACAAACCCCAAACCTTCTGATATAGTGGTAAGATTACTATTAGTTGAATCAAACTTAATCTACTCCTCAATGATAATGATAAATTGGTACTGTACTAATTACCAAATGAAAACCTTTTAAATTAGATTTTCGTTAAAATTAAATGTATGATGCAGCAGAAACATTGGCCGCGATCTTCCCAAAAGGGAACAAAGTCTACGAGCGAGCGTGTTTAGCCACGTGTTTCCCGGCATTCGCAGTGCTCGAGAAGCACATAGATAGCTATTTGACGCAACTGGCTTTGACTAAGGGGCCTGAATGGGCCGAGGCCGCGCATAGCCCCGTTTTTTACAATGGGGTGCTCTGCTTGCCATTGTAGTGAGACATCGTGACACCATTTTTAAATGGCAGCTTGATCTCCGAGGCCCCAAAAAGAATCTTCCCCCCCCCCCCCAACACACCATCCACCCCCCCCTCAAAGAATCTCTCCCCCCCCCCCCCCAGACCGAACACACCATCCACACCCACCACCCACACCAGGCAACACCTGTGTGCCGAAAATGCCAGCTTGGCACCTTGACAGTGCCACCTGGGCAGTGCCAGTCTGACACCCAGGTGGCACTGCAAGAGTGGCAGTGTGGCACTGCCAGGGTTCCCAGGTGGCACCAGCAGTGCCAGGGCACCACCATACCCAAAGGGCATGCAGTTGGGGGCCTCTGATCCCCTTAGAGACCCCCACGAGTACTGTTCTGTTTTATCCCCGTTTGTGGGGACCAGTACCAAACAGCACTAGCCCGAGGTCCCCGAAGCAAAGGGATTGAATCCCAAAGTCTCGGGTACCTCTGGAATCTGCACATCAGAGTAAGGTTTACTGCCTCACTCTAACATGCAGATTTGCCAGAAAGTGATCCCGCCCAAGGCGGGATTCCCCTTGCAAAATTGTGTTGAATCTCGTGAGGCATTGCGAGCCTGATAGATCCCGGGAGCGGATCTCCCGGCTTTCACCAGCCACCCTATGCTGTGGGGAGCTGCTTTTCCGGCGTAGCATGGCCGGAGGATCACAACCAAAATTTGTGAACCGGATAATGTGGCACGATGTTATGCAACAAAGTTCATCATTAATGATGTAGCTGTATATCTATGACTCTTCATGTCCATGAATTCCAATCTTCATTTTTTGTCAGTTGAAGTTTCAAAGACTAACTAGCATTTTTTCCACTGTCTTAAATCAGTATGTTTTCATGCATTGTTTGGTTTAGTAAGTGTGCAATTGGTAAAATGATTAGGAAAACACTTGCATTTATCACAGCCCTACCATATAACTGAGGTATATCCGAAGTAGCACTGTTGCTTTTAACCAACAATATAGCAGCAATTTCATACACACATTGCCATAAACAGTAATGTGTTGAATGATGTGTGCTTTTGTTTTTATTCATGTTGATCGAGAAAGAAGTTTGGTCCAGGCACAGACAGAGCTTCCTTCATGCGTCATGTGCGCTTTGCCTGAAGACAGGTCCTTCGTTCATTGCTGATGCTTCATTCTGAGCCTTGTTTTTGCAGTTTTCGTCGGGCGGTTTGCTAATGCCTTCCTCAAGGGAAGGGCGAGGGTGCAGATCTCAAGTCTGCCTCAGCCCATACGGGAACCGAAACCATGCTGTTGGCATTAATCTGAACCACACACTAGCCATCTAGCCAACTGAGCTAACTAGCCCCTCCGAGCTCGAAGAGTTTAGAATCTATGATCTTGCAGGGTTCTCTTATTTCTGTACTGCAGTGTTAAAATTGGATTGATGAATCTGCAAATGTTGTCCATGCTTATTCTTTTGGCTGGCTCGTTATCTTGGAAGGGGAAAAAAAATATAAGAATGGAAGAAACAGCTTTCAAAAAAGAGCAAAATGGAGGGGGAATAAAAGTAGAATACATTATATTTAAATGTTGAATATAAAATATAACTCACATCTGAAGGGGACTACCACAACTAAACTTGTAATTTTGCCACTGATTGACTGTTCAACCTCTCCCACCGGTGAGATAAATTCTGTACTTAATAGGCAACTATTCAATAGCCTTTACTGTTTAAAGCAGTTTGTAAACGGGGTCTCTTTAACGTTGATGTGGCTTAAGAAAGACACGCCTGCTAATGGAAATTCAGAACCAAGTCAATCCTTTAGCATACTTGGTAATATGATACATGAATCAGACATGCCTGTAGTACTCTTAAGGCACTGTTAATGATTGACCAGTTAGTCTCGTTCATGAAAGGAACATGGAAGCATAGGCTTGTCACTGCAGTGCTTGTTTTTAGCTCATGCAATGTGAGTGCAACTGGAAAGACCAGCATTTATTGCCCTAATTGTCCTCAAGAAGGTGGTGGT
Source organism: Scyliorhinus torazame (assembly GCF_047496885.1). Lineage (NCBI taxonomy): Eukaryota > Metazoa > Chordata > Chondrichthyes > Carcharhiniformes > Scyliorhinidae > Scyliorhinus > Scyliorhinus torazame. Next base: position 375,487,013 of record NC_092708.1, read on the forward strand.
GAGCCATTTTCTTAAACCGTTGGAATCCATGTGGTGTAGGTATACCCCCAGTGCTATTACGTAGGGGGTTCCACGGTTTTGACCCAGTGACAATGAGGAAACTGAAATATAGTTCCAAATCAGAATGGTGCATAGTTTGAAAGCGAACTTGCAAGTGGTGATGTCCCCATACACCTGCTGCCCTTGGGTGGCAGAAGTCGTGGGTTTGGAAGATACCGTTGAAGGACTTGGTGAGTTGCTGCTACACATGGCTGCCACAGTGGTTAAGTGAGTGAATGTTGAGTTTGTAGATAACGTACAAATCAAGTAGGTTGCTTTGACTTGGATATTGGTGAGCCGCTTAAGTACTGTTGAAGCTGCGTTCATCAAGGCAAGTAGACTCAACTCCATCAAACTCCTAATAATAATTGCTTATTGTCACAAGTAGGCTTCGATGAAGTTACTGTGAATAGCCCCTAGTCGCCACATTCTGGCGCCTGTTCGGGGAGGCCGTGGACAGGCTTTGGGAAGTCATGAGGTGAGTTACCTGCTACAGAATTCCCAGCCTGACCTGCTCTTGTAGCCACAGTATTTACAGGGCTGGTCCAATTAATTTTATGTCAATGGTTGGTTGGGAATTCAATGGTAATAATACTGTTGAATGTCATGGTGAGATGATTAGATTTTCTCATTTTGAAAATTATCATTGTCTGGAACTTGTGTGGCATGAATGTTGCTTGCCACTTATTAGCCAAAGCCTGAATATTATCCAGGTCTTGCTGCATGCGAGCATGGACTGTTTCAGTAACTGAGGAGTTGGGAATGGTATTGAACAATGTGCAATCATTAGTAAACATCCCAATTTTTGAACTTATGTTGGAGGGAAGGTCTGTGGTGAAGCAACTGAAGATGGCTGAGACCAGGACAGTTCCGGATGAGCTCCTGCAACAATGTCTTCGGGCTGAAATGATTGACGAGCACCTTTGTGCGAGGTATGACTCCAACCAGTGGAGAGTTTTCCCCTGATTCTCATTGGCTTCAATCTTGTTCAGGCCACTTGTTACCAAATGCTACCTTTATGTCAAGAGCACTCAATCTCGCTTCACCTCTGAATTCAGCTCTCATGTCAACGTTGGTCTTTCGTTTCACCTCAAAACACTTTGAGTTATATAAACCAGATGTGTTCCAAATTCAACATTCTGAAATAACTTATTGCATGGATTTCATTTTAGAAATGAGCCATCCATCAAAATTCAAGATTGCAACAGAATGCAAGACATGGGGCGGGATTCTCCACTCCCACGCCGAAGTGGCCGCGCCGTCGTGAACGCCGTTGAGGTTCACGATGGCGCGGAACGGCCCCGGTCCCGACCGATTCAGGCTCTGACAATGGGCCAGTATCGGGGCCGCGCCATCTACATGCGCCAGTCCTTGTCGCCCGCGTAAAAGCGGCGCCACATAGATGACGCGGCCGGCGCCGCATAACGGACGTCATCCGCGCATGCGTGGGTTGGCCGACGCCAACCCGCGCATGCGTGGTTGCCGTCCTCTCTAAGTCCGCCCCGCAAGAAGATGGGGGACGGATCTTGCGGGGCCGCGGAAGTGAAGGAGGTCCTCCTTCAGAGAGGACGGCCCGGCGATCGGTGGGCAACGATCGCGGGCCACCCCACATTCCAGGTGAAGCCCGGTGCAGGATCCCCCCTCGCCCCCCCACAGGCCGCCCCCAGCGTTCACGCACCGCCCATGACTGCAGCGACCAGGTGTGGACGGCGCCGGGGGGAACCCGCCGTTTTGGCCTGGCCGCTCGGCCCATCCGGGCCTCAGAATAGCAAGGGTGCCGGAGAATCGCCATTTTCGGTGTCTTCGGCGATTCTCCGGCCTGCGGCCCGCAAAACTCGACCGGGCTGTTCCCGCCGCTTGGGAGAATCGCGGGAGGGCGTCGGACCGGTGTCCCCGTGTGGGGGTGGAAACGTCTCGGCGGGGAGGGGAGGTGGCGTTGGTGTCAATTCACCAATGCTGCCTGATGTGGTCGTTGACCGTCTTGCGACACTGGAGGCCAGTCCTCCTGGTCACATTCCCCAAGCTCACACCCTCTGCCTCGTCCCAGGAGGCACTGGATGCTCTGTGGCTCACCCTTCGGGACCATCAGGGGAACAGGACATCTCTCCTCGCCTCCTCCGCATTGAGGATCCTCGCCAGGTTTGCATCCCTGAATCCTGGGGCCGGTCTACTCGGCGCCATGGCTGCAAGCTGAGTGGGGCTGGCTGTGCAAGTGTTGTTTAAGTGCTGCTCGACCTTGTTAGCTGGGGAGGGGGGGCTGGTGAGCGCAGTCCTGACGAATTGGCTGGCGAGTCTTCATTTGCGGTGAGAAGCTCATGTGGCCTTGTTAAGTGAACCAATTAACGTCAAATAGCATTGACTGCCAAGCCTGGCCGATCGCTGAGAAGCTCACGGCAGTTCCCGCTCGCTACCACACTTCAAAATCTTTCCGGAGAATCGCACCCTTACTTTTCACTGAGTTGAGAGAGCTAATTAGAAAGCTTAATTGGATAGCCAACTGCTGACAATTATTAAAAAAGTAGAATGATGATAAAGAGGCAGAAGAAGAGGCAGCAGAAATTTAAAAACACAAGTAGATCATTACATCAACTCTGGTTAAATTATGGTTACTGCAAAGCAAAAGACAATTGAAAACTACTTCTTGGCAGGAGAGTCGAGGTCAGAACACTTCTGTACAGAATGGAGAAAATCACAACTTTATATCTTGCTTTTGATAAATTATACAATGTGCGTATAACTTATAAATCACCCAAATTACATAAAGAAGTTGGTTGTATTACTTTTGTTTCTGCACACACTCTCACAAGGCAGACCTTCTTTATGTTTGGGGGTGGGGAGGGAGGATATGTTACTAGTGGCGGAAGAGGGTCAGGATAGAATCCTTTGCAGATGAAACACAGACTTTGAGGCTCCCAACTGCCAAGATTATCTGAATTGCAATTAAAATCACTGCTGGTATGCACAAATCTTAGATATTCAATAGAAAAATACTGAAGAAGCCAGAATCTCCTTATAAGCATATTTGTTTACTTATTTTGTAGGATTAAACTGGATAGATCATTCTGGGACAAGGATTAATGAGAAACTTGAAATAAAATAGGGAAATTATATTTAAAATTATGAATATTTCAAATATGATTTTAATAACAAACTCCCTGTACCTCAACAAATATATACATGCTAATAGTTACTGAGCTTTGGAGATTTGTTCTGCAGAAGGCAATATAAGCCAGAAGTATATTTACTTTTTTAAAAAAAGCATATAGCAGCAAGCAACAAATCAAAGAAATGAGCAAGATTCCAAGAGATGGCTCTGTGACAAAAAGCAACATCCATCTTATGTGGGATATTTAACTGATGTCTTCAGTCTAATGCTGTCTTTCAGTAGGAGGTCAATGAAAATCTGTGCCACAGATGTGCTTTACAGCGCAACTGCTTGCACACAGTTTGGAAATCCTTACGTTAAATTAATTTAACACTTCTTCAGAATACTATTTCTGCATTTATCGTGTTTTACTCTTTTTTTTAAAAAATGCCTGAACGACTTCATTACTACAATATTACACTGAGTTGATTTTTATCTCCGTGTACTGGCATATAATTTGATCCCATTGTACAGGAAGCTACTGAACCATTATGCCTGTGTCAGCTATCTAAAAGAAATATATGCCAGCATGGTGGCACAGTGGTTTGCATTACTGCCTAACAGCAGTTCAATTCCAGCCTTGGATGACTGTGTGGAGTTTGCACATTTTCTCCGTGTCTGTGTGGGTTTCCTCCATGTGTTCCGGTTTCCTCCCACTGTCGAAAGATGTGCAGGTTAGATGGATTGGCCATGATAAAATTGCCCCTTAGTGTCCAGGGGTGTGCGGGTTACAGGGTTGGAGGGATCGGGTGGAAGTCTGGTTCGGGTGCTCTTCAGAGCCGGTGAGACTTGATGGGTTGAATAGCCTCCTTCTGCACTGAAGCAATTATTGATTCTGCTTTCACCACTGCTTTGTGTAGAGCACTTCATATTTCAACAACCCGGATGCACTCAACTCCCATCAGATGAAAATATCCCACTGAATGCCAACCTAGTACTCGGAACAGGATGACTGGCCTCTGCACAGAAGGGCTATTACTGATCTATCGGGTGCGGCTACCAACATTAATCCAATTTTTAGAGACTGGACTTTATTTGCTCTGGCTTTTGAACATCTCTATCAAATTACCTGTTACGCTTCAGCTAGTCTCTCATAACCTGGGCCCCTCATCTCTCATCCCTTGCACTATTCTAGTAAATCTGTTCTGCGCCTTACGTGGGTTGTCCAGAATTAAACACAATGGGCGGGATTCTCTGGTCCCCCAGCCACGTCACCGTTCACTGGCAGCAGGATTGTCTCTTCCCGCTGCTTGTCAATGGGATTTCCCATTGAAGCCACCCGATGCCACCAGGAAACCTGCAGGTGGGGTGTGCTGCGAGCAGGAAAAGAGGATCTCAATAGCCCGAAAAATTCTGGCTAATATTCCAGCTGAAGCCTAACCAATATTTTAGAAAAGTTTAGCTTTGCAGTTAATTAGGTACTTTTGAAAATGTAGTCAGTGTTGTATTTGGAGAAATAATAAATATTTAGAGTAAAACCGTGGTTAAAGAAAGCTAGAACTATGAAAGATATAAGTGATGATGAAATTGAAGATTGTAGAATAATTTGGTTATTTACTTTAACTATCCATTAGGGAGGAAATATTGATTGGTATACAATTATTATATTAAAAATGTTTCAGAGGATTACTCAAATCAGTATGGAGGAGGTACTTAACAGGTTAAGGGGACTGAAGACATACATTCCTTGGGCCAGATGTTGTACATCCTTGCACGTTGAAGGCTAAAAAGGAAATCTGTGGGACACTGACTACTTAGACATAGATGAGTTCCCTCGTCGAGAGACACATGAGGCAGACAAAGCACATGCTTACATCTGTTTTCTGTAGCTTGTTTTTCCTGGAACAGGTCACTAGCCTGAGGCTATAGCTTGAGGGGCACCACTCCAAGCAAGCATTGCTGACCAAGAGTCTCGCCTGCACCTACTGCCTCTCATAAGCATGTTTTGAAGGATTTGCAGATGGATAATCAATCTGTTTTGCCATATTATGAATGCACCTTACGTGGTTATCAAGTCCTGGAGTGGGACTCGAACCCAGAGTTTCTGGTGCAGAGGCAGGACCATTACCCACTGTAGTTCAAGACCTCTCTCACTAACTTTACTCAAGAAATAATTATTAGACACTGGAGAGATTCTGCATGACTGAAAAATGAGAAACTGGCGAGATTCTGGTTACAGTGGTTCCAAAAGACCAACCTTTCAAAATATACAGAGGATAATCCAAGGGGAAGTGTAATAAATTGAATAATTATCAGGATAGATAACAAGAGTCAAAGAGAACAAAGTATTTAAAACTTTGACAGCTTTGACAAAGAGTCATCCAGACTTGAAACATTAGCTCCCTTCTCCCTCCACAGATGCTGTCAGATCTGCTGAGATTGTCCAGTATTTTCTGTTTCAGATTCCAGCATCCGCAGTCATTTGGTTTCCGTACATTCATAAGATATCGGAGCAGAATTGGGCTATTTGGCCCATCAAGTCTGCTCCGCCATTCGATCATGGCTGATCTCATCCTGGCCTTAGCCCCACTGTCCTGCCTGTTCTCCATTACCCTTCAATCCACTACCAATTAAAAATCTGTCTAACTCCTCCTTAAATTTACTCACTGTGTTATGGGCCAGGGTTTAGAGAACCCCAAAGTGTATCATGGAGTTCACCTGACCCACAACCTTTTCTAGATTGTGGTATGGGGAGCACCTAGCCCACTCTACAGGTGTGGTACAGCAGAAATGGAAAAGTATTTTTAAAAGCAAAACAATGTTTATTCTATGAACTTAAGTTAACCTTTTTAAAACATACAGTGAACATCTTAGCAACCATTAATTCAAATACAACCCTAAGTGAACCTTTAAGCTTTCCTTTTTAACATCCATACGACTTAAAAATAAAACCTTTATCAGAAGCACATCAGGTTAAAGTCACGACTGAAAACATTTATAATTCTGAATTCACCAAATGATCAAGAAATAGTCTTTTGATGGCAGAGAGAACAGCAGTACACCTGCTTGGTCTGGTTTCAGCTCCAACACTGAAAACAAAACTAAAACACACCCTGCAGCCTGCTCAAAAACGAAAGTAAAAAGCTGACACAGCCCAGCTCCACCCACTCTCTGACATCACTGCAGTAGTAAACACCCATTTCTTAAAGGTACTCTCACTACAGATATTTATATACATACCCATTTAGAAACACCCATTTCTTAAAGGTACTCTCACAGGACAACTGTCCCTGCATCCACCGCATTCTGGGAAGCGAATTCCACAGGTTTAAGACCCTTTGGGAGAAGTAATTTCTCCTCGACTCGTTTTAAATTTGCTACCTCTTATCCTAGGACTATAATTTCTTCTTCTCGAATGCCCCACTAATTCGCTCTACATCTACTTTATCCATACCTTTTATCATCTTGTATACCTCAATTTGCTCTCTCCTCATTGTTCCAATATCGAGTGAGTATCGGCCTAAACTGTTCAATCTCTCTTCATAAGACAAACCCCCCATCTCTGGAATCTAGTGAACCTCCTCTGAACTGCATCCAATGTCACTACACCTTTCCTCAAATAAGGGGACCAAAACTGTGCACAGTACTCCAGGTGTGGTCTCACCAATGCCTTGTGCAGTTGCAACAACACTTCCTTACCCTTATACTCTATTCCTTTAGCCATAAATGCCAACATTCCATTCACTTTCTTTATTATCTGCTTTACCTCCATGCTACTTTTCTGTAACTTATGAACAAGGACCCCCAGATCCCGCTGCATGAGAGCATCGCAAAGTCTCTCCGCATTTAGATAATAAGTTTTTTCTCATTTTTCCGATCAAAATGCATGACTTCACACTTATCCACATTAACCTCCATTTGCCAGATCTTGGCCCACTCTCCTGACCTGATAACATCCATTTGTAAGGTTTTATTTCCTCATTGCAACTTCCTGTTTCACCTACTTTTGTGTCATCAGCAAATTTGACTATGGAACCTTCTATCCTTGTATCCATCACAAACCCACCGACTCCCACAGCTACCTCATCTACAGCTCTTCACACTCCAAATCCTGTAAGGACTCCATCCCATTCTCCCAGTTCCTTCACTTCCTTCGCATTTATTCTGATGATGACACTTTCCAAAACGGTGCTGCTGACATGTCTTTGTTCTTCCTTAATCGTGGTTTTCCACCCTCTGTGGTCGACAGGGCTCTCAACCGTGTCCAACCCATCTCCCACACCTCTGCTCACACCCCTCCCCTCCCTCCCTTGCAGAACCAGGATAGGGACCCCCTTGTCCTAACTTTTCACCCCACCAGCCTCCGCATTCAAAGAATCGTCGTCCGCCAACTCCAGCATGATTCTGTTGGAATTACTGCAAGGCATACACGGGAGTACTCTTTATTGACTTGTGCACAAGGAGAGCAACGCAGTGGGGCTCACTGCATTGCTCTGCCTGAGTCCAGTGAAGCTGAAACAGTTATAGTTTTTTAAACCAATTGATTAACAGGTTGCAGTCTAATCCTTCATTTGCATGTCACACACACCAATAATATCACAGTTAAACTTTCATTTTAAACCAATGAAAGGACAGTAATTCTAGCCAATAGAAAACAAGGCAAACGGACTAATAGAAAAATGAGCACTTTCAATCCTTCTTTTGCATAATTATCTCCCCTCTTGCCCTTGGCGATATGGTAGTTTACAGAAAAGTGCATGCTTGTTACGGCTACCTCCATCATTCTGTCTCCACAGACCTACATCATTCACTAAGAACCAGGATATTTTGGATTCCACACTACCCAATGCCTTCACTAAGAAACAGAATATTATGGATTCCACAATTCCACCATCAAACACATCTTCTCCCACTCCCCCTGTCAGCAGTTTGCAGAGACTGTTCCCTCCGGGCTACCCTGGTCCACAGCTTCATCACCCCGAACACCTCACCCTCTTCCCACGACACTTTCCCATGCAATCACAGAAGGATTAACACCTGCCCCTTTACCTCCTCCCTGCTCACCATCTCAGGCCCTAAAAACTCTTTTCAAGTGAGGCAGCGCTTCACATGCACATCCTTCAATCTGGTCTTTTGCATTTGCTGCTCCCAGTGTGATCTACTCTACATTGGGGAGACTAAACGCAGACTGGGTGACCACTTTGCAAAACACCTCAGGTCCGTCTGTAAGCAGGACCCAGACCTTCCTATTGCGTGCCATTTCAACTCGCCATCCTGCTGCAGTGTTCCAGTGAAGCCCAGCACAAACTGGAGGAACAGCACCTCATCCTCCGATCAGGCACGTTACAGCCTTCCAGACAACATTGAGTTGAACAACTTCAGACTGTGAACTCTCTCCTCCACCTTCACCCCATTTTCTTTCTATCAATTTATTTTTAATTTCATTTCTTCCATTGATCTGTTTTTCTCTCACCATTGTTCCCCCCCTCCCCCCATTGCACTTGGGCCAACTGCCATTCACACATTTTACCTCTTTATGTGCCACTATCAGCACCTTTCTTAGCCTTAATCACCCATTTTACATTCCGTTTGTAATCTGTCCTCCACATCTTTGTCTATCTCCTATTATCGTTGGCCCCCTATCCGGCCCCCCCCACCCCACGATAGTATTAATCTGACTCAATTTCCAGTTCTCTGTAGCTTTGAGAGTCATCCAGATTTAAAAAGTTAGCTCCCTTCCCTCGCCACAGATACTGCCAGACCTGCTGAGATTATCCAGTGTTTTTTGTTTTTGTTTCAGATTCCAGCATCTGCAGTAATTTTATTTTATCCCCATATCCAAGTTGTTTATAGAGATTGGAAATAGATGGGACCCAAGAACCGAACCCTGTGGCAACCCACTAATTACATCCTTGCCATCCAGAAAAAGACCTATTTATCCCGACTCTGTCTTCTGTCTGTCAGCCGGCCTAATAAATTACCCCTAATCCCATGTGATTTTACCTTGCAAATTAACCTTCTGTGCGGCACCTTATCAAACGCCTTCCAGAAGTCCAAATATAATACATCTACAGGATCCCCATTATCTGCTTTGCTTGTTACATCCTCAAAGAAATCTAGCAAATTAGTCAAACATGATTTGCCCTTCATAAAACCATGCTACTCGGATGGCTAGCATTTTCACTTTCCAAATGTCCTGATATTACTTCCTTGAAAATTAATTTAACAATTTCCCAACAACAGATGTTAAACTATCTGGTCTGTAATTTCCCACATTCTGCCTGACTCCCTTTTTGAATAATTAGCATTTTTCCAATCCACTGAAACCTTTCCCATGTCCAGGGAATTTTTGAATATTGTAACCAATGGATCCACTATCTTCACTGCCACTTCAAAGAACAAAGAAAAGTACAGCACAGGAACAGGCCCTTCGGCCCTCCAAGCCCGTGGCGACCATGCTGCCCGACTAAACTACAATCTTCTACACTTCCTGGGTCCACAACCCTCTATTCCCATCCTATTCATGTATTTGTCAAGATGCCCCTTAAGTGTCACTATCGTCCCTGCTTCCACCACCTCCTCAGGCAGCGAGTTCCAGACACCCACGACCCTCTGTGTAAAAAAGCTTCCTCGTACATCTACTCTAAACCTTGCCCCTCGCACCTTAAACCTATGCCCCCTAGTAATTGATCCATCTACCCTGGGTAAAAGCCTCTGACTATCCACTCAGTCTATGCCCCTCATCATTTTGTAGACCTCTATCAGGTCGCCTCTCAACCTCCGTCGTTCCAGTGAGAACAAACCGAGTTTATTCAACTGCTCCTCATAGCTAATGCCCTCCATACCAGGCAACATCCTGGTAAATCTCTTCTGCACCTTCTCTAAAGCCTCCACGTCCTTCTGGTAGTGTGGCGACCAGAATTGAACACTATACTCCAAGTGTGGCTAACTAAGGTTCTATACAGCTGCAACATTACTTGCCAATTCTTATACTCAATGCCCCGGCCAATGAAGGCAAGCATGCTGTATGCCTTCTTGACTACCTTCTCCACCTGTGTTGCCCCTTTCAGTGACCTGTGGACCTGTACACCTTGATCTCTCTGACTTTCAATACTCTTGAGGGTTCTACCATTCACTGTATATTCCCTACCTGCATTAGACCTTCCAAAATGCATTACCTCACATTTGTCCGGATTAACCTCCATCTGCCATCTCTCCGCCCAAGTTTCCAAACGATCTAAATCCTGCTGTATCCTCTGACAGTCCTCATCGCTATCTGCAATTCCACCAACCTTTGTATCGTCTGCAAACTTACTAATCAGACCAGTTACATTTTCCTCCAAATCATTTATATATACTACGAACAGCAAAGGTCCCAGCACTGATTCCTGCGGAACACCACGAGTCACAGCCCTCCAATTAGAAAAGCTCCCTTCCATTGCTACTCTCTGCCTTCTATGACCTAGCCAGTTCTGTATCCACCTTGCCAGCTCACCCCTGATCCCGTGACTTCACCTTTTGTACCAGTCTACCATGAGGGACCTTATCAAAGGCCTTACTGAAGTCCATGTAGACAACATCCACTGCTCTACCTGCATCAATCATCTTTGTGACCTCTTCGAAAAACTCTATCAAGTTAGTGAGACACGACCTCCCCTTCACAAAACCATGCTGCCTCTCACTAATACGTCCATTTGCTTCCAAATGGGAGTAGATCCTGTCTTAAAGAATTCTCTCCAGTAATTTCCCTACCACTGACGTAAGGCTCACCGATCTGTAGTTCCCTGGATTATCCTTGCTATCCTTCTTAAACAAAGGAACAACATTGGCTATTCTCCAGTCCTCCGGGACATCACCTGAGGACAGTGAGGATCCAAAGATTTCTGTCAAGGCCTCAGCAATTTCCTCTCTAGCCTCCTTCAGTATTCTGGGGTAGATCCCATCAGGCCCTGGGGCATTATCTACCTTAATATTTTTCAAGACGCCCAACACCTCATCTTTTTGGATCTCAATGTGACCCAGGCTATCAACACACCCTTCTCCAGACTCAACATCCACCAATTCCTTCTCTTTGGTGAATACTGATGCAAAGTATTCATTTAGTACCTCGTCCATTTCCTCTGGCTCCACATAGATTCCCATGCCTATCCTTCAGTGAGCCAACCCTTTCCCTGGCTACCCTCTTGCATTTTATGTACGTGTAAAAAGCCTTGGGATTTTCCTTAACCCTATTTGCCAATGACTTTTCGTGACCCCTTCTAGCCCTCCTGACTCCTTGCTTAAGTTCCTTCCTACTTTCCTTATATTCCACACAGGCTTCGTCTGTTCCCAGCCTTCTAGCCCTGACAAATGCCTCCTTTTTCTTTTTGACGAGGCCTACAATATCTCTCGTTATCCAAGGTTCCCGAAATGTGAGGTATTTATCCTTCTTCCTCACAGGAACATGCCCGTCCTGAATTCCTTTCAACTGACACTTGAAAGCCTCCCACATGTCAGATGTTGATTTACCCTCAAACATCCGCCCCCAATCTAGGTTCTTCAGTTCCCGCCTAATATTGTTAAAATTAGCCTTCCCGCAATTTAGCACATTCACCCTTGGACCACTCTTATCCTTGTCCACCAGCACTTTAAAACTTACTGAATTGTGGTCACTGTTCCCGAAATGCTCCCCTCCTGAAACGTCTACCACCTGGCCGGGCTCATTCCCCAATACCAGGTCCAGTACAGCCCCTTCCCTAGTTGGACTGTCTACATATTGATTTATGAAGCCCTCCTGGATGCTCCTTACAAACTCTGCCCCATCTAAGCCCCTGGCACTAAGTGAGTCCCAGTCAATATTGGGGAAGTTGAAGTGTCCCATCACAACAACCCTGTTGTTTTTACTCTTTTCCAAAATCTGTCTACCTATCTGCTCCTCTATCTCCCGCTGGCTGTTGGGAGGCCAGTAGTATACCCCCAACATTGGGACTGCACCCTTCTTATTCCTGATCTCTACCCATATAGCCTCACTGCCCTCTGAGGTGTCCTCCCACAGTACAGCTGTGATATTCTCCCTAACCAGTAGCGCAACTCCGCCACCCCTTTTACATCCCCCTCTATCCCGCCTGAAACATCTAAATCCTGGAACGTTTAGCTGCCAAACCTTTCTTTCCTTCAACCAGGTCTCTGTAATGGCAACAACATCATAGTTCCAAGTACTAATCCAAGCTCTAAGTTCATCTGCCTTACCCGTAATACTTCTTGCATTAAAACATCTGCATTTCAGGCCACCAGACCCGCTGTGTTCAGCAACTTCTCCCTGTCTGCTCTGCCTCAGAGCCATACTGGCCCTATTCCCTAGTTCTCCCTCAATGCTTTCACCTTCTGACCTATTGCTCCCGTGCCCACTCCCCTGCCATATTAGTTTAAACCCTCCCGTGTGACACTAGCAAACCTCGCGGCAAGGATATTTATGCCTCTCCAGTTTAGATGCAACCCGTCCTTCTTATACAGGTCACACCTGCCCCGGAAGAGCTCCCAGTGATCCAAATAACGGAAACCCTCCCTCCTACACCAACTGTTTAGCCACATGTTTAGCTGCTCTATCTTCCTATTTCTCGCCTCACTGGCACGTGGCGCAGGAAGTAATCCTGAGATTACAACCCTAGAGGTCCTGTCTTTTAACTTTCTGCCTAGCTCCCTGAACTCGTGCTGCAGGATCTCATGCCCCTTCCTGCCTATGTCGTTAGTACCAATATGTACAATGACCTCTGCCTGTTTGCCCTCCCCCTTCATGATGCCCGCTACCCGTTCGGAGACATCCTGGACCCTGGCACCAGGGAGGCAACATACCATCCTGGAGTCTCTTTCACGTCCACAGAAGCGCCTATCTATAGAGTCCCCTATGACTATTGCTGAACATCCGAGCCAGCTGTGGTGCCACTGCTCTGGCTGCTGCTGTTTTCCTTTAACACCTTAAGCCCAATAGTCTGTTGAGTACTGTTTCCCTATTGATGTTGATTGTTCTAAGTTCCTCCCTTTCTATTACCTCTGAATTGCCCGTTCCCATAGCATCTTTGCCATTTCTGTGTTCCCCACTACTAACTCTCCGGTTTCACCTTCCAAGGGACCAACATTCACTTTAGCGACTCTCTTCCCTTTTATGTACTTCTATAAGATGTTATTATCTTTTTTGATATTTTGCACTAGTTTTCTTTTCTAATTTACCTTAGCTCTTTTTATTACTTTTTTGGTATCCATTTGTTTGTGTTTGAAAGCTTCCAAATCTTCCAGCCTGCCACTGGCCTTTGCAATACCATACTTTTATCAAAGTATTTAAAGTACAGTTGTGATTGAGATAGTTGAGTAGGAAATCCAAGAGGGCTCCAGTTTTGAGAAGCAAAATGATCATTTTATCATGTTTAAACTTTTCATGATCCTTGGTCACGTTATTGTTCCATGAAGGAACTTTGGTATGTCTATAACCACTTAGTTTTTTGGCTGCTTGAGAAGGATGATTATTGCAGGTGCATCACGATTGCCTATTTTTCAATCCCACTGACAAAACTGCATCCTGAGGAATTGCACTGTGAAAAATAAACACGCGTTCATGAAACGTAACAACCCCCTTCGCAGAAAGCGAAGCTTTTTTAATTGCCAAGAAAAAAGACGCCAGGCTACAAAACGCCAAGGGGAATTTCTAACTTTGTAAAGGTGCCCGAGAAGGACATGTTTGAAGCGGGCAGTCTCAGCTGCATTTTTACCGAGTTGCTCATACCTGTACTTTAGTGCCGGCATCTGTTAATATGAGACTGTGTGTGAGCTGGCTGTGCCGGCGGGCCGCGGGCCTCCCAGGCTCCCGCCTCTCGCGCTGGGCCGCCACGTGCGCAACGGTCTGGCGCCATTTCAAATTCAACTTCGAAACGGTCGCTGAGGTAAATCAGACAGCGCTCAAATCTGGTACCGCTTACCCCCCTCCCCCCCCCGTTCTCACTCGGGGACGGAGTGAGCAACAAATCGCGCGTTTAAAAATATATATTTTACGAAATCCAGTGTCACGCGAATAGAATGGCGTGGCTCAGCTTGTGACCCCCCCCCCCCCCCTTGCGAAAAAGCTGTTCACCCAAGTGTCCACGCTTCTATTTTAATAGTTTGCCCAGCAAGCTGTGCTTTAACACAAAACCTGGCTGAGCTGTGATCGACTAGGAAAGCCCAGTCTCAGCCAGCCCTTCTGTGACTCATCTACCATAAATTTATCATTTACCCTGGGTGGCATGGTAGCACAGTGGTTAGCACCGTTGCTTCACAGTGCCATGGACCCGTGTGCGTTTCCCAGCTTGGGTCACTGTCTGTGCGGAGTCTGCACGTTCTCCCCGTGTCTGCGTGGGTCCCCTCCGGGTGCTCCGGTTTCCTCCCACAAGTCCAGAAAGACGTGCTTGTTAGTTGAATTGGACATTCTGAATTCTCCCCCAGTGCACCTGAACAGGCGCCGGAGTGTTGCGACTAGGGGATCTTCACAGCAGTGTTGATGTAAGCTACTTGTGGCACTAATAAAGATTATTATTGTTATTATAATAACAATTGTTGCAAAAGTTAACTTGTTTATATCCAACCAACTTTCCATTGATCCTGGCCATATTGACCCAAACCACCCAGAGCTGAGAATCCAACTCCAATCCTTCTGATGGCACAGTTCACATATTTCTATCTCTGTAACATTTCCCGACTCTGTGCCTATATATCAGTTCAGTACGAAGTCTTACAACACCAGGTTAAAGTCCAACAGGTTTGTTTCGATGTCACTAGCTTTCGGAGCGCTGCTCCTTCCTCAGGTGAATGAAGAGTATGTTCCAGAAACACATATATAGCCAGATTCAAAGATGCCAAACAATGCTTGGAATGTGACCATTAGCAGGTGATTAAATCTTTACAGATCCAGAGATGGGGTAACCCCAGGTTAAAGAGGTGTGAATTGTCTCAAGCCAGGACAGTTGGTAGGATTTCGCAGGCCAGATGGTGGGGAATGAATGTAATGCGACATGAATCCCAGGTCCCGGTTGAGGCCGCACTCATGTGTGCGGAACTTGGCTATAAGCTTCTGCTTGGCGATTCTGCGTTGTCGCGCGTCCTGAAGGCCGCCTTGGAGAACGCTTACCCGGAGATCAGAGGCTGAATGCCCTTGACTGCTGAAGTGTTCCCCGACTGGAAGGGAACATTCCTGCCTGGTGATTGTTGCGCGATGTCCGTTCATTCGTTGTCGCAGCGTCTGCATGGTCTCATCTACAGACGTTGAAAGATGCCCTCGTACGAACGGGATATGACACTCGAATCATCGATCGACAGTTCCAACGCGCCACAGCGAAAAACCGCACCAACCTCCTCAGAAGACAAACATGGGGCACAACCGACAGAATACCCTTCGTCGTCCAGTACTTCCCCGGAGCGGAGAAACTACGCCATCTTCTTCACAGCCTTCAACACGTCATTGATAACGATGAACATCTTGCCAAGGTCATCCCCACACCCCCACTACTTGCCTTCAAACAACCGCGCAACCTCAAACAAACCATTGTTTGCAGCAAACTACCCAGTCTTCAGAACAGTGACCACGACACCACACAACCCTGCCATGGCAATCTCTGCAAGACGTGCCAGATCATCGACATGGATACCACTGTTACACGTGAGAACACCACCCACCAGGTACGCGGTACATACTCGTGCGACTCGGCCAACGTTGTCTACCTCATACGCTGCAGGAAAGGATGTCCCGAAGTGTGGTACATTGGCGAGACCATGCAGACGCTGCGACAACGAATGAACGGACATCGCGCAACAATCACCAGGCAGGAATGTTCCCTTCCAGTCGGGGAACACTTCAGCAGTCAAGGGCATTCAGCCTCTGATCTCCGGGTAAGCGTTCTCCAAGGCGGCCTTCAGGACGCGCGACAACGCAGAATCGCCAAGCAGAAGCTTATAGCCAAGTTCCGCACACATGAGTGCGGCCTCAACCGGGACCTGGGATTCATGTCGCATTACATTCATCCCCCACCATCTGGCCTGCAAAATCCTACCAACTGTCCTGGCTTGAGACAATTCACACCTCTTTAACCTGGGGTTACCCCATCTCTGGATCTGTAAAGATTTAATCACCTGCTAATGGTCGCATTCCAAGCATTGTTTGGCATCTTTGAATCTGGCTATATATGTGTTTCTGGAACATACCTCTTCATTCACCTGAGGAAGGAGCAGCGCTCCGAAAGCTAGTGACATCGAAACAAACCTGTTGGACTTTAACCTGGTGTTGTAAGACTTCGTACTGTGCTCACCCCAGTCCAACGCCGGCATCTCCACATCATATATATCAGTTGATCTGCGTCTAGAAGCTTCCACACCTTTCCCACCCGTAACTTGACTATTACAGTGCTCTCATGGCTAGCTTCTCATCCTCTTATGCTCTGTCAACTTAAGCTTGTAAAATTCTGTTATATGTATTCTGTTCCGCAGCAGGTTCCGCTCACACATAGTTCCTGACCTTGCTGATCTACAATTGTTCTGTCTCCAATGCATTAAAATTCTTGTCTAAGCCTTCAAGCCCCCTTAATTGCCTCAACTTTCCCTATTTTTGTAACCTATCTTCTCATGAACTCCTCATTGGCTCAATTTTCTGGTTGCCCCATTACCCATGACTATCTAGTCACTGACATCCTAGACTGCAGAATTTGCACCCTGAGTCTCGCCACCTTTCTTGCTATCCTCTTTATGTCTTATCTTTGATTAAGTTCCTAACTACCTCATCTAATTGTCCCTTCTTTGGCAAGGTTTCCATTCCCCCCACCCCCCCTGCTCTGTAAACCACCTTAAAACATATTCAATGTTGAAAATGCCATATAAATGGATGTTTTTATCTGTCTCAGTGTACTAATTTATGGATATAAATACAAAACTATGATTTGTCACTAACAAAGGGAACTTAAAAAATGATTTTGATTGTATGATAGATACAGAACATCATTGTAAGAAACTTTGTTACTGTGTGTAAATGCACATTCATATCCATGACTTCTCAGATGTGGTATCCTCTACATTGCGCTATTTACAGAGCAGAAGAAACGTTCCCCATTGTGGAAAAGGCTGACTACTTCGGCAAATGTCACCGTATCACTATCACACAACATCAACATTTCAGTAACACAGATTCAAGTTGTCTTCCTAAACTTGTGAATTGTATATAGCATGAAAGAATAGAAATAAAACAAATTTTGCTCATTACACTTTGAGATTGTCAGATGAGTGGGATCATTGAATCCAAAACTACTAACAACATTTTCATTTTGAAACTTGAAGTAGACCATATTCCTAAGAAGATAATTCTGAAACAAAATGGAAGGCTTCAGACCTCTAAAAGATGCACCAAAATAGATTGAATGTTGAAAAGGAAGAAACACCATGAGAGGATGGATAAAGGGCCAAATAGGAGTAGACACCTGGTTGGATAAAAAAACCAGAGATTAAAGATAAAGTTGCTGGGAAAAAGCTGGTAAAATATGAAGAAACCAGGACTAAATTTTTTTTTTCTCTTTTCCATGATCAGATATTCCTCTGTCCCACTTTTTTTAATTGGCCTCACACTGCTGTTTTCTCCCATCATCTCAATTCTTTCTCATTGGATGTGAAAGCATTGTAAATCCTGTTTTTCAGAGATGCATTTTAATTCAATCTTTTAATAGTGGTTATTTCTCTTTTTGTATTCTCTTGTAGCACATCGAATTTTGCTGTTAGCACTTTGAACATACAACTGTGCCTGGGCTTGTGTCACTTCTTTGTAGCTGTACAAAAGCAGATAGGGAGATTATATTTTAGTTTGACAAATGAAGAAATACACCTTTCATGGATTAAAGATAAATAGTTTTACAAAATAAAACTATGATGAAACCTATTGTCAAAAGCTTGAAAATAAGTACTGAAGTATTCATCTGCTCTCAATTTCTATAAATTAGTACGTGGATAGCTGACCTATTTTGTGAATTTCTGGATCTATCATGGCTGAGTTTGAATTTTTTCTTATAATCCCAGACTTAGATCAATCCTAAGAAATTTTACTTGGCATAAATGTGGCTGAATTCAGACAGGAAAAGCCTAAGGGGCATTGAGTGATCTGCAGTGCAGAAGAAAATAGCTTGTTGGTTGTTACAGAATTCATTGGAGCAACCGAAGTATGCTCATGCATGTGAATTGCGCGGAATTGAAAGTTCCCCTAGTGACACATTAGCTTGAGGAGGAATACTGGCAAAAGGAGAAGCAGGTATTTATTCATCAGACTGGGTAAATTATCATATTGAACATTAGAAAACTGGGGTCATAGCAGTCCCAGAGCATATCAAATTGCTTTGAGGATTATACAGTTGCATTTAAAAAATAAATTTAGAGTATCCAATTAAGGGGCAATTTAGCGTGGCCAATCCACCTACCCTGCACATCTTTGGATTGTGGGGGCGAAACCAATGCAAACACGGGGAGAATGTGCAAACTCCACACGGACAGTGATCCAGAGCCGGGATCGAACCTAGGACCTCGGTGCTGTGAGGCAACAGTGCAATCCACTGCGCCACCGTGCTTACAGTTGCATTTTTGAGGAATTATTTTTGTTTCCACTTTTAAGTTACCCTATATGCCTTAGTAACCATCACACGTGTGGACGTTGACAACGAATACCAGCACTTTTTTGATATTTGAGGGCATCACAGCAGGGCCCAATCTTGTTCTTGCATTCTGGATGGAGTAGCTAGATAGCAAGAAGTAATGGCAAGTTGGCCAGTATTCCCCTTTTGATATGACTCTGAGACCAATTGCATTACTCTAACCCTCCCCCAACCAAGATTAGGCAACACATACAGCACAATTGCACTTGGTGCCTCGTAGAGATTGTTCACTGGATGAACTGCGACCTCATCAGGGAGTACCAAATATCTTGCTTACAATGGTTTTATGAATGATCCAATAGCTTATACAGCCAAATAAACACATTTTATAAGCATAACAAATAAAATTAATAATGGTTAAAGACATAATTTCATAATTAACACACAAATTTTGCTTTCAGAGCTAATGTTTGTGGAAGACAGTGCTGTTCTGGATGGACTGTGAGCCCTGGTACAAACAGATGTATAAAACGTAAGTATAATACTTATGGTGTTATGTTGGTTAAGCAGCATGCTGGATATTTAATTTTATGAGCAATTAACTTGAACTGTACACAAAGAATACTTGTTGCAATTACATTTCATCTTCCCAAAAATTGAAAGAAGAAGACAGAGAGAAATTATCTGTAGTCCCTCCTGCTTACCGCGATGTAACGCAATTTGCCTGCAATGAATGATAGACAGTGCAACAAGAAATATAAAAATAGTACTTTTTATGCTAGTTAGAATAACACTAGATTTGGAAGAATCTATTGGCCACTACTTTATGATAATTTATATATTGTGGTGCAAAATAATACGCAAGTTGAAAAGCGGAATCCTGTGTGAAAGCATTTGGACCAGATTCTCAAGTCCATTACCTCACCATGGAAATCCCAAACCTGATGGAAAAAATGTGGTCCAGCAAGAAAATACTCATCTTCCACTGCCACATGTTACATCGTGAATAATGGGAAGTTCAATGAGTACCTTTGTTTCCTTGGTGTGGAATCCAAGACCCACCACAATGATTTCATCCATTAGAAACTCCTGCAGAATACCATCCTCCAGCATAATTAACTTGGCTGGAATGTTACTGATACACTGTGAATCCCGCTATCTGGACCAAAGGTTAGTCCCGAACCTGTGTTGGCAAATGGCAGATCCATGGAGCAGATTTTCCTTTCAATAACCAGGACCGCCATCCCATTAAGAGCAGAGTGGCCTTTTGAACTGTCGATCCAAACACGAGGCTGGCAGCTTAGCAGCGGCACCAATGGAGATGGCTGCTGCTTAGATTGCAGGGAGACGCTTACATGTGCTAATGCCCTTGAAGGGCAAGTAAAATCTTTTTTAATATGTAGGGGCTCTGCTAATAGGATGAATGAACCCTTTAGGTGTGTCGTCAGAGCCTGGGAGTGGTCATTGCTGTTGAGGGCTATGCTGTGGGACATGGAAATCCCTGGAAGCAAGATGCACTTTCAGGCTGGGATGCCACTGGGAGGCCAGCTCATTGTACCTGGAAGTCTCCCCATGGGATTGGAGGGCCAATCCAAAGTGCAAGAGGGGCCCAAAATAGTTGTTGATAGGCCAGATAATTGGATTAAAATGCAAGATCTGTTGTACCTACTTTGTAAATAAGCTTTGGCCCGTGCAAACAATTCAGTTCACACAATTTGCACCAAATTTTCCTATTTAATAAAAGTGAAAAGAACAATGGTCAGAAAAAATTATAAAGTTTGTGAAGTTGCAGTTTTATTTGAATGTTTCATTGCTGAAAAAGGCATTTTAAGTAAGGGTAGCTAAAACAGGACCATCCCCAGACCTCCCAGTGTCTCTCCTCCATGTCACAAAAGGTTTATAATGAAATGCTTAATGTTGCAATATACGAGTTGAGCTCTTGTGGTATTATGCACTGAGTCAAGACATCCTCTTCATTTGAAGTTGGGAAATAGGGTAGGTAATTGGACCAGCTAGCAGAGAAGCAATTCCATTCCTATTTGATAGGAAGCCATACATCAAATTTGAAAACCGGGAAGTACAGTTGATTGAAGTATTATGAGAGACACTGATCACTTCTCAGACAGCAGAATTGATACCGGAAAAAATGAGCAAATAAAATCAAATCAACATTTAATTATGAAAAAAGGTTTACTATTGAAATGGGCACAGAAAATTGCAGCAACTTGGGACAGAATTTAATCTAGTCTCTCATGGTGGAAAAGGCAGAGCCCACATAATCATGTCAAACTCCTAGCAGCAGAAAAACCTCCTGCGATTAATTTTAGGAGGCAGGAAGGGAAACACACCAATTATACCTGAACTCACCAAATTTAGTGGTGGCTCAGGGGTTAAAAAGGGGTCGCACAGCTTTCCTGCACCTCCCTAAGGTTGTCCATCAAACTGGGTGCCAGCAATTTACCAAAGGGGTTGGGGAAGGTGAGGTTTCTCATTGACAGGCGTTCTGTGCCCGATTACAGGACCCGGCTTCAGGAAGAGGGGGGTGGCTGCAGAAAGCAATCACCTATCTTCGCCTCTGAACCTCCTGCTTCCCTCTTGTGACTCCCTTCATGTGATCCCTGCTCCCATTCTCCCCTTAGTCACCGGAGCCCAGGATCCAGTGACGAATACCTGGTGAAATAGTTTAAACATTACCTGCAGCAGCCACCACTTCTGATGGTGCTGACATCCTCTGATTGGCTGGCAACTCTCGGGTGGGATTTCCAGCTCTCGAGTCCTGAATTCAGGGGAAAGACGGATGCTGGCGTTTGAATGAATAAAAGGTAAGAGAGGGGCAAAAATAGACATTGGACCACTGGAAAATGTGGCTGGAGAAGTAATAATAGGAACAAAAGAAATGGCAGAGGAACTGATTAGTTACTTTGCATCAGTCTTCACGGTGGAAGACACCAGTGGAATGACAGATTTCCAAGAGAATGAGGGGGAAGAGGTGAGTGCAGTGGTTATTACTAATGAGAAGGTGCTGGGGAAACTGAAAGGTCTGAAAGGTGGATAAATCACCTGGCCCGGATGGACTGCACCCCAGGGTTCTAAAAGAGATAGCTCAGTAGATTGTGGAGGCATTGGTGGTGATGTTTCAAGAATCACTGGAGGCAGGAAGGGTCCCAGAGGACTGGAAAGTGGCTAATGTAACACCGCCGTTTAAGAAGGATGTACTTCTGAGGTTGTATAAGGCTCTGGTCAGACCCCATTTGGAGTATTGTGAGCAGTTTTGGGTCCCGTATCTAAGGAAGGATGTGCTGGCCTTGGAAAGGGTCCAGAGGACGTTCACAAGAATGATCCCTGAAATGAAAAGCTTGTCATATGCGAACGGTTGAAGACTCTGGGTCTGTACTTGTTGGAGTTTAGGAGGATGAGGGAGGATCTTACTGAAACTTACAGGATACTGCGAGGCCTGGATAGAGTGGATGTGGAGAGGATGTTTCCACGTAAGAAAAAGTAGAACCAGAGGCCATAATCTCAGACTAAAGGGACAATCCTTTAGAACAGATATGAGGAAGAATTTCTTCAGTCAGAGGGTGGTGAATCTGTAGAACTCTTTGCCGCAGAAGGCTGTGGATGCCAAATCCCTGAGTGTCTTAAAGAAATAGATAGATAGGTTCTTGATTAATAAGGGGATCAGGGGTTATGGGGAGAAGGCAAGAGAATGGGGATAGAGAAAAACATCAGCCATGATTGAATGGCGGAGCAGACTCGATGGACCGAGTGGCCTAACTCTGCTCCTATGTCTTATGGACTTATAAGCGTATGTTAGGTGCTTTACTTGCCTAACCCACTGAAGTGACACAAATTACCCAATGGTTCTCCACCTGGTGGGTGGGGCCCAGTTAGGAAGGTTTTAATATGCTACCTGTTAAGTAATGGGTTAGGAGACATTCCAATTAGTTGTCTCATTTATGTAAAATATCCAATAATTGACACTGATATGTGTGGTAGTCTGTGTAGAGGTATTATGGTACCTGGTAATGCTGGAACACCATTCGTAAATATTGTATGTTTCAAATTGGTCAAGCTGTATGGTAGTTCCGCCCTGCAAGGCGGGGTATAAGAGCCCATGCCGCCCCAGCAGCCTTCATTCTTTACCTGAGCTGCTGGGGGAAACATCTAGCTTATTAAAGTCTTCAGTTGGACTACAACCTCGCTTTAGTGGTCATTTATCGTGCATCAATTTAATAAGCTAGATTTAAAAGGATGGAGCTCCGAATCAAGCCGAAGTGTCTGCAACTCAGCCCCCACGCGGCGAATTCAGCAGCAATTTTCAAGCACTGGCTGGCGTATTTTAAAGGATATCTCGGAACGGCCGAAAACACACCCACGGGAGAACAGAAAATGCAAGTCCTGCACTCGAGGGCGAGCCCGGAAATTTACACCCTCATCGAGGACGCGGACGACTTCGATGCAGCAATAGAGCTGCTAAATGGACATTATATTCGCCCGGTAAACCAGGTCAACGCCCGACATCTGCTCGCAATGAGGCGACAAATCCCTGGGGAATCGTTGGAAGAATTCTACCGTGCGCTCCTGGTGTTGGGGAGAAACTGCAGCTGCCCGCAAGTTTCGGCGAGCGACCACACAGAACTCTTGATCCGGGACGCTTTCATGGCAAGTATGCTGTCCTCCCAAATCCGCCAGCGATTGCTGGAAAAAGACACCCTGGGCCTCAAGGAGGCACGGCCCTTGCAGGCTCCCTGGATGTGGCCTCCAGAAACGCTCGCGCTTACGTTCACGACCGCGCGGCAGCCCCCTGGGCAGCATGGAACCCCTCTGCAGCTGACCCCGAGACATCCCCTATCCGCCCACAAGTTTGTGCTGCATGGCGACCTGGCAAACCCGGGGGGGGGGCCCCGCTGCTACTTTTGTGGGCACGCCAAGCACCCGCGCAGCGCTGCCCAGCCTGCGCATCCACCTGCAAGGGATGCGGTAAAAAGGGCCACTTGGTGGTGGTATGCCAGGCCCGTGCGGTCGCCGCGGTCTCCGGCGGTGAATACAGACCGCCACCTCAAACCTCTCCACGGTCCCCGTGCGGCCAGCGGGCGCCGCCATCTTCCTACTCCAGGGCCCCGGGTGCCGCCATCTTGTCCCGCGGACGCCACATTCGATGGATGGGCGCCGCCATTTTGTGCACCCCCAGCCATGTGCGACCAATGGGGGCCGCCATATTGGATGGACTCCCAGGACACCAGCTCGGCTGACCGCACACCGCCCGAAGAGAACACTCAACTGCTGAGATTAGCCTCGGTGACCCTGGATCAGTCCCGACCTCGAACATTCTCAATTGCTATAACAACAGTACTAATCAACGGGCACGAGACGTCCTGCTTAATCGAGTCTGGGAGCACCGACAGCTTCATACACCCTGACACGGTAAGGTGCTGTTCTCTCCTCGTCCACCCCGTTAATCAAAAAATCTCCCTGGCCTCCAGTTCCTCAGTAGAGATAAAGGGGTTTTGTGTAGCAAACCTCACAGTCCAGGGAAGGGAGTTTAAAAATTACCGTCTCTATGTCCTTCCCCACCTCACCGCGGCCACACTCCTAGGTTTAGACTTCCAGTGTAATCTCCAAAGTCTAACTTTCAAATTTGGCGGCCCTATACCCCCCTTCACTGTCTGCGGCCTCGCGACCCTCAAGGTCGATCCGCCTTCCCTGTTTGCGAACCTCACCCCAGATTGCAAACCCGTCGCCACCAGGAGCAGACGGTACAGTGCCCAGGATCGGATCTTTATTAGGTCAGAGGCCCAAAGGCTACTGAGGGAAAGAGTCATTGACGCTAGCAACAGTCCCTGGAGAGCTTAAGTAGTGGTGGTAAAGACCGGGGAGAAGCATAGGATGGTCATCGACTACAGTCAGACCATCAACAGGTTTACGCAGCTGGACGCGTACCCTCTCCCCCGCATATCCGACCTGGTGGATCTTAAGTCCACCTACCACCAGCTCCCCATCCACACTAGTGACCGCATATACACTGTCTTCGACAGATGGGCGGCTCTATCACTTCTTAAGGGCTCTCTTCGGTATCACCAACGGGGTCTCGGTCTTCCAGCGCGAGATGGACCAAATGGTTGACCGGTACGGTTTACGGGCAACATTCCCGTATCTCGATATTGTCACCATCTGCGGCCACGACCAGCAGGACCACGACACCAACCTCCGAAAATTCTTCCAGACCGCAAAGATCCTTAACCTTACATATAACAAGGATAAATGTGTGTTTAGCACCGACCGCCGAGCCATCCTCGGCTACGTAGTGCGAAATGGAGTTATAGGCCCCGACCCTGAACGCATGCGCCCCCTTGGGGAGTTCCCCCTCCCTCACTGCTCCAAGGCCCTGAAGCGCTGCCTAGGGTTTTTCTCTTACTATGCCCAGTGGGTCCCCAACTATGTGGACAAGGCCCATCCCCTGATCCAATCCACAGCTTTTCTCCTGTCGATAGAGGCCCGCCAGGCCTTCAGCCGCATCAAAGCAGACATTGCAAAGGCCACGATGCACGCCATCGACGAGTCCCTCCCCTTCCAGGTCGAGAGCGACGCGTCTGACGTAGCTCTGGCGGCCACCCTCAACCAAGCGGGCAGATCCATGGCCTTCTTCTCACGTACCCTCCATGCTTCCGAAATCCGCCACTCCTCAGTCGAAAAGGAGGCCCAGGCCATAGTAGAAGCTGTGCGACATTGGAGGCATTACCTGGCCGGCAGGAGATTCACTCTCCTCACTGACCAACGGTCGGTTGCTTTCATGTTCGATAACGAACAGCGGGGCAAGATAAAAAACGATAAGATTTGGGGTGGAGGATCGAACTCTGCACCTCCAACTACAAGATCTTGTATCGTCCCGGGAAGCTAAACGAGCCTCCTGATGCCCTGTCCCGCGGCACATGTGCCAACGCACAAGTGGACCGCCTCCGAGCCCTCCACGAGGACCTCTGCCACCCGGGGATCACTCGCTTTTTCCACTTTATCAAGACCGCAACCTGCCCTACTCCATCGAGGAGGTCAGGACAGCCACCAGGGACTGCCAAATCTGCGCGCAGTGCAAACCAGCCAGAGAAAGCGCACCTGATAAAGGCTTCCCGTCCCTTTGAACGCCTCAGCATGGACTTCAAAGGCTCCCTCCCCTCCACCGATCGCAACACGTACTTCCTGAACGTGATTGACGAGTACTCCCGGTTCCCATTCGCCATCCCCTGCCCCGACAAGACCGCAACCACGGTCATCAAGGCCCTCCATAGCATCTTTGCACTATTCGGGTTCCCCGCTTACATACATAGTGAAATGGGGTCCTCCTTTTTGAGCGACGGACTGCGTCAATTCCTGCTCAGCAAGGGCATCGCCTCGAGCAGGCCGACCAGTTACAACCCCCGGGGTAACGGACAGGTAGAGAGGGAGAACAGAACGGTCTGGAAGACCGTCCTACTGGCCCTATGGTCCAGGAATCTCCCAGTCTCCCGCTAGCAGGAAGTCCTTCCGGATGCCCTCCACTCCATCCGGTCACTGCTTTGTACCACAACCAACCAAACACCTCACGAACGTCTCCTTGTCTTCCCCAGGAAGTCCTTCTCTGGGACCTCGCTCCCGACCTGGCTGGTAGCTCCCGGACCCATCCTGCTCTGAAAACACGTGCGGGCGCACAAGTCAGACCCGTTGGTCGAGAGGATCCACCTTCTCCACGCTAACCCCCAGTACGCCTACGTGGCGTACCCCGACGGCCGACAAGATACGGTCTCCCTACGAGACCGGGCGCCCGCCGGAGCCCCACGCACACCCCAGCCACCAGTCCCACCCTCCCTCCCACCAGTGCACCTTACAGGAGGATCGGTCCTTCCGTCGGCCCCGTCTAGGCCCCCCCACCCACCGACGCACCCCACAGACTCTCCCTTCCCAGGTCAACCGTTTTCCCCACCAGCGCCTTCTACGGGTGTCGAAGCTGCCACAGAGATCGAGGCCATGCCCCCGCAGTCACAGATGCCCTAGTCTCCACCGGAGTCACCACCGAAGCTTCGACGAACACAGAGGACGACCAGGGCCCCCGATCGACTGATTGCTTCATTTTAAAGTGTATAGTTAATTATGAATCATAAATTGGAAATACTAAATAGAATTGTAAATAGTTACAAAACGCTGTACGGAGGTATTACGGTACCTCCATAACTATAATTTCTACCACGTTACCATGTTGTAATATCAGGCCACCACCCCCGCCAGACTCTTTTTTAACAGGGGGTAAATGTGGTAGTCTGTGTAGAGGTATTACAGTACCTGGTAATGCTGGAACGCCATTGGTAGATATTGTATGCTTCCTATTGGTCAAGCTGTATGGAAGCTCCGCCCTGCAAGGCGGGGTATAAGAGCCCGTGCCGCCCCAGCAGCCTGCATTCTGTACCTGAGCTGCTGGGGGAAACATCTAGCTTATTAAAGCCTTCATTTGGACTATAACCTCGCTTTAGTGGTCATCGATCGTGCATCAATATGTAAAGAGGTTCAGGTGACCTTTGTGTCAGGTGATGTGATGATCGAGTTTTGTGCAGAGTCTGTTAAAGTAAAATAAAGGTGTTTGTGAAAAGGAGCAGAACGTTTGACTTTTTATACAACAGCAGCGAAACGTGTAACAAATGGTAGCAGAGGATGGTTGCTGTGCAAATGTGAAGGGTTGAAAGATACAACTTTTCCAGACCAAACCAAGGAGTGAGTGAGAAGAAAAAAGATACATGGCTGAACCTAGGATAAAGATGGCCGGATATGACTATCCCCCCTTACGACCAATGGAAAAGTGCAGTAGTTATGTGGACTAAGGTAACTGCCTTGGGAAAGAAAAAACAAGGTATGGCATTGGCTCTTTCTCTACCTTATGACAGTAAAATCTGAAGCAAAGTGTTTTCTGAGTGGAATGAGAAGAGTTAGACTCAGAAGAATGTCTGGAGACTCTATTACATTACATGGATAAGATTTATAAAAAGGATGACTTGTTAAGTGAGTATGAAGCATGGTCGGATTTTGATGGGTCTCCGGAAAATAGAGGATTTCTCCATTGAAGACTATGTAATGGAATTTGGCAGACTATATAAAAGGCTGCAGAAACACAACCTGGAATTTCCACAGTCTGCGTTGGCCTTTAAATTACTTGACTGTGCTAGATTGAGCAACATGGATAGGCTCCTGGTTTTGGCAGGAGTTCAGTTTGCGGATAAGGATACCTTATTCGATCAGGTGACAGATGCTTTAAAAAGGTTTCTGGGGAAACATTCGATTCTGATGACCCAAATAGGTCAGACTGCAATAAAGCAGACGATGGAAGATACACTACTAACAGGACCATGAAATCGTACGTCTGCAAACAGGTTCCAATATAGAAGGAGATCTGGACCCGGAAATTATGAGGACAGAAACCCAGTTAGAACCTACAATAGGAAGATGAACCCCAGAAATGCACGGGGTGTTATAAATCGATGTTTACGATGTGACTCTCAATACAATTATGCTTTCAACTGTCCAACACGTTATAATAGAGTGTTTGAAGCGACACATGACACGCAAGAGTCAGAAGAGGAAAAAGATAGTGACCAGAAAGAAGGCATTGTCATATTAACAAGCAGTTTTATGCCAGTAATGTGGGTGTTGTTTGCAGAATCCTTCAAATGTCCTGTATTGGACAGTGGCTGCACATCTACTGTGTGTGGAATTGACTGGTTAAAATGTTACCTGGACTCCTTGAATGCTGAAAATCATGACAAGGTTAAGGAATTTGAAAGTTCCACAAGTTTCAGGTTTGGGGATGACAATACTCTGAAATTGCTGAAAAGAGTGGTGATCCCTTGCAATATTGCCAGAGTGAACCATTTCATTAGCACGGATGTTGTATCAAGTGAGATACTTTTGCTTCTGAGCAGACCGTCGATGAAGAAAGCACACATGAAACTGGATATGGAACAGGATAAGGCAACAGTTTTTGGTGGACTTACAATTTACACAGTCGGGACAATACTGTATTCCATGACTGACAAATAATATTTCAAGTACAGTTGTTAAGGATGTGTTAATGGCAGTTGAAAATGGTATTTTAGCTGATAAAAAGCTTGTTGTATTAAAACTGCATAGGCAATTTGCGTATCCATCTCCTCGGAGGCTGAAAAATGTATTAAAAAATGCAGGAGTAAGGGATGAAGACTATACTAAGCTGATAGAACAGGTTAGTGATCGCTGTGAAGTTTGTAGGAAGTACAGAAGGACACCAGCACGACTGATAGTAACCCTACCTTTGGCCAGGGATTTTAAAGCCAATAATATATTTATTTTGCATTTTGTAGATTTAGCAACCAGATTTAGTCAATCAACAATTGTACGAAGTAAAGAAAAGAGAGTGATTCTGGATCAAATTGTGGAAAAATGGGTAGGGACAGGAATGGCCCCACCGGCAAAATTCCTTACGGACAAAGGGGGAGAATTTGCTCATGATGAGTTAAGGGATATGTGTGAAAACGTGAGTATCACAGTTATGAATACGGCTGCAGAGAGCCCATTTAGTAGCCCATGTGTGAAAGAAAACATGCGGTAACAGATGACATGCTCCGGAAAATTTTGGCAGATAGACCAAACTGCAAGCTAAATTCAGCTTTAGCATGGGCGGTACATGCCAAGAATTCATTGCAGATGGTTGGGGGCTATAGTCCCTATCAATTAGTGTTTGGTAGAAATCCTGATATTCCGTCCATTTTGGATGACCAGCCTCCAGCTTGGGAAGGAACTACAATTAGCTCTGCCTTTGCTGAGCATTTAAATGTATTACATAGCAGTAGAAAAGCTTTTTTGGAAGCAGAAGTCCGTGAAAGAATTCACAGAGCTTTGAGGCATAATTTACAGCCATCAAATACCGTTGTTCAGCAAGGAGACATAGTAGACTATAAGAGAGATAATTTTAATGAATGGAAAGGCCCAGGGAAGATCATAGGCATAGATGGCAAAACAATTATTTGCAACATGGCAATCAAACTGTTAGGGTTCATTCATCAAGGATAATGGGTACAGATTACAAATTTTCAAATTTAGACAGAGCAGACAGACATGACGAGGAACCAGGGTCATCTGGTACGCACGTGTTACAGAACTATGAGGAGCAGTAAACTGATATAGACAGGGTTTCTGTAGAGGTACTCAACACTTCTGATGAATTCGAACAGGCCATTTTTCAGAAAGGACAACTGCCAAAAGTTGGTACAAAAGTGACATACTTACCTGAAGGGTCTAGTCAATGGAAGGATGCAGCTGTTATTAGTAGAGTAGGGAAGGCCACTGGAAAGTATAAACATTGGTTGAATGTACAGCATTCAGGGAAGGGAGTCAAGACAATGGATTGGGAACACAAAGTTCAAAAACGGAGTGCACAGAAACGCAGTGCCAGTTCAGATGGTACATCGGATAGTGAACAGGTCCACAGGAAAAGGTCGAGAACTATTGAAAGGATATTCCACAGCAGAAGGGAAAGATCAAGCAGTAGCAGTACAGAATGAGCTACCAGGCAGGAAAGGGGACGTAGTTTATCAAGGTCTCGGAACATGAGTAAAACTACGAATACTAATAGGAGTAGAAGCCCACATGCATGTGAGATTTTGGTGACTTCCAATAAATTAGATGAAAGAGTTATCAAAGATGCCAAACAGCAAGAACTGCATAGTTGGAGTGAATTTGGGGTATACACGGAAGTACCAGATAAGGGGACAAAGAACTCTATCCCACAGATGGATTTGCATGGAAAAGGTTCTTCCAGATGGAACTTAGAAGGCAAAGGCCAGGCTTGTGGCAAGGGGATTTGAATAAAACGTAGAAGATCAGGATTTAAGGGTAGACTCACCTACGGCAGGAAAGGTTATTTTAAAGATATTCTTGGCTTTATTAGCCATAAAGGCATGGGAATGCAAATCTATAGATATAAGAGCTGCCTTTTTGCAGGGACATCAGCTCCAGAGAGACATTTTTCTCTGTCCTCCTAATGAGGCAGCTAACACAGAAGGGGTAATCTGGAAGTTGAACAAACGTGTATATGGATTAAATGATGGGTCTAGAGTCTGGTATTTTTCGGTAAGGTCAGTTTTGTTAAAGTTAGGCTGTTGCCAGTTGAAAGCAGATCCGGCAATGTTTTACTTGCACTAAAAAGGAAATCTTTCTGGCATCTTTATGATGCATGTCGATGATTTTTTGTGGGGTGGGACTAGTGATTTCAAAGCTATTGTAATCTCTGGTTTGAGGAAAGAATTCAGGGTGGAAGTCAGGCTTCCGGTGCATTTAAATATATTGGACTGGAATTCAGACAGACTGAGTTAGGGGCAACATTACGTCAGCAATCTTAATTGGAAAGCATCAGTCCAATAGCAATTAGTTGTGGCTGGGTTTCACAAAAAGACGCAATGATTTCAAAGATGGAAAAAGAGCAACTGCAAAGTTTAATTGGGCAACTGAATTGGTTAGGTAGACAGACTAGACCGGACGTGAGTTTCGATGTCTTAGAGTTGAGTACAAAAATGAATGATCCCAAAGTGGAAGACATAATAAGAGCAAATAAAGCGTTAGTCAAACTAAAAATGCAGGAGTGTGTTTTGAGGTTCCCGGTTTTAGGTGACCTTTAGGCACTTGAAACTCATAGTTTATAGTGATGCATCCTATGCAAATTTATGTATGGGGTTTCAAGTGCAGGAGGTTTTATAATTTTCCTTTTGGGGAACAATGGTAAATGTTGCCCTGTTTTGTGGGAAACAAAGAAAATAAGGAGGGTGGTCACACGCACTTTGGCTGCTGAGACGTTAAGCCTTGTAGAGGCGGTGGATATGGCCTTTTATATATCTCAGATATTGACAGCAATTTTGGGATTAGGGGATTTGGGTAATATACCTATTGAATGTCACATTGACAATAAATCCCTCTGGGAAAATGTGCACTCTACATAAAGTGTCAATGAAAAAAGGTTAAGGATAGACATCGCAAATTTGAAGCAGATGTTGGACAGAGGGGAAATAGCAAAAATTAAATGGGTCGACAGTAGCTAGCAATTGTCAGACTGTTTTACAAAAAGAGGGACTAGTTCACAGAAGCTTTTGGATATTGTTAATGAAGGGCACCTTTTCTGTGACTTTTTTTTCTTCCAAAAATGAAAAAAAGAAGGGGGGAAATTGCATGTGTAATTTTGTTTTCACCTAATTATTTTTTCTCCAAGGAAGGGGAGACTGTTAAGTAATGGGTTAAGATACATTCCAATTAGTTGTCTGTTTTATGTTAAGTATCCAATAATTGACACTGATATGTAAAGAGGCTTCAGGTGGCCTTTGTGTCAGGTGATGTGATGATCGAGTTTTGTGCAGAGTCTGTTGAAGTAAAATAAAGGTGTTTGTGAAAAGGAGCAGAACCTTTGACTCTTTATACAATAGCAGCTAAACGTCTAACACTGCCAACACTGTTAGTTTGTGGCAGTGCTGAAGCTGAAAATTACTTATAGATCCAGCAGCAGAGCCTTAATTTATTCCCGATACAGTATGATGCTAATATGACTAGTAAAAAGATCTAATTGTAATGTAATATGTTTTACAGAGAGATTAACTACTATAAATGTGGATGTAAGAATTTAATTATGAAATTTGGGAGTAAATGTGACAACAGGGGGCGTGATTTAATGGAAAAAAAAACAGTCCCGTTTCGGGCAGGTTTAGCGGGGTGTTTCCTGGCACTTACGGAAACCTCGCAATCGAAAAATAGATGATACTTATACCAGCCATGTTATGGTGGTGATGGAGGGTGTGAATACTTAAGGTAGTGGATGGAGTGCTGATCAAGTGAGCAGCTTTGCGGCGGATGGTTTTGAGATTTTTGAATGTTGTTGGAGCTGCATCTATCCAGGCAAGTGAAGTGTATTCTATGACTCCTGACTTGTGTCTTGTAGGTAATGATAAGACTTTGGGGACTCGGGTGCTGTAACTTGCCTTTAAGGGATATCAGTATGACATCACTGGAAGAAAATTATGTTATGTGATCCAGTCTTCGTTTCAGTTCTGCTTTGAATGGAGCACATCCACCCTTCAGCTGATGAATCAGTACTCCTCTTTGTTGAACACCAGATAGCACGGAGAGTGGCAAGGGCACAGAAAGTACCCTGGGTGGTGGACTTTCAATGGCTCAGTAGCACTACTACAGAGCGAGTTGACTAGGTCCTAAAATACTTGCCTGCTAGACTGAGTCTGCAGCAGGTGGTGAGGGAACCAACAAGAGTGAAAAATAAACGTAAAAATTTTTTTTTAGAGTACCCAATTATTCTTTTCCAATTAAGGGGTAATTGTAGCGTGGCCAATCCACCTACTCTGCACATCTTTGGGGTTGTGGGGGTGTTATGGGCCAGGGTTTAGAGAACCCCAAAGTATATCATGGCGTTTACCTGACCTACAACTTTTAGATTTTAGTAGATTTTAATAGATTTTGGTTATGAGGAGCACAAGGGCCTACTTTCCAGTGTTATGCAACAGAGACCTTAAGTATTTTTAAACAAAACAATATTTATGAATTCAGTTAACATTTTATAATTACACAGTATACATTTTATCAACTACCAACAGAACTATCCCCCCACACATACAGTACTCTTTATGTAACCCTTAATAACATTTCTAACAACATCCATAAGCCAAACCCCCTTTTTCACAAAGCAGTAGATATAAATTCTTTACACAGGACAGTTATCACTTTTAAATTAGCAAGTGATCTGGACACCTTTTAACATACAGAGAGAGAGACAAAATGCACCTTCCTTGTCTGAATTCAGCTTTCAACTGCCTAAAACGAAAGCAAAACACAAAGCCACAAACAGCTTCCAGCTCAAAACAAAAGTAAAAGCCAGAGACACAACCCAGCTCCACCCACACAATGGCATCACTGCAGCTATTTGATAAACACCCATTTCTTAAAGGTACACTCCCATGACACCTCCCCCCAAGAAAATACATAAACCATCAACTTCAAGATGGTTTAATTTTTCCCCTTTTCACTTTCCTTTAAGAAATATTGACAGTAAATATACCTTTTTAAAATCAAAACAAAACACGCAAACATTTATAACAACATAGTCCATTTTAGTTCTTCTTCCTCCATCGAACTGCTTCTCTTCATCACATTCGTAATAAAGCATCAGCTGTCACGTTTTCTTGTCCTGCCACATGTATTATTTTTAAATGAAATGGCTGCAACAATAAACTCCATCGAAACAGCCTGGCATTGTTATTCTGGAATCACGCCAAAAATGTCACTGGATTATGATCAGTATATATAATTGTTTCAGACAAATTGCTGATCACATAAATGCAAAAATGTTGCAAAGCGAACACTAAGCTCAAAGTCTCCTTAATCATTGAATACTTCTTCTGGTGCTTATTCAACTTCTTTGAAAAATTCCCAATAGGCCGCTCTATTCCTTCGTCATCTTCTTGTAAGAGCACCACACCTACGCCCACATCACTCGCGTCAACAGTCACTTTGAATGGTTTTGTGTAATTTGGGGTGACCAACACAGGAGCAGTGGTTAACACAGCCTTCAGACAGTCAAATGCTGTTGACACTCTGCTGACCACTGAAATTTGCTACGCTTCTTCAGCAAGTCCGTCAGTGGAGCGACCACACTGCTATAATTCAGCACAAATTTTCAGTAAAATCCACTCATGCCAAGAAATCACATTTTATTTCCCTTCGTGTCGAGGGTATTGGAAACTCCCCAATAACTTTTGTTTTCACGTCCCGTGGAACCATTTGTCCCTGTCCGATTGTGTGGCCAAGGAACGTAACTTGGGCTTTTCCAAATTCACTTTACGCTAGGTTTACCACCAAACCCGCCTCCTGAAGTTGATTGAATAACTCCATCAGATGCTTCAAATGTTCTTCCCATGTCTGACTAAAAATTATCAGATTGTCGATGTATACTGCACAATTGGGTAATCCTGAAACAACTTTGTTATTTAAAAAAAACATTTAGAGTACCGAATTCATTTTTTCCAATTAAGGGGCAATTTAGCGTGGCCAATCCAACTAGCTTGCACATTTTTGGGTTGTGGGGGCGAAACCCACGCAAACATGGGGAGAATGTGCAAAGTCCACATGACAGTGACCCAAAGCAGGGATCAAACCTGGGACCTCGGCGCCGTCAGTCTGCAGTGCTAACCCACGACTTTGTTAGTTAACCGTTGAAATGTGGCTGGGGCGTTTTTCAGGCCAAATTGCATAACTTTGAATTGGCATCTGCCATCTGGAGTCACAAAAGCTGAAATCTCCTTCGCCCTTTCGGATAAAGGTACCTGCCAGTAACCTTTACGTAAATCCAGTTTGGAAATAAAAGCTGATTGTCCCACCTTCTCAATTCAATCCTCCAAGTGTGGGACAGGATAAGAGTCCGTTTTTGTAACTGCATTAACCTTTCTATAGTCTACACACAATCGTTGGGTACCGTCCGGGTTCGGTACCATCACCATGGGTGAGCTCCATTGGCTGCAACCCACTTCAATTATGCCATTTTTTAAGCATACTTTCAATTTCTTTGTTAACCTATGCCAATTTCAAAGGGTTGAGTCAATATGGATGTTGTTTAATTGGAACAGCGTTTCCCACATCTACATCATGGATAGCCATTTTAGTACTTCCCAACTTATCTCCACAAACTTGCCCATGTGATATCAATAACTCTTTCAGATCAGTTTGTTTTTCCTCTGGAAGGTAACTCAACAATTTATCCCAATTTTTAAGAACATCCTCCTTTTCCAATTTAATTTGAAGTATGTCAAATTCACAGTCGTCTGGATTTGGTTCGTCACTTTGAGTTAGAATCATTAAAACCTCCTTTTTCTCTCCTCTTTCAAAGTACCTTTTAAGCATATTCATATGAGACACGCGGTGAGTTTTCCTTCTAACCGGCGTTATTAACACATAATTTACCTCACTTAATTTCCTTTCAATCTGATAAGGTCCACAAAACCTTGCTTTTAAAGGTTCACCGACCACTGGTAACAATACTGAAACTTTGTCTCCACTGGCAAAACTACGAACTTTTGCTTTCTTGTCTGCTACCCGTTTCATCACATGTTGTGCAACTTTTAAATGTTGTCTAGCCAATTCACCTGCTGTATTTAATCGTTCCCTAAAATTTGACACGTAATCCAATAATGTAAGTTCCGACTGCTCAATCACCAATTTTTCCTTAATCAATTTAAGTGATCCTCTTACCTCATGACCAAAAATTAGTTCGAAAGGACTTTGGTTGACTCATTAGGTGCAACCCTAATTGTAAACAATATGAATGGAATTCCTTTATCCCAATCCTCTGGATTATCTTGACAATAAGCCCTCAACATTGTCTTTAATGTCTGATGCCACCACTCTAACGCTTCCTGTGATTCTGGATGGTACGCAGTTGATTAAAAAACTTTTGTTCCTAAGCTATCCATAGCTTCTTTGAATAGTCTTGAGGTAAAATGTGATCCTTGATTTTATTGTATTTCTGTGAGTAGTCCATATGAAATGAAATGAAATGAAAATCGCTTATTGTCACAAGTAGACTTCAAATGAAGTTACTGTGAAAAGCCACTAGTCGCCACATTACGCCGCCTGTTCGGGGAGGCTGTTACGGGAATTGAACCGTGCTGCTGGCCTGCCTTGGTCTGCTTTCAAAGCCAGCGATTTAGCCCTGTGCTAAACAGCTCCTAGTATCTAGTAAAGAAATTAAGTAACACCTCCACAATCATTTTAGCTGTAATATTGTGTACTGGAATGGCCTCTGGAAACCTAGTAGATACATCCATTATAGTCAAAAGATATTGATTCCCAGTTTTACTTTTTGGAAGCGCTCCTACGCAATCAATTAAGATTCTTGTAAAAGGTTCCTCAAATGCTGGAATGGGTATTAAGGACGCTGGTTTTATCATTGCTTGAGGTTTCCTATCACTTGACATGTGTGACAGGATCAACAAAATTTAACTACATCTTTATGTAGTCCAGGCCAATAAAAATGTTTTTGTATTTTAGCTTGAGTTTTCCTTACTCCCAAATGACCTCCCACTGATACCTCATGTGCTACTCGCAACACCACTTTTCTATACCCTTCTGGCAATATCACTTGATGAACTTCTGCCCACTTTTCATCCGCCTGCACATGTAAAAGTCTCCATTTTCTCTTCAAGACATCACTTTTACAGTAATAACATTCTGGTATACACTCCGATTTCTCTTCCATGTATGCTTTCTGATACATCTGTTTTATTTCTATATCTTTCTGTTGTAACACTGCCAATTTTCCTGAACTAAATATATCCACCTCATCCTCCACCTGTTCTTGTTCTTTTCCAACATCTGATCAAGAATCGTTTCTGATAATTGAACTTCAACTTCATCTTCACTCTTTGATTTCTCCTCTTGCCTTAACCTGTGACTTTGCAACCTTGTTACTACACAATCCGGAAAAATCCCAGGATGTTTGTCCTTTAACACTTCAGTTGTCTGATTTTCCACTGGCTTATCAATCACAGTAGGCATCACTCCCACCTGCGATTAAGCTATAACATTACCCAAGATAAACTGTATTCCTGGACAAGATAGTTTCTCTATTACTCCTACTACCACTTCACCACTCTTCACTGGACTTTCCAACCTTACTGTATATAATGGAACACTGCTCTTCTTACTCTGATTTCCACATATTACTACTTTTTCTGGCAATATTCCTCCCAAACTACATAACTCCTCATCTCTTACCATCAAAGATTGACTAGCTCCCGTATCTCTTAAAATTGTGACTTCTTTACCTCTTACACATGAGTAAACTTTACCCACACAAGTAAATTCTTCAAAGAGATCAGGCACCTTCTTATCAATCACCTCTTGATCAGGCTGCACAATCTTTTGCACTCCTTCGCTTCACTTGGGCTTTCCTTTACCACTTTTACAAATCCCACTGGCTTATCCTGTTTTACCACATCAGCCTTCCCAGTGCTTTTCTTCAACCAGCAACACTGTGACTTTACATGGCCTAATGTATTACAGTGAAAACATTTGAAACGTTTCATTTCTCTTCCACCCTCCTGGATTTCTTTTTTAATCTGAGGTACACTCTCCTTATTATCTCCCATCAGTATCTCCCATCAGATCCCCTTTACCTTTACCACTTGAGTTTTTCTCCCTCACAGGCTGAAACTGATGTCGGAAACCAAGCTTTGATTTATGAACTAATTCATAATTATCTGCCATTTCTGCTGCTACTCTCGCAGTTTTAACCCTCTGCTCTTCAACATGAGTTCTCATCAGGAATTAAATTTTTAAACTCCTCCAAAAGTATAATTTCTCTGAGAGCTTCATACGTTAGTTCTATTTTCAAAGCCCTTATCCACCTATCAAAATTACTCTGTTTGATCCTTTCAAACTCCATGTATGTTTGACCAGGTTCTTTCCTTAAATTTCTAAACATTTGTCTGGAGGCTTCAGGCACTAGTTCATATGCACCTAAGATGGATTTTTTTCACCTCCTCATACGTCCAAGATACCTCCTCTGATAGTGATGCAAACACTTCACTAGCTCTACTTACCAACTTTGTTTGAATCAGTAGTACCCACATGCCTTGTGGCCATTTCATTTGTTTAGCTACCTTCTCAAATGAAATGATAAAGGCTTCTACCTCCTTCGCATCAAACCGTGGACATATTTAAATAGATCCCCACCAAGCCTTCGACTATGATGCTCATGCTCATTATCCTCATCACTCTCAGACTGTACGTTTTTATTTACATCCGCCAATTTTAAATGACTGTCATGTTTCATGGCCATTTTCTGAATTCAAACTCTCTCTCTTTTTCCCTTTCCTCTTTCTTTTTCATCTCTATCTCTTTCTCTTTTTCTTTTTCCTCTATTTCTCTCTCTTTTTCTTTTTCCCATCAATACCTCCCTTTCTCTTTCTTTTTGTTCTGCTAGAGCTATTCTTTTTTCCTTCTCCTTTTCTTTTCCGCTGATCTTATCTCCCTTTGTGTCTCTTTCCCCTCATTTCGTATTCAAGTTGCTTTAATTCTTTTTCATGTTCAAGTTGCTTGATGTGTAACTGAAATGTTGCCATTTCCAATGAGTCTGACTGTATCTCAGGCAATTTTAAATGCTCAGCAACTGCCCTAAGTACCTCTTTTTTTCGTATTCTGTCAGGTAATTTTAACTGCAATGTTTTTGCCAAATCTAAAAGCCTGTTTTTAGTCTCTGTTCGTAAGGTATTGTGTGTGACCTTCTCCACCCCCATAAACTTCTGAACCTCTGAAAGAGCTATTGTCCAGTTCTAGCATAACCTTCCTGCTTAAGAAAAGTATCCCATATGATTTCTTACATAATTTTACCTACATGCATACTAAGATCCCTCTCCTGAAATGCATTCTCTCACAATTATTAGGAATATAGAATCATAAAATGATTACAGCACGGAAGGGGGGCCTTCAGTGCTT
This sequence comes from Scyliorhinus torazame, assembly GCF_047496885.1. Classification (NCBI taxonomy): domain Eukaryota; kingdom Metazoa; phylum Chordata; class Chondrichthyes; order Carcharhiniformes; family Scyliorhinidae; genus Scyliorhinus; species Scyliorhinus torazame. The sequence goes on from NC_092708.1 coordinate 375,526,289, forward strand.
TGTGTGCATGTTAGCTCTCTGCAAGAACAACTCAACTCGTTTACTCCCCAATTCTCTGAATTATGTTTTATTAAGTCATGAATTGTGAGCGTTGCTCGCAAGACCAGAATCAATTGCCTCTAACGTACTTCCAAATGTCTATCTCTGCCCTCAACGCAGCCATTGCACTTGATATCACGTGGAGTGAACCTACTTGGCTAATATTTATGTTAGTGGGAACGTAAGGACGAGACAGAGATAGATCATCCACTTGGTACTTCTGGCTGAAGACAGAAGGAAGCAGTTCAACCTGGGCATTTGAAGTCACTTGCTGGGTTGCACCATATTGAGGATGGGGTTGTCCACGAAGCCTTACCTCCTGCTAGTTGTCCCCTGCCATTTGCAAGAGGATGTGTCAAGACTGCAGAGTTTTGACCTGAATCATTGGCCATGGGATCATTTAGCACTGTCTATAGCATGCTGCATCTGCTGTTTAGCATGCATGTAGTCTTGTGTTGTAGCTTGACCAGATTGGCAGCTCATTTTAGGAATGCCTGATGCTGCACCTGGTATCAAATCACTATCCACATGGATGGAATTGTGGGACACATGCAACTGAAAGAGCCAACACCTCATTACTGATCCAACATGTTCTCCTACACTGCTCATTTATCTAGTTTTGCTCTCCTGGTTTGATGGAGTGTGCAATATGCGCTTTGAGTGGTCCCTCACCTTCCACTTATGGAGGAAGTGGCTGCATTGTTAATGCCCTGTGTGGATTCAGTTTAACATTGCCCACAGTCTTCAAGCGAAGTCAAAGACAGGGACCTCTACTTTTGGATCAATGATGAGGTGTTGGCTCTTTAAGTGGCATATGTCCCATGATTCCATCCATGTGGATAGTGATTTGATACTAGTTGCATGAATATTAGCTGCGTTTTTATCAGAATCGTCAAAATAATTTTAGCTGCTTTCTTGATGGATTTTTGAAGTCCTTGTGAATGGGAAGCTCAATGTTACTCATGACTTTTTCCTTCTCATGGATCCCAATAATAGCAAGACGAATGGCAGGTGCTGGAATGTGGCGATTAGGGGCTTTTCACAGTAACTTCATTTGAAGCCTACTAGTGACAATAAGCGATTTTCATTTCATTTCACATGGTACAATGTTGGACAGCACAAGGAAATACTCAGTTGGAGTGGACTCAAATGTCCCTCAGGCTGCCCATAGTATTTAACTATGCATCCATTTTCTTTGTACAGGATGATGAGGCAGAGCTGTATTCTACAGCAAAGTAGGGACAATGTTGCAGTGTAAAGAGTACTTGCTGTGTTCTCACATATTGTTCCAGTGCATTTCCGGATCCTGGCTTTTACTGTTTGGCTGGTAATTATGAGTTGAGGCCAACAGGGGAAAAATCCTTTTCCGGGTGATTCCCAGGTCTTTTCAGAGATCCAAGAGTATGTAGCCTTCTGCAGAAAGAAATGTTGAGTTCATTCCTACCAGCATTGTTGTTCAGATGGAATGCCAAGTGTCTTCTCAAATATGGAGACACTGGGTCTCGAAGTATCATTCCAGTAGTCCCAAGGGATAGGCGAGTGGCCTGCTTGCTTTCTCTGGTGTTGACACCTGTGTCAGTAATGTTGGGTGGGATTTTCTGGCCTCCCTGCAGTGTTTCTCTGTGACGAGAGGCAGTCCATTGATTGATGGCGGGATCTTCTGGTCCCACTGCTATAAATAGGATTTCCCACCAGAAGATCCCACTGGCATGAAGAGCTGGAAAATGTAACTAGCATATGCAAACATCCAGGATTTGATGCAGGGCATGTCCCCCTGAAACCCATTGGAAAGGCGGTGTTGATGACCACTTACATATGATATCTCTTTGTATACGAGTTCATTGAGAACTTGCCAGCTAATATCATCATAAATGCCAAAAAGTGGCTTCCTGATCTATATAGCATGAAAGCATTGAACATGCTTGACCTGATGCCAAGAGACTTCATGGGATCTGGAACTGATGTTGAGGATTCTCAGGCTCATCCCCTCGGGACTGTATAACACCATTACACAATTTCTGGGGTTGGTGGGGTGGTTGGGTAGTCTGTCCTGCTGATGCATCAGGCCGTACCAAGAGATGATGTTGGAGGAGACTGGGACATTGGGCGGGATTCTCCACTCCCACGCCGAAGTGGCCGCGCCGTCGTGAACGCCGTTGAGGTTCACGAGGGCACGGAACGGCCCCGGTCCCGACCGATTCAGGCCCTGACAATGGGCCAGGATCGGGGCCGCGTCATCTACACGCGCCAGGCCTTGTCGCCCGTGTAAAAGCGGCGCAGCATAGATTACGCGGCCGGCGCCGCATAACGGGCGTCATCGGCGCATGCGCGAGTTGGCCGGCGCCAACCCGCGCATGCGTGGTTGCTGTCCTCTCTAAATCCGCCCCGCAAGAAGATGGGAGATGGATCTTGCGGGGCCGTGGAAGGAAGGAGGTCCTCCTTCAGAGAGGACGGCCCGACGATCGGTGGGCACCGATCGCGGGCCACCCCACATTCCAGGTGAAGCCCGGTGCAGGATCCCCCCTCGCCCCCCACAGGCCGCCCCCCCAGCGTTCACGCACCGCCCACGACTGCAGCGACCAGCTGTGGACGGCGCCGGGGGGAACCCGCCGTTTTGGCCTGGCCGCTCGGCCCATCCGGGCCTCAGAATAGCGGGGGTGCCGGAGAATCGCCATTTTGGGTGTCTCTGGCGATTCTTTGGCCTGCGGCCCGCGAAACTCGACCGGGCCGTTCCCGCCGCTTGGGAGAATCGCCGGAGGGCGTCGGACCGGCGTTCCCGGAAATTTTGGCGGCCCAGGCGATTCTCCCAACCGGCGTGGGAGTGGAAATCGCGCCCAATGATTGGAAGGTATGATTCAGTGAGTAGGACCATGTCAGGCTATCACATGACTAGTCTGTGGAACACCTCTCTGAATTTTGACACAATCTACAGGCATCAATAAGGAGGATTTTGCAGGGCTGACTGGCTTTTTAAAAAATTCTTGATGAAATGTGAGCCTCGCTGGCAAGTCTAGATTTTATTATCCATCCCTAATTGCCTTTGAAAAGGTGGAAGTGAGCTGTTAAGGTGGTGGATGGAATTCCAATCACGTGGGCTGCTAATTGGTTGGTGTCAATTTTTCTGAGTTTTTTTGGAGCTGCACTCATCCAGGCAAGCGATTATTTGTGATCTTAACTTATGCCTTGTAGATGATGGAACAGCTTCGAGAGCCAAGAGGCGAGTTACTCACTGCTGAATTTCCAGTCTCTGACCTGCTCTTTTCACCATGGTATTGATATGGTTGGTCCAGTTCAGTTTCTAGTCCGTGGTAACCCCCAGGATGTTGATGATTGGGAATTCAGTTGGATCCGCCTATTTCATTTCTGATGCTAGGTTGATACTGGGTGGTCCATTCATTTTTGTTCTTATTAGACTTTCTTATAGCAGCTTGATACAAGTCGCTTCCTAGGTCATTTCAGGGGCAGTTAAGAGTCAACCACATTTCTGTAGGTCTGGAGCCACATATCAGCCAGACCAGATAAGGACAGTGTATATCTATACCTTCATTGCATGTGCTGAGTGGCAGCTATATAGCAAGGACAGTTAAGGAATAGGAATGCAACATAATTTCTTGGTTCACTGTCTCATCTGAAAGACAGCACCTCTGGTATTTCAGCATTCCCTCAGTACATTTTCATACTAGATCTTTTGCTCATGTCTCTAGAGCCTGATACAAGTGTGCAACATCTGAGGCAGAAATGTTGATGGGCGGGATTTTCAGATCCTTCCTGTCGGCAGGTTCTTCCGGCCCTGCTGTTGGCAGCCCCCTGCACCCCCTCTGGCAGGTTCCCTGGCGGCAAGACAGGCGAGCCCTACAAAACATCATAGACATTGGTGTGACCAGAAGATCCCGCCAGTAGCCAATGGCAAGTCACCTCCGCCACAGGAAAACATGTGGCAGTGGGGGGGTTGGGATGGCAAAAAATCCCACCCAGTGTCTTAGATACAGCCTACATCTCTCATAAATACAAACTGGTTGTACTATTTCAGAGCACAGTAAAGAGTCAACCTCCTTACTGCAGATCTGGAGTCATGTATTGGCCAGACTGAGTAAGATCTGATTTTGAAATTAATTTGAAAGCAAAGATATTCTTCGGTGATCATCTAAATATCTTTTGTGTTTTGGCAAAATGAACTGTCAAAGAGAGGAAGAATTTCTCCTTTTAATTTGAGTGCTTTTATCAAATTGCTTTTTTAAAAATTGTGTTTGGAAAGTTTTATGATATCATGATTTTTTTCTAATTTGATATTTCTCAACAGCTGTGTGTGATCCACCATGCCAAAACAGAGGCTCTTGTTCACGACCTCAGCTCTGTGTCTGCCGGTCAGGGTTCCAGGGTTCTAGGTGTGAAGAAATTGTTCCAGAACAACCATACATTCCCCGTGCTTTCTCATCAAGATCCTTCTCATCTCGATCATCTGCTTTGCATTCAAATATATTCCCGAGGATTGAAAGCAGTGCAAAAAACAATACAAAAATTACGAGTGAAGCTTCAGCTAGACATAAGGCTTCACCAGTAGGTCAAAGTTTTGTGTAAGTAACTTTTTGATTTATTCTGCTCCATTGGTATTCTCCAAAATAGGATAACAGCTTTAACATCATTGTTATTTTGATATGCAGTATTTAGGTAATTAATATTGTGATCTATGTTATTTCCACTAGAGACTGAGCCTTCTTTACCCAATTAAGAGTTTCATAGATTCATAGAACATACAGTGCAGAAGGAGGCCATTCGGCCCATCAAATCTGCACCGATCCACTTCAGCCCTCACTTCCACCCTATCCCCGTAACCCAATAGCCCCATCTAACCTTTTTTGGTCACGAAGGGCAATTTAGCATGGCCGATCCATCTAACCTGCACGTCTTTGAACTGGGAGGAAACCAGAGCACCTGGAGGAAACCCACGCAGACACGGGGAGAACATGCAGATTCTGCACAGACAGTAACCCTGCGTGGAATCGAACCTGGGACCCTGGCGCTGTGAAGCCACAATGCTAATCACTTGTGCTACCGTGCTGCCCACTCTTGATAGAATACTTGATAGAATATCCATTTCTTGATAGAATACTTGCTTCCTAGTATGATAAATACGCAGCTGACTTGAGCTTCAGTCATACTGAATCATTATGATCAGTTTTGGCAGGTCACTCAATTCCAGTCTTGACCACAAAGTGAACGGCTACATATGGTAGATTCCATACTTTCTGTTAAAGGGAAAGCTTGGCATAACCATTTTCTTAATTGTAGTTGCACTTCATAAATCAAAAATTATTGTTGGCAACATTTACTGGTTCAAATGACATTTCATTGTCTGCTTTCAAAATAAACCAAGTAATGCCTTTGACAAAATAGTGGGCAAAGGAAAGTCCAAAAAATAAATTAAACATCTGTCAACTAACAAACTCATTTCTAGGCTCTTGTTATTTTCATGGTATTGTGGACTGCTAGTGTGGAAAATAACTGAAAATATGTTTTCATAAATTGAAAGTAAAACATCCCTTCCATATAGTAATATTAATCTTTGATTTATCTTTCTGAGGTACAGTTATTAATAGTAGTAAATTAGTTTAATTCTACAATAATACATTGAATGCCATGATTGGATTCATTACAGAAATTGCTGAATGTTTTATTTGTTTTCAATGAAATTGAAAATCACTCTATGTGGATGTCCAATCCTCCATGTCAGTTTACACCTGGATGGGAGATTTTGAACATGCCCCGATATTTCAAAGTTTGGAGTTGGAGGTGTCTGAAGTTGAAGGTGCAGTTTGAGTATTTTAGTGTCAAATTTTAAAACTGTTTTGAGGTATGTTGAATACATATGTTGAAGCCATCGGTTGAAATTATGCTTCATTTTGAGATACAAAATGTTCTTTCTTTGGCATTATTAGCATCAGGATGACTACTGGTAGGTTTGAGACAGATTGAAATAGAAATGGTTTGTTTCCACTCAACTTTCTTTAATTACATTTGGTCAGATTTAGGGCATGCTTTAACGACCTTGTCGTGCCCAACTTGGTGGTGGGACGAGGCCATTAAATCTCGCAAGAGGCCACTGGGAAGATTTGTGACGCTAAAAACGCCACTTCAGATTTAACAGAGTCTTGCGAGATGTTGTAATTGAGATCTCGCCCTCACTGGGTGAGATTGGGCTCATTTAAATATGTATTTGCGGGATTCTCCCAGGGCACGGGAACTAATGGCCACGCATGGGAGAGCCCGTGAGGGCGCTGTTTAGTGCTGGTTTCTACAATTGTGGACCAGTCACAATGGCACCTGGGGGGGTCTCCCAGGCCATTAGATACCTCTGGCTGGTAGGTGACAGGGCAGGGAGGCACTCTGGCACTCCCTCTGGCACCTGGGAACCTTGGCTCTGCCAACCTAGCACCCTGGCAATTCTACCTGGAAAGCCTGGAAGTGCTGGCTTGGCATTATCAGGGTGCCCGGTTGCTGGTTGGTACTGCCAGGGATCAGGCCCAGGGGCCTTGCCAGGTGGAAGGAGGTTGTAGAGGGCACTGAAACGGGGTGGGGCGAGAGATTGGGGCAACCAGACAAAATTACAGCCTTGTGATGATCTTTGTGAGGGGTTTCCATGATGGTAAACGTCGTGATCACAAAGCTCTTTTGAAAGAATTAAACTAACTTTATTTTAACACTACTAAATGTGAGTTCGACACTTATTCCAAATAGTGGGCAGCACGGTCTCATTGTGGTAGCACAATTGCTTCACAGCTCCAGGGTCCCAGGTTCGATTCCGGCTTAGGTCACTGTCTGTGCGGAGTCTGCACATCCTCCCCGTGTGTGCATGGGTTTCCTCCGGGTTCTCCGGTTTCCTCCCACGGTCCAAAGATGTGCAGGTTAGGTGGATTGGCCATCATAAATTGCCCTTAGTGTCCAAAATTGCCCTTAGTGTTGGGTGGGGTTACTGGGTTATGGGGATAGGGTGGAGGTAATGACCTTGGATAGGGTGCTCTTTCCAAGAGCCGGTGCAGACTCGATGGGCCGAATGGCCTCCTTCTGCACTGTAAATTCTATGAAATAGCAAACATACATATAAGAATTAAACTACACTCACTGACACTATCTATATCTATTAACAATTATATTTTAACTAACTCTGCAACACACGATGAATTTAATCTTCCCGAGCTCCAACCTAATCTGCCCAGAAGTCCAAGAGCCTGTCCCTTAGCTCCCCCTAGTGGCTAGGCTTAACATAACATTAACCCTTTTACATTTGTATAATGTCACATCCCTCTTTCTTTGAAAAATAAATGTTGTCTTATACATTTTCTTGTTTACAATATTATACAGCATGTCAACAATGATAGAACTAATGTTATTTTACAAATTCACAAATTTAATTTATTTGGAGGTTTCCTATGTCTTGTAGACCATCTTAATGTTACTACAGATTCTGTGAATTGTCTGGTACATTTGACAATATTTGGAACATTTGTAGGAAATATGAGTTTTTGACTCATGGTAGCTGATTCTGTGAATGTATAGGTTGTTTAAGTTTAAGGAGATCTCTTCTGTTTCTTCTAAAAGTCTTTCCAGATTGTGTTCTTATGACTTATGATCTTGGTGAGAGATCATTGAGTACTTTTGCAATGTCCATCCATCCACCTTCAGGATTACGAATCTGTACGACATCACCTTCTTTGAGTGTAGACAGTGGTTTGGAGTTTTTATCGTAGTATGTCTTTTGTTTGTTCTTCAGTTGCTGCATTTTTTGATGCACGACTTATTGATCTTTGTTTGGAATAATGAAAGTTGATAACGTAGTTCGTATTTTCCGTCCCATCACAAGTTGTGCTGGAGAAAACCCTGATGACAATGGTGTAGCCTTGCATGCTATCAGTGCTAAGTCAAAGTCCTTTTTGTCCCCCATAGCTTTTTTGAGAAACTGTTTCACAATTCCTACCCCTTTCTCATCTTTCCTGTTCACCTGTGGGTATAGTAGGCTAGAAGTTCCATGTGTGAAGTTATATTGGTTAGTAAATTGTAACCACTCTAGGCTGCTAAAACATTGTCCATTGTCTGTGACAACAGTAATTGGTATGCCATGTCAGGACAATCCATCCTTTGTTGCCTTGACAACTGAATGTGTTGTTGAGTCGGATAGCTTGATAACTTCCGGAAAATTTGAGTAGTAGTCAATGATTATCAAATAATCTCAGCCTTGAAAGTAAAATATGTCCATTGCGACCCTAGTCCGTGGTTGAGTAACTAGTTCGCTTTCTACTAAGGTCTGCTTACATTGTGCCGGTTGGTGTGTTGACATATCCAACACTGTTGAATGTACTTGTCTATATCCTTGTTGATGCCAGGCCAATACACCGATTTCCGTGCACGTCGTCTACATTTCTCAATGCCTTGATGTCCTTCGTCGATTTGTGCAAGAATGTCTTGTCTAAGACATGATGGAATTACTATACGGTCGTTTTTCAATAGAAAGTTGTCTATGATTGTCAAGTCCTTTCTGATGTTGCGAAAGTTTGCACATTTTCCTTTGGGCCAGTCAGTACGTAGATATTGTATCACTTGCTGCAGTGTCCTATCTCATAGAGTTTCTGCCTTGATTATTTGTAGTTTAGCATCTGTGACAGGTAGCAGATGCTAAACTACAGCTTTGCTGTGCTAAAATTAGCTTGTGCTTCATTACTGAGTACAACATCAACAACTTTGTCATCTCGTGCATGGATCTGGCTAATGTATCTACAAGTACTACGTTTTTCTTTGCATCTTCATGCTGAGATGCTTTGACCTGCTTAGTTAATTTCAGCAGGTTTAATTTTAGACATGCCTCTGCTCCAATAAGTGAGGATTTTGTGTCATCCACAATTTCAAAATCAAGTGGAATTTTGATGTCACCACTCAGAACTATGAGGTAGCATGAACCTTTTGTTGCTATTTCATTTCCATTGTAGTCTGTTAATCTACAATGTGTCTTGTTATATTTTGGACGGGTCTCCGCTTTGCCCAAATCCGATTCTGTGATCAGATTGACGTTTGCACCAGTGTCCAATTTAAATTGCATCTCTGATCCATTTATGATCAATGTTTCTATCCAATCTCTAGTTCTATCAGATAGCTGCCTGATTGGTTTATCAGCAGTATCGTTTCCATTTGTTTTAGTGATGACTTCTATTATGAAGTTGTGCAGTGAAGTCGGCATAGTTAAATCAATCTGTGTTTTAAACATTTCTTCTTCTTTGTTTTGTATGGTGTTGACATTTTTATACTGTTGAAATACCTTTTTTAATTGATCTTTTAAAAAAATTTTTTTTAGAGCTGCACGCTTTTTTAAAACATCTATCTTTCATACACATCATTGACCTTTTGCAATGAGAGTCAAATTTCTCCATTACTGTTTCATATTTATTTTTGTCTTCATTTTCTGAAAAATGTAATGTATTAAAGAGTTCAAATACCTGCGGACCTGCCAGAATTAATAGGAGAGCTATTTTTCTAATGTCAGGAGCTGATTCAAACGCAGAAGCAGAAAGAAAGACCTCAAACTGCTGCTTGAAGTTTTTCCAATTTAAACTTAATTCACCGGACATCTTGAAGAAATGAGACTTTTGCACATCATCCATTTTGGTCTCGGGTTTTCTTTTTTTTTTGTAGATTTTTAGATGTTTAGCGATGTGCTGATTTATTTTCTTTCTTCTTTCTTACTGCTTGCTTTTCTGGAATACACAAACTGGTACCATGTGGTGATCTTTGTGAGGGGTTTCCAGGATGGTAGACGTAGTGATATAACTTTATTTTAACATTACTACATGTGAGTTTGACACTTATTCCAAATGGCAAACATACTTATAAGAATTAAACTACACTCACTAACACTATCTATATCTATTATAGAAGGGCTGGTTTAGGTCAGTGGGCTAGACAGCTGGTTTGTGATGCAGAACAAGGCCAGCAGCACGGGTTCAATTCCCGTACCAGCTGGGAATTCTGAATTCTCCCTCTTGTGTACCCAAACTGGCGCCGGAATGTGGCAACAAGGGGCTTTTCACAGTAACTTCATTGCAGCGTTAATGTGAGCCTACTTGTGACAATAAAGATTTATAACTTTATATATTAACTATGACAATTATATTTTAACTAACTCTGCAACACACTATGAATCTAATCTCCTCGAGCTCCAACCTAATCTGCCCAGAAGTCCAAGAGCCTGTGCAATATATAGCACTGTCCCTTAGCTCCCTCTAGTGGCTAGGCTTAACATAACGATAACTCTTTACATGCTGTACATTTGTATAATGTCACAGGCCCGATCTGCGAGCCTTTAGCTCGCATGCAGGAAATGAGTCTTAAGTGCGGCCTTGATGGAGAGAAACTCCTCGAGGCCAAAAAAAAATCAAAGTTCCATTAAATAGCCAGATGTTTTTCAACGCTGCAGCCGCCAAGAAACACCCCGCTAAACGTGCCCAAAACTGGGACATAAATATTTTCTGGTTAAATGGTGTCTTTAAAGTACAAATAAATGGTATGAGAGCAAAAATGCTCATTTGTCAAATTTAAATGGATACAGACAATTAAATGAGATTGTCGCAATAGGGGAATAAGAATTGTGTATTGGGAGCCGCAATAAAACACTGTAGCCTAAGGCTGAGGCAGGTATCTAAGACTGTCAGGTAGGAGGATATCCAAGGTACAAATGTGAGTTGAAACCAAGAGCAAAAAAGCCCAGTAATTGATCCTCTGTTTAATGACTGCTGAAGTTAAGATTATACAACACGTGATTGTTGTAAGGAGAGTTGCTATCTGCTTTAATTTATGTGTATTATCAAAAGGCGTCTCGAAAATGCAAGCGCTAAGAGTAAAAGAAACAAATAATAAAATGAAGAAATGGGTGAAAGCCTTCCAGGTAAGTCAAGCCACCTAATAACCATGGACAACCATTTATAAAGAGCATTCATTATCATTATAATCTTGCACATCAGAACAGTGGGAAATAGCTTTCTGGATGGTATATTTCCAAAAGTACACTAAAATGAAGTACCTCCAATTTTGAAGTGGCACTCATACGACCGCTAGTTCTATGCACTGGAAAATGTTTAGAAGCTAAACCTAGTACAATTCCTGTGGGACAGAACTTTTCCTAAATTTCTGCATTTGGCTGCCTCAAAACAAGAATGAGTAGAAGGTCCAGGGTATTAGAGACATAGTTGTAATTTGAGAATGGTAAACGTTTCTGGTGTGAAGAGTTTATGCTTCTGTTTCAGATACTGTATGTGTCAATGCCAAGAATTAGAACTATATCTTGAAATTATCGTCCAATTTTTCCCTTCCACGTAATTGGGATACACCCCTGACATGACAGGCTGGCTTGCCTGCTGGGCAAATGGATCCCTGACCTCAATTGACTTTTGAAGTTCAGAGATTTTTCAGGGAAATTAAAAGGAAATAAAAATATCTGTAGATTTGGTGGAGCATACCCCTGTCACATTTCCAGTCCAGTTTACCTTGGTTTTGCTGAACAGTTGGTAAAGTGAGTGGGAGATCCCGGCCAAAATATCTTACAGTAAGGACTTGGCATTATAGTTTGAAATACTGTGGTGTGTGTCAGCACCTGGAATTGTAGCTTTGAGAATTTAAATAGCTGTATTAAAAGCAGCTGATTCTTGTTGAAGGTTTGTGTCTTCCTTCCAATAAAGTTCTGTTTAGTTTTTCTTAAATGCAATAAGGTTTTGTTGCTCTACAGTTACATTTTGTCACAATGGTGGAAACTGAATCAAATTTATTCAAAAAGCCTGCTATTTACAGTAGATATTAAACAAGGGGTATCAATTTCAAGCAGACACAAAAATGACAAGTGAGGAATTATCTAAAAATGGAAGTGTAAGTATCATGGGCTGGATTCTCTGTTGGCGGGATGCTCCGTTCTGCCGACAGCCTGAGGGTTTCCTGACGACATGGGGCTGCCCCACAATGGGAAACCCCATTGACCAGCCGGCGTAATGAAGCATCCCGCCGGTGGGGTGAAACAGAAATCTGCCGGGGTGAGATTTGGAATTATTTTCTGCCAGTGCTATTAAGGTACAAGGATAATTCAAACTGAAAGTAGAAGAGTTTCATATTTCTCTTTTGTGTTGACTATAATTGCATTTTACTTCCGCTTCTATTTGTCTTATGTAAATCTGCTGATTTACTCTTCGACGTATTAGTACCTTCCTCTCTTGCCTTGTCTCTATTCTTTGATTTACCACATCTTCCCAAATTTGATCCCTTGCCCCGACTATTTAGTTTAAAATCTTTTCTATTTACCTAGTTATATGGCTCACTAGAACCACTGGCCTCAGCCCAGTTCAGGTGGGGACTGTCACAATGCCATAGCCCCCACTTTCTCTAGTACTTGTGTCAGTGCCTCATTAACCGGATCCTACTTTTAGCACACCAGTCTTTGAGCCATGCATTAATTTCTCTAATCCTATTTGTTTTATTTGAATTTGCATGAGAATTAGCATAATCCAGAGATTAGTATCTTTGAGGTTCTGCTTCTTAATTTAATGCCTAGCTCCTCATATTGACTATGTAGAACCTCTTTCCTTCTCCTGCCTATACCGTTGCTATCTACATGGACCATGATGATTGGATCCTCCCCTCCCACTCCAAGTTTCTCTCCAGCCCTTAGCAGATGTCCTGAACCCTGATACTAGACAGGTAACACAACCTTCTGGACTCTTGCTCTTTGCTGCAGAGAATAATATCAATTCCCAGCCTTTTTGTTCTCTACTTGAATGGCTTCCCATACCATAGTGCCATGGCCAGTTAGCTTATCCACACTGCAACTCCCGCTTTTATCCAAATAAGCTGAAAGAATCGCAGACCTGTCGAACAAGCTGCTCTTCTACCCTTTGGGTCCCCTTACCTGCCTCACTCGCAGTCACACCCTCCTGCCTACGACCATTGACCAAATCAGAAGATCTTATCCTAAGGCGTGTGACTGCTACGTGTCCAGGTAATTTTCCCACTCCCTGATGTGTCGGAGTGTCTTCACCTGCCCTCCAACTCAATGATTCTGAGCCAAAGTTCCTCAAGTTGCAAATGCTTACTGCAGACCTGTTTGTCCTGGATCACAATGACATCCAGGAGCGCACATATGCTGCAGCCGTGGCACATCACCTGCCATCCTTAATGTATTTCAATGATCTACTTAATTATTTTCTTCAGTTAATTATTTTCGGTATATGAACCATGATCGAATGGCGTAGCAGACCCGATGGGCCGAATGCTCCTATATCTTATGGTCTTAACCTCAGACACAGTTTGTATAGTATTTTAAAACTGAGGAATAGAATTGAATTTGATGCCGCCCGCCATTTGAGCCCCGTGGGCGCCGCCATTCACCGACTGCCGGGACAGAGGATCCTGCTGCTGTTATTGGGTTACAGGGATAGGGTGGCAGTGAGGGCTTAAGTGGGTCAGTGCAGACTCGATGGGCCGAATGGCCTCCTTCTGCACTGTATGTTCTATGATCTCTTGATGTGCCACTATTCACATCCTTCTTAGTCATTATCACCACCATTTACATTCCCTTTGTCTTTCTATCTATGATATCTTTGTCAATCTCCACCTATTGCTGGCCCTCTATCCAGCCCCACTGTTCCAAGTCCTGCCCCCCAACAACAGTATAAATTTGACCCTATTTCCAGTTCTCTCTTTCTTTGACAAAGAGTTATCCAGACTTGAAACAATGGGCTGGATTCTCCGGCCTTGTTTGCCCGGCAACTGGGGAATCCCGCCCGAGGTCAATGGATTTTTCCATTGGCGGCGTCTCACCCATAACGTTCTTGCAGTGGGAGAATCCAGCCCATTAGCTCCCTTTTCTTGGTGGGAAGTCTCATGGTGACCTTCCTGCTTCTGAGTCAATTGAAGCCCTTAGAGGGGCAATTAATGTTGATATTCAACCAGCAGCAGCCAGGACAGTTGCCATGTGGGAAGCCCAAATCAAAGTATGATTGCTTGCGGGCTTCAGGGATGGGAGTGGAGGATCCCTTGTTGTCAGGCACAGTGCCTGATCAAGGGATCCAGCATTGGGAAGGGGGCTCTGTTGAGAGACACCCCTCTGCTCCTGCCACTGACCACCCCCCCCCCTCACCTCTCTTCATGACCAGCACCCCGTGACCCCTACCATGTCCTCACTCATCTGTGTCCCTTGCTGGTCCTGGGGCTATGGTGGGTGTATGGTGGGCAGCAGTTGATGCTGCCTTCCATGAAGAGCTGCTGGACTCTGATTGGCTCACAGTACTCGGATGGGGGGGTGGGGGCTAGGATTTGTGACTCTGGGGTCCTTGTTCTCCAGGAAGGCTGGATACGTAATTACCTGTGGCAGGCCTTCCCCAAGGAGGTAATGCGAGGCTCTCCAACCAGCGGGCGAGATCATCATCAACAGGATTAAATTGCATCTGGTGTATGCAGATGTTGGGCTTTTTAAAATATTCTGTCATATGTTTGTAACAATAGATTTTATTTGAATAGTGAACCACAATCCCCTCCCATTCTTCTCGGGCAGATCTGCTAATGGGAGTGTAAAATATTACGGGAGGCTCAAATTACATTTTCCGTCAGTGGAAAGTCTTGTTGCAATTGTCCCTGCCCCCCATCAGTGACGTAGTGGGAATCCTGACATTCAACATCAGAACCCTACTGTAATAAATTTGTATGTCATTGTGGCCTGATATCCAACCCCCCCCCCATTACAACAGGTCTCCCATGGCGTGTGCCTGGCAGGCAGAGGTGCTTAGGTGAGTGCATCCCTTGGGGGGGGGGGGGTTCATTATCGTGCGGTTCCTTGGCACTACTAGGACACTGCCCCCAGGCAATGCCCAGGCACTTCCCCTTTGCATAGCCTAGGCAGTGGGCAGTGCCGTTGACATGTTGTGTGGGACGGGAGTTAGGACAACTGGTGTTCCATTCTAACCATTGTACAGGGAAGGCCTTTATAAGTGGTGCCCCAATCTTTAAGAAACAAAGTTGCTGGCAGGGTGGCCTCAGTCAGAGCCTGCCCCATCAGTGTGACATCATAGGTCCTACCCCTTCAAGTTTTTTTTACTAAGTTCCGTGCATTGCTGCACAGAAAGCCATCAATGCCACTTTTCCTGCCTGTTGCCCCATTCTGCATAAAAAAATGAAAATTCCCCCTTGTGCTTAACATTGCTATAGAGGTTTGGAAAACTGCCAGTGTAACACACTTATTCAAGCACGGTGGTTAGCATTGTTGCTTCACAGCTCCAGGGTCCCAGGTACGATTCCCGTCTTGGGTCACTGTCTGTATGGAGTCTGCACGTTCTCCCTGTGTCTGTGTGGGTTTCCCCCGGGTGCTCCGGTTTCCTCCCACTAGTCCCGAAAGACATGCTGTTAGGTAATTTGGATATTCTAAATTCTCCCTCTGTGTACCCGAAAAGGCGTGGGAATGTGGCGACTAGGGGCTTTTCACAGTAACTTGTTAATGTAAACCTACTTGTGACAATAAAGATTATTATTAAAAAGGGAGGGAGACAAAAAACAAGTAAATATAGGCCAGTTAGCTTAACATCTTTCTTTGGTAAATGTCAAAGAGCCAGTTAAAAAGGATGTAATAGCAGAGCCTTTAGAAATACATCAGATAATCAAGCCGAGTAAGCATGGCATCATGAAGGCAAAACATGACCATTTTTTCGAATTCTTTGTGGCGGTAATGAGCAGGATAGATAAAGGAGAACCAGTGGACATGATTTATTTAGATTTCCAGAAGGCCTTTGACAAAGTGACGCATAGGAGACTGTTAAATAAGTTAAGAGCCATGGTGTTAAGGGTAAGATCCTGGCATGGATAGAGGATTGGCTGACTGGCAGAAGGCAGAGCGGAGGATAAGGGGTCTTTTTCAGGATGGCAGCCGGTGTGCCTCAGAGGTCTGTGCTGAGTCCACAACGTTTCACAATATACATTAATGATCTGAAAATGAAAAAATGAAAATCGCTTATTGCCACAAGTAGGCTTCAATGAAGTTACTGTGAAAAGCCCCTAGTCGCCACATACCGACGACGCCTGTTCGGGGAGGCTGGTACGGGAATTGAACTGTGCTGCTGGCCTGCCTTGGTCTGCTTTAAAGGCCAGCTATTTAGCCCAGTGTGCTAAACCAGCCCCTAAGTGCCGCCTTGGTGGAGAGAATCTGGAAGAATGAACTGAAGGCACTGTTGCTAAGTTTGCAGATGATACAAAGATCTGTAGAGGGACAGATAGTATTGAGGAAGCAGAGGGGCTGCATAAGGATTTGGACAGGCTAGGAGAGTGGACAAAAGTGGCAGACTGAATACAATGTGGAAAAGTGTGAGGTTATGCACTTTGGAAGGAGGAATGGAGGCATAGACTATTTTCTAAATGGGGAAATGCTTAGGAAATCAGAAGCACAAAGGGACTTGGGAGTCCTTGTTCACGATTCTCTTAAGGTTAACGTGCAGGTTCAGTCGGCAGTTAGGAAGGCAAATGCAATGTTAGCATTCATGTCGAGAGGGCTAGAATACAAGAATACAAGGCTGTGCTGGCCTTGGAAAGGGTCCAGAGGAGGTTCACAAGAATGATCCCTGGAATGAAGAGCTTGTCGTATGAGGAACGGTTGAGGACTCCGGGTCTGTACACGTTGTAGTTTAGAAGGTTGAGGGAGGATCTTATTGAAATTTACAGGATACTGCGAGGCCTGGATAGAGTGGACGTGGAGAGGATGTTTCCATTGGTAGGAAAGACTAGAACCAGAGAACACCATCTCAGACTATAGGAACGATCTTTTAAAACAGAGATGAGGAGGGATTTCTTCAGCCAGAGGGTGGTGAGTCTGTGGAACTCTTTGCCGCAGAAGGCTGTGGAGGCCAAATCACTGAGTGTCTTTAACACAGAGATAGATAGGTTCTTGATTAATAAGGGGATCAGGGGTTATGGGGAGAAGGCAGGAGAATGGGGATGAGAAAATATCAGCAATGATTGAATGGCGGAGCAGACTCGATGGGCCGAGTGGCCTAATCCGGCTTCTTTGTCTTATGGACTGAAGTTAGTCTGCTGAACGGCGGGCTTAGCGGGGTGTTTCTCAATAGCCGCAGCGCCGAAAAACATCTGCTATCCAATGGCACTTTGCCAATTCTTTTGGCCTCTGGGAGATTCTCTCCACCAAGGCGGCACTTAGAAGGATTTCCTGCTGGCGAGCTTCAGCCCGCCAACAGGAAAGGCTCCTTGTAAATCGGGGCACCATTTTTTTTCGGCAGCCCCGATCTCTCCTCCTCCCACCCCTTCAGGACCCAACTTCTTTTTTGGCCCCCCCCTCACCACCCACGATTCTCCCGGTGCACCCAGATCTGCACCGGGTCGCTTAATTCACGGCCATAATGTTTGATTTACAAAACGTGTTTGATAAGGTAGCTCAGAAAAGGCTACAAAAGGCTACTTAGTAAGATAAAAGCTCATGTTATTTGGGATAGTATATCAGCATGGATAGAGGATAGGCTAAATGATAGAAGACAGAGAGTTAGAATAAGAGGGGCATTTTCAGGATGGCAACCTGCAACTAGTGGAGTGCCATAGGGATCAGTGCTGGGGCCAACATTATTTGCAATATATATTAATGACTTGGACGAGGGAAGTGTCGTGTTGGATGTTCTGCTATACAAACAAACCAACACGGTTGTAGATGGTGCAACTCTGTTTTATTATTCTTGATAACATCTACTGTATACTTCTGGCTGTGGTTCGTACTTTACCAGTTATCCTGTGGACCCAGCCCTTGCACTATCTTAGACAGGCACTCAGCACATGGTGTATGTCTGAGTGGCACACTGTGAGCTCTGTGCCCTGAGCTATCTCCTGCTGGAATGAGCGAGAACTGTGGTGTTCCCCGTTTTTTAGTGTATGTGCTCTCACTGGTGATTGACTGTGATGTTGCGTGTGTGTTGATTGGTCCGTTGATCTGTCCATCAGTGTGTGTGTGTGTTTGCACCATGATATGTTCATATGAATATCATGACATCCCCCCTTTTCACAAGAATATGTGCCTATATGGTAATAAATATTGGTGTGTACTGAGTGCAGCTGAATATGTGTGCGCAATATCTACAACATGTACATGAGGCTAAACTATATACATAGGAAGGTGTCAGGTGCAACATAGCAATGAGGTTGTACCATAAACAAAACAAGTGCAATCATCAAACATCGAAAGAGAACTGCTGGAGGGACAAAAAGAGAAACACATTAACATTGTTGCATAACAATTCAGTGACTCCAATGTGCAAACAGGCTCATAAGTCCAGCCTAGTAGGTGGGCGACGAATTCGGGTTGACCGCCTCAAGGGTGGGTCAGGATCCACCGGCTGAGGAATGGGCCTGGCCACGGGCGATAGAGGAATAGGCATAGTGGCAGGAAGCTCCACGAAGTCGACATCAGGGGCAACAGGAGGGCGTGGCACCGGTGCATGATCACGTAGCGAGTGCGGAAGCAGCCGAAGGGCCCGCCGATGGCGCCGGCGAATGGAGCCATCAGGCATGCGAACCAGGAACGAGTGGGGAGCCACGCGGCGGAGAAATTCGGCAGTTGCCGACCAGCCACCCTCTGGTAGGTGTATGCGGACGTTGTCTCCAGGCGCCAGGGCAGGAAGATCAGTTGCCCGACTGTCATGTGCCACCTTTTGCTGAGCACGCTGCTGTCGCATGCTTTGCAGTACTGGAGCATGGCCGGGTTTAGGAACATGAATGGACGGTACAGTGGTCCTGAGGGCGCAACCCATCAACAGCTGGGCTGGTGAGAGGCCTGTGGACAGTGGGGCCGAGCGATAGGCCAGCAGGGCTAAACAGAAATCGGATCCGGCATCAGCAGCCTTGCATAGGAGCCGCTTCACGATATGGACGCCCTTTTCTGCCTTGCCATTTGACTGGGGTGCAGAGGGCTGGACGTCACGTGTGTGAAGCCATACGAAGCGGCAAAGAAAGACCATTCTTGGCTCGCAAAACAGGGCCCATTGTCCGACATGACGGTACGCGGAATGCCATGGCGAGTGAAGGTTTCTTAGCATGCTCTGATTGCAGCTGATGATGTCAAATCGTGCAGGCGTATGACCTCCGGATAATTTGAAAAATAGTCAATTATGACGTATTCCCTGCCGAGCGCATGAAAGAGATCCACACCCACCTTCGCCAAGGGGGACGTTACCAACTCATGGGGCTGAAGCGTCTCAGGGGGTTGCGCCGGCTGAAACCTTTGGCAGGTGGGGCAGTTGAGCGCCATGTTGGCGATGTCATCGCTGATGCCCGGCCAGTACACAGCTTCTCGGGCCCTCCGCCTGTACTTCTCAACCCCGAGATGGCCTTTGTGTAATTGTTCGCGGACCAGGCTACGCATGCTGTGTGGATTCACAATCCGGTCCAACTTTAGGAGGACACCGTCAATGACGGCCAAGTCGTCCCGGACATTGTAGAATTGTGGGCACTGTCCTTTGAGCCACCCTTCCGTCATGTGGCGCATCACACATTGTAGAAGGGGGTCAGCCGCAGTCACCCAGTGAATACGGGCCAGACTTGCATCATTAGCTGGCAGATTGGCCGATGTGAAGGTCACATGTGCTTCGACCTGACAGACGAACCCCCCCGATTCAGGCAGTGTGCTCATTCCTCTGGACAGGGCATCCGCAATGATGAGGTCCTTACCAGGGGTGTAGACCAGTTAAAAGTCGTACCTCCGGAGCTTGCGCAGAATGCGCTGGAGGCGAGGGGTCATCTCATTAAGGTCTTTTTGTATGATGCCGACCAGGGGGCGATGGTCGGTTTCCACGGTGAATTGAGTGAGATCATACACGTAGTCGTGGAATTTATCTATGCCGGTTAACAAACCCAGGCACTCCTTCTCAATCTGCGCACAGCGCTGTTCTGTGGGGGTCATGGCCCGCGAGGCATAGGCGACCGGGGCCCATGATGCAGTGTCGTCCCGTTGCAGGAGTACCGCCCCAATGCCGGACTTGCTGGCGTCAGTCGCGATCTTTGTATCTCGAGTAGTGTCGAAGAACGCCAATACCGGGGCTGTGGTGAGCTTGATCTTGAGCTCCTCCCATTCCTTCTGGTGTGCGGGCAGCCACTGGAACTCCGTAGTCTTCTCCACTAGGTGGCGAAGAGCCGTTGTGTGGGAGGCAAGTTTGGGAATGTACTTCCCCAGGAAGTTGACCATCCCGAGAAAGCGTAGCACTGCCTTCTTGTCTGCCAGCTGCGGCATGGCTGTAATAGCTGTCACTTTGTCTGCATCCGGACGCACCCCTGATCCGGATATGTGGTCCCCCAGAAACTTTAGCTCAGTTTGGCCAAAAAAACACTTGGCTCGGTTGAGGCGCAGGTCATGTTCTCGTATCCGAGCAAAGACGCGCTGGAGACGACTGATGTGCTCCTGTGGTGTGGTGGACCAGATGATGACGTCGTCAACATAGACGCGTACCCCTTCGATGCCCTCCATCATCTGATCCACGATCCGATGAAACACCTCGGATGCCGAGATGATGCTAAACGGCTTCCTATTGTAGCAGTACCTGCCAAAGGGAGTGTTGAAGGTGCACAGCTTCCTGCTGGACTGATCCAGCTGAATCTGCCAAAAACCCTTTGAGGCATCAAGCTTTGTAAAAATTCTAGCCCGGGCCATTTCGCTCATGATCTCTTCCCGTTTGGGTATGGGGTAGTATTCCCTCATGATGTTATTGTTCAGGTCTTTCAGGTCGATGCAGATCCGGAGTTCGCCAGAGGGCTTTTTAACACACACCATGGAGCTGACCCATGGCGTGGGCTCCGTGACCAGGGAAAGCACTCCTTGGTCCTGGAGATCCTGCAGCTGCTGCTTGAGGCAGTCCTTGAGTGGCGCTGGGACTCTACGAGGTGCATGAATGACCGGGGTGGCGTCCGGTTTGAGCCGTATTCTGTAAGTGTAGGGCAGTGTGCCTATGCCCTCGAAAGCCTCCTGGTTGTGGGCGAGGAGCGAATGGAGCTGTGCCCTAAAGTCTGCATCCGGGAAATCGGACATGCCTTCTGGAGACAGGGTTTGTACCCGCTGAACGAGGTGGAGAACCTTGCACGGCTGTGCGCCTAGCAGGGAGTCCTTCGAGGATCCAACTAACTCAAAGGACAGTGTAGCTGCGTGTGCATTGGGTGTCACCTCGAGCTGGCAGGATCCCATGGCCGGGATAACATTACCGTTGTAATCGACCAACTGACAGCGGGATGGCCGAATCGATGGTTTGACCTTCAAGGCGTAAAAGGCTGACCATGCAAGGAGATTGGCGGAGGCACCAGTGTCTAAACGGAATGTGATTGGTGATCGGTTGACCGTTAGGGTGGCACACCATTCATCACCCGAATTGACGCTGTGCACTGGCATCGGCTGGTGTGTCCTACTTGGGGACATCCGATTTCTGTCAATTACAGCAACACGGAAGGCTGCCCGGTCGTCGGTATCACCGGCCTGTACGTCATCAGGGTATGACTCGGTGTATGGAGGCTGAATGGCCTGCACGTCCCTGCAAGGCTGGCAGAATTGGGGAGCGTTGGCAGGTTGAGCTGCTCGACAGCAGGCAGCGTAGTGGCCCATCTTGCCACAGCGGAGGCACTGTCGATTTTTCGCTGGACATTGCCGCTTTAAACGTGCGGATCCACAGTTGCCGCACGTTGTGACGTCATGGCGTTCGTTGCGCCACCGTGCATGCGCAGTTCGGTCCTGCGTAGAGCGCTCCTGCGCGTCACGTCCCTCTGCGTCGACGTCTCTTTTGCCCCGTACAAGCGCAGGAGGCCGCAGAAAGCGTGCAAAATGGCCGCCCTCGTCCGGGCCGCGGGCCGGGAGGAACTCGATGGAGTGGACCCCCTCGGCCTCGTGGGATCCGTGCCGAGCCGATTCGGCCGCCTGGAATTGGGAGTACCAGCTGGTCGTGTTTTCGTGGAGGTCGCAGGTTTTGATGGCGGTGGCTAGGGTGAGGCTCTTTATTTTGAGGAGCTGCTGGCGTAGGGTGCCCGAGGAGTCCCCAAAAACTATCTGGGCCCGAATCATGGAATCAGAGGTGGCCTCATAGCCGCAGGACTGCGCAAGGATACGGAGGTGTGTCAAAAAGGATTGAAAAGGCTCATCCTTACCCTGCAGGCGCTGCTGGAAGAGGTACCTCTCGAAGCTCTCATTCACTTCGACGCTGAA
Source organism: Scyliorhinus torazame (assembly GCF_047496885.1). Lineage (NCBI taxonomy): Eukaryota > Metazoa > Chordata > Chondrichthyes > Carcharhiniformes > Scyliorhinidae > Scyliorhinus > Scyliorhinus torazame. Next base: position 375,548,565 of record NC_092708.1, read on the forward strand.
GTGTTGCTCAAGTTTTAGAAGGACCGTCTTGTACTTCATCTTGTCCTCGCTGTCCGTGAATGCCAGGGAGTTGTAGATGTGGATGGCATGTTGCCCTGCCGTGGAGAGGAGGAGGGCGATCTTCCTGGTGTCGGATGCATTCTCCCTGTCTGTGGCTTCTAGGAAGAGCTGGAAGCGCTGTTTAAACAGCTTCCAGTTGATGCCAAGGTTTCCAGCGATTTGGAGCGGCTGCGGCGGGCTGATGGTGTCCATGGCGCAGGATGGCGGATCGCTGAAGATGTGCAGGTAGGTCTCACAGTTGCTGGGTTCCAAGCCTGGTACTATGTCGTGTTGGGTGTTCCGCTATACAAATGAACCAACACGGTTGTAGATGGTACAACTCTGATTTATTATTCTTGATAACATCTACTGTATACTTCTAGCTGTGGTTCATACTTTACCAGTTATCCTGTGGACCCAGCCCTTGCACTATCTAAGAGAGGCACTCAGCACATGGTGTATGTCTGACTGGCACGCTGTGAGCTCTGTGCCCTGAGCTATCTCCTGCTGGAATGAGCAGGAACTGTGGTGATTGGCTGTGATGTTGCGTGTGTGTTCATTGGTCCGTTGATCTGTCCATCAGTGTGTGTGTGTGTTTGCACCATGATATGTTTATATGAATATCATGACAAGAAGTAAATGTTCCATTGCCAAGTTTGCAAAAATAAGTAGGAAGACAAGCAGCGAGGTTGACAAATCGTCTACAGTGGGATATCAACAGGTTACGTGAGGGTAAAGGGTAGTGAATCTGTGGAATTCTTTACTGCAGAGGGCTGTAGAGGCTAGGTCATTGAGTATGTTCAAGGTTGAGATAGATAGATTTTTAATCAGTAAGGGAATCAAGGGTTTATGGGGGTAAGGCAGGAATGTGGAGTTGAGGATTATAATAATCTTTATTGTCACAAGTAGGCTTACATTAACACTGCAATGTGGTTACTGTGAAAAGTCCCCAATCAATCATGATCTTGTTTGGTGGCAGAGCTGACTCGATGGGCTGGATGGTCATTATCTGCTCTTATGTCTTATGGTCTTAGTTAAATCTAAAGAGTGGCACAGCAGAAAGATTTGGGGGATGTGAATTTCCTCCTTTATTAAATAATACATTTTTTCCCCCAAAATTAAGTGCATGGATGTAGTTTCTAAAGATTAAGTTCCCTACAACTAATGAATGTAGGGCTCGATTTAATGACCTTGTCACACCCAGCCTGGTGATGCGACGAGGCTGTTAAATCTCACAAGTTGCCTCTCACGAGATTTGCGACGCTTGAAACGCCTTGCGGGATTTATTCAGATCTTACAAGACGTCATGATCTGGGGCAAGATCACTTTTAGCACTGGCTTGCACAAACCATCTGGAGCGGGTGGGTGGGGGGGTCTCCCCCCAGGCCATTAGAGACTCCCGGGTGGTCAACCTCTGGGCAGGGTGGTACCCTGGCACTCCTGCTGGCACGTGGGAGCATTCTTCACAAATTGAAATTCAACCTCCTGCGCAGGTCACTAGTCCACAATATGCTGATTAGAATCCTGTTGTCATAGCTTTGAAAAATATTCAGAAAAAGCCTGTATCACACTGAAAAATTTGCATTGTGAAACATGGAGACATTCAGGACATTCTAAAGCACTTTACAGGCAATTAATTACTTTTAAAGTATTTTCCTTCAAATATAAGCAAATTGCGATATTCGGTTCAAGTGTGCTGCCCCAATTCCTGTCAAAAGAGGAAATGCAAGCGAAAACAGGATTGATGCCAAGTCTACCATGTGTGGAAGATGGCGAGAGGCCAAAAAATCTTTCCATAATGTAGAAAAGAAAACAAAGCAGAAACATCGGCCACCATTTGTACAAAGTTATGATGCAAGGATAGGCACCATAGGTATGATTGAACTTTTTAACCTGAAGAATTTGAGACGGTTTGCCTGTCTGTGAATCTGGGAAATTTACACTGACCAGGTGTCGAACTTCAAAGTTTCCAGCATTGAAAATTTTTAATCCTTAGCTCTGGCAAAGTTAGAGGGCAATATCCTTTCCGGCCTGTAATTAAAATCAATTACGTTCAACTATCGTTTTGAGGTTAATTCTGTCAAGTGACATAACATGCTGAAGGCAATAAATTAAACTGTTCTTTATTGGGCACTACAACACAGATAATAATTAAAATACTGCAGTGTAACATTTCCATATTATATAATCACCCCACTATGGTTTGTGATATTCATTTCATTAATCAGGTGAAGTGAGGCAGGATTTATTTTAGCAAAGTACATTTTTTTCAAGTGCTAATATTATTTCTGTTTGTGATTGGAAATCGATGGACTATATACGTAGTCTTTTCTGCTGCTGACATTTGAGAACTGTGGCATTTTTAAAAATTGAACTGTACAAAACAGAACTGAACTGAACTATGCTTGTATTTATCTAACTATGCTGGTGCAACATTTTCCAGTTCCTTTAAATATATTTTCTCGAATAAGAACTTCTATTTATTTTATAATACCATAAGACATAGGATCAGAATTAAGCCAAAGAGAAGGATGTTGAGTCTGAAGAAGGGTGTGTAGATAGCCTGGGTCACACTGAGATCCAAAAAGACGAGGTGTTGGACGTCTTGAAAAATATTAAGGTGGATAAGTCCCTAGGGCCTGATGGGATATACCCTAGAATACTGAAGGAGGCAAGAGAGGAAATTGCTGAGGCCTTGACAGAAATCTTTGGCTCCTCACTGTCTTCAGGTGATGTCCCGGAGGACTGGAGAATAGCCAATGTTGTTCCTTTGTTTAAGGAGGGCAGCAAGGATAATCCAGGGAACTACAGGCCGGTGAGCTTTACGTCAGTGGTAGGGAAATTACTGGAGAGAATTCTTCGAGACAGGATCTACTCCCATTTGGAAGCAAGTGGTCGTATTAGCGAGAGGCAGCACGGTTCTATGAAGGGGAGGATTGTCTCACTAACTTGATAGAGTTTTTCGAGGAGGTCACAAAGGTGATTGATGCAGGTAGGGCAGTGGATGTTGTCTATATGGACTTCAGTAAGGCCTTTGACAAGGTCCCTCATTGCAGACTGGTACAAAAGGTGAAGTCACACGGGATCAGAGGTGAGCTGGCAAGATGGATACAGAACTGGCTAGGTCATAGAAGGCAGAGAGTAGCAATGGAAGGGTGCTTTACTGATTGGAGGGCTGTGACTAGTGGTGTTCCGCAGGGATCAGTTCTGGGACCTTTGCTGTTTGTAGTATATGTAAATGATTTGGAGGAAAATGTAACTGGTCTGATTAGTAAGTTTGCGGACGACACAAAGGTTGGTGGAATTGCAGATAGCGATGAGGACTGTCAGAGGATGCAGCAGGATTTAGATTGTTTGGGGACTTGGGCGGTGAGATGGCAGATGGAGTTTAATCCAGACAAATGTGAGGTAATGCATTTTGGAAGGTCTAATACAGGTAGGGAATATACAGTGAATGGTAGAACCCTCAAGAGTATTCTTGCGGCTGTCGACATAGTATGCACTGTCACAATGGAGGGCGGAACAGTCGGGAGGGGAGGCCGGTGCCTGTTCGTTGCATGGCTCACCGGACCTTGGGCCTGGATGTTTGTTTGGGTATCCCTGCTCCATGGATTTGTTCCTGAGTTCTACGGCCAGCATCTTTTGAGAGGGTGCTCCACTGCCAGGTCTCCTGATCCTCCGGCCAGGATGGATCTTGGTGGCATCTTCCAGAGTGCCCCAGATTCAATATCGCCACCGCTCTTGGACTACCAGCTTCACCCTCTTGCAGGAGACGGCAATCTCAATTGCCCACTGCAAAGTCAGCTAAGTTTCAGTTCAGCAACTTCCTCTGCGTGGCAGCATCCCGAATCCTGCAGACAAAACGGTCATGAAGGGATTTGCTCAGGGTAGGCTCGAACCAGCAAGTCTCAGCCAGCTTCCTTAAACACGCCAAAAAAAATTGTTGTTTGATTCATCTTGGGCTTGGGTGGCTGTGTGGAAGCGAAATCAGTGCACAATGAATGACGATTTTAGATTTTTGTGGTTTTCTACCAAGACTAGCAAAGCTGCAAAAGACTGGGAGTGAGGCAAGTCCGGGTGTGTCAAGCTTTTGATAAGTGCATACATTGGCCCGCCAACTGCCGTTAGTAGGGTTTCGGTCTACTGTTCATTTCCAATTATCCGTTGGTCCGAAAAATATATTGCATACACTCTATAATGAGCCCATTCATCATTACTCACATCAAAGGCCCCCCGCTTTCCTATATGAGGCATCTCAGTCGGTTGAGCTAAGGCCCCTTGTGGTCCAGACAAAGCGGTCCTGCGGTGGAACACGCGGTGCTGCAGCAACTCCATCGCCAGTATAGAATCCGACAGGCAAGAAACACTCATAGGATGCATAGTAGTATACAAAGATACACTACTGCCCCGAACGGTCACCATCCCCGATCTGTACCCAGGCTGGGGATTTTATATTGTGGAGCCTTCCCTGTTAAGACACAGACACAGAGGTTGCAGGGCAGGAGGAGGCCATTCGGCCCATCGAGTCTGCACCGGCTCTTGGAAAGAGCACCCTACCAAAGCCCACACCTCCACCCTATTCCCATAACCCTGTAGCTCCACCCAACACTAAGGGCAATTTTGGACACTAAGGGCAATTTAATATGGCCAATCCACCTAACCTGCACATCTTTGGACTGTGGGAGGAAACCGGAGCACCCGGAGGAAACCCACGCACACACGGGGAGAACGTGCAGACTCCGCACAGACAGTGACCCAAGCCGGGAATCGAACCTGGGACCCTGGAGCTGTGAAGCAATTGTGCTAACCACTATGCTACCGTACTGCCCACGGTGTTAAGGGGGAAGCGCTGCCCCCAATTATTGGGGGAGTTTATACTCATTATGAGTTAATGGGAATCGGATGGTGCACACTCCCTTACTTCCCAGGGGGTCATAACACCTAGTATAATGTAAGATAGTTGCAGTTGTTGGAGACCAATCATCTCAGGAAATTGCTGCAGGGATGTCACATCATCTCACATCAGTATCCCTAAGCTCAACCATCTTCAGCTGCTTCATCAATGACCTTTCCTCCATTATAAGATCAGAAGTGAAGACATTCACTAATGATTATACAGTGTTCAGGGCCAGTCACAACTCTACATATAATGATGCAGTCCTTGTCCACTTGCCCAGAATTCTGGGCTGACAAAGTTGCACCGCTTAGTGAAGTTTTGGGTCACAAAACAGGGAGAATTTCTTAAATGTACATGATCAGCAGGGACCATTAACCATTGGCCACACAATCTACAAATTGCATAAATTCTACCAACCATTTTCTATCTGCATCAATGGACAATCATGGGTAGCATTTGTACGATTTCACAATATCTGTAGCTGATGATCAAGGGTCTCTATCAATTGTTTGAATGGGAATTTTCTCACTTCCACCACAGACCTGACCAAAATCATAATCAGACAGAGAGTAAAACTTAATGTGGATGAAGTTATTTAAATAAGAATCAAAGTGCTCTAGTGTTCCAGGTAACCATCTTTTAATTTATAAGAAATATCAGCGTTGTTCCATTGATAGTATACTCAGCTGGTGTGATCAGCTGGAAGATTTTGCCCCGTGGCTGATCTGATGGTGTCCTCATCTCCACTTTTCTGTTTCCCCCCATAAGCCTTGACTCCTTTATCTATCAAGAATATATCTAACTGAGTCTTGAATAAATTCAATGATCAAGCTTTTACTGCTTTCTGGGGAAGAGAATTCAACATAGCCATAGAGAGAAAAAAGATTATCCTAATCTTGATTTTAAATGGAAACCTCAGGCGGGATTCTCCATCGGCAGAATCTACCACTTCGCTGGCAGTGCACTTACGCCTGTGGATTTCCAGATGCCGTAGGGATGGCCACAATGGGAAACCCTATTGACCGGCTCCCAGGACAGAGGATCCCGCTGCCACCAGGGTCGCGACACGCCAGAAACCAGGTCTGACGGGACAGAGAATCCCGCTTCTCTTATTTTTCAACCGTGCCCCCTTTTTCTAGTTTCCACATAAGAGGGAACATCCTCTCAATATCCACCCTATAAAGTCCCCTCGGCATCTTATACATTTCAACTGGATCACGTCTCATTCTCATAAACTCAAATCAGTATAAGGCGTAACCTGTTCAAGCTTTCTTAATAACATAAATGCTTCATCCCAGGAATGAGTCAAGTGAACCTTGTCTGAACTGCATCTAATGCTATTTTATCCTTTTTCAATTGAAACTATATTATTCTAGATGTGGTCTTGCGAAGGCTGTCGGCAATTGCAACAAAACTTGCCTATTTTTATATTCCATCCACCTTGCAATAAATGCCAACATCCCATATGCCTTTCGAATCACTTGTTGTACCTCCATACTAATGTACTATGATTCATATACCACGACACACACTGTACCATGAAGTTCTACATTCTCTCTCCATTTAAACAACATACTGTTTTTTTAATCTTCCTGTAAAGTGGATCCGTTCACATTTTTCCATATCATACTCCATCTTCCAAATGTTTGCCCTCTCACTTAATAATAATCAGAGTCTTTATTGTCACAAGTAGGCTTACATTAACACTGCAATGAAGTTACTGTGAAAAGCCCCTCGTCGCCACATTCCAGCGCCTGTTCGGGTACACAGAGGGAGAATTCAGAATGTCCAAATTACCTAATAGCACATCTTTCGGTACTTGTGGGAGGAAACTTACTGTGACCAAAAGCAGGGGTATGGTTGAGCAATTTGGCAGAGTTCCTGCATTTGTAAAAGATCAAGTTCACCATTCGAGGTGATGAAGATGGGGTTCACTTTGAGGTAGAAGCTGTTCATCAACTTCTTTAAGGAGCATTCAGTCATCAACGGGGCAGGCGGGGGGGGAGGATTTGTTTTATTTTCTGGTTGGGTGGGGGAGTGAGGTGAAAAACTGGAAAAGAGCATCGGGTGCTGGGGTGGCAGAGGGGCGAGTGTGGGGTGTTTGTTGGAGGGCGTGCTGGAAGGGTGGGTTTGTTTCCTGTTGCTGCGTGTGGCTTTTGTGCTTCGTGATTATGCAAATATTGAAAATGTCTTTAATAAAATGTTTTTCAAAAAAAAGGTCACTACACAAATTAGGGTCTCATGGTGTAGAGGGTAGCATATTAGCTAGCATGGTTAGAGGATTGGCTAACTAAGAAGTCTTGCAACACCAGGTTAAAGTCCATAGGAGATGGCTTCTTTAATGTGTTTAGGGTGGAAGTTGGAGAAGTGAAGCATCATGAGGTTGACCGTGGGCTTGCGGTAAAGCGAAGTGTTGAGGTAACCGTTCTTGATGGAGATGTGTGAGTCCAAGAATGCAACCGATTCTGGAGAATAGTCCATGGTGAGTATGATGGTGGATGGAACTTATTGATGTCATTGTGTTGTCGTTTCAGTGATTCTTTGCCGTGGATCCAAAGAAAAAAATGTCATCGATATATCTGGTATATAGCGTCAGTTGACAGTCCTGTGCGATGAAGAGGTCTTGTTCGAACTTGTGCATAGAACATAGAACACAGAAAATACAGTGCAGAAGGAGGCCATTCGGCCCATCGAGTCTGCACCGACCCACTAAAGCCCTCACTTCCACCCTATCCCCCGAACCCAATAACCCCTCCTAACCTTTTTGGACACTAAGGGCAATTTAGCATGGCTAATCCACCTAACCTGCACGTCTTTGGACTGTGGGAGGAAACCGGAGCACCCGGAGGAAACCCACCCAGACACAGGGAGAAACGTGCAGACTCTGCACAGCCAGTGACCCTAGCAGGAATTGAACATGGAACCCTGGCGTTGTGAAGCCACAGTGCTAATCACTATGCTACCGTGCTGCCCGTACATTAAGATGTTGGTGTATGGAGGTGCGAATTTGGTACCCATGGCTATTCTGTGTGTCTGGATGAAGAACCTGTTGTCGAAGGTGGAGACGTTGTGATCCAGGATGAAGTGGTTGAGTTGTAGAATTCCATCTGGAGATTGGCAGTTGAGTACTGAGGCTGTTGCAGCAATGCCGTCTTCATGGGCGATGCTGGTGTAGAGTGTCGAGACGTTCATTGTGACAAGGAATGGTCCTGGTTCAACTGGTCCATGGGTGCTGAGTTTCTGTAAGAAGTCCGTAGTGTCGCGACAGAAGCTGGGGGTTCCTTGTACGATGGATTTCAAAATGCCCTCAATGTAGCCAGAGAGGTTCTCACACAGGATCCCATTGCCTGCTACAATAAGACGGCCTGGTGTGTTGGCCTTGTGTATTTTCGGGAGGCAGTACAGATCTCCAACGCGGGGAGAACGTGGGATGAAAGCACGTAGGGTGCCCTGAAGGTCTGGATCAAAGTTTTTGATCAGTTTGTTGTGTTGACAGGTGTTCTTTGGTCAGGTCTGAGGGTAACTGTCTGTAGTGTTCCTGGTTGTTGAGTTGTCGGTAACTTCTTTGCAGTAGTTCGTTCTGTTCCCTATGACCGTGACCCCTCCTTTGTCTGCTGGTTTGATGACAATGTTGCGGTTGGTCTTGAGACCGCGGATGGCATTGCGTTGTGCATGGGTGACGTTCAGAGTTGTCTTGTGAATGCGACTGATGAATTTGGCATTGACGCTTCTCCTGACGGCTTGAGCATACATGTCGGGTCTAGGGCAGTGGCGTTCTGGAGGGGTCCAATTCCACTCTTTCCTCTTTGGTTGCTGCACCATAGATCTCTCTGTCTGCTGTTCCATTGGTTGTCTCATTGGGTTCACTGGAGTACTCTTGGGGTCTGTGGAAGAACTCCCGGAGCCTTATTCTCTCGATGAATTCCTCTGTGTCTGCCGCGAGACTGATGGGGTCCATTTTGGTGGTGGTGTAGAAATTGAGCCTTCTGCTGATTTCATCTGACTGAAGGGTGTATTCCGACAAGTTATAATGGATTTCCCTCCATCATTTTCTACTGTGGCACTGGGGGAGGCTTGGCCGCTGCTGGTGGTGATGCCGAGTTTCTCAAGCTTCCTGTTCATGCTGTGCATATAGGTGGCATAATACCGTTGTCTCATAGAATTTACAGTACAGAAGGAGACCATTCAGCCCATTGAGTCTGCACCGGCCCTTGGAAAGAGCATCCCACCTAAGCCCACACCACCACCCTATGCCCATAACCCAGTAACCACACCTAACCTTTTTGGACATTAGGAGCAACTCAGCATGACCAATCCACCTCACCTGCACATCTTTGGACTGTGGGAGGAAACCGGAGCACCTGGAGGAAACCTACGCAGACTCGCGGAGAACGTGCAGACTCAGCATAGATAGTGACCCAAGCTGGTAATTGAACCTGAGACCCTGGAGCTGTGAAGCAACTGTGCTAACCACTGTGCTACTGTGCTGCCCACGCCTCGTCAGCTTGGCAATGTCCCGCAGCTGGTCTGTTGTGTCCTGTGCGCAAGTTGAGAATATGGACTCTATCTTGGTTTCCAGGTTGCAGCATCTGTTGCAGAGATGTTGAACGAAGTGGTTAAGGAGTGTGAGAGAGGTGCGATGGCAGAGTCTCTCAGCATAGTCTGTGTTGTAGATACCACCAATACAGGAAAATCCATTGTCAACTTATCGGACTACACCCGGCAAGCTTTCAGCATTATGGCCATCTGCTGCTTGTACTCTGTGATCTTGTTGGCCCGGAAGAAGTAATGCATCCTTTCTGCTTCCTGGTTCCAGTCTTCAACACCGGTGTCAAATGCATCTTATGTCCCTGAACAGGGACGGCACAGTGGTGCATGGCTAGCACTGCTGCCTCACGGCACAGAGGGCCCGGGTTCGATCCTAGCCCTGGGTCATTGTCCGTGTGGAGTTTGTACATTCTCCCTGTGTCTGCGTGGGTCTCACCTCCATAACCCAAAATGTGTGCAGAGTAGGTGGATTGGCCCATAATTGGAAACATTTTTAAAAAACCTAATCACCCAAACAGAGGTCGAGTAAGTGGCCCCTTATTTTTAAAATGGACCCCTAGTTCTAGACACTCCAACTAGAGTAAACATTCTCTTCACATCCACCCCATTAATATCCCTCAGGATTTTCAAAGTTTCGATCAAGTCTTGTCTTGCTCTTCTGAACTCTAGTGGACACAAACGTATTCTCTCCAACCTTCCCATGTAAAACAACCTTCTGACATTGGTCTGGTAAACCTTCCCTGAACTGCTTTTAATGCATTTACGTATTTCCTTAAATAAGGAGACCAATACTGTACACAATATTCCAGATGTGGTCTCGCCAATGCCCTGTACAACTGAAGCAAAACCTACCGACTTTTCTAAACCGTTCCCCTCACAATAAACAATAACATTCTATTTGCTTTCCTAATTACTTGCTATACCTGGATGCCAGCTTTTTGTGATTCATGCATGAGGACACCCAGAGCTGCACCTCAGAGTTCTGCAATCTGTCACCATTTAGATAAGCTTATTTTTATTCTTCCGACTAAAATGGACAATTTTACATTTTCCCACATTATATTCTATTTGCCAGATCTTTGCCCACTCACGTCACCTACCTATGTCCTTTGTAGCCTCCTTAAGTTCTCTTCACAATTTACTTTGCTACCTATCTTTGTGTTGTCAGTAAAGTTAGCAACTATATCTTCAGGCCCTTCCAAGTCATTTCTGTACATTACAAAAGGTTGAGGCTCCAGCACTGATCTCTCTGCCACATCACTCATCACATCCTGGCAACTAGAAAAAGACCTATTTATGCCAACTCTCCATTTATGTTAGCTAGCCATGCCAATATCTTATCCCCTAGACCATGAGCTTTTATTTTATGCAAGAGCATTTGATGTGTCAGCTTATCAAATGCCTTCTGGAAATCAAAGTACAATAGATCCATCGATTCCCCTTTACCCACAGCACAGGACCCCAGACCAAAGGCAGGTTTGGGATTGCGGGGTTTGGGGTCACAGATGGGGGCGCAGTGGAATTAGGGGCAAGGGCAGGGGATGTGGCTTTCAATGCCCCACACCTTTGCCAATGCCATGTCTCTCGATTGGGCACAGGGTGCCTGACTACAAGGGACCCCCACTTTGGGTTTCCTGCTTGGTCTTTGGGAGGCATGGAAAAGCCATGCTGGCCCATTTAATTCCTGAACCACCACAAAACTGCAGTATGCTGATGAATAATGGACGTCAATTGGCTCATTAATGAACCTAATTGACATCCAGCTGCTGGCTGCTGGGAATTCCGTGTCAGCCCCATCTACCCTACAACCTAATCGGGGGATGTTTTTGCACTGCTGGAAAACCAAAGCGGGGCCTCTTCCTCTCCCGGTTGCCATGTTTCTCACAACGATGGGCTGTGTTAAATCCAGCCCACAGATGGATTTTAGGTCTCTAAATGAGTTGTGGTAATATTTAAGGCCACACAGAATTCAACAGTATGAATTAAATATCAATAGTTGTGTATAGTTCAACTGCAGTGCGTATAAACAGAACTAATGCTGCACCTTAAGAGTGGCTGCAGACCAGAAAGGGAAAGGCATGATAACTTATAAAGCATAACACACTTCTAGCTTCGGTTTTGCATAAGCTTCCAAAATTTGAGAGTTCAGTGTAAGTTATCTTTGGCCAAGTTTAAACAAAATCTAATTCTCATTATTTGACATCCACTTCATTCAGAAAAATGCACAAGCATTTAATAAAGGTTAAATCTTGTACCGAGTGACTCATGTTGCAAGCAAAATATAAATTTGTGCCAATGATAGGTTAATAAATATCTTCAGTTTGACAAGAACATTCAGTTTCAAGTATATAACTGTTTCCAAGTCAATTACAGTGTCCACAAAAGTAATGGAGAAATAAACCATTTATTTATCACAGCCACATTTAGTAATTTTCCAATGCTTAAAGTGCTTTATTGTACTTGTAACAAAGTGCCATTACAATGTAAGGATTTGGCTATGCAACAGATATTAATTTCCGAGCACAACTGGCATCTGCAGAATATGATACGCAACCACCAAACCATCATTTATTGTTCTTCTGACCTGCTGAGTGGCAAAGATGTACTGTGCATGTGTGCATTGTTTTCTGGCTGGTTAATTTTTTTAATTTTAAATGGTATCTGTGATTAACACCATTGACATTTATAGCTAATTTATCATGCACTTTGCCAACAAATAAAGTAAGAAGAAATTACCTTGCATATAATCTCAGTGCAGTTGTGCATTAGAAATGGTGAATTAGACATTCTGAATTCTCCCTCTGTGTACCTGTACAAGTGCCGGAATGTGCCGACTAGGGGATTTTCACAGTAACTTCATTGCAGTGTTAATGTAAGCCTACTTATGACAATAATAAAGATGATTATTTTTATTATTATTAATGTATTTCTGGGAGGCTAAATTCACAAGGAGTGCTGGTCAGCCAAATTTCTAATACATGTTTACTTCAAGAGGTAGGAATGTGGACTACTTCTCAAATTACTGAGCTCTGTGAATTTCAACATTTATTTTCTTACGCCACACTGGGTAAGTGCGCGGCCAATTCCAGCCCCATGTGCCCCAGAGTCACATCACAAGTGAATTAACCAATAACTCTTATAAAAATTCCTAAAGTCTTTGGTATTTTGATGCCCAATAATTACAGTCACCAGGTTTGTAAGTTGAAATACAATTATTGGTTATTTATACCAAGAACTATCATGAGATATGCAGTAAATACAACTGGATAACAATAAACGAATACCTACTGTCCAACCCTCTGCCCACACACTCAAGGCAGACAAACGCAGAGGTGAGGCAAGGGGAAAAAGTAATAAGGATGAAGATCAAAAGATAAGTCTTTGCTTCAAATGGTGTTTCTTTAACACGTTTTCCTCACAGCATGATGGTTGGCCAAAGTCTCTGGTTTACAGCTGGTAATGGTCTTCCTTGTAGAGTCATTTATTTAGGGTCCAGACTGGTTAGGAAATACAATACTTAGAGGCAGCAGACTTTCTGGAGAGACACCTTATTTCTTATCAAACTGGGCCTTCAGCTCAAGCTTCACATTCAGTCCTATATCTTTCTGTAGTGACACTTTATTTCACATCGTGGTTTGACTTCATGCCTCTGCAGTCTCAAGAGAATGACACTCAGACTTGCTGGAGAGAAAGAGAGACAGTCCTCACACTGGCCTTCTGGAAAGAATTAGGTGAATCTTTTTGGAGAGAGTTAGTTAGATCCCTTCATCCAGGCTGCCAGAATCAAAAGTAAAACCAAACGGACACCTCATGACTCTGAAAACATTCCATTGGGATTAGATCCAATTACCACCTGTTACCGGGCAGAACACAGCCTTTTGAGCCAATTTGCAGGCCATCAGCCAAATCAATCAATCCGAGTCATCACTGACACTGGCCAGTCTGCAGTCACCAGTCTAAAATAGCACAGCCCTCTGGAATCTTGTTTGAATTAAAGGCATAGGCCCCTGCTTTCTTCTAGCACAGTGGTTAGCACAGTTGCTTCACAGCTCCAGGGTTCCAGGTACAATTCCCAGATTGGGTCACTGTATGTGTGGAGTCTGCACGTTCTCCCCGTGTCTGCGTGGGTTTCCTCCGGGTGCTCCGGTTTCCTCCCACAGTTCAAAGATGTGCGGGTTAGGTGGATTGGCCATGCTAAATTGCCCTTAGTGTTCAAAAAGGTTAAGTGGGGTTACGGGGATAGGGTGGAGGTGGAGGCTTGAGTAGGGTGCTCTTTCCAAGGGCCGGTGCAGACTTGATGCTCCGAATGACCTCCTTCTGCACTGTAAATTCTATGTAGGCTGCCATAAAAACACATGTCCATTTATCATCCATTTATCAAAAATGTAACAGCAAAAATAAAAGAATGGGGAAATAAGGGAATAAACAAGAAGAACCCTTACAATTTCCTGTTTATATATAATCAACAACCTTGAGCCCTATATTGCTTGTACAGAAAGATGATTATGATTGTCAGACCAATTATCGCAGCCTCACGATATCACTGCAGGTAGCATCCTCAGCTGAACGATCCTATGTGGCTCAATTAATCATCTTCCTTCTACCATAAACTGAGGAGTTAACCTGTTGACAATCTAAACTGTCCAGCTACATTTACAGCTACTCAGTTAATGAAGCATCTCATTCTAACCCACAGCAGTTGCCTGGACAATATTAATACTGGATTGCAAATAATATAAACAAAGAAATGTACAGCACAGGAACAGGCCCTTCGGCCCTCCAAGCCCGTGCCGACCATACTGCCCGACTAAACTACAATCTTCTACACTTCCTGGGTCCATATCCTTCTATTCCCATCCTATTCATATATTTGTCAAGATGCCCCTTAAATGTCCCTATCGTCCCTGCTTCCACTACCTCCTCCGGTAGTGAGTTCCAGGCACCCACTACCCTCTGCGTAAAAAACTTGCCTCGTACATCTACTCTAAACCTTGCCCCTCTCACCTTAAACCTATGCCCCCTAGTAATTGACCCCTCTACCCTGGGGAAAAGCCTCTGACTATCCACTCTGTCTATGCCCCTCATAATTTTGTATACCTCTATCAGGTCGCCCCTCAACCTCCTTCGTTCCAGTGAGAACAAACCGAGTTTATTCAATCGCTCCTCATAGCTTATGCCCTCCATACCAGGCAACATTCTGGTAAATCTCTTCTGCACCCTCTCTAAAGCCTCCACATCCTTCTGGTAGTGTGGCGACCAGAATTGAACACTATACTCCAAGTGTGGCCTAACTAAGGTTCTATACAGCTGCAACATGACTTGCCAATTCTTATACTCAATGCCCCGGCCAATGAAGGCAAGCATGCCGTATGCCTTCTTGACTACCTTCTCCACCTGTGTTGCCCCTTTCAATGACCTGTGGACCTGTACTCCTAGATCTCTTTGACTTTCAATACTCTTGAGGGTTCTACCATTCACTGTATATTCCCTACCTGCATTAGCCCTTCCAAAATGCATTACCTCACATTTGTAAATAATAATAATCTTTATTTCTGTCACAAGTAGGCTTACATTAACACTGCAATGAAGTTACTGTAAAAATCCCCTAGTCGCCACACTACAACGCCTGTGCGGGAACACTGAGGAAGAATTCAGAATGTCCAAATCACCTAACAGCACGTCTTTTGGAACTTGTGGGAGGAAACTGGAGCACCCGGAGGAAACCCACACAGACATGGGGAGAACGTACAAAATCCGCATGAAGAAATTGAGTTCTTTCTGTTCAGTCTGGTCTCAATCAAAAGCTGAGTTCGGATTTAGAAATCCCTTTAGTTTATTTCAAATAGCTTGCAAGCTTACACTCCCTCTGATGAAGGCAGGAGACCCATGTCTCTTGAAACTCCCAGAGCGAGTGAGACAAAGAGAGGCAACACATGTGGTCTCATATACATTCATGCAGTATCAAGTTCCACATACACGAATACAAGATTCCGATAGGCCCTTTCCTTGACCTGGTCATATAATCTAACTGCAACTGATTCTGATAGGCTCATTACACATTCCTTTCCTTCCTCTGGGCCTCTGCCTCCCAGCATCCTTTGTGGCATCCTTATGTTGCTCTTTTTAGCCTTAGTTTATTAGCTCTGATTATGTCACCTTTGCTCACGATTCGCCAGGTATCCTTCTGATACCGCCACGTGGTTCAAGCTCACGTTATGATTAATAAGTCAGCACACCGCTTAGTAAGATTGAAATCAACGGTCATTTATTATATACAACAAGTAATGTTTATACAATAATCCTACTATCTATATAATAAACCTATCACTACTGGCCAATACTTAACTTTAGGAAGAGCCCACCAGGTCAGGGAAACGAATGGCTTATCGAATCGGATCTGGCCCGCGGGATTCAAAAGGCTGATACAGGTCGATGGCTAGAAGTCTTTATCGGATAGCGATCGCTGGATTCAAACTTACAGTTGCTGGTTGATGTTCTTGCGAAGGTCTCGAGCAAGCGAAGAAGGGAGAGAGAGAGAGATCTGAACTTGGCCCCTCACTTTATAGGGCCAAGAGCTTCCCGCCTCCCGGGGCGGCCCTTGACCCTGAGTCCCAAGTGATTGGACTTGTTCCCAATCACTGGGTTCGATACGTCCAATTGCGAGGCGATTCCCCGATCGGGGGGTGGTCGTTCACCTGCCTTTGTTTCACGACAGGTCTGGCCCGGTATTTAATTGCTAATATGTTGCAATTGTTCCCGGGGATAGCCGATTAAACTGCAGATGTCTGGGTTGATGGGCTGCTAATAGTCCTGAGTTTTACTGCCGATGTCTGGGTTGATGGGCTGTTAATAGTCCTGAGTATCGATCTGGGCCGACTTCCCCAGAGCCGAATATGATATTCTGCCTGCAACTGTCCGTTTGTGTCCTGTTGCCTGCTTTTCCCATCAGCCTTTTCGGTTAGCCATTTTAAATCGGGTTTTGTCCAAATTAATAGGGAATCAGCCATTTTAGGTGGCTACAGTCCCTCCTTGTGACCCTAACGCGAAGCGTGAAGGATCACATAAATTTGTTTCTTCCATTCCCTGACTGGGGGGGGGGGGGGGGGGGGGGGCACCTCCTACATGGCCACTACTCTGACCCTAGCTATGCACAAAAATTTACCTAAACAATTCTTGAGGGCGCTATGTCAGGCAGGGACATGTATCTAAAAAAAAATAAAACTGGGAACCTCTAACTTTACCTAAACAACTCATCAAGCATTGCATAATCCTATGTCTCTAAACATACAACAACAATCACAACATTTAATATACTCTTTCCTGGCTTGGCAGTCAAGCTCAGGATCATACATTTTTTTTTTCATGAAACGTTTTGTACATCTCTTTATTTACAGGAAAACGCAAGTGCATGTTTCATTATTCATAGGTCGCGGGGGTCTGGGGTCTGGTCATAACCGAATATCGGGGATCGGATCCGATATACCGGGGTTCGAGCACGGTACGCTCTCCTTTTCCACTTGCGGAGGCGCATGGTCTGTACTGCACAGCAGAGTATGGCCAATGCTAACAGTGCCTCAATGACTTATGATAGGGAGTACCAAGTTATGAACTTGGCACACCAGGATAATGCAGCGTGGCTGGTGACTGGGCCCTCGGTACTGCGGGGCAGTGAAATTAACGGCAGGGGTGTTTGGAGTAATGGGGTCCGCGTTCCCGCGCAACCAAATGTTCAGAAAAAGAGTGTTGAGCACGATGAAAGGAGTCCTCATGGCTGTCCTCTTTCTTTTCTTTCTCTGTGTTCTCTGTTTTTCTCCGGTCCTGGAGCTTCTGAAGTTCTGTAAAACAAGCATAGTATCTGTAATTACCTCGGTTTAATATCCGGTGTGTTAGTGTGTCTGTCCTTCTTGGGGCCAATTAAACCCTTATAATTGGTCACAATATGTGACTTCTCCCCCATTTTTTTTTTCAAAACAAATGTTAGGACACGGCACACTTCCCAATGGTGGACCAGTGCTAAGTTTATCATCCAAATGTTCTAGGATGTAAATAGCATTTGGCAGCAACCCAAAGGTTGCCTAAATAAATAAAAATGTTTTTGAAAGGAAAAGGTCGAATGAGGTGCGTATGGGCCGCGACGGGTAAGATTTGGATGGAGTCCCCGGGTAGGACGGCTACCAATACCGTATGTCCCCTACCCGAGCATTTTTGACCAACGGGGGGTCCCCAGGCAGGGCTGGTCTCACGCCGTTTCTCCACTGCCTGAGCAACCGACAAGAACGGACAAAAATGTAGTCATCATGGTGGGGTTACTGTTCTGAATCTCCTGTCAAATCAGAAGAGCAGTTACGATCGGGTGTCTGATACCCGAACAAGTATCAGCTGAAAAGCTAGTTCCTCTGAACAAGCGTCTGGTGTCAGTGGGTGTCTGAGGCAAGTCCTCAGAGGTTTCAGCTGAATGGGCGTGTGGCGGTGTTGGGTGTCAGTGGGAAAAGTTAAAAAGTTCAGGTGAATGGGTGTGTGGCGGTGAGAACATTCTCCTGTTGGACGAACAACATTAAACAAACGTACAAACAACGGAAAACATCCTGCAGGTTCCATCAGGAAGGACAACACTTTTCACCAAGTGTCTCCTTTAAATCATCATGTGGACACCTCAGTTCTCTGTTGCGAACAGGGTCACAAAGGGGTTGGCGGCTTGGGAGTCAGACTCGAGGTCGTCACCTTCTCCCGGGTGCCAAACTCTGGAGTGAATTAGGGCTGAAAGGGCTGCGTGGTGTGAGTTGGGGTCGCTCTCGTCGTTGCGGACGAGTCTGCAGGAGTTGTCGCGGTGCCAATGAGTTGGGTCGAGTTGGGTGGGAACAAAGTCGGGGTCGTCCGTGTGGTTCGGTGGTCGGTGGTGTGGTTTATTTAAATAAGTGATGAGGAAGGGGTCACTGGAGTTGAAGTCGGAGTTGCTGGGTGTGGGACCAGGAGGCGTGCTGTGGCTGTCGTCAGAGTCACAGTCGCTGTCTGTGCTGCTGCAGTCTGTGGGTGTTCCGGGGCGGAGCGTAACGTTTGTGGGTGGAGTCAGGGGCGAGTCCGTGTCTGGGCTGGACATGGAAGGGGTGGGTGTGGTTACGTTGGCTGTGGGCGGGGTTTGGTCTGCTGCGTCAAGCATGACTTGGTGGGCGTGGTTTGACTGTGCTCCACAAACCTTTAGCTGGTTTATGTGAAACCACGCAGTCTTACCATTTTGGTATTTGATTTTATATACCGATGGGCTTACTTTATCCGTAATGGAGTATGGACTCGAGTATTTCGGAGACAGAAATGTGCTGGGGTTATACACAGACACCATCACTTGTTGTCCTATATTATACTCCGTCGCATGCACTGCCTTATCAAAACAGGCTTTGCTCTGTTTTCTTTTAGTGCCCAGTTTAACAGCGGCTGCTAACTGAGCCGTTTTTACATTTGCGAGTAATTGTTCAACGGCTTTCTCATGGGTGAGGGCCGTAACTTCAGGGCTGGTCAGGTCTAAACCCAACAAGTACTCTGTCCCTTTCATGGGGCGTCCGGTCATGAGAGTGTGTGGGGTAAAACCTGTGGAGGTGGAAACAGTGTTACGCAAAAACATCAGCGCAAAGGGGAGGACAGAATCCCAAGTGGTGTTATTCTGCTGGACCATTTTTCTAAGGGTGGTTTTTAGGGTCCGATTCATGCGCACCACTATTCCACTCGATTGTGGGTGGTACGCAATGTGAAATTTTTGGGTTATGCCAAATATCGTGAGGACGTTCTGCATGACCCGTCCCGTAAAGTGAGAACCTTGGTCCGATTCAATACTGCGGGGGAGTCCCCATCTTGTGAAGATGTGGTGGGTTAGGATTTTGGTGGTGGTTTTCGCGGTGTTGGTGCGGGCTGGAAATGATTCCACCCACTTTGTAAAAGTGTCTATGACCACCAGAACATATTTATAGCCATTCCTGCAAGGGGGCAATGGACCTATAAAATCGATCTGTAGGTTAGTCCAGGGGCCGTTAACGGGTCGGGTGTGGCTGAGATATTGGCATATCTATCTGGGTTGTTCTGAGCGCAGATGAGGCAATTCTCAATGTAATGGGATACATCCTCTTTGAGATTAAGCCACCAACAAAGCTGTTTGAGGTGGGCTGCGGTGGGTTCGATTCCCTGGTGTCCATGACCATCATGGAATAAACAGATTATTTGGTTCCTATCCCGCTCAGGAACTACATAAAGGGTGTCCTTTAGCACCACACCGTCATGTGTGGTTATTGTATTTCTGTACCTCTCGTATGAGGCTGGAAACTTCCCTTTCACGATTTCAGTGAGAGCGCTATCCTGCTTCTGGGCCTCTACTAGATCTTCGATCCTAGTCTGCGCGACCTGAACTGCACTCACTGGCGCACTCACTGGGGCGCTCTCCAAAAGTACCCATGCCTGGATCCTGCCTTAGCCAGCGCGTTGGCTTTTACATTTCCAGGGGGGGAGGAACGATGGTGGCTGCGGACTTTTATAAACAAAGAACAAAGAACAAAGAAATGTACAGCACCGGAACAGGCCCTTCGGTCCTCCAAGCCCGTGCCGACCATGCTGCCCGACTAAACTACAATCTTCGACACTTCCTGGGTCCGTATCCCTCTATTCCCATCCTATTCATGTATTTGTCAAGGTGCCCCTTAAATGTCACTATCGTCCCTGCTTCCACCACCTCCTCCGGTAGCGGGTTCCAGGCACCCACTACCCTCTGCGTAAAAAACTTGCCTCGTACATCTACTCTAAACCTTGCCCCTCACACCTTAAACCTATGCCCCCTAGTAATTGACCCCTCTACCCTGGGGAAAAGCCTCTGACTATCCATTCTGTCTATGCCGCTCATAATTTTGTAGACCTCTATCAGGTCTCCCCTCAACCTCCTTCGTTCCAGTAAGAACAAACCGAGTTTATTCAACCGCTCCTCATAGCTAATGCCCTCCATACCAGGCAACATTCTGGTAAATCTCTTCTGCACCCGCTCTAAAGCCTCCACATCCTTCTGGTAGTGTAGCGACCAGAATTGAACACTATACTCCAAGTGTGGCCTAATTAAGGTTCTATACAGCTGCAACATGACTTGCCAATTCTTATACTCAGTGCCCCGGCCAATGAAGGCAAGCATGCCGTATGCCTTCTTGACTACCTTCTCCACCTGTGTTGCCCCTTTCAATGACCTGTGGACCTGTACTCCTAGATATCTTTGACTTTCAATCCTCTGAGGGTTCTACCATTCACTGTATATTCCCTACCTGCAATAGACCTCCCAAAATGCATTACCTCACATTTGTCCGGATTAAACTCCATCTGCCATCTCTCCGCCCAAGTCTCCAAACAATCTAAATCCTGCTGTATCCTCTGACAGTCCTCATTGCTATCTGCAATTCCACCAACCTTTGTGTCGTCCGCAAACTTACTAATCAGACCAGTTACATTTTCCTCCAAATCATTTATATATACTACAAAGAGCAAAGGTCCCAGCACTGATCCCTGTGGAACACCACTGGTCACAGCCCTCCAATTAGAAAAGCATCCTTCCATTGCTACTCTCTGCCTTCTATGACCTAGCCAGTTCTGTATCCACCTTGCCAGCTCACCCCTGATCCCGTGTGACTTCACCTTTTGTACTAGTCTACCATGAGGGACCTTGTCAAAGGCCTTACTGAAGTCCATATAGACAACATCCACTGCCCTACCTGCATCAATCATCTGAGTGACCTCCTCGAAAAACTCTATCAAGTTAGTGAGACACGACCTCCCCTTCACAAAACCATGCTGCCTCTCACTAATACGTCCATTTGCTTCCAAATGGGAGTAGATCCTGTCTCGAAGAATTCTCTCCAGTAATTTCCCTACCACTGAAGTAAGGCTCACCGGCCTGTAGTTCCCTGGATTATCCTTGCTACCCTTCTTAAACAGAGGAACAACATTGGCTATTCTCCAGTCCTCCGGGACATCCCCTGAAGACAGTGAGGATCCAAAGATTTCTGTCAAGGCCTCAGCAATTTCCTCTCCAGCCTTCTTCAGTATTCTGGGGTAGATCCCATCAGGCCCTGGGGACTTATCTACCTTAATATTTTTTAAGACACCCAACACCTCGTCTTTTTGGATCTCAATGTGGATTATAATGCCAAAGGTCCGGTTCTTGGCTTTTCCAAAATATGGCCGAGTAATGGGGCTGAGGGGAGGGGTTTCCCATCCGCTGAAACAAATCCTCTTGTTTCCCAGAGGGGCAGAAATTCAGTGAGGCTGTTGCACGCGTATAGACTGTCTGAATATATGTCTGCTGGGCTGGGGAAGGAATCTGGGTGCTCTACAATGTAGGCGATGGCCGCAAGCTCTGCTGCCTGCGCGCCTAGGTGTCCAGGTAATTTTAATGCGATTTCCTCGAGGGCGCGTCCCTGCGCGTCCTGCACATAAATCCCACAACCTGTTATGCGTTGCCCATCCAGGACTGTGGATGATCCATCCACATAGATCCTAATGGGGTCACACGTGTCCGGGTGAGGGGTGTTCTGAGATGGAGTGGCTAGTTTTCTGGGGGGTGTTTTAACTATTAAGGGGCCTGTATTATGGTGGGGCGAGATGATCTCACACTCATGGGGGGTTCCGGGGTACTGTAGATTGTCCGCTAAGTATGTGTGTGTTTTGGTCCGTTTGACTGTGATGTCCCGTCCTTGTAAGAGAAGGGTCCACCTAGCAGCGCGGATTTGGCTGACGGTACCGTCTTTAAGTCGTCCGTCTAGTAAAAGTTGGGTGGGGGTGTGCTCGGTCAAAATGGTGATGGGGTTCAGTCCGGTAATGTATGAGAAGTACTGGACTGCCCAGAAAACTGCGAGCAGGTGTCTCTCACAGGCTGAGAATCCCTGCTCCACAGCATCTAAAATTCGAGAGGCATAAGCCACGGGTCTTAGCTGGTTGTGCCGTTCCTGCAGGAGCACGGCTGAAAGGGTGCAGTCTGTGGTCGCTACCTCTATTGCATAAGGGGAAAGCGGGTCGGGAACTTGGAGTGTGGGGGCGGCTATGAGCGCCTGTTTTAATGATTCCACAGCATCCGTATGCTGCGGAAGCCATTCCCAGGGGGCTCCTTTCTTTAGGAGGTCTGAGAGGGGCGCTGCCTTGCTTGCGAAACTGTCAATGTGGTTTCGGCAGTAGCCAACCAGTCCTAAAAACGACCGGAGGGCTGAAACGTGTTGGGGAAGGGGCAATTTAGTGATCGAGTCAATTCTTTTGCTCGATCTCGCGTTTGCCGTGTGTGATAATAGTACCCAAATATACCACTTTCTCTTCCAATATCTGGGCCTTTTTGGGATTTACTTTACAGCCAATGGAATGTAGTAATTCCAGGAGTTCGGACAGGAGCTCAATGTGCTCTTCCTTTGTGTCTGCCTGCAGTAGTAGATCGTCTACATACTGTACCAGACATTCGGGGCGAGAAGATTTCGCTAGTCCATTTGCCAGCTGTCGGTGGAAAATGGAGGGGGTGTTGTGGAAGCCCTGTGGCAGGCATGTCCACGTGTATTTCTGCGCTCGGAACGTGAAGGCAAATTTATACTGGCACGCCTTTGCCAATGGAATGGACCAGAACCCATTACTGACGTCCAAAACCGTGAAATATCGGGCATGGAGTCCCTGTTTGAGCATGGTCTCGGGACTTGTTGCAACGGTGGGGGCTGCTACGGGGGTGACTTTATTGAGATCCCAATAATCTATGGTCAAGCGCCATGATCCGTCGGGCTTCCTTACTGGCCAAATCGGGGCATTATTAGTTGAGGCTACTGATCTTAGGATGCCCTGCTCTAATAAACTTTCTATAACCTTGAGGATTTCTCCCTCTGCTTCTAGGAGGAATCCGTACTGCTTTTGGGGTCCGGTTCTGTTATTTGTACGGAACCAGTCATCCGTCCACAGTCGTGCTTGTGGATCGCGAATGCTGCCCTGTTCTTTTGCAGGACTGCCCTAACCTGTCGGTCCGTGCTGAGTGTGGTGGGGTTGAACCAAAACTCGCCTACTGCGCTAATTTTGTTCATATAATCCCCTATATTGAGCGTTGCGGGGGCTCTAGCGGATTTCGCCATCTTCCAGACACACCGGTTGACTGGATCGAAAGAGAGGTGATGAGAATTCATGAAGTCGATCCCCAGAATGTGCTCTGCTGTTGGGGGCAGGTCGACTAACACTACGGGGTGTTTTGTATTAATGGTTCCGATCTGGATGGGTACAGAGGTTGTGATATGTCCCTGCTGTGAGTGACATGTGAAGCCGCTGAGGGTGATAGTGGCTGTGGTGGGCCACGTGTCCTTACCAAGGGTGGAGGAATTTAAGGTTGTGCGGGACCCTCCTGTGTCCCAGAGAAGCTCGATCGGCTGTCCCCTAACCTTTGCTGCGACTACGGGTTGTCCTGACCTATCCCAAAGGGTATCGCAGACCCAGCTAGGGGAGCCTATACAACGTCAGTCCGTTCTGGTCAAGTCTGTCTGATCGGACTGGGTGCTAACGCTATGTATGGGCTCTGCCTTTTTCTTATTGAGAGTGCCTGTCTGTTGGGCTCTCTGTGGCTTTTTAGGGCCATTGCATACTTTGGCAAAATGTCCCAACTGTCCGCAATTGCAGCATTCTTGCGGTTTTGCTGGGGGGCTGCTCTTTCCCTCGTTTACCCAGGCGGGGTTGTGAAGAGTGGTTCTTACTGCCTGCACGTCTGCGGCGGCTTGTTTTTCCTAGGGGGTTCTAGCTGCGGGTTTACTGTGAGCCGCTTGTTCCCAAACGCGGGACAATCTTTTGATCACCCACTTCTCATTATGAGCCTCCTCCGAGGGGGTCATAATTACTACAGGCATTCTGTCCTGCTTCCGTGGCATGGGAGGTAAGGGTGCGGGTCCATTTGGCCATATCGTCTGCGGACAAATGGGCACGGTCTACATTTCTGAAAACAGCTTCAAAGTGAATCCACAAGCGTCCTGCGAACGCTGTGGGGTGTTCAGACGTTTTCTGTCTGCACTTATTTAGGCCATCTACGGGGTCGCCCCGGTTATACCCGATCGCATCCAGGATCGCAGTATGCATTTCTGCAAGGGTGCCTCCTCCTACATTCTGTGGGTCGGGAAAGGCTGCTGCGACCAATGGGTCTAAGCTGAGGACCGTGAGCTTTACCTGCTCTTTCTCATCCAGGCCGTACAAGGTGGTGTTTGACGGTGGCAAAGAAATTGTGTGGGTCTGAAGCGGGGAGGAACGGTGTGATTTTAGCACACGCGTCCCGTAATTGGGTCACTGTGAGCGGGGTGGAATATAAGACTTCCGCCTCGTCTGCTGTGGCGGTGCGGTGGGTTGTTACAGGGTTCATGGGAGCCTGTGTTACCTGCTGTGTGGGAGGTGGGGGTGCTTTCCTCCTTTGGGGCTTTCCCTGCGCACATGTTCCCTGAACATATCTCTGCGCTGTCTCTTGCAGTTCTTCCCAATCAGGGCCGTCTTCCTGTTCTAAACTTTCCCCAAAGGTGTCTTGGAATCCCTTTTGGACAGAAAGCATTGATTGCAGGTCTGCAATTTGCTTTTGGCACTTCGCATGGTCTAAGGTACTCTGCCTTTGTTCCGTGGTTGCAACGTGGAGCGCTCTCAAGGCTGCCTTGAGATCACTACATTGCTTCTGTAGCATCTCCACCTGCTTCTCTGTCTCTTTCTTAACCAGGACTGCACGCTGCGTGTCCTGATTAGCCTTCTCATACTGGGATTGAAAACTGCTTAAATGCGCCAGACAAGACTGGTGACCCCGTTTGGCGTCAGCCACCTCTTCGTCCTTGGCTTCTAACTGCCTTTTCAATTCCAAGTTCTCTTTTCCCATGTCGCATACATCGATTTTACTCATACGATGTATGCCTTCTATTTCTTTTCGGAGCGTCCTAATGACCTCCTCTGTGCCTCACAATTGTGCCATGCAGGACACAATTGCCATCGGCTTGCGCGCTTTTGCTAAGCTTTTCTTATGAATTTCACTCATGTTCTTCCACCAATTATGCCCTATACTTCCGGGACCTGAGTCGTCATTATTACAGAAACCGCTCCACACGGGCCATCCTTTGCCCTGCAGAAACTTCCGGATTTCCACTTCCCAAATGTCACTGTCCCACTTTAATGCTGCTGATCGGTGCGACCGCAAATTCTTCGGGGTTCATGAGGCGTTGCATTGTCTGCATGGCCATCTCTCTTATCTGCTTGCTACGTTCAAATTTGGAACAGGGGGCTAAGGTGGTGTCATAGATGCGGGTACGGCTTGCGCTAATTTCCGAAAATACAGACGTCCGACAGTTTTGACGCAACAAAATCTATCAGTTTTACCTTATAACCCTGTTAGTTACGCATGCCTACACACACTTCCGAATTGTGAATTATTAACCAGAACCGCTTGAACACTTGTGGGTTTTTTTGTTTTTGCTTCCAATTGGATTCTATTCAAATTTCTGGGGTTCTCCCGGAGTGGATTTCCACTTCTATGTCGGGTCCTGGCGGAGTCGCCAATTATGTTGCTCTTTTTAGCCTTAGTTTTATTACCTCTGATTATGTCACCTTTGCTCACGAGTCGCCAGGTATCTTTCTGATACTGCCACGTGGTTCAAGCTCGGGTTATGATCGATACGTCAGCATACCGCTTAGTAAGATTGAAATCAACGGTCATTTATTATATACAACAATTAATGCTTACACAATAATCCTACTATCTATATCGAAACCTACCACTACTGGCCAATACCTAACTTTAGGAAGGGCCCACCAGGTCAGGGAAACGAATGGCTTATCGAATCGGATCTGGCCCGCAGGATTCAAAAGGCTGATACGGGTCGATGGCTAGGAGTCTTTATCGGGTAGCGGTCGCTGGAGTCAAACTTACAGTTTCTGGTCGATGTTCTTGCGAAGGTCGCGAGCAGGAGAAGAAGGGAGAGAGAGGGAGAAAGATCTGAACTTAGCCCCTCACTTTATAGGGCCCAGGGGCTTCCCGCCTCTCGGGGCGGCCCTTGACCCTGAGTCCCAAGTGATTGGACTTGTACCCAATCACTGGGTTCGATATGCTCCAAAAGTGGGGCGATTCCTCGATCGGGGGTTGGTCGTTCACCTGTCTTTGTTTCGGCCACAGGTCAGGCCCTGCATTCAATTGCTAATATGTTGCAATTGTTCCCAGGGATAGCCGATTAAACTGCAGATGTCTGGGTTGATGTGCTGCTAATAGTCTTGAGTATCGATCTGGGCCGACTTCCCCAGAGCCGAATACGCTATTCTGTCTGCAGCTGTCCGTTTGTGTCCTGTTGGCTGCTTTTCCCATCAGCCTTTTCGGTTAGCCATTTTAAATCTGGTTTTGGCCAAATTAATAGGGAATCAGCCATTTTAGGTGGCTACAAGATCACCTTTACCTTTATCACTTGAGTATTTCTCATGTCCCTAGTTTCTATCCCTCACCGGCTGAAACTGATGTCGGAAACCAATCTTTGATTTATGAACTAATTCATAACCATCTGCCATTTCCGCTGCTAATCTCGAGGTTTTAACCTTCTGTTCTTCCACATGAGTTCTCACTACATCAGGAATTGAATTTTTAAACTCCTCCCAAAGTATAATTTCTCTGAGAGCTTCATACGTTTGGTCTATTTTCAAAGCCCTTATCCACCTATCAAAATTACTCTGTTTGAGCCTTTCAAACTCCATGTATGTTTGACCAAATTCTTTCCTTAAATTTCTAAACCTTTGTCTGTAAGCTTCAGGCACTAGCTCATATGCACTTAAGATGGATTTCTTCACCTCCTCATATGTTCCAGATACCTCCTCCAGTAGTGATGCAAACACTTCACTAGCTCTACCTACCAGCTTTGTTTGAATCAGTAACACCCACATGTCCTGTGGCCATTTCATTTGTTTAGCTACCTTCTCAAATGAAATGAAAAAGGCTTCCACTTCCTTCTCGTCAAACCTTGGCAATGCTTGGGCATATTTAAATAGATCCTCACCACGTCTTCGGCTATGATGCTCTTTCTCACTGTCCTCATTCATCTCCTCCAACTGTACGTGACCCTTTACGTTTGCCAATTTTAACTGATTGTCATGTTTCATGGCCATTTTCTGAAGTTCAAACTCCCTCTCTTTATCTTTATCCCTGATCTGTATCTCCCTTTCTTTTTCATTTTGTTCTGCTAGGGCTATTCTTTCTTTTCTCCTTTCTTCTCTCTCCTTTTCTTTTACCTCTCTCTTTTTCTCTTTCTTTTTCCTCTCTCTCACTCTCGTATGCAAGCCGCTTTAATTCTTTCTCATGTTCCATTTGTTTAATTTGCAATTGAATTTTTGCCATTTCCAATGAGTCAAACTCTATCTCAGGCAACTTTAAATGCTTAACCACCGCCATAATTACCTCATCTTTTCGCATTTTGTCAGTTAATGTTAACTGCAATGTTCTTGCCAAATCTAACAGTCTGCGTTTCGTTTCTGTCCCTAAAGTACTATGTGTGACATACTCCACCCCCAAAAACTTCTGAGCCTCTGAAAGAGCCATTGTTCACAACACTATCCCCACTTAAACTAAAATACCACACCGGAAAAGCAACAATCCTTCACTGTCTTTAAGTTCACAAAAGCCAATCCAATAGATAGACTTATATCCCGGACGAGCCCCCAATTATTATGGGCGAGGCCTTTCAGAACCCCAAAATGTATCATGGAGTTCAACCAATCTCACCCTTTAATGGATTTGTTGCTTTTCCGAGCACACGGCTTTTTCCCTAGGTGTGGTATTACAATTATGGACACGTGGGGTTTTAAACACAAAACACTGTTTATTCCATGAACCCAACTTAACATCTTAAATAAACATTGGATCTCTTAACACCCCTTACTTCAAGGATAACTCAAAAAATATTGCAACAGTAAATACTTCCTTAAAATGTTCCTTCAAACTTCCAAGAGATTTAACTCCTTGAAACAGCATCACATCACTCCTGTCTGTTGTGGGCTATCTTTTCCTAAAAAGTAAAATTTTTGAGCCGGGGAATGGGTTGGGGCTCCCTGAAAGGGGATGCCATTTTATGGTTTCCTCTTCCCGCTCCCTAAAAAAAAAAAGAAACAGTATCACATCAGGTTAAAGGATATATATAGTTTCTGTAGAATGGCAGAGATATATTAGCTTGGTTGATTTCGGCTCCAGCACCTTGCTTTTCTTCATGCAGCTCTCTGGAAACCCACAGACACACCCAAACTGCTTTCTCAAACCTGGCTTTCTACTTTTTAATCAGCTCACAGCAAAACAGCTAGGCACTTTTAAACTGCTCTCAGCAAAACCAGCCAGGTTCTTTTCAAAACTGAAACTAAAAACCTGCAAAACACCGACTGCAAAATGGCTGAACTGAGCTTAGCTCCACCCACTCTATGATATCGCTGTTTTCTTAAGGTACATTGCTTAAACATCCAGTTCTTAAAGGCACTCTCGCATGACAGTCCCATATAGTGTACAGTGGATGAATGGACATGGAAGTGCCATAGCTTGGCCTGGGGGAAAATAATGACAATAGGGAAATCGGGGGGGGGGGGGGGGGGCGGGGGGTCATACCATGGGAGGCATGAAGAGCTATAGGGGCTTGTTGGGGCAAAATATAGTGGCTTGGATGGCGCATGCGGTGTGCTTGGGGGTGGGGAGTGTGAGGGATGAGGCCTAGAGGGCCTTACATTTTTTCATTATTATAACTGTGACAAAATCCCACAATACTGAGGTGATACACTTAAACAGCCTACTTGACACACCTACATCTACCTTCAAACTCTTCCCCAGACTGGCTTGTCAAACCCCAGCATCAGCCATCCCCTCACAATTGTAATCAAGTCTTTCCTGACACTTTTCCCCGAGGTGGGTGGGCAGGCCAAGTGGAAAATGTTCCTGACACCTGCTACTTACCTCGAGGATGAAAATCCGACCTAGTAACACATTTAGCTCACTCAGGGATTTCAACCTTGAAGTGACGTTTTACTAAAATGTTTGCAGTAAAGGTGTGAATGAATCAGTGCTTTAAACTGTAATATTTTAATAATTTTCAATATGAACTTATAGCTTGGAAGCATGATTAGAAACTCGAGTTTCGATGTGGAGAAACATTGTCTGCATGATTTAGTTAAAGCCCCGGGGCTGCATATTACAGGGCAGGGGAGGGTAGCAGAGTTGCTCCCTCAGAAGCCAAGTTAACGTGGAGCTAACTCGCTTTGTTCCAGCCCGCCCACAGCTGTAACATGCTTTAGGCAGGCTGAATAGCCTGACAATGGGTCTTCCACACCTCACTGATGAGGATGTCCCACCCAGCATCAAAAGTGCATTAGTGGGTGCTGCCAAGACTGCAAGCAAGCCCAAGAAGAAGGCACGGACAGGGAGGATTAGGGAAGTTTAGGGAAGGGACTGGGGATGGTGGGTTTTGTGAAGCAGGAAGATAGGAACAAGGGTACTATCTTAGAAGGCCCCCCCCCCCCGATGCGGAAAGGGCACCACTTGAAGATAGTACTTTCCTTTCCTTCACACCCTTTTGAAACATGTTTTCAAAATGGCTTGTCAACTCCCACCCAACTGCCCACGCCAACTCTACGATGCTGTGGACAGCGTAACATCAATTGACTTTTTAACAAGCTCAATTGAATCTTGAGTATTTAATTATGTTGGGTGGGTTGCCAATTTCAGCGCCCTCCCATCTGCCATGAGCATGGGGGTGGGCAGGAAGGTGATGGGGTTGGCACCCGCCTTATTTTACATGCTCCCCCACCGAAAGCACGCCTGGTGGGGGCACATAAAATCCAGCCCTTAATTATACCATTTTCTTAATCAAGGATATAGATCTCATGATTGTAAACTTGTGTTGCTAAAAATACCTTTTTTAAAATTATTCTAATATCATTGAAAACTGCACTGTGATAGCCCAAATCTTCAAAATTAAGCTGTATAAAAGTTTTGGTGCTTCTTTATTCTAGAAAAGAATATTTTACTGTTTCCTGAAATAC
The DNA here is from genome assembly GCF_047496885.1 of Scyliorhinus torazame. Lineage (NCBI taxonomy): Eukaryota > Metazoa > Chordata > Chondrichthyes > Carcharhiniformes > Scyliorhinidae > Scyliorhinus > Scyliorhinus torazame. The sequence continues at coordinate 375,579,085 of NC_092708.1, forward strand.
ATATTTAATGGTGAACATCTGGCAAAGTATTTGGTTTTCAAACACTAGGTCAGATTGGTATTGAGAGAAATTGTTTTGACTGAAAAACTCTTGAGATTTATTGAAGAGACTGTACAGATTGACCTTTGTAAACACTAACTGACAGAATTAATGTACAGTGAAATACTGCTCTACATAATTGATCAAGATGGACAGACGAATTGTTGAAATCTGGACTTGAATGTGCTGTGTCAAACCTGTGTATACAAGGAGTGTCATTTGTTAATGGGAAGATCTATATAAAGAGAAAACAGAAAATATAGCTGTTGTCTGATTCAAATAATAACTGGATCAATTTCTGGATTAATAAATACAGGAGCTTGAAATTTAAAATGCCTCATTTTTATGCTGTCAGTCAATTACTGTAACCCTTTGCGATGAATGTCCAATTCATTTTTTGGATAAAGTGAGCATATTGGTAGTAGAAACCTGTCAAAAATCTTAGCATTTCTATTTCAAGAGTTGAGGAGGCACCACTCCCCAGGAAAACACATCAGCATGGTGCCCCGCCCCACAGCTAAAAAGCACTGTGGTGGGGACTAACAAGGGCCAAGTGGGACTTTTGCCCCTCGTTGGGGATGAGGTCCTGACATCTAGATCTGCTGGCCAATCTAATTTACCGGCAGTTCCATCAGTCCCAGCAGTGCCAGTAGGGTATTCGTAGCCGTTGCAGGGATTTCAGAGAAGAGGAAGATCAAGCCATATGAATACCCAGAGCAGGTAAGTCTGGGGTCTTGGGCCGAGAGGGTTTGGGTAGATTAGGACGAGGAGCGGGATGGGATGGGTGGGTTTAAGGGAGTGAGTGGGTAGGAAGGAAGGGGGAATTGACCTAAGGGGGGGGAGGATCTTCCCGTGATTGGCAAAGGATGGATGCCCACCATTTAAATATTTGATTTTAAAACTAGAGTTTCCTGCTCCCACCTGACTGCCCATGCTAAACATTTTATGGTGTGGGCAGCATGTTATCAGGGTCAATTGGCTTGATAACAAGTCTAATTGACCCTTTATTACCATTTAATTATGGCAGGTAGGTTGCTGATTTCAGTGCCCCCCCCCGTGTTATGGGGAAGAGCTTGGGGGTGGGTGGGAAGGTGTTGGGATGGGTGCCCATCCTAGCTTACATGCCCCTCCTCCCCATGGGGAAAACACTTACCGGGTAGCATGTAAAATTCAGCCCATCTTGAGTCGGCTTCTCTTGTGTTGCTTTGAAGCCCAAAAAGGACTGAAAGATTGTGGTAGCACAATCCACTCATTATGGAGGAAAATCTCTGAACATTATGTAAAGTGGTCCTTGTTCAAAACATCTGCCCTATGCTAATTCGGGTAAGTCATTTAAAACATTAAGTAAGATATTGAGGGATGACTGATGTTGCCTTTATATTAGATAATTATTCATTGATGTAGTTCTCGAATACTGGCTCCTTATTTGCAAAATAGGGTTGGATTTTACACTTCCTCCCAGTGGATTTAATGCCGCGGTAGGGGAAGGGTGCATGTAAAATCCAGCAGGCAACCTCGCTACTGCCTACCTACCCGCCCCTGCCACCACTGCAGTTTTACCAGCAGCAGGGGTGACGCCAAGTGGTTTGTCTGTCAATGCGCCAATTAAAATCTTTTAGTCAGCAGTTACAGTAATGACCACTTAAGGGCCTCATCCTATACTACTGGGATTTAACTGGTGGCAAGAGATGTCCATACCAAGCACCCAGCCTTGCAGCTTTTTCTCTGCAGGCTGGAGGCAGGTGGAGAAGAGGTCCCTCCTTAACAGCCCCGCTAGGCTTTTGCAGGGTTTGCCCATGGTGTTACTCCTCTTCAAATTTCCCTTCCCAATGGCCTTTCAAGACTTGGCCTCCAGCCCTCTTGTTGAGGTCTGCCAAGACCACCAACCACTCTGGTTAGCCAGTAGCTCTCTGAGACAGAACCACTTAAAGCAGAGGGTCAGAAATCCCACCTCCAGTCTACTAACAGTCAGTTAGCCATTGAAAGACTGAAGGTTTGTTGTTCTTTTCCTGCAAGGGTGTCCCTTCACCCCCAGATTCCACAGGGTCAAGGACCTGAGGGTGGAAGTCCCGCCTGCCAGGAGTTGCTGGCCAATCAGAGATCAGCAGCTTTATTGAGCAGATGTAACACTGGGAAGGTGGTTGCTGCTCCCAGTATTGCAGCGATCAGAGGCTTAAGATAGTCACTGATCCCAGGCCACAGGTGGATGAAGGAGGGAGGGGTTTCTTGAAGGGGGGGGGGCACAGGTGGGGTCATCAGAAAGGGCAGGGGTTGGCTCTCAGTGTGTTCCCCAACTACCCGATGGTGGGAGCTATGAGCTGAATGCCTCTGAACAGCTATTTTCGGCCCACATAAAGGTATTCTTTTGTTGGCAGCAAGTAGACTCCAAGGATGGTCTTTAATGTTATCTCCACATTCCTACGAGATCAAATAGCATCAGTCAAAGAGCCATGCCAATGCTAATGCATTTTATGTTTGCCTTTGCCTCGAGCCAGGTGTGCTTGCTTGCCCCGTTGCTTTGGCGTTAGAATCACTGGCAATCGCATTTAGGGCGTCGAGGGGGTGGGGAGGGATTGAGTGGGGTGGGTGGAGCACAGAGTTTTGTTGGATGCGGGCAATCTTCAGACCCGGTGGGCAGCTTTGATAGGATCATGGCCATCCTGAGGGAATTTGGCTGTTTTTCGGGGTATAAATTAAACATGGGGAAAAGCGAGGTGTTCCGATTAATGCTCGGGGGCAGGAGAGGAGGTATGGGGAGTTGGTTGCTGTACCGGGTGAGGGGGCGAGTTTCCGGTATCCTGTGATACAGGACACAGCTGCATCGACTAGTGGAGAGAATGAAGGCAGACTTTAAGGATGTGTTGCAGCTGTCACTGGCTGGGCGTGTGCAGACGGTTAAAATAACGGTGCTGCCCAGGTTCTTGTTTGTGTTCCAGAACCTCTCCATCTTTGTTCCCAAGTCCTTTTTTTAGGAAGGTGAATGGGATAATTCTTTTTTTTTTAAATTTAATAATTTCGGGGTTCGTCTGGGCAGGGAAGAACCCGCGGGTGAGGAAGGTGTTTTGGAGAGGGGATGAGGCGGGGCTGGGCGCTGGCGTCGCCGAGTTTGATGAACTTTATCGCGCGGCGAATATCGCAATGACCAGGAAATGGGTAGATCGCAATGACCAGGAAATGGAGGGATCGGTTAGGGGGCGGATGAAGGCAGCGTCCTGGAGGGGGACGGGTTTGAGGGCACTGTTGTTGGTGCCTCTTCCATTTTTGCCTGCCCGGTATTCTGTGAGCCCGGTGGTGGTCTCAGCATTGTGAGTTTGGAACCAGTGCAGGCAACACTTCAGGATGGAAGGCATTCTCTGGGCGCCAATATGTGACAATCATAGGTTTGTGCTGGCGGGGCTGGGATTCCAGTGGTGGCGGCAGGTGGGGATAGAGTACTTTAAGGACTTGTTTGTAGGGGACAAGTTTGCAGGCCTAGAAAAGCTGGAGAAAATGTAAGGACTTGTTTATAGGGGATAAGTTTGCAGGCCTGGAAGAGCTGGAGAAAATGTATGAGTTGCTTCAGGGGAATGGCTTTAGATACCTGAGGGACTTTGTGAGGAGAGAGGTGCCGTCCTTCCCGGGTCTTCGGCCTCCGGTATTGCAAGATGAGCTATTGTCTGAGGCTAACATTGGGGAGGGAAAAGTGTCAGACATTTATGGAAGGTTGATGGAAAGGGAGAGATCTCCAACGGAGGAGATCAGTCGCAAATGGGAGGAGTTGGGCAGGGGCCACCTCTACATCCAGAATCTTGGACTTAACATCTCAACTTTGGAAGTAATAAGGTGTTGGGAGTAGGGGGTTTGGGGTAGTTTTTGCTGTTTGGTGGGTGGGGGGGGGGGGGGGAGATAAGGGGGAAAAATTAAGGGGGGAGGGAGAGTTGTGGGCTTGGTTTCAGGGAGATGAGGGCTGGGACATGGAAGGAAGCCCTGCGGAGGATCAATGCGTCCTTGTCGTGTGCAAGGTTAAGTCTCATCCAATTTAAGGTGGCGCATAGGGCCCACATGACGGTTGCAATGATGAGCCAGTTCTTTGCACGGGTGGAGGATACGTGTGGGCGCTGTGCGGGGGCCACGAATCACATCCATATGTTCCGGGTGTGTCCAAAGTTGAGGGCATTCTGGCAGGGGTTCTTGAATGTTAAGTCCGAGATTCTGGGTGTAGGGGTGGCCCCGAGTCCAGAGGTGGTGATATTTGGTGTGTTGGAATATCCGGGAATCCAGGTGGGGAGAGAGGCTGATGTATTGGCCTTTGCCTCCCTGATAACCCAGAGACGGATTTTATTGTGCTGGTGAGATTCGGAGCTGCCAAAAGGCAGGGGTGTGGGTGAGCAACCGGGCAGAATTCCTACATTTGGAGAAGGTAAAGTTTTCCTTACAGGGGACGGAGGAGAGGTTCCCTCAGAGGTGGAAGCCTTTTATCCATTTCTTCAAGGTGAAATAAGGGGCGCGATTCTCCACTCCCGCGCCGGTTGGGAGAATCGCCTGGGCCCTCAAAATTTCCTGCGACGCCGGTCCGACGCCCTCCCGCAATTCTCCCAAGTGGCGGGAATGGCCCGTCGGGTTCCAGCGGGCCGCAGGCCGGAGAATCGCCCGAGACACCCAAAATGGCGATTCTCCGGCACCCCTGCTATTCTCAGGCCCGGATGGGCTGAGCGGCCAGCCCAAAACGGCGGGTTCCCCCCCGGCGCCGTCCACACCTGGTCGCTGCCGTCAGGAACAGCGCGGGAACGCTGGGGGGGGGGGCCTGCAGGGGGGGAGGGGGGATCTTGCACCGGGGGGGTACCTCAAATGTGGGGTGGCCCGCGATCGGTGCCCACCGATCGTCGGGCCGTCCTCTCTGAAGGAGGACCTCCTTTCTTCTGCAGCCCCGCAAGATCCGTCTGCCATCTTCTTGCGGGGCGGACTCTGAGAGGCCAACCCACGCATGCGCGGGTGACGCCAGTTATGCGGCGCTGGCCGCGGCATGTATGCGCCGCCGCCTTTACGCGGCGACAAGGCCTGGCGCGTGTAAATGACGCGGCCCCGCTCCTAGCCCATTATTGGGCCCTGAATCGGTCGGGATAGGGGCCGTTTCGCGCCGTCCTGAACCTCGACGGCGTTCACGACGGCGTGGGCACTTCGGTGCGGGAGTGGAGAATCCCGCCCAAGGTGTTGGGGGGAGGGGGGGGCGGTTGGGGTAGTCTTTGCTGTTTGGTGGGGGGGGGGGAGTTAAGGGGGCTAAATCAAGGGGGCAGGGAGAGTTGTGGGCTTGGTATCAGGAATTGTTGAAGGCCTGTGTTCATTGTTCCTGTAGATTTTTGGTTTTCTGATATTTCTCTGTACATATGTAAAATGCCTTTAATAAAAAAAAATATTTTTTAAAGTTTGCTTTTGCATGCTGGTCAGATATCAGCCAGTAGGGAAAATATCCTCTATTGTGCACAGATAGAACACGTTCCAGTAACTGCAGCTCAGCTCAGGTCCAACGATATACCAGAAATGATCCCGTGATGGGAAAGGTACTGAAATTGTACAAAAGGGGAGGATAGCGGGAACACTTCCTGAATTAAAGCCATATATTTCCAGGAAACTCCAGTTGACAGTACAAGGCAGGTGCCTGTTGTGGGGTATGAGAGTAATAATTCTTGCAAATATGTGATAAAACATTGGAACAATTAAATGAAGGATACCTAGGTAAGGTTTGAATGAAGGAACTTGCACGGAGCTACTTTTGGTGGCCAGGAATTGATGCCCACAATGAGGGAAAAGCAGGACGGTCCCAGTCATGTGTGCGGGTAAGGAACCTACCACCGTTGTCTCCATTGTATCCATGGGAGTGACCTGAAATGCCTTGACAAAGTCTACACATTGACTTTGTTGGTCCATATGAGGGGCACATGTTCATGGTCGTAGTAGATGCACATTTCAAGTGGTCTGAGGTTGTCCTGCTGAAAATCAACAACCGCGGAACAAACCATTGAAAAGCTTGATGAGATTTTTGCTAGATTTGGGAAACCAGAACAAATCGTGTTCACGGCTCAGGTGTTTGAGGACTATTTAAAGTTGAGTGGTATCCAACACATAAAATCAGCACCTTCCCATCCATCCACGAATGGTTTAGCCGAAAGGTGTGTTCAGTCCTTGAAGCATGCACTGAAAGCTTACAAGGACCAAGGTTCATTACATCGCTGCTTGAACAGGTTCTTGGAAATGTATTGCAACACCATACATGCGACGACAGAGAGTTCCCCAGCTTTACTACTAAGGAAAAGAAAGTGACGACTACATTTCATCTACTCTTACCAGAGACGTCCGAGATAGTAGAATGCAATGATCAGTTGCAGATCATGAGAAGGTAAATTGAGAAGACACTTCTTTAAACAAGGAGAGCAAGTGTTGGCTTGTAGATATACCACTAACAATAAGTGGGTTCCTGCAATTGTATTGGCTCAAACTGGCCCAATTTCCTATACAGTACAAACTGAAGATGAGTTGGTGTGGAGCCAACATGCAGATCAGTTATCTGCACATACCAATTTCAGTACCTTGTATGACAGAATTATTGCGAGAGGAAACATCATCCATACAACCAGATCGTGCGACTGTGATTTCTGGTCAATCCGCTGAAGCAGAGATTGCCAATGAATGCCCTGCAGCTCAAAGGTTATGGGTCATAAGCTCCATGATAATCAGATATAAATGAAATTAAATCCTGGATATGGATAAGTGTTACGTATGATAATTCTTGTGCATGTTTTGGTTTTCCCTCAGTCAAAAATTTATGATCCTGTCCTTCCTTGTTTAGTAAGCTGCACAGAGACAGCAGTATTTTTCTGTACCTTGATTTTTCTTTCTGTTGATAATTAGGAATGTAGGAACAGGAGTAGACCCATCGACCCCCAGATCCTTTTCTGCCATTCGGTTAGATCATGGCTAATAGCTACTTCATTTCCATATATTTGTTTGAGGAAATCCGATTGGCAGATACTTTTCATTACTTTTTCAGTCTCGTTTCCAATTATGGTCCTAGGCATTTTAAAGGAACATTTCATTTTTAGTGACCAGAACACTTGTAAGTGGCTTAGACAGGAGCTTTTTATACTCCGCAGATGAGGAAGTAGGGGCAGAATAAATTTAGATTATTTTTCTAAATATTTTCAAATGCAGAAATGGGATGATTCATATTTCTTCCTGTTCATTTCCTTGTGAAAATGTATTGATATAAATAATTTAATGAAATTATTCTGATTCTTGTACTACCATGAAAATTTGCCACAGTAGAATCATGAATGGAACTGCTATTCATAGTCTGCATTGGTAATATTGACAATGCTTGAAAATATGTTGTCATCGTGAGAAATTAGTAAGTGTCAAGGTAGTACCAGCAACATGATTACATTGCAGTTTAAGTGAATAGAAAGTTAACACAAAATAGCTCCTTGATGCAAGAGGCAGAATTTAATTCTATCCTCAAAGTGGGCTGAGAGGGAGGGGTTGTGTGGGGGTTGCCATAGAATAGGGAGTGAAGACAGGGTACGGAGTACCCATTGTCTTCCTTACACCTTGCCATTCAGTCAGGGGTCAAGAAGGGTCAAAACAGCCTTCCTGTCTGGGGACCAATTGATGCCCTGAAGTGCCCAGTAAAAGCTGACGGTCTCCATGTGCGCTGAAAATGAATGTGGGGAGCATCTCCTGATCGGGCAACCTGTGGTCAACGGAGGGCATCCTGCTGGAAACACCAGCCTTCGATCTCATTGATGATAACCTCCCTCTGCCTTCCACCACTACCTCCCTGCAGCTTGCCTCACTGGCCCCAGTGAGCCTCATATTCCATTCCACACTCCATTCCATGACCTCTTCCATCTTTGCCGCATTGGACTGACTGCAGTACCAGCTGTAGCCCCTAATTAACTGCCAGCTCTTGAAAGTGGGATCTTCATCCTTAAAAGGTACCAAAGCCCTGGTGCCAGGCATTTAACAGCCTGATGAGAAAATGCGTTGGAACTTCCAGATATAGCCATGGTAGGATTGTCCCCAGATTTCTTGTCGGTGGACAAGGTCAGTGCTGTAGTCTTTACATTCAGCTCCAGTCCCTCTATTTTGATGGAGTCCTGATGGAGTACAGCAGGTCACAATTGAATATAATGGAATCAAATATAATTGAACACCCCTTTAATATTTCAGTCATTTATTAATATAAAAAACAGGTAGGCATATGTTTATCTGTAGCAAACATGACTCATGTCGAGCTAAAACAAAATACTGTCAATGCTGGAAATCTGAAATACAAGCAGCAAATACTGAAAATCCTCAGCAGGTCAGGCAGCATTTGTGGCAAGAGAAATAGGGTAATATTTCAGGTCTGCGATGTAAGGTTACAGACCTGAAAGATGCAGGTGTGTTTTCACCGAGTCAACAGGAATAAGCAAGCCTTTAAGAATGGTGACTGGGACCCAAATCCTGACCCCATTCCCAGGATTTCTGATTCTGGGAGTGACTTATAAGGGTTTTGGCTGGTTTGGATCAAATGTCTGCTCCCTACACGCCCAATCTGGCTGGCTTCATTTCAGATATAGCCATGTCCTAGTCCTCTACGGAGTTGTCGTCAACCTTAGTCTGCATGACGTAATCTTTTAAAAGGTACGTTCAAAGGATCCTCCCCATACTCCCCATGCCAAGGTATGCCCCCCCCCCCAAATAGCCCTTAATGTCTCTATGTCGTGGCAAATTCATGTTGATTGACCCACTTTTTAGTCTGTAGAACCACAGATCCATAGAAACAGCGCCAATGGAAGCTATTCAGCCATCGAGTCTTCACCGACCACCTGGAAGAGCACTCTACCTAGGCCCATTCCCCCGCCCTATCCCCGTAATCCTGTGCATTGATCATGGCCAATCCATTTAACCTGCACATCTTTGGAGATTAAGGGGCAATTTAGCGCGGTAAATACACCCAACCTGCATATTTTTAGACAATGGGACGAAACCGGGCACCCAGAGAAAACCCATGCAGACACCCTGGAGAGAACATGTAAACTCCACACAGACAGTCACCCAAGGCCGGAATCGAACCAGGACCCTGGCGCTGTGAGGCAGCAGTGCTAACCACTATGTCATCATGCCCCCACTGAATCACGAGGATGTGTTTTTAAAAAGCTTTAATAATTTATAAGTTTGTAATTTTTTTAAAAACTCCTTTTTACTGCAGGGCAATAAAAGTGTCAATCATTCTGACCGTTTCAAGTTTCAATAGCTGAAACTGAAAGCACTTGAAACAGCTTAAACATGTGTAATTAAACATTGTGCAGTTGACAGAAGAGATCAGAGAATGAGAGCTTTCAATCAAGCAGTGTTTTCTCTGGGGCTAAGGTGTTTTAACAGACTAATGAATTCTGGGCTCTCAGCCAGTAATACATAATAAGGCTTGGCTGAGACCATAAAAATCCTTGACCTGGGGCTACAAGTGGCCATAGGGGTTATTTGGGGATATACCTTGGCAGAGGGTGGAACATGAGAGGACATAGGAATTGTTTGGGGAACATATCTTGATTTGGAATCATGATGGCCATAGGGAGTGGGTGTGAGACATGAGGTGGTATTGGTGGATCATGGGAGGTGAGTGTGAGGGATGAGGACTGGAGGGCCTTTTTGTTTTAATTTTAACTGGCATAACGTCCCACAACACCGAAGCATGCCTTTTAAATAGCCTGCCTCATTTCGTGGCTGCCTCTGACCATTTTCTCGGGTTGGCTGGCCGAGCTCCAGTCAACACCTAACTTCCCCAATTGCATCCCTCTGGGCTCTTTCTCATGGGAAGGGTGGGTAGAGCCAGGAATTTTCCCAACACCTGTTACTCCACTCAATGATGATAATCCAGGCCTGTTTCTCTCTCCACAGATGCTGCATTTTCTCTGCTGAGTATTCCCAGAACCTTCTATTTTATTTACTTATGTAATGGTATTTTTGAAGTGTTTTTGAAATTATTTCTTATATATTTAACTGAATACATTTTGCTTGGCTGTTTTTCCAGAATAAATCTGTCATCTCCCTCAAGTGCTTGTTATTTACAAAACATCATTATTTCTTATATTTTTTATATGGTTTGAGATTGATTTATGATTTTCTTTCTTTCAACAGTACACAGCATAGACACGGACAGCACGGTAGTACTCAGCAATCATCAGGAACATCACGCACTGTGAAACACCTGTCAAATGGAAATGGACAGTTACTCTCCAATGCGTTATTTAATGGCAATGGGCAGACATCAGTTCAGAACCATTATACTACAAATGGACAAGTGTTGGCAGAAAATAAAAATGCATTGCCACGAGGTGAGTAACAGAAATATCTCTCAGTTTTGAATCTTGTAGGCTTGTTTCATAAACTTTTTCTTGAGGGACACAATTTAGTAAACTTCCCAAATTATTTTCCTATAAGTTTGGCTCTTTGTCTTCACCTATCTGGTCTGTCAACTTATCAGTTAAAATGATAGGCATACAACTGGCTTTGGACTGACGCCAATGATTCTGAAACCAAACAGTTGTAGGACAAGGGGTTCTAAAGTATGCCCCCCAGTTCTGTGAGTTTGTTACTTATCCCCCTCCAAGCTTCCATTCTCCAGATTTCCAATTGGTTTAGATAGAGACATTGGGTGGCATTTAATGCTCCCCCAAAATGAGTTTGGAAGCGGAAGAGCATTTAACCAGCCTAGAAGGGACTATGTGAGGAATTTTCTGTTCCTGTCAATGGTGGGCATCATGGCAGACAGTCCAGGAAAGTGTGGAGAAGGGCCACAAATCAGTTTCCCGCCAGCAAGTCGGCGATTTTCCACTAATGACTTGCATGGCAAGTCGGGTAGCCTGCCACGTCATGTCAGAACTGCATTTGAATGCATTTGTTACTCATTAATACTCACTGAAGGGGCAGCTCGTCAGAATCACGCCCCCACTCCAGATCAAATGGCCATGCTGACGGCTAATTAGAGTGGTGTGAATCACAACCAGATATAAATGGCGTGCAACTGGCGAGCTTCACTCATGACTTTGCGGTACATTTGCCTACCTTTCATTGCACTGCACTCAATGCTGCTCCAACTCTGTGCCAAGGTTGCACAAGCAAGATCGGCAGAAACTCAAAAGACGGGGTGGTGTCAGAACCAAAGCTTACCACTTTAGATCAACGGGAAGGCGGGGTGGGTGGAAGGTGTTGGATTGCAAAGGCTTGAGTGGCGGGGGAATGATTGGGTATGAGAGCACAGAGACCCATGATGGGAATTAGTTGGGGCACAAAAGCAGAGACAATCCTGGGCAATTATGCACACTTCAGAGGGCTGACCTTGGCACGCTTGTGTCAGTCCCAGGAGGGAGAGAGCCTGTCAATCCTATGTTGTCAGTCGTGTCCAGCATAGTACACAGGACATGGTCAGTTTCTCATGTACATCAGTCCTGGGGGTTGATTGTACTGAGCCACAGTTGTCACAATTAGCAGAGGCATCTGCAACCTGTATTTGGGGAACAGGTAATGTCAATGGTCTCATGGGCGGGTGGGAGTAAGTTACAGTACAATGGGCGTCAAGATCGGGAGGGATCAGGTCTACAAGGGGCATTGGGACATCAATATTCAAATGGTTCAGTAGGGAGGACAGGGATATCAACTATGAGAATCAAAGATTAAGGATTAGAGGGGGTGAAAGAGAATATTGGAGGGATGGAAATCTGAAGGTGATGCTCCTCCAGCACAATAAGAGGATTTTTGATGGTCACGGGGGTTAGACCATAAGACATAGGAGCGGAAGTAAGGCCATTCGGCCCATCGAGTCCACTCCACCATTCAATCATGGCTGATTTCAACTCCATTTACCCGCTCTCTCTCCATAGCCCTTAATTCCTCGAGAAATCAAGAATTTATCAACTTCTGTCTTAAAGACACTCAACGTCCCGGCCTGCACCGCCCTCTATGGCAATGAATTCCACAGACCCACCACTCTCTGGCTGAAGAAATTTCTCCTCATCTCTGTTCTAAAGTGACTCCCTTTTATTCTAAGGCTGTGCCCCCGGGTCCTAGTCTCCCCTGCTAATGGAAACAACTTCCCTACGTCCACCCTATCTAAGCCATTCATTATCTTGGAAATTTCTATTAGATCTCCCCTCAACTTCCTAAACTCCAATGAATATAATCCCAGGATCCTCAGACGTTCATCGTATGTTAGGCCTACCATTCCTGGGATCATCCGTGTGAATCTCCGCTGGACCCGCTCCAGTGTCAGTATGTCCTTCCTGAGGTGTGGGGCCCAGAATTGCTCACAGTATTCTAAATGGGGCCTAATTAGTGCTTTGTAAAGCTTCAGAAGTACATCCCTGCTTTTATATTCCAAGCCTCTTGAGATAAATGACAATATTGCATTTGCTTTCTTAATTACGGACTCAACCTGCAAGTTTACCTTTAGAGAATCCTGGACTAGGACTCCCAAGTCCCTTTGCACTTCAGCATTATGAATTTTGTCACCGTTTAGAAAATAGTCCATGCCTCTATTCTTTTTTCCACAGTGCAAGACCTCGCACTTGCCCACGTTGAATTTCATCAGCCATTTCTTGGACCACTCTCCTAAACTGTCTAAATCGTTCTGCAGCCTCCCCACCTCCTCAATACGACCTGCCCCTCCACCTATCTTTGTATCATCGGCAAACTTAGCCAGAATTCCCCCAGTCCCGTCATCTAGATCGTTAATATATAAAGAGAACAGCTGTGGCCCCAACACTGAACCCTGCGGGACACCACTCGTCACCGGTTGCCATTCCGAAAAAGAACCTTTTATCCCAACTCTCTGCCTTCTGCCTGACAGCCAATCGTCAATCCATGTTAGTACCTTGCCTCGAATACCATGGGCCCTTATTTTACTCAGCAGTCTCCCGTGAGGTACCTTATTAAAGGCCTTTTGGAAGTCAAGATAGATAACATCCATTGGCTCTCCTTGGTCTAACCTATTTGTTATCTCTTCAAAGAACTCTAACAGGTTTGTCAGGCACGACCTCCCCTTACTAAATCCATGCTGACTTGTCCTAATCCAACCCTGCACTTCCAAGAATTTAGACATCTCATCCTAACGATGGATTCTAGAATCTTACCAACAACCGAGGTTCTTCTAATTGGCCTATAATTTTCCATCTTTTTTCTTGTTCCCTTCTTGAACGGGGGGCTACAACAGCGATTTTCCAATCCTCTGGGACTTTCCCTGACTCCAGTGACTTTTGAAAGATCATAACTAACGCCTCCACTATTTCTTCAGCTATCTCCTTTAGAACTCTAGGATGTAGCCCATCTGGGCCCGGAGATTTATCAATTTTTAGACCTCTTAGTTTCTCTAGCACTTTCTCCTTTGTGATGGCTACCATATTCAACTCTGCCCTCTGACTCTCCTGAATTGTTGGGATTACTCATGTCTTCTACTGTGAAGACTGACGCAAAGTACTTATTTAGTTCCTCAGCTATTTCCTTGTCTCCCATCACTAGATTACCAGCGTCATTTTGGAGCTGCCCAATGTCTACTTTTGTCTCCCGTTTGTTTTTAATGTATTTAAAGAAGCTTTTACTATCATTCCTAATGTTACTGGCTAGCCTACCTTCATATTTGATCCTCTCTTTCCTTATTTCTCTCTTTGTTATCCTCTGTTTGTTTTTGTAGCCTTCCCAATCTTCTGACTTCCCACTACTCTTTGCCACATTTATAGGCTTTCTCTTTTGCTTTGATGCATTCCCTGACTTCCTTTGTCAGCCATGGCTGCCTAATCCCCCCTCTGATAACCTTTCTTTTCTTTGGGATGAACCTCTGTACTGTGTCCTCAATTACTCCCAGAAACTCCTGCCATTACTGTTCTACTGTCTTTCCCACTAGGCTCTGCTCCCAGTCGATTTTCGTCAGTTCCTCCCTCATGCCCCTGTAGTTACCTTTATTTAACTGTAACACCTTTACATCTAATTCTACCTTCTTTCTTTCAAATTGCAGACTGAATTCTACCATATTATGATCACTGCCTCCTAAGTGTTCCCTTACTTTAAGATCTTTTATCAAGTCTGGCTCATTACATAACACGAAGTCCAGAATCGTCTGTTCCCTCGTGGGCTTCATCACAAGCTGTTCCAAAAAGCCCTCCTGTAAACATTCAATGAATTCCCTTTCGAAAGTCCCTCCCCACAATACTCTCATAACATGAATTACAAGTTAGAGCTGTTGTGTAATCCGAAGTATACAGTCTGACAGTGCCCTGACTGAGGCCACTCTCACCTTGCAAAACTCAGTTAGATCCAAGCCCCTGTGACAAAGACCTGTCATGTCTGTGCCATTTGGTTGGGGGGAGGGGGCAGAAGGGAGTGGGTTCACTGCTGGTGATTCAGAAGGCTGTAGCACTCCAAATAGCTCAATGGGGATGGAATGATTGGAATGATTCCAAGGGTACAAGCATGAGTGCCTCATGGATGAAGCAGACAATATTGCCTTCATCCTGGCAATCAGGCAACTAAGAGGGAGGAGAAGAAAGACCCATCCACTCCTGGCTGAGCTAGGAAAATGCCTAACTCTGATGAACAAGCGCCAGTGGGGCCCCCAGAAACTGAGGCTGACAGACCATTGAGTGGAGGTATCTGGGAAGGCCATGAGCATACAAAAGTACACCCTCATACCTCTAGATGAGCAAGAGACAGTGCCATTGATGCGTTTGCATGTCTAGGGATGTGGTATCTCACATTTTCCACTTTCTCTGGGAGTAGCTGAAGCCTCAGGGACTGGGAGGCTGCCCATTGCTAGTGGCTCTAAAAGTGACGGCCGCTCTGAACCTCTTCATGAGTGGCTCTTCCAGGTCTCCACTGGGGATCTATTTTTCAAGTATCTGCTCATAAATGCATTTGAGATGTTATGAACAGCCTATTTAGCAAGGTGCACAATTACATCCAGTTCTCCTCAGATTAAACCAGTCAGACTGCCAGAGCAGTGGGATTTTCTGCCATCTGTGGATTCCCACAGGTTCAGGGCACCATCGCCCTGAGAACAGACACTACAATTTGTCAACAGGGAAGGGTTCCACTTTCTCAATGTGCAGCTGGTCTTCAACCACCAGAAGCAGATTATGCAGGTATATGTGAGATACCCTGGAAACTCCCACAACTCGCATATCTAGTCACTTGCAGGTACCACAGATCTTCAAGAGCCCTCAGTGTATCCAGGGTTGGCTCCTCAGTGACAAAGGCTTCCTGCAAACAACATGGCTGATAAAGCCTGATTGCCAGCCACAAAGTGCCTCAGAGCAGTGGTATAATGTTGCTCCTTCTGCAAAAGGCTCATTGATTGGGCAGACCATTGGTCTTCTTGATGATGTGTTCTCTATGCCTGGACAGGTCAGACGGCACTCTCAGCACTCTCCCCAGAGGGTCTCGTGCATCATTGTAGCTTGCTACGCTCTACACAACATGGCACTACAAAGGGATGATGGGTTGCCAGGTGAGAAATGGAGGAACTGCACGTCTCTGTCAATAATGAGGATGTTGAGATGGCTGACCTCGCTGAGGGAAAGGAAGCTATGGCTCCGGAGGAAGAGGCTATATATAGCATGGGACAGATGAGGCAGACGTGCACGTAACAAATTAGGTCTCTTACAGTCAGAAACAGGGAATTCGTAACAGAACAAGAAATGGCTGACCAACTAAATGCATACTTTGGTTCTGTCTTTACAAAGGATGACTCCAATATCGTACCAAAAATGTTACGGAACACAGGGTTAAGAGAGGGAGGAACTGAAGGAAATCAGTATTAGTTGAGAAATGGTGTTGGGGAAATTGATGGGATTGAAGGCCAATAAATCCCCAGGGCCTGATACTCTACATCCCATGGCACTTCAGGAAGTAGCCCCAGAAATAGTGGATGCATTGGTGGTCATCTTCTAAGATTCTGTAGACTCTGGAACAGTTTCTACAGATTGGAGGGTAGCTAATATAATAATAATCTTTATTCTTGTCACAAGTAGGCTTACATTAACACTGCAGTGAAGTTACTGTGAAAAGCACCTAGTTGTCTTTTCCAGCGCCTGTTTGGGTGCACAGAGGGAGAATTCAGAATGTCCAAATTACCTAACAGCACATCTGTCGGAACTTGTGGGAGAAAACCGCAGTACCAGGAGGAAACCCACGCAGACACAGGGAGAACGTGCAAACTCCGCACAGACAGTGACTCAAGCCGAGAATCGAACCTGGGACCCTGGAGCTGTGAAGCAACAGTGCTACCCACTGTGCTACCATGCCACCCACTAATGTGACCACCATTTAAAAAGGGAGGCAGAGAGAAAATAGGGAATCAAAGACCAATCAACCTGATGTTGGTAGTGGGGAAAATGCGAGAGTCCAAAATAGAAGATTTAATAGCAGAGCACTTAGAAAACAGTAGCAGGATCGAACGGACTTAGCATGGATTTACGAATGAGAAATCATGCTTGACAAATCTACTGGAATTCTTCAAGGATGTAACTAGTAGAGCTGACAATGTGGAGCCAGTGGATGTGGTTTCTTTGGACTTTCAGAAGACTTTCTACAAAATTCCACGTAAGAGATTAGTATGCATAGTGGGGTACCGCAGTTCTAGGACCCCAGCTATTCAAAATATATATTAATGATTTAGATGAGGGAACTAAATGTACTTCCAAATT
Source organism: Scyliorhinus torazame (assembly GCF_047496885.1). NCBI lineage: Eukaryota > Metazoa > Chordata > Chondrichthyes > Carcharhiniformes > Scyliorhinidae > Scyliorhinus > Scyliorhinus torazame. The sequence goes on from NC_092708.1 coordinate 375,595,833, forward strand.
TGCAAATGACACAAAGCTGGGTGGCAGGGTGAGCTGTGAGGAGAATGCAGAGTTGCTTCAATGTGATTTGGACAAGTTGAGTGAGTGGGGAAATGCAGGGCAGATGCAGTATAATGTTTCTAAGTGTGAGGTTATCCACTTTGGTAGCAAAAACAGGAAGGCATATTATTATCGTAATTATTATAGACTGAGTAAGGGGAAAGTGCAATGAGATCTAGGTGTCCTTGTACACAAGTCGCTGAAAGTAAGTATGTAGGTGCAGCAGGAGGTAAAGAAGACAAATGGTATGTTGTCCTTCATAGTGAGTGGATTTGAGTACAGGGGCAGGGATGTTTTGCTGCAATTATACAGGGTCTTAGTGAGATCACACCTGCAATATTGTGTGCAGTTTTGGTCTTATTTGAGGAAGGATGTTCGTGCTATGGAGGGAGTGCAGAGAATGTTTACCAGATCGGTTCCTCGGATGGCAGGACCGACATTGGAGGAGAGATTAGGTTGGTTATGATTCTATTCTCTGGCGTTTAGAAGAATGAGGAGGATTTCATGGAAACCTATAAAATTTCAACAGGACTAGACAGGGTAGATGCAGGAAGGATGTGCCTGATGGCGGGGGGGGGGGGGGGGGGGGGGTCCAGAACTAGGCGTCACGGTCTAATGATATGGGGTAAAGAATTTAGGACTGAGATGAGAAGAAATTTCTTCACCCAGACAGTGGTGAGCCTGTGGAATTCGCTACCACAGAAAGTAGTTGAGGCCAAAACATGTTTTCAAGAAGGAGTGAGACATAGCTGTTGGGGCTAAAGGGATCAAAAGGTATGGTGAAGGGTGTGGGTGAAGGCAATGATGGTTCTATATTTAATGGATCCCTAGGATCCTCACCTGAGGTGGTGTGAGGGCCTGATGGGCTGGCTGCTGCTGGGCCTCTTCCTTTTGCTGCTGGTGCCAGTCAAAGAAAGAAGAGATAATTAACGATTGGCTACATAGTCAATAACACTACAAAGCACCCACATTTTTTTCAGATTACTGATGAGCTTTGATGGGTCCTTGTTGGCTTGGGAGACGCTGGTCTCATCTACAGCACAGGCAGCGGTCCCAGTCCTCGCTGGCCGGCTCTGCCATGTGCTCTTCAAAAATGGCAAGGGCTCTGAGCTGAGGCATCCCCCCTCCATTCCGGGATCGCTCCCATTTTATTGGGGGTGATGTTGTCCCGCATAAAGACGCATAAACAAATTCTGAACAGGATAACAAGGCAGATGGTACGGTTACCTTGGTCTGCCATTCTAATCTCTTTATGTGCCACCAGCAGCACCCTTCTTAGCCTTAACCACCCCATTTGCATTCCTTTTGTCTTCTGTCCTCGACATCTTTGTCAATCTCCACCTATCGCTGGTCCCCTATCCAGCCCCACCACTCTATGCCCCTCCCCCACTACAGTATGAATCTGACCCTATTTCTAGTTCTCTCTAGCTTTGACAAAGAGTCATCCAGACTCGAAACGTTAGTTCCCTTCTCTCTCCACAGATGCTATCAGACCTGCTGAGATTGTCCATCACTTGCTATGATCAGTCCTAGGTTGCAGAGAGCGGAAGATGCAGTTTAGATATGGTGCCGAGAAAGATAGTCCCGGCAGGACTAATCCCAGTGCACTCTGCCATGAGATAGGATATAATTCATGTTCATGCATATATAATGAGCTGAAAAGTGGATGATCTGGCACAGAAACCCACCACACTGGTTGGCAGGAAACGCACCACTTTTCATGCCTGCCACTGCACTTAGTCACCAGAGCAGAAAATTCCACCCCATTTTTTCTTAGTGGTTAACTCCATGTTCCCTGTCAGGCACTGTCATTAAAATAGGCACTTCTGGATTTCCATGCTGATTGATCCAGCACATCTGTTATTAAAGCTGGAACTGTGTTTTGGAGAATTGAATTGATACTGTTCACTTTAAAATAAAAGTTCCTATCTGTATGTTTATACGGATCCTATTGGCTGGGGATAATTGGTTACCCCATGTTGTATTTTAGAGCTGGATATCCCATGTCCTTGGGGAATATGAGCTCCCCCAATAAGGGAGAGGCGGGGTAATCCTTAGCTTTGCAGCTGTATAAGTAGAGCTGGCCAGTATGGTACCGGCTAGAGAGGGAACCAGTAGTGAACAACTGGTGCTGTGTATATATTGTTTCAAAGAAAGTTACTTTCTGTTTGACTCTACAAACTTGTGCTGGATTATTTGTGGCCCTCACAAAACTGTATTTGCATATTGTGACATATATTTCAAATGTAGTTATTGCAAATAAATAGCAATTATAAATCCATGGGGATAAAAAACATTTGGTTATCCAGATATGCATGATTTTTATCAAAAGAGCATTTGTAAATATAATAGAAATCCTCTGTGGCAATATACTGTCTGTTACTCCAAACATAAAAATAATGCTTTGGTTATTTTTGAAAGGGGCAACGAAAGGAGTCCACACCAAGTTGTAGAGAAAAAAAAACTTATTTAATTTAAAACGTTAACTATTACATTTCACTCCAGTAGTTCTCTACTGGATCTTCTCGAGTTGGTGACTGACTGGTCGACCATATTTATGCAAAGGCATATGAACTTGTTAAGGGTTTCCGCCCCCTTATCGGGGAGCTCATATTCTGCAAGATCCACGGGGTTGTGGATCATCCCTATCTGTAAGACCTGTGCGGGTTATAACAGTTATCCAGAAGCAGCAGGTATAAAGATTGTCTTTTTAATTTACCTTTTAAGAAGATGAATAAAACATGTAGTTCATTATTAGCAGTTGATTAGAAATAGCAAGTGCATTGACATAAACACATTGACACAATTGCAGAGGATTTAACTGTGATTGGGTTAGTTTAAATGTCCACATACCACTTGACTCAAATCTAATTTGTGAGCAGCTGGAGTGTTCTGAGGAAATATTTTTTTTTCTTTGCATAAGAATTAGTCATGTTGAACTTGGACTTTATTTTGAGGTCTTTAATTAATCCTTTGATTCTCTTAACAATTGAACCCCTCACATATTGTGATTGGTAACCAGAAAATTAGTCCAATGCCATTCATTGACTTCGTACAATTTGACAATCCGTCCTTACTCAACATTCCGCATGCTTCTATACTTCATCCCCATGATAACAGCTTGCAACATAGCCCAATATAAACTGGATACACTCCATCCAGTCCTTGGTTCTGTGAGATGTCTGTCAGCTACTTTGTTGCATAACAACTATTTCTGCACAAACTCTAATTCTCTCCATTTGGCTTCAACAACTCTTAAGGTTCTGGACCAATGATTTTAAAGTTCATACTTCTTTGCTTACTTGCTGAATTATTATTTCTTGCAGGAGGAAATCTGACCACCAGTATAGGAACAATAAAAATTGTCTTCACACCAACTATTTGCAAACGCCAGTGTATAAATGGAAAGTGTTACAACAATTGTAAGAAAGGTGACCCAACCACCCTTTACAGCGAAAATGGTTATGGTCCTGTGTCCAAATCAGGTTTTCGAATCTGTAAGTAAATTTACTATTTTTGCATTTATTTCCATTTATAACCAATTTTTGTACCCCTGTTACTTGGTTTACAAATATTCCCAGATTCAAAATTCTATGACATTGGGAAGTAACAAGGTGCAACATTTAGAAAACTAATCTACAAACAAATTAATGTAAATCGTAATGAAATCACATTGGCATGTATCATTTAGAACTTTGCGGACAACTAAAAGGAGATTTTGAGTTTGGGCAGACTTCAGACTGATGACAAAAGATGTTCTTGTGCTGAATTTCTTGCCTCAAGTCCCGAACTACATTGAGAACCAGGTGTTACATACCTATCACCAGCAAACTGCGACCACAGAAGCAGGACTCACATGCAGCTTGCCTGTCAAGAGACTAGTTGTGAATTCTATCAGTTACAACATGGAGATGAGTTATGTTTTTTCTGGCAAGGTACACATGCAGGATATTGCTGTGGAGGTAATTCATTTGGGCCAAAAGATTTGCATGGGTCAGGGGGTGCATACACCTCCTGGCCCTACAAAAATCTTTTAAAAAATTAATGGAATCTTAACTTTTTTTGAATGCCTAGTTAGGCAACTTGATGTTTGATAGCAATGGGAATAATGTTTGCAGTACATGCTTCACCAGTACCACAAAGTTGTGTTTTGGTTTGTGTGAATGTCAGTGGAGCACAATCCTGACCACATATTTGCACCATCACCAAGTCTGCCTATTTCCACCTCTGTAAAATCACTTGACATTTCCCTTAAACAGCTCATCTGCTGCAGACCCTCATTCATGCCTTTGTTACCTGTAGATTTGATGATTCCAGCTGCTGACTGATCTTCCATATTGTACCTTCCGTAAACTTGAGGTCATCGAGAACTCACTCATACCAAGTCCTGTTCACCCATCATCTCTGTGCTCGCTAAGCTATAAAGGTTCCTGGTTAAGTCGTGGCTCAATATTGAAATTCTCATCTTTGTTTTCTAATCCTTCATGATCTTGCCTCTCCTTTTCTCTGTAATCTCTTCCAGCCCCACAGACTTCAAATAAATGTGCTCATCTGATTCTGATCTATTGAGCATCCCCAATTTTAATTAATTCATGATTGGTGACTGTGTATTCTGTTTCCTAGACCCTAAGCTCTGGAATTCCCTATCTAAATCTCTCCTCCTCTCTTTCCTCCTTTACAAGGCACCTTAAAACTTACCTCTTTGACAAACTTTAGGTCATCTTCCCTAATATTGCCTCAGATAGCTCTGTGTTAAAGTTTGTGTTATAATGCTCTGTGAAGGAAGTAGCATGCTTTATTATGTTATATGTGCTACATAAATATAAGTTGCAATTATTGTATTAGCAATAGGCTCTTGCTTGAAACAAGCAAGTTCCTGAGTTGCCCTGGGAAACAATCCAATAAAAATACCTGTAAACTGAATCAAAGTGTAAATAGGATAGTAAGTGCGTCATCAGGATTTATGGAGTGCTACAACCCTGATTCTGTTGTGTCAAGATCCTCTTGTGTTTTCCATATTGATTCAGAAATAGCTTCCATTTTGCACAAATGTTCCATTTTTCTGAAACTTGCATCTTTCATTTCATGAGAATTGTTTTATGGTTGCCGAACGATTTATTAGTGGCCAATAGGGCCGGCACAATAGTACAATGGTTAGAACTGCTGCCTCTCAGCATCAGGGACCTGGGTTCAATTCCGGCCGTGGGTGACGGTCTTTGTGGGGTTTGCACGTTCTTCCCATGTCTGCATGGGTTTCCTCCGAGTGCTTCGATTTCCTCCCACAATCCAAAGATGATTGGAGGGAGGTGAATGTTCTTCCGCTGTTCAAGAAAGGGATTGGGAAATCCCTGGGAATTACAGACCAGTCAGTCTTACGTCTGTAGTGAGCAAAATACTGGAAAGGGTTCTGAGAGATAGGATTTATGATTATTTAGAAAAACATTGGCTGGTTTAGCTCAGTGGGCTAGATCGCTGGATTGTGATGCAAAACAAGGCCAGCAGACCGGATTCAATTCCCGTACCAGCTTACCTGAACAGGCGCCGGAATGTGGCGACTAGGGGCTTTTCACAGTAACTTCACACTTGTGACAATAAACGGTTATTATTATTGTTTGATTAAAGATAGTCAGCATGGCTTTGTGAGGTCATACCTCACAAGCCTCATTGAGTTCTTTGAGGATGTGACGAGACACACTGATGAAGGTCGGACAGTGGATGTGGTGTATATGGATATCAGTAAGGCATTTGATAAGGTTCCCCATGGTAGGTACATTCAGAAAGTCAGGGGCCATGGGATACAGGAAAATTTGGCTTACTGGATACAGAATTGGCTGGCTGAAAGAAGACAATGAGTGGTAGTGGATGGAAAGTATTCCGCCTGGATGTCGGTGACCAGTGGTGTCCCACAGGGATCTGTTCTGGGACCTCTGCTCTTTGTGGTTTTTATAAATGACTTGGATGAGGAAGTGGAAGGGTGGGTTAGTAAGTTTGCTGATGACACGAAGGTTGGTGAAGTTGTAGATAGTTTTGAGGGCTGTTGCAGGTTACAACAGGACATGGACAGGATGCAGAGCTGGGCTGAGAAGTGGCAGATGGAGTTCAACCTCGATAAATGTGAAGTGATTCATGTTGGAAGGTTGAATTGAATTCTAAATACAGGATTAAAAGCAGGATTCTTGGAAGTATGGAGGAACAGAGGGGGTCCTGGGGTCCATGTACATAAGAGTGTACAACCATGTACAACCTCAAAGTTGTCACCCAGGTTGACAGGGTTATTAAGAAAGCGTATGGTGTGTTGGCTTTCATTAACAGGGGGATAGAGTTTAAGAGCCGCGAGATTTTACTGCAACTTTATAAAACCCTGGTTCGACCACACTTGGAATATTGTATCCAGTTCTGGTCGCCTCATTATAGGAAGGATGTGAATGCTTTGGAGAGGGTGCAGAGGAGATTTACCAGGATATTGCCTGGACTGGAGAGCATGTCTTATGAAGAAAGGTTGAGGGAGCTAGGCCTTTTCTCACTGCAGCGAAGAAGGAAGAGAGGTGACTTTATAGAGGTGATGAGAGGCATGGATAGAGTGGATAGCCAGAGAATTTTCCCCAGGGTGGAAATGGCTGTCACGAGGGGACATAATTTTAAGGTGATTGGAGGAAGTTTTTGGGGGAGATGTCAGAGGTAGATTCTTTACACAGAGGGTGGTGGGTGCGTGGAATGCACTGCCAGCAGAGGTGGTGGTGTCGGAGTCATTGGGGACATTTAAGCACATGGACAGGCTCATGGACGGCAGTAAATTGAAGGGGTGTAGGTTAGGTTGATCTTTGATTAGGATAAATGGGCGGCACAACATTTTGGGCTGAAGGGCCTGTACTGTTCTATGTTCTATGTGCAGCTTAGGTGGCTTGGCCATGCTAAATTGCCCCTTAGTGTCCAGGTTAGGTTACTGGTTACGGGGATTGAGTGGGGTGGGGCGTGGTAGTGGACCTTGGTAGAGTTCTCTTTTGGAGGGCCGGTACAGGCTTGATGGGCTGAATGGCCTCCTTCTGCACTCTAGGGATTCTATGAAAATCTAAGAACATTTAATGGTAGGATTTAATATAAATTATAATCAGACTAAACATGGATGTCTAAAGGATTTAGGCTCATTTAAAGTGAATAAATTGCTATAAATGATGCACGATCAACACCACTGAAGCGAGATTGCAGTCCAATTGAAGGCTTTAATGAACAAGTAGTTACCCCAGCAGCTCCGGTACAGAATGACTACTGTGGGTGAAACACAGACTCTTATGCTCCGCCTGTGGGGTGGAACCAGCAGGCAGGTTCCACCACTCATACTACAGTATAAGGTACATCCCACCTAGGTACCGCGATACCCCTAATATAGTCTCCCACAATAATAAATTGAGATTAAGAATTAAATGTTGGATTTAAAAGCAGAAGTAGAAAATGTTCAAAGACTTTTGCATTCTGAAGAAATCAGCTTTAGAAAGTTATTAAATTATACTATGATGGTTTGAATTCAGATAAAACTGTCCCTGTGTAATTTTGTTATATTTCATTTCATGGCCCATTCATCATAAGTGTTCAAATAATTCTCTGAAAGTGTATGTGTAGGTAGGAAAAGGATTGAAAAGGCCAGACACATTTTGTGTCTCAAGTCAGTCAATGAAGTAAAAGAATAAAGAGCGAATGATCAATTATATAAAACTTATGATGGACCACAGCTAGAGTGTTCTGTGCAGCTTTAGATTATGTTAAAGTCATAAAATGTAAATTCATCAGATTAGTACTAATGATGGAAAACAATACTTGTGACAGGTACTTGAAATACTGGGATTAATTCCACTGGAGTGGTGAAAGCCAAGCTGAGATTGAGTCAAGGCCTTTAAAGTTGTGAAGAGTGATTGTAGTGAATAAGGGAACACTATTCCCTCTGGTTTGGGAGTCTCTGACCAGGTTGGGGATTGGTGGGGCTGCATAGTATTCATCAGTTTGAAATTTACTACATCCGTGCAGAGGAATAACTTTAATGCTAGGAGTGTGAAATGCTTTGCCAAAGGAATGATTCAGCCAGCGACTAGAGCATCTTTGAAGGGAAGATTGGGTAAATTATTCGAAGTAGGGAAAGATTCAAGGCTACGGTAAGAGAGCAGGGCGGTGGAATTAATGGTAAAGTGCTCTTGAAATGAAATGAAATGAAAATCGCTTATTGTCACAAGTAGGCTTCAAATGAAGTTACTGTGAAAAGCCCCTAGTCGCCACATTCCAGCGCCTGTTCAAGCGGAGCAGAGAAATTACAAGGATGACTGGACTGGACTGGAAATGAGAATATCCTGGTATTACTACATTTATGCTGTTCTTGGTATTGGGACAGACTAATCAATGTCGAGGCCATTCTTTACGTCATTTCGTGCACTGACAAGCGCAGCTTGCCAGTGCAGGAAGACCACTCACGGATTGGGGCACCATTTTTTTTTTTACATTTAGAGTACCCAATTATTTTTCTTTTCCAATTAAGGGGCAATTTTGCATGACCAATCCACCTAATCAGCACATCTTTGGGTTGTGGGGGGTGAAACACACGCAGACACGGGGAGAATATGCAAACAGTTTGAGACAGTGACCCAGGGCCAGGATCAAACCCGGGTCCTCAGTGCCATAGACAGCAGTGCTAACCACTGCACTACTGTGTCACCCTCATTGAGGGACAGTTAAGAGTCAACCACATTGGGTCGGAGTCACATATAGGCCAAACGAGGTAAGGATGGCAGATGTCCTTCCCTAAAGGACATTAGTGAACCAGATGGGTTTTTACAATTGACAATGGTTTCATGGTCATCACTAGACTTTTAATTCCATGTTTTATTTTCAAAAATTTAGAGTACCCAATTATGTTTTTTCCAATTAAGGGGCAATTTAGTGTGGCCAATCTCCAACTCAGCAGGACTTGCCTCCAAGCAACCAATGAAGCGAAGCAAGGACAGCTGCCCCTGCACCAGTCCGTATCTACGGCATATCTAAAACCCCAAAATATGGCCGTTGAAAGGTCTGGGGTCCAGCTCAATGATCGGCAACATGGTGCTGAAAAAGGAGACCCAAAAACCCACAAGCTTGGGACAGGACCAGAACATGTATGCACCTATCCTCAAACCCCCCCCCCCCCCCCTAAAGACTACCTGGAGCTGGATCAGGCTCACCCTTGATGTGTTAAGTAAGTTGGTTCAACGTTGAATGCAACTGGATGCAGTGAAACTAGAAACAGGCTTCTGACACAGGAGATGGTCCAACACTGTTTTATTGAACTTCCTGATTGCTGTACATAGTCTGCTGTGAGTTGACACTCTATTAATCTAACTGATAACCTCCTACTGGCTTGACCAGACTAACTCTCTTACCTCATGGTGATAGTGCTCACTGGCTTGTGCACTCTTACTATCTCAGTAGCTGTGTCCTGTAGAGAGAGGGAGAGTCTTAATGCCCTGTGGGCTTTATAGTGGTGTTGTCCTCTCTGGTGATTGATTGTTATGTGTCGTGTGTGTTCATTGGTTATCCTGTGTGTCAATCACTGCCTGTCTGCATCTCATTATATATATGAGTGGATATTATGACATCTCCCCTTTTTGAAGTAAATTTTGGAACGTGGCGATATATATACATGCATGATTATATACAAGTGGTGAGTGAATGAACATATGCACATGGGAAGGTGTCTATCGTGCAGATACAGAGCAAACTGAACAAAATTTACAAGATTTAAGTCTATAGATTCAGTCCTTGGGGCGGGCGACAAATTCTTGTTGATCGCTTCAGAGGTGGAGGGGGGGACGCCGGCACTTGGACAGGCAGGATTGCTGCCATGTCGGTGGCCTCATGGAGAGGCGGGATCGCTGCCGGATCGGTGGCCTCGCAGTGCAAGATGTCCGGAGGAGGCATGATGACATGCGGAGAACTGCGGCCAGGCGGTGGGCAGGAAACTTTTTGTAGCGCCCTCCTGTTGCGTCGTAGAATGGAGCCATCAGCCATTTGGACAACAAAGGACCTGGGGGCAGCCTGCCTGACGACAATAGCTGGGGCTGACCAACCTCCCTCAGGCAACCTCCCTCAGGCAACTGGACGTGAACTACATCGTCTGGAGCCAGCGCAGGTACATCCTTGGCATGAGCATCATACGTGATCTTCTGCTGGTCCCTGGATCGCTACACTTTCTGCAGCACCGTGAGGCGGTCAAGGTCTGGAACATGGATGGCTGGAACAGCCGTCCTCAGGTTGCGGTTCATGATCAGCTGCGCCGGAGACAAACCAGTCGACAGAGGGGTTGCCCTGTATGCCAACAGTGCCAGGTTGAAGTCCGAGGCTGAGTCTGCAGCCTTGCACAGCAACCGCTTGACAATATGGATCCCTTTTTCGGCCTTCCCGTTTGATTGCGTGTAATGGGGACTGGATGTGATGTGACTGACGTGGTAGGAACTTGCAAAGTCGGACCACTCTTGGCTGTAGAGACATGGGCCGTTGTCACTCGTTACTGTGAGTGGTATGCAGTGCCTGGCAAATGTCTCTTTGCAGGCTTTAATCACTGACTTGGACATGAGGTCCGACAGTTTCAACCCTTCCGGGTAGCTGGGGAAGTAGTCGACCAAGAACACGTAATCACGCCCATTTGCGTGAAAGAGGTCTATCCCCACCTTGGACCACGGAGAAGTCACAATCTCGTGCTGTTGCAGTGTTTCGTTGGGCTGAGCTGGTTGAAACATCTGGCATGTTGTGCAGTTGAGGACCGTGTTGGTAATGACCTGGCTGATGCCAGGCCAGTAGACTGCCTGCCAAGCTCTGTGTCAACATTTTGTGACCACAAGGTGACCCTCATGGATCAGTCTGAGCACCATGGCTTGCATGCTTTGGGGAATGACGATTCTATCTAGTTTAAGAAGGATCCCCTCGACAACCGTTAACTCGTCCTTAACGTTGAAGAACTGGGGGCACTGCCCCTTTTGCCAGCCATGGGCAAGGTGTTGCATCACGCGCAGCAGTAGAGGATCTTTGGCAGTTTCTTTGCGTATCTGGACAACTCGTTCATCAGTGGCTGGGAGGTTGCTGGCACACAACTGCACTTGTGCCTCGATGTGGCGAATGAAGTCGCCCGGTTCACACGGCATGGTGATGGATCGGGATAGGGCATCCGCGACGATCAGCTCCTTACCCGGTGTGTAGACGAGTTCAAAGTCATACCGGCGAAGACTAAGAAGAATTCGCTGCAGCCGAGGTGTCATGTCATTTAAATCCTTCTGGATTATGTGAACTAAAGGCCTGTGGTCTGTTTCCACCGTGAACTTCGGCAGACCGTATACGTAGTCATGAAACTTGACTATTCCTGTCAGGAGACCCAGACACTCCTTTTCGATCTGGGCATACCATTGTTCGGTCGGAGTCATGGCCCTGGATGCATATGCCACTGGAGCCCAGGACGAGGAATCATCTCACTGGAGGAGCACCGCCCCAATGCCGTCCTGGCTTGTGTCTGTCGATATCTTGGTATCCTTGGTTGGGTCAAAGAATGCCAGTACTGGGGCTGTGGTGAGCTTCGCCTTCAGCTCAAGCCACTCCGCTTGATGCGTGGGAAACCACTGGAACACTGTCAACTTTTTAACGAGATACTGGAGGGCCGTGGTGTGGGATGCCATGTTGGGAATGAATTTTCCGAGAACATTTACCATCCCGAGGAAGCGGAGGACCGCCTTTTTGTCCTCTGGTGTCTTCATGGCATTGATTGCCAGCACCTTGTCGGCGTCAGGTTGCACACCTTGCTGTGAAATGTGGTCACCTAAAAACTTGATAGCAGACTGCCCAAACGAGCATTTTGCCCTGTTGAGCTGGAGGCCATTTTCATGAATCCTCTGGAAAACCTGTTTGAGGCGAGCAATGTGATCCTCTGGTGTCGTGGACCAGATGATCACGTCGTCCACGTAGACTCACACCCCCTCGATGCCTTCCATAATTTGCTCCATTATGCGATGAAATACTTTGGAAGCTGAGATGATACCAAAAGGCATGCAGTTGTAGCAATACCTGCCGAACAGAGTGTTAAAAGTGCACAGCTTCCGACTGGACTCGTCCAGCTGAATTTGCCAGAAGCCACGGGAGGTGTCCAGCTTGGTAAAGAATTGGGCGTGAGCCATCTCACAGGTAAATTCTTCACGCTTCGGGATCGGGTAATGCTCTCGCATGATGTTGCGATTCAGGTCTTTGGGATCAATGCAAATGCGGAGTTCGTCAGCGGGTTTCTTGACGCAGACCATGGAGCTGACCCAGTCTCTGGGTTCTGTGACCTTTGAGATGATGCCCTGGTCTTGGAGCTCTCGTAGCTGCGTTTTCAGACGATCCTTGGGAGGAGCAGGCACCCGGCGTGGTGCATGGATGACTGGGGTGGCATTCGGCTTGAGCAATATCTTGTAGCGATATGGGAGCGTGCCCATCCAATCAAACACACTGTCGTATTGTGTGAGAATGTTGTCTATCTCAGCCTGGAGATTCGCATTGGGCGAGGCCTTGGCCGGTGTCGAGGACATGGCATGAACTCGCTGTACCAGATTTAGGAGTTTGCATGCGCGAGCACCGAGCAGGGATGCCTTGTTAGGCCGGACGATCTTGGATCTCAACGTCACCTTCATTGCCTTGTGAGAGACACCTAGCTGACATGACCCACTGGCAGCTATGGCATTACCATTGTAGTCAAGGAGCTGGCAGGCTGGTGGAAGAATGCTAGGTTGGTGTCGGATATTGTTGAGGTCCGACTGTGATATGAGGTTCGCAGACGTGCCAGTGTCTAATTTAAATCGGATGCGAGACTGGTTGACCTTGATGACGGCACACCACTTGTCGTCAGGATCCACACTGAGGATCGAAAGGCGGTTGGCAGGCACGGTAGAGACCAACTCGCGATGATGCCCACCCGGTATGGAGACTCGAGGCAGTCAGCATCGGGGTCCGTTGGGCTGTTTGGATCAGAATCCTGCATGCCTTGTTGTACGCAGAGGACACGTCTGCGCTGCAGCTGGGATCGCTGGCTGTTGTTCGGTGGAGCGGACCTGCAGAAGGCCGCGAAGTGGCCAGGCTTTCCACACTGTAGACATTGCCTGCCTTTGGTTGGACATTGCCACTTTAAATGGGCGGAGCCACAATTTGGACACGTCATGACGCGGACGTCAGCACGTACTGTGCGCCATCGCGCGTGCGCAGTGCGGTCGGCCAACATTCGCGCATGTGCCTCAGGGTCTTCGGCCTCGTCGTCCACCCGTTCATGGCGCGCATGCGTGGGGACCCGAGAAAAGCGTGCAAAACGGTCACTATCCTCGATGCTCAGGCCTTGCATTTTCGCTATGGCCTGCACCCTTTCTGGTCCGTGGGAGGCCAATTTTGCAATTTCTGCCGCCCTGATGCGGGACTAGCGATTTCTGGCATGCTCATGGACAACGCACGTTTCGATGGCGACGGAGAGGGTCAACTGTTTGGTTTTGAGTAGCTGCTCCCACAGAGAGTCGGACTGGACCCCGAAAAAGATCTGATCCCAGATCGTGGAATCAGTCGTCGAGTCATAATTACATGACTGCGCTCGGATGCGGAGATGGGTCAAGAAGGACTGAAAAGGTTCATCCTTACCCTGAAGCCTCTGTTGGAAGATGTACCGTTCAAAGCTCTCATTCACCTGAATGCCGCAGTGGCTTTCGAATTTCAGCAGAACTGTCTTAAACTTTGTCTTGTCTTCGCCATCGACAAATGTAAGCGAGTTATAGACGTGGAAGGCGTGATCCCCTGCAGTCGACAGAAACAGCACGATCCTTCTTGCATCCGATGCTGCCTCGAGGTCGGAGGCCTCGATGTACAGGAGAAACCTTTGTTTGAAGACTTTCCAGTTGGCACCGAGGTTGCCGGAGATCCGGAGTTGCGAAGGAGGCTGGATGTTTTCCATGCCGCTGGATGGCTGCTTGCTGGTCGTTGCAGATGCACTTGAGGTAGGTTCGTTAGGATTAATAGCACTCTGGTACCATGATGTGTTAAGTAAGTTGGCTCAACGTTGACAGCAACTGGATGCAGTGAAACTAGAAACAGGCTTCTGACACAGGAGATGGTCCAGCACTGTTTTATTAAACTTCCTGATTGCTGTACATAGTCTGCTGTGAGTTGACACTCTATCAATCTAACTGATAACCTCCTACTGGATTGACCAGACTAACTCTCTACCTCATGGTGATAGTGCTCACTGGCTTGTGCACTCTTACTATCTCAGTAGCTGTGTCCTGTAGAGAGAGGGAGAGTCTTAATGCCCTGTGTGCTTTATAGTGGTGGTGTCCTGTCTGGTGATTGGTTGTTATGTGTCGTGTGTGTTCATTGGTTATCCTGTGTGTCAATCACTGCCTGTCTGCATCTCATTATATACATGAGTGGATATTATGACAACCCTTGCACATGATGATGTGGCATTTACCCTACGAAGTGCCTCACTCCACACATCCTCCTCCAATATAGGCCCCAGTTCCTACTCCCATTTGTCCTTCAACTCCTCTGCCTGGACCGAATTCTCCCGCAAAATCCATCCACATATGCCAGACGCACCACCCTCTTCCTTTGGCCAGGCTGCAAAATATGTGGTGAGTATGTTGGAATGATTGGTGGTGGAGGGGGTCTTTGACCGTCCCCTGAGGTGGATTGAGCACACAGTGTGCTGAGGAGGAGGCCAAAGGAGGGTGAATGAGGCGTGACCTGAGTGAGCTGGCTAAAGCGGGGTTATGGCTGATCAGCAAGTGGGGTGGGGAGGGGGGCGCGTGGGAAGCTCCCCGACCTGGTTGATTACTGGAATGGGGTTTCAATTGCCAGCCAATAGGTTGCAAGTTTTCGCACATCTGGGTTTGAAGACGGCCATTGTGTTTCTTCAGGCCACGCACCTGAAGCTGGGGGACCAGAAGAGGCTGATGAACGGCTGGATGGGACAGGTGTTCCACTCGGGGACAGGGATGAAGACGTGAGGGGTGTGGCGGTGCTGGTCAATATGAGGGTGGCCTTTGACGTCGGCAGTATTTAACCGATCCTGGGGGTAGGTTCGTGATGGTTAGCGGGAAGCTGGAGGGGGGACACCTGTGGTGCTCGTGAATGTTTATGCCCCAAATTGGGATGATGTGGACTTCTTGAGGCGGATTCTAGGGAAGATTCCAGACATGCACACGCACCAGCTGATTATGGGGGGAGATTTTAATTCAGTTCTGGATCCTAGGTTGGACCAATCATGCCCTAGGTCTCTGAACGTTTCGGCTACGGCAAGGGAGTTGATGGGGATTATAGAACGTATGGGGGGAGCAAATCCGTGACTGTTCAAGAGGCCATGGGCGAAGGAATTTTTGTATCTCTCGCACATGCACCGGTGTACTCCCAAATTAATTTCTTTGATTTAGACAAGGGGTTCTTGGCGGGGTTGGTCGTTTTGGAATATTCGTCATTTGTTGTCACTGACCATGCGCCGCACTGAGTGGATGAGCAGTAGTGCACGGGGAGGCTCAGCAGCCGCAGTGGAGGTTGGATGTGGAGTTACTGGCAGACAATGGGGTCTGTGGAAGGGTGAGGGTGACCATCTGAAATTATGTGGAGCTTGTGGTGAATGGAACTACGGTTAATTCACCAGTGCACTGTGATATCATGTTACTGCTGTATCGTGTTACGTTATGTGTTTAACCCTGTGGGCTCCACCTATGGGCCATTGTATGCCTTCACCCACAGGGGGATATGTCAGGGCATGTACGGGCTCGCCAATGGCTCCACCCCTTACAGGAAGTATAAAGGCAGATGACCTGCGGGGCCGCATTCATTGTTGTACCGGTCACAGGCAGGCTCAGTTGTAAGCTGATTAAAACCACTGTTTGCTTCTCAACGTGTCTCTCAGTGAATTGATGGTCGCATCAATTTAATCAGCTTAAAATACTACTTATGGAATCAGCCCTCAAACCTGATAGACTGGAACTCGATCCACAGGCCGCGGAGGCGAGAGAAATTATTTCGCACTGGCTTCGATGCTTCAAGGACTATCTCGCCGCGACGTCTACGCCATCCTTCACGGACCAACAGAAACTGAGTCTTCTCCACGCACGGGTGAGCCATCGTATTTCTGTCCAGCTCGACGGCACCGCGTCCTATACAGAGGCCCTCGCACTACTCGAACGCATTTATGTACGGCCCATGAACGAGGTCTACGCGCGACACATCTTCACAACTCGCCGCCAGCGCCCCGGGGAGTCGCTAAATGACTACCTATGTGACCTCAAAGCCCTCGCGGGCAACTGTAACAACCAGGCCGTTACGGCCCCTCAGCATATGGAGCTCACTATCCGAGACGTTTACGTGGCGGGGGCCCGATTGAACTATGTAAGACAGCACCTGCTCGAAAACGGGGCCTAGGACCTGGTGGACACGGTAACACTAGCTACCTCTCTGGAGGTCGCGTTTCAGAGCCTTACTGCGTTCCCCGCCGACCACGCGACCCCCTCGTGGGCCCCCGACCAGAGACTACCCCAGGCTTGTGCCGCGCGGCCGCCCGCCCATCATGGGGGGCTGGCCTGCTATTTTTGCGGCCAGTCCCAACACCCCCGACAGCACTGCCTGGCCCACAACGCGAACTGTAGTAACTGTGGGCGAAAAGGACACTTCGCCAAGGTCTGCCTGGCCAGGTCTAAAAACTCGAACTCACAGACCCGATCCACAGGCCCGCAGACCCCAGAAAGTGGCAGCGTGTCTGCCAACTCCGCCTCCACACAACGCGGCGACTCATGGGGGCCGTCATCTTGGCCATCCTCCCCCACGCGGCCGGCCACGTGCGATCCATGGGGGCCGCCATCTTGGACGCCATGGTCCTCCCCGCCCGCCACGCTTGACCAACGGGGGCCGCCATCTTGGCCGCCATCTGTTACACCGCCCGAGATGTACGAACGACATGGACAGCAGCCATCGTGGGGCCGCCCCAGCACCTCCGATCACGCCGCCGGCTACCCCTAGCTCAGCGCGGTCACCCTGAACCAGTCGCGACCGAAGCACCTCCGGAGCTCCATGATGGCCGTCCGGGTAAACGGGTACGAGACACCTTGCCTTTTCGACTCCGGGAGCACAAGAGAGCTTCATTCACCCGGACATGGTAAGACGTTGTTCGCTCCCAATATTCCCGACGCGACAAACTATCTCCCTCGCCTCTGGGTCACATTCGGTGCAAATCCAAGGGTGCACTGCTGCAACCCGAGCGATCCAGGGCGCTGAGTACGCTAATTTTAAACTATATGTGCTCCCAGACCTCTGCGTCCCTCTCCTCTTAGGACTCGATTTTCAGTGCAACCTCAGGAACCTAACTCTTACATTCGGGGGCCCCTGCCTCTGCTCACCATATGCAGCCTCGTGACCCTAAAAATCGACCCTCCCACCCCCCCTCTTTGCGACCCTCACCGCCGATTGTAAGCCAATAGCCACCAGAAGCAGGCGGTTTAGTGTGCAGGACAGGACGTTCATTAGGTTCGAGGTCCAGCGTCTCTTGCGGGAAGGGGTCATAGAAGCCAGCAATAGCCCCTGGAGAGCTCAGGTGGTGGTTGTCAAAACTGGGGAAAAGTTCCGGATGGTGGTTGAGTACAGCCAGACCATTAACCGTTTTACGCAACTCGATGCGTACCCCCTTCCCCGGATTGCAGACATAGTAAATCAGATTGCGCACTACCGCGTGTTCTCTACGATAGATCTGAAGTCTGCATGTCACCAGCTCACAATCCGCCCGGAGGGCCGCCACTACACGGCGTTTGAGGCAGATGGGCGCCTTTTCCATTTCCTCTGGGTCCCCTTTGCCGTCACACACGGGGTTTCGGTGTTCCAACGAGCAATGGACCGAATGGTGGACCAGTACGGGCTGCGGGCCACGTTTCCGTACTTGGACAATGTAACCATCTGCGCCCATGATCAGCAGGACGACGACGCCAATCTCCACCGATTTCTCCAAACCGCCCAAAAACTCAACCTCACCTACAACAAGGAGAAATGCGTTTTCCGCACAACCAGGCTAGCCACCCTCGGCTACGTCGTGGAAAACGGGGTCCTAGGGTCCGACCCTGACCGTATGAGCCCCCTCCTCCAATTCCCTCTCCCTCACTGGCCCAAGGCCCTGAAGAGGTGCCTTAGATTTTTCTCCTATTACGCCCAGTGGGTCCCCCAGTATGCAGAAAAACCCGCCCACTATTTAAGGCCACCATTTTTCCACTAGCAGCCGAGGCTCGCCAGGCCTTCAACGTCATCAAGGCGGACATTGCCAAAGCTGCAATGCGCACGGTGGACGAGTCCGCCCCCTTCCAGGTGGAGAGCGATGCCTCAGAGGTTGCTCTCGCTGCCACTCTCAACCAAGCAGGCAGACCAGTAGCGTTCTTTTCCCGCACCCTCACCACCTCTGAAATTCGACACTCCTCGGTCGAAAAAGAAGCCCAAGCCATCGTGGAAGCCGTACGGCACTGGAGGCACTACCTCGCTGGTAGGAGGTTTACCCTCATCACCGACCAACGGTCGGTTGCCTTTATGTTTGACAATACGCAGCGGGGCAAGATCAAGAATAACAAGATCTTGAGGTGGCGGATCAAACTCTCCACCTCAAGAATGACAAGATCTTGATGTGGAGGATCGAACTCTCCACCTATAACTATGATATAGTATATCGTCCTGGGAAGCTCAACGAGCCCCCAGATGCCCTGTCCTGCGGCACGAGCGCCAGCGTGCAAGATGACTGATTACGTGCTATCCACGATGACCTCTGCCACCCGGGGGTCACCCGGCTCGCCCACTACATCAAGGCCCGCAACCTGCCCTACTCCATCGAGGAGGTCAAAGCTGTAACCAGAGACTGCCAAATTTGTGCGGAGTGTAAACCGCACTTCTATCGACCAGATAAGGCCCACCTGGTAAAGGCATCCCGGCCTTTTGAACGCCTTAATATCAATTTCAAAGGGCCCCTCCCCTCAAATAATCGCAACACGTACTTCCTGAACATCATAGACGAGTTCTCCCATTTTCCGTTCGCCATTCCCTGCCCCGATATGACCACTCCCACAGTCATCAAAGCCCTGCATAGTGTCTTCACCCTGTTGGGTTTCCCCAGCTATGTCCACAGCGACAGGGGCTCGTCATTCATGAGCGACGAACTGCGTCAGTACGGGCATCGCCTCGAGCAGGACTACCAGCTATAACCCCAGGGGAAACAGGCAGGTGGAGAGGGAGAACGCGACGGTCTGGAAGACCGTCCTACTGACCCTACGTCCAGGAATCTCCCGGTTTCTCACTGGCAGAAGGTCCTCCCCGATGCGCTGCACTCTATTAGGTCCCTCCTTTGCACGGCCACAAACCAGACCCCTCATGACCGCTTGTTTGTTTTCCCTAGCGGAACTACCTCAGGGGCCTCGCTTCCGCCCTGACTGATGACACCGGGTCCAGTCTTCCTCCGGAAACATGTTCGGAGCCATAAGACCGCCACCCTGGTAGAGAGGGTGCAGCTCCTGCACTCCAACCCACACTATGCGTTTATCAGACACCCCGATGGCCGGCAGGATACCGTCTCCCTCCGGGACCTGGCGCCCACAGGCTCCGACACCACGGCCACTGCTGCATCCCCCACACTAGGTCCCGTCCAACCTCCCATGTTCAACGCCCCCTACCCCTATCCAACCTCCCATGTTCAGCGCCGAACCCCGATATGGTTCTCGCGCTCCCTCCCACCCGCCGCACCGGTCCACAGGAATGAAGCTCCAGAAGAGCCGCTCCAGGAGTCCACGCCTGTGCCTGCTCCGGGCCCAGCTCCACAGCCACACGAAACGGCTGCAACATCAGTGCTTCGGCGGTCGCAACGTACGATCCGGGCACCAGACCGACTGAATCTGTAAACCCGTCACCCCCGCCGGATTTCATTTTTTAAACAGGGGGTGAATAGAACTACTGTTAATTCACCAGTGCACTGTGATATCATGTTACTGCTGTATCGTGTTACATTATGTGTTTAACCCTGTGGGCTCCACCTATGGGCCATTGTACGGCTTCACTCACAGGAGGATATGTTGGGGCATGTACGGGCTTGCCCATGGCTCCACCCCTTACAGGAAGTATAAAGGCAGCTGTCCTGCGGGGCCGCATTCATTGTTGTACCGGTCACAGGCAGGCTCAGTTGTAAGCTGGTTAAAACCACGGTTTACTTTTCAATGTGCCTCTCAGTGAATTGATGGTCGCATCAGAGCTGTATAAATGGAGGAGTTTTCTGCTTTCACGCTGTGGGAGGCGCTGAAAGCGGTGGTAAGAGGGGAATTTATATTGATTTGGGCGCACAGGGAGAGAGCAGAGCCTGCTGAGAGGCTGAGGTTGGTGGAGGACATTTCGAGGATGGACATTTTGAGGTCGCCCCCCCCCCCCCCCACCCACCCTGCCATGCTACCGCAGGCCTTGATAATGTTCATTTTGAAAAAGGACAATGACCTGAAGCAGTGTGGATTGTACCGCCCAATCCCTCTGTTAAATGTAGACGCAAAGATGTTATCGAAGGTGCTGATGTCACGGTTAGAAGATTACCTGCCTGGGGTTACAGGAGATGACCAGACGGGGTTCGTGATGCGGCGTCAGTTGTATGAGGCTGCTTAATGTTATTATGATGCCCTTGGAGGGCCGAGAAGTGGAAGTGCTGGTGGTGATGGACGTGGAGAAGGCGTTCGATCGGGTTGAATGGATGCATTTGTTTGAGGAGCTAGGTCAGTTTGGTTTTGTCAGGAGTTTGTGGACTGTTTTCGGCTGCTGTACAAGGTGTCTAACGCGAGTATTCGGACAAACAAGGTTATTTTGGATTACTTTGGGTAAAATGGGGAATGGGCCGGGGTGCCAGCGCTGCCCGCTGCTCTTTGCCTAACGATACAGCTGTTGGCACTGGCGCTTAGTGGGTTGGAGGGGATTTGAGCCGGGGGGGGGGGGGTTGAGCACCAAGCTTCTTTGTATGCAGATGACCTCCTGTTGCAAAGTTTGGACCCGGTTGGGAGCTTCGATAGGATCATGAGGATTCTGGCTGAGTTTGGCTGCTTTTCAGTGTACAACCTGAATATAGGGAAAAGGGAGGTGTTCCCAATTAATGCTCAAGGATAGGAGAGGAGGCTGGGGAATTTTCCGTTTCAGGTGGTGGGGGTGAGCTTTCGCTATCTTGGAATACAGATGGTGCGGAGTTGGGCCAAGCTGCACAAGCTCAACTGGTGGAGGGAATGAGGGCGGACCTCAAGAGGTCGGATGTGCTGCCATTATCTTTTGTAAGAAGTCTTATAACACCAGGTTAAAGTCCAACAGGTTTGTTTCGAAACAAACCTGTTGGACTTTAACCTCAAACCTGTTGGACTTTAACCTGGTGTTGTGAGACTTCGTACTGTGCTCACCCCAGTCCAATGCCGGCATCTCCACATCATTATCTTTGGTGGGGCCGGTGAAGATGGTGGTGCTGCCGAAGTTGTATTCCAGAATCTCCCGCTTTTTGTTCCTGCGTCCTTTTTTAAGAAGGTGAATGGGATGATTTTGAGGTTTGTATGGGCGGGGAAGGCTACACGGGTAAGTAGGATGTTCTTGGAGAGGGATCTGTAGTGATATGCATAAGCAATTGTACATGTAAATATGGTTGACCTCTGACCACTAGGTGACAGGCAAGTTATACCATGTGACACTGCAACCTAGGAAGAGTCTGCAGAAGAAGTCGTGGTGGTTAGTTTCGTTGTGATTGTTCCAGTTGTTAGTATTAGTTTCCAACCCATGGTTTGTTATGTAATAATAAATTTGACAAGTCTAGAACTAGATGTTCTTTGGTGCATTGACTCAATCATTGCCCATGCACTAGAACATAACAGGATTGACGGGGGAGGTGGTTTGGCAGTGGTTAGCACTGCCGAGGATGATATGCGGTTAGCATTAATGAGCTTGTTGAATTACTACTGGGCAGAAAACATTGCAATGGCTAACAGGTGGACGGTGGAGGAGCGGTTGGTTTGGAGGCAGTTGGAGGCGGCCTTGTGTAAGGGGACCAGTTTGAGGGCGCTTTTGTTGGTGCCCCTCCTGTTCTCGCCGGTTTGGTACTGCTATGGGCCAAGGTTTTAAAAACTCCAAAGTGTGCTATGGAGTTCACCTGACCTATAACTTTTGTTGAATTTGGCTAGGATGAGCACAACAGCCTTCACTTGAGATGTGATTCAACAGTCTTCCGAGACACTTTAATCAAAATAAACTTTATTCTAAGAACTTAGTTAACATTTATACAAACAAACAGCAAGAATTTTTATCAATTACAAACATAAAGACACTCCGCAGCTACAATAATTTAAAATGAAACTAGACTTCCGGTGGCGTTTGCGAGTGGGTCGGCCGCATCGAGAGGAGCTCCGTCGGTGGCCACTATTTGTCGCGCTTTTGGGGTTTCCCCGATCCTTCGCTCTCCCCCCGATTGTTGTCAGCCTTTGGGTCCGTCCCGGGCGTCAAGCACGGCCGGTTTGAAAACCGTCGAGGAACCCTGCGCGGGTGTCGGGCGGCTGGAGCTGAGGCGTCGGGCCCAGCGCGTGCGGCGGTCGGAGCAGCGGGGGCGGAGCCAAACAGGACGAGGCAGCAGGCCCGAAGCCAGGGCGCGATGTAGGTGAGATGTTCCACATCGGGTGGCTCCCGCTTAGAATGTTTTAAGAAGACTGAAGTCCGGTCCCAGGGGAATTCTTGAGGAATACAAAAAAGAAGAGAAAGAAGTTTTAAAGAAGCTTGGTGAAAGTTTCTTTTTCATGAAGGAAGAATTTTTTGGGGTTTTTTTTCAAAGAAAAGATTGAAAAAGGAAAGAAGGCGGAAGAAAGGAAAAATAATAAGTCGTTAAAGGATGCAAAAAGCAGCGTCGAAGAAAGGGGGAAACGCGGGCTGGCCGTTGAATGAGAGGACCAGCAAAAGTGCTGAGAAGATGGCGGATGCCGGACTGCATGGTGGGGCCACACTGCTTATGGTGGAGAAGATGACCGAAGTGATGGTTGTGGAGCTGGAAAAGCAGTTTGCGAGGCACATGGAGGCTTTGAGGAAGGAGATGGTGGTCGCATTGAAGTCATTGGTGGAGGAGGCAATCGCCCCGGCGAGGGTAGCTGTGGCAAAGACATCGGCCGAGGTGAGAGAGCAGGGCGAGAAGATGAAGGAAGTGGAGGAGGCCATGTCGCAGCACAGCGACCAGCTCATCTCTATGGGGGACGAGCTGCGGAGGGTGGTGGAGGTCAACAGAGGACTCCGAGCAAAGCTCGAGGACTTGGAGAACCGCTCAAGGCAGCACAATCTAAGAATTGTGGGCTTGCCCTAAGGGACAGAGGGCCCAAGGCCAACAGAGTACTTTGCTAAGAGATTGGTGGAGTTCTTGGGGGAGGGTGAGAACCCCTCCTGGTCCGAACTGGACCGAGCTCATCGGTCATTAAGGCCAAAGCCCAAAGTAAATGAGCCGCCAAGAGCAGTAATTATCTGCTTCCATAAGTGCTGCATGAAGGAGAAGGTGTTAAGCTGGGCGGAGCAGAAGCGCGAGGTGCAGTGGGATGGTGCTAGAGTTCGGATTCACCAGGACTTGACGGTGGAGTTGGCAAAAAGACGAGCGGCATTCGGGCGAGTGAAGGCGGCACTGTATAACAAGGGGGTGCGATTTGGTATGGTATACCCGGCGAAGCTGAGGGTGACGTACAACATCAAAGACTTTTATTTCGAGACAGTGGAGGCGGCTGAGGCGTTCGTGAGGGCAGAAGACTGGACTGTGACTGGGGAGCTGAAAATGTATCAATGCTATAATTTTCTTTTTATTGACGTGTATTGTAATTTACTTCACTTCATATTGTTACAGAGTTCAAGTTATTGGTTGGGTTGATTGGCATTCGGTGTTGCGACAGTTATATCTTATTTTAGTCAATTGTATGGGTTGGATTGTTATTTTTGTTTTTTTCTCTGGGACTGGGTGGGAGGGGACGGTATACCTTGGCGGGGGCGGGGGGAACCATCCGCGCTAGCTAACTAAAGTCGGCTAGTGAACGCAGGTGAGGTGAGAGGAGGGCTGCGGACATTGGAGCCTGGTTAGCAGGTTTCGATGGGCCTACGAGGCGAGCGGGGGAAGGGATCGATGCTGGGAGATGTTTTTTTGAGAGGAAATGTAGGGGGGATTTTTGTGAGGATGGGGAAGGGGTTCGATGTTTATAATGGATAGGGGCGGGTCAGGCTCATGGGGCAGGGCCCGGTGGTATGATGATGGTGGATAAGAAGGGTGGGGGGGGTGAGAGACCCCCAGTTAAGATAGTCATGTGGAACGTGAGGGGGTTAGGAGGTCCGGTCAAGAGGTCAAGGGTGCTTGCGCATCTTAAAAGTTGAAAGCCGATGTAGCAATGCTGCAGGAGACTCACCTGAGGGTGAGGGTGAAGGACCAGGTGAGACTTAAAAAGGGCTGGGTTAGTCAGGTGTTTCACTCTGGATGTGACAGAAGGGCTCGAGAGGTAGCGATAATGGTCAGCAAAAGAGTATGTTTCCAGATGGAGAATGTGGTGGCAGATCAGGGGGTAGATATGTGATTGTGACAGGGGCGCTGGAGGGGAGGTTAGTGGCACTGTTAAGTGTATAAGGTCCCAATTGGGACGATGTGGGATTCGCAAAGAAGGTGTTTGGGGCCATCCCCGATTTCAACACACACAAACTAATAGTGGGAGGGGACTGGAACTTGGTGCAGGAGCCAAGGTTGGACAGGTAACCAAAGTTGGACAGGTCATGGCCGCGCTCGCTGGTCCCATCGGGGGGTGGCGAAGGCGTTGGCTGGGCTAATGATGGAAATGGGAGGGGTGGATCCTTGGAGGTTTCTGCACCTGAGGGAACGGGAGTACTCGTTTTTCTCAGCAGTCCATAAGGTATACTCGTGGATCGACTTTTTTGTGGCGGGGAAGGCTTTGCTGTGGTTAAGGGTTCGGAATCCTCGGCAATTGCAGTATCAGATCATGCTCCACATTGGGTGGATATGGTACTGGAGAAGGGGGTAGCGCAGAGGCCGGGGTGGAAATTAGACGTGTGACTTTTGGGGGACCAAGGGTTCTGTGACAAAATTGAAAAGGTAATTGAGGAATATGTAGGTTTCAACTGTACGGGAGAGGTATCGAAGGCAGTTGTCCGGGAGGCTCTAAAGGCGGTGGTGAGGGGTGAGGTCGTATAGGCCCATATCACTTCTGAATGTGGATGCAAAAGTATTGGCGAAGGTACTGGCGGGTAGGCTGGAGTAGTACCTCCCAAAGTTGATAGGTTAATATTAGACGGGGTTCGTGAGAGGGAGGCAGCTCTTTTCAAATGTTAGAATGGTATTGAACGTGGTTATGGCACAGGTGAGGGGAAAGAAACAGGTGGTTGTGGCATTGGACGCTGAGAAGGCGTTTGACCGTTTAGAATGAGGGTACTTAATGGCAGTTCAGGAGCAGTTTGGGATTGGACCAAGATTTGTGAACTGGGTAAAGCTACTATATAAGGAGCCGAGGGCGAGTGTCCGCACAAACAACATCAGCTCGAGATACTTTTCTCTCCACCATGGGACTTGGCAGGGATGTCCTGAGTCCCCCCTGCTGTTTGCACTCGCGATTGATACGTTGGCCATCGCATTAAGAAGTTCGGGACTACGGAAAGGATTAGTGCGCGGGGGTGCGGGGGGTGCGGATAGTGTATCGGTTGTCCTTATATGCCGATGATTTGCTGTTATACGTGTCGGAACCGAGTGTGTCGATAGGGGGAATATTGGAGCTGCTTCGAGTGTTTGGATCTTTCTCGGGGTACAAACTAAATCTAGACAAGAGTGAGTATTTTGTGGTGTCTCGGCCGGGGGTGTGGACAGGGGTGGGGGGCTGCCATTCCTTAGGGCAGGGACTCACTTTAGGTACCTGGGGGTGCAGGTTGAACATTTCTAGTTTGGTGGGGAGAGTGAAAGCTGATCTGGCAAGGTGGGATGGCCTCCCACCGTCACTGGCGGGTCGGGTACAGGTGGTTAAAATAAACGTGTTGCCGCGATTTCTGTTTATTTTCCAATGCCTGCCGATTTTCCTGTCAAAGGCTTTTTTTAGAGAGATTGAGGGAATGATTACTTTGTTCATATGGTGAGGGAAGGTGGCCAGAGTTAGAAAGGTGCTTCTACAGAGGGGAAGGCAGGCAGGGGGTTTGGGTCTTCCGAACCTGATGTATTACTACTGGGTGGCGAATGTGGAGAAGGTGCCCAGCTGGATCAGAAGGGTTGATTCCCAGTGGGTCAGAATGGAGGAGAGTTTGTGCAGGAGGTCGGGATTGAAAGCACTAGCAATAGCGCCGCTCCCGATGGCCCCGGGGAAATACTCGGGTAGTCCGGTAATAATAGCTTCATTGAGAATTTGGAGGCAGTTTCACCAACACTTCAGGTTGGGGGCAGGGTCAAGGGAAATGCCACTTCGGGGGAACCACAGATTTGAGCCAGGGAAGTGGGATGGAAATATTCAGAAATGGGAGGAGAAGGTGATTAAGACACTAAAAGATTTGTTTCTTGGGGGTCGGTTTGCAGGATTGAAGGAGCTGGAAGTGAAGTATGGGCTGGAGCAGGGGGAAATGTTTAGATACATGCAGGTTCGAGATTTTGCCAGAAAGGAGACCTTCCCGATGGAGCCGGCCTCCACATTGCTGGAGGAGGTGCTGATGACGGGGTGGGACTGGAGAAGGGGGTAGTGTCGGCGGTTTACGGAGCTATTTTGGAAAAGGAGAAGGCACCACTGGAAGGGATCAAAGCAAAGTGGGAGGAAGAGTTGGGAGAGGATATGGAGGAGGGGTTCTGGTGTGAGGTGCTCCGGAGAGTGAACGCCTCCACCTCCTGTGCGATGTTGGGGCTGATACAGCTGAAGGTGGTATACAGAGCACACCTCACGAGGGCGAGGATGAGCCGATTATTTGAAGGAGGAGGATGTGTGTGAACGTTTCGGGGGTGGGGGGGTGGGGGGGCCTGCTAATCACGTTCATATGTTTTGGTCCTGTCCAAAGCTAGAGGATTACTGGAAGGAGGTTTTTAGGGTAATTTCTAAAGTGGTGCATATGAAACTGGACCCGGGCCCCCGGGTGGCCATATTCGGGGTGTTGGACCAGCCGGGGTTGGAAACGGGTGCGGAGACAGATGTTGTAGCCTTCGCTTCGTTGATCGCCCGAAGGCGGATCCTGAAGGATTGGAGATCAACCACTCCACCTTGTGCACTGGCATGGCGGGGGGACCTGTTGGAATTCTTGACTCTTGAGAAGGCTAAATTTGAACTGAGGGGAAGGATGGAGGGGTTCTACAATTAATGGGCATTATTCATTATGCACTTTCAAGAACTGGATAACATCTAACATTAGTTGGGGCAGGTGGGTGGGAGGGTAGGGGAGAGGGGGTCTTTGTGTGATAATGGTGACTATGGGTGATTCCTGATTCCTTTTTACCATTTGTTTATGTGAACATGCGGGCTAATGTTTGGGGTTTGGTTGGAGGATGGGATTGTGATTATTGTTATGGGGATTGACATATTTGTTGCTGATTATTGTTTATTGTTGGTGGGTGTAAATTTGGGCGAAAATGTGAAAAAGGAGAATTAAAATATTTTAAAAAAATAAATAAAATGAAACTAGAGGAGACAGGCCAAAACACTTATTTTCTCTGTATGAGTCCACAGCAGTGAAATCTGAAAGCAAAAGTAAAACTCTCACACAGCCAAAGCCCAGCTCCACCAATACAATGACATCACTGAAGCCATGTGATAAGACAAAAACCTTTCCTAAAGGGACACTTGCATGACAGTATTCCACAAATCCGGTGGTGGTATCAGCACAGAGTGTCTGCAACCTGTGTTGACAGCACTTTGGGTTGGAAGGCGTTTCGCTGTGGGTTCCGATTTATGCCAATTATAGGTTTGCAGCGGGGAGCGGGTTGAATGCTAGGTTACGTGGACGGCTGCAGGTGGGGATAGAGGACTTCAGGGATTTGTTTGTGGGAGAAAAGTTTGCAGACCTGGAATAGCTCGAGCGTTTGTTATCTGTTGCCGCGGTTGTTTTTTTGTTTCTGAAAAACGATGTTGAACCGAGGCCCCAACAGGCTGCTTGGATGGATATAAATTATCACACGCCATTATTTTGAAGAACAGCAGAGGAGTTATCCCCCTTGGCCCAGACAATATTTATCCTTCAATCAATATGACAGGTTATCTGTTCATTGTCACATTGTTATTTGTGGGAATTTGCTGTGCGCAACTTGGCTGCACGTTTCTTGCATTACAACTGTGGCAAAACTTCAAAAAGTACTTCATTGTATTGTAAAGTGCTTTGAGATGTATGTTGGTTATGAAAAGTGCTATATTGATGCAAGTCTTTCTTTTACAAGTCTTTAACACCATAATATCAGGGGCAGCACGGTAGCCTTGTGGATAGCGCAATTGCTTCACAGCTCCAGGGTCCCAGGTTCGATTCCGGCTTGGGTCACTGTCTGTGCGGAGTCTGCATGTCCTCCCCGTGTGTGCGTGGGTTTCCTCCGGGTGCTCCGGTTTCCTCCCACAGTCCAAAGATGTGCAGGTTAGGTGGATTGGCCATGATAAAAAAATTGCCCTTAGTGTCCAAAATTGCCCTTAGTGTTGGGTGGGGTTACTGGGTTGTGGGGATAGGATGGAGGTGTTGACATTGGGTGGGGCGCTCTTTCCAAGAGCCGGTGCAGACTCGATGGGCCGAATGGCCTCCTTCTGCACTGTAAATTCTATGATAAATTAGTGTCTATGATAAATATATTTTAGATATTTTTTCAAAACTGGAAATACGGGGTGTTGTTTTCTGTTCCCCCAGCCGCGTGTTTCTCGGCGGTGTCCTGTTTGCTGGCTGCAGGATTCTCTGCTCCTGCCGCTTGTCAATGGGATTTCCCATTGAAGCCACCCCATGCGAGGGGGTGCGCTGCCAGTGGGAAAAAAGAATCCCAGTGGCCGGGGAATTCTATAAGGCAGATATTACGACAAACATAAATTTTGTATTAGTGAATTTTATCATCACTTTTTGCTTCAGCCGAGAGGAAGAAATTATTTTGAGCTACAGCCAAGAGGTTGCATTTCTTAGTAATAAATTGTTCTGCCGAAGGAAGTCTTCCACTCTACCTGATTGATTACTGTATCTCGAACTCTGGCAAAGAACCAGTGACATTTGTTTCAGTTTAAACATGAGTTAGGAGTGAAATTTAAACTTTTGCTTGTCCGGGTTAAGAGCTTACCATATTTCGATTTTAAAATACTTGGGGGTAGATTCAAAAACGGCCAGCTTTGCGAGTTTAATAAGGGCTCGGGGAGTCCACACCAAGTAAATAAAAAACATAATTTTATTTACAACACAATATATACACTGCCTGGGAGATCCCTACTGGGTTCCTGTTCTGGTCAGTGCCTTATTGGCCGACTTATTTTCCAGAGGTTAATAGAGGTCCCTGCCCCTAGTGGGGGAGCTCGTACTCCACAAGGACCACGGGGAAAATAATCATTCCCACCCCATAGGCCCCGTGAGAGCTATTACATTCCTTCCCCACCCCCCTCCCACCCCAAAGTCCGAAGACTCCCTCGATGACCGTTGAGGCGGAAATGGAGGAGCTCATCCACCGGATCGGCGGGAGGCAGCTGATTGGCACCCGAGACCTCAGAGGCTCTGCATCTCCATTTCAGAATCAGCAGATACACCATTGGGCATGTCAGTGTTGAGAGAGATCAAAGATGTCACAGCAGGCTGGTTCATAGATCATAGAATTTACAGTGCAGAAGGAAGCCATTCGGCCCATCAAGTCTGCACCGGCTCTTGGAAAGAGCACCCTTCCCAAGCCCACAGCTCCACCCTATCCCCATACCCCAGTAACCCCACTCAACACGAAGGGCAATTTTGGGCAGTAAGGGCAATTTAGCATGGCCAATCCACCTAACCTGCACATCTTTGGTTCGGTAATAGAGCAAAAGGATCCATGACATGATTCCTTCAAGGACCTTCACAGAGTAATCTCCATGAGCAATTGTGATCCAAATACCATTGCATCAGTTGCTCCTAGACCCAAACTTGGTAAGAGATTACTCCTGTTTGCTGGAAAATTCCAGAGAGCCAGCTTTGAAGTTTTGAACGAACACCGTGGCAAAGAGGTTGACATCGATCTGGGCAACACCCTTGTAAATCTTGGTTACGGCGCACCTTTGCTCTGATGCCCGGGATAATCAAAGTCAGTCGCGTACGAAGCCTACGGCCTAATAACATCTCCAAGAGGACCACCCCAGTTACTGCGTGTGGTGTGGTCCTTTATGGAAATAAAAATCTTGCCCATCCAACTGCAGCTGATGTAGCCAGTCGTGTCCCAACAGGCTAGGGCCAGTTCCTCGTGCATCGATGAGGGGAAGATGAACTGATTGGCGGCAATAAACAACCAGAGCAAGAGTGGACCCCACCATATTCAGTTGTTCGCACATATAAGTATGACACAAACAAGCCATTGTATCACACAAAGCCAAAGTATGCACACCTCATTTGATAAGATCAAAGGTGCTTCGTCCCAGCAGAAATGGCAGCTCCCATATCCAACTCTATTTGGAACATATGGCCATTCATCTGAATCGGAATGGGAATAGGAACCACATGGGGCAATGCCAAACTGAATCTCAGCCTCATCTTTGGCCTCTTCTGGGGCTGACGCATACCTTGACAGGGGTAGCTGGAGTGCTGGTCTCCTTCTGCCTGTGAGTACACCTAGACAGGCGTCCACACGTTGCACACAGGCCGGAATCATCTTCAGTCGAGTCCGGTGATGATGCAAGTCTCGATGGTTGGCTCCTCGCCCAGAGGCCGGAGTCGCTGTGGCGTTCTGTCCGAGCTGTCGGGAGACCATCTGAGGGGTAACGCCCTGTTATAACCTGCCTACTGACGATTGGCTGGGGACTAATGACTATGCCACAATCCTATGGGAGTATGAACTTCCCCAATGAGGGGGGCGGAGAAACTCCTACTATAAATAAGCTGGCCAGTCCAGGAACCAGGAGGAAGGAGAAGGTAGCAAGGAAAGTTACTGCTACTGTTATGTGTATATTGTTATAGTAAATAAACGTTATTATTTTGTATCCTTAAAACTCGTGCTGGATTCTTCGGGGCCCTTACAAAACTGGCGACGAAGGTAAAAGTGAATAGCTGTCTACACTGCTGAAGCCACCTCCCTGGATTTTTGTTGGATACAGGTTGGAAGTTGTTTTCTATTATACCATGCCTCTGTACGGACGTTTGGATGTTTTTGATGCTGCGCTGGAAAGCTGGAACCAGTACACACAACGGATGCGTTACTATTTCCGGGCAAACAATATCACTGAAAACGAGCGCCAGGTGGTCATATTGCTCACCGCCTGCGGCCCGCATACGTTTGGGGTGATTAGGAGCCTTACGTACCCAGCTGCGCGGGCACCAAAACGTTTGACGAACTTGTGAATGTAGTGGGGCAACATTTTAACCCAACCCCGTCCACGATAGTCCAGCGTTACCGGTTTAATACCGCTGAGAGGACCCCTGGAGAATCCCTTGCCGATTTTTTTATCCAGGCTACGCGGGATTGCGGAATACTGTGACTATGGTGAGACCTTGTCAGAAATGTTACGCGACCGTTTGGTTTGCGGTATTAACAATGCAGCCACCCAGAGAAAGTTGTTAGCGGAGCCAACATTGACTTTTCAACAGGCAATACAAATAGTCTTGTCCCGAGAGAGCGAGGAGTACAGGAGCTACAGGGAATGGAAGTGCATGCCTTGGGGCGCAACCCTTTCCGCCCAAAAACGTCCCCCCGCACTCCTGCGGTACCTTGGGCGAGGCAACGACCAGACCGACGCCAGTGGCCATCGGACATTCCTCCCCAAAGGGAGCCTTCTCCAGAGCCAATGGATGAGGAGCCATGTCCGTGTCAGACTTGTAGGCGCCGACCCCATCGCGGACGGCGGTCCTGGGGACGCCAGAGGCGCCGTCGTTCCGACCGAAACTGGGACCAGCCCAGGGGCCGTAACTGGGACCAGCCCAGAGGCCGTACCTTCCATGTGGATGAACCTGCGGCGACCACTCCTGAGGACGTGGAGACGGAGGACGACTGCCTGCAGCTGCATTGTGTGGCAGCTCCCCGTGTGGCCCCCATTAAGGTGACAGTACGGGTCAATGGCCACCCGCTGGAGATGGAGTTGGATACTGGCGCAGCGGTCTCCGTTATCGCCCAGAGGACATTCGACCGCATTAAGCAGAGTATACAGACCCTTACATTAACTGACTCACAGGCCAGGTTGGCCACCTACACGGGGGAACCACTGGACATTGCAGGAACTACAATGACCCCTGTTGTCTATGGACGCCAGGAGGGGCGTTTCCCACTTATCGTAGTGCGTGGCCATGGGCCCAGCCTGTTGGGTCGGGACTGGTTGCGCCATTTGCGGTTGCAATGGCAGCACATCCTCCAAACAGTTTCTGGAGGGTTGACTTGAGGTGCTAGGACGATACCCAGAGGTATTCCAGCCTGGTTTGGGGAAAATAAAAGGGGCCGTAGCCCGTATCCAAGTTGAACCAGGAGCCATGCCGCGCTATTTCCGGGCGCGCCCAGTGCCTTACGCTTTGCTCGAGAAGGTAGAAGGGAGCTCACTCGTTTGGAGAATTTGGGTATTATCAGGCCCGTCCATTTTGCTGACTGGGCAGCACCAATTGTACCAGTAATGAAGCCAGATGCCACAGTTCGCTTGTGTGGCGACTATAAACTTACGGTGAATACAGTTTCCCGACTCGACCGATACCCAATGCCTCGCATAGAGGATCTCTACGCGAAACTTGCAGTTGGACTCTCATTCACAAAATTAGATATGAGTCACGCCTACCTGCAGTTGGAGCTGGACCCTGCCTCCCGACCATATGTAACAATTAACACACACCGGGGCCTGTATGAATGTACACGGTTGCCCTTTGGAGTATCCTCTGCCTGCGCAATTTTTCAACGTGTTATGGAGGGCATTTTGAGAGGTTTACCACGTGTGGCTGTCTACCTAGATGACGTGTTGATTACAGGGACGTCGGAGCAAGAGCATTTGGAAAATCTGGAGGCTGTCCTTAGACGCCTTTCGGAGGCTGGAGTCCGTTTACGTCACACAAAGTGCGTATTTCAGGCAAAAGAAGTAGTCTACCTAGGTTATCGGGTGGACCGCGAGGGTCTGCACCCTGTCGCAGAGAAGGTGCGTGCAATTCAACATGCCCCCACCCCGACTGACACTTTGCATCTTCGTTCTTTTCTCGGTCTCGTAAACTATTACGGGAAGTTCCTCCCCAATCTGGCAACTACGCTGGCCCCCTTGCACCTGCTGCTAAAGAAAAATCACACCTGGGTTTGGGGTCAGCCGCAAGAAACCGCTTTCCGGCGGGTAAAACAACAATTGTCGTCGTCTGGGTTACTAACCCACTATGATCCTGGAAAGCCTTTGCTCGTCACATGTGATGCATCCCCGTATGGTATTGGGGCTGTCCTGTCCCACAAGATGGAGAACGGGGCCGAGCGACCGATAGCTTTCGCCTCCCGCACATTGACTGCAGCGGAGAAAAAGTATGCGCAGATCGAGAAGGAGGGCCTGGCAGTGGTTTTCGCGGTGAAACGCTTCCACCAGTATGTGTACGGCCGCCATTTCACTATCGTGACTGATCATAAGCCCCTGCTGGGACTCTTCAGAGAGGATAAGCCAATACCGCCCATTGCTTCTGCACGGATCCAGCGCTTGGCTTTGTTGCTTGCAGCATATGAGTATTCTCTGGAGCACAAACCAGGTACACAGATAGCAAATGCCGACGCACTGAGCCGATTGCCTTTATCGACCGGCCCCATGTCGACCCCCACGACCGGTGAGGTGGTCGCAACCCTAAATTTTATGGACACCTTGCCTGTCACGGCATCACAGATCCGTGAGTGGACCCAGACGGAGCCAGTCTTGTCAAAGGTTCGGCACATAGTCCTGTATGGTGGGCAGCATAGACAGCTCCCAGGCGAGTTGCGGGCATTTTCCTCCAAGCTGTCAGAGTTCAGCGTGGAAGACGGCATCCTCTTGTGGGGGACGCGTGTGATTGTCCCGGAAAAAGGCCAGGAGCTGATATTATCAGACTTGCACAATGGGCATCCGGGCGTGACCAAGGTGAAAATGTTGGCCTGGAGTTATGTCTGGTGGCCAGGCCTCGACACCGACATTGAGAAGGTGGCCCAAAACTGCTCCATTTGCCAGGAGCATCAGAAGCTTCTGCCGGCCGCGCCCCTACATCACTGGGAATGGCCAGGGCGGCCTTGGGCACGCTTACATGCAGATTTCGCATGCCCTTTTCAGGGATCCATGTTCCTTCTGCTAATTGACGCCCAGTCCAAATGGCTGGAGGTGCATAAGATGCAGGGGACAACGTCCTGCGCAACAATTGAAAAAATGTGTTTATCATTTAGTACGCATGGCCTCCCCGAGGTGCTGGTCACGGATAATGGCACTCCATTCACGAGTGAGGAGTTTGCTAGGTTTACAAAGATGAACGGCATCCTCCATATCCGCACTGCCCCTTACCACCCGGCTTCAAATGGGTTGGCAGAGCGTGCAGTGCAAACATTCAAAAGAGGCCTAAAGAAGCAGTCTTCCGGATCAATGGACACGAGACTGGCTCGATTTTTGTTTACGTACAGGACCACCCCCCATACAGTGACTGGGGTAGCTCCCGCAGAACTCCTAATGGGCCGGAGACTTCGCACCCGCCTTAGTATGGTCTTCCCAGACATTGGCGCAAAAGTACGCCGCACACAAGAACGGCAGGGACCGGGATTGTCTCGGCATCGTCCGATTCGGCAGTTTGCGCCCGGTGACCCAGTATTCGTGCGGAATTTTGCTGGTGGTGCCCAATGGGTTCCCGGTGTAATCTTTCGCCAAACGGGCCCTGTATCGTACCAAGTGCAAGCCCAGGGTCGTCTCCAGCGAAAACATGTAGACCACGTCCGGTCCAGAAGATCATCCCCGCAAAAGATTTCCCGCCCCCGGAGCTCAGTTCAACAGCGGCAAAGACCAGAAACAAGGGAAGGTAGTCCTCCAAATCTTGCACTGGTGCCTCACTCGAAGCCTGCGCAGGTCGTGACGGGACCGAATGGGGATAGAGACGCTGACATGACGGAGGCAGCAGACTCTGACTCCGAGATGGAGACACAGGATGAATCAGAGTGGGAATCCTCGGGTCCACAGGCCGTGAATGCACAACCGCGCCGTTCATCACGGAAGCGCCGGTCTCCGTCTCGTTATACCCCGCCAGATCCAGCGCCGCGTTCAAATGTCGTCCGGCCTGCGGCCAAACGAGTTTGACGCCTTCCTTCACCAGGGCCTACGGTGGATTCCTTGGACTTTGGGGGGGGGGAGGGATGTTATAACCTGCCTACTGACGATTGGCTGGGGACTAATGACTATGCCACAATCCTATGGGAGTATGAACTTCCCCAATGAGGGGGGCGGAGAAACTCCTACTATAAATAAGCTGGCCAGTCCAGGAACCAGGAGGAAGGAGAAGGTAGCAAGGGAAGTTACTGCTACTGTTATGTATATATTGTTATAGTAAATAAACGTTATTATTTTGTATCCTTAAAACTCGTGCTGGATTCTTCGGGGCCCTTACAAAACGCCCCTAAACTTTCACCTCCATCCATTGTATCGCTTGGACTCCGTATTCTGCATTTTCCTGGGACAACGAGACCTGCAGCACCTGCTGACACGTCAGGGAGATTTCACCCAAAGGTTTTCTCCATGTTTCTGTAGTACCCTCAATAATGACACAAAGAGTGTGGAATGGTAAATGAAGGCTTTACGAAGCAGAGAACTAGCCAGTTACCGAGACGTGTACTTACTGAGTGCCGCCTACAGGGCGCCACCTTATATACAGTTCCCTGGTGGGCGGAGTCCCCCAGGGTTCCAAACCCGGTCTTAAAAGGGCATCACCTACATGGTGTTAAGGGTACAGTAACCATTCATCACAGTTTTCATATTATTTACACCATAAACCAAACGATCATGGAGCATATTGGATAATGCAGTTCCATACTCACAAAATTTGGCTATCTTCCGTAGGCATGATATGAATTTGGTTACAGACTCAGCGGAGCACCTCTCCACCGTATTAAACTGAAATCTTTAACCCAACCCCATCGGTAGTCATTCAAAGTGTAGCACCATAAGTGGCATGAGTTGGTTGAACGATTGCATATTTGGCGCCGCCAGGTACTTGAGACTCTGGATCACCCCCAAAGGTGTGCGCTCTGCAGGCCATTAACTATGATGGATTGGCGCTCGTTCTCTGTGATGTTGTTGGTCCGGAAGAAGTAACGCATCCTTACTGCGTACTGGTTCCAATCTTTAACACTGGTATCAAATGAATTTAACTGCCCAAAGAGAGGCATGGCGAATCAACTAAATCCAAACCTGGGTCCTGAAAATCAGGGAGGTGGCTCAGCCAAGTAGGTCGCAGCATCAACAGCAAGCCAGTTTATTCGTCCTCACCAGTTTCATCGGGACATGGAGAGTCCACACGGAGTAAAGTAAAGAAATGTGATTTTATTTACAACACAATATGTACACTGCCCGGTGGATCCCAACCAGATTCCTGTTCTGGACAGTGCCTTACTGGCCGACCTTTTATACAGAGGTTCATCGAGATCCCCAGCTCCTAGTGGGGGAGCTCATATTCCACAATGACCACCCCTTCACAAGGAACATACAATGTTGAATCAATTAAATGCAAAGACAAAATTCAATGCTATGAAAAAATTCTGTTTTGTTTTAGCTCTGCTGTCAGTATTCAAATATCTCATTATACCAGATGGGGTTACCACTGACCAGAGACTAAGACCGGGATTCTCTGGCCTCCCAGCTGCATGTTTCTCAGCGGCGGGAGGCGTCACGCCGTTCGCTGATGTCGGGATTCCCTTCTCCTGCAGCTGTCTATGGGAATTCCCATTGGTGGTGGTGGTGGGGTGTGGTTTGGGTGAAAGGATGAGAGTGGGGGTGATGCTGAGGGTGGTGTGGGGGTGATATGGAGGGTGAAGGTGGTGTGGAGGTTGTGTTGGGGGTGAGGGTTGTATGGGGGTGAGACACATGCCATGGGGAACTGCAACTCAGCGGATTCTCACTTCCTCGCCCAAAGCCGATCTCGCCTTTCCTCGGGCCTGCCAACAATGCCCAGTGCCCTCTGCTCTGCTGTGGTGAGGGACCGCAGATTCAGCGGTCCCCGTCCAGTCATCTCCTGCCTCCGCCGGTTATGAGCGGCCTTATCAGAGGGGAGGGGTAGATGGACACAGCAAATGCTCAGTGTTAGGCAGTCTGACGCATGCAGCCCAGAGGGTGGTTAGCTGGGGGCTTCAGTGACCAGGGCACCTGGCCATGGTGGCTGGTATGGGTGCTAGCATGTGGTGCAGGGTTGGGTTTCGGCCGCCATCCAGGTAGGAAGGGGGAGGGGCTAGAGTTATGGGTGTGTGGGAAGAGGGGTTGGTGTCAGGAGCACAGCACTGCCTACTCACCCTGGCTGCCCTGAGGAGGAAGTTTTTTCCGGCACTGTTGGCCCGTCCAGACGGTGTTGCCCAAGTTGCTGACCACCTCTGCCACCTGCATCCAGGCCCGGTGAATGGAAGCCTGTTTCGCACCCTGGTGTAAATGGTCGCCACCTCTCCTCCATCATGTCCAGCAAGGTCTCCACTTCCGCGTCAGTGAACCTCGGGCTGTGCGTCTTTCTGCCACCTTGTTGGCTGGGATGGTGTGTGTGGGGAGTGAAATGTGTATATGTGGCTGCAGCTTGTCAGCCCCCTAAGTGCCAATCACGGATCCGCCAAATCCTGCACCATTACTCATTGGAATCGATTGTGTTCCACGTGACTTGTGTTCCACGTGAGGCCGGTGCTAGCACCTTAACGGTCGTTGAATTGGCCCAGGTGTAGCACCAGTTTTGCTGTCGTAGAACTCCACGAATCCTGCCCCAATGTCAACACTTAGTCTGAGGAACAGAGAATCCAGCCACCCATTCTTGATTCTTGGGTATCACCAATGAGCAGTCAAAAGCTGGAAATAATTTGTACAGATGATTTATAAATCAACTAAATTAGCAAACGTTCTTAGTAATGAGTTCCTTATAATTATTTTATAGATTTTTGCCAGATCCCCTGCCTGAATGGAGGATACTGCATTGGAAGAGACAAGTGTCGATGCCCATCAAACTCAACAGGGAAGTTCTGCCACCTTCCGGTACCTCCTGAAAAACAGACTGTATCAAAGACAATACCTGTCAGGTCTTCTGGTTCACAGTCTGTATACACTCTCCCTCTTTCCAACCAGCAAGGTAATATGATAAATTCTCAATTAATTGTCATTATTGAAAAGGTACATTACTGTAAGATTAGTTGTTATCTTTGCAAAAATTAATCATTGTCAAAATTGGTACATTCCATTGTGTTGAAACAAGTTATCTTTTGTAATTTAGATTTGTAGTGATTTGAGTGGATAGAATTATTTTGCCACCTGTTGAATACCATTTAACTTACTTTCTACATTCCTCTATGTTGTTTCCAGGATAAGAATGGGAAATGTATTTTTTTATTAATTTATTAATTTACGGGATGTGGGCATTGCTAACAAGGCCAACACTTATTGCCCATCTCCAACTACCTCTAAGAAAGTGACCTTCTTGAACCGCTGCATTCCTTGAAGGTGATCTGTCAGGTAGAGTGTTCCAGGATTTTAACCCAGTGATGATATTGAAGTCAGGATGGTGTGTGGTTTGAATGAGAACCTGAAGCCGGTGATGTTCCCATGCGCCTACGACCTTGTCCTTCTGTGTGGTAAAAGGTCACAAATATGTGAACTGCTCTTGAAGAAGCCTTGGCAAGTTGTTGGAGTGCATCTTGCAGATAGTACAAACTAATCCAGTGCTGGTCAGGGTGAGTATATAAAGTTAGGAATAGAGTGCCAGGTGGGGGGACCCAAAGCATTTCAGATTACTTTTGTGGAGTATAGGGAAGCATGCCAGTTCCTTATGACCCCGCTAATATGAATAGCCAGGATTTTGCATGAATATTATTGGTGAGGTTAAAAGTGCTTCTGATTATTGCTAAATAAATTGGACAGCAACTCCTGGCTCTATACACATAGAAACCCAGAAGTCATTGTCAGAGATATCCCTCTCCTCCACAGGATGCACTGTTGTAGTCCTCGCTGATGGGCTTGGCATTGAAATTACTTTGATAAATTGAAAAAGCTGTACTTGCCTATTAGTTCTGAACCAAAAGAAACTGTAATAATAATCATCTTTATTAGTGTCACAAGTAGGCTTACGTAGGCTTACAGGCCACAAGTGGGCTGGTTTAGCAGAGTGGGCTAAACAGCTGGCTTGTAATAATAATAATTGCTTATTGTCACTGTAATGCAAAACAAGGCAGCAGTGCGGGTTCAATTCCCGTACCGGCCTCCCCGAACAGGCGCCAGAATGTGGCGACTAGGGGCTTTTCACAGTAACTTCATTGAAGCCTACTTGTGACAATAAACGATTATTAACACTGCAATGAAGTTACTGTGAAAATCCCCTAATTGCTACACTATGGCACCTGTTCGGATACACCGAGGGAGAATTCAGAATGCCCAATTCACCTAACAAGCACATCTTTCAGGACTTGTGGGAAGAAACCGGAGCACCCAGGGGAAACCCACGCAGATATGGGGAGAACATGCAGACTTCCCACAGACAGTGACCCAAACTGGGAATCGAACCCGGATCACTGGTGCTGTGAAGCAACAGTGCTAAACACTGAGCTACCGTGTAAAGTTAGATAATAATATAATCTTTAGCTGGGATAGTCAGGTGAAAGTGACTTTTCAATAGCATGGTAATTATTAATTACTGTTGATCAACCTTTCTGATGCAGAAAAATAATTTTACAAATGTGGAACCTAATACCATCAAATTAACATTGGATTTTTAAAAAAGTAATACATTTTATATTACTTTTTCTGATCATGGGCTGAATTCTCCATTTTTGAGATTAAGTGTAGTGGTGGACAGGATTCATGGCACGTATCTCGCAGCTCGGAATAGTGGGAATTTGCACTGATTCCACGCCTGGAAGTAAATTAATCATGCAAAGCCGACTAGCTGTCTGTATTACCTGGTGGACCTTTAATCGATTCCTCTGCCCTCCATTAAGCTGGTGGGGTTGAATGTACAGATGATAAAATCAAATGTCTCCGAGCACACACTTCTCACTCTCTCCAGCCTACCTGTCTCTAGGAGACTGTTGGCAATGTCTAGTAAGCAGAAGCTACAAGCCAGGAGAAGAAGGCAGCTCCCCACTTCACCCACCAGGCCTCAAAGCCTTGATCAGAGGAGTTTGGTCACGCAGAGAGGTATGACTCCAGGAAGCATCAGCTTCAGCTCTCTGGTCTGTAAGGTCATTGCAAAGGAGGTGAGCACGACTGTCAATCGCGCCAATGCAGGAAGAGGATCAATGATCACATCCGCTCTGCCAGAGTAAGTCATCCTTCAACTCCTTCCAATATCATACTCTCATCATGGCATCGTATACTCAAAGGGCCACTGTTTTCATAGATATCAGACAAACATGAGTGGGGGGGGACATTTCACCACTGATTGTTTCATGGAAACTTTCATATCACCACCATGCCATCCATCATGCTGTGTACACTCCATCCTCAGTCCCTTCCGGGAAGGGCTCACCACACACAGGAGGCATGCATCTTTCCCAAAATATGCTCCAACCAGTCTCAGCACATGCCTTTCTTTTGACTTCATCAAGGGCAAGCTTGACCACAACAGAATGGACAACGCTCAGACTGGGGAAGGCATGACAGACCTAATTGCTCCCACAGATTTTGAGGAGGCTGCAGCCGAGATCACTGGGGAGACCGGAATCGTTCCTGGGGAAGGGAAGATCAGATTGTTCCAGAAAACAAGTACACATCACACCTCCATAAGTTTATCACATCATAATAATCACATGCAGTCATGCTCAGGAACTGAAACTCTATTCTCTATTTTATAGGCACCAGCAGATCAAGACCCACAGGGTCAGAAGAGGAAGCTGAGGAAGAGTCATCACAATGCTCACCTTCATCCTCCACCAGCATAGAAACAAACACCTTATTGGGCATAGATCTAGATTAGGCTCGATCTCACCTATGGGAGAACACCACACTGACACTTCCACACAATAGGCTGAGGCAGGGACAGCCAGGTTTCTGGCACTTGGAGGGCTGCTGTAGAACAGCGACCTGCTCAGTCTGAGTCAGTTGATGAACCTCTGAGAGTCGCTGCCAACTCCAAGCTGGAGATGAAACAAAAAAAACGGTGGAAAATCAAGCAGAGATTCAGCAGTCACTCAGCAAACTGGAGCGAAGGATGGAAGAGTATATCTGCAGTCTGTCTTATGTAACTCTGATATGCGAGCACCTTTTTATCACCATGGGAAGGTTGTTGACCTTGGTCTGGCAGACTTTGACAGATTTGCGCTCAGCCCAGGACTCCATGGGCTGGATTCTCCGCAGCCGGACGCCGTAATTGCAGCTGGCAAACAAGATTATTTCAGGCTTTGTATAGGCTAATAAAACCCCGTGGGTGAAGAAAATGTTGTTGGAGCGCAGTCGGGGGGAGGGTGGGCTGGCGCTGCCGAACATCTGCAACTATTACTGGGCAGCGAATATAGCGATGATTAGGAAGTGGGTAATGGGGGAGGGATCGGTATGGGAGCGGATGGAGGCGGCGTCATGTAAAGGCATCAGTTTGGGAGCACTGGTAACTGCCGTTCTCGCCGGCCCGGTACTCCACTAGCCCGGTGGTGGTGGCGGCATTGAGGATCTAGGGGCAATGGAGGAGGTATAAGAAGGTGGAGGGTGAGTCAGTCTGGACCCCGATTTGCAATAACCACAGGTTCGCGCCGGGCAGGATAGATGGTGGGTTCCGAAGTTGGCAGAGAGCAGGAATTCGACGGATGGGAGATCTATTCATAGACGGGAGTTTTCCCAGTCTGAAGGCGCTGGAGGACAAGTACAAGCTGCCGCCGGGGAATGGTTTCAGATATTTACAAGTCCAGGACTTTCTGAGGAAACAAGTGTTGGCTTTCCCGTTGATCCCGCCACGGTGGATACAGGGCAGAGTAGTGTCCGATACCTGGGTGGGGGAGGGTAAAGTGTCGGATATCTATCAGGAGTTGTTGGAGGCGGAGGAGATCCTTGTGGAGAAACTGAAGGGCGAGTGGGAGGAGGTGCTAGGTGGGGAGTTAGAAGCGGGTCTGTGGGCGGACGCCCTAAGCAGGGTTAATTCTTCCTCATCATGTGCTAGACTCAGTCTAATACAGTTTAAGGTGGTCCACCAGGCACACATGACGGCGGCGAGGATGAGCAAATTTTTCGGGGTAGGAGATAGATGTGCGAGGTGTACGGGAAGCCCAGCAAACCATGCCCATATGTTTTGGGCATTCCCGAAGCTTGGAGGATTCTGGCAGGGGTTTGCCAAGGCAATGTCCAAGATGCTAGGTACGCGGGTGCTGTCGAGTCCAGAAATAGCGATCTTTGGAGTGTTAGAAGACCCGGGAGTTCAGGGAGTGAAAGGGGCCAACGTTTTGGCCTTTGCCTCCCTGGTAGCCCGGAGACGGATCCTTTTAATGTGGAGGGACTCGAAGCCCCCGAGTGTGGAGTCTTGGGTCAGTGACATGGCTGGGTTTCTCAAGCTGGAGAAAATAAAGATTGCCTTGAGGGGGATCAATGCCGGGGTTCTCTCTGAGGTGGCAGCCGTTCGTCGACTTTCTCGGGGAAAATTAAAATGTCAGCAGAAGCAGCATTCTGAAGGGGGGAGGGGGGGGGGAATATGGTTAAGGGATGTACAGAAGGGGTTGGGTGGGAAATGTCTAGTTTACCATGTTGATGTTTATGTTATTATTTTTGTTATTGTTATAAAAATTTTGCAAATGCTTGAATAAAAATATTTTTCAAAAGTAATTGCGGCTGGTGGCGGAGAATCCAGTTTGATGCCGTAATCGGACCCGGCGCTGGTCCGGCGGTTCTCTAGGCACCGAAAATCGGCATCACTGTGGAGTATGCTGCGCCGCCGGGGGCACGTTGCCAGAGGCCCGCTCATCAAACCTCCACTCCCAACCGGCCGGGTTCCCGACTGCATGGAACTAACCACCAATTGTCGGTCGGGATGCTCGCGTGGCGGCTGCGGTCTCAGTCCGTGGCTGCCCTGGTCAGGAGCGGGCAGATTGCAGGCCAGGGAGGGCCTTATAGGTGGCCAGCGATTAAAGGCGCAGGGTTTGAGGCTCGGGTGCACGAACGATTAGGTGGTCTCTTTCTGCGGTGTGGCTCCACAGTTGAAGTCCACCATGGAGCACGGCGCGGCTGCTGGAGGTCGCCGCCATCCGCATGCATGGCCTCTGACCCAGAAGTGCGGAGGCCAGTATCTGCAGCAAAAGCTGCAAGATTCACTTCGGGTCATTGACCAACTCTAAAGACCTGCCTAATCTAAGGGAATTGACTGCCCCCTGGAATAAAGTGCTCAGATAACTCTCTCCCTCCCTGATGCCTGCAGTGTCCGCAACACCGACGTTTGCTCAGCAACTTACAGCGACTATGTTTGTTCAGGATTATAGTATATTCCACAGATTCCCACATGCTGCAGTTATGATACACCACCAGCCCTGCCATTTCTGTCCAACCTTATTTATTTGATTAGTCTATTAGCCAATAATTTACAGAGACAAAGTAATAGAAAGTTGCACTTACCTAACTTGGAGACAAGGAAGGAAACTTACCAGCCTTTAGAGGCTGAAAAATGGCAGAAAAAAGGATTGCTTCTTTGCCCCTGTGCACAGGATTCCTGTCTCAACCAAATTCCCAACTCCTTATTCAATACATGACTCACTCGTGTGTAATCTCATATCCTCATGCCCCTTTCTGCATGCAGGTTACAAATCCTCTGTGTTTGTGGAGCCTCTAATGTCTCACTAGCTAGCTCAGTTTTCTGCAACAGCACATAACACTCATTGAGGGCAATTACATTCAACTAATTGACAGTTGACTGCCAGTTCAGACAGCTCTCTGTTTAACTATCCTAAATGTGGAAAATTGCCCATGTATGTCCCGTACACAAAAAGCAGGACAAATCCAGCCCAACCAATTACCGTCTTATCGGTCTACTCTCAATCATCAATAAAGTGATGGAAGGAGTCATCAACAGTGCTAACAAGTGGCAATTGCTT
Organism: Scyliorhinus torazame; assembly: GCF_047496885.1. Classification (NCBI taxonomy): domain Eukaryota; kingdom Metazoa; phylum Chordata; class Chondrichthyes; order Carcharhiniformes; family Scyliorhinidae; genus Scyliorhinus; species Scyliorhinus torazame. Next base: position 375,640,249 of record NC_092708.1, read on the forward strand.
AGCAATAACCTGCTCACTGATGCTCTTGTTTGGGTTCTGCCAGGGTCACTCAGCTCCTGGTCTCATTACAGCCTTGGTTCAAACATGGTCAAAAGAGCTGATTTCCAGAGGTCCTTAACATCAAGGCATCATTTGATCGAGTATGGCATCAATGAGCCCTAGCAAAACTGGAGTCAATGGGAATCGGGGAAAACTCTGCGCCGGTTGGAGTCATACCAACACAAAGGAAGGTGGTTGTGGTTATGGAAGTCAGTCATCTCAGTCCCGGGATATCACTTCAGGAGTTCCTCAGGGTAATGTCCGAGGCCCAACCATCTTCAGCTACTCCATCAATGACCTTCCTTCCAACATAAGGCCAGATGTGAGGATGTTTGCTGAAGATTGCACAATGTTCATTCATGACTCCTCAGACACTGAAGCAGTCCACAAATGCTGCAAGACCTGGACAATATCCAGGCTGGCAAGTGGCACATAATATTTGTGACACAGACGTTCCAGGTTATGTCCATCTCCAATAAGAGAGAATCACACCATCGCCCTGTGACATTCAGTGGCATTACCATCACTGAATCCCCCACTATCAACATCCTCTAGGTTACCATTGACCAGAAACTGAACTGAACGAGCCATATAAATACTGTGGCTACAAGAGCAGGTGAGAGACTAGGAATCCTGAGTGGAATAACACATCCCCTGACTCCCCAAAGCCTGTCCACCACATACAAGGCACAAGTCAGGAGTGTGATGGAATACTCCCCACTTGCCTGGAGAGTGCCATTCCAACAACACTCAAAACATTCAACACCATCCAGGACAAAGCAACGTGCTTGACCCCCTCCACAAACATCTACTCCCTTCACCACCAACGCACAGTAGTAGCAGTGTATACCGTCTACAAGATGCACTTCAGGAACTCACCAAGGCTCCTTAAGCGGTACCTTCCAAACCCACGACCACTATCATCTAGAAGGACAAGAGTAGGAGACACATGGGAACACCACCACTTGCAAGTTCCTCTCCAAGTCACTAACCATCCTGAGTTGGAAATATATCGCCCTTCCTTCATTGTCGCTGGGTCAAATTCCTGAAACTCCCTCCCTAATTGCCAAATGGGTGTATCTAGCCCACATGGATTTCAGCGGTTCAAAAGGCAGTTCACCACCAATTAGGGATGGGCAATAAATGCTAGCCTAGTCAGTGAAGTAATTATTGTAATTTCAGTAAAGAAAATATTACTGCTTGGAAAAAAATGACTCCTAAATCATTATTCCATCTTACCTACAGTTCTTATGCTCCCATCCCTGGTTAATATCCATGTAAACCACCCACCAGAGGCCACAGTACAGATTCATCAAGTGGCAAGAGTAAAGAATGCACCTGACGCTTCAACCACGAACAGCATAAAAATTTCTCAGGGCCAACAATCAGCCCATTCAGTTCAGCAAAGATCACAGCTTAATGCTGATGGAAACATCAATGGGCAGCCACAGCCACAGCATAGGCCTATGAATGTTGGAAGATGCTTCCAAGAAACAGCTGATGGCCAGGTAGGGTATTATTTGCAATTTATGTAATTAAAAGGAAAATAAGTAATAAGGAAAGTGAACTCATAATATCTTGCTCATGTATCATAGGAACTAATAGATAATTGAATCCCTCTATTTATTCTGCCAGTCAACGAATTCATAGTTGATCTATGGCTTAATTCCATATACTTGCCTTTGTCCCATATCCCATAATATGTTTGTTTGACAGAAATCTATCATTCTTAGCTTTGAAATTAACAATTGACGTTAACTGCTATTTGTGAAAGAGAGTTCCATACTTCTACCATTCATTGTGTGTAGACGTATTTCCAAATGTTGGTCCAACCTGATTAATTGCTGAAATACAGTAAAATCTTTATTATCTGTCCAGCATAACATTTCAAAGAAATATTAAAAGATTAGGTGAATGGAAAATGGATTTTAATTTAGGCAATTGTGACACTCCGGAAGCAGTGTATTACCAATACACACATTTATCAATATAATCAAAGCAAAATACTGTGGATGCTGGAAATCTGAAATAAAGCAGAAAATATTGGGCAGCGCGGTAGCACAAGTGGATAGCACTGTGACTTCACAGCGCCAGGGGCCCAGGTTTGATTCCCCGCTGAGTAACTGTCTGTGCGGAGTCTGCACATTCTCCCCTTGTGGGTTTCCTCCGGGTGCTCCGGTTTCATCTTATAGTCCAAAGACGTGCAGGTTAGGTGGATTGGCCATGATAAATTGCCCTTAGTGACCAAGAAGGTTAGCAGGGGTTATTGGATTAGGGGGATAGGATGGAATTGAAGGCTTAAGTGGGTTGGTGCAGACTCGATGGACCGAATGGCCTCCTTCTGCATTGCATGTTCTATGTACTGCAAAAACTCAGCAGGGCAGGCAGCATATGTGGAGAGCGAAACTGAGTTAATGGGTGAGATTCTCCATTTGGGAGACTATGGGCTAAATTCTCCGGATTTGAGGCTATGTCCGGAGGATCCGTGGCATTTTACATGGGAAAAATTAGCGTCGCCCCAGCACCGATCCGCCGACCAGTGAGGGGCTAGCATCCGCGCCATATAAAACGCCCGGCCTCCATTAAATAAACGGCCGGAGAATTGTCTGGTCCATTGCCTCGCATGCCCACGGCGACCACCTGCAGCGGTTGCGCTGTACAACATGGCGCCGGCCGTGCGCGGACCCGACCTGCCAGATACTGCCCCACTGGACACCCTCCACCAACCTCCCAACCTTCGCAAAAGCCCCCCCGCTCGGCAGCACGGCTCCCACCCGGGTAAGTGTTACAGCTCTGAGGTTTTCCCTGCCCCTATCTGGACTGCTCTCTAGCTTCCAGACAGTGGATTCTTTTGTAGGGGATGGGTATGTTGGGGGCTTGGACTTTAGTCAAGGGGTGGTCCCTTTGTTAGAGGACCTCTGTGGGGGTTTCCTTTCGTTAGGGGGTCTCTGTGGGGGTCACCTTTAGTTACGGGCAGGCAGGTAGTACATTGTGGGGGGAGGTGGGCGTTGGCATTCGGATCCCACTGTGAGACCCACCATGTCATGCTCATGTTTGGTGAGAGCTGTAGTCATTAAGACCCATTTGCATTTATTTACATCCTGGCATGCAGGCGTGAACCTTGACCCCGCCGCATCGGTTCGGATCGGCGTTCGCCGACTCCTGATGTCAATTCCGATTTTTCGGTTCTCAGTCGCATCGGGGACCCTGCTACTGCTGGTAGGCGGCGGGAATCCAGGCCAATGATTTGATTTCCCTTCAGAGTCGATACATACGTTTATCATAGTACATTACCAGAGTTAGGAGTGTTGGACTTACAAGATATTTTTAGACAACGAACAGGATTCTTTGGCTCCCGAGCCGCTTGTTTCTCTGTAGTGTACCATTCATTGGTGGCGGGATTCTCTATTCTCGCCACTTGTCAATGGGATTTGCCATTGAAGTCACCCCACGCCACCAGAACTCGCAGGCATGGGTGTGCTGCCGGTGGGAAAAGTGAATCGCAATTACCAGAGAATTCTGGCCAACCTTTCAGAAAAAAAATCCCTTTTCTCGCACATATATGGTGTGCTTGGACAGAATCCTTTATTTTATTGCCTAAATCCTGAGATCTTGGTGCTGAGACTTTTCAGGTATTGTAAGTTTCCTCAAGTTTTACCTTTAATTCCCTGTTCACGATTTGCCCTGTGGCTGAAAGTAACTATTTGTGATGTTTCCTTGATAGTTTTGGTTTCCTACTGGAATTGTGGTGTGGGTTTGGAAGAACCCCCATAGTAATTCCAGATAAATAGCATTATAACAGCGTCAATTGCAATTGGGTAAGAATCTGTATAGGAAGACTATTAAAGAATATTAAGTCCCGGATGCTTTGGTGGCGTTTTTGGGGGTTTCAGAGAAGCCGGAGCTCATGGAGAGGAGGAAGGCCGATGTCGTGGCCTTTGCCTCTCTGATTGCAAGGCGGCAAATTTTGCTAGAGTGGCGGTCGGCATCGCCACGGGGGGTACCGATATGGTTGGGTGACCTGTACGACTTCCTGCGGTTGGAGAAGATAAAGTATGAGTTAAGGGGCTCAGCAGGGGAGTTTGAGAAAAGGTGGGGGGGATGTTTATGAGGAGCTGTTCGTCGCAGGGGGCGGTGGGTTGTGGGGGGAAGGGGGGAGGAAAGGAGGGTGAAAAAGGGGAAAAATCTGTACAGACTATATAGTTGATTGTTGGGAAGTATGTTTCCCGGGATGTTTATTGGCTGTAACCTGCTTTGATACATGTTTGTAATAAAATATATATATTTTTAAAAAGAATATTAAATAGTGAAATAAAATGAGGTATGAATAGACAACCCCAGCTGAAGTGTTCTATAGATTAAGTGGCTTCCTCCACATAGAGTATTTAAACTTTTGTGCTATTCCCACCTTCCCTCCCTTCTCAATTCTTCTTTCTCTTCCATCCTTGCTCCTGTTCCCTTCTTCCTCATCTTTCTTCCACTATCTCCCCTTCCCTCTCATCCTCTCCTCTTTACGCTCTTCCTCTTCCTCTCCTCTTTATGTTTTTCCTTCGCTCTGTTCCCACCTCTACTTTGTCCTGTACTCCATAATTTTAATTGTGGAATTTTAAAAATGTGATCGGCTATGTTATTATCGTTGCAGCCTGCTCCATGCAGGCAATGCTCAATGCCCAAATGATAAAGACTTCATACAGCCTATAGGGTGTTGCAAGGCACTAACACGTTGACAAAGGTTTTATGAATGACATATGCAAGTTTTGAATCATCATGTATAAAGTAGTACACTTCCGTATAGTTTAACATGTTATTTGATGTATGTTTTGCTGCTATTATCAGTAATAAGTAGAAACTTAAAAGCACAATTGTCCCTATCAATTTGCTCCTGGTAGAGATGTGATGATGAATGGTAGGCTCCCATAGGCAACCAATATAATTTAAATACAACATTTCATAATGTGATGTATCAGTTGCTGATTGTTGTATTATGCTGCCATTTAGCACCATGCTCTCTTATGGGTTCATTTGTAGTGCCTCAATGGTGATATGTTGAGACTTGTATGTTTAAATATGAACCATTTATTGTTAATCTTCAGCGATTTACAGGTCTCAGTTAATGTCATGCATGGTGCTACTTCCCCATGCAGGCTGTTTCTAGAGTATTCCGTCTATTACCATATAACATTATACATCACCCCGTGGGCGGTGCTAGTCACCAGTCCCATGTTAACCCTTGCACAGCCAACATGTTAACCCTTGCACAGCCAATTACCTTCATTACAATGGAATGCAGGCATATAATACATTAAACCCCTTTTCATAAAAAGTCTTTCCTCCCTTCTGATGGAATACAATCTTTTAATTCACCTCAATCTCTGACTTTATAAATTCAGATGGTCTTGAGGCTTCCAAATCTCGCTGTGTCACAAGGGGCTGGTTTAGCTCACTGGGCTAAATCGCCGGCTTTTAAAGCAGACCAAGGCAGGCCAGCAGCATGGTTCAATCCCCGAACAGGCGCCGGAATGTGGCGACTAGGGGCTTTTCACAGTAACTTCATTGAAGCCTACTTGTGACAATAAGCGATTTTCATTTCATTTGGGGGAATGGTAGTCGTAATCTGTATTTCCGGTACTGGGCGGCACGATAGCACAGTTCTTGTTTTGATTAAAGTGTCACGCCTGTAGGGAAGGGTTTTGTGCTCATCCTAGCCAAATTCAGCATAAAAGTTATGTCAGGTGAACTGCATAATACACTTTGGAGTTTCTAAACCCTGGCCCGTAACACAATGAATAATCAATGGGGAGGGATGTCCCAATGGGGTGACTTTCTAATATTACATTGATATATTTAAATTAGGTTCCTGACCTTCTGTGGCGGGAAACCCATTACGTCACTGGGGAGGGTGTGGAAAATCAGGAATCGTGATCCCACTGGCGAAAATCTGATTTTCCGATTCTTGCCATACTTTGCGCCCATGTTGCTGATCTTGCTGGTGGCTAATGCGGGCTGAAAAACGCTCCCAGTATATAAGTTGACTCCCTCTGTACTTTTCAGTAATGGCATGCTGTAATAGTCAGCCTCAACTTTTGACTTGATAAATGCATATTTTACTTACCAGTACCTTATAACTAAGCACAAGGGATTAAGCAGGATATATGTGCTATGTTGCAAAAATGCACAGGAATTTAAGACAGAGCCACTCTTTGTGTTGGATACTGACAACATTTCAAAATGATGACCATCATAGCCACACTGGCAGTTCACTTTTAGACATGCCTTTAAATCGACCTCCCATTTTTGGAAGGATTTTTCAAGGCTTCAAAGGTCGATTCATACACTGACATCCACAATACATCAATGTGTTCAGCTGTAATGTGCTTAACTTTCAAGGAATCATCAGAAATCACCAAAATTCTGCAAAATTGTTACAAAAGTTAATACCTTTGAAAACACAAAAGTTCATTTTTATTAGTTCTATTGGACATATGGTTCATAGAATAGGATTTACAGTGCAGAAGGAGGCCATGCGGCCCATCGAGTCTGCACCGGCTCTTGGAAACAGCACCCTACCCAAGGTCCACACCTCTACCCTATCCCCATAACCCAGTAACCCCACCCAACACTAAGGGCAATTTTGGACACTATGGGCAATTTAGTATGGCCAATCCACCTAACCTGCACATCTTTGGACTGTGGGAGGAAACCGGAGCACCCGGAGGAAACCCACACAGACAAGGAGAGGATATGCAGACTCCGCACAGACAGTGACCCAAGTCAGGAATCGAACCTGGGACCCTGGAGCTGTGAAGCAATTGTGCTATCCACAATGCTACCGTGCTACCCTGGTTGTGCCAGCTATGTAATCTGTTGTCCATGAGCACACATTTATTTTATCTTGTCGGATCACATTGTCATTATAGATGTGTCCTGTTCATACTAAGTTTATCGCATTATGAAAATGTGACATTTAAATCACATTTCCAAAATTGCCAACTTCTGCAAAATTGGTGTATGGGACAGATTTGGTGATTTAAGTTTTATGACTCTATTCCATTAAATTGCAATGATCCTTCCAAATCTTACCTTCCACGAACTGACTCATGAATGGAATCCATACATTTTCAATATCCCACGACTAATAGAATAAAGTGAATTTCCCACAAAAAGCCTTTAACGAGGGTTAAAGGACCAAAAACATCAATTAATTTGCTTTAACACATTGTAGGATGAAACACTGCTCAATGTAGTTATACAAGTGGACAGATAGTGCACTACCAGTTTCTGCTAATTTTGTTCCCATTTAAAGCTGCCTCCTGTTTCAGCAGAATACACGAGTAAAGAAAGAGGCACTTATGAAGATGGATTTATCTTTCAAGTGCCAAGGTTTATAACATGTACACATAAGAATTAATATTTGTCAGGATGTAAGAATATGTTTATATGTGTTTAGATAGCAACAGATCCCTTGTGGATGATCATGACATTGTACAAACATCTATTGTGCTCTGTTGTGCATAGATAAAGGCGCATTTGTTCATTTTTAAACTATTGAGGACAGTGGAAACATTTTTGTGACTAGTCCAAAAATTAATTTAGATTGACAATTTCGCATTGTTGACATTGTACATTTTATTGTTCTATTTTAAAACTGCAGTATTTAGAAATACACAGTAATAAGAAATGCTGAAAGACAGAAATGTAGCAACGTACAAAATTAAACATTTTAGATTTCTGGTTGTCTGGAAAGAAACAAAGACTTGTATTTAAATAATGTATTTAGTGACCTCAGAATGTCTCAAAGTAGTTTTCAGCTAATAAAGCACTCTTGAACTGTCGACACTATTATAGGAAATGCAAAAGCCAATTGGTGCAAATTAAGTTTCTGCAGGTAACAAAATGACCAGATAATCTATGTCAAATAAAAACAAAAAGAGCAGGAAACATTTTGCAGAAAATGCAACAGATCAGGTAGCATCTCCGGAGAACAACAGTTAATGTTTTAGGTCGGTGACCTTTCATCAGATAGTCCTTTTTTTAAATATTTGAATCAAGGGATGGATGTTGGCCAGGATAAGAGACAAAATTCCACTGCTCTTGTCGAAGTAGTACCATTAGACCTTTTACATCCGCCTGAGAGGTTTAGTATTGTGCTATGTAATTTGGAATAACACAAGCTGCCACTTGATGCAGTTTTGAGTAAAAGATGCTCCAGACTTTGAAGTGAGTCCATTGTGTTTTATTGAACTATTAGCACAGTTCTCAATGAGTTAGGCTCTCTGCTAATCTAAATGGAGTAATTCAGTCTGACTGAACCAGCCTTGCTCTAAGCCATGTGCTGGGGTGTGATGCTGAGGATACACCCTGTCTCACTCGGTAGATGTTGGTCTGTGGAAAGAGGCGGGGTGTGAGTGCCTCATCCCTTTTATAGTGAGATACCACCCCTGAGTGCCCTGACTGCTCATTGGTCGTGTCCTATTCTATGTGTTCATTAGTTGCATGTTTGCATATCATGGCATCTCCCCTTTTCTTTAATGTTTTGTTGGCGTATGTGAATGTCTTTACATGTGAACAAGTCTGTCTAACATGACTGATGGAGGACAACAGAACAGAGCAAACAATCCAAACGTTCACAAGTCCAGTCTCTGAGGCTTACATCTGATCCTGGTCGACCGCCAGAGAGGTGGCGGAGGGGACGACAGCGCCTTGACAGGCGGGATGGAAGCTTGACTGGTGGCCTCATGGTGCGAGGTATCAGGAGGTGGCAATTCAACATATGGAAATGGAAGAGAAAGTGGTCGCGGGCAGGCAACTTTGCGCAGTGCCCGTCGATTCCTTTGCACGATGGAGCCATCAGCCATACGTACAACATAAGAGCGGGGCGCGGCCTGTCGAACAACGACAGCCAGGGCAGACCACCCACCATCCGGTATCTTGATCCTAACAGTGTCTGCCGGGGATAGCACGGCCAGATCGGTGGCATGGGCATCATAGCCCTGCTTTTGACGGTCTCTGAGCTGCTGCATCTTCTGCAGCACCGGGATGTGATCCACGTTGGGCAGGTGTATGGCTGGAAGCGTCGTCCGCAGGTCCCTGTTCATCAGGAGTTGAGCCGGCGACATGCCAGTGGACAGTGGAGTCGCCCTGTACGCGAGCAGTGCAAGGTGTATGTCGGAAGCAGAGTCCGCGGCCTTGCAGATGAGCTGTTTCACAATGTGCACCCCTTTCTCGACTTTTCCATTGGACTGCGGATAGTGCGTACTGGAGGTGACATGCTGGAAATTGTATGACTTGGCAAACGTGGACCATTCTCGACTGCTAAAGCACGGGCCATTGTTGCTCATGACGGTGATTGGGATGCCACGCCTTGAGAACGTTTCCTTACAGGCTTTGATGACGGTTTGAGAGGTGAGGTCCGGGAGCTTCAGCACCTCAGGGTAACTCGAGAAATAGTCGATGATCAATACGTAGTGGCGACCATTCGCATGAAAGCGGTCGATGCCAACCTTGGACCACGGAGAGGTCACTATGTCATGCTGTTGGAGCGTCTCCTTGCTCTGCGTTGGCTGGAACCGCTGACAGGTAGCACAGTTCAGGACCATGTTCATGATGTCCTGGCTGATGCTGGGCCAGTAGACAGCTTGCCGGGCTCTGCGTCTGCACTTCTCGACGCCCAGGTGTCCTTCTTGAATCTGGCGCAGCACCAAGCTCTGGAGACTGAGTGGAATGACAATCCTGTCCAGCTTGAGGAGGATATCATCAATCACCGTCAAGTCACCCTTCACCTTGTAAAATTGTGGGCACTTCCCTTTCTGCCAGCCATTGGTGAGTTTGTGGATGGCGCGCTGCAAGAGGGGGTCTTTGGCTGTCTCATCACGGATGGGAACTACCTTCTCATTTGTCGCAGGGAGAGTGCTAGCACACAGCTGCACCTGCGATTCGATGTGCAGGATGATCTTCAGCGGCTCACTGGGTGAGGTGACGGAGCGGGATAATGTATCAGTGATGATGAGCTCTTTGCCAGGTTTTTCACCAAGTTGAAGTCATACCTCCGAAGTTTAAGCAGGATTCTCTGCAACCGAGGCGTCATGTCGTTCAGGTCCTTGTGGATGATGTTTACCAGAGGCCTATGATCCGTCTCGACAGTGAATGTCGGCAGGCCGTAGACATAATCATGAAATTTGAGGATGCCGGTGAGAATACCCAAGCACTCCTTCTCAATCTGTGCATATCTGGTTTCAGTGGGCGTCATCGCCCTTGATGCGTAGGCTACTGGTGCCCAGGATGATGCCATCCTGACTCACATCTGTGGATATCTTTGTCTCCCAGTCCGGGTTGAATAATGCCAGGACTGGTGCAGTGGCGAGCTTGGCTTTCAGCTCCAGCCACTCTGTCTGGTGTGTCGCCTTCCACTCAAAGGCAGTTGACTTTTTCACTAGGTTGCTTAGGGCCGTGGTGTGTGTGGGCATGTTTGGAATGAACTTGCCCAGAAAATTGACCATACCCAAGAAGCGCAGCATCGCCTTTTTGTACTCATGGACCTTCATCGCCTCGATAGCCTTGATTTTGTCTGTGTCCGGGCGCACACCATGCTGTGAGATCTGGTCGCCTAGGAACCTGAGCGTCGATGTGCCAAAACAACATTTGGACCTGTTTAACTTTAGGCCAATGGCATGGACACGGCGGAATACCTTCTGGAGACGGACTACATGATCTTCAGGGGTCGTGGACCATATGATGATGTCGTCCATGTACACACAAACCCTTCAATGCCTTCCATCATCTGCTCCATGATGCGATGGAATGTCTCCGATGTCGAGATGATGCCAAATGGCATGCGATTGTAGCAGTATCTGCCAAAAGGCATGTTGAAGGTGCAGAGCCTTCTGCTGGACTCTTCCAGCTGGATTTGCCAAAATCCCTGTGATGCATCCAATTTGGTGAAGAAGCGCGTGTGTGCCATCTCACTCGTGAGTTCCTCCCGCTTCGGGATGGGGTAGTGTTCCCGCATGATATTCTTATTGAGATCCTTGGGATCAATGCAGATGCGCAGGTCCCCCGAAGGCTTCTTTGCACACACCATCGAGCTGACCCAGTCAGTCGGTTCGGTGACCTTGGACATGATGCCTTTTTGCTGAAGATCCTTGAGCTGTGCCTTCAGGCGCTCTCTCAGTGGAGCAGGGACTCGTCGTGGTGTGTGGACCACTGGCTTAGCATCAGGTCGTAGCAGAATCTTGTATCGATACGGCAGCGTGCCCATCCCGTTGAACACATCTGGATACTGGGCGAGGATGTTGTCGATGCCGGCCTGAAGATCCACATGGGAGGATATCGTGGTGTAAACCCTTTGAACGAGGTTCAGCTGCTTGCAGGCGTGTGCACCTAGTAAGGATGCCCTGTCCGGCTTAACAATTTCAAAGCGTAACCGTGCTTCTGTGTGTCGGTTGGATACATGCAGATGGCAGGATCCCAGTGCTTTGATGGCATTCCCGTTGTAATCCAGGAGCTTCCAGGCAGCTGAAAGGACCGTGGGGGGCTTCTTAATGCGTCTGAAGTCTGCCTGTGAGAGGAGGTTGGCAGAGGCACCTGTGTCCAGCTTGAACTGGATGGGGCAGTGGTTGACCTTCATCACTGCTCGCCATTCGTCCTCGGAATCCACAGCTAGGATTGACTGGACTTGCGATGAGTCTGGTGTGGCATATTTGCACGTTGTAATAATGCACACACGCTAGGCGTTGTCCAGGCTTTCATCATCTGGATCCGTTGTACTGCCGGGATCAGAATCCTGTCAGTGTTGTTGCACACTCCGGATGCACCGTCGTTGGAATTGGGAGTGCTGGTTCCTAACTGGTAGTGCAGATCTGCACAGGGCTGCATAGTGGGCTGGCTTCCTGCAGTTTAAACAGCGTCTGCCTCTTGCAGGGCAGTGTTTCTTTAAATGGGCAGTGCCACAGTTCGAACAAGTCATGACATCAGTGTCCTGACGCTCTGTGCGCCGTTGCACATGCGCAGTGCGGTTCTCAGACGACTGCACCTGCGCAGTGGGGATTTTGGCCGCTTCGTTAACCTGTTCGCATCGCGCATGTGTAATAATACCTGCAATACAGTGAATGGTAGAACCCTCAAGAGTATTGACAGTCAGAGAGATCTAGGTGTACAAGTCCACAGGTCACTGAAAGGGGCAACACAGGTGGAGAAGGTAGTCAAGAAGGTGTGCAGCATGCTTGCGTTCATTGCCCTGGATATTGTGTATAAGAATTGGCAAGTCATGTTGCAGCTGTATAGAACGTTAGTTAGGACACACTTGGAGTATAGTGTTTAATTCTGGTCGCCACACTACCAGAAGGATGTGGAGGCTTTAGAGAGGGTGCAGAAGAGATTTACCAGGATGTTGCCTGGTATGGAGCGCATTAGCTATGAGGAGCGGTTGAATAAACTCTGTTTGTTCTCGCTAGAATGACGGAGGTTGCGAAGCGACCTGATAGAGGTCTACAAAATTATGACGGGCATAGACAGAGTGGATAGTCAGAGGCTTTTTCCCAGGGTAGAGGGGTCAATTACTAGGTGGTATAGGTTTAAGGTGCGACGGGCAAGGTTTAGAGAAGATGTACGAGGCAAGTTTTTTACAGAGAGGGTAGTGGGTGCCTACAACTCGCTGCTGGAGGAAGCGGGGACAATAGTGACATTTAAGGGGCATCTTGACAAATACGTGAATAGGATGGGAATAGAGGGATACGGACCCAGGAAGTGTCGAAGATTTTAGTTTAGACGGGCAGCGTGGTCGGCACAGGCTTGGAGGGATGAAGGGCCTGTTCCTGTGCTGTACTTTTCTTTGTTCTTTGTTCATGCGTGGAGCCCTGGGAAGAGCGCGTGAAATGGCCGCTTTCGTCAGTGTTGAGGCGCTGCATCCGGGAGATGGCCTGCATATTCTCCGCCTCATGGCTCTGCCACCCGGGGGTCACTCGGTTCTACCACTTTATTAAGTCCCGCAACCTCCCATACTCTTTAGAGGCGGTCCGTACAGTCACAAGGAACTGCCACATCTGCGCAGAGTGCAAACCGCATTTTTTCAGGCCGGATGGTGCGCACCTGATTAAGGCTTCCCGCCCCTTTGAACGCCTTAGTCTGGATTTCAAAGGACCCCTCCCCTCCACCGACCGCAACACATACTTCCTTAATGTGGTGGACGAGTACTCCCGCTTCCCATTCGCCATCCCCTGCCCTGACATGACCACGGCCACAGTCATTAAAGCCCTGAACACCATATTCACACTGTTCGGCTGCCCCGCATACGTCCACAGCGACAGGGGGTCCTCCTTCATGAGTGACGAGCTGCGCCAGTTCCTGCTCAGCAACGGTATAGCCTCGAGCAGGACGACCAGCTACAACCCCCGGGGGAACGGGCAAGTAGAGAGGGAGAACGGCACGGTCTGGAAGACCGTCCTACTGGCCCTACGGTCCAGGGACCTCCCAGTTTCACGGTGGCAGGAGGTCCTCCCGGACGCCCTCCACTCCATCCGGTCACTACTGTGTACTAGCACTAACCAAACGCCTCATGAGCGCCTCCTTGTCTTCCCCAGGAAATCCTCCTCTGGAACGTCGCTGCCGACCTGGCTGGCGGCCCCAGGACCCATCTTGATCCGAAAACATGTGCGGGTGCACAAGTCGGACCCGTTGGTCGAAAGGGTTCACCTCCTTCACGCGAACCCGCAGTACGCTTACGTGGAGTACCCCGACGGCCGACAGGACACGGTCTCCCTGCGAGATCTGGCGCCCGCCGGCAACACCCCCCCCCCCGACACCAATCACCCCCTTCCTGCCACCGCCGCACCCCGCGACTGCCCCCTTCCCAGGAGGATCGGTCCTCCTCCCAGGCCCGACCAGGAGCGAAGCCCAAGCTGAAACCGTAAGGCTCCCGGAGACGACAACACCGGAACAAGCACCACCACCACCACCGGGGCCGAGGCGATCGACACGGACGACCAGACCGCCCGACCGACTTGTGGCGTTGATCTAACACTACAATATGTGGACTTTTAACGAGAACATTTTGTCTTTTTTTCCTGACGATTACTGTAAATAGTTCGAAACAAAAAAAAACCTTGTACATACTGTAATAACATGCGAAAGTTTTCCTCCCAGGACCAGCCTTGTAAACCCTTACCACCATGCGAAGCATCACCCCGCCGGGTTCATTTTTAACAAGGGGTGAATGTGGTAGTATGCATTAGGGGTCATGTGGGACTGTGAAGCCGTGATGTCATTGGCTGACAGATCCCAGGTCCTGGTTGGACGTTGACCTCTAGCTCCGCCCTGAAGGCGGAGTATAAGTACCAGGAGTCCTCCCCCGCAGGCAGTCTACTACTGAACTGCGGGGGAACAGTCACGCTTAATAAAGCCTCATCGACTTCTCTATTCGTCTCTCGGAGTCTTTGTGCGCTACAATCTCTGATCATGGAGTCAGTGAAATCACCGAAGTTGCAGGATTGCGCTAGCAATCTATGGTTATTTCACAGAATTTTCAGTGCCGAAGGAGGCCATTCGGCCCATCGAGTCTGCACCGGCTCTTGGAAAGAGCACCCGACCCAAGCCCACATCTCCACCCTATCTCCATAATCCAGTAACCCCACCCAACACTAAGGGCAATTTTGAATACTTAAGGGCAATTTAGCATGGCCAATGCACCTAACCTGCACATCTTTGGACTGTGGGAGGAAACCGGAGCACCCGGAGGAAACCCACGCACATACTGGGAGACTGTGCAGACTCTGCATAGACAGTGAACCAAGCCGGGAATCGAACCTGGGACCCTGGAACTGTGAAGCAATTGTGCTAATCATGCTACCGTGCTGCCTGTTAAATATGAGGTGAAGGATTCGTCTTTACCTTGCAATCGCTGCTTGAATATGTAGCGCTCCAAAATCTAGTTGGTGTCCACCTCACGGTGCCTGTCAAACATGTCCAGGATGGTCTGAAACTTTGTCTTGTCCTGGTCTTTGGCGAAGTGAAAGGAGTTGAATATTTCCAATGCGTGATCACCCGCTGTGATGAGGAAAAGAGCTATCTTCCATTGAGGTCTGATGCTGCGACGTAAAGCTGAAATTTCTGCTTGAATGTCTGCCGGTTGGCACTGAGATTGCCGGAGGTCCTGAGCTGATGAGGAGCCTGAATCTTTTCCATTGTGCCGGTATACATGCACTGGTTGTCACGGATCTTGCTGAGTTGAACTAACTAGATTGAACAGACTCCAGGTATGATGTTGTGTTATGTAATTTGGAATAACACACGCTGCCACTTGATGCAGTTTTGAGTAAAAGCTGCTCCAGACTTTGAAGTGAGTTCAATGTGTTTTATTGAACTATTAGCACAGTTCTCAATGAGTTCGACTCTCTGTTAATCTAAATGTAGTAACTCAGTCTAACCGAACCAGCCTTGCTCTAAGCCACGTGCCGGGGTGTGATGCTGAGCATATACCCTGTCTCACTCTGTAGATGTTGGTCTGTGGAAAGAGGTGGGGTGAGAGTGCCTCATCCCTTTTATAGTGAGATACTACCCCAGAGTGTCCTGACTGCTCACTGGTTGTGTCCTATTCTATGTGTTCATTAGCTGCATGTTTGCTTATCATGACAAGTATCGCATCCAAAAGGTGCTCCCATTGACAGTGCAGCTCTTCCTGAGAACAATTAAGAAACAAAATAAAGACACTGAGCCAAATTAGGAGAAATTAGGATAGATGGCCAAGAGCTTAGAAAAAGAGGTGGACTTAAGGGGGTGGATTTTATGCAGGTAGGAGGAGTTGATGGTGTGTATTCTTTGCCCACAACCCCTCCTCCCCAGAAGAAATGTTGATCTTCAGCATGTTGACTTTGAAGCGGCCCGATTCCAGGACCGGTGAGGGCCTAGAGGCGCGCCGGGTAAAACTCACAGCTCCCGTGCTAAAAACGGCCTGAGAATGGTCGGTTCCGTTGCCGCGCATGCGCACGGCGACAACCTGCAGTGGTCACACCATACAACATGGCGCCGGTTGCGCGCGGACCCGACCTGCCAAATACGGCCCCACAGGACAACCCCTGGCCACCCACCACCAGCCCTCCCAGCCCTCGCGGAAGCCCTCCTGGCCAGCATCATGGCTCCCGGCTCACATTGGCGGCGCTGGGCAGAGTCCAGCCGGGTTCCCGACCACTCAGACTACATGTCAACCGCGCGGTCGGGAACTCAGACCATCAGGCGCGGAGCATGGGGGGTGGGCCTTACAATGACGCGCCAACGTCGTTCCAATGGCCTGCGGCGCGCGACACGATGTCACCATTTTGGAGGGGGTGGAGTATGGCTGACCGACGTCAAACCAGCAGCGCCACCGATTTGGGCTTGAAGGGATTCTCCGCCCGATCGCTGATTGCGATATCGGTGTCGGGCAACGGAGAAACCCGCCAACGATGTCCCGCCCCGAGAGCCACTGGCCAATAATGCCAACAGTGCTAGAATGGTCGCACTGTTGCTGTGGTCGCTGCTGGAACCACAAACAGTCCTGAGAATAAGGGACGATGGATACCGGTTAGCAAGATAAGATTGAGGATATTGGTCAGAGAGGGATCGAGGAGGGTTGGAGGGTGGTAATTTGGGTTTCAGAGGACTAGGGAGAAACACAAAGTGAGGAGTGTCTCCAACGGGCACACGGGAACCCCCCCAAAGGAATTGACCCCCCCTACATGCCACTCTTTAGCCCGAGCTGTTAAAGTTGCAGACTGGCCACATTCCTTCTGCCTTTCCCCACCCAATGTATTATGGTGGTGGAGGTGGAATGGGGTCCTTTTTGTTAAAATGTATTTTATTCAAAACTTATTCAAATGAGTACAAACCATAAACAGTCTGAGGAACATACTGCCCAACACAGTTATACAATTTGTCCAAATTTTTTCCCATTTTCACCTCCCGCTCTCACCCCCCCCTGTGACAAACAACTCCTCAAACATGGCCACGAACATCCCCCACCTTGCCTCAAAGCCCTCCGCTGAAACCCTCAATTCATATTTGATCTTTTCCAGTCATATACGTCTCCCAGCCAGGCCGCCACCCCGGGGCAACCAGAGAGGCGAAAGCCGCAACATCAGCCTTCCTCCCCTCCATCAGCTCCGACTTCTCTGATATCCCAAATATCGCCACCAAAGGGTCTGACACAACCTCCTCCCCCACAATCCTCATTAGTGCCGTGACCACTCCTGCCCAGAATGTTTCTAGCTTCTCGCAGCCCCTGAACATATGCATGTGGTTTGCTGGTCCCCACCCACACTTCTCGCACAGGCCACACCCTGGAAGAACTCACTCATTCTTGCCGGAGTCATATGCACCCTATGTACCACCTTAAATTGTATCATGCTCATCCTCACACATGAGAAAGTCACGTTTACCCTCCATAGCGCCTCACTCCACACTCCCCAGTTCATCTCCTCTCCCAGCTACTCCTTCCACTTCACCATAATCTTCACCACCTGCTCGCCTCCCTATTCTCCCAGCCTCACAAATATGTCTCCGATCCTGCCCTCCCCTTCCATGTCGAGAAGCAGCAGTCGCTCCAGCAGCGCATACTTTGGTAGTTTGGGGAACTCTTTCCAAACCTTTCGCGCGAAGTCCCTTACCTGCAAGTATCTAAACTCACTTCTTCTCAGGAGCTCTACCCTCTCCTTCAGTTCCTCTAAATTGACAAACCTCTCTTCCAGGTATAGATCCCTCACCTTAACCAACCCCACTTCTTTCTACTTCCCCTACATACCGTCTGCCCCCCCCCCCCCCCCCCCCAGCTCGAATCCGTGGTTTTCACACAGCAGCGTTAGCATCGACATTCCCTCTATCCTAAAGTGCCTCCTCAACTGGATCCAGACCTTCACTGTGGATCACACCACTGAGATCTCTGTGTATTTCCTTGGCACCAGTGGCAATGCTGCTGTTACCATAGCCCACAGGCTGGATCCCCTACAGAATTCTCCCTCCATCCTAACCCATTCTGCCCCCTCTACTGTCCATCATCGCCTTACCATCTCCACGTTCGCTACCCAATAATAATGGAGCAGGTTTGTGGACCCCCCTTCTGCCTCTGCTTATATAACAGGGTCCTCTTGACCCTTGGTACCTTCCCTGCCCACACAAACTCTGAGATAATCGTATCCAGCATCCAGAAAAAGTATTTGGTACAAAAATCGGAACGTCTGGAATATGAATAGAAACCTTGGCAGGACGTTCATTTTCACCACTTGGATCCTCCATGCCAGAGTCATTGCAGTGTGTCCCACCTCTTCAGATCTTCACTAACCTCCTCCAGCTTTTTCAGATTCTATTTCGGCAGCATCACCCACTTTCCCATTACCTGAATCCCCAGATAGCTAAACCTATACTTTCAGATGCACGATGTTTCGTGCAAGGTTTTTCATGCTTAAACGGTCAGATCCTATGACTGGAGTTGGCTCCGTTGAGTGAGGTAAAGGTGAAATGGGAGGCCAGGGGGGGATGACTAACCACACTCTTATGTTCTGGTCTTGTCGCATGTTAGTAAGCTTTTGGGTCTCTTCCTTCAACACCATGTCAGAGATACTTAATATTGATCTGGAGCCATGTCGGCTGGTGGCTATTTTCAGGATATCAGACTCGCCAGTGCTGCAGACAAGGATGAAGGCAGATGTACTTGTCTTTGTCTCGTGAATAGCCAGGAGATAAATTCTGCTTGGGTGGGGGTCTCCTACTGCACCCAGTGCCTTGACTTTGTTGTTCTTACATTTAGAGGGTCATTTCCAGTGGCGATGATGTGCTGAGCTCTCTTCCCAATCGGGCTCAAAATAGTGAACCTTCCAGGATTCTTGGCTCAAAAAGCCACCCAAAACTCCTTAAAACCCAAAAGGCATTAGCAGCGAAGAAGCAGAAGAGAAGATGCCGGCAAATGGTAGCTCAAAGGGCAGGCAATCAGGCAAGAGCAGCGGCAAGGGACAGGAGCAACGAGCAGACGGACCAGCGGACACACGAGGCAAGGCGGAGGCCCTGGCGAACAAAGACAGGGGGCGACCGGCGACCCGAACAGCGGAACATGAACAGGCAGTGACGTTCCCCCACCACACCGGGAGATGGATGACATTCCTAAAAAAAGAACTGACTGCCATGAGGGAGTCGAGATGGAACTCAAGGTGGTGATGGAAGAGGTGGTGATGGAGGTGGTGATGGAAGTGATAGCTGCCCTCCAGTGCACGATAGACGGCCAAGCAAGTTTGGGGGAAGTTTGAGGTGGAAGCTCACGAAAGGACGATACTGGACCTCGAAAGGGCGGCAACCAACCAGAGTGATAGGATCATGGCTCTGGAGACCGAAGTGAAGAGTTTATGGCGGCCAAAGGGAAGCTGAGGAGAAAGGTAGAGGACCAGGAAAACAGGACCAGACGACAGAATGTGCATATTGTGGGACAGCCAGAGGGGGTGGAGGGAAGGGACCCAACGGACTACATCACTCAAATGCTGGACAACTTGGTCGGGAGGGACAACTTCCCAAACCCCCCAGAACTCGACAGGACACACAGGTCGCTCTGACCAAAACCCAAGACTGGGGAGCAGCCGAGATCGATCATTGTGAAGCTGCACCGGTACCAGGACCGGGAAAAGATCCTGAGGTGGGCTTGATAGACAAAGTCATGCTCATGGGAAGGACACAGAATAAGGATTTCTCAGGACATTGGGACAGACCTCACAAAAAAAGGGCCAAATTTAATAAGGCAAAATCGGCACTCTAAAAGAGCAGGGTGAAGTAATGCATGTTATTTCCAGCCAGACTCTGGGTAACTTACAAAGGCAAAGAACATTACTTCGGCACCCCGGGACAGGCCGTAGAGTTCGAGAGAACCAACAATCTAGAGAAGGAACAAACGTTTTAAAAATGGAGACAGGACGGGGGAACGCTGATAGTTCGGGACTTCAATGTAGGGCACAGACTAGCGATGCTGAATGAACTGAAGGAGGAATGGGAATTGCCGACAGGGCAGTAAATGAGACACTTACAAATAAAACATTTCCTCCGCAAAGAAACAGTAGGATATCCCTGGGCCCCAGAGACCACACTATTAGAGGATCTGATGACCACAGACAGGAGGAAGACTTTGTGGGAAAATACATCGACAGTTACTGGACAGAGCCCGAACACCACTGGACAGGACCAGACAAAAATGGGAGGACAAACTGGGGAAAGAAGTGGAGTGGGGACTCTGGAGACAAGCACTGAGCAGAGCCAACTCAACCTCCTTCTGCGCAAGGCTCAGCCTCATGCAGTTCAAAGTGGTGCACAGAGCACACCTGACCAGAACCCGAATGAGCATGTTCTTCACGGAGGTGGAGGACAAATGTGAGCGGTGCCAGAGGGGGCCGGCCAACCTCACCCACATGTTCTAGGCATGTCCAAAACTTGCTTGGTTCTTGGTTCTCAGAGGCAATGTCCAAGGTTGTGGGGGTGAGGGTGAAACTATGCCCAAATGTGACAATCTTTGGGGTATCAGAGCAGCCAGAGCTACACATGGGGAAGAGGGCCGATGCCATAGCTTTCTTTTCCCTAATCCCTAAGGTTTGAGGCCAATAACAGCCAATAGAGGTGGAACTGGAAGGATTAGAGAGGGAAAAAAACAAAAGACAAAGAGGAGCGCCAGGGACACACAACCCAGGGTGAGAGGAGGCAGAGAGCCTGAGAGGGCAAAGAGAGACGACACTGGGGATGAGGGGGAGCGAGGGGGGAAACACCTCCCCACCCCACCACTCAACCACAAAAAGAACACGGCTGAAACCAATGAAGGGAGAAGGGAAAGTGGGGGGAACAAGGAGAAGGGGGTGCACACATCCTGATTGACCAGGAAGGATAGCAAGGGGGGTGGGTGGGGGAGACGTGGAGGGGTTAGGAAAAGGGGGCTGTTGGGGGCAGTGGGGCGGGGGGAGGAGTATGGGGGGCTGGGGGGTGGAGGACACGCCGAAATAGACGGCAGCAATCTGTAGATAAAGTAACATAAGACAAAAGCCATTTTTCTTTACACTGTACAATAAATAAACACGAACGTCAATGTACATAATGTTGAAAATGGCAATAAAAAGATTTTTTTAAAAATGTTCTTGCGTTTAGAGAAGGTCAAGAAAACCATTAGAGGGTCGGTAGAAGCGTTCTCCCTAAAATGGCAGCCATTCATTTCCTTTTTTAAAGAGCTAGTCCCCGTCAGCTGTTAAATGGTTTAGATTCGTTTTGGGGGTTACGTTAATTTTGATTGTTTGTTGTGTTCTTTGATTTTGTAACTTGGGTTAATGCTTTTATATTATTTTGTGGATAATGAAAGATTTTCAGTGAACAAATATTTTTTTTTAAATGTACTAAATGTTTTTACCTGTTATTTTCTATACCGTGAAGTCCTAATTTATATTGGTCTGTGGGAGAAAAACCTAATGGAGTCTAGCCATTTTCCCATTCAAAGACCGTGGAGCCCAACATTTCATCTCCTCTTCGCCCATTCCCCACCCTGCAACCCTCCTATGACTGTGATTGTAAGATATGAACATACATATAAACACACACATTTGCTGTAGGGGTAGACCCCTCAAACCTGCTCTGTCATTCAATAAGATCATGGTTGATTTGATTTCTCCACAATTCCACTTACTTATCAAGAATCTGTCTACTTCTGTCTTAAAAACATGCAAAAACTTTACTTTCACTGCATTTTGAGGAAAGAGTTTCAAAGATTTATGACCCTCTATGAGAAAAGAATTCTCCTAATTTTTGTCCTATTTTTAAACAGTGATCCCTGGTTTTAGATTCTTCCGCAAGAGGGAACATCCTTTCCTCGTCCATCCAGTTAAGACCCCTCAGGATCTTATACTTTCCAAGCAAGCCAGACTTTACTCTCTCTAAACTCCAGTGACAACTCGCCCATTGCAAATATTAGTCCAGTAAATCTTCTTTGAACTGCTTCCAATGTAGTTACGTCTTCCTTTTAATAAGGTGATGAATACTGTGGACAGCGTTCCAGATGTGGCCTCACTAATGCCCTGTCTATGGGATATTTGCCTTTATTTAGCCGGTGCATGGAATATAGGAGCAGGGAGGTTATGGTGGAGCTGTATAAAACACTTGTTACAGCTAGAGTACTGTGTGATGTTTTGGTCACCACACTATAGGAAGGATGTGATTGCACTAGAAACGGTGCAGGGGAGATTCAACAGGATGTTGTCTTGGCTGGACGCTTCAACTATGAAGAGTGGTTGACTGAGCTGGAGTTGTTTTTCTTAGAGCAGAGAGGACTGAGGGGGAACCTGATTGAGATGTGCAAAATTAGGAATGCCATAGATTGGATAGACAGGAAAAAACTTTTCCCCTTAGAAGAGGAATCAATAAACCAGCAGGTATAGTTTCAAGTTAAGGGGCAGGAGATTTTGGACTTCAGGTAGCACATGAAGATGAAGGCCACATCTTAGGTGACTCTTGCTAGACTCTCTGGTTTGTGGATTTCTATGCCTGGTCTCCGGGATAATTTCCAGATGAGTTGTTGTGGGAACTCATAAGGAGGTTGGCGAATGGCGAAGTCCCAGAAGAAAGCTACTGGAAAGAAGGGGGTGAGAAAAAGTCCACATGCGAATGCTGCTGTCAGTCTTGCAGGACGAAAATGGTGGGGCTGGGTCATTAGTTGGGGCCGCTTCCCTTACGGTGGAAACTCTGACCTAGGTGATAGCGGTGAAGTTGGAGAGGCTGTTTGCCACTCATTTTGAGGTGCTTTGGAGGGAGATAACAAACTCATTTAAAGAGTGGGTGGAGGAGACGATTGCCCCGATGAAGGCGGCAGTGATGAAGACATGGGTTGAGGTGCGGGACCAAGGAGAGAAGTTGAAGGGGGTGGAGGAGGCACTGTCGCAACACAGTGACCAGTTCACCTCGATGGGTGAGGAGCTGCAGAGGGTGGCGGAGGTCAACAAAGGGCTCAGAGGAGGACCGAGTACTGTGCAAAGATGTTTGCTGAGTTGGTGGGGGAGGGGGAAGAACCCGCCTGCTACAAGTTGGACAGGGCACATCGGTCGCTCAGGCTGAAGCCTAAAGTGAATGAACCACCAGGGGTGGTCATAGTCTGCTTTCATAGTTATCACGTGAAGCAGAGACGAGGGGTTGGATTCTCCAACCCCTCCCGCCGGGTCGGAGAATTGCCGGGGGCTGGCGTGAATCCCGCCCCTGCCGGATGCCGAATTCTCCGGCACCGGATATTCGGTGTGGGTTGGAATTGCGCTGCGCCGGTTGGCGGGCCCCCCCCCGGCGATTCTCCGGCCCGCGATGGGCCGAAGTCCCACTGCTGAAATGCCTGTCCCGCCGGCGAGAATCAAACCACCTCTCTTACTGGCGGGACAATGCGGCTCGGGCGGGCTCCAGGGTCCTGGGGGAGATCTGGCCCCGGGGGGTGCCCCCACGGTGGCCTGGCCCGCGATCGGGGCCCACCGATCCGCCGGCGGGCCTGTGCCGTGGGGGCACTCTTTTCCTTCCGCCTTCACCATGGTCTCCACTATGGCGGAGGCGGAAGAGACCCCCATTCCACTGCGCATGCGCGGGGATGCTGTGAGCGGCCGCTGACGCTCCCGCGCATGCGCCACACGGCAAAGAATTTCTGCGCCAACTGGTGGGGCACCAAAGGCCTTTCCCGCCAGCTGGCGGGGTGGAAATCAGTCCGGCGCGGGCCTAGCCCCTCAAGGTAAGGGCTCGGCCCCCCAAGATGTGGAGAATTCCGCACCTTTGGGCGGCGCGATGCCGGACTGATTCGCGCCGTTTTTGGCGCCGGTCGGCGGACATTGTGCCGATTGCGGAGAATCCCACCCCAATGTGAATTGGGGAGGCGTTAACATATGAATATACCAAGATCTGACGTGGAGTTGGCGAGAAGGCGGGCGGCCTTTGGACAGGTGAAGGCAGCATTGTACTTCGCAGTGGAGTGAGATTTGGAGTGGTCTACCCAGCGAAGTTATGAGTAACTAACAATCTGAAGGATATTTATTTTGAGACGGTGGAGGAATTCGTTGAGGCTGAAGGACTGGGGGGTTTTCAGTGGCGGCCATGGAGTGAGTGGTTGGACATTTGCCAGCTCCCGCACGAGGTGTTTTTTTTGGGGACCTTTTCCCTGCTTGCTTGATGTTTTAGTGAAAAAAGGTTTCGAGGTGACTGGAAAAAGTTAAACTCCACTGGTGGTGCTGGTGGATGGATCCACGGACCGGAAATGGGTCGAGCAGAAGGGAGCAGTTGGAGCAAGAGACTCTTTGTGGGCTACAGGTCAAGATGGCGGAGGCTAAAGGGTCAGCTCTGCCTGCCCAGTGGTCAGTGGAGCTGGTGGACGTCTTGAACGAGACGTTCAGCCGGCAGAGGAGGGAAGCCCAGGAAGACCAACCAAGGCGGTGGAACCATTAAAAGTGGGAATTGATCATGTGTAACAGAGGCTGGAGTCCCAGGGCCAGTCTATTCGGAATGTGGAGGAGGTGGAGCACAAGGAGCAGCTTACCTCTTTGGAAGCCGAGATTGGAATGATGCGGGAGACCCAGAAGTGGCTAAAGGAGAAGGTGGAGGATCTTGAGAATCGCTCCCAGTGACAAAGCGGCACAATAGCACAGTGGTTAGCACTGTTGCTTCACAGTGCCAGGGTCCCAGTGATTCCCGGCTTGGGTCACTGTCTGTGCGGAGTCTGCACGTTCTCCCTGTGCCTGCGTGGGTTTCCTCCGGATGCTCTGGTTACCTCCCACAAGTCCTGAAAGAAGTGCTGTTAAATAATTTAGACATTCTGAATTCTCCCTCCGTGTACCCGAACAGGCGCTGGAATATGGCGACTAGGGGCTTTTCATAGTAACTTAATTGCAGTGTTAATGGAAACCTACTTGTGACAATAAAGATTATTATTATTATAAAAGAATCATGGGGATACCTGAAGGTATCAAGGGTGCAGACGCTGGCTTGTATGTAGCCAAAATGCTGGAGAAGCTAATAGGGGAAGGGGCCTCTGGCGATCTACCGGGCGCACAGGGCACTGATGAAGGAGCCGCAGGCAAACGAGCCGCCGAGGGAGATGGTGGTGCGTCTCCATCGATTCCTGGATATTGAGGTGGGCAAGGCAGACGAGGAGGTGCACCTGGGAAGGCAATGCGCTTCGGGTGTACCAGGACCCGGGCGCTGACCTGGCAAAGAGGAGTCGGGTTCAATTGAGTGAAGGCTGCCCTCTTCAAAAAGGGGATGAAGTTCAGGATGCTTAACCTGGCCCGCCTCTGGGTGATTTTTAACAGCCGAGAACATTATTTTGGGACACCAGAGGAGGTGATGGAGTTTTTAAGAGACCATGTACTGGCAGGAGAAGGAGGACATTGAACTGTGGAGGAGCAGTGAGGAGATGTTTGCCTTTTCTGGCTTTGTCTGTCTTTTTTTTTTCTTTTCCTTTGTTGGTTGTTGGAGAACTTCTCTCCTTTGAGATGTTTCGTTGGGTTTGGTGGTGGGATGTTTGATGAGCGTTGAGGGTGAGTGCATCTTTTCTTTTGTTCCATTGTTGTTTGTGTTATGGAAGTATACTGCGGGGGAGGGAGGGGAATCAGTGGGAGGTAGGAGGCTCAGGTGCCTTGGGTGGGTGCTGCCTGGCTAGCTGGGTGGGCAAGTTAATGGGAGCGCAATGGGCAGTGGCCAGGTGGTTAGCGTAGTAGAGGGAGATGGGAATGTTGTTTTGTTCAGCGGAAAGGAGAGGGAGGGGAGGGGAGGGGGTGCTGCTCACAAAGGCGTGGTTGCTGTGGCGCAGCAAGAAGGGGAGTGGTGGGCATCCGAGGGTGGGCCTGGCGGGTTGCGTGCCACAGGCCAGGGGCTGGCCCAAGAAAGGGTATGCTGGACCGGCAGGGGAGGAGGTGGCAGGGTGCCACCCGACCAAATTGGTAACATGGAACATGAAAGGGCTGAATGGACCAGTCAAATGGTCGCTTGTGTTTGTGCACTTTAGGATCTTGAAGGCGGACGTGGCATTTTTGCAAGAGACACACTTGACGGGGGATCAGACTAGGCTAAAGAAAGGGTAGGTAGAGCAAGTCTTTCATTCGGGATTAGATATGAAGACTCGGCGGCTGGCGGTGTTGGTAAATAAATGGGTGGTGTTTGAGATGGGGTACATTGTGGCCGATTCGGGAGTGAGGTTCACGATGGTGAGTGGGAAGCTGGAGGGGATGCCGGTGGTTTTGGTAAATGTTTATGTCACAAACTGGGACAATGTGGAGTTTATGAGGCGGGTGCTGGGGAACATCCCGGACCTGGACTCGCACAGGTTCATCATGGGAGGGGACTTTAACACGGTCATTGAACCAGGTTTGGACCGGTCGAGCCTGAGGCTGGGGAGAGTGTCGGCAATGGTGAAGGAGCTGAAGGGGTTCATGGAGCACATAGCGGGGGTGGATCCGTGGAGGTTTGGGAGGCCGAGGGCGAAGGAGTTCTCGTACTGCTCCCATGTGAACATGGTGTACTCTCGGATTGATTTTTTCATGGTGGACAAGACGTTGCTGGCGGGGGTTGTCGACTTGGAGTACTCGCCGATCGTGGTTTCAGTCCACGTGCCGCACTATGTGGACTTGCAAGTGGACCGGGGTGGGGGGGCAAAACCTCAACTAGAAACTCACCTCTGACCCTTTAATGGCTTATCTAATTTTTTTTCCAAATGCAAGAACTCCGGCAGATCTCCAGCCATAGGCAGCGCCAGTGTCCTCCATCCGGGCAAAACTCACCTCCGGGGCTATTAGACCGGTGAAGGCCAGGTCCTTCAGCCCTGGCACGTCCGAAACCCCACAGATCGCCATCCATGGACACGGCTCCTTTTTAACCCCCAAAATTTCCGACATAGTCTTGAAGAAGGACGCCCAGAAATTGACCAACATCAGGCAGGACTAAGGCATATGCGAGTGGTTCACTGGGCCCCTTGAACAATGCTCACATTTATCCTCCACCCCCAGAAAGAACCCACTCATCTGTGCCATAGTCATGTGCACTCTATGCAGCACTTTAAACTGAATCAAGCTCAGCCTTGCACACAAGGAGGTAGAAATAACCCGATGCCAAACCTCGCTCCACATTCCCCCCCCCCCGCCAAAAGCACAACCCAACTCTTCCTCCCATTTTCCTCCAGCGAAGCCCTCCGCCCCCTCCATCAATTGCCCATAAGTATCACATTTCTTCCCTTCCTCTATTTCATCCAAGGACACCACCTTATCCATTAACAAAGGGGCCAGCAACTGAGGAAACGTAGAGAGTTCCTTCCAAAGAAAGTTCCGTAGGTATCCAAACCCATCTCCCCCTGGCAGCTATGTTCTCCAGCTCAGTAGACCTACTCTCCATGAACAAATCCCTTCACCTCTCGACCCCCCCATACCTCTCCCAGATCTTGTGCGACAAATCCATCCTAGTGGTATAAATCTATGATTCCTATAGACCAGCATCATTAGTGGCATTAATTCCAGTTTGAAGTGCTGTCTAAATTGGTTCCATATTCACAAAGAAGATGTTACCACTGGGCTTGTAGTGTACCTGGCCAGCGAGAACGGAAGAGAAGCAGTAATTGTTATATTACTGGGTCTAGTAATAGGTATCGTTACTAGTTACTATTGATGCCGATAGTCTGATAGTGTGATCCTGAAGAAACCACCAGTCTTCAACTTAAGCAAACTAATTTATTAAAGTAACGATTGATTATATCTGAGTTCGACACTCTACAGAACTATCTCTAGAAATCAAGTAATTAAATATGATTGAATTAACTGATTCACAACTATAAATACTAACTATACTGAGAGCTTTCTAAATACACAACTGCTTACTAAACAGTCCTGGGTAGAAAGAGACCAAGATCCTCCAGGAGCTGATACTTATACTGGATCTTGTAATGCCCTCGAGTGGTAATGCCCTCGAGTGGTAGTGTTACAGCTAGATGTTAGAATTAACCCTTTAGTCATATACACATATACATATCATTACAGTAATAAGTGCCCGCAAACTTAAACCTACACAGGAGGCCACAAACCAACCCCGAGAACACAATCCACTCCCGACCTTTCTCGATATTCGCCGCCCGGTAATACCTCATCAAATTAGGTAATGCCAAGCCTCCCAACTGTCTATCTCTCTGCAGGAACATCCCCTGCACCCAGAGGGTCGTAACCGCCCATACAAAGGTCGAGATCAGCTTGTGAATCCTACCAAAAAATGACCCAGGCAGAAAGATTGGAAGACACTGAAACACAAGGACCTTGGAAATACGTCCATTTTAACCATCTGGACCCTTCCTGCTTGTGATAACTGGAGGGCATCCCATCTCTTCAAATTCGACTTTACCCCTTTCTACCAGGCTGACCAGGTGCAACTTGTGCAACAAGGCCTAATTATGAGCCACCCATATCCCCAGGTACCTAAAACTAGTCCTGGCCAGTTGAAACGGCAATCTTTCCAGTTCAGCTCCCTTCCCCAGAGGATTCACCGGAAATACTTCACTCTTGCCCACGTTCAATCTATATCTTTAGAAGGAACCAAACTTCTCCAACACTTCCATTATCTTACCCACATTAACAAGAGGGTCTGTAACATATAACAAGTCATCCACATACAGGGACATCCAAAGCTCCCTACCTACCCTGTCCATGCCCTTCCACCTGGCCGATGACCAATGTCCAATAGCCAACGGCTCGCTCGCCAAAGCAAAAAGTAACAGAGAAAGTGGACATCCCTGCCTTGTACCGTTGTGGACGGCACAGTGGCACAGTGCCTCAAAGCTCCAGGGACCCGGGTTCAATTCAGGCCTCGGGTGACTGTGTGAAGTTTGCACTTCCTCCCTGTGCCTGTGTAGGTTTCCTCCTTGTGCTCTGGGGCTGGATTCTCTGATTCTGGGGCTATGTCCCCACGCTGACATGGGAACGGTGGCATTTTATGCCAGAAAGAAATGGGGCAAAATGGCCACTGATCCCCCGTTTTGCTGGGGGCTAGCATGTCAGCAGCTTTCTAGCTGCCGATACATCCCGGAGAATTGCCGGGCCAATGGCTGCGCATGGGCACGGCGGCAGCCTGCAGCGGCCGTGCTGTGCTATATGGCGGATGCCACTCATGGACCCGGCCCACAAAATAGTGCCCACCCTTTGGCCGGCTGTCGCACCCCAGACCACAACCCACAGTGCTCCCAGCCCCCAAGAATGTCTCACTCTGCCCGCGGATTGGCCCTCCCCTGACTGCGGCGGCGCTGGACTGAGTCCGTAGCCGCCACGCCGAGTTCCCAATGGGCGAGGCCATAAGTGACCCACTCCGTCGGGAACTCGGCCAGTCAGGGACGGAGCGTCGGAGGGCGGGCCTTAGGCAACGCCCTGAGGCCGTCGATACGTGGCACAGCATACAAGTACGCCGCTTTGGGCGCCGTCCCCGATTCTGTGTTGCTCTTATTAGCCTTAGTTTATTATCTCTGATTATGTCACCTTTGCTCATGAGTCGCCAGGTATCTTTCTGATACCGCCACGTGGTTCAAGCTCGAGTTATGATTAATAAGTCAGCACACCGCTTAGTAAGATTGAAATCAACGGTCATTTATTATGTACAACAAGTAATGCTTACACAATAATGCTACTCTCTATATAGAAACCTACCACTACTGGCCAATACTTAACTTTAGGAAGGGCCCACCAGGTCAGGGAAACGAATGGCTTATCGAATCGGATCTGGCCCGCGGGATTCAAAAGGCTGATACGGGTCGATGGCTAGGAGTCTCTATCGGGTAGCGATCGCTGGAGTCAAACTTATGCTTTCTGGTCGATGTTCTTGCGAAGGTCGCGAGCAGGCGAAGAAGGGAGCGAGAGAGAGATCTGAACTTGGCCCCTCACTTTATAGGGTCCCGGGGCTTCCCGCCTCCCGGGGCGGCCCTTGACCCTGAGTCCCAAGTGATTGGACTTGTTCCCAATCACTGGGTTCGATATGCTCCAATAATGGGGCATTCCTTGATCGGGGGGGGGGGGGTTGCCCACCTTTCTTTGTGTTAGCCTCTCTTGGTGCCGAGAGGTCTGGAGTAGCTTTACAAATGTTAATGTATAGCAATTGTTCCCGGGGATGGCTGTTCACTATGCAGATGGTTGGATTGTCGTGATGTTAAATGGCTGCATGATGTGATCTGCCTGGCTTCCCCCAGAGGCGAATACACTGTTTTACCTGCAGCCGTCCGTTTGAGTCCTGTTGGCTGCTTTTCCCATCAGCCTTTTCGGTTAGCCATTTTATATCGGGTTTTGGCCAAATTAATCGGGAATCAGCCATTTTAGGTGGCTACATCTGTCGTAAACTTTGATTCTCCGGCCAATCGCTGAATGTGACTTTAGTGTCAGCGACCGGAGAATCCGACCCCTGGTTTCCTTCCACAGTCCAAAGATGTGTAGGTTAGGCGGATTGGCCATGTTAAATTGCCCAAAACGTGTCCAAAATGTTAGTGGGATTACTGGGTTACGGGGATAGGATGGGTAGGCTTAAGTAGGGTGCTCTTTCCAAGGACCAGTGCAGACTCGATGAGCCGAAAGGCCTCCTTCGGCACTGTAAATTTTATGGTACCCCTATACAACTGAAAGTACCCAAACTTAATGAATTGGTGTGAACGCTCGCTGTGGCGGCCCTATACAAAAGCCCCTATCCACAAAATCAACTGTGGCCCAAAATCAAACCGCCCTAATACCTCAAGAAGGCACCCCCACTTCATCCGGGCAAAAGTTTACTCGCGTCCATAGAGATGATAGCCTCTGGCTTGGCCCCTAATGAGAGCGACAGCACCACATTCAGGGGTCTCCTATCGTTGGACGATAATTGTCAGCCTTTAACAAACCCAGTCTGATCTTTGGAATTTACCCCCGGCAGGCAGCCCACCAAATGAGCTACCAACAGCTTTGCATCAGCATTCAACAGAGAGATGGGCTGATATGACCCACACTCCATGGGATCTTTATCCTTCTTCAGGATTAAGGAAATGGATACGTGTTCCAATGTGGCCGGCAACACCTCCGGGCAAAGAATTGTTAAACATGTCCAACAGATAAAGTCCCATTTCTGTGCAAATGTTTTATAAAATCCCACTGGGAAACCTTCTGGGACCGGTGCCTTCCCAGCCTGCATAGAACAGATACATTTCATAACTTCCACGAGCCCAAGCGGTGCCTCCAGCTCCTGCCCTCTTTCCCTTTCCACCACATGGAAAACCAACCTATCCAAGAACCGTACCAACATTGAGTCTTCCTCCAGAGGCTCAGACCTGTATGGCCCCCGGTAAAAGGTCTCAAATACCCCATTAACCTTTTCTGGATCAGAAACCGATCCTTCCCCCAGGTCCTTAACCTAAATTATTTCCCGAGAAGCCGCCTGCCGCCTCAACTGATGAGCCAATAACTGACTGGCCTTCTCCCCATACTCTTAAATCGTCCCTCTCACACGACGAAGCTGGCTAACTGCTTTCCCCATTGAGAACAACTCAACCTCTTTCTGGAGCTTCTTCCTCTTCGCCAACAGCTCTATGTTGACGGTCTACCGCAAGAACAGACCACCAATTTCTGCCTCCCCACCCTCCCCGACCTGTCTCTGTGAGATTTAATCAAAATTAACTCCCCGCCCCCCCCCCAACTCCCCCCTAATAATGCCTTTAATGCCTCCCAGAACATGGAAGGTGAGACCTCCTCATTCTTATTAACTCCACATAGGTCCCAATAGCGGATGATATCCTCTCGCACACTCCCTTGTCTGCGAGCAATGCCGCATCCAGCCACCACGGTGGTCGCTGAGCGTAAACATTAAGCAAATCTGACCACAATGATTGTTCAATATGTTAATTTGTGGTGAATTGAACAGTTTAATCAATTTGTACCTGACCTCTTCTTACTTACCAGGTGCTTTTTAGGTTTACTTTTGAAAAGAAAATGAGTACATGTATCTTGTTCATATCAAATCAGAATAGCTTGTTTAAATTTCTGAGGTAATTAACCACAATGTGAGCATGTATTGAGGAGGGTGTGGATCATGCAATGCACTTGTGGGTTTGACTGACACCACTGAACAGAAGAAGGTGTCTGTGGCAGCCCCAAAATGGCATTTTCTACATTTGCATAGACCTGTTGAGCACAAGTTTTGCCAATCTGATGAGTGGCCATTGAATGTGACCAAAATTGAGCTATTGGATATTAGACAAAGAAAACATGTTAAAGGTAGAAGGGACATGTGGCTAAAAATATTTAAATAATTTCTTGTCTTTATATTTTAGTGTGGAAAACCACTTCCAGGTCTCACAAAACAGGATGATTGTTGTGGGAGTGTCGGAATATCGTGGGGATACCATAAATGTACAAAATGTCCTCCAACACCAGGTAAACCATCAAGGTTTTTAAGAGTTATAACATGAATCCTTAGTGCTGGAGAATCCACTAGATGTTAGCCAGATTATCAGGCCTGTCTGAACATTATTAACATTTCCATTATCATTGACTAGGTACCTTTAAAGAGTCACACCCAAAACCTTATTCTTTTTAATCTTTACTGATGAGCATCCTTTCTTTGTGAACATAGTTGATGAAAGTTCTTCAACCTAAATTATGCTGGAATGTACATTGGTTTCTATGCCGACGTGCTAATAGACACTTGCACTGACATTTTCTGAGAATCTCATGACTATAGATTGGAATGTAAAAACCAGTGTAAAACAAACAGAAATCAGCAGGAATAATCCTTTTTTTAAAATTCCTGTTCATCTTATTGATATTATGAAAATTGAGGTTTGAACTAATAAAGCTATCACATATATTAAGCTCATAATGCTTACAATAATACAATTTTGGGAGCTTTCCTTAATGTAAAAAATTCTGATATCATAAAAAGCACACAAAGATACAGAAAATTACAATGGAGAGAATTTTAACTGCCAATGGGGCGAGGCTTTAGGTATGGACGGGAGAGTGGGAGGAGGGTTAAATATCCAAACATGCTGGGGTGTCAGCAGCCCAACCTGATCATGCCTGTTTCCAGTTATTACTGCGGTGAGTGGGAAACCCACATGGAAATGATGGGTAAATGATTTAAATATTCAGACTTTGGGTGGCGGCATGTAGGTGGAGGTCGCATGTTAGGTGGCTCCTGCTAGAGTCTCTGGTTTTTTACTTTTATGTCCTGTTTCAGTGGTAGTTTGTGGATGAGTTGGTGTGGGAAGTCGAGGAATGGGAAGTCCCAAACGAAAGGTGCTGGAAAGAAGGGGGAAAGCGAATGTCCGCCGGCGAGTGCAGCTGTGAGTCCTGCGGGAAGTAAGATGGCGGGTGCTGGGTCGCCAGGTGTAGTCACTCCCCTCATGGTGGAATGTCTGACTGAGGTGATGTCGGTGGATTTGGAGAGGCTGTTTGCCAAGCATTTTGAGGTGCTTTGGAGGGAGATAATGGTGTTGCTGAAAGAGTGGGAGGAGGCAATTGCCCCAGTAAAGGCGGCAGTGATGAAGATGTTGGATGAGGTGCGGGAGCAAGGGGAGAAGTTGAAGCGGGTGGAGGTGGCACTGTAGCAACATAGTGACCAGTTCACTTTGATGGGTGAGGAGCTGCTGAGGGTGGCAGAAGTTTTGGGCACGTGAGGCCTGGTTACTGAGGAAGAGGAGGGGAGGAGCAGGACTCAGACGGGGGACACCACACTAGCCAATGAAGGTTGGCTAGTGAACGGGAATGTGGTGGAGGGAGGGGCCGCAGTTATTGGAGCTTTGTCAAGCAGGTTTTGATGAACCTCGGAGGTGTGAATAGTGGGGGGAGGGGATCAAAAGGGGGTTGGGGGAGGGGGCGGTGGAGGCGGGGGGGGGCAGTGGAAGGGGGTGGGGTTGCTCATCTCTCCCTTTGGCACCCCAGGCTGAGGAAGAGGATCAAGATGTCGGGAGTGGTGAAGCTGGGAATTGGGCCTAAAGAAGATGGAGGGGGAGGGTGACTCTCGGAAGGGTGTTGAAGATGTCAGGGGGTGAAGCTGATCTCATGATGCTGAAAGATTACAGTGGACATTAGTTTGTGCAAATGTGAATATACTGACATATATCGTGACAATGTTCATCCATGCAACCACTTGTGCTCAAATTGTTTTGATATTCCGAGGTCTACTACCATGTCTGTGTTATTCATTAAGGCCCTGCCTTCTCAACCTTGCCCTTCGTCTGAGGTGTGGTGACCCTCATGTTAAATCACCACCAGCCTGCTGTCTCAAATGTTGAGAGCAGCCCATGGTCCTAGGGACTGTAGCAACTTTCTTTTTGGTCTGGTTCAGCCTCTACAATTGTGAAAGACAGGAATGGAGTTGGTCGCTAGGGAGAAAAGTTTGGTTGAGACCACAGATAATGGCCTTTGTTTTCCCAATGCTTAGTTTGAGGTTTATTATTATTTAGCAAATGCAAATCCTCAATTCCAAGCAATAGCCTCCTCATTTGCTGTGTTTCAGGCGAGCAGTTTGCCACTTAGTCTGTAGCAGGACATTTCTTGGTAACTTGCAGCATTGTTGGTGTTCTTCCACAAGTGAATAAGGGGTTTGTACTGAATGAAGCCCCAATGGTGGAGCTTGGTTGCACAGGGGCCCAGACCTGTTCTGAACCTATTTAGCAAGGACCGCTATCGCTATGGCAGTTCAAAGGTTGCCATTCGATAGATGGGGTTTGTCATGAGGAACTTGTTGACTGTGTATGTTTCCCATTACTTGACCCAAACAATGTCTGCTGGGAGATCTTGCTCAGGAAGGTTGCTCCATATGGAGTGCCAATATGGAAGGCCAAATGTAGATGGTTGAGCATGTCATTATTGCATGTTAAATGAGATGCAGCACAGATGGTTTCAAACAGCTTGTAGTTTTTTTGTCAGACAGTGGCTGTGTGGTGGAGTGATGTTTGCAAGAACAGAAGTCAGGGGAAAGGTGTTGAGCAGAGAGTTCCAGTTAGGATGTGCATTATTGCATTCATTTGAGTGTCAACAAGATGTATGTGTGATGGCCCTTTGCCATGCAGGTGCACAGTACTCTGCTGCATTGGAGGCAATGTCTGCTCATCCAGTATTGTATGTCAGACAAGCAGTCTGACAAATTTAAGTCAGTGGGGGTAAGAGGAGTGGGGACAATGTTGAGAGTAATGGTGGGAAGGTAGAACTGGGTGTTGTCAAGAAACATGTGGAAAACTGATGCTGTGTTTTTGGATCGTGTTATGAGGGGCAACATGTGGATGAAAAATATATGGGGCCAAGGATATATCCTGAGGGGATACTGGAGGTAACAGTGCAAGAACAGAAAAATGAGCCAGTGCAGATGATTCTCTGACTGATTAGATAAGAATGGAACCAAGAGAGTGCAATTCCAGCCAGTTGGAAGACTGTCTGGGCGGGGTGGTTAGCGAAAGGTGTAGCCTCGCAGGGAGGCTTCATTTTAGGGTATAGTGTCATCACCCCTCAGTCGGGTTTGCATCTAATTAAATTGCCTGGTTGAAATTAAATTACTGATATTATCATATTTCTGATGTGTCCTATATGCCATATAAATGTAATGTATGGCAATTTATGAAATTATGCTCAACAGGATATTTAAATATAACCTCTATAAGTGTCTTTAGAAATTGAGATGACAATAAACAGATTTTTCCCAATCCATTAAAAGTTAAGATATCTTGGGCTTTATTTCAAGAACCATTTAATTATGCAATTTATTTTGATGGATTGTTGGAAAACAGTTTATGCTTGGAACAAGGTTACTTGCTCAGTATTCAGCATTATACTTGGAAGATGTTTATGCATATTGGGAATACATCGGATGTGAATTGGTCCTCAGGAATTCTAATTTTTAATCTGAATCATCAGTGAAATAAAAACGCATTTATTTTGCGTGAAAATAAAACTTGAATTTTAAATCAACAAATTGCAATGTGCTTGTTCAGTGGAACTGAATATTATAGTGTGTTAGGAAGTTTAATTTCCCATTGACGCCTCGAATCTAGGCATTTCTTGATTGTTGTTAATGTTGAAATAAGTTCATGCAGGTTTTAGTAACCCCAATCCATAGGAGTACCTGCCTTTGTAATCAAAGCAATTGGAAAACCATAGCTGCCTTTTTATTTTGGGACTAATGAAAATGTTACCAATTGATTGGAATGGAAATTAAAATTGTGGTTTGTAAAATGGGTGGCTGATGCACAACATTAATTTTATGCTCAGGCATCAAGTTGAAAATATACCCCAGAATCATAGTGTGAAATGAGATGAGGATGAAGGCAGCCCAATAAACTAGGGAGCAAGTGGGATTAATAAGCAATTCAAAACTATTTCTGCTGACAGTGTTGAATACCTTAGTGAGATTTATGAAAGTAAGGTAAAGGGGAATACTCTGTTTCCTACAATTATCTTGTGGTTGGCGTATGGAAAACATAGGAACATGGGAAGTGGGACCAGGAATGGGTCATTTGGCTCCTCAAGCCTGCTCCACATTCAAGAAAATCATGGCCGATCTTCTACCTCAATGCCATTTTCCCACACTATCCCCATATCCCTTGGAAGTCTTTAATATATAGAAATCTACCGGTGTCTGCTTTGAATATCCTGAATAACTAAGCCTCCACATTCCTCTGAGGGTAGAGAATTCACCACCGCCAAGGGAAGAAATTGCTCACCTCAGTCCAAACTATCCTACCACTTATTCTGAGACTGTGTTCTCTGATTCTAGACACTTCAGACATGGTAAGCATCCTTCCTTCATCTATTCTGTCGAACCTCGTAATAATTATGTATGTTTCACTGAGATCACCTCTCATTCTTCTAAACTCTAGAGAATACAAGCCCAGTCTACTGAATTACTCCTCATTGGATGATCCCACCATCCCAAGAATCAGTCTGATGAAACAAGCAAAATACTGCGGATGCTGGAATCTGAAACAAGAACAGAGGATGCTGGAAAAACTCAACAGGTCTACCACCATCTGTAAATAGAGAAAGCAGAAATAAACTATCAAGTCCTTTGGCTCTTTGCCAAAACTGAAGGGAGGGAGAATGTGTTAGAGTTGTGAGAGATTGCAACAAAAAGTAGCAACTCTAAGAACAAAAGACAGGTGGCCCGGTGTTTGGTAGCTTTAGATTGTACATGTTCATCCTTGGCCTGCTGAAATGCCCGAGTGAATCCCAGTGCAAGCTGGAAGAGCAGTATCTCATTCTGCGTTTGGGCACGCTGCAGCCCTCGGGCACTCAATGGTGAGTTCGGTAGATTTCGATTGTGACCTTTCTTGTCCACGTTAAACCTCTTTTTAAAAATATCCCATACATGTAATGCATCAATGCTACCCCCCACCCCTCCCACATCGGGCCATCTGTCTTTTGTTCGTAAAGTTGTTACTTTTTGTTGCAACCTCTCACATCTCTAACACATTATACCTCCCTTCAGTTCTGATGGAAAGCCAAGGACTCAAACCATTAACTCTGCTTTCTCTCCTTACAGGTGCTGTCAGACCTGCTGAGTTTTCCCAGCACCACCATCAGTCTGGTGAACCTTTGTTGCACTGCCTCTATGGCAAGTATATCCTTCCTTGGGTAAAAAAACCAAAACTGTGCATAATACCCCAGGTGCGGTGGGATTTATATAATTGAAGAAAGACATCTTAATTCCTGTACTTAAATCCTCTTGAAGATCATGTCCACAGTAGATCTGCTGACAAAGAAACCACATTGTGCTTCTGTATATGCTCAGCCTGCAAGTAAAGGGAATCTTTTAAGTTTGACCCTTACAAAGATCTTCCTGGTGACATTAAAAAGTGATATTCCCCTGTAGTTGTTGTAGTCTCCTCTTTTGAAACATTGACTATCGCACTGGGACTCATGAGCTAGCAAAAGAGGGAAATGGCAACACCACCTTTTAGCTGACTTACACTACCATGGCAACCTGTGACCACAGCAGCTGGCATCAGGCAGGATTAAGCATGGAATTAAATTATTTTGTTCAGTATGGTAAGTTGATAAATCATTTTTTAAAACAGAAGCATGCAGTATCCTTGATTTTAACAGATTTGTGGGAAATTTCTATCTGCCAGGTTTGGGGTGCTGGTGGTAGGTTCAGTTGCATGCAGGGGTTAAAAGTCCAGAAAGATAATGGTGATATATCCCGGCTCTCATTAGCATTCAACAAGACGCATTCAGGAGAGGCAAGGAAGCCCACTTGATGAAAGTGTCAGGTCGGAGGGTAGCTCAGTGGTTAGCACTGTGGCTTCACAGCGCCAGGGTCCCAGGTTCGATTCCCGGCTTGGGTCACTGCCTGTGCGGAGTCTGCACGTTCTCCCTGTGTCTGCGTGGGTTTTCTCCGGGTGCTCCGGTTTCCTCCCACAAGTCCAGAAAGACGTGCTGTTAGGTATTTTGGGCATTCTGAATTCTCACGAACAGCTGCCGGAATGTGGCGACGAGGGGATTTTCACAGAAACTTCATTATAGTGTTAATGTAAGCCTACTTGTGACAATAAAGATAATTATTAATTAGATAGTTCAGTATGTTAAACAAAAGAGAAAATGCTGGAAAATCTCAGCAGGTCTGGCAGCATCTGTGAGGAGAGAAAAGAGCTAACGTTTCCAGTCCGTTGACGCTTTGTCAAAGTCATCGGACTCAAAACGTTACATCTTTTCTCTCCCTACAGATGTGCCAGACCTGCTGAGATATTCCAGCATTTTCTCTTTCATTTCAGATTCCAGCATCCGCAGTAATTTGCTTTTATTCAGTATGTTAAATATCAATTGAGTGATAATTTAACCATCTATTCTGACTTTTAATAGCCAACGCACAGATTTTCCGTGTTGTGAGGTTAAGCAGGAAGTTTTTTCCCTACTTTGTTCAAAAATAATGAAATAAGATTCAAAAGATAATTCCCATGTCTGAAATAGGTGAGTATGCTACTTGCCCATTTACAGGTCCACCTCGAATTGCGTCAGTGAGAGTCGTAAGTACCTATAGGGTTCTAGGGCCCTCCCATCCTCCAATTTTCAATTGGCAGCAGCCGATTTTTCATGTAACAAATGAGAAGTTAACAAGTGAAAATCCTCTCAAATAAACGTGATCACAAAATAATTTACCAGAAATCCTTGGACAAAGATCAACATTGGATATTGTCCCGGTCTTGCTGCATTTGGACATGGACTGCTTCATTATCTGAGGAGTCACGAATGGTGCTGAACATTGTGCAGTCACCTGCGAACATTCCCACATCTGACTTTATGATGGGAGGTCATTGCTGAAGCAGAT
Source organism: Scyliorhinus torazame (assembly GCF_047496885.1). Lineage (NCBI taxonomy): Eukaryota > Metazoa > Chordata > Chondrichthyes > Carcharhiniformes > Scyliorhinidae > Scyliorhinus > Scyliorhinus torazame. The sequence continues at coordinate 375,679,570 of NC_092708.1, forward strand.
GAAGATGGTTGGGCCTGGTTGTATATTTTAAGCAGATAACTAATATGCTAGATAAGGAAGTGTCTATGGATGTTATTTATATTGACTTCCCAAAGCACCCTCTATTGATCCTAACTGCAATGTTCAGAAACATTCTTGTTATGATTGACAGCTGCTGACCACTTCAATAATACAAATGCTTTCTGCAGTTAGAAAAGAGGAAGTGAATCACTTCACTGGTCTGGCTTGCTCATTAGCTGTCAAGCAGAGCAGTTCAGAGTGAGAAAGCCACTTCCGCGTTTAAACAGGTCAGACCAGGATGACGATGTTGAACTGAGGGTTGCTTGAGATCACCATGTCAATAGTAATCTTCAGGTTGCATAAAGCTGGAAGGGGCAGTCCAGACACAGGGCCCTCGGTCAACACCTTACCCACAGTCTGAGCCCACCCAATCCCCAGGACCTTTGGGGGACCCTGTTTCTTCAACCTGACAGCAGCAGAGGGGCACTGGAGCAATGAGCTGACCCACTTGACCCCACTCAGAGTCCAGCATGCCAGGCCAGGGTGTCAGTGCCATTGTGCCAGTGCACCATTGGCAATGCCAGGGAGCGATGACTGAATAGGGGTGGCTGAAGAGGTGGGTGGCTGAAGGTGGCGGTAGGTGGTGGCTGAAGGGAGGTTGGCTGGAGGGGGGGGGGGTCAGGTCACCCTCTTGTGTGATATGGAGGGGGTGACCCGTCATTCCGTGGTTGTGGTGGAAGATGACCCTCCTTGATGAAGGGTTGGGGTACTGTCGTTGTCAAGGGGGGGTCAACATTTGCATTGTGTACGGGAGGGGACCTGTCTATGGGTGTTAGGATCAGGGCGCCATCCAAAATGGCAGCCCGACGGAAGTGACTGCAGGGAAACTGGCATGTTCAGCACTATGCACATTTTTGCATAATCACGCCCCGTTGACGCTCCTAGCGTCAGCGGGACATAGTCCCGATTCTCCACTGGTGGGAGGGCGGACTTGGACTCTGGAATGGAGAATCACGGCCAATTTCTTTCTCTCAGAGAGTTGTTAGTCCATGGAATTCTCTATCCCAGAGAGTAGTGGACGCAGGCTCTTTGAATGTTTTTAAGGATGTTGCACGGAGAGGAAAGTAGAGTTGAGGCCACAATCAGATCAGCCATGATCTTATCAAATGGCGAGCTGGCTCAAAGGACCTACCAGGGTGCCAAGCTGACAGTGCCAAAGTGCATGGTGCCAGTGGGAACACCAGGGTGCCACCCTGCCCAGAGCCTGACCACCCTGGGGCCTCTGAAAGACCCCCCCATGTACCATTACGCCTTGGTCCATGTCTATCGAAACCCATGCACGGCCGTTAGTTCCCGGATCCCATGAGAATCTGGAGCAGATGTATTTAAATGAGCCCAATTGGCTCACTCAAATATGCTAATTTGGATCTCACCCAACGAGGGTAAGATCCTGATTGCGACACATTTTGAGCATTGAGAATCTTGCGAGAGGGAGATTCAATGGCCTCGAAACGTCACCAAGTCAGGCGCGACGAGTCCATTAAATTATGCCCAATAAGTTTTTTCTGGGCTATGATTAATCACGCAAGGTTATTTGTAACTCACTTTATAATGACATAAACTTTCCACCAGCTGAAGCTGTGACTGACAAAAACTGTAATTGTTTCCTTCTTTTTGTGCACTTTTTTGGCCACTACCCGCAGAGACAAAGCAGTTTGCCCTTTTTAAGATTCATACAATAGCATCACTCGTAAAATATAATTTCACAGTGCAAATACAGCATTGTAGCAACTGGAGGTACATCAGACATTAATATTTCAAATGTATAAATCCAGAGTAATGAGTATATTTAAGCCTGAAAATGTTCAATCAAAATTATGCCTTGATTCCATTCGTAATGTAACAGGCATGTCCAGTAAATCAGAGTCCAGCAATCATTCATGTGCAGTTCATTACAGTTGCTGTATCCTTTTATTTTAGCTTTCAGAAGTTTATTTGGAAACTTACAAATAATCTTAAAGCTTCTTTAAACATAAATCATTTTATTGTTCCAAGCTTTTTTGCTTGACTTTTTCTGGAGCAGGATTTTCTATTACGCATGATGGTATTTACATCATGGTGGTTAATTTTAAACCCATTTTGATAGACGTAAACACAATGGTAAAATGGCAGTACAGTACTTACCACCCTGTTTACCATCAATTAAGTCCACCATCATATTGAATTTGGAAAGTGTGACATTGAGAAATGTACAGAACTGTAAGTGTAAATGTTATGTAAGTGTAAGTGAATTTGGAAAGTGTGACATTGAGAAATGTACAGAACTGTAAGTGTTATGTCCAAGTCAACCACTAGAGGGAGCTAGATGCAAAACTATATAAGAACATAAGAACTAGGAGCAGGAGTAGGCCATCTGGCCCCTCGAGCCTGCTCCACCATTCAATGAGATCATGGCTGATCTTTTGTGGACTCAGCTCCACTTTCCGGCCCGAACACCATAACCCTTAATCCCTTTATTCTTCAAAAAACTATCTATCTTTATCTTAAAAACATTTAATGAAGGAGCCTCTACTGCTTCACTGGGCAAGGAATTCCATAGATTCACAACCCTTTGGGTGAAGAAGTTTCTCCTAAACTCAGTCCTAAATCTACTTCCCCTTATTTTGAGGCTATGCCCCCTAGTTCTGCTTTTACCCGCCAGTGGAAACAACCTGCCCACATCTATCCTATCTATTCCCTTCATAATCTTATATGTTTCTATAAGATCCCCCCTCATCCTTCTAAATTTCAACGAGTACAGTCCCAGTCTACTCAACCTCTCCTCGTAATCCAACCCCTTCAGCTCTGGGATTAACCTAGTGAATCTCCTCTGCACACCCTCCAGTGCCAGTACGTCCTTTCTCAAGTAAGGGATTATAAAGCATATAAAGCATAGATGCTAAGCTTTCTGGGAGAGTATTGAGGAGAAGGCTTGGAGACAGACTGTAGGAAAGCTAGTGTGAGTGAGAGCAGATCTTAGTTATTAGGCTGGATTCTCCGCCCTACCATGCCACATTTCTGTTAGATTAGTGGTAGATGAGTGTAGATTGTATATTTATTGTCAATTGTTAATTATAAAGAAGTAAGAGGTCAAATTCAATTAAGTAGTGTAAACAAATCTTTAGCTTTGTTTAATAGAAAAGCTAGTTATGGTCTTTGTGAACTCTATGCCAACCATCCTAGGATCTGAACCACAAAATACACCACGGAAAGAACCCGAGCAGTCAAGCTCTCACCTTTATCAAATGGCAGAATTTCTTCAATAGGAGTCCAATGATGCACATTGCACCGACACGGAATATTAATCAGAAACAGCAAGGGAGCTGAATGGAGGGCGACACAAGGAAAGTAAACAGATGTTCTACAGAATAGAAAGCAGGATGACCATTTGGAGCAAAAATAGTGCACACACATGAATATGTTTGGATTACTAGATTTTGCTAGAATCAGGGGTGGTTTATTCCAGATTGTAGACATTAACATCAGAATGTTTTAGGCAATTCTGATTCATCCCTGGGATAATGTCAAATGATGTAGTGAGACCTGGAATTTACAACTGAGAGAAGCACGTAAGTTGCCTGTGGTTGTCAACATGTCAATTAGTCGGCATCTGACTGCCGTGTCAGGCAGTTGACAGGCAGACATCTCCCCATGAATTGCAGAAGCCTACAATAGAAGGCTGCAGTGAATTAAAGCCCAAAGCTGTGGAATATTTCCCTTAAAGTGCTCCACCTCAATTGCTGTCTCTGCTCCTTTAAGAATCTTCTTCAAACCTAAGTCTATCTGTCTTAGCTTCTTATGTGTTCATTGTTAGGTTTTTGTGGAATTTTAACCTAAAGAAAAAAGGGTGGATTTAGGTAAAGTCAGGGGTTAAAGTCTTAAAAATCAGATTCCCAACTCACTGAGGCCAAAATGCCAGCTGGCTGGCAACCTATTCCAAGGAAGGAAGTTTGTTCTTTAATCCGATAATGAGGGGCCTCCCGGTGGCGGCCAGGGTGTGAGTGGTTGCGCACTTGGCAGCTCCCACACGAGGCTGCTTTCTTTGGACCTTTTCCCTGCTTGTAGGGTGGATGTTTTGCAGAAAAGAGGTGTAGGACTGGCTGGAGAAGAGTTTGACTCCATTCGTGGGGCTGGTGGATGGATCCACGTATCAGAAGTGGGTCAAGAAGAAGGGAGCAGTTGGAGCAAGAAAATCTTCATGCGTCACAGGACAAGATGGCGGAGGGTAAATGGTCTGCCTTGCCTGCCCAGTGGTCGACGGAGCAGCTTGTGGACTTTCTAACTGAAAAGCTTAGCCGGCAGAGGAAGGAGGCCCAGGAGATTCTAGCCAAGGCTGTAGAGCCATTAAAAACGGGAATTGACCGGGTGGAGCAGAGGCTCGAGTCCCAGGGCCACGCCATTCGGAAAGTGGAGTAGGCGGTGGGGGTGCACGAGGAGTAGCTTGCCTCGTTGGTGGCAGAGATAGGTGTGATGCGGGAGATTCAGCGGTTAAAGGAGAAGGTGGAAGATTTTGAGAACTGTTCCCGGAGGCAGAACCTAAGAATCATGAGGATGCATGAAGGCATCGAGGGAGCGGATGCTGGTGCATATGTAGCCAAGATGTTGGAGAAGATGGTGGGAGGGCTGCTTTGACCGTCCCTGGAGGTCGCCGGAACGCACATGGTGCTGATTAGGAAGCCGTAGGCGAAATAGCCACCAAGGGCGAAGGTGGTGCGTCTTCACCGGAGAAGATACTGAGATGGGTGAGGCAGAGGAGGAGGCGTGCTTGGGAGGGGAGCGAGCTTCTGGTGTACCAGGACCTGGGCGCGAACCTGGCGAAGCGGAGAGCCGGGTTTAACCTGGTGAAGGCTGCCCTCTTTAAAAAGGTGTGAAGTTTGGGATGTTGTACCTAGCCCACCTCTGGGTGACTTTTAATTGTCAAGAGCACTATTTTGGAACACCAGAGGAGGCGATGGAGTTTGTAAGGGTCAATGGACTGAAGGGGAAGGAGGACATTGAACTGTGGAGGAGGTGTGAGGAGATTGATGTTTTTTCGGTCTGCTTTTTCTTGGATCTTTGTTTTTGTTAGTTGTTGGAGAACTTTTCTCCTTCAAGATGTTTTGATGCGATTGAGGGTGAGTTCCTAAGAAGGGGTATGGTTGATCGGCAAGGGGGTAGAGTGGGGTGTCCTCTGACCAGGCTGGTCACATGGAACGTGAGGGGGCTGAATGGGCTGGTGTTTTCGCGCACCTGAGAAGTTTACAAGAAACACAGACAAGGCTAAGAAAAGGGTGGGTAGGGCAAGTCTTCCATTCGGCATTAAATATGAAGACGTAGGGGGTGTCAGTGCTGGTACATATGTGGGTGGTGTTTGAGGTGGGGAATATAATAGCAGATTCGGTGGGGGGGGGGGGGGGGAGGAGGTGCGTGATGGTGAGTGGGAAGCTAGGGGGGAGGCCTGTGTCCTATGCCACAAATTTATGAGGCGAGTGCAGGGGAAGATTCGCACCGACTGATTATGGGGGGTCTTTAACACGGTCATTGATCCAAGGTTGGATCAATCGAGCTCTAGGTCGGAGAAGGTGTCGGCAATGGCGAAGGAACTGAAAGGATTCATGGAGCAGATGGGGGGGGGGGGGGGGGGGGGGGGGGGGGGGTGGCCCCGTGGAGCTTTGGGAAGCTGAGGGCAAAGGAGTTCCCGTACTTTTCCCATGTGCACAGGGTGTACTCTCGGATTGATTTTTTTTGTGGTAAATGTTATTGGCGGGAGTGGTTGATTTGAGGTACTCGCCGATCGTGGTATCAGACCACGCACCACATTGGGTGGACTTGCAAGTGGAGTGGGAGGGGCCCAGCACCCGCAGTCGAGGCTCGACGTAGGGTTTCTGGGGATAAGAAGGTAGTCAGCGGGTGAGTGCCACCATTCGGGGGTATGTGGAACTCAATGACACAAGGAAGGTCTCAGCTGCCACGCTGGGAGACACACTCAAGACAGTGATTAGGGGGAGTTCATATCGGTCCGGGCGCATAGCGAGCAGAGATGGCAAGGCTGGTAGATGAGATTTTGCCGATGGACAGGAGGTATTCGGTCGTCCCAGAGGCAGGATTGTTGAAGCAGAGGCAGAGCTCCAGATGGAGTTCGGGCTGGTGTCCACGAGGAGGGCAGTAGGACAGTTGCGGAAGGCCAGAGGGGCGGTGTATGAGTACGGGGAGAAGGCTAGCAGGATGCTTGTAGGATGCTGGTGCATCAACTCAGGATGCAGAAGGCGGCGAGAGAGATTGGAAAGGTCTAGGAGGGCCTAGTAGAGGGGTTGGGAGCACCCATAGGACTGGTGGAGGTGATGCAGGCAGGGAAGCTTTTGGGTGACCTGGGCATTCAATGAGACGAGGGAAAAGGGGGAGTTCCCCCCCACGTTATTGCAGGCATCAACATCTTTAATTTTGAAGAGGGATAAGAATCCGGAGCAGTGTGAATCCTACCATCCGATATCACTGCTCAATGTGGATGCTAAATTGTTGGCTAAGATCTTGGCCTCGCGGATTGAGCATTGTGTGCCAGAGATGATAGGAGTAGACCATACAGAGTTTGCTAAGGGGAGGCATCTATTGGCTAACGTTAGGCGTCTGTTGAATGTTCAAATTATGCTGTCGGAAGGACGGAATGTGGAGGTGGCGGTCGCTGTGGATGCGGAGAAGGCCTTTATTTGGGTAGAATGGGAATATCTATGGGAGGTAGTGGGGCAGTTTTGGTTCGGGAAGCTGTTTGTGGACTGGGTCCGGCTGTTGTATCAGGACAAATCGGATGAGCTTGCAGTGGCACGGTAGCACAGTGGTTAGCATTGTTGCTTCAAAGCCAGGATCCCAGGTTTGATTCCTGGCCTGGGTCACTGTCTGTGCGGAGTCTATACATTCTCCCTGTATCTGTGTGGGGTTCCTCCAGGTGCTCCGGATCCTCCCACATGTCCCGAAAGATGTGCTGTTTGGTAATTTGGACATTCTGAATTCTCCCTCCGTGCACCTGAAAAGGCGCCAGAATATGGCAACTAGGGGCTTTTCACAGTAACTTCATTGCAGTGTTAATGTAAGCCTACTTGTGACAATAAAGATTATTATAATCTTTATTGGGGGGGGGGGGCGTGGGGTGCATGGAGCACAGAGTCTCGCTACATGCAGGCGACCTGTTGCTCTACATATCGGACCCATTGGAAAGCATTGGTGGAATTTGTCCAGCTCTCGGGGTATATGTTAAACATGGGGAAGAGTGATGTCTTCCCGATCCAGGCGAGGGGGCAGGAGATGAGGTTAAGCGAGCTGCCGGTTAAGGTAGTGGGGGCTGATGTGTTATGTACTCTGGGAAAACACAGACTGCAACTGGATGCAGCTTTGACCAAAAGATACTCCAGACCTTGAAGTTAGTTCGATCTGATTTATTGAACTAGTAGCACAGTTAGCACAGTTCTCTATGAGTTTGACTCTCTGCTAACCTAAGTGTGGTTACTCTGTCTGACTGAACCAGACTCGCTCTTAGCCACGTGCTGGAGGTGTGATACTGTACATACACCCTGACTCACTCTGTAGTTGTTCATCTGTGGAAAGAGGTGGAGTGTGAATACCTCATGCCTTTTATAGTGAGATACTACCACCCCTGAGTGTCTTGCCTGCTCATTGGTCATGTCCTGTTCTCTGTGTTCATTAGCTGCCTGTCTGTGTATTATTATGTGCATGTTTGCATATCATGACATCTCCCTTTTTTTTGTATGTTCTGTTAGCATGTGGAAATGTATATACAAGTGGTGTCACAGACTAACATATTTACAAATGTTGGCATATGTGAACGTATTTACATGTGAAGACAGCTGTCTAATGCGAGGAAACAGAACATAACAAACAACACAAGTGTTCATAAGTCCAGTCTCTGGTGACATGTGAGAGTACCTTTAAGAAATGGGTGTTTAAGAAATGTACCTTTAAGAAATGGAGCTGCTCATGTTACTGGAGTGATGTCAGAATGTGGGTGGAGCTGAGCTTCTTCTGCTTTTTAGTTTCAGTTTGAGAAAAAGCTTGGGTGCGTCTGTGTTTTTCAGTGAGCTGCATCTGAAGTTTAAACAAAGAGCTGTACTGTTGATCTCTGCCATCCAAAGACTATCTATGAATCATTTGGTGAACCCAGAATTGTAAAGGGTCTCAGTATTGAATGTAGACCTAATGTGCTCCTGTTTGAAGGTGTGTTAAGTCTTTTGGATGTCAAAAGGACAGCTTACAGGGTTACTTAGTGTTGTAGTCTTTGGAGTTGTATTTGAATTAATGGTTGCTCAGATGTTCACTGTTTGTTTTAAAAAGGTTAACTTGCGTTCACAGAATAAACATGGTTTTGCTTTAAAAAATACTTGTCCTTTTCTGCTGTACCACACCTGTAGAGTGGGCCGTGTGCTCCCCATACCACAATCTATTAAAAGTTGTGGGTCAGGTGAACTCCATGATACATTTTGGGGTTCTCTAAACCCTGACCCATAACAATTGGGGGCTCGAAGGTGATAAAAGTATATCTATTGGATTGGCATAGTGAACTTAAAGACAGTGAGGGGTGAGAATATTGTGGTTGCTTTTCAGGTGTGGTATTCTAGTTTAAGTGGAGAGTGTGTTGTGGACAATGGGTCATTCAGAGGCTCAGACGTTTTTGGGGATGGAGGCGGTCACACGCAGTACCTCACGGACAGAGACTAAATGCAGACTGTTAGATTTGGCAAAAACATTGCAGTTAACATTACCTGACAAAATGCGAAAAGATGAGGTAATTATGGCAGTGACTAAGCACTTAAGGTTGCCTGAGATACAGTCTGACTCATTAGAAATGGCAAAGATCCAGTTGCAGATTAAGCAACATGAACATGAAAAAGAATTAAAGCAGCTTGAATATGCAATGATAGAAAAAGAAAGAGAGAGGGAGATACAGATCGTGGAAAAAGAAAAGGAGCGCGAAGAAAGAAACAAAGAAAGAATAGCCCTAGCAGAACAAAAAGAAAGAGATAGAGAGGAAAGACAAAAAATAGAGAGTGTTTGAACTTCAGAAAATGGCTATGAAACATAACAGTCAGTTAAAATTGGCAGACGTAAAGGGAAAAATACAGTTGGATGACAGTGATGCGGAGAGTGAGAAAGAGCGTCATAATCGAAGGCGTGGTGAAGATCTATTTAAATATGTCCAAGCATTGCCAAGGTTTGATGAGAAGGAAGTGGAAGCCTTTTTCATTTCTTTTGAGAAGGTAGCTAAACAAATGAAATGGCCACAGGACATGTGGGTATTACTGATTCAAACAAAGCTGGTAGGTAGAGCTAGGGAAGTGTTTGCATCACTACTGGAGGAGGTATCTGAGACATATGAGGAGGTGAAAAAAATCCATCTTAGGTGCATATGAACTGGTGCCTGAAGCTTACAGACAAAGGTTTAGAAATTTAAGGAAATAATTTCGTCAAACATACATGCAGTTTGAAAGGCTCAAACAGAGTAATTTTGATAGGTGGATAAGGGCTTTGAAAATAGACCAAACGTATGAAGCTCTCAGAGAAATTATACTTCTGGAGGGGTTTAAAAATTCAATACCTGATGTAGTGAGAACTCATGTGGAAGAGCAGAGGGCTAAAACTGCGAGATTAGCAGCAGAAATGGCAGATGATTATGAATTTGTTCATAAATCAAAGTTTGGTTTAAACATCAGTTTCAGCCTGTGAGGGATAGAAACTGGGGACATGAGAAATACTCAAGTGGTAAAGGTAAAGGTGATCTGATGGGAGATAATAAGGAGAGGGTACCTCAGATTAAAAAAGAAATCCAGGAGGGTGGAAGAGACATGAAAAGTTTCAAATGTTTTCATTGTAATAAACTAGGCCATGTAAAGTCGCAGTGTTGGTGGTTGAAGGAAAGCACTGGGAAGGCTGATGTGGTAAAACAGGATAAGACAGTGGGGTTTGTTAAAGTGGAAAAGGAAAGCCCAAGTGAAGCGAAGGAGGTGCTAAAGATTGTACTGCCTGATCAAGAGGTGATTGATAAGAAAGTGCCAGATGTCTTTAAAGAATGTACTTGTGTGGGTAAAGTTTACTCATGTGTATCAGGAGGAGTAGGTAAGGAAGTCACAATTTTAAGAGATACAGGAGATAGTCAATCTTTAATGGTAAGAGATGAGGAGTTATAGTAATTTGGGAAGAATATTGCCAGAAAAAGTGGTAATATGTGGAATTCAGGGTGAGAGTACTGTCTATTATATAAGGTAAGGTTGGAAAGTCCAGTGAAGAGTGGTGAAGTGGTAGTAATAGAGAAACTATCTTGTCCAGGAATACAGTTTATCTTGGGTGATGATATAGCTGGATCGCATGTGGGAGTGATGCCTACTGTGGTTGATAAGCCTTTGGAAAATCGGACAACTGAAGTGTTGAAGGACGAATATCCTGGGATTTTTCCGGATTGTGTAGTAACAAGGTCACAAAGTCACAGGTTAAGACAAGAGGAGAAAGCAAAGAGTGAAGATGACGTTGAAGTGCAATTATCAGAAACGATTTTGGATCAGATGTTGAAAAAGAACAAGAACAGGTGGAGGAGGAGATGGATATTTTTAGTTCAGGAAAATTGGCAGAGTTACAACAGAAAGACGTAGAAATAAAATGGATGTATCAGAAAGCATATACGGAAGAGGAATCTGAGTGTATACCAGAGTGTTATTACCGTAAAAGTGATGTTTTGATGAGAAAATGGAGACCTTTACATATGCAGGCGGATGAAAAGTGGGCAGAGGTTCATCAAGTGGTATTGCCGATAGGGTATCAAAAGGAGGTGTTCCCTGTTGCACATGAGGTACCAGTGGGAGGTCATTTGGGGATAAGGAAAACTCAAGCTAAAATCCAGAAACATTTTTATTGGGCTGGACTACATAAAGATGTAGTTAAATTTTGTCAATCATGTCACACATGTCAAGTGATAGGGAAACCTCAAGCAGTGATAAAACCAGCGTCCTTAATACCCATTCCAGCATTTGAGGAACCTTTTACAAGAATCTTAATTGATTGCGTAGGAGCGCTTCCAAAAAGTAAAACTGGGAATCAATATCTTTTGACTATAATGGATGTGTCTACTAGGTTTCCAGAGGCCATTCCAGTACGTAATATTACAGCTAAAAAGATTGTGGAGGAGTTACTTAAATTCTTTACTAGATATGGACTACCCATAGAAATACAATCGGATCAAAGATCAAATTTTACCTCGAGGTTATTCAAAGAAGTAATGGATAGCTTAGGAATAAAACAATTTAAATCAACTGCGTGCAATCCAGAATCGCAGAGAGCATTAAAAAGGTGGCATCAGACATTAAAGACAATGTTGAGGGCTTATTGTCATGATTATCCAGTAGATTGGGATAAAGGAATTCCATTCGTACTGTTTGCAATTAGGGATGCTCCTAATGAATCAACCTAATTTAGTCCTTTTGAACTAATTTTTGGTCATGCGGTAAGAGGACCACTTAAATTGATTAAGGAACAATTGGTGGGTGAGAAATCAGAAATTACAATATTGGATTACGTGTCAAATTTTAGGGAACGATTAAATAGAGCAGGTGAATTGGCTAGACAACATTTGAAAGTTGCACAAAATGTGATGAAACGGGTAGCGGACAAGAAATCCAAAGTTCGTAGTTTTGCCAGTGGGGATAAAGTTTTAGTATTGTTACCAGTGGTAGGGGAGCCTTTAAAAGCTAGGTTTTGTGGACCATATCAGATTGAAAGGAAATTAAGTGAGGTGAATTATGTGGTAAAAACACCAGATAGAAGGAAGATTCACCGATAGTGTCATGTGGATATGCTTAAAGGGTATTTTGAAAGGGAAGGAGAGAAAAGGGAGGAGGTTTTAATGATTCTAACTCAAAGTGACGAACCAAATCCAGATGACTGTAAATTTGACATACCTGAAATTAAATTGGAAAATGAGTATGTTCTTAAAAATTGGGATAGATTGTTGAGTTACCTTCCAGAGGAAAAACGAACTGACCTGAAAGAGTTATTGATATCACATGGGCAAGTTTGTGGAGATAAATTGGGAAGTACTAAAATGGCTATACATGATGTAGATGTGGGAAATGCTGTTCCGATCAAACAACATCCATATGGACGTAACCCTTTAAAATTGGCACAGGTTAACAAAGAGATTGAGAATATGCTTAAAAATGGCATAATTGAAGTGGGTTGCAGCCAATGGAGCTCACCCCTAGTGATGGTACCAAAACTAGACGGTACCCAACGGTTGTGTGTGGACTATAGAAAGGTTAATGCAGTTACAAGAATGGACTCTTATCCTATCCCACGTTTGGAGTATTGCATTGAGAAAGTGGGACAGTCCGCTTTAATTTCCAAATTCGATTTACTTAAAGGTTACTGGCAGGTACCTTTATCCGAAAGGGCTTAGGCGATTTCAGCTTTTGTGACTCCAGATGGTATATACCAATTCAAAGTTATGCCGTTTGGCATGAAAAACGCCCCAGCCACATTTCAATGGTTAACTAACACAGTCGTTTCAGGATTACCCAATTGTGCGGTGAACAACGACGATCTGGTAATTTTCAGCCAGGCATGGACAGAACATTTAAAACATCTGATGGAGCTATTCGATCGACTTCAGGCTTTCCTTGAGGAGTTTCCGATACCCTCAAGACAAAGGGAAATAATGCGATTTCTTGGAATGAGTGGATGTGATCGAACATTTGTGCAAAAGTTTTGTAGTGTGATTGCTCCACTGATGGACTTGCTGAAGAAACGTCGAAAATGTCAATGGACAGCGGACTTTTGACAGGCATTTGACTGCCTGAAACCTGTGATAACCAATGTGCATGTGTTGGAGAATTACAAGGGACTCTGTGATCAGATTGAACTAAAATATCTGACTTTAAAGAGAAATGCCGAGGCGTAGAGAAATGGACAGATCGTGCAGAGACCTTCTTGTTCAAAGAGTCTGTCAATCGAGAAGGATTTCAGTTGGAGGAAGAAGAACAAAAAAAAAATGGACTATATCATTATACCTGTTTGCGTGTGTTGTTTTTTGAAACAAACTAGTATATTTACTGTGTGCATTTCTTAAAGGATAGTGCAAAGGTGAAAAATGAAACCATCTTGAAGTTGATGGTTTATTTTCTGTTCTTGGGGGGAGGTGTCATGTGAGAGTACCTTTAAGAAATGGTTGTTAAGAAATGTACATTTAAGAAATGGAGCTGCTCATGTTACTGGAGTGATGTCAGAGTGTGGGTGGAGCTGAGCTTCTTCTGTTTTTTAGTTTCACCTTTGAGAAAAAGCTTGGGTGTGTCTGTGTTTTTCAGTGAGCTGCATCTGAAGTTTAAACAAAGAGCTGTACTGTTGATCTCTGCCATCCAAAGACTATCTATGGATCACTTGGTGAACCCAGAATTGTAAAAGTTCTCAGTATTGAATGTAAACCTAATGTGCTCCTGTTTGAAGGTTTGTTAAGTCTTTTGGATGTTAAAAGGACAGCTTACAGGGTTACGTAGTGTTGTAGTCTTTGGGTTGTATTTGAATTAATGGTAGCTTAGATGTTCACTGTTTGTTTTAAAAAGGTTAACTTGCGTTCATAGAATAAACATTGATTTGCTTTAAAAAATACTTGCCCTTTTCTGCTGTACCACACCTGTAGAGTGGGAGGCGTGCTCCCCATACCACAATCTATTAAAAATTGTGGGTCAGGTGAACTCCATGATAAACTTTGACGTTCTCTAAACCCTGACCCATAACACTGGGGCTTGCGCCTGATCCTTGTTGACCGCCGGAGAAGTGGTGGTGGGGAAGATGGCGCCTTGACTGGCGGGATGGAAGCCTGATTGGTGGCCTCGTAGTTCGAGGTATCAGGAGGTGGCAAAACAGCGGATGGAAACGGAGAAGAAAACGGTTGCGGGCAGGCAACCTTGCGCAGTGCCCGTCTGTTCCGTCGCACAACAGAACCATCAGCCGTACGTACAACATACGAGCGGGGCACAGCCTGTCGAACAACGACAGCTGGAGCAGACCAGTCACGATCTGGTATCTTGATCCTGACAGTGTCCACCCGGGATAACACGGGCAAATCGGTGGCATGAGCATCATAGCCCTGCGTTTGCTGGTTTTGGAGCTGCTGCACCTTCTGCAGCACCAGGAGGTGATCCGGGTTGGGCAAGTGTATGGCTGGAAGTGTCATCCGCAGGTCCCTGTTCATCAGGAGTTGAGCCGGCGACATGCCAGTGGATAGTGGAGTCGCTCTGTATGCAAGCAGCGCGAGGTAGATATCAGAAGCAGAATCCGCGCCCTTGCAGATGAGCCGTTTCACAATGTCCACCCCTTTCTCAACCTTCCCATTAGACTGCAGATAGTGTGGGCTGGAAGTGACATGTTTGAATTGGTACGACTTGGCAAACATAGACCATTTGTGGCTGCTGAAGCACGGGCTATTGTCACTCATGACAGTGAGTGGGATGCCATGCCTGGAGAACGTCTCCTTACAGGCCTTGATGACGGTCCGAGAAGTGAGGTCTGAGAGCTTCACGACTTCAGGGTAATTGGAGAAATAGTCAATAATCAACACGTAGTCACGACCATTGACATGAAAGAGGTCGATGCCAACCTTGGACCACGGGGAGGTCTCGATTTCATGCTGCTGGAGCGTCTCCTTGCTCTGCGCTAGCTGGAAGCGTTGACAGGTCGCACAGTTGAGGACCATGTTCGAGATGTCCTGGCTAATACCGGGCCAGTAGACAGCCAGTCTGGCTCTGCATCTGCACTTCTCGACGCCCAGGTATCCCTCATGGATTTGGCTGAGCACCAAGCTCTGGAGACTGAGTGGAATGACAATCCGGTCCAGCTTGAGGAGGATACCATCAATCACCATCAGGTCGTCCTTTATATTATAAAATTGAGGGCACTGCCCTTTCTGCCAGCCATTGGCGAGGTGGTGCATGGCACGCTGCAAGAGGGGGTCTTTAGCTGTCTCCTCGCGGATACGAATCACCTTGTCATCAGACGCTGGGAGGGTGCTAGCACACAGCTGCACCTGTGATTCAATCTGCCGGATGATTTCCAGCGGTTCACTAGGCAATGTGATGGAGCGAGACAATGCAACAGCGATGATGAGCTCCTTGCCTGGCGTGTACACTAAGTCAAAGTCGTACCTTCTGAGTTTGAGGAGGATGCGCTGCAACCGAGGCGTCATGTCGTTCAGGTCCTTGTGGATAATGTGGACCAGAGGCCTATGATCCGTCTTGACTGTGAATGTCGGCAGGCCGTAGACATAGTAATAATAATAATAATCTTTTATTGTCACAAGTATGAGGTTACTGTGAAAAGCCCCGAGACATAGTCGTGAAACTTGAGAATTCCAGTGAGAAGACCCAGGCATTCCTTCTCTATCTGCGCATACCGTGTTTCGGTGGGCGTCATGGTCCTCGATGTGTAGGCTACCAGTGCCCAGGATGAAGTGTCATCGCGTTGAAGCAGCACCCCACCGATGCCATCCTGGCTCGCATCTGTTGAGATCTTTGTCTCCTTGTCGGGGTCGAAAAATGCCAAGACGGGTGCAGTGGTGAGCTTGGCTTTCAGCTCCAACCACTCTGCCTGATGTGCTGCCTGCCACTCAACAACGCAGAATCGCCGAGCAGAAACTTATAGCCAAGTTCCGCACACATGAGTGCGGCCTCAACCGGGACCTGGGATTCATGTCGCATTACATTCATCCCCCACCATCTGGCCTGCAAAATCCAACCAACTGTCCTGGCTTGATACAATTCACACCTCTTTAACCTGGGGTTACCCCATCTCTGGATCTGTAAAGATTTAATCACCTGCTAATGGTCGCATTCCAAGCCTTGTTTGGCATCTTTGAATTTGTCTATATATATGTTTCTGGAACATACCTCTTCATTCACCGGAGGAAGGAGCAGTGCTCCGAAAGCTAGTGACATTGAAACAAACCTGTTGGACTTTAACCTGGTGTTGTAAGACTTCGTACTGTGCCACTCAAAGGCAGTGGACTTTTTCACCAGGTTTCGTAGGGCCGTGGTGTGGGAGGCCAGGCTTGGGGTGAACTTGCCCAGAAAATTGACCACGCCCAGGAAGCACAACACCACCTTCTTGTCCTCCGCGACCTTCATGGCCTTCGATGGCCTTGACCTTGTCTGTGTCCGGGCGCACGCCCTGCTGAGAGATCTGGTCACCTAGGAACTTGAGTGTCGACATGCCAAAGCAACATTTGGACCTGTTCAGCTTCAGGCCATTGGCATGGACGTGGTGGAATACCTGCTGGAGACGGGAAACATGCTCTTCAGGGGTCGTGGACCATATGATGATGTCGGCCACGTACACACGAACCCCTTCAATGCCCTCCATCATCTGCTCCATGATGCGATGGAAGATCTCCGATGCCAAGACAATGCCAAACGGCATGCGATTATTGCAGAATTTGCCAAACGTTGTGTTGAAGATCCAGAACCTTCTGCTGGACTCATCCAACTGGATTTGCCAAAAAACGTGGTGAAAAAACGTGCGTGTGCCATCTCACTGGTGAGTTCCTCCCGCTTCGGGATGAGGTAGTGTTCACTCGTTATATTCTTATTGGGATCCTTGGGATCAATGCAGATGCGCAGGACTTCCGAAGGCTTTCTGACACATACCATCGAGCTGACCCAGTCAGTCGGTTACCTTGGAAATGAGGTCCTGTTGCTGAAGATCCTTGAGCTGTGCCTTCAGGCGCTCCCTCAGCGGAGCCAGGACCCGGCATGGTGCGTGGACCACTGGCTTGGCATCAGGTCGTAGCAGAATCTTGTAGCGATATGGCAGCGTGCCAATCCCGTAGAACACATCCAGATACTGAGCGAGGATGTCGTCAATGCCGGCCTGAAGATCCGCATTGGAGGATGTGGTTGCGTAAACCCGCTGCATGAGGTTCAGCTGCTTGCAGGCGTGCGCGCCAAAGGTTGGTGGAATTGCAGATAGCGATGAGGACTGTCAGAGGATACAGCAGGATTTAGATTGTTTGGAGACTTGGGCAGAGAGATGGCAGATGGAGTTTAATCCGGACAAATGTGAGGTAATGCATTTTGGAAGGTCTAATGCAGGTAGGGAATATACAGTGAATGGTAGAACCCTCAAGAGTATTGAAAGTCAAAGAGATCTAGGAGTACAGGTCCACAGGTCATTGAAAGGGGCAACACAGGTGGAGAAGGTAGTCAAGAAGTCATACGGCATGCTTGCCTTCATTGGCCGGGGCATTGAGTATAAGAATTGGCAAGTCATGTTACAGCTGTATAGAACCTTAGTTAGGCCACACTTGGAGTATAGTGTTCAATTCTGGTCGCCACACGACCAGAAGGATGTGGAGGCTTTAGAGAGGGTGCAGAAGAGATTTACCAGGATGTTGCCTGGTATGGAGGGCATTAGCTATGAGGAGCGGTTGAATAAACTCGGTTTGTTCTCACTTGAACGAAGGAGGTTGAGGGGAGACCTGATAGAGGTCTACAAACTTATGAGGGGCATAGACAGACAGGATAGTCAAAGGCTTTTCCCCAGGGTAGAGGGGTCACTTACTAGGGGGCATAGGTTTAAGGTGAGAGGGGCAAGGTTTAGAGTAGATGTACGAGGCAAGTTTTTTACGCAGAGGGTAGTGGGTGCCTGGAACTCGCTACCGGAGGAGGTGGTGGAAGCAGGGACGATAGTGACATTTAAGGGGCATCTTGACAAATACATGAATAGGATGGGAATAGAGGGATACGGACCCAGGAAGTGTAGAAGGTTGTAGTTTAGTCGGGCAGCATGGTCGGCACGGGTTTGGAGGGCCGAAGGGCCTGTTCCTGTGCTGTACATTTCTTTGTTCTTTGTTCTTTGTAGGGATGCCCTGTCTGGCTTGAAAATTTCAAAACTTAACCGAGCATGGGTGCTCCAGTTAGAGACGAGTAGATGGTAGGATCCCAGTGCCGTGATGGCATTTTCATTGTAGTCCAGGAGCCTGCAGGCTTCTGGAAGGACCTTGCGGGGTGGGGGGGGGGGGTGGGGGGTGCTTCTTGATGCGTTTGAAATCTGCCTGTGAGAGGAGGTTGGCAGAAGCACCTGTGTCCAGCTTAAACTAGATGGTAGCCATAATGTGGAGATGCCGGCGTTGGACTGGGGTGAGCACAGTAAGAAGTCTTTCAACACCAGGTTAAAGTCCAACAGGTTTGTTTCAAACACTAGTTTTCGGAGCACTGCTCCTTCCTCACCTGAGGAAGGAGCAGTGCTCCGAAAACTAGTGTTTGAAACAAACCTGTTGGACTTTAACCTGGTGTTGTAAGACTTCTTACTAAACTAGATGGAGCAGTGGTTGACCTGCATCACCGCACGCCATTCGTCTGCAGAATCCACAGCGAGGATGGATTGAAATTGTGATGAGTTTGATGTGGCATATTCACATTTGGTGATGATGCCCACACAGTAGGCGGAGTCCAGGCATTCTTCCTCTGGATCCGTTGTGCTCCCAGGATCAGAATCCTGGCATCATTGTTGCACACTCTGAACGCGCCTCGTCGGAATTGGGAGTGCTGGCCCCTGACTGGTGGTGCAGACCTGCACAAGGCTGCACAATGTCCAGGAATCCCGCTATTTAAATATCGCCTGCTTCTTGCAGGGCAGTGTTTCTTTCAGTGGGCGTTGCCGCAGTTTGAGCACGTCATGACATTGACGTCCTGATGCTCTGCACGTCGTCGCACATGCGCAGTGCGGGTGTCGGCCGCTAGGTTATCCCATTCGCATCGCGCATGCGTGGGGCCCCGGGAAAAGGGCGCAAAATGGCCGCTTTCATCACTGCTGAGGCGCTGCATCCGGGAGGTGGCCTGCACACTCTCTGCCTCGTGGGAGGCAAGTTTCTCATTTTCAGCCGATTTGTACTGGACATAGTGATTTTTGGCATGCTCATGCACTGTGCATGTTTCAATCGTGACTGGCAGGCTCCTATGCTTGATCTTCAGTAACTGCTCTCTCAGAGGATCAGAGTGAACTCCAAAAACGATTTGGTCTCTGATCATGGAGTCAGCAATATCACCAAAGTTGCAGGATAGCGCTCGCAGGCGGTGGCTAGTTAAGGAGTTGAAAGATTCATCGTTACCGCTGTTTAAAAATGTAGCACTCGAAGATTTCATTGGTGTCCACTTCACAGTGACTGTCAAACTTGTCCAGGATGGTCTGAAACTTTGTCTTGTCCTGGCCTTCGGTGAAGTGAAAAGAGTTGAAGAGTTCGATGGCTTGATCACCTGCTGTTGAGAGGAGAAGCGCAATCTTCCTTGCATCAGACACACCCACGAGGTCTGATGATTTGAGTACAGCAGAAACTTTTGCTTGAACGTCCGCCAGTTGGCACTGAGATTGCCGGAGGTCCTGAGCTGGTGAGGAGCCTGAATCTTCTTCATGGTGCCGGGATACATTCGCTGGTCATCATGGAACGGACTGAGGTAAACCACCTAGATTAAGCAGTCTCCTGGTATCAAGATGTGTTATGTACTCTGAGATAACGCAGGCTGCAACTGGATGCAGCTTTGACCAAAAGATACTCCAGACCTTGAAGTTAGTTCAATCTGATTTATTGAACTAGTAGTACAGTTAGTACAGTTCTCTATGAGTTTGACTCTCTGCTAACCTAAGTGTGGTTACTCTGTCTGACTGAACCAGAGTAGCTCTTAGCCATGTGCTGGAGGTGTGATACTGTACATACACCCTGACTCACTCTGTAGATGTTCATCAGTGGAAAGAGGTGGAGTGCGAATGCCTCGTGCCTTTTACAGTGAGATATCACCCCTAAGTGTCCTGCCTGCTCATTGGTCATGTCCTGTTCTGTGTTCATTAGCTGCCTGTCTGTATGTCTGAGCCGCCTTGTGTTGCTCACGCTCTTGTTGCATCCGCCGAACTACCGGAGCATGGTCGAGGTCTGGGACGTGAATGGATGGCACAGTGGTCCTGAGGGTGCGACCCATAAGCAGTTGGGCCGCGATAGGCCTGTGGACAGTGGGGCCGAGCAATAGGCCAGCAAGGCGAGGCAGAAGTCAGGTCCTGCATCAGCAGCCTTGCAGAGGAGCCTTTTTACAATGTGGACGCCCTTCTCTGCTTTGCCATTTGACTGAGGTTGCAGGGGACTGGACGTCATGTGTGCAAAGTTGTATGTACTAGCAAAGGAAGACCATTCTTGACTCGCGAAGCAGGGGCCATTGTCTGACATCACGGTGAGCGGAATGCCGTGGCGAGCAAAGGTCTCCTTACAGGCCCGGATAACAGCCGATGACGTGGTGTCGTGCAGGCGTATGACCTCAGGATAGCTGGAAAAGTAGTTGACGATGATGATGTAGTCCCTGCCAAGCGCATGGAACAGGTCCACGCCCACCTTCGACCAGGGGGACGTGACCAACTCATGGGGCTGAAGGGTCTCACGTGGTTGTGCCGGCTGGAACCGCTGAAAGGAGGGGCAATTGAGCACAGTGTTGGCAATGTTCTCATTTATTCCCGGCCAGTATAGAGCCTCTCGGGCCCTCCGTCGGCACTTCTCAACGCTGAGATGGCCTTCGTGCAGTTGTTCTAAGACACGCCGGTGCATGATGTGTGGGATCACAATGCGGTCCAGCTTCAGGAGGACACCATCCACGACTGCCAAGTCGTCCGGAACGTTGTAAAACTATGGGCATTGTCCCTTGAGCCACCCGTCCGTCATGTGGCGCATCACACGTTGCAGAAGGGGGTCAGCCGCAGTCTCACGGCAAATGTGGGCAAGGCGTTCGTCAGTGGCCGGCAGATTGGCAGAAGTGAAGGCTACATGTGCGTCGACTTGGCCTACGAAGCCCTCTGGGTCGGACGGAGTGTCGACTGCCCTGGACAGAGCGTCTGCTATGATCAGGTCCTTACCTGGGGTGTGTACAAGTTGGAAGTCGTACCTCCGGAGTTTGAGCAGAATGCGCTGGAGGCGAGGGGGTCATGCCATTGAGGTCCTTTTGGATGATGCCAACCAGCGGACAATGGTCGGTCTCCACAGTGAACTGGGGAAGGCCGTACACATAGTCGTGGAACTTGTCAACGCCAGTCAACAGGCCTAGGCACTCCTTCTCAATTTGCGCATAGCACTGCTCTGTGGGGGTCATGGCACGTGACGCATAGGCGACAGGGGCCCATGATGAGGCGTCATCTCGTTGCAGGAGGACCGCCCCAATGACGGATTGGCTGGCGTCAGTCGAGATCTTCGTCTCCCTTGCAGGATCGAAGAACGCCAGTACCAGGGCGGTGGTAAGCTTGACCTTGAGCTCCTCCCATTCACGCTGGTGGGTGGGAAGCCACTGGAATTCAGTTGTCTTCCTGACAAGGTGCCGGAGAGCTGTGGTGTGGGAAGCGAGGTTAGGGATGAATTTTCCCAGGAGGTTGACCATTCCTCGGAAGCGTAGCACCGCCTTCTTGTCTGTCGGCTTCTGCATCACCGTGATGGCTGCCACCTTGTCGGCATCCAGCCGCACACCCAACTGGGAGATGTGGTCCCCCAAGAACTTGAACTCGGTTTGGCCAAAAGAACATTTGGCTCTGTTTAGGCGCAGGCCCTGGTCCCGTATCCGTTGAAAGATGCGTTGGAGGCGACTGATATGCTCCTGCGGTGTGGTAGACCAAATAATGATATCGTCCAAATAGACGCGCACACCTTCGATGCCCTCCATCATCTGTTCCATGATGCGATGGAAAACTTCAGAGGCCGATATGATTCCAAATGGCATCCTATTGTAGCAGTATCTGCCAAATGGATTGTTAAAGGTGCACAGCCTCCTGCTGGACTGATCCAATTGAATCCGCCAGAAGCCCTTTGAGGCATCAACCTTGGTGAATATTTTTGCCCAAGCCATCTCGCACGTGATCTCCTGACGTTTGGGTATAGGGTAATGTTCCCTCATTATATTGCGATTTAAGTCTTTCGGGTCAATACAGACCCGGAGCTCGCCGGAAGGCTTCTTGACGCACACCATGGAGCTGACCCATGCAGTTGGCTCCGTCACCCGGGAAAGCACTCCTTGGTCCTGAAGGTCCTGCAGCTGCTGCTTGAGACGGTCCTTGAGGGGTGCTGGGACTCTGCGAGGTGCATGAACCACCGGGGTGGCATCCTGTTTGAGCAGGATTTTGTATGTGTGGGGCAGTGTACCATGCCCTCGAATGGTTGTGAGAGAGGATTGAGTTTAGTTACGCCCTGAATTCCGCATCTTGGAAGTCAGACTTCTGGAGAGAGAGAGTGTACTCGCTGAACGAGGTGGAGGAGTTTGCACGCCTGTGCGCCTGGCAGAGAGTCCTTTGAAGAGCCCACAATCTCGAAGGGTAGGATGGCTTTATGCGAGTTGTGCGTCACTTCGAGTTGGCACGACCCCGTGGCGGGGATGACATTGCCATGTTAGTCGACCAGTTGACAGATGGATGGAAGAATTACTGGCTTGACCCTCAGGGTTTGAAGTGCTGACCATGCGAGGAGATTTGCAGAAGCACCCGTGTCCAGGCGGAATGTGATCTGGGATCGGTTGACCTTCAGGGTGGCACACCACTCGTCGTCCGGATCAATGCTGTGCACCGACAGCGGCTGGTGCGTTCGACTCAGGGACAGCTTGTTCTTGTTGATGACAGCAATGCGGAAAGGCTCTCTGTCCTCAGTGTCACTGGTCTGTACGATGTCAAGATCGGACTCGGTGAACGTGGGTAGAATTGCCCAAACATTTCTGCGAGGCTGGTTAAACTCTTGCGAGTTGGCAGGCTGAGGTGCTCGACAGCAGGCAGCATAGTGGCCAAGCCTGCCACAGCGTAGGCATTGTCGTGCTTTGGCCGGACATTGCCGCTTTAAATGGGCGGAGCCACAGTTGCCGCACGTCATGACGTCAGTGCGTTTGTTGCGCCACCGCGCATGCGCGGTGCGGTCTTGCGTAGTGCGCGCCTGCGCATCGCGATCCTCCGCGTCAATGTCCCCTCTTTTGGCGCATACAAGCGCATGAGGCCTCGGAAAGCGCGCAAAACACCCTCCCTCCTCCGGGCCGCGGGCCGGCAGGTACTCGATCGTCTGGACCCGCTCCGCCTCGTGGGGCCCCTGCCGTGCCGTTTCAGCTGCCTGGATGTGTGACTACCGGCTGGTGGCGTTCTCATGCAGGACGCAGGTCTCGATGGCCGTCGCTAGGGTGAGTTGCATGATTTTATGGAGCTGCTGGCGCAGGGTGTCCGACATGACCCCGAAAACTATCTGGTCGCGTATCATGGAGTCAGAGGTGGGCCCATAGCCACAGGACTGCGTGAGGATGCGGAGGTGCGTTAAATAAGACTGGAAAGGCTCATCCTTACTCTGCAGGCGCTGCTGGAACAGGCTTTTGTTAACTTCAACGCTGAAGTGTTCATCAAATTTTAGGAGCACCGTCTTGTATTTGGTTTTATCCTCGCCGTCCGTGAATCTAAGGGAGTTAAAGATGTGGATGGTGTGTTGCCCTGCCGTGGAGAGAAGAAGGGCAATCTTCCTGGTGTCCGATGCATTCTCCCTGTCTGTCGACTCACTCATGCTGCCCGGTGTAGGTCGTTGACCTTTTTCACTGGAGGCCAGTCCTCCTGGTCACACTCCTGGCGCTCACAGCCACCGCCACCTCGTGCGAGGCTGCTCTGTGACTGACCCTCCTGCACCCTCGGAGGAACAGGACATCTCTCCTGGCCTCCAATGCATCTTGGAGCCTCCCCAGATCGACATCCCAAAATCTTGGGGCCGGTCTCCTGGGTGCCATTGTTGCGAGCAGGCTGGGGTTGGCTGGACAAGTGCTTGCTTGACCTTGTTAGCAGGGCGCTGTCAAGCCTTCATTTGCGCGAGAAGTCTGTGGGCCCTCATTAAGTGGACAAATTAATGTTGAATTGCATTGCCGACCTCGCTGGGCTGAGCGTCGGGAAGCTCGCGGTAGTTCCTGCTCGCTATTGGGCAGCATGGTGGCACAGTGGATTAGCCCTGCTGCCTCACGGCACCGAGATCCCAGGTTCGATCTCGGCTCCGGGTCACTGTCCGTGTGGAGTTTGCACATTCACCCCGTGTTTGCGTGGGTCTCGCCCCCACAACTGAAAGATGTGCAGGCTAGGTGGATTGGCCATGCTAAATTGCCCCTTAATTGGAAAAAATTAATTGGGTACTCTAAAAAATTTTTTAAAAATAAATCTTTCTGGAATATCGCGCCCATTGTATTTCTGGTTGAACCCTACCCACAGTCCTTGTTTGATAATCGCTTCTATTAAACAGTGTGGGTGTTTTACCACAATAATGGCAATTTATAAATGCAACTTGTTGTTTTCTTGAATCCACTTGGCACAATATCAGTAGCGTATTTTCTGAGAGGTTAGACTGCAGTGGAAAATGACAAATTGTGTCCTTGCTCGTTCTTAATTCATGTATTATGTGAAATCGGAGAACTGAGTTGCAAATGGAGGAGTAGGCACAGAGGCAGCTGGAGTCATCTGAATTACTTACTGGTTGCCAAATATTTGTTTTGGTTTGATTAACACAATAGCCAATTTAGACAAGCTTAATTTGATTGTTAAATAAGATTATAACTTCAGAGGAATAAATACAATAAAAAGATTTAGGAGGTACCTGTGCAGTCAAACAATATTTTGTTAAAGTTATACTATTTTTTTTACTTAAAGTGCAATGTAAGTGTCCTTTTTCCTCTGTAGGATATGTGTCATCATATCAGTATTCGGTTAGATAAAATTCCTAATGTGTGTGAAGTTCTGCCAAGTTCTGCTCCAAATGAAGATGTCTGACCACAGTCTCTCTACACTTAATCAACTCTGTGAAAGGGCCTTTGTTACCATTCTTACCTTCTAATAGTCAACAAAGGGAGAAAGTAGTGATGAATAATTTGCTCCATTTAGACTTTCTGCCTATTTATGGACTCCTTTTATTGCCATATTTCTACTGTAAAATATTTTTAAAAGCTACAAATATTTTAAAATCAATCAGACGAACAGTGAATGTTAGAAAATAATCAACAATAATTAAGACATTTGGCAATCTTTTCTCATTCTATGGGCGCGATTTAACTAAATGGGAACAAAGTTCCATAGGAAGCACGTTTAGTCACGTGTTTCCCAGTGCTCACAGCTTCGAGAAACACAATGCTATCAAACGTCACTCGGGAGCATCAGCGGAGAATGTACGGCTGAGGCCACACATAGCCCCATTTTATGTACTGAGGAGCTTTGCTCGCCAGAACTCCTCAGTGGAGCGAACCCCTGACGATGCCCCTGCCCCCCCCAAGCCCAAACTCACTATGAGGGGGTGCCCCCCCCCCTCCATGCAACCCCAACACCTGCACAGGGCACCCCTGACCCAATCGGCACTGAAAAATGCCAGCGTGGCACCATGGCAGTGCCAACCTGGCATCCAGGTGGTACTGCCAGAGTGCCAGGCTTGGACTGTCAGGGTTCCCGGGTGGCACCAGCAGTGCCAGCGGCCACCCTGCTCAAAGGGCATGCAGCTGGGGGCCTCCGACCCCCTGGGAGACTCCCTGTTTGTCCTTTCATTATCCTGTCGTACAAAATCGACTAAATCCCAACTTTCAGATGAGTCCTTAACCGAGGCCTCACCTGCCCTCTCAGGTGCACGTAAAAGATTCCATGGCACCATTTTGCAAAACAAGTGGAGATCTCCCAACAGTGTCCTTGCCAAATTTATCCTTAAATCTGCATTTCTAAATCAGATTTTCTAGTCATTATTACATTGCTGTGTACAAATTGGCTGCCACTTTTCGGAAAGTGGACACGATCATTTTTGACTTTGTATGGGGGGGAAGGTGCAGAGGATGGGGAGGACCCTGCTACAGAGGCAGCAGGGGGGGGTTGGCGTTGCCGAACTTCCTTCATTATTATTGGGCCGCGAATGCGGAGAAGATGCGACGGTGGTGGAAAGGGAAGGGGTAGAGTGGGTTAGGATGGAGGAGGAATCTTGTAAGGAGTCTAGTTTGAGGGCTGTGGTGACAGCAGCGATGCCAATGGCTCCGAGTAGGTATACAGGGAGCCCGGTGGTGCAGCCCACGGTGAAGATATGGAATTAGTTGAGGAGGTATTTTAAGGTGGAAGGGATGCCGGTGCTGACGCCGCTGTGCGAGAATCATGGGTTTGAGTGGGGGGGAATGGATAGTGTATACAGGAGGTGGAGAGAAGTGGGGCTGGTCAAGGTGAGGAATCTGTAGTTGGAGGAAGGGTTCGCCAATCTGGAGAAGCTAAGCGAGAGGGTAGAGCTGCCGAGGGGGAGTGAGTTCAGGTATCTGCAGGGTAGGGACTTTGCGCGAAAGGTCTGGAGGGGGTTCCCTAGTTTGCCGGGATACACCCTGCTAAAGCAACTACTGCTTCTGGATGTGGAAGGGGAGGGAAGAATTGGGGATACATACAAATGGCTGGGGGAGTAGGGAGGCGAGCAGGTGGTGAGGATCAAGGAAAAATGGGTAGCGGAGTTGGGCAGGGTGATCAATTGGGGAGTCTGGAGTGAGGCACTGCATAGGGTAAACGGGACCTTCTCTTGTGCAAGGATGAGCCTGATACAGTTTAAGGTGGTGCACAGGGTGCATATGACTCGGGCAAGAATGAGTGGGTTCTTTCAGGGGGTAGCAGATGAGTGTGAGAGATGTGGGCGGAGGCCAATGAATCACGCGCACATGTTTTGGGGTTGCAAAAAATTGGGAAGATTCTGGACGGGAGTGTTCACGGTCTTAGGATAATGGAGGAGGTGGTGCCGATATTTGGTGTTTCAGAGAAGTCAGAGCATATGCAGAGGAGGAAGGCCTCTGTCTCGGCCTTTGCCTCTCTGATTGCAGGGTGGCAAATTTTGCTGGAGGGCGGTTGGCATCGCCACCAGGAGTAGCGGCTTGGTTGGGTGACCTGCACAACTTCCTGTGATTGGAGAAGATAAAAGTGTGATTTAAGGGGCTCTTCAGGGAAAAGTTCAAGGATAAGCTGGCAAAAAGTCAAGGATAAGCTGGCACCCCTGATGGCGGGGATGTTTGAGGAGGCGATAGGGAAAGGGGTGTTACCACAAACTTTGGGGCAGGCATTGATTTCCCTGTTGCTTAAAAAAGATAAGGATCCAACGGAGTTTGGGTCGTATAGGCCCATATCACTTTTAAACGTGGACGCAAAAGTATTGGCGAAGGTAATGGTCGGTAGGCTGGAGGGGTGCCTCCCGAAGCTGATAGGTGAAGATCAGATGGGGTTTGTGAGAGGGAGGCAGCTCTTTTCAAACGTTTGGAGGGTATTGAACGTGGTTATGGCACCGGAGGAGGGGAAGGAAACAAAGGTGGTTGTGGCATTGGATGCCGAGAAAACGTTTGACCGGGTAGAATGGGGTACTTGATGGCAGTTCTGGAGCGATTTGGGGTTGGACCAAGATTTGTGGACTGGATAAAGCTACTATATAAGGAGCCGAGGGCGAGTGTCCGCACAGATAACATCAGCTCGAGATACTTTTCTCTCCACCGTGGGTCTAGGCAGGGATGTCCTACGTCGCCCCTGCTGTTTGCACTCGCGATTGAGCCTTTGGCCATCGCGCTAAGAAGTTCGGACGGTATGGAAAGGGATAATGCGGGGGGGGGGGGTGATAGAGCATAGGGTGTGATGCACTATCAATTACGACGAGACGAGAGTAGAGAGTAATCGAGGCTTTATTACACAGAGATGTGTGGCCTCCTACAGCTGCTGCCGAAATGGCTGCAGTTCGGAGAGCATGCACATTTATACTCCGCCTACTGGACGGAGCCAGCAGGCAGGGATCTACCCCCATACCTGTAGTACAGGGGCCTTACCGTAATACCCTTGTATGCAGTGCAGTGTATACAATATAATACAACAATGTTGACTACCACAGGGTGTCCTTATATGCCGATGACTTGTTATACATGTCAGAACCGAGTGTGTCAACAGGGGGACTATTGGACCTGCATCGGGTGTTTGGGTATTTCTCGGGGTACAAATTAAATCTAGCCAAGAGTGAGTGTTTTGTGGTGTCTCGGCTGGGGTGGGGGCAGAGGTGGGGGGGGGGGGGCTCCAATCCGTAGGACAGGGACTCACTTAAGATACCAGGGGGTGCAGGTTGCTCGGGATTGTGGGGGGCTCAGTAGGTACAACATTTCTAGTTTGGTGGGGAGAGTGAAAGCTGATCTGCAAGGTGGGATGGTCTCCCTCCGTCACTGGCGGGTCGGGTACAGGCTGTTAAAATGAACGTGTTGCCGCGATTTCTGTTTATTTTCTGATGCCTGCCGATTTTCCTGCCAAAGGCATTTTTTAGAGAGATTGAAAGAATAATTACCTGGGGAGGGAGGGTGGCCAGTGTTAGAAAGGTGCTGCTACAGAGGGGAAGGCAGAGGGTTTGGGTCTTCCGAACCTGATGTATTATTACTGGGTGGCGAATGTGGAGAAGGTGTGGAGCTGGGTCAGAGGGGTTGATAAATCACGTTCATATGTTTTGGTCCTGTCCAAAGCTGGAAGATTACTGGAAGGAGGTTTTTAGGGTAATCTCTAAAGTGGTGCACGTGAAACTGGACCCGGGCCCTTGGGAGGCCATATTCGGGGTGTCAGACCAGTCGGGGTTGGAAATGGGTGCGGAGGCAGATGTTGTAGCCTTTGCCTTGTTGATTGCCCGAAGGCGGATCCTGTTGGGATGGAAAGTAACTGCTCCAACGTGTGTGCTGGCATGCCGGGGGCACTTGTCGGTCTTGACTCTTGAGAATGTTAAATTTGAACTGAGAGGGAGGATGGAGGGGTTCCACAATTCATGGGCGTTATTCATTATGCACTTTCAAGAATTGGATGACATCGAACATTAGTGGTGGGGGAGGGTTGGGAGAGTTGGAGGCCCATGTGTTAATGGTGACTATGGGTGATTCCTGATTCTTTTTTGTTATTTGTTTATGTTAACATGCAGGCAGTTGTTTGGGGGTTGGTGGGAGGCTGGGATTATTGTTGTTGATATGGGTATTGATATTATAATCGTTACTGCTTATTGTTTATTGTTGGTGGGTGTAAATTTGGGAGAAAATGTGAAAAAGGAGGAGATTAAAAATATTTTTTAAGAAAAGGGGCTCTTCAGGGGAGTTTGAGGAAAGGTGGGGATGTTTGTGACCGTGTTTGAGGGGCTGTTTATCACGGGGGAGGAGGGGTGAAAAGGGAAAAATCTGTACCCTCTGTATAAATGATTGTTGGGATGTATGTTTCCCGGGGTGTTTATTCGCTGTGACCTTTTTTGATACATGTTTGTAATAAAATACATTTTTTTTTAAATGCGGCCTAACCAAGCTTTTATATAGCTGATTTCCCTACTCTTGTACTCAGTGCCCCGGCTGATGAATGCAAGCATGTCATATTCCTTCTTAATCACCTTGGCCACCTGTGTTGCCCCCTTTCGGGAACTCTGGACCTGCAGGCCCAGATCCCTCTGAATGTTAATCTCCCTAAAGGTTCTGCCATTTACAGTATAATACATACCTAGATTTGATCCTCCAAAATGCATCACCTCGCATTTGTCCGGATTATACTCCATCTGCCATTTCTGTGTCCAGCCTCCAATCTATCTATATCCTGTTGTATCCTCTGACAATCTTCGGCATTATCAGCAACTGTGCAAATCTTTGTGTCATCCGCAACCTTACTTATCAGACCACCCACATTTTCCTCCATATCATTTATATATACTACAAACAACAGAGGTCCCAGCACTGATACCTGCGGCACATCACTAGCTACAGATCTCCATTCATAAAAACACCCTTCCACAGCTACCCTCTGTCTTCTATAACCAAGCCAGTCTGTATCCATCTAGCCTGCCCACCCCGAATACCATGTGATTTTAATTTTTGTACCAGTTTGCCATGTGGGACCTTGTCAAATGCCTTACTAACGTCCATGTAAACTACATCGACAGCACTTCCCTCACCAATTTTCTTTGTCACTTCTTCAAAAATCTCAATCAAATTGGTGACACATGACCATCCCCGTACAAAACCATGCTGCCTGCAACTAACATTTTCCTCCAAATGTGCATACGTCCTGTACCTCAGTAACTTTTCCAAAAGCTTCCCCACCACTGATGTCAGGCTCACCGGTCTATAATTTGCCAGATTGTCCCTGCTTCCTTTCTTAAACACGGGACTAACATTGGCAATTCTCCAAGCCTCTTGAACCACAAATATTTTATATTAAGTGCTAGTCTGTGTTAGGGATTTGCATCGTATTGCTAGATAATTGAGATGTAAACCTTCTTGTCCTGCTCTAATATGTGAATTTAAGAATTGGAAAGAAGAAATATCACTTGATCTATCCAACTTGCTTCAATTAAACTTGATTTTCTGAATGTGTATTTTAGAGAAACTATATTGGCCAAGATTTTCCCGCCCTGCAGCGCTGGGTTCCCTGCAGCGGAATATATTGACTTTGGTCGGACTGAAAGGTCTGACAGATGGGAGGGGCTAGAAAATTCCAGCCATTGTGCATTGAATCAAACAATCATAGAATTTACAGTGCAGAAGGAGGCCATTCGGCCCATCGAGTCTACATCGACCCTTGGAAAGACTACCCCACATAAACCCACACCTCCACCCCATCCCAGTAACCCCACCTAACCTATTTTGGACACTAGGGGCAATTTAGCATGGCCAATCCACCGAACCTGCACATCTTTGGACGGTGGAAGGAAACCGGAGCACCCGGAGGAAACCCACCTAGACACGGGGAGAATGTGCAGACTCCGCACAGAGAGTGACCCAAGCCGCAATCGAACCTGGGACCCTGGAGCTGTGAAACAACTGTGCTAACCACTGTGCTACTGTGCAGTTAAGCTCACTTAAATATGTTTGCGCCAGATTCTCCCAAGGACCAGGATTGAATGGAGACCATGCCGTGGCACCGTTTAGCACTGGTCCAGGCGTATTGGCACCTGGGAGGTCTCCAAGGAGATGGGAGGTCCCCGGGTGGTTGGGTTCTGGGTAGGGTAGGGTGGTATCCTGACACTCCCAATGCCACCGGGCACCTTGGCACTGCTGCTCTTGCAAGTGGCACTGTCAAGCTGACTGGGCAACTGCCGGGGTGCCAGGCTGACTGTGCCAAGATGCCCGGGTTTGCCCATGCTGGGAATTGGGCCCGGGGATGCCCTGCCCTTATGAGATGGGATGAGGGAGGCTCGAGGAATCCCTATTTGGTAAATTGGGATGTCGAGTGGGAAGGGGGGAGTTGAGAGATCGGAGCGACATTTGAAAATTAACTGATCTCTTCTGAGTGCAGGAAATGAAGCTAAGTGTGGGCTTGACAAGGAAGAGTGCCATTTAATAGCGGGGCTGTTCTCGGTGCTGCAGGCGCCAAGGAACACCCCATTAAACGCCCCCAAAACAGAACCCTGTTTTCTATTAAATCGCACCCTGTATTTTTCTATTGTCACTCTTGTCAGCTATTGTGAGACAGCCTCTAGTTATTCCTATTGCTTTTGTACAACATTAGCAGTATATATTTACATAGTGCCTTTAATGCAGAAAACCGTTTCATGGTTCTTCAGAGATGGAATCATGGTAAATTAAAATTGATCAAAAGAGAACATAAGAACATAAGAACATAAGAACTAGGAGCAGGAGTAGGCCATCTGGCCCCTCGAGCCTGCTCCACCATTCAATGAGATCATGGCTGATCTTTTGTGGACTCAGCTCCACTTTCCGGCCCGAACACCATAACCCTTAATCCCTTTATTCTTCAAAAAACTATCTATCTTTATCTTAAAAACATTTAATGAAGGAACCTCTACTGCTTCACTGGGCAAGGAATTCCATAGATTCACAACCCTTTGGGTGAAGAAGTTTCTCCTAAACTCAGTCCTAAATCTACTTCCCCTTATTTTGAGGCTATGCCCCCTAGTTCTGCTTTCACCCGCCAGTGGAAACAACCTGCCCGCATCTATCCTGTCTATTCCCTTCATAATTTTATATGTTTCTATAAGATCCCCCCTTATCCTTCTAAATTCCAACGAGTACAGTCCCAGTCTACTCAACCTCTCCTCGTAATCCAACCCCTTCAGCTCTGGGATTAACCTAGTGAATCTCCTCTGCACACCCTCCAGTGCCAGTACATCCTTTCTCAAGTAAGGAGACCAAAACTGAACACAATACTCCAGGTGTGGCCTCACTAACACCTTATACAATTGCAGCAGAACTTCCCTAGTCTTAAACTCCATCCCTCTAGCAATGAAGGACAACATTCCATTTGCCTTCTTAATCACCTGTTGCACCTGTAAACCAACTTTTTGCAACTCATGCACTAGCACACCCAGGTCTCTCTGCACAGCAGCATGTTTTAATATTTTGTCATTTAAATAATAATCCCTTTTGCTGTTATTCCTACCAAAATGGATAACCTCACATTTGTCAACATTGTATTCCATCTGCCAGACGCTAGCCCATTCACTCAGCCTATCCAAATCCCTCTGCAGACTTCCAGTATCCTCTGCACTTTTTGCTTTACCACTTATCTTCGTGCCGTCTGCAAACTTGGACACATTGCCCTTGGTCCCCAACTCCAAATCATCTATGTAAATTGTGAACAGTTGTGGGCCCAACACTGATCCCTGAGGGACACCACTAGCTACTGATTGCCAACCAGAGAAACACCCATTAATCCCCACTCTTTGCTTTCTATTAATTAACCAATCCTCTATCCATGCTACTACTTTCCCCTTAATGCCATGCATCTTTATCTTATGCAGCAACCTTTTGTGTGGCACCTTGTCAAAGGCTTTCTCGAAATCCAGATATACCACATCCATTGGCTCCCCGTTACCTACCGCACTGTTAATGTCCTCAAAAAATTCCACTAAATTAGTTAGGCATGACCTGCCCTTTATGAACCCATGCTGCGTCTGCCCAATGGGACAATTTCCATCCAGATGCCTCGCTATTTCTTCCTTGATGATAGATTCCAGCATCTTCCCTACTACTGAAGTTAAGCTCACTGGCCTATAATTACCCGCTTTCTGCCTACCTCCTTTTTTAAACAGTGGTGTCACGTTTGCTAATTTCCAATCCGCCGGGACCACCCCAAGTCTAGTGAATTTTGGTAAATTATCACTAGTGCATTTGCAATTTCCCTAGCCATCTCATTTAGCACTCTGGGATGCATTCCATCAGGTCCAGGAGACTTGTCTACCTTTAGCCCCATTCGCTTGCCCATCACTATCTCCTTGGTGATAACAATCCTCTCAAGGTCCTCACCTGTCATAGCCTCATTTCCATCAGTCACTGGCATGTTATTTGTGTCTTCCACTGTGAAGACCGATCCAAAAAACCTGTTCAGTTCCTCAGCCATTTCCTCATCTCCCATTATTAAATCTCCCCTCTCATCCTCTAAAGGACCAATATTTACCTTAGCCACTCTTTTTTGTTTTATGTATTTGTAGAAACGTTTACTATCTGATTTTATATTCTGAGCAAGTTTACTCTCATAATCTATCTTACTCTTCTTTATAGCTTTTTTAGTAGCTTTCTGTTGCCCCCTAAAGATTTCCCAGTCCTCTAGTCTCCCACTGATCTTTACTACTTTGTATGTTTTTTCCTTCAATTTGATACTCTCCCTTATTTCCTTAGATATCCACGGTCGATTTTCCCTCTTTTCACCGTCCTTCCTTTTTGTTGGTATAAACCTTTGCTGAGCACTGTGAAAAATCACTTGGAAGGTTCTCCACTGTTCCTCAACTGTTTCACCATAAAGTCTTTGCTCCCAGTCTACCTTAGCTAGTTCTTCTCTCATCCCATTGTAATCTCCTTTGTTTAAGCACAAAACACTAGTGCTTGATTTTACCTTCTCACCCTCCATCTGTATTTTAAATTCCACCATATTGTGATCACTCCTTCCGAGAGGATCCCTAACTATGAGATCCTGAATCAATCCTGTCTCATTGCACAGGACCAGTTCTAGGACCGCTTGTTCCCTTGTAGGTTCCATTACATACTGTTCTAGGAAACTATCGCGGATACATTCAATAAACTGCTCCTCAAGGCTGCCTTGACCGACCTGGTTAAACCAACCGACATGTAGATTCAAATCCCCCATGATAACTGCTGTACCATTTCTACATGCATCAGTCATTTCTTTGTTTATTGCCTGCCCCACCATAATGTTACTATTTGGTGGCCTATAGATTACTCCTATCAGTGACTTTTTCGCCTTACTATTCCTGATTTCCACCCAAATGGATTCAACCTTATCCTCCATAGCACCAATGTCATCCCTTACTGTTGCCCGGATGTCATCCTTAAATAACAGAGCTACACCACCTCCCTTACCATCCACTTTCTCCTTCCGAATAGTTTGATACCCTTGGATATTTAACTCCCAGTCGTGACCATCCTTTAACCATGTTTCAGTAATGGCCACTAAATCATAGTCATTCACGATGATTTGCGCCATCAACTCATTTACCTTATTCCGAATACTACGAGCATTCAGGTAAAGTACACTTATGTTGGCTTTTTTACCTCTCTTCTGAATCTTAACACCTCGATCAGTAACCTCTCCTAAGTTATATTTCCTCTTAACCTTTCTCCTAATTTTCCTTGTCGTTGAACCCATATCTTCATGTAACAACCTGCTGCGTCGTTACCATTAATGTTTTCACTTCCCGTTTTATTTATTTTATTATTCCTGGTCCTATTCACTGAGCTCCCCTCAGTCACTGTACCTTGTACTGTCGCCCTTTTTGATGTTTGACTATGGCTTCTCTGCCTTACACTTTCCCCCTTATTGCCTTTTATTTCTGTTATAGTAACTAGAGTTTGAAGATACAATCAGAACAGCCGTGATCTTATCAAATGCCGGAGCAGGTTCATGAGGACTTAATGGGTTACTCTTGCACCTAGATACAGCTGTTAATAGTCGGACAAAGGGAGGGAGATGTGCAAATGGCTAGAGGCAATGGAGTGGAAGGTTCAGTGGTTGGGCTGGAAAAGATTCCAAAGATAAGGAACAGTGAGGGCATGAAAGAATTTAAGCATGGGATTGCAAATTTCAATTTTGAGTTGTTGGTGAATTGGTAGCCAATTTAAGTTAACAAGCACAATGGTAACAGGTGATTACGAGCTGGTGCAGGATGGCCTATTGACATCAGAGTTTTGGGGAGGTCAGCTCAGAATCATCAAACCTGGAGTTGATAAAAGCATGGATGATGCTTTCTGCAGCAGATGGGCTGAGATGGAGGTAATTGATATTATTGAGAAGAAGATTGATAGTACTTAGAGAGAGAGAGAGAGAGAGAGTATCAGAAGCTCAGTCTGGGTTGAATAGATTTGCAAACAGTCTGGTTCAGCCTAAGATAATGCTCTTGGGATGGGGTAGGGGATGCATTAGTAGCCAGGGCAATTACTTTTCAGGCTGGGACCAAAGAGAATGGCTCCAGTATTTCACTGGAGGAAATTGTGACTTGTTCATGACTGGATACCAAATGGTCTGAAAAAATAGAGTGGAGAGGCTGAATTATGTAGTAGTGAGGTAGAACCTTTGAATGTTGTGAACATACGTAAATCCAAGCTGTCTATATAAAATATTGTGATCTGTTATGCAGTATTAATATACAGTTAACTAATTTCTATTTTCCTGTGTGTTGTCTTTTTTATAATTCAACACCATTGTTCACCCAACTTTCCATTTTCCCCCATGATCTTATGAGCAGCTTTCAATTTACTTTGCACATAATCTAGCCGATCTGTTTCTTTCCTTTTTGTGGAAGGTAAGACTAGTAATCTCATCATCCAAGTTGTGATTATCGTGCAGCATGTTAAAGAATGATTTGCCAGCGCTGCCTCGTTAGCACTGCCCCCTCATGGATTGTTCAAAAATTGACTGTATGAAAATCCAACAGATTGGAGTAAATGTAAAAACATTAGCAAAGTATATAACACTATTGTAAATGTGTTTTAGAACATTTAACATCTCTAATATACAGATAACTTGGGCCTTCAAGTAACCTTTGGAAATAAGTGTTAGCAAAACACTAATTTCTTACATTTGTTTTTGCAAATTGCCTTTTAAATTACATTTAATTAAATGTACTTTAGTTTAAAAACAAAATATATATTTTTTAACTTGTCCAGCTGATTTAGCATTGCATTTCATTTCAAGAAACCTATTAATTTGTTAAATGTTAATGCCTCAGGCAAAAAAAATGCAAACAAAAGTACAGGTTAACCAGATATACTGGTGCAGTGTCAAATTTTGAGATGCAGGATATGTTGGCCATATCGTTTCTAATTCTATAATGTTGTTTTCCTATTTATTTGAGTCCCCAAAGATCAGTAAAACTATTCTTTTTAAATGAAAAATATTAGTCCCAGTAGGCAATTTATTTTGAACCAAATATTTTTTTGAAACATTATGCAACAGTTCAATTATTTAATTCAAGCCTATTTAAAAATATCAATTACAGAAAACTTCACTTTGACTGGGGATTGGTTTAGAGGGAGCACTGATTTTGTGATTTTAAAAAAAAATTAGAGTACCCAATTCTATTTTTTTCCAATTAAGGGACAATTTAGTGGGACCTGTTTCCGGAGTTATTTTCGGGGCCTTCCAGTGACCAGACGACGGGAGCGGAGCAGGCACCTGCACCGCCGCCTCCCACTGGCCTGGGACCCCGGGAGGAGCCTGAGGAGATCCCACCTGTCGGTGATTCTGTTGGCGGGATCAAGGCAGGCCCTGAGTTGGTTGGTGGGCCCGTGTCGCCCGCCGCACTCAATGTGGTGGAGGATTCGGGCCCAGAGGGCAACTGTCCGAAGGCTATCAGCCGCCCAGTGTCGGGAGCGCAGGGTGCACGAGACGCTCTGCAGCGGGGTGTGGGTCTCACTCGTGCCTGACACTGTGTCACCCTTCAACCCCTCTGGGGAACTCCCAGAATCTGGCACATCATAATTGAAGGTTCTTTTGTTTTTCTGCCTCTATAGATAGTTCAGGCAGTACTCTATTTGCCGCCCCCCCCCCCTTCACCAACACTCCGACTCCCTCCCTCCCAACCACCCTCCTTTCTCATCTCTCCCCACCACCCCCCTTCCTTTCCCTTCTGTCGGTATGGAGGCGAGAGTATCTGGTCTCTCCAGCGCAAAGTTTAGTGCTTGTACCATTTGTATTTTGTTTACATTGGTACTGAGGGGAGGATATCCTGTTTCTCCAACACAAAATTAGTGTTTGTACCGTTTGGCCTTGTATATATATTTTACTGTTTTAATAAAAAGATATGGCCAATCCACCTAGCCTGCACATCTTTTGAGTTGTGGAGGGTGAGACCCACGTAGACATAGGAAGAATGTGCAAACTCCACACAGACAGTGACCCAGGGCCGGGATCGGATCAAACCTGTATCCTTAGCGCCGTGAGGCAGCAGTGCTAACCACTGCGCCACCATGCCACCCTGATTTTGTAATTTCTATTGATAACCTAGGCTGGGTGTGCAAGGCACAATTTCAAAATTTGAAGGAGATGCAAAACTTGGAA
Source organism: Scyliorhinus torazame (assembly GCF_047496885.1). NCBI lineage: Eukaryota > Metazoa > Chordata > Chondrichthyes > Carcharhiniformes > Scyliorhinidae > Scyliorhinus > Scyliorhinus torazame. The sequence continues at coordinate 375,717,151 of NC_092708.1, forward strand.
ATATTGTGAACTGAGGAGGATAGTGATTTTTAAAAAAAAATTTTGAGTACCCAATTTATTTTATTTTTTCAAATTAAGGGGTAATTAAGTGTGGCCAATCCACCTAACCTGCACATCTTTGGGTTGTGGGGGTGAAACCCAAGCAGACACGGGGAGAATGTGCAAACTCCACATGGACAATGACCCAGGGCCGGGATTCAAACCCAGCTCCTCAGCGTCGCAGTCCCAGTGGTAACCACTGTGCCGCGTGCCACCCCAGATAGTGATAGATTTGATACTGGTAGGCTGGTGGAATGGGCAAACATATGGCAGATGAAACTTAATGTAGAGAAGTGGTGAAGTGATAAACTTTAGTCAGAAGGCAACTGCTACAGGCCTGCCCCTAGCTCCCAGGTGAATGAGCAATGGCAACCAGTATAGCCAAGGTCGCGCTCCCCCCCCCCCCCCCCCCCCAGGTCAAACTTCTTCATCTCCAGGCCCTGCAGCAGTTCCCACCGCTATTTGGAGAGAGTCAGCCAGACTCCAGCCATGTGATCCCGGCCACCCCTGCCATCACAACCACATATGGAGCAGAAGAACGGATGGCCAAACGGCAAAGGAGAGTTTACCATCCAGTGGTGCTCAGGTGGTGTTAGAGCTGGGCTCTGGGAACTCTACACCCCTGACCAGACATACCAGTATACTTGGAAAAAATGAGTTTTAATTAACTGCTCTATGGATTATGCTAGTCTTGTATCTAAGTAACCATAATTCTGTTGTCTCTTGATATCTGTTTCTGGATCTGTTGTCAATAATACACCTCTCGTGTCAGGTGATTCAGCACATCATATAATCATTGTGTCATTAATGTGTCTGTGATATAATCACAGATAACACCTTAACCTATGTTGACAACTATTCGCAGAATTATTCGACAATTTTATTTAAAATAAAATACGCTAGCTTTGATTTCGCTGAGTCGTAGTGACTTACGACTAATGACTTGCGGATCCTTTAAAAATGGCATCTGGAACCTGATTTCAGGATTTGCGATCGCATTCCCAGCGTTTCTTATTTTCAACAGGGCCTGTTAAGGCAGTGGGCTGGTTTGGGTCAAAAGCACATCTTTCACTCCCAACCTGGCCGTTCCATTGTCGTGATAGGCATGTCCAAGTCCTTCATAATTTTCACTGAGTTAATCAACTACCAGTGATGTGTAGCTGACACCTGATTAGCAGGTAATGCTTTTACAAAATCCAAATACCTTTATAGTAAACAGGTCTTTATTTGATTTTAAACCATTCATCAATAAGTGATTGGTTATCAGAATTTGATGAATGGATTAGTAAAAATTAGAATGCATGGCATCGTAGGTAATCTTAGCACACGGGTTGAAAATTGCTTGGGTGGTAGGAAATGGGGAGTACAGTTAAAGGGTACAGCTCGGTTGGCTCGAGTGCGATGCAGAATGACACCAACAGCACAGGGTCAATTCTCGTACCGGCTGTGGTAATTCGTGGAGGCCTTGCTCCGTGCTTGCGGAAAATACCAATTGTGGACTACAGCTAATTATGTATTCCAATTGAAGACGGTGAAAACTGGTATTTTCCACTGTAATGTACATATGTTGGCTTTCTAACATATATAGTCAACCACTTTGAAGGAATAGATCAAGCTTGATGCTGTAGGATAATAGCGATCCTGATCAGATCATTTCAGGCTGTATACTGTGCAAACTAATTAGTAGGCATAAGGCCATCACTATCGGTGCTGAAAAGTGCCCAAGACTACTTCAAATGACCATGGACGGCCAAGGAATCTAAAAAAATTGAGCAACAGGTGAAACTAGCTGTTTCATGCTGCTACTATGTAGTAGTGACACAAGTATTATCTTCCACTAACAGGATGCTGTCATCAAACTGAAAAACACTCAAATGAGTAATGTGGTATATGAATTTCATGCCAGTGGGATGTTAGGTATGTAAGTCGAACAATCTCCCTTACTCGGAATGCATCAAACAACACGTCTCTTCTGTTGTCCACAACAGGCAAGTTACAGACCATATCCCGTAAATGCATTTACAGGATGTAAGCATTGCTGACTAGACCAGCATTTATTGCCCTTTCCTAATTGTCCTTGGGAAGTTGGTGGTGAGCTGCCTTCTTGAATCGCTGCAGTCCTTGTGGAGTAGGTGCACCCACAATCGTTAGGGAGGGAGTTCCAGAATTTTGAGCCAGTAACCGTGAAGGAACAGGGATGTATTTGCAAGTCAGGATGGTGAATGACTTGAGGGGAGCTTCCATGTGTTTCCTGCCCTTGTTCTTCTAAAACGTAGTGGTTATGGGTTTCCAAGGTGCTGGCTAAGGAGCTTTGGATGCTTCGCACTGCTGGTGCTGTGCTTCAGTGGTGGAGGGGGTGAATGTTTGTGGAAGAAGTGGCAATCAAGTGGGCTGCTCTGACTTGTGTCTTATAGATGATGAACAGACTTTGGGGAGTCAGGAGGTGGGTTACTCACCACAAGATTCCTAGCTTCTGCTCTTGTATTTATAGAGTTTCTGATCAAATGGTAACTCCAGGATGTTGATTATGGGGGGTTCAATGATGGTAATGCCATTAAATGTCAAGGGGCAATTATTAGATTCTCTCTTGTTGGAAATGATCAATGCCGAGCACTTCTGCGACTGAATTGGACTTGTCACTTGTCAGCTGTGATGAATGTAAGAAATTGTCTTGTTTTATATATTTTGCACTAATGTTATTAAAACCAAGGTTAAAATGCATATAGATGGCATGACTGCTGGAGCAGTGATTAAAGTGTTGTAAAAGTGAGATGATTATTGAGTTGATGAAGTGTTCTGCCAATAGATCTTGAGAACCATTTACTTGTTTACAGATAGCTAGCTAATGGAATATTGTTTGGGTTTGAAGGACCCCTAGGTTGTAGATAAATTATAAGGGGTATTGTGTTTGGTTAAACAAATCATGGGACATCTTGTAAGAAGAGACAAAATGATGCCTTATGCTTTGGGTGCAGATGATGTAGTTAATGAGAGGAGTCCGATCTGTCTAGAGTCAGTAGATCCTAGAACTGTAATCTGAACAGAGATGTTGCAGTTTGGTCCTGAAAGGTTCTCTTACCAAAGATTGTGCACAACTAAAAACAAGTAAAACCCTATTTGTTAACTTTATTCATGAGTGGTATTTAATATATTGGTTAATTGGAATAATTGATTGGACACGTTGCAGGTTTAGGAAGTAAGTTACAATTTATTATTTTACTAAACTTTTTGTAACGACTAACTGTAAAGATTTTTCTCTGCTGCTAATGTGGTTAATTTTGTGATTAAATGATAGTTTGTTTTAACATAAAAGATGTGTTTTACAAATTGAAAATAGTTGGGTTCGCGTTTGAGATCATAACACAGCTCAAGCATGGATTTTGTCCAGGTCTTTTGTATTTGGACATGGACTGCATCATTATCTAAGGAGTCACAAATGGTGCTGGACATTGTGCCATCAACAGCGAACATCTCCGCTTCTGAACTTGTCATGGATGGAAGCTTCAAGAAGACCACCATCATACCGGTGCCAAAGAAGAACCAGGCAACATGCCTCAATGACGACTGTCCGGTGGCCCTGACTTCAGTAGTAATGAAGTGCTTCAAGAGGTTGGTCATGAAGCGCATCACCTCCATACTCCCAGAACACCTTGAGCCATTGCAATTTGCATACCGCCGCAACCGGTCAACCGCAGACGCCATCTCCCTGGCCCTACACTCATTCCTAGAGCATCTCGACAACAAGGACTCCTACATCAGACTCCTATTCATTGACTACAGCTCCGCCTTCAACACCATAATCCCAGCCAAGCTCACATCAAAGCTCCAAAACCAAGGACTTGACTCCTCACTCTGCAACTGGATCCTCGACTTTCTGACCCACAGACCATAATCAGTAAGAATAAACAACACCTCCTCTACGATTGTCCTCAATACTGGGGCCCGCAAGACTGCATGCATATTCCCTGTACACACAAGACTGCGTGGCAAAATTTGGTTCCAACTCCATCTACAAGTTTGCTGACGATGCAATCATGGTGGGTCGGATCTCGAATAACGACGAGTCAGAATACAGGAGGGAGATAGAGAACCTAGTGGAGTGGTGCAGCGACAACAATCTATCCCTCAATGCCAGCAAAGCTAAAGAGCTGGTCATTGACTTCAGGAAGCAAAGTACTGTACACACCCCTGTCAGCATCAATGGGGCCGAGGTGGAGATGGTTAGCAGTTTCAAATTCCTAAGGGTGCACATCTCCAAAAATCTGTCCTGGTCCACCCACGTCAACACGACCACCAAGAAAGCACAACAGCGCCTATACTTCCTCAGGAAACTAAGGAAATTTGGCATGTCCACATTAATTCTTATCAACTTTTACAGCTGCACCATAGAAAGCATCTGGCTGCATCACAGCCTGGTATGGCAACTGCTCGGCCCAAGACCGCAAGAAACTTCAGAGAGTCGTGAACACAGCCCAGTCCATCACAAGAACCTGCCTCCCATCCATTGACTCCATCCACACCTCCCACAGCCTGGGGAAAGTAGGTGGGATAATCAAAGACCCCTCCCACCAGGCTGACTCGCTCTTCCAACTTTTTCCATCGGGCAGGAGATACAAAAGTCTGAGAACACGCACGAACAGACTCAAAAGCAGCTTCTACCCCGCTGTTACCAGACTCCTAAGCGACCCTCTATGGACTGACCTCATTAACACTACACCCCGCTATGCTTCATCCGATGCCGGTGTTTATGTAGTTACATTGTGTACCTTGTGTTGCCCTATTTTGTATTTTCTTTTATTTCCTTTTCTTTTCATGTACATAATGATCTGTTGAGCTGCTCGCAGAAAAATACTTTTCACTGTACCTCGGTACACGTGACAATAAACAAAATCCAAATCCAAAGATGATTAATGAAGCAGCTGAAGTTGGTTGAGCCTGGGACACTACCATGAGGAATTCTTCCAGTGATATCCTGGAACTGAGGTGATTGACCTCCAACCTCCACAACCATTTTCTTTAGTGCCAGGTATGAGTTCAACCAGTAAATTCTATGATTGGACAACACTTGCTCAATCTTCAATGTGCCAAGAATTACACTGAACAACGAATTTAAGATTGTCAGTCGGGCTCACACTGTGGCATATTTGCATGTACTGGAAGCTACATTTTAATACACAGTACTCTGTTCTATGCAGTCTGAAATAACATTTACATTGTGCCTCCTTCTGGTAAACAAAAGTGATAGCCATTCCTCAGGACAATGTCTTGGCCAATCAGAGTCAAGCTACCTGATTTAAATTTCAAACAATGCTTGGCAGTTAACTGTCAGTCACTATCAATTTGTGCATTCTTCATGGAAACACCTTCACCAAACAGAGAGAAAATCAATCAGCACTCTCTTCTCATAAGGTATAAGTGTGTTGTTTTCTCTTGCATTGGTATTCTTGCGAACTGGCCTGGTGTGTGCAAGGTGAAAACTTTGACAAAATGCCTTTCTTTTCTCAATATTCAAATAGAGTTGTATCTCAACTTCAAATGACATTAAGCTGGGAAGAACATTACATGTGTGGCTGGGTGCAAGAAATTGCAAAGGAACATAGATTAAGTGGACAGAACTGAGAGGAAGTGAAATGTCAGGCCAACAATTTTGGATCGAAGACACATATATTTTCTAAATGAGAAGAGATTACAAAATGTGGAGAAGCAAGGAGATTTGTGTGCCCAATACAGAAATCAGAAAAAGCTAGTGTGCATATTCGATGAACTTTTTTTTCTGCAAGGAGTTTAAGTCATCCATTTTTCTCCACTTCCACTTGTCTGCATTTGGCCCGTATCCCTCTATACCCACCCTGCCCATGTAACTGACTAACTGCTTTTTAAAGGACAAGCTTGTACCAGCCTCTACCACTGCTTCTGGCAGCCCATTCCAAATGTTCACCACCCTCTGTGTGAAGAAATTTCCCATATGGTCTCTTTTGTATCTCTCTCCTCATGCCTTAAACCTATGCCCTCTACCTTTGGGAAAATATGTCGACTATCTACCTTCTCGATGCTTCACATTATTTTATAGACCTCTATCAGATCATCCCTAAGCCTCCTATGCTCCAGGTAAAAAAAGTCCCAGCATATCCAGCCTCTCCTTATAACTCAGACCATCAAGTCCTGGTAGCATCCTCGTAAATCTCTTCTTCACTCTTTCTAGTTTCACAATATCCTTCCTATAATAGGGTGACCAGAACTGAACACAGTATTCCATGTGTGATCTTACCAATGTCTTGTACAACTTCAACAAGATGTCTCAATTCCTGTGTTCAATATTGTGACCAATAAAACCTGGCATGCTGAATGCCTTCTTCACCACCCTGTCCACTTGCAACTCCACCTTCAAGGAGCTATGAACCTGTATTCCTAGATCTCTTTGTTCTGTAACTCTCTCCAACTCCCTACCATTAACTGAATAGGTCCTGCCCTGATTTGATCTGCCAAAATGCATCACCTCACATTTATCCAAATTAAACTCCATCTGCCATTCATCGGCCCACTGACCCAATATGTCAAGAACCTGTTGCAATCTTATATAATCTTCTTCATTATCCACTATGCCACCAATCTTCGTGTCATCTGCAAACTTACTAACCATGCCTCCTAAATTCTCATCCAAATCATTAATATAAATCACAAATAACAGTGGACCCAGGACCGATCCCTGAGGCACACCGCTGGACACAGGCCTCCAGTTTAACAACAACCCTCCACAACCACCCTTTGGCTTCGGTCACCAAGCCAATATTGTATCCAATTGGCTATCTCGCCCTGGATTCCGTGAGATTTAACCTTTTGCAACAACCTACCATGTGGTACCTTGTCAAAGGCCTTGTAAAGTCCATGTAGACAACATCGACCACACTGCCCTCATCTACCTTCTTGGTTACCCCTTCAAAAAACTCAATCAAATTCCTGAGACATGACTTTCCCCTTACAAAGCCATGCTGACTTTCCCTAATTAGCCCTTGCCTGTCTAAATGCCTGTAGATCCTGTCCCTCAGAATGCCTTCGAACAACTTACCTACTACAGAAGTAAGACTCACCGGTCAGTAGTTCCCAGGTTTATCCCTACAGCCCTTCTTAAACAAGGGCACAACATTTGCTACCCTCCAATCTTCAGGCACCTCTCCTGTGCCTGTCGATGATTTAAGTATCTCAGCTAGGGGGCCGGCAGTTTGCTCCCTAGCCTGCCACAACGTCCTGGGATACATTTCATCAGGTCCCGGGGATTTGTCTATCTTGATGCGCTTTAATACCTCCAGCACCTCCTTTTCTGTAATATCTACACTCCTCAAGACATCACTTTTTATTTCCCCAATTTCCCTAACATTCGTGCGTTTCTCAACAGTAAATACTGCCAAGAAATATTCATTTAGGACCTCTCCCAGCCCTTGTGGATCCGCACATAGATGACCCTGTTTATCCTTAAGAGGCCCTACCCTCTCCCTAGTCACTCTTTTGTCCTTAATGGATCTGTAAAAGCTCTTTGGATTTTCCTTTGCCTTATCTGCCAAGACAATCTCATGTCCCCTTTTTGCCCTCCTGACTTCTCTCTTAACTCTACTCCGACAAGCCCTATATTCTTCAAGTGATCCACTTGATACCAGCTGCCTCTGCATGTCATATGTCTCCTTCTTCCTTTTGACCATGGCCTCAATATCCCGAGTCATCCAAGGTGCCCTACTTCTACCAGCCTTACCCTTCACTCTAAGAGGAATGTGCTCACCCTGAACCCTAGTTAACACACTTTTGAAACACTCCCACTTACCAGCTCTCCCCTTGCCTGTAAACAGGCTCCCCAATCAACTTTTGAAAGTTCCCGCCTAATACCCTCGAAATTGGCCTTGCCCAAATTTTGTCACAGAAGCTTCCTTCTATTATGATCCCAGGCCAGACCCCAACAGTGGCTAGGATACAGGACAGAAACTCAATATTTTATTTTAATTTTGTAAGACTGTGAGGAAAGGATACTTTGCTCCAGGAGTGATTGCACAAAGAAATAGGGATATTTTATATTAAAACGAACTTTATCACTAACACAGTATTATAATCCTTAATATCACACCTGAAAATAGCTTACAATTACCCCTTAAACAATACTACTCAGTACAGTAAATACAATACCCTTAATTGCTATCTTTATTTCCACTTAAACAATAAGAAAGTAAACCATCTCAGCACCCAATCCACCTTAAATACCAATTGCAAAGAGGAATATTTGCTTTACAGAGCTAAAAGGGATCTTTTGACACTGCTTTACAGAAAAGACTTTACTCCGGTCAGACCATGCAGAAGCTCTGGCTGTATGTCTTCAAAAGCTGTTTCAACTGGCTTGTTTCAGCCCCCCTTTGGCCTCAGTCATGTCTGCACTGCTTTAAAGACTTACATTTAATCTATTTTTTATTTTTAACTGAACCGCAGAGAGCAAAAATGTGACCTACAGTCCCAGCTTCATCCAGAAGAGAACTGAACTGAAAATGCTTTCTCAAAAAAGCCTCCGCTCCATCCAGCAATGACATAATCTCACCAAGCTGAAAACACATTAACTTCCCAGGGAATCCCCTTAATCAAAACAAAACTGCATTAGCCCAAGCTTTTTACATTAGTTAGTTGCACCTCTGGCTCCCAAAAGCTTTGCTGTCTTTCAACCTGAATCTTTTAAAATATGATTTCAACAGTGAAACAAACTCTAACTTAGGCTTTTACCCTTTACTCACCAAATACTTATAATACAATAGATCTGAAATTCCTACATTCACCACACGCTGTTGTCACGCCGGTTTTTCACAAATACCAAATTCCCTTTCTGCAGCACAGTATGACAAGTTTGCAAATGTTACAGCTTTCAACTTGAAATCAGCTTTGAACTTAATTTGTTTTGTTGGAAGTCACATTTCTGTCATTGTTCAGCATGTGGGGTCTGCCCAGTGCATGTGTGCCTGAAACTACCACACATCTTTTCAATGCAGCTCTTTCTTATTGCCTACTTGATCACTTGCGCCCAGTTATAAGATGAGAAAACGTGTATTTGTGAGGTGAAAAACTGAAGCTGACTTCTGATGTGTGTAGCATGCCATGGTTTAAATTGGGGGGAGCTGCCTTGTAAGTTGGTATATGCAAAAATATGATTTTTTTTGCCGGAAAAATGGGTTTGTCATATGCCAAGTCGACTTATGCGCCATTACCTATGGTAATAATTTGATCAAAATCAATGTGTACATAAAGAAAATGTGATGCATGTTGTGAGTATGGAGCATTAGAAGATGTTCTACAAAAATGGAATTAGATGACTTTAAAGGAATAAGGATAGCTACATGGACAATATGATGACTGGGCCAGAATCAGAGCAGCTGTAAAAGGAAGGCTTCTGGATTGGCGTGATGCGCCAATGGATGTGCTAAACCCTTTTGGTGATCTACTTATTTGCATGATGTAGACATAAAAGATAAAGTAGAAAGAATTTATAAAGTGCTTTTCATGATCACCAGATGCCTCGAAGCACTTTATAGCCAATGAGTACTTTTGAAATGTAAAGTAAGTAGTAAAGTTGCCATTGTTCCAGGTGACCATTGGCTGCTTTCCCCTTTTGAGGGGGAGAGGTGACTGGTGGTGATTTAGCCTGAGGATCACCACACCTCAGACAAGATTGAGAAGGCAGGGCCTTCATGAACAACCTCAGCTGGTACAAGAATTGAACCCGCGCTGTTGGTCTCACTCTGAATCACAAACCATCTGTCCAGCCAATCAAACTAAACAGAGTAAAATGAACATGAATGTAATGTGGAGAGAATAGGTTTGTTTGATCAAAAGCCCCTTCTCATTTTATACTTTAATGTTCTTACAGTAGTCCTTTACCGTCGTTTTCACTTTTTGGGAAGATGAAAACGGATGTATTGAATTAACTGCCTGTTACACTTGGAAGGTAAAATCATGTGTGAGTTGTACTGCCACTCTCCTACTGCTGTTGAGGTGCACATTTATATTCTGCGTAATATGAAGGATAGCACAGAATTAAATGCGAGTAGAGTTCTGTCTGCAAATACAAGAATGGCATTTGCATAGAATCATCCGTTTGTTTTTAAAGTTATTTATCCTGTATGTGTATTTTGTAGTTTTGTAGCACTATTTATGCAGGAGGTTTATTCTGAGAATTTAAGAAATACTCTAGAGGTTTTGTGTGTTTCTGTAATTCCGACAAATTACTTCAAAGATTTCATTGAAGTTATAGATTGCTTCTTATTATTGTTATCAAGTAAATGGTCTGCTTTGGGGATTTTGCTGTACGTTATATTTTGGGGCAAGTTTTGCAAGGCACTAATCCTGGCCTAGAGCTATATTTGGTAGGGGCATAGATTGCAAATAATTTATTTCGCATAATATGGTCAATTATGCAATTGCCACTTCTGTCCACCAAGGGTCTGCACTACAAATGGAGTCTCAATATTTATCTTGTCGTAGCAATCATAATCATGGTTTCTTCCTTTATTCCTTAGAACATCCCAAGATACATAATGGCCAGGTTGAATGTCCTCTGGGCTATAAAAAAATGAACCAGACAAGCTGTAAAGGTGAGTGATAAAATATTAAAAGATTGAATGTTGAATCATGTGACACAATTGAGGAGGGAATGCAATTCTGTGTCCCATTACTAAATAAGGCAGTATATTAAGATGTTTAAGTAGTCATATGCTGAATGGCTTGCTTCTGTGTTGTAGCCAATCGTGTCTGTGCCAGATTAACTCACCTAAACCCACTCCCTTGCTTTTTCGCCTTAGTCCTGCTTTTTTTTCTCTTCGGGTAATTAACCAATTCTTTCTTGAAAGCAGTGATTGAATTTGTATCCACTGTACATTCAGGCAGTGTATTTTTTTCTCTGAGGATTGTGTGACTTTGAAACTCTGCCTCAGAAGATGGTGGAGGCAGGCTCATTGATTATTTTTAAGGCAGATGTAGATAGATTCTTGTTAGGCAAAGAAATCAAAGGTTATTATGGGTAGATGGGAATGTAGAGCTTGGAACACAAGCAGATCAATCATGGCCTGATGAATGACGGTGCAGGCTGGGAGGCTGAATGGCCGCCTTCTGCCTATATTTCATCACTCATTGCATACAATGTTTTATTTACTTCACAATTGTTTCTTTTGCCAATCATCTTAAGGCCATGTCTTTTGATTCTTGACAGTCCCATCACCAGGAATAGTTTCTCTCTATCTATTCTGCCCAGGTCCCTCATGATTTTGAACATTTCCAGCAAATCTCCTTTCAATCTTCTCCTCTTGATGGAGAACAAGCCCAGCTTATAGATACATAGATACATAGAAGATAGGATCAGGAGCCTTTTGGCCCTTCGAGCCTGCTCCGCCATTCATCACGATCATGGCTGATCATGCAACTCAATAGCCTAATCCTGCTTTCTCCCCATAACCTTTGATCCCATTCTCCCCAAGTGCTATATCTAGCCGCCTCTTGAATATATTCAAAGTTTTAGCATTAACTACTTCCTGTAGTAATGAAGTCCACAGGCTCGCCACTCTTTGTGTGAAGAAATGTCTCCTTATATCTGTCTGAAATGGTTTACCCTGAATCCAGACTGTGAACCCTGGTCCTGGACACACCCAGCATTGGTAACATCTTCCCTGCATCTATCTACCCTGTCTAGTCCCGTTAAAATTTTATAAGTCTCCATGAGAACCCCCCCTCATTCTTCTGAACTCCAGCGAGAACAATCCTAACCTGGTCAATCGCTCCTCATATGGCAGTCCCGCCATCCCTGGAATCAGTCAAGTAAATTTTGCTGCACTCCTTCAAGGGCAAGAACATCCTTCCTCAGAGAAGGGGAACAAAACTGCACACAATACTCCAAGTGTGGCCTCACCAAGGCCCTGTATAATTGCAGCAACACATCCCTGCTTCTATACTCGAAATCTCTCGCAATGAAAGCCAACATACCATTAGCCTTCTTTACCGACTGCTGCACCTGCATGCTTATCTTCAGCGACTGGTGCACAAGGACACCCAGATCCCGCTGCACACTCCCCTCTCCCAATTTACAACCATTCAGGTAGGAATCTACCTTCCTGTTTTTGCTTCCAAGGTGAATAACCTCACACTTATCCAAATTATACTGCATCTGCCATTGATTTGCCCACTCACCCAACCTGTCCAGATCATGCTGTAGAATCCCTGCATCCTCGTCACAATTCACCCTCCACTTAACTTGGTATCATCTGCAAACTTTGGGATGTTACATTTTGTTCCCTCATCCAAATCATTTATATTGTGAATAGCTGGGGTCCCAGCACCAATCCCTGTGGTACCCCACTAGTTACTGCCTGCCAATTTGAAAAGGACCCATTAATGCCTACTCTTTATTTCTTCTCTGCCAACCAGTTTTCTGTCCACCTCAATACATTTCCCCCAATCCCATGCGCTTCTCTAATACCATTGAAAAATGTTACAAATGCTGCATATCTGAAATTTAAAAAAAAGAAAATGCTGAAATTATTCAGGTTAGGCAGCATCTCTGGAGAGAGAAAAGTTAATGGGCAGAACTTACAGGCCTCACTCAGGCAAGTCTGGTATGGAGACATTTAATCGGATCGGATGGGATGGTTGTGGGTGGGGATCCTGCTACCTTCATGCCACGGCCCTGATTAAATTCACAGTGGAAAAACCCAGCAATGTTCTTCCTGTACTTCTGGCCTTCTTGTACTGTCAATTCAGGTCCTTAAGTGAGCAGATAATGCCACTTTGAGGCCTCATCCTGCCACTGCTGGTGTTCACCCAGTGGCAGGTGGGGGACACACCATGCAGCTGTTGTGGGGTGTTGGATACCATTCGGTAAGTCTTGATGAAGTCTTTGTAGTCTTAAGTAGGTTAACTCTATGTATTTATTAACTACAAGACCTATAGATATATAGAATTAAAAGTTCACACTAGGAGCTGTCTTCATGCTTGCTCGTGCACACAGCTCTGTCGCAACACTGACCTCTAGGTGCAGGTCTCTTGCATCGCTGTGTGGGTGATACTATACTCATTCCCACATTAAACCACATGTGCCAGACCCTCATTACACTTGCCCCTCAGGTCTTTATCCAATATATTTCAAGTTCCCCCTGTTAAGTCTCTGAGTAGATGGGTTCAGGCAGTCTGGAGACCTACTAAACTTTCCATATCCCATTCACACTGGGGTTGGAGGAATGGTAGGCACTGTCATTGCAGGTAAACTCTGTTGATTTAGGGTAGTTGTTCTGACAAATGGGTACATTTTCATCCTCTCTTTTTTTAATTCCTTGGCATTGTTCTGCTCTTTGTTGATTCAGCAGTTGTGATAGTTTTTGTTGCATCCTGTTTCTTTTTTGAATATTGTGCTCATCCTCTTCATGTCAATTTTTCCTGTTCCTTCATCATGTGGGTCACTGTGATGTCCTCTATGATGAAAGATGGCCTTCCCTGTAAGGATATGGCTTTTTAGTATAAATTACAGTATAAATTACACTGATATATCAGTTCATTCAAAATCTTCAGGTGTGCTCTTTAGAGATTTGCCAATCTCATATAATTTGTTTTAAGGTTTTGCCTTAAGAGGTTATCTTGACATGTGGTGGGCTTTTCCACAACCCCCTATAGTGTGCTTTGCGGCAGTGGAGGTGCCCACCATTGGCCAGTGGTGGGATCACTGATCCCGCCGTGACCAATGGGGTTCCCTGTTGTTTGCGTCCTCTGCAGCCACGGAACCTGCTGAAAATCCTGCCCAGTATCTATTATTTAATGCTCAATAATAAAATGGTCTCTCTTCTTAATCCCAGATATCAATGAATGCCTGATGTCAGGAATGTGTCAAAATGCTAACTGTTTGAACACCAGAGGTAGCTACAGATGTACCTGTAAACCTGGGTATATGTTGGATACATCAAGGAGCCACTGCATCTGTAAGTAATATTCTGATGATTCTACGTCAAGTAAATCAGTCACATGCCTGGATACAGTTAAGGCAGGCAGATGTTGAACATCTCAAACTATCATCCAGTTTTGATAATCCATTTTATGTTAAAATGTTGCCATACTCTCAATGGAGGAGACTGTGTGCACGGTGCTTAGGTTCAAAACAGTGCCGAGACCGTGGCATGCAGACTCTCGGGAATCTCCGCCAGATCGTATCAGATATCCCGCTGGACATTCAACATCTGCCTGATAACGGCACCTAGGGCTCATCAACTGCCTGAGACTCAGCTTCATTCTGGTCTTCAGCTCTCTGACAACTGGCACACTGGGCACTCTCACCTCAGCCAGCTCCTCATGCGAATCCAAATGCATCACATCATGTCATAGCCGTTGACCTGAGCTACCACTTCTGCCCAGGCCTCCTTCATTTTGTGGCATGGCCTCCTCATTCCATCCCACGGCATCAGGATGTCCTGCTTGGCACTCACTGCCCCGCCCTTCTGACTGTGCACAGGAACTCGCCCGAAAAGCAGGGGTCAGAGTGCCCACCTGCACTGCCCATCCTCCCAGCTTGTCGAGAGTGTGCTGATGTCATCACTGTAGCTTATATTTGGGCAGCTTCCCGTGCCGTCCCTAGAACTCCTGGCAAACTTCAGGGTGCTGCCTCAAACAATTTGAAATGCCCTGCTGCATCCCCACTGGACCTGGCTGGCGCCTACCACATCCCTGCCCTGCTGGCAGCCCTTCTCCAATGTGCATGTGCATTTCACACTGGCCAGCCCTGAATTGACCACCCAGCATGAAATTGCGTTGCTTCAACAATTGAGGCTGAAAGGATCATAGCCTCTTCCACCACCATTGGCATTGTGCATTCGACAGGCACAAAATTCAGGCCCAAGTGGCCCAAAGGTCAAGATACATTTTGTCATTTAAATGGTTGATTGGATTTGGTCATTAACGCCCATGAAGGCGTTGGAAACCTATCCCAGATGTGCAAATTACCTATCCCAGATGTGAAAATTCTTTTTCCCATAACTTAATGTGTGGTTGACCTTTGAGACAAGGATTTCATTAGGTTCTGTTCTGCAACATACCAGTGGAACAGAGTCCTCAGAATGTCTAGGCCATGTGTATGTAATGTATTCAGTTCTGGCAAGTAATGAACCCCTTAATAAAATTTTGTAATAAACTTTCCAGTTCAGTAATAGAGTTTCCTAAATTTAGTCCAAATATTTATGTCAGCTAATCTCAACCTAATTGCTACATACCTTGGGCGAAATTCTCCCCAAACGGCGCGATGTACGCCGACTGGCGCCAAAAATGGCGCCAATCAGACGGGCATCGCGCCAGCCCAAAGGTGCGGAATGCTCCGCATCTTTGGGGGCCGAGCCCCAACATTGAGGGGCTAGGCCGGCGCCGGAGGGATTTCCGCCCCGCCAGCTGGCATAAATGGCGTTTGTTGCCCCGCCAGCTGGCGGAAATGGCGTTTGGTGCCCCACCAGCTGGCGCGGAAATGCGGCGCATGCGCGGGAGCGTCAGCGGCCGCCGACAGTTTCCCGCGCATGCGCAGTGGGGAGAGTCTCTTCCGCCTCCGCCATGGTGGAGGCCGTGGCGAAGGCGGAAGGGAAAGAGTGCCCCCACGGCACAGGCCCGCCCGCGGATCGGTGGGCCCCGATCGCGGGCCAGGCCACCATGGGGGCACCCCCCCGGGGTCAGATCGCCCCCCCCCCCCCCCAAGGACCCCGGAGCCTGCCCACGCCGCCTGGTCCCGCCGGTAAATACCAGCTTTGATTTACGCCGGCGGGACATGCAATTTCTGGGCGAGACTTCGGCCCATCCGGGCCGGAGAATTGAGCGGGGGTTCCCGCCAACCGGCGCGGCCCGATTCCCGCCCCCGCCCAATCTCCGGTACCGGAGACTTTGGCGGGGGCGGGGGCGGGATTCACGGCGGCCAACGGCCATTCTCCGACCCGGCGGGGGGTCGGAGAATGACGCCCCTTGTTACTGACACTACAGATAAAAGGTAGCTTTTCTAATCTAAACATTGTTGGGTGGCACCTGCCCACCAGGTGCATCTCAGGTGCCTATCTTAGCTGGGGGAAGAAATAGCAGTGCATATCCACCCTTTTGAAGAACACAAATACCTCCACTTTCCCCTCCATTAAGAGGGGCAGTTCTTGAAATCTCACAGGTTGAATATTCAGGTATCGAGGCAAGCAAGCTGGTGTGTGCCTTTTTTCCCAAATTTGTGCAACAGCCATCTGACAAATCCGAGACTGGAACCAGGGAAACTCGATGTCGGAAGCAACTGCTCAGACAGACTCCTCCTGATATGGGTGCCTGCGTTGTCTGCTTAAATAAGGTTCCATGGAAATTGGTGATGAAGGCTAGGATCCTGTTCCAACTTTAATTTTAGCCATTTACATGGTTTACTACTGATAGCAAGAGTGAAGTGGAAAGTCCACAGAAATTTGGAAACAGGCAGGGTTTTCTGGCTCCACGGTGGATGCGGAGAGCCAGCTAATAGTCCATTGAAATCGGTGGCACTGGAAAGTCCCACCTGTTATGTTTGAAATACAAAGAACAAAGAAAGAACAAAGAACAATACAGTACAGGAACAAGCCCTTCGACCCTCCAAGCCTGTGCCGGTCATGATACCAACCTTTGCCAAAACCCTCAGCGCTTCTTTATGCCGTATCCCTCTATACCCATTCTATCCATGTGTTTGTCAAGATGCCTTTTGAACTACGTTAATGTATCTGCTTCCACAACCTCACCTGGCAACGCATTCCAGGCCCTCACCACCTTCTGAGTAAAAAAAACCTGCCTCGCATATCTCCTCTAAAGTGTGCACCACAGACCTTAAACCTATGCCCCCTGGTGACTGACCCCTCCACCCTGGGAAAGAGTGCCTGCCCATCCACTCTATCCATGCCCCTCATAATATTGTAGACCTCTATCAGGCCACCCCTCAACCTATGTCTTTCTGATGAAAACAATCCCAGTCTATTCAGCCTCTCCACATAGCTAACACCCTCCAGACCAGACAACATCCTGGTAAACCTCCTCTGCACCCTCTCCAAAGCCTCCACATCCTTCTGGTAGTGTGGCGACCAGAATTATGCGCAATATTCCAAATGCGTCCTTACCAAAGTTCTATACAACTGTAACATGACCTGCCAGTTTTTATACTCGATGCCCCTTTTAATGAAGCAAGCATTCCGTATGCTTTCTTGACTACCTTGTCCACTTGTGTTGCCACCTTCAAAGATCCGTGGACTTGCATGCCCAGATCTCTATGACTTTCTATATTCCTAAGAGTTTTACCATTTACGTTATATTTCACCTCTGTTAGTCCTACCAAAATGCATTACCTCACATTTGTCCGGATTAAACTCCATTTGCCATTTCTCTGCCCAAAACTCCAACCTATCTATGTCCTACTGTATCTTCTGACAATCCTTAACACTATCTGCCACTCCACTAACCTTGGTGTCATCCCCAAACTTACTAATCAAACCGGCTACATTTTCCTCCAAATCGTTTATGTACACAACAAACAACAGAGGCCCAAGCACCGATCTCTGTGGAATACCACTCGTCACAACCTTCCATTCAGAAAAACACCCTTCTACTGCTACCCTTTGCCTTCTGTGACCGAGCCAGTTCTGTATCCATCTTACCACCTCACTTCTGATCCAATGTGGCTTCACCTTTTGTACCAGTCTGCCAATGTCAAAGGCTTTACTGAAGTCTATATAAACAACATCCACCGCCCTCCCCTCATCGATCATCTTTGTCACCTCCTCAAAAAACTCGATCAAGTTAGTGAGGCATGACCTCCCCTTCACAAAACCATGCTGTCTATCGCTTCTGAGTCCATTTGTTTCCAAATGGTTATAAATCCTGTCCCTGAGAATTCTCTCCAATAATTTACCTACTATCGACGTGAGACCCACCGGCCGATAGTTTCTAGGATTATCCCTGCTACCTTTCTTAAACAGCGGTACCACATTAGCTATTCTCCATTCCTCTGGGATCTCACGTGTAGCCAATGAGGATACAAAGATGTCCGTCAAGACCCCAGCAATTTCCTCCCTTGCTTCCCTCAGTATTCTTGGATAAATCCCATCTGGCCCAGGAGACTTATCTACCTTAATATCTTTTAAAAGACCCAATACCTCCTCCTTTTCAATGTTAACATGACCCGGACTGTGCACACGTCCTACCCAGGAATCAACTTCCACGAAGTCCCTTTCTTTAGTGAACACTGATGCAAAGTACTAATTTAGTAGCTCGGCCATTTCCTCTGTCTCAACACATGGATTCCCCCTTTGTCCTTAAATGGTCCAATCCTTTCCCTGGCCACCCTCTTGCTTTTTACATATGAATAAAAAGCTTTGAGATTCATCTTAATCCTACTTGGGGGCTGGTTTAGCACAGTGGGCTAAACAGCTAGCTTGTAATGCAGAACAAGGCCAGCAGCTCGGGTTCAATTCCCCTACCGGCCTCCCTGAACAGGTGCCAGAATGTGGCGACTAGGGGCTTTTCACAGTAACTTAATTGAAGCCTACTTCTGACAATAAGTGATTATTATTACTTGCCAAGGACTATTCATGACCCCTCCTAATTTCCCGCTTCAGTACCTTCCTACTTTCTTTATACTCCTCAAGGGTTTCGACTGTTCCCACCTTCTAGACTATACAAAAGCCTCCTTTTTCTTTTTGACAAGGTTCACAATATCCCTCGTTATCCAAGGCTCCCTAAACTTCCCATACTTATCCTTCATTCTCTCAGGAACCTGACTTTCCTGAATCCTAATCAACTGTCACTTGAAAGACTCCCACATGTCCGACATTGATTTATTATCCAACTGCCGCACCTAACCCAAATTCTTCAATTCCTGCCTAATGTTATCGTAATTTGCCTTTCCCCACTTTAGCACCTTATCGCAAGGGTTACCCTCATCCCTGTCCAAAAGTACCCTAAAACTTATCGAATTGTGGTCACTACTCCCAAAATGTTCCCCTACTGAATCCTCAACCACCTGTCCAGGCTCATTCCCCAATACCAGGTCCAGTACTGCCCCTTCCCTAGTTAAACTATCTGCATATTGCATCAAGAAGGCTTCCTGGATACACCTTACAAACTCTGCCCCATCCAAACCCCTAGCACTAGGTGAGTCCCAGTCAATAGAGGGGAAATTAAAATCCCCTACCACAACAACCCTGTTACTTTTGTACCTATCCAAAATCTCTCTACCTGCCTCCTCCTCTATCTCTCACTGGCAGTTGTAATAAACACCCAACATTGTGACTGCCCCCTTCCTGTTCCTGAGCACTACCCAGATTGCCTCATTGTATGAGCCCTCCAGGGTGTCCTCGTGCAGTACGGCTATAATATTCTCCCTCACCAGTAATGCTACTCCCCCACCCCTTTTACATCCCTCTCTATCTCTCCTGAACCATCTATATCCTCCAACGTTCTGCTGCCAATCCTCCCCTTCCTTTAACCATGATTCTGTGATAGCCACAACATCGTAATTCCAAGTACTAGTAAGTGCTCTAAGTTCATCTGCCTTACCCGCTATACTTCTGACGCTGGAACAAATTCACTTCAAGCCACTGTGTCTGAGCAGACAGAGTGATGTTGATCTCTTATTTTTGTGCTCTATTTCCACTTCAGTTTTTACACCTTCTAAGGTTCCCTCCCCCCCCCCCCCCCCGCCATACTAATTTAAATCCTCCTGAGTGACTTTGTCAAACTTCCCGTCAGGATATTAGTGCTCCTCCAGTTTAGATGAACCCATCCTTGTACAGGCCACACCTGCCCCAGAAGATATCCCAGTGGTCCAGAAATCTGAAACTCTCCCTCCTGCACCACCAGTTTAGCCACATATTTAGCTGCACTATCCTCCTATTTCTAGCCTCACTGGCACGTGGCACAGGGAGTAATCCTGAGATTACAACCCCAGAGGTCCTGCTTTTTAGCTTATTGCCTAACTCCCTGAACTCCTTCTGCAAGACCTCATCACGCTTCCTGCCTATGTCGTTAGTACCTATGTCTAGCACAACCTCCAGCTGTTCACCCTCCCCCTTCAGGATGTCCTGTGTTCGTTCAGAGACATCCTTGACCCTGGCACCAGGGAAGCAACTTACCATCCTGGAGTCTCTTTCCCATCCACAGAAACGCCTACCTGTGTCCCTTATTATAAATAGCTGCAATGGTCACATTGTTTCAATGGTGCAATAAATTGGAACTGAAGAAGGCAGTGTTGGGGTCACTTACCAGCCTTACTGTTTTCTTTCTTTCTTCAAATAGTTCAGGAACTGATAGTTCTCCAACAAGACTGCCGTCTAGCAAGTGACTGTATTTGGTCACTATCTCAAAGCTAATGGAGCGGAATCTCTTTCCTGCAAATTGGAGGGTAGCTAATGGAACCCCACTATGTAAAAAGGGAGGTGTAAAGAAAATAGAGAATTATAAACCTGTCTGCCTAATATCCATTTGTGGAATATGCTAGACTCCTACTTGGAAAACAGTGGCAGAATCGGACAGTCAATATGGATTTATGAAAGGGAAATCATGCTTGTCAGACCTACTGGAATTGTTTGAGGATGTAACTAGTGGTTTATTTGGACTTTCGGAAGGATTTTGACAAAGTCACACATAAAAGATTAGCGTGTAAAATTAAAGTGTGTGGGATTAGGGATAGTCTATTGATATAGATATTGTCTCAACTCAAAAGTGCTGAAACATTGACCAACAAGTGTAAACCAAAAAGACATAAAAGAGATGTGCACAAGGATAAAAACTAAGATTGAATGATGAGCCAAGCCGGAGCTCGTGAAAACACAGCCGCTACCGTGCTCTATCATGTGATCGTGGAAGACCGATTATTGTCTGAATGGCTACAGATTGAGAGAAGGGAATGTACAATGAGAACAGAGTGCCCTTGTATACCAGTCGCTGAAAGTGAGTATGCAAGTGCAGCAGGCGGTAAAGAAGGCAAATGGTATGTTGGCCTTCATAACGCGAGAATTAGAGTACAGGAGCAGGGATGTCTTGCTGTAGTTATACAGGGCCATGGTGAGAGCGCACCTAGAATATTGTGTGCAGTTTTGGTCTCCTTATCTGAGGAAAGATGTTCTTGCTATAGAGGGAGTACAGAGGAGGCTCACCTGGCTGATTCCTGGGATAGCAGGACTGACGTATGTGAAGAGATTGTGTCAGTTAGGATTATATTCGCTGGAGTTTAAAAGAATTAGGGGGATCTCATAGAACCCTATAAAATTCAAACGAGACCAGGCAGGGTAGATGCTGGAATGATGTTCCCGATGGCGGCGGAGTCTAGACCCAGGGGTCACAGTCTAAGATTACGGGGCAAATCATTTAGGACTGAGATGAGGCGAAATTTCTTTACCCAGCGAGCCTGTGGAATTGACGACCACAGAAAGCAGATGAGGTTAAAACATTTATATTTTCAAGAAGGAGTTAGATGTCGCTCTTGGAGATAAAGGGATCAAAGCATAAGGGGAGAAAGCGGGAACAGGTTACTGAGTTGGATGGTCAGCCATGATCATAACAGATGGCAGAGCATGCTCCAATAACCTATTCCTGGCCTATTTTCTATGTTTCTAATGTTGGAGCTTGGGTCACTAAATTAGCATTATTAATTTCATGGTCTGATATGACTCTTGCAATATGAACCAGGGCTGGTTCATTATAATGCCAGGTCTCCAGGGTGAAAATGGTGAATTTGTTTGCTCTGGCATACAGGCCTATGAATGACCTGCTTGATGGATTTATGAACTATGTTATGATTGATGTTACTGATTTTCCCTGTGGTAGTTTGAAATGAAGCTGAGTTCTGAATTACTGTAACCTTAACTGTCTCTAGCCGTGTTGTATTATTGGTGACAGTTGCCTGTAGGTCAGCTGAGAACAGAAAGTACTGTGACAATTAAATTTATTATTTTTGTCTACAGCTTCCTATTTTGTTTCTGATGTATTAAAATTAAAATGTCCTATTCCTAAAAGCCACAATATTGGCTTATAGTGAGGGACTGAATCACCATCCTGCTAAATTTGAATGTGATAGTAGTGAAAAAAGTGGAAAAATCAAGTACAACATCAATTACCATGTTTCCACAAGAACCTCACATCCCCTCTGCCCTGCTCCCACAAACCAGCAGAAGATTTCCTTTCTTACTGTCGCTGGACGGGATTCTCTGGCCTCTGGCCTTGGGCAGCATGCCGTTCGCTGCCGGTGGAATTCTCTCTTCCTGCCGCTGTCAGTGGGAATTCCCATTGAAATACCCCACGCCGCTGGGAAACCCAAAGGTGGGGGTGCGTGCAGGCACGACCAGAAACTCCCGCCAACAGCCACCGGACAGAGAATTCTGGTCACCGTCTCTTGATAATCTTGGGAGTGTAGGAGATTGTAAATAGCTGCTGGAGCAGCAATGATCATTCCCTGAGTCATTATTTAGAGGGAGAAGACTTAGTACAACCTGTCGTGTTGGGTGTTCTGGTTCACAAAGAAGCCAACAATGCTGGAAGTGGTGTAAGGCTATTTTATTAACTGTTCAACTACGCTAACATACTGTAAACGTGGGTATAAGCAATACCAGCTTAACTGTGGACCCTTTCCTATCACTAGCTATGGTGAGGCACTCAGCACATGGTGAATGTCTGTGATGCAGGCTGTGAGCTCTGTGCTCTGAGCTGGCTGCTGCTAGAATGAGCGGGAACTCTCCTGTCCCCTGTCTTTATCGTGCTTGTGCTCTCACTGGTGATTGGCTGCGGTGTTATGTATGCTGGTTGGTCCTACTGCATGTCCATCAGTGTGTGTATGTGATTGCACCATAATGGACTGATGTATATTATGACACAACCGACCCAATAACCTTTTTAATGACCATAGATGTGACGGAATAGAAAATTCTTCCTTCATCTTCTGCCACCTCCAGTTTTCAGGAGGTATAGGGGCAATTAAAGAGAGAACAACACACTTCTATATGACACCTTTCAGAACAAGTGTTTTTTTAATTCATTCTTGGGTTGTGAGTGGCACTGGTTAGGTCATATTTATAATGCCCATGCCCTTGCAAAGGCGGTAGTCAAATATACCTGCCTCAGTGTTGCAGCGTCCTGCTCTTGCCTACTGAATGACTTGATATTAACCATTCTTTCCCCCATGACCTTTGCCCCTGGTTTTTGAATCTTTCTCTTTTGCAAAAAAAAAGCATGATTTAGATTTAATGGACCTGATTTACAATATATTTTCATCCTAATTTTCTGCCAATATCCCTGAAGTTGTGTGTGCGCTTCAACTCCATTAGCTCTCATCCTTTTTCAGGAAAATTGATATGGGACAGTGGAAGGAAAGGAAATGCACCCATGTGGAGAATGGCAAGGGGTCGCTTGTGCCTGTTAAGTGTCTCATTCATTTCCTTTTGGACATTGTGTGGTCCTAGGTAATGTGGAGGTCAGTAAAGTTTCCAGCAGCATTTTAGCATTTGTGTGCACACTGACGCAGTAACCTACCGAGACCGGACTGATGAGGTCATGAAAGAGATTCAGGCACGGAATACTGTTTTATAATGTGATTGATGATGTCAGTGCGAAGATGGGGCTCTGTCTCTGCAATACTATCATGTACAGATATATCTGTGACAGGCAGATTGGTGAGGACCAGACCAAGTAGATCTTTCCTGGTTGGTTACCTAAGCTGTGTAGTTACAATTGTGAGGCAGGCACATACTGCCAGATATGTCCTTCAGGACTTGGTCAATTTAGTCAGTAGTTGTGATACTTGGCCACTCTTGGTGATGTACATGAAAGACTCCCACTGTTGTAATATACCTTTTAAAGAAAGCCGAATGCCATCATCATCGAATCCCTACAGTGCAGAAGGAGGCCATTTGGCCCATTGGGTCTGCACCGATCTGCTGAAAGAGCAACCTACCTAGGGTCAGGCCCACGGCCCATCCCTGTAACCCAATAACCCGACATAACCTTTTGGACACTAAGGGGCAATTTAGCATGGCCAATCCATCTAACCTGCACATCTTTGGACTGTGGGAGTAAACTGGAGCACCCGGAGGAAACTCACGCAGACACTGGGAGAAAGTACAAACTCCACACAGACAGTCATCCAAGGCTGGAATCGAACCCAGATCCCTGGCATTGTGAAGCAGCAGTGTTAACCACTGTGCCACCGTGCCATGTGATCAGTCTTAGTTTCATTTTGGCCTGTGAGGCAGAGAACATGGCACCAAGTCTCCTGCTGATATCTTCAAACCTTCTACCCAGGTAATATTCTGAAGTGCCTGGTTTAAATAAACAAACCCACAATGTGTTTTCACAATCCCTTATGAATGATTGGTACTTTTTATATCAATTTAGAAACACATGTTCAGCAGTGGTCAAACAGCATGGCAACAAGATTAAATGCAGGTACAACATGGTGAACAGCCTTCGATCGTGTTACATGGCACGAGACAACCCTTGATGTTTTGGTCAGACCCCAATGTGTTTGCAGCATTGAAGAGTGCTGAAACCACAACAAATGCTGGTTCCACGGAAAAGCTGTGTAGTTACAATGCCGGGTTATAAGTAAAGAGCTGATGAGCAGACAGATTCCTTGTGGTGAAGTTGCAGTGCATAGCCTGTCATTTCAGTGAGTGGGATAGTGGGTCGAGGACCAACTCCAAGTTAGCTCATTCGGGAAAGGTGAATGACCAGAGTATGGGCTGTATCGATAGCAAGCAAGGAAGAGTCGAACACACATAAACAATTATAAAAATCAGGCAAGAGAAAGTTGCGATTGTAACAGTAGAACTTCACTAAAGTGCACGAAAGTGGCTACAGTAGCATATAATATGTATATAGGTATGCCAGCGAAGGGTTAATTATTACATCTCCATGTAATTCAAACACTAGAGGGCACCACCAGTTCCCAGTATAAATATCAGACCTCAGGAAATACTGGGTAGTTAGCAAAGGAGAAGTATTGATCACAGCACGAGGAGTAGTTTAGAGAGAGTTAACACGAGGTCATCATCAGTTAATACTAGATTATAGATTACTGTTTAACAGATTCAACCTTATTTTATTAGCAGTTATAGCTCAGTGGTGTGTGCGAACATTATTCAAATAATCGTTATTCAATAAATTAGTGTTACTTCAATCTAAAGATTGGTGATTTCTTTATCATCAACTCATCAGACCATTCTGGATCACAAGGTAAAGAATAACGACATCCGAGATACTATCAGAGAAGAAGGTCAATGGAATATTGTCAAAATGTCCACAACATTCTTTGGTTTAAATTGGGATTCATCTCACCTATCCGAATTCAAAATATTTAAACAGCGTACAGGGCTGTGGCTGTGCCTGAACCAAACAAGCAAGTCATTATAATTCACCTAGCAACCAGGAATGAAGGTCGGCCAGGGTTTTTCAAACTCATCGTTGCGATCTGCGGGTGGATCGCGGGCGGGTGTCAGGAGGTTCGTGGAGCACTCACTTGTGCCATTCCTGATTGTGGGAAGAAATCCCCCAACGACCGTGACAGGTTGTGGAGACTGCCGGCCATGGACAGTCCTCGATTAGTTGCGGCGTTTGAGTGTCGGGCAGCTCAAGGCTGGGCTGTGTGTTGGTCACCTCGCGCAGCGGGGGGGTGGGGACAGGAGCTGATGGGCAGCCACGTGAACGCACGATGCTAACGGTGGTGGCCCCAGCTTGGAGCTCCGCTCTACTGCTTGTCACCCACCACAGATCGGCAGTACGCGACCTGCGGCTCCATGGTCAAGCTAGTCATCGATCGGCGCAACATCCGCTTGCACTCCCACAATGTGATGTACTGGTCGGGGAGTGGTCAGCAGTCTGTGACTGGGGTGGATGCAGCTACTGGCCAGGAATACCAATCAAACGAGGCCAGTCAATACGGTTGACACATGTCAACACGAGAAAAAGCCTACATAGTCATCACTTTATGTCGCCCCTCTCTGGAAACCAGGAAGTGAGTGCTTTTAGTGAGAATGGAGAAGTAGATGACTTGGATGTTTGGATAGTGCAATGTAGTTGAACCAGTAAGAAATAATGTGACTTTGTGTGTGTTTGACAAGTTACTTCATCTCGTCTAAAGTCATAGTTTGTAAAGTAAAAACAAGATTGTACTCTTTCCTATACTTGTTTGAATTCCTAAAGAAATGGGAATATATTTAAAACAAAGTTTGTGTGTTAATGTAAGGATGCAAATGTTCAACTGAAATTGTTTAATTTTCAGTCGTTAAAAAGTCATAAACTTCGAAAAGTCAGGCACTAAATAAAGTTTCAAAGTCAAAAAAAAAATGCTGGCCGTGACTGGCCTTTAATGTCGCCCACTGCTAGAGAGAGCTTCACTGGAGAGTCCATGGCAAGACAAAGCAGAGCTGGTGTGAGTTGTATACAGCCCTAGGGCCTCTGGTGAACAACTCATTAAGAAGAAATTGAATTCGGGAACAAAGCAGTATGATGCTTTCTTGAGTTCCGGCTTTATTGTGCCAATGCAAATCGGGATGCAAAACCCATGTGTGTTATATGCAGGGAAGTACTGGCAAAGGAAAGTTTAAAAATCTCAAATCTTCAAAGGCATTTGAAGACTAAGCATGGCAAGTTTGAGGATAAACCTCTTGATTTGTTTCAAAGGATGTAGCGAGAACTTAAATTGTCAGCCAAAGTCCTTATCAAAAATGTTGCATTGAGTAACGAAGCAAGTGCGACCAAGCAGGTACACCTGTTGTATTGAAGGTAAGCAATGATGGTGTGTCACGAAGGTCGGCTGGCATGGGTCGCTAATGCCAGCCGGCATGGTCGCAAACGTCGTCCGGCATACATCGCGAAGTTCCACCAGTTGGTAAAAGTGGGTCCTGGGAAAAGAAGTTTGGAAAACACTGGTCTACATAGTTGAACACATCAGCATGGACAGAAGAAGAACTAAATGATCCCCAAAAGACTTGGATTACATTGAAAGACCAGTCCAGAATCCGGATAAGCTTCCACATCAACTAGAGTTCATGTAATTTCAACAACAGCCCATAGAAGTCAAAGACCAGTTCATCAGATGCAGAGAAAAGGTACGCACTGTGATTTTCCAGATGTAGAACCAGCAGATGAATGGTTGAGTTGGTGATCGCATCTGTTCCCATGTTGGTGGTCGCATTCGCTCCCATGAAGTGTTTCAGAATGATCTGCAAGACAAGCCCAAACTCTATAGCATTGAAGAGCTACAGAAGGATGGACGTAGGTATAAAGCAATACTCGCAGGTCGACGAAGCTTACAAAGTTTAAGTACAACCTCAATTATTGACGCACTCACTTGAACACCTAAACCCAGCAAGCCATGTGGCCTTCTGTTTGCACTAATGAAATTCTCCGCTTTTAACCAATTCTGCAAATCATGTGGCAGAAAGGGTCATTGTCAGCAGCAGTGCATTGGAGCAAAGGCTGCTGCAGCTACAAAAAGCTATGCACTGATTGTGGTAATACCAGATATTGCGGTACCTGAGAGGTGGATGACCATTGGCCAGACCCAGGAGTCTGCCATTGGCTAATGCACATAGCTCCGCCCTGAGAGGCGGGGCATAAGAGCCAATGCCGTCCCAGCAGCCTTCACTTTCTGTATCAAAGCTGCTGGGAACAGTTCTAGCTGATTAAAGCCTATTAGTTATAAGAACATAAGAACTAGGAGCAGGAGTAGGCCATCTGGCCCCTCGAGCCTGCTCCGCCATTCAATGAGATCATGGCTGATCTTTTGTGGACTCAGCTCCACTTTCCGGCCCGAACACCATAACCCTTAATCCCTTTATTCTTCAAAATCTATCTATCTTTATCTTAAAAACATTTAATGAAGGAGCCTCTACTGCTTCACTGGGCAAGGAATTCCATAGATTCACAACCCTTTGGGTGAAGAAGTTCCTCTTAAACTCAGTCCTAAATCTACTTCCCCTTATTTTGAGGCTATGGCCCCTAGTTCTGCTTTCACCCGCCAGTGGAAACAACCTGCCCGCATCTATCCTATCTATTCCCTTCATAATCTTATATGTTTCTATAAGATCCCCCCTCATCCTTCTAAATTCCAACGAGTACAGTCCCAGTCTACTCAACCTCTCCTCGTAATCCAACCCCTTCAGCTCTGGGATTAACCTAGTGAATCTCCTCTGCACACCCTCCAGTGCCAGTACGTCCTTTCTCAAGTAAGGAGACCAAAACTGAACACAATACTCCAGGTGTGACCTCACTAACACCTTACACAATTGCAGCATAACCTCCCTAGTCTTAAACTCCATCCCTCTAGCAATGAAGGACAAAATTCCATTTGCCTTCTTAATCACCTGTTGCACCTGCAAACCAACTTTCTGCGACTCATGCACTAGCACACCCAGATCTCTCTGCACAGCAGCATGTTTTAATTTTTTATCATTTAAATAATAATCCCTTTTGCCGTTATTCTTACCAAAATGGATAACCTCACATTTGTCAACATTGTATTCCATCTGCCAGACCCTAGCCCATTCACTTAGCCTGTCCAAATCCCTCTGCAGACTTCCTGTATCCTCTGCACTTTTTGCTTTACCACTTATCTTAGTGTCGTCTGCAAACTTGGACACATTGCCCTTGGTCCCCAACTCCAAATCATCTGTGTAAATTGTGAACAGTTGTGGGCCCAACACTGATCCCTGAGGGACACCACTAGCTACTGACTGCCAACCAGAGAAACACCCATTATCCCCACTCTTTGCTTTCTATTAATTAACCAATCCTCTATCCATGCTCCTACTTTCCCCTTAATGCCATGCATCTTTATCTTATGCAACAACCTTTTGTGTGGCACCTTGTCAAAGGCTTTCTGGAAATCCAGATATACCACATCCATTGGCTCCCCGTTATCTACCGCACTGTTAATGTCCTCAACAAATTCCACTAAATTAGTTAGGCACGACCTGCCCTTTATGAACCCATGCTGCGTCTGTCCAATGGGACAATTTCCATCCAGATGCCTCGCTATTTCTTCCTTGATGATAGATTCCAGCATCTTCCCTACTACCGAAGTTAAGCTCACTGGCCTATAATTACCCACTTTCTGCCTACCTCCTTTTTTAAACAGTGGTGTCACGTTTGCTAATTTCCAATCTGCCGGGACCACCCCAGAGTCTAGTGAATTTTGGTAAATTATCATTAGTGCATTTGCAATTTCCCTAGCCATCTCTTTTAGCACTCTGGGATGCATATCATCAGGGCCAGGAGACTTGTCTACCTTTAGCCCCATTAGCTTGCCCATCACTACCTCCTTGGTGATATCAATCCTCTCAAGGTCCTCACCTGTCATAGCCTCATTTCCATCAGTCACTGGCATGTTATTTGTGTCTTCCACTGTGAAGACCGACCCAAAAAACCTGTTCAGTTCCTCAGCCATTTCCTCATCTCCCATTATTAAATCTCCCTTCTCATCCTCTAAAGGACCAATATTTACCTTAGCCACTCTTTTTTGTTTTATGTATTTGTAGAAACTTTTACTATCTGTTTTTATATTCCGAGCAAGTTTACTCTCATAATCTATCTTACTCTTCTTTATAGCTTTTTTAGTAACTTTCTGTTGCCCCCTAAAGATTTCCCAGTCCTCTAGTCTCCCACTGACCTTTGCTACTTTGTATGTTTTTTCCTTCAATTTGATACTCTCCCTTATTTCCTTAGATATCCACGGTCGATTTTCCCTCTTTTTACCGTCCTTCCTTTTTGTTGGTATAAACCTTTGCTGGGCACTGTGAAAAATCACTTGGAAGGTTCTCCACTGTTCCTCAACTGTTTCACCATAAAGTCTTTGCTCCCAGTCTACCTTAGCTAGTTCTTCTCTCATCCCATTGTAATCTCCTTTGTTTAAGCACAAAACACTAGTGCTTGATTTTACCTTCTCACCCTCCATCTGTATTTTAAATTCCACCATATTGTGATCGCTCCTTCCGAGAGGATCCCTAACTATGAGATCCTGAATCAATCCTGTCTCATTACACAGGACCAGATCTAGGACCGCTTGTTCCCTCGTAGGTTCCATTACATACTGTTCGAGGAAACTATCGCGAATACATTCTATAAACTCCTCCTCAAGGCTGCCTTGACCGACCTGGTTAAACCAATCAACATGTAGATTAAAATCCCCCATGATAACTGCTGTACCATTTCTACATGCATCTGTTATTTCTTTGTTTATTGCCTGCCCCACCATAATGTTACTATTTGGTGGCCTATAGATTACTCCTATCAGTGACTTTTTCGCCTTACTATTCCTGATTTCCACCCAAATGGATTCAACTTTATCCTCCATAGCACCGATGTCATCCCTTACTGTTGCCCGGATGTCATCCTTAAATAACAGAGCTACACCACCTCCCTTACCATCCACTCTGTCCTTCCGAAAAGTTTGATACCCTCGGATATTTAACTCCCAGTCGTGACCATCCTTTAACCATGTTTCAGTAATGGCCACTAAATCATAGTCATTCACGATGATTTGCGCCATCAACTCATTTACCTTATTCCGAATACTACGAGCATTCAGGTAAAGTACACTTATGTTGGCTTTTTTTACCTCTGTTCTGAATCTTAACACCTCGATCAGTAACCTCTCCTAAGTTATATTTCCTCTTAACCTTTCTCCTAATTTTCCTTGTCGGCGAACCCACATCTTCCTGTAACAACCTGCCGCATCGCTTACCATTAATGTTTTCACTTCCCGTTTTATTTCTTTTAGTATTCCTGGTCCTATTCACTGAGCTCCCCTCAGTCACTGTACCTTGTACTGTTGCCCTTTTTGATTTTTGACTATGGCTTCTCTGCCTTACACTTTCCCCCTTACTGCCTTTTATTTCTGTCCCTGTTTTACTACCTTCCAACTTCCTGCATCGGTTCCCATCCCCCTGCCACATTAGTTTAAACTCTCCCCAACAGCTCTAGCAAACACCCCCCCTAGGACATCGGTTCCAGTCCTGCCCAGGTGCAGACCGTCCGGTTTGTACTGGTCCCACCTCCCCCAGAATCGGTTCCAATGTCCCAGGAATTTGAACCCCACCCTCTTGCACCATCTCTCGAGCCATGTATTCATCCTCTCTATCCTGACATTCCTACTCTGACTAGCTCGTGGCACTGGTAGCAATCCTGAGATTACTACCTTTGAGGTCCTACTTTTTAGTTTAACTCCTAGCTCCCTAAATTCAGCTTGTAGGACCTCATCCCGTTTTTTACCTATATCGTTGGTGCCTATGTGCACCACGACAGCTGGCTGTTCACCCTCCCCCCCCAGAATGTCCTGCAACCGCTCCGAGACATCCTTGACCCTTGCACCAGGGAGGCAACATACCACCCTGGAGTCTCGATTTCGTCCGCAGAACCGCCTGTCTATTCCCCTTACAATTGAGTCCCCTATCACTATAGCCCTGCCATTCTTCTTCCTGCCCAGCTGCGCAGCAGAGCCAGCCACGGTGCCATGAACCTGGCTGCTGCCGCCTTCCCCTGGTGAGCCATCTCCCTCAACAGTATCCAAAGCGGTATATCTGTTTTGCAGGGAGATGACCGCAGAGGACACCTGCACTGCCTTCCTACTCTTGCTCTGTCTTTTGGTCACCCATTTACTATCTCCCTCAGTACCTTTCACCTGCGGTGTGACCAACTCGCTAAACGTGCTATCCACGACGTCCTCAGCATCGCGGACGCTCCAAAGTGAGTCCCAATGACTCACCTTGTCTCGAGAGTAATTGATTGCGCATCCCTGATCCAAACAGACCACGCACAATGGGTTTCCTCAAGTAATAATAATGACTATCCGGTATCCCGTCAGAAACATATACATATGGTGATTAACAAACCAAAGCATGACAATGATATATATGCTGAGATACATGATGAACACATGCTTCACAATGTCAATCTTGCAGAAAACTTGGGTGCTTTCACACCATCTGAAATGTTTGCCAAGATTCAGATTATCTTCCATTAGTACCTCATTATTTGGCAGTTGCACAAGAGTCACACTACCAAATTCTGTCCATTGACCTATACTGTATTATTGTTCAATATCAGTATAGCTCAGGAATCAAACCTCACTTAATATTTTACATCAGATCATGTGTAGCAATGAAAAGTAGGAACACTAGCCTGAATATTGTCCACCATAATCTGAAACTTCGAGGGTATTACTACCTCTTCTCATTCCCTTGAGATCAGATTAACTAAGAATAATCTCAAACAGCTCCATATTTCCTTTGGAGTAATTTTATTCTAGGATTGTTCGGTTGGAAACTAATGACACCTGATAGGCACCCCAAAATTGACTTCAATGGAAAGTTAAATTGGGTAAGATGTGAAATGGGCAGCCTTGCCAATCATACCAGTTTCCCAGTAGGTGGGTTAAATTAGTTATTGGTTTATATTTTGAATATTTGAGGCATGAACCAGATCACTTATGCTTCTATTGCTCAATACCAGTTTAATTTGTTTTGCTGGAAAACTAATTTCTCTTTGTCGTTTGCCACATGGGGGCTTGCTCTATGTGGGCGTGGATTTACTCAATGTACCAATGGCAGAACTCAATGGAACAAAACTTGTAGTTATTTATATAGCACATTTGATCTCCTCAACTGATTCATAGCCAATTAATAATTGTGACCTGCAGTTTTATAACTGCCATAAAATACAATCATACATATATGTGGGCGGGAACATTCCGGCCATTCAGCGCACCCTGCCACGGGTTTCTCAGCGGCGAGGCATGGCATGCATTCAATGGGAAACCACGGTGGAATCAGAAGATCCCACTGGCAGCTAGTGGTGGGCCGCCTCCGTGTGGAAAATCCCAAAATTATTTATCTTCTCCCTCACTAAGTCTCCTGGGGTGTGCCTTTCTTGCAAGTTGAATAAGTGCTAGTTGGCCTTTGTTAGAGTTTATTTCGAACTGATCACTAAATAAGAGGTGTACAAGAGCAATGCTGGCTAACTAACCCCCTTATGTTTCTTCTCTTCATGTGCTTAAACATCCTGATGCTCTGTGATGATACTGGCATCTTCTTTGCTCTTCCCTTTCATCCTTTCTTGGAAGATTCTCATTGTGAACTTGGCAGCTGCGAATGAAAGATATATTTCAAAATTCCAACATTTTCAAAGTAGATTATATACAATTTAAAAGACCAAATGCGAATTTATGTTCACATACTTGTATCTCTCTTCTGGACATCCCAAAAAGTTCACGGCCATTTAAAAAAAAATCTAGCCACTGTTGTTCTGTACACAAACAAAATATTCCATTACACTGTACAAAGCCGCATCAATGAACATCGATGATAGAAACATAGACAATGAAGATGATATTGCCTAAAAATTGTTTCAACCTGGATTTAAAAAGAAGCAAAAGTTGGCTTTCGAGATTAATAATGATCAGTCATTTTGGGATGTTAGGATATAGATTAATTGCAGATTGGAGATTATTTGCCTTTTGAACTATCGTCCTATGAATCAAATTGTTAATTTTTTTTAAAATGTCTTTTCCTTTTCAGCTGACAAGGCTGTTTCAGTAGAAAAAGGAACTTGTTTCAGATCATTATCCAGAAGAAACTGCTCTTTGCCTCTTTCTCAGCAAATCACAAAACAGATCTGCTGCTGTAGCCGTGTGGGCAAAGGATGGGGTAGAAACTGTGAGAAGTGTCCACTTCCTGGCTCAGGTGATCATCTTTTACACATTATGCATCACTGTTCTCTATAAATAGCTGAAGGTGAAAGACTCATAGAATCCCTACAGTGCAGTAGAAGACCATTTGGCCCATCTGCTTCGCACCAACCCTCCGAAAGAGAACCCTACCCAGGCCGACTAACCTACTTTATCCCTGTAACCCTCCCAACTTTTTGGATGCTAAGGGGAAATTTATCGTGACCAATCCACCTAACCTGCACATCTTTGGACTGTGGGAGGAAACCGGAGCACTCGGAAGAAACCCATGCAGACACGGGGAGAATGTGCAAACTCCACACAGTCATGCAAGGCCGGAATTGAATCCAGGTCCTTGCCGCTGTGAGGCAACAGTGCTAACCACTATCCCATGCCACCATGAAAGAGATGGATATCTATTTATGGGATGTTACAGATCAGAATTATAATGTAATTTCTGCTAACTATATTTTACTCATTCAAATGTTTTTGTAATACAAACACATAAGTTGATGATGCTCTTTAATGCTGTGTTAAACAGAGTGGTCAAGTTGATTTTATTTTACAGGGCACAATGGATCATTTAAATAATGCATTTGATAAAAAATTGTTCTCGAACAAATTTCTTGGATGAATTTTGATATTGTTTAAACAGTATTTCAGTATCAAATAAAAACCATCTGGGAAAAGTCACTGCAATGTGATCTCCCTCATACTGAAAATATGTCAGGAAACAAACATTATGGATCAAAAACAATCCTTAATTATCCTGAAATGTATTTAGAACTTGAGCCGTGGCTTAGAAAAGATTGTTTTTTCTTACATTAAAAACAGATTTGATTTACTAAATGGAAATCTACCGTTCAAAGAATTAAACAATAAATTAAAAATGAGTGTATAATGTGCACTACAGTGAATACCCAGGAACCACCATTGTTTACTATTTATTTATTGTGGTCCCAAATATGAAAACTGGGATGAATGAGTATTTTTTAATTTTTGAAAATTAGATCACCTCTTTTTGGTTCTGATTGTTAATAGCTACTTTATTCCAAAGCCTGAATAAGGGAGCAATTGCTGCTTCCCTGCCAGGCCAATATATCAGGAACGGAAAAGGCTCTGAGGAAGATACGTTTTTGTATTTGCATTTTAGGTACCCTTGTGGGCCAGAAGAAGCAGGGATCTTTCTTCAGGAATTATAAAGAATCCTTGAACCACCTTTGGACCCACACACCCACATACTCCCTCATCACCTTCCCACTTACCAATCCTGCATGATTCTGATTGGGTCTTCCTAACTGTGATCTTTTGCTCCAACACGCTGACCATGTAGTCTATCTGGTTCGGTTAAGACTCTGAAAGTTAAAGTAATGAGACTTAGCTGTTATCATCAGGTACACTGTACTTTTAAATTGGGTCATTTATGACAACTTCACCGCTTTCCCTTTTCTGAGTATTGTTTGAAAGAAAATCTTTTTTTTTATTGAAGCTTCTCATCTTGCATTCCATCAGGATGCTTTCAAGCATACATGTCAGGGAAATCAAATGTATAGTCTATATGAGAAGAGGGTGCTGATTGGTTGGCAAGTGGCCTCTGGTAGAGGCGTTGCCATGGAGAATGCACCAGTTAATCATGACTGACAGTTAACTGCCAAGCATTGTTTGAAAGTTAAACCAGCATCTTGATTTTGATTGATCAAAGCATTACCCTGAGGAATGAGCCAGTGAATAGATATCACTTATGATACGATGGCTGCACATGTTCTTTCTGTCTGTGAGTGAAATCCCTCAATCATCTGTGCTAGGCTCATTGCTGCTCTTGACCGTTATCAATTTTTGAGAAAATCAGACAGATCCAGCTGATTACAGACAGATCTAGGTGTAATGAGAAATTGATCTT
The DNA here is from genome assembly GCF_047496885.1 of Scyliorhinus torazame. Classification (NCBI taxonomy): domain Eukaryota; kingdom Metazoa; phylum Chordata; class Chondrichthyes; order Carcharhiniformes; family Scyliorhinidae; genus Scyliorhinus; species Scyliorhinus torazame. The sequence continues at coordinate 375,752,817 of NC_092708.1, forward strand.
CATGTGAATTCTTGTGGATTCTTTCATGATTTGCAAGTCCAAGATACATCATGTTGCCCTTTGGAATCATAGAAACATAGAAAAAATAGGATCATGGCTGATCATCCAACTCAATAGCCTAATCCTGCTTTCCCCCATATCCTTTGATCCCCTTCGCCCGAAGTGCTGTATCTAACTGCACTTGAAATCATACAATGTTTTGGACTCAACTACTTCCTGTAGTAACAAATTCCACAGTCTCACCACTCTCTGAGTGAAGAAATTTCTCCTCATCTCTGTCCTAAATGGTCTACCCATATCCTCAGACTATGACCCCCGATTCTGGACACACCCACCATCGGGAACATTCTTTCTGAATCTACCCTGTCCAATCCTGTTATAATTTTATACGCTTCTATGAGATTCCCCCCCCTTTCACTCTTCTAAACTCCAACGAATATAATTATAACCGATTTAGTCTCTCCTCATATGACAGTCCCCCATCCTAGAAATCATCCTGGTAAACCTTTGCTGCTCTCCCACCATATCAAAAACATTCATCCTCCAATAAGGACACTAAAACTGCACACAATGCTCCAGGTGTGGCCTCACAATTTCCCTATTGTAGTAAAACATCCCTATTCCTATACTCAAATCCTCTCACGATGAAGACCAACATACCATTTCCCTTCTTTACAGCCTGCTGTACCTTCACGCTTACTTTCAGCGACTGATGCACAAGGACACCAAGATCCTGCTGAGTATCCACCTCCCTCAATTCACACCCATTCAAATAATAATCTGCCTTCCCACTTTTGCTGCTGAAGCAGATAACCTCGCATTAATCCACGTTATACTGATCTGTCAACAACCTTCTATGCTAGAAGTTAATTATCTAAAATATATGTTGTTCACCCAAAGTATTACACTTGCCTATCTAAGGTGTGCAAGTGTACTCAGCATTCAAGTTGAAAAATAAATCACAAACACATTATTCTTACTGCACTAAGGGAAATGATTTATGGTATGTAACTGACTTAAGGACGCCAGAGGACGGTACTAGGATACGTTTAATTCTCATAACATAGATTTTTTTTAACTTTAGGTTTTTAACTAAGCTTTGTCATTCAAACATTCATCTTTTAAACAATTTGACAGCACAAAACGTCTGCATTCCTGCTTTAATAATATTTTACATCAAATCTTTGTTATATTTCAGTTGTGTTCAATGAAATCTGTCCAGCTGGTCATGGCTATCATTACTCCAGGTCTCACATCAAGATCTCAGTGAGACCAGCTGAAGAACATGAATTAGCTCAGATTACCTCTGAATCTGAACAATATCTTGACAGTCAGCAGAGCACCATCAAGGATTCTGATTTAACCTCAAAGGAAAAGAATGAGGATGTAAGATTAGAAGGATGTAAGTACAGTATTTGCGTTTAAAGTCCACTAATTTTGCATGCTGCATTTTAACTCAATGAGATTATTTTGACTCTACTCTAGACGAAAACGATGAGCATTCTCTCTGACAATTATTGTATATGGGATTAGTTTGGGGAAATTTCAATCCACTGCATGTGGCCAGTTTGACAGATTTATTCAGAAAGGCTACATGCATAGCTGGCTTGCAAAGGGGGGAAAATAATTGATGCATGCTTCTGAGATTAAATTTAAATACATTTGGGGGAAGTGTAACTTTATTTCACTTCCAGTGTTTCATTCTTTAACACTACCATCCTTCACATTGATACATAACTGAGCTGGATCAAAGTTATGCAATAAATATTTGTAGTGAGCTGGTAACTCAAGGAAAAAAATAATATAATTATCTTCTGCTACAAATAATGAAGAATGTTTTTGCCCAAAGTAATAAATCATGTAGAATCACATTTTTTAAAACCATTGTGTTTTTTGTATGTAATGAAGAAGGGTTGATAAATACTCTTGTTATTAAGGATCCTCTTGGAAGGAGTGATCACAGCATACAAGAATTTCAAATTCAAATTGAGTGAGAGAAGACCGATTGCCATACTAGAGTTTTAGCATTGGGCTGAGGTAATTATACAGGCCTGGCCCAAGTATACTGGGCACAAATAATTGAGGGTCAGACAGTTGAGGAACAATGGCGGATGTTCCGGGAGATATTAAATATCTCTCAATTAAAGTATATTCCTGAGAGGAATGGGAATTGTAAAAGGGAGAAAAATGTTCCATGGCTAAGCAATAAAGTCAAGGAAGGCATAAAGGCAAAATGCCCAAAAAAAGGCAAGCTGGAGGATTGTAAGGTTCAGCAAAAGACTACTAAAATAAAATCAAAAGAGCCAAGATGAACTATGAAAGGAAACCAGCAGAAAACATAAACACTGATACCAAAAGCTTCTATAAGAATATAGAGTGGAAGAGAATAGCTAAAGTAGATGTTGGCCCTTTAGAAGACAATACTGGCGAGGTAATAATGGGGAACACCGAGAGGCTCTGAACCAATATTTTGCTTCAGTCTTCATGACAGAGAATAATGCTAATTTTCCAAGAACTGCAGTTAATGCGGAGTCATTTGGTGCAATAACCATCACTAGGGAGATGGTATTGAATAAACTAATGGGATTAAAGGCAGATAAGTCTTTGGGACCTGATTACCTGCACCCTAGGGTATTAAGGGAGGTGGCAGCGGAAATAGTGGCTACATTGGCTATGGTATTTCAAAATTCCCTGGATTCTGGAGGAGTCCCGGTGGATTGGAAGTGTGCTCATGTAGCACCTCGATTCAGAAAAGGAGAGAGGCAAAAGTAGGAAACTGTAGACTGGTTAGCTTTGACCACTGTGGTGGAGAAGTTGCTGGAATCAATCATTAAGGAGGAGATGACTGAACGTTTCGAAAGACAAAGCTCAATCCACCTTTTCCAGCATGGTTTCATGAAGGGTAAGTCACCCTTGACAAACTTGTTTGAATTCTTTGAGGACATGAGCATCAAGTTGGATAATGGGGAACATGTGGTCGTGGTATACCTAGACTTCTTGAAGGCGTCTGACAAGGTGCCGCATAAAAGACTGAATAAGAAGGTGAGATTACAGGTATTGATCACACTAAATTGGATTTAGGGTTGGCTTGACTGACAGAAAGCAGAGAGTTGGGATAAATCGGTCCTTCTTTGGCTCACAAACTAACTATCGGGTTGCTGCAGGGGCAGTCCTCGGACCTCAATTGTTTACAATCTATATAAATGATTTGCAAGCAGTGTAACATAGCAAGTTTGTGGATGAGACTAACATAGGTGGGAAAGCAGTGAAGAGGAGATAAAGATTTTACAGACAGATATAGATAGGCTAGGAGATTGGAGTTTAATGTAGACTAGTGTGAGGTTATCCATTTTGGCCGAAAAAGTAGAAAGCCATATTATTATCTCAATGGAAAATAGATTCAAAATGCATCTGGGCAGAGGAGTCTGGGTATCTTTGTTCATGAACCGCAGAAAGTTGGTATGCAGGTACAGTATGTAATTAAAAATGCAAATGGAATGTTAGCGTTTATTGCAAAAGAACTAGAATATAAAAGTAGAGAAGTGTGGTTCAATTGTATCGGGTGTGGGTGAAACCACCTCTGGAGTATTGTGTCCAGTTTTCGTCTACTTATTTGAGGAAGGATGTGGGGGCATTGGGGCAGTTCAGGGGAGGTTCACCAAATTGATTCCGGGGATGAAAGGGTCGATATGTGAGGAGAGATTAAGCAGTTTGGGCTTATACTCGCTGGATTTTATGGAGTTTAGAAGTGATTTGTTATGTTCTCGGTGTAACATAAGCGGCTTCCTTGTGGTGCACTTGACAAAGGAAGGTTCAGACGTGGAGATAACTTCAACACGTTTATTAAGTTATTTACACTTCTATTACTCGGGTTCGACACTACTGCTAATCCTACTATAGCTACCCAGACTGACTAACCAGTTGCTGCAATCCACGTGGTGGGTGTAATATTGAATCAACCCTGTGTCTGTACTCACTGACTGTCTCCACTGCATTTACATTGATGCACATCACCACAAGAAGGACACGTGGGGGTCTGATCGAGATATATAAAATACTAAAAGAGATTGATAATGTAAACATAGACAAAATGGTCCCCCTTGTGAGCCAATCAAGAACGAGAAGTTACAGATAAACGGGTGGCACGGTGGCACAGTAGTTAGTACTGCTGCCTCACAGCACCAAGGATCAATTCCAGTCTCGTGTGACTGTGGAGTTTGGACGTTCTCCCGGTGTCTGCGGGGTTTCCTCCGGGTGCTCCGGTTTTCTCCCACAATCCAAAGATGTGCAGGTTAGGTCGATTGGCCATGTTAAATTGTCCCTTAGTTTCCAGGGATGTGCAGGCTGGGTGGGGAATGCAGCCTAGGTCGAGTGTTCTTTCAGAGCGTTGGTGTAGACTCTATGGCCGAATGGCCTCCTCCTGCACTGTAGGAATTCTATAATTCCATATAGGTTGAGAGGTAATAGATTTAGAACTGAGTTGCGGAGGAACTGTTTCTTGCAGAGGATGATGAATTTGTGGAACTCACTGCCCTATATTGCGGTGGAGTCTGAGTTATTCAATGGTTTAAAGAAGGACATAGAACATACAGTGCAGAAGGAGGCCATTCGGCCCATCAAGTCTGTACCGACCCACTCAAGCCCTCACTTCCACCCTATCCCCGTAACCCAATAACCCCTCCTAACCTTTTTGGTCACTAAGGGCAATTTATCATGGCCAATTCACCTAACCTGCACGTCTTTCGACTGTGGGAGGAAACCGGAGCACCCGGAGGAAATCCACGCAGACATGGGGAGAACGTGCAGACTCCGCACAGACAGTGATTTTGCGGGGAATCCAACCCAGGACCCTGGCGCTGTGAAGCCACAGTGCTATCCACTTGTGCTACCGTGCTGCCCTCGGAGATAGATATATTTCTGATTTTAAAAATGGGTTAAAGGGGTATGGAGAACAGTTGGGTATTTGAGACCAGAAAGGGATCAGACATGATCTAATTAAATGGCGGAGCAGGCTCGAGGGGCTGAATTGCTTATTTCTCCTAATTCCTATGTTTCTATGTTTTCATTCAAACTTTTCTAATCTTTGTTGGTATTTATTTTGACTTTCATGGCATTACTTTGCATCACATGGTAGCTGAGATGTATGATGCTAAGACGTGATTGTAATAATTTTGGGTAATAGTGTACTCTTGAAAAATATATTTTTTAAGGTGCAAAGGTAACGAGCTGAACTGAAATGAAACTGTAGATCCTGGTACAAACCAAAGACAGAAATTATTTATAATTTCATGAATTAATAATGAATTATAAGTGTGCTATGAAGTGAGTCTATTAATCACGGAGCACCTCCGAAATGAAAAAGTGTGCGCATCGTGCAACCTCTAGAAGGTTATTTGTGAAAATGTGTCTTTGCGAGGTAAGCACTTGAACGGATATATAGTTTTTTTATTGTTTGGTAGTTGGGATTCATAAAGATAACCTTGAGAGTTGTCACATCCAATTCTACAATGGTTGACATTTCACTGACCTTTTTTGCAATGGACTTGGAAATGGCTGGGGGAAGGCATACAATTGGAACAGAAGACATTGACATGGTGGAAAGGTAATTGAGGCAATTAACTGTACAACCGATAGCAATTTTATGGTGCTTTTGAATTTTACTAATGGTGCACAGCAACCATGGAGCTTCAGGGCTTTGCCTGGTAATGAGAAATGACAAGCAAGCAGGTGCTCAGTGCTGCCTCTCTACAGCCACTATTGAGAGAGCCACGTGCCATGCCTGGGATGGTAGAGTAGCGTAGACAACAACAAAATGAAGCCAGGAATGGACGATATGGTGTATGCACTGTGGGGCATGCTGCCTGGCTGCCTTCAGGGCAGTGGCACTTGACCAAAAGACATGGGTGAGGAAAAGGAAGGATTGTGCTATTTGTATAAACAGCCTTCCGCAGACAAAGAGGCCACCTGCCTTGAGCCTCATTCATCTATGCTTTGTGGCCCCATTGAAGAAGAGCAGAGGAGAAGTCCAGCAAAAGGCAACATCAGGTCAGCAACCTCAGGACCAATAGGAGGGCGTGGGGTCACAGGAAAAGGAGAAAGAGGAACGTGCAAACAGCCTTGTGCATGCAGAAGAGGTTAGCCTTGAGAGGCTCAACTACCTGCAGATGTTCAAATGGCAGTGCTACCGAGGAATGAACTTCTCTCGGGAGTTTTTATTGATCTGTGTGCCATGCAGCAGGATGACCTGAGCCTCATGGGAATCAGTTGCTCTGAAGGTCACATGGCACTGAACTTCTCCCCTTCTGATCTTCCATGAATCCACGGAGATATAGCTGGGATCTATTCGTCTGCAGAACATTGATCCATGAAAGTGGTGACCGGTGCCCTTTCAAGAAGGCCAGCGACTATGTGCACTACTGCACTAAATCTAGATAGTCAAGCTTTGAAGATAATTGGGTTTGAGGCTATTATTCCCCCAGATGCAGGGTGTGATCGACTACACACATGATTCAAGGCTCTAATGGACCAGCCAGTGGTTTTCATCAACAAGGGCTTCCACTCAATGTGCAACAGGTCTGTGACCACCTTCCGGTGTGGGCATGGTTCTTGGCAAGCAGCCATGAGTCATCATACTTCGGTAATTCCAGGTGCCATAGCTTATCTGTCTCTTGTGATGACTATAAAAAATTGTATTACTTTATATTTTGTAGTTTTGCAGTAATAGTATTAAAACCTCGGTAAAAATCTATCTGGGAGTTACTCATTAAAAGTGAGGTAATCTGTTGCATGGGAAGTGTTTTTCTAATAGATATTAAAAGTCATTTGACCTGTGTGCAGATAGAGAGTTAATGTTAAGTTGTAATAGTTTGAGCCTGACTAAACAAACCCAGGCACGTCTCATACCAAGAGACAAATGAATGCTGTTTGCTTTGAGTGCAGCTAGAAGGGCCAGGTCTGTCTGGGCAAAAGTTGCTTCCAGGGCTCTAAGCAGAGCAGAATATTTTCAGCTTAGTCCTTAAAAAATGTTTCCCTCTCCAAGGGCTCTTAACAAGAAGGGTTGTTAACTTTATACATAAGTGATATTTGAAATGTATGGTTGCTTAATTGGAATGTAGAGGCAGGTTTCAGGAAGCAAGTTCAGATGTTGTACCTGAAATAACTGTAAAGCTATTTCTTTGTTGCTAATATGCTAAATTATTTGTTCAAATCAAAGTTTGTTTTAATACAAAAGCTATCTACTGGTCAGTGTTATCACTCCTGTGGTGCAGCAACATTGCCTCACGGTTTTACCAAATGCAAATAGTTGAGTTCTAATCTGAGATCTTAACCAAAATTGGTGCTCTAGTCCGGATCCAAAACACCCTCCCATATGCCTTGAAGGATGGATACCTGGAGCCAAGGGCTCCCCACTGAGGCCAAGCCTGTGAGAAACTCACATGGATGCAGAGGAGAGGTGCAACTAACACCTACCATGGTACAATCTGAGTGACCATCAAGCAGGCCATTACTTTCCTGAGACTGTGATTCAGGTAGCCTAGTCAATCTGGTGGAGCTCTTTGATCTGCCCCAAAAAGGGTCTTTCATACCATGGTTGTCTGTTGTGTACTGCACAACCTGTTTTTACAGATGGGAAAGGGCATTGAAAAGTGAGGATCTTGTGCATCACAATTCTTCCTTTGATGATGAGGGTGTGGAGGAAGCTTCTGCAGATAATGTAAGTTGAAAGACCTAGGGATCACAGGCAAGGCTCAATGAAAAATGCACAAAGGACGTTCGGGACCACCTTTACATAAAATGTTTTGTGTAACCCTTACTACCTGTTCGAACCATGTCAATAACTCCTTACTTTTATGCAGCCCTGATGTTGCCTCATCCATTTTTCTCTCCGTTGCCAGCACCCAGTTGCACATCACACTGTGGCAAGGGTGAAATGTTGACTCAGCTTGGTCCCCGGTAACCTGCCCCTTGACGAAACCCCGATATAGATGAAAGCCCAAAGGGCAGTAAGAAATACAAGGCGATATACAGCACTTGTGTATTAATCCTTTATTAAGCAGCACAACAGACACAAGGGGCGAAATTCTCCGGAAACGGCGCGATGTCCACCCAAAGCTGGAATCCCAGATCACTGGTACTGTGAGGCAGCCGTGCTAACTATTGTGCTACCACCACCCCCCACCACCCATCAGAGAATGCCCCCACCCCCTCCCCCACCTCACATCAGTCACCCCTGCCTGATTGTTGATGAGCAGTCCCAGCAGTAGAGTGAAAAATCATTGAGTTTTCACTTACTCCTAAGATCTGATACCTCAGACAAAAAGTAGCAGCTGTTAAAAGTGTCAGATGCTTCCTTGAAAGCCAAGTACACCTCAAAGGGTTTCAAAATCCCTTGAGTGCCTTTTAAATGCAAGTCTTCCATTCAATTTCATTCGGCGATATATTGCATTAACCAGTTATTACTCCAAGACAGGTGCATAGTAGATTGTTTATCTATCTTTCCCTTTCGCTTGTACTCTGCTTTGATGCTCACCACAAAATTTATAAATATTCTTGCTATGATTGACAGATCCTCACCACATCAAAAGGAGCTAAGTGCTTTCAGGTGTAAAAAAGAGGAAGTGAAACGACTTAGCACTTGACCCACTCCGGGGTCAACCACACCAGGTCTATGCTTGGGCTGAATTTTACCAGCCTGGCAGATAGGAGTGAGGCCTATAAAATGGCTAGAAAGGTCTGGAGGTTATGGTCACTGCCATGTTTCTAATGGTGGGACAAGTGGACAATTGAGCTGCTTATGTGGCCAATTACTGGTATTTTCCCAGTATTTGGCTACATAAGCATTTCCAGAGGGTGGGGTGAGGGGGGGTGGCGTGGGGGGGTGGCGTGGGGGGGGGGGGGGTGGCCTCGCCTCTGCCTTGTGGGAAACCACAAGGTAAGCCCTGATGACACCCCAGTGAGCTCCAAGGAGGAACCCTTCCTAATCAGGCACTTTTTGGTCACAGGCAATGTCCACTTTCACCTGCACTTGCCAATCACAACCCCCCCCCCCCCCCCCCCACACACTCATCACTGGAGCCTGCTTATTGGTACCGGCACCCCAATACATCACTTGCCAGGTTGAAGGGGGCTGTCCATCCATTGCATCCTCTTCTTTCAGGTGCAGTGTCCACCACTTCTGATGCCAATGCTGAGTTGCCAGTGCTCCATTTGGACGGTAGCTGCAATGATTGTGGTTGTAGCGGGGATTGGGGTCGGGTAGTCATTTTTAATAGGGGTGGCCACCCAACAGCAACTAATTAATTGGTTGCCATGACCAGATGTGACTCTGGCATCCACACACTACCAAAACAGGACTGTCGCTCGCCTGTGGATGTTATCGGCAGGATCCCACTGCTGTAATAAAATTCAGTTCATGGTATTTCACTTGAATTAGTAATTAAATAATTGTTTCCCCATCTCTCCCTATATGCATCAAAACATTTATTGATGACCCCAAATTTGAGGAAAGTCTCAATACTGAGGAGAGATGGAATGCATTCCAGGTTTTTTTGCACTGAGTGCTGAATTTGGTGCTTTTTGAGTGCGATAGTGAGAGTTTGGTGACCGAGGGAGTGCTGAATTTGGTGCTTTTTGAGTGCGATAGTGAGAGTTTGGTGACCGAGGGAGTGCTGAATTTGGTGCTTTTTGAGTGCGATAGTGAGAGTTTGGTGACCGAGGGAGTTAGGTGAGGAGGGAGTAAGGTGCTCCTTTCATTTTGTTTCAGACATTTCCGCAAAGAGTGCAAAGAGAGCCAGGTGTTTACAGGAAGTGTAGCTGACTGGGAGCAGAGTCGGAGGGCGGAGATCTAGTTAGTCCACACAGCAGCTATATTCTTTAAGGTAAGAGGGGATGGAGGCTAGGCCAGTTACATGCTCCTCCTGTAGGATGTGGGTGGTGAGGGATACCACCGGTGTCCCCACTGACTATACCTGCGGGAAGTGCACCCAACTTCAGCTCCTCAAAGACCGTGTTAGGGAACTGGAGCTGAAGCTGGATGAACTTCGGATCATCCGGGAGGCAGAGGGGGTGATTGAGAAGAGTTACAGGGAGGTAACCACACCCAAGGTACAGGACAAGAATAGCTGGGTTACAGTCAGGGGGAAAAAAACAAACAGGCAGACAGTGCAGGGATCCCTCGTGGCCGTTCCCCTTCAAAACAAGTATACCGTTTTGGATGCTGTTGGGGGGGATGACCTACCGGGGGAAGGCCCTAGCGGCCAGGTCTCTGGCACTGAGTCTGGCTCTGGGGCTCAGAAGGGAAGGGGGGAGAATAGAAAAGCAATAGTTGTAGGAGATTCAATGGTTAGGGGAATAGATAGGAGATTCTGTGGTCGCGAGCGAGACTCCCGGAAGGTATGTTGCCTCCCGGGTGCCAGGGCCAGGGATGTCTCGGATCGTGTCTTCAGGATCCTTAAGGGGGAGGGGGAGCAGCCAGAAGTCGTGGTGCACATTGGTACCAACGACATAGGTAGGAAAAGGGGTGTGGAGGTAATAAACAAGTTTAGGGAGTTAGGCTGGAAGTTGAAAGTCAGGACAGACAGAGTTGTCATCTCTGGTTTGTTGCCGGTGCCACGTGATAGCGAGGCTAGGAATAGGGAGAGAGTGCAGTTGAACACGTGGCTGCAGGAATGGTGTAGGAGGGAGGGCTTCAGGTATTTGGATAATTGGAGCGCATTCTGGGGAAGGTGGGACCTGTACAAGCAGGACGGGTTGCATCTGAACCAGAGGGGCACCAATATCCTGGGAGGGAGGTTTGCTAGTACTCTTCGGGAGGGTTTAAACTAATTTGGCAGGGGAATGGGAACCGGATTTGTAGTCCAGCAACTAAGGTAGCCGATATTCAGGATGCCAAAGCATGTAATGAGGCAGTGGGGAAGGGAACACTGACAAAGGAGAGTATTTGCAGGCACGGAGATGGGTTGAAGTGTGTATACTTCAACGCAAGAAGCATCAGGAATAAGGTGGGTGAACTTAAGGCATGGATCGGTACTTGGGACTACGATGTGGTGGCCATCACGGAAACTTGGATAGAAGAGGGGCAGAAATGGTTGTTGGAGGTCCCTGGTTATAGATGTTTCAATAAGATTAGGGAGGGTGGTAAAAGAGGTGGGGGGGTGGCATTATTAATTAGAGATAGTATAACAGCTGCAGAAAGGCAGTTCGAGGAGTATCACCCTATTGAGGTAGTATGGGTTGAAGTCAGAAATAGGAAAGGAGCAGTCACCTTGTTAGGAGTTTTCTATAGGCCCCCCAATAGTAGCAGAGATGTGGAGGAACAGATTGGGAAACAGATTTTGGAAAGGTGCAGAAGTCATAGGGTGGTAGTCATGGGCGACTTTAACTTCCCAAATATTGAGTGGAAACTCTTTAGATCAAATAGTTTGGATGGGGTGGTGTTTGTGCAGTGTGTCCAGGAAGCTTTTCTAACACAGTATGTAGATTGTCCAACCAGAGGAGGGGCAATATTGGATTTAGTACTGGGTAATGAACCAGGGCAAGTGATAGATTTGTTAGTGGGGGAGCATTTTGGAGATAGTGACCACAATTCTGTGACTTTCACTTTAGTAATGGAGAGGGATAGGTACGTGCAACAGGGCAAGGTTTACAATTGGGGGAAGGGTAAATACGATGTTGTCAGACAAGAATTGAAGTGCATAAGTTGGGAACATAGGCTGGCAGGGAAGGACACAAGTGAAATGTGGAACTTGTTCAAGGAACAGGTGCTACGTGTCCTTGATATGTATGTCCCTGTCAGGCAGGGAAGAGATGGTCGAGTGAGGGAACCATGGTTGACAAGAGAGGTTGAATGCCTTGTTAAGAGGAAAAAGGTGACTTATGTAAGGCTGAGGAAACAAGGTTCAGACAGGGCATTGGAGGGATACAAGATAGCCAGGAGGGAACTGAAGAAAGGGATTAGGAGAGCTAAGAGAGGGCATGAACAATCTTTGGCGGGTAGGATCAAAGAAAACCCCAAGGCCTTTTACACATATGTGAGAAATATGAGAATGACTAGAGCGAGGGTAGGTCCGATCAAGGACAGTAGCGGGAGATTGTGTATTGAGTCTGAAGAGATAGGAGAGGTCTTGAACGAGTACTTTTCTTCTGTATTTACAAATGAGAGGGGCGATATTGTTGGAGAGGACAGTGTGAAACAGATTGGTAAGCTCGAGGAAATACTTGTTAGGAAGGAAGATGTGTTGGGCATTTTGAAAAACTTGAGGATAGACAAGTCCCCCGGGCCTGACGGGTTATATCCAAGGATTCTATGGGAAGCAAGAGATGAAATTGCAGAGCCGTTGGCAATTATCTTTTCGTCCTCACTGTCAACAGGGGTGGTACCAGGGGATTGGAGAGTGGCGAATGTCGTGCCCCTGTTCAAAAAAGGAACTAGGGATAACCCTGGGAATTACAGGCCAGTTAGTCTTACTTCGGTGGTAGGCAAAGTAATGGAAAGGGTACTGAAGGATAGGATTTCTGAGCATCTGGAAAGACACTGCTTGATTAGGGATAGTCAGCACGGATTTGTGAGGGGTAGGTCTTGCCTTACAAATCTTATTGAATTCTTTGAGGAGGTGACCAAGCATGTGGATGAAGGTAAAGCAGTGGATGTGGTGTACATGGATTTTAGTAAGGCATTTGATAAAGTTCCCCATGGTAGGCTTATGAAGAAAGTAAGGAGGCATGGGATAGTGGGAAATTTGGCCAGTTGGATAACGAACTGGCTAACCGATAGAAGTCAGAGAGTGGTGGTGGATGGCAAATATTCAGCCTGGATCCCAGTTACCAGTGGCGTACCGCAGGGATCAGTTCTGGGTCCTCTGCTGTTTGTGATTTTCATTAATGACTTGGATGAGGGAGTTGAAGGGTGGGTCAGTAAATTTGCAGACGATACGAAGATTGGTGGAGTTGTGGATAGTAAGGAGGGCTGTTGTCGGCTGCAAAGAGACATAGATAGGATGCAGAGCTGGGCTGAGAAGTGGCAGATGGAGTTTAACCCTGAAAAGTGTGAGGTTGTCCATTTTGGAAGGACAAATATGAATGCGGAATACAGGGTTAACGGTAGAGTTCTTGGCATTGTGGAGGAGCAGAGAGACCTTGGGGTCTATGTTCATACATCTTTGAAAGTTGCCACTCAAGTGGATAGAGCTGTGAAGAAGGCCTATGGTGTGCTCGCGTTCATTAACAGAGGGATTGAATTTAAGAGCCGTGAGGTGATGATGCAGCTGTACAAAACTTTGGTAAGGCCACATTTGGAGTACTGTGTACAGTTCTGGTCGCCTCATTTTAGGAAGGATGTGGAAGCTCTGGAAAAGGTGCAAAGAAGATTTACCAGGATGTTGCCTGGAATGGAGAGTAGGTCTTACGAGGAAAGGTTGAGGGTGCTAGGCCTTTTCTCATTAGAGCGGAGAAGGATGAGGGGCGACTTGATAGAGGTTTATAAGATGATCAGGGGAATAGATAGAGTAGACAGTCAGAGACTTTTTCCCCAGGTGGAACACACCATTACAAGGGGACATAAATTTAAGGTGAAAGGTGGAAGATATAGGAGGGATATCAGAGGTAGGTTCTTTACCCAGAGAGTAGTGGGGGCATGGAATGCACTGCCTGTGGAAGTAGTTGAGTCAGAAACATTAGTGACCTTCAAGCAGCTGTTGGATAGGTACATGGATTACGGGAAAATTATATAGTGTAGATTTATTTGTTCTTAAGGGCAGCACGGTAGCATTGTGGATAGCACAATTGCTTCACAGATCCATGGTCCCAGGTTCGATTTCGGCTTGGGTCATTGTCTGTGTGGAGTCTGCACGTCCTCCCCGTGTCTGCGTGGGTTTCCTCCGGGTGCTCCGGTTTCCTCCCACAGTCCAAAGATGTGCGGGTTAGGTGAATTGGCCAATGATAAATTGCCCTTAATGTCCAAATTGCCCTTGGTGTTGGGTGGAGGTGTTGAGTTTGGGTAGGGTGCTCTTTCCAAGAGCTGGTGCAGACTCAGGGGGCCGAATGGCCTCCTTCTGCACTGTAGATTCAATGATAATCTATGATTAATCTAGGACAAAGGTTCGGCACAACATCGTGGGCCGAAGGGCCTGTTCTGTGCTGTATTTTCTATGTTCTATGTTCTAAGACATTAATAAATTTGCAGAATGGGCAATTAATGAGCAAATCAAGTTCAACACAGATAAATGTGAGGTAGTACATTTTGATAGAAAAATACGGAGGTCACTTATTACTTGGAAGGTGCAAGTCTATGTGTGGTAGAAGAAGAAAAGTGCAAGTCTATGTGGGGTAGAAGAATAAAGGTGACTCAGAAAACAAATACACCAATCACTAAAAGTTGCTCCACAGATTAGCAAGGCCATGAAGAAAGCAAACCAAGCACTAGGCATTATTTCTACAGGAACAGAATTATGAACGAAGAAAGTTTATGAACTAAGAAAGTTCTGCTCAACCTGATTTAAACATTGGTTAGACCACATATGGGGCTGGATTCTCTGTTCAGGAGACAAAGTGCTGCCGCAGGTGTCGAATCATGGGGACTGTACATTCCCGCGAGGAGCATGGATCAGGAGAAATTCAGATCATGCAAATGGGCCAATACGCAGCCACCGTACAGCCCGCACAATTCCCATCCCCATTCATGTCTGATGCACTCGGGTCGGATTCTTGTTGAGCATCTGTCGAGCAGGAGTAACTTTTAAGCACTCCACTCAGCACAAACTGTCATACCAGCCAAGTAGATGGTTGCTAAATCACCTGCTCCAAGTTTCCTGGAATCAGAAATTGTCCAAATGCTGGGTGCCATTGAGGAGAGGAGGGACACCCGCTTCCCCAGGATGGGGCAGAAACCCGAGCCTGTCATTCTTAACAAGGTCTGGGATGAGGTGGCAGCAACTGGGTGTGCTGCCTGCCTCACCAAGAGGACCGGCACGCAATGCTGTAGAAGATAAATTACCTCCTTCGAGCCGCTTGGGTGAGTAACCACCTCTGTGCCCCTGACATCACTCCCGTCTCTCATTCCTCACATCTGCTCCCAATCTCTTAGAATAAACAACACCCCACCTGCATGTATCTCCCTTACAACCCATCCTCCACGAAACCCTAATACATATATTCACCTCTTTGCCCAGGAACCTTGTCACCAGCTACAAGTTCCCCATAAAACCCACATCCAAGCATCTCACTATGCCCTTTCTGTGTCCCCAAGGATAAAGGGGTCCATAATTGGCAGAAGCGCCAGAGGACAGGAGGAGGCATCCCAGATATTCGTGTCAACACCCCCTCAAAAGGAAAGGACCCTACAACTCATAGGGGAGGCCGAGGAGAGGGCAGTACCTGCAATGTAGTCCATGCGCCAAAGAAGTGAGAGTCCAATGAAATGTAGTTGTCCCTATAGCGAGTAAGTCGCCCCTCTCTCGCAAACCAGTCTTTCCCAAGATCTCCCCCATGTCTTTTGTCTTACAGGATCACGACCAGGCGAAACCAGGCCTTCAGGGTCACAGTCCCCATCCAAACCCTCCAAACACTCCAGAGTGCCACTCCAGGGAAGACACCGACACTCCTTCACTGCTTTCACCAGCACAATCCACCATCACAGAGTCTACCACACTGGTGGGAAATGTTATTGATTAGGCTCCTGGTCACCCTCTGGTGAGCACGACACACATGCTGCAGCACATTAGGTGAAGGCAGGGACTCCTGAAAGATCGACAGTCGGAGGGCTTCCCGATCGCGGGGCAAAACTGTCGCCCAGATAGATGTGGCACTTCTGGAAAAGGTGATCCCATCACTATTGCACATGCGGAAACAGGGCCAGAATCTGCAGGAGCAGGTGTCAGCAAATTTCCAGCGCCTGCAAGTACAGCTGGAGGGGTCCAGTCGCCTTCAGGCGCAGGAAATGCGTGCTGACAATGTGTGGTCCAGGTCAACATTGAAAGGATGGCGTTCATGGTGGATGGCCAAGGGCAGGGCGTCAGGGCCATGTGACAGGACATCCATGTGTGGCTTGGGTCTCACACACCGTGCTATCCATGGCTGAGGCGTAGGACAGGAGAGTCCAATCAGAGGCGGACATGCTGCAGCACTCCAGAGCTTTGCCAATTCATAAAGGGTCATGGCTAAGGGCATTGAGAGCATTGACAGTCCCAGACGGACATGGCTCACTCGCTAAAGGGCGTGGCCCAGTCTCAATGCATCATGCCTGAGGGCTTCAAGACCATGTTTCATCCAAGGGCAGGCCTCTAGGACTGGCAGCACCAGATGTCGGTGGCATCACCAGAGCTCATTCAACCTCCCCTCTGTCCCATGGAGTGTCCCATGGATTAGCCCATAGGCCACCGAGCACCCCAAGGGAGTAGGAAGTGATGGGACCCATGTCGACACCTCCTGCAGGGGAGGCACTGAAACACCTCAGCCCTTCTGAATCTCGCCACCTGACATAGGCGCATCACATGGGCAGGGGGCAAATCAGGCTGCACGTGATCGCCTGTAATACCTGAAAGCCGGACGGACCCATCCAGGCCCAGGCTCTCTCTCGAGGACACCCACCAAGGGCATCACAGGGCAGAGGGTGAGACAAGCAGCAGGCAGCCTCCACCTCGAATGTGCTGTCTGGGATAATACCTAAAAGAAGTGGTTGGCCACCAAAGAGTAGAACGAAAAATGACACTTAATTGGCACGAGTGTAGTATAGAATAGATAGTAAGGGGGCAGGACACACATATTGTAAAAACTCACTATTAAACAATCTGAACCACCACTCCGATCTGCCTCTAATCTCTGTCTCATGGCTGTGGGCGATGTGTTGGGACAGGGTGTTGTGCGGTGGATGGGTAGCCGGTCCGCGCGGGGGTGGGCGGGGTGGGGGGAGGTGTGCAGACACATGAATGTCCTACATGATTACACCCTCACCAAGAAGTGGCAGGGTTTGCGGGCAGCAGTGTGAGTCCACCTTGTCCGACAGCATGCCCAGTTAGTGAGCCCTAACCATTCACCATCGCCTGCAACAACCACCCCCCCCAAACATATTTGGGAGCGTGAGAAGAAATTGCCAGCACACATGCAAACATCATTCGGACGGACAGTGGCATGTTATCTTAAAGATAGAAGTCAGACTTTTGTCAATGAGGAGCTGTGAGTCGTCATCATTCTCCTCTATCCATCCTCTGGACAAGACACACTGGTACTGTCAATCCAGGGCCAACACCCTGTGAAAATGCTGGTATGATCCACGGAGGAGGGAGGGGGAGCAATGGTAGTGGGAAGGAGTGGAAAGCTAGGAGGAAGATGGAATGACGTACTAAGAAAGAGGGAAGGGGTGGATGGACAATAATAATAATCTTTTAATGTCACAAGTAGACTTTAGTGAAGTTACTGTGAAAAGCCCCTAGTCGCCACATTCCGGCGCCTGTTCGGGGAGGCCGGTATGGGAATTGATCCCTCGCTGCTGCCTTACAAGCAGAACAAGGCAGCAACGCGGGTTCAATTCCCGTACCGGCCTCCCTGAACAGGCACCTGAATGTGGCGACTAGGGGCTTTTCACAGTAACTTCGTTGAAGCCTACTTGTGACAAAAAAAGATTATTAGTATTATTATTGTCCATCATAAGGGAGCGGGAAGGGGTGGATGGACTAAGGAAGCGGGAAGGGGAATGGACTAAGGGAGAGGGAAGAGATGATTGTCTCAGGGGAAAGTGGTTATTGTGTGGGGGGGGGGGGCATGGTTTGAAGCAGGGGGAAAGAAGTGTCACAGGGTGGCGGAGCTGCCACTGACTCGGTCTCCTACTTGGTAAAGCAGGAGGCGATGTGGTTGTCCAATGTGTGGCAGCCCAGGATCACACTTTGGGTGGCCTGCCGTATTCAGCTCAAGCTCCACATCTGGATCTTTCTGGAGACCATCCTCATCCTCCTCTTCAATGAGGCTTGTGTTCTTTCTCCTCCTCCAGCATGTTGCCCCGCTGCACTATATTATGAAGTACCGAGCAGCCACCACGATGCACCCCACCAGAGCAGTCCAGGCATTGGAAGCGCATCTTGAGCATGATAATGCACTGCTGGATGATGCTCCTGGTTGCCATGTGAGCTTCGTTATAATGGCTCTTCACCTCGATCAGGGGCCTCCTCACTGGCAGAATTAGCCATGACCTCAACGGGTAACCCTGGTCATCCTCTAACCAACTCCTCACCCAATCAAAAATTCCAGGAACCAACATGTGCGCCAGGGTGTATGCATTGTGCGTGCTGCCTGGATATCAAGCTCAGATGTACATGACATGCAGCTGGTGGTCGCACAAAAATTCCACATTTATGGAGTGGAAGCTCTTCCTATTGATGAAGGGCACTCCATGCCGAACCATGTGGACAGGCGCTGATGGTAAACACGTCGCCTGGTACGGCACTTCCTGTGCACCTCGATCTGTTGGATAGTCGGCACTTTAGAGTCTCACCAACTGGCCTCTGCCCTTCTGGGGCAGGCTTCTCTTGTGCAGGGTCCTCCCTGTGCTAACCCTGCCGTGCTCACCGCCTTACATCCGCAATCGATTGCCCCTGGACCTGGGATGTGCCAGCGATGGTGGCAAGTCCTGCCTGGGCATTTTGGACCTGGTCCAGATTGAAGGTGGTGCAGCCTGATGCCCAGGTGCATAGAGCATCCGTGATAGCGCAGATGCACCTTTGCACAGACATTTGCAAAATCTCACACAGGACACAGCTCAACTCCTGGAATGAACCAGAGGCAAAATAGTGCAGGGCAACCGTGACAGTCACCAGGAGCGGGTATCCTCCTCTGGACCCAATGGCGCTAGGTGACACCCAGTATCCCTGGTGAGTCGGAGCTGTCGGCGGCGCACATGATTCGGCAGCTCCTCAATGGACAGGCGCCGATGGTATATACACGTGGCCTGATGGACCGCACTCTTCGCACCTCCTCCTCGGCTTGTTAGACTGCTGGCTGGCTGGCCCCTGCTCTTTTGTGGCAGACAATTCTTGTGCAGCATCTTCCCTGAGCTGACCCTGCACGCTCCCTGCCACGCATCCACAACGGCAGCAGCAGCCATGTAGATAGCGAACATAGCTGGCTGTAGTCCAAAACCCATGTCTCTGCAGGGGGGTAGGGGTTAGAGACAGAGAACGACAGCAAGATGAGGATTCCCTTGACACAAGGATACATGGTCACCCTGAGTTGTACTGCGCTTCTCTCAACATGTGTTCCTCCCCCCCAACCTTGGCCCCTTCGAGATGATGTAGTTCGTTGCTCTACACCCCATCAGTGACTGGCACCCGGCCTAAGACATGGGGAGCATCTCTCCTCACCACGAGTCCCTACCAACAGTGGTACCGGTGGCTGCGCAACTGACATTAGCGAAAGTCTCTGTCACCCCTGTCCTCATAGAATTTACAGTGCAGAAGGAGGCCATTCGGCCCATCGAGTCTGCACTGGCGCTTGGAAAGAGCACCCTACCCAAGGTCAACACCGCCACCCTATCCCCATAACCCAGTAACCCCACCCAACACTAAGGGCAATTTTGGAGACTAAGGGCAATTTATCATGGCCAATCCACCTAACCTGCACATCTTTGGACTGTGGGAGGAAACCGGAGGAAACCCACGCACACACGGGGAGGATGTGCAGACTCCGCACAGACAGTGACCCAAGCTGGAATCGAACCTGGGACCCTGGAGCTGTGAAGCAATTGTGCTATCCACAAGGCTACCGTGCTGTCCTGTTTCTCCTAATGTGGGTCTCCTCACTAGTTAGACCTTGTGCTATCCTGCCAGGAGGATGGTAATTGGTTGTGTGGTGGAGACGTTCATGCTGTGCAAACATTCATAGAAACATAGAAAATAGGTGCAGGAGTAGCCATTTGGCTCTTGTGTGGGACCTTGTCAAAAGCCTTTTGAATGTCCATACACACAACATCCATTGGTTCGCCCGTGTCCACTCAACTGGTCACATCCTTAAAAAATTCCAGAAGATTTGTCAAGCATGATTTCCCTTTAGTGAATCCATGCTGACTTGGACCTATCCTGTCCCCACTTTCCAAATGCTCAGTTATTTCATCCTTAATAATTGACTCCAGCATTTTCCCCACCACCGATGTCCGGCTAACCGGTCTATAATTCCCTGTTTTCTCCCTTCCTCCTTTTTTAAAAAGAGCATCAGGGAATCCCAAACATTCTTATCATGTTTTTGCTCCTTTTTTGATGTATGCAATTCTTTTCTAGCTATATCAATGCACATATTACCAATGAAACATTATTTTCTTTGACAAAGATCTGATCATGGCCTCCTCACATTAACCCCTTAGCCTAGTCCCCCTCATAAATGAAAAGAATTACTCATGCTGAGAAAAAGTACTTACCGATACCACCCCTGACTAGTCAGCCATCAGCAGGCATTACTCAGAGAGGCCAGGCTCTGATCATAGAATCATAGAATTTACAGTGCAGAAGGAGGCCATTCGGCCCATCGAGTCTGCACCAGCCCTTGGAAAGAGCACCCCACTCATGCACACACCTCCTCCACCCCATCCCCTTAACCCAGTAACCCCAATTAACCTTTTTGGACACAAAGGGTAATTTAGCACAGCCAATCCACCTAACCTGCACATCTTTGGACTGTAGGAGGAAACTGAAGCACCCGGAGGAAACCCACACACACACGGGGAGAACATGCAGACTCCACACAGACTGTGACCCAAGCCGGGAATCGAACCTGGGACCCTGGAGCTGTGAAGCAACTGTGCTAACCACTATGCTACCGTGCTGCCCTATTGACTGATTTGATTTTTTTTTAAATGTTAAATTCTAAACGTAGCTCCCTCAATTAATTGGCGCGATCAACTGTTTTAAACGGACATTTCGAGCGTTTTGGATCTTGGTCATGTGCCGGCCTGGGCTTCCTGGAACCCCTGGAGGCCTCTCATAGAACCCCAGGCTTCCATGGAACCTAGTTTGGGGACCTTTGCAATAGGGAATTCAGAAGAAACTTCTTTATAAAAGAGTGATGGGAATGTGGAACTCACTACCACAGAGAATGGTTCACTGAAAGCGAAGCCAGCACAGATATGAGGGAGAAGGGAATAGAGGGCTAGGTGATAGTTTTAGATAAGAAAAGGTGGGAGGAGGTTCAAATAGAGCATAAATGGTGACATGTACTCGTTGGACCAAATGGCTCATTTCGTCTGCACAATATAGGGTTAATATTAGTTTATAGAAACAGGGTGTAATTTAATGGAAAAAGAGTCCTGTTTTGGGTGCGAATAGCAGGGGTGTTTCTCGGAGTCTGAAATGGCAAGAACGACTCTGCAATCAAACAGGACTCTCTTTTTTTGAGGGGAGGCCTCTGCGGGGAATGCCCCACCGAGGTCACACTCACCTCATTTTCTGCACTGACTAACTCAGTTTGCAGGAAGAGATGGGGTGCCATTTTTAAATGCTGCTCCAATTTCCCAACCCCCCCAATGTGGCTTCAGGATCCCTTAGGAGCCCTCCTCACCCCACCTCATAAGGAGAGGGCACCCCCTAGTCCCGATCCATGGCACTAGCAACCTGGCACCCTGACAGCGCCCCTGGGTGGCAGTGCCAAGGTGCCAGACTGGCAGAGCCCAGGTGGTATCGGGGAGGCCAGGGTACCACTCTGCCCCCTAAAGTGCCCTTGGAAATAGTGCCATGGTGAGGTCTCCCAGGCACGGGCATTCGATACTGGGTAGTCCGGTGCAGACATGTTTAAGTGAAACTGACTGCTCACTTAAATTTGCGAATCTGGATCCCACCCAGTGAGGGCGATATCCAGATCATGATGTCTCGCAAGATCTCATTTGTCACCGAGTCAGGTGCATAATCTCAGTAGTGAAATGTCTAACAGATTTTGGTGAATGTTTTATGACAAAGCATTTTCGATATTTTTTTAGGACATTTTTTGTTCATGGTTGTTCAGGGTGCATTTTCAGGCTATGTTTTGTCATTTTCCACTTTACATCAACCATAAACTTATGAAGTGTAATATGACTCAACTACAGAATGTTGTGGAATAAAACGTCCTCCCACTGGAGCTTAACTTCATTCTGGGATGAGGTGGTGCTTTAACTTTAGATTTATGCTTTAACTAAAACCATGTCAGTACCCCATAATTGTTTTATACCAATGTTACAACTATTACCAGGCTAAATCAGCTGACATTGCAAGTAACAGAGACCTTACAGTATACATCTAGTAAACAGCTGGTAATTTTTCCCTAGTGTGCACTCAATGATCCCTTCAGTAAATTTGAATATAATATAGGATTAATATTGAAAAAGAGCCAAGATCTGAAAAACAAACAGGTTTCTTAAACAATTTATTAACTTGGCCAACAATTTAACTCGGAGCATCAGGCATCTATATGGGATACCTTTAATTCAAACAATGACTATTTCCTGTAAAGTGAAAGTAGAGTCTGCACTAATGCACAAATATAGCACCAGTTGTATTACACTTTCAGCTTTGAAGGACCTTGGATTTATTGTACCAGTTTCATATTGGAGCTACATACTGTTATTCTACTTTGCTGCACTATTCGCATATCCTTTAATCTTTTTCAAATGCTTGTTGAATTCAGTCTTAAAAATCATGATTTATTTGGCTTTAGTAGCCCAGTGTAATAATGCATTACATATTTAATAAACCTTCACTTGAAAGTATCTTCTAATATCCTCTTTTCTGATTCTTGTGGTCCCAAGTAATATGTTGCCCTTAACATTTCACCAAACAGCGGAAATGATATTTCAAACTTTTTTAAATTTTGGATACATTGATGGATTTAAAATTAACTTCTATGTTCAGAGAATAATATCCGAGTTGATGACTTGAGTGCAAAAATAAAGGCTAACATTCAATGAAGTAATGAGGGACTACTGCACTGTCAGAGGTGTCCCCTTGCAGATGAGACGCAAGGCTCCATCTCATCACTCAGGTGGACATAAAATATTCCATGGCACCATGTTGAAGAACAGGGCAGTTAGGCCCAGTTCCCAGCCAATATTTATCCCTCAATCAACATCAGAAAAACACATTTTCTGGTCACTATCCGCTTGCTGTTTGTGAGAGCTTGTTGTGTGCATATTGATTGACATGTTTCCGACAACAGTGACTACACTCTGGAATGGTTCATACAGATTGGAGGGTGGCTAATATAACCCCACTATTCAAAAAGGGAGGTAAAGAGAAAGCTGGGGACTATAGACCAGTGAGCCTAACATTGGTAGTAGGGAAGTTGCTGGAATCCATTATCAAGGATTTCATAGCACAGCACTTGGAAAGCAGTGGTATAATCAGATAAAGTCAGCATGCATTTATGAAAGGGAAATCATGATTGACCAAATCTACTAGAATTCTTTGAAGATCTAACTAGTAGAGTTGATGAGGGAGAATCGGTGGATGTGGTTTATTTAGACTTTCAGAAGGCTTTCGACAAGGCCTACTATGTAAAGTTAAAGTACATGGGATTTCAGGTAATGTCTGGAGATGGATAGAAAGCTGGTTAGCAGACAGGAAGCAAAAAGTTGGAATAAATGGGTCTTTTTCCGACTGGCAGGCAGTGACGAGTGAGGTACCGCAGGGATCCCAACTGTTCATGTTGTATATTAATGATTTGGATGAGGGAACTAAATGCATTACCTCCAAATTTGCAGGTGATACAAAGTTGGGTGGGAGGGTGGGCTGTGAGGAGGATGCAGAGATGCTTCAGCGGGATTTGGACAGGCTGAGTGAGTGGGCATATGCACGGCAGGTGCAGTATAATGCAGATAAATGTGAGGTTATCCACTTCAGTAGCAAAAATAGGAAGGCAGATTGTTATTTGAATGATGTAAATTGAGAGGTGGATACTCAGCGGGACCTTGGTGTCCTCGTGCATCAGCCGCTGAAAGAAAGTGCGCAGGTACAGCAGGCAATAAAGAAGGCAAATGGTAATTCATAGTGACAGGATTTGAATATAGGAATAGGAATGTTTTATTGCAATTGTATAGGGCATTGGTGAGGCCACACCTGGATATTGAGGCCAGTCTTGGTGGCCTTATCTGAGGAAGGGTGTTCTTGCTATGGAGGGAGCACAGCAAAGGTTTACCAGGCTGATTCCTGGGATGGTAGGACTGTAATATGAGGAGAGACTAAGTCGGTCAGAATTATATTCATTGGAGTTTAGAAGAGTTGAGAGGGAATCTTATCGAAACTTATAAAATTCTAACAGGATTAGACAGGGTACATTCAAATAGAATGTTCCTGATGGTGGGGGAGTTCAGAACTAGGGGTCACAGTTTGAGGATAAGGGGTAAACCTTTTAGGACTGAGGTGAGGAGAAATTTCTTCACCCAGAGAGTGATGAATCTGTGGAATTGATTACTACCGAAAATAGTTGAGGCCAAAATATAATTAATTTCACGGATGAGTGGAATATAGCTCTTGGGGTTTAAAGGATGCGGGGTAGGGGAGCTGGATCAGAGTATTAAACTTGATGATCAGCCATGATCATAATGAATGGAGGAACAGGCTCGAAAAGGTGCATGGCCTCCTCCTCCTATTTTCTATATATGTTTCTATGTAAAAGTACTTCATTGGGTGTAAAGTGCTGTGAGATGTCCTGTGGTCATGACAGGCTCCATGTAAATGCAAACCTTTCTTTTTAATAGCTCATTCTTTTTTGTGAAAAGATAAATGTGTAATTTTTTTAACTGACTTTTCTTTCTTTGTAGATGATACCACAATAAAAGCCGTAAGTATTATTTCAAATGGCTAATTGACGATTTACAATGTGCATATTAGTAAATACTTAGAATTGTTGGCAGTTAATTCAATCATTACAATTTATTTATGCAAGATAGAAACTATCCTTATTCAGTTTCAATTACCACTGGAATAAACCATAACAGCAGTAGCAAGTTAACATGTCATTTAAAAAAAAAAAAATTTAGAGTACCCAATTATTTTTTTCCCCAATTAAGGGGCAATGTAGCGTGGCCAAGCCACCTAACCCGCACACCTTTGGGTTGTGGGGGTGAAAGCCACGCGGACACGGGGAGAATGTGCAAACTCCACAGTGACCTTGGGCCGGATCGAACCTGGGTCCTCAGCCTGTAGGCAGCAGTGCTAACCATTGCGTCACCACCCTCCCCAAAGTTAGATTGTCACAGTTAGTAAATAGTAGTCTGTCACACGATCTGTAGAATATTTTGAATTTGTTGAGGACTCGCATTTGTTACAGCAAATATTGCAACCGGCTTGTCACCTTTCATATATGCATTCAAATTTGTCTGACAGTTCTGTAAGATCGTAAGATAAATCTATTTGGGTAATATAAAATCAGTTTCAGATGATATTGAATCCATGTCACAACAAAGAACATAATTAGTCATATGACAAGGTCATGTTATGTCATCCGTAGGTGAGACTGAGTGACATATTCACAGTAAAATATGACAACATATATCTTATTGCCCAGGTGGCAGAATAGAGAATTGTTGTCACTTTGATTTTACCTGTTGCAGTGCAATCTCAGCATTTGCAGGGTTAACTATTTTGGCAATGCTAGGCTGTTTACACTATCTCTAGAATTGTGGCAGCCTGATTTGAACCAGTAATGTACACAGCCAGAATGGGATGGAATTTGACTTCACCCTGTATGAGGTATTAAACAGTTATCTGTTCCCAGTGAGCCAGTAAAGTTAAAATCAGGGTTAAATTTCTGATCTGGTATGGCTGCACAATGTGATCTGATGGTGTTTACAAGTCAATTTTCCCTTCAGAAGTAGATCTATGGAAGTTTGCTTCAGGAAAAAAATGATCATAACACAGGCTTGTTGTATAAATTTCAACAATTTATTTTATTTTAATGATGGAAGCCTGTGTTTTTTTTCAGTTTCAATCCAAATTTTTGCCTTTTGAGATTTAACTTTAGCTTCAAAGACGTTTAGCTGGCCCCAATCTGTTCTCGAAGCAATAAACCCAAATTTGAAACCAAAAAGAAAATGCAAAGCTCAAACATATTTTAAGGGTAAGGCTAAAAATATTTACTGAATTGTCTGCTGAATATCATCTGTTTCTGTTTAAAACAGCCTCAACAGCCTCAACCCTTTGCACCTGCTCATGTCCCAAGAATTGATGCATATCCAGGTTAGTAATGACTAAGTTTTAAGTTCTATTTTTATATAAATAGTTCCACTATTATATAGAATTGAATTGCTGTATGTTAATGATCAATAAGCGACTTCCGGGTGCGGCTATGCAGAGCTAGGTCGCATACTCGGTAGCTCCCGCTTGGAACGGACTTTTGGGCTCTTTTACAGGGCCCCCACGGCAATTGTTTGACATTTCCCGGTGTGGCAAGAAGACTGCAACATTCCCCTGACAGTGTCCCCCAGGAATGTTATGTCTTTTGGCTACCAGACTCGGCAGAAACAGTAAAAGATTTGGCTGCAACAGGATAAACAGGGCCTCTTCCAGCATGCAGGCGGGGGAAGGGCAAGCTTAAAGCTGCACACTGACCTGAGGGCCTTTATCAAAAGTGAATTCTAACAGCAGAGGGAACAACTGTGAAAAGATCTCACCAAGGCCACTGAAGAAGCGGGGACGAGGATTCCGGTGGTGGCCATGGAGGAGTAGGTCGCGCATTCGGCAGCTCCCGTCTGGAACGGACTCTTCGACCTTTTTCAGGAGTTTCCACAGACATTTTGGGGCAGATTGGTGAAGCGAACACTGCCAAAAGGATTCCCTCTCGAGACTTTCGGTTGCGGCTATGCGGAACTAAGTCGCACGTTCGGCGGCTCCCGCAAAAACGGACTTTTGGGCTCTTTTCAGGGCCCCCAAGGGCACTTTTTCGACGTTTCCCGGTGTGGGAAGGAGTTAATAATAGCTCCCCGTCAGTAATTCGCTTTAACTAGGAGCGGGGTGACAAAAAAGGTGGTGGTGGATCAGAAGAAGGGAGGGAAGAAGGACAAAATGGCGGCGGGCGGAGACCAGGCAGTGGGCGGAGGAGCAACAGGAGGATATCCAGCGCTGCCTCAGAGAGATTAAAACGGACCTGCTAGAGCCGATGAAGGCTTCTATTGATAAGCTGCTGGAGACACAGACGGCCCAGGGGGTGGCGATCCGAGAGGCTCAACAAAAGATCTCTGACAATGAGGACGAGATCTTAGTCCTGGCGGTAAAGGTGGAGGCGCACGAGGCGCTCCACAAGAAATGGCAGGAGCGGTTCGAGGAGATGGAGAATCGGTCGAGGTGGCAGAATCTGCGGATTCTGGGCCTCCCGGAGGGGCTGGAGGGGCCGGACGTGGGGGCCTATGTGGTCACCATGTTGCTGCTGCTAAGATCAAGGAGGAGCTGGAGCGAGTGGGGTGGGTCGAGACGGGGGTATGCCGCTGTGGGGAACAGGCCGGGTGTGGGGTGCGGGCGCGTGGCTGGCCGAGGAGGGGTCATGGCTAGTCGGCGGGGGAGGAGGGCGGGTAGCCCCATGATCCG
The DNA here is from genome assembly GCF_047496885.1 of Scyliorhinus torazame. NCBI lineage: Eukaryota > Metazoa > Chordata > Chondrichthyes > Carcharhiniformes > Scyliorhinidae > Scyliorhinus > Scyliorhinus torazame. Next base: position 375,780,338 of record NC_092708.1, read on the forward strand.
GCTGATAACCTGGAATGTAAGGGGACTGAATGGGCCGGTTAAGCGGGCCCGCGTGTTCACGCACCTGAAGGGGCTCAAGGCGGATGTGGTTATGCTCCAGGAGACACACCTGAAGGTGGCAGACCAGGTAAGACCGAGGAAAGGGTGGGTAGGTCGGGTGTTTCACTCGGGGCTAGATGCCAAAAATCGAGGGGTGGCGAACTTGGTGGGAAAGAAGGTGTTATTCGAGGCGTCGAGCATTGTGGCAGATAATGGCGGTACGTACATAATGGTAAGTGGTAAGTTGCAGGGAGAGAGGGTGGTCCTGGTCAATGTGTATGCTCTGAACTGGGAGGATGCGGGTTTTATGCGGCGTATGTTGGGTCGGATCCCAGACTTGGAAGTGGGGGGCCTGATAATGGGGGGAGACTTTAACACGGTGTTGGATCCTGCACTTGATCGCTCCAGGTCTAGGACGGGTAGGAAGCCGGCGACGGCTAGAGTGTTGATGGGATTTACGGACCAAATGGGAGGGGTGGACCCTTGGAGATTTGCAAGGCCGGGGGTTAGGGAATTTTCATTTTTCTCACATGTCCATAAGGCTTATTCTCGAATCGACTTTTTCATTTTGAGTAGGGCGCTGATTGCGAGAGTAGAGGATACCGAGTATTCGGCAATAGCCATTTCGGACCACGCCCCGCTTTGGGTGGACTTGGAGATGGGGGAGGAGAGGGACCAGCGCCCGCTGTCCCCTGTGGGGCTGTTGGCGGACGAGGAGGTGAGCGAGCGGGTCCGAGGAAGTATAGAGAGGTACTTGGAGACCAACGACAATGGGGAGGTCCGAGTGGGGATGGTATGGGAGGCACTGAAGGCGGTGGTGAGGGGAGAGCCGATCTCCATCAGGGCCCACAAGGAGCGGAGGGAGCGGGGGGCGAGGGAGAGGCTGGTGGGGGAGATGGTGAGGGTAGACAGGGGGTATGCGGAAGAACCTGAGGAAGGATTGTTGAGGAAGAGGCGCAGCCTCCAGGCCGAATTCGACCTGCTGACCACCAGGAAGGTGGAGGTGCAGTGGAGGAAGGCCCAGGGGGCGGTCTACGAGTATGGGGAAAAGGCAAGCCGGATGCTGGTGCATCAGCTTCGGAAGCGGGACGCAGCTGGGGAGATCGGGCGAGTTAAGGACAGGGGAGGGAGCGTGGTGCGGAGTGGGGTTGGCATCAATGGGGTCTTCAGGGACTTCTACGAGGAATTGTACCGATCCGAGCCCCCATGGGAGAAGGGAGGGATGGGCCGTTTCCTGGACCAATTGAGGTTTCCAAAGGTGGAAGAGGGACTGGTGGCGGGACTGGGGGCCCCGATTGGGCTGGAGGAGCTGATCAAAGGGATAGGAAGCATGCAGGCGGGGAAGGCACCGGGGCCAGACGGTTTCCCAGTCGAGTTCTATAAAAAATATATGGACCTGTTGGGCCCGCTGTTAGTTAGGACCTTCAATGAGGCAAGGGAGGGGGGAGGTTTTACCCCCGACGATGTCCCGGGCACTGATCTCCTTGATCCTGAAGCGGGACAAGGATCCTCTGCAATGTGGCTCTTACAGACCGATTTCCTTGCTAAATGTAGATGCCAAGGTGCTGGCGAAGGTCTTAGCCATGAGGATTGAGGATTGTGTGCCGCAGATCATCCATGAAGACCAGACGGGGTTTGTGAAGGGGAGACAGTTGAACGCGAATGTGCGGAGGCTTTTGAACGTTATCATGATGCCGGCGAGGGAGGGGGAGGCGGAGATAGTGGTGGCGATGGACGCTGAGAAAGCCTTCGATAGGGTAGAGTGGGGGTACCTGTGGGAGGTGCTGAAGAGGTTCAGGTTTGGGGAGGGGTTTGTCAGGTGGGTTAGGCTATTGTATGAGGTCCCCATGGCGAGTGTGGCCACAAATAGGAGGAGGTCCGAGTACTTTCGGTTGCACCGAGGGACGAGACCGGGGTGTCCCCTGTCCCCCCTGCTCTTCGCACTGGCGATTGAACCCCTGGCTATGGCACTGAGAGAGTCGAGGAACTGGAGGGTGTTGGTGCGGGGTGGGGAGGACCATAGGGTGTCGCTTTATGCGGACGACCTGCTGCTGTATGTGGCGGACCCGGTGGGAGGAATGCCAGAGGTAATGAGGATCCTTAGGGAATTCGGGGACTTTTCGGGGTACAAGCTCAATATGGGGAAGAACGAGCTGTTCGTAGTTCAGCTAGGGGACCAGGAGAGGGGGATTGGCGAGCTCCCACTAAAAAGGGCGGAAAGGAGTTTCAGATATTTGGGGGTCCAGGTGGCCAGGAGCTGGGGGGCCCTGCATAGGCTTAACTTTACAAGGCTGGTGGAGCAAATGGAGGAGGAGTTCAAGAGGTGGGACGCGTTGCCGCTGTCCCTGGCGGGTAGGGTGCAGTCAATCAAAATGACTTCAATGCTTCCAAGGTTTTTGTTCCTGTTCCAGTGCTTCCCCGTGTTTATCCCGAAGGCTTTTTTCAGGCGGGTTAACAAGTGTATAATGGGGTTTGTGTGGGCGTGAGGGACTCCGAGGGTGAGAAGGGTGTTCCTGGAGTGGAGTAGAGATAGGGGGGGCTGGTGCTGCCCAACCTCTGTGGGTACTACTGGGCCGCCAATGCGACAATGGTGCGCAAGTGGGTGATGGAGGGGGAGGGGGCTGCATGGAAGAGGCTGGAGACGGCGTCCTGTGTGGGTACGAGTCTTGGGGCGCTGGCAACGGCGCCGCTGCCGCTCCCTCCAAGGAGGTATACCACGAGCCTGGTGGTGGTGGCGGCCCTCAAAATCTGGGGGCAGTGGAGGCGGCATAGGGGGGAAGTTAGGGCCTCGGCGTGGACCCCATTACGGGGGAACCACCGGTTCGCCCCAGGAAGAACAGGTGGAGGGTTTTCGGGGTGGCACAGGGCAGGCATACGAAAGTTGGGGGACCTGTTTGTGGATGGGAAGTTTGCGAGCTTCGGTGTGCTGGAGGAGACGTACGGGCTCCCCCTGGGGAACACCTTCAGGTACTTACAGGTAAGGGCGTTTGCCAGACGGCAGGTGGTAGAATTCCCACGGCTACTGCCACACACAGTACAGGACAGGGTGCTCTCGGGGGGGTGGGTGGGAGTGGGGAAGATCTCGGAAACTTACCAGGTGATGCAGGAGGAGGAGGAGGCCTCGGTGGTGGAGTTGAAAGGTAAGTGGGAGGAGGAGTTGGGAGAGGAGATCGAAGAGGGGACGTGGGCAGATGTCCTAGGCAGATGTCATGCGCGAGGCTCAGCCTCATACAGTTTAAGGTGCTGCACAGGGCACACATGACCAGGACAAGGATGAGCAGGTTCTTTGGGGGTGAGGACAGGTGTGTTAGGTGCTCAGGGAGCCCAACAAATCACACCCATATGTTCTGGGCATGCCCAGCGCTGGAGGAATTTTGGAAGGACGTAGCGAGGACGGTGTCGAGGGTGGTAGGAACCAGGGTCAAACCGGGCTGGGGGCTCGCAATATTTGGGGTGGCAGAGGAGCCGGGAGTGCATGAGGCGAAAGAGGCCGGAATTCTTGCCTTTGCGTCCCTGGTAGCCCGGCGAAGGATTCTCCTTCAGTGGAAAGATACGAGGTCCCCAAGCGTGGAATCCTGGATCAGCGATATGGCAGGGTTCATTAAATTGGAGAGGGTGAAATTCGCCTTGAGAGGGTCGGTACAAGGGTTCTTTAGGCGGTGGCAACCGTTCTTAGACTTTCTGGCAGAACGATAGACATTGGTCAATGGCAGCAGCAGCTCAGGGGGGGGGGGGTTACTTTATTTTTGTTTATGTTATTTACACTGGAAGGGTCTGAGGGGGTGTATACACCTGTTGTCTTAAGTCGGGGTGTTAATGTTCATTTATTATTTAGGTACGGGGGGGAGGGGTTTGGGGGGTTGCTTTTTTAGATTGTGTTCTTTTTTCTTTCTCATTTTGTTATTGATATTTTATGAAAACCTTTAATAAAAAATTATTAAAAAAAAATAAATGATCAATAAGCCATAGAGAATGTCACAACTTCAATTTTCTGCAGTTGTCTCCAAACTTCAAAGTATTCCGACTCACTGCCTTATCCTTAAGTATATGTGTGAGAATGTAAAACATATACTTCATTTAAATTTGGGACATTGAAGGAATGCTTCATTAACCAATAAAGTGTGTAGACATTTGTTGGATGCATACAATATAGTTATACTTTTGTTGGGAGTCAGACTTTTTAATGGTTAGTACTTTAACTCGGTATTTTAGGAATATCCCTCAGGCATGCAACCTTTGCGAAGAAATAGTTTTAATCAACCAAACGTATAGGGATGTCATGAGACATTTCCCCTTTAAGTCTTTGTTCTTTGAAGTAGCTTTCCAAACGTTTGTTATTTCCTGCCTACCAAAGACCTCATTCCAGATTTCCACGTCAGTGCTATTGCTCCTGTTTTCACCATCAATGTTCGACTGGTTCACCACCAGAAAGAATACTCATTTGTTGTTTGTATAATTTTTGTCTTTGATTTATTTGTTTAGTAACTTTTATGCTTTCGAAGTTATGCTTTCGAAGTTATAGTTTGTAAGTTCTGCTTAAAAACATGGGCGGGATTCTCCAATCGCCGACGCCGAAATCGCATTCGGCAATCGGCTGAATGAATCAATGTTTACGCCAAAATCGGGGCGGCGCCATTTTTCCAGTGCTCCGCCCCCTCAAAAACGGCATACTCAAGGAGCACGCCACACGACGTTGGGATGGCCTGAGGACGTCACCTGAGGCCCTCCCCCGTGTTAAACGTTTACCTGCTGTTGTATAAAGAGTCAAAGGTTCTGCTCTTTTTCACAAACACCTTGATTTCACTTTAACAGACTCTGCGCAAAACTCTATCATCACATCACCTGACACAAAAGGCCACCTGAAGCCTCTTTACATATCAATGTCAATTATTGGATACTTAACACAAATGAGACAACTAATTGCAATGTCACTTAACCCATTACTTAACAGTCTCCCCTTCCTTGGAGAAAAAAAATAATTAGGTGAAAACAAAATTACAAGAAACTCAAAAACACACACGCGATTTCCCCCCCCCCTTTTTTTTCATTTTTGGAAGAAAAAAAAAAATCACAGAAACAGGCGCCCTTCATTAACAATATCCAAAAGTTTCTGTGAACTAGCCCCTCTTTTTGTATAAGTAGCCAATAGTCTGACAATTGCTTCAAACTTGCGATGTCTATCCTTAACCTTTTTTCATTGAATTTTCCCGCAGGGATTTATTGTCAATGTGACATTCAAATAGGTATATTACCCAAATCCCCTAATCCCAAAATTTCTGTCAATATCTGAGATATATAAAAGCCCATATCCACTGCCTCTACAAGGCTTAACGTCTCAGCAGCCAAAGTGCTTTTGACCACCCTCCTTATTTTCTTTGTTTCCCACAAAACAGGGCAACATTAACCATTATTCCCCAAAAGGAATATAAAACATCCTGCGCTTGAAACCCCATCACATAAATTTGCATAGGACGCATCACTATAAACTATGAGTTTTAAGTGCCTAAGGTCACCTAAAACCAGGAACCTCAAAACACACACCTGCATTTTTAGTTTGACCAACGCTTTATTTGCTCTTATTATGCCTTCCACGTTGGGATCATTCATTTTTGTACTCAACTCTAAGACATCAAAACTCACATCCGGTCTAGTTTGTCTACCTAACCAATTCAGGTGCCCAATTAAACTTCGCAGATGCTCTTTTTCAATCTTTGAAACAATTGCGTCTTTTTGTGAAACCAGCCACGACTAATTGCTATTGGGCTGATGCTTTCCAAATAAGATTGCTGACGTAAAGTTGCCCCTAACCTAGTCTGTCCGATTTCCTGTCCAATATATTGAAATGCACCGGAGGCTTGACTTCCAACCCTGAATTCTTTCCTCAAAGCAGAGATTACAAGAGCTTCGAAATCACTAGTCCCACCCCACAAAAAATCATCGACGTGCATCGTAAAGATGCCAGAAAGATTTCCTTTATAGTGCCGGTAAAACCTTGCCGGATCTGCTTTCAACTGGCAACTGCCTAACTTTAACAAAACTGACCTTACCGAAAAATACCAGACTCCATATACACATTTGTTCAACTTCCAGAGTGCTCCTTCTGTGTTAGCTGTCTTTTTGGGACTCTGGAGCTGATGCAAAAAGGCAGCTTTTATATCAATAGATTTGCATTCCCATGCCTTTGTGGCTAATAGAGCCAAGAAGATCTTTAAAATAACCTTTCCTGCTGTAGGTTAATCTACCCTTAAATTCTGATCTTCTAAGTTTTCTTCAAATCCCCTTCCCACAAGCCTGGCCTTTGCCTTATAAGTTCCAACCGGAAGAACCTTTTCTGTGCAAATCCATCTGGGGAATAGAGCTCTTTGTCCCCTATCCGGTACTTCCGTGTATACCCCAAATTCACTCCAACTATGCAGTTCTTGCTGCTTGGCATCTTTGATAACTTTTTCATCTCATTTATTGGAAGCCACCAAAACCTCACGTACATGTGGGCTTCTACTCCTATTAGTATTCGTAGTCTTACTCATGTTCCGAAACCTCGATACTTCCCCTCTCCAGCCTGGTATCTCGTTCTGTACTGCTACTGCTTGATCTTTCCCTTCTGCTGTGGGATGTCCTTTCAGTAGTTATCGACCTTTTCCTGCGGACCTGTTCACTATCCGATGTACTATCTGAACTGGCACTGCGTTTCTGTGCCGTCCGTTTTTGAACTTCATGTTCCCAATACATTGTCTTGACTCCCTCCCCTGAATGCTGTACATTCAACCAATGTTTATACTTTCCAGTGGCCTTCCCTGCTCTACTAATAACAGTTGCATCCTTCCATTGACTAGACCCTTCAGGCAAGTATGTCACTTTTGTACCAACGTTTGGCAGTTGTCCTTTCAGAAAAATGGCCTGTTCTAATTCATCAGAAGTGTTGTGTTCCTCGACAGAAACCCTGTCTATATCAGTTGACTGCTCCTCATAGTTCTGTAACACGTGCGTACCAGATGACCCTGGTTCCTCGTCATGTCTGTCTGCTCTGTCTAAATTTGAAAATGTGTAATCTGTACCCATTATCCTTGATGAATGAACCCTAACAGTTTGATTGCCATGTTGCAAATAATTGTTTTGCCATCTATGCCTATGATCTTCCCTGGCCCTTTTCATTCATTAAAATTGCCTCTCTTATAGTCTACTATGTCTCCTTGCTGAACAACGGTATTTGATGGCCGTACATTATGTCTTAAAGCTCTGCGAATTCTTTCACAGACTTCTGCTTCCAAAAAAGCTTTTCTACTGCTATGTACTGCATTTAAATGCTCAGCAAAGGCAGAGCTAATTGTAGTCCCTTCCCAAACTGGAGGTTGGTCATCCAAAATGGACGGAATTTTAGGAATTCTACCGAACACTAATTTGATAGGGACTATAGCCCCCAACCATCTGCAATGAATTTGTGGCATGTACCGCCCATTCTAAAGCTGAATTTAGCTTGCAGTTTAGTCTATCTGCCAAACTTTTCCGGAGTATGTCATCTATTACCGCATGGTTTCTTTCACACACACCATTACTAAATGGGCGTTCTGCAGCCATATTCATAACTGTGATATTCACGTTTTCACACATATCCCTAAACTCATCATTAGCAAATTCTCCCCTGTCGTCCGTAAGGAATTTTGCCGGTGGGCCCATTCCTGTCCCTATCCATTTTTCAACAATTTGATCCCGAATTACTCTCTTTTCTTTACTCCGTACAATCGTTGATTGACTAAATATGGTTGCTAAATCTATAAAATGCAAAATAAATATATTATTGGCTTTATCCCAGATCTTAAGGTCTATGGCCACAATGTTGTTAAAATCCCTGGCGAAAGGTAGGGTTACTATCTGTTGTGCTGGTGTCCTTCTGTACTTCCTACAAACTTCACAGCAATCACTAACCTGTTCTAACAGTTTACTATAATCTTGACCCCTTACCCCTGCATCCTTTAATACATTTTGCAGCCTCCGAGGAGACGGATGCGCAAATTGCCTATGCAGTTTTAATACAACAAGCTTTTTATCAGCTGAAGTCCCATTTTCAACTGCCATTAACACATCCTTAACAACTGTACTTGAAATATTATTTGTCAGTAATGGAGTACAATAGTGTCCCGACTGTGTCCCGACTGTGTAAATTTTAAGTTCACTGTCTTTCCAAAAACTGTTGCCTTATCCTGTTCCATATCCAGTTTCATGTGTGCTTTCTTCATCTACGGTATGCTCAGAAGCAAAGGTATCTCACTTGATACAACATCCGTGCTAATGAAATGGTTCACTCCGGCAATATTGCAAGGGATCACCACTCTTTTCAGCGACTTCAGAATATTATCATCCCCAAACCTGAAACTTGTGGAACTTTCAAATTCCTTAACCTTTGTTCACAATTTTCAGCATTCAAGGAATCCAGGTAACATTTTAACCAGTCAATTCCACACACAGTAGATGTGCAGCCACTGTCCAATACAGCACAATTGAAGGATTCTGCAACTAACACCCTCATTACCGGCGGAAAACTGCTTGTCAATAGGACAATGCCTTCTTTCTGGTCACTATCGTTTTCCTCTTCTGACTCTTCCATGTCATGTATGCTTCAAACACTCAATTATAACGTGTTGGACAGTTGAAAGCATAATGGTATTGAGAGTCACATCGAAAACAACGATTTATCATGCCCCGGGAATTTCTGGGGTTCATCTTCCTATTGTAGGTTCTAACTGTGTTTCTGTCTTCATAATTTCCGGGTCCCGATCTCCTTCTATAGTCTTGGAACCTGTTTGTAGCCGTGCGATTTCACCATCCTATTAGTAGTGTATCTTCCATATTCTGCTTTATTGCAGACTGATCTATTTGGGTCATCAGAGGCATCGGAATCAAATGTTTCCCCAGAAACTTTTTTAAAGCTTCTGTCACCTGATCGAATAAGTTACCCTTATCCGCAAACTGAACTCTTGTCAAAACCAGGGGCCTGTCCATGTTGCTCACTCGAGCACAGTCAAGTAATTTAAACGCCAACACAGACTGTGGAAATTCCAGGTTGTGTTTCTGAAGCCTTTTATATAGTCTGCCAAATTCCATTATATAGTCTTAAATGGAGAAATCCTCTATTTTCCAGAATCTATCAAAATCCGACTATGCTTCATACACACTTAACAAGTCATCCTTTTTATAAATCTTATCCATATAACGTTATAGAGTCTCCAGCTCTCCTACTGAGTCTAACTCTTCCAATTCCAGCTCAGAAAGCACTTTGCTTCAGATGTTACTGTCATAAGGTAGAGAAAGAGCCAATGTCATACCATGTTTTCTCTTTCCCAAGGTAGTTACATTAGTCCACATAACTACTGCACTTCTCCATTGTTCGTACGATCCCCTTTCAGAAAATATGGAGGGGTAGTCATATCCGGCCATCTTTATCCGAGGTTCAGCCATGTATCTTTGTTTTTCTTCTCACTCACTCCTTGGTTTGGTCTGAAAAAGTTGTAACTTTCAATCCTTCACATTTGCACAGCAACCATCCTCTGCTACCATTTGTTAAACATTTAGCTGCTGTTGTACAAAGAGTCAAAGGTTCTGCTCCTTTTCACACACCTTTATTTCACTTTAACAGACTCTGCGCAAAGCTCTATCATCACATCACCTGACACAAAGGTCACCTGAAGCCTCTTTACATATCAGTGTCAATTATTGGCTACTTAACACAAATGAGACAACTAATTGGAATGTCTCTTAACCCATTACGTAACACCCCGATGCTCTGCCCCCGATGAGCCGACTTCCTGACTGCGTCAGTCGCGTGTTCTCTCACTTTTCGTACACCTGCATGGCGGCTGCGGACTGTGTCCAGCGCCGCCACTGTCAGGGACAGGGTGGGGGGGAAAGGGGAGCTGTTCTTCTGGCAGGGATGGCTTTGGCGGAGACTGGTGGGGGGTGGTCCGGGGGTGGCGAGGGAGGTTACAGAGGAGCAGTTTTTGGCAGGCCGGCCTGTGTGCGGCCGCCACAGGCCGCCCCTGTGCACTTATTCGGCCACGGACCCAGCCGTTCTGCGTCCATATCGGCAGCTAAAGCTGGGGCTTTAAGTGGCGTGGCTGCTAGCCCCCCACTGGGCGGAGCATCAGTGCGGGGGTGGCGCCGACCTTTTGGCCGTAAGACCAGACTGATTCTGCGGACATAACCTCAGAATCGAATAATCCAGCCCCATATGTTTGTTACTTTCTGCATTAGAAGTTTTGGTTGAAGCATACCAATCAAGAGATATTTATTTGCAGTTATGTAACACGTCAGGAACAGAATATCTAAAATGCTGTGAAGTGTCAGTACTGTTACATGGCAGTTGCATCCCATAAACAGTAATAGCAGGGGGAAAAAAGAGTTAATTGGCTGCATTATGTGTCCATGCCAGGAAGGTTTTCGGCGGGGGCGACATGTGAAATAGGGTCGGTGCAAAACCCACCACCTTCCCACCCACCCCGAGCTCACCGCCATAATGGAGAGAGGTGTGGATGCCAAAATCAGCAGCCCGCCTGCCACATTTAAATAAATAATCAAGGGTCAATTGAGCTAGTTAAAAAAACAATTGGACTCTGATAATATGCTGCCAACCATAATGCAGTTAGTGTGAGGAGTCGGGCAGGAGTGAGCAGGTCATTTTAAAAACAAAAGCTAAGAACAGGAAGAATGGTGGGGGTACTATCTTTGGTGCGTGTCCTTTTGCACATTGGGGACAGCCCACCAAGATCGTACCCCTCTTTTCTTCGTACCCATCTGCTCTGTAAAACCCATTTGAACAGTCCCCACACAATACCTCAGACTTACCTTGCTCCAAGATCCATGGGGCTTCTTCTTGGGCCTGTTTCCCCACTCGTGCACTCTTGCCGCAGCTGGGATTGCTGGAGCTTCCAGCCAATTGGATAGGTCAGTGTTGCAAGTATAAGGATAACAGTCTTCATTAGTGTGTGTCTCTGTGAGAGGCTTTATTGAATTTGTCTTGATACACATGGCATTATCACATATCTATGGAAATCCTGAGGTGTCAATCAGATTGGTTACACTTCAAAACCCAAACACTCCGCCCCTTTCATATTGAAATAAAGATACAAACATCCCCCTTTCTCTAACAAACAAAAGCGACAGTTGCATACATGATCCTGTTACTGTTATCGTGCATTAACAACTGCTTGGCCTACCAGTCAGTCTCTGCACATGTATTGCCCACAGTCTTTAAAACGGGCAGGTGTCTTGAATGGAACGCATGCGTGTTGAATGTTCTTCTGGGTGATGCTCTTTGTTCGGAGAGTGTTGTCCCCATGGCGCTTGTTGCCTTGGTGACTGCTGTTATTCCATTGTGGTTGTTGGGGACTGGTGGGCCTCTGAGATCCTTCTCCCTGACCAGCTGAATGCTTTGCTGTGAAGGAACAGCTTCACTCATGGTTCGGCTCGACATGCGATTGCGCCGGTACATTTGGCCATTCACGTCAGTGCTAGATTTGCTCAATTTCTTGACGAGTCCTTTGGCGATTTTCACTGCCGCCTCAGCCTTTCTATTCAACAGAGGAAAGTGCAGACATGGTGTGTAATTCTAAATTTCCCAATCCCAGCTGAGATCGGCTGAATTCTTCACTTGTGAACTGAGGACCTTTTGTCATCCATCCCAATGTCTGGAATGCTGTACAGACTGAAATTGGTTTTCAGGCATTCTACTATTTCTTTTGGTATCATTAAAGTCAGCTGGTCTAATTCCCAGTAGTCTAAATAGTAGCTTACCATGACAAGATAATTAATTCCTGCCAAAATGAAAAGGTCTACTCCCAGCTTCAGCCGTGGTCTGTCTGGGATGTTGTGCATCATCAAGTTTCTCCAGCTTGTTTACCTTGGTATTCGTTGCATGCACCACACTGACCAATGTGGTCTTTAATTTATTCATCTTTTGTCAGTAAAAGTATCTTTTGCCTTTCTTACAGTTGATTCAATTCCTTGATGGCTTGTATGGACATGCTCCAGAATGTGCCCTCTCATCTCCTTGGGAATGATTACTTTATTATCCTTGTTCAAGATGCTGCCTTGAGCTGTTGGTTCATTTCGGTATTCCCAACATGCTCTTGCGACCATAGGTGTGCCCTTGACACTCTCAGGCCATCCTTTCATACTAGTGTTTGTAGAGGTGCATCTTGTTGGGTAGTTAGTTTGATTTAAGCAAGGCATTTGTCAGATTCAATGGGTGTGATTCAGCGGTCTCAAGTTCAAGTCCACTGAATGGCATGGTTAGTGGGGAGTTTCTTAGCAGCTGCCGTGTTAAGAAACGTCCTGCTATCCAACGCCACTTAGCCATTTTATTTTGGCCTCGGGGAGCTTCTCCCCGCCGGGAACCCCACCACTAATTGGCAAGACCCCCCCCCCGGGTACCAGGTTGGTACTGTCCAGACTGGCAGTGCCAAGGTTCTAGGGGTGTGCCAGAGTGCCACCCTATCCTGTGCCTGACTACCTAGGGGCCTCAATGGGCTTGGAGACCCCCCCCCAGGTGCCTTCGCGACTGGTCCACGTCTGTGTGGACCAGCACTAAACGGCGATCTAGTGAGGTCTCCCAGGCACAGACGGTGAATCCCGGGTGCCAGGTGAATCCGGCACCTGGGTATTTAAATGAGCCCCCCCCCCCCCCCCACCCCCCAACCTAGCCATAACATGCCGCCCAATATTTCATGGCAATGATACTTTGCTAGACCTAGCAATAGCAGTATTGGTTGAGGGTGGAATATTGGATCCCAGGAGAACTCTGCTTTTCTTTCGTTAGTCTTATGGGATATTTATATGTCCACCTGTGAGGCAGGTGGAGTTTGGTTTAAGGCCTCAATCAAAGGACTATGGCTATTAAAAGCAGCATTTCCTCTGCAATGCTCTAGTGCCAGCTGAGGTAAGTTGACGTATTTATTCAGTCAATAATATGTGTATAATATTTATATTACGAGAAATATGTACATTCTTCTTTGTATACGAGTCCTACCATAATCTCTTGATTCTCCTGATTCTGTCACCAAGGACCTCACCTGATTCCTGGAGCTTGTTTAAGTTTCCTTTTATGTAGAACTCTGCAAATTCTCCACCTTTGGGTCTCTTTCCCATTAGTCAGGGAATGCAAAGTAAAAACTGAATCTTTGTTATTATTGTGGATGTCATGTTTACTTTGCCTACATGATACCATGTGTGGTATAGTTCATATCTGTGGTAAGGATCCAGTCTTCACCTTGCAAATATAAATGTTGGAGATACAACGCGCCTACCCCAGCTTAAGGAGACTTTTGAAGGTATCTCAAGTTAGTTGATACAAACTGTGACCACAGCTGCGGCCACCCCTGTTTCAGAGGTTATGGCCTTGCTGTGGGTCTGGTGCCAGGGCTTCCTGGGTACCTTTCCAGCTACCTTCATGCGTGTCTCAGGCTTCGGCCTTAGTGGCGGCCTTCTGGTGGCATCCCCAATCTGCCCACAATTTTGCACTTCTAAATATCCACAAATATGCAGATTGGCCACCTACTGCTGCCAGATTGGTAGCCCAATACTTCCACCCCACCTCCAGCAAGATCGGCCAGAGGACGGAACTCTTCAGCCAACTATCCTGACGTCCTCCTGTCCTTCCTTCCAACTGATCCCACCATCAAAGCCATCTGAGCGGGACTGATATGATACTGCCAAATACATGCCTCCAGCAGGCATACATTGTAGCAGAAAACTTGTGTAGAACTGGCAAGATCCTGGCCAAAATGGTAAGAAACAAAAGGTTATTTCAATTTTCAGTACTTTATCCACCATAACAAGCCTTTAACAGAAAAATTGAAAAATTGGGCAGTCATTAAAGGTAACTGTCAATGTAACTAGCAGGAAAATGTGCCTTATTCAGTCTACCACCAAGATTGCAAATTTTTATCTCTGCAACATTGTATGTCTTTGGCATCTCTGAGTCTCTGCCACTGAAAACCACTGAAAACCTTTTTCCACACTTTTGTTCACTGAAGATTTAGTAAATCCCTTCTGCAAGTCTGCTGAGTTCCTCAGCTTGTAAACTTATCCAAAGATCCCTGGCTGCCATCCTGCTGGCGCTCATCTCAATAATCTATTTGTTCTATTTTTGCTGATCTACATTGGCACTTTGTCTCTCAGTGAATTTAAATCTTTTCTCTTTGTCTTATCCCACTCAATATTTGCAATTTACTCTAGTCCTACCTTTGCGAAACATACCGGCCAGGGTTCCCCAAAAACGCGGTTAAGTGTTGACGCCGGCGTAAACACCGCAGTGTTTCACGCAGGCATCACCGGGCTTCTTGGCCCAGCGATTCCATGGCCCACAGGGGGCCAACACGGCGCCGGAATGCTCTGCGCTGCCGTACGTGGCCGTGGGTCCGCAGAGCCACACAGCGGGTCGGTGCGGAAGAAGGTTGCCCCCCCCAAGATCGCGCGAGCCCGCTGATCGGAGACTGATCCCCTGCCCCCACCAGGACGGCCACCGCAGCCATGACGCCGAGCTCCTGTCGGGTGGGACCATACGTGAACCACGCCGGAGGGAACTTGGCCGGTCGACCTCGGACCGGCGCCGCGTCAACCACGCCTGCGCAACTGCCACCGATTCTCTGGTAGCCAGAGAATCGCGTCCCGGCATCGGACCCGATCGCGGATCTGAGGCCCCATTCTCTGCCCCCGCGCCGAGCGCCATTCCGGTGTGGAGGCTCGGAGAATCACGGCCACTATTTTGCCTATGCTTTTAGCCAATCCACTTTATTTTTCTGCTGCACATATTTACATAGAATTTACAGTGCAGAAGAAGGCCATTCAGCCCATTGAGTCTGCACTGGCCTTGGGAAGAGTACCCTACCTAAGATCACACCTCCACCCTATCCCCGTAACCCAGTAACCCCACTTAACCTTTTTGGAGACTAAGGGCAATTTAGCATGGCCAATCCACCTAACCTGCACATCTTTGGACTGTGGGAGGTAACCAGTGCCCCCGGAGGAAACCCACGTAGACACGGGGAGGAAGTGCAAACTCCGCATAGACAGTGACTCAAGCCGGGAATCGATTCTGGGATGCTGGAGCTGTGAAGCAACTGTGCTATCCACTGTGGTACCGTGCCCTCCAGGATCTGTCTATCCTTTCCGAAGGATTTTTGGATTTGACTGTTGTTTCCACATAAATGGAATGGATTAGTTTTTGAACTGACAGGTTTTTTTTCCTACAGTGGAAGTCGTAGTGAAGACAAGCCCACCTACATTGGTGCACGTTGTTCCTGAATCTACAGCTAGACAAGTGGCTTCTGTATTTGCAACAGAAATTTCAGGTAAGACCGAATTGTCGAGAATGCATTTTGGACATTAATTTGTCATAAACATGCTTATATGTGTATAAATTGGTAAAAGTAGCAATGGACTTTGAATGCTAGATTACTATCTTGTACTGAAAATAACTTGTATATTAACAATTTTCATGTGAAGCAATACAGTTTCTTTAAATTGGATGAGAAATTGTATTAAAATGAAAGGGGAAGCATTTATTTTGTGCACTACACGGTTTGAAAACCATCCATCATTAAATTCAAAATAATAAGTCTGGCCCCGCATGCTGCTGGAATCGTCTGGTCAATGGACTCTTGGCAGTGCTGCCGAAACTCCTGGGGTGGGATCGTTGCCTTGGGGCTATAAAATGTTGGTCTCAGTCTTTCACAATAATGAAAAAATAAAGATGTAACCAACATGCAAAATAAACCATTTCCTCCATTCCCTTCCTATCAACGCAGGTACGTCAGTGGGAACGGTGGCGTTTTACGACAGAAACAAAAGGCGTAAAATGGCCAGCGATCCTCCATTGGCTGGGGGCCAGCATCAAGGTAGCGTAGAGCACCCAGCCCTAGCTGCTGATACGGCCCGGAAAATTGCCGGCTTCATGGCCGCGCATGACATTGACAGCGTGCAGCAGCCGCGCCATGCAACATGGCTCTGGCCGCGCGCGCACCCGGCCTGCACAATAGTCCCCCCCCTTTGGCCGGCTCTCCTGCCCCGGACCACCCCCCAACACTGCCCCCAGCCCCTGACAGAGATCTCCCTGCCTCCGGATCGGCCCTCTCCCGACTGTGTCGGCGCAGGACTGAAGTCCGCAGCTACCACACCGAGGTCCTGACAGATGAGACCACACACGACCGGCGGCGTCGGGAACTCGGCCGGTCAGGGGTGGAGCATTGGGGGGGGTGGGCCTCAGGCAATCTCGATGGGAGAGGTGGAGCATCACGAAAGCGGCACGGCCCCCAATTCTCCGGATTCTCCGGAGAATCCCGCCCATGGTTTCTCAACTCCACACTCTCCTCTCTCTCTCTCACTCTCTGTCTCTCTGTTTCTCTCCACTCCTCTCTCTCTCTCTCTCTCTCTCTCTCACTAACTCTCTCTCTCCCCCTGTGGATAAGGGGAACCTGCCCACATACAAAAGCATGCCTCCTGGCACGGCCATGCCACGGGCAGTGTCAAGGGGGTCCCCTGGGTTGTGTGTGTGGGGTGGGGTGGGGAGGGGGGAATGGAGGTTGCCCTGGTGCTTGTGTGGGGGAGGGCGCATGCGCAGAGAGCTTCGTTTCCGAACCGGGAATGGCGGACCGGTACAGCCTCCGGTGTGGAAGGATAGAGTGCCCCCACGGCACAGGCCCGCCCACGGATCGGTGGGCCCCAATCGCAGGCCAGGCCACCGTGGGGGGAACCTCCCGGGGCAAGATCCCCCCGCACCCCCCCAAGAACCCCGGAGGCCGCCCGTGCCGCCAGGTCCCGCCGGTAAGGACCTACTCCAGTTTATGCCGGCGGGACTGGCAAAATACTTCAGCCCATCATGGGCCGGAGAATTCGGGTAGCCCCGGGGCCCATTGAGTCGCGCCGGACCCCGCCATTCACCGAGGCGGGCGGCGCAACTCACGGCGGGCCTATTTTTGGGGGACGAGAATTTGGAGGACGATGGGGGCGGGATTCACGCCGACCCCGGCGATTCTCCGACCCGGCGGGGGTTCAGAGAATCCCGCCCATTGAGTTGCATAATGAAATACAGAATAAAATTTCAAAATTTGCTGAGGATACCAAACTTGGGAAGTGTGATGATACTAAGTGATTGTAACATGGCATAAATAGACTAGCAGAATGAACAGGAAAGTGGCAGCTGGAATGTGAGGTAATGCATTTTGGCAAAAGGATTAGGGAGAGGCACTATTAATAGCAACTTAATAGCGCAGTTCTAAAACTTGTGGAGGGACATGGGTATTCATATGCTTAGATTCTTGAAGGTTGCAGGACATATTGATAGAGAAGTTCGCAAAGCTTACGGAAGCTTGGGCTTCATATTACCTCCATTTCTGTTCACTATATTTCGGAGGGATGTGAAGGTCTAGGATGCAAGGACTATTTGCTAAAATGCTTCTCGGGATGAGGGAATTTAGTTTCAAGGTCCAGTTGGAGAAACTTGACTTGTTCTTGGAGCAAAGATAATTGATTTGGAGGTAGGTGAGCACTTTGGGGACAGTGACCACAATTCGATAACGTTTACGTTAAGGATGGAAAGGGATAAGTATACACCGCAGGGCAAGAGTTATAGCTGGGGGAAGGGAAATTATGATGCCATTAGACGTGACTTGGGGGGATAACGTGGAGAAGTAGGCTGCAAGTGTTGGACACACTGGATAAGTGGAGCTTGTTCAAGGATCAGCTACTGCGTGTTCTTGATAAGTATGTACCGGTCAGGCAGGGAGGAAGGTGCCGAGCGAGGGAACCGTGGTTTACCAAAGAAGTGGAATCTCTTGTTAAGAGGAAGAAGGAGGCCTATGTGAAGATGAGGTGTGAAGTTTCAGTTGGGGCGATGGATAGTTACAAGGTAGCGAGGAAGGATCTAAAGAGAGAGCTAAGACGAGCAAGGAGGGGACATGAGAAGTATTTGGCAGGAAGGATCAAGGAAAACCCAAAAGCTTTCTATAGGTATGTCAGGAATAAGCGAATGACTAGGGAAAGAGTAGGACCAGTCAAGGACAGGGATGGGAAGTTGTGTGTAGAGTCTGAAGAGATAGGCGAGATACTAAATGAATATTTTTCGTCAGTATTCACTCAGGAAAAAGACAATGTTGTGGAGGAGAATGCTGAGCTCCAGGTAAATAGATTAGATGGCATTGAGGTACATAGGGAAGAGGTGTTGGCAATTCTGGACAGGCTGAAAATAGATAAGTCCCCGGGACCTGATGGGATTTATCCTAGGATTCTCTGGGAGGCCAGGGAAGAGATTGCTGGACCATTGGCTTTGATTTTTATGTCATCATTGGCTACAGGAATAGTGCCAGAGGACTGGAGGATAGCAAATGTGGTCCCTTTGTTCAAAAAGGGGAGCAGAGACAACCCCGGCAACTATAGACCGGTGAGCCTCACGTCTGTAGTGGGTAAAGTCTTGGAGGGGATTATAAGAGACAAGATTTATAATCATCTAGATAGGAATAATATGATCAGGGATAGTCAGCATGGCTTTGTGAAGGGTAGGTCATGCCTCACAAACCTTATCGAGTTCTTTGAGAAGGTGACTGAACAGGTAGACGAGGGTAGAGCAGTTGATGTGGTGTATATGGATTTCAGCAAAGCGTTTGATAAGGTTCCCCACGGTAGGCTATTGCAGAAAATACGGAGGCTGGGGATTGAGGGTGATTTAGAGATGTGGATCAGAAATTGGCTAGCTGAAAGAAGACAGAGGGTGGTGGTTGATGGGAAATGTTCAGAATGGAGTTCAGTCACAAGTGGAGTACCACAAGGATCTGTTCTGGGGCCTTTGCTGTTTGTCATTTTTATCAATGACCTAGAGGAAGGCGCAGAAGGGTGGGTGATTAAATTTGCAGACGATACTAAAGTCGGTGGTGTTGTCGATAGTGTGGAAGGATGTAGCAGGTTACAGAGGGATATAGATAAGCTGCAGAGCTGGGCTGAGAGGTGGCAAATGGAGTTTAATGTAGAGAAGTGTGAGGTGATTCACTTTGGAAGGAATAACAGGAATGTGGAATATTTGGCTAATGGTAAAGTACTTGAAAGTGTGGGTGAGCAGAGGGATCTAGGTGTCCATGTACATAGATCCCTGAAAGTTGCCACCCAGGTTGATAGGGTGGTGAAGAAGGCCTATGGAGTGTTGGCCTTTATTGGTAGAGGGATTGAGTTCCGGAGTCAGGAGGTCATGTTGCAGCTGTACAGAAGTCTGGTACGGCCGCATTTAGAGTATTGCGTACAGTTCTGGTCACCGCATTATAGGAAGGACGTGGAGGCTTTGGAGCGGGTGCAGAGGAGATTTACCAGGATGTTGCCTGGTATGGAGGGAAAATCTTATGAGGAAAGGCTGATGGACTCGAGGTTGTTTTCGTTGGAGAGAAGAAGGTTAAGAGGAGACTTAATAGAGGCATACAAAATGATCAGGGGGTTGGATAGGGTGGACAGTGAGAGCCTTCTCCCGCAGATGGAAATGGCTGGCACGAGGGGACATAGCTTTAAACTGAGGGGTAATAGATATAGGACAGAGGTCAGAGGTAGGTTCTTTACGCAAAGAGTAGTGAGGCCGTGGAATGCCCTACCTGCTACAGTAGTGAACTCGCCAACATTGAGGGCATTTAAAAGTTTATTGGATAAACATATGGATGATAATTAGAGAGTATTATAGTTAGCTATCGCATTTCTATTAGAAATGAGAGTATTATAGTTAGCTATCGCATTTCTATTAGAAATGAGAGTATTATAGTTAGCTATCGCATTTCTATTAGAAATCTAGTGCTAGGAAACAGATAGTTGACAGTAACTTTGAAATTTTTAAAAAAGTATTTAAAGAAAAGACAAATTTTAATTTTAATTAATTGACGCAATGTCAGTTAGAGGGGTGCTGTGCTCTGACTGTGAGATGTGGCAGGTCCGGGAGGCTTCCAGCGTCCCGGATGGCTTCATCTGCAGAAAGTGCACCCAACTGGAGCTCCTCACAGACCGCATGGTTCGGTTGGAGCAGCAATTGGATGCACTTAGGAGCATGCAGGTGGCGGAAAGCGTCATAGTTCGCAGTTATGTAAATGTGGTCACACCCAAGGTGCAGGCAGAGAAATGGGTGACCACCAGAAAGGGCAGGCAGTCAGTGCAGGAATCCCCTGTGGTTGTCCCCCTCTCGAACAGATATACCCCTTTGGATACTGTCGGGGGGGATAGCCTATCAGGGGAAAACAGCAGCAGCCAGAGCAGTGGCACCACGGCTGGCTCTGATGTTCAGAAGGGAGGGTCAAAGCGCAGAAGAGTAATAGTAATAGGGGACTCTATAGTCAGGGGCACAGATAGGCGCTTCTGTGGACGTGAAAGAGACTCCAGGATGGTATGTTGCCTCCCTGGTGCCAGGGTCCAGGATGTCTCCGAACGGGTAGAGGAAATCCTGAAGGGGGAGGGCAAACAGGCAGAGGTCGTTGTACATATTGGTACTAACGACATAGGCAGGAAGGGGCATGAGGTCCTGCAGCAGGAGTTCAGGGAGCTAGGCAGAAAGTTAAAAGACAGGACCTCTCGGGTTGTAATCTCGGGATTACTCCCTGTGCCACGTGCCAGTGAGGCTGGAAATAGGAAGATAGAGCAGATAAACACGTGGCTAAACAGCTGGTGTAGGAGGGAGGGTTTCCGTTATCTGGACCACTGGGAGCTCTTCCGGGGCAGGTCTGACCTGTATAAGATGGACGGGTTGCATCTAAACCGGAGAGGCATAAATATCCTGGCCGCGAGGTTTGCTAGTGTCACACGGGAGGGTTTAAACTAGTATGGCAGGGGGGTGGGCACGGGAGCAATAGGTCAGAAGGTGAGAGCATTGAGGGAGAACTAGGGAATAGGGACAGTGTGGCTCTGAGGCAGAGCAGACGGGGAGAAGTTGCTGAACACAGCGGGTCTGGTGGCCTGAAGTGCATATGTTTTAATGCAAGGAGCATTACGGGTAAGGCAGATGAACTTAGAGCTTGGATTACTACTTGGAACTATGATGTTGTTGCCATTACAGAGACCTGGTTGAGGGAAGGGCAGGATTGGCAGCTAAACGTTCCAGGATTTAGATGTTTCAGGCGGGATAGAGGGGGATGTAAAAGGGGAGGCGGAGTTGCGCTACTTGTTCGGGAGAATATCACAGCTATACTGCGAGAGGACACCTTAGAGGGCAGTGAGGCTATATGGGTAGAGATCAGGAATAAGAAGGGTGCAGTCACAATGTTGGGGGTATACTACAGGCCTCCCAACAGCCAGCGGGAGATAGAGGAGCAGATAGGTAGACAGATTTTGGAAAAGAGTAAAAACAACAGGGTTGTGGTGATGGGAGACATCAACTTCCCCAATATTGACTGGGACTCACTTAGTGCCAGGGGCTTTGACGGGGCGGAGTTTGTAAGGAGCATCCAGGAGGGCTTCTTAAAACAATATGTAGGCAGTCCAACTAGGGAAGGGGCGGTACTGGACCTGGTATTGGGGAATGAGCCCGGCCAGGTGGTAGATGTTTCAGTAGGGGAGCATTTCGGTAACAGTGACCACAATTCAGTAAGTTTTAAAGTACTGGTGGACAAGGATAAGAGTGGTCCGAGGATGAATGTGCTAAATTGGGGGAAGGCTAATTATAACAATATTAGGCGGGAACTGAAGAACATAGATTGGGGGCGGATGTTTGAGGGCAAATCAACATCTGACATGTGGGAGGCTTTCAAATGGCAGTTGAAAGGAATACAGGACCGGCATGTTCCTGTGAGGAAGAAAGATAAATACGGCAATTTTCGGGAACCTTGGATGACGAGTGATATTGTAGGCCTCGTCAAAAAGAAAAAGGAGGCATTTGTCAGGGCTAAAAGGCTGGGAACAGACGAAGCCTGTGTGGCATATAAGGAAAGTAGGAAGGAACTTAAGCAAGGAGTCAGGAGGGCTAGAAGGGGTCACGAAAAGTCATTGGCAAATAGGGTTAAGGAAAATCCCAAGGCTTTTTACACGTACATAAAAAACAAGAGGGTAGCCAGGGAAAGGGTTGGTCCACTGAAGGATAGGCAAGGGAATCTATGTGTGGAGCCAGAGGAAATGGGCGAGGTACTAAATGAATACTTTGCATCAGTATTCACCAAAGAGAAGGAATTGGTAGATGTTGAGTCTGGAGAAGGGGGTGTAGATAGCCTGGGTCACATTGTGATCCAAAAAGACGAGGTGTTGGGTGTCTTAAAAAATATTAAGGTAGATAAGTCCCCAGGGCCTGATGGGATCTACCCCAGAATACTGAAGGAGGCTGGAGAGGAAATTGCTGAGGCCTTGACAGAAATCTTTGGATCCTCGCTGTCTTCAGGGTATGTCCCGGAGGACTGGAGAATAGCCAATGTTGTTCCTCTGTTTAAGAAGGGTAGCAAGGATAATCCTGGGAACTACAGGCCGGTGAGCCTTACTTCAGTGGTAGGGAAATTACTGGAGAGAATTCTTAGAGACAGGATCTACTCCCATTTGGAAGCAAATGGACGTATTAGTGAGAGGCAGCACGGTTTTGTGAAGGGGAGGTCGTGTCTCACTAACTTGATAGAGTTTTTCGAGGAGGTCACTAAGATGATTGATGCAGGTAGGGCAGTAGATGTTGTCTATATGGACTTCAGTAAGGCCTTTGATAAGGTCCCTCATGGTAGACTAGTACAAAAGGTGAAGTCACACGGGATCAGGGGTGAACTGGCAAGGTGGATACAGAACTGGCTAGGCCATAGAAGGCAGAGGGTAGCAATGGAGGGATGCTTTTCTAATTGGAGGGCTGTGACCAGTGGTGTTCCACAGGGATCAGTGCTGGGACCTTTGCTCTTTGTAGTATATATAAATGATTTGGAGGAAAATGTAACTGGTCTGATTAGTAAGTTTGCAGACGACACAAAGGTTGGTGGAATTGCGGATAGCGATGAGGACTGTCTGAGGATACAGCAGGATTTAGATTGTCTGGAGACTTGGGCGGAGAGATGGCAGATGGAGTTTAATCCGGACAAATGTGAGGTAATGCATTTTGGAAGGTCTAATGCAGGTAGGGAATATACAGTGAATGGTAGAACCCTCAAGAGTATTGAAAGTCAAAGAGATCTAGGAGTACAGGTCCACAGGTCATTGAAAGGAGCAACACAGGTGGAGAAGGTAGTCAAGAAGGCATACGGCATGCTTGCCTTCATTGGCCGGGGCATTGAGTATAAGAATTGGCAAGTCATGTTGCAGCTGTATAGAACCTTAGTTCGGCCACACTTGGAGTATAGTGTTCAATTCTGGTCGCCACACTACCAGAAGGATGTGGAGGCTTTAGAGAGGGTGCAGAAGAGATTTACCAGAATGTTGCCTGGTATGGAGGGCATAAGCTATGAGGAGCGATTGAATAAACTCGGTTTGTTCTCACTGGAACGAAGGAGGCTGAGGGGCGACCTGATAGAGGTCTACAAAATTATGAGGGGCATAGACAGAGTGGATAGTCAGAGGCTTTTCCCCAGGGTAGAGGGGTCAATTACTAGGGGGCATAGGTTTAAGGTGAGAGGGGCAAGGTTTAGAGTAGATGTACGAGGCAAGTTTTTTACGCAGAGGGTAGTGGGTACCTGGAACTCGCTACCGGAGGAGGTAGTGGAAGCAGGGACGATGGGGACATTTAAGGGGCATCTTGACAAATATATGAATAGGATGGGAATAGAAGGATACGGACCCAGGAAGTGTAGAAGATTGTAGTTTAGTCGGGCAGTATGGTCGGCATGGGCTTGGAGGGCCGAAGGGCCTGTTCCTGTGCTGTACATTTCTTTGTTCTTTGTTCTATAATGGTATAGTGTAGGTTAGATGGCTTTTGTTTCGGTGCAACATCGTGGGCCGAAGGGCCTGTACTGCGCTGTATGTTCTATGTTCTAAAAGCAAAATACTGCAGATGCTGGAAATCTGTGGTAGCAAGGCCCCTTTAAGGGGCGATACAGCATGGGCCATGTGACAGGGCCTTAGCCCATGGGGATAGAGCATGTGAATGTTAGCCTAGCAGATGTTTAGGCGCGGATCTGGCTGTCAGTTAACCTGGGAGTCATGTGAACAAGACCTGTGAAATAGTTGTACTGTTCTGTGTATTGGGTTGTCCTTATTTAAATAAATCATCATTGTAATTAAACACTGCCTCATCGCTTGCCTCGCAATACAATATTGGCGACGAGAATAAATCAAGCCAGTCGAAGGAAACTCATCAAAAATTGGAGGGTGGGTGGTCGGGGTGGGGGGGGGGGGGGTGACCTCTTGAGACCTGAAAAGGTAAGAGATAGTCTGCAGTCGAATGGTTATGCCACTATTCAGGAAATTTGATCCAGAGCTTAAACGCTGAAAGGCGAGTATACAAGCTTAACATGGTGAGATTAAGTAAAACACCTCCCCAATGAGGTTGTCCTTGTTGTCAATGACCGTCCCCTTAAAATGGAGGTTGATACAGGGGTGTCTGCTGCAGTAGCAGATGATCAAGCATTTAGGTAGCTGCAGGGAGGGCTGCAATCTGAATCTCAGCCAATTTAACCACCTATACTGGAATGGCATTAAAGATATTAACGATGGCATCCATACCAATATCATAACCAACAGCAGTCAGCCCAGCTGCCTTTACTTGTTGTGCCTCATGGGGCAGAATTGGGTGAAGAAAATCAAATTGAATTGGTTAGAAATATTCATGAACTTCTACGAAATACCACAAGGTCTTCCAGGGAGAGTTAGGACGCATCAAAGGAGTGAAAGCAAAATCTCAGTAGAGCCAGAAGCAAAAGATCTTTTTGCACCAGACCATTGTCTTTTAATCTACACCAAAATGTGGAGGTGGAGTTGAGGTGTCTAGAAGACCAGGGGCTAATTAGTCCAGTACGGTTTTCAAAATGGGCAGCACTGAATATCCCAGTGTTGAAGCTAGACCGCACAATCCAAATCTGCAGTAATTATAAGCTGTGCCAAATCTTTGCCATTCACGGCCTACCTGAGTGATTGTCTCAGATAACTACAGGCTTCACAGCTGAGAATTTGAACTTTCTTAAGTCCAATGAGATCCAGCATGTAAGGACAGCCCCCTATGACAGGGCTGGCTGAACTTTCAAAGCATCAATGAAAAAACAAGCTAATCAGCCACTGCTGCTTCATTTAGCGCACTTGTTGCGCTTGTATAATTCAACTGCGCATACTATTACTGGGGTCACCCCAGCTGAGGTGTTAATGGGCAAGCATCACAGGACCCAGCTTGATCTTATTTTTCCTCACGGATCAGCAAGATACAGCAAGAAGGATGGGTCGTTCCAAATAGACGTTATAGAGCGGGATTCAACCAAACCATTTCTGAGGGTGCGATTCAACGAAAAGGGAACAAAGTCCCATTGTGAGTGCATTTAGCCGTGTGTTTCCTGGCACTCACAGCACCAAGAAACAAATGGCTGTGCAACGCCACTTAACGTGAAATAAGGCACCTCAGTGGGGAACGTGTGGCTGAGGCTGCATTTCTATACCAAGGACCTGCACTCGCCAGAACTCCTCAGTATAGCGTCCCCACCTCCGAGGCCCCCGATGCGACCTTCACCCCCCCCCCCAAGCCCCAATGCACTATGGGAGGGAAACAAATACCCGCTCCCAATACTTGCCCAATTGCCAGCAAACAGAATGCCAGCTTGGCACCTTGGCAGTGCAAACCTAGCACTCTGGTAGTGCTCCTACCAGCTGGCAGTGCTACCTGGTCACCTTGCCAGTTGGAAGTGCCAGGCTGGCACCCAGGTGGAAGTGCCTGGGTGACACCAGCAGTGCCAGGGCACCACCCTGCCCAAAGGGCATGCACCTGGGCGCCTCCAATCCACTGGGAGACTCCTACGAGTGCAGTTCCATCTGGTCCCCATTTGTGGGGACCAGTGCTGAATGGCATTCGCCCAAGGTCTCCGAGGCGAAGAGGATAGATCCCAACGCCTTTGTTGCCTCATGAACCTGCACATTAAAGTGACACTAGCTGTCTCTCTCAAATATGGCGATTTGCTAAAAAGTGATCGCGCCTACAATGGGCAGGATTTGCATCGCAATGTCTCACGAGATTGCGACCTGGTTGCCAGCCTGGTACTGCCAAATTGCTGCCAGGAGCGGGGTCTCCCTGGCTTTTATCGGTCACGCTGCGCCGCGGCAAGCTGCTTTTCAGGCGCAGCATGACTTGGATAACGCCTCAAATGTCATTTTTGGGTGTGTTTGGCAGGGTGTTTCCTGCCAGTTGTTTGTGTGAGATCCAGACCGGTATTCACCATTCACCTTTTTTGGGGGGCCTTGGGAAGTTACTCCCCAGGTCAGCCCACACTTAGGGCTCAAATCAACTAATTGGAAACAAATTCCCATGGCCAACATGCTTAGCTGCGATCGCATTGTTTAAGGGATCTCAGCAGGAAGCTGCTTTTTGGGTGCAGCGTGACCACTGGATTGCACCCTTGGAAATGTTTTCTGCAGTGTGGAGCTGAAGTCGTCGGCAAGACTGGCTTCTCCGAGATCGGCCGAGATTGGCACGCCATTTTGTAAGGGTGCCCGATCTCTAAGTGCGCTTGAGGGTCCCACCCACGGGAAATGCCACCCCCACAGACATGAGCCCTGACCCTTGGCAGTGCCAACCTGGCATCTGGGCACACTGACAATGCCAGCCTGGCACCCTGGCAGTGCCAATTAGATACTGCCTTGCATGCTCCAATGGGCTCTGAGACCCCCTGAGTGGCCATCATGACTAGTCTCCATGGCACCAGGTTGAGACCTAGCCGGTGCAGCCAGTTACTCCCAGCAGCGGGTGAATGCAGTGTCGGCATATTTAAATTAGCCTAATGGCTCATTTAAATATTATCTGGATCGCGTCCAGTAAAGGCGTGATCCAGATCATGCCAGGCGTAGCAAGTTGGATGAATCACGATCGGACAGGCGCCAGGCACAAAGCCTGATTTGGGCACCTCCCGGTATTCACCCGGCGCACCCAGCTCCACGCCGGGGTTGACGCGTGGCTGAATAGCACTCACAGTATGTGTGAAATTTTGGTGGAAAGCCCGATGGTTAACTGGGAGAGTTGTTGCCTGGGACTGGGCCAGTTACCCTATCCCATACACCTACAGGGCCATGATGCTAGAAAACCTGCTCATCATTTGCGAAGGAGAAGGAGACCCAATCCCAGCTACCATTATACCATTTGTCAAAATGATGGTGTTAAAACTGGGATATTCCCAAGGGGGATCATCAGGGGCCACAGAAGGAATTGAACAGGTAGCCAGTGCTGCCCCTATTTCGGACTCGACCGATTGGCCTGCTCTTGCTGTAGACTTGGATGCCTCCCATCTAGGAGAGCCAGTTGCCAAGTTGAGATGCTCTGCAAGAGTTAGGAAGTCAGCTGATAGACTTATAAGCTTTGTTTTGAGCTCCCTTACTTTAACTCTTTTGTGTATATGTAACTGTAAATACGGGTTTTTCTGTTTTTGTATTTCGGGGATCTGCAAGGTAACTTAAGAGAGGAGGAATGTGGTAGTATGGCTTCTTTAAGGTGTGATCAATGATAATTCTCATGGTCGTCAAACTCGCTATATATTCTAGTTTTTTAATTGCCTTTAAATTCCACCAGCTGCTATACTGGGATTTGAACTTGTGCTCCAAGAGTACTAGTCCTGTGACATTACCACCATACCAACATCTCCACTATGTCCTGTGAAAGAATGATAAAAAGAGAAAAGGGGAAATCACACTGCTGAGTATACTACAGACCTCAAACAGTTAAGAGGGAAATAGAAGAACATTTGTGTAGGCAAGTGGCTGAGAAGATAAGAAACAAAAGAACAAATTTACTCCACATCATGGGGAAAACATGATGGCCAGAGACACTTAATCATAAGAGACCCCAAATCAATTTCTCGGTGACGGGAAAAGTCCCACAATTAAGTTGGAAGGGGGAAGGACCAGACAAGGGGACCTCATCCAATTATGTCAGGCTATCAATTAGACACTTTAATAATGGATGCCAATTACCTCTGAGCCCCCTGGAATTTTTCACATTGCACAGAGGGGTTTCCTTTATGGGCTGCTGCTGCACATCTTTCACTTCCTTGCCCGTTGCTTGAACTGCCTTGTTGCCATCCAATGATGGAAGTCCATAGTGGAGGTCCCTCTATAGAGGAGTCCTGCCCCTTAATATCGGGGATCTGGGGTGGAGGGTGTAGCATGCAGCAGTCCCATAGATTGCATCATTTCAGAGTCCCAGGAAGCCTGCCCTTTTTGCAGCCCTGTGGAGTCTGTGGTCCATGCTTATATAGTATGTGTTAGACTGCACATCCTTTTCAATTTTAATAGTTGCTGTTTTGTTTGCACTTCAGCCCCATGCTCCTGATCTATGAGAACCAGGTGCAGAGAGGAGCGAGGAAGGAGGAGGACCTCCTCGTGAACCTGTTCCTGGGCCTGGCCAAACGTGCCTTAAACAGGTCCAGGCAGCGGGCAACCGGAGGGGGTCATCTGACCTGACTGCCTCTCCTTCTACCACAGCTACATTCATGGCGAGGTATCCCTAGAGAGGGAGCATGCAGTATCTATTGGCACAATCAAGGCCTTCCATCCCCCATGGCCACCGCAGGGACTGTGATGCCTTATTAACCATCTTAATCACATTTTGTTTAATGATTTCATTTGGGATTCGCTTTTTGTTTTGTTTTGGGTCGTATCCCTTTTAATTTGTCCTTCAGTTTATTTGATTTAGTTTAATTGGTTATTTGATTTATTCAAAATAAGAGCCTCCTGGAATTTGGTGGTGGTTTAGGGATTAATTGGGAGCTCCAGAAGAGGTGCTGGACTCTGATTGATTGGTTGACAGCTTTCGGTGGGTAGGATTTCTGCTGCCAGTCCTAGACCATTGGAAATGCCTAATGTTGGCCAGGGCACTTAATTCGGTGGGACTTCCCTCATGGAAGTGACACGAGTTTCCACCAGTTTACCAAGGGGATCTGCATTGGGAATGTTAAATTTCACCCATCAAAGCAGTAGTAATAGAGGGCTTCAAATATTCTTGTCTTTATTAACGTGAATTCAGTTTAAAATTCACAGAGTGCACAGATAACCTCTTTAGCCAGTCACTAGCAAGCCCAGGGAAGTTCTGAATTTCATTTTAGAGAATTAATCTGGGCAGTTGGAAGATTGTGAAAGGTGGTCTTTCACTGTATAAAGCTTTTTTGAATGTCATTAATAAATTATCTTATGCTTTTAGAGTAATGTAGTTAGAAATGATACAGAATCATATGGAAGCACGAGATGTTAAGCCTACATTCTCTTAACTCTAAGTCTGCCACTGAATTAAAATAGTTTTTATGTTTGGTAATATATTGTCTTCCGGCAGACAGTTCAGTTGCACTTTTCATCCGAGTTTAATTTGGCATCAACTCAACACTGAAGTCAAGTAAGCAGGGAATAAGCAGCCAAAACTCACATGTGTCATTTTTGAACTCTTGTGAGTAAAGCAAAAGGAAATTAATAACTATAGATCCTTACATATTCTCACATAAAAGTGATAATTATAAATAGTTTTAACTTGAATTTTACAGAGTAAGGATTTACTGAGGATAAATTCACAAATTAGACTTTTGTGAGTTTTACCTGGCTTATTTCTTAAAAACCTTAGAATTCATAGAGGGGGCAATTTTGGACCCTGGGCAAACCCCACTACATTGGGAGAATTGTGGGAGAGCCCCGAAATAGGATTTACACCGGGTGAAAAACAATTTCTGATCCTGACCAGGATCTCACCCAGAAAGGGCAAGAAACTGATCACAGCAAATTTGCATTCATTTTAATCTCATTAGTGAAATTAAAGTCAACTGTGGCAGTCTTCCGTCTCCCCAGTGGTAGGTCACCTGGGTGCAAATCAAAAGTAGGGACGAGGCACCATGTCATGGGGGGGCTATCAAAGAAGGATAAGGCCAATGGAATAAAGATGAAAGAGGGAAGATGAAAAAGGGGAAAAGAAACACTTAAGGAGAGATGTGAGAGCTGTGTTGAGAGTAGCCATATAAGATTTCCTGGAGTGCTGTTCTGTGCTGGGAAAAAGAGCGGTGAAGAAAGTGAGCAGAATTCCAGCCAACCCAGAAAAATATCTGCTTTTCATATAAAGTTTTGTTTTAAAGTTTCTCGAGTGGAGTGGGAGAGAGTGAAAAGCCTAATGACATACCTTCCTTATAGCAACTGTATTAATAGAGTCGTAGAATATTACAGCACAGAAGGAAGCCATTTGACTTATCATGCCTGCACTGGATCCCAAGTTAGCTAGCTAGTCTCATTCCCTAGACCTATCTCTATAGCCCTCTAAATTCATCACCTTCAAATATATAGAGGCATTGGTGATGATCTTTCAGGAATCACTGGAGGCAGGAAGGGTCCCAGAGGACTGGGAAGTGGCTAATGTAGCACCACTGTTTAAGAAGGGAGGGAGGCAGAAGATGGGAAATTATAGGCAGTTAGCCTGACCTCGGTCATTGGTAAGATTTTTGAATCAGTTATTAAAGATGAGATTGCAAAGTATTTGGAAGTGCATGGTAAAATAGGACTGAGTCAGCACAGCTTTATCAAAGGGAGGTCGTGTCTGACAAATCTGTTAGAGTTCTTTGAGGACGTAACAAGGAAGTTAGACAAATGAGAACCAGTGGATGTGATTTATTTAGATTTCCAGAAGGCCTTTGACAAGGTGCTGCATAGGAGACTGTTAAATAAGTTAAAAGCCCATGGTGTTAAGGGTAAGATCCTGGCATGGATAGAGGATTGGCCGACTGGCAGAAGGCAGAGTGTGGGGATAAAGGGGTCTTTTTCAGAATGGCAGCCGGTGACTAGTGGTGTGCCTCAGGGGTCTGTGCTGGGACCACAACTTTTCACAATTAATGATCTGGAAGAAGGAACTGAAGGCACTGTTGCTAAGTTTGCAGATGATACAAAGATCTGTAGAGGGACAGGTAGTATTGTGGAAGCAAGGGGGCTGCAGAAGGATTTGGACAAGCTAGGAGAGTGTGCAATGAAGTGGCAAATGAAATACAATGTGGAAAAGTGTGAGGTAATGCACTTTGGAAGGAGGAATTTAGGCATAGACTATTTTCTAAATGGGGAAATGGTTAGGAAATCAGAAGCACAAAGGGACTTGGGAGTCCTTGTTCACGATTTTCTTAAGGTTAACGTGCAGAAATGTGAAGTTAATTTAGCAATCTCAGACATGTCACCAGGATGGGAAATAGAAAAATGCACTAGTGTTCTGAGGTGAGAGTAAAGGTACACTCTGCATCTAACCCCTGTTGTACCTGATTGGGAGTGCTTATTAAGGGGCAGGGTTTTCTGGCCGTTCACACTGGCAGGATCTTATGGTCCTGCTGATGGCACACCCCCCGCCGCAGGTTTCCCAGGGACAATGGGTTCGTTCAACAGGAAAACCCACCGATAACGACGGGACCAGATGATCCTGGCGCCGGTCACTTGCGAGCAGCTATCCACTGCTGCAGAACACGCTGCGGGGAGGGAGGAAAATCCCACCCAATGGGTCATAAAAATATCAGACCTTGATGAATACAAAGTTTATTTTGGGTTATTAAAGTATTGGGATGATAGCATGTAAATGGTAAAGTGTGCCGTTGATATCCATAGGTAGTAACCTGTTTTGTGAATAGTTTTAGTTTCCGAGTTAAGTTTCAAGCTCATTGTACAATTAAATCTAATAACTTAAGTACTTTGTATGATACCACCTAATGAACCCCAACAAATCTACAGGAGGAAACTAATTCCATTACCAATCAGTTCCCTTCTGGGCTATGCAAACACTCTGCAGCAGCATGCTGAGAATCAGAAAATAAAAAGGAGGCTTGTCAGGAACACTTGTCAGAAAAAAGAAAAACAGTAAAAGGCATAAAAAGAATGATGTGACCCATAAAGGAGCAGATTGGAGGAAGCCCCTGTTGAGATATGGCGCTGTGATGTCTGCAGTGGCCAGCTCACAGCCCAGCATTTCATTTTCTGGAAAGAAAACAATTGCACTTGATTATACTAAGACAGACCTAACATTTGAAGTTAATGCAGATCAGATCTAATTTTTGCCCTACTATTTCTCGTTGCCAACTCACTGTTCTTTGGTTAAACTTTCTAATCACGTCCCCAATACCATAGAGCTGTCTTTTACAGGACACCCATGAGCAGTTGCAGGCAGGTTGACCTGTAAGTTAGGGTGCTGAACAATCAGCGGTGTGCCTTCCCCTCCTCCACATATTTGCAAGCCCACCTGTGGCCAAATTGAATATAGAACATTACAGCGCAGTACAGGCCCTTCGGCCCTCGATGTTGCACCGACCTGTGAAACCACTCTAAAGCCCATCTACACTATAGAACATAAATTGAGATCTTTAAGTGGGCAATTAATGTCCAATTAAGGGCCTCGTCCCATCCCCGCTCTGATGTAACGGGCAGAAGTTGGTAATTAACATGTAGCCCAGCAGGTTTAACCTTTCATGCTGCGAGCCAGCTAAAGGGGGAAAAAGGGTGCCCCTTGCTGGGACCCTGCTGCCAATCAGAATCCTCTTCCCACAATTTTACCTCCCCATATCTACATTAATAACCCTTCCACCCTGTCAAATACAAACTGCTAGCGCCCCCCCCCCCCCCCCCCCCCCCCCACTCCCTCGCAGGCCTGGCCTTAGTGAGATCCCGGATGTTCCTGAATGTCCCAGTCCATCATTGAACATCACTTCCTTGACCTACTTGCAGAACTAGCAGTGGTTACCATTCCTGCTGCCACTACCAGTGTTCAGCGATGCCTTCCTCTGACCTGGTAGGTCTCGAAAGCTTCCTCCTGGAGACGGAAGTCCCACCTCAAACTAAATAAAGGGCCTTTGCCTAAAACATTACACTGGGGTGCAGGGAACCCACCTTCTGCTTAGAATCCAGTCTATAATATGACAGTCGTTTTGCACTATTTCTGCAGACTGAGGTTTCCTGTTTAAAGTCAACCTCCTTTATTAATAATGCATGGAATGGCACTTTCAACAGGGATGTACACAGACAGGGCATGACTTAACGGAAACGTTTCCCTAAGTGTTATTTGTGGCCAGTTTTGCTGGGAGTTTAGTTCCCCACCGCTATCTAACAACAATCGTTTTTTTGGCCCGAGGGAGTTTCTCACCGGTTTAGTCCACACTTAGAATTTTTTTCATCACTGGGGAGGTGAACTCCGAGATCGTGCCGCCATTTTGAAATGGTGCCCCGATCTCTAAGTGAGCTTGTGGGTTCAAGGGACCCAACCTGTCACCTCTCCCCAACCTTTGAGGCCCCCAACCTGCCCTGCACTCTCCCCCCTCACCCCCCTCATACCCTCTCCACTCTCCTTTCATGGGCATGGCCCACTCAAGCCCTGACCCTTGGCTGTGCCACGTTGGCACCCATCCACTGGCACCCTGGCGGTGCCATCTGGGCACCTTGACAGTGCCAGGCTGGTAGTGCCAAAGTGCCTATTTTCCAGTACTTAATGACGCCTGGCTGCGGCCTCCCTGGGGAGGCCAATAGATACCGGGGAAATAGGCCTTAAGTAGGTTTACATTCTATTTATCTGAGCACGGCTGGGCGGGTGGGTTCCTGACCTTGTTGCCTCGCGGGACTTGGGTAGATCCCATGAGGCATTGTGGCTGTCAGGAAGCCTGTCAGGAGGCTTCACCCAAGATCTACTGGCCACGTCGCTCTCCCATTGGGGTCGTGACTTGGCAGGTGGATCGCACCCACAATATCCAAATTACTAGTCACAGCGAGAAAGATAACTTGTCTTAAAAATGAAAAATTATACATTTATTTGAAATGCAGCAGTGCAGATTGGAGGGAGCTTTTTTATGTGTCTGCCCTATGCTTGCCTACCTTTCAATTATTAAGAACAGAAAGAAGAAAAAACAGCCTAATTGTCATTCACAATTCTTCGTGAGCACAAATTAATTCTTCCAAAAACATCAATTTTGTGTATGTACTTTGAATTTCAGTGAGGTGCTACACCTCAACTTTGTTTTAGATAGTATAACGTGTTTTTAATATTTAGTTGAAAGCAAAATATCAGTGTTTGAGTTTTAAGACAGTGTATAATTAGGAATTCTTATTGACAAATCAGAATGATTAATTTGATGTAACATATTTGAACGACAGCTGCAAAATGGTCACGGCTTAGTTCAGCAGGTTATAAGGTTGTTGAAAAGGTAGGCAAATGTTAGAAAGGGAGGAGCAGCGTGTGTCATAATATACAACAGTATATCATGGTGCAGATACACACACACTGATGGACACACAGAAAGACCAATCAACACACACAATACCGCAGCCAATCATCAGTTAGAGCACACTCACTATGAAGACGGGGCGTCAGAATTCCCACTCATTCGGGATGTAGCCCCCTACAAGGACAGAGCTTACAGCTTACAGCACAGATCCTCACCATGTGCTGAGTGCATAGACTGGTTCGGTCAGGCATAGGTCTTTAGTTTAATCTAACATCGTGTTAACCCACAGTGAGAAAGTATGTTCAACAGTTTCTAACTTAATAAAATAGTGTTGCACTATTTTAAGTGCTGGTGGCCTGCATGTGTTCCACGATCCAGAGCACCCAACACATCAGCCTGGATGATCATTAAGGCTGAAATCACCTCCTTGATAAGAGAGCCAATAATTAGTAGTAAGCAAGCAGCAGGATACTTCATGGGCAGAGCTTCATGATCCCTAACTGACATGTTTGCAGCCAAAGAGGCTGGTAAAATACCTGGGTGGCAATGTGAGAAACCCCCACCCCCTGTTAAATTTGCTCCCTTAGTAATAAAAGGATCTAAGACTGTAGCTGAAGTTGTGTCTAGCCCCCTGGTAGCAGCTGTGAAGCGATAGACTGTGTAAATACTGAGATTAGATAGCATGTATCAAAGGCAGAGTGGTTTTGATGGGAGCTTTCATATGGACTGAGAAAAGCAGACCAGCACATGTCAGAAGGGTAATGAATTTCTAGGATATATTCAGGATAGTTTTCACAAGAATATTGCCGTGTTGGGTGTTCCGATACACAAACGAACCAACACGGTTGTAGATGGTACAACTCTGTTTTATTATTCTGTACAATAATAACGATTAACTTCTGGCTGTGGTTCGTACTTCACCAGCTAACCTGTGGACCCAGCCCGAGCACTATCTTAGTGAGGCACTCAGCACATGGTGTATGTCTGAGTGGCGCGCTGTGAGCTCTGTGCTCTGAGCTATCTCCTGGTAGAATGAGCGGGAACTGTGGTGTTCCCTGTTTTATAGTGCGTGTGCTCTCACTGGTGATTGGCTGTGATGTTGTGTGTGTGTTGGTTGGCCCATCTACCTGTCCATCAGTGTGTGTGTGTGATTGCACCATGATATGTTAATGTGGATATCATGACAAATATGTCATGGAACCAAGAAAGGAAATGCCATATTAGATTTAGTAGTGAGCTAGATTTCGTTAACAGTCTGACACTTATCTAATAACCATCATAACATGATCATGTTCAATGAAGTACTTGAAAAGTTGAAACATGAAAACAACTACTAGGATACTAACTTTTGATAAGGCTGACCGCAATGGGATGAGACAGAAACTGTCTACAGCAAATTGGGCAAATCTGTTAATGGGCAAAACAACAGAAGATCAGTGGGAAGTGTTCAAAAAATAACTTAATGTAATTCCAATTTTATTCCATTTATTCCTATTTATTCCCCAAAGAGCAAGAGTTCAAGTTGCCAAAATATACAGCCATGGTCAACTGGAGACAACCTAAAACAAAAATAATTTGCATACGAAAATGTAAAAATGCACAGATCCTGGCGAATGCGAAAGATGCATAGAGTAGCAAAGGCTTACAAAGCACATAATATGAGACACAA
Organism: Scyliorhinus torazame; assembly: GCF_047496885.1. Taxonomy (NCBI): domain Eukaryota; kingdom Metazoa; phylum Chordata; class Chondrichthyes; order Carcharhiniformes; family Scyliorhinidae; genus Scyliorhinus; species Scyliorhinus torazame. Next base: position 375,816,332 of record NC_092708.1, read on the forward strand.
AAAAGGAGTCTGAAAAGAAACTTTCAGGGGATACCAAAATCAGCACAAAATACTTTGCAATTACCTTCGGAAAAATTGGTATGGTCAGGGGCAGTGTGGACCCAACAATTGATAACAGTAGTGCTATCCATCAAAATAAGGAAATGGCAGACACGCTGATTGATTACTTTCTATCGGCATTTAGAATAGAGAGAGGCCTGCATGTGGCACCCCAAGGTGTCCATTACTGAATCAGGGACAGGGACTCGACAAAATTAAAGTAAGCAAGATAACAGTACTGGAGCAATTGATCACACTAAAGATGGGCAAATCCCAAGGATTTGGAGCGGGATTTAACTAAATGGGAGCAAAGTCCTATAGCGAGCGTGTTTAGCCACGTGTTTCCCAGCGCTCGTAGCGCAGAGAAACACAATGGCATAAAACAGCACCTGGGTTAGTTAGGGGGCCTCAGCAAGGAATGCATGGCTGAGGCTGCACATAGCCCCGATTTCTGCACTGAGGAGCTCTGCTTGCTGGAGCTCCTCAATATGGCAAGAAATCTGGACTAAATGGCGTTCACCCAAGCTCTTCGAGGTGAAGACGATAGATTGGATTGGATTTGTTTATTGTCACGTGTACTGAGGTATCGTGAAAAGTATTGTTCTGCATACAGTTCAGACAGATCATTGCATACATGAAAAAAATACATAGGGCAAACATAAATAAACAATGTACTCTGCGTCACTGTCCGTGTGGAGTTTGCATATTCTCCCCGTGTTTGCGTGGGTTTTGCCCCCACAACCCAAAGATGTATAGAGTAAGTGGATTGGCCATGCTAAAATTGCCCCTTAATTGGAAAAAATGAATGGGGCACTCTAAATTAAAAAATAACAATTTAAATACATAGACACAGGCAGCGGGTGAAGCATACAGGAGTGTAGTACTACTTAGTAGAGAAGATGTGTGAAGAGATCAGATCAGTCCATAAGAGAGTCGTTTAGGAGTCCGGTAACAGCGGGGAAGAAGTTTTTTTGAATCTGTTAGTGCGTGTTCTCAGACTTTCGTATCTCCTACCCAATGGAAGAAGTTGGAAGAGGGAATAAGCCGGGTGGGAGTGGTCTTTGATACCAACGCCTCGGGTACCTCTGGAAACTGCACATTAAAGTGAGACTAGCTGTCTTGCATCAATCGGCCATGTTAGGCTGTTTAGCACAGGGCTAAATCGCTGGCTTTGAAAGCAGACCAAGGCAGGCCAGCAGCACGGTTCAATTCCCGTAACAGCCTCCCTGAACAGGTGCCGGAATGTGGCGACTAGGGGCTTTTCACAGTAACTTCATTTGAAGCCTACTTGTGACAATAAGCGATTTTCATTTTCATTTCATATCAGAATTGCCAAAAAGTGATCACAAAGTCTCGTGAGAGCATATTAGATCTCACGAGGCGTTGTGAGCCGGGTAGATCCTGGGAGCGAGGCCTCTCAGCTTCTAGCGGCCACATTGTGCCACAGAGAGCTGCTTTTCGGTTGTAACGTGGCCGATTGATCGCGTCCTAGATAGCTTTTGTCGCAGATTTTTAACATAAATAGATGAGATTATAGTTGACCTAACTATAATTTTCAGAGATCTCTCAATTCAGATTAGATTAAAAATTTATGTATGTCACTCTACTACTTAACAAAGATAAGAGAGGAAAACCAGTGCATTACAGATTAGTTAAACTAACACCTGTTGTCAGGAAATTAGTAGTCTATAATTTAAGGATTTGGTGATTGAACACTTGAACAATTTCAGATGATGATGTGGAGATTTCAGATGATGACAGAGAGCCAGTGTGAAATTGGAATGAGTAGCCATGCCTGACAAATTTGATTGAATCTTGAGAAGGTGTGGCTAAAGTAATGGACAGGACAATGTCTGTGGATATATGGGGGCAGCACGGTAGCATTGTGGATAGCACAATTGCTTCACAGCTCCAGGGTCCCAGGTTCGATTCCGGCTTGGGTCACTGTCTGTGCGGAGTCTGCACATCCTCCCCGTGTGTGCGTGGGTTTCCTCCGGGTGCTCCGGTTTCCTCCCACAGTCCAAAGATGTGCAGGTTAGGTGGATTGGCCATGATAAATTGCCCTTAGTGTCCAGAATTGCCCTTAGTGTTGGGTGGGGTTGTTGGGTTGTGGGGATAGGGTGGAGGTGTGGACCTTGGGTAGGGTGCTCTTTCCAAGAGCCGGTGCAGACTCGATGGGCCGAATGGCCTCCTTCTGCACTGTAAATTCTATGAAATTACGTCTTATGAAATATTATTTACATAGGGCGTGATCTTCCTAGAAGGGAACAAAGTCCCCGAGCGAGCGCGTTTAGCCACGTGTTTCCCGGCACTCGCTGTGTCGCTCAAATCACTCAAACTCGCTTTGAATAAGGGGCCCAAATGGGGAACGTGAAGCCGAGGCCACACATGGCCCCGTTTTTTACAATGGGGAGCTCCGCTCGCCGGAACTGTCCATTGAAGCGAGAAATCGTTGGTGTCCCAATCTCCGAGGCCCGCAAAGAAAATCCCCCCCCCCCCCCAAATGCAATATGGGAGTGTCCCCCCTGGCTGCCCCCCTAACACACATGCCAAGCAACCCTGGCACCTTTGTAATACCAGGCTGGCACCCAGGTGGCACTGCCAGGGTACCCATGTGGCACAAGAAGTGCCAGGGCACCACCATGCCCAAAGGACATGCAGCCAGGGGCCTCCGTTCCCCTTGGCGACCCCCACGAGTGCCGGTACATCTGGTACCTGTTTTTGGGTATCAGTACCAAAAGGCACTCGCCAGAGTTCCTCGAGGCGGAGGGATTGAATCCCAAAGCGTCAGGTACCTCGGAGATCTGCACATTAGAGTTAGGCTTACTGCCTCGCTCTAATATGCAGATTTGCCAAAACGTGATCCCGCCCATTGTAGAACCACAAGATTCCGCAATTTAAAACAAATCAATTTTTACAATACAAGAGTAAAACAAAGCAATTACTAAATACTGGGGGGGGGATTTTCCGGATGTTCTCAGCAGTGGATCTTCCTGGCGGCGGGGTTAGATTCGATGTGAAATCACACTTGACAGCGGCGGGACTGGAAGACCCCACTGCCGACCAACGGCTTGCCACCTCTTGCCACTAAGAAACATGCTGTGGGAGGGCGCGGGAATCCCCCCACTATATTGGGTAACCACCTCTACTCTAAAACCCAGGATCAGAATACGTTAAACATTCAAACTGTGGTTGATTATAAGCTACAAACTGTACATTAAGTGATACTAAGACAGATCTTGCGAATTGAGTCCAGAGTCCACTCAGCGGCCGGGATTCTCCGATCCTGCGCCGGGTCGGAGAATTGGCGGGTGGGGGGGGGGGGGTGGACGTGAGAATCGCGCCATGCCTCTCCGACGCCGGGCCGCCAATTCTCCGGCGACCGGAGAATCGCCGCCAATCGTGCCCGGGGAGTCGCAGCCGCGCCGGTCGGGGGCCGTTGAAAGTGACCCCCTCTCCCCGGCGATTCTCCGCGCCTCAACGGGCCGAGTGCGCATCGAGTTCGGTCGAGTCCTGCCGGCGTGGGTTACGCATGGTCCAACCCGGCAGGACCTCGGAATTCTGGCTGCGGGGGCTGTCCTGGTGGGGGGGCTGGGAGATCCGACTCCGGTGGGGGGACCTCCACGGTGGCAATGTCCGCGATCGGGGCCTACCGATCGGCGGGTGGGCTAATTCTGTGGGGGGCCTATGGTCCTCCGCGCCGGGCCCCTGTAGGGTTTTGCCATATTGCCCGGGTGCCTGCGTGGAGACGGCAACCCATGCGCAGACCCGCGCTGGCCCTGGCGCGCCGCCTTTCAAGCACCGGAGCAGCAGACACCACTCCGCCACCATACTAGCCCACTAGGAAGGGGTGAATGCCTGGGCCTGGAGGCCCTTTGACGTCGGAGTCGCTCACGCCGCTTTTGACTCCGGTGTCAGAACTTGGCCGTGGGATCGGAGAATCCCGGCCAGCATATATGTCATCAATCTCAGTCACAAATCTTTGTAAAACTCTGTTTTCCTCATAAGAATTTCAGCCTGGCTTCTTCTAGGATTAGTCTGATCCTCAGCTGACACCAACGAACAACCAACCCAAATTCCACAGCAAGGGTCACTAAATCATGGTTTCTTTACAGTGCAGAAGGAGACCATTCAGCCCATTGAGTCTGCACTGACTCTCCGAAAGAGTATTCTACCAAATTCCACTCCACTGCCTTATCCCCGTAACCTTGCACATTCCTTCTCTTCAGATAGCTATCCAATTCCCTTTTGAATACCTCAATCAAATCTGCTTCCACCAGCCTCTCAGAAGTTTGTTCCAAACTCAAAACACCCACTGGGTGAAAATTGTTTTCATCTGTGGCCTCTCGTTTTTGATGCTTACTTGAATGGAAACTAGTGAGTTACCCTGTCCAGCCCTCAGGCTCTATCAAGTTTCCTGTCAGCCTTCTTTATTCCAAGGAAAACAGTCCGAATCCCCCAGTCTACCTTTATAGCGACGGTTATTTAGCCTGGGAATCATTTTTGTGATCTTTATATTTAAAGAAGAACCCATATGCCTTCCCTGAGGGTGGCCCATTTGACTACTCAAAAAGTGTAGGTTGACATCAGGATATGGTGAGAAGGCAGTAGCATCAGAGGGCAAAGTAGCTGCCCTCATTTTAACCGATTCCCACCAGGTGTTAAAATCATAGTCTCAGTTTGTTTGTGAAGAATAGCCTCTTAGGCAATGTATCAGAGGAATTAACAATTGTGGAACTAAACCTTAGCATGTGTCATCAACTTAAAAATTACAGAAAATTGAAATTAATAAGATACACGTTACTGATTTCTTTGAATTCAGTTCCTTCACTGTATTTACAGTAGCATCTACAAGGAACTTTTTGCTAATTATCCCATTCTGTGCAAATATAGTGTTATAGTTCATTCAAATGCATTGTTTACATAAAGGATTTTATATTTTTGGTTTGTCAGGAATGGCTCCTATATGTAAATCCTCTATTATCTGACATAAAAAACTCAAAACCCCTAGCTGTAATGACATATAACAATTCCATGTAAATGGTTACTTGATCTTGTACCATGGAACCAGTTTTCAGTAAAGAAAGTTGGTAGTAAATTTGTTGACTGAATTCCACTTCACTAACATAGGGTCTCACCATATATTGTGCTTGACTTTTTTGTCTACAGCAGTAAATATTGTTACAAATTCTGTGCTGAGTATTGTCTATGATGAAAGTAGTGTCAGCAGAATAAGAAAATAAAGGGTAGCATTAAAACAATGCCTTATGCCATGACAACAGGTTTAAATTAATTGAGGATGTATTCATTTGCTGTTGGTAAGTCTTGGTGTGTGCAATTTGACTGCTGTGTTTACTGGCATAATAAGCATTGGTGTTTAAAAATGACTCTTGTCTTCAAAGCATAACCTATATCATGTGGTACTAAGTTACAGTCTGATGCAAACACTTGTGTTTTATAGGGGTAGAAAGCAGTAGGGAGTTGACTCAGATCATTTATATAAAGCTATTTTAATCATTTTGATTACCAGCTGCTTTAGCCACAGAGCACAGAGTGATTTTTTAAAAAATCATAATAAAAGTAGATAGAACAGTGTTTGGATTGTTTTGTTCACATTATGTTATTTTCGTAGAGTTGCCAGGTTGATATAAAACCAAATTAGCTATCAGCTGTGGAATCTGGAATTTCCACTGTCTGATTGTTATCTGACAAATGTGATAGAATTAACAAATGTTTCAAGTTTATACTTTAAGTGACAACCTTTGATTTAAAGTCAGGACAGCAGGGATCTGATGAAGTAATACTGAGCATGTTTGAGTAAGCCATCTGTGCTCTTTTATTGCTGAATAGTCTGCTGCTTTCACATTTTAGTACATTTTTTTAACTGCATTTTGCTCATGTTTACAACCGCAATTACAATTGCACTTTGTACTATTATGCAGTCTGAAGGATTTGGGTCAAATGTGTTCAGCAAAAGAGAGACAACATTAACCCTCAGCGAACTAATCTATCCCAACCAAGATTTGAAGAGATAATAAGCGCAATCTACCGGCAAATGGGACGCGACGTGTCCAGTAGATCCTGGGTAAAGCCTCCCACGGACCTCCCGACTGCCAAGATGCCTCATGGGATCTACCTAAGTCCTGTGAGGCATTAGGATCAGGAACCCACCCACAATGGGCCTACCTACCCGGTATCTATTGGTTTCCCAGGATTTACCGGTCTCCCCAGGGAGGCCGGAGCCGGGCGCCATTCAGAACTGGTCCACACAAGCATGGACCAGGTGGAATGGCACCCAGGGAGCCCCCCAGGCCACTGGTGGCTCCCTGGGTGGTGAAGGACAGAGCAGGTTCGCCCTTGGCCCTCCCACTAGAATGTGGGCACCTTGGCACTACCAGGCTGCCTTGTGCCTGGATGGCACTGCCAAGCTAGTAGGAGCACTACTAGGGTTCCAGGGTGCCACTGCCAAGATTCAGTGCCCGAGGGAGGCCATGTCCATCAAAGAAGGATGGAGTGGGGCTATGAAGGGTGAGGGGTGCAGGGCAGGTATGAAAAGGCTTCAGGGTGGTTGGGGGGTGATGGATGGGGGTCCTAAAAGGGGTAGGCCTGTAGGGGTGTGTGGCGGGGCCTCCAGAAACCCTTTAGCAGAGTGGCCTCACTTGGGGACCTGTGGGGTAAAGCCCATGTGTGTGGGGATGACATTGCCCATTGGTGTGGGGTGTGGGAACCCACAAGCTCACTTAGATCGGAGCACCCTTTCAAAATGGCAGCCTGATCTCGGAGTTCAGCTCCCCAGTGATGAAAAAAATTCTGAGAGCTGGATTTTTCGGCCGCACCCGCTGCAAGATCACCAGGGATGGGACGGTTGACCTTGGGCGGGAATTTACGGTTGACGGGCGCAGCTGAAATCTTCCGCCCTAGATGTGGGCTAAACTGGTGAGAAACACCCCAGGGCCCAGCCCAAAAAAGTGACTTAAGTGTCGTTAGATAGCAATGGGGAATTTGCCAGCAGAGCAGGTGGGAAACTTCCAGCAAAACCTGCCACAATTTACACTTAGAAACTTTTCTGTTAAATCGTGCCCAATATAAAAATGCACATAACATGAAGAATGGCTCAACCAGTCAAGCATGTTCTTTCTGGAGACTCAGTATTATCAATAATGGATTGATTAAAAATGATACTAAAGTAGGGTGGCAGTCGAGTCATAGGAAAAAAACAAGAATTTAGAAATGGAATTACATAAAACCTGCAGATCAATGGGAGGTGAAATTTACAACAGAAAAGTGGAAGGTTTTGCACATTGGCCAGAAAATAGATGAGATATTATTCCATGGATTACATAGTGACGTGGAAAGGTATCTGGCGATGACAATAAAAAGTGGCAAGGAGGATTGAGACAACGAAAAAGACATTAAGAAAATAGTACAAACCAGGACAGAAAGAGGAGAGTTTAGAAAATAAAGGATTACCAAATATATAAATAGATAGAAGTTACATGTATTACATCCTAAATAAAGTTGGTGAGTTCGAGGCACAAATTACTGTGGTGGTATAACTAATGTGGCCTGGCCTATGTTAGGTGAGGGCTGGGAGCTGATCGTTTCTTGTTGATGTAATAATAATAATAGAAAAGCATTTCAAAGGATAAACAAGAAGAAATAAATGAAAAGAAATGGAAACAAAGTGGCAGTATAAAATCAAAGATGCCAATACAATGCTAAAATGTAGTGATGATATAGGGAGTTCACTGTAAACAGCTGAACAGCAGGAAAAAATTAAAACAGTAAAATTTATGTTAGCTCAGCACAGAAAATATTCTTAAATAACTGCTTGTAGCTGAACATAGATTGATACAAAGATTCACTGTCGTATTGTTCAACATATTTTTGGCAAACTTGTTCAGAGGATACACCAGCATCAGGAGATTAGTATCAAATGTCATAGATGGCAGCCTTTACCACATTTTAGGACAAACATGTTGTTACAGAACTTTTGAAATGGATGTCTGTTATGTTAATAAAGGATCTCTTGTATTTTATAGAAAACATTATTATTTCATCTTGAGAATTTTTTCACAAGACATGTGGCTGGATATTATGGCGCCCAGCTGGGCATGTTTTCAGCAGGAGGAGCACATAAAATGTTGAGGGGAGGCAAGCCCACCAATTTGCTGCCCACCCCAGAGCTGTCTCCCATAACAGGTGGGTGGGCCAAAATTGACAGCCCGCCTCTCATATTTAAACAAAAACTTGCAAGGAGCCTTCCTGATGATTCCATTATTTCCCCTTTCTTTATTTTTGCCGTTATTATTTTTGATCCATGGATGAGTAATGGACATTTACCTTTAAAGCAGCCAAGAGAATGAGGAATTTGAGAAATTGCAACATAATCTATGATGCTGTTAGATTTGGACTGCAAGACCTAGACTTTGCAGCACCCGAGAGATGACGTGGGACTCAGTTCAATTGATTGGCTGGTGGCCAATGAATTGGCCAAAAGGCCATATTCTGACCAGTAACAAGTGGTAATTGGATCCTGCCTGAGTGGGATGATTTCCAGAGACCAAAGGAAAACAGAGTTTAACTCCTAGAAGCACAGGGACAAGGACCTTCTCTTGCACTTTCTCTCACTCTCACGCTTTCTCTCTCACTCTCTCTTGCTCTCTCACTCGCTCTCTCTCTCTCTTCCTCTTGCTCTCTCGCTCTTCCTCTCTCTCTCGCTCTCTCTCTCTCTCTCTCTGTCCAGAAAGGCTTTGAGTTGATGTATTTCTGAACCTACTGAGAACCTGAATGAATGAATCCACAGTGAAACCATTACAGGTTGCAAGCAGAAACCTGGATCTAAAAGCTTACTTTGAAGAAACGTCTGCTTAAAGACAACCATCTGAAACAAAGACTCTTTATCCTTTTACCTACTATCTTTAACCCTCTCCTCCCCTCTGTGTTTGGCTGTCTTATATGTGTGTGTGTGTGTACAGGGTGGGGGATTAGGAATTAGATAATAGTTAACCAGTTGTGTTTGCAGCATAATTCGTTAAAGTTCTTTTATAAATAAAAATAATTGTGTTTAAATTTACAAATCTGGTGACTAATTATTGGACAGCCAAGGGCCAAAGAATTTGTGTGTATATCTCCGAATTATTGGCTAATTCAATTGTGCTGTGACTTCAAGTCAAGGGGCGCTGGAATTGATCACGCCCTATCCCAGGGCGCCGTAACATAATACATATATCAGCTCATTCAGGACGACACATGGCATGGTGGTTAGTAATGCTGTCTCACAGTGCCAGGGACCCGGGTTCAATTCTGGCCTTAGGTGACTGTATGGAGTTTGCACTTTCTCCCTGTGTCTGCGTGGGTTTCCTCTGGGTGCTCCGGTTTCCTCGCACAGCTCAAGATGGGCTGGTTAGGTGGATTGGCCATGCTAAAGTGCCTTTGACGTTGCAGGAATGTGCAGGTTAGGTTACAGGGATAGGGCAGGAAGGTGGATCTGGGTAGAGTTCTCTTTTGGAGGGTCAGTGCAAACTCAATAGGCTGAATGGCCTCCTTCTGCACTATAGGGAGTCGATGATTTTCAATGGAATTGCTTGCAGGTATCATAAGATCTGGAGCAAATCTGATACATTTAAATTGTGAGATGAATTATTATTGGGCAGAAAACATAGCTATGGTGAGGAAGTGGGTAGTGGGGGAGGGGTCGGTGTTGGGGCAGATGGAAGCAGCCTCTAGCAGGGGCATTGTTGACAGTGCGTCTGCCATTCTCACCAGCCAAGTACTTCACGAGCCCAGTGGTAGGAGCAGCTCTGTGGGTGTGGGGACAGTGGCAGCAGCATCGGAGGTTGGAAGATGCCTTGGTGTGGGCACCGATTTGCGATAATTACAGATTTGCAGCGGGGGGATTGGACGCAAGGTTTTGGGCCTGGCGACAGGCGAGGATCGTTTGTGGGGGACAGCTTTGCGAGTTTACAGTACTTGGAGGAGGAATATGAGCTGCCCAGTGGGAATGGGTTCAGATACTTACAGGTCCGGGACTTTATGAGGAAGCAAGTGCCATTCTTTCCCGGTTTGCCACCCTTGAGATTACAGGATAAGGTGCCATCGAGGGAAGCAGTGGGTGAGGGCAAGGTGTCCTATATCTACAAGGAGCTAATGGACTTGGAGGGAATCCCGATAAGGGAAGTCAAACAGAAATGGGAGGAAGAACTGGGGGGAGAAATGGAGGCCGAGTTGTGGGAGGAAGCTCTGAGGAGGGAGAATGTGTCCTCGTCATGTGCAAGGCTCAGCCTTATCCAGTTTAAGGTAGTACATAGGGAGCACATGACAGTGGCTAGGATAGTGTTATAACCTGCCTACTTACCATTGGCTGGGGACTAATGACAATCCCACAATCCTGTGGGAGTATGAGCTTCCCCAATGAGGGGGGCGGAGAAACCATTAGTAAACTCCAAGTATAAATAAAGCTGGCCAGTTTGGAAACAGCAGGAAGGAGTGTGCAGCAAGGGAAGTTGCCGCTGCTGTTATATATATATATATATATGTTATTGTAAATAAATGTTATTACTTTGTATCCTTAAAACTGGATTCTTCATGGCCCTCACAAAACTGGCGACGAAGGTTAAAGTGAATAGCTGTCTACACTGCTGAAGCCACCTCCCTGGATTTTTGTTGGATACAGGTTGGAAGTTGTTTTCTATTATACCATGCCTCTGTACGGACGTTTGGATGTTTTTGATGCTGCGCTGGAAAGCTGGAACCAGTACACACAACGGATGCATTACTATTTCCGGGCAAACGATATCACTGAAAACGAGCGCCAGGTGGTCATATTGCTCACCGCCTGCGGGCCGCATACGTTTGGGGTGATTAGGAGCCTTACGTACCCAGCTGCGCCGGACACCAAAACGTTTGATGAACTTATGAATATAGTGGGGCAACATTTTAACCCAACCCCGTCCACGATAGTCCAGCGTTACCGGTTTAATACCGCTGAGAGGACCCCTGGAGAATCCCTTGCCGATTTTCTATCCAGGCTACGCAGGATTGCGGAGTACTGTGACTATGGTGAGACCTTGTCAGAAATGTTACGCAACCGTTTGGTTTGCGGTATTAACAATGTGGCCACCCAGAGAAAGTTGTTAGCTGAGCCAACATTGACTTTTCAACAGGCCATTCAAATAGTATTGTCCCGAGAGAGCACAGAACGAGGAGTGCAGGAGCTACAGGGAATGGAAGTGCATGCCTTGGGGCGCAACCCCTTCCGTCCGAAAAAAACCCCCGCACTCCTGCGGTACCTTGGGCGAGGCAACGTCCGGACCGACGCCAGTGGCCGTCGGACATTCCTCCCCGAAGGGAGCCTTCTCCAGAACCAATGGATGAGGAGCCATGTCCGTGTCAGACTTGTAGGCGCCGACCCCGTCGCGGACGGCGGTCCTGGGGGCACCAGAGGCGCCGTTGTTCCGACCGAAACTGGGACCAGCCCAAGGGCCGTACCTTCCATGTGGATGAACCTGCGGCGACTACTCCTGAGGACGTGGAGACGGAGGACGACTGCCTGCAGCTGCATTGTGTGGCAGCTCCCCATTAAGGTGACAGTATGGATCATTGGCCACCCGCTTGAGATAGAGTTGGACACTGGCGCAGCGGTCTCCGTGATCGCCCAGAGGACATTCGACCGCATCAAGCAGGGTATACAGACCCTTACATTAACCGACTCACAGACCAGGTTGGCCAACTACACGGGGGAACCACTGGACATTGCAGGAACAACAATGACCCCTGTTGTTTATGGACGCCAGGAGGGGCGTTTCCCACTTATCGTTGTGCGCGGCCATGGGCCCAGCCTGTTGGGTCGGGACTGGTTGCGCCATTTGCGGTTGCAATGGCAGCAAATCCTCCAAACAGTTTCTGAAGGGTTGACTGAGGTGCTAGGACGATACCCAGATGTATTCCAGTCTGGTTTGGGGAAAATAAAAGGGGCCATAGCCCGTATCCAAGTCGAACCAGGAGCCATGCCGCGCTATTTCCGGGCGCGCCCGGTGCCTTACGCCTTGCTCGAGAAGGTAGAAGGGGAGCTCACTCGTTTGGAGAGTTTGGGTATTATCAGGCCCGTCCGTTTTGCTGACTGGGCAGCACCAATTGTACCTGTAATTAAGCCAGATGCCACAGTTCGCTTGTGTGACGACTATAAACTTGCAGTGAATACGGCTTCCCGACTCGACCGATATCCAATGCCTCGCATAGAGGATCTCTACGCGAAGCTTGCAGTTGGACTCTCGTTCACAAAATTAGATATGAGTCACGTCTACTTGCAGTTGGAGCTGGACCCTGCCTCCCGACCATATGTAACGATTAATACACACCGGGGCCTGTATGAATATACACGGTTGCCCTTTGGAGTATCCTCTGCCTGCGCAATTTTTCAACGTGTTATGGAGGGCATTTTGAGAGGTTTACCACGTGTTGCTGTCTACTTAGATGACGTTTTGGTTACAGGGACGTCGGAGCAGGAACATTTGTAAAATCTGGAGGCTGTCCTTAGACGCTTTTCGGAGGCTGGAGTCCATTTACGTCGCACAAAGTGCATATTTCAGGCAAAGGAAGTAGTCTACCTAGGTTATCGGGTGGACCGTGAAGGTTTGCACCCTGTCGCAGAGAAGGTGCGTGCAATTCAACAAGCCCCCGCCCCGACTGACACTTCGCATCTTCGTTCTTTTCTCGGTCTCGTAAACTATTACGGGAAGTTCCTCCCCAATCTGGCAACAACGCTGGCCCCCTTGCACCTGCTGCTAAAGAAAAATCACACCTGGGTTTGGGGTCAGTCGCAAGAAACCGCTTTCCGGCGGGTAAAGCAACAATTGTTGTCGTCTGGGTTACTAACCCACTATGATCCTGGAAAGCCTTTGCTCGTCACATGTGATGCATCCCCGTATGGTATTGGGGCCGTCCTGTCCCACAAGATGGAGAACGGGGCCGAGCGACCGATAGCTTTCGTCACCCGCACATTGACTGCAGTGGAGAAAAAGTACGCGCAGATCGAGAAGGAGGGCCTGGCAGTGGTTTTTGCGGTGAAACGCTTCCACCAGTACGTGTATGGCCGCGATTTCACTATTGTGACTGATCATAACCCTCTGCTGGGACTTTTCAGAAAGGATAAGCCAATACCACCCATTGCTTCCGCACGGATCCAGCGCTGGGCTTTGTTGCTTGCTGCATACGAGTATTCTCTGGAACACAAACCAGGTATGCAGATAGCAAATGCCGACGCACTGAGCCGATTGCCTTTATCGACCGGCCCCTTGTCGACCCCCATGACCGGTGAGGTGGTTGCAACCCTAAATTTTATGGACACCTTGCCTGTCACGGCATCACAGATCCGTGAGTGGACCCAGACGGAGCCAGTCCTGTCAAAGGTTCGGCACATAGTCCTGTATGGTGGGCAACATAGACAGCTCCCAGGCGAGTTGTGGGCATTTTCCTCCAAGCTGTCAGAATTCAGCGTGGAAGACGGCATCCTCTTGTGGGGGACCCGTGTGATTGTCCCGGGAAAAGGCCAGGAGCTGATACTAACAGACTTGCACAATGGGCATCCAGGTGTGACCAAAATGAAAATGTTGGCCCGGAGTTATGTCTGGTGGCCAGGCCTCGACACCGACATTGAGAAGGTGGCCCAAAACTGCTCCATTTGCCAGGAGCATCAGAAGCTTCCGCCGGCCGCGCCCCTACATCACTGGGAATGGCCAGGGCGGCCTTGGGCACGCTTGCATGCAGATTTCGCAGGCCCTTTTCAAGGATCCATGTTCCTTCTATTAATTGACGCCCAGTCTAAATGGCTAGAGGTGCATAAGATGCAGGGGACAACATCCTGCGCAACAATTGAAAAGATGTGTTTGTCGTTTAGTATGCATGGCCTCCCCGAGGTGCTGGTCACGGATAATGGCACTCCATTCACGAGTGAGGTGTTTGCGAGGTTCACGAAGATGAACGGCATACGCCATATCCGCACTGCCCCTTACCACCTGGCTTCAAATGGGTTGGCAGATCGCGCAGTGCAGACATTCAAAAGAGGCCTAAAGAAGCAGTCTTCCGGATCAATGGACACGAGACTGGCTCGCTTTTTGTTTACGTATAGGACCACCCCCCATGCGGTGACTGGGGTAGCTCCCGCAGAACTCCTAATGGGCCAGAGACTTCGCACCCGTCTTAGTATGGTTTTCCTGGACATTGGCGCAAAAGTACGCCGCACACAAGAACGGCAGGGACAGGGATTTTCTCGGCATCGGCCGATTTGGCAGTTTGCGCCCGGTGACCCAGTGTTCGTTCAGAATTTTGCTGGTGGTGCCCAGTGGGTTCCTGGTGTAATCTTTCGCCAAACGGGCCCTACATCTTACCAGGTGCACGCCCAGGGTCGTCTCCAGCGCAAACATGTAGACCACGTTCGGTCCAGAAGACTAACCCCTCAAATGATTCCCCGCCCCCGGAGCTCATTTCTACAGCCGCAGAGACCAGAGACAAGGGAAGGTAGTCCTCACAATCTTCCACTGGTGCCTCACTCGAAGCCTGCGCAGGGCGTTACAGAACCGAATGGAGATAGCGACGCTGACATGACGGAGGCAGCAGACTCTGACTCCGAGATGGAAACACAGGATGCATCAGAGGGGGAATTCTCGGGTCCACGGGCCGTGGATGTACAACCGTTGCGCCGTTCTTCACGGAAGCGCCGGTCTCCGTCTCGTTACATGCCGCCTGATCCAGCGCCGCGTGCAAATGGTGTCCGGCCTGCGGCAAAACGAGTCCGACGCCCTCCTTCGCCAGGGTCTTTGGTGGATTCCTTGGACTTTGGGGGGGGAGGGATGTTATAACCTGCCTACTTACCATTGGCTGGGGACTAATGACAATCACACAATCCTGTGGGAGTATGAGCTTCCCCAATGAGGGGGGCGGAGAAACCATTAGTAATCTCCAAGTATAAATAAAGCTGGCCAGTTTGGAAACAGCAGGAAGGAGTGTGCAGCAAGGGAAGTTGCTGCTGCTGTTATATATATATGTTATTGTAAATAAATGTTATTACTTTGTATCCTTAAAACTGGATTCTTCGTGGCCCTCACAAAAGATAGGAAGGTTCTTTGAGGGGGTAGAGGACAGGTGTGGGCGGTGCGCGTGAAGTCCTGCAAACAATGTTTACATGTTTTGGGCACTGAAGGGATTCTGGGAGGGGTTCGTGGATGTAATGTCTGAGGTGGCGAAGGTGGCCCCGAGTCCAGAAGTGGCGATATTTGGAGTGTCTGAAGACCCGGGTGTCCAGGGAGTGAGAGAGGCCAATGATCTGGCCTTTGCCTCCCTGGTAGCCTGGAGACAGATTTTGCTGGAGTGGAGGGACTCGGAGCCACCAAAACCGGGGGTGTAGGTGAGTGACCTGGCGGAGTTCCTAAGGTTGAAGAACATAAAGTTCGTCTTAAGAGGGTCGATTGATGGGTTTGCTCAGAGGTGGAAGCCGTTCATCGATTTTTTCAAGGAGAATTGAGGCATCAGCAGGGGGAGGGGGGTGATAAAGGGGCTAAAATGGGAAAGGCAGGACGAGAGGAGGGGAATGTCAGGGGGATTGGGGGGTTGGTTAGTTATTTAATTATTATAATGTTCCTGTTTGTTCTTGCTCTTGTGTTTGTTTTTATTTACTGTTTATACAAATGCCTTAATAAAAATATTTTTTTTTAAAAACATGTTGAGAGGACAAGGAGGGAAATTTGACCTTTGTCACAGCTATATAGTGTCATGGGAATGTCCCTTTAGGAAATGTGTGTTTATCAAATAGCTTCAGTGATGTCATTGTGTAGGTGGAGCTGGGCTGTTGTTCTGGCTTTTACTTTAGTTTTGAGCTGGGAGCTGTTTGTGGCTCTGTGTTTTACTTTCGGTTTGGACAGTTGGGAGCTGCATTCAGACAAAGAAGGTTTATTTTGGTCTCTCTATATGTTAAAAGGTGTCCAGAGCACTCGATAATTTAAAAGTGATATCTGTTTTCTGTAAAGAATACTGTTTCGTTAAAAAGGGTTTTACTGGTCTTGGATGTTGTTATCAAATTGAGACAGTTGAAAGGGAAGTTATTGAGGGGTATATTCTTCTAGAGTACTGTAGCTGTGTAGGGGGGATGTATGTAGTTGATAAAAATGCTTATTGTGTGTGTTTATAAAATGTTAACTGAATTTGTGGAATAAACTTTGTTTTTGATTTAAAGTGCTTAAGGCTCTGTTACATGACACCTGAAGAGTAGGCCCTTGTGCCCCTCATAACCAAAATCTATAAACAGTTGTAGGTCAGGTGAACTCCATGATATACTTTGGTGTTCTCTAAACCCCGGCCCATAACAATAGGATGCAATTTTGTGACTTTGTTAAGAACCGTTTTGGTACTGGAACATAGGCAGAAACCTGTTTAGAGAGATTCTTACATGCAGTTCCAGGAAAGATGCAAAGATATTTGGGAGGTGACAACACGTTCAAGGGCTTTGTCGAGGAAAGGGAGGTTGAAGATAGGACAATGGTGTGTAAGAAGGGAGAAGTTGAGAGTTAATTTTTGAGAAGGGGATGATGATGCCAGATTAAAGGAGAGAGGGATAACAGCTGAAGAGAGAGGGCCATTTACAACCTTGGCTAACATAACCTTTATTGTAGGCTTACGGTAACACTGCTATGAAGTTACTGTGAAAATCCCCTAGTTGCCACACTACGGCGCCTGTTCAGGTACACTGAGGAAGAATTCAGAATGTCCAATTCATCTTTTGGGACTTGTGGGAGGAAACCTGGGCAGCGGAGGAAATCCATGCAGAAACGGGGAGAACGTGCAGACTTCGCACAGACAGTGATCCAAGCTGGCAATTGAGCCCGGATCCCTGGTGCTGTGAAGCAAGAGTGCTTAACCACTGTGCTACCATGCCACCCATGAGGGCCAGGAGACAAAGCTGGGCAATCAGTTTAGTGGGAATTGGATCAAGGGACCAAGAGGTCGGTCTTGTGGACAAGATAAGCTCAGAGGTGACATGTGGGGAGGTAGGAGAGAAACAAGATGCAAATTCAGGGCTAGAGCAAGGAGAACCATTCAAGGAAGTTTGACCAGGTGGGCTTCTGTAATGGAGTAATGTGGCAGAAGCAGCTGATCAAATTGTCTCATACCTAGTTGTTGGAGGGGACAGGGAAGTGTAGAGAAAAATAGTCAATGGTTATCTTTGCATTGCAGGATGATCCCAGAATAGTAAGCTGTTCTGGCAGATGAGAGCAGGACCCAATAGAGTTGTAAGTGGTCCAACCATATTTGGCGATGGATGGTTAAACAAGTTGTCCACCATATCCTTTCAGACCTCTCTGCTTGGACTTACGTGAGTGGAATTGAGGGCTGTACCGGGGAAACGGCCAGGGTGAGAGAGAGTAATTGTTTACTACGGACTTATCTGTTCTGGGAATCCAAGGTCAAGGATTCCTTTCTGGCGCTGCCGGAACTGATGGAGCTGCCAGCCAGTGAGATTAGCTGGCAGCTCCAGAGGGTGGGACCTGCTCCTGAGACGAAAGTCCTACTTGGCTCTTATGAGTCTGCCCCACAGAGCATTATTGTTGCGTGGTGGGTCATATTGGAGTCTGTGGTTTCCTGGTGTGTATTTAATTCTGTGCTGCCTCTGACCTCATCCACACTAAGATGACATATATCCACCTCCATAATATAGTCTGACTTCGTTCTTGGCTCAGCCTCTGCTAAAATCCTCATCCATGCCTTTTCTACCTCTAGATTTAACTATTCCAATACACTCCTGACAATCTCCCTTTATTCTATCCTCCATAAACTAGAGGTCATCCAAAACTCTGTTACGTGTGACCTAATTCATACCAGAGCTTGTCTGGGGCTGTTTAGCACAGGGCTAAATCGCTGGCTTTGAAAGCAGACCAAGGCAGGCCAGTAGCACGGTTCGATTCCCGTAACAGCCTCCCCGAATAGGCGCCGGAATGTGGCGACTAGCGGCTTTTCACAGTAACTTCATTTGAAGCCTACTTGTGACAATAAGCGATTTTATTTTCATTTCATTTAATTTCATGTTTACCTGTCTTCACTGACCTACATTCGCTCCTGATTGAACAATTTTTCAGTTTTAAAATTGACATCCTTAGTTTTAGGTATGGCTTTACCCTTCCCAATCACTGTAATCTCCTCCAGTAAGTGGGTATGGAGGCTGCATGGAAGGAGCAATATGGGAAATGCACGATGCATGGAAAGGGATTTGAGGTTAACGGGGATATGAGGGGGCATGGGGAATGTGAGAGACCATTGGCAAGACCTTTTAAACTTACCTGTCACAATGTTTCCAACTCCAGAACAGGTTCTCTTTCTCCCCTACACCCCCCCCCTCCCCCCCCCCCCCCCATCCCCACCAAAAATTCACAAACTGACTTATTTGTCAGCTTCCCACAACCTTCAGGAAACCACCCACCTTGGGGAAAATACCATGGGAAGAGAAATTTGAATTTCCAGCAGGATTTTGAATTGCAAACCCAAAGTAATTTTAAGTGGCACCTGCCATGTTCCTCAATCCAGGGAAAATGGCAAATGGTGGGAATGGCCTGGCAACTTTGAAATTGCGGTCTTGCATGCCTCACATTTTGGCTTTCTAATGGTGATTTGCTCAACGTTGGGAGGGGAAAATCCAGTTCGACTTAATGGGCAGAATTTTACGCCTCCCTCCCCCAAGGTGGGTTATGTGGTGAGTGGGTTGGGGAATTGATTGGATGGGATTCTCCCAGGAACTTGCCGCCCCAACCCAGATGCAATTTCACATTTGGGCGGGTAGGGACCTGTGTGGAAAACCCACACTCTCAATTAATGGCTACATAAGGCCTTTTCCAGAGACTTCAGGTGACGGCCATGGTGTGATCGGTCGCACACAGGGTGGCCCCTGCATGGAGGTGTAGATTTTGGAACTTTTTGCCCATTTGATGGGCACTTTTTGGTGATGAGTCATGAAAAGAGAAGAGTGTGGTGGATTCTCCCACAGCTACTGGACCTGATTTGGATTGGATTGGGTTGGATTTGTTTATTGTCACGTGTACCGAGGTACCGTGAAAAGTATTTTTCTGCGAGCAGCTCAACAGATCATTAAGTACATGGGAAGAAAAGGGAATAAAAGAAAATACATAATACGGCAACACAAGGTATACAATGTAACTACATAAGAACAAAAGAACAAAGAACAAAGAAATGCACAGCACAGGAACAGGCCCTTCGGCCCTCCAAGCCCGTGCCGACCATGCTGCCCGACTAAACTACAATCTTCTACACTTCCTGGGTCCGTATCCCTCTATTCCCATCCTATTCATGTATTTGTCAAGATGCCCCTTAAATGTCACTATCGTCCCTGCTTCCACCACCTCCTCCGGCAGTGAGTTCCAGGCACCCACTACCCTCTGCTTAAAAAACTTGCCTCGTACATCTACTCTAAACCTTGCCCCTCTCACCTTAAACCTATGCCCCCTAGTAATTGACCCCTCTACCCCGGGGAAAAGCCTCTGACTATCCACTCTGTCTATGCCCCTCATAATTTTGTAGACCTCTATCAGGTCGCCCCTCAACCTCCTTCGTTCCAGTGAGAACAAACCGAGTTTATTCAACCGCTCCTCATAGCTAATGCCCTCCATACCAGGCAACATTCTGGTAAATCTCTTCTGCACCCTCTCTAAAGCCTCCACATCCTTCTGGTAGTGTGGCGACCAGAATTGAACACTATGCTCCAAGTGTGGCCTAACTAAGGTTCTATACAGCTGGAACATGACTTGCCAATTCTTATACTCAGTGCCCCGGCCAATGAAGGCAAGCATGCCGTATGCTTTCTTGACTACCTTCTCCACCTGTGTTGCCCATTTCAGTGACCTGTGGACCTGTACTCCTAGATCTCTTTGACTTTCAATACTCCTGAGGGTTCTACCATTCACTGTATATTCCCTACCTGCATTAGACCTTCCAAAATGCATTATCTCACATTTGTCCGGATTAAACTCCATCTGCCATCTCTCCGCCCAAGTCTCCAAACAATCTAAATCCTGCTGTATCCTCTGACAGTCCTCATCGCTATCCGCAATTCCACCAACCTTTGTGTCGTCTGCAAACTTACTAATCAGACCAGTTACATTTTCCTCCAAATCATTTATATATACTACAAACTGCAAAGGTCCCAGCACTGATCCCTGTGGAACACCACTGGTCACAGCCCTCCAATTAGAAAAGCATCCTTCCATTGCTACTCTCTGCCTTCTATGACCTAGCCAGTTCTGTATCCACCTTGCCAGCTCACCCCTGATCCCGTGTGACTTCACTTTTTGTACTAGTCTACCATGAGGGACCTTGTCAAAGGCCTTACTGAAGTCCATATAGACAACATCCACTGCCCTACCTGCATCAATCATCTGAGTGACCTCCTCGAAAAACTCTATCAAGTTAGTGAGACACGACCTCCCCTTCACAAAACCATGCTGCCTCTCACTAATACGTCCATTTGCTTCCAAATAGGAGTAGATCCTGTCTCGAAGAATTCTCTCCAGTAATTTCCCTACCACTGAAGTAAGGCTCACCGGCCTGTAGTTCCCTGGATTATCCTTGCTACCCTTCTTAAACAGAGGAACAACATTGGCTATTCTCCAGTCCTCCAGGACATCCCCTGAAGACAGTGAGGATCCAAAGATTTCTGTCAAGGCCTCAGCAATTTCCTCTCCAGCCTCCTTCAGTATTCTGGGGTAGATCCCATCAGGCCCTGGGGACTTATCTACCTTCATATTTTTTAAGACACCCAACACTTCGTCTTTTTGGATCTCAATGTGACCCAGGCTATCTACACACCCTTCTCCAGACTCAACATCTACCAATTTCTTCTCTTTGGTGAATACTGATGCAAAGTATTCATTTAGTACCTCACCCATTTCCTCTGGCTCCACACATAGATTCCCTTGCCTATCCTTCAGTGGGCCAACCCTTTCCCTGGCTACCCTCTTGCTTTTTATGTACGTGTAAAAAGCCTTGTGATTTTCCTTAACCCTATTTGCCAATGACTTTTCGTGACCCCTTCTAGCCCTCCTGACTCCTTGCTTAAGTTCCTTCCTACTTTCCTTATATTCCACGCAGGCTTCGTCTGTTCCCAGCCTTTTAGCCCTGACAAATGCCTTCTTTTTCTTTTTGACGAGGCCTACAATATCTCTCGTTATCCAAGGTTCCCGAAAATTGCCGTATTTATCCTTCTTCCTCACAGGAACATGCCGGTCCTGAATTCCTTTCAACTGACACTTGAAAGCCTCCCACATGTCAGATGTTGATTTGCCCTCAAACATCCGCCCCCAATCTATGTTCTTCAGTTCCCGCCTAATATTGTTATAATTAGCCTTCCCCCAATTTAGCACATTCATCCTAGGACCACTATTATCCTTGTCCACCAGTACTTTAAAACTTACTGAATTGTGGTCACTGTTACCGAAATACTCCCCTACTGAAACATCTACCACCTGGCCGGGCTCATTCCCCAATACCAGGTCCAGTACCGCCCCTTCCCTAGTTGGACTGTCTACATATTGTTTTAAGAAGCCCTCCTGGATGCTCCTTACAAACTCCACCCCGTCTAAGCCCCTAGCACTAAGTGAGTCCCAGTCAATATTGGGGAAATTGAAGTCTCCCATCACCACAACCCTGTTGTTTTTACTCTTTTCCAAAATCTGTCTACCTATCTGCTCCTCTATCTCCCGTTGGCTGTTGGGAGGCCTGTAGTAAACCCCCAACATTGTGACTGCACCCTTCTTATTCCTGATCTCTACCCATATAGCCTCACTGCCCTCTGAGGTGTCCTCCCGCAGTACAGCTGTGATATTCTCCCGAACCAGTAGCGGAACTCCACCTCCCCTTTTACATCCCCCTCTATCCCGCCTGAAACATCTAAATCCTGGAACGTTTAGCTGCCAATCCTGCCCTTCCCTCAACCAGGTCTCTGTAATGGCAACAACATCATAGTTCCAAGTACTAATCCAAGCTCCAAGTTCATCTGCCTTACCCGTAATACTTCTTGCATTAAAACATATGCACTTCAGGCCACCAGACCCGCTGTGTTCAGCAACTTCTCCCTGTCTGCTCTGCCTCAGAGCCCCACTGTCCCTATTCCCTAGTTCTCCTTCAATGCTCTCACCTTCTGACCTATTGCTATCGTGCCCATCCCCCTGCCACACTAGTTTAAACCCTCCCGTGTGACACTAGCAAACCCCGTGTCAGGATATTTATGCCTCTCCGGTTTAGATGCAACCCGTCCTTATATAGGTCACACCTGCCCCGGAAGAGCTCCCAGTGGTCCAGATAACGGAAACCCTCCCTCCTACACCAGCTGTTTAGCCACGTGTTTAGCTGCTCTATCTTCCTATTTCTAGCCTCACTGGCACGTGGCACAGGGAGTAATCCTGAGATTACAACCCTAGAGGTCCTGTCTTTTAACTTTCTGCCTAGCTCCTTGAACTCCTGCTGCAGGACCTCATGCTCCTTCCTGCCCTTAAGCACCGGCATCGGATGAAGCATACAGGGTATAGTGTTAATGAGGTCAGTCCATAAGAGGGTCGTTTAGGAGTCGATAACAGCGGGGAAGAAGCTGTTTTTGAGTCAGTTCGTGCGCGTTCTCAGACTTCTGTATCTCCTGCCTGATAGAAGAAGTTGGAAGAGTGAGTAAGCCGTGTGGGAGGGGTCTTTGATTATGCTGCCTGCTTTCCCCAGGCAGTGAGAGGAATAAATGGAATCAATGGATGGGAGGCAGGTTTGTGTGATGGACTGGGCGGCGTTCACGACTCTGAAGTTTCTTGCGGTCCTGGGCCAAGCAGTTGCCATACCAGGCTGTGATACAGCCAGATAGGATGCTTTCTATGGTGCATCTGTGAAAGGTGGTGTGGTAAGGGTTAATGTGGACATGCCGAATTTCCTTAGTTTCCTGAGGAAGTATAGGCGCTGCTGTGCTTTCTTGGTGGTAGCGTCGACATGGGTGGACCAGGACAGATTTTTGGAGATGTGTACCCCTAGGAATTTGACCTAATTCACACCAGAGCTTGTCCTGTTTACCTGTCTTCACTGACCTACATTTGCTCCTGGTTGAACAATTTTTCAGTTTTAAAATTGACATCCTTAGTTTTAGGTATGGCTTTACCCTTCCCAATCACTGTAATCTCCTCTAGCCTTACAATGATTTAAAGTCGGTGAGAGCCAACACCCAGGAGTCAGAAGAGCTTTGTGGTGCAGCAGTGGGAAAAATGGCAGAGGGGGATGGGTCATCGTCAACAGTCATGTTGCAGATGGACCAGTTTATGAGCTTCATTAAGGAGGAATTCAGACAACAGCGCATTGAGACGCAAGGGTCAATGGCGATTGAGGGTTCGGTGTCACCTCTTTGCGGGTCCTTGGAACGAGTGGAGAGGTGGCTGGAGGCGTAGGGGGTGACAATCAAGGTAGAGAAGATGGTATCGGACCAGAGCGACCAAATCATATCACTGCAGGCCGAGATGGCGATGATGGGGGAAATGTGTAAGGTGTTGCGGGTGAGGGTCGACGACCAGAAGAATCGGTCAAAACAGCAGAACCTGCGTATTGTGGGGCTGCCGGAGGGAATGGAAAGAACGAGTGCCAACAGTTACATGTCAATGATGTTCGGGAAGCTGGTAGATGAGAAGGTCTTCAATTAGGCCTTGAAGTAGATCGGGCCCACCGTTCTTTGAAACAGAAGCTGAGGGCGGAGGAACCTTCCTGGGCTGTGATTGTGCAAATGCACAAATTTCAAGATAAAGAGAACACCCTGAGGTGGGCCAAGGCAACTCGGGATTGTAGCTGGGAGTGGAATCGGGTCCGGATATGTCAGGACATTGAGGCTGAACTGGCCAAGAGACGAGCTGGTTTCACAGGGCCAAGGTGGTCCTCTTTGGAATCAGAGTTCGGTTTGGGGTGTTGTACCCCGCCAAGTTGTGGGTGGCGTTCCAGAGGAAGGAGCATTATTTTCAGACACCTGAAGAAGCAAATTACTTTGTCTGGGACCAAGGGCTGGCGGAGGGTTAGGGACGGGTTGAGTTGTATCTTTTCATGACTGGTCAAGGTTTTGTTGAACTGTACTGTTGATGGTAATTGATTTTTGCTTAAAAGTGTGATGTTAATAATGTGCATTTCTTGCTGTGGTTTGGGTTGGTTGGGCTTTCCTGCCCGTGATACCTGGTTAGGAAAAGATAAGGGGGAGTTTTGGGATGGTGGGCCTTTTTGTTTGTAAGGTGGTGGGGAGCATGATGGGTCAGCGAGTAGAGTGGATGGAGTAAAAGGAATGCGGGATGGGTGAGATGGTGGTGGAGGTGAGGTCCTTTGTTTGGGTCTCCAGATAGGAGCCACCATGTTCATGTGATATGCAAGTAAATGGAAGCAGAGTGGGGGAGAGGGCTGCGATGAGTAGCCAGAGAAGAAGAGGGGGGCATGGGTACACAGGAGGGGGAGATAGAGGGAGGGCTGGAGGGAAGGGGAGGAGGGGGGTTGGCTTGGTGACGTAGTTGTTTTTTAAGTAGGATCTAGGCGAGAATGAAGGGGCGGGCAATTTCTGTGGGCTCAAGTCAATTGGGGAGTGGATAGTTGGGTGGGTTTGGAAGTTGAAGATGATGGCGGATCTTAATAGAGGAAGCCTCTGGTTGGGATTGTAACCTGCAATGTCCGAGTGTTGAATGGGCCGGCCAAAAGATCAAGTGTGTTACGTTTAAAACAGATGTGATTTTCCTGCAGGAAACGCATTTACGAATAAGAGACCAGATCCAATTGAGGAAGGGGTGGGTACAAACGTTTCACTCGTGGTTTGATTCAAACTCAAGGGGGGGTGGTCGCGATATATTTCAGTAAGAAGGTGATTTTAATTGTGTGCTGGGCTTGAAGGTGGACCAGTCGAAGCCCAATTCGGTGCTGAGGACAGGGATGGCGAGAGAGTTAGAGGTCTTTATGGAGCAGATGGGAGGGATGGATCGATGGAGGTTTAGGCACCCGGGTGAGAGGGAATAGAGCCATAGAAAGCATCCCAGCTGGCTGCATCACAGCCTGGTATGGCAACTGCTCGGCCCAAGACTGCAAGAAACATCAGAGTGTCGTGAACAGCCCAGTCCATCACACAAACGTACCTCCCATCCACTGACTCTATCTACAACTCCTGCTGGCTGGGGAAAGCGGGCAGCATAATCAAAGACCCCTCCCAACCGGCTTACTCACTCATCCAACTTCTTCCATCGGGCAGGAGATACAGAAGTCTGAGAACACGCACAAACAGACTCAAAAACAGCTTCTTCCCCGCTGTTACCAGACTCCTAAACGACCCTCTTATGGACTGACCTGATTAATACTACACTCCTGTATGCTTCATCTGATGCAGGTGCCTATGTATTTACATTGTGGACATTGTGTTGCCCTTTTAGGTATTTTATTCTCATTTATTTTCATGTACTAAATGATCTGTTTGATTTGCTCGCAGAAAAATACTTTTCACTGTACCTCGGTACACGTGACAATTGGCAATGAAGGATTATGTAGGATTAAATCAAAATGGGGAGGTCACTGCAGCCACATTCTGGGAGGCGCTGAAGGCAGTGTTCCGGGGGAGGTGACTGAGTTTAAGGCCCATAAAGATAAAGTTTGGGGGGAGGAGACAGTTGCTGGAGGGTATTGTGGAAGTGGACCGTAGATACTGGCGGCCGAGAGCTTTTGGCAGAAAGGAAGGACTTGCAGGGACAGTTCGATTGATTGACAACAGGACAACGGGAAAGGCGGTGCGTCCATAGGGTATGAGGTGCCCAATATGAGTATGGGGAGAACGCTAGTCGGCTGCTGGTATATCAGTTGAGGAGACGAGCGGTGGCACGGGAAATTGTGCAGGTGACGGGGGGCCGGGGGTGGGAGGGGGGGAGGCGCACTGTGGAGACAGAGCTGGAAAATATCAATGAGGAGCTGGAATGAATCAACGTGGTCTTTGAAGATTTTTACAAGGGGTTGTGTTGTTGAGTCTGGAGCGGAAGAGGCAGATATGGGAGGTTTCTTGGATGAGTTAAGTGTTCCCAGAGGTGGGGAAAGGAGAGGCGATGGACATTGGAGGAGCCACTAAGGTTGCAGGAGGTGATAACAATAATCTTTATTATTGTCACAAGTAGACTTACATTAACACTGCAATGAAGTTACTGTGAAAATCTCCTAGTCGCCACACTCCGGCGCCTGTTCGAGTTCACTGAGGGAGAACTCAGAATGTCTAATTCACCTAACAGCACATCTTTCTGGACTTGTGGGAGGAAACCGGAGCAACCGGGTCACAGACAGTGACCCAAGCCGGGAATCGAATCTGAGGCCCTGGAGCTGTGAAGCAACTGTGCTAACCACTGCAATACCGTTAGTGGAGGAGGTGGGGTCAGTGATGTCGAGGAAGGCACCGGGGCCGGTTGGCTTCCCGGCTGAATGGTTTTGGGGGTATGTGCCCCGCACCTCCTGAGCATGTTTAATGAAGCATTGGAGAGGGGAAAGCTGCCGGACACCCTGGTGCAGGAGTGGGTGGAGTTTTAACAGAAATTTGAGTTGCTGTGGGGAAGTGAGTTCCGATGCTTGCAGGTGCGGGTTTTGTACTTAAAGAACTACCCGTGTTCCTTTTGTTACCGGAATATACGTTCCTGGAAAAACTGCTTCCGGATGAATGGGGCGAGGAGAGGATTGGGAATATTCATGGATGGCTGGGAAAGAAAGAAACAGCATGAGTGGTCAGGATTAAGGGCAAGTGGGAAGAGAAGGGGGATCGAGCTAGGATGGGGATATGGAGCGACGTAATGTGCCAGGTCAATGCAACCTCCTCTTGCGCAGGAATGAGTCTCATACAATTTAAGATGGTGCACAGCAGGGTGCACGTGACGAGGGCCCAGATGAGTGGATTCTTCCCGGGGTGGAAGATCGTTGTGAGAAGTTTAGGAGGGGATTGGCGAACCACGCCCATATGTTCTGGAGGTGTGAGAAACTGGAGGGAAAAATTTGTACAAGCTGTGTATATTAATGCACTGTGTGGATGTTTTTTGTAACAACATTTGGTTAGAGTCTGGAATAAAATAAATTGGAAGAAAAAAGGCTTTTTCCCGTCCAACCTCAATTATTAGGCTGACGAGAATGGAGTAGGGTGGGAAAGCAAGAAAAAAATGTTTCTCCACTTCCGGCAAGAAAGAGGGTGTGTGGGAGAGTGGGGGGGGGGGGGGGGTTGTGGGTGAGCGGTGCCAAAAAATAAAGGCGCTTTCAGAGTTTGAGTGCCTCCCCAAGTACCTTTTTGGAGCTCAGTCCCTCCCCTATCCCCTGATGCCACAATTGCCCACCCTCGCGACCCCCCAAGCTGTCGCCTATCTTCCTTCCCCCAGGATCCCGGGACTTATCATTACAACGGTCCCAAGACTTAATTCCAGGCAGAGCACTGCAGTCTTGCTTCTGGCCATGGTAGTGCTGTGCCTGGCTGGGTTGAAGGGCTGTTGGCCAAGAGCTCTCATGGGCGAGACATCCTTCCACTGCCATTTAAAGTAAGCGTTAACTGAAATTGAACTTCCCAGAATCGCAGTAGTGCGTTATGCGCCGATTCTCAGGATGGTAAGTGATGATCACTCACCATCCTTAAAATTCTATCCAATGTTTCAACATTAGTCTCACCCCTCAAAATCAGCCTCCAGCATGATCCACGAAGCTCTTTGTAAATGCCGGTTATTTATTGTAATGTTTTCTATACACCTATTGTTATGAATGATGTATAACAATATCTAGTCACTAAACAATTACAAAAATAATTAAACCAACTTTCTTTGTAAAAAAACAAAATGTTCTTTGATCTCTGGCATTTTACTTTGATTGACAAAGACAACTTGTTTGACATTAATGGCTCAGTTAAATTTTGGGGTGCCAATTGAATACATCTGGACAGCTTCAGTCAAATTTACAGTTGTCTTGAATACTAAACCACTCTTCAAATTACAGTTATGTTAAAGCATTAGAAACTGACAAAAGATATGTGTTACGCATGATTGACAATGTGTGAAGAGTTTAAACATTTAGAAATATTTCAATCCAAGTTCCATTTTAACACTCACTTGATTAACCATAGAAACTAATTACTGTCTGAAAATGGATATTATGCTTTTATTCTTTTGTTGTTTTCTCACTTATAGTTATAAATGTATGTGACGTTTCACCAAACATTTGTGGTCCAGGACTTTGCATCAACCAGCAAGTTGGATACTTGTGTAAATGTGACTCTGGTTATCAGTTGGATAATCAGCAAACAAAGTGTGTTGGTAAGAAACATTTCATAAATGTTCTTCATAAATTGCAAGGATAAGTTTGTAATCCTGATCTGTTTTGATGGTGTTCGATCTGTGGCAACAGGTTATTTCATTTGTAAAATTTTAATAGTAATCCTATCTATAATTCTAGTTGGCATGTTGAAAAATTTTCCCATGTTACTACACAAACATACATAATATATGTTAGAAGGACTATTGTTGAATTGATATAATTATTCTGTTTTCATTCTGCATAACTCCTGCTGCTTCTCCAGATATATTTAGGGCGTGATCCACCAGTCGCTTACGCTTGAAAAGCAGCGAGGAAAGGCCAGTAGATGCCGGGAGATCGCTCTTCTGAGATCAACCCGGCTCGCCTCGCCTGGATGTCGTGATGTGAATCACTTTCTGGTAAATCTGCATGTTAGAGTGAGACAGCTAGTCTCTCTCTAATATACATTCCCAAGATCTAACCAAGGCGTGGGATCTAACCCCCTCGTCTTGGAGAGCTCAGGCACGAGCCGTTCAGTGCTGGTTCCCACAAACAGGGACCAGATGGAACGGCACTCGTGGGGGTCTCCAAGGTGCCAAGCTGGAATTTTCTGCACGACGGGGATCGAGCCTGAGTGTGCCCTTCCTGAGTGAGGGGGGGGGGAACTGAGGACCCCCTTATCGGTGATTTGGGGCTTGGGAGGCATTTGGCAGTCGCATTGGGGGGGGGGGTCAAAAGATAAAATGGCGTCCTGATCTTTCTCCGCACTGAGGTGTGCCAGTGAGCAGGGCTCCTCAGTGCAGAAAATTGGACTAAGTACGGCCTCGGCCGCGAAGTTACTGTGAAAAGCCCCTAGTCACCACACTCTGGCGCCTGTTCGGGTATACAGAGGGAGAATTCAGAATGTCCAATTCACATAACAGCATGTCTTTTGGGATTTGTGGGAGGAAACCGGATTACATGGAAGAAACCCACGCAGGCACAGGGAGAACTCAGCACAGACAGCGACCCAACCCGGGAATCGATCCCGGGACCCTGGCACTGTGAAACAATAGTGCTAACCACTGTGCTATGTACAACTGTACTAATAAATCGACCACTTTTTCACTGATCATTTAACAACAAGGATACGTTCACTGAAAAAGGTCATAATGTCCATTTAGCAAAGACAGGAGAGCTGGAATAGATTTAACTCATGTATTTTCAACTTCTCCTCCCCCTTGGAAAAAAACTATTTCTCCCATAAAATGGTTGTTTTTGAAAGATGATTAGCTCCAGAGGTTGAATGTGCTAAGTGAAATATTTTGTAGCATGAAAAACTGTTACTGTGAGTTTCACATGTGTGATTATAGTTTCTAGTTATGCTATCATTCACTGAATGGGTAGATTATGTAGAAAAATGTATTATTTTGTTAGTGTATCTCTTATGTAAAGCATATTAATGTTAATTTGGATATTTTATATCTGTAAATATCTAGGGCATGAGATTCCTACAACCATAATTAAATGCCTCTGTATGATTCTAACTTCATCTGGCTAGAAAATGTTCAAATTTTATTAGATAATGGACTGCAGTTTTTCATGCAGATATGAAAAAGTAATGAGTGGGCATTGGAACTGAAATACTTTGCTGGGATTTTGCACATGACAAAATCCCATGAGTCAAAAAACGAGAATCATGCTGATGAAATTCTCATTTTCTGATTTTATCTGTCCCTCGCCAGTGACGTAAGGAGGTTCCAACCAGGAATGTTGGAAACCTTGGCGAAATTCTCCAGAAACGGCGCGATGTCCGCCGACTGGCGCCCAAAACGGCGCAAATCAGACGGGCATCGCGCCGCCCCCTCCGCATCTTTGGGGGCCGAGCCCCAACCTTGAGGGGCTAGGTCGGCACCGGACGAATTTCCATCCCGCCAGCTGGCGGAAAAGGCCTTTGGTGCCCCGCCAGCTGGCGCGGAAATGACATCTCCGGGCGGCGCATGCGCGGGAGCGTCAGCGGCCGCTGACGGCTTCCCCGCGCATGCGCAGTGGAGGGAGTCTCTTCCGCCTCCGCCATGGTGGAGACCGTGGCGGAGGCGGAAGGGAAATAGTGCCCCCACGGCACAGGCCCGCCCGCGGATCTGTGGGCCCCGATCGCGGGCCAGGCCACCGTGGGGGCACCCCCCCGGGGCCAGATCGCCCCGTGCCCCCCCCAGGACCCCGGAGCCCGCCCGCGCCGCCTTGACCCACCGGTAAGGTAGGTGGTTTAATTTACGCCGGCGGGACAGGCATTTTAGCGGCCGGACTTCGGCCCATACGGGCTGGAGAATCGCGCGGGGGGCCCGCCAACCGGCGCGGCGCGATTCCCGCCCCCGCCGAATCTCCGGTGCCGGAGACTTCGGCAACCGGCGAGGGCGGGATTCACACCAGCCCCCGGCGATTCTCCGACCCGGCGGGGGTTCGGAGAATCTCGCCCCTTATTTCCATACATTTAAATAGAATTGGCAGACTTTCTGACATATCTCCCCCCCCCCCCCCCCACACATTAGGAATTTGACACATTGGCAAGGTTTACAAAAGGTTTTGCAAAAGGGGGGGCGTCGGTGGGCGAGCCAGCGGGTGCCAAGTCTCGCAGGAAAACGGTGCCCTGCCTGCCGTCGGGGTGCTCGACGTAGGCGTATTGAGGGTTTGCGTGTAATAGTTGGACCCTCTCGACTAGTGGATCTGTCTTATGGCTCCTCACGTGCCTCCAGAGTAGAACTGGTCCCGGAGTTGTCAGCCAACGTGGAAGCGAAACCCCAGAGGTGGACCTCCTGGGGAAGACACACAAACGGTTGTGGGGGGTCACGTTCATGGCCGTATAGAGGAGCGACCTAATGGAGTGTAGGGCATCGGGTAGGACCTCCTGCCAGCGGGCGATTGGGAGACTTCTTGACCGTAGGGCTAGAAGAACAGCCTTCCAAACTGTTGCGTTCTCCCTCTCCACCTGCCCGTTTCCCCGCGGGTTACAGCTGGCCGTTCTGCTTGAGGCGATGCCCTTGTTGAGCAGATACTGACACAGCTCATCGCTCATGAACGATGTACCCCGGTCGCTGTGGATATAAGCAGGGAAACCAAACCGGGTGAAGATGCTGTGCAGTGCCTTGATTACGGAGGCCGAGGTCATATCGGAGCAGGGGACAGCGAATGGGAAGCGGCAGAATTTGTCGATGACAGTGAGGAAGTAGGTGTTGCAGTTGGTGGACGGGAGGGACCCTTTGAAGTCCACGCTTAGTCGCTCAAAGGGCCCAGAGGCCTTTACCAGGCGAGCCTTGTCTGGTTGATTGAAGTGCGGTTTGCACTCCGTACAGATCTGGCAAGCCTTGGTCATGGCCTTGACCTCCTCGGTGGAGTAAGGTAGGTTGCGGGACTTGATGAAATGAGCAAGTCGGGTGACCCCCCGGGTGGCAGAGGTCATCGTGGATGGCCCGCAGACGGTCTTTCTGCACGTTGGCGCACGTGCCGCGGGACAGGACATCTGGGGACTCGTTGAGCTTCCCCGGACGATATGTAATATCGTACGTGTAGGTGGAGAGTTCGATCCTCCACCTCAGAATTTTATCATTCTTTATTTTGCCCCGTTGTGCGTTATCGAACATAAAGGCGACCGACCGTTGGTCGGTGATGACGGCGAACCTCCTACCGGCTAGGTAGTGCCTCCAGTGCCGCACAGCCTCCACTATGGCTTGTGCCTCCTTCTCGACTGCAGAGTGTCGAATTCCGAGGCGGTGAGGGTTCGGGACAAGAACGCTACCGGTCTGCCCGCCTGGTTGAGGGTAGCAGCCAGGGTGACGTCTGATGTGTCGCTTTCTAACTGGGAGGGAATGGTTTTGTCCACCGTGGGGGCCTTGATGATATTGGCTTTGATACGACTGAAGGCCGACTGAGCCTCAGCCGTCAGGGGAAAAACCGTGGTCTTAATGAGTGGACGCGCTTTGTCCGCATATCTGGGGACTCACTGGGCATAATAGGAAAAGAGCCCCAGGCACCGTTTGAGTGCTTTGAGGCTATGGGGGAGGGGAAGTTCCTTAAGGGGGCGCATGCAGTCGGGGTCTGGCCCTAGGGCCCCGTTTTCCACAACGTAGCCGAGGATGGCTAGCCGGGTTGTGTGGAACACTCATTTCTCTTTATTGTATGTCAGATTGAGGGCCCGGGCGGTCTGGAGGAACTTCCTCAGGTTATCGTCATGGTCCTGCTGGTCATGGCCGCAGATGGTGACGTTGTCCAAGTACGGGTATGTAGCCCGTAAGCCGTACTGGTCCACCATTTGATCCATTGCCCTTTGGAAAACTGAGACTCCGTTTGTGACCCCGAAAGGGACCCTGAGGAAGTGGAAGAGCCAACCGGCTGCTTCGAAGGCTGTATAGGGGCGGTCCTTTGGGCGGATAGGGAGTTGATGATAGGACGATTTTAGGTCGACCATGGAGAATACTCGATACTCGAATGGGCAATTTGGTTCACCATTTCTGCTATGCGGGGAAGTGGGTACGCATCACGTTGCGTAAAGCGGTTTATGGTCTGGCTATAGTCCACCACCATACGTTGTTTTTCCTCGGAGCGGACTACCAGTACTTGTGCCCTCCAAGGGCTGTTGCTAGCCTCTATGACCCCTTCTTTTAGTAGCCGCTGAACTTCTGATTTGATGAAAGTCATGTCTTGGGCACTGTACCGCCGACTCCTGATGACGACGGGCTTACAGTCGGGGGTGAGGTTCGCGAAGAGAGGGGGTGGTGCAACTTTGAGTGTCGCCAGGCTACATACCGTGAGTGGGGGCAGGGGTCCGCCGAACTTCAGGGTCAGGCTTCGGTGGCTGCACTGAAAGTCCAGGCCGAGCAGCAGGGGGGTGCAGGAGGGAGGACATAAAGTTTAAAACGGGCGTACATGGCGCCTTGGATAGCGAGGTTTGAGACACAATACTGCGTGATTTGGACCGAATGAGACCCAGATGCGAGGGCGATAGTTTGGGAGGCGGGATAGGTGCGCAGGCAGCAGCGTCTTACCGTGTCTGGATGGATAAAACTCTCCGTGCTCCCGGAGTCAAAAAGGCAGGGGGTGTCGCAGCCGTTGATTTGAACCTGCATCATTGAACTTCGCAGGTGCTTCAGCCGAGATTGATCGAGCGTGATCGCTCCTAGTTGCGGGCAGTCAAAGTCCTCGGTTGAATCGGACTCGCAAAATAGACGCTGCCGCCCCCATGACTCGCACGAGGCCAATGACGCGTCGGAGGTAGGCGTGTCCGCCCGCGTTGCGGGGCCTGTGGTTCCGGGAGTTCAATTTCTGGGCCCGATGAGACTTTTGTTTCTGGCCT
The DNA here is from genome assembly GCF_047496885.1 of Scyliorhinus torazame. Lineage (NCBI taxonomy): Eukaryota > Metazoa > Chordata > Chondrichthyes > Carcharhiniformes > Scyliorhinidae > Scyliorhinus > Scyliorhinus torazame. Next base: position 375,850,023 of record NC_092708.1, read on the forward strand.
TTGGGCCCAGCCAGGCAGACCTTCGCGAAGTGCCCCTTCTTTCCGCAGTCGCCGCAGATAGCGGAGCGGGCTGGGCAACGCTGGCGTGAGTGCTGGCCTTGCCCACATAAATCGCATTGGGGCCCCCGGTGTGAGCGGGTCGCCGCGCAGGCCTGAAGCGTGGCCGAGTCTGGAGGGGATCGAGAGGGACTCGCAAGGTCCGCGGAGTACGTGCGGAGATTATGGTGGGCAGCTTCCAGGGAAGAGGCGAGCGTAACCGTGCCTTGGAGGTCATGTGGACATCTGCCGTCACCTCTTTATGGTCGCAGTTCCTGGCGAGCGCGGTGAGTCTCTCCAAGTATTCATCTCTCCTTTCCCCGGAGCGCTGGCGGCAGGTCGAGAGCAAATGTCTGGCGTGTACCTCGTTTATCGGCTTTACGAAGCGCTTCGGTAGGATTTCGACCGCCGTTTCGTACGTCGTAGCTTTCTCGATCACGGAGGATAGTCGGTGGCCCACCCGGGCAGGTAGTAAGCTCAGCTTGCGAGGTCCGTCAACTTCAGTCTCTGAGGAATTCAGATAGGCCTCAAAGCACCGGAGCCAGTATTTAAAAATTTCAGTGGCTTCCGGCGACCGAGCGTCCAAATTGAGCTCCTCCGGCTTTAGACCGCAGTCCATCATGATATAGTCTGGTTATTAAATTGAGATACCCTCAATTACGACTCTGGAGAGGAGTTTGATAATACAAAGGCTTTAATAACCAGAAAACCAGACAGCTGCCGAGAAGTGTGTTCACTGCACGCTGCCTACTGAACGTAACAGCTTCCTGAGGTCGGAACCGGAGGCGGAGTCCCCCGGGGTTCCAAACCCGGTCTTAAAGGGGCCTACGCATTAAAGGTACATATGTATACAGATATCATTCATCACAGTTATGATCCCAGTTGGTGTTATAACTGGACAGGAAGATCCCAGAGTGGAACCCTGGTTCAATAGACCGTAGACCGTACTTTATTTCATGTTTACTTTATTTTTTAAAACATGGAGGTAGAGTCACAGGAACGCTAATTAGTTGTAACAAGAAAACAAACATTTATTAGACATGAAAAAAAAAGAATTATGATACAATTTACTTCGCTTCACAATTACACACAGATTTTAAGATTAACACAGATTACAAAGTACATCTTAAGCTATAATGGTCTCATTAACACACAAAGTACCTTTTAAGCACACAAGATGACTGTGGTAAGAGACACTCCTCCCTGAATCCAAGTGAATGCCTGTGGATTTCTCCTCAAAATCCCCCGCACCCATATGATTCTTAAAGCCACCTTGTCTCCCTTAACTCTGGCTTCTGGACGAGTGATTTCAAATTCCACTTTCAAAAGTCATACTCTCAAATCTTCTTTAAAATTATGTTTTTCTTCCACTTCTTCCATCAAGTTTTTACTTTCAGGTTTTACACCTCTTCCTTCAGGTTTCCTTTGTTTTAAAAGCTTTTACATAAATTTCAAGGTCCAGCCACCAATTTCCACAGTTATTTCAAATAATGTCTCCCAAATTTTAGTAGTTTCTCACAAAGCTTTGCACTGCTGCAGATATCTTTCTGGCCTCGTGATTGAATGCCTTTTCAACTCTATGACTTTATGGAACAGTGATATGTTCTGGTTCCGATTTTCTCTGTCCATTAACCCCAGACTTCTTGGAAATTTCTATTCATTTCTGTAATAATAATAGTAATTGTTTATTGTCACAAGTAGGTTTCACTGAAGTTACTGTGAAAAGCCCCTAGTCGCCACATTCCAGCGCCTGTTCGGGGAGGCCGGTATGGGAATTGAACCCGCGCTGCTGGCGTTGTTCTGCATTACAAGCTGGCTCTTTAGCCCACTGTGCTAAACCAGCCCCTACTGGACCTTCGGTTTCTGTCATCCGTTTTCTTAACCATTATTCCATAGTATTGGTTTTATTCTAGTAAGGCTGAGAGAGATGTTCCTTCTTTAGCTTCTTAAACCAACTGATTCTAGCAGAGCTATAAAAGCTAACTTCTCTCTCACTACACATCTACAACTGCAATCAAATTAGCTAAACTATGCTTCTCTACCATATAAGGTCACAGTTGCTAAGCAAACACAATTAGTTTATTTACCCTTCACAACGTAGCCCTCTCTCAACAAAATAGAATCAGATTTGGAATTAAAACCAACCCGCTGGCAAACAAACACCTTTGTCTCACATAGATCTAATTATATATAGGCTTTACCCTTCGAGGCACAGAAACAATAAACTTACTTAAAACTATATCTTATTTCTAATGTTTACCAACACAACTACCGTTGTTTTCCTAACACCTGTCACTGCACCTGGGGAGTGCAAGTGAAGCCCCCTATCATGGCAGGACAAGAAAACTCTGGCAAATGACTTGGAGGGGAATTCTTCACTCCCATTTTTTGGGGGGGGGGGGGGGCAGGAATGGGGCTGTGGCCGGAGAATTGAGCGGGAGTCCTAAAACGGCTTTTACGTTAGTGAGATTTCCCCACTTCGTTGTCCCCGCCTCACACCAATAACTTAATGGGAATCCCAACTTTAAAAGTAGGGATCCTAATTTGCATCCCTTTAACTAACAGTGTTTATGCCCGATAATCCCAACACGTTACATTGTCCATTCATGTTGGAGTGAGGGTAAACCGACGGTCCCCTACGATATGCACCTGGCGAGCAGATCCCGCCGGAGGCGCACAGGTGAGTACAGCCCTCGGGGAGAGGGTCATGTCCATGCAGTACCCTGGCACTGCTTGGACGCTGCTCCATGGCACAGCTTGAGTATTGCCACCTGGCACTGCCCAGGCATTGCCATCTGGCTCCTAGGAGGTGGTTCTGGGGGAAGGGGGGGGGGGGGGGGGAATGGCGCTTGGGTGGGGAGGTTCTGAGGGGGAGGTGTCTGGGGGTTCAGTTGGAGAGTGGCCAAAGGATTCTGTGGGGAGGGGAGGGCTGTGGTGGTGGAATTCCTTGGTGGTACTCTAAAGAGCACCGCAAATTTGTAAAAGCCAAAGTTGCTGGTAGGACGGGCTCATTCGGTGCTCTCCCCACCAGCATGACATCATTGGATTCGCCTTTTAGGTTTTTTGACAATGTGTCTCGAAACTTGTCTGGAAAAGCCGGCAGCAAAACCAATGGGCTACCCTTCACTTTTCCTGCCCGTGATGATACGTTGCTAGAAAAATGGCAAAATTCCACCCTTAGAAATGTACCTTGCTTCTGTGCTATGTTACACAATCTTACAAATGCATCATGCTAATAGTATTGAGAAAAACCATGAAAACTTAGATTATTTTTTTCACATTAATCAGCATTTTCTCATCAGAATTGCTTAATTATCAGGGCAGCACGGTGGCACAGTGGTTAGCACTGCTTCCTCACAGCGCCGGGGATCCAGGTTCCATCCCGGCTCCGGGTCACTGTGTGTGTGGAGTTTGCACGTTCTCCTCGTGTCTGGGTGGGTCTCATCCCCAGAACCCAAAAAGATGTGCAAGGTAGGTAAATTGGCCACGCTAAATTGCCCCTTAATTTGAAAAAAAATGAATTGGGTACTCTAAATTTATTTTAAAAAGGAATTACTTAATTATTAATATAGGAGGCCATAAACTGTGACTCATCTTTTATTCCGTTCGAACATTTTTTCAAAGTGATCTTTCTTCGGTAATAGCCCTGTGGTATAACCTTTTGTTTCCTCTTTGTATTCCATACAATGCTACATACACCCAGCATAACATTGGTTAGATGTAGAGTAATCACTGTGTTATCAATGTGGCACTTTCTAAAATTCAGACCACCTGCTACGAGACATTATGACATTGCCATTAGTTAGACTGGGCAGTTAATGATAGCTTTGATAATTTTTGTATATTATATATACACTGATGTGGGGGTCAGTTAGCTCAGTTGACTGGACAGCTGGTTTGTGATGCAGAGCGACAGGTTCAATGGCCATATCAGCTGATATTCATGAAGGTGTGGTGACCCTCAAGTTAAATCACCACCAGTCAGTTCTCTCTCAAAAGGAGAGAGCAGCTTACGGTCCTCTGGGACTGTGGCACCATTTTACATTAACACTGATAATTAAGCAGACGTCCCAAATTAAATGGTAAGATCATGATTTTTAGCAAGCATATAGAGAGAGAAAAATCTTTTATTTATTCTGAAATGTCTTCAACTTCTGTAGTAAAAATAAACCTGCTGTTAAGTACAGTGTAGTTGGATATACTTCTACAAAATCTTAATAAGTTTACATTTTTGAGACTGTGGGCGGTTGCATGTTTTGCTGCGGCCTGCCATTGGCCAGTGGTGGGATATTCTGGTCTCGCTGTTGTCAACGGGGTTTCCCGTTGAATGCACACCTCGCCGCCAGGAAACCCACCGCTGGGATGTGCCATTGATGTGACCAGTAGATCCCGCTTGCCTGTCATACTTTATAAACTTACTTATGCCTTATGTAATACCGCTCTGTTATATGCAAGTGTGGCTAAATATAACTTTCATATTTCTTCTTTAGCAGTAAGATACAATTACTTGGAAAACCATTTGAACTTGATGCTTTTTCTTGACAGATACCAATGAATGCAGGGAAGTCCCACAGCTTTGTAGCTACGGACAATGTGAAAATACAGTGGGAGGTTATCAATGTATTTGTTCAACGGGATTTATGCTGAATCAGCAAGGCACTGACTGCACAGGTAAAATATATTTGGAAAATCTGTTCTTGCTTGGTGTTGCTATTTTTAAAATATTTTTTGCAACTAAACATCATGTTGACATCTAAGTATAAGATTGAGTGAAGATATATGAAGTGCACCACTAGGTGGTAAGACACTGATCCAAATATGAAATACAATACAATTATCCTCAAAATGTATAACAATCAAGATAAACATGGTTAACATTTCAGACTAGTGACCTTTCATCAAAATTGGTAATTATTATGGCGGCTCCATGTTTCAAGCATGCAAAGGGAGCGTAACGAAATTAGGGGAGGAAAGAACAAAAGAGAAGGTCTGTAACAGGGTGGAAGATAGGACAGATTAAACAACCAGAAGAATCATTTGCTGCTCAAAAAACATGGGAACATCGGTTATGATTTGAAACTGTTGAACTCCACATAAGTCTAAAAGGTTGTGTTATGGGGGTGACGTTTTCAGAACCCCAAAATGTATCATGGAGTTCAACCAACCTCTCCCTTTAATGGATTTGTTGCTTTTCCTAGCACACGGCTTTTTCCCTAGGTTGTGGTAGTTCAATTATGGACACGTGGGTTTTCAAACACAAAACACTGTTTATTCCATGAACTCAACTTAACATCTTAAATAACATTGGATCTCTTAACACCCCTTACTTCAAAGATAATTCAGAAAATATTGCAACAGTAAATAACTCCTTAAAATGTTCCTTCAAACTTCCAAGAGACTTAACACCTTTAAACCGTATCACATCAGGTTAAAGGATATATATATTTTCTGTAGACTGGCAGAGATATATTAGCTTGGGTGACTTCAGCTCCAGCACCTTGCTGTCTTCCTGCAAACTCTCTGGAAACACACAGACACACCCCAAGCTGCTTTCTCAAACCTGGCTTTCTCCCTTCAAGCACTCACAGCAAACCAGAACTTCTCAAGCTGCTGTCTCAAACTGGCTTTCTACCTTTAAACTGCTCACAGCAAAACAGCCAGGCACTTTTAAACTGCTCTC